>NC_069389.1:121266692-123666692 GCF_027475565.1 Acinonyx jubatus
TAACAAGTGTTGGAGAAGATGTGGAGAAATTGAAACCCTTGCATACTGCTGGTAGTAATGCAAAATGTTTAGTCACTATGGAAAACAGTATGGAGATTCCTCAAAAAAAATTAAAAATAGAACTACCATATGATCCAACAATCCCGTTTCTGGGTATTTATCCAAGAAAATTGAAAGCAAGATCTTGAGGAGATATTTGCATTCCCATGTTCATTGAAGCATTATTACAGTAGCCAAGATACAGAACAACCTAAATGTTCATGGATGAATGAATAAAGAAAATGTGTATATACATTCTGCCTCGTGCAACAACATGGATAAACCTGGGAGATATGCTCAGTGAAGTAGGCCAGTCACAGAAATACAAATACTACATGATTCCACTTATATATGATGTGACACTGAATTTTATACATCAATTTGACTGGGGTAAGGGATGCCCAGACAGTTGATAAAAGATTTATAGGTGTATTTGTGAGGATGTTTTTGGAATATATTTGCATTTTATTCAATAAACTAAGAGATCTACCCTCACCAATGTGGGTGGGCATCATTCAATCCTTTAAGGGCCTGAATAGAACAAAATGGCAAAGGAAAGATTAATTCACTCTCTTCTTGAGCTGGGACATTCATCTTTTCCTACTCTTGGACATCAGAGCTCTGGGTTCTTGGGTCTTCAGACTCTAGACTTGTATTAGCAGCCCCCTGATTCTCAGTCCTTTGGAATTGGACTGATTTATACCACTGAATTTCCTGGCTCCAGTTTGAAGATGGCAAAGTGTGATACTTTTCAACCTCCATAATTGGTGTGCCAATTTCTATAATAAACCTATGTATCAATCATCTATATCACCTTTTACTTTTTATATCTCCTATTGGTTCTGTTTCTCTGGAACATCCTAGTTAGTACATATGAGGTATCTAAAATAGCAGTGTAGAATAGTGGCTGCCAGGAGCTGTGGGGAGGGAGAAATGGAGTTTCTATTCAATGTATAAAGTTTCAGTTATGTGAGATGAATACGTTCTAGAGATCTGCTGTATAACATTGTGCCTATAGTGAATAATACTCTATTGTACACTTAAAATTTTGTTAAAAGAATAGCTATCATGTTAAAAGTTGTTACTACAACAACAACAAAAAGTAAATAACTGCCTTCAAGTCCAGAGAAGGCCTAGGAGAAGGCTAATTAGAAATTAAACACATAGGCTTTTTCTGCAATTACTAGTGCACAGACTACAAATTTTAAAAAATACAACTGACCAACAGACACATGAAAAGATGCTCAACATTACTCATCATCAGGGAAATGTAAATCAAAACTACAATGAGATATCATCTCATACCTGTCAGAATGACTAACATCAAAATCTCAAGAAACAACATGTGTTGGTGAGAATGTAGAAGAAGGAATCCTCTTGAATTGTTGGGAATGGAAACTGGTGTAGCCACTGTGGGGAACAGTATGGAATTTCCTCCAAAAATTAAAAACAGAACTACTCTACTGATGAGGGAGTGTGGGGTAGGCTGAGGTCAAAATACAGGCTGGCAGGGCCCCCCACCCCAAGTGGGATATGTATGGTGTTCCTCAGACACTCCTGGCTGCCTAAGAACAAAGGAAAGGGGCTTAAGTGCTTGCCATGGTAATGTGGGAAACTAAGGCAAATGAAAAATTAAATTCCCTTACTGCCTATAGCCCATAGACAAGTTCTTGAAACCAGCAGAGTGACCTCCCTCTAGGAGCTCAGCTGCCTGGATGATGACACTTTGCTAGGGGCAAAAGAGAATCTTGGCTTAACATTATCCCAACCTTGAGGATCCTATAAGTCTACTTCCTTTATGTCAATTGCCCCAAGATATATGCTGGCAATCATACTCCAAGCTTATGCCCCCAACCCCATATATATATCTGAAATGTCTCTTGACTGAGGTTTTATTAAACAGGAATAAATAGTGTTTCTCTAGCAACAGCTAGCCCCTCAAGGTCCTGGAAACCTTGCTTCCAAAATACCTTAGAGACTTATTCTATCCCTAACCCCTTCCAAACCTGAGGATATATAATGAGTTACCCATCACAACCCCAGTGCTGCTCTTCCTACCCACAGGTCCTGTCCCCATGCTTTAATAAAATCACATTTTTGCACCAAAGACATCTTCAAGAATTCTTTCTTGCCATCATCTCCAGACCACCCCAGCATCACCCCAAAACTTCATCCCTACAATCCAGTAATCTCACTACTGGATATTTACTCTGAAAATACAAAAACACTAATTCAAAGGGATACACAAACCCCATGTTTACTGCAGAATTATTTACAATAGCCAAGATATTGAAGCAACACAAGTGTCCATCAATAAATAAATGACTAAAGAAGATGTGGTGTGTGTGTATACACACACACACACACACACACACAGGAATATTATTTAGTCTTAAAAAGAATGAAATCTTGCCATTTTCAACAACATGGATGGATCTAGAGAGTATAATACCAAGTTAAATAAGCCAGTCAGAAAAAAATCAAATATTATATGATTTTACTTGTATGTGGAATTTAAGAAACAAAACAAATGAACAAAAGGAAAAAAAGACAAACCAAGAAAAAAAGACCCTTAACTGTAGAGAAGAAAGTAATGGTTACCAGAGGAGATGTGAGTGGGGGATGAGTAATAGGTGAAGGGGATTAGAGTACACTTAATCTTGACGAGCATTGATTAATGTACAGAATTGTTGAATTACTGTGTTATACACCTGAAACTAACACTGCATGTCAATTTCACTGGAATTAAAATGTTAAAATAAAAAATAAGGTATTTCAATAAAAAATGGATGCACAAACATCTGATCTACTTATACTCACGATAACCATGCTAATGAGAGTTGAAGAAGGTCCAGAGCTTGTAAGCTGTTACTTTATTTAAAAAAAATAATATTTGTTTATTTTTGAGAGAGAGGGACAGAGAATGGGGGAGGGGTAGAGAGAGATGGAGACACAGAATTAGAAGCAGGCTCCAGGCTCTGAGCTGTCAGAACAGAGCCCGACGCGGGGCTCCATCTCATGAGCCTTGAGATCATGACCAAATTAGCCAAATTAGCTGAAGTCAGACACCCAACCAACTAAGCCACCCAGGCACCCCTAGGCTGTTAAGTTTTTAATAACCCTACTTATTAATATTATTCTGAATGTACATATGAGATTTTTGGAGCAGAGTAGCTTAATCATTATTTGCTTTTCAAGCACATATAACTTTGTAATTCTCCTGTGACCCAATTTCTTATACTTGGGGTGATAGGATGAGATTTGGATGTCACTCTACACAAACAGCTTATATTGCAGGCAAGGGATGCAGAAGAAGTGAATCTAGGCATTTACATAGAAGAGAGAGGGGGGCTGTCCCTTTTGGAAGGAGGGAGAAAAACCTTTCCTCCTTGTAAAGGATCTGGTGTTCTTACTCTAACCTTTTAGAATGTAAATACATCTCTCTAGGGGAAAGATAAGACCATTGTCTCCAATTTTACAATTTAGGAATAAAATGTAACTCCTCTGATGATAAATCTCTGTGGAGTTCTCTGTCTATACAGTTGTAAATTATCTTCCAATACTTGCCTTTTTTAAATCCCAGGTTCCAAGCTTCAGTAAGATTTGCTCAGCAAGCCCTAATTGTGCAGAAACAGGAACTATTTTCTCTATGGGACCACACGGGCTCAGTAAATCCTTTTTACTTAGCCTAAGAATATACTCATATGTTCTTATCCTGTCTCCACTACACAATTCCCTCTAAACCTGTTGCCCTGATTGTCCTCTAGGGGAAGCTAGATAGATCATGTGATTTTCTTTTCCTAATTGCTGGCTATTTTACTTACACACAGCTCTTCTCACTGCAATATAATTCACATAAAGAAGTAGCCTAAAATCAGAACACCTGGCAGTATTTGTATAGTTAAGTCTCACCTGGACATTCAAGTTGTTTGGTCCCTGGAATAAGGACAAATTGAAGCCTGCTTATTAACTTATCTGTTTTCTCTAGATCTCTCGAGCTACCAATTTAGCACATTCTAGTTTTGACAACCAAACATTTCCAGTTTCCCTCCTCAAATAAGTATATTTTCCTCAGAGCAACACTATCTAATTAGGTGGACACTTTGTATCTTAAGATTAAAGTCTTTTCTCTAATTCAGGGAAATTTTACTTCATTATTCAATTCACTATTATTTCAATCTCTCAATCCTCTCTCTTCCCTTCTTCTGGAACTCCTGTTAGGTAGACTTTTGTTTTTCTTAGAGCTGTCCTCCTTCCTAGTCACCTAACTTTTCTGCCATAATCTTCGTATCCTTTTCTTTTTTTTAAATATTTTATTATTTTTTAAAATATTTATTTCTGAGAGAGGGAGAGATTCAGAGCATGAGTCAGGGAGGGGCAGAGAGAGAGAGACAGAGACAGAAACAGAGACACAGAATCCAAAGCAGGCTCCAGGCTCTGAGCTGTCAGCACAGAGCCTGACATGGGGCTCGAACCCATAAGCCATGAGATCGAGACCTGAGATCATGCTTAACTGACTGAGCCACCCAGGCTCCTCCCACCTCTATACTTTAGCACCTCATATGGGGAGAATGACACCAAATAATTTTACAGTTCACTAATTTGTGATAAATATATTATCTTTCTGCTATTTAATCATTTTACTGGCATTTTGACAATAGTGATTGTTAGTTGAAAATATATAGTTTCTCTGAGTAACGTTGTTCCAAAGCTGGCTCCTCTTGTTTAGCAAATGTGCTATCCTCTTATACTTTTAGAGAATAATAATTACATCTATTTTTAAGTTCTCTTTTTTCTTCACTATTTCTTCAGGGGTTGGTTCGTTTTGTGCACTTGATGTCTTGCATTCATGTGGTTGATTTTCCTCAAATACTTGTATTATGCCCAGAATTCGTGATCCCCAAAGACCACCAGGGAGCCGAGTCCGATGCAAAAGCAAAGAGCCTTTATTCGAGCTACCTCAAGCTCAATCCCCTACCTGCACCAATGCAGCGGTGAGATGCCAGAGAGAGAGTGCATGTTTCAAAAGCACAAAGGTTTTATAGGGGTCTAGGGGCAGCTGGGGGGGGTGATGGTTGTGGCCTTAGCCGATTGGCTGGGGAAGGGCCAGAGTCCCGTTGCACAGGTTGCCAGGCGTGGTTTGAACGGGAAGTTTGAACGGGTGAGCAGGAAGTTACTCAAGGGGAGGAGGCATGGTCTGAGGTTTCTTTCTGCGGTTTTTCCGGAAAGGGGGCCATGTTGGGGACATAGTCACTCAAGATGGAGGACACAGAACAAAATGGAGTTGGCTGGTGATGGAGGACACAGAACAAAATGGAGTCAGCTGGTCTAGGTCTGCTCTTTCATTCCCCCCTTGTCATGTAGCTTGCGGACCCAATCATGGGACTGGCTGCATTTCTATTTTGTCCTCTTCTGTTATTAGGGGCTTATACTGAGCACGGAGGACCATTAGTTGGACGGCCCCCACGCGGTCCCTGACAAACTGGACCAGTCTGTTGATGATACAGGGTCCGAGGGTTACTAGTAGGAGCAGGATGGCGAGGGGTCCGGCAAAGGCTGAGATGAGGGTAGTTAACCAGGGAGACCAGTTGAACAAAGACTCGTACCAGGACTGAGATTGTTCTCTCTCTAACTTTCATTTTTGCAGCCCTTCCCTTATGAGGGCCATAGATTCTTTATGACTTCTGAGTGATAAACATAGAAGCAACATTCTTCCCCTAGGGCTGCACATAGTCCTCCTTGCTGCATGAATAATAAGTCTAATCCCCTTCTGTTTTGGAGTACTACTTATGATAAGGAAGTAAGGGATTCCTGTAAATGAGAAATTGATTTCTCAATCCTTTCTATGTCTAAGACAATGGCTGCCCTTAGGGTTCCGTAGTTTTTGTCCCGGATGACGAGTGAGTATATTCCAGTCCCTGCCCCCACTAATCCCAGTCCCAAGAGCACAGCCAGAGTTAAGGTTGTAATAGTCTGTCTCTTACTTCGGGGGTTAGCAGAGCCTAACCTGTTAAGTATTTCTCCCCCAGAATGGTACACTAACTTGGGGATCAACTGCACAAGTATGCAGAAGCTTTCCTTCGAGAAGTTAAGGACCTGGGAGTGGACGCAGGAAGTGAGGCTGCTGGAACAGGCCCATCATACATTTTCGGGGGGAAGTAGATACACTGTCTCCCTGGAGACTCTTAGGATTTCATTACAGAGATGTGACTGCCCAGGGGGGCACGTGGCCTATGCAAGTGCCCTGCCCTGTTACCGCCTGGAGGGTTAGTCTTGCAGTAGCCTGCTGCCATCTGCAG
Organism: Acinonyx jubatus; assembly: GCF_027475565.1. Classification (NCBI taxonomy): domain Eukaryota; kingdom Metazoa; phylum Chordata; class Mammalia; order Carnivora; family Felidae; genus Acinonyx; species Acinonyx jubatus. Next base: position 121,273,031 of record NC_069389.1, read on the forward strand.
GAGCTAGAGTTGGAGGCTGTTGTATAATTGCCTTTAATGGCAATACCTTCGTAATATGGGAGCCGAACATGTAGACAGAGCCAACAGGACTTGGTCAGGTCAGGCCTAGAAGTGTTTAGTACCTGGTATGCTCTGACAACCGTGCTCCACAGGGGGTCTGTATCAGATAGTAAGTTGTGACCTGGGGCAGGAGATGCAGGTGATGCTCCGGTAGGGACAGGGGATATGGAGGGCTGTGTGGCCGGGGCCTGGGTGTTTCTGGGCATGGCCGTCCTGGCGGGGGCAGGTCAGGGAACTAGTACTTGGTTGGGTCCTACCCTCGTGGGGGACTGCTGGGCAAGAGGAGTCGCTTGCATTTGGAGGGTAAATAACGTTCCCTTGTCCTTGGCTCCTGGCCTAACCTGGTCGTATATCCTGAGTCCCAGGTTTTTCCACTCTCCCATCCTATTGTTTTTTTACCTTGGCTTGTAAAGGATACAACTATGGGATTACCGCACCCCCAGGCATATGGCAGTCGGGGGCCACTGGGCCGCTTTACCACGTGAGATCTCTGGTGCGTGGTGGGGTCCACTAGATGTGCCCCGTCGAGACACATGACCAGGAGGCGCAAAAGTAGTCAGCTGTGTCCCTGCGTGTGCTCAAGCGAGAGTGACTGGGGCAGACATAAAGGTTCTCCACATGGAATCTGGGGGTGTATGGTGACAAGGGGAACAGAGTTTGGAGGTCTACACAAAGTTCTGGAAACCAAGTGTCCCTGGTGTGGCTCTGGGAAGTCTGATTAAGTATTGTCCCCAAGCTGGTGTCTATGATCTGCCAGGTGATGTTTTGGGGGGTGTGGGGACTCTCAGCAGCATGACCAGTGACAAGCAGAGCTAAGAGAGTTACCAATATTAGGTGGGTTGAATGCGCTGTAGCTTAAGCTTGAGCGGGTTGTGTTGGTCCTGATTGATGGCCCATCGCGTGACAAAGTCCTTCCGGATCGAGGAGGGGTCTGCTGGCTGAACGTGGGTGTGATGGACCCAGGTCACGATGCCGTCTACTTTGAGAGTGGTGGGGGTTGTCAGCACCACGATGTAGGTCCCTTCCAGCACGGCTCGAGGGTCTCTCGGTGGTGCCTCTTGACGTAGACCCAGTCTCCTGGCCTGTACTGATGAGGTGTCAGAGTTGGGCCAGCCTTGTAGATGGCACGGAGGTGTGGCCAAATGTCCTCATGCGCCCTCTGGAGCCCTCTGGGTAAGATGTCTTCTAGTAGCTTCTTAGCCACCGTCTGAGCTGTTTCATGCTTGGTTGGGTATGCCTCCACCCAGCCAGAGAAGGTGTCTATAAATACTAAAAGATATTTATAACCATACTTTCCTGGTTTAACTTCAGTGAAGTCAACCTCCCATTGGGCTCCTGGTCTGGTGCCTCTGAGCCTGGTTCCTTTTTTATTTGATGTGGCTCTCGCATTGGTGAGTTGGCAGGTCTTGCAGGCAGATACAACTTGCTCTATTTTGGTGTCCTGTTGGTGAATCTTGATTCTGACATGTTGGATTCAGTCTTTTAATTTTTGGGCCCCCATGTGAGTAGACCGATGCATGTGCTCTAATACTGAGACTCCGAGCTGGTCTGGCAGCATAAGTTCCTTGTTAGGTGTATACCACCATCCCTTTATCTCCTGGGCCATGGGGAGTTTCTTGATCTGCTGTAACTCCTCCTGGGAGTATTTGGGCTGGGCTGGTAAAACTGGGTCTCCTGGGTCCAGTAGTTGTATGGTTATGGTGGGGACTGAAGTAAGGGGTACTGCCTTAGCTGTCTGGTCAGCCTTTCGATTACCTCTAGCTACTGGGTTATCAGTTTTCTGGTGCCCTTGGCAGTGGATAATGGCCAGCTTGGCAGGAAGCCATAAGGCCGTAAGCAGGTCAAGTATCTCCTGCTTATTTTTTATAGTCCGTCCTTCTGCCGTCAGTAACCCCCTCTCCTGATAAATTGCCCCATGAATATGAGCTGTGGCAAATGCATAACAGCTGTCTGTGTAGATGTTAAGCCGTTTTCCAGCTCCCAGCATCAGCGCCTTGGTGAGGGCTATGAGCTCTGCTCGCTGGGCTGACATTCCGGAGGGTATAGCCTCCGCCCATATGGTGTCCATTTCAGTGACCACCGCTGTACCCGCATACCTGTGTCCGTCTCGCACAAAGCTACTGCCATCAGTGAACCAAGTAGCCTCGGCATCGGGGAGGGGCCGGTCGGTCAGGTCCGTCCGGAATCCATGTACTTGTTCCAGGATTCCCGCACAGTCATGTAGTGGAGCACCTAGGTCAGAGTCGGGCAGCAGGGTTGCAGGATTGAGGGCTGCACTGGGGTGGAACCGGACTCATGGAGGGTTGAGTAGGAAGCTCTGGTAATGAGTCATACGTGTATTGCTCATCCATCTATCCAGAAGCTGTTTCAGGACCCCTTCAATGGTGTGTGGGGTCGTGATCCAGATCTCCTGTCCTAGGGTCAGTTTGTCTGCATCCTTGACTATGAGTGCTGTCGCTGCAATAATTCTTAGGCATGGGGGCCAGCCGGCAGCCACTGGGTCTAGCTTCTTGGACAGGTAAGCCACCAGGTGGTTCCAGGGGCCTAAGGCTTGAGTTAGAACCCCTTTTGCTATCCCTTGTGTTCGTCTACAAAGAGGTGGAAGGGTCTCGTAATGTCTGGCAGGCCCAGGGCTGGGGCACTTAGAAGGGCCTTTTTTAACTGATTAAAGGCAGTTTCTTTTTTTTCAGTCCATTTAAATGTTTTCCCCTCTTTGGTAGCTTCATATAGGGGCCTGGCAATCTCAGCAAAACCCGGAACCCAGAGGTGGCAGTTGCCGGCCGATCCTAGGAATTCCCTTACTTCCCTTTGGGAGGTGAGAGTAGGGATCTTTAGGACAGTTTCTTTTCTGGCATCTGATAACCGCCACTGTCCGCCCTCCAGGATGTATCCCAGGTAACTTACTCTCTCCCTGCATATCTGAGCCTTCTTCACGGATGCCCAGTACCCCAAGGCCCCCAGGGTAGCCAGCAGGTCCTGGGTCCCTCGCTCACAGTCCTTGGCCATGTTGGCAGCAATCAGGATGTCATCTATGTAATGTAAGAGGGTGAGGCCAGGGTGCTCCTTTCTGTACTCACCCACGTCCTTGTGTAGTGCCTCGTCGAAGATGGTGGGTGAATTTTTCAACCCCTGAGGCAGCTGTGTCCAGGTGAGTTGTCCGCTGTAGCCCTCCTCTGGATCATGCCACTCGAAGGTGAACAAGGGTTGGCTTTGGAGTGCCAGCGGCAGACTGAAGAAGGAGTCCTTTAAATCTAGTACAGTATACCAGACCCTGGAGGGTGCCAAGGAGCTCAAGAGAGTATATGGGTTGGGAACAGTTGGGTGTATGTCTGTGGCCCTCTTATTTACTTCCCGGAGGTCTTGTATCAGTCGATAGTCATTTGTGTGAGGCTTTTTGACTGGCAGTAGGGGGGTGTTCCAGGGAGACTGGCAAGGAACTAGTACCCCTAGGCTTCGTAGTCTCTGGATGTGTGGCTGGATCCCCTTCCAGCCCTCCTGAGACATGGGGTATTGTTTGATCCTTACCGGACCTTCTCCTGGCTTGAGCTCTACCAGGACCAGGGTCCTCTGAGTGGCTAGTCCTATCCCCCAGTCTCTGCCCAAACCGAGGGGAATTCTTGTAGCCATCTGTCTATATTATCCTCTCTTGGGAGCGCCTCCTGGTGGAGGCGGTATTCATCCTCTAGTTTCATGGTCAGGACCTGGATGGGGAGGCCCTTGCCACCGGTGACCTGAGGCCCCCCTTGTCTGAAAGTTATCTGAGCTCCAATCTTGGTCAGTAAGTCCCATCCTAACAGCTGGTAGGGGCATTCCGGTATTACCATAAAGGAGTGGGATACCCGTCCCGTCCCCAAATCTACTGTTCTTCAGGTAGTCCATGAATACTGGCTCATACCAGTTGCCCCTTGTACCCAGGACTTCTTGCTGGCTAGCTTTCCTTGTGGGGTGCAGAGGACCAAATGTTGTGCTCCGGTGTTGACAAGGAAGTCAACAGGGGTCCCCTCCACTTTAAGAGTTACCCTGGGTTCAGGGAGAGGGTCTGAACCCCAACTCCCCTAATCACTCAGTTCATCTAGCTCTAAGAGTTTTACTCCATCAGTCTTGCTTCCCTTCCCGCCGGCCTTTTTCTGACAATCTCAGGCCCAATGCCCTATCTCCTTGCAGTATGTGCACTGATCTTTCTGCAGCCTCCGCTTCCCCACCTTGGTGGTTCCTTTACCTCCTCTTGAGTTGTCCGCCAGCTGCCAGAGATGGTGGTCCCATTCCTCAGGGGAGTCAGCAATGGTAGCTAGTAGTATTCTGGACAGGTCTTGAGTCTGCTTACTGCTGGCAGCTGCCATGGCAAGCCTGCTTGTCCTCAGGAGGCCCCCAGTTATTATATACCTTTTTGGCTACCACCAGTAAGTCCTGCAGATTTTTTCTCCTAGTCTATCTATTTTCTGTAATTTTTTTGTAATGTCTATGGCCGATTGGTTTACAAAGGCCATGATAACAGCTGCCTTGCTTTCCAGAGCCTCTGGATCCATGGGGGTATCGGTACGGAATGCCTCCATGATCCGTTCTAAAAAGGCAGCCAGAGATTCATCTTTTTCCTGTTGCACATTTCCTACCTTGGCCAAATTGGTTGGCTTCCTAGCAGCCATTTGGAGACCCCCCATTAGAGTCTGGCGGTAGACCCGGAGCCTCTCCTTACCTTCTGCCATGTTGAAATCCCACTGGGGCCAAGTTAAGGGGAAGGAGGCATCTATCTGAGCCTGGTTGGTGGTGGGATTCCCGTCTGTGCCCGGAACTAGTTTTCGGGCCTCATTGAGGATTCTTTCTTTTTCCTCAGTCATGAACGGGACCTGCAAAAGCTGCTGGCAATCGTCCCATGTGGGCTGATGGGTAAAAAGAACAGAGTCTAATAAATCAATAAGCCCTGCTGGTTTTTTGGAAAACTTAGTATTCTGAGCTTTCCAATTGTAGAGGTCACTAGTGGCAAAAGGCCAATAGTGATGGGGCTGATTCCCCTCCATGTCTGGGGGTCTGGTGGCTCGCAGGGGCAGAATAGTGGAGTCGGTGGCAGAGGTGGATTGCTCCCTCTGAGCCCTTTGTCTGGTAAAGGGTGGGCTTCCCACTGGAGTGTTTCCGCCTCCCGTTCTTGGAACAGCGTCTGTCTCCCCCAGAGGGGGAGGATGGTGTTCTTCCAGCATCCTAGGGGGGTTATACGGGGGAGGAAAAATTAATTCTTCTTCAGTCCCCCCTTGTATGACAGGGTAGAGGGGTGCTGAAGGCTGGGTAAGAGTTTTCTTGTTCTCCTTCTTCTCTGTCCCCAGCAAAGCAAGAATGGGTTTTGGCTCTGGAGGGCGTGGGTCTAGGAAGGGCTTAAGCCAAGAGGGTGGGTCTGTTACAAGGTTGTGCCAAGCGATAATGTAAGGGAGCTGACCAGGATGGCCCGTCTTAGGCCGAGAGATGATACCCCTGACTCGGTGGATGGTAGGAAGGTCGAAGTTTCCCTCTGGCGGCCATTTGACATTGAAAGCTGGCCACTCTCTAGAACAAAAAGCCTGCCACCGACCCTTTCAGACTTCCATGCTGAAGTTGTTAGCTCTTTCCCTGACATTCTTAAAGTGATCAATCATAATACTTAAAAGTAGTCTGAGTCTGTCCCATAACGTCCATCCAGTAAGTCCACAGAACAAAACAGAGAAACACAGAAACAGACAAACAGAGGGCCACTAGAAATAGTCTTCCAACTCTGTGGAAGCAAAACTGAAAGCTAGACGATGGCCTCATGCTGACCGGCGGGAGTGACCCGCCTCATCTCAGACCTTTGAGGGGATTCCATGTCCCTCCAGAAGGGAGGATCGGAACATCTTCCAAAACTCCCAGCCCATGGTCCTCCAGTGCGTCCACTTAGACCATGCCAGGCACTACCAGAATTTCACAAATGAGCTCACACAGAAGAGACAGGGAACGAACAGACACTAACCGTGGCCAGTCAGGCTCTCTGGGTCAGGGGTCCCTCGGGGGTCTTGGGGATCTCCGACGAGCCCCCAAATGTTATGCCCAGAATTCATGATCCCCAAAGACCACCAGGGAGCTGAGTCCGATGCAAAAGCAAAGAGCCTTTATTCGAGCTACCTCGAGCTCAATCCCCTACCTGCACCAACGCAGCGGTGAGATGCTGGAGAGAGAGTGCGTGTTTCAAAAGCACAAAGGTTTTATAGGGGTCTAGGGGCAGTTGGGGGGGTGATGGTCATGGCCTTAGCCGATTGGCTGGGGAAGGGCCAGAGTCCCATTGCACAGGTTGCTGGGCATGGTTTGAACGGGAAGTTTGAACGGGTGAGCAGGAAGTTACTCAAGGGGAGGAGGCGTGGTCTGAGGTTTGAGCAGGAATTTCTTTCTGCGGTTTTTCCGGAAAGGGGGCCATGTTGGGGACATAGTCACTCAAGATGGAGGACACAGGACAAAATGGAGTTGGCCGGTGATGGAGGACACAGAACAAAATGGAGTCAGCCGGTCTAGGACTGCTCTTTCACTTGATGATCCTTGTTTGTTCATATAAATGAGGATCCTACTATGGTTTTCAACCATGTTTGCTCATTAGAATTGCCTTGGGAACTTTAAAAAACCCAGATGTATGGGGTGCCTGGGTGGCTCAGTCAGTTGAGCGTCTGGCTTTGGCTCAGGTCATGATCTCACAGTTTGTGGGTTTGAGCCCCACATTGGGCTCTCTGCTGACAGCTCAGAGCCTGGAGCCTGCTTCAGACTCTGTGTCTCCCTCTCTGCCCCTGCCCCGCTTGTGCTCTGTGTCTCTCTCTCCTTCAAAAATAAATGAAAACATTAACAAATTTTTAAAATAAAAACAATAAAAAAAAACCCAGATGTGCAGACCGTACACTAGACTGATTAAACAAGACCATTGAAGTGGTATCCAAGCACTTGAATTTTTCTTTTATTTACTACTTTTTGGGGTATAGCTTGTGCAAGGTATAATGCAAAATTTGTTAGTGTAGCTCAATAAATCTTTATCTGAATCATGCACACATACAGGCATAACACATCATGACTGAGATAAAGATATAAACCAGAGAAACAGGAAGATGGCGGTATAGGAGGATGCTGGGCTCACCGTGTCCTGCTGATTGCTTAGATTCCACCCACATCTGCCTAAATAACCCAGGAAACCACCAGAAGACTAGCAGAACTGACTCTCCGGAGTCAAGCATAGAAAAGAGAGTAGGAAGGACGGAGACGCGGTGCGTGCTACACGGACTGCCGGGAGGGAGCCGGAGTCATGTAGGGGCAGCCTGCCCGGCAAGGCAGAGCCCCCGAGTCTGCCTTGCAAAAGCGGTGGGCCAGACGAAGTGAGTTCTGACAGCCAGTGGGACTTAACATCTGGAATGTTAAAAGTCAAAAGGTCTGCTGGGAGGGCTAGAGGACTCCAGGAGGGAGAGTTGTTGAGTCCTGGAAGACAGAGCTCAGCTTGGCAGGGGAACAAAGGTGCTGGCAAGCGCTATTTCCCTCTCCCATCCCCCAGCCGAAATTCCAAAGAGAGCCAGTTCCCATCACCGAACTTGCTTGCGCCACGCAAACACCCAATGCTGTGCTTTTATGGATCCATCCCTCAGATGGACCTGCCTCCCCCTGGATGCTGCAGGGCCCCTCCTGCAGGGGACCACTGATGGCAAAGCAAGCTAAGCCTGCCCCTCCCACCCCTGTGCACCTTGCAGATCCACCCCAGCTAATATGCCAGATCCCGTCAAAGCAGCACCACAATCCTGGCAGTGTGCAAATAGCCCAGACAGGGACCACCACTCCACAGTGAGTCCTGCCCCTGGGAGAGGGGAAGAGAAGGTACACACCAGTCTGACTGTGGCCCCAGCGGTGGGCTGGGGGTAGACAGCAGGTCTGACTGCAGCCCTGTCCACCAACACAAGTTACTCCGGACAGCATAGGGGAAGTTGCTTGCAGTTTGGAGCCACCACAGGGTCTACCCAAAATGATGAAACGAAGAATTCTCCTCAAAAGAAACTCCAGGAAGTAGCAACAGCTAATGAATTGATCAAAACCGATTTAAGCAATATAATGGAATAAGAATTTAGAATAATAGTCATAAGATTCATCACTGGGGTTGAAAAAAGCATAGAGGACAACAGAGAATCTATTTCTACAGAGATCAAGGGACTAAAAATAGTCAAGATGAATTTAAAAAATTCTATAAATGAGGTGCAAAATAAAATGGAGGTGGCCACAGTGCAGACTGAAGAGGCATAGGGGAGAATAGATGAATTAGAAGATAAAATATGGAAAAAGAGGAAGCTGAGAAAAAGTTTAAAAAAATCCACGAGTATGAGGGGAGAATTAAAGAACTAAGTGATGTAATCAAGTGGAACAATATTTGTATCATAGGAATTCCAGAAGAGACAAAGAAAGGGGAAGAAGGTGTACTTGAACAAATCATAGCTGAGAACTTCCCTGATCTAGGGAAGGAAAAAGGCATTGAAATCCAAGAGGCACAGAGAACTCCCTTCAGACGTAACTTGAATCGATCTTCTGCACAACATATCATAGTGAAACTGGCAAAATACAAGCATAAAGAGAAAATTCTGAAAGCAGCTAGGGATAAACAGACTCTAATTTAAAAAGGTGGACACATAAGAATAGTAGCAGACCTATCTACTGAAACTTGGCCGGCCAGAAAGGATTGGCAGGAAATCTTCAATGTGATGAACAGAAAAAAAAATGTGCAGCCAAGAATCCTTTATCCAGCAAGTCTCTCACTCAGAATAGAAGGAGAGATAAAGGTTTTCCCAAACTAACAAAAAACTGAAGGAATTCATCACCACTCAACCAGCTCTACAAGAGATCCTAAGGGAGATTCTGTGAATGAAATGTTGCAAGGACCACAAAATACCAGAGACATCACTACAAACATGAAAGCTACAGATATCACAATTACTCTAAACCCATATCTTTCACTGAATATAAATGGACTAAATGCTCCAACCAAAAGACATAGGCTATCAGAATGGATAAAAAAACAAGACCCATCTATTCTCTGTCTACAAGAGACTCATTTTAGACCTGAGGACACCTTCAGATTGAAAGTGAGGGGATGGAGAAGTATCTATCATGCTACTGGAAGTCAAGAGAAAGCTGGAGTAGCCATACTTATATCAGACAAAGTAGACTTTAAATTAAAGGTTGTAACAAGAGATGAAGAGGGAATTATATAATAATTACAGAGTGTCTCCATCAGGAAGAGCTAACAATTAGAAATGTCTATGCATCACATACGGAGGCCCCCAAATATATAAAACAATTAATCACACACATAAGCAACCTTATTGATAAGAATGTGGTAATTGCAGGGGACTTTAATACTCCACTTACAACAATGGATAGATCATCTAGACACAGGATCAATAAACAAACAAGGGCCCTGAATGACACATTGGGTCAGATGGACTTGACAGATATATTTAGAACTCTGCATCCCAAAGCAACAGAATATACTTTCTTCTTGAGTGCACATGGAACATTCTCCAAGACAGATCACATACTGGGTCACAAAACAGCCCTTACTAGGTATAAAAGAATTGAGATCATACCATACATACTTTCAGACCACACTGCTATGAAGCTTGAAATCAACCACAGGAAAAAGTCTGGAAAACCTCCAAAAGCATGGAGGTTAAAGAACACCCTACTAAAGAATGAATGGATCAACCAGGCAATTAGAGAAGAAATTAAAAAATACATGGAAACAAATGAAAATGGAAATACAACAATCCAAACCCCTTTGGATGCAGGGAAGGCAGTCCTGAGAGGAAAATACATTGCAATCCAGGCCTATCTCCAGAAACAAGAAAAATCCCAAATACAAAATCTAACAGCACACCTAAAGGAAATAGAAGCAGAACAGCAAAGACACCCCAAACCCAGCAGCAGAAGAAAAAAATAAAGTTAAGAACAAAAATAAATATAGAATCTAAAAAAAACTATAGAGCAGATCAATGAAACCAAGAGTTGGTTACTTGAAAAAATAAAATTGATAAACCTCTAGCCAGGCTTCTCAAAAAGAAAAGGGAGATGACCCAAATAGATAAAATCATGAATGAAAGCGGAATTATTACAACCAATCCCTCAGAAATACAAGCAATTATCAGGGAATACTATGAAAAATTATATGCCAACAAACTGGACAACCTGGAAGAAATGGACAAATTCCTAAACACCCACACTCTTCCAAAACTCAAACAAGAAGAAATAGAAAACTTGAACAGACCCATCACCAGTGAAGAAATTGAATCAGTTATCAAAAATCTCCCAACAAATAAGAGTCCAGGACGAGATGGCTTCCCAGGGGAATTCTATCAGACATTTAAAGAAGAGATAATACCTATCCTTCCCAAGCTGTTCCAAAAAATAGAAAGGGAAGGAAAACTTCCAGACTCATTCTATGAAGCCAGGATTACTTTGATTCCTAAACCAGACAGAGACCCAATAAAAAGAACTACAGGGCAATATCCCTGATGAATATGGATGCAAAAATTCTCAACAAGATACTAACAAATCGAATTCAACAACATATAAAAAGAATTATTCACCATGATCAAGTGGGATTCATTCTGGGGTGCAGGGCTGGTTCAACATCCACAAATCAATGAACGTGATACATCACATTCATAAAATAAAAGAACCATATGATCCTGTCAATCAATGCAGAAAAAGCATTTGACAAAATTCAGCATCCTGTCTTAATAAAAACCCTCGAGGAAGTCAGGATAGAAGGAACATACTTAACCATCATAAAAGTCATTTATGAAAAGCCCACAGCTAATATCATCCTCAATGGGGAAAAACTGAGAGCTTTCTCCCTGAGATCAGGAACACAACAGGGATGTCCACTCTCACCGCTGTTGTTTAACATAGTGTTGGAAGTGCTAGCATCAACAATCAGACAACAAAAGGGAATCAAAGGCATCAAAATTGGCAAAAAATGAAGTCAAGCTTTCACTTTTTGCAGATGACATGATATTATGCATGGAAAACCTGATAGATTCCACCAAAAGGAAATAAAAGGCATCATAATTGGCAAGATGACGTCAAGCTTTCACTTTTTGCAGATGACATGATATTATACTTGGAAAACCCAATAGACTCCACCAAAAGTCTGCTAGAACTGATACATGAATTCAGCAAATTCTCAGGATACAAAATTAATGTACAGAATTCAGTGACATTCTTATACACTAATAATGAAGCAACAGAAAGACAAATGAAGAAACTGATCCCATTCACAATTGCACCAAGAATCATACAATACCTAGGAATAAATCTAACAAAAGTTGTAAAATATCTGTATGCTGAAAACTATAGAAGGCTTATGAAGGAAATGGAAGAAGATATAAAGAAGTGGAAAAAGATTCCATGCTCATGGATTGGAAGAATAAATATTGTTAAAATGTCAATACTACCCAAAGCTATCAACACATTCGATGCAATCCCAATCAAAATTGCACCAGCATTCTTCTCAAAGCTAGAATAAGCAATCCTAAAATTTGTAATGAACCACAAAAGGCCCCGAATAGCCAAAGTAATTTTGAAGAAGACAACCCAAGTAGGAAGCATCCCAATCCCATACTTTAGCCTCTACTACAGAGCTTTAATCATCAAGACAGCATGGTATTGGCACAAAAACAGACACATAGACCAATGGAATAGAATAGCAACCCCAGAACTAGACCCACAAATGTATGGCCAACTCATCTTTGACAAAGCAGGAAAGAACATCCAATGGAAAAAAGACAGTCTCTTTCACAAATGGTGCTGGGAGAACTGGACAGCAACATGCAGAAGGATGAAACTAGACCACTTTCTTACACCATTCACCAAAATAAACTCAAAATGGATGAAGTACCTGAATGTGAGACAGGAAACCATCAAAATCCTAGAGGAGAAAGCAGGGAAAAACCTCTCTGACCTCAGTCGCGGTAATTTCTTACTTGACACATTCCCAAAGGCAAGGGAATTAAAACCAAAAGTGAATTATTGGGACCTCATGAAAATAAAAAGCTTCTGCACTGCAAAGGAAACAACCAGCAAAACTAAAAGGCAACCAACAGAATGGGAAAAGATATTTGCAAATGACATATCAAAGGGCTAGTATCCAAAATCTATTAAGAACTCACCAAACTCCACACGCGAAAAACAAATAATCCAGTGTAGAATGGGCAGAAAACATGAATAGACACTTCTCTAAAGAAGACATCCAGATGGCCAACAGGCACATGAAAAGATGCTCAATGTCACTCTTCATCAGGGAAATACAAATGAAAACCACACTCAGATATCACCTCACACCAGTCAGAGTGGCTAAAATGAACAAATCAGGAGACTATAGATGCTGGTGAAGATGTAGAGAAACAGGAACCCTCTTTCACTGTTGGTGGGAATGCAAACTGGTGCAGCCGCTCTGGAAAACAGTGTGGAGGTTCCTCAAAAAATGAAAAATAGATCTACCCTATGACCCAGCAATATCACTGCTAGGAATTTACCTAAGGGATACAGGAGTGCTGATGCATAGGGGCACTTGTACCCCAATGGTTATAGCAGCACTTTCAACAATAGTCAAACTATGGAAAGTGCCTAAATGTCCATCAACTGTTGAATGGGTAAAGAAATTGTGGTTTATATACACAATGGAGTACTACGTGGCAATGATAAAGAATGAAATATGGCCTTTTGTAGCAACGTGGATGGAACTGGAGAGTGTGATGCTAAGTAAATAAGTCATACAGAGAAAGACAGATACCATATATTTTCACTCTTATGTGGATCTGGAGAAACTTAACAGAAGACCATGGGGGAGAGGAAGGAGAAAAAAAAAAGAGGTTAGAGAAGGAGGGAACCAAAACATAGGAGACTCTTAAAAACTGAGAACAAACTGAGGGTTGATGGGGGGTGGGAGGGAGGGGAGGGTGGCTGATGGGTATTGAGGAGGGCACCTGTTGGGATGAGCACTGTGTGTAGTATGGAAACCAATTTTAACAATAAATTTCATATTAAATAATAATTTAAAACATAAAAATAAAAATATAATACAAACAGACGCACAAAAAAAGATATAAACCAAAGGTTGGCAAACATTTTTTAGAAAAGGCTAAATGTCCAGCCACTCTGTCACAACTACTCAACTCTTATAACCGAAAAGCAGCTATGGGCAATATGTATATAAGTATGTCTGACCCTGTATATATACCATTTCTAGAACTCCAGGAAACCCATTTTTGCCCCTCCCACTTAATATCTCCCCAAAGGTAACCACTATTCATTGTCAGTGTTTATAGCTATCTAAGTGAGTATAGTAAGCAAAGACAGTGGAGAAGCACTGATCTAGACTGATCACTCTTAATAGCTGTATATTACCAGGGAATAAGTAAAATTCCCTATTACCTATGCACTGACTTCGGGTTCTGATTATACAATACTGTCTATGTTGGAGGCAACCATTGCCAGGCCTCTATATCCCTTGTGCATGTTGAAGATACCTGCAGAACTGCTACAGCAGACTGAAGTTTAACTGAAGAAAATAATACAATCAACTGCTTTGATAGCAGGTTATCAATGTGTTGGTTTTGTAGCCTCCTTGGGAGCTTCCCAGGTATAATCTGAAACTCATCCCCAAACATGGAGGTCAGGGAAAGACCAAAGAAAGAGGCAGTCTACTGCAAGTTAGTAGGTGGCAGTTTTATTAATAAGCAAAGGGAGTTTACATACAAGTTTCCTGTTTGGTAGCAGCAAAATGAGTAGATCTCTGCACCCATCTGCCAAATCTTAAAAATTTATATAGAGGCCTTAATTAGGTTTAGTTACTTTTAGGGTGCAGGTGTTCTCAACACCATACCACTGTCTCAAGGCTATGTCTTTAAAGTAACCTCTGTGATTGGGAAAGGCAATCACATATCCCATATTCCATATTCCCATATTCCAAGGACAAGGGAAGAGGTGAGGAGCCTCTGATCACCTGAGTTAAGCCCATAGGTCAACTGGAGGCCATGTCTTTTTGATGCTGTTTGCTAATACTCCATTCCTCATGACAGGCTCTTATAATATCTCACAGCCACCTCCCCTTCTGTTGACTCTGCCACAGTGCTTGACCCATATGTTCTAGAGTCACAGACACATCTAACTGAAATGGTAGCTCTCCTTGGGAGATGCCCAGAGCTTTAATTTGCTTAGTATTTTGCCTTCTCAAAGACAGCTTGCTACTCTGATTCCTGGTTTCACAGGAATCCTGGCGCCCTTTCTTTATGAGGTGGTATAAAGGATGGAGGCACTGTGCTAGATGGGGAGTAAAGGTCTTCCCAAAGCCCCCAAATCCCTACAAAGGCGTGCACCTCTTTCACATTCTTAGGGGTTGGATAATCATGCACTTTATCAATCATAGCTTTTTGGACAACATGAATGTCACCCAACCAGAAGACTCCCAAAACCTGGTGGTGCCTGGGCCTTGAATTTTCTGCAGGTTCACTGCTCATCCTCCCCTTCACAGATGCTCTAGCAAAACCTGAAGGGTGTCCTACAGTGGACACAAATCTTCACATGTTAACATATATCATCAAAGTAATGGGTTCCTTTTACTGGTGTGGGGAAGAATAGCAACAGGTCTTGGGCTACCATCACATGACATATGATAAGGCTATGCATGCAGCTTTGGGGGAGCCCTGAAAAGGTCCATCATTATCCCTCCAACATGAAGGCAAATTGATCTTAGTTATCAGAAATCTGTACTTTTCAAAGTCGTTTGCCTGAATCTCTTCAAAATGAAGCACTTTGGCAAGAACACTGACCAAGTATCTGAGTAAAACGATAACTGTCTGCAAATGACATAAGACTTAAAAATGGTCATGGTTAAAGATTTGATGAGAGTTCATTATAATGCAATTGACAAAGGAATTTGGTTATTTCTGTGACATACATTTTAAAAATATGACTGATACCATTATATCAGAACATATCAGATTTTTATAAATTTCATAGAAATATAGCCTAAAGAAAGCTTAGCATCACTTCTAATTTGACAGTGCTTCCCATTTTAACATATACAAACTTTAACAAAATGCAAAATTTAACATATGCAAAAGGTCACATAGTTGCAAAAAATATTAATTCTTTTAATAGAGAAGACTCAGTTTCATAAGTAATCAAAGACGTGATAAAAAAACAAAACACAGAATCTTTCTTTTCTAGGCAGATTACATTAAAGATAAAAAAAAACTTTATATACAATTTCTTATTAAGAGCACACCAATAATCTAAGAAAACTGTCTTGAGAGAGAAATCCAAATTCTAATTTTGCACCAGTGTATGTTTGATATTAAAACTCTTTTTTTTTCATTTTTAACTTACATAGATCCATTCCAATCTTAGCTTTACTGTATATAATTTTTCTCTCAATATTTCTTTTCCACAAACCTTCTGCAACTTTTTATATCCATTTTGCTTTCATTCCAAAACTCTGGCCATGTTTCAGGTACCCACCCACATGGCTAAAGCTTTTTATTGATATTTGTGATCCTAAACCTGTGGACTAGATTTTGGCAAGGCAACTTCTACAGCAGTCTGTATTTTAAAAAGCACCCCCCCCCTTTTTTTCTTTAGTCTCTAAGCAATGTTTTGGTTATCTCCTGGAGTGTTTCATTTCAAAGACATGATGAGATTTAAAACTTCAAGGGTTGGAGAAACAATGCAAGTATTCTTCTAGGAGTTTTGGGGTAATGACTAAAGTTTTCTTTTGTATTGGGGGTCAAAAGGCATGGGGTGTTTTGTCTATTTCCTCATTAATTACCATGACATCCTCTTGTTTTTCATTTTCATCACTTTCTCAAAGATTTTATTTGCATCCCAATAAAACTGCATCCCAAAACTGCTGAGATCTTTTACAGTTTTTATTTAAATTCCAGTTAGCTAACATACAGTGTTATATTAGTTTCAGGTGTACAATATAGTGATTCAACACTTTCATACAACACCCAGTTCTCATCACAAGTGCCCTCCTTAACACCTATCACCTATTTCACTCATCCCCCCACCCCCTCCCCTCTCGTAACCATCAGTGTGTTCTCTATAAATAAGAGTCTGTTTCTTGGTTTTCCTCTCTTTCTTTACCCTTTGCTCATTTGTTTTGTTTCTTAAATTCTACATATGAGTGAAATCATATGGTATTTGTCTTTCTTTGACTGACTTATTTTGCTTAGCATAATACTCCCTAGCTCCATCCAGGTCATTGCAAATGACAATATTTCATTCTTTTGTATGGCTAAGTATTATCTACAATAGTCAAATTATGGAAAGAGCACAAATGTCCATTGACTGATGAACGGATAAAGAAGATATGATGTATATACACAATGGAATATTATTCAACCATAACAACCACTGAGATCTTAAATTTGAGGCATCTTGGGCCCTTGTAGCTCTGTAGAATGGCACTTTAAGACCTCTCATATATTTCCTGCTTTCCCACCTTGTCTGCCAGCCCCAAAGCTAGCAAAGTAGTGAACACCTGCATATCCGTCTCTAACCTCAGCTCTTCTTCTAACTTCTTGACCTCAGCTTTAGGCTGTAGTCAGGCATCAGTGGCCAGCTGAACTGCCCACAGGAGAGGAAACCCACTGTGGCAAACATGCACTTCCTTTTCTGCTGTAGTGCACTTTGTACAGTTTCTCCAACAAACACATTGGACTGGCTGGTGTTTTCAGGGCATCTCCATACTCATGCAGTAGTCCAAAGTCAGTTACCATATGGGCCACCCCTCCCCACACTGAGGTGGCTAGCTAACTCAGGATTTCCCCTGCAGATGCCTCATTTCCAAGGCCCATTGCTTTAGTCTCCTGGCTGGCTTGTCAATTGTTGGTTTGCAACCTCCTTGCTTCCCAAGTATAATCTGAAACTGGCTTCTATACTCAGAGGGCAGGGAGATACCAAAGGAAAAAGCAGGCTACTCCAGGTTGGTAAGTGGTAGTTTCAATAAGCAAAGGGAACTTACATAGGAGGCTTGTGTTGGGTGGCAGCAAGGTAAGTGGATCCCCACACCTGTGTGCTAAGTCTTAAAAGTTTATATAGAGGTCTTAACTAGGTAGTGACATATACTGTATAGGTGTTCTCAGCACCACATTACTACCTTAAGGGTATGTCCTTGGAGCAGCCTCTAGGAGTGGGAAAGGTAAGTGTCACCCTTAGACATTCCAAGGACAGGGAAGGGGGCAAAGAATTTCTGATTAACCAGGATCAGCCCACAGGTCAACTGGAGGTGTGTCTTTTAAATGTCCTCCTCTAACATAATGAAGTTAATCTTCAGGTTTTCAAAAGTTCAGAGGTTTCTTTCTCACCTAAATGGAACATTAGTTTACTCAGTTCTGTTTCATCATTAATTTTATCATCATTAATTTTATCCCATTTGAATTCTAGCTTCCAAAATTTGCTCCATGTTCTAGACTACTTATGGCACTCTTCAAGGCTTTCTAATGCTGCTGTGGCATTATTCTTATTTTTAAGTTCCTCTGACAACTTCAGTGGGATTTGGGGAGGGAGAAGAGGTAAACGTGAGTTATTAGTAAGATATATTGAAAGTGAAGTCCCCTAAAATGTTTTAGCAAATGGCTGGTGGACATGTAAAGCTGGAAAGATTTTGACCATCCTTTCTCCCATATACATCCACTTTCAGCAATTATACATTCTCAAAGAAGTCTAAGAAGAATATATTTTGTCACCCTATAATTCTACATGACAGAAAGAGAAAGCCAAGGTGTTCAGGACAGGAATAAGTCAGACTCTGATGAATAGTATTTCGGATTATGTCCCTCTCTCACCCTCTCCCTGTAGAAAGGAGCAGAGATAAGATTGTTATGTATCATCTACTATGCATTTGGCATTAAATAAATGAAAATAAAATTAAGCTAGTTCAAACAAAAGGAAGTTAATCAATCATAATGATGCAAAGGTAAGGTGGGTTTTAGGGCTAGCTGATCCAGTGATTTACTGATGTCATTCGGGACTCCAGTTATTCCCACTTTGTTGTCCATAGGCCTCATCTTATTGCTGGTTCCTCTTGGATTATATATAGTACAGTTTATGCTGTTAAGTGGTATTACTTGCTTTTTCACTTGCATTCAGAAGGAAGGAGAGCATCATTGGCAGAAATTCTGTCAGAAGAATGGACAAGAACTCTCCTGGAATCCCTTAGCCAATTTTTCATTTCTCATTCCCATTTCTGAACTAATCAGGGTAAAGGGGGATAGACTATCTCAGAATAATCAAGTGTGCATTAGGTGCTAAAAAGCATCAGGTTCATTCAAGGCATATATGTTCAATGTGGAAGGAGTGGACTTAAAAAGAAAATCTGGGGTTCTGTTAGAAAGAGGGAAGGGAGAAATGTATGCTGGGTATTATTGGTTGAGCAGACATTGTCATGTGGTGGCAGTTGGAAAGCTATGAAAAAAGGGCAATGAGATTGAGTGATTCAGAGGCTGGGAAAAATCAGGTTGTTTGTGTATGTTACTTCACCACTCTCTGCCTCTGTTTTTTCATCAGAAAAATGGGGACAAATATATCTACCTTGATGGATTATGTGAGGGTTCATTCATTCAGCAAGTATTCTTTGAGCATTTCCTAGGCATTGGGCAATATTCTAATAAGAACTACTGTGGTGAACAAGGCATATTAAGTCCTTGCCCTCAGAAAAAAAGTCTGTTTAGTGCATATATGGGTGTATATGTAATTGGGGAGGAAGATAATCATGGGGAAAAAAAGTTATAATCTCCTCCCTACTGACCAGCCCCCTTCCCCTTTTCTGTTCCAGGATGCAGTTAAGCTCTTATGATCTGCTTCTGCCAATCAGAAAGAAGCCTAGCCCTCAGGAGAAAGAGGGAATTGACCAGCTGTGCTAATGCCTGGGTGGGCTCATCTGCAGAATTAGGGAAGAGACTGTCAAACCCACGGTGACCATCCATCTAAACCAAGACTTCTAATCCAAGCTCTACCAGTAACAGAGCTGTTACTTCCATCTTCATCCACTTGATTTACATATCTGCCTCTCCAGTCCAGAACTCCATAAGTAAAGAAAAGTACTTTAGATTGGAACCTTGGAATCCCAGCTATAAACCTAATACTGTGATCATTATTGTGACCATTATTATTTACCTGGTGCCCAAGGATGGCACTCCCACCTGGGCATTTCCCATCAGGCACCAGCTAGCTGCCCTGGTTTTGCCTATTTAGGCTTGTATTTATGCCCTGTTCAGTCTCTGCTACTCCAGCTACAACCAGGAACCAGCAGCGAAGCAACCCTCAGGAGTTTGTTGGAAATTGCAGCATCTCAGGCCTGCTTCAGACCCTCTGAATCAGAATCTAAATTTTAACAAAATCTCCAGGGGATCCATAGGCATATCACAGTACCTTCAACACTTGCTTCAAACACTTGCTTTCAGTCTGTGTGGAGGCAATGACAGTTTGAATGGTAAGTAAAATTTTCATGGCAATTACTAAGCTTTTGCTCTGCCCAGTCCTCATGTCAACCTTTAATGTTGTATTTATTATCTTTGCATTCTGCAGTTATTATAGCAGAGAGAATTATATAGCCTAATATTGTCATTTCTACACATTAATGCAATTATCTTCGTTTTGTTTTTTCAACCCATACCAATAACATTTACTCTTGAAAATTCTATTGCAATTATTTGTGTTTATAACCCTTACCAAGAGTGACATCAGAATAACAACAGTCAGTAAACAGAAGGCTGTCCTACTCTGAGAATGTTGCAGATTTGGAGTGATTAGAGCCTCTGCTATCATGATTTAGGGCATATCAAAGGCCTACTCAGGGCTGGAGGCCCCTCCTTCCTATAGAATGAGACCTATGGAGGGACAACTTTATCTTCAGAAGCTTTGCAAATGGGACCCAAAAGAGGAAACACTCCCAAGCCCTGAACTCTAGCCAGGCCATGTGGCATCTGGAGGCAGGAAGCAGTTTTCAGGATTATACAATGGGTGTATTTATCTTTTTCCAGAGTCCAGCCTCCACAAACAGGTTCATCAGTACTACCATGGATGCTTTGAGGAAAGTCTTGGAATAGGGTTTAGAGCAGTAGTCACTAGTTCCAAGGCTAATGTGGAATGTACTTCTCAGGACTTTATCTACTTCTTTTAGGATGACTTTGGGAATTTCTGAAAACCCCTCTCTTTACCCTATTGAGCCGAAACATGGTTCTGAAACAGGAATAATTACCTTTGTCTAGAATTTGATTTATTGCTTAAACTAGACCACCTTAATGACCTCCCTGCTGCTAATATTACTCCTCACCATTCTGTTCTACTAGCAGCATTCAAAAAGACCTTTTTAAATCTCAACTGTCCATGCTATTCTTAACACCCAACAATGGGTTTTCTTTGATCTTCAGGTAAAGTTCAAACTTCTTATGCTGTACTATGTAACTCTGCACAACTAACTTCTACTTACCTTTGTATCCACATCTCTCTCATGTGCCTCTGTATTCTATTCTCTGCATTCCTCCAAGTATTCTCCTTTTGAGCCAACACTTGACTGCTAACAATTCCTCAACAGCTTCTTGTTCCTTCAAGCCTCTGTGCCATGGTACATGTTTTCTACACATATAATATTTCCCCCTGCTAATCTCAGAGTGGGGAAAGAGCGGCACAAGAGACAATGAACCATAATTTGAGAAATTCAGCTGAAGTTTTATCTTGAGTTTCCAGTTTTATAAACAGAAAAAAGGTTATATATCTAGACAGGCTTTAAAGGGGAGAGGGGAAACAGGATAATCCTCTTTGATCTTTCTCTTCACTGTTGCCAGGTCCCCAAGCCTCTTCGTCCATTTTTATTTCTCTCATTCCCTTAGATAGTTGACAGCTAAATAAAATCCACTTGAAAGATGGCTTCAATGGACAGCCTGGAAGACAGCACCAAATTTCTGACATACCAATGACTAGGACACTTTCCCAAGATGACATGTTTCCACATTGCTCCTAGGTGAGGCCACCCCACTCTCCTTTCTTGCTTTTAAATTCCATCCTTTACCCCTGGTCCTGAGTACACTCTTCCTAACTTGAACCCCCAAGAAAAAAAGTGAAACTTCTACTAGCCATGAAGTATGAGATCCACAGAGACAAAAGAATCATTAATGCAGTAGCCTTGATCTGTTGATTTACACACCCTATAAAAGACAATTTAAAAATTCATTCTGTACAAAAATTGTGTATATATATTTACATCAGAGGAAAGTTATATTATACAAAAAATGTTCTGATGTAAATAACTGTAATAAATTGAGCAGATGTCATAAAATGAAGCAGTTGTTGACTTTAATTTAATGTTTTTCTGGGAACCAATGTGATAGGGCAAGGCTGTGAATGCAGGCTGGTGCTTATGGTAGAAGAGGTATGAAAGAACCAGAACCAGTTCTCTCTTCTCTGGGAATCCTCTTCTCTGATGTGGAAAGATGTGCTTCACTTTCCTAGTTTATACAGTGTGACAAACTTAGGGTCCTTCCTGTACCACAATTCCAGGGAGGCCCTGCTGAGACATTGCTGCCCTGGACTATCTCTTCTTGGTTCCTGGGTCTGTTGTAAAATGGAAATCTGAGGCTCTAAGTGATTTCCTAAGAAATGACCTTCTCTCCTACAAGCCATAGCTCAGGGGTGGCCCCTAAAGGCTGACAGACAAAACCCTAAATGCACCTGTCTCTGCTCCCACAATTCCTTAGCTGCTGGGATTTCCCTCCCTGACTGCTCACTGAAGACATCTTTCAAGTGAGTTTCATTTAGTTGTGAATCTCTCAAGGAGGAGGGTGGAGAGAATGAAAAGGTCAATAATAGAGGAGGAGGCTTGAAGGGCTGACAGCAACAGGAAAAAAAGGTAAAAAATGATGGCCCTTTCCTCCCTTCCTTGTTCTCTCCTTGTCTCCCTTTCAGGGTTATCTATCTCTTACACTATGGCTTGTAGTCTGTGCATCTCTCTGTTCCCACTCTTCCTATAGTTGGGGAAACATTCCTGGTACTTGCATGGACCTGGGAAGTATAGACATAAACAGTCATGTGGGAGACAGCCAGGTAACCAGCACTAACAAAAACACTGCTGTTAGTGCTGGAGCAGTTACAGTGTGATGGGTGGGAGAGCTAGGACAGGAGCATCCACAGGGAATAGGAGGATCCTTGGACATTCATATCCTCAGTCTTTATACTTTCTCCCAATGTGACATTGCTTTCCTGGCATCACTGCCCTCCAGGTCCATAAACATCTCCATTGATTTTATATATATTCTAAATGATTTGGTCCCTTGCCCTTTTGCCCTGTCACTTGTCAAAACCTCAACTTGTGTGGCTTCTCCCTATCCATACATGTCCTTCATTAAGCACTTTTTAGAAAAAAGCCCAGTCTGATCCTTTCCTATTCTGTCGTTTTTTCCCCCAAATTTTTATTGAAATTCTAGTTAGTTAAAATATAGTGTAATTGTTGTTTTCAGGAGTAGAATTTAGTGATTCATCACTTACACATAACACCCAGTACTCAACAAGTGCTTTCCTTAATACCCATCACCCACTTAACCCATCCTCCTGCCCACCTCCCTCCAGGAACTCTGTTTGTTCTCTATAGTTAAGAGTGTCTAATGGTTTGTATCCCTCTCTCTTTTTTTAAACCCTTCCCATATGTTTGTCTATTTTGTTTCTTAAATTCCACATATGAGTGAAATCATACAGTATTTGCTTTTCTCTGCTTGGCTTATTTCACTTAGTACAATACACTCTAGCTCTCTCCATGTCACTGAAAATGGCAAAATTTTATTTGTTTTGAGGGCTGAGTAATATTCCATTATATGTATGTATATACCATATCTTCTTTATCCATTCATCAGTCAATGGACATTTGGGTTCCTTCCATAGTTTGGCTGTTGATAATGTGACTATAAACATTGGGAACATGTACTGTTTCAAATCTGTATTTTTGTATCCTTTGGGTAAATACCCAGTACTGCAATTGCTGGATCATAGGGTAGTTCTATTTTTAACTTTTTGAAAATCTTCCATACTATTTTCCAGAGTGGCTGTACCAGTTTGTATTCCCATCAACAGTGTAGGAGGGTTCTCTTTTCTCTGCATCCTCGCCAACACCTGTTGTTTCTTGTGTTGTTAATTTTAGCCATTCTGACAGGTGTGAGGTGGTATCTCATCATGGTTTTGATATGTATTTCCCTGATGATGAGTGATGTTGATGATCTTTTCATGTGCCTGTTAGTCATCTGTATGTCCTCTTTGGAAAAATGTCTATTCATGTCTTCTCATTTTTTTAAAATTGGATTATTTTGGGGGGGGGTGTTGAGTTTGATAAGTTTTTATAGAGTTTGGATGCTAATGCTTTATCATATATGTCGTTTGTAAATATCTTCTCCCATTCCATAGGCTGCCATTTAATTTTGTTGGTTGTTTCTTTTGCTGTACAGAAGCTTTTTACCTTGATGAAGTCCCAATAATTCATTTTTGCTTTGTGTTTCCCTTGCCTTTGGCTATGTGTCCAGTAAGAAGTTGCTACAGCTAATGTCAAAGAGGTTGCTGCCTGTGTTTTCCTCTAGGATTTTGGTGGTTTCCTGTCTCACATTTAGGTCCTTCATCCATTTTGAATTTATTTTTGTGTATGGTGTAAGAAAGTGGTCCAGTTTCATTCTTCTGCACGTTGCTGTCCAGTTTTCCCAACACCACTTGTGGAAGAGACTGTATTTTTTCCATTGGATATTATTTCCTGATTTCTTGAAGATTAGCTGAGCATATAGTTGTGGATCCATTCCTGGGTTTTATATTCTGTTCCATTGATCTATGTGTCTATTTTTTGTTTTTTGTTTTGTTTTTTTTTAATTTTTTTTCAACGTTTATTTATTTTTTGGGGGACAGAGAGAGACAGAGCATGAACGGGGGAGGGGCAGAGAGAGAGGGAGACACAGAATCGGAAACAGGCTCCAGGCTCTGAGCCATCAGCCCAGAGCCTGACGCGGGGCTCAAACTCACGGACCGCGAGATCGTGACCTGGCTGAAGTCGGATGCTTAACCGACTGCGCCACCCAGGCGCCCCTATGTGTCTATTTTTTGTGCCAGTACCATACTATCTTCATAAGTATAGCTTTGTAATATAGTTTAAAGTCCAGAGTTGTGATGCTTCCAGGTTTTTTTTTTTTCTTTACTTTTTCAGTATTGCTTTGACTATTCAGGGTCTTATGTAGTTCCATACGAATTTTAGGATTGTTTGTACTATCTCTGTGACAAATGCTGGTGGTATTTTGATAGGGATTGTATTAAATGTATAAATTTCTTTGGGTAGTATAGACTTTTTAACAATATTTGTCCTTTCAATCCATGAGCATTGAATATTTTTCCATTTTTTTTTGTGTGCTCTTCAATTTCTTTCATAAGTGCTCTATGGTTTTCAGAACAGATCTTTTACCTCTTTGGTTAGGTTTATTCCTAGGTATCTTATTGTTTTTGATGTGATTTTAAATGGGTTTCATTCCTTGATTTATTTTTCTGCTACTTCATTATTGGTGTATATAATGGCAACAGACTTCCATACTTTGATTTTGTATCCTATGACTTTATTGTATTTGTGTATCAGTACTAGCAATTATTTTTTGTGGAGTCCTTTGGGTTTTCTACATACTGTATCTTGTAGTCTGAAAATAGTGAAATTTTGACTTCTTCCTTGCCAATTTGGATACATTTTATTTGCTTTTGTTGTCTGATTGCTAAGGCTAAGACTTCCAGTATTATGTTAAATAGTAATGGTGAGAGTGGACATCCCTATCTTATTCCTGACTGTAGAGGAAAAGCTCTGTTTTTCCCCCTTGAGGATGATATTAGGTGTGGGTCTTTCATATATGGCCTTTATGATGTTGAAGTATGTTACATCTCTCCCCACCTTGTTGAGGGTTTTTATCAAGAATGGATGCTGTATTTTATCAAGTGCTTTTTCTGCATCTATTAAGAAGATCATATGATTCTTTTCTTTTATTAATGTGTTGTGTCACATTGTTTGATTTGTGAATATTGAACCATGCTTGTAGCCCAAGAATATATCCCATTCTATTGTGGTGAATAATTCCTTTTTAAAAATTTTTTAAATTTTTTATTTATTTTTGAGAGAAAGAGAGGGTGAGCAGGGGAGGGGCAGAGAGAGATGGAGACAAAGAATCTGAAGCAGGCTTCAGGCTCTGAACTGTCAGCACAGAACCTTAGATTATGACCTGAGCCAAAGTTGGACACTTTAACTGAGCCACCCAGGCACCCTGGTGAATATTTCCTTTAATATACTGTTGGATTCAATTTGCTAGTATTTTGTTGATAAGTTTTGCATCCATGTTCATGAGAGATATTATCCTATTATAATTCTCCATTTTATTGGGGTCTTTGTCTGGTTTTGGAATGAAGGTAATGCTGGCTTCTAGAAGGAGTTTGGAAGTTTCCTTCCATTTCAATTTTTTTTTGTAACAGCTTGTGAAGAATAGGTATTAACTCTTCTTTAAATGTCTGGTAGAGAACGCCCCTGGGAAGCCACTTGGCCTTGGACTTTTGTTTGTTGGGAGATTTTTGATTACTGGGTCAATTTCTTTTCTGGTTATGGGTCTTCAATTTTTTTTTATTCATGTTTCAGTTTTGGTAGTTTGTATGTTTCTAAGAATTTGTCCATTTTTTTCCAGATTTCCCATTTCATTGGCATATAATTTTTCTTAATATTCTCTTATAATTGTATTTTGGTGGTGTTGGTTTTTATCTCTCCTCTTTCATTCATGATTTTATTTACTTGGATCCTTTCTCTTTTTGGTAAGTCTGGCTAGGGGATTATTAATTTAAAAAAATTTTTTTTAATGTTTATTATTTTTGAGAGAGAGAGACAGAGAAATAGTGTGAGCAGGGGAGGGGAGGGGCAGAGAGAGAGGGAGACACAGAATCCAAAGCAGGTTCCAGGCTCTGAGCTGTCAGTGCAGAGCCTAATGTGAGGCTCGAACCCACGAACCATGACATCATGACCTGAAGTCAGAAGCTTAACCTTCTGAGCCACCCAGGTGCCCCAGGGGTTTATCAATTTTTTTTTATTTCCTTCAAAGAGCCAGCTCATAGTTTTGTTGTTCTGTTTTTTTTTTTTTTGTTTCTATATCATTATTTCTAATCTAATCTTTATTATTCCACTTCTGCTGGCTTTAGGCTTTATTTGCTGTTCCTCTTCTAGCTTTTTTATGTGCAAGGTTAGGTCGTGTATTTGAGAGTTTTCTTGCTTCTTGGCATAGGCCTGTATTGCAATATAATTTCCCTCTTATGTCAGCCTTTGCTGTATCCCAAAGGTTTTGGACTGTGTTGTTTTCATTTTCATTGTCTTCCATGTACTTATTTCCTCTTTAATTTCTTGGTTAATCCATTCATTCTTTAGAGGATGTTCTTTAATATTCAAGTATTTGTGGTCTTTCCAAATTTTTTTCTGGTGGTTGATTTCAACTTTAATAGCATTGTGGTGTGAAAATATGCATGGTATGATCTCTGTCTTTTCGTACTTGTTGAGGTCTGATTTGTGACCCAGTATGTGACCTCCTCTGGAGAATGTTCTGTGTGCACTCAAAAAGAATGTGTATTCTGCTTCTCTAAGATGAAATGTTCTGAATATATCTATTAAGTCCATCTGGTCCAGGGTGTCATTCAAAGCCATTATTTCCTTGTTGATTTTCTGCTTAGATTATCTGTCTATTGATGCAAGTGGGGCATTAAAGTCCCCTACTGTTCTTGTATTATTATCAGTGAGTTTCTTTATGTTTGTTATTAATTTATTTATATAGTGGGTTGTTCCAAGTTGGGGGCATAAACATTTGCAATTGTTAGATCTTCTTTATGGATATATTTACTACTGTAGATCTTGATGGATAGGCCCCTTAATTATGCTGTAATGCCTTTCTTCACCCCTTGTTACAGTCTTTTTTTTTCTCCTAATCTAGTTTGATATAAATATGCCTACTTTGGCTTTCTTTTGACTTCAATTATCAAGATAGATGGTTCTCCATCCTTTCACTTTAAATCTTCAGGTATCTTTAGTTCTAAAATGAGTCTTTGTAGTCACATATAGATGGATCTGTTTTTTTTTTTTATCCATTCTCACATCCTATATCTTTTGATTGGATAATTTAGTCCATTTACATTTAAATTTTTTAACGTTTATTTATTATTGAGAGGCAGAGAGAGACAGAGCATGAGAAGGGGAGGGGCAGAAAGAGGGGGAGACACAGAATCTGATGCAGGCTCTGGGCTCCAAGCTGTCAGTACAGAGCATGCACAGGGCTCAAACTCACAAACTGTGATATCATGACCCAAGCTGAAGTCAGACACTAAACTGACTTAGCCACCCAGGTACCCCTACTCCACTTACATGTAGAGTGATTATTGATAGATGTGAAATCAGTTCCTTGTGTTACCTGTAATGTTGGTGTTTCTGGTGATGTTGTCTGTTCCTTTTTAGTCTTTATTGCTTTTGGTTCTTTTTTCCCCACTCAAAGTTTCCCCTTTAATATTTCTTGCAGGGCTGGTTTAGTGGTCATGAACTCCTTTAGTTTTTGTTTGTCTGGGACAATTTCTCTGTCCTTCTATCCTGAATGACAGCCTTGCTGGGTAAAGTATTCTTGGCTGCAGATTTTTCCCATTCAGCACATTGATTACATCATGCCACTCCCCTTCTGGCCTGCCTGATCTGTCTTCCCTTGTAGGTTAATGACTGTTCTCTCTTGCTGTTTTTAGATTCTTTCCTTGTCTGTGTGTTTTGTGAATTTGACTATGATATGTCTTGGTGATGGATGGCTTTTGTAGAATTTAATGAGAGTTCTCTGTGCTTCTTAGATTTTGATGTCTGTGTCCTTCCCCAGGTTAGGGAAGTTTTCATTTATAATTTTCTCAAATAAACCTTAAGCCCCTTTCTCTCTCTCTTCATCTTCTGAGAATTCTATGATATGAATGTCATTATGCTTTAAGGAGTCACTGAGTTTCCTAAGTCTATATTTGTGGTCCAATACCCTTCTTTCCCTCTTCTTTTTGGCTCATTATTTTCTGTATTTTTATCTTCTGTATCATTGATTTGTTCCTCTGCTTTGTCCATCTTGGTTGTCATGGCATCCTTCAGGATTGTATCTCTGTTATTTCAGCCTGACTAGTTTTTAGTTCTTTTATCTCTGCTTTAAGGGATTATCTAGTGTCTTCTATGCTTTTTAGAATCCCAGTTAATATCCTTATAATTGTTGTTTTAAATTCTAGTTCAGATATCTTACTTTTATCCGTATTGATTAAATCCCTTGCCATTACTTACCCCTGTTCTTTATTTTGGGGTGAATTCCTTCATATTATCATATTGTCAAGGTTACTGATTTTTGTGTGTCAGGAAATCCTGTTATATTCCTTCTCCTGAGAGTAATGGCTGTATTAGGAAGAGGTCTGAAAAAAAATAAAAATGAAAACGAAGCTAGATCCTATTTCTTCTAAAGCTGAAACTTTGTAGCACTCTATGATCAGTAGACTTGGTACGTGCAAATGGTTTGTGCTGGTCTTCTGGGTGTGGGGCCTCCTGTGCTGATTATCAGGTGGACTTGCCCTTGTGAAGATGCTCCTACAGGGTTCAGAGTGGTGGGGCTTGTTTTAAGTGGCTCCAGCCTCCACTTGATGGCAGTTTTCTCACTGAAGTTGATCAGTGCTGATGTGATGAAAATGGCAGTGCTCCATTCTGTGGTCCCAGGAGTAGGGAGCTCACACCCACCACTCTTCAGGAAGCCTTCACAGAAGAGCAAACAATCACTTCTCTTTTGTCCCTCATTTCTGCCAGATCCCTGCCTTCATCCTGACTGTGTCTTAGCTTTCTTTTTGCCAGGTGGCACAGCACACCTGTGTTTTATCTAATGTGCATGGCTGAGTTTCAAAACTCTAAATTTTAGAGATCTACAATGCATGGACCTATGCTGATCCTCTGGGGGAGACTCTAGCTGCGCTGTGGCCAGTGCTGGCTTATCCCAGAAATTGGTTTCACAACCATGCAGTGGTTCAAAGTTTATGCTAAAGCATAGCAGAAAGCTGGCACCAAGGCTTGCTACCCTCAGCCAGCATCCACATTCCTATGTTAGTGAAAGGGGCAGCTCAATGATGCTTGCAGAATCTTTTGTCCCCCAGAGAAGCTGTGCCATCTCTCCCAAATGCATTTCAATGAGGGGAACTGCTCCCCACCATGCGACCCTGAGGATTTTCTGACCACGCCTGCCTGCTCCCAGGTATCCACACTCGTTCCCCACTGTAGCACCATTAAGTATGCCAGGTGTAAGCCTGGCAATGTTGCAGACCTCAGAAACTTCAGGCTGTGCTCCACTGTTTATAAAAACTTGTGGTATTCAGCCTCTCTCCCCTTTCCAGTTAATGGTTTTAGGGGAGTTTTTATTGTGCAATTCTCTGTGCATACTTTCACTCTTTCTCTCTTCTTTCTCTCTCACTCCTTTCTCCATGTTCAGAGCTTCCTCCCCATCACAGCACCTGTAGCTCTTCTCTCCCCAAATCACCTCTTCACAGCTCCTACCTTCCAAAATGTTGTAGTTTTTTTTTTCACCTCTAGTTGTACATTTTTCCTTTCTCAGTCCTCAGATTGAGTTATTAGGTGTTCAAAATGATTTGATATCTATCTAGCTGTGTTTGAGAGATGAGGAAAGCCTGGAGTTTCTGCATTCCTCTACCAACTTAAGTCTTCTTCTATTCTGTATTAAAAGTGTTCCTCACCTACCCATAGGACAACAACATTGCTGACAAAAGCATTGAACTAGGACAGGAGTTTTCTAAAGGTGCAAAGCTAAGGATTGGACAGTTGTGCTGCAGGTGCCCTATTCTTACTATATGTTACTAGAAAACTCTGTCTATGCTAGTTCTATTCAATCTTGTCTGTTCTGTCCTCTGCTGTGGTCCTAGTACCTAGTATAGTGCTTTATGTGTGATAAATATTATGGAATTAGTTTCCTGTCTCCCCAAGCCAGATTTTCTGTAAGAACTTTAACAAGAGTCTTGTATTCTTGGGGTTTGAAATGTTTGCCCAAATTAATAAGTCAGCATTGAATCTCTCATGCCACTGGTGATCCATGGTTATTTTCCAGTGATTAGAATTCTGGAGAGAAAGAAAGGTGAGGGGAGTTGTGTCACTTTCCTATGGTTATTGTAATAAATTATCACAAACTTAAGGTCTTAACACACATTTATTATAATTATGGAGGTCAAAACTACCCTGCCATGCACCAGGACTATGGGACTTCAGAAGCATTAGATTTCCCTCCCTCCACTTTGCTGCTATTTACACTCAAAACGACCACTGCACATTTCCTTCATGTAAACTATTTCAGGCTGTCTTATATACATAATTGACTTCAACTCCAATAAAATTGGCTAGAATCCTGAATTATCAGACCCGGAAGGACTCTTAAAGATCACATAGCTCAAGATCTTCATTATACAGGGCAATATTTGAGACCCAGCAATGTGGAAAGGCCTACCCCAAGTCAGTAACTGTTTGTTTCTTGGTTTTGAGTAAGTTGCACCAGTTTTATTAGGATATAATTGACATACATCACTGTATAAGCTTAATGTATGGGGCGCCTGGGTGGCACAGTCGGTTAAGCGTCCGACTTCAGCCAGGTCACGATCTCGCGGTCCGTGAGTTCGAGCCCCGCGTCGGGCTCTGGGCTGATGGCTCAGAGCCTGGAGCCTGTTTCCGATTCTGTGTCTCCCTCTCTCTGACCCTCCCCCATTCATTCTCTGTCTCCCTCTGTCTCAAAAATAAATAAAGGTTAAAAAAATTTTTTTAAGCTTAATGTATAATTGTTTGACTAATGTATGTTGTGAAATGATTACTGCAATAAGTTTAATGAATGCCCATCTTTATACATAGATAAATAAAAAGAATAAAAAAGAAAACAATATTTGTAATGAGAACTATTAGGATTTACTCTCTTTTTTAATGTTTTTAATTTATTTGAGGGGGGTGCAGAGAGAGAGGGAGACACAGAATCTGAAACAGGCTCTTGGCTCTGAGCTGTCAGCACAGAGCCTGACATGGGATTTGAATTCATGGGACTCGAATCATGACCTGAGCCAAATTCAGAGCTTAACAGACTAAGCCACCCAGGTACCTCAGGGTTTACTCTCTTAATAACTTTCCTGTATATCATATAGCAGTGTTAACTATAGTCATCACTTTGTACTTGACATCTGTAGTACTTATATTATAACTGGAAGTTTGTACCTTTTGACTACCTTTATCCAATTCCCTGTTCCCCCACCTCCATTTCTGGTAAACACAAATCTGATTTCTCTTTCTATGAGATTTTTTTTGATCCCACACATAAATGAGATGATATATTATTTGTCTTTCTCTATCTGACTTATTTCACTTAGCATAAGGCCTTCAAGGTTCATCCATATTGTACCAAATTCCAGTTTTTCCTCCTGTTTTATGGCTGGATAATATTACATTGTATGCGTTTGCACCACAACTTCTTTATTGACTCATCCACTGATGAATACTTAGGTTGTTTCCATGTATTGGCTATTATAAATAATGCCGCTATGAATGTGGGGGTGCAGATATCTTTTTGAATTAGTGTTTTCATTTCTTTGGATATAGTACCAGAAGTGGAATTCCTGGATTATAGTTTTAATTTTTTGAGGATCTTTCATATTGGCTATACCAATTTAAAGTCCTATTAACAGTGCACAAGTGTTCCCTTTTCTGCACATTCTTGCCAGCATTTGTGGTCTCTTATCTTTTGGGGATTTAAAAAATTATTTTTATTTTTTTAATCGAAGTATAATTAACATACAGTGTTACACTAGTTTCAGGTATATAGTATAGTGATACAACATTTTTATACATTACTCAGTGCTCATCTTAAGAAGTACATTCTTAATCTGCTTTATCTATTTTGCTCACCACCACCCCCCAAACTGCCCACTGGCAACCACCAGTTTGTTTTCTGTAGTTGAATCTATTTTTCTATCTCTTTTCTTTATTCATTTGTTTCTTAATTTCCATATGAAAAAAATCATATGGTACTTGTCTTTCTCTCTGACTTGTTTCACTTAGCATTATACCTTCCAGATTCATCCACATTGTTGCAGATGTCAAGATCTCATTTTTTTCATGGCTGAATAATATATCATTGTAGACATATATACCACCTCTTCATTATCCATTCATCTATTGATGGACAGTTGTGCTGCTTCCATATCTTGGCTATTATAAATAACACTGCAATTAACATAGGGGTGCATGTATCTTTTTGAATTAGTATTTTTGCTTTCTTTGGTGAAATATCCAGTAGTGTAATTACTGGATCATATGGTAGTCTTTTTTTTTTTTTTAGGAAACTCCGTACTGTTTTCCACAGTGGCTGCACCAATTTGCATTCCTACAAACAGTGCATGAGGGTTCCTTTTTCTCCACATCCTCACCAACACTTACTATTTCTTGTAGTTTTTATTCTAGCCACTCTGACAAGTATAAGCTAATATCTCATTATGGTTTTGGTTTGCATTTCCCTGATTATTTGTGATGTTGAACATGTTTTCATGTGTCTGTTGGCCAATTGCATGCCTTATTTGGAAAAAAATGACTATTCGGGTCCTCTGCCCATTTTTTAATCTGAATATTTTTGTTATTTTGGTGTTGTATTATATAAGTTCTTTATATATTTTGGGTATTGACCCCTTTACTGGATACACAATTTGAAAATATCTTCTCCCATACAGTAGGTTGTCTTTTCATTTTGTTGATGGGTTTCCTTCACTGTGTAAAAGCTTTTTATTTTGATGTAGCCCCAATAGTTTATTTTTTATTTTATTTCCCTTGCCTGAGGAGATGTATCTAGAAAAATGTTGTGACTGGCAAAGTCAAATAAATTACTGCTTATGGTTTCCTCTAGGAGTTTTATGGTTTCAGGTCTCACTTTTAGGTCTTTAATTCATTTTGAGTTTTTATTTCTGTATGGTGTAAAAAAGTAGTCAAGTTTCATTCTTTTCATGTAATTGTCCAGTTTTCCCAACACCATTTGTTGAAGAGACTGTTTCTTCCTCATTGTATATTCTGGCCTTCTTAATCATAGATTAATTGAGTATATAAGAGTGGGCTTATTTCTGGGCTCTCTATTCTGTTGCATTGATCTATGTGTCTATTTTTGTACCAGGACCATACTGTTTTGATCACTATAACCTTAAAGTATGTCTTTTTAAAAATTTTAATTCCAGTATAGTTAAAATACAATGTTTTATTAGTTTCAGGTTTACTATTGTGATATTGTGATTCAACATTTCCACACATCACACAGTGCTCACCAGAAGTTCATTCCTTAATCCCTACCACCTATTTCACCCATTCCCCCCCCCCCTACTTTCCCTCTGGTAACTATCAGTTCTGTATGTTCTTTATAGTTTGAAGTCTGGTTCTTGGTTTCTTTCTCTCTCTTTCTCCTTTGCTTGTTTGTTTTGTTTCTTAAATTCCATATATGAGTGAAATCATATGGTATTTGTCTTTCTGTGACTGACTTATTTCACTTAGCAGTATATCTTGACATCTGGGTGATACCTCCAGTTTTGTTTTTCTGTTTTTCAAAATTGCCTTGGCTATTCAAGGTCTTTTATGGTTCCGTACAAATTTTAGGATTATTTGTTCTAGTTCTGTGAATGTTGGTATTTGATAGCAATTGCATCAAATCTGTAGATTGCTTTGGGTAGTATGGACATTTTAACATTAATTCTTCCAATCCGTGAGCATGGAATATCCATCCACTTGGTTATATTATCTTCAATTTCTTTCATCAATGTTTTATGATTTTCAGAGTGAAGGTCTTTCACTTCCTTAGTTAAGTTTATTTCCTAGTATTTTATTTTTTGGTGCAATTGTAAATGGGATTGTCTTCTTAATTTTTCTTTCTTATACTTCATTATTTAGGTGTATAGAAATGCAACAGGTTTCTGTATATTAATTTTGTACACTGGGACTTTATTGAATTCATTTATCAGTTCTAGTGTTTTTGGGGTTCAGTCTTTAGGATTTTCTATGTATGCTGTCATATCATTCACACATATTGAAAGTTTTACTTCTTCCTTAGCAATTTGGATGACTTTTATTTCTTTTTGTAGTCTGATTGCTATGGCTAGGACTTCCAGTACTATGTTGAATTAAAGTGGTGAGAGTGGACATTTTTATTTTATTCCTGATCTTAAAAGAAAAGCTCTCAGGTTTTAACCATTAAGTATGATGTTAGCTGTGGGTTTTTCATATATGGCCTTTATTATGTTGAAGTATGTGTCCTCTAAACCTACTTTGTTGAATTTTCTCATTATAAATGAATGTACTTTATCAGATGCTTTTTTTTCTGTATCTATTGAGATGATCATATAATTTTTATCCTTGTTGATATGATGTATCACATTGATATGTGAATATTTAACCACCTTGCATCCCTGGAATAAATCCCACTTGATTGTGGTGAGTGATTTTTTAATGTATCGTTGGAATTGGTTTGCTAATATTTGTTGAGGATTTTTGCATCTATGGTCATCAAAGTTATTACCATATAGTTTTCTTTTTTGTGTTGTCTTTGTCTGGTTATGGAATCAGGGTAATTCTGGATTGGTAGAATGAATTGGAAGCTTTTATTACTCTTCTGTTTTTTGGAATGGTTTGAGAAGAATAGGTAATATGTCTTTTTTAAATATTTGGTAGAATTCACCTGTGACTCCATCTGGTCAGGCGTTTGTTGGGAGTTTTTTTTTTTTCCTACTGATTCAATGCCATTGCTTATAATTGTCCTATTCATATTTTCTTTTCTTCTTCATTTAGTTTTGGGTGGTTATACGTTTCTAGGGATATTTCCATTTCTTCTTGGTTGTCCAATTTCTTGGCATATAATTTTTCAAAATGTTCTCATAATTCTTTGTATTTTTGTCATGTTGATTAGTTCTTTTCCTTCATTATTGATTTTATTGATTTGAGTCCTTTCTCTTTTTTTCTTGATGAGTCTGGCTAAAGGTTGATCAATTTTGTTGATATTTTCAAAGAACCATCTCCTGGTTTCATTGATATTTACTGTTTTTACTGTTTTTTCCACTCTATATCATTTTTCAAAAATTCTTATTTATTTATTTTGAGAGAGAAAGAGAGAATCAGAAAAAGAGCACTGTCAGTGCAGAGCCTGGTGTAGGACTCAAACTTATAAAATGTGAAATCATGACCTGAGCTGAAACCAAGAGTCAGTCCCTTAACCTGCTGAGCCACCCAGGTGCCCCAAGTCTATATTTAATTTATTTCTGCTCTAATCTTTATTATTTCCTTTGTTCTACTGGCTTTGGACCTTGTTTGTTGTTGTTGTTGTTGTTGTTGTTCATCGTCTTCTTTTCTTCACTCTTTCAGATGTAAGATTATGTTGTTTATTTCAGATGTTTTCTTGTTTCTTGAGTCAGGCATGCATTGCTATAAAAATCCCTCTTAGAATAGCTTTTGCTGTATCCCAAAGATTTTGAGCCACTGTATTTCTATTTTCATTTGTTTCTATGTATTTTTTTTAATTTACTCTTTAATTCCTTGGTTGGCCCATTCACTATTTATTATCATGTTGTTTAACCTCCATATATTTGTGTTCTTTCCAGAATTTTTCTTGTGATTGATTTTGTTTCATATCATTGTGAGCAGAAGAGATGCATGATATCTTTTCAATTTTTTGAATTTATTAAGACTTATTTTGTCCCTAACATGTAATCTATCCTTGAGAATGTCCCATGTGTACTTGTGAAGAAAGTGTATTCTTCTCTTTTTGGATGAAATTTATATATATATATATATATATATATATATATATATATATATATATATATAACTGTAAATGTAAATGAATGTTAAAGTCCCCTCCTATTATTGTATTCCTGAAAATTTCTTCCTTTATGTCTGTTAATAGTTGCTTTATTTATTTAGGTTCTCCCATGTTGGTTGCATAGATATTTACAATTATATCCTCCTGTTGGATTGTTCCCTTTATCACTAAGTAGCATCCTTCTTTGTCTCTTGTTACAGTCTTTCTATTTTGTCTAAGTATTGCTATCCCTGGTTTCTTTTCACTTCCATTTGCATGGTAAAGTTTTTCTATCCCTTTCTCTTAATCTCCATGTCTTTAGGTCTGAATTGAGTTTCTTGTAGGCAGCATATAAATGGGTCTGAGTTTCATCCATTTAGTCACCCTATGTCTTTTGATTGGAACATTTCTTCCATTTACATTTAAAGTAATTATTGGGGCATCTAGGTTGCTCAATTGCTTGAGTGTCTGACTCCTGATTTCGGCTCAGGTCATAATCCCAGGATCATGGGATTGAGCCCTGTCTTGAGCATGGAGCCTGCTTAGGAGTCATTCTCTCTCCCTCTGCCCCTTTCCCCCATTCTATCTCTCTCAAATAAAAATAAATAAAACTTTTTTAAAAAAGTAATTATTAACAGATACATACTTATTGCCATTTTGTTATTTGTTTTATGGTTAGTTTCGTAGTTCTCTATTCCTTTCTTTTCTTGCTCACTTCCCTTGTGCTCTGATGGCTTTCTTTAATGTTATGCTTGGATTCCTTTTTCTTTTGTTGTGTATCTGTGTTTCTTTTTTTAATTTTTGGTTACCATGAGGTTATATATAATATCTTATGCATATAATTGTCTATATTAATTGATGGTCACTTAAGTTTGAAACCGTTCTAAAAGCATTGAGTGTTTACTTCCCCCACATGCATTTTATGCATATGATGTCATAATATTTTACATCCTTTATTTGGTGAATCCTTTGACTGATTTTTATAGATATAATTGATTTTACTGCTTTTGTATTTTAACTTTCATATTGGTCTTATAAATAATTGGTCTATTACTTTTGTTATATGTTTGCATTTACCTGTAAATTTTTTTCCTTTCCTAATTTTCTTCTTATTATGGCCTTTATTTCTACTCATTGACTTCCCTTTAACATTTCTTATAAGGGTGTTTTTTAGTGGTGGTGAACTTTTTGTTTCTCTGGGAAACTCTATCTCTTTTGTTCTGAATGATAGAGTTTCTGGGTAGAGTATTCTTGGCTACAAGTCTTTTTTTTTCTTTTTTCTTTAAGCACTTTGAATATATCATGTTACTTCCTTCTGGTCTGCAAAATTTCTGCTGAAAAATCAGCTGATAGCCTTATGAGCTTTCCATTTTAATACAAATGTTTTCTTTTTTCTTGCTGCTTTAAAAAATTATCTCTTTATCACTGCTTTTGCCATTTTAATTGTTACATGTCTTGGTGTAGACCTTTTTAGGTTCAGTTGTTGGAGGCTATCTGTACTTCCTGGATCTGGGTGTCTGTTTTCACTAGACTACAGAATTTATCAGCTATTATTTCTTCAAGTAAGTTTTCTGCCCCCTTCTCTCTCTATTCTTTTGGGATCCTCATAATGTGAATGTTATGCTTAATGAGGTACAGAGTTCCCTTAACATATTCTCATTTTTTATTCTGTTTTCTTTTTGTTGTTCAGCTTGTTGTTTTTCATTGCTCTTTCAGATCACTGATCTGTTCTGAGTTCTTTAATCTGCTATTGACTTCCTCTAGTGTATTTTTTTATTTCTGTTATTGAGTTCTTCTCTGACTGGTTCCTTTTTATATTTTCTATCTCTTTTTTGAAAGTCTCATTGAGATAGATCCTACAATCTTTTCTCAAGTCCAGTGAGTATCTTTATGGACATTAGTTTGAATTCTTTATCAGGCATATAAGGCCCATTTCATTGAGTTCTTTTGTTGTGGTTTTGTCCTGTCTTTTGATTTAGCACATATTTCCCTGTCTCCTCATTTTTCCTAACTCTCTGTATTTGTTTCTATGTGTTAGAGAAGTCAGATATGTCTCCTGATCTTGAAAGTAATAAAAGAAACAAAGAAAAAGGAAAGAAAGAAGAAATAAAGAGAAGTAAGAGAAGAAAGAAAGAAAGAAAGTAAGAAAGAAAGAAAGAAAGAAATAAGCCTTATGAAGAAGTTCTGTGGTACCCTGAAGTATAAGAATACCCCCTGTTCACCAGAACTAGGCTATCCATGGCTTTCTCCTATGTAGGCTGCATGCATTTTATTGTTGTGGCTGAGCTGCATTTGCCTTTAGTCCAGCTGGCTGCAATGGCACACATTGAATGTTGTGGGCACTCTGAGCAGGGTTTGGTCCCTGTGCTGTTAAGAGGTGTGTCTGTGGCCACCACAGGTTTGTAGTTGGGTGGTGTTAGCAGTCAGACCAGATGCCTGCCCTCAGTCCATCTGTAGTTGTGCCAAGCTAGAGGTTTCTCTCCCTGTGCTACTCCCTAAGAGACTTTCATTGGTGGACATGACCAGCAGTCAGACTATATTCCTTCCCCCAGTTCAAATGTTGGGGTTGTAGTCATATTGAACTTCAAAGCAGTTTCCCTGTGCTTCCCTCTGAGAGACTTTCATTGGTGAGCAGGGCTGTCAGTCAGACAAGGTGCCTACCCCTAGTCCATCTGCAAGGCTTAGTTGCACTGATCAGTAGGATGCTGTCTCTGTGCTGCCAGCTATAAGGTTTGGCTGATAGGACTGTGGATGCACTGGTATATGTTGTTATTTTCCCCCCTCTCCCTTGAGCAGGAGTGTCTGGAGTGGTGCCATTCCCTGGTTCCTGCCAGGGTTGTTTGTAAGGTATGTCAGGGCAGGAGTCACTTTGGAATGCCTGCTAAGTAGGGCCAATTGGATGGGACAGATTCACAGGGGATTGTGGGAGCACAGCATGCAGTGCTAACAAGATAGGCAGAATATTCTTGCTGATTCCTGCAAGAGTGTGGCTATCTAGGCTAGGTGGGGGGAAGAGAAATGGTACTTGCCAGCACCTTTGTTCTTTGAGAAGTCATCTAAAGATTTATGCCCCCCCCAGAACATGTTCTGAAATTAGTAAATAAATCTCCTTGATATATATCCCAGATGTATTTCAAACTGCTGCTTCTATGCTGTTATGCTGGCTCTTTGAGGGTGGGGACTCAGTTTCCTTCACCCTCCAGCTTTCCTGGAGGTAAAGCCGCTATTTTTAAAGTACCCAGAGTTAATTCCCATTGATTATAAA
This sequence comes from Acinonyx jubatus, assembly GCF_027475565.1. Classification (NCBI taxonomy): domain Eukaryota; kingdom Metazoa; phylum Chordata; class Mammalia; order Carnivora; family Felidae; genus Acinonyx; species Acinonyx jubatus. The sequence goes on from NC_069389.1 coordinate 121,312,298, forward strand.
AACTCACAAAATTAAGCCCCATTGGTTTACAAAGCCAAATATTATGGAGATTTGCCTTCCCAGTGTGAAATCCCTGTACCTGGGGTGCCTGGTGTGGGGCTTAATCCTCTTGTTTCTCCATGCTTATGGTATCCCTCTTATTTGTGGTCAGTCTCATGGGGGCTTTGACTCTCAAAAATGTCTTTGTTTCTCCTACACTTTTTGATGTGGCCTCCTTTGTAAGATTAACTGTGGAGTCTGCTGTTCCAGTCTAAAGGTCATTTTAGGACTTAGTTGTACAGATGCAGCTGTTATCTCAGTGTGTCTGTAGGATGAGGTGAGATCAGGATCCTCCTACTCTGTCATCTTCCTGTCCCTTGTATTTTTGATGGTAGCCATTCTAACAAACATGAGGTTATATCTCATTGTGGTTTTGCTTTGCTTTCCCTAATAACTAGTGATGTTGAGAATTTTTTCATGTACTCTTTAGTCATTTATATATCTTCTTTGGAAAAATGTCTACTCGGGGTTTTTTTTTGCCCATTTTTAAATTGGATTATTATTATTTGCTTTTGTATGAATTTCTTATTTTTTGGATATTAACATTTTATGGTTTGAATTTTTTTTACAGTTCCATAGGTTGTGTTTTTACTTTGTTGATGGTTTATTTTGCTGTGCTGAACCTTTTCACTTTGATGTAGTCTACCTTGTTTATTTTTGCTTATGTTGCTTTTGCTTTCATTGATGTCATATCCAAAGAATTACCAGGACCCATGTCAAGGAGTTTTTTTCCTATATGTTTTTCCAGAAGTTTCATGGCTTTAGATCTTACATTTAAATCTTTAATCCATTCTGAGTTAATTTTTGTGAGTAGTGTAAGATAGGAGTCTAGTTTCATTCTTTTACATGTAAATATCCAATTTTCCCACACTCTTTATTGAAGAGGCTGTCTTTTCTGCAGAAAGTATTCCTGGCTCCCTTCTCAAATATTGATTGTATATGCTTGGTTTTATTTCTGGGTTCTTCATTCTTTTGTATTGATCTATTTGTCTGTTTACACCAGTACCATACTGTTTTGATTACTACAGCTTTATAGTGTACCTTGACATCAAAAAGTATAATGCCTTCCACTTTTTTCCTTTCTCAGGCTTGCTTTGGATATGCAGTGTTTTGGTTTTTTTTTTTTTTACTCCATATAAATTTTAGGATTCTTTTTTCTACTTCTGATAAGAATCCCATTAGAATATTAATAATGATTAAATTGAGTCTCTCAATGGTTTTTGGTAGTATAAGATTTTAACAATATCAATTCTTCCAATCCATGAACATGGGATACCTTTGCATTTATTTGTCTTTGATTTCTTTTATGATTCTTGTAGTTTTCAGAGTACTGATCTTTCATCCTCTTGGTTAAGTTTGTATCTCAATATTTTATTGTGTTTGGTACTATTGTAAATGGGATCATTTTTTTAAATTTCTTTCTTAGATAATTTATTGTTACTGTATAGAAAAATTACTCATTTTGTGCATTTATTTTGTATTCTGCAACTTTACTGAATTAATTTATTAGATCTAACAGTATTTTTCTTTTTTAAATTTGTATTTAAATTCTAGTTAGTTAACATATAGTGTAATATTGATTTCTAGAGTAGAATTTAGTGATTCATCATTTAATATAACACCGAATTCTCCTCATAACAAGGACCCTCCTTACTACCCATATCTGATTTATCAATCCCCACCCAAATCCCTTCGTCAACGCTCAGTTTATTCTCTATCATTAAAAGTCTCTTATGGTTTGTTTCCCTTTCTTTTTTCCCCTTCCCATATGTTAATATGTTTTGTTTCTTAAATTCTACATTAGTGAAATCATATGGTATTTGTCTTCCTCTGACTTATTTAACTTAGCATAATACACTCTAGCTCCATCCATGTCATTGAAAATGGCAAGATTTCATCTTTTTGAGGGCTGGGTAATATTCCATTGTTTGTATGTGTGTGTATATATACATCTTCTTCATCTATTCACTAGTTGATAGACATTTGGGCTCTTTCCATAGTTTGGCTATTGTTGATAATGTTGCTATAAACAATGAGGTGCATGTACCCCTTCGAATATGTATTTTTGTATACTTTGGGTAAATACCTAGTACTGCAATTGCTGGGTTGTAGGATAGTTCCATTTTCAACTTTCTGAGGAACCTCCAAATTGTTTTCTAGAGTGTCTGTACCAGTTTGCATTCCTACCAACAGTGTAAGAGGGTTCCTCTTTCTCCACATCTGCATCCTTGCCAACATCTATTGTTTCCTGTGTTGCTAATTTTAACCATTCTGACAAGTGTGAGGGGTATCTCTTGTGGTTTTGATGATTTGTATTTCCCTGATGAGTGATGCACGTCTTTTCATGTGCCTGTTAGCCATCTGGATGTCTTTTTTGGAAAAATGTCTATGCATATCTTCCGTCCATTTTTTAACTGGATTATTTATTTTCTGGGTGTTGAGTTTGTTAAGTTCATTATAGATTTTGGATACTAATGCTCTATCAGATATGTTTTGCAAATATCTTCTCCCATTCCATTGGTTGCCTTTTAGTTTTGTTAATTGTTTCCTTTGCTGTGCATAAGCTTTTTATCTTGAAGAGGTCCTAATAGTTCATTTTTGCTTTTGTTTCTCTTGCCTCCAGAGACATGTTGAGTAAGAAGTTGCTATCGCCAAAGTTAAAGACTTTAACAGTTTTTTCTACAGTAGGATTTTCCATAAAACCATGTCATCTGTAAATAGAGACAGCTTTATTTCTTCCTTTTCAATTTTAATATCTTTTTTTTCCTTGTCTGATTGCTCTGCCAAGGAATACCAGTACTATTTTGAATAGGAATGGTGAGAGTGAGTGCCTTTTCAACCTTTCACCATTGAGTATGATGTTAGCTGTGGGCTTATTATTTATGGCCTCTATTACATTGAGGTGTGTTCTTCCTATACCTAATTGGTTCAGAGTTTTTATACGAGTGGATAATAAATTTTGACAAATGTTTCGAGACTACAACATAGTGATGCAACACTTACATAGAACACCCAGTGCTCTTCACAAGTGCACTCTCTAATTCCCATTACCTGTTTAACCCACCACCCATTGACCTCACCTGTGGTAACCATCAGGTTATTCTCTACATTTAAGAGTCAGTTTCTTAGTTTGCTTCTCTATCTCTCTTTTTCCCCCTTTGCTCATTTGTTTTGATTCTTAAATTCCACATATGAATGAAATCATATGGTATTTGTTTTTCTCTGACTGACTTATTTTGCTTAGCATTATACTCTCTAGGTCTATCCATGTCATCTAAAAAGGCAATATTGAGACAGCGGAAGATGGCGGCACAGGAGGATGCTGGGATCACCGCGCGTCCTGCTGATCACTTAGATTCCACCTACACCTGCCTAAATATCCCAGAAAACCACCAGAAGACTAGCAGAACGAGTCTGCGGAGCCAAGCACAGATGAGAGGCCCACGGAAGAGGGTAGGAAGGGTGGAGAGGTGGTGCATGCTGCACGGACTGGCAGGAGGGAGCCGGGGTGGAGGGGCAGCCTGCCGGCCAAGCAGAGCCCCTGAGTCTGGCTTGCAAAAGCAGAGGGGCTGGACGGAGTGTGTTCTGACAGCAAGCGGGACTTAGCATCTGGGAGTTCATAAGTTAACAGCTCTGCTCAGAAAGCGGGAAGGCTGGAGGAAAAGGGAGGGAGAGGTGCTGAGCCCGGGGATGACAGAGCTCAGTTTGGCAGGGAACAAAGGCGCTCGCCAGCACCATCTACTTTGCCCATCCCCCAGCCAAAATCCCAAAGGGAACCTCTGTGCAAACACCCAACCCTGTGTTTCTGGGGAGCCACCCCTCCAGCAGCGGGTCTGACTCCCTCCCGCTGCCACAGGGCCCCTCCTGAAGTGGATCACCTAAGGAGAAGCGAGCTAAGCCTGCCCCTCCTGCCCCCATGCACCTTGCCTACTCACCCCAGCTAATACGCCAGATCCCCATCTCAAAAGCCTGGCAGTGTGCAAGTAGCCCAGACGGGCCACGCCACCCCACAGTGAATCCCGCCCCTAGGAGAGGGGAAGAGAAGGCACTCACCATTCTGACTGTGGCCCCAGCAGTGGGCTGGGGGCAGACATCAGGTCGGACTGCGGCCCCGCCCACCAACGCAAGTTATTCAAGACAGCACAGGAGAAGTGCCCTGCAGTTCCGCACCACACCAGGAACTATCCAAAATGAGGAAACGGAAGAATTCCCCTCAGAAAAACGTCTAGGAAATAACAACAGCTAATGAACTGATCAAAAAGGATTTAAATAATATAACAGAAAGTGAATTTAGAATAATAGTCATAAAATTAATCGCTGGGCTTGAAAACAGTATAAAGGACAGCAGAGAATCTCTTGCTACAGAGATCAAGGGACTAAGGAACAGTCACGAGGAGCTGAAAAACGCTTTAAACGAAATGCAAAATAAAATGGAAATGACCACGGCTCAGATTGAAGAGGCAGAGGAGAGAATAGGTGAACTATAAGATAAAATTATGGAAAAAGAGGAAGCTGAGAAAAAGATTAAAAAATCCAGGAGTATGAGGGGAAAATTAGAGAACTAAGTGATACACTAAAAAGAAATAATATACACATAATTGGTATCCCAGAGGAGGAAGAGAGAGGGAAAGGTGCTGAAGGTGTACTTGAAGAAATCATAGCTGAGAATGTCCCTGAACTGGGGAAGGAAAAAGGCATTTGAAATCCAAGAGGAACAGAGAACTCCCTTCAGACGTAACTTGAATTGATCTTCTGCACGACATATCATAGTGAAACTGGCAAAATACAAGGATAAAGAGAAAATTCTGAAAGCAGCAAGGGATAAACGCGCCCTAACATATAAAGGGAGACCTATAAGACTCGTGACTGATCTCTCTTTTGAAACTTGGCAGGCCAGAAAAGATTGGCACGAGATCTTCAATGTGTTGAACAGAAAAAATATGCAGCCAAGAATCCTTTATCCAGCAAGTGTGTCATTTAGAATAGAAGGAGAGATAAAGGTCTTCCCAAACAAACAAAAACTGAAGGAATTCATCACCACTAAACCAGCCATACAAGAGATCCTAAGGGGGATCCTGTGAGACAAAGTACCAGAGACATCGCTACAAGCATAAAACATACAGACATCACAATGACTCTAAACACATATCTTCCAATAATAACACTGAATGTCAGTGGACTAAATGTGCCAACCAAAAGACATAGGGTATCAGAATGATTAAAAAAACAAGACCCATCTATTTGCTGTCTACAAGAGACTCATTTTAGACCTGAGGACACCTTTATATTGAGAGTGAGGGGATGGAGAACTATTTATCATGCCACCGGAAGCCAAAAGAAAGCTGGAGTAGCCATACTTATATCAGACAAACTAGACTTTAAATTAAAGGCTGTAACAAGAGATGAAGAAGGGCATTATATAATAATTACAGGGTCTATCCATCAGGAAGAGCTAACAATTATAAATGTCTATGTGCCGAATACTGGAGCCCCCAATTATATAAAACAATTACTCATAAACATAAGAAACCTTATTGAGAAGAATGTGGTAATTGCAGGGGACTTTAACACCCCACTTACAGAAATGGATAGATCATCTAGACACACGGTCAATAAAGAAACAAGGGCCGTGAATGAGACATTGGATCAGATGGACTTGACAGATATATTTAGAACTCTGCATCCCAAAGCAACAGAATGTACTTTCTTCTCGAGTGCACATGGAACATTCTCCAAGATAGATCATATACTGGGTCACAAATCAGCCCTTCATAAGTATACAAGAATTGAAATTATACCATCCATACTTTCAGACCACAATGCTATGAAGCTTGAAATCAACCACAGGAAAAAGTCTGGAAAACCTCCAAAAGCATGGAGGTTAAAGAACACCCTACTAAAGAATGAGAGGGTCAACCAGGCAATTAGAGAAGAAATTAAAAAATATATGGAAAGAAACGAAAATGAAAATACAACAATCCAAACACTTTGGGATGCAGCGAAGGCAGTCCTGAGAGGAAAATACATTGCAATCCAGGCCTATCTCAAGAAACAAGAAAAATCCCAAATACAAAATCGAACAGCACACCTAAAGGAAATAGAAGCAGAACAGCAAAGGCAGCCTAAACCCAGCAGAAGAAGAGAAATAATAAAGATCAGAGCAGAAATAAACAATATAGAATCTAAAAAAACTGTAGAGCAGATCCACGAAACCAAGAGTTGGTTTTTTGAAAAAATTAACAAAATTGACAAACCTCTAGCCAGGCTTCTCAAAAAGAAAAGGTAGATGACCCAAATAGATAAAATCATGAATGAAAATGGAATTATTACAACCAATCCCTCAGAGATACAAACAATTATCAGGGAATACTATGAAAAATTATATGCCAGCAAATTGGACAACCTGGAAGAAATGGACAAATTCCTAAACACCCACAGTCTTCCAAAACTCAATCAGGAGGAAATAGAAAGCTTGAACAGACCCATAACCAGCGAAGAAATTGAATCAGTCATCAAAAATCTCCCAACAAATAAGAGTCCAGGACCAGATGGATTCCCAGGGGAGTTCTACCAGACGTTTAAAGCAGAGATAATACCTATCCTTCTCAAGCTATTCCAAAAAATAGAAAGGGATGGAAAACTTCCAGACTCCTTCAATGAAGCCAGTATTACTTTGATTCCCAAACCAGACAGAGACCCAGTAAAAAAAGAGAACTACAGGCCAATATCCCTGATGAATATGGATGCAAAAATTCTCAATAAGATACTAGCAAATCGAATTCAACAGCATATAAAAAGAATTATTCACCATGATCAAGTGGGATTCATTCCTGGGATGCAGGGCTGGTTCAACATTCGCAAATCAATCAACGTGATACATCACATTAATAAAAGAAAAGATAAGAACCATATGATCCTGTCAATCGATGCAGAAAAGGCCTTTGACAAAATCCAGCACCGTTTCTTAATAAAAACCCTTGAGAAAGTCGGGATAGAAGGAACATACTTAAAGATCATAAAAGCCATTTATGAAAAGCCCACAGCTAACATCATCCTCAATGGGGAAAAACTGAGAGCTTTTCCCTGAGATCAGGAACACGACAGGGATGCCCACTCTCACCGCTGTTGTTTAACACAGTGTTGGAAGTGCTAGCATCAGCAATCAGACAACAAAAGGAAATCAAAGGCATCAAAATTGGCAAAGATGAAGTCAAGCTTTCGCTTTTTGCAGATGACATGATATTATACATGGAAAATCCGATAGACTCCACCAAAAGTCTCCTAGAACTGATACATGAATTTAGCAAAGTTGCAGGATACAAAATCAATGTACAGAAATCAGTTGCATTCTTATACACTAATAATGAAGCAACAGAAAGACAAATAAAGAAACTGATCCCATTCACAATTGCACCAAGAAGCATAAAATACCTAGGAATAAATCTAACCAAAGATGTAAAAGATCTGTATGCTGAAAACTATAGAAAGCTTATGAAGGAAATTGAAGAAGATATACATTCCCTGCTCATGGATTGGAAGAATAAATATTGTCAAAATGTCAATACTACCCAAAGCTATCTACACATTCAATGCAATCCCAATCAAAATTGCACCAGCATTCTTCTCGAAACTAGAACAAGCAGTCCTAAGATTCATATGGAACTACAAAAGGCCCCAAATAGCCAAAGTAATTTTGAAGAAGACCAAAGCAGGAGGCATCACAATCCCAGACTTTAGCCTCTACTACAAAGCTGTCATCATCAAGACAGCATGGTATTGGTACAAAAACAGACACATAGACCAATGGACTAGAATAGAAACCCCAGAACTAGACCCACAAACGTATGGCCAACTCATCTTTGACAAAGCAGGAAAGAACATCCAATGGAAAAAAGACAGCGTCTTTAACAAATGGTGCTGGGAGAACTGGACAGCAACATGCAGAAGGTTGAAACTGGACCACTTTCTCACACCATTCACAAAAATAAACTGAAAATGGGTAAATGGCCTGAATGTGAGACAGGAAACCATCAAAAACCTAGAGGATAAAGCAGGAAAAGACCTCTCTGACCTCAGCCGTAGCAATCTCTTACTCGACACAACCCCAAAGGCAAGGGAATTAAAAGCAAAAATGAATTACTGGGAGCTTATGAAGATAAAACGCTTCTGCACAGCAAAGGAAACAACCAACAAAACTAAAAGTCAACCAATGGAATGGGAAAAGATATTTGCAAATGACATATCGGACAAAGGGCTAGTATCCAAAATCTATAAAGAGCTCACCAAACTCCACACCCGAAAAACAAATAACCCAGTGAAGAAATGGGCAGAAATCATGAATAGACACTTCTCTAAAGAAGACATCCGGATGGCCAACAGGCACATGAAAAGATGTTCAACGTCACTCCTTATCAGGGAAATACAAATCAAAACCACACTCAGATATCACCTTACACCAGAGTGGCCAAAATGAACAAATCAGGAGACTATAGATGCTGGCGAGGATGTGGAGAAATGGGAACCCTCTTGCACTGTTGGTGGGAATGCAAACTGGTGCAGCCACTCTGGAAAACTGTGTGGAGGTTCCTCAGAAAATTAAAAATAGACCTACCCTATGACCCAGCAAGAGCACTGCTAGGAATTTACCCAAGGGATACAGGAGTACTGATGCATAGGGGCACTTGTACCCCAATGTTGATAGCAGCACTCTCAACAATAGCCAAATTATGGAAAGAGCCTAAATGTCCATCAACTGATGAATGGATAAAGAAATTGTGGTTTATATACACAATGGAGTACTACGTGGCAATGATAAAGAATGAAATATGGCCGTTTGTAGCAACGTGGATGGAACTGGAGAGTGTGATGCTATGTGAAATAAGCCATACAGAGAAAGACAGATACCATATGTTTTCACTCTTATGTGGATCCCGAGAAACTTAACAGAAACCCAGGGGCGAGGGGAAGGGGAAAAAAAAAGAGGTTAGAGAGGGAGAGAGCCAAAGCATAAGAGACTCTTAAAAACTGAGAACAAACTGAGGGTTGGTGGGGGGTGGGAGGGAGGGGAGGGTGGGTGATGGGTATTGAGGAAGGCATCTTTTGGGATGAGCACTGGGTGTTGTATGTTTCTCTACATCTTCACCAGCATCTATAGTCTCCTGATTTGTTCATTTTAGCCACTATGACTGGCATGAGATGGTATCTGAGTGTGGTTTTCATTTGTATTTCCCTGATGAAGAGCGATGTTGAGCATCTTTTCATGTGCCTGTTGGCCATCTGGATGTCTTCTTTAGAGAAGTGTCTATTCATGTCTTCTGCCCATTTCTTCACTGGGTTATTTGTTTTTCGGGTGTGGAGTTTGCTGAGTTCTTTATAGATTTTGGATACTAGCCCTTGTCCGATATGTCACTTGCAAATATCTTTTCCCATTCCATTGGTTGACTTTTAGTTTTGTTGATTGTTTCCTTTGCAGTAAAGAAGCTTTTTATCTCATGAGGTCCCAATAGTTCATTTTTGCTTTTAATTCCCTTGCCTTTGGGGATGTGTCAAGTAAGAAATTGCTGCGGCTAGGGCCAGAGTGGTCTTTTCCTGCTTTCTCCTGTAGGGTTTTGATGGTTTCCTGTCTCACATTCAGGTCCTTTATCCATTTTGAGTTTATTTTTGTGAATGGTGTGAGAAAGTGGTCTAGTTTCAACCTTCTGCATGTTGCTGTCCAGTCCTCCCAGCACCATATGTTAAAGAGACTGTCTTTTTTCCATTGGATATTCTTTCCTGCTTTGTCAAAGATGAGTTGGCCATACGTTTGTGGGTCTAGTTCTGGGGTTTCTATTCTATTCCATTGGTCTGTGTGTCTGTTTCGGTGCCAATACTATGCTGTCTTGATGATTAAAGCTTTGTAGTAGAGGCCTCTCGTCTGTGCTTGGCTCTGGAGACTCCATTCTGCTAGTCTTCTGGTGGTTTTCTGGGTTATTTAGGCAGGTGTAGGTGGAATCTAAGTTATCAGCAGGAGCCCAGCGTCCTTCTACGCTGCCATCTTCTGCCGGTCCTGGCTCCTGGATTTTTTTTTATCTCTCTTTTTCTCAGCTTCCTCTTTTTCCATAATTTTATCTTCTACTTCACCTATTCTCTCCTCTGCCTCTTCAATCCGAGCTGTGGTCACCTCCATTTTCTTTTGCACCTCATTTATAGCATTTTTTAGCTCCTCATGACTATTTCTTAGTCCCTTGATCTCTGCAGCAATCGATTTTCTTCTGTCCTCTATACTTTTTTCAAGCCCAGCGATTAATTTTATGACTATTATTTTAAAATCATTGTGTTTTGTTATATTGCTTAAATCGTTTTTGATCAATTCATTAGCTGTCTCTACTTCCTGGAGTTCCTTTTGAGGAGGATTCTTCCGGTTCATCATTTTGGATAGTCCCTGGTGTGGGGCAGAACTACAGGGCACTTCCCCTGTGCTGTCTGGGGTAACTTGTTTTGGTGGGCGGACCACAGTAAGACCTGATTTCTGTCCCCAGCCCCCCGCTGGGGCCACAGTCAGACTGGTGTGTACCTTATCTTCCCCTCTCCCAGGGCCAGGACTCACTGTGGAATGGAGTGTCCCCTGTCTAGGCTATTTGCACACTGCCAGGCTTGTGGTGCTGCTTTGATGGGATCTGGCATATTAGCCAGGGTGGATCTTCAAGGTGCACAGGGGCTGGAGGGCAGGCTTAGCTCACTTAGCTGTAGGTGGTCCCCTGCAGGAGGGGCCCTGCAGCACCGGGAGGGAGGCAGACCCATTGGAGGGATGTATCCACAGAAGCACAGTGTTGGGTGTTTGCGTGGTGCAAGCAAGTTCGGTGACGGGAACTGGTTCTCTTTGGGATTTTGGCTGGGGGATGGGAGAGGGAAATGGCACTGGCCAGCGCCTTTTACCCACTGAGCTGAGCTCTGTCTTCCAGGGCTCAACACCTCTCCCTCCCGGTGTCCTCTCCCCCTCCGCTCTCCGAGCATGGAATGTTGACTTTTAGCATCCAGATGTTAAGTCCTGCTGGCTGTCAGAACTCAAGGAGTCTGTCCCCTCCATTTTTGCAAGCCAGACTCGGGGGCTCTGCCTTGCTGGGCGGGTTGCCCCTCCACTGTCCCGGCTCCCTTCCACCAGTCTGTGTAGCCCGCACCAGCTCTTCACCCTTCTTACCCTCTTCTGTGGGCCTCTTGTCTATGCTTGGCTCCAGAGAGTCCATTCTGCTAGTCTTCTGGCGTTTTTCTGGGTTATTTAGGCAGATGTGGGTGGAATCTAAGTGATCAGCAAGAAGTGGTGAGCCCAGCGTCCTCCTACGCCACCATCTTCCCCCCAAAATATAATCCATCCCCTCTCTTTCAATCTTCAGGTGCTTTTAGGTGTAAAATGAGTCACTTGTAGGCAGCATCTAGATGGGTCTTGTTTTTTTTTTTTAATTTTGTATTTAAATTCTAGATAGTTAACGTAGAGTATATTATTAATTTCAGGTGTACAATTTAGTGACTCAACACCTACATACTACTCCCAGAACTCCTCACAACAACTGTACTTCATAATTCCCATCACCTATTTCAGTCATTCCACAACGTACCTCCCCTCTAGTAAACATCAGTTTGTTCCTTATAGTTAAGTGTCTGTTTCTTGGTTTGCCTCTCTCTCTCTTTTCTTCTCATTTTTTTTCTTAAATTCCACATATGAGTGAAATCATTCAGTATTTCTCTTTCTATGACTAGACTCAATTCACTTAGCATAATACTCTAGCTCCATCCATGTCATTGCAAATGGCAGATTTCATTTTTATGACTGAGTCATATTTCATTATATATATTCATTATATATATTCATATTTCATTATATACATTATTTATATATATGGTGTGTATGTATGTGTGTATATACACATATCATAAGATACCTAGGAATAAACCTAACTAGAGATGTGGAAAAACCTGTACTCTGAAACTCCAAACCAGTGATGAAAGAAATTGGCAATGACACAAAGAAATGGAAATTCTATGCTCACAGATTGGAAGAATATTGTTAAAATGTCTATAATACCCAAAGCAATATACACATTTTATGCCATCTTTATCAAACTACCAACAGCATTTTCCCCAGAGCTAGAACAAAAAATCTTAAAAACTGTATGGAACCACAGAAGACCACAAATAGACAAAGCAACCTTGAAAAATAAAACCAAAGCCAGAGGCATCTCAATTCCGGACTTCAAATTACATTACAAAGCTGTAGTGATCAAAACAGTATGGTACTGTCACAAAAATAGACACATACATCAGTGGAACAGAATAGAAAACTCAGAAATATACCCATAACTATATGGTCAATTAATCTTTGACAAACCAGGAAAGAATATCCAATGGAAAAAGACAGTCTCTTAAAAAATGGTGGTAGGAAAACTGGACACAACATGCAAAAGAATGAAACTGAACCATTCTTACACTATAAACAAAAATAAATTCAAAATGGATGAAATGCCTAAATCTGAGGCCAGAAACCATTGAAATCCTAGAGGAGAACACAGGCAGTAACCTCTTTGACATCAGACATAGCAATTTCATTCTAGATATATATCATGAGTGCTAGTAATGGAAGTGAGGAGGATGTGGTCTGATATGAAATTTAAATTAGAGGTTGAGTGCACAAGATTGTCAGATGTGTTGAGTATGGATATGAGGGAGAGGTATCAGGAATTCTTTCTAAGTTTTTGCCTTGGGCATCTGGGAAAATGCTGCTTCTATTAATTGATAAAGGAATGACAAAGGGAAGAATCGCATGGGTTGGAGAGTCAAGAGTTTTGCTATGAATATATTAAATTTGACATGAAAGAACTAGACTAGAGATGTTGATTTGCCAATTATCAGAATATAGGAGGTGTGTCAGTTTTTATACATGTCTGCAAATTCTTAGGCACTCCTGCCATTAATAGGTGAAGTCTATGTCCCTCCTCTTGAATCTGGGCTGGCCTTAGTAACTCTATTGTAACCAACAAAATGTAGCTACTTCTCAGGTTAGGACAGTAAAAGCCATGCAGCCTCCAACAGTATCTCTCAGAACATTTGTTTTCCAAGAGGCTCCTTTTGGAAATGCTCCTTTTCAGGACCCAGCTTCCATGCTGTGAGAAGCCATAATGAAAAGCCATGTATAGATGCTCCAGTCGATAATCTAAGTTGAAGCTGTCCTTCAACCATCACAGCCCAGCTGCCAGACATATGATTTAAGGACTCTACCCCCTGGCTTAGCAACCAGAACCTCCCTCATCTTCTCAGTTTAGAACCCAACACTTTCTCTGATGGACAGGACTAGAGCTGGGCAACTAATATGCCTATATCTCACCACAGAATCCCCTGCCACGTGGAGCTTGGAAGTAGATTCTCCATCTCCAGATATTCCAGTCAATTAAGTCATCCCTGCTTATTTGAGTCTTCCTTTCTGAGGTCCTGGGCATTGTGGAGCAGAGATAAGCCATATGTGATGAACCCTGTCCACATTCCTGACCCAGGGGAATAATAAACAGTTGTTCTATGCTATTAAATTTGGGAGTAGTTTGTTACATAACAAAAGATAATTGAAATATGCAGTCACTGAAGCTACTAGGACAGATGACAGATGAGATCATTCAGGGGGAGTGTGTGAAGTGATAAGAACAAAAACACCTTAGGGAAACGCAGCACTTAAGAGATGAGAGAAGTTGAACAGAAAAATCATGACAAACCGAAAGGTAGCAGGGGGAAAAAGTAGGGGTATCAGGAAACTATGGTGTCATAAAAACTGAAACACAAAGTTATTGTTAACAGTATCAAATACTGCTGATAGGTTCAAGTAAGATAAATGAAAAAAATGCCTTTAGGTTTTAGTAACCAGGGTAGTGGTGACTCAGTAGGAGTAGCTCACTGAAAGCAGATAATAGAAGTAGAATTATTTTAGAAGAGAGGAGCAGAGATGAAGAACAAAGGAGGGACTGGTCTCAGACAGAAGGGATGCCAACTTTTAGCCTGTGACAGAAGGGAAGGGAGTGATGGCATGTGAAGATCCCATGATTTCTGTTGATTTGGTCACAAAAAGTTTAGGGAGTTCATTCGGATGGTTTCTGTTCTACCCAAAGCTGAACCTTTGGAGGAAAAACAAAGGGGGGAGGTATGTGCTCTTGGCTTACCTGAGGGACCCCTGTCTGACACCAGCACCACTTTAATATTCTCACTGTAGGACCCAACTTTTCTCATGATGGGACAGGAGCTGAGCTCCTACACACCATTACACAAGACCCTGCCACATCAAGCTCAGGCCAAGGATATGGTGTGGGGCTTGAGGAAGTCACTACCAGATATGAGTTTGGCCCTTGAATTCCCAGGTTTAACCACCTTGCTGTCTTGGTATTTAACCAAATTCTTTTGAAGCTGCCAATCCATGTGAGTTGTATGTCAGGCAATCAAAGATAGGGGTTGTGTTCTTTAGGTGGGCTGGTATGGGGTACAAGGATGTGGTGACACTCAGAGGTAGAGTGGACTACTAGGGCAGCTGCTGGAAAGCATACTATAATGTCTTGGCTCTGATCAGCTCTCTATTTACTAATTGGGAAACTAAGTCTGAGTTCAGGGGAGGGACTTACCCAGCACCATCACTTAACATCTGTGATGAGATTAAACCCTGGCTAAAATCCAGGTGTTCATTCTCCGTATTTTCCCATGATATCAAATTGTTGGAGCTCCAGAAGAAGCAAGGCAAAACAGATCCAGATTTCTCTCTGATGGGAAAGGGTAGGAGGCCTCAGAGGGAAGCCTTCCCAGTCAATAAGGGCAGGTACCTTTAGCCTCACTCTAGTGGATGATCACATGATTAACATTTCTAGGCAGAAGAGAGTCTGTGTAATTCAAAGCTGTTGAAATTGAATGAAGAAAGATCCCTGCCTCCAATTCTAGGGTTTCTTTGACAGAATTTCCCCTAATTGTGTTCTTCCTTTTCCATTTCACTTCATATTCATTCCATGTTCTGCTAGATTTATTGGAAGGATTCAGAGTTTCACAGGGTCTCCTACCGAAGCTCAGACTGGGAAGCCCTCTGAAAGGTGTCATAATACAAATGCATCCTAGATGGGCCAGTGAGCTATGCTTGAGATTTTCAGAGGTTCCTAGTGCCCAGGAATGCCTTGCTCTCCTTCCCTCAGTTCTTAAACACTAGGAACTAATAGGCCATTAATTGAATGCTCCAGATTTAAAAGTACATAGAAGCAAACAATTATTTAAGTAGAAAAAATATTTAAAATGATTTAAAACAGAGCATACTTAATAGTACCTGGATGCTCTTAGAGTTGTTTTAGAAGTTTGCACATTGCTTTTGTTTCTATTAATCTCCACTGATCATGGTTTAGTTTCCTTTCCAACACCACCCTAAATAATCCCTCCTTCATGTAGCTCTCATCTAGGTTAGCATTCATTTATTCATGCTTATTGAGTGCCTATTTTGTGTTAGGCATTCTTACAGCAGCATCTAGAACTGATATTCTAAATATCACAAAATATTTGAGTCCAGAAATACAGGTCCCAATTTGGGATAAGGGTTTCAAACTCTAGGAAGTTCAGCAACAGAAGTGCTGATGGGGACAGACTGAGCTTTTCCTTAAGACTGGAGGGGGGCAGAGGCATTTCTTTTTTTAAAAAAAAAAGTTTTAACATTTATTTATTTTTGAGACAGAGAGCATGAGCAAGGGAGGGTCAGAGAAGGAGACACAGAATCTGAAACAGGCTCCAGGCTCTTAGGTGTCAGCACAGAGCCCGATGCAGGGCTTGAACCGACGGACTGGGAGATCATGACCTGAGCCAAAGTCGGACGCTTAACCGACTGGGCCACCCGGGTGCCCCAAGACAGCAGAGGCATTTCAGAGGCAAAGTGGTTTCAGAGGGTTCTCAAGGAAACAACACTTAAATATTGGTATGCAATTTTGCCAAAGACACGGCCATCTGGTTGTTCTGGGGATATGGTTGAACTGGTGAAGGGATTGTGAGACTGTTGCAGCAGCAGGGCATCCATCAGATGACCACAGGGCTGGAATATGCACTGAGGGTCAGATTGGCCAAGTCCCTCATTTTATTTCAGACAATAAAAACTTTTATATTATTTGAACTGCTCTCCCAAAGAGAATTCTCCCATCATCTAGGAGCCAGGTGATTTCCTCAAGAAGATCTCATGAGATTATTTCCCATATTTTTCCTAACTCTGTAAGAAATAAGGGTCCCCATCTATTTCCCAACACATGCATCAACCAACCAGACACCCACTCTCCCTCTGCCTAATAACTATTACCTAAGGGAACTATCGTCTAAGAAAAATTGTAACCAACGGGAAAGAGAAAGTCTTTAGAATTGCAATAAGAATTAGCTATTTCCTAGGATTGGGTGAATTTAGCAGAGGAAGCAGTGCAGGTGTTTCCTTCTCTGTCTTATTGGGTAATGAGACCCAGAGTCAATCAAAGCTATGTTTTCACATGGGGTCCATTTTTGATTACTGTAATAGGTCTCTTCTCAGGGGATACCCTTTTTTTCCAGCTTATTTCAATGGTGGTAAGAAGTGGAAAGTAAGGGTGACTTGAGAGTGGTAGTGAAAGACAACAAAGTACTGCCTATGGTAGGCAAAGAGTAACCAAAAAATGTTCTCCAGTCTGAATACAATTCAGAAGTTTAATAAACAGCCGCTAAACATTGCACCAAAGCATTTGGACACACAATTTCTACAGAAAGGCAAAGGTCAGGCTTTCATTTTAAACTCCTTAAGACAATCATTAACAGCCCTACCCCCCCACCCCCCACCCCGCCACCCCCCCCACCCCGCCGTCCCCACATATCCACAACACTATACCCTTCTAGTCATGAATTTGCCTATTGACACACTCTTAGGAATAATGGGACTGGCATGCATTATCCCAGCAATGGCAAGGAAGCAGGGGATGGGGGAAAGATGGATGCAAAGGCAACCAGTGGCTGTTAGATCCCTTAGGAGCTTTATTTAGGGAGTGGGAAGGGACAGTCTGCTTTTGATGCCATCTGTGGCTTTACTTTGGGCTTCTAGGATATTCTGGACTAGTGGCTGGGGCTACCATCTTAATATCATTCCATTGAGCCGTGACTATTAGAAGTGGTTTCCTTGGGTGATACATTGTGACTTCTTCCTACAAATCTTTTTGGTGTCCAATTAAACTGCATTCAGGACTCAGTAGGACTGTTGAGATTGTGCTGATTCAGAGGTCAAATGTACCTTGCTTCTCAGTCTTGTCTTCATTTTGGCCTTTGGAAAGGGACTCATGATAGTTCTCTATTACAGACACATATAAGGAGCCTAGGCAAGTCATTCAAACATCTGAGACTCAGTGTATCTACCTTATAAAAATTTTACAATTATAATACATTAAGAACAAATGAGATCAAATGGCCCCTAAATAATATATTATCAACCTGGTAATAATAATTTACTTGACTCAAAAACCAACTAGACTTCAATTCACCCCTCTAAGAATTGGCATCAATAGAGAACCAGAGTTTGCTGACAAGGTGAGAGCAAAGTTCTTAGGCCTGGGCTAGCATTTGGGGTGTGGAGGGCATGGAAGGAAGAATTTGACTTTCACCTGCCAGTGGCTTTCTCTTTTGAGCCAGACTTCAAGCTTCCACCACCCAGCCCAAATCTCTTACCCCATCCAATATTTGACTAGTTGCCTTGGCAGGGAGGTGACTTTCCTCTCTAATTAAAAAAAATATATATAGGCATTTGATCTAGATCTTTTTGTTTCTGTTTGTCCCTTTTTAGTATAAATTACAAAAATACTTGATCCTTTTCGTGAAGAGTTTGCAGGCAGTAATGAGTCCAAACTAAGCAGTGTCCAGCTGGCTACAAAGGGGTGGGGGAGGGTCAAAGAACTTAAGAGAAATTTCCCAAACGAGAAATATACCAAAGAGGGTACTATTTTCCTGAGGGGCTGAAACTGGCAGGGCATCAGCCATCTTTAGACCAAGCTGGCCTAGTTGATTCTGTTTTGGCTATCTATCATTAACAGTGGTAAGCCTCAACTGTCCCCACTAACCTCCAAGCCAATAAAAAGGCTGGAGCCATGTTTAGAGGTTAGCACTGGTTCCTGCCTTTGCTATCAGTACTTATACCTAGTGGGCCGTGGTGTAGGCAAGGGAGGTGGCAGACCAGGACCACATGGGATAGACTGGCTCCCTCAGGAGTTAGAATCATATGATCTGGACCAGTCAACAATCTTCTTTGCTCTGGACCACTCAAATAGCCAAGGCTCCCACTACAGGTAATAGAGTCTCCTGTTCTTTCTGCAGTGGGCAGAGTGCAATAAAATACATGCAGTGCCCTCAGCTGGGGGAGACTGGCAGACTAAGGTGAGCAACTGAACAAATGGCAGTGTTTGGCTCTGATGAGGGTATACTCAGCAATGTCAAAGGGGCAAGTAATTTTTCTGTTATTATTTTTTCATTGAGACTCATAAATATGAATTGAGAGTCACAGCTTGGTAGAGAGTTAAAAAGAAGAATCCTGAAACACAGAAAGGGGAGCCCTGGGGTTTGGGTGCCTGGATGCTTCCTAGGGTATACAATGCTCTGGTTGCTGCATCACCACTATCTATTGTTTGCGGATCATGCCCTTGATAGCTGACTCTCTGTTGACATAGGTGGCCCAATAGACTAGATTAAAAATGGCAAAGAGCACAGGAAAGATGATGCGGGAAATTTTGTCAACCTTGCTGACACTGTTGTAGGTCTTGGTCTCAGTTGGGATGTCCTGCACGTAGGTGGTCTTGGGTGAAGCAATAATTGTCGGGGTTGAGGAGGCACTGGGAGCAGCGCCCTTGGAGATGGTAGAGAACTCAGTGTCCTTGGCCAGGTTGATGGGATAGGTGGTTCCCACGATGTTGAAGGTGGTGCTGGTTTTCTTTGTTGGGGCTGCTGGTGTTTTCTTCTAGGAGTCAGAAAAAGTAGGGAGAAGGGGGGATAAAACAAAAGCTAATTAATTCATTACACAGATCATCTTCAGAGGCTTTAGGGAGGAGGAACCATGAGGGAAGTTAAGAAACAGGGGCTAGGAAGCCAATAGCACTGAGTAGCCAGGTTTGTATCTAAGGATAATTGAAGATGAGTTTGAAAACAGAAAACTTGCATCATCCTGGTTTACTAGTTATGTGGCTTTGGCCAAGTCACTTATCTTTGAGTTTTAGTCTCTTCATCTGTAAAATGAAAATCAAAACATTTGGCAGGGTTGTTGAGAGGATCAGATGAAAGAATGGTGCTAAGAATCACTGGAAAACTGTGAAATATTGGTCACATGTAGGATCTTATATAATCATGGGATTTGATCCTCACAGTAACCCTAACAAGTAGGTAGGTGAGATTACTCCCATTTGACAGATGATAAAACTCAGCCTCAGACTGAGTAGCAGAGCCCACACTAGCCACCTCGGCTCCTGACTTTAATCCAGGGCTGTACTGTGCTGCTTTGTATAGGTGCGAGGCACTTTTTGGTTACCCGAGAAATAACTCCAAAAGGCTTCAACCATCAAGTGGCACATCCCCTGTGAGGAAGAGAGCTATATGAGTCTGAAAATCATTTCATCTTAAAGACACAACAAATACTATGGCATGTTTACATGCATCATTACAACAGTATCTCACCCTTCATGCACTGTAAATGTGTTCAGCAAGCTAGGGAGCACCCCAGAGTTTTCTACTCTCTCATGGCTATAGGCAGGGGCCAACACCTCCTCAGGGAGCTATGCAAATATTTCCCTCTGATACAGCAAAGGCAGGAAGAGCCAGAGTCTTGCTATGACACTGCCTTTTGTAATTTTTTTTAGAATTAAAGAAAAAAGGGAAACAAACATGCATATATGTGCCCATTTGTTCCTAACTATATAATTTGTGTACACATGGACCTTCATGTAGAAAAAACAGAGCTCAGATCTAGATCAGAAGAGAGAGGCTGATGAAGGGGAAGCCAAAGGCAGTGACAGTGCATAGTCTACAGTGTTTGCTGCCTCCCTCTGTAGTCTGGCCTTTTCTTCTTTCCATCCCTTTTTGTTTCTAAGGAAAAGTGAAGATAGAGGAGCTTCAGAAATGCCCAAGAGTGTTTGATGAAAAGTGACAACTACTTGCATTACCTTAATTTCACACACCTCACATTGTTCCCTTTCTCAATGTTATTTTCTTCCCAGCATGTGTATTTTACTTTACTCCTCTCCTTCCTACTTGTTTCTTTCCAGGGTTTTTCTACTCCCAGTCTTTTACAGACCCCTTTATCCTAATCTCTTTCTTTTCTTTTCTTTACACCATTTTGATCTTTTTTTTTCCCGTTTAGACCATACTGCCATTTACTTTCCTGATCCTAGTAACTTTGCCAAATACTTACTGAATACCTACTGGGCCAGAAACTATGCTAGGCATTTAGGGATAGGTGGGAGGGTTAAAAAGATGAGTCCATTTCAGTCCCTGTTGTCCAGGAGTTTACAGTACAGTGGGGGAGAGGGCTGTAGGAACACATGAGTGCCATATAATGTGATCAGTGTTCTAATAGATATGAGCAAACTATGATTGGAATTCAATAAAGTGAGGGGCAAAGTACCTACAGGTATTGGAAAAGGTGGCTCAGAGAAGATAATGAGGCTTGTGAGCTGTGTCACAGAAGATGAGCAGGAACTCTCCAGTTGAAGATGCAGCACAGGTCAAGGGCACTGCTTGCTTGAGGGATAACAAGAAGTCTGCTATAGCTGGATCACAGTGTACATGACAAAGGCCTTGTATGCCATGCCCTCCTGCTCTGACTTCCCATCCTGACTTTAGGGTTTTAAATGAGAGGGGGAGTGGGGCAAATGAGAGAGTGTTGGTTTAAGTAAATGAACAGTCTCACTAATAGGACTTTTATAAAACAATACTCTTCTTTCTCTTTGAGAATTGCAGCCACAATGCTGTAAGTGGAAGGAGCACAGAACTCTAAGGCTTCTAAGAGCCTTGTAAATTCCTTAAATACTACATGGGACTCATTTATAATTAGCAACTTCATTGTGCAAATAGAGGCCTGCTGCTAAACGCCTCTGCTATTAAATAAAAGAGCACTTTGTTTTCCTTATTAATTTGCTTAGTAATCTCTTTTTTTGTGGGTAGAAAAAAACAGGAAAGAAAAAACCCCACTATCCTGACTTTGCTATAAGCTTTCACATGTTATTTAATTTAGTCATCATATAAGCTGGTTATAACCAAATCTCTGAAACAATCATTCCAAACAGCAAACACTTTCTGTAGCTCCATAAGCACTTTGTGTTCTATAGGTGAGAAGAAGCAGCAGTTGATTTAATCTCAGATTTTTAAAGGAATAAAGGAAAATTACCTTCTAATTCCTCTTGCCCTTTCCAACATGGCACATTTTAATCAGCCATTCTAATTTTTACCTAAATTGTCAAAGAAGGAAATCAAAGCAAAAGTTGTAGTGTCAAGGAGACAGAAGCAGGAGACAGAGATTAATGGTTAATATTTTTCCATTTCTGTATCTAGTTTTTGATTTGATAGATACAAACTAGACTGACTTAATTTTGACCAAGTTGTGATTTTATTCCTTCCTAGCCCAGTGCCTGGTTCAGGCATGTGATAGATGCTTACTGAATAAAAAGATGACCCCCTCCCATTGAAGATTCTCAATGTAACTTCCAGTTTATACCTCCTTAGTCTTGACCTCTCCTATACAGAGAACATATCTCTATAGTTTAGCTGGAAGTAATTCCCATACCACCAAACTGAAATTGACTCCTCCAAATTCCCCCAAGCAGTATTACTTCCAGAATACCTTTTCTTTTAGAAAGCCACCTCATGTGGGTTTTGAGAAGTGCCAACTATAGGGTTGGCGTGCTGAATGTACTTGATACCCAGCCAGGACCTTAGAGTATATACAGGTATAGTCCAATGCCTCTGTATCCACCCCCTAACATATATCCAAATTTCCTGAACCCTACTTTTCATAAGTGAGGCAAAGTAATAGCATATATACTATAAGGGATTCAGAGACAAATCAGAAAAGTGACAAGAAAAGTCCAAGACCAGATGGCTTCATGAGTGAATTCTACCAAACATTTAAAGAAGAGTTAGGACCTATCCTTCCCAAATTATTTTTAAAAAAATTGAAGAGGGAACATTTCTAAACTCATTTTATGAGGCTAGAATTACCCTGCTACTACAACCAGATAAAGACACCACACACACACACACACACACACACACACACACACACACACATATTACAGCCCAAGATCCCTGATGAACATACATGCCAAAATCCTCAACAAAATATTAGCAAACCAAATTCAACAATATGTTAAATAAAAGGTTTATATACCATGATCAAGTAGATCCACAAATCAGTGAACATGATACACCACAATAACAAAACAAAGGAAAGCATTTGACAACATTCAACATCCATTTATGATAAAAACTCAGCAGAGTATAGAAGTGTTCCTCAACATAATAAAGACTATATATGACAAGCCCACAGCTAACATACTCAAAGGTGAAAACCTGAAAGCTTTTTCTCTAAGATCATGAAGAAGAAAAGGACGTCCACTCTCATAATTTTTATTCAACATAGTATTACAGGTCCTAGCCAGAACATAAAAGAAATAAAATGCATACCAATTAGAAAATAAATAAAACTGTCATAATTTGCAGATATAATTCTATATATAGAAAACCATAAAGACTCCACTAAAAAAACTACTAGAACTAATAAATTTAGTAAAGTTGCAGGATACAAAATTAACATACAGAAATCAGTTGCATTTCTATACAGTAATAATGAACTAACAGAGAAATTAAGAAAACAATTTCATTCACAGTTGCATAAAAACAATAAAATACCTAGGAGTAAATTTAACCAAGCAAGGGAGGTTTATGACATTGATTAAAGAAATTGAAGACAACACAAACAAATGGAAAAATATAGTGTGCTCATGGATTGGGAGAATTAACATTTTTAAAATGTCCATATTACCCAAAAACAATCTACAGATTCAATGCAATCCCCATCAAAACCACAATGGCATTTTCACAGAACAAAACATCATAAAATTTGTATGGAACCACCAAAATACCCTGAATAGCTAAGCAATGTTGAGAAGGTGGAACAAAGCTGGAGGTATCATGCTCCCTGATTTCAAACTATACTACAAAGCTATAGTAATCAAAATGGCATGGTACTGGCATGAAAATAGACACATATTTTAATAGAATAGAATAGGGGGTTCAGAAATAAGCCTATGAATATATAGTCAATCTATGACAAAAGGAGGTAAGAATATACAATGGGGGAAAGGCAGTCTCTTCAATAAATGGTGATTGGAAAACTGGACTGCTACATGCAAAAAACCAAACTGGATCACTATCTCATACAATATACAAAAATAAACTCAAAATGCATTAAAGAACTGAGTGGAAGACCTGAAAACATAAAACTTCTAGAAGAAAACATAGGCAGTAAGCTATTTGTCTTCAGGCTTAGCAATGATTCTTTGGACAAATCTCCTCAGTAAAGGGCAACAAAAACTAAAATGAACAAATGAAATTACATCTAACTAAAAAGCTTCTGCACAGCAAAGGAGACTATCAACAAAATGAAAAGACTACATATTAAATGGGAGAAGATATTTGTAAATCATACATCCACTAAGGAGTTAATATCCAAAATATATAAAGAAGTTATACAACTTAATATAAAAACCAACCTAATTAAAAATTGGCAGAGGACTTGAAAACATACAGATGGTCAATAGACATATGAAAAGATGCTCAACATCATTAATCATCAGGGAAATGAAAATCAAAATTACAATGAGAGATCACCTTACATTGCTCAGATTGGCTATTATCAAAAAGACAAAAAAAGTAAAATGTTGGTGAGGATGTGGAGAAAAGGGAAGCTGGATACAGTGTTGGTAGGAATGTAAATGGATGAAAAACTATGGAAAACAGTATGGAGGTTGCTCAAAAAATTAGAAATACCATATGATCCGGTAATCCCACTACTGGGTATTTACCT
The DNA here is from genome assembly GCF_027475565.1 of Acinonyx jubatus. Taxonomy (NCBI): domain Eukaryota; kingdom Metazoa; phylum Chordata; class Mammalia; order Carnivora; family Felidae; genus Acinonyx; species Acinonyx jubatus. The sequence continues at coordinate 121,336,428 of NC_069389.1, forward strand.
AAAATCAATGAAAACACTAATTTGAAGGGATACATAGACCCCTATGTTTATTACAGCATTATTTACAATATCTAAGATATGGAAGTAGCCTAAGTGTCCATCAAGGTGGATAAAGAAAAAATGGCATACATATTCGATGGAACATTACTCACCCATAATAATTAAATCTTGTCATGTGCAACAACATGGATGGACCTAGAGGGTATTATGCTAAGTAAAATTAGAGAAAGACAAATATCATGACTTCACTCATATGAGGACTTCAAGAGACAAAACAGATGAACATAAGGGAGGGGAAGCAAAAATAATATAAAAACATGAAGGGGGACAAAACATAAGAGACCCTTAAATATGAAGAACAGAGGGTTACTGGAGGAGTTGTGGGAGGGGATGGGATAAATGGGTAAGGGACATTAAGGAATCTACTCCTGAAATCATTGTTGCACTATATGCTAATTTGGATGTAAATTAAAAAAATAAATAAAAAATTAAAGTTTTTATGTAATGTAAAATATGAATCTAAGTAGATTTTTTATAGAGATATTTAGCTCTTATATTCTGCTTTGTTAAAAAAATCTTTTTCTCAAAAAAGTATTCTGGTGTCTTAGTCAAAACTATAAAAAAATAAAACATTACAAAAAATTTTAAGGCAATAATAATAAAAAACTAAACTTTTCCAAGATATGAATTGAAGTTGAGTATTTTTTCTAATGTGAAATATTATTCTAGACCATTCAAATATCCTTATTTGAAAATAAAAACAGGATAAGAATTACTGTATTTTCAAAACTTAGGTAAGAATTTATGAATATTTTAAAAGCAGTTCTAAGAATAATAACCTTTTCAAATGTAGAGGCTTATTTCTTAATTTTATTTGCTTTATTTTTAATTTTCAAGAGTTTAATGAAAGTAATGCACATAGTTTTTTATTTAAAAAAAGAACTTAAAGTCTTATAATGAAAACCAGAAACCCTTACCTAAAGCAAGTCTTAATTATTTTTAATTCTCTTAACTGATATTTCTAAATTTCTAAATAATATGCTTATGCTGCTATTAGTTTCATACATAGCCAATCTTTTCATGATAGAAATTTAATTCATTCATGCAACACTTCCTCCATCCAATACAAATATAACAATATTTTAGTTCAATTAATAACCAGTGGTAACATCATTACAAATTACTATATAAATACATCTAGCATCCTGCCCAAACTGGACTAATCCCTCTCCAGGTTTGCTTCTTGCTGCATCATAGCTTTCATTTTAGGACTTCTGTTCACTTATCTCCTATGTTGGATACTCTCTTTTCTGGATTCAATGTCCTTCTCTTTTATGTTTTACTGTTCTATTTTGTTTTGCTTTGTTTTGGTTTTGGTTTGAGAGAGAGAGAGAGAGAGAGAGAGAGAGAGAGAGAGAATGCAAGAGTGGGGGAGGGGCAGAGGGAGAGGGTGGGGTGAGAGAGAAAGGAAGAATCTCAAGCAGGCTCCATGCCCAGCATGGAGCACAATGCAGGGTTCAATCTCACAACTGTGAAGTCATGACCTGAGCCAAAATCAAGAGTGGGACACTTAACTAACTGGGCCAACCAGGCACCCCTCTTTTGTTTTAATAGAACATATCCTCCTATGACTTCCTAAGGTGGAGTGTATGGGAAGTGACATTTCTGAGATCTTAGAAGTCTGAAAATACTGTACCTTTCCATTTAATTGATACTTTGGCTAGGCATAGGATTCTAGGTTGAAAGTCATTTGTCCCTCATATTTATGAGATTTACTACTCTGCTGTCTTCCACCATACAGTATACTTGAGAATTCTGATGCCATTCTGTTAACAATTTCTTTGCAAAAAACATTCTAGAATCATTTTATTTATTTTTAATATGAGATTTATTGTCAAATTGGTTTCCATACAACACCCAGTGCTCATCCCAACAGGTGCCCTCCTCCATACCCATCACCCACACACCCCTCCCTCCCACCCCCCATAAACCCTCAGTTTGTTCTCAGTTTTTAGGAGTCTCTTATGTTTTGGCTCCCTCCCTCTCTAACCATTTTTTTCCTTCCCCTCCCCATGCTATAACAGGCAATCCTAAAATTTGTATGGAACCACAAAAAGCCCCAAATAGCCAAAGTAATTTTGAAGAAGACCAAAGTAGGAGGCATCACAATCCCAGACTTTAGCCTCTACTACAAAGCTTTAATCATCAAGACAGCATGGTATTGGCACAAAAACAGACACATAGACCAATGGAATAGAATAGAAACCCCAGAACTAGACCCACTAACGTATGGCCAACTCATCTTTGACAAAGCAGGAAAGAATATCCAATGGAAAAAAGACAGTCTCTTTAATTGTGCTGGGAGGAATGGACAGCAACATGCAGAAGGATGAAACTAGACTGCTTTCTTACACTATTCACAAAAACAAACTCAAAATGGATAAAGGACCTGAATGTGAGACAGGAAACCATCAAAACCCTAGAAGAGAAAGCAGGGAAAAACCTCTCTGACCTCAGCCGCAGCAATTTCTTACTTGACACATCCCCAAAGGCAAGGGAATTAAAAGCAAAAATGAACTATTGGGACCTCATGAAGATATAAAGCTCCTGCACAGCAAAGGAAACAATCAACAAAACTAAAAAGCAACCAACGGAATGGGAAAAGATATTTGCAAATCACATATCGGACAAAGGGCTAGTATCCAAAATCTATAAAGAGCTCACCAAACTCCACACCCAAAAAACTAATAATCCAGTGAAGAAATGGGCAGAAAACATGAATAGACACTCCTCTAAAGAAGACATCCAGATGGCCAACAGGCACATGAAAAGATGCTCAACATCTCTCCTCATCAGGGAAATAGAAATCAAAACCACACTCAGATATCACCTCACACCAGTCAGAGTGGCCAAAATGAACAAAACAGGAGACTATAGATGCTGGAGAGGATGTGGAGAAATGGGAACCCTCTTGCACTGTTGGTGGGAATGCAAACTGGTGCAGCCGCTCTGGAAAACAGTGTGGAGGTTCCTCAAAAAATTAAAAATAGACTTACCCTATGATCTAGAATCATTTTAGACTATCACTTTATCTCTGGTTGTCTGAAATTCATTATGATGTGTCTCTATGTGGGCCTATGAAGTTACTTTTAATCTGGAGACTTATGTATTTCCATTTGTAAAAATGTATTAGTTCTTTGTTAATTTCCTTTATTCCCTTTTCTCTGTTCACTCACACAGCAGCTTCTGAGTTGGATGGACTTCTTGGATACATTCTTAAGTCTCTTACCTTTCTTTTACATTCTCATCTTTTTTTCCATTTTGCCCTACTTGTAGGGAGGTTTTCCTCAGTTATTTTTCCCATATCTCTACTGAAATTTTTATTTTGGTACTTCGTTTTAATTTTAAGAGCTCTTCCTTATTCTCTATTTCCTTTTATATTAGCATCCCATTGTTTTATGAATATAATTACCACTATAAAAGTTAGAATTTTCTTAGTTCCCTAAATTATCCCTGTTCCTTCCAAGATGAGTTTTTAAAAAAATCTTTGCTCTTCTCTTTCACATTGCAAACATCACTTTGGTTTATTTTTTATTTTTTATTTTTTAAAGTTTATTTATTTTGAGAGAAAGAGAGAAAGAGTGAGAAGGGCAGAAAGGGAGGGAGAGAGAGAATCCCAAGCAGGCTCCACATTGTCAGCACAGAGCCTGACACGAGGCCTGAACTCATGAATTGTGAGATCATGGCCTGAGCCGAAATCTAGAATTGGACGCTTAACCAACTGAGCCACTCACATGCCCTTTTTTAAAAAAAATTTTAAATGTTTATTTATTTTTGAGAGAGAGAGAGAAATAAAGAGTAGGAGTGGGGAAGGAGCGGCCTGGGGGTGGGTGGGCACAGAGGATCCAAAGTGGGCTCTGTGCTGACAGCAGACAGCCTGATGAGGGCTCAAACTCACAAACTGCAAGATTATGACCTGAGACAAAGTTGGACACTTAACCAACTGAGCCACCCTGTTGACCCAGCAGACATCACTTTGGTAATCCTTAGTATGCCGATATTATTTGGCAACATAAAAGATGCCTGTATGCTCAGTGTATCTGAGCTGATCTTGTTGACTGGTTGATGACTTAAGGAGATGAGTAGAAAGTAGGTAATTTTTTATGGAGTACTTCAAAATGTCAGTATGTAAAGGTCGTTATTCTGGATACATTCAACTTCTTTAGAAACTTCTGATGTTCTTCTGGAAAGTATACATTTGACTGCAAACATTTCACATGTTGGGCAGGCTCTAAGGTCTTGACTACTCTGTACACAGACTTATAACCAATCTCCATAGTTTCTTTATTCTCTGCTATACCAAGCACCTCAAATGCTGAGTTTCTCTAAGTGTTATATCTTACTCCAGCTTGATAGATTAATTCTTATTCTCTCTTTCCACATTCATTCTTTTAAATAAATATATTAAAATTTCTTGTCTGACTAAAATCCCTTCTCCAGTTCTCCTGGTGCTTATTTATACATATTTTATTTACTGAATCTCATTTTAGTGGGATTGTAAATGGAAGCAGTGATAAATACATGTGGTTGATCCTTAGAAATCCACAGTTAATCTATTTTTCAAAATGCAATTATAAGGTAGTCATTTGTCTTCATTTGTAAATGAAGTTTTGTTTCCACCTATTCCTTCTTTTCATTTCCTTTATAATCTACCCCCTCCCATTTTATCTTATCCTTCATCATAGTACAAATAAAAAATAAATTTTTAAATCATGTATATTGTTTTTAAATCCATTCTAGCTTTATGAAGCAAATAAGGTTTAATATGTCTCTCTAAAGGAGGGAAAAAAGTTAACTGAGATATAATTAGATTCCAATATTTTTATTTTTAATGCACTTCATTCTTCCTGTGGGTCAGTGGTTCCAACTGTTAGTTCCCTCACATTGTAGCAGTATAGACAATGTATAGCACCCTCACATTAGAGATTCATTTTGATGTGTTCCATAGGATTTTCCTCCCAAATCTCATAATTGCTTTCTTTTAGATAACTTAAATGGATTGACCATGGAGGGGGACTAAGGAAAGATTTCATCACCATATTTGCAGAAGAGTTTTAGATGATTCTTTTTGTTCTTTTTTTCATTTTCAGCACTCCTTGGAATTGGAGAAATGGTCATCATTTTTGACATCCAGTCTCTTACTAATCTATTCTGGTTCTCTCTCTCTGCCTTCAAAACAACCCTGTACTTCTTCCTGGCCATTAAAAAAAAAGTCTACCACATTTTTTTTCACAAGACATACATGACAGCCTTTCAGATATCTGAAATTAGCAATCATCATCCCCTTGAGCTATGTACCCTTTCTCTATTATAGAAACCAAACTGGAACAGAACTAAATTGGAACAGTACACTTTAAACATGGCCAAACCAGTATAGAAGAAAAAGGGCGTATTATCTTACTTGTTCTGGGTAATTCTTAATTCAGACTCAAATCAAATTTGGCTTTTTGATAGTTACACCACATAGAAGACTTACATTAAATTTGTTTTTTCCCTATATCCCATCATCTGATTTATAATGTGCAATTATTGTTAAGCTTTCTTATTAAGAACTAATGGGTTTTTTGTGTGTCTATGTGTAAGAATTTGTTTGATTCAGTTAATGTTTATCTCTTGATTTCAGCCTATTCTCTCAAACTTCAGAAATTCTCTTTAGGGCACCTGGGTGGCATAGTCTGTTAAGTGTCAGACTCTTAATTTTGGCTAGGTCATGATCTCACTGTTGTGAGATCAAGCCCCATGTTGGGGTCCACACTGGGCATGTATCCTGCTTAAAATTCTCTTTCCCTCTGCCCCTCACTCACTGGCTCTCTCTTTCTGTCTTCCCCCCTCTCTTGCAAAACAAGAAATTCTATTTGATTCATAACTCAGAAGATACTCTCCAATAGTCATGAATGCTTGCTTACAAACTTGAAGCATTAATGACAAAATTTAAGAGGAAAGGGACAAAGATGAACCCCTGTGGATTATCACAGGGACGTCCATTCAAGCTGAAATCTATCCATCAGTCAATTCTATTTGACTCCAATTAGTCCATCAGTGACATAAGCTTAATTGTACTATTTTTTCAACTGCTATTTCTTCTTTATGAAGGCATTTAAAAAATAATTTAGATGTCTTGATAAAGTCTATGATATTTCCTGATCTACCAGTCTAGTAAACTTTTTGTAAAATTTCTTAAGGTTAGTTTGGCATAATTTCTTCTTAGTGAATTCAGGCTGGATATCAGTGATTAGTGCTAATTTCTCTTAAAACATGTTTAATAATATATTCTAGGGAACTTTCAGTTTAATATGTCAGATTAAGGACATCTTTTCTTCCTTCCTCTCTCTGGAACCAAGCAAATACTATTAGGAAAATGAGAAACAGAAACACAAACTCCAGTTTTGATGAAATTTGAAAGCATTTTTAACCTGATCCAAAAAAGTAAGGGCTCTCAAATGCAGTAAAAATTGGATCAGGGTAAAAACAACATTGAAGATGCTTGCTGTTCTGGATTTCAGGTCAAGAATAGAGTCCTAAAAAGTGAGTGGCATGATCTGAGTGAGGAAACAAATGACTCCCATTTGGAAACAAGATCAATTTTTAGGCTGGTAGTAAGAAAATCCTGAAACATTGTTTGACCACATATAGTGGCAGAGGAGGTAGAGAGTAGAAAAATTAAGGAATATTACACACATACACCTCTGCACCATACACAGAGGGCTTTCCTATACAACAGATGATGCTCAAATTAGTGTCAACTACTCAGTACTGTCCTACTCACTCTCTCAGTCCCTTCCCAAAATGATACTCTCACACACAGCAGGGCTAGTAAAGAATTCCCCCAATGCAACTTCAGGTAATAACTGAAAGCTAGCTAATATGGTACTAATACAAAATATGTTACAAAAAGAGGGGGAGGTGAAATGACCAATAAAGGATTTTGGAACAACATACAAAACAAACATAACCATATAAAAATAAATCAACAAAGATCATAATATTAATTTAAGGAAAAAAATACTATCCCCAAAATCAAGGTGAATAGACACCTTGAATGGTCAGAGACATGGAAGAAAGGCTTGATAAAAATGAGCATAGTGAAGTGGAAAATCAGTTAAAAATTCTTAGAGAAAAATAATAAGACAGAGCTCTATGATATGTATATATAATTTGTGCTTCTAGGAAGAGAACAGAACAAAGATATGTTTTAGGAAAACTTTAGGAAATTTTCATAAAGATAGTTGTTAATCTACAGGCTTCTTCTCAAACTATTCAAAAAAAACAGAAATGGAAGGAATTCATTCTATGAGGCCAACATTACTGTGATTCCAAAACCAGACTCCACTAAAAAAGAGAACTACAGGCCAATATCCCAGATGAACACAGACACAAAAATCCTCAACAAAATACTAGCAAATCAATTCCAACACTACATTAAAAGAGTCATTCACCACGATGAAGTGGGATTTATTCCTGGCCTGCAAAGGTGGTTTAATATTTGCAAATCAGTCAATGTGAATCACCGCATTAGTAAAAGAAAGGATAAGAACCATATGATCCTTTCAATGCATGTAGAAAAATCATTTGAAAAAGTACAACACCCATTCATGATAAAAACCCTCAACAAAGTTGGGATAGAGGGAACACACCTGAACATAATAAAGGACATATATGAAAAACCCACAGCAAATATCATTGTCAATGGGGAAAAACTGAGAGCTTTTCCTCTATTGTCAGGAACAAGATATGGATGTCCACTCTCACCATGGTTATTAAATATAGTACTGGAATTCCTAGCCTTAGCAATCAAAAAACAAAAGGCATACAAATCAGCAAGGAAGAAGTGAAATTTTCACTACTTGCAGATAGCATAATACCCTATAGAGAATATCCAAAGGACTGCACCAAAAATTGCTAGAACTGATACACAAATTCAGTAAAGTCATAGGATACAAAATCAACATACTGAAATCTGTTGCATTTCCATATACCAATAATGAAGCAGCAGAAAAAGAAATTGAGGAATCAATCTCATTTAAAATTGCATGAAAACCATAAGACACCTAGGAAGAAACCTAACCAAAGAGGTAAAAAATCTGTATTCTTAGAACTATGAAACACTGATGGAAGAAATTGAAGTTGACACAAAGAAATGGAAAAACATTCCATGCTCATGGATCGGTTGAAATGTCCATACTACCCAAAGCAATCTACACATTTTATGCCATTCCTGTGTAAATACCACCACAATTTTTCACATGGCTAGAAAAAACAATCCTAAAATATGTATGGAACCACAAAAGACCCTGAATAACCAAAGCTTGAAGAAGAAAAGCAAAGCTGGAAGCATCACAATTCTGGATTTCAAGTAATATTACAAAGCTATAGTGATCAAAAGAGTATGGTACTGGCACAAAAACAGACACATAGATCAGTGGAACAGAATATAAAACCCAGAAATGAACACAGAACTATATGGTCAGCTAATCTTTGACAAAGCAGGGAATAATATCTAATAGAAAAAAAAAAGACAGTCTCCTCAACAAATGATGTTGGCAAAACTGGACAGTGACATGCAGAAAAATAAACCTGGATCACTTTCTTATACCATCCACAAAAATAAACTGAAAATTAATGAAAGACTTAAGTGTAAGACAGGAAACTATCAAAATCCTAGCGAAGAACACAGGCAGTAACCTCTTTGACATCAGCTATAGCGACTTCTTACTAAATATGTCTTCTGAGGCAATGGAGACAAAAGCAAAAATAAACTATTGAGACTTCATCAAAATAAACAGCTCTGCACAGCAAAGGAAATAATCAACAAAACTAAAAGGCAACCTATGGAATGGAAGAAGATATTTTCAAATGACATTTCTTATAATGGGTTAGTATACAAAATCTATAAAGAACTTATCAAATTCAACTTCCCAAAAATAAATAATCCATTTAAAAAACTGAGAGAAGACATGAATAGACATTTTTCCAAAGAAGACAAACAGATGGCCAAGACACATGAAAAAATGCTCAACATCACTCATCATCAGGAAAATACTAATCAAAACTACAATGAGATATCACCTCACACCAGTCAGATGGCTAAAATTAACATCACAGGAAACAACAGATGTTGGCAAGGATGTGGTGGAGAAAAGGGAACTCTCTTACTCTGTTGGTGGGAATGCAAACTGGTGCAGCTGCTCTAGAAAACAGTATGGAGGTTCCTCAAAAAGTTAAAAATAAAACTACCCTATGATCAAGCAATTGCACTACTAGGTATTTATTCCAAGGATATAAAAATACTGATTTGAAGGGATACATGCATTCTTTTATTTATAGCAGCATTATCAACAATAGCCAAATTATGGAAAAAACCCAAATGTCCATCAACCGATGAATGGATAAAAAGGTGTGGTGTATGTATATTACACACACACACACACACACACACACACACACACACACACTATGGAATATTAGCCATAAAAAAGAACAAAATCTTGCCATTTGCAATGACGTGGATGGAGCTAGAGAGTATTATGCTACATGAAATAAGTCAGAGAAATACAAATATCATATGATTTCAATCATGTGGAAATTAAAAAATAAATCAGATGAATATTGTGGGGAGAAAGGGAGGCAAACCAAGAAACAGACTCTTAATCATAGAGAACAAACTGATCATTACTGGAGAAGTGGGCAGGGGGGTGAGTTAAATGGTTGATGGATATTAAAGAGGGCACTTGTGATGAGCACTGGGTCTTGTGTGTAAGTGATAAATCACTAAATTCTACACCTGAAACTAATATTACACTGTATTTAACTAACTGGAATTTAAATAAAAACTTGAAAAAAACACATGCTGTCCTAAGAAAAAAATCATACAGATACATCAAGATATATCCTTGTAAAGTAATTGGAATTCTTAAATAAAAGATACATTTGTATGGACTTCTAGGCCATAAAATCAAGTCCTCTATTATATAAGAGATTCTCAGTCTTGTCTTAAATTTCTTCCTAACAACATTCAGTGCTAGAATGGAGCATAGCAATCAATGTCTATATGGACATCAGAGAGAGAATGTGACCCATGAATTGTACAACATCCCAACTACAATTCAAGTATATACACAATTGACAGATAATTTTAAACATGCAAGATAGTAGGAAATATGATTCCCATGAGCCCTTCTTAAAAAACTTCTAGAGACAGCTTTGAGGTAACTAAGCAATGAATGGAAAAATGGATAAAAGGACTATTTTGAGAAGATGGCCCATTTAAATGTGGAACTATGACTAAACTATAGGAATTATGACTGCATAAAAGCATGTAAATTCTACAAACTTTGACAATGCAGAAATAGCATTATAACAAACAATAGTTGAGAAATGACAGGGACTGACAGGGAAGGTCAGAGGTAAAACAAGTATACTAATTTTCTCATGTCTTGAAGTGTGTAAGGGGTCAGTAGATCCTGTTCATAGATGACAAATCAATTATTAGATGGATAAATATATTTTAAGGATACAAAGGCAACAACTAGACTAAGTATAATAATAAAACCAGCCAAAATTTCCTATGATAGAGTGGATATAGTTACTAGAAATATGCTTATTTCTTCATAATTTACAGCAAGGAGTTAATGAATTCTATCTAAATAGTGAAAATCTATTCTAAAATTTTGCCAACTCACCAGTCTGTATTCTATGAAATATATCTTTTCCTCCAGTTTGAAAAATCTTCATTATCTTTTCTCTTCTCCATGATTCTTCATATTACTGGAATGGTTCTGGGACCACATCTGCCAGTTCTTTTTAGCATCTTTGGATAGTCTTCATCTAGATCTAGAGATCTGAACTCTTTTAAAGCAGCCAAGGACAATAATCTTGATTTCACAGTATTTATGTTTTATTCATACCAGTTATAGTTGGTTTATTGTTTTTTTTTCTTTTTACCTCCTTCCCATTTCTCCACCAATCCAACTAACATTTATTCAGCTTTTATTACGAATCAGGTACTGTGCAAGAATGTTGGCTAGTTAGAAAGATGATGCAGATAAGACCCTGCCCTCAAGATATTCAGTCTAGTGAGGAGGCAGATAAACAACTCTAATACAAATACAGGATTTTAATAATAGAAACACTCTTCCCCTACCACAATAAAAGCTAAAACTATCTGGATGATTCTTAGAAAGATTCTATAGAGAAAATAGCATTTCATATGGGTCTTGAAGAATGAGTGGATCTTCCCCAGGCAGGAAAAAAAGAAAAGAACATTCTAGGTAGAATGTAAAAAAAAAATAAGCAAACATACAGAAGGAGTAATGATCACTTTAGTTTGACTATAATGAGAATATACTGAAAAGTGAGGAGCAGAGTTGGCCCTGGAGATTGTACACTTTTCTGAGTAGCTTTATAAATACAGTGTGTTCCCCTTGAGTTTAGTAGTATCATACTTAGGATTGGTCCCTCACCACAAGATGTCAACACTCCAAGATACCTACCCTGTTTACCCCCAGCAAACACTCCACATTGCCAAGAAACACTCCAGTTGAGAATTGGATTGATGACCCCAGTGAATAGCACACAGCCTTGGCCAGTTCCCAAAGGCTGCAGGCTGCCCACTCCTGGTTCCAATACAGTTCTCTCAGGGAGTGCTTCCCAGCCCCCACCTTTGCTCTATCTCACCTTCATCTCCAGGGCCTCTGGCACCTTCTTGCCTTCCCAAGCCCAACTCCGCTTGGTGAAGTAGTTAACAGTGGCAAATTCAATCAGCGCAGAAAATACAAAGGCATAACAGACGGCTATGAACCAATCCATGGCCGTCGCGTATGCCACTTTAGGTAAGGAGTTTCTGGCACTGATACTCAAGGTGGTCATGGTGAGAACAGTGGTGACACCTGGGGAGAGAGAAAATGAGAACCAGTTGCCAGTGGAAGACATTTAGAGCATATGTGATGAGATCACCAACTTCCTACTTACAAGGAGGAGCTATACCCCACTCAAAATGACCCCCTTAAAGTAAAATACAGAGAATGTCAATGTGGGATGGTTCTACCTAGTAACTACCCCATCCTAGTTATCACAGGAATAGTAAGCTCCGGTAAAGCACTTTTAAACGTTGTCCTGTAGTTTCTGCTTAAACATTTCTATTGAAGAACAGGTAACCTATTTCATTGTAACAGAACTTTTTAATTAGAAAACCCTACCTTCATTAGAATACCTTCTTTAATTAGAAAACCTTCAGTCTGAGCTGAAACCTGCCTTCCTCTAACTCCTAGCCCACTGACTGATCTTAGAAGTCTTTCCCTGGCAACACAGGAAAGAAAAGCCTGCTTCCTCCTCCTCTCCCCTTCAGGGAGTTGGAGATGGTGGCCATGATTCCTTGTGAATCTATTAATCCCCAGGATGAACATGGCCACTTTCTTCTCTTGTTTCTCCTCCTTCTCTTCTGGTAGTTTTCTTTTGAACAGCCCATAACTGAACTCAACACTCAGGATCTTCACTTCCCTTACTGTGGACAGTATTTTCCTAATACTGTAAAAAACCACTGTAGAAAATGGTTCTTTAACTTCACCAAAGTCTTTGTACTATTGAGCTTTGTGGACAACCAAAGCTATTCCAATATCTATTTCTCTTTTTTTAAGTTTATTTATTTAGTATGAGTGGGGAAGGGGCAGAGGGAGGGAGGGAGGGAGAGAATCCCAAGCAGGCTCTATGCTGTCAGTACAGAGCCTGACATGGGGCTTGATCTCATGAACCATGAGATCATGACCTGAGCTGAAATCAAGAGTTGGGCACTTAACTGAGACACCCAGGCAGCCCTCCAATATCTATTTCTTGTGAGTTTTTATCAAGCCAGGATTTTTTTAAATAAATTGATTCTTTTTCTTGGTGGCGTTATTAAACTAAATTTAAGATTTCCCTTTATTCACTTTTAAATTCTATTATCATTTTTCTAATCTTCATTTTATATATACATATGAGCTATATAGTGTTGTGGCTAACGAGTGAGCTTTACAGTCAAATTGATAATAGGCTGACATTCTGGCAATTCCACTTACTGGTAATATACCTTGAACAAGGTGATATATCCCACAAAGCCAGTTTTATCATGTGTAAACTGTGTGTGATCTTACCAGCCTCAGAAATTTGTTTGGGGTTCCAGTGAGATGATGTTTATAAAGCCCATAACACAATATCTGGTAAAGAGTAAGCACTCAAGAAATAGTAGCTTCTATAATTAACATTACTCTTATTTTCACTGTTGTTAATAATATTGTCATAATTATATGATTAATTATAGTGGTATAATTATAAACAAATTTTAAACAATAACACTATAATAATAATTTTATAATTGTTAGCAATAGTATTCTAGCCTCAAGTACCTGCACTAGAAGTTAGAAGTCCTGAGTTCTGCCATTTACTTGTTTCATATCTTTGGCAATTTATTTGATCTCTCTATGCATCCGTTCTGCCTATCTATGAGTATTTCCTAAGTCTCTATACCCTAGAATTTTGACAAGATACTTGTTATACCCAAACTCATCCAGATTTGAGGACAGGGGAGTAGTCAGACCTTCTTTCTGAGTGTTGGCATGCTCAAGAGGATAGGGAATGTAAGTCTGGGTCAAATAGGGCATAGAAAGAAGTCTTAATGTGGTGAGAGATATTATATAGAAAAGCAAGCAAATAAGGCCTATCTATTAACTCTACCCAGAGAGTCAGCCATGTGTGCTGCAGCCTCTTGGGCCTTCTTTCACATCTTGCTCCCTCAAGTACCTTACTTATACGTTTGCTATATAAATGAAAATCCAGACTGGAAAAGACTTAGTACAGTTTCAACAGAGAGATCCTAAGGAAGCACCTTTGTACAAACTAGGTAGTCAGCAAGGCTGATTGGCAAAACCAAATTTTAATCCCTATCAGGAATCAGCCACATAGCCAGTACCTATTAACAATCTATCTGAGTATGTTGCCTGGTAAGTTCTGGGACTGAACCCAAGGGTCAGTAATCCTCTGACCACACTGAGCAAGGAGTGATGCATGGGAGAAACAAGCTACCTTACTTATGGTTATTAGCAAATGCAGTTGTCTACCCTGGCACAGTCATAGCAGTGTGCCTATGCATGGATGGAGAGAACTATACTGCAACATAAGTGTTTCTGTATCATATCTCAGTAGAAATTTTTATGTTTTAGCCTCTAGAGCTTCATTAGAATAGTCATCTTGTGAAGAATTCTTAGCTAGTCAGCTGGTAGGATCCTCAATCAAACATTTACATTTTATGGATGAACAATGAGGTTTGGCATTTTAAGAGATCCAGTCTTACCACCCAGTACTTCTCTTTCAAGACTCTTCTAGAAAGTATTTTGTGACTGCCCCACCTCACTTCCATGAGCACTTCTAAAAATCTAGGACACTTCTTTGAGAACACATGTCTGTCTGTACTACCAAAGCAGGAATTGCTTGAGAATAGGGATCATGAGTAATCTGTCTCTATCCCCTCAACCTTGAATATATACCTGGGACAGAGTAAGCCCCTAGTACATGTGTGATGAATGAAACTGCTCTACCCTCCCTGGCCCTAGATAACTACTCCTCTGTTTTCTTTCAGTATGGTTACATTTTTTTCCCTTAGAGTTTCATACATATCATATAGTATGCAGTCATTTGTGTTTGGCTTTCCTCACTTAGCATAGTATTCTTTAAATTCACTCATGTTGTTGCATCTATCTTTAGTTCATTCCTGTTAATTTCAGAGTAGCATTCCACTGCATTGATATAACAATTTGTCCATTCACCTATTAATGGACATCTGGACTATTTCCAATGTTCAACTATTATGAATGAAGCTTCTGGGAAGATTTACATATAAGTCTTTGTGTGAGCATATGTTTTCATTTTTCCTAGAAAACACTTAGAGATGCAACTACATGATTATATTGTAAGTAAACCTTAACTATAGGAGACTGCCAAACAGCTTTTTAAAGTGCATGTACCATTTAACATTCCCATTAGATGTATGAGTTACAGTCAGCATGAACCTTTGACTTATGAAAATTTAATATTAGTTGGTAGCTTTACACATTTCACTGACAATGAAAGTCCTTAGAACACCTTATCTCCATCTCAACTTACATACACTGCATTAAGGTCTAGTCTTTTATTCTAAATATGTCATATATCCAATAAGCTGCTGTTATTATTTTATACATTCAATTGACATTTACCATTCCCCATATATTTATTATTTTCGTTGTTAAAATGCATCTTAAACCTTCCTTCTTGGATAATTTTCTTTTTTCTTAAAGAACTCTTAGTGAGGGTTTGACAACAATGAACTCTTAATTTTATTTTTTTATCTGAAAAGGTCTTTATTGTTTCTATTGAAATCAGCTGGTAATCTATCACTATTTTCTTTTCTTTTCTTTTCTTTTCTTTTTTAATATATGAAATTTATTGTCAAATTGGTTTCCATACAACACCCAGTGCTCATCCCAAAAGGTGCCCTCCTCAATACCCATCACCCACCCTCCCCTCCCTCCCACCCCCCATCAACCCTCAGTTTGTTCTCAGTTTTTAAGAGTCTCTTATGCTTTGGCTCTCTCCCACTCCCACTCTAACCTCTTTTTTTTTCCTTCCCCTCCCCCATGGGTTTCTGTTAAGTTTCTCAGGATCCACATAAGAGTGAAACCATATGGAATCTGTCTTTCTCTGTATGGCTTATTTCACTTAGCATCACACTCTCCAGTTCCATCCACGTTGCTACAAAAGGCCATTTCATTTTTTCTCATTGCCACGTAGTATTCCATTGTGTATATAAACCACAATTTCTTTATCCATTCATCAGTTGATGGACATTTAGGCTCTTTCCATAATTTGGCTATTGTTGAGAGTGCTGCTATCAACATTGGGGTACAAGTGCCCCTATGCATCAGTACTCCTGTATCCCTTGGATAAATTCCTAGCAGTGCTATTGCTGGGTCATAGGGTAGGTCTATTTTTAATTTTCTGAGGAACCTCCACACTGTTTTCCAGAGCGGCTGCACCAATTTGCATTCCCACCAACAGTGCAAGAGGGTTCCCATTTCTCCACATCCTCGCCAGCATCTATAGTCTCCTGATTTGTTCATTTTGGCCACTCTGACTGGCGTGAGGTGATATCTGAGTGTGGTTTTGATTTGTATTTCCCTGATAAGGAGCGATGTGGAGCATCTTTTCATGTGCCTGTTGGCCATCCGGATGTCTTCTTTAGAGAAGTGTCTATTCATGTTTTCTGCCCATTTCTTCACTGGGTTATAAGTTTTTCGGGTGTGGAGTTTGGTGAGCTCTTTATAGATTTTGGATACTAGCCCTTTGTCCGATATGTCATTTGCAAATATCTTTTCCCATTCCGTTGGTTGCCTTTTAGTTTTGTTGGTTGTTTCCTTTGCTGTGCAGAAGCTTTTTATCTTCATAAGGTCCCAGTAATTCACTTTTGCTTTTAATTCCCTTGCCTAATCTATCACTATTTTAAATGCAATGTGTTTTTCTAGGCTACTTTAAAGATTTTCCTCTGTTTCCAAAAGTTTCATTATTATGTGTGTCTGTTTATGTCTTTTAATTTATCCTCCTTAGGTGCATAGAGCTTTTTGTAATTGTGCATTTATGTCCTTTATCAGGTTTGGACAGGGTTCAGCCATTATCTCTTCAAAAAATTGCTTCTATACCATTTTCTCATTTTCCTTCTACGATTCCATTATGTCTGTGTTAGACCTTCTCAATAAATCATATATTATTTCTCTGTCTTCTGCATTTTACACATTTTTGTCTTTCTGGGCCTCATTCTAGATATTTTTTTCAGTTAATGGGTTGTCCCTTCAACTATATCTAAACCACTGATTTTTTAATCTATATTTTCCTGTTTTAGAATTTCTAGTTTGCTTGTTCTCTCACATGTGCTTTTTCTACCTAAACACACTGTTTATATAATAGAATTCTTGTATTAGTTTCACCTACTTGAACATGTTCATCATAGCTATTTTAAAGTTTGATAACTATCTGAAATTCTATTAGGTCAGTATTTTTAATTGGGTTATACATTATATACAATAAAATAAAAGTAGATTTTTGTACATTTCTTTTTTATGTTGTACATTTCAAAGTGGGCAAACATATACAGTTATATAACTACTACCCAATGAAGATATAGAATATTCTACTTTACCAATAAGTTCTCTTATACCCATTTTCAGTGAATCCACCACCCCAGAGGAAGAACCGCTTTGGTTTCTAACAGCATAGCTTAGTTTTGCCTGTTTTGGAATTTCATATAAATGAAATCATATATTATGTACTATTTTGTGCCTGGCTTCTTAGTTTGACATAATTTTTGAGATCCACCTATATTGTTATGTGAATCAATAGTTGTAAATTCACTGTATGAATATGCCACAATATAAACACACATTCACTTGTTGATGTACATCTGGATATTTTTCCAATTTGGGATTTTATGAATAAAGCTATTATGAACATTCTTGTATAAGCCTTTTATAGATATATGCTATGGATATATATTTTTTCATATCACTTGGGTATGAAGTGAAATACTTAAATTTTAGGGCAAATATATTTTTACCTTTTAAGAAATAGTCAAACATTTTGCCAAGTGATTGTTCCATTTTACAACCTCACCAGCAATGTGTGAGAGATCCATTTGCTCCTCAATCTCACAAATATTTGCAATTGTCATTCTGTTTTAATTTTAGCCACTCTAGTGTTTATAAAGTAATGTCTCCATGTGGCTTTTATATTTTCCTGATACAAAATGATATTAAGTATATTTTCATGTTCTTATGGGGTGTTTGCATATATTCTTGGTGAAATGTCTTTTCATGTATTTTTCCAATATTTAAAATTAGATTATTTATATTTTTATCACTGAATTATAGGATCTCCTTATATTTTTTGAATAGATGCTTTGTCAGATCTGTACATATATAAAATATATTCTTCCAGTCTATGGCTTGCCTTTTCATTTTTTTACAGCTATTCTTTGATGAGTGGAAATTTTTAATTTTGACAAAGTCCAATTTATTCTTTTATTCTTATTTTTTTGTACACTAAGGAATTTCTGCATTCCAAAGGTTACAAAGACATTGTCTTATATTTAGTTCTAAGACAATGACATTTTTAGCTTTTATATTTAAACCTATATCAATCAAATTAATTCTTTGTAATGCCATCTGTGTCATGAATCAAGTTTTCATATATGTGGGCCTACTTTTACTCTCTCTGTAGTGTTTATTTTTCTTTCCCTTATGCCTATAACACACTGTTTTAATTACTATAGATTTTAATCATTTTTGGCATCTCATGGTGCAAGTCCCTCCACTTTGTTCTTCTTATTTAGGAGGATATTGGCTATTCTTGGCTCTTTGTTCTATCATAAAAATTCTGCAATCACTTTTTAAATTAATGTGTTAATGTAAAATTTCGAAGTTTTTACATCAATGCAATGAATGTAAATATGAACTCTAAACTCATGTGAGGCCAAGTTTAAATTAAAAAAAATAAATTCTTAAGGAAGAATTTTTTCTATATTTTACACAGATCCCTGGCCAAAATAGACATGCCTCCTTATTGTCTCCCTGATTACTGTATTTTTCTAGTGCTCTTTCTAGGGTATAGCCCTTAAATGGTATTGGATTGATGAGATGAATCCTTGTATTCGTCTCCTATGGTTTATGTAAAAAAAAAAAAACCCCACAAATTAAGTGGCTTAAAACAACACAAATATTTTTTCTCACACTTTTGGAGGTCAGAAGTCTGGCAGTTTTATGGGCTTTCTCCTCTTTCAAAGCCAACGGCAGAGCATCTTCAAATTTCTTCAGCTTTTTTCATCAAACTGCCTTCTGCTCTGTAGTCAAATATCTCTCTGCCTCCCTCTTATAAGGACACTTGTGATTATATTTAGGGCCCATCCAGATAATCCAGGATAATCTCTCCATCTCAAGATCTTTAATTTAGTGCACATCTGCAACACCCCTTTTGCTATATAGGGTAACATTCACAGATTCCAGAGATTAAGACATGGATATATTCGGGGGGCATTATTTAGTCTACCACAGCCCTAGTTCTAATCCTAAACTTCACTCAGACTCAGAGCCTTTCTTGTGTAACCTTAAAACTCAGAGCCTTATTGCGGCACCTGGGTGGCTTCGTCGGTTTAGCGTCCCACTCTTGGTTTTGGCTCAGGTCATGATCTCAGGGTTTGGTGGGTTGAGCCCTGCATCGGGCTCTGTGCTGACAGAGCAGACCGTTCTTCAGATTCTCTGCCTCAGTCTCTGTCCCTCCCCCACTTGCTCTCTCTCACTCTTGCTCTTTCTCACTCTATCTCTCTCCCTCTCCCTCCCTCCCTCCAAATAAATAAATTAAAAAAAAACCAAAACTCTTATTTACCAAGACTAGTAGTCTATCTACCCATCTTCCAACTATAACAGTATCAGCTCATGTGACTAACATTCCAATTTTTAGTTCCCTCTTTCATTTGGGCCCCTGAGCATTTCCTTTAATTTCTTATCATCTCACATATTTAAAAAGAATATTTTCTATGTTTTATCTAACTTTTCTAGAATTTTGTGGAGGGAGATTTTCAGGGTATCTAGTTTGTTATATTTCTAAAAATCAGTGACTCCTATATAGATTCTGCTCCCTCCACTTCACCAGAACTGTGGTTGTGCATGCCTCACAGCCACCACTACTATGGAGGCAGGTTAGTAGACTAAAAAGAGTGAATATTTGTCTCCTAAAAATGTTTACAGTGGGGAAAACAGGCAGAAAATGTTCTATATGTTTAAGTCTTCCAGGAGAAAATGCTAATAATATGCAAATCTCTTTTAGACATCAGAAAATTTATATTAAAGAAAATTTTCCTGATTGTAGGTACTATTGAAAAACCCTTCAAGCTTTGTGTACCCTTTACTGATAATTTGCAATTTAAAAAAGCTAGAGGAGAAACATCAATGTCAGATGCTTATAGGAAAAAAAAAGCATGATAAAAAAGCACCCAGTCCACTTCTTTGTTGTCAACTTAGTTTCTCACTTCCCACCTTCTCCAGCTCTGACCACTAATTTTCTCTTTTTCACTGAAGGCTCAGTCCCTCTCCAGTTCCAAAAGCAAACTTGACTGAGACAGGAAGCATTTAATAAACTTCCTACTCCAACACTCTTTTTATAAAAATTTATTTTAATGTTTATTTTTGAGAGAGAGATATCATGAGCAGGGGAGGGGCAGAGAGAGAGACCGAAACACAGAATCCGAAGCAGACTCTAGGCTCTGAGCTGTCAGCAAGGAGCCTGAAGCGAACCTCGAAGTCATGAGCTGTGAGGTCATGACCTGAACCGAACGAAGGTGGACGCTCAACCAAATGAGCCACCCAGGCGCCCCCAACACTCTTCTTATTCCCACTTTTTTGTTAAGAACTCAGTTGCCTGAAATACCAGGACCTGATGACTCACTAACTAATGCTAGGCCCAGGCATTGCTTCCATCCACTTTCCATATCCCAACATGACAGTCCATCATAAGACTTAGCAAATGCCCTCACCTCCCCATTCTCCATAAGACAACACTCACCAAAGACCGTGCGGGCAGGGACAGACTCTCTGTTGAGCCAGAAAGACACTTGTGACAGAATGACAGTCATGATACATGGCAAGTAGGTCTGGATCACAAAGTAGCCAATTTTTCGCTTGAGATGGAAGTGGGTTGTCATGACGACATATTCTCCTGGAGAGAGTAAAATTAGGCAATATGTAGCTGAATAAACATTGTTAAATCAAGGTGGGCCCCAATTCAGTTCACCAAGCTCTTTAACCTTATAGTCAAAACAAGACATTCCAGCACCTACCAAGTTCACATAACCATATCTCTTTAATAATCATGAAGCAGTGCTTTTGTGTGAAAATATGCTAATACTATACCAACACAGCTTGCTCAGAGCAATTTTGACACAGATTCATTCAAATACATTAGTGTATTCATTTAAATAATAATAAATATCATTCTTTTCTATAGCATTTGCTTTGTGATTGGCACTCTTCTAGCACTTTAACATTCTTAACATACTTAATGATTACAAAAATGCTATAAGGTGGATACTATTGTTATCCTCATTTTATAGTCCAATAAACTCAGGCAAAGAGAGATTGAACAACTTAAGCACGGTTTTCCAGCTACTAAGCAGCAGAGCCTGAATTCAAGGTCATATGGGTTGGCTCCACCATTTATGCTTTTTAACCATTCTGCTCTTTTGTTTGAATGGACTTATAGGGTTAGAACCAAAAGTTCATATAGCAGAATGTGGGTTAGCCTAGATCACCCCACTCTAAAACAAGCATGAGCACTTATTGAACTCTTACTATGTGCCAAACAATTTTGAGTGTTTGGGGAATATTAACTTTACACCCTCCCAACAACCCTGTAAGGTAGATTATCAATTATTTATCAGTCCTAATGGATCTGTCAGCAGCATTTTCCATAGATGAGCACTCCATCCTCCTGGAATGACTCTCTTAACCAAACTTCTAGGTCATGACACTCTTCTGGTTTCCTTCCTATCTTTCCAGTCTCCTTTGCTGGTTCCTTCAACTTTCTAAACACTTGAGGATGTCAGGACTCAATACTTGTCATATTTTCTGCCTCACTCACTTCCTTGGCATTCTCATCCAGCCTGTCTTTAAATAATATCTTCTTCCTAGGCTTCCTACTTGTTATGGGTTGAATTGTGTACCCCAGAAAGATATGGTGAAGTCCTAACCCTGAATACTTCAGAATGTAACCTTTATTTTTTTTCATTTTTTTAATTTTTCAATATATGAAATTTATTGTCAAATTGGTTTCCATACAACACCCAGTACTCATCCCAAAAGGTGCCCTCCTCAATACTCATCACCCACCCTCCCCTCCCTCCCACCCCCCATCAATCCTCAGTTTGTTCTCAGTTTTTAAGAGTCTCCTATGTTTTGGTTCCCTCCTTCTCTAACCTCTTTTTTTTCCTTCCCCTCTCCCATGGGTTTCTGTTAAGTTTCTCAGGATCCACATAAGAGTGAAACCATATGGAATCTGTCTTTCTCTGTATGGCTTATTTCACTTAGCATCACACTCTCCAGTTCCATCCACGTTGCTACAAAGGGCCATATTTCGTTCTTTCTCATTGCCACGTAGTACTCCATTGTGTATATAAACCACAATTTCTTTATCCATTCATCAGTTGATGGACATTTAGGCTCTTTCCATAATTTGGCTATTGTTGAGAGTGCTGCTATCAACATTGGGGTACAAGTGCCCTTATGCATCAGTACTCCTGTATCCCTTGGGTAAATTCCTAGCAGTGCTATTGCTGGGTCATAGGGTAGGTCTCTTTTTCATTTTTTGAGGAACCTCCACACTGTTTTCCAGAGCGGCTGCACCAATTTGCATTCCCACCAACAGTGCAAGAGGGTTCCCGTTTCTCCACATCCTCTCCAGCATCTATAGTCTCCTGATTTGTTCATTTTGGCCACTCTGACTGGTGTGAGGTGATACCTGAGTGTGGTTTTGATTTCTATTTCCCTGATGAGGAGCGACGTTGAGCATCTTTTCATGTGCCTGTTGGCCATCCGGATGTCTTCTTTAGAGAAGTGTCTATTCATGTTTTCTGCCCATTTCTTCACTGGGTTATAAGTTTTTCGAGTGTGGAGTTTGGTGAGCTCTTTATAGATTTTGGATACTAGCCCTTTGTCCGATATGTCATTTGCAAATATCTTTTCCCATTCCGTTGGTTGCCTTTTAGTTTTATTGGTTGTTTCCTTTGCTGTGCAGAAGCTTTTTATCTTTTAAGGTCACAGTAATTCATTTTTGCTTTTAATTCCCTTGCCTTTGGGGATGTGTCGAGTAAGAGATTGCTACGGCTGAGGTCAGAGAGGTCTTTTCCTGCTTTCTCCCCTAGGGTTTTGATGGTTTCCTGTCTCACATTCAGGTCCTTTCTCCATTTTGAGTTTATTTTTGTGAATGGTGTGAGAAAGTGTTCTAGTTTCAACCTTCTGCATGTTGCTGTCCAGTTTTCCCAGCAACATTTGTTAAAGAGACTGTCTTTTTTCCATTGGATGTTCTTTCCTGCTTTGTCAAAGATGAGTTGGCCATACGTTAGTGGGTCTAGTTCTGGGGTTTCTATTCTAGTCCATTGGTCTATGTGTCTGTTTTTGTGCCAATACCATGCTGTCTTGATGATTAAAGCTTTGTAGTAGAGGCTAAAGTCTGGGATTGTGATGCCTCCTGCTTTGGTCTTCTTCTTCAAAATTACTTTGGCTCTTTGGGGCCTTTTGTGGTTCCATATGAATTTTAGGATTGCTTGTTCTAGTTTCGAGAAGAATGCTGGTGCAATTTTGATTGGGATTGCACTGAATGTGTAGATAGCTTTGGGTAGTATTGACATTTTGACAATATTTATTCTTCCAATCCATGAGCAGGGAATGTCTTTCCCCTGAGATCAGGAACACGACAGGGATGCCCACTCTCACCGCTGTTGTTTAACATAGTGTTGGAAGTGCTAGCATCAGCAATCAGACAACAAAAGGAAATCAAAGGCATCAAAATTGGCAAAGATGAAGTCAAGCTTTCACTTTTTGCAGATGACATGATACTATACATGGAAAATCCGATAGCCTCCACCAAAAGTCTGCTAGAACTGACACATGAATTCAGCAAAGTTGCAGGATACAAAATCAATGTACAGAAATCAGTTGCATTCTTATACACTAATAATGAAGCAACAGAAAGACAAATAAAGAAACTGATCCCATTCACAATTGCACCAAGAAGTATAAAATACCTAGGAATAAATCTAACCAAAGATGTAAAAGATCTGTATGCTCAAAACTATAGAAAGCTTATGAAGGTAATTGAAGAAGATATAAAGAAACAGAATGTAACCTTTAGAAATAGGGTTGTTGCAAGTATAATTAGTTAAAATGAGGTCATACTGGAGTAGGATGGTCCCTAATACACTATGACCAATGTTTATATAAAAAGAAGACAGACACACACAGGGAGATGTATGATGACATGTGATGACAGAGACGGAGATTGGAGAGATACATCCACTAGCCAGGGAACGCCAAAAATTGCTAGCAACCATCACTGATTTCTCTCTCTCCTTCCTTCTTTCATGTATGCATCTGTGTGTGCACACACAGATACCCAATCAATCAGCAAACCCTGAGAGTTCTTTCTTCAAAATATTCATAATTTAACCACTTCTCACTACCTCTACTACTACCCCTCTAGTGTAAGCTACCATCATCTTGTACTTACATACTGTAATAGCTTTATAATTGGTCTTGGCCCATTCAATGTATTCATAGCACACCAAAATGATCCTATTGAAACATAAATCAAATTTTATCTCTCTTTTGCTTAAGACTCCAGGCGCTTTCCATCTCTCAAAGAGTTAAAAAAAAGTGAATTTCCCCCAAATAGTCCCCAAATAGACGCATGCAATATTATTCCTCTACTATTTTACTTATTAGAGCTTCTTACTTTTCATCTCTCCCTCTGCTGACATTTGGTTTTGGCAGTTCTCCATTGAGGCAATTTCCCACTTTCCTACCCCACCCACTCCCTTGTACCTAAGTGTAGAAACAGCATCTGGTCATACAAAGCTCAATGCACAATCCATATTGTGTGTGTATTCACATTTCAACTTGTTTATGTGAACATGGAAAATACAAATTGGCTCATTATTATTACTTTTTTTAATATGAGATTTTTATCAAATTGGTTTCCATACAATACCCAGTGTTCATCCCAACAGGTGTCCTCCTCAACACCCATTACCCACCCTCCCCTCCCATCCACCCCCCCATCAGCTCTCAGTTTGTTCTCAGTTTTTAAGAGTCTCTTATGTTTTGGCTCCCTCCCTCTCTAACTTTTTTTTTCCTTCCCTTCCCCCATGGTCTTCTGTTAAGTTTCTCAGGATCCACATAAGAGTGAAAACATATGGTATCTGTCTTTCTCTGTATGGCTTATTTCACTTAGCATAACACTCTCCAGTTCCATCCACATTGCTACAAAAGGCCATATTTCGTTCTTTCTCATTGCCACGTAGTACTCCATTGTGTATATAAACCACAATTTCTTTTTTTTTTTAATTTTAATGTTTATTTATTTTTGAGACAGAGAGAGACAGAGCATGAACAGGGGAGGGTCAGAGAGAGGGAGACACAGAATCTGAAACAGGCTCCAGGCTCTGAGCTGTCAGCACAGAGCCCGACGCGGGGCTTGAACTCACTGACCGTGAGATAATGACCTGAGCTGAAGTCGGCTGCTTAACTGACTGAGCCACCCAGGCGCCCCATAAACCACAGTTTCTTTATCCATTCATCAGTTGATGGACACTTAGGCTCTTTCCATAATTTGGCTATTGTTGAAAGTGCTGCTATAACTATTGGGGTGCAAGTGCCCCTATGCATCAGTACTCCTGTATCCCTTGGGTAAACTCCTAGCAGTGCTATTGCTGGTTGTAGGGTAGATCTATTTTTCATTTTTTGAGGAACCTCCACACTGTTTTCCAGAGCAGCTGCACCAGTTTGCATTCCCACCAACAGTGCAAGAGGGTTCCCATTTCTCCATATTCTCTCCAGCACCTATAGTCTCCTGACTTGTTCATTTTAGCCACTCTGACTGGCATAAGGTGGGATCTGAGTGTGGTTTTGATTCAATTTGGCTTATTGTTAACTTAGCAATGAATTCTCATACGAAATTATAGAATGTGTTATTATAATTTTTGAGTTCCCTTTTTTCTCTTTCCTCTTTCAGTCCTTTTATTTCTGTCTTTGTGCTTCACACTCTCCTACTCTTATCTTATCCCCCTCTGCTATCTGTTTTCATTTCTATTCCTTTCTCTCCCTCTTCTTCCCTTCAGTCTCTCTCTCTCCACTGAAAATGCTTTGAATACTTATTTTTAATGAGATTTGGACTTTGATTAGCTAGGGCAGTTTTCCCCTTCTCCATATTAGTCTCACACCTCCAAACTCCTGTCTATTAATCCTGTATCTGATCATGTGGAATATTTAATGTATAAAATATGTAATAAATACTGTTCATAAATTAGTTGTATTTTGTAGATCTCTTAAAGCGAGTATATTTTACAAAAACTTATCAAATTAGCCATTTGTTTTAAATAACTGAATTTATTTTCTTCAATCTTATTTTTCTAGCCTTCTTTCTTTCAATTTATGTCTTCCTGTTTTATTTCCAAAGTAGCAAAGAGCATGCCGAACATGAACAAGATGGTGGAATACAGCATCCCTGGCTCCAGTATCCCATCACAAATATATGGATTAGCAACTATTTATGGACAATACTTTTGTGAAAATCTCAGAGCCAGGGAATAAAACAGAAGCATCCTCCTGGAGCACAAAATCCAAGAAAAGCCACATTAGAAAGGTAAGAGAAGTGCCTTCACTTTGCTAACTTCTTCCCTCCCTCAGGCCAGCCCAATGTATCACCTAGAGGGTTCCTCTGTGTCTATGGTTTCTCTAATGGAAAAGGAGAGACTAAGGTGGATATACAGCTTCCCCAGTATTCCAGAGCACTCCCCTGGAGGCCTACTTCTGCCTTGCCTCATGGGAAATACTGGAGGAATCAGTGAAGCTAGACCATTTGAGGTCAACTAGGAACAAAAAAGGGGGATGGTGGTGAAACATATAGCCACCTATGCATGGATCTTGGCCATGATACCAGGTCTCTGCTAGCAACCTCACACATCAGAGTCCAGCCAGCAGTCTTTCCCCACCTGTGCAGGGAACACAACCTCTGAAAGTAGTCTGCAGCTCTGGGAAACAGATGAGTACAGACAGAGGCACCACCCAACAGCAGAGTTTGGACTAACAGCACAACTCCATCAGAGGCCTTACCCAATGGTGGTAGTCTAGACAAAAGGATCACACTCCTTGGTGTCCTGGTGTCCCCACCCACCAAAATAGCGACCTCCACAGGTCCAAAATTCTCTGGCTCTCTTGCCTGGGTGTCATGGTGACCCCCACTACCAAAATAGAGACCTCCACAGGTCAAAAACCACTGACTACACTGCTAAGTGGGAAGGGGAGTCATGGCACTCCACTCACCACAGTGGTGATCTCCATGAGTTGAAACAGGCCCACTGTAATACCTAGGGATCCCCACCCCAAGCAGTAGAGTATGCCAGGGTTAACCTGTGTTTCAAAACAGCAGGGTACCCAACTGCTGCAAGTAGCTAGTTCTCCATGCAACAGAGGCCCCCTGGGGCGCTGCTGAAAAGTGGAGTATGGACCACTGAATCATAAATAGAAAATCTAAACAGATCAATGTGGTGCAAGGAGACACAATCAGTAATTAAGCACCTTCCAACAAAGAAAATCCCAGGACAAAATGGCTTCATGGGTAACCAAACATTTAAAGAAGAATGAATGTCAGTCATCCTTAAACTCTTCCAAAAAATTGAAAAGGAGAAAGTGCTTCCAAACTCATTTTAGAGGGCTAGCTTTGCCCTGACGCCAAAACCAGATAAAGACTCAGAATGAAAGAAAATTGCAATTGAGACTTAAATAACACTGGATTTAGGGACACCAAACCCCTACACAATGGAAAATCTGCCTATAACTTCTGACTCCCCCAAAACCTAACTACTAATAACCTACTGTTGACTGGAAGCCTTACCAATAACAGTGGATTAACATACATTTTGTATAAGTATCATATACTGTATTCTTACAATAAAGCTAGGGAAAAAAATGTTATTAAGAAAATCATATGGAAGAGAAAATACATTTACATTACTGTACTGTATTGATACTCTAAGTTTACCTCAACTGTTTATAAGACAAATCATCTGTTAGTACCTACATCAATATTGTCTTATATAATACAAAACATTGCAAATGTTATACATATTACTGACACTAGACATCAAAAATGAAAATATGTAAAAAATTAATATTTGTTTACAAGTATAACAATTCATGCATTGATAACAAAGAAGCAGCACTATGATTGCTTTATGGTAGCCTAGTATAATCAATACAATTACTTTGTGGTGGCTCAGCCTATACACTGATGAATGAGTCATTATAAAATTTTTATGTCATACGGTATTATAGTCATATTCATGATATAGTATTGGAAACACTTACTTTTAAAAAATGCATGCCTATGATGATAGGCTGATATGCATTGTCTCCAGTTACAAGAGAGAATTATTGAATGGTAATGTAATTCTTTGAAAGCAAAGTTATAAAACAAAACACATTAATTTTATATTAAATATCACTCACTTTATGCCTATGTAAGAATAGGCTATCCACTTTCATACAAGTCTTGCACATGATGTTCTTCACAGTGAGTATTTAGGTAATGATGATGACACAAAAATGTCTCATACAGTTCGTGCTGTACAGTTATTAGATATTCACATGAACACACAACAGATAAGTTTTTTAACTGTATGTCATGATGATTATTTACTATTCATTAAGTGGAATTGGATCATTGTAAAGATCTTCATCCTCCTTGTATTCATGTTGAGTAGGTGAAGGAAGAAGTGGAGGAAGAATTGGTCTTGCTGTCTCAGGGGTAGCAGAGATGGAAGTGGTGCAGGAGATGGAAGGTGAGGCAGGAGAGTCAGGCACATTCAGTATAACTTTACAGAAATATATTTTAATGCCTGTCTGATTAGTTTTTTTTTCATTTCTTTTAAACTGTTTCTATATGGTACTAATTCTTCTTCCACCATGTGCTTTAGTTTCAGTTCCCATATCATAGAAGGGTCCATGCCATAAAAAATGTCAAAAGCAGCCTTGAATAACTGGAACCCTTCTTCCATACTGTCTAATGCAATTGTTTTCTGGCACTATTTCTTTTACATCTTCTTCCCCATTGTCTGGCACTAGTTCAGATGCAGTCATCTCCATAAAGTTGTCCTCTGTTAATTCTTCAGATGTGGTATCTATTAGCTCTTTTTTTAAAGGCATACACATTTTATTTGACATTAATTTTTATCAGACATGGGTTTTTCTAGAAAAGTGAAGACTCAAAGAAGTGGATATGGCTGAAAGCTTATATACCATTTTTTAAGTCTATTTATTTTGAGAGAGAGAGAAAGCACAAGTGGGGGAGGGGGAGAGCGAGTGGGAGCGGAGACAATGAATCCCAAGCAGGATCCACACTGTTAATATGGAACCCAATGCAGGACTTGAACTCATGAACCATGAGATCATGATCTGAGCCCAAGTCAGGTGCTTAACCAACTAAGTCACCCATTTTTAATAAAGAATGAAAAATTGTGGAAATATGACAAGACAAAGGAAAAGGTTTGAGACTTGCAAGTGTGGCAAACTGTGTGAAGATAAATATATTAAAGAAACTAGTAAGTCATAAGGGCTATCTCAGTCAGGTTTGTTTGTACAAGTCTATCTTGGGGATAGGCGATCTATGGTAGCCCTTATTTCTCAGGACTTTCTCACTTTAGTCAGATAATAAAATCTCTGGGAAGACTTCTTTATGTATCTGTTGATTCTCAAGTATCTTCAGCTCAAAATAATCTTTATGCCTAATGTTTATTTTTGAGAGAGAGAGAGTGAGCAGGAGAGGGGCAGAGTCAGAGGGTGACACAGAATCCAAAGCAGGCTCCAGGCTCTGAGCTGTCAGCACAGAGCCAGATGCAGGGGCTCAAACCCATGAACCATGAGATCATGACCTGGGCTGAAGTTGGATGCTTAACCAACTGAGCTACCCAGGAACCCCTGTCTATGAGCTCTTGAATTTCTCCAAGATCCATGTCATGAAACCCTCTAATCCCCCCATTTTTTGCCATATCAAAATCTCATTCATTATTTCTTTGGTTCTATCATAAATACTCTGAAGTCATGCACAATATGTAGATATAGTTTTCTTCAGCAGGAATTTATTGTTTCAGACTTGATCGCTTTCATGGCATTTTCTGTAACAGCAAGGGCACCTTCACTGTTGTAATCCTTCAAGGCTTTCATGTTGTCCTCTCCAATGGGGTTCTCTTGCATAGGGTTGGTGATCTTTTACATAGAGTACTGTGTATAATGAAATTTAAAGGTCCTTGTAACCCCTTGATGTAGCTGAATTATAGGTTTTGTGTTTGGGGAAAGTAGTCCACTTAGATACCTTTGATACTGAACTTACGAGTTTCCGGGTGGCCAGGTGCATTGTCCAAAATCAAAAGAACTTTAAAAGGCAGGCTCTTACTGACAAGATATTTCCTGACTTCAGGGACAAACCATTGATGGAACCAATCCAGAAAAAAAGGTTTGCATTGTCCAGGATGTCTTGTTTAACAAAAAGACTGACAGCTGTTGTTTATCTTTTTCCTTCAAAGTTTGAGGGTTAGAAGTTTTACAGATACAGGCAGTCCTTATCTTAAACTTGACTGCCTTTACATAAAGCAGTAGAGGTAGTCTGTCCCTCCCTTCCTGAAATCCTGGTGCTCATTTCTCTTCCTTACTAATAAGTGTCTTTTATGGCATTTTTCCTTCAGAATAGGGCACTTTAATCTGCATTAGAAACCTGTTCAGACGGATATCTTTTTTCCTTAATGATTTTTCTAATGGTGTCTGGGAACTCATCTGCTGCCTCTTGGTTGGTAAAAGCTGCCTCTCCTGTTATTTTGACATTTTTTAAACCAACACTCTAAAATGATCAAACCATCCTTTGCTGGAATTAAATTCCTTAACATTAGATCCTTCACCTTCCTTTTACTTTAAATTGTTATATAATGACTTCACTTTTTCTTGAATCACATTAGAGTCTATGGATATGCCTTCCTTATAGCAATCCTGTACCCATATAAGAGCTGCATTTTCAATATGAGAAAAAAGTATTTCACAAAAATTACAAGGTTTTCACACCAGCTTAGGTGGTTGCAGTGATTGCTTCACAAATTTCCTTTTCTTTTTTCATGATGGTCCTAATGCTGGATTTATTTATCTTGAAATGGTGGGCAGCTGCAGGTGTAGACCTCCATCTATGGTTCATATAAAGCAATTGACATTTCTCTTATAATGTCATGACTTTTCTCTGCTTCTTGGGACCACTCCCATAATCACTAGTGGCACTTTGTGAGGTTTCCATGGTGTTTTTCAAGGTTTATGGTATTGCACTAAACATGATGAAAAATACGCAAAAACCATGAGAGATCATTTTTTTTACCATTATACACAATTTTACTAGAGACATATACTGCTCACATGGAGATTATTAGCATTACATATGTATTTTTTTATTTAAATTCAAGTTAGTTAACATATAGTGTAATATTGGTTTCAGAATTAGGATTTAATGATTCATCACTTACATATAATACCCTGTGCTCATCACAACAAGCGCCCTCCTTAATACACATCAACAATTAAGACCATCCCCCCACTCCCCTCCCCTCCAGCAATCTTCAGTTTGTTCTCTGTATTTGAGAGTATCTAAAAGTTTGCTTTCATCTTTGTTTTTATCTTATTTTTGCTTCCCTTCCCCAAGTTCATCCACTGTGTATCTTAAATTTCACATATGAGTGAAATCATGATATTTGTCCTCCTCTGACTGACATAATTCATTTAGCATAATATCCTCTAGTTCCATCCACATTGTTGCACGTGGCAAGATTTCATTCTTTTTCATTGCTGAGTAATAGTCCATTGTATATACTGTATATACAACATCTTCCTTATTTGTGCTCTTTCCATAATTTGGCTATTGTTGATAGCACTGCTATAAACATTGGGGTACATGTATCCCTTTGAATCAGCATTTTTGTATCCTTTGGATAAATACCTAGTAGTACAATTGCTGGGTCATAGGGTAGTTCTATTTTTAATTTTTTTTTAAAAACCTCCATACTGTTTTCCAGAGTAGCTGCACCAGTTTGCATTCCCACTAGCAGTGCAAGAGGGTCCCATTTCTCTACATCCTGGCCAACATCTATTGTTTCCTGAGTTGTTAATTTTAGCCACTCTAACTGGCGTGAGGTGATATCTCAGTCTGGTTTTGTTTAGCATTTCCTTGATAATGAGTGATGTTGAGCATCTTTTCATGTGTCTGTTGACCATCTAGATGTCTTCTTTGGAAAAGTGGCTATTCATGTCTTCTGCCCATTTTGTCACTGGACTCTTTGTTTTTTGGGTGTTGAGTTTGGTAAATTCTTTATAGATTTTGGATACTAACCATTTATCTGAAATGTCATTTGCAAATATCTTTTCCCATTCCACCAGTTGCCTTTGAGTTTTGCTGATTGTTTCCTTGCAGTACACAAGCTTTTTATCTTGAGAATTTCCCAATAGTTCATTTTTGCTTTTATTTCCCTTGCCTCTGGAGACATGTTTAGTAAAATGTTGCTGCAGCCAAGGTCAAAGAGGTTGCTGCCTGTTTTCTCCTCTAAGATTTTGATGGCTTCTTGTCTTACATTTAGGTCTTTCATCCACTTTGAAATTATGAAATTGTGTATGGTGTAAGAAAGTGGTCCAGGTTAATTTTTCTGCATGTCACTGTCCAGGTTCCCAGCACCTTTTGCTGAAGGGACTTTTTTCCATTGGATGCTGTTTCCTGCTTTGCCAAAGATTAGTTGGCCATACATTTGTGGGTGCACTTCTGGGTTCTCTATTCTATTACATTGATCTATGTGTCTGTTTTTTTTTGTGTGTGCCATATCATACTGTCTTCATGATTATAGCTTTGTAACACAGCTTAAAGTCTAGAATTGTGATGCATCCAGCTTTTGTTTTTCTTTTCAACATTACTTTGGCTATTTGAGGTCTTTTCTGGTTCCATACAAATTTTAGAATTGTTTTTCTGGCTTGGTGTAGAATACCCATATTATTTTGATAGGGATTGAATTGAATGTGTAGATTGCTTTGGGTAGTATTGACATTTTAACAATATTTGTTCTTCCAATCCATGAACATGGAATGTTTTCCCATTTCTTTGGGTCTTCTTCAATTTCTTTAATCAGCTTTCTATAGTTTTTAGTGTACTGATCTTTACCTCATTGGTTAGGTTTATTCCCAGGTATCTTATGGTTTTTGGTGCAATTGCAAATGGGATAGATTCCTTGATTTCTCTTTCTGTTGCTTCACTATTGGTGTATAGCAATGCAACAGATTTCTGTGCATTGACTTTATATCTTGCGACATTGCTGAATTCATACATCAGTTCTAGCAGTTTTTTGGTGGAGTCTGTTGTGTTTTCCATGTAGAGTATCATGTCATCTGTGAATGGTGAAAGTTGACTTCTTCCTTACCAGTTTGTATGAATTTTATTTCTTATTGTTGTCTGATTGCTAAAAGTAGGACTTCCAGTACTATGTTGAACAACAGCGATGAGAATGGGCATCTGTGTCATGTTTTGGAACTTAGGGGGAAAGCTCTGTTTTTTCTCATTGAGGATGATATTAGCTGTGCATCTCTTGTATATGGCCTTTATGATGTTGAGGTATGTTCCTTATATCCCTACTTTCTTGAGGGTTTTTATCAAGAAACTATGCTGTATTTTGTCAAATGTTTTTCTGCATCTATTGAGAGGATCATGTTGTTCTTATCATTTCTTTATTGTGGAATATCACACTGATTTATTTGTGGATATTGAACCAACTTTGCAGCCCAGAAATAAATCCCACTTGGTGATGGTTAATAATTTTTTTAATGTATTGGTTGGATTCAATTTGCGAGTGTCTTATTGAAGATTTGTGCATCCATGTTCATCAGGGAAAGTGGTCTATAATAATTCTCATTTTCAATGGGGGTCTTTGTCTGGTTTTGGAACCAAGGTAATGCTGTCTTCATAGAATGAGTTTGTAAGTTTTCCTTCCATTCTCTTTTTTGTAATAGGTATTAACTCTTCTTTAAATTGTTGGTATAATTCCCCTGGAAAGTCATCTAGCCCTGGATTCTTGGTTGTTGGGAGATTTTTGATTATTGATTCAATTTCTTTACTGGTTATGGATCTGTGCAAGTTTTCTATTATTTCTTCCTGCTTCATTTTTGGTAGTTTATATGTTTCTAGGTATTTGTCAATTTCTTCCAGATTGCCCAATTTGTTGGCATATAATTGATCATAATATTATCTTATAATTGTTTGTATATCTGCTATGTTGTTTGTGATATCTCTTCTTTCATTTGTGACTTTATTTATTTGTGTCCTTTCCCTCTTCATTTTGTTAGTATGGCTAGAGGTTTATCAATTTTGTTAATTCTTTCAAAGAACTATGTCTTAGTTTTATCTGTTACGTGTTTTGATTTCAATATCCTTGACTTCTGCTTTAATATTTATTATTTACCTTCTTCTGCTGTTTTGGGCTTTATTTGCTTTTCTTTTCCCAGAGCCATTAGGTGTAAGGTTAGGTTGTATATTTGAGACTTTTTTTCCTTCTTTAGGAAGGCCTGTGTTACTATATTCTTCCCTCTTATGTCAGCCTTTGCTGCATCCCAAAGGTTTTGGACTGTTTTGTTTTCATTTTAATTAGCTGTATTGGCTTTTTAATTTCTTGTTTAACCCATTTATTCTTCAGTAGGACGTTCTTTAACCTCCAAGTATTTGTGGTCTTTCCAAATTTTTTCTTGTGGTTGATTTAAACTTTCACAGCATTGTGGTCTGAAAATATGTAAGATATGATTTCAATCTTTTTGTATTTGTTGAGGGCTGATTTGTGGCCCACCATGTGGTCTATTCTGGAGAATGTACTATGTGCGCTCAAAAAGCAATTGTGTTCTGATTTAGGATGAAATATTCTGAATGTATCTGTTAAGTCCATCTGGTCCAATGTGTAATTCAAAGCCCGTTGCTTCCTTGTTGATTTTCTAGTTAGATGATCTGTCCATTGTTGTAAGTGGGTGTTAAAGTCTCCTACTATTATTGTATCATTATCAATGAGTTTCTGTATGTTTGATATTATCTGATTTATATATCTGTGTTCCCTCAAGTTAGGGGCATAAATAATTACAATTGTTAGATCTTCTTGGTGACAGACTCCTTAATTATGATATAATGCCCTTCTTCATCTCTTGTTACATACAGTTTTTGTTTTAAAATCTGGTTGGTCTGATATATGTATGGCTACTCCATCTTTTTTTTTTTTTACATCCATTAGCATGGTAGAGGGTTATCCATCCCATCACTTTCAGTCTGCAAGTTTCTTTAAGCCTAAAATGAGTCTCTTATAGGCAGCATATAGATGGATAATATTTTAAAATCCTGATACCCTATGTCTTTTCATTGGAGCATTTAGTCCATGTACATTCACAGCGAACAATGAAAATATGAACTTAGTGCCCTTGTGTTGCCTCTAGAGTTGGTGTTTCTGGTGATGTTCTCTGGTCCTATCTAGACTTTGTTGCCTTTGGTCTTGCCTTGTGTTTTTTTTTTATCCACTCAAAGAATCCCCCTTAAAATTTCTTGCAGGCTGCTTTAGTGGTCACAAACTCCTTTAATTTTTTCTTGTCCAGGAAACTCTTTATCTCTCCTTTTATTCTGAATGAAAAACTTGCTGCATAAAAAAATATTGGCTGCATATTTTTCCAATTAAGCATGTTGAATATATACTGCCACTCCTATTTAGCCTGTCAAGTTTCTGTGAACAGATTTGCTGTGCACATGATCTCTCTTCCATTGTAGGTTAAAGACTTTTTTCTCTTGCTGCTTTCATGATTCTTTCCTTGTCTGTGTATTTTGTGAATTTGACTATGACATGCTTTGGTGATGGTGGGTTACTGTTCAGTTTAATGAGAATTCTCTGTACTTGGATTTTGATGTCTGTATCCTTCCCCAGATTAGGAAAGTTTTCAGCTATGATTTGCTCACGTAAACTTTCTGCTCTTTTTTTCTCTCTCTTTGTGTTCTGGAACTCTTATGATGCAAATGTTATCCCTCTTTATTAAGTCACTATTTTCTCTAAGTCTTGTATCATGTTATTTTGTCTTTGTTTCCCTCTTATTTTCAACTTCATCATTTTCCATAATTTTGTCTTCTATATCACTGATTTTATGCTCTGCTTTGTCCATCCTTACCATCATGACATCCATTCGAGATTGCATCTTGGTCATAGCATTTTTAATTTCAGCCTGACTAGACTATCTTGTATATCTGAAGAAAGGCATTCTCTGGAGTCTTCTATGCTTCCTTTTCAACCCCAGCTAATATTCTTAATATCGTGGTTTCAAATTCTAGTTTAGACATCTTACTTATATCTGTGTTGATTAAATCCCTGGCCATCATTTATTCCTGTTCTTTCTTTGGGGTGAATTCCTCCATCTTGTCATTTTGGAAGAAGAAAAACAATATTTTGGATACAGAAAGAGGAAAATATTGTTTTTATTTTATATCTTATTTTTAACATTTTTATTCTATTTCATTTTCTTTTTTCATTTTATTATATTTTATCATATATATTTTTTTAATTTTTAGATTTTTTCTAACCTTTTTTCTTTCCCTTTATTCTCTGTTCTATCAAGCTTCTTTCAACAAGCAGACTAAAACATAGCTAGGATGTAGCTTCCTTTATTTGATTTTTTTAATGTTTTAATTTTCATTTTTTATTTTATTAATTTTTCTCTTACTCCAAAAGGACAAAAAAAAGATTCAGCCGAAAAGAAAGAACAGGAAGAAATGACAGCCAGAGGATTAATCAACACAGATATAAACAAGATGTCTAAACTAGAATTTAGAATCATGATAGTAAGAATACTACCTCAGATTGAAAAAAGCATAGAATCCCATTCTGCCTTTCTACAGAGATAAAAGAAGTAAAATCTAGTCAGGACAAAATTTAAAATGTTATAATTGAGATGTGATCTTGAACGGATGCCAAGACAGCAAGGATGGATGAAGCAGAGCATTGGATCAGTGACATAGAAGATAAATTTATGGAGAATAATGAAGCAGGAAAAAGAGGGAAACAAAAGCAAAAGATTATGATACGATACTTGGAGAACTCTGTAACTTATTAAAGAGGAATAACATCCCAATCATAGGAGTCCCAGAAGATGAAGAGAGAGAAAAAAATGGCAAAAGGCTTATGTGAGCAAATTATAGTGGAAAACGAACCATCACCAAGGCATATCATAGACAAATTCACAAAATACACAGACAAGGAAAGAATTATTAAAGTAGCAAAGGAAAACAGCCCTTAACTTATAAGGGAAGACAGATCAGGTTCACAGTAGACCTATATACAGAAATTTGGCAGGCCAGAAGGGAGTAGCAGGATATATTCAACATGCTGAATGGGAAAAATATACAGCCAAGAATTCTTTATGCAGCAAGCCTCTCATTAAAAAAGGAGGAGAGATAAAGTTTCCCAGACAAAAACTAAAGGAGCTCATGATCACTAAATCAGCCTGCAATAAATTTTAAGGGGGAGTCTTTGAGTAGAGAAAAACAAAACAAAACAAAAGACCAAAACAGTCCACCAAAAATTGCTAGGACTAATACATTAATTTAGCAAAGTTGCAGGGTCTGTATATTGAAAACTACAGAAAGCTTATTAAAGAAATTAAAGAAGACACAAAAAATGGAAAAACATTCCATACACTTGGATAGGAAGAACAAATATTGTTAAAATGTCAGTATTACCCAAAGCAATCTACACATTAAATGCAATCCCTATCAAAATACCACCAGCATTCTTCACAGAGCTAGAACAAACAATCCTAAAATTTGTATGGAACCAGAAAAGACCACAAATAGCCAAAACAGTCCTAAAAAAGAACACCAAAGCTGGAGGCATCACAATTCTGGACTTCAAGATGTATTACAAAGCTACAGTCATCACGATAGTATGGTACTGGCACAAAAACAGACACATGGATCAATGGAACAGAATAGAGAACCCAGAAATTGACCCACAAATGTATGGCTAACTAATCTTTGACAAAGCAGGAAAGAATATCCAATGGAAAAAAGACAGTGTCTTCAGCAAATGGTGCTAAGAAAACTGGACAGTGACATGCAGAAGAATGAACCTGGACCACTTTATTACACCATAAACAAAAACAAACTCAAAATGGATAAAAGACATAAATGTAAGACAGGAAGCCATCAGAATCTTAGAGGAGAAAACAAAGAGGCAGAAACCTCTTTGACCTTGGCTGCAGTAACTTCTTACTTGAAATGTCTCTAGAGGTAAAGGAAACAAAGCTAAAATGAACTATTGGGATCTCATCAAGATAAGCTTCTGCACAGTGAAGGAAACAATAGAGTGGGAGAAGGTATTTTCAAATGACATATTGAATAAATTGTTAGTATCTAAAAATCTCTATAGAGATTACCAAACTCAACACCCACAAAACAAATAATCCAGTGAAGAAATGGGCAAAAGACATTAATAGATACTTTTTCAAAGAAGACATCTAGATGTCTAACAGACACATAAAAAGATGCGCAATATCATTCATCATCAGGGAAATACAAATTGAAACCACAATGAGATAACACCTGACACCAGTCACAGTGGCTAAAATTAACAACTCAGGAAACAATAGATGTTGGCGAGGATATGGAGAAAGAAGAGCCCTTTTGCACTGTTGGTAGGAATGCAAACTAGTGCAGCCACTCTGGAAAACAGTATGGAGGTTCCTCAAACATTTAAATCAGGACTACCCTATGACCCAGCAATTGCACTACTAGGTATTTAGCCAAAGGACACAGGAGAACTGATTTGAAGGGGCACATGCACCCCAATGTTTACAGCAGCACTATCAACAATAGTCAAAGTATGGGAAGAGCCCAAATGTCCACGGACTGAGAATGGATAAAGATGTGGTATACATAAATAATGGAATATTAGTGATCAAAAAGAATGAAATCTTGCCATTTGCAACAATGTGGATGGAACTAGAGTGTATTATGGTAAGAGAATAGGTCAGAGAAAGACAAATGTATATATTCACTCATATGTGAAATTTAAGATAAAAACCAGATGAACATAAAAGAAGGGAAGCAAAAATAATATACAGAGAGTGAGACAAACCATAAGAGACTCAAATACATAGAACAAACTGAGGGTTGCTGGTGGGGTATTGTATTGGGTGGGGGATGGGCTAAATGGGCAAGAGGCATTAAGGAGGACACTTGTTGGGATGAGCACTGGGTGTCATATGTAAGTGATGAATCACTTATTTCTATTGCTGAAATCATTATTATACTATATTTTAACTAACTTGGATTTAAATAAAAAAATAAGAAAAGATAAGAAAGAGATAGAAAAGAGAAAAAAGAGAAGAAAAATATAAAAGAAGAAAATAAAAATGAATATTTTTAAATAACATAGAATAAAATAAAAATAGAATAAAAATGTTGCTCTTTCTTCATCTAAGGAAGGAAAAGAAAGAAAAATAATATAAGCAAAGAAATGAACAAAGAAACAAAAAGAAACCCAAATGAAGCTAGATCCAGTTTCTTTTAGAACTGAAACTTTTCAGCACACTATGATCCCTAGTAGACTAAGCAGGTGGAAGGGATTTGTGCTGGTGTTCTGGGGGATATGCCTGGAGGGCACAAGTCGGCGGGGGGGGGGGGGCTTAGTGTAATGGCTCCATTCTCCACTTAGTAGTGAGGCTTAGCTCACTGGGTTAAATCAGTGCTGGTGGGCTAGAGGTGAAAATTCCTTTTCCCTGTTCTCTAGTCTCTGGAGCAGTAATTTCTCTCATAGATATGCAATAAATCACACCTCTTTTGTCTCAGGCCTCTGTCTGCTCCCTGTCTTTACCCTGTGTCCAAGCTGTCTGCTTGTCTAGCAGTGCCTTCCTAGAGTTTTATCTCAGATGGAGCTGTTTCAAAACCCCACACTTCAGAGACCCCTGCTAGCTTGAACCTGTGCTGATCCTCTGGGGGAGGTTCTCTCTGAGCAATGGCCTGGTACCAACTTGTTCCAGGAAACATTTATGTGACTGTGTGGTTGCCAAGGCTCAGAGTTTGTGGTAAATTGCAACACACAGCCAGCACCAGGTGCAACACACAGCCAGCACCAGATTTTGCTGCCCTCAGCTGGCATCTCTGTTCCTATACCAGTAAACGTGGCAGTTCTCTAGGGCCCACTGGGACTTTTGTCCAAGGAACGGCTGTATCACCCTACAAAATGCATTCCAAACGGGAAGTGCTTCTCCCCATGTGGCACAGGGGTCCCTCAGATCACACTGCATGCACCCAGGGATTTTCCCTGTTTCATCCACAGAGCACCCACCACCAGCCACTGAGCTCCAAAACTTCAGACAGTGGGCTCTACTGTTTATAGAATACTGTCCATATTGAAATCCTCTCCTTATTCCCCATCAATGGTTTTGGGGAACAGAGTTCTTGTCCAGTCCCCTGAGAATGTTTTCACTCTTTATTTCTCTGTCTCCAGCTACTTCCAGGGGGGAGTGCTGTTCTTGTGCAATCCTGACATGCTGCACTCTGTCCCCCTTTCTCTTTCTCTTTGTCCTCTCTCCATGAAAATTGCTCCCTACCCACTGCAGCACTGCAGCTTTTATCTTCCCCAATTCACCTCTGCACAATGCATACCTGGCAAGATCTCTTGCTCAAATTGTGCAGATTGTTGCGTTAATCCTCAGATCAATTTCCTAGGTGTTTAAAATGATTTGATGTTGATCTAGCTGTGTTTCAGGGATGAGATAATGTGAGGGTCCCCATACTACTCCACCATCTTAACTCCTCCCTTCCTTTACTGTTTTTGTTTTCATGTGGTGTTTTAAGTGGATACTCACAACACATGATCTCACTACAACAGCAATAGTAGGTGACTATAAAATTATTGATGTAGTGCAGTATGTACTATGGTTAATATTATGCAGTTATGATTTAACACTGCATCTTTATATTTTTTTACATTTCTCCCAAC
Organism: Acinonyx jubatus; assembly: GCF_027475565.1. Lineage (NCBI taxonomy): Eukaryota > Metazoa > Chordata > Mammalia > Carnivora > Felidae > Acinonyx > Acinonyx jubatus. The sequence goes on from NC_069389.1 coordinate 121,377,382, forward strand.
TGTGAATGGTGCCGTGTGCCACCTGTGTTTATGTGCATAACTTTTGATAAATTTTAACTTTTTATAATAGATTTGTGTATATTTTATAGTAGTGAATAATAGACTAGTATCTACATATGTTTTATGCATTCATGACATATCACACTTTTCCTTAATTTTTTCAACATTTCTAGGGAATATGGTTCATCTGTGAGTTTCCTCAAGTAGTAAAAAATACCCAAATATTTTTACAATATATTTATGGAAAAGAATCCACATTTAAGTGAAATCATACAGTTCAAGTTTGTGTTGTTCAAAGGCCAATTGTACAGGCCAGTATCCCTGAAGAATACAGGTACAGAAATTCTCAACAAATACTGACAAGCCACAGTCAATAGCACTTTAAAAGAGTTATCCCTGGGATGCAAGAACAGTTAAACATTTGTACTTCAAAAAGTGTGATATATCACATTAATAGAATGAAAGAAATAAATGATCATTTGAATAGATGCAGAAAATGCATTTAAGAAAATTCAACATTCATTCATGATAAAAACTCCTAACAAATTGGGTATAGAAGAAATGCTCCTCAAAATAAAAAAGTCCATATATGACAAGTTCACAACTAACATTGTACTCAATGGTGGAAGGTTGAAAGTTTTTGCTCTAAGATCAAGAAGAAGACATAAGTGCCCATTGTCACCAGTCCTTTTCAACATAATACTGAAATCCCTTGATGGAGCAGTCAGGTGAGACTGTTCTTACTGACTGTAAGAATTAAAACTCATCAGGATTGGAAAGGAAGAAGTAAAATTGTCTCTATTTGAGATGACATAATTTTATATATAGAAAATCCTAAAAACTATGCCAAAAAATAAAATACTTGTTACAACTAATCAACAGCTGAAAAAATATATAGAAAGCTTATGAAAGAAATTGAAGAAGACACAAAGAAATGGAGAAAAACATTCCATGTTCATGGATCGGAAGAACAAATATTGTTAAAATGTCAACACTACCCAAAGCAATCTACACATTCAAAGCAATCTTTATCAAAATAACAGTGGCATTGTTCACAGAGCTAGAACAAACAATTCTAAAATTTGTATAGAACCAGAAAAGACTCCTAATAGCAAAAGTAATGTTGAAAAGGAAAACCAAAACTGGAGGCATCACAATTCCGTACTTCAAGCTGTATTACAAAGCTATAATGATAAAGATGGTATGATACTGGCACAAAAAGAGACACATAGATCAATGAAATAGAATAGAGAACCCAGAAATGAACCCACAAATGTATGGCCAACTAATCTTTGACAGAGCAGGAAAGAGTATACAATGGAAAAAAGTTTCTTTAGTAAATGGTACTGGGAGAACTAGACAGCAACATGCAGAAGAATGAACCTGGACCCCTTTCTTAAACCATACAGAAAAATAAATTCAAAATGGATAAAAGGCCTGAATGTGAGACAGGAAGCCATCAAAATCCTAGGGGAGAAAACAGGCAGCAACCTCTTTAACCTTGGCTTCAGCAACTTACTAGACATGTCTCCAGTGGCAAGGGAAACAAAAGCATAAATGAACTATTGGGACCTCATCAAGATAAAAAGCTTCTGCACAGCAAAGGAAATAATCAACAAAATCAAAAGGCAACCAACAGAATGGGAGAAGATATTTGCAAATTACATATTAGATAAAGGGTTAGAAATCTGAACTCTATATAGAACTTGTTGAACTCAACACCCAAAAAACAATCCAGTGAAGAAATGGGCAAAAGGCATTAACAGACACTTAAGAAGACATCTAGGTGGCTAACAGACACATGAAATGATGCTCAACGTCACTCATTGTAGGGAAATACAAATCAAAATCACAATGAGAACCATCTCACACCTGTCAGAATGGCTAAAATTAACAATGTAGGAAACAAGAGATGTTGGTGAGCATGCAGAGAAAGGGGAACACTTTTGCACTGGTGGTGGGCATGAAAACTGGAAAACAGTCTGGAGGTTCTTCAAAAAAAATTAAAAATAGAACTACCCTATGGCCAAGCAATTTCACTACTAGGTATTTATCCAAATGATACAAAATGCTGATTCAAAGGGGCACATACACCCCAATATTTATAGCAGCACAATCAACATCAAAGAGACACATGCACCCCAATATTTATAGCATCACTGTCAATAATAACCAAATTATGGAAAGAGCCCAAATGTCCATTGACTGATGAGTGGGTAAAAAAGATGTGAGATACACACACACACACACAATGGAATACTACTCGGCAATCAAAAAGGATGAAATCTCGCCATTTGCAACAACATGAATAGAACTAGATTGTATTATGCTAGGTGAAATAAATATCATATGAATTCACTCACATATGGAATTTAAGAAACAAAACAGGAGTTTTGGGAAGATGGCGGCATAGGAGGACGCTGGGCTCACCACATCCTGTGGATCACTTAGATTCCACCCACGCCTGCCTAAATAACCCAGAAAATCACCAGAAGACTAGCAGAATGGATTCTCTGCAGCCAAGCATAGACAAGCGGTCCACAGAAGAGGGTAGGAAGGGCAGAGAGGTAGTGAGTGCTACACGGACTGGTGGGAGGGAGCCAGGGTGGAGGGCAGCTTGCCGGCAAAGCAGAGCCCCCGAGTCTGGCTTGCAAAAACGCAGGAGCTGGACGGAGTGTGTTCTGACAGCAAGTGGAACATAACATCTGGAAGGTTATAGGTTAACGGATCTGCTTGGAGAATGGGAGGGATGGAGGACAACGGGAGGGAGAGTTGTTGAGCCCCAGACAACAGAGCACAGCTTGGCAAGGAACAAAGGCACTCACCAGCGCCATCTCCCTCGCCCATCCCCCAGCCAAAATCCCAAAGGGAACCAGTTCCTGTCAGGGAACTTACTTGCACCACAAACACCCAATGCTGTGCTTCTGCGGATCCATCCCTCTGGCGGGTCTGACTCCCTCCCGGTGCCGCAGAGCTCCTCCCAAAGCAGATCACTAAAGGAAAAGTGAGCTGAGCCTGCCCCTCCTGTCCCTGTGCACCTTACTGATCCACCTCAGCTAATACGCCAGATCCCCAGCACCACAAGCCTGGCAGTGTGCAAGTAGCCCAGACGGGCCACACCACTCCACAGTGAATCCCGCCCCTAGGAGAGGGGAAGAGAAGGCACACACCAGTCTGACTGTGGCCCCAGCGGTGGGCTGGGGGCAGACATCAGGTCTGACTGTGGCTCTGCCCTCCAACGCACGTGATTCAAGACAGCACAGTGGAAGTGCCCCGCAGTTCGACACCACTCCAGGGACTATCCAACATGACGAAACAGAAGAATTCCACTCAAAAAAACCTCCAGGAAATAATGACAGCTAACGAACTGATCAAAAACGATTTAAACAATATAACAGAAAGTGAATTTAGAATAATAGTCATAAAATTAATCGCTGGGCTTGAAAACAGTATAAAGGACAGCAGAGAATCTATTGTTACAGAGATCAAGGGACTAAGGAACAGTCAGGAGGAGCTAAAAATGCTACTAATGACCTGCAAAATAAAATGGAGATGACCACAGCTCAGACTGAAGAGGCAAAGGAGAGAATAGGTGAACTAGAAGAAAAATATGGAAAAAGAAGAAGCTGAGAAAAAGAGAGATAAAAAAAATCCAGGAGTATGAGGGGAAAATTAGAGAACTAAGTGATGCACTAAAGAGACATAATCTATGCATAATTGGTATTCCAGAGGAGGAAGAGAGAGGGAAAGGTGTACTTGAAGAAATCATAGCTGAGAACTTCCCTGATCTGGGGAAGGAAAAAGGCATTGAAATCCAAGAGGTGCAGAGAACTCCCTTCAGACATAACTTGATTCGATCTTCTGCATGACATATCATAGTGAAACTGGCAAAATACAAGGATAAAGAGAAAATTCTGAAAGCAGCTAAGGATAAACATGCTCTAACATATAAAGGGAGACCAATCAGATGCGTGACGGATCTCTCTACTGAAACTTGGCAGGCGAGAAAGGATTGGCACGAGATCTTAAACGTATTGAACAGAAAAAATATGTAGCCGAGAATCCTCTATCCAGCAAATCTGTCATTTAGAATAGAAGGAGAGATAAAGGTCTTCCCAAACAAACAAAAACTGAAGGAATTCATCACCACTAAACCAGCCATACAAGAGATCCTAAGGGGGATCCTGTGAGACAAAGTACCAGAGACATCGCTACAAGCATGAAACCAACAGACATCACAATGACTCTAAACCCATATCTCTCTATAATAACACTGAATGTCAATGGACTAAATGTGCCAACAAAAGACACAGGGTATCAGAATGGATAAAAACACAAGACCCATCTATTTGCTGTCTACAAGAGACTCATTTTAGACCTGACGACACCTTCAGATTGAAAGTGAGGGAGTAGAGAACTATTTATCATGCTACTGGAAGTCAAACGAAACCTGGAGTAGCCATACTTATATCAGACAAACTAGACTTTAAATTAAAGGCTGGAACAAGAGATGAAGAAGGGCATTATATAATAATTACAGGGTCTATCCATCAGGAAGAGCTAACAATTATAAATGTCTATGCGCCAAATACTGGAGCCCCCGAATATGTAAAACAATTACTCACAAACATAAGCAACCTTATTGACAAGAATGTGGTAATTGCAGGGGACTTTAATACCCCACTTACAACAATGGATAGATCATCTAGACACATGGTCAATAAAGAAACAAGGGCCCTGAATGATACATTGGATCAGATGGACTTGACAGATATATTTAGAACTCTGCATCCCAAAGCAACGGAATATACTTTCTTCTCGAGTGCACATGGAACATTCTCCAAGATAGATCACATATTGGATCAAAAAACATCCCTTCATAAGTATACAAGAATTGAGATCATACCATGCATACTTTGGACCACAATGCTATGAAGCTTGAAATCAACCACAGGAAAAAGTCTGGAAAACTTCCAAAAGCATGGAGGTTAAAGAACACCCTACTAAAGAATGAGAGGGTCAACCAGGCAATTAGAGAAGAAATTAAAAAATACATGAAAACAAATGAAAATGAAAATACAATAATCCAAACGCTTTGGGATGCAGCGAAGGCAGTCCTGAGAGGAAAATACATTGCAATCCAGGCCTATCTCAAGAAACAAGAAAAATCCCAAATACAAAATTGAACAGCACACCTAAAGGAAATAGAAGCAGAGCAGCAAAGACACCCGAAACCCAGCAGAAGAAGAGAACTAATACAGATCAGAGCAGAAATTAACAGTATAGAATCTAAAAAAAAACTGTAGAGCAGATCAACGAAACCAAGAGTTGGTTTTTTGAAAAAATAAACAAAATCGATAAACCTCTAGCCAGGCTTCTCAAAAAGAAAAGGGAGATGACCCAAATAGATAAAATCATGAATGAAAATGGAATTATTACAACCAATCCCTCAGACATAAAAGCAATTATCAGGGAATACTATGAAAAATTATATGCCAACAAATTGGACAACCTGGAAGAAATGGACAAATTCCTAAACACCCACACTCTTCCAAAACTCAAAAGGAGGAAACAGAAAGCTTGAACAGATCCATAACCAGTGAAGAAATTGAATCAGTTATCAAAAATCTCCCACAATTAAGAGTCCAGGACCAGATGGCTTCCTTGAGGAATTCTACCAGACATTTAAAGCAGAGATAATACCTATCCTTCTCAAGCTATTCCAAAAAATAGAAAGGGAAAGAAAACTTCCAGACTCAATCTATGAAGCCAGTATTACTTTGATTCATAAACCAGACAGAGACCCAGTAAAAAAAGAGAACGACAGGCCAATATCCCTGATGAATATGGATGTAAAAATTCTCAATAGGATACTAGCAAATCGAATTCAACAGCTTATAAAAAGAATTACTCACCATGATCAAGTGGGATTCATTCCTGGGATGCAGGGCTGGTTCAACATTCGCAAATCAATGTGATACATCACATTAATAAAAGAAAAGATAAGAACCATATGATCCTGTCAATCGATGCAGAAAAAGCATTTGACAAAATTCAGCATCCTTTCTTAATAAAAACCCCTGAGAAAGTTGGGATAGAAGGAACATACTTAAGCATCATAAAAGCCATTTATGAAAAGCCCACAGCTAACATCAACCTCAATGGGGAAAAACTGAGAGCTTTCTCCCTGAGACCAGGAACACAACAGGGATGTCCACTCTCACCGCTGTTGTTTAACATAGTGTTGGAAGTGCTAGCATCAGCAATCAGACAGCAAAAGGAAATGAAAAGCATCAAAATTGGCAAAGATGAAGTCAAGCTTTCGCTTTTTGCAGATGGCATGATATTATACATGGAAAATTCGATAGACTCCACCAAAAGTCTGCTAGAACTGATACATGAATTCAGCAAAGTTGCAGGATACAAAATCAATGTACAGAAATCAGTTGTGTCCTTATACACTAATAATGAAGCAACAGAAAGACAAATAAAGAAACTGATCCCATTCACAATTGCACCAAGAAGCATAAAATACCTAGGAATAAATCTAACCAAAGATGTAAAAGATCTGTATGCTGAAAACTATAGAAAGCTTATGAAGAAAATTGAAGAAGATATAAAAAATGGAAAAACATTCCATGCTCATTGGTTGGAAGGATAAATATTGTCAAAATGTCAATACTACCCAAAGCTATCTACACATTCAATGCAATCCCAATCAAAACTGCACCAGCATTCTTCTCGAAGCTAGAACAAGCAATCTTAAAATTCATATGGAACCACAAAAGGTCCCAAATAGCCAAAGTAATTTTGAAGAAGAAGACCAAAGCAGGAGGCATCATAATCCCAGACGTTAGTCTCTACTAAAAAGCTGTAATCATCAAGACAGCATGGTATTGGCACAAAAACAGACACATAGACCAATGGAATAGAATAGAAACCCCAGAACTAGACCCACTAACGTATGGCCAATTAATCTTTGACAAAGCAGAAAAGAATATCCAATGGAAAAAAGACAGTCTCTTTAACAAATGGTGCTGAAAGAACTGGACAGCAACATGCAGAAGAATGAAACTAGACCACTTTCTTACACCATTCACAAAAATTAACTCAAAATGGATAAAGGACTTGATTTGGAGGCAGGAAACCATCAAAACCCTAGAGGAGAAAGCAGGAAAAGACCTCTCTGACCTCAGCCACAGCAATTTCTTACTTGACACATCCCCAAAGGCAAGGGAATTAAAAGCAAAAATGAACTATTGGGACCTCATGAAGATATAAAGCTCCTGCACAGCAAAGGAAACAATCAACAAAACTAAAAAGCAACCAACAGAATGGGAAAAGATATTTGCAAATCACATATCGGACAAAGGGCTAGTATCGAAAATCTATAAAGAGCTCACCAAACTCCACACCCGAAAAACAAATAACCCAGTGAAGAAATGGGCAGAAAACATGAATAGACACTTCTCTAAAGAAGACATCCGGATGGCCAACAGGCACATGAAAAGATGCTCAACGTCGCTCCTCATCAGGGAAATACAAATCAAAACCACACTCAGATATCATCTCACACCAGTCCGAGTGGCAAAAATGAACAAATCAGGAGACTATAGATGCTGGAGAGGATGTGGAGAAACGGGAACCCTCTTGCACTGTTGGTAGGAATGCAAACTGGTACATCCACTCTGGAAAACAGTGTGGAGATTCCTCAAAAAATTAAAAATAGACCTACCCTATGACCCAGCAGTAGCACTGCTAGAATTTACCCAAGGGGATACAGGAGTACTGATGCATAGGGGCACTTGTACCCCAATGTTGATAGCAGCACTCTCAACAATAGCCAAATTATGGAAAGAGCCTAAATGTCCATCAACTGATGAATGGATAAAGAAATTGTGGTTTATATACAGAATGGAGTACTATGTGGCAATGAGAAAGCATGAAATATGGCCCTTTGTAGCAACATGGATGGAACTGGAGAGTGTTATGCTAAGTGAAATAAGCCATACAGAGAAAAACAGATACCATATGTTTTCACTCTTATGTGGATCCTGAGAAACTTAACAGAAACCCATGGGGGAGGGGAAGGAAAAAAAAAAAAGAGGTTAGAGTGGGAGAGAGCCAAAGCATAAAAGACTGTTAAAAACTGAGAACAAACTGAGGGTTGATGGGGGGTGGGAGGGAGGGGAGGGTAGGTGATGGTCATTGAAGAGGGCATCTTTTGGGATGAGAACTGGGTGTTGTATGGAAACAATTTGACAATAAGTTTCATATATTAAAAAAATAAAATAAAATAAGAGATGAACAAGGGGAAAGGAAGGAAAAATAAAAACAGGGAGGGATAGAAACAATAAGAGACTCTGAAAGAGAACAAACTGAGGGTTGCTGGAGGGGTGTTAGGTGGGGGGATGGGCTAAATGGGTGATGGGCATTAAGGAGGACATTTGTTGTGATGAGCACTAGGTGTTATATGTAAGAGGTGAATCACTAAATTCTACTCCTGAAACCATAATTACACTATATTTAAATAACATACAAAAATTAGTAGTGTTTCTATGTACTAACAACAATATGAGAAATTAACACAATCTCATTTATAATAGTATCAAAAATAATAACAGTAAATGTAATCAATTAGGTGAAATATCTGTATACTTAAAACTCTAAGATGAAAGAAATTGAAGAAGACACAAATAAAAGATATCCTGTGTTCATAAATTAGAAGAATTGATATTGCAAAAAATATCCATACTACCTAAAATGATATACAGAGTCAATGCAATCCCCATCAAAATTTTAATAGCATTTTCACAGAAACAGAGAAGATAATCCTGAAATGCATATAGAACCACAAAAGACTCTGAATAGCCAGACCAATTCAAAGAAACATGAACAAAGATGGAGACACCACACTTCCTGATTCAAATTATATTACAAAGCTATAGTAATCAAACAGTATTGTACTGGCATAAAAACAGACACATAGATCAATGGGACGTAATGAAGTGCTCAGAAATAAACTCATGCATATATAGTTAACTAATATTTGACAAGGATGTCAAGAATACACAATGAGGAAAGAATAGTCTTTTCAATAAATGGTAGTGGGGAAAACTGGATATCCACATGCAAAAGAATGAATTTGGACCCCTGTCTTACAAATTAATGCAAAATGAATTAAATACTTAAATGTAAGTAAGACCTGACACCAGAAGCACAGGCAATGAAAGCTAATACAATAAGTGGGACTGCATAGAACTAAAGAGCATCTTCATAGCAAAGGAAAAAATCAATAAAAAGGCAATCTGAATAATGGTAGAATATGTTTGCAAACCATATGTCTGATAAAAGATTATAGTCCAAAATATATACAGACCTCCTATAACTCAATAGCAAAAAAAAACCAAAACCGGTCTAATTAAAATGGGTCAAGGATGAGTGAAATTTTTCTGAAGACATACAAATGGCCAATAGGTACATGAAAATGTGTTCAATGTTACTAATCATCAGGGAGAGATTATCACCTCACACCTCCTAGAATGGCTATCATTAAAATAACAAGAGATAACAAGCGTTGGAAAGTATGTGGAGGAAAGTGAACCCTTGTGCACTCTTGGTGGGATATAAATTGGCACAGCTACTATGGGAACTAGTATGGAAGTTTGTCAAAAAATTAAAAATAGACTTGGCATATTATCCAGTGATCGCACTTCTACATATATGTCCAAAGGAAAAAAGAAATCAGTACCTAGAAGAGGTATCTGCACCCCTATGATCATTGTAGTATTATTTACAATAGACAAAACATGGAAACAATTTAAGTGCCAATAAGTGGATGAATGAGTGAAGTAAAAGTGATAGTTACACACATACACAATGAAGTATTACCTCAACCATAAAAAAATAAAAATAAAAATCCTGCCAGTTTTGACAACATGGATGAATCTAGAAGACATTATACTAAGTGAAATAAGCCAAAGACAAATATTGTGTGGTAACATTTACATGTAGAATCTAAAAAAATTTATAGAAACAGAGGAGAATGGTGGTTTCCAGGGACTGAGAGGTGGGGGAAATGGGGAGATGTTGATCAAAGGGTACAAAATTTCAGTTATAAGATGAATAAACTCTGGATATCTAATGTACAGCATGATGACTACAGTTAATAACACTGTATTGTATACTTGAAATTTGCTGAGAGTAAATTCGTAAGTGGTGTCATCACCAGAGTGATAGATGTGTTAATTAACTGAATTGCAGTAATCATTTCACAACATACATACACATTGTACACCCTAAATGTATACAATTTTTTTCAATCATAAATCATATTTCAATAAAACTGGGGTGCCAGGGGAAGCAAAGAGGCAAAAAGAATTCTCCTTAGAACTGAAACCTTTTGTTTGGTTGGGAGGGTTTCCCATTTCTTCCCTTGTATTGCAGACTATCTGGGTCCAATGTGAAATAGTCAAGAGATCATGGAAAGTCTCCTTTGCGCATTCACAGATATTCATAACCTAGATACTTTCTGTGGGTGAAAAATTACAGGTGGGTGTTTAGAAAGTTTAATGTATTAATTCATTGTGTCAATTAACTGACTAGGTTCTCTGAAATATAACTCTGATATTTTGTATCTCCTTACATCATCTGCTATGCCAAATAATGAAGCTTCGATCAGATTGGAAGATTTTTTTTCAAAGTTCCCCATTATATTTCCACCCTGTGTCTCAGCTTATTATTAAGATTATTAGGTACCATCTTTGTTGTGTATGAAATATTCAAGAGTACAATATAAAACATAATGCATATGTATTCACAAATTAGTTATTATCTATGGATCATAAATGCAAAACAGTTGAGCAAATTAATGCTTTACATAAATATATTTTTATAAAATGGACCATTACATTCCCCCCTCTTCGTGCTGCCTCTCTTTGTGTATCTTATTATGAAATATGACCCTTTATGTGGTTTAGGGAATTTTCCCCTGCCTTTGCAGTCCAGCCTATTAAGTTCCATTTGTGTTAAATGTGAAATATCTGAGAATATAATATAAAACACATTCACAATCTAGCTGGTATCAAAGGTTGTGAAGATACAAGGTTTTTTTAAATAGCTTGGCAAATTAACTCATTATACTAAGTGAGTGGATATATTTTCTTAAATTCATGTTTGGATTTTGTTTTCAATTCTCTATTTCCACTCCTTGTACTTTTATCTTGCCTTCTTCATCTTTATATCTCCATCTCTCTGACTTGTCTTTTTTCTCACTCTCTCTTATTTTCTTCTGAGTTACCTAGGCTACATGTCTAGACAGCTAATATATACAATGACAGTAATAAAAATATTATTCTAACAAATAGTCAAATTTATAGGAATGGAAAAATAAGATCATACATCCAAATCCTCCACTTAGGAAATTAGTGCAATAATTCGACAAAGGAGAAATAATAGAATTGGTGCTGAAACAGGGAATGGTGTGAACACAGATTTTGAGGAATTTTATTCATTTATTTGAATCTGGAGCACAGAGGAGGAGCCTTCTTCTTAGAATTACAAGCATACCTCATTTTATTTAGTTGGTTGTATTTTTCTTTGTTTTATTAAAGTATAGTTGCCATACAACTATATCAAGTGTATCAAGTGTACAACAGAGTAATCTGACAATTCTGTACATTATACAATGTTCAGCCCATAAATGTAGTTACCATCTGTCACCATACAAAGTTATTACAATATTATTAACTATATTCCCTATGCTGTGGCTTTCATCTTCATGATGAGCATTTATAACTGCAAGTTTGTACCTCTTTTTTAAAAAATATATTTTTTATTGTCAAGTTGGCTAACATACATTGTATACAGTGTGCTCTTGGCTTCAGGAGTAGATTCCCATGATTCATCACTCACATACAACACCCAGTGATCATCCCAACAAGTGCCCTCCTCAATGGCCATCTCCCATTTTCCACTCCCTTGCACCTACCCCCATCAACCCTCAGTTTGTTCTCTGTATTCGAGAGTCTTTTATGTTTTGCCCCTTCCGGTCCCCCATGGTATTTTCTTAAGTTTCTCAAATTTCACATATGAGTGAAAACATGATATCTGTCTTCTCTGACTTATTTCACTTAGTGTAATACCCTCCAGTTCCATCCACGTTGTTGCAAATGGCAAGATTTCATTCTTTTTCATTGCTGAGTAATATTCCACTTCTACATCTTCTTTATCCATTCATCAGTTGATGGACATTTGGGCTTTTTCCATAATTTGGCTATTGTTGATAGTGCTTCTATAAACATTGGAGTACATGTGCCCCTATAAATCAGCACTCCCGTATCTTTTGGATAAATTCATAGTAGTACTATTGCTGGGTCATAGGGTAATTCTATTTTTAATTTTTTGAGGAACCTCCACACTGTTTTCCAGAGTGGCTGCACCAGTCTACATTGCCACTGACAGTGAAAGAGCATTCCCAAGTTTGTACCTCTTAATTTCCTTCATCTATTTTGCCCATCCCCCACCCCTCCCCTCTGGAAATCCCTAGTTTGTTCCCTGTATTTATGAGTCTATTTCTGTTTTCTGTTCCTTTGTTTTTAGATCCCACATATATGTGGAATCATATAGTATTTGTCTTTTTCTGACTTGCTTCACCTAGCATAGTACCCTCTAGCTCTACTCATATTGGTTCAAATGGCAGTGCTTCATTGTTTTTATGGCTGAGTAGTATTCCATTAAATAAACACACACACACACCATCTTCTTTATCCATTCATCTATCTGTGGACACTTAGTTTGCTTCCATATCTTGGCTATTGTAAATAATGCTACAATGAACATAGAGGTGCATATGTCTTTTGTAATTAGTGTTTTTGTTTTGAGTAAATGCCTCAATACTGTGTCTTTTACAAATTGAATTTTTGTGGAAACCCTATGTCAACCAAATCTATAGTGCCAATTTTCCACAAGCATTTGCTAACTTTGTGTCTCTGTGTTACATTTTGGTAAATCGTGCAATATTTCAATTTTTCTTTATTATTATATTATGGTAATCTGTGATCAGTGATTATGACTTGCTGAAAGCTTAGATTATCACTTTTGGACAATAAAATATTTTTAAAATAAGGTATATACATTTTCTTACACATAATGCTTTTGCACATTCAATAAACTACAGTATAGTATAAACATAACTTTTATATGCACTGAGAAAACAAAAATTCACTTTACTCACTTTATTGCAATATTTGCTTTATTTTTCTGGTCTGAAAGTGAATTGGCAGTATCTCTGAGGTATGCCTGTACCTCATACTGAGGACTCAGAGCATTCAGAGAGAAAGCTACTCATATAAAATATCCATGGAGTATGGGTCTTTCTCTGGTCACCTTTCAATTAATATTCTGGACCTCACATGGAGGAGCATATTCAGAATTCAGAAAAGAATGCCCATAATTTATAATCACATGAAAATAATACACATATATGTGAGAGAATAGTATTAATATGGTTCCTAAATCAAAGGGCATCAAAGGGTGTACAGTAGAAAGTCTCCCTCCCATAGATGCCCCCAAACCACCATCTCATTTTTCCTCCCTTCAAGTACTACAATTAATAGCCTTCCAGGAACATTATCCATATACCAGTATATATCCCTAACTGTTCAGTGTTCTATGCTTTGCTTTTTTTTTACTCAACAATATATCCTACAGATATTCCCACTAAATGATACATCAAGAATTTCCTCATTCCTTCTTATAGCTGCATAGTATTGAATTGTGTGAATGAATCTAATACATTAAATCACCTCTTTACTGATGTGCATTGTATCATGTTTTCAAAAGTAATTTGAGATGTAATATAATTATGTTTATAATGACTCTATTTTCAAATAAAGTCACTGAGGTCTTGGGAGTCAGGATTTCAACATATCTTTTGAGAAGACATAATTCAATCCATAACATCTGCATTGCCAATAGTGAAGGGAAAATGATATGCTAATACACTAATACTTGGAGCATGAACTATTTAACCTTTTAAAGTGGTAATTTGTCAATATGTATTAAAGCTCTAAGAGTGTGTCTACTTTCTGAAACAGTAATCTCAATATTCTGTCTATCCTAGGCAGATGAATACACAGGGACAAAATGTGACATAGAAAATGAAAGTCTTCACAGTGTTGTTTGTAGCATTAAAACAAAGAAAAATACCAAATAACCAGTTAAATGGATTATTATAAACATGTAAGGCTATTAAAATGAAGAAATTATTTTATGGAGTTTCATGATGAAATGCTAAAGTTCCCAGTGATAACAACACTTATTATATCATTGTCAAGAATCTGTGGCCTTGGAAGGGTGATTTTTAATTTTCTTTTTAAATTTAAGGAGTACCTAAATCACATAATAATTAATATCTAATTGTTTAAATATTTATTTAACTATTTATAACTAACAAGAAGTAACAAGTGTTGGCAAGGATGTGGACGAAGGGAACCTTAGTGCACTTTGGCTGGTGGGATATAAATTGGTACAGCCACTACAGAAAATAGTATGGAGGTTCCTCAAGAAATTAAAAATATAACTACATATGGTCCAGCAATGCCAATTCTGAATATTTATCCAAGAAAATTAAAATACTAACTCAAAGATGAATGTACCCCCATGTTAATTGCAGCATTTTTATAATAGTCAAGATGATGTAGAAACAAACTAAGTGTCCATCAGTGGATGAATGGATAAAGAAAATCTATACACACATACAAATATATATACACATACATATATATGCATTTGTACAGTGGCAGTGGAATATTATTCAGCCATAAAAAGAAGGAAATCTTGCTATTTGCAACAACATGGATGGACCTTGAGGGAATTATGCTAAATGAAATAAGTCAGATAGAGAAATACCAATATTGTATGATCTCACATATATATGGAATCTAAAAAGAAAAAGAAGAAACAAGGAAACAAACCAAGTTCATAGATACACAAAACATATTGGTGGTTGCCAGGGACATGGGAGGGGCAGTGGGTAAAATGGGTGAAGGTGGTCAAAAAGTACAAACTTCCAGTTATAAAATAAATAAGTCATGGGTATGTACTATACAGCATGGTGACTATGGTTAATAATACTGTGTTGCATATTTGAAAGTTGCTGAGAGTAGATCTTAAAAGTTGTCAAGAAAAAAAATTGTAACTATATATGTTGACAGATGGTAACCAGATTTACTGTGATAATCATATTGTGATATATGAAAATATTGAATCATTATGTTGTATACCTGAAACTAATATACTGTTATGTCAATTATATCTCAATGAAAATATTACTAATTTTTGTGAATATTTTATTTGGATTTTGTACAATGACAAGAAAATATGCTTATAATATAAAATTAAATTAAAAACAATATCAATAGTATAGCTCCATTTATGTAAAAACATGTGAAGGTAACCTTCTTAAAGGTTGTATACCAAAATGTACAATAAAAAACAGTCAATGGTGGAATTAAAGAATATTTTAATTTCCATATTTTACTGTGTATTGTATTTTTCCTGTCATGAATGCACATTGCCTGTGAGATAAAGACTAAATAAACAGTGGTTTAACCAAATGAAATGGGAGTTGGTGCTGCTTGGATAGCTAAATGATGAATCTCAAAAGTTGATACCATGTGAGCAGTGCTGAGGAAGGACTGGGAAGTAAGGAGAGCCAATGGATGCAACAGGGAATTTTCTTTCTTCAGAGGTAGACATCCTGGGGGAGGTGTCTTGGGCCTCTAGGGTCCCTCTGGGCTTCTCTGAGCAGAGCCATACTGCCCGTGGGCACATACATGACCTCCTCCAGGATCCTGGGTCCTCTGTGGACACAGCTCAGGTGGGAGGGACAACAGGCATGTTTTTTGGGTATGCTATCACAGAAGGGAAGTCCTAATAGCAGCTGCCAGGGCTACACAATGCAGATGCACCTGGGAGCAAGACAATGGCTTCTGCTCAAAAACATTAAGAGGCACCATAGGACAGAAGGAATTCAGTGTGCACATGTGCACCTGTGGGTGCTGAAGGCCGCACTCCTTCCCTCTGGAGAGAGAAGAACCACTGTCCAGGTCTGGAATACCACCACCCCCCCAACACACATGCCACCAAGCCCAGCTGAATTGCCCTTGGCCCCACCTTTCCAAGGGCCCTAGGAAGGGGGTTTCAAGCACCCTAACAAGGCCTGTGCCCAGTCCAGGGGTCAGGGCATGTAAACGTAGCAGCAGGTCTGCAACTAGTAGGTGGTATTTATATTAAGATCCAGATTCAGTGAGAGCAAGCCATGTTGGGGAGGTTGGGCAACTGGCCCCAGACCACATTCCAATGCTTCCACATAGGAGGCACAGCCAGAATCTGAGCCCCAGGAGCATAGTATCCCTGCACAGTAGTAGACCTGTGAAGGCATAGAGTGCTCCTTGGAGCAAAGTAATGAGGTCCAGGTGGCCTGGGGACACCCCCCTCTGACACTTGTACAGTTTCTCCAAAACTGGGCATTTTGCTCTAGCAGCTAACTTACACCTGCTGGAGCAGGAAGACTCTTCGATCCGGGCCAGCTACATACATGGTGCCTTGCCAGCTTCCCAGCCTAGTCCAGCCACGACCAACACCATGGGCCAAACTCCAGAATTCTCTCAGAGGAGAGCAGCCTACATCTTTGTGGCCCTATACTCTCTATACCCTACATTTATTACTCTGAACCAGTTGCAGCCTCTCCAACATGTCATGTTTTCAAATCGATACCTCGGTATTGCCTTTCACTGTAATAGCCTTTCCCCACACCAAATTCCAAATCTCTAAATCCTGTCTCAAAAAGATATTTCAAATTCTTCTTTATTTAGATACCTTTCCCTGGTCCTGGAGTGGAGGGAAAACAGGGCACAGACAAGATGATATACTGTAACATCACAAGGAGAGGGAACAATGGCCAGATAATGAAATAAAATGACAAAAGTACCCTAATCCATTTATAATTGTGGATTCAGATCTTTCACCAAGACAAGTATTCCTGCCCTTGGTAGCAAAAATTATTATTAGCTATGTGAGCCCCCCAACTATACTCCATTATGCCAAATACCTTAAGCTTAGCTCAGATTCAAGGTGCCTTCTTCCTTAGGCCCCGGGAACTTGTCAGTTTCCAAATAGGATTCAAGGCTACAAAACAAGTCTCTAGGTGCCATTTATTAATACCCAAGGATTTAGCTATTAAGAGGACCTGACAAAGTTTGCCAGACAGACTTGTTTTTGAGATGGGCGACTCACTTAAAAAAATAATTCCATGGCTCATCCTTAGACTTCTTGGCTGTGTACCTGGTTTCTCCTGGGTTATTAATTTGTCACCTCAGCATTGGAAGAGTTGAGCAATTGTCTTCATGAAGCCTTTAGAATCAAAGTTCAGTTTTCCCACCATCATGGTTTCCCTTTGCCTTCTCTTCTACCACAGTCCAGCCCTAATGCTTTGACTTTCTAACCCACTCACCAAGAGACAGGAGGGCATCACAATTAAAAGCATTGTTCTGGGATCCAATCTACCTGAGTTCAGATCTTGGCTCTATTACATAATGTGACATGGGACAAATTACTGAATATTTCTATGCCTCAGTTTCCTTATGATAATAGTACCTACATCACAAGACTGTTTTGAGGATTGCATGTTATTACAAGGACTTACAATAGCGACTGGTATGTGATACATATTACAAAAATGCTTATTAAATAAAATAAATAAATACCTGTACTAGACCGGATTATCTCTGTCCCAACAACATGGCCCAGCAGGTCGTACTGATTCAGGCGGGAGCCATCCTGTGCTACTTCCACAGATTTGTTCTTCCCAAGAGTCCACGAATAAACCACTTCAGCTGTTGTATAGGCATCTAAGGCAGAAAAGGGTCAAGAAGAAGTTGAAGGGAAAGGAAAATAATTATCTTTAATACTAAACTTGCATGAGATTTATACATCCATCTAGTAAACACTCATTGAATGACTACTATAGTTTATGCTGGGTACACAGAAGTGAACCCAAAGTGGTCTGTTCTTTCAATAACTCACCATCTTCTGGACTGACAATAAATTGTTAAACTTTTCCTTCTCTTGGAGGGTCAACAGTAGAGGCAAGGGGAGGAGTAGCTAAAATATTATCTAATGTAGATGTCAAAAATTCAAATGCCTGCAGGAGCTACAGGGGTATCTTACATAAGTAAATCAGGCTATTTGGGTGATGGGCATTGAGGAGGGCACTTGGGATGAGCAATGGGTGTTGTATGTAAACCAATTTGACAATAAATTATATTCTTTAAAAAGCCTGTCAGAAATATAATAAAGCTTTTTAAAATGATTATGGGGTGAGCATATGAGATAAGGTAAAAAATCATCGTAGGAATATTTTAAATTAAAAACATGAAAACTTCCAAATTAAAAATAGCCATAATTAATTATTACAATTTTATTTTTTATTATTTTTTAATGTTTATTTTTGAGAGAGACAGTGAGAGAGAGAGAGAGCATGAGCAGGGGAGGGGCAGAGAGAGAGGGAGAAACAGAATCTAAAACAGGCTCCAGGCTCTGAGCTGTCAGCACAGAGCCTGATGTGGGGCTTAAACCCATGAACCGCCAGATCATGACCTGAGCTGAAGTCGGATGTATAACTGACTGAGCCACCCAGGTACCCTATTGTAATTTTCTTTTAAAAACTATTACCATTTTGATTTCAAAACAGAAACCTGCTTCCTTTTCTTCTGCACCAAGATGTTAATGTCAGATTTTGTATTTGGAATTCCCACATTGAGTATGGAATTTAGTATGGATTAGTTTTAACAGAGGTGTGGGCAAGAGAAATGGTGAGAGACTAAGGAGTGAGGTTATTTAGTTTAAGTCAGTATCTTAAAGGAAAAGAGTTGCTCTCTTTCCAGACACAGATTTACTCTTTGTACAGTGGGTTTAATTTTGGGGGCAAGCACCTTGCCCTAACTTAGGCACCTAGGCTCATAAAGAGAAACTGAAACATACTGTTCATCCATTTTGCCCAACTTTTGAGCTGTTGTTCAAGTCAGTTCGAGGTCTCCAGCTCCTGGTAGCAGCTGCTGTCTCTATAATATGCTCTATTTAAGCCTTTTTACCACAAAGCAAATAATTCCTAGTGAATCTACCAATGAACAAACATAAATTTGTCTCTATAAAACTTTGCAGCATTGGATATACATTTCATAAATCTGACATTAACACTCAAATGTACTAATTGTGGTCTGCTTATATTATACTTAGGAATTTTTTCAATATACCCAAGTAAAGCATTTTCTGATTTGCTTGTAATGGGCAAAAGCCAAAAATTTCTTCATTCACATCAAAATTCTCAATGTAATCATGAAAAAATACACATAACTCTACAGTATTTTTTATATCTGTTCTCTCATAAGCTACAAAAGAAAATGCCACAAGAAATCCAACTTTCCACATAATATGTTCTGTATATGGCCTCAGTCATTTATTCAGCACCGAAAAAAATACTTCTAGTTCAACATATAATTCTTCTGCAATAGACATTCTTATAAATTTGGCATGTATAAAATATTTTGGTACCTGGGAATGTTTGTTGCTCAATGTATTAATTGCATTTCCCAGCAGCAACACTTAGTGTAAGCATTCAAACACAAAACCTGTTGAAATTTCAGTCTATGTTTTAAGGTTAATTAAGATTTCTATTGTACATCTTTTTTATATATCAGTTATAATTCTCTATACCAAATTGCATGATGTTAATACCTGAAGTTGTATTTCTTCAACAAAGGCATACTTTGTATGCATAGTAAAGATGTAGAAACATTCATTTCTAGTTTTTTTTTTACTTTTTGAGAGTGAGAGAGCAAGTGGGGGAGGGACAAAAGGAGAGAGAGAGAGAGAGAGAGAGAGAGAGAGAGAGAGACTTAAGCAGGCTCCATCTCCATGGTCAACATGGAGCCTGATGCGGGGTTCAATCTCACCAATATGAGATCATGACCTGAGCTGAAATCAAAAGTTGGACACTTAACTGACTGACCCACCCAGGCACCCCAAAATATTCTTCATTTCTATAAGGAAATGCAAACTCCCCTATATGTTTTGAAACCAGTCCTCTCAGTCTTTTTTCCTTATGTTTTGACAGCTACAGGTATAAGAACTATGTCACATTCCTTTTAATTCTACTAGCAGCTCTCAATTCTACTATATGTAAAAATGCAAGTGAGTTGATTAATGGCAACTAACATTGGACCCTTTTTCAGGAAGAGAGTAAAAAGTGATAGAGATTTGGGGGAATGGCAAGCATACGCCCATTAACAAGAACAACCACTACTCAGCCGATTGTGGCCATGTGAGAGTTTGAGACCAATGTCACATCTTCTGACTTCATAAAATAATAAAAAAATCTTGGGATTTATGTGACATCTCCCAAATTTCAAATCATTGCAAATAACTTTAAAAGTTATGGGGCACCTAGGTGGCTCAGTTGGTTAAGCATCTGACTTTGGCTTAGGTCATGATCTCACAGTCCGTGAGTTCATGCCCCGTGTCGGGCTCTATGCTGACAGCTCAGAGCCTGGGGCCTGCTTCGGGTTCTGTGTCTCCCTCTCTCTCTGCCCCTCCTCCACTCACAATCTTTCTCTCTCTCTCAAAAATAAATAAACATTAATTTTTTAAAAAGTTATAAACACTATATGGATCAAACAAATTAAATTTTCAAGCTACCAATTTGCAACCTCTGGTCTAGAGATCTCCTATAAATGGCTATGGTCTTTTGTGATTCAGTCTTGGAAACAAAGCATCTTCTGATGCCTATGGGTATCTAGGGTTCCCAACTTGAATTATAGATCTTTAAACTATTATCACCAAGAAGAAAGGGAAATCCTCTCCTTAGGATTCTTCTCATTTCCTTATTTAAAATTTGTAAGACTATTAAGTGAAGACTATCACAAGGCCCTATCTTTTCATTTTCCCCAGTGCCTTCCAGCTGTAGTATATATGCTTGGGGTTCCACTACTCCTAAGCAGAGAATCACCTGTATATTTATTCTTATCTTTGCTGTTCAGGTGGTTGTAACTCTTTATGTTTATAGGACAGTGCAATCAGTGTTCTGCCCAATATACTCAAGAGTTTGACAATGTAAAGACTAGACCAGGTCTGTTCAGGGAAAGAGTAGGGGATAGAGATATTTTCCACCCCTAAGAAAGAAAAGGGATTTCTTGGTGGATCTCTTAACTTCAGCTGAGTACTTTGAGTGGACAATCCTGAATACTAGCCCTAAAAATCCTAGCAGTTCTAGTACAGATTTGACAATAAAACATGCTGCTATCCATACCTTAGAAATGTCACCGGGCCCAGAATGTCAACTTGTTTTAAGCAAAATGTAATAGTTTCATTTCTTTGGCAATAATATACAGGAACAGAGGCATTTATAGGGAAAAAATTATCTTCTATGATGGAGGTCAAAGCAGGAAAGGCATGAACTAATAAAGGAAGAGATGAAAGAATGAGAAATAAATTCAAAAAATAAATTGAAAACTACTTGATTATTCACAGCCTAACCCTGTAATGGTAAACAAAAGTTAAAGGAACCCATGGTGGTGGTGGTGGTGGTGGTGGGGTTGGGTGTGGGGATGGCACCATTGCTTCTGCTCAGAGTGGACTTTTAGGGAAGGATTCATAAAGTAGATAATGCTTAGAAGATGAGACCACCTTTAAAGGGTGAAATGACATTCATATCAAAAGAACAACACAGCAAAGGCAAAAAGCATACAGGAACATCAGTGTTAAGGGAATTAATGGTACCCCTCGATTTAGACGCTAGAGAGAAGCTGAGGTAATATTTGCCCTAATTGCCCACACTAAGAAATGAGGGTTTTAGTTGTGGATGTGCCTCAAGTAGAGAATGACAGCAAAATGTATGCTTATGAAAGAATGCCCTTGCTGCAGTATGGATAACTAGGTGGAAATAATGAAACTAAAGCTAAAACATCAGGTAAAGGCCTTCACAAATTTTGGCGTAAGTGACCCTTAGGGCAAAACAGATGGTAATTAAGTTTAATTGAGTGAGATAGAGGAGATTTCAGAGGTAGAACAGATTATAACTGATAGCTTTTCAAGAAGGTTAAGAAAGGAAAGGAGGACATTTAAGGAAGGATTCTACATGACTCTAAGATGGTAGCTTTTGCAAGTTGTAGATAATGACGAAATTCATTCACCTAGTGAGGAACAGAACTCTTCCCCTTTAGGTCTTCTCTTTCTTCTCTCCTTCCTCCATGCCCCTTGGGCTCCTTTAACCTCTCAGCTTCTCTCCCATACCTTTCTTTTCTATCCTTATTTCTCAGTTCCAATAATTCTATTTTCATGGAGGAGCAGGGGTAGAGTGTGTGTGTTGGAGGTGAATGCTGCAGAAAGGATATCTACCACAATATTGGAACTATTACACCCCCAGAATGGCCCCCTCAACATATTGTATAGGCTATGATGACACAAACATTTCATTCTCTCTTTCTGTTATTTGAGCCTTGGTATGTGTTAGGCTCCAGGAAAATGGGAAATAAAAAACAATCCTGCCACAATGGCACCAAGAGAAAGCATTCCCTTTGAACTTATCTTGTCACAGACTGATTGCATGCTTGACTGATCAGTCAACAAATATTATGTTATTATATTAGACATATAAGGCACAGAGCTGGGGAGGGGTTTCATTAGATACAGTGATCAGAGAAGACCTCTTTGGGGGAGTGGTTTTTAACCTGAAACCTAAAAAATGAGAAAGAGCCAGAGTTTGATGGGGAATATTTTAGGCCAAGAAAACAAGTACAAAGGCTTCTAAGTAGGAAAGATCTGCACTGTTCTATGAACTAGCAGAAGGCCAATGTAAAGGAGAGAGCAATATAAGATGAAGTTGAAGAAGTATGTAACAATCAGAATACAGAATCTAAATAAACCAAGAAAGGGAACACAAAAGGTTTTAGAGAAAAATTAATCAGTCAGTTTGGGCATATTGAGTAAAAATATAAGGATTCTGATGAACATAACAACTACAGCCTAAGGTTGGTATATATGAGACCAAATGGAAACAGACATTGTATAGGTTTATAACTAAAACAAATACTTAAATTCTCAGGACTTCAAATTATCTGAAATGGTAGGACAAGTTATAGCTACTACTTACTGGACAAATTTTAGATTTCTAGCATGGGGGATATGTGTTTCTGCATCTATTGTGGTGATCATGTGGTTTTTGTCCTCTATTCTACTAATATGGTGTATTACATTGAATTTTGGATATTAAGCCAACTTTATATTCTTAGGATGAATCGCACTTAAACATAGTGTACAATCCATTTATAAGTTGCTTCATTCAGTTTGCTAGTATTTTGTTGAAGATTTTATTATTTATACTCATAATAAATATTTTCCTTTTCTTGTGATTTTTTTTTAAATCAGAGTAATAATGACCTGATTTAAGAAGTAAAGAAATGTTACCTCTTCTTCTATATTTTGCAAAACTTTGTAAAGACTTAGTAATAATTCTTCTTTAAATATTTGGTATATTTCAATGGTGAGGCCATTTAGCCCTGTTTTTTTTTGTTTCTTTTGTGTTTTGTTTTGTGGGGGGGGGGAAGTTATTATATTACTAACGTAATGTCTTTGTTATGAGTTCAAAAACAATTTCTATTTCTTCTTTAGTCAGTTTCAATAATTTGTATATTTCTAGTAATTTCTCCATTTCATCTCAGCTGTCTAATTTGTTGGCATACAGTTGCTCATAGTATTCCTGTATGATCCTGTTTATTTCTGTAAGGTCAGTAATAATTTCCTTTCTTTAAAATTTTAGTAATTTAATTCTTCTTCTTTTTTTGGCTTGGTCAGTCTAGCTAAAGGTTTACCAGTTTTGTTGATCTTCTCAAAGAACCAACTTTTAGATTCTTTGATTCTCTTAAATGTTTTTTCTATTATCTATTTCATTTAATTGCCCTCCAACATTTATTATTTTCTTCCTTCTACTTGTTTTGGGTTTAGTTTGCTCTTCTTTTTTCTAGTTTCTTAAAGTAGAAAGACAGATTATTACTTTCTTCTTTTTAATATATGCTTTACAGTTATACATTTCCCTCTGAACATTGCTTTAGCTGATGCATTCCATAAATTTTGGTATATGGTACATAATTTTCATTTATTTCAACTATTTTCTAATATCCCTTGTGATGTTTTCTTTAACCCATTCTTTATTAAGGAGTACACTATTTAGGAGTGCATATGTCAGCACATTTGTGAATTTCTCAAATTCTCTGGTTTTTCATTTCTAATTTCATTCAATTGAACACACTTTGTATGGTTTTAATACTTTTAAACTTATTGAGTATTGTTTTATGGTCTAATATGGTCTAACATATGGTCTACCCCAGATAAATGTTCCATGTGCTCTTAAGAGTAATGTGTATTTTGATGTTGTTTGGTACAGTATAAATGTTAGATCTAGTCAGTTTATAATTTTGTTCAAGTCTTTTACTTCTATGTTGATGTTTTCTCTAGTGATCTGTTGAAAGTGTAGTAGTGAAATCTTTAGCTATTACTATTATCTATTTCTCCTTTCAGTTCTTTCAATTTTGCTTCATGTATTTTAGGGTTCTGTGGTTAAATACATATATCTTTACAATCATTATATCTTCCTGATGGATTGACCTTTCTGTTATTTCAAAATCTTCAAGGCTTCTACAGAATGTGGAAGAAATGGATGGCAATAGGACTCCCTGATTTTACTGAGAATAAGTACTTCTCTTGAATAATACTACTTATATTGGCTGTGAACCTTTGAAGAGAGTTTGGAGAAAGTTTATTTTGAAAAATTTTTACAATGTTCTGATTGGTTTTATGGAAGAGATTTTCAGAAGACCTTACTCTACCGTTCCAGAATTGTTCCTCATTAGAGATATTTTTCCCATTGTATTTTTTTCCATTATTTAAATTCCAGTATAGTTAACATAGAGTGTTACATTAGTTTCAGGTGTACGATATAGTGATTCAGTAATTCCATACATCACCCGGTGCTCATCACAAATGCACTCCTTAATCCCTATCCCCTTTTTCACCCATCCCTCACCCTTACTTCCCCCCCTGGTAACCACCACTTTGTTCTCATTAGAGATTATTTTAAGACTAATTTCCACTGCCCACTTAATTTAAGAATTTAAATTACTCTTTTCTTCTTGATGCACTCTCTTTGGATTCCAGGATAATATGTTCCAATAAGATTCCTAATACTTTACCTGTCTTCTCCTCCATATTTACTGTGTTATTCTCTTCTCTGTAGTCTTTAAATGTTATAGTGACTGAAGATACAGCTCTTGATACTTTTATCTACGTACAGTCATTTCTTTAGTGATATCCTCCAGCCTATGGCTTTAAATGATACCTAAATTAGATCTCCAGTCATCTTTTCTGAACACCAGACTTATATTCCATATAATCAGCATACAGAAGCACTATTTGTGTCCCTGTTTAAGCACAGCGTGCACCATGGGTAACCACTATCCTGACTATTGTTTCTATGTGGGAATTCCTTCCTGGCATTTATTAGAAAATTTATATATTTTCTGAATATCAAATACTGATAAAAATAGTTGAAATGAGCAAAATAGAAAAAGTAATATAATTCTCCTGTAAGAATTAAAGCTTAACAATGGACATACAGATATTACTGATTTGAAGGAATCTACTAATGTCAAGTTAAAAGCAAGAGCAGGAAATGCTGGCACATTGAGTAAAAGATTATGAAAATTCCTCATATCAGTACAGGAGTATATGTTGATCTTATCAGTTGATTTTGCTTATTGTATATATATGTTTGTGGCCCTGTATTCTGGTAATGGTGAGTCTTTCTTACAAATTATACGTTAATAAGTCTATATTATATGCATAGCATAAAATATACAAACTCTGTGGGTGTGATTTCAAGAATAAGTTTGAGAAGCAAAGTAAACCCTTAAACTGGTAATTTTGACTTTTGATTCTGTGTAGTGCTGCTTACCTTGCTAAGAAATAAAGAAAATCTTGTTATTTAAACAGTATATAATAAGATTCGCTGGTATTTTCCAGATTTTGACTATCTTTTATACACTACTGGTCTTTGCTACTACTTCTAAACTTACATTTCTTATTTATTCAAAAAAAATTTGGATATTCATACTAATGACTAAGGAACATAAAGAAGGTTGGAAATATTTTATGAATAACATTTAATGTGTAAGATTTTTAGGAATTCCAACTCCTATTCCTGAATCCCATAGTTTAATATGTTAGAAGTTTGGGTATATTATCAATAGCAATGTTAGATAAAATATTAAGGACTTCTTAATTTTTTTTTTACTGTTTATTCATTTTTTGAGAGACAGATGGAGAAAGAGTGTGAGTTGAGGGGCAGAGAAAAAGACACAGAATCCAAAGCAGGCTCCAGCTCTGAGCTGTTAGCACAGAGCCCAAGCGGGGCTTGAACCCACAAAAACTGGGAGATCATGACCTGAGCTGAAGATGGAGGCCCAACCGACTGAGACACCCAGGTGCCCCATATATTAAGGACTTCTAATACCACAGATTAATTCTGCCTGATATTGTATGTGATATAAATGGAATCGTGCACTATAATACATTTATGTGTCCGGCTTTTGCTCAGAATTAAATCTATAACCTCATCCATGTTGTTGAGTGTAATATATCTGTCATTGTACAGTATTTTATTGTGTGAATATATCATAGATTTTGTATCTGTTCTGATAGATATTAGAGTAGTTTTCAGTTTGGAGCAACTAAAATAGCTCTGCTATGAACACTCATTGTATGCTTTTTGGTAGATATAAATACTGATTTATGTTTAAAAATATACTCAGGACTAGAAATGCCAGGTTCTATGATATGTATATGTTTAGTACTAGTAGAAACCACCAATTTCCCAAAACTTTTGTACAAATTTACATTCCTCTTAACAGTGCATGAGAGTATAGTTGTGTTCTATATCCTCACCAACATTTGGGATTAAGGAAGAAAAGTTGAAATTCCTAAAAAATTTATACACTATATGTTATTCATAAAACATTTACAACCTTCTTTTTTTCATTTTAGTTATTCTAGTGGGTGTAGAATGGTATCCTCTGGATTTTAATTTGTATTTCCCTGATGACTAATATAGTGGATCATTTTATATGTGTGTGTGATTGGGAAAGTGTTCTACAAGGTGCCTATTCAACACTTTTTTTTCTACTGAGGTTTCTGACTACAAAACAGATGAACATAATGGAGGAGAAACAAAAATAATATGAAAACAGGGAGGGGGACAAAACAGAAGAGACTCATAAATATGGAGAACAAACTGAGGATTACTGGAGGGGTTGTGGGAGGGGGGATGGGCTAAATGGGTAAGGGGCACTAAGGAATCTACTCCTGAAATCATTGTTGCACTATACGCTAATTTGGATGTAAATTTAAAAAAATAAAAAATAAAACAAGTTAAAAAATAAAAAAAATAATTATGGATTTGAGTCATTTGTCATGTATATGCAATACACATATTTTTTCTCACCTTGTGACTGGCCTTTTTACCATTGTCTTTTGATAGACAGAATGTATTAATTTTTAATATATTCTAATTCATCCTCTTTTACCTTTGTGATCAGCGATATTTTATGTCCCATTTAAGTAATCTCTACTTCTTCAAAGATCATGAAAATATTCTCTTATATTTTCTTCTAAAAAAATTATTGTTTTACCTTTCACCTTTTCACATTATATCTACATTCCATCTGAAATTTATTTTTGTGCATGATGAGAGATAAAAGTCAAGGTTTCTTTCTCTCTCTTTCCTTCCTTCCCTCCCTATCAGCCTCCCTTTCCTTCTCCCTTTCTTTCTGCTTTTGGACTTCTGTTATGTCCCATTAGTCTATTTGTCTATCATTCCGATAATAATACCTACAGCTTTAGAATATACAGGTAGTTTTAAAATTTTAAAATAAGTCTTGATATCTGGTATTAGATTTGATTTGATTGTAAGTTCTCTAGCTTTATTCTTCTTCTTCAAGATTGCCTAGCTATTTTTTACACTTTTACATTTCTATATAAATTTTAGAATCAGTGTTTTCTTTGTATTTGTCCTCCTTAGTGCTTACCAACTTCTTGAATGTTTAGATTGATAACTTTAAAAATGTTTGGCCTGAATGTAATTATTACTTTTGCTCCTTTCTCTCCATTTTTCTTCCGCAAAATTACACATTACAACGTATTTTACTGTGTCCCATGTTTCTTACTCTTTTCTGTATTTTTGTGTCCCTGTGCTTCAGTTTTGCTATTTTCTGTTTATCCATTTTTAAATTCTCCAATCCTGTCTTCTGCTTGTTAAATCTATCCACTGAATTCTTAATTTTGCATATGTACTTTTCCATAAGTAATTTCTAATCTGTTCTTCTTTATAGATTCCAATTTTTTGCTGAAATTCTGTTTTGTCTCTTTTATCTCTTATATTCATCTTTTCTCCTTTTCCTCGAACATATTAACCATAGTTTTTGTTTTTTAGCATAGTTTTTAAAAGTCCTTGTCTACAAACTCTGATATCTGGGTCACCTGTTGACCTATTCTATATTCCCCCTCCCCCTTTATTTATTTTTTGTTTTGTTTTAAAATCTTGGTTTTAGGTCATATAGTCTTGTCTATTGGTATGCCTAATGATTTTTTTTATTGAATTCCAGACACTATATAATAAAATTGTTTAGTTTTCAGATGATGTTAACTTATACCAGAGAGGCTTCATTTTTTCCTTTTCTAAGCAGATAGTTTAGGATAAATATTACCTTAATCCTATAAGAGACTGAGTTGGGTTATAGTTTTGGTTAAACTTGATGTATGTCCCTGCTGTTCCCTTGTAACTAGGACATAGCTTCTCTGGGGTTGTAAACTGATAGCCTAGCATGCCTTCTTTTTTATAGCATTGGGAGACTGTAGGAAAGCCAGCTTTACATTTCAGAGGTTTTCATATTTTTATTTGGCCTTATGATTTATGCATATTCAAAAAGTCAGCAATTGTATTGACAGGGACATCGGCCAAGAATTTGAGACCTTCTAGATCTCTATTTTTATCACTTTAGCTCTGTGTGCCAATTAAACAATTGCTTTTTTTTCCCTATCATCTAGCATCAGCCCTATGCCTAGGGCCAAACATGAATTCTAAGCTTCAATCAATGGCTAGAATAGACAGGTACCATAAAGAATGAATAAGCTGCAGGTCACAAATTCATTTATGAGAGGTTCTACCTTTTCTCCAGAATTTTTGTCTTTCAATCCTCATTGCTTCTACAGTTCTAAGTTTTCTAGTTATTCATGAGCCATTATTATTTATCATCTGAATTATTGCAATAACCTTTTAACTGGATTTCCTTCTTCTATTCTTCCCAACTTATATTTTAACAGAGTATCCACAATTATTAAAACATAAGTCAGATAATATAATCATTTTGTTCAAAATATCCCAATTACTCTTCATTTTCTCTCAGTAAAATTCAATGCCCTTTAATGTCCTAAAAGACTCTAGATGATCTGTCTTCTTCTTTGATCTCATACTCTCCTAGTGCTTTCCCCTTTACTGTATCTATATACTATACTGAACACCTCAATCTTCCTTGAAGAAGTCAGATACTTTTCTGACTCAGGGTCTTATCCCTGGTTGTTCTCTCTACCTAGAGCACAGTTTCCTCTAATATCTGCACTGTTAATGCTTTTACCTTCTTAAAATCTCTGCTCACTTTTTCAAAGAGGCCTATGCTGAATCCCTACTTTAAATTTCAGTGGCAACACCTATCTTCCACCTAGACATGACTAATTCCCCTTATTCTGCAAAAATTTTAGGTCTTCCCATGGTTATTTTTAATTTACAACATACGTTATACTTTACTTTTTAATCCATTTTTTGTTTTATCTTCCACCATCACTCTCTCCTCTATAAAATACGCTCCACAAAGACAGGGTCTTTGCTTTATTCATGGATGTTTTCCAAACTCTTACAATAGAGCCTGGCACAAAAGAGACAATCTATAAGTATTTGACAATGATTGAAAAAATATGTCACATGTAATTACTTGGGTCTTCTCAAATGCTCTTTCTACTTTAAAATACAGAGTTAAATTTAATTTAGACACAATCAACACAGACCTTGATATATTGCTCAGATGACTCCCTATATGAAACTTACTCTGAAATTCTTAGAATTACACTCACTCAAATTCTATTCAATTTTAATTTTTCTAATTTATTTAAAAATGGGCTATGTATCTACTCATTTCTCTTTCAGATTTGCAGTTACTGGTAAAGGCAATACTCTGTAAAAATGAGAAAATCTCCAGATTTTCTTTCTCTCTTTCTATCTACCATTTACTGTAGAGAATTAGATAGAACTATATAAGATGCAGGTAGAAAAGGCATTTCAAAAATATAAACACATTTCCTTTTGGATATCTTGTCCTTAGGAAGTGGCTACTATACTCTAATTTTGTTTGTTTGTTTATTATTCATTTATTTACTCATTCATTCTCAAGTATGTATTTAAATTCCAGTTAGTTTATATTCAGTGTAACATTAGTTTCAGGTGTACAATATAATGATTCATCACTTACATACATCACTCAGTGCCCATCACAATATATTAGCTCTGTCTTGCTCTATCTTCTGGACAATTTAGAAAACAGATGTTAATGTTTCAATCTAATGATAGAAATGAATCTGAAATAGTGAGATAATATTTGCTATCTAGAAAGAAAACTCTATTAAAAGCTAAGTCTCCTCCTCCTGATTAGTTAGTACTATTGAACACCACTCCCTTTCCTCATTCCCATACTGGCCTGGGTTAAAGGTTTCAGCTTTAGAAACTACTAGGGGACAGAATAGGAAATATTCAGTTTCCTTTCAGAAGAACAGGTAAACAGAAACTGAAAAACAATACGTACAGCTTCCAAACTTCAGTGGGCAGGCATGTACATCCATAGGAAAATCTTCCAAATGCATGGGGCACTCAGCATGAATTGTTAATCTAACACAAAGGAGAAAAGAAAATTAGATTAAGCAAAAATGAACAGTATTAATCACAGAGCTGAGTTCCCACTCACCAGCAATGGGGTGCCCCTAAGAATAATGGGATTTCATTTATTTACGTTCACTGAGATCGAAGTCTTTATGAACACAAGGGATGAATTAATTGAACCAAACAACAACTCAAAGCAGCATTCAGTATTCAGATTTTTAAATCAGATTTGAATCCCACCTTACCACCTTTAGAAAAACACATATAACTTATCTGCCTTAGCTGAGTTCCCTCAGCCAACCCTCCCTCTCAAAGAAGGCTTAAAACACAAGATTCTGACTTATTCACTCTTTGATAGCAGTTTAATTATTTGTTAAATAATTCTTATCAGCAGCCTATAGAGTGAGTTAACCAATGTAAAGACTACACTGGGAAGGAGAGATGAATATCTTTATCTTGATAATGAACAGGTACAAAAGATGTCTCTGCTGCTCACAGCAACTGCTATAACTTTGTTGATGGAGATGCCTCTTGGAGAACATATACTGCATGTGCTTGTGCACACACACGCATGCATACACACACAAAAAAAACTGGTCAGGAAAACAAAATATGAAGGTAATGGAGGACACCAAAAACCTCAGAGGTTAAGTCTAAAGACCTCATGCTTTATTTTTTTAATATTTTTTAATGTTTATTTATTTTTGAGAGACAGAGAGAGACAGAGCATAGGTGGGGAGGGGTAGACAGAGAGAGGGAGACACAGAATCTGAAGCAGGCTCCAGGCTCTGAGCTGTTGGCACAGAGCCCAACATGGGGCTCGACTTACAAGCCGTGAGATCATGACCTGAGCTGAGATCATGACCTGAGCCAAAGTCAGATGCTTAACCGACTGAGCCACCCAGGTGCCCCATAAAGACCTCATGTTTTTTAATAGGAACAACATGTGAAAGACACTGCATGGATTCCTCAATGAAAATCTGAATGGGGTATGATTTGCAATGCCCACATATTCATTCTCCTGCATTATTCTGCATAAATAATCTATTCTAAGATTTCTCCTCTGATTTCTTGCCAATAAACTAGGCAATCTAGAAGTGGACAAATTCTTAGAAACTCACACACTATCAAAGCTGAATCAGGAGAAATAGAAAATTTGAACAGGCCCATAGCCAGCAAAGAAATTAAATCAGTAATAAAAAATCTCCCAACAATTAAGAATCCTGGACCAGATGGCTTTCCAGGGGAATTCTACCAGACATTTAAAGAGTTAATGCCTTTTCTTCTCAAATTGTTCTAAAAACCAGAAATAGAAGGAAAACTTCCAAACTCATTCTACGAAACCAGCATTACCTTGATTCCAAAACCAGACAAAGACCCCATGTAAAAGGAAAACTAAAGGCCAATATCCCTGATGAACATGGATATAAAAATTCTCAATAAAATACTAGAAAATCAGATTCAACAGTACAATAAAAGAATTATTCACCATAATCAAGTGGGATTTATTTGTGGGCTGCAGGGCTGGTTCAATATTCGCAAACCAATCAATGTGGCACACCACATTAATAAAAGAAAGGATAAAAACCATATGATCCTCTCAATAGATGCATAAAAAGCATTTGACAAAATATAGCATTCTTTCTTGATAAAAACTCTCAAGAAATTAGGGATGGAATGAACATTCCTCAACATTATAAAGGTCATATATGAAAGACCCACAGCTAATATTCTCAAAGGGGAATAACTGAGAGATTTCCCCCTAAAGTCAGGAACATGACAAAGGATGTTTGTCACTCACACACTCACTACTGTTGTTCAACATAGTACTAGAAGCCCTAGCCTCAGCAATCAGGAAACAAAAAGGAATAAAAGGCATATGAATTGGCAAAGAAATCAAACTTTCACTCTTCGCAGATTATATGATACTCTTCATGGAAAACCCGAAAGGCTCTTTTTTTTAAGTTTATGTATTTATTTTGAGAGAAAGAGCATGTGCCAGCAAGGGAGGGGTGTAGAGAGAGGTAGAGAGAATCCCAAGCAGGCTTTCCACTACCAGCACAGAGCCTGATGTGGGCCTAAACTCACAAACCATAAGATCATGACCCAAACCGAAGTTGGATGCTCAACCAACTTGAGCCACCCAGGGGCCCCTGAAA
This sequence comes from Acinonyx jubatus, assembly GCF_027475565.1. NCBI lineage: Eukaryota > Metazoa > Chordata > Mammalia > Carnivora > Felidae > Acinonyx > Acinonyx jubatus. Next base: position 121,410,631 of record NC_069389.1, read on the forward strand.
GACTCTTTACAGAATTTTGAGCCTTAACTTTCCTTGGCCTAGGTAGTAGCCTTCCATGTAGAAATGAGACCTGCAGAGCATAAAGTCAGAATTCTTTGGAGCCTAGCTTTGATGAGTTATTTCTAGCTAATCTGTGTGTTTCCTGGTTATACTGGATTCAATCTATGCCATCCTTTTAGAGCTCTAGGTGACCAACTGGACAGCATTTCCAATCCTAATTGTTAAACCTGATGAATATGTAACCCTTCACAAATGTTCAGAGGAGCAATACTAGATATTGCTTAGAGCAGGATAACTAAAACATGTTCATGTGTATGTTAGCAAGAATTCTAGACTAAAAGGTAAAAACCAAGTGTATACTCTTCAACAAGTACTTATCCATCTCTTATTTTTAGTTCTCCCAACAAAACAGTAAGAGGTTGAATCTAGATGGCAAGTATCCTTGAAGATCTAACTAATCCCTTTAATATTTACAAAATTTTTCATGTGTCTTGGACAAAGGCTTAATTTTCAAGTCAGGCTGCAATATTCCATAAATCCACTCTTTATTCTCAAGGCATAAAGGAGGTTTCATAATTCAAAGGATCTGACACACAGAAAAAAATTATTTCACTGTGAAACCTGTTCCTTGTGTTAGATACTTAAAATATTCCATGACGGTTTAATAAAGAAAATTGTGTTCCTTCTTTCCACTTATATTAGTATTTCCAAGACACTGTCTTTTGTGAGTAATGTCAAGGGGAAATTATTTTATGTCTACCCAGCAGTCCTGAGGACATGGCAAATAAGACCACAACAAATAGATTATAAAAGCAAGATGCAAAGGGCATCTGATTTCTGATTAGGAGTGGAACTGATTCATAACATTTCTATCTTCCTTTCCATACACTTCTTGCACATCCTACCTAGGCACATAGCAGAGAGGGAGGAGAAAGCAGATGTTGGTGAGGGCAGAGTACTTCACAACCCAGATTATGCTGTGCTCCTTTCATTGGTTCTTAAACACACCCTAATGCTCTCTGACATCCCATGTTATACTGTGTTCCCTTCTTCCTTCTCTTTACTTTGCTACAAATTTCAAGACCTTTTCAAGATTTTCTGCAGCAGAAAGCACCCTGGCAATATCCAAGCTAATATACTAATCACTACAGTCTATGCCATAAAAATATCCATCCCCTCCAAAAGTTTCCTTCCATATTATTATTATTATTATTATTATTATTATTATTATTATTATTTTGTGTGACTAGAACCCTTAACATAAGACCTGTCCACCTGGCAAATTTTAAAGTAAACAATACAGTATTGTTTATTGAGAAAAGGACCTGAATAGACATTACTACCAAGACATACAAATGGACACAGTTATGTAAAAAGGTACTCCACATCACTAATCGTCAGAGAAATGTAAATGAAAACCACAATGAAATACCCCCTCACACCTGTTGGATAGGCTATTATCGAAAAAGACAAGAGATAACAAGTGTTGATGAGGATGTGGAGAAAAGGCAACTCTTGTGCACTGCTAGTGGGAATGTAAATTGGTGCAGTCACTATGGAAAGCAGTATGATGAAGGTTCTTCAAAAAATTAAAAATACAATTACCATAAGATCAAGAAATCTCACTTTTGGAAATATATATCCAAAGTTACTGAAATCAGGATTGCAAACAGATATCTTCACTCCCATGTTCATTACAGCATTATCCACAATAGCCAAGACATGGAAGCAATCTAAGTGTCCATCAACAAGTGATAAGAAAATGTATATACATACAATGGAATATTATTCAGCCTTAACAAAAGAAAGAAATCCTGCCATTTTGAGCCACACTGATGAACCTAGAGGACATTATGCTAAGTGAAATAAACCAGACAAAGACAAATACTATATGATCTCACTCATACGTGGAATCTAAATAGTTAAACTCATAGAAGCAGAGTAGAATGGTGGTAGGGAGGGAATGAGGAAATTTTAGTGAAAGGGTACTCAGGTTCAGTTTTTCAAGTTGAAGAAGTCCTAAAGATCTACTGTATAGCAAATAGTCTTTAGTCTTTCTTTTCAAGAAAGGTTAGAGACCCCTCAAAATGTGACATTCAGATCATAGGGATTCAGTTCCACTCCAAGGTTTAGCTTGCTTTGATTCCTATGCAAAAACAAGACAGAAATTCCTGTAAGAGGAAGTCCAGGAAATGTCTTTCTTTGGGAGTGAAAGATACAGATAGAAAGGAAGCTCTTTTAGCCCTACACGTGTGCATTCATATGTGCACACGCACACGCACACGCACACACAAAACCCTACATTACTGCCCTCATTTCACTGCTTTGCAGCATTCTGGCTCCCTTGTCCCTACCTTTTGCTGCTCAACAGTTGGTTTTTATTCCACCACAGTAAAAAGTTAAAGTTTTGTTACTTCCATGGCCTCCTAGCTAGTCTCTTTCCTGTAACCTTTTGCCCTTACAGTATATTCTCTGCACGATAGCCTTCTAATGTTTCCTCATCTTATATAGACTAAAATCCAAAGTCCTTGCCATGGCTTATAGGGTCTTGTATGACCTTGTCTTCTTCTTTTTTCTTTTTTTAAGTTTATTTATGTATTTTGAGAGAGAGAGAGAGAGAGAGAGAGAGAGCACACAGGAAGTACAGAAAGAGAGAGAGAGAGAGAGAGAAAGAGAGAGAGAGAAAATCCCAAGCAGGCTCTGCATTGTCAGTGCAAGGAGACTGATCCATGATATCATGACCTGAGCCAAAATTAAGAGTCAGATGCTTAACCAACTGAGCCACCCAGGTACCCCATATGACTTTGTCTTCTGTTTCTCTTCAGCTTATGTCCTATAATTCCCTCCCTTGTTCACTTTGTTCTAGTCACAATGGCTTCCTTGCTTCTCTTTCAACATGCCAGGCTCCCATACATCATGGTCTTTGCACTTGCTATACCCTCATACCTCTTTCAAGTCTTTGTTTAATTATCTTCTAAATTAGGCCCACCCTGACCTCCATTCAGTTTACTATTACACTGTGGTTAGTAAACCTTACCATGCTCTTTCTTTACCCATAACACCTAACATATAACATGCCATATAATTCATTTTTTCTATTTATCATCATTTTTTCTCCTTACTATAAGGTTATGGATTTTTGTCTTGTTTTCTCTTTCATGTGCTCCAGGAGCCTAGCACATTACCTAGCACATTGTAGATATTCAATACATATCCATTGGTGAATTAATTAATGAATGAGTGTTCTCTCCTAAAACCATATATTTCTATGGTGATCTTGTAGAGACGAGGTGTACACTGGGCAGACAGGGTTTAGGCATTTTTAGCATTCCAGGCAAAATAGCATTTTTTTTTAATTTAAGAGAGAGAGAGAGAGAGACAGCTCACAAGAAGAGGAAAGGGGCAGAGGGAGAGAGAAAATCTTAATCAGGCTCCATGCTGAACATGGATCCTGATGTGGGGCTTTATCCCACAACCCTGGGACATGACCTGAGCTGAAATCAAGAGTTGGATGCTCAACTGACTGAGCCTCCCAGGCACCCCTGAATAGCATCTTAGTTTGATTCCTTAATAGCATAATATCTCAACTTATTATCTTAACTGGGCATACAGCCTCTTTCCTAGAATTTCAGAGCAGAAAGAGCCTTACTGAAAACATCCAGTATTATCCCTTCAGATGTTTCACTTATGATGAAACAGAAGGGAAGGAAATTGCCCAAATCATCCAACAAGCCTGTCCTAGAGCTGACTAAAAGTTTCTGGATTCTTTGATGTAGTCATCAAATATTTTTTGATCACCTACTATGTGCCAGGTATTATTCTAAGCAATGTAAGTACATTAGTAAACACACCAAGAGTGCTGCCCTCTTAGAGCTTACATTTGAGTAGAGGGAAAACAAAAAATATAAAGTATTTATAGATAGATAGATAAATACATACATACATACATACATACATACATACATACATAGTATATTAAAACATAATATGCCTCAGGAAGAAATATAGTATGTGAATAGATAGTATTGGGGAAGGATTGTAATTTTCAATAGGGTTTTCAGGGAATACCTCACTGACTATTTGAGCAATGATCTGAAGGAAATGAGAATGAGCCTTGTAGACAGTTTGAGGAAGAACATTCGAAATAGAGGGGGTAACAAATGCAAAGGCCTTGAGGTTGAAGTTTTCCCAGTGTATTTAAGGAATAGCAACTAGACCATTGTGGCTATAGTGGACAGATGAAGAGGGAAGATTAATAAAAGATAAATTTAAAGAGGAAACTATGGGAAATGGACTATATAGTATAAGGCCCTCCTTAAGATATTTTGGTTTTCACCTTAAATGAAATGTGGAAGTATTGCACGATTTTGAGTAGAATGGCGATTTGATCTAACATTTTAGGATCATTCTAGCAGCTCTGTAAAGAATAACTTGAAGGGAAACAGAAGGATGATGAAATTCAGCACCCATTCATGACCCAAAACTCTCAAAAAGCTAGAAACAAAAGGGAATTTTCTCAATTGATACAGAACATTTGTGAAAAATCTACATCTAGAACCATACTTTATGATGAAAGTCTATTTCTTCCTAAGATCATTTACAAGACAATGATGTCCACTCTTATTAAACATTTTCCCGAAGATTTTAACCAGTCTAAGAAGGAAAGCAATGGGAAGTGACTGCTAATCGCTTTGGCGGTTCTTTTTAAGAGCAACTAAAGTATTCTGAAATTATATATTAGTGATGGCTGCACAGCTCTGTAAATATACTGGAGAATATTTAGTTGTATACTTTAAAAGGGTAAATTATATGACATGTGAATCATATTTCAGTAAAGCTGTTTAAAAATTTAGGCAAGCAAAAAAAGTTAAAAACATAAAATATGGAAAGCAAAAAGCAAGACTGTTTTTAATTGCAAATAGTAGGTTTTAGATATTCTATGTTTATAGATGTCCTAACATCATTAAGATTCTCTCCAAATTGATCATAGATTCAACATATTCCTTATCAAAATCTCAAAAGCTTTTCTTTTTGTAAAAGTAGCAAACTGATCCTAAAAGTTACACAGGAATACAAAGGATCTAGAATAGGCAAAATGTATTTAAAAAGAAAATAACTGTGAATACTTTCACTTCCCAATTGCAAAGCATACCAATAAGCTACAGTAATCAATAAAGCATGGGTTTGGTCTAAAGACAGACAATATAGATCAAAGGAAAAGAATAGAAAGTGCAGAAATGAACTTCCACATTTGTGGTCAACTGACGTTGACCAAGGTCCAAGGCAATTCAATGCACAAAAAATAGCTTTTTTAATAAAAGGTGCCAGGAGAATTTGATATCTACGTGCAGAAAAAAATGAACAAAGATTCTTACCTTATATCATAAGCAAAAATCAACTCCAATGGAACATAGAACAAAATTGAGGAGCTAAAGCTTCTAAAAAACTATAGTAGAAAATCTTTGTAAACTTGAGTCAAAGATTTCTTAGAACACCAAAAGTGTGAGCTATATAAAAAAGGGGTTCCTCAAAAAACTAAAATTAGAACTACCCTATGATCTAGCAATTGCACTATTGTTAGAATTACCCTATGGTCCAGCAATTGCACTATTGGGTATTTACCCAAAGGATACAAAAATACAGATTTGAAGGGGTACATGCACCCCAATGTTTATAGCAGCATTATCAACAATAACCAAACCATGGAGAGAGCCCAAATGTCCATCAACTGACAAATGGATGAAGAAGATGTGGTGTATGTATATATGTGTATATACATATATAGGTATACACACACACACACACACACACACACACACACACACACACACGCTGGAATATTACTCAGCCACCAAAAAGAATGAAAATTTGCCATTTGTAATGACGTGGATAGAACTAGAGGGTATTATGGTAAGCGAAATAAGTCAGTCAGAGAAAGACAAATACCATATGATTTCACTCATATGTGGAATTTAAGAAACAAAACAGATAAATATATAGGAAGTAGGGGGAAGAGAAGAGAGGGAAACAAACCACAAGAGACTCTTAATGATAGAGGACACATTGACGGTTAATGGAAGGAGGTGGGTTGGAGATGGGCTAGATGGGTGAAGGGTATTAAGGAGGGCACTTGTGATGAGCCCTGGGTGTTGTATGTAAATGACAAATGACTGAATTCTATTCCTGAAACCAATATTGCACTGTATGTTAACTAAAATTTAAATGAATGAATGAATGAATGAATGAATGAATAAATAAATAAATAAATAAATAAATAAATAAATAAATAAATATTTTAAAAATTGGGGCACCTGGGTGGCTCAGTCAGTTAAGCACGCAACTTTGGCTCAGGTCATGATCTCACAGTTTGTGAGTTTGAGCCCCATGTCGGGCTCTGTGCTGACAGCTCAGAGCCTGGAGCCTGCCTCAAATTCTGTGTCTCCCTCTCTCTCTCTTCCCTTCCCCTGCTTGTGTTCTGTCTCTGTCTCTCAAAAATAAATAAATGTAAAAAAAAATATTTTTTTAATTAAAATTAAAAGTATGATAAAATGGACTTCATCAAAATTTAAACCTTTTTCTCTTATAAAGACACCATTAAGAAAATAAAGACAGCCATAAAGTGGGTGAATATATTTGTAAATCATATCTTGATAAATAACCTGTATTAAGAACATATAACTGACTCTTACAACTTAAAAATGAGAAGAAAACAGCCCAATTTGAAAATAAGAAAGATATTTAAATATATATTTAATAAAAATATTGTGTCAATAAGGACATAAAAAGATATTCAACATCATCTGTCATTAGGGGAATGCAAATTAAAATCACAATGAGATATTGCTAAATGTGTATTAGAATGGCTAAAATAAAAAAGACTGAAAATATCAAGTGTTTGCAATAATTTGGAAAAAATGGAACCTCATAAATCCCTGGTGGAAATGTATAACGCTAAAGCATTCTTTGGAAAACATTTTGGCAGTTTCTTAAAAAGTTAAACATATATTGTCTATAAAAGTCTGTGGTTCCACTCTAATTCTCCATTATTGAATAGAAATGAAAATATGTGTCCACAGAAAGACCTGTTCATAGCAGAATTATTTATGAGAACCAAAAGGTAAAAACACCTATCAAATAATGAATGATGAAAATGTGGTGTATTTGCACAAAAGAATATTAGTCATCAATGAAAAGTAATAAGGACAACAGAACGGGTGACTCTCAAGTGTATTATGCCAAGTGAAAGTAGCGAGCACAAAAAGTCACATACTGTATCTTTCCATTCATATTAAGTGTCCCAGAATGGCACATCTATAGAGACAGGAAGTAGATTAGTGATTGCCTGGGGCTGAGGTTGAGAATGTATGGTGACTGCAAAGTTTTGGAGACAGTTTTAGAGGTGATGGAAATATTCTAAATCTAGTTTGTGGTTATAGTTGTACAACTCTGTAAATTTGCTAAGAATAATTGAATTGTACACTTACAACATAAATTTTATCATTCGTAAACAATACTTCAAAAAGAGCTCTTATGAAATTAAAAATGCAAGAGAGGCATTATAGTATAGCCTTTAAGAGTATAGATACCAAATCCAGATTTATAAGATTTACAACCCACTCTACCTCTTAGTAGCTATGTGCAAGTTATTCCAGGTCTCTGTGCCTTGTTAGCTTATATTTTACAAATGCCAATTAAAGCTCTAAAACTGGATAGTATTATGTAGGGAGACAAGATATCTAAGCACTGAGATTCAGAGTACAATAACTAGATTAATGTCTTTTACACTGAATCCTAACACCAGTGATTCTCAGTATCTCATCTATTTCCTATGGTATGCACTACCCATGGGTAATATAAATTTTACCTCTGAGGTGCCTGGGTGGCTCAGTCAGATAAGCATCCAACTGCAGCTCAGGTCATGATCTTACGGTTTGTGGGTTTGAGCCCCGTGCCAGGCTCTGCTGACAGCTTGGAGCCTGGAGACTGCTTCTGATTCTGTCTCCCTCTCTCTCTGCCTGTCTCTCTCTCTCTCTCTCTCTCTCTCTCTCTCTCTCTCTCTCAAAAATAAACATTAATTTTTTTTAAATTTACCTCTGGTAGAAGGTATGTATATCAGAATCTCAAAGTGGTAGGGGTGCACGAAATAAGGAGGTAAACAATGGGCTGAATATGGTAGTTTGAAAATGTTTATGCCAATGATTAAGCTATGCCATCTCATTATTGACTTAAAGCCACTGAGTAAATAGTTTCTTTTTTACTGCTTTGGAACTGAGACAAATTTGTGACTTGGTTATTTGGTGTGTTATCTCATCCCATTGGAATTATCTAAGTACATTTTCAAAATGAGCACATATATCAGAGATTATTCTTACTATGCTATTTGCTGATTACTTTCTATTATAGCATTGACACAATAGTCAACGTTTGTTTTATATTTATTATATAGTGCTTTGCATTTTTAGGATTTTTTTTGGTACATATGTCTTATCTCCTGAACTAGACTGAATACCACATGTAAGTCATTTGCTTTTACATGGGAATGTATGCCATGCATTAACCCAACTAGAAAAAAATTCCAACTCAGAAGCTACTGCATTTATGTTCTTAGTGCCCTTTTGCCTTTGGCTCAGGGAAAGTGATCCTCCTGGAAAATGAGGCTCTGGTCTTCTCTCACTTTACTAAGCTGCTTACCCATTTCTTTACCCTTATACTACCTCAACATCTAGAACACATTCCTTACCTAGAACATTGTGGAGCTATACACATAACATCTGTACACCTCAAAATATGCATGTCATACAATTAAAAAGATTTAAAAATTATAAAATGAATATGAGTCAAAATGAATCACCCAGCTCTTAACAACTGCCTCACAGAAAACCATTAAATTATTTCTAGATTTTTGCATATAGAATACTAATTTTTTAAAGCGGAGGCATAATGTAGGAAAAAATTCTAGAGAAAAGAAGTTTCTGAACTAACTGAAGTCCTAAAAGTTAAAGATCTAAATTTTATTGAGTATATGCACTCATTGTTCAGTGAGACTCTCAACACATTAAGAGTAATAAAGGAAGGAGAAACAAATTTAGTAGGGCACAAAGGCCTTTGGAGTTCAGTCTGAGCCCGCTGTACACAGTATGTCACCTGGGCTTTTTAGAAATGGAATAATCTGTTTTGAATTCTGAGGAATATTCTTTCTACAAACCAAAGAGTAGAAAACACTTCAGAAGTGGTTGAGGTGCTAGGTAGGCTCTTTCTATGACCATGGAGTAAAGGGCAGGGTGTGAGATTTATGATGCAAAAGAAAAAAAATAGTAAGTCATTACTAGCTATTATCAGTAGAGGATGAGCCATTTCAAATAAACCATCACCAAACACCCAAAACAAGCAGCATATTAGTCATAAGAATGCCAGTTGTCTGCAGGCTTACCATTAAATCCTTGTGCTATAGGCAAAAGTCTTTAGTACATTGGGCCTTCTAATGTACATTTAGTACCTTGGGCCTCCTAATTAGAAGACCACCAGTTTAGCAGTGCATTTAGCCTTTATAGGGAACACATCTAAATTTTAACAATTACTTCAGACATGTAGCTCCAGACTCATTTTCTGACTTTCACACTTTTCCCCACTCTCCATATATCTGTAGATATGTGTGATTTCAGCAAACAAAGCTCTCATGTTTCTGTTTTTGCACACATTTTTTAAGCCTGAAATGCCATTTCCTTTGATATGTGTAACAAATTTCCTTCAAGTCTTTGCTTAAATATTACCTCTTCCATGATGCTTTTTATGTGTGCTATAGGCATAGAGAGTTCTCTAGCTCACAGAAATCACAGAGCACTTTGGGCAAACACCTCAGTCCTTAGCACTGTTGAAATGAGTTTCTAGGTCCAAGATGGAGCTCCTTCTGTTTGGGGTGCCATGTCAACAAACTGAAACTTAGATAACTTTTGTGTTCCTGTAAATATTCTACTTGGCCAGAAACACTGTATAGCCACTCAGCCAAGCCCCAAATGCCAAGCCAACTCTGGGCCTTTTTTATCCCAAACAAGGTTGACTATGTGGTCTCACCCAATCAGATATTTTCTATTTTTCTCTTCCTAGTTCTTTATTCTTTATCATATGAAAGCTTTCTATCTTCTGCCACATTTTCCAATTTTGCAGTAGGAGAATGTCTACTTCATGAAGTGAAATAAAGTTTGTTATTATTACCTAAGGTGTTTTCTTTAATCATTTTAACAGCACATAAAATTATCATGATCTGTTTATGTGTCTGTCTTCTGAACAGGCCTGTGAGTAACTTAAGAGAAGAGACTCTATCATTGTAAGTAATCCTAGCCCTACTATGGTTGTTGGCCCATAAGAGATAGGCAATAAATTCTTGACTTAATAAATATTTCTGCAAGACAGAGTAATTCTTTTCAACCCTGTTTCCCAAAAGAAACTGCGGCCCACAGAGGAGAAATGCTTTGTCTATGGTTACATGCTGATGTGGGCCAAAGTTGGGACTCTTACCCAGAGTCTTAATTCCTACGCTAAAGTTTATTTCACTATAACATGCAGTCTTCACTCTATCTAGGAGTAGCATCTAAAATAAAATAATAAAATGAAATGAAATGCAATAAAAAATAATAAAATAAAATAAAATAATAAAATAAAATAAAATAAAATAAAGTAAAATAAAATGGCTTGGTTCTTTAGAACTACAGAGAATCTTCTGGTGATCTGTGAATCAGTCCCACCCTTGTGTTAGAATGAGTTTTTTAAACAGACTCAATCTGTCTGGAGATCAGCTTCTTGCCTTTGAGAGTAAAGGCAATTCTTGTTATTTCAAGACCCTGATTTTCCTCTTGAATCTGACCACTTGGGAATACATTCTTCCTTTCTTCCTTCCAGCTCAATGCCAGTTCTCCTATAAAGCCCTTTCATATCTGGACCCATGCTTCCAATTCATAATGAAACCTGTACTTTTTAGTTCACAGCACTTCATTGTTGGCTTTTCGTGAAAATTCCATTATGCCTGATAGTACAGTGAATGATGTGTCCTATCTTTCCTGCTAGGATATGAGCTCTTCAAGGGTAGGGGTTGATATCACCATATAGAATACACAGCATAATTTTGTGTATGTGTAACTGGGGACTTGTACTATTACTTGCTTCTCACCTCATTGTAAGCTTTTTCAGAGCCCAAAATGAGTCACTCTACATCTTCTATGCTCTTACTTCTGTTCATTAGAGTGAGGCTTACTAACTGGGGTTCTGTGACTCAGTTTCTAGTTTAATGAAAGAGGAACTACAGGTGGAATCCCCTAGAGCAAAATCCATTACAAAAAAGAACTGTGAAACAAAGCTATCAGTGCCTAGTTGATTTGATTACATTAAATCCTATACAGCTAACAATGTGACCCAAATGCCCTCCCTGGTTCCTGACCATTTCAGAGGCAATCTCTATAATAAAGACTCCTGTGCAAGCTATTTGCATCTAAACTAGGAAGAGACTAGCTTTACTGTTAACATTTTCACAATTTATCTTTGAAATAATCTGTCTTTGGAACATCCCAAGTAAATAAGCAAAACTGACCCAATCATACAATGAAAGAATAAAGGAAGCAATGAAGCTCTGAATATGACAGTAAGCCTCTTTTAATTGCTTCAAAAAATGCTCCTTTCTTGTCAATGATACATTATGGAGAAGTGAGTTCTTATTTTCTTTAATTTTCAGCTAAATGTGAGATACTATTACTGTGTAGCTTAACACAAAAATATACTTTGTGCAATGTATTCAATTTTATAAAATTTCATTGTGTCAAAGTTCTGAGCTTCAGAGCTGAATTTCCAACTGCAGCTTGTCATGTCCACCTCAGACTCATTATACTTAAACTTTATATCCCCTACGTTCCCTTCTTAGAGGAAGTGGTGGGATGTAGTAAAGGGAAAAGTGTTTGCTTTAACCTAAAAGTGACTTGGGTTTCTGTACAAGTTCTGCCACTTACTAGTGGTATGACTTTGGCTCAGTTCAGTTTACTAATCAAAAAAGTGGGATTATGAAAATAAAAACCTCCAAAGTGGACATGTGCCAGGATATATCAAGCAATTCATAAGGCTTATATCATATTTACTCCACACAATAGCCTTATGAGACAGGCATTGTTATGATTCACTATATTTTACAGATGAAGGACCAGAAGTAGTCTTAATGCAGAACCTACCTTCTTAATCACAATGTTGCATACATTGCACAATGCACAATCACTGCCATGAGAAATGAGATAAATATGTGTGAAGCACCTAACACATCACCTGGCATATAGAAAATCCTAAATAAGTGTAGATTCTCTAAACACACTTTTCTCTCTATAAAATATCTGCTGCTTCTACATTGCTTTTAAAAATAAAATAATAGCACCACAATCTTCTCAGTATCCAGAGAAAATATGTAAGGGACATTCTCAATATTCCTTCTTCCTCATTACCCCATATCTAGTTGGACACCAAGTTCTTTTGAAAGCCTCTACTTTCTTCTCCACTCTTACTTTTTGCTGCCTTTGCTTCATCCCTGAATAGTCTTTCCTGGATTACAAAATGGTCAACTAACTGGTATCCCTGCTTCCAACTGATTCTCCAGAGTGCAACCTTACATTTTAATAATAATAAAAAAAAACCCTCTGGAATTGGCAGAGAACTTCAGCCATTCACCAAATCCATTCTCACTTTTACTTGGGAACATAGCAGTGTTGCTTTTCTCAGCCTCCCTTGCAGTTAGGCATGTCCACGCGACCTCACTCTAGCCAAAGAACTATCAGTAGAAATAAGTATGCCACTCAAGACCCAGATTTTAAACACTACCCACATACAGTCCTGAATGCTTTTTCATCTTCTACTTACTTGATACAGAGAAGCACAGTGGTCTTGGAAACCATGTATTGAATATGGCAGACACCAGATGAAAGGAGCTTGGGTCCCTGAAACACTACTTAGGAATGAGCCACTTGCCAATGAGGAACACCTGCTTGATAATTTATAATTTAGAATTTAAGGAACAAGAAATACACTTCCATCAGGTTTAAACTATTGTACATTTTTGAGTTCAGCAAATTGTAACACAAATGATCTGATTATGCTACTCCATTTTTTTAAAAAAATCAATAATGCTTCCCTATAAGTACAGGATGAATATATTCTGTATCACTTCCAGATTATTATCCCTCATCTATTATGCAGAAATCCTTCCAAATAGGTATGCTATTTGGCTATATTTACCACTACCCCTCCTTATCACTGCCATTTTCCAAGAACTTATTTATTTCTCCACATTCAATAGGAATGTTAATACTTGGATTATTATTTTTTCTAACCCTTAGTACTTTCATTATCCAGGGAGACTTCTTTACTCGTTAGTAGCACTCATACAACATCCTGACCCTCATCAACTTCCAATCAGGTACCAAATACCACCAATGCTACATATTGTATATCTATATTCTTCTTCAAAACCTTTTTAGTGCAAAAAGCAATAGCTTGAGACAGACCTGCATTTGCCTAATAAGTGCATCATCTTGGGCAAGTCATTTTTATTTTTCAAGCTTCACTTACTGGATCAGTTCAATAGGGATAATAATGCCTATATTGAACAGTTTTTGTGAATATTACAGATATTTTACATAAAGTGGAACATAGTATGTGTTCAACACAAAATAGTTGTTATTAATATTATTGTTAGAGTATTATAGCTCATATGTATAGCTTATCTTCATCCTTGCCTTCTTCCCATCTACCTTCCACCATTGTTCCCAGACTGATGTGTCTAAAATGCAAATCTGTGCCATTCCCTTGCAATAAACTCTTTAATGGCCTCCTATTATTTTTATGCCAATGTAGCTCATACTCTCCACTCCAATACTCTGCACATTACTCTATGGTCCAGTCATACTGAATTTCTTTTCACTTCTATAGTGTATCATTACTACTTCCTCCACCTCGTTCTCCTGGACTTCATACCGGCCATACTCTCTCTGGAACATTCCCTCCCTATCTTTTAGTCTAATTTATTTCTACATATCTTTTAAGTCTCAGTTTAAAAGTGATTTCCTCTAAAATTCATTGTAGATATTCCCCACAGACTCACTTCATTGTCCTTGCTAAATGTTTCCATAGCATTCTGTACTTCCCTGATCACAGCACTTATTCTGTTATCATTATGGTTTAATTGTTTCACCCACTAGAATGTAAGTTATATGAGGGCAGAGACCTCATCTATTTTTGCTTACCACTTTATCCCTAGTGCCCAGAATATTGTTTGAGTCTCATTAAGCCTCCTAGAAGTAATTTTGGAAGAATAAATAAATGAAAGTTCTAAAGAAAGACATGGATTTTCTGATGCATGATGTCAATTCATTAATACCTATCTTTATGCATGCTATTGCCTTTGCCTGGAATACCCTCCTATAGCTCACCTCATCTCTCACCTGTTTGATAGTTACCTATAACTCCTTCAAGATTCAAGACACAGGATTAATTGGCTCCTTTTTACAACTTTCCTTGATGCCTCCACATGATTTTGGATATTCCTCACCCTATGATTCTATCACATTTCACACCTCCTTTGGTTTAAGGGCTTTTACATTATTTTGCAGCTATCTGTACACAATGTCTGCTTTAATTACTAGACTGTAAGGTCATTATGAGCATGAGATGTGTCTTATTTATCTTTGTAGCTCAGCACATGTCTCAAAGCCTTAAACATAATAAGTACTCATAAATGTGTTGAATGCATGATTCAGGTCAATGGGAATAAATCTAGTTAAATTCAATAGGTACTTGTCCCTACTACTCAAATAATCAGTGGAACTTGCTTTTACTGCATTATGTATTATGCAACATTTACACATAATAGGTATAAAGAACAATACAATGAACATGTTTATCCATATCTGCCTCAATAAATGTCATTAATAGAAATGAAATATCCTATATATCTATGTCTAAAAAATGGAAAATACTTCACAAACGTATGTATCATCCTGATCTGGGCTCTGTTTGTCTTCTCTGTACTGTTTTAATTTTAGTATGTGTGCTGCTGAAGAAAGCAGCAGGTAATGTGCTTTGACCTGCATTTTTATGTTTGTCCTGAGGTCTCAAGATGAAGGTTTCATTCTAAACTGCCCTAGTTACATAACTATGAAATCTTTGGTGAGATTTTCTAAAGCTGACCCTCTGTAGTTTTCCATAGAATTGGGATAAGATTTCCAAGGGTCAAAATAATAATTATAACAATAACAATAATAATAATAATGTAGAATAACACTTCCTGAAAAATTATAAGTGTTCTTTTACCCTTATCTAATTTATACTTTTCATATGTCTGCAAGACAGGCAGCAGCTACATTATCATCAGAATGAGAAAGCAGATAGTTTGTGTCTTGCAAAAGGTCACTAGATGAATAAATTGTGGAGCCATAGAGCCGAGCTTTACTATTTTCAGTTTTGAACATAGGTCTCCCTCCAGACCCATCCTCCTGGGTCCAAGGTGAATCATTTACTATGTAAGGTAACCAATGGCCTTATGCTTCTGAACTGCTATACTTCCTTTATTCTATACTTCAGAATAAACACACAGGCATTACACATAGATTCCTATTTTATCAAACTCCACTTTCTTGTCCAGTTCAGACTGGGATGAATGAATTAATGGTCATCTTCTTCCCATTCATCTAACTTTATTTTCTGGTGACTAATCCTTTGGTCTATTTCATCTGCTGCCCTCCTCAATCTTCATATTTCATCATATTTCTATCTTCTTCATATTTCAACATTCCCATCTTTCCCTGTCTTTTCTTCTTTTTTTTCTATCATGCCTCCAAAACTCAAACCTATATTCGATTCTATTTTCTTTTATTATTCACTTTCTCCATTATTCTGTTCTCTTCATTCGTTCTCTATTCTTTCTCTTCAATCTCCGTGTGTTGATTTCCTCTTCTGCCCCTCACTTGCTCTTCATTTTCTTATGGATTTTTACCCATCCACATCTCATCATCCTCATCCATCTCTCCAACTACCTCATTCCACAATCCCCTCCTCTGTTAATATATAGTCTGCTTCATTCTCTCCACAATTGTATACACTCTCATCTCTTCTTCAAACCCTTCTCTTTTATGCACTTTGTTACAAGTATGTCACTCTTATATTTCTGCACTTATGCTCTATTCTCTCCAAATTCTCCTTCATACATTATAACTGTTCATATTTCTACTCTGTCCTATGAAATGTCCCATTTCTACCATATCTGCAGTCTTTGTCTTTCCAATGTCCACTTTCTGCTATCTCACAAATAAGTGCAAGTCTCTACATTTAAAAAAGCAACTATTTATTTTGCCCCAAATGTATCTTTCATTTTCAAACAAGCTCCCAAAAAGTATTTTCTTTATTTACTATCTTCACTACTTCTATGCCAACTCCTAAAAACTCATTAGTACACTAAATAATACATTGAAACAGTGTATGTGAAGAATGCCAATGTCTTCTATGTTGCCAAACCTAATACATTTAATTCTCTATATTCTTGATCTCTTTGTAATAATCAAAAATGTTGTAAAAATGTATAAATAATAGTAAAGAGGATGAACTTGCAGCAAAACTGCCAGAGTATGAATGATGGATCAACCATTTCCTCCCTAGGTGATCCTAAAATTTTTCTTACCCACTCTTGTCTCAATTTCCTCAACTGTAAAGTGGAAATAATAGTACCTATCTTACAAAGTCATTAGTTTATAAAAGTGGAGTGATAAGAACTGTCCATAGCACATTATAAATACTATACTGATGTTAACGTTTATACTTAGCTGTTACTGATGTTATTATTATTGATCACTGTCTTCTTTTTTGAAGCCCTTTACTCCTTTGATATATCAGTCAAAATAGGTTAGATTAACATGTAGTAACAACAAACGCTAAAATTTGAGTGTCCTAAAACAACAGAGATTTATTTCTCACTCACACTACATGTCTATCTCAGGTTGTGGGGAGGGGCATTCTCTTCTATAACATCTTCAATAAGGGACACAGAATGATAGAGTCAAGGCCACCTGGCATAATGCTACTCACTGTGGCCAGGGGAGAGGAACATGGAAAATTATGTACTGCTCTTAAAAGTTTCCCAACCTCCCTCAGAAATGACACATGTTATTTCCAGTCACATTTGGTTAGTCAAAGTCACCTATACATGCCCAACTGCAAGGCTATATGGAAGTAAAATACTACCATGTACACAGAAGGACTTGAGTTGGAAATACTGAAAGTAGCAGTACTGACTATCAAACTTAGATTTCAAGATACTGTACACTGGGAGTTCTATTAACACCTTCCTTACTTTTTCTTCTTGGTCCTTCATAGGTTCCTCTTTCTCCACTTCTGTTGTAATAATGATGCTACATGATTTGATCCTTGATATGATTTTCTCACTCTGCATACTTTCCTAAAGTGAGCACATCCATTCACATGGTTGTCCCAATATGCTGACAATACCAAAATTCACATCTCTAGCTTGTATCTGTCTTTTAATCTTAAGATTTGTATATCTAACTACTATTATACCCTTGTCCCCGGATAATCTACAATCTTTTAAATCTTATCTTGCCCAAAATTAACCTTAAAGATTTTCCTATCTAAATTTCTCCTGTTTTATATGATCTGCCCTATTTTGTAGCACCATCATTCACCCATGTTATTTGGGTATTTACTACCTTGACTCCTGCCCCCCCTGTCATTCTAACATTGGCCATTTTTACTATTTCCTCAGTGTATTTCTCCTTCTTCATCTTAATCAGCTGCTCTGAATTAGAATTTCACTACCATTTGCCTAGACTATTTAAGCTATCTACTAACCATTTTCCCTAATTCCAGTTTTGTTCTCTTCAAATACATCCTTTACACAGTAACTAGAGTGCCATATATAAAATTAAAAACTGACCACCTCATTATCTTGCTTTTGTTGAAAGAAACCATTCCATTTCCTGTAACTGCTTACTTGGTTTTCTCTGTATACAATGTCCTTCCTCTCTTTCTTTCACTTTATACCAACAATTTTCTTCACTACATTCTAATAGTACAAAAATGAATGTTAATACTAATAACCAGGAGCAACATACACATATAAACATATATACAACATATATGTAAATATATAAGCTATGGGAAGAGATCAATAAAATATATATGCTAATTTTATTGACCTTTCTTCTGGATTATACTTCCCTTCCTCTCTCCACCTTCTTTTTCCCTTTTATATCCACTTTCCTTCTTTCTTTTCTCCATCATTCTCGCTTCTATTCTCATCTCTCCTCTAGTGTCTCAGCTCCTCCTCTTTAATTCAACTTTTCTCTTAATTATCCATTTGCTATCCATTCTTCTTTGCCTATATTCTTAGCTATCAAATTTTTTCAGGAGAAACAATAAATAGCAAATTTGAAGTAACTAAGGACTAGCATATGGGCAAGGATACTTTGTGTATTCATTACATGTTTACCAGGCCTGTATTATTTCAGTTTTATTGTACAAAATAACAAATACTCAAATTTAAAAACAGTCACAGAATGTGCACTGAAGGATCACATTTTTCCATTCAATAATGTTAATTCAGTTACTTAAAACTGAAACTCATTAATGTGGGAGGGAGCTACAGAACAACTGATAGCACAGGAGGTAGCAAAAACATAAAACAAGAATCAAGAAAGTTTTTTAGTGTTGGGTCAAAGATTATGGAACTGAAAATGTTTTTAAAGTCATTCTTTTTGAACGCAAAATTATACATATATATGTATATACGTACATTATATGGACTTATAAATATTTATATATATACGTATATATGTGTATATATATACTTATACATATATATGTGTATATATACTTACAAATATACATGTATATATACTTATATGTATATGTATGAGCTCATACATATAAGTATATATAAGTATATAAGTATATATATATGTAATAAGTATATATTACATATAAGGATATACATATATATAAGTATAAGCTTATACATACATATACATATAAGTATATATACATATATATGTATAAGTATATATACATATATATGTATAAGTATATAAATGATATTTAAAAGAAACATTCTTGTTTGAAAACCTCATTTGCATCAAACTCCTCAGCATTCCCAGGCAATGTGGGATAAAATATGTGTTGCTATAATTTTGTGTATATATTATCTATAACATTGTATGGTTCAGAAAATATCCATCATTATCTCATTTGATTCTCACAATTCTGCATCATAGGGGAAGTTTGTTGCTGCAATTAAACAGTCCCTTATGACTGTCACAGTGTTCTGCCTGTATATATGGCTATGAGTTTGTGTATTTAAGTGTCCTTGAATGTATATGCTTATGTGTTAATCCACGTGTCTCTGAGTATGCATACATTTATATATCATGAACATATATCTGTATATGAGAATGTTCATATGTCCAACTGCATTTATATGTGTATCTATAATATATATGTCTGTGAATGTGTATACCTGCAAATATGTTAAGTATATACCTATATGTGCATTTATAATATGTAAACTGGATAGACTTTGATAGATAGCTTAAAACATGCTACTTTCAAGCCCAGTCCTACCCCCAGTATACTTTAGATGGGGGGGGGCACCACTCTCTAACCTCATTGTGTAGAGGAGCGTTCCATTGTCCACCAGTCTGAGCAGCTTGTTAGGTGTGGTCATGTTATGGGCTACTGATTTCTTGCCATTGTGAAAGAAGGTGTCAGGTGTCCAGATCTTACTAGCCAGGAGATTGTTCAGTGGAAGGATCTTCATGGGTCCATCAAATTTAAGTCTTTCATCATGCCATGTCTGTCGAAAAAATACATCAATGGTGTACTCCTAGGGACAAAAAGAGAGAGGACAATGTTTGAACATAGTTCTGGTGACAACCCACAGTGCCCTTAGCGAGTATTAATCACTTTGCAAGATTTCTTCCAATGCACAGAAGCAGCAGTCTATTTACAGTACTTACTGGTAAGTATGGCAAATGATCATGATTGAAAAATAATGTATGGTGATCCATAAGTATGAAAATAATACATCTGACAATATTTTGCTTAGAAAGGTGACTGCCAACACTGTCCTGCACATCATACAAGCTGACCACAAGACTTTGCCTTATGGAAAGGCAAGAGTTTCTTTCTCTATGCACTGGCATCTCTAATAAGAACAAACTCTTTGCCTTGTCTATTAAATGATCCCATATGAACATTAAAGGCCAATATAAAACCACCATAAAAGCAAAACCTTAAATTTTAAAACACATTTGAGTCTCACAAAACATCTGATGAGTTCATATATTATTATCTTCAATAAATAAGGAACTCTTACCTATAAATGAGATCAAAACAAATAGACAAATAGACAAATTGGTAAATTACATTACCGAAAAATAATAAAATGGATAAAATTGCTAATAAACATGAAAAAAGTTTCAAAGTTGTTCTTAATCTAAACACAATTTAAAATAACAATAAATGTTTCAGCTTTTGGTAATAGCAGACCAAATTGTTTGTTATACTTTCTTGTAACTATTATAAAATTTGAACATATATATTAGAGAGATAGGGGGAGAAGGAGGCAGGGAAGGAGGCTGAACCTATTGAAAAGCAATGGGGCACAACTGAAAGCAGACAAAAACTTGAAGAAAATTTATTCTTGAAAGATGGCAGCAGCAATGGGTGTTCCCCCCAAACTAGAATTCTTGTGGCAGATACCACAGGTTTACTGGCTCAAGATAGCTGATAATATGGAAATTTAGGGGTGGTACTCTTGGAACCAAGAGAATGACAGAAGGGATGGGATCCCAAATCTGCATATATACTCTGCCCCGAATTTTGGCTGACCATTACACTATACACACATGAGTAAGATTCTGGGACTCTGTTAAAACATAATTCAGGCTGAAACCATAGGGAAGTCTTCCACTAAATGACAGATGACAAAACTGTTCTGAGTAATGTTTGTAAGATTGACAGAAATTGCGAAATGCGTTGGCTTAATATCTCAGGGGATAGAGTCCAAGGCTGGCCAAAAAGCTAAAAATTCAGGAGAAAGCCCTGGAAGCAAGAGAACCACTGAGATGGTGAGTCCCCAAATCTGAGTGCAAACCTTGCCAAATATTTGGCCACTAAACTACACAAGGCATGGGGGATACTTTTAGATAACTATGTAAAATTAAGAAGCAGCCAGAGCTGCCTAAAAACCTATGGCTTAAAATCCCTTAATGCCTTTTAATCACATCTGAAATAAATTTCAACATCCTTCCCTTACCTAGAAAGCACTTCATCTTCCCTTCTTCTCTGAGCTCTTCTCTAACCATTCTTTCCTCTACAAATTAGCCAGTCTGGCTTTTCTCCTCCTCCAGCATACCGAGTACATTCTTGACTAAGGATTAGAAGATTATATAAATATTGTCTAAACTGAGATACTTTTGAGAGCCAGAAAATTTTTATCAAAAATTACACCAAGACAACAGGTATAAACTAGTACTGTGTCAAGTAAAAGCTGGAACTAGACTCCCACATAAAACCAAGACCCTGAATGGCTCCAACTAAGCAAAAGGGTGATAAATAAAATGAAGTAGACAAAACCAGTCCACAACATGAAAATTCAAAAAAGGAAACTTGTCTATCCAAGCATGGTTTCTGAATTAGAGAGGCTTAGGGGAAGCATTTCTACTGAAATTTAGCAACCTTAAGCCTAATCTTATATGGCATTGATGATTAAATACACAGTATTTTCCTGGTTTTGAGTTTACAAACTGAGAAATTAACATAGGAATTTGCCTCAATGTGGGGATACCTCTATATTGACTTGCAAAAGCAAACAAAAACACCCTGGAAGGATGACCACAAATAAATGCTTGCTGAAAATAAGCTCACAGAACACATAAGGAAGTGGTCATGAGTGAGAGTCAGCTGATAAAACATATAACTGAATTAAACCTCCTCAAAGAACTTCATATAACAATCAAATAGATACTGTAAAGGAACTAAATTAAAATAATAAAGGGGGCACCTGGGTGGCTCAGTCTGTTAAGCCTCTGATTCTTGATTTAGGCTCAGGTCAAAATCTCACCCTTTGTGAGACTGAGCCCCGCATCAGGCTCTGTGCTGACAGTGCAGAGCCTGCTTGGGATTTTCTCTCCCTCTCTTTCTCTGCCCCTCCCCTGCTCATGTTCTCTCACTCACTCTCATTCTCTCTCAAAATAAAAAAAAATTTTTTTTAAATTTTTGAAAATTTAAATGATAAAGGCATCAAAAGAGGGATTAAGAACATAAAATCCAGACATTATGGGGTAGGAGCAAGAAAAAACAAATTTAAAAAAAGGTTTATTTAAAATAATCATGGGGCACCTGGGTGGCTCAGTCTGTTAAGCGGCTGACTTCAGCTCAGGTCATGATCTCGCGGTCCGTGAGTTCGAGCCCGGCATCTAGCTCTGTGCTGACAGCTCAGAGCCTGGAGCCTGTTTCAGATTCTGTGTCTCCCTCTCTCTCTGACCCTCCCCCATTCATGCTCTGTCTCTCTCTGTCTCAAAAATAAATAAATGTTTAAAAAAATTTTTAAAAGTAAATAAAATAAACAATCTGTAGGGATACCTGGGTGGCTCAGTTGGTTAAACATCTGACTCTTGGTTTTGGCTCAGGTCATGATCTCACAGTTAGTGATTTTGAGCTCTACATTGGGATCTGTGCTGGTGGCACAGAGCCTGCTTGGCATTCTCTCTCTCCCCCTTTCTCTGACCCTCACTGACTTGCACGTGCTCTCTCTCACTCACTCACTCATAAATAAATACTAAAAAATAAAATATATAATCTGTAAAAGAAATATAGTCATTGAAAATAAAAGCTCAATGGATACATTATATAAATGATTAGACAATGAAGAGAGATTAATAAACTGGAGAATGGATATGAAGAAAAATTGTTCAGTGCACATTTCAGACAAATAAATGATGAAAAAATCATGAAAGAGAAGTATAGTAACAGGAGGATAAAAGGAAAAGATTCAGCATAATCTAATAAAATTATAAGGTTAGATAATAGAGAAAATGTGGAGAAATGATATTTAAAGTACTAATAGATGACAGTTTCTTACAATTGTTGAAATATATACATCCCTAGCTTTGAGAACCATAATGAGTTGCAATCTCAGTATAATAAAAAAGACCCAAGCCAACACATAGTGGATTTGAAGAATACCAAAAAGAAGATCGTAAAAACAGCAAAATAGAAAAGGCATATTACTTACAAAGAAACAACAATTTCACTGATAGAAGACTTTGTGAAAACAATAACAGAAGCCAAAGGATTCTATAGCCAATTAGATTATCATTTAAGAGCAAGTTGAAATATAGACAATTTTAGGTAAATGAAATAAGATATTTTCATGTCTGGGTCAATCACAGCATTCAGATCTTATTCAGAAGTATTCATGTCAAAGAAGCATTCCTTGAACATACCAACATAAACAGTAATTCCCCTTTCCCTTACCATGCATTATTTTTCTTTGTGCATTATTTTGTCAGATAGCTCGGACAAAATGTATTTTTATTTGGTCACTGTTTCTTTCGTTCCACTAGTCTGGAAGTTTGGTGGGAGCAGAGACTTTGTTTTATTGTTTTATTTATTTATTTTATATAGAGATATATGCTGTATCTCTAGTACCTAAAATGCTACCTGGTATATAGTAGGTGCTCTATAAATATTTTTAAAATTTTATTTCAATTCTACTTTAGTTAACATAGAGTATTATATTAGATCCTGGTATACAATATAGTAATTCCACAATTCCACACATCACCTAGTGTTTATCATGACAAATGCACTCCTTAATCTCCATCACCTATTTCACCTACTCCCCCACCCTCCCCTCAGGTAGTCATTAGTTTCTTCTCTATAATTAAGAGCCTGTTTTTTTGTTTCTCTCTCTCTCTCTCTCTCTTTTCACTTTACTGCTTTGTTTTGTTTCTTAAATTACACATATGAATGAGATCATATGCTATTTGTCTCTGACTTATTTTGCTTAGCTTTATACTCTCTAGCTCCATCGATGTCATTGCAAATGGCAAGACCTCATTCTTTTTTATAGCCGAGTAATATTCCATTGTGTAAATATACCACATCTTCCTTATCCATTCAACTACCAATGGATACTTGGGCTGCTTCCATAATTTGGCTATTGTAAATAATGCTGCTATAAACATGTTTCCTTTCAAATAAATATTTTTTTTTCCATTTTGGGGAGAAAATCCAGAAGTGTGATTGATTACTGGATCATAGGATAGTTGTATTTTTAACTTTTTGATGAACTTCCATACTGCTTTCCATAGTGACTGCATCAGTTTGCATTCTGACCAACAGTGCAGTAGGATTCCTTTTACTCCACATCCTCACCAATACTTGTTGTTTCTTATGTTTTTGATTTTAGCCATTCTAGCAGGTATGAACTAATATGTCATTGTAGTTTTGATTTGCATTTCCCTGATTTTAAGTGATAATGCACATCTTTTCATGTGTCTTTTAGCCATCTGTATGTCTTCTTTGGAGAAATGTCTGTTCATATCTTCAGCCCATTTTTTAATTGGATTATTTGGGGTTTGTTTGGTGTTGAGTTGTGCCAGTTGTTTATATATTTTGGGTACTAACCCTTTTTTTTCCCTTCCAATATTTTATTTAAATTCAAGTTAGTTAACATACGGTGTAGTATTGATTTTAGGAGAATTTAGTGATTCATCACTTACATATAATACCCAGTGTTCATCCCAACAAGTGATGTCCTTAATGTCCATCACCCAATTTATCCCATCCCCCACCCATCTCCCCTCCAGCAACCCTCAGTTTGTTTTCTATAGTTAACAGTCTTTTATGGTTTGCTTCCCTCTGTTTTTATCGTATTTTATTTTTCCTTCCCTTTCCTTCCCTATTTTCATCTTTTTTTTGCATCTTGAATTGCTCATGAGTAAAATGATATGGTATTTGTATTTAACTTATTTCACATAGCATAATACACCCTAGTTCCACCCATGTTGTTGCAAATGGCAAGATGACATTTCTTTTGATCACTAATATTCCATTGTGTGTGTGTGTGTGTGTGTGTGTGTGTGTGTGTGTGTGTATGCCACATCTTCTTTATCCATTCATCAGTCAACAGACATTTGGACTCTTTCCATAATTTAGCTATTGCTGATAATTCTGCTATAAACATTGGGGTGCATGTACCCCTTTGAATCAGTGTTTTTGTATCCTTTGGATAAATGCCTAGTAGTGCAATTGCTGGGTCATAGGGTAATTCTATTTTTAACCATTTTTGGATATGTCCTTTGCAAATACCTTCTCTCATTCAGTAGGTTGCCTTTTACTTTTGTTGGTCGTTTCATTTGCTGTGCAAAAGATTTTTATTTCTATGTTGTGCCAATAGTACAGGACTATTCCCTTGCCTCAGGAGACATATCTAGAAAAATGTTGCTATGGTTCATGTCTCAGACATTACTACTTGAGGTCTCTTCTAGAATTTTTATGATTTCAGGTCTCACATTTAGGTCTTTAATCCATTTTGAGGTTTTTTGTTTTTTTTTTGTATGGTGTAACAAAGTGTTCAATTTCATTCTTTTGCATGGTACTGTCCAGTCTTCCCAACACCATTTGTTGAAGAGACTTTTTCCCAATCGATATTCTTGCCTCCTTTGTTGATTAGTTGACCATAACATTGTGGGTTTACTTTTGGGTCTTTTACTCTGCTGAATTAATCTATGTGTCTATTTCTGTGCCATTACCATACTGTTTTGATTACTACAGCTTTGTAATATAACTTTAAATCTGGAATTGTGATACCTCCTGTTTTGCTTCTCTTTCTCAAAATTGCTTTAGCTATCAGTGTCTTTGTGGTTCCATATAAATGTTAGGATTGTTTGTTCTAGTTCTGTGGAAAATGTTGTTGGTAATTTTATAGGGATTGCATTAAATATGTAGATTGTTTTGGCTAATATAGACCTTTTAACAATATCTGTTCTTCCAATCCATTGGAATAGAATGTCTTTCCATTTCTTCATCTTCAATTTCTTGCATCAATGTTTTATAGTGTTCAGAGTACATGCCTTTCACCTCTTTGGGTAGGTTTGTTCCTAGATATCTTACTATTTGGGATGTGATTGTAAATGGGATTGTTCTCTTTTTTTTTAAGTTTATTTTTAGAGAGAGAGCAAATGAGCACAAGTGGGGGTGGGGTAGAGAGAGGGAGAGACAGGATCGCAAGCAGGCCCTGCTCTGTCCATGCAGAGCCCAACACAAGGCTCGAACTCATGAACTGTGAGATCATGATCCAAGCCAACACCAAGAGTTGGACACTTAGCCAACTGAGCCACACAGGTATCCCAATGGGATTGTTTTCTTACTGTTTCATTATTAGTATATACAAATGCAACAGGTTCCTGCACATTGATTTTTGTATCCTGTGGCTTTACTGAAATCATTAATAAGTTCTAATAGTTTTTTGGTGGAGTCTTTAGGGTTTTCTACACATAGTATCATGTCATCTGCAAATACTGAAAATTTTACTTCTTCCTTACCGATTTGATACTTTTTTATTTCTTTTTGTTGTCTAATTGCTGTGGCTAGGACTTCCAGTACTATGTTAAATAAAAGTGGTGAGGGTGGACATCTTTGTCTTGTTCCTAACTTTAAGGGAAATGCTCTCAGTTTTTTCCCATTGAATATGATATTGACCGTGGGTTTTTCATATGTGGCCTTTATTTTACTGAGGTATAGTCCCTCTCAACCTACTTTGTTGAGGGCTTTTATCATGAATGGATGTTGTACTTTGTGAAATGCTTTTTGTGTCTTTTGAAATAATCATGTAGTTTTTACCCTTTCTTTTATTAACATGATATATCACATTGATGACAAATTTCTTCTATTACTATGATGTATCACATTAATGTACAAATTTCTTTTTTAATATGATGTATCACATTAATTGATTTACAAATACTGAATCACCTGCCTTCTGGGAATAAATTCCACTTGATGGTAATAAATGATTTTTTAATGTATTGTTGGATTCTGTTTGCTAATATTTTGTTTAGGATTTTTTTTTATCCATGTTCATGAGAGAGATTGGCCTGTAGTTTTCCTTTTTTGTGGTATCTTTATCTGGTTTTGGGATCAGGGTGACATTAGCCTCATAGAACAAATTTGGAAGTTTCCCTTCTATTTTTGGGGATTGAGAGGAATAGGTTTTAACTCTTCTTTAAAAGTTTGGTAGAATTTCCCTGGGAAGCCATCTGGTCCTGGCCTTTGTTTGGAATTTTTTGATTACTGATTCAATTTCCTTGATGATAATCAGTCTGTTAAAATTTTCTATTTCTTCCCAGTTCAGTTTTAGATTTTATGCTTCTAGGAATTTATCCATTTCTTCTAGATTGTCCAATTTAACGACATATAATTTTTCATAATATTCTTTTACAATTGTTTGTATTTCTGTGGTGTTGGTTGCTATTCCTCCTCTTTTATTTCTGATTTTGAGTACTTCTCTTTCTCTCTCTCTCTTTCTCAATATTTCTCTTTTGATGAGTCTGGCTAGAGGTTTATTAATTTTGTTGATCTTTTCAAATAACCAGCTCCTGGTTTCATTGATCTATTTAATTGCATTTTAATTTCTATATCACTTATCTATGCTCTAATTTTTATTCTTTCCTTCTTTCTGCTGGTTTTAGAATTGTTTCTTGTTCTTTATCTAGCTCCTTTAGGTGTAAGGTTAGGTTGAGATATCTCTTGCTTCTTGAGGTAAGCCTGTATTGCTATTAACTTCCCTCATAGGACTGTTTTTGCTGCATCCCAAGGAAGTTGGACCATTGTGTTTTTATTTTCATTTGTTTCTATGTACTTTTTGATTTCTTCTTTGATTTCTTTGTTGACCCATTCATTGTCTGGTAGCATGTTATTTAATCTCCATAAATTTATGCTCTTTCCAGATTTTTTCTTGTTGATTTCCAGTTTCATAGCATTGTGGTCAGAAAAGATGCATGGTATTACTTCTTTTTGAATTGTTGTGACTTGTTTTATGGCCTAATATGTGATCTATTCTGGAGAATGGTACATGTACACTTGAAAAGAATGTGTATTCTGATGTTTTATGATGGACTGTTCTGAACATATCTGTTAAATCCACCTAGTTCAGTGTATCACTGAAAGCCACTGTTTCCTTGTTGATTTTCTGCTTACACGATCTGTCCATTGCTGTAAGTGTGTGGTTAAAGTCCCCTACCATTATTGTATTACTATCAATTAGTTCCTTTATGTTTATTATTAACTGTTTTATGTATTTGGGTGCTCACATGTTGGATACATAAATATTTACAATTGTTCTTCATGTTGGATTGTCCACTTTATTTTTTTTTGTGTGTGTCCTTCTTTGTGTCTGTTTATAGACTTTCTTTAGCAATAAATATTGCTACTCTGGCTTTCTTTTGACATCCAGTTGCATGACAAATGTTTCTCCATCCCCTCACTTCCAATCTGCATGTGTCTTTAGGTCTGAAATGAGTGTTTGTAAGCAGCATATGGATGGGGTCTTGTTTTTTTTTTTTAATCCATTCTGACACCCTATGTCTTTGATTGGAGATAGGAGCATTTACTTCACTTATATTTTTATATATAACATTTGCAAGTAGCAGTCTAAATTAAGAAAATGATGATCACTTAATTTTGAACTCATTCTTTACTCTTCCCCCTCCTTGTTTCAAATAGTTGGTATCATATTTTACATCCTTTTATTTTATTAATTCCTGGACTGATTTTTACGGGTATACTTATTTTTACTGCCTTTTTGTTTTCTACTTTCCTTACTCCTACTTATGGTCTTTTCTTTCCCTTCAAAGGATCCCCTTTAGTATTTCTTGTAGGGGTGGTTTAGCTGTCATGAGTTCCTTTAGATTTTGTTTATCTGAGAAACTCTTCATCTCTTCTTCTATTCTGAATGATAGCCTTGTTGCATAGAATATTCTTGGCTGCAGATTTTTCCCTTTCGGTATTTCGAATATATCCTGCCATTCCCTTCTAGCCTGCAAAGTTTCTGCTTAAAAATCAGCTGATCACCTTATTGGGTTTCCTTTGTATGTAATCATCTTCTTTTCTCTTACAACTTTTAAAATTCTTTATCACTTTTTTTTGTCATTTTATTGCTGTGTGTCTTGGTATGGACTTCCTTGAGTTGAATTTGTTGGGGGATCTCTTTGCATCCTGAATCTGGATCTCTATTTCCCTCTCCAGATTTGGGAAGTTTTCAGCTATTATTTCTTCAAATACATTTCCTGCCCTCTTTTCTATCTCTTCTGGGATCCCTAAAATGTGAGTGTTGTTATGGTTGATGGAGTCACTGAGTTCCTTAAGTCTATTCTCATTACGCAGTATTTGTCTCTTATCTGTTCAGCTTGATGATTTACATTACTCTATCCTCCAGGTCACTGATATGATCCTCTGCTTCCTGTAGCCTACTGTGTATTCCATCTATTGTATTTTTAATTGAATGTCTAGAGTTCTTCATCTCTGATATGTTATTTTTTATCTTTGTGAATTGTCTCACTGATATCCTCCACTCTTTCCTCAAGTCCAATGAGTATCTTTATGATCATTGCTTTAAATTCTCTATCCAGCATATTATTTATTTTAGTTTTTCTCTTAGATGTCTTGCTGTGATTTTGTTGTGTTCTTTCATTTGGGACAATTTCCTCTGTCTCCTCATTTTGTCTACCTCTGTGTGTCTGTTTCTGTGTATTAAGAAAGTCAGCAACATCCTCTGCTTTTGAAAGTGGTGGCTTTATGAAGAAGAAGTTCTGTAGTGCTCTGCAGTGCAGTATCCCCTGTTCACCAGAACTCCTATGTGTGTTGCTTGCATCCTGCTATTGTGTCTGAGTAGGTTTCCCTTTCAACCCAGACTTCTTCACTGACTCTCTGCCTGTTGTGGGCTTTGCTTGCACTCTGTGGTGTTCATGAGACCAAGGCAGGCTGGCTTTGAGGAGACATGACTGTAGGAGAGCTTGGAGGTAGGGTGGTGGTATTAGCAAAATTTACACTAAGCTACTAGTCCTAGACTGAGCCCCCAAAGCACAGAAACATCCAGGGGTGTGGCATGCAGCATCAGTGGTGGCCAGGAGCACAAGGTATCTGTGCACATGGCAGCTGGGCAGGGTGTGCTCATGGCATTAAGAAAATTTGCACTGGGGCACCTGGGTGGCTCAGTCGGTTAAGCGTCTGACTTCGGCTCAGGTCATGATCTCATGGTCCGCGTCGGGCTCTGTGCTGACAGCTCAGAACCTGGAGCCTGTTTTGGATTCTGTGTCTCCCTGTCTCTCTGCCCCTCCCCTGTTCATGCTCTGTCTCTCTCTGTCTCAAAAATAAATAAACGTTAAAAAAAAAACTTAAAAAAAATAAAATGTTATATTCTAAAAGAAAAAAAAAAAAGAAATTTGCACTGAGCCAGTAACTCTAGGCAAGAACCCCCAAGCATGGTGGCTTCAGGGATGCAGCACAGGGAGGCAGTGGCTGCACAGGGCATGTGTGGTACTAACAAAATTTGTGCTAAATCCAGGTCAGAGGCTAGTGGGCTTGAAGTGGGCCAGTCCTCTGGAGACTCGTGGGTAGAGCACACTTCTAGGTTAAGTCACAAGTGTCTGTGCAGTGCCACTTCTCACTAGTGGCTCTAAGTTTATGTTGCAGAGTGGGGTAGGAATAAGGTGCCTGCCAGCTCCTTTGTTCCCAGAGAAGTCCCCCAATATACAATATACTCCAAAATCAGTATGAACAGATCTCCTTCCAATTGTGCAAGGTGTCACATCTATGTTGCCTTTCCTCTATCTGTTGTTTCTTTAAGGGTAGTGACCTGGCTCTCACTTGCCCTCCCTGCTTGCCCAGTGCTGAGTCAGTTGACTTTTAAGGCTCCAGGCTCTAAGTCCCACTGTTATATAAACTCATGGAATTCACTCCCCTGGTTTTTAAGACCAGACATTATGGGGATTCACTTTCCCTGTGTGGGCTCCCTGTTGCTTTCCCCTCTCCATGATCACAGTTCCCTCCCTTCTACAGACATCTCCCTACCACACTGGTTCTGCCCATCTAATTTTTCTGATGCACTTCTTGTCTACATTTAGTGGAGTTTGTTCTGCCAGTCTTTGGATCACTCTCTAGTTTATTGGCTTGGATGCAAATGATATCTAGTTGTAAACATGGGAAGGAGTGAGCCTTGGGTCCTCCTACTCCACCATCTTGCACCCCTTTCTACCAAAGAGCTTCCAAAAGTATAAATATTTTTTACAAATAAAATATTGAATGAATCCTCATGAAAAGAACTACTAAAATGAGTTTTTTATGTAGTTGAAAATTAAACCAGCAGCAAGAAAGGGGTGCTTGGGTGGCTCAGTCGGTTAAGTGTCCAACTTCAGGTGAAGTCATGATCTCGCCGCCTGTGAGTTCAAGCCCCACATCAGGCGCTGTGCTGATAGCTTGGAGCCTGGAGCCTGCTTCTGATTCTGTGTCTCCCTCTCTCTCTCTGCCCATTCCCTGCTCGTGTTCTGTCCCTCTCACTCTCAAAAAAAGGAATAAATGTTAAAAAAATGTTTAAACTGCAGCAAGATGAAAGAAGGAATAGTGAGCACAAGTATTAATAAACTTATGGGTAAACAAATAATGGCTCTCTACAAATAATAATAAGGACTATAGAAACTAGGTAAAATAAATAACTAAAGTAAACCTAATGGAAGGAGGGAGTAGGAATATATTGGTTAATGCATTATTGCATTATTTGGGAGGAGAGTGAAGATATTAAACTTTAGGTCACGTATGCATGTAAACATTTAAAGTAACCACTAAAGAATGTACTAGAAACAAAATGTAAAACTTACAAAATAGTAGCGAAAAACAATTAGGAATATAGAAAATGCTTCATTCTATAGAAAACAAGAAAAAAATAAAGCATGAAAAAACATGGGGAAAAGAATACATAAGATAGTAGAAACAATATACTCTAAGGTTAAATAAACAGTATAGCCACATACTATACACACACACACACACACACACACACACACACACACAAGGGTACACCTAAATAAACATAAAAACACAGGTTAAAAGTAAAGTAATAGAAATATATATGGGCAAATCCTATCAAAATAAAGTGGTAAAACTATAAAGTGCAGACAGAGTGGACTGTAAGATAAACATTTTTTCTTTGGGATAAAATATCTCATTACATTAAAAAATAAAGTATCTTCAGTGGAAAAATAACAACTCTAAATTTTTATGTGTAAGAAATGTGGACTCAAAATACATAAGGTAAAAATTGAATTATGAAGAGAAAGTAACAAACCTTAGATTCTCAAAAAATGGAAGAACAATCAGACCAAAAATTTGCATGATTAAAATATGTAAACAACCCAATTGACAAGATGGGCTAATATAGATATAGATATATAGATAGATATCCTTTATCTATCTAACACTTACTAAAACATAATTTTTTTAACCAAAAACAAGTGATCATATGCTAAGTCATAAAGCAAATCTCAAGACACAGAAATATTTCATAACCTCCACACCATCTTTTTTCAATATGAGGCAATAAATTAGAAATTAATAACAAAGTTTTACATTTGAAAATTGAAAACCTCACTATAAAAATTTCAAGAAGCAAAGAAAAAAACATAAAGGATATTAGAAAATACCTAAGACTAAAAAAAAGAAAATACTTAAGACTAAACAACAATAAAAAAAATACTTACAGAATAAGAAATCTTGTACTAGTACACTCAAGTGGTACTTGGAAGGAAATTGATAGCTGTAAAGAAGCCTTAAAGACAGCCTTAAAAAAAGTAAAAGCCTAAACTAATCTACCTAAAGAAACCAGAAGGACCACAGAGTACTCCAAGTAAAGTGAAGAAAAAGATAATTGACATTTGTGGGGAAGACGGGGGGTGCAGTAGTGGCAGGAGCATCTCTGGTCTCTGCCTGTTTCCCATTCTCCTTGCACCTCCAACCATCCATGGACTCCCTGGAGTCACCCTGCTGCCTCTACTTCCTCTCACTGCTCATGATGTGTGTGTGCTCTTCTGTCTGGGCCATAGATGGTGGGGATCTGATGAACTTCTAATAAGAAAAAAAGAAGGAAGTATGGATGGATGAGAGGGAGAGAAGGAAGGAAGGATGAAAGAAAAAAATGATGCAGACAAATGCAAAAATCAGTAAAACAGAAAACAAAAAAGAAATAATACACACGATGAACAAAACTCAAAACAGGCTACTTTGAAAATAACAATATAGAAAACTTCTGATAAGTTTAATAAAGAAAAAGAGACAAAATAGAGGAACAGTTGTGGGGAGGGGTAGGAATACAGATGAAATAAGATTTGCCAAAAACTGTTAATTTTTGAAGTGGGTGATGGATACATAAGGCTCCATTAAAGTATTCTGTGTGTGTGTGTGTGTGTGTGTGTGTGTGTGTGTGTGTGTGTTTTATATATATCATCACTACCATCTTGTAGAGAATAGATTATAGTATGACAAGAATAGAGGCAGGGGAATCAGTTAGGGGCTTTTTGCAGCTGGGTATGCTAGAGGCAATGGGGGCCTGAACCAAAGTACTATCAGTTAAGGTAAGGAGAAGTGGTTTAATTTGGGAACTCCTATGAACACAGATACAAAGAATCATGAATAAAATAATAAACAAACCAATAGATGTATTTAAAAATCATTATCAAGTTTAATTCTTTCAAGAAATGTAAAGATGACCTAATATTTAGAAAATCTTATCAATGGAACTAACTGCATTAAGAGATTAAAGAGAAAAATCATGCAATCATCTTAATAGATGACAAAAGAGAAGTTGCAAGATTTGAAATACATTTATAACACACACATACATACCTTAGAAAACTAGTAATAAAATGCAGAATAGATCTATATATCTATCTATCATATTTATTACTGTTCACTATCATTTGTTTGGCCTTTCTATAAAATCTTGCAGAAATTCTCATATTATGAGTTCTGTCTTCCTAAATTAGGAATCAAAATAAATTACCAGTGTTTCTTGGAGTTAGACTAGTGATCTAAGAAACACCTCTCTCTCTCTCTCTCTCTCTCTCTCTCTCTCTCTCTCTTTCTCTCTCTCTCTCTCTCTCTCTCTCTCTCTCTCTCTCTCACACACACACACATCAATTCACACACAGGACACACACAGGACACTTCAATTCAGAAGTGTCAACATGAAGAAATAGGATCAGCATGGAGTTTCTACTTTTGCTGTGGTGGTAATAGAGGTGGTGGCAAAGGATGCTTACCCTCAAAGATAATCAGTAAAGTGCAAATAATATCAATTAGACATGATTTCATACCTAACAGAATGGCAAAAAATGTGTAACAACAGAAAGTATTAACAAAAGTGCAGAGAAATGGACCTTTCATATGCTACCAGTGGACTTATAAATTGGTAAAACCCATCAAGAGAGTAATGTGGCCCTATCTGAAAAAAGTTAAAAATGTAAAACCCCTACAAATAAAAAATTTTATCTATAAGTTGATACCCTACAGAAACAAACTCAAACATATTCTCAATAAGACACATATAAGAATGTTTGTTGTATTGGTGTTTTTAATAGCAAAAATTTGGAAAGAGCCTAAATGCACAGTGGCAATATAATTGGACAAATGTATGAATAAAAATATGCATACATTGTAAAGTCTATAACAGTTACAATAAATGAATTAGAGTTAAATGCATCAAAAAGAATAGAAGACTTGGGAACCATCCAATACATGCTTGAAAAAATAAGTTGTAAAATAATATACAAACTGCTGCATTTTATAGTTTGAAATATATTTATAGTATGAAAACCACTATATGTTATTTATTGTAATATTTGCTATTGTATGTTATATAATAAGTCTAGGTATAAGTCTAGAGTATGTTTGGAAGTGACCAAAAAATTCATTATTGTAATTATCTCTAAGGAGGGGGAGAGAGAGAGAAATGGGATCAGGATAAGGTACATAGGGAACTTTATCTGTATCTCTAAAGATTTTTTATTATGAGAAAAAATATGCTTAGTGAATCTACTCCTAAAATCATTGTTGCACTAATGCTAACTAATTTGGATGTAAATTTTAAAAGATAAAAAATAAAATTAAAAAAAAACTAAACAAAAAGAAAAAATATGCTAAAATGTTTAAGATTTTTAAAAAGCTAGGTGATGGGTCTTCAATTTTTAATATATATTTTTCTGTACAGTCAGTACTATTGGGGAAAATCACATAGTGATTATTTGCTCCATAAGTATCCCATGACCTTTGGCCAAAAGCAATCAATTTTGACCTGACCATTCTACAAACGCAATCAATTCCTTCCTTGTAAATTGAACCCTTGCATACTCTTCAAGAATGATGGCCTCCAAATTGACAAATAAATTTCATTGTTTTGTGAGGCATTTAAAGAAAATATTCCAGATAATAAGCCCAAATCTGCCTCCTGAGAAAAGTACTACACTTGGCAGAGATGACATGTACCTCTTGGGGAAGAATTTTTGCTTTGGTGTTAGACCCTGAATGTCTTCAACTCTGTAACACTGTTCAGTGTATCAAAGCAGGTTCCCACAAAGGGCCTGCAAGGGTGATTTAACTTTAGCAGGGTCTGAGCCCAAGGTAGATGACAACACCATTACAGTGAAGGTATTGTCACTGCCTCACAGGCCACTCCTCCCTTATTTTGGCCATCTGGTCTTCCCTTTGCTCTTTGCCTTATTATCATTCTGAATTTTGAAGAATGATAATCCACCTGCCCTTTTCAGTTGCATTTAGGTCTTGAGATAGTCTGATTAGCCTATTTTACATAAAAGTAGCCCAGGAGATTATTGGTTTGGACTCCTAAGCAAAACCCCACAGACTTGGACTCCTTTCTATATTGCATCTGGGAATATGTTATCCAATGGAAGAGGAGGAAACGGACAGCCCAAGAGGCTTTCAAAACAGTCTCCCCTTAATTCTGTGCCTCAGACCACCAGTAAGTGAGGGCTTGAAGTGAACATAGCCACTTTTTCCAGTGCTATGGGGGAAACAGGTAATTTCAAGCCCACTGTCACCAGGAAAGAGGTCCCTGCTCTACTTTCTTTTTAATCAATACAATCTTTTTTTGTACTGTGTGGTCTTTGGATACTCCGGTAACTTTGCATGATTTTCAAAAGCAGCTGTCAGACCAAAATATATGCCTTATGTTATCAAGAATTATGATTATAATATCTTTTATGAATTCTTATTTCCCAAGCCTCTAATTTTTTTCAGTAGGCTATATGATTAGTTCTTTTACTATATTACTACTTGCATCATTACCTTGTTGTCCACTGTATACCCTAGGAAGTTTCTCTGTTGACAAATGGCAGCTGGCAGTTGTTACCTAGCAAGTATGTAAACAATGAAAGTATTCCTGGGAACAGAGTGAAGTTGACAATACTTAACACTGGCATTTTGTTTCCTAGTTGTTCTCATTCTGACTCTACTAACATTATTACTCTTTGTCCTCCTTATTTTCTCACTATCTTTATCAGCACATTCAGATAGATATTTATTAAATACATAATTCAAGACCCTGAACCTATGACATGTCAAAACCTGGAGCCTTAGGATGGGAGTTAGAATGGAAATTTTGTCAGA
Organism: Acinonyx jubatus; assembly: GCF_027475565.1. Lineage (NCBI taxonomy): Eukaryota > Metazoa > Chordata > Mammalia > Carnivora > Felidae > Acinonyx > Acinonyx jubatus. The sequence continues at coordinate 121,447,396 of NC_069389.1, forward strand.
AAGTGATTTGGACCAGGAGAGATTCCAGAGTTTTTCTCAGCTGGTATAGTTCTTTTTTTTTTTCAAGCTTTATTGAGGTATGAGTATCAACTAAAAATTGTACATCTTCAGGTTGTACAATGTGATTGTAAAGTGTGTAATGTGATAGTTTAATACATGTATACATTGTGAAGTTATTACCACAAATTATCACATCACTTCACATAGTCACGTGTGTGTGTGTGTGTGTGTGTGTGTGTGTGTGTGTGCTGAGAACACCTAAGATCTACTCTCTTAGAAAATATCAATAGTGACCTTTCTACTTTCTTTTCCAATCACTGGCCATATGCATAGCATTCCATTTTTAAGCCAGTATCCAACTCTTTTTGCATTCTAATTCAAAGGATCTTGGGAGACCAGGGAAAATTTATACTTTCCAAGAGCCATTGCTCGCTGGTAAGAAATGGACATACCGAATTTTAAAGAGAAGTGGCAATTAAACTGTATTTTCACTAAATCTTTTGCAGCCTTCCCCTCATTGCCACTATACCATCTTCCCATACACCAATTGAGAAAATGGTATTAAACTCTTCTAAAGTAGAAAGTCATGAAAGGGCACATTGCCTTAGTTAATTCAAGTTGGGATTGTATCCCTTTTTCTCTTTCTCTCCCGGGAGACCACGGGTATAGGATTGGTATTACTGCTGAGAAGCAGCATGTATTTTTTTAACCATCAACCTTTATTTGTTACAAATGTTAACAAAGCCTTTCATTTGTGATGCCTGTAAAATTCCCACTGTAATCAGTTTTCAATTTACATCCTGTACTCTTTAATAAATTTTCTTTCTCTGAGTTTTCCCTTAGAAACATCTACTGCTGTTTGTTTTCATTTCTGCCTGATTCCCTATTGTCATAGCTCCTTAAGTTCATACATGGAGAAGCCACCAAAATTAGCAGCCCAAAGCTTAGAGTCATCAATTATTGACTCACTAGTCTTGCTACTGGATAGTGTCTCCCGAAGAAAGCTACTTTTACTCTTTGTTTGCAGGGCTTGCTACTAATGTTTCATATCATCTCAATAAACACTTACAAAAGACCTGTGTCAGGTCCTATGCTAGATGCTAGAGATACAGAAATGTACCTGATATGTTCTCTACCTTGACAAACTCAGTCAAGTGGAGGAAAACAGTCATAATTTCCCCCTCAAATTTAATTTGTTTCATCTCATTTATTCTTGCATTTAACAAATGGTTGAGAGTCTACCAAGTGTCAAACATTGATTAGGTATTGGTGGTACTGAGATTAACAAAAGAGATATGGCCTTTCATGGAGCTTTTTGTAAAACTCAGAATCTATGTCTGTGGGGAACAGTGTTTGAGCAAGGAGAACAATAGCTGCAAAGGGTTATGGGTGATGCTGTTTCAATACTCAAAGTGGCACCATAATTTTTCCTCTTTATGAACAAAAAAATGTGTTTCTATTTCTTTAGGAAAGTATTCTGGACCAAAATTCCATTTGGCTGGAAGTGAGTCAAGAATCCAGCCAGCTCTAATTTTCATCTACTTACCCAAACAGTCTGTGGTCTCAGGGGAGCCTGGGTTATTGCTTCAGCTAGTTACTAAAGCCAGACAAGTCTGTGATGCTTCATCCAAAGTCATCCCTGACCCAGGGTAAATTGCCACAGTATACTAATTAGTACAGGAAGAAGAAATTGTTAAAAACACCATAAATGTATTTCCCAGCCAGATCATATCCATTCTGCCTTGTAACAAGATGGAAGTGTAGCTAAAAATAACCTGAAATGTATTTGATCTAATTCTGCTGCCTTCCCTATCAAGAAAGCTGTTCTGTTGCTTCTGTTTAATCATGAGGGAGAAAAACAAACAAGCAAGTGGAATATTAAACTTCAAGAGATAGAAAATCTGGATTGCTTAAAATGTCTCCAGCCTCTGCATACCCATGTGTGCCTGCTTGGGTGCAGTAGGAGCAGGGAGAGTATCTGGTTTGGGTAGCTGTTGCATATGTGTGTTTCTGTAGTATCCCTGGATTTAGATATCTGTTTACACACATGTGTTCATGAAGTACCTGGGATAGGATTGGACTATTTTTATTCTGTATGTATTTTCTTGTGTGCATGTACATTTGTCTGAATGAATTTGTGGATACTGGCACATGAGTGAGAGTGTGTATGTGTTCAAAGAGTAGCTTCAGTCACTTTCTTGTAAAAATCCTAATCCATCACTAGTTCCCAGAAATACAAAGAGAGAGCTCATACCCTGGTGAATCTAGTTACCTCCAATGGCCTATAAGTTCTCAGAATATAGGGGTCCCTAGAGCTCCTTAATGCAGAGTTGGCCTACTAAGGAGTACTTGTTGAATGACCAACTGACAATAGTTTTAATGCATGCTTAGATCTGAAGCTGTGGGCATTAGTAGTCAATAGGTTGTGATGGAACAATCTAGACATACAGGCTTTCCTGATGCCCCTTTGAGAGACCCATCTCCTCCACTCCTCATACATCAAACATGCCCCTTACTGAACTCTCCCTATGTGTCAAGTACTCTATTAAGTGCCAGGGAAGCCATGAAGACTTGGTACTTGCCCTTAAGGAGTACAAAAGGAGCCTGCCATTTCTCTGTATCCTCTTTTTTCCACACTTGAAAGATAAAGTTCAGGCCTTGCCTCACAAGCAACTCATAACTCCCTCTGCTGAAAATGAGCCCGCTTCTCCAACTGACTTGTAGACCTTGCCTAATTGAAGGAAGTGCCAGGTAAAATCAATATACCTAAACCAACCCTCAGCCTCCAGTCTTTTCCCTTTATAGTTCATCCTATACAGACTGCTAGAATGCTATAGACTGCTAAATCATTCTAAAACAACACCTGTATATTTTTATTTCTCTACTCAAATCTACTCAATCATTCTATCAAGACAAACTCTATCATGTCCTTGTACAACTGTTTGTATCTACCCAACAGGCCTAAAGAAGATTGTCTCCTGCTTAAGTAGTAGTCCCACGGAAGATACATAGAAAAGAATCCAAGTAGCAAACATTGACATTTCATATTTTTGGACATTTTATATTTTGGGGACATTTCATAATGTTAGGACATTTTTTTCTGACTTTAAGATTTTTATTTGCCATACAAAGTCACTCATTCAACAAAAATTCATTGAGCATCTAATAACTGCCAGGCATACTGGGCAGATAATGGCTTATTTATTTCCTTACATGATAATTATTCAATCAAATATCTGACACTTAGTAGATATTGATCAGATGGTCCTGATGGGGTCTCCTGCCTCAACTCTCCACTAACTACATTCTTTGCTTTGGCAGCAAGGGATAACGGAAGAAGTCCTTGAAGAGAGCTCATGAGTCTCCCTTTACTAGCTCTGCTATGCCCTGACTTATTCCTTGAATCTGCTCTAAAGCTCTCCCCTGCTCACATCTGTAGAAGGATCAGTTTTCAGAAGTGGTTTTGACTCTTCTCCAAACATTTTGCATCACCATGTTCAGTCCATGTCCCCAGAGAATAGGGCCTGTTTGCAAGGAGCAGACTTCTTGGATGATACTACAGACTGCTTGACTGAGAGTCCCCACTGCAGTGCTCTCCTCACATGACCTATCTCTAGTAATATGTGTGTAGTGCTAGAAAATGTGAAGGGAGACATCAAGGAAAATTTAATTGAGGTTAGTGAGACAAGCTGAATTTTGATAGATGTGTTATGGAAAGAACGGAAGGGTATTCATGATGAGGGGATATGCTTTATATGTGAATAGGTGGGGAGAGCAGGGGAAAAGATGAATTTGACCAAATGCAGGATAGTGAGCATAGGGAATACATAAGACAAGACTACTCCTTAGAACATAGCTACAAACCCTAATTTCTTTTCTTTGATCTTTTGTATCATCTTTCACTTTTACCTTTGCAGGAACTATACTTACCATGTCAGTGTCCGACACAGGGCCAAAACTGGTTACATAGATGTCAGTCTTCACTTCAGTTACTGCATCTAGGCCAGAGAAAGTGGGAAAGCAGAGTGTCATGAATGTCAGTTCCCTCATCTCAGAGAGAGTCCAACACAGTACTCCAAATGACAGCTAACTTGCTACTTCTGAGAAAGTATATTTGACAGTGATAAGAAAGCCTGTAATATTTCTTCAGAGAACATGTTAGGTACAGGTAAAAGTTTATCCCTTTAGATATCACTAAAAATGACAACAGAATCCCCGGGGCGCCTGAGTGGCCCAGTTGGTTGAGCATCCAACTTCGGCTCAGGTCATGATCTCACAGTCCGTGAGTTCGAGCCCCGTGTCGGGCTCTGTGCTGATACCTTGGAGCCTGGAACCTGTTTCAGATTCTGTGTGTCCCTCTCTCTCCACCCCTCCCCCACTCATGCTCTGTCTCTCTGTCAAAAATAAATAAACATTAATTTTTTTAAAAAAAAAGAACAACAGAATCCCCAAAGTTTAAGAGCCCCGAGAGATCACTGACATTATTATGTGCCAGACTTTCACATTGGGATTACCCATACCTGTGGTAGGTTACCAATGTTCTAATATCCAACTCTAATACTTCCATAAACATGGAATGATTGCCTTCCCACTCCCCTGCCCACTTAATGTAGGGAGAGGCCACGTGACTGATTTTGGTTGTGGGGGGAAGTTATATGTGTCACTCTCTGGCTAGAACAATTAATGTCCAGTGTAAGACCATGGAAACATGTTATTCTAGAGCTACCATAAGATTGAAACAGTCTGGTGATGAGCCAACACATGAAGGACAACTGCCCTGGAAAGTTGCCTGGATCCACAACAGACTTTGCATGAATGAGAAATGAACTTTAGTTGGGTTAAATGACTGAGTTGAAAATGACTGATATCACCTGATGAATGGTCTTTGCATTTATTTTTCTTTACTGTAATTGTCTGTTTACTTGTGTGCCTCCCCCACCTTACCCAAAAGCTCCTGTATGGCAGTGTCTCTGTTTTCTTATCTCTGTATTCTTAGTACATTGAAAAGGGCCCTGTTATTCACATGGTACTCACTGAACATTTTTAGTATGGATGGATAAATCTCATCACGTATTTACCAAGTTGGAAAATGATACCCAGAGAAGTGAAGTTATTTCATTACTAGGCTTCTCTTTTCCTGCTTCAGTCAGCCCTGCTTACCCCATTGCAGCCCAGACTAGCCCACACACTCCAAAATTCCTCGAATAGAACACAGGGAAGCCTATGCCAGCCTAGCAAAGACCCCATCATTATATTAAATTCAAATAATCCCAGTTTAGATCAGCATACCAAACCCCAGTAGAGTACACCAGTAGCCCAGCCAATACCAATAAAGCCCACAGAAGACTTGATGTATATTTATATACATACACATATTTATATACATATTTATATATAAATATATAATGAGGCTGACTACTATAATCTATGACACTAATTCTTTTCTCTTATGGACAGGTAGGGAACATATCTACCTACTTCATCTGTAGCATATTCACTATATTCATCCAGTCCTGGGTTCTGGCCCAGATGTACTTTAGATATTGTTGACTTGCTACTTTTCAGAACCATCCTTTTGGCTTAATACACTGTTCCTCTACTCATGAACTGAGTATATTCAAGGTCACTTTGCAAAACCACAAACATTATGTTTTCAGAAGAAACTATGAGTATCATTTAATAATCAGCACTATAGTCAATTCACCAAACACACACCTTACTCCCAAGCGTAATCAGCAAATAACATGCTTTTGAAACCAGAGCTGTGTTTTAAATAGTTTGGAGCACAGGCTTACCTCATTGCCATTTCTATGCTTGAAGGAGAAGAGACAACACTTCAGGACCCAGAACACACCTCCTGAAGACTTGTCCCTTCAGATACACTCCCAGGTTTATTGGCTAGAGAATCATTGTCCTACCCTCAAGTACTAAAATAAACTTAACTAATTAATGGAAGAGACCACAATTACATTCGAATCCAATATTCTATCTAGGTAGAACATAGTTAGATACAGAACTTTCTAAACTAATATAATTATAAAACGGTAAGATAGTTATGCAGACTAAAAACTGGTTACTCAGACTACAGGAAAAAAAGGAGAAAGACACTGGTGGTAAAGTTAAATTGCAAGAGACCACCAAGGGGACAGTGGAGTCACTATAGGTGGAAAGGGAAAGGGCTATAACAAAGAGTCTTGGGTTCTGGATCTCTGCCCCTGACTTGCCGAATGCTTTAAACAAGACTGTTTTCATTTTAGCTGCTCTCTTGTGCAATGAGGGTATGGGACAATCTGAATTCTAAATTTCCTTTTTTGTTTTAACTAGGAACTATGACTGTAAATCCAAGCAGAAAAATGTCTGACTAAAGATGCCCAATGGTAGCAAGAAATAAGCTGCCTGAGGAATGTAGGAGATTTTATGCAAATGTGGTGCTCCTGCTCTCTTTTAATTATTCACTTTCACTTAAAAGGCACCCCTTGATTGCTAAAAGGGAAACAGTGGGGAGATGCTGCTTTCCCAATGAATTAGGGCTCACCCAAGCTTCAGAAATTTCCCTGGCTTTGCTGCAGGGAAAGGGAGTTGGGAAGTCTGGTTTAGCACACAGGATGCCAAATCCCTTCTTCTTCTATATCTGTCCCATTTGGAAAGAATCTGGAGGATAAGAGAATTAAGGGAAGTGGTACAAAATAAAGGGGAGGAAGTGTAAAGAAGGGGGGAGGAAAGAAAGAAGAGAGAGAGATAATTAGAAGATTGAAAGAAAAAACAAGAAAGGATTAAATGGGAAAAAGACAAAGAGAATAGACAAAAGTTGCCCAGAAGTCTAAGGTCCTAGGTCCCAGAAATAGAAGGGAGTGTTCACTCACTACTCCAGATTCTCTGTGTGAAAGAATGGTTAGAAGTTTGCTCTTCTTTCATTTAACTTAATGAAAAGATGAGTGAATTAGACTAGAACTGATAAGGGCTACAATTCATAATCTACCTCCTTATCATAGTCTTCCTGGTAGAGACAAATGTGAGACATGAATTAATGAAGAGATAAGAAGGCCTCCCCACTCCCACTTTATTTAACAATTGTTTTCAGATGCTCCTTGGTGCTTTCTTTATTTGCTTTGGGTATCCAATTTCCTTCCAATGTTATCCTTTGAAACCAAACATGAACAGAATTCTTTCCTTTTGCAAATTTACTGTGATATTGGAAGTGCTTGAAAGCTCCTGTCTTTACATTAACATACATGACCTTAGCCCTCAGTGGTACTCCCACTAGTGGGGAACTTATCAACCAGTTCTTATGTCATTTCTGCTTGTTTTGATCTGAAAGAGTAAATAGAAGCCAGTCACCAAGTGAGCACTGTCTTTATATTGAATATGTTGTTCATAACAAATTGTATTTTCTAGTTTGACTTCAAATAGATTCACAAGAAATTGTGAATTTTCTCCTTTGAGCAAAAACCAGAGTAAGTTCCTCAACTCTAGTTGCTCCACCCTAGCACACAAACATTGGTTTTAGCACCGCCCTTTGGACTCACCCAAAAAAATTTGCTTCTTAATCCTTTGAGATTGAAATTTGAGATCAGAAATTGAAAGAATGTGATCATAGTACCCCTAAATTTGCTTTTCTTGTTCCTTTCTAGACTAAATATCCTGACTTCCTTTGACTATGTCTCCCCTCCCTTTGACATGGTTTTAATCATCCTCCCTATACTTCATTCACTTTCCTCTGGCTTAGGTCTGATTTTTTTTTTTTCTGACACTGAAATGTTTTATGGTGGAAGTTTGTCACAATTCCATTTAGAGACAAGCTCATGAGATGAATGCTATGAACAAAAGCCAACTCTACCCCCTTATCTAATTATAGGCTATAATGTACAAAAGTCCTTTCTAATGAAAGTCTTCCTAAGAATAGTGAGGCTTTGAGGACAGGAACTTTTGCTAGGAGAAAAAAATCCCTAATTTTTCTATTTTCTTGCTTCCAGATAACTGAGAATTTTAGAGAACAAGCGCTTATTGTTGTACACACTTTTCATCTTGAGAGACACCGGACTGGTAGAAATGAGCTCCCATGTGACTAGCTATCATGGTTAGCTAGCTACATGAACTTAGGGAGTGGGCTACCATGACTTAGGGACAGGCTTTCACAGATCTGAGAGCTGGAGTGTTCTCTTCTTATGTTAATAGGCTTTCCATTTGTCTTTGACAACCCTTGGGGACCTAGATACTGGAAGTCCTCAGTGACCCCATCCCCCATTAGCACTGATTACAGATAAGCTCTCCAGGGGAATAAAAAACAGGTGATTTAGGGGAGCAGAAATTACAAGAGTCTCTGTCAGCTCTAATCTCTACAATTGACTCACACCCTCTTTTGCAGGCTGTTTGGGCAAGATTCATAACTTTTAACATTTGGTAGGTTTGAAGGCTAGCCCCATATTTATGCTAGTCCACCTAGTGTGGGGTACCTGGAATGTACAGCAAATATATTTTTTAACTGAGATAAAATTTATATGTAACATTATATTACTTTCAGGTATACAACATAGTAATTTGATATTTGTGTACCTTACAAGGTGATCATCACAATAAGTCTAGTTACCATCCATCACCATACAATTGACCCCCTTCACTTTTTTCTCCTACTCCATAATTCCTTTGACCTCTGATAATCACTAATCTATTCTCCCTGTCTATGAGTATTTTTTGTTTATTCATTTGTTTTATTTTCGATTCTACATATAAGTGAAATAATATGGTATTTGTCTTTCTCTGACTTATTTTACTTCGCATAATACCTTCAAGGTCCATGCACGTTGTCACAAATGGCCAATGTCGGGGCGCCTGGGTGGCGCAGTCGGTTAAGCGTCTGACTTCAGCCAGGTCACGATCTCGCGGTCCGTGAGTTTGAGCCCCGCGTCGGGCTCTGGGCTGATGGCTCAGAGCCTGGAGCCTGTTTCCGATTCTGTGTCTCCCTCTCTCTCTGCCCCTCCCCAGTTCATGCTCTGTCTCTCTCTGTCCCAAAAATAAAAAAAAAATAAACGTTGAAAAAAAAAAAACAAACAAATGGCCAATGTCCTTTTTTATGGCTGAGTAGTATTTCATTATGTATGTGTGGATGTATGTGTATGTGTGTGTGTATATATATATATATATATATATATATATATATATGCATGCTACATCTTTTCTATCCATTCATTTATCAACACTTAGGTTGTTTCTATATCTAAATAATATTGCAGTGAACATAGGGGTGCATGTATCTTTCTGAATTAGTATTTAAATTTTCATCAGATAAGTATCCAGAAGTAGAATAGCTGGATAATATGGTAGATCTATTTTTAACTTTTTGAGGAACTTTCATAATGTTTTCCATAGTGGCTGTGCCAGTTTTAATTTCTACTAACAGTGTATAAGGAATTTTTGTCTTTTCAATAATAGGCATTCAAACAGGTGTGAGGCGATATTTCATGATAACTTTAATTTGTATTTCCCTGGTAATTAATATCGTTGAAATTTTTTTTTATGTGCCTGTTAGCCATTTGTATGTCTTCTTTGGAAAGTGTCTATTAAGATCCTCTGCCCATTTTTTAATTGTTTGTTTCTTTTGCTATAGAATTGAATTCTTTATATACTTTGGATATTAACCCCTTACACATATATAATTTGCAATTATTTTCTCCCATTCAGTGGGTGGTCTTTTCATTTTGTTGATTTCCTTTGCTTTGCAGAAGCTTTTTAGTTTGATGTAGTCCCACTACTCTATTTTTGCTTTTTGTTGCCGTTGCTTTTAGCATCAGATCCAAAGATTCAATGCCAAAACTAATGTCAAGGAGCTTACCATCTATGTTTTCTTCTAGGAGTTTTATGGCTTAAGGTCTTACATTCAAGTCTTTAATCCATTTTGAATTGCTTTTTGTGTATGGTGTAAGACAGTGGTCAAATTTTATTCTTTTGCATGTGGCTATCCAGTTTTCCTAGCATCACTGATTGAAGAGACTACTTTTTTCCAATGTATATGTTGGTTCCTTTGTTGTAAACTAATTGACAATATAGGTATGGGTTTATTCCCAGGCTCTCCTATGCTATTGCATTAATCTAGATGTCTGCTTTTATGCCAATATCATACTGTTTGGATTGTTATAGCTTTGTAGTGTAGTTGGAAATCTGGAAGCATGCTACCTCCAGCTTTGTTCATTCTCAAGATTGATTTGCCTGTTTGGGGTCTTTGGTGATTCCACACAAATTTTAGGATATTTTCTAATAGTTCTGTGAGAAATGCTTTTCGTATTTTAATAGAGATTGCACTGAATCTGTAGGTTGCTTTGGGTAATATGGACATTCTTCTAATCCATGGACACAGAATATCTTTCCAATTATTTGTGTCATCTTCAATATCTTTCATCAGTATCTTATAGCTTTTAGTGTACAAGTCATTCATTTCCTTGGTTAAATGTATTACTAGGTATCTGATTATTTTTGATGCAACTGTAAATGATATTTTTTTCTTAATTTTCTTTTTCTGGTAGTTTGTCATTAGTGCACAGAAACACAACCGATTTATGTATTTATGTATATTGATTTTGTCACCTGCAACTTTACTGAATTCATTTATTAGTTAATAGTTTTTTGGTGGATGAAGTCTTTAGGGTTTTCTATATATAGTATCATGTCATTTGTAAATAATTCATGTCATATGTAAATAATGATGGTTTTAATTCTTCCTTTCTAATTTGGATATCTTTTATTTTTGTTTCTTGCCTAATTACTTTGCCTAGAACTATACCTTAGTTTTATTATCTGTAAAAAAAATAGTTGAATTTTTTAAAACTTTTTTTAATGTTTATTATTTACTTTTGAGAGAGACAGACAGACAGAGCAACAGCTGGGGAGGGGCAGAGAGAGAGGGAGACACAGAATCTGAAGCAAGCTCTAGGCTCTGAGCCATCAATAAAGATCCCAACGCAGGGCTCAAACTCACAAACTGTGAGATCATGATCTAAGCCAAAATCAGATGCTTAACCGACTGAGCCACCCAGGCACCCCATAAAAAATACTTGATTTTTTTTTATGATTCCAATGTAAAATATATTATGTTTTCCAAGACCATAATAGATTAGAAGAGGCTACGAGAGGCACACACACTTTTTTCCTTAAAGAAATGTTGAAAGGAATAAAGAAAGAAAAAGAAAGAAAGAAAGAAAGAAAGAAAGAAAGAAAGAAAGAAAACTTAAACTATGGGGACTACACCAAAACAAACAAACAAACAAACAAACTTTTGCACAGTGAAGGAAACAAAACAAAAAGGCAACCTACTGAATGAAATAAGATATTTGTAAATGCTGTATCTGATAAGGCATAAATACAAAAAATATATACAAAGAACTTACACAACTCAACACCCAAAAAACAAATAATACAAGTTAAAATGGTCAGAGGACCCGAAGAGACACTTCTCTAAAGAAGACACACAAATGGCCAACAGTGCTTGTACAGAGTACTCAACATCACTCATCATCAGGTAAATGCAACTTAAAACCACAATGAGTTATTACTTCATGACAGGATGGCTAAAATCAACAACACAAGAAACAACAAGTGTTGGCAAGGATGTGGAGAAAGGGGAACCATTGTGTACTATTGGTGGGAATGCAAACTGGTGAAAGCCACTATAAAAAATAGTATGGACTATAGATGCTGGAGAGGATGTGGAGAAATGGGAATCCTCTTGCACTGTTTGTGGGAATGCAAATTGGTGCAGCCACTCTGGAAAACAGTGTGGAGGTTCCTCAGAAAATTAAAAATAGACCTACCCTATGACCCAGCAATAGCACTGCTAGGAATTTACCCAAGGGATACAGGAGTACTGATGCATAAGGGCACTTGTACCCCAATGTTTAAAGCAGTACTCTCAACAATAGCCAAATTATGGAAAGAGCCTAAATGTCCATCAACTGATGAATGGATAAAGAAATTGTGGTTTATATACACAATGGAGTACTACATGGCAATGAGAAAGAACGAAATATGGCCCTTTGTAGCAACGTGGATGGAACTGGAGAGTGTGATGCTAAATGAAATAAGCCATACAGAGAAAGACAGATACCATATGTTTTCACTCTTATGTGGATCCTGAGAAACTTAACAGAAACCCATGGGGGAGGGGAAGGAAAAAAAAAAAAGAGGTTAGAGTGGGAGAGAGCCAAAGCATAAGAGACTGTTAAAAACTGAGAACAAACTGAGGGTTGATGGGGGGTGGGAGGGAGGAGAGGGTGGGTGATGGGTATTGAGGAGGGCACCTTTTGGGATGAGCACTGGGTGTTGTATGGAAACCAATTTGACAATAAATTTCATATATTGAAAAAAAAATTAAAAAAAATAGTATGGAGATTCTTCAAAAACTTAAGAATAGAATTACCATACAATCCAGTAATTCCACTACTAGGTATTTATCCAAAGAAAGCAAAAGCACTAAATCAAAAAGATATATGTACCCCGAGTTCACTGCAGCACCATTTATAATAGCCAAGATATGGAAGCAATGAAATTGTCCATCTATAGATAAATGAACAAACAAGTTGTGGTATGTACACACACACACACACACACACACACACACACATACACACACAGTGGAATATTACTCAGCCATAAAAAATAATAAAATTTTCCATTTGCAACAACGTAGATGGATTTAGAGGGTATAATGCTAAGTGAAATAAGTCAGAGAAAGACAAATACCATATTATATCATATGATGTGTATAATTTGAGAAACAAATAAATAAATAAAAGAGACAAACAAAGAAAAGCCTCTTAAATATAGAGAAACATACTGGTGGTTTCTGTGGGAGAATGGGCAAAATAGGTGAAGAGGGTTAAGAGTATATTTATAATGAGCACTGAGTAATGTATAGAATTGTTGAATCATTCTGTAAAACTGAAAGCAATATAAGACTGTATATTAAATATACTTGTATTTAAAACAAGGAGAAAATTGAGACAGTCATAAAATTTAAAAACTAATATAGTAAAACATAATAATAGTAAAAAAATAATAATTTAAAAAGCTAAAATATTTTTTTTTCTGTACAAAAGAGGTGACCGAAAGCAGGTTGAATACTTGTGGGTCAGATCTGGAGCTCTCCTTATAAAGAGGCTAGAAAAAGCAAAGCTGAACTGATGTTTAGTGTAGGCTCTGATTGAGGCTGCAGGCTTGGGTTAGAGGGTGGGTGGGGATGACATGATGTACAAATACATAGTGTTGAGTTTAGGAATTGAGTCAAGTGGTTTGTTGTAGTAGGAATGGATCAGCAATATCACAATAAAGAAGAAACTTCAAAATATTATTGTAACTCCATTTTGCAGTGATCAGAGTAGAAGCAAACCATAGAACCACTATACAGCAAGAAAAATAAGGTAAAAAAAAACTAAAATTAAAACTAAACTAAACTGGCTTCTGGCCTTGTGGAGCAAGTGTATTACAGCCTTTCTCTTCCTGTGATTATAAATAAATCTCTGGGTGAAAATACAAAAGCATTGGGCGCCTGGGTGGCTCAGTCACTTAAGCGTCTGACTTCAGCTCAGGTTGTGATCTCACAGTTTGTGAGTTCGAGCCCCGCGTCAGGCTCTGTGCTGACAGCTCAGAGACTGAAGCCTGCTTCGGATTCTGTGTCTCCCTCCCCCACTCACACTCTGTCTCTCTCACACAAATAAATAAACATTAAAAAAATTAAAAAAAAAGAAAATATAAAAGCAATTACCAAGGACTGTGAAAAGTGAAAGAAAGAAAGAAAGAAAGAAAGAAAGAAAGAAAGAAAGAAAGACAAAAGAAAAAAAGTAGATTTTAAAGGGGAGTCAAAACTTGGAGAAGCAGTCTATAGGGAATTAAGTTTTCTGGGTTTGTTCTTTTCTCTTGCAGTTCTGTCTCAAAGGCAAAGTTGCAAGGTGGGGAACTGTCACAAGCAGCCAAAACCCTGATTTAAAAAGCCTATGTTGCCAGAGAATCAAGGGGAAAGGGCCACTGCAGTCCAGAGAGTTAGGGAGATCCAAAAGTATAGATTGTTAAAGAAAAGGATCCACTAATTTAGTATATGAACCTCCTACCAAAAAAAAAACAATCATAGGCTCACCCTTGAGCACATGCCTAGGAAAGGAACAAGGCAGCATACCAAATGCTTTGAGTACACTATGATTTAAACTACCACCTCAACATCAGACTAATTCTGAGTAGCACAGGTATAAGAGAGACTGAAAGCAACACAGCAAAGACTTTGATAATTGAACTATGAACTAATATGTAAACCATGGCTCAAGTCTTAGACTATCATATATTAGCTATGTGATACACATGTGAGATAAAACAAATGCAATGTAGCAAAGTCTTTGAAAACTGAATGAGATGGGTATCACCACTCATGGAGATCAAATCAAACCTTGTGGGCTGAATTTAATCAAGTTTATTGCTAAAACAAACAAGAGGACCTCTGGGGAAGACAGTGAAGTGGGAGGACCATAAGCTCATCTGGGCCCATGGATGTAACCATAAATAACACTCACATTAGTGTAAATAATCCAAAAATGACCTGAAGTCTGGCAGAACAAACTCCACTACCAAATGTAAAGAAATAGGAGGCCCCATAGAAGAGGGTAGGAAAAGAAGTGGGGGAGAAAAACCCTATGGGTCTGGTCTCTGGGAGGACAGAGCTGTGGGTGAAGAGAGGGGACAGAAACAGATTATCACACTGTGGAGCCTGCATGGGGAAGATAAACCCCATAGTATTTGGCTTTGAAAAACAGAGGGGCCAAATTTCCTGACTTCTTATAACTAGTGAGATTTAAAGCTTAGAACTTTAAAAATCAGTGGGCTCAGCTTTTGGAGAGCCTGGAGGGCAATAGGAAACTGAGTTCCTGCCTTAAAGAGACAGCACAACAAATACTCCACAGAGATACAGCATAGACGCAGCAGTTTAAAAAACACCTGGGCTTTGGTAGGAGGAATTATTTACTAATCTCAGAATTCCCTGAGAGTCTTCTTCAGGAACAAAGGAGGCCATTTCCCTCCTCCACCCAGCAGCATAACACACAGACACCTGCTATAACCAGCACAACCCTGGCTTTCACTACCTAATTTGTTTACACTGTGCCCAGCCTCCTCCAACCAGGGCTAACTCAGTCCCAGCACTGTGGGTACCTTCCCCCAGAAGACTGGTGCAAACCTTGCCACCAGATCATTTCTCATTGTGAGCTATGTGGGGCCTTGGTCTCGGTGGCAGCAGCAGCCAGTCATCTCCTGCAGAGGATGAATGCACCTTGTTAAAACTGCATGTCCTGCCCAAGTGTGCTTTGCAAAGCAGCCCTAACTACCCCAGTCTCCACAGCAGCTGCATATCCCCTGTGGAAGAGGACCAGTACCATCTTGTTAAAAACATATGCTTTGTCCACTGTTTTCGAGGGCAAAAGACAGAATTGACTTTCCTAACACAGAGAAACAGACACAGAGAGTTAGACAAAATGAGAAAACAGAAGAATATTTCCCAAATGAGTGAATAAGACAAAATCACAAGCAAATCACTAAGCAAAATGGAGATAAGAAATATGTCTGATAGAAAATTTAAAGTAATGATCACAAAGATATTCATTGGATTTGAGAAAAGAATGGAGGACTTCAGTGAGACACTTAAAAAAGTGATAAAAGAGAACTAATCAGAGATGAAGAACACAGTAATTGAAATTAAAAACACAACACATGGAATAAATAGCAGGCTAGAAGCAGCAGAAGAATGAATCAGTGACCTGGAGGAAAGAGTAATGGAAAGTAATGAAGTTGACCAGGTTAGAGGAAAAAAATGACACAAAATGAGAATAGACTTAGGGAACTCAGTGACTCCATCAAGCATAATAACACTCACATTACAGGGAATACCAGAGAAGAGAGAAAAAGAGGAAGAAATTTATTTGAAGATATATAGCTGAAAATTTCTTGAATTTGTGGATGGAAACAGAAATTCAGATCCAGGAGCCACAGAGATTAATTCCTCAACAAAATCAACCCAAGGAATTCCAAACCAAGACACATAGTAGCTAAAATGGCAAAAATTAGTGATAAAGAATTTTAAAGGCAGTAAGAGAAGAGAAAACAGTTACATTAGAGGGAAACCCCATAAGGCTATCAGAGGGTTGTTCAGCAGAAACTACGCAGGCCAGAGGGGAGTGTCATGATTTATTCTAAGTGCTGAAAGGGAAAACTTTGCAGTCAAGAATACTCTAACTGGGAAGGCTGGCATTTGGAATACAAGGAGAGATAAAGAATTTCTGAGACAAACAAAAGTTAAAGGAGTTCATGACCACTAAACTATCCCTGCAAGAAATGTTAAAGGGGACTCTTTGAGTGGAATGGAAAGATCATAAGTAAGAGTAAGAAAAGTAGGAAACACCGAAGCAGTAAAAATAAGTAGATCTGTAAAAATCAGTCAAGGGACTCACAAAATAAAAAAAAATATAATGTATGATACCATATACTTAAAATATGGTGAGAGGAGTAAGAATGGGTTCAAACTTAAGCAATTATCAACATAATATAGAAAGCTATATAAAGATGTTATATACAAACCTAATCATAACAACAAACCAAAAACCAGTCACAGATACATAAAAACTAAAGAGAAAGGAATCCAAGTATATCACTAAAGAAAGTGAACTTATGCTGAGAGAAGAGAGGAAGGATAGAAAGTAACAGAGAAGATCCACAAAACAAACACAAAACAAATAACGAAATGGCAATAAATACATACCTATCAATAATTACTTTGAATGTAAATGGACTAAATGCTTAAATAAAAAGACTAGGGTAACAGTATTTATTAAAAAACAAGACTCACCTATATGCTGCCTATAAGAGACTCACTTCACACCTAAAGTCACATGCATATTGAAAATGAAGGGATAAACAAACATTTATCATGTAAACATATGTGAAAAGAAAGCCAGGGTAGCATTCTTATATCAGACCAAATCACTGTAACAAGAGACAATGAGAGACATTATATAGTCATTTAAGGGAATAATCCAACAAGGCATAACAATTGTATCTATTTATGCATTGAAGACAGGAGCACCCAAATATATAAACCAGTTAACAAGAAATAAAAAGTAACTAATGCATAGTAATATAATAATTGTAGGAGACTTTAACACCCCACTTTCATCAATGGACAGATAATCTAAGCAGAAAATCAACAAAGAAACAGTGGCTTTTAATGATACACTGGTTCATATGGATTTAATAGATACATTCAGAACATTCCATTCTAAAACAGCAGAATGCACATTGTTTTCAAGTGCATATGGAACAGTCAATAATAGATAACATATTAAATCATAAACCAGGTCGTAACAATTTCAAAATGATCAGTTATACCATGCATCTTTCTGATTAAAAGGCAATGAAACTAGAAGTCAACCACAAGAAAAAATGTGGAAAGAGCACAAATACACGAAATTTAAAAAACATGCTACTAAAGTATGAATGAGTCAACCAAGAAATCAAAGAGGAAATAAAAAAATACTTGGAGACAAAAGAAAATGAAAACGCAATGGTCCAAAATCTTTGGGGTGAAGAGAAATGGTTGTAAGAAGGAAGTTCAGGGGCGCCTGGGTGGCTCAGTCGGTTAAGCGTCCAACTTCAACTCAGGTCACGATCTCACAGTCTGTGAGTTCGAGCCCCACGTCGGGCTCTGGGCTGATGGCTCAGAGCCTGGAACCTGCTTCGGATTCTGTGTCTCCCTCTCTCTCTGACCCTCCCCCATTCATGCTCTGTCTCTCTCTGTCTCAAAAATAAATAAACGTTAAAAAATTTTTTTTTAAAAAAGAAGGAAGTTTATAGCAATACAGGCTTACAGGCTTACCTCAAGAAGCAAGAAAAATCTCAAATAAACAACTTAACCCTACACCTAAAGGAGCTAGAAAAAGAACAAACAAAGCCCCAAAACAGCAGAAAGAATGAAATAATAAAGATTAGAGCATAAATAAATTACAGAGAAACAAATAAATAAAACAATAGAACAATGAAAATAAATAAATAAAACAATAAACAATGTTTAATGTTTAAAATAAACATAATTTAAACATAAATAATGTTTAAAATAAATAAATAAAACAATAGAACAATGAAACCAAGAGTTGGTTCTTTGAAAAGACGAAAATATTGGATAAACTTCTATCTAGACTCATAAAGAAAGAACTCAAATAAACAAAATTAGAAATGAAGGACGAGAAATAACAACCCAAACCCCAAAAATACAAAGAATTGCAAATGAATACTATGAAAAATTATATGTTGATAAGTTGCACAACCTATATGAAAAATATTAATTCCTAGGAACACAATCTTCCAACACTGAATCATGAATAAATTGAAAATCTGAACAGACTGTTTACTAGTAGTTAAATTGAATTGCTAATCAAAAAAAACTACCAAAAAAATAAAAGTACAGGATCAGATGGCTTCACAGGCAAATTCTACCAAACATTTAAAAAGGAGTTAATATCTACTCTTCTCAAACTTTTCTAAAAAATAGAAGGAAAACTTCCAAATTCATTTTATGAGGCCAGCATGATCCTGATAACAAAACCAGATAAATAGACAACAAAGAGAATTACAGACCAATTTCTCTGATGAACATGGGTGCAAAAATCCTCAAAAAAAATTAGCAAACCAAATCCAACAATACATTAAAAAAATAAACATTCACTACGACCAAGTGGGATTTATTCCTGGGATGCAAGTGTGGTTCAGTATTTGCAAATCAATAAACGTGATATATCACATAAATAAGAGAAATGTTAAAAGCCATATCATATTTCAATAGATGCATAAAATGTATTTCACAAAGTACAACATCCATTCATGATTTAAAAAAAAAAACACCTCAACAAAGTAGGTTTAGAGGGAACATACCTCAACATAATAAAGGCCCTCTATGAAAAACCTACAGCCAACATCATATTCAATGGGGGGAAACTAAAAGCTTTTTTCTAAGGTCAGGAACAAAACAAGGATTTTCATTCTCACCACTTTTATTCAACATAGTACTGGAAGTCCTAGCCACAGTAATCAGACAACACAAAGAAATGAAAGGCATCCAAATCAGTAAGGAAAAAGTAAATCTCTTCTTCTATATATAGAAACCCCCAAAACGCCACCAAAGTGTTCCTAAAGCTGATAAATGAATTCAGTAAGGTCACAGGATATAAAATCAATGTACAGAAATCAATTGCATCTCTATATACTAATAATGAAGCAGCAGAAAGAGAAATTAGGAAATAATCCCATTTACAATTGCACCAAAAATAATAAAATATCTAAGAATAAACTTGATCAAAGAGGTGAAAAAAACCTATGCTCTGAAAACTCATGAACCTATGACCATAAAACATGGATGAAAGAAATTAAAGATGATGCAAAGAAATAGAAAGACATTTCATACTCCAGATTAGAAGAACAAATATTGTTAAAATGTTCACAGTACCAAACGCAAACTACACATTTTATGCAATCCCTATCAAAATACCTACAGCATTTTTCACAGAACTAGAACAAACACTCCTAAAATTTGAATGACCACAAAAGACCTCAAATAGCCAAAGCAATCTTGAAAAGGAAAAGCAAACCTGAAGGCATCACAATCCCGGACTTCAAGTTTATATTACAAAGCTGTTAGTGATCAAGATGTTATGGTACTTGCACAAAAACAGACACATAGATCAATAGAACAGAATAGGAAACCCAGAGATGAACCCACGACTATATGGTCAATTAAACTTTGACAAAGGAGACAAGAATATCCAATGGGAAAAAGACAGTCTCTTCAACCAATGGCGTTGGGAAAACTGGACAGTAACATGCAGAAGAATGAAACTGGACCACTTTCTTATACCAGACACAAAATGAACTGAAAATTGATCAAGGACCTAAATGTGAGACCTGAAACCATAAAAATCATCAAAGAGAACATAGGCAGTAATTTCTCTAACATCAGCCATAACAACATCTTTCTAGATATGTCTCCTGAGGCAAAGTTAACAGAATAAAAAATGCATATTGTCTGTCTGCATGTGTGTATATCTATATCTATATATTCACACATCAACCAAATACAGAAAATCTCCTATGTAAACATTGTCTAGTAAACTGTAATATATTACAGAGCTCTACTTTATTAGCCTTTGAAAAATAAATTACTCAGAAATTGTATAAAAACAACAAACAAACAAAAAACCACTGGGACTGCATCAAGACAAAAAGCTTCTGCACAGCAAAGGAAACAGTCAACAAAACTAAAAGTCAACCTACTAAATGGGAAAAGATATTTGAAAATGACATATCCAATAAAGGGTTAGTATCCAAAATATATAAAGAACTTATAAAACAACACCCAAAAGCCTAATAATCCAATTAAAAATGGGCTGAAGACATGAACAAACATCTCTCCAAAGAAGACATCCAGATGGCCAAGAGACACATGAAAAGATGATAAGTATAACTCATTATCAGGGAAATGCAAATCAAAACTATAATGAGATATAATTTCACACCTCTAAGAATGGTTAAAATAAAAAAAAACTCAAGAAACAAATTTTGGCTCAGAAGTAGAGGAAAAGGAACCCTCGTGCACTGTTGGTGTAAATGTAAACTGGTGCAGCCACTGTGAAAAACAGTATGAAGTCTCCTCAAAAAGTTAAAAATAGAACTTCCCCACAATCTAAACTCACTAATTCAAAGGGATACATGCACCCCTGTGTTTATATCAGCATTATTTACAATAGCTGAAGTGTGGAAGCAACCCAAGTGCCAATCAATAGATGAATGGATAACACACACACACACACACACACACACACACACACACACACACAGAGGAATGTTATTCAGCTATAAAAATGAAAAAAATCTTGCCATTTTCAACAACATAGGTAGGGCTGGAGAGTATAATGCTAAATGAAATAAGTCAGTCAGAGAAAGACAAATACCATATGATTTCACTCATGGGAAATTAAAAAAAAAACAAAACAAATGAGCAAAGGACATAAAGAGAGAGACAAACCAAGAAACAGACTCTTTTTTTTCAATATATGAAGTTTATTGTCAAATTGGTTTCCATACAACACCCAGTGCTCATCCCAAAAGGTGCCCTCCTCAATACCCATCACCCATCCTCCCCTCCCTCCCACCCCCCATCAACCCTCAGTTTGTTCTCAGTTTTGAAGAGTCTTTTATGCTTTGGCTCTCTCCCACTCTAACCTCTTTTTTTTTCTTTCCCCTCCCCCATGGGTTTCTGTTAAGTTTCTCAGGATCCACACTCTTAACTAGAGAGTAAACTGGCAGTTACCAGAGGGGAGGTGTGGGAATGGATGAAATAGGTGATGGGGATTAAAGAGTATACTTATCATGAGGAAAAATAAATACATAGATAAATAAAAGAAATACCAGAGAAAAATCAGAAACTCTTGAGGGATACTTATTTAATACTTTAAAAATTCAATGCCTGGAAGAAATATTTTTATATCCCACTTATAACAAAGGACTTGTATACAGAATATATAAAAATTTTTTTAGTATCCAGTAATAAGAAACCAATAATACAGAGCAAATTTTTTGCAAATGATCTAAACAGATATTTCACCAAAGAAAAATACAGGTGGCAAACACATGAAAAACTACAATCAGAAAATGCAATTTACAATCACAATATGGTGCCATTAGCAGCCTATCCAAAGAGCTATAGGATTTTTAGAGATAGGCAATACGAAGTGCTTGAAAAGATGTAAAACAACTAGAATTATGATACACTTCTGGTAGGAATTTATAATGGTATGTCCGTTTTGAAAAACAGGTTAACAATTATTATACAATTCAGCAATCCTACTCCTAGGTATTAACCCAAGATAAACGTAAACCATGTCACACTAAAACTTTTATGTGAACGTTTATAGAATTTTAATTCATAATCACCAAAAACTTGAAATATATTCCAAATGTTTTTCCACTGGTGAATCTATAAAGTATAGTACATCCATACAATAGGATACTACTCAGCAAAAACAGGAATTAACTACTTAAAATGCAACAAACATGAATAAATTTCAAATGGATTGTGCTAAGTGAAAGAAGCCAGACACAAAAGGCTACTACTGTATGATTCCATTAATATGACATTCTGTAAAGGGTAAACTATAGAGACAAAAAACAGATCAGTGGCTGTCAGGGGCTGATGTGGATGGGAATGAGTAACAACAAAAACATAAGTAAATTTTTCCAGTTGATAGAACTGTTCTGTATCTGGGTTGTATTGGCAGTTACATGATTGTATATCACAAAGAATAAATTATACTGTATGTAAATTGCACATTAATTTTTAAAAATATAAAATTTAACTATAATAAACAAAAAAGTGAAAAGAAGCACAGACTCCCATTTAAAATTAGCATATACATCAAACCAATTAAACATTATACCCAGAAACTATTCTATAAATATATGAAAACTTGATATATGGAAGGAAATTATTATATATGAGAAAAGCATGTGCTGTTGAAAGATGTGCCAGGATGACAGGTTATTCATGTGTAAAAACTACATTTCTACCCCATGGTATAAATAGATATTAAGTGCCAGTGTTTTGAACAACTTAAATAGGAATCACAGTTCATAAAAAGGAATTCGAATAGTCAATGAGTGTAAGATATACAATATCACTAGATAATCAAGTAAATGCAAATTAAAAGGAAGTAACATTTTATAGACAACATCCTGGCAAAAATTTAGAAGCATGACTGTACCAAGTGTTGGTAAGGAAGTAAAACAGAGAACTCTCACATACAGCTAGAGGGAAGTAAAAATTAGCACAACCATTTTGGAAAGCAATTTGGCAATACCTGTTAAAGCTAAGATGTGTATACACCGTAACTCAGTTATTCCACTGATTATACAGAAACAACAGAACAAAAGAGGCCCTTACACATGTATACAAAGATACATGTACAGCCATGTCCATTCAGTGTTTGAAATGTGATTCTGTTTACACTTAATGGCAGTAATAGCTATCTTTCAGCAAATAGGATTGGGCATTTTCCTGAGAAATAGGGATTCCTTCACAATCACTGTAGATTAACGTGTTGCAAGCAAGATATAGTCTTATTCCCTTTGTCATAGAATAAATTAATATGATAGGCCTGGCTGAATTGAGCATATCCCAGGCTTTCTGCCTAGAATCAGAGATCTTTACTTCACAACTCGAAATCAGTAGTTTTTCCTCCCATGTCTCTGTTAGAGTTTTCTTATTCTTTGACCCAGTTCTAAAGAATTTCATCTTCCAAATACACTATCTGCCAAGCCATCTTTTTCTTAACCTTAGTGTTAAGCCAGAAAATTCTCATATTTTTTCCTCTTACAATTTTAGTAACAACCTGTTCTTCTTAAATTTTCTTATGAGGAGTCATACTCTGCGTTGACATACACCTACAATGCCCTTACTTTCGCCTATTCCATATCTGAAATAGCTAAGCCTTATGTCAGTACCCTTTGTTAGAAAACATACCATGTCTCACCAAACCCCGGCATTCACAGATTAGAAAACTGGGACTGTAAGGGTATGCTGTACACTCTTACCCTGCTTCATTCTTTCCCTAAAACATAGAACCAGTAGCCCTGAGATTGGGTCCTAGCTCTCCTCTTTATTGACTAAATAACCCTAATTATTTTAGTCTTAGTTTCCACCATTGTGAAGTGAGGATATCAATACTTGCCCTCACAATAAACATGGGGGTGTATATAACTTTTTGAATAAGTGTTTTTATTTTCTTCAGGTAAATACCCAGGGGTGAAATTACTGGTTGATAAGGTATTTCCTTTTTTAATATTTTGAGGAAATTCCATACTGTTTTTCACAGCAGCTGTATCAGTTTATATTCCCACCAATAGTGTACAAGGGTTAAATAGCAATAAAACAAAGAATTTTTTAATGTTTATCATAGGATCATTTTTCTATATAAGATCTTGTATATTTCTGAATACTTTATGCACATTTCCTCATTTTGTTCTTGTATTTATTCTCAAGTTAGTTAGCATATAGTGTAGTCTTGGCTTCAGAAGTAGAATCCAGTGATTTCATCACTTACATATAACACCCAGTGTTCATCCCTATAAGACATTAAGGAGGGAACTTGATGGGGGTACCTGGGTGGCTCTGTCAGTTAAGCATCTGAAATTGGCACAGGTCATGATCTCACGCTTTGTGATTTCAAGCCCCACATTGGGCTCTGTGCTGACTGCTCAAAGCCTGGAGCATGCTTCAGATTCTGTGTCTCCCTCTCTCTCTGCCCCTCCCCCACTTGAACTCTGCCTCTCTCAAAGATAAAAAAACACTTTTAAAAAAAGGAGGGTACTTGTTGGGAACAAAGAATATTTTTTAAAAAAACTTGCCCTCATAGTTCCATTGTGAGAATCAATTTAGATAACAAATAAATTAGATAAAGTTAGACAAAAAATACTAATGTGAAAAAAGTACTTTAAAATTGTAAAGTGGCAGATGGCGGAACAGCATGGACATTTTTTGTGTGTCTCGCATCCATTAAATACAGCCAGACCTACACTAAACCATCGTACACACCTAGAAAACTGATTGGAGGATTAACACAATAATGTGCACAACCTAAACCACAGAATTCAGCAGGTACGTGGTGCAGAGAGGTGAAATTGGGGAGAGAGAAGCCAGTGGTGGGAAGGGAGCACTTTTGCAGGTAGAGAGAGGACAGAGACTGGGGAGTGGGGGGGGGGGAAGAATATGGGAAAAGCATCCCTCCCCAAAAGCAGCTGGAGAGAAAGTGGAAAACTGGAAACAACTGCAGGAACTTAACTAAAAAAGGAGAAAGGAGAGGGTTTAAATTCCATTAAGACTGTAAACAAGGGGAGCACAAAGTCTGCCACTCCGCAGCTCAATACCTGGCGGTGCTCTGGTGGGAAGGGCAAATCCCCAGGAGCAGAGTGGGGTCCAGGAGGTTCTCGGGCCACACCGGGAAAAGAGGTTCCACTGCTGGAAGGACATTTGGTAGAGACTGTTGAAGCCACCTGGTCCCAGCAGACCCCAGAAAATGGCCATATTCGCTGGTGCTGGAACAAGATCGTTAAGGGTGCCAGATGTGTTATGATTTTCCATAATCCTTGAAAAGCTGCTGATACACTATCTTGCGAACTTTTTCTGGGGCGGGCTGGCACCTGGCTACAGTATCAGGGGCACCGGCAGCAGCAGGTGTTCCTGGGTGCAGCCAACATGCAGCCATTGTTCATTCGGCCATTGCTCAGTGAAACGCTCCTGCAGAGGGGCAGAGCGGGTCAAGGCCATGGTCCTTCAGAAGTAAGGGGCTGGGGAAAACAGCCGCATATGAGACAAAACTCGGGAGACAGGTACTGTCTGGGGCTTGGTCATGGACAGTGAAGAAGCGGGGAGTGGACAAAAGCTGAAGACAGAAGCCAGGTGCATGATTGCTGATCAGGGAGAGGAGATTTCCGAAAACAGAGACTGGGTAGCTGGGTGGCGCCATTTTCACCGCTCTTGCACATGTGCAAACGCACCTATGAGCATTGAAACACTCCATACCAGTAGGCTAGCAGCGCCATCTAGTGGAGAGTGGAGCTGTTACACTGAGCCCCACCCAACTGGGCCAACTTCACTCTTCAAGGACACAAGTCTCACCACCTACTTAGTTTATGGACTATAAAGCGCTACATTAAATAAATAAATAAATAAATAAATAAATAAATAAATAAATAAAATGCTACATAGTCTGACTTCTAGGGGAAAACAATTTCAGTTGTATTTCAATCTGTTAGCAGGTCCATCTATTCAATTGTCTTCTTTTTTTTCTCTTTTACACTACTTTTCCTTTTCTTGAATTCAGAAAGAGAAAAAGTTCATTTTTATTAAAAATATTTTTCTTTAATTTTATTTACTATATTTTCTACTTTTGTGAATTTTTTTTCAAATTCTATCTTACTTGCATCATTGTATTTTAGTCTATTTCAGTGTATTCATCTTTTCAAATTTTCAAATGATTTCTTTTTTTTTTCTCTTTTTGGTTGCTTTCCTTTTTATTGAATGCAGAAAGAGAAAAACTTCATTTTTACTTTCAATTTCTATTAAAATATTTTTCTTTAATTTTTTCCTATATTTTTTGCTTTTATGTAAATTTTTTCAAATTCTATTTTACTTCCATCATTTTTTTTAGTCTACTACACTATATTCACATTTTCAAATTTTCAAATGATTTCTTTTTTCTCTTTTTCATTTATTTTCTTTTTCTTGAATAGAGAAAGAGAAAAAATCATTTTTATTTTTAATTTTTATTAAAAATATTTTTCTTTAATTTTTTTCTACTATGTTCTTTACTTTTGTGTAAATATTTTACATTCTATTTTACTCCCATCATCTCATTTTAGCCTACTTCAGTGTATTCATTTTTTCAAATTCTCCAATGATTCCCCCCCCCATTTTTTTCTCTAATCTGTCAAACCACTTTCAACACTCAGACCAAAACACACCTAGGATCTAGAATCATTTATTAGGTTTGTGTGTGTGTGTGTGTGTGTGTGTGTGTGTGTGTGTGTGTTTAATTTTTTAATTTTAATATTTTTTTAATTTTAATTTTTCTACTTAATTAATTCCTTTTCTCTCCTCAAAATGACAAAATGAAGGAATTCACCCCAAAAGAAAGAGCATGAAGAAACGACAGCCAGGGATTTAACCAACACAGATACAAGCAAGATGTCTGAACCAGAATTTAGAACCATGATAATAAGAATACTAGCTGGAGTTGAAAATAGATTAGAATCCCTTTCTGCAGAGATAAAAGAAGTAAAAAATAGAATGAAATTAAAAATGCTATAACTAAGCTGCAATCACGGATGGATGCAGTGGCGGCAAGGAAGGATAAGGCAGAACAGAGAATCAGCTATATAGAGGACAAACTTATGGAGAAAAATGAAGCAGAAAAAAACAGGGAGATTAAAGCAAAAGAGTACAATTTAAGAATTAGAGAAATCAGTGACTCATTAAAAAGGAACAACATCAGAATCATGGGGGTCCCAGAAAGAGGAAGAGAGAAAAATAGGGGTAGAAGGGTTATGTGAGCAAATCATAACTGAAAAATTTCTTAACCTTGGGAAAAACACAGATATCAAAATCCAGGATGCACAGAGGATACCCATTAGATTCAACAAAAACTGACCATCACCAAGGCATATCATAGTCAAATTCACAAAATACTCAGACAAGGAGAGAATCATGAAAGCACCAAGAGAAAAAAAAAACTCCCTAACCTATAAGGGAAGACAGATCATGTTTGCAGCAGAACTATCCACAGAAACTTGGCAGGCCAGAAAGGAGGGGCAGGATATATTCAATGTGCTAAATCAGAAAAATATACAGCCAAGAATTCTTTATCCAGCATGGCTGTCATTCAAAATAGAAGGAGACATAAAAAGTTTCCCAGACAAACAAAAATTAAAGGAGTTTGTGACCACTAAACCAGCCCTGCAAGAAATTTTAAGGGGGACTCTCTGAGGGGAGGAAAAGATGAAATCTATATCTATATCTATATCTATATCTATATCTGTATCTGTATCTGTATCTGTATCTGTATCTATCTATATCTCTCAAAAGAAACAAAGATTAGAAAGGACTAGAGAACACCACCAGAAACTCCAACTCTACAAGCATCATAATGGCAATAAATTCATATCTTTCAGTACTCACTATAAATGTCAATGGACTCAATGCTCCAATCAAATCACATAGGGAAACAGAATGGATAAGAAAACAAGATCCATCTATATGCTGTTTACAAGAGACCCACTTTATACCCAAAGACACCTTCAGATTGAAAGTAAGGGGATGGAAAACCATTTATCATGCTAATGGTCAACAAAAGAAAGACAGAGTAGCCATACTTATATCACACAATTGAGACTTCAAAATAAAGACTGTATCAAGAGATGAAGAAGGGCATTATATCATAATCAAGGGGTCTATCCACCAAGAAGATGTAACAATTGTAAACATTTGTGTGCCAAATGTGGGGACACCCAAATATATAAATAAATTAGCCACAAACATAAAGAAACTCATTGATAATAATACCATAATAGTAAGAGATTCAACACCCCACTCACAGCAATGGAAAGATCATCTAATCAAGAAACCAACAAGGAAACAATGGCTTTGAATTACACGCTGGACCAGATGGGCTTAACAGATATGTTCAGATCATTCCACCCTAAAGCAGCAGAATATACATTCTCCAATACACAGGGAATGTTCTCCAGAATAGACCACATACTGGGACACAAATCAGCCCTAGGTAAGTACAAAAAGATTGAGATCATACGGTGCTTATTTTCAGACCACAACACTATGACACTCGAAATCAACCACAAGAAAAAATTTGGAAAGGTAACAAATATTTGGAGACTGAAGAACATCCTACTAAAGAATGAATGGGCTGGGGCGCCTGGGTGGCTCAGTCGGTTAAGCGTCTGACTTCGGCTCAGGTCATGATCTCACGGTCCGTGAGTTCGAGCCCCACGTTGGGCTCTGTGCTGACCGCTCAGAGCCTGGAGCCTGTTTCAGATCCTGTGTCTCCCTCTCTCTCTGCCCCTCCCCTGTTCATGCTCTGTCTCTCTCTGTCTCAAAAATAAATAAACGTTAAAAAAAATTTAAAAAAAGGAATTAATGGGCTAACCAACCAGTTAAAGAAGAAATTAAAAACTACATGGAAGCCAATGAAAATGATAACACCACAACCCAAAACCTCTGGGATGCAGCAAAGGCAGTCATAACAGGAAAGTATATAGAAATCCAAGCCTTCCTAAAGAAGGAAGAAAGATCTCAGATACACAACCTAACCTTATGCCTTAAGGAGCTGGAAAAAGAACAGCAAATAAAACCCCAAACCAGCGGAAGACAGGAAATACTAAAGATTAGAGCAGAAATTAATGCTATCAAAACCATAAAAACAGTAGAACAGATCAATGAAACCAGAATCTGGTTCTTTGAAAGAATTAACAAAATTGATAAACCACTAGCCAGTTTGATCAAAAAGAAAAAGGAAAGGACCCAAATAAATAAAATCAAGAATTAAAGAGGAGAGATCACAACCAACACAGCAGAAATAAAAACAATAATGAGAGAATATTATGAGCAATTATATGCCAATAAAATGGGCCATCTGGAAGAAATGGACAAATTCCTAGAAACATATACACTACCAAAACTGAAACAGAAAGAAGTAGAAAATTTGAACAGACTCATAACCAGTAAGGAAATTGAATTAGTAATCAAAACTCTCCCAAAAAACAAGAGTCCAGGGCAAGATGGTTTTCCAAGGGAATTCTACCAAACATTTAAGGAAGAGTTAACACCTATTCTCTTGAAGCTGTTCCAAAAAATAGAAATGGAAGGAAACCTTCCAAACTCTTTCAATGAATCCAGAATTACCTTGATTCCAAAACCAGACAAAGACCCCACTAAAAAGGAGAATTAGACACCAATTTCCCTGATGAACATGGATGTAAAAATCCTCAACAAGATATTAGCCAACTGGATCCAAGAATAAATCAAAAAAATTGTTCACCACGTCCATGTGGGATTTATACCTGTGATGCAGGGCTGGTTCAATATCCTCAAAACAATTAAAATGATTCATCACATCAACAAAAGAAAGGACAAGAACCATATGATCCTCTCAACAGATGTAGAGAAAGCATTTGACAAAATACAGCATACTTTCTTGATAAAAACCCTCAAGAAAGTAGAGCTAGAAGGAGCATACCTTGAGTTAATAAAAGCCATATATGAATGACCCAACACTAATATCATCCTCAATGGGGAAAAACTGAGAGCTTTCCCCCTAAGGTCAGGAACAAGACAGGGATGTCCACTTTCACCACTGTTATTCAACATAGTATTGGAAGTCTTAGTCTTTGCAATCAAACAACACAAATAAAAGGCATCCAAATCGGCCAGGAAGAGGTCAAACTTTCACTCTTTGCAGAAGACATGACACTCTATATGGAAAACCCAAAAGATTCCACCAAAAAATTGCTAGAACTTATTCATGAATTCAGCAAAGTTGCAGGATATAAAATCAATGCACAGAAATCGGTTGCATTCCTATACACGAACAATGAAGTGGCAGAAAGAGAAATTAAGGAATCGATCCCATTTACAGTTGCATGAAAAACCATAAAATACCTAGGAAAAAATCTAACCAAAGAGGTGAAAAATCTATACGCTGAAAACTATAGAAAGCTTATGAAAGAAATTGAAGAAGACACAAAAAAAAAAATGGAAAAAGATTCCATGCTCCTGGATAGGAAGAACAAATATTGTTAAAATGTCGATACTACCCAAAGCAATCTACATATTCAATGCAATCCCTAGCAAAATAACACCAGCATTCTTCACAGAGCTAGAACAAATAATCCGAATTTTGTATGGAACCAGAAAAGACCCCGAATAGCCAAAGTGATCTTGAAAAAGAAAACCAAAGCAGAAGGCATCACAATCCCAGACTCAAGCTATACTTAACAAAGCTGTAATCATCAATACAGTATGGTATTGGCACGAGAACAGACACTCAGATAAATAGAAAAGAATAGAGAACCCAGAAATGGACCCACAACGGTATGGCCAACTAATATTTGACCAAGCAGGAAAGAATATTCAGTGGTCATCAGCAAGTGGTGCTGGGAAAACTGGACAGCGACATGTAGAAGAATGAACCTGGACCACTTTCTTACAACATACACAAAAAAGAAACTCAACATGGATGAAAGACCTAAATTTAAGACAGGAAGCCATCAAAATCCTTGAGGAGAAAGCAGGCAAAAACCTCTTTGACCTTGGCCACAGCAACTTCTTAACACATGTCCAAAGGAAAGGGAAACAAAAGCAAAAATGAACTACTGGGGGGCCCCTGGGTGGCTCAGTCGGTTAAGCCTCCAACTTCAGCTCAGGTCATGATCTCACAGTCTGTGAGTTCAAGCCCTGCGTTGGGCTCTGTGCTGACAACTCGGAGCCTGGAGCCTGCTTTGGATTCTGTGTCTCCCCCTCTCTCTGCCTTCCCCTGCTAATGCTCTGTCTGTCTCAAAAATAAATTAAAAAAAAACATTAAAAAAAATTTTTAAATGAACTATTGGGACCTAATCAGGATAAAAAGCTTCTGCACGGTGAAGGAAACAATCAGCAAAACTAAAAGGCAACCGACAGAATGGGAGAAGATATTTGCAAACAACATATCAGATAAAGGCTTAGTATCCAAAAACCATAGAACTTATCAAACTCAACACTCAAAAAACAAATAATCCAGTGAAGAAATGGGAAAAAGACATGAATAGACACTTCTCTAAGGGAGACATCCAGATGGCCAGCCGACACATGAAAAAATGCTCAACATCACCCATCATCAGGGAAATACAAATTAAAACCACAATGAGATACTACCTTACACCTGTCAGAATAGCTAACATTAACAACTCAGGCAACAACAGAATTTGGCAAGGATGTGGAGAAAGAGGATCTCTGTTGCATTGTTGGTGGCAGTGCAATCTGGTGCAGCCACTCTGGAAAACAGTATGGAGGTTCCTCAAAAAATTAAAAATAGAACTACCCTACGACCCAGCAATTACACTACTAGGCATTTATCCAAGGGATATAGGTGTGCTGTTTCGAAGGGACACATGCACCCCCATGTTTATAGCAACACTGTCAACAATAGCCAAAGTATGGAAAGAGCCTAAATGTCCATCAATGGATGAATGGATAAAGAAGATGTGGTATATATAGACAATGGAGTATTACTCGGCAATCAAAAAGAATAAAATCTTGCCATTTGCAACTACGTGGATGGAACTGGAGAGTATTATGCTAAGTGAAATTAGTCAGTCAGAGAATGACAAAAATCCTATGACTTCACTCATATGAGGACTTTAAGAGACAAAACAGATGAACATAAGGGAAGGGAAACAAAAATAATATAAAAACAGGGAGGGGGACAAAACAGAAGAGACCCATAAATATGGAGAACAAACTGAGGGTTACTGGAGGGATTGTGGGAGGGGGATGGGCTAAATGGGTAAGGGGCACTAAGGAATCTACTCCTGAAATCATTGTTGCACTATATGCTAATTTGAAAGTAAATTTAAAAAAATAAAAAATAAAACAAGTTAAAAAGAAAGAAAGAAAGAAAGAAAGAAAGAAAGAAAGAAAGAAAGAAAGAAAGAAAGAAAGAAAGTTGTAAAGTGGCACTCATATTGTAGGATCTTTAGTACAGAGTTTTGAGTCAGATAAAATCAATGACCAATGATAGACTCAAGAATACCAAGAAGGTTAATTGACTAAACCTTGGCTCTTCTCCACACCTGATTTAATGCTACCTCCCTAGTAAACATTGCTGAAAGCTATCCTCATTAGGAGATAAGGGGATAACAAAAGAAAACAATAATAATATTGAAAGGCTATTATTTGTCATTTGATGTCTAAATTTATTCTTGGTCCTGGCCTTTTCTGGCTGCAGGTTATGCAACCTCTCTACTTCAATTTGGGCTTTGCTGCCAACATTATTTTGTAACCATTCTAGGCCAGCTCTGCCCATTGCCGTGGATTCTAGACAAGTATACCATTAAAAGAGGTGTTAAGAGATTTGGAAGCAGAGAACTTGCTTCCTGATTTTCCTTACCTCTCACTTCTCCATTCTCATTATGAATGTGACTGAGCAGTAGTTTTGGCATATTAGGCTCAACTTCCCGCCAAGATATACATTTTCACTTCATTTTAAAAAAATTTTTAATGTTTCTTTATTTTTGAAAGAGAGAGAGAGAATAACGGGGGAGGGGCAGAGAGAGAGGGAAACACAAAATATGAAGTAGGCTCCAGGCTCTGAGCTGTCAGCACAGAACCTGACACGAGTCTCAAATTCACGAGGCATGTGATCATGTCCCAAGCCAAAGTCAGACGCCCAACCAACCCGAGACACCCAGGAACCCCTACATTTTCATTTCTGAGGGTGTCTCCATTAATCAGTATCCCAACTTATGGCCCAGGGTTCAGTCTCCCTGATAGGTGGCTCCATATTTAATATGCAGGTAATTCCACTTCTCTTTTCTTTCCTTGTTTTCTTTTTTTATGGAAGTATAGTTGACACACAATGTTAGATTAGTTTTAGGTGTACAATATAATGATCCAACAAGTCCAAATGTAGTGCTTTGTTCACAAGTATAGCTACCATCTGTCACCATACAAAGCTATTACAATACCACTGACTATATGCCCCATGCTGTATTCCCTGTGACTTATCCATTCCATAACTGGAAGCCTGTATGTCTCACTCCCCTTCATCCATTTTGCCCATCCCACCACTCCTTCCCCTCTGTTTGTTCTCTATATCTGTAGGTCTGATTCTGCTTTTTGTTTGTTTATACATTTGTTTTGGTTTTTAGATTCCATGTATAAGTGAAATCATATGGCATTTGTCTTTATATGACTTATTTCACTTAGTATAGTACACTCTAGGTACATCCATGTTGTTTCAAATGGCAAGATATCATAATTTTTTCCTGGCTGAGTAACATCCCATTATGTATAAATATGTGTATATGAAGATGTATCACATCTTTATCCATCCATCTGTGAATGGACACTCAAATTGCTTCCATATCTTGGCTATTGTAAATAATACCACAATAAACAAGGGGTGCATATATATTTCTGAATTATTTTTTGTCTTTTTAATTCTAGCCACTGACAGGTATAAAGTCATATTTCATTGTGGTTTTGGTTTGCATTTCTCTGATGATTAGTGATAATGAGCATCTTTTCAGGTGTCTATTGACCATATGCATGTGTTCTTTGTGAAAATGTTTACTCAGGTCCTCTGCCCATTTTTTAATCAAATTATTTGTGTTTTTTTCAGTGTTGAGTTGTTACAAGTTTGGATTTTAACCCCTTATTGGATATATCATTTGCAAAAATTTTCTTGCATTTAGTACATTGCCTTTTTGTTTTGTTGATGGTTTTCTTCACTGTACAAAAGCTTTTTATTTTGGTGTAGTCCCAATAGTTTAATTTTGTTTTTGTTTCCCTTGCCTTGGGAGACATATCTAGGAAAATGTTTCTATGGCAACATCACAGAAACTACTATTTTTTTCTAGGATATTTTATGGCTTCAGGTCTAACACTTAGGTGTTTAATCTATTTCAAGTTTGTGTATGATATAAGAAAGTGGTCCTGTTTCATTCTTTTGCATATAGCTATTCAGTTTTCCCAGAATCATTTATTGAAGAGACTATCTCTTCCCCACTGTGTATTTTTGTCTCATTTGTCATGGACCAATTGACCATATAGGTATGGGTTTATTTCTGGGCTCTCTATTCTGTTCCATTGATCTGTATGTCTATTTTTGTGCCAGCACCATGTTGTTTTGATTAACACACCTTTGTAGCATAGCTTGAATTCTGAGAGTGCCATATATCCAGCTTTGTTCTTTTTTCTGAATATTGCTTTGGCTATTTGGGATCTTTTGTGATCTCATACAAATTTTAGTATCGTTTGTTCTAGTTCTGTGAAAAAAATGCTTTAGGTATTTTACCAGGGATTGCATTGAATCTGTAGGTTGCTTTGGGTAGTACAGACTTTAAAAAAGTTTTTTTACTGTTTATTTATTTTTGAGAGACAGACAGACAGACAGACTGCGAGTAGGGGAGGTGCAGAGAAAGAGGGAGACACAGAACTCGAAGCAGGCTCCAGGCTCTGAGCTGTCAGCACATAGCCTGACTGGGGTTCAAACTCACAGACCATGAGATCATGACCTGAGCTGAAGCTGGACACTTAACTGACTGAGCCACCCAGGTGCCCCCTTGTTTTTTAATTTTTTTAATGTTTATTTATTTTTGAGAGAGCAGACTTTTAAAAAATATTTTCCAATCCTTGAGTATAGAATATCTTTCCATTTGTTTGTGTCATCTTCAATTTTTTTCATCAGTGTTTTATAGTTTTCAGAGTACAGGTCTTTTATCATCTTGGTTGTTTATTCCTAGGCATTTTGTTCATTTTGGCACAATTGTAAATGGAACTGTTTTCTTAACTTTTTTTTTTTTGCTACTTCATTATTAACATATAAAAGCACAACTGATTCCTGGGTATTAATTCTGTATCCTGCAAATTCCTTGTATTAATTTATTACTTCTAATAGTTTTTTT
This sequence comes from Acinonyx jubatus, assembly GCF_027475565.1. NCBI lineage: Eukaryota > Metazoa > Chordata > Mammalia > Carnivora > Felidae > Acinonyx > Acinonyx jubatus. Next base: position 121,482,691 of record NC_069389.1, read on the forward strand.
TTTTTGCTAACACTTTTATGATCTTATCTTTCTGAGCAACTCCATACTGAATTTTTCTTGACCATATTGACCTCTCTGTAATTTATCATCTTTTTAAAAATGGTTATTATGAGTTTGCAAACAGATTTTTTTTTAATTTGAATGTAGTTGACACACAATGTTACATTAGTTTCTGGTCTATAACACAGTGATTCAATAAGTCTATTCCATCTTATGCATAGGTGAAAAAAGTTATGATTGGAATATAGTCTTCCAGATAGGTCTTCACCAAGAGGAGTATGCTTGTAACAATCTGTGTAACATCGCAGCTACTTTCCAGCCTTGAAGGCCTCTGGATACAATACTTTATTTGAACAGCTTCCTGTATTCATTTCAAACTTGAAATACCTTCAATAACTGACTCAGGTTATTTGGTACTACTTTTGCCAGCAGCTTCTCTGGGCCAACCAAAAGGAATACATATCTGCTACTCCTAAGATGGAATTTCTGAGCCACACCTCATCTGTCACAAAGTTTAACAAGGTGTCAGTAGTTCTGAGGGGAGGACTTTTCATCCCCTGTCAATTAAATGTACTCAGCAATTCTTGGGTTTGACCAATACTGCTAATGGATGGTTTATTCTTCAGTTGTGTCTACTTACAATCTCTCGGATGTATTCTCCTGGAAGTTTGAAGATGTCAAGATAGAGAATTTGATGTAATAATAGAAAATTAAATTAATCCTATATGTCTGCTTAAAGTAGTCTAGCATGCATAGGATGCATGGATGAGCATTTCAGTGCTCAGTGGAATCACCTAAATACTTAGGTTTGTATAAAAGACAGTACTTAGAGGCACATAATGCTGATAACTGTCAATCAATGTATACTTTGAAAAAGGAAACCTATATCTAGGCATTCCACAAAGCCACTCATTATAACAATGAGTATGGCTCTCAGGTATCTTTAGTGGCCTCAAATCGTAAATATCACCCTACATTGTATTATTATCTGTGACACCCATGTGATCCAGGAGTTTATTGCAACCTTTTCCAAACCTCAATATCCTCTGAGCATTGTTATCTTGGAATTTGATCTCTTATCTTGTATTCCAATGGAATTAGGCACCACTCATTGCTGCTTACTCTTATCCTGTTTTACAAAATCATCTTCTACTCAATGGGCAGCCAAGCTTCCTCATTTCTGTCCACATTCTCCTTTGGGTTTTGAGCTTATCAGCTGGGTCTTTGCAAAATTGCAATACTGATATATTCCCAGTGATACTTCCACTGATCAATTTACCCAGCTACACTCCTTCACATAAAAGACCCACTTCAATAAATACAGTAGCTTCTTGCTCCCATGATTTCCTTAAAATAACTATCACAAGTGACAATATTGTAGCTGGTTATTTGCTATGCAAATAAGGTTTCCCAAAAGGACCTTCATTATATCTGGCAGACCAAGGTTTGGGATGATGAGTATGCTGACCAGTACTGGATCTTGAGACAAAAAAAGGTGACACTTCACACTCCTCTCAATAGATATAAATTACTAGCCCAAATTCAGGATCAGTGCTCAAAGCTGGATGATCATTAACTCCCCTGTGCCCTTCAGGATAACAGTAATCACCAATTTAGTTGCCTTCTGACTCTAGAGCTGACTTGCAGGTATTTATATTCTTTATGCTTTCATTGAGATCTTATCTCTTTCTTAGGGATCAGTTGGGATAATCCAAAAAAATAGTAGAGCATATTTCAAAGGAGATGTTAAACATACAATTCCTTGGCCAGATTGGATATTTGGTTCAGTGGGATATGCCTAGAAAAGCTAAATTGGTGCTATGTTTCCCACCTTCAGAATGTTCCAAAGCCTGTTCAAGCCTTCCATTTAGTGTTGCCAGGGAAACAATGATCTTATTCTACCTATGGCAAGGGTCACAGAGAGGTGGTATCTGAATTAGCTCAGAACTATCAATAGCTCCTTTTAGCAAGGCCAGAAGTGATGTATAGTATATTTTTCTGATTTTGCAACAACCCCTCAGAAAACTCTCCAGGTTCTACCTTCTACATTTCCTTCCACTTTTCTCACTCAGAAAACCTACTTTTCTTGCTCTGCTCTTATGATTTTCCATACTGTTGCCTGGTAACTGCTTTCTTACTCTGAATTGTTTGCACTAGTTATATTGTCTGCTTGGGCTCTCTCTTTCAATCTCACTCTTGAGTATTTTCTTTCAGGGCTTTCTTATCTCCACATTTTGTATCTCATGAGTTAGTCACTCCCTATCCAGCTCTGACATTAAGAATTCCAACCTAAATTTAATATATCAGGCCTCTACTTTTCCAGAGAGAAAAAAAATTATGATAACAGACACATAAATACCCCCCCACCTCAAAGTAAAGAAGTGCTACTGGGATTCTACCAAAAGACATGAGTTTGGGATAGGAAATGGCCAATTCCAACAGAGGGAAATAATAAAAATGGTAACTCACATTTATACTGTTTAATATTATGAAGCACTTCTACATACACTATTTGATTTTCACATAAACCTGTAAGGTAAGTGTTCACTCGCCAAACAAATATTGAGAACCTAGTATGGCAATTTAGCAGTGAACCAAGTAGTCAAAAATCTACACCCTCTAAAGCATACATTTAAGTGGAGGAAAGCAAATCATATATAAGCATATTATCATAATGCACAAATTGCTATAGGGAAAATAAAGCTTAGAATGGGAAGTGAAATTTTAAATAGGATCACTAGAAAATGGCTCACTGAGAAGGTTCCATTTAAGCAAGAGGAGACTTGCATAATAATTTAGGTGATAAGTAATGGTGACTCAGACCAAGTTGGTAGTGATAGAGCTGATGGAAACTAGTCAGTTTTGGATGTTTTCATGCAGAATATATTACTGAATTGTATTTGGAAAAGGAGTAAAGTTTCTTCAGCAGCTACAAGATATACTGGTTATCCTCACTTTGTAGCCAAAGGAAGGACAATGAGGCTCAGAGAGGTCAGTTAAGTGACTTTCTTGAGGTCACTTAACTAGAATGAACTGAAATAAAGTTGTGAATTTAGATCTTCTAGACCATGTGGAAGCCCTTGTATTAACTATTGAATAAAGAATAGGATCTTGAATGGTAGAGAGTTATGAGGGCATGCTAGACTAAGAGCATAGCCTGAGTGAACCCATTTCTAGGATTCGAGACTACTGATGGCATTTCTACTAGACAAAAACATAGGGAGGCTCCTATGATGAATGCTGAATCACTCAAATCAGAAGAGAAAGATTAATGACCAAAAACAAAACAAAACTAACAAAACAAAGAGAGAGAGAGCGAGAGAGAGAGAGCGAGAGAGAGAGCAAGCAAAGGAATCAAGCATGAAACCAAAGGATGATAGTCAGATGAAAGACACTAACACCAAAAGATCAAAAAAATCAGTAAGAGGTCACATTGAACAGGAACTAGTCAAAATCTGGTGACTACAGATTTGTAACCTTGCTGCTCACAATTCAGACAGTGAAATGATAAAGTGCCTAAGACAGAAAGCAGTGACGAGACAGGCACAAGAAATCCATTTGCAACCCTCTTTAAATGAGGCAGAATGAGAAGGTGATACCGCAGAGGCCAAAAAAAAAAGGGGGGGGGGAAGGAAGAAAGAAATATCTTCATAAGAGCTTTGTATTCTAACAATAAATAAATAAATAAATAAATAAAATAAGAAGAAAAGAAAGGCATAAATAAAGGCCTGTGGAATTACAAGAAGAACCCAACAGTTATTTATCATTTATGGTTTTCCTACACCTCCCCTATGGGCAAAGCTCTATGCTCAGCACTGGAGGGGTATAGAGCAACGGACACAGCATGGTTTCTGCCTTAAAGTAACTTTCTCTGGAAAAGGAAGATAAAAGAAGACAAAACAGAACCATGCTACTGTCTACTCTGTAGCTAGCACTATTTCTCTTAGATCATTTCCAAAATCCATTATATTGGACTGCAGAGGTGGTAGTTTAAATTGGATGACAGAAGAGACTCTTTCTACTCATTGCTTTGCCTCATGCCTTTCCTTCTACTGTGAAGGCTTCCAGACTGCTGACTATTTGTAGCTAAAACCAAAGAATTCCAGTGAGAGAAAGGGAGATTGATCTGGTAAAAATCCCATTGGGAAATTCCACCAGAGCTTGACTAAAACATTAATGCTAATTATGTCCATATAGCCTCATTAGAAATGCATAAAAGGTAATGTTCTGATATTCCAAAAGTTCTTCCCAGTCTATCCTAAATACCTTCTCCTATTATTCCCTCCTGTCATGTTTTCAGAGATAGTAGTAACCATCTGGTGACTCTAAAGGACCACCATGACATGGAAACACTTTTCTGGTTATTTGAAAGTGAATTTTTAATTTAGTTATGTATTATTGCTATCAGAAAAAAAAAATGTTCACATGTGATGGTGGGAAAACTTTTGTGCTGTAAGACAAGGTACTTATTTGATGTTATGTGATAAATTGGTGCTACAGCCAAAGACAGAATTTAATCTGTGCAATCCTGACCTTAGGTATATTCCAGCTGTCTAGACCTATGCTTTCTCTACCTCTCTACACTACAAGATCACAGGAAATAAATAGTCTAGAGAAGAGTTATAGCAGCAAGGTGCTATATTAGTATCAAATTTGTAACAGGTAGCTCCTAGATACATTAAAAGTAAATCTATAAAAGACAACTGCATATAACTTGTTTATAGAAATGGCAAGCAATTAAAAGAGGTATTATTATAAGGGTGAGTTAAAAAGTGGATCTTCTATTCACATCTCAAATTAGAGATAGAGACTAAAATGTGGAAATCTTGGTGATGGATGAGAGGGTAAAAACCCATGAATGTGTGACAATGTAGAAAATGGAAGGTGACATGGAATGTACTCAGAAGATGAATTACCTCAAAGGCAGCTTATTGGCAGAATGACTGCCAGCAAGTTTACCTTGTGAGAAGAGTCCCTGGTAGCTAGCTCTGCTATGAGTAGACACATATGCAATACTTTATACATCCTGTCTTTTGTACTTCTTTTCCTGTATGCCTTCTGCAATCTTTTCTGTGTATCAAACATTTACTTTTCCTCTGACATACACATCTTTTCCTTTTCAAAGCATTTTATGATTCTTTATTTCACTGGCTACACCACTTGTTCTCTCAGTACCACACACATACTTCTATTGTATTTATTACACCTGATTGTAATTTTATGTTCACAGGTTTCAGCTTTGCCCACTACATTTAGCTTATTTTTTTTCTTAATTGAAGTATAGTAGACACACAATGTTACATTAGTTTTAGGCATACAACATAGTGATTTGACAAGTCTATATGTTATGCTATGCTCACAAGTGTAGCTACCATCTGTCAAAATACAATGCTATTACAATATCATCAACTATATTCACTATTCCGTACCTTTTATCCCTGTTACTTATTCATTCTGTAACTGGAAGCCTGTATGTCCCACTCTCCTTTACCCATGCTGTCTCTCCCTCCATCCAGTGTCTTCTGGCAACCATCAGTTTGTTCTCTGTATTTATGGGTCTTTTTATTCTTTTGTTTGTTTTATTTTTATATTCCATATATAAGTGAAATCATATGGCATTTGTCTTTTTCTGTATGACTTATTTAACTTAGTATAATCCATACGTTTAGCTTCTTGGGGACAGGAATCATATTGTTTATTTGTGTCTACCTGGTGTCCCCAAACCATGAGATCTATAAATATTGGTTGAATTAAATAAATAAATGAAGCTGTCACACTATCCATTTTCCAGGGTAATGATTTATTTTAAAAGTAAAATCTTATCATTTCCCTGGTTCAAAACCTTCTGATGATTTTACAACATACCTTGAATAAAACTCAAGTCCTTACCATGATTATAAGTTCTGCATAATTTGGTTTCTGCCCAGCTCTACAGTTTCATGGCCTCCTTAGTATCTTTTACTATGCTCCAATCCCAGTGGCTGTTTTAGTGTGTGTGTGTGTGTGTGTGTGTGTGTGTGTGTGTGTGTGTGTGTTTTGTCTCTGTAATCAAGGCCCTTATCAACCTCATATTCTTTACATATACTGTTCCCTCCATCTGAGAAATGCTAGTGAATATTCACTCCTTCTTTAGATCTTGATTTAAATGGTACTATATCAGACAGGTATTCCCTGATCCCTCCTCCTGAATATGAATTTTGTTGTACTGTTATTTTATCTCACATCACAATTTTTAATTAGAAATTGTGTTATTATTTTTAATGTTCATGCACCAGACTATAAATATGAAGATTTTTTTGCCATTTTATTTACTAATCTAACCTTGGCACCAAGCACAATGGTTGACACATAGCTGGTAATCAAAAGAAGTGTTGAATGAAAAGATGGATAGGCAGGCATATAAATGGGAAAATGTCAGGCATTCCTGCCTTTAAGTCACCTGCGTGACCTCACAGTTGGTCATCCTTAACAATGACCAGGTAGAGGAGGAATAAAACTTCTCAGAGTTCTATAATCTTCAATATCTTGTTATTCTACCCTGCCCCCGACTCCTCCCAACCAACCTGATAAAGGCTTTGACTAAAACAAAAAAAAATTGCTTCTCTGTTGCTTGTTTGTGGCTAAGTCTATTCACCTACCGAACACCTGGTTGGTGATACCGAGCATCACAAACTGTTTTGTTTTTGCATGTTCTAGAGTCTTCTGTACTATGGAAGTTAAGACATAGTTGAAAGGAATTGAAGAATTCAAGCTGGAGAATAAAAAGAAAGAATAAAGCACAGAGAGATTACTTTCCTGTCATCTCTCGAGGCAAGGCCTCACATAAAGTTAAAGAAGTGGTTCCCAAACTTAGCTGCATATTAGAATCACCTACAAAGCTTTTAAATATCTTGATATCCTGGTTCCACCTTAGGGCAGTATAAATAAGAACATCCGGGATAGCAGCCAGGAATCAGTACTTCTGTTATGGTAAAATACAAGGAACCAGCATTTTTTTTTAGATTCCCAGGGGATTATAGTGTGCATCAAAATTTGGGAACCACTGGCTTGAAGCCTTGATGGCCTCATTGTTGATGTGACACACAACTCCCTGTATTAGACCTTAGGTATCTCCTTGGTCTAACTCCAGATCCAAACCCACTCTCTGGAGATTTATATTAAAAACTAATTTTGTTCAACCCCTTGGGCAGAAAGTCAAACCAATTAGGAACATATGGTTGTAGCTTTCCTGTTGCCATAGACTGTCCATTCTCCTCATTCAGTGATCCATGAGATCACTGAATGTTCATGAGAATCTTCCCATTTTCTTAATTATATTTTCATGCAAGAGAACCCTCCTCACAATTTCCATGACAAATAGTGAGTTATACAAAGTACACAGATATTCATTTCTGTGTACTGACTTCTCTGTATGTACTGACATACTGACTTCTCTGTCTCTCCTTACCATTAAGTTAAACAGTTTAACAAATCTTTAAAAACTTAAACATATTATTACCTTTTGAGCCCACAATTTCATAAAACTAAGAAAACTGAAAATTAGTGTTCAAACTAAAGCTTGTACAAGAATGTTCATAATGTTCATAAAACACTATTCACAGCAAAAAGGCAGAAGCAGCTAAAATGTTCATCAACAAATAAACAAATTGTTATATATATATGTGTGTGTGTGTGTGTGTGTGTGTGTATACATATACGTATGTATTCCACACAATGGAATATTATTCAGCCAGAAAAAGGAATAATATGCTACAACATGCACATACCTCCAAAACTTATACTAAGTGAAAGTATCACAGACACAAAAGTTCACATATCATATGATTCTACCTATATGAAATATCCAGAATAAGCAAATACATAGAGACAAAACACAGACTGATGGTTGCAAAAGACTGGAGAGAGGCAAGAATAGAAACAAACTGTTTAATGGGTATGAGGTTTTACTTTGGAGTGATGAAAGGTTTAAGAAACATGTAGAATTAGTGGTTGTACAATATTGTGAATGTACTAAATGCCACTAAATCATTCACTTTAAAATGGTTAATATGTTATGTGGATTTCACCCCAATAAGTTATTTAAAATACATAAGACTTAGATTTAAGTCTTAGTCACCCCAATGTCTTTGCCTCTGTCAACTGCTACTAAATTGTTTGAAGTGGGATATGATTATTATTCTCATACCTACCTCCACTATGGTTTTGGTTTGTTTTTTTTTTCTTTTTTAGTTTTAGTTTTCGCTTTATCTTGAGTTTCAATTCTACTATAGGTAGAGCAGTAAATACACTGGATCAGAATTCAAGAGGCCAACGTTCTGTTCCTGAAACTGGGTCAACTTGGGCACATTTATTTTCTTCTATGAGCCTTGGTTACACCATCTACAACGTTCACATTCTCTCAGTGATGTTGTGAGAACACAGTAAGAAAGGAAAGACTACAAAGATATAAGTGTCCCGCTATATGTTTATGAAGGGTAACAAGATAGTGGGAATCTCCATTTTCTCTTCCAAATAGAGAAATAATTATTTCTTTACTACTTGCAATTTACAAATGAGTGATATATTTTGGGATATATTTTTTTCTTCACATTCCTTGAAGCAACTTCGCTTGAGAAAATTGTATTTTTTTATTAAAAAGAAAATAAACACCAACCGTCTCTAATCACATACATGCACATAATACTATTTATGTTTATACTGATATCTTTTAAGAAAGCTGAAATACATAGTCTACCTGGACAGTAAATCCCTATTTAGAAAAGATAAAACAAATGAACTCCCAAGAGGTCAAGGAGTCCCTCTCCTTGTTTTCACTAAGTTTGTTTCCCCTACCACAATCCAGACATCTTAGCTTTGGAATCTACCCTTTGTCTCATTGAGCTAATTGCTATATCTAATGTACAACATTTGAAGAAAAATACTACATCTTATTCATTCTTTTATACCTCAGAGCACCTAGCAGTTCATCTGGCTTATAAAAGGAACTTAGTAAATGAATAAACACATAATTTAATCTATCAATACCCCCAGATCAGTGGTGGAAGGTATAATGCTCATTTTCTCATTGGTAGAAACTGAGGCTACAGAGGGGCTAGGAAAATCTTCCAAAGCCACAGAAAATATTCTCACTTCAATCGTGCTGTGTTATAATCAATATTTTGGAAAGATAAAATTTGGTTACATAGGATACTTTCTTTATTAAAGCTTATGTCAATTAACAGTAAAATTCCAGATCAGATTTATACACACACAAAAAAAAATCATAAACATTGGAAAAAGATAATTACTAACAGGAGCTACCATGAGTTCACTAAAAATAAATTATGCCAAGGCTATCCCTTATGAGAAATGAAATTGGTACATTGGAGAGAGGATCTATTGAAAAAATAGATCTAAATCTCATCAAGGCACTGACAAACTCTATTATATATATATATATATATATATATATATATATATATATATATATATATATGTATATATGGCCATATGGAAAAAATGGAATCAATTGGAATATATTTATGTGTACTTTTAGCTGGCAAAATCATATCCAAAGATTCAATTTATCAGTGTCAAACATTTATGTAGTCCCTGATGGTTAAAACAAGATTTTATCCTTAAATAATTCAATAATTGTGTTTTTTAAGTTTATTTATTTACTTTTTAGAGAGAGAGTGTGTATAAGGGAGGGACAAGAAAGACAGGGAAAGAGAGAGAATCCTCAGCAGGCTCCATGCTGTCAGCACAGAGCCTGATATGGGGGGCTCGAGCCCACGAGCTGTGTGAGATCATGACCTGAGCTGAAGTCAAAAGTCAGATGCTCAATCAACTGAGCCACCCAGGTACCCAAAGAATTGTGTTTAAAAAGAGAAACTAAATATTGACAGAATATTGGCTTAGATCAATGGAACAGAGAACCCAGAAACAAACTCATGCATACATGGACAATTAATTATAACAAATGAATCAACAATATACAATGGGGAGTGGACAGTCTCTTCAATAAATGGTTTTGGAAAAACTGGACGACGACATGCAAAAAAAAAAAAAAAAACTGGACCCCATCTTACACCATACACAAAAATTGACTCAAAATGAATTAAAGATAAAACCATAAAATTCCTATGAAAAAATATAGTGGGGTAAGCTTCTTGACACTGGTCTTGGCAAAGATTTTTTTAATTTGACATAAAAAACAAAGGCAATAAAAGCAAAAGTATGCCATGGGAAGATGGTGGAGTAGGAGAACGCTAAGCTCTCCTCATCCCATGGATACAACTAGATAATATGTACATCCGTGTAATAACCCAGAAAACAACCTGAAGTCTGGCAGAACATACCCTCCACAGCTAAATGTAGAGATGAGGCCACAGTGAAGAAGATAGGAAGGGCAGAGATATGGTTGGGAGCTAAACAGATCTGTAGGACTGTCCACAGGAGGGAGGAATGCTGTAGGTATAGACAGGGAAAGAGAAACAAACTCTCACACCAGGAAGCCCATATGTGGAAAACAAATCCCCATAACATTAGGCTTCCAAACCAGAGGAGCCGAATTTTGCAAGTTCTCACAATCATCTTAAAACTTGTAAATTTAAAAATCAGGTGGCTCTGGGGAGAGCCAGGAGCATGAGAGGAAACTGAGTCCATACCCTTAAAGAGACAGCACAACAGACAGCCCTTGGAGACACAACATAGAAGCAGTAGTTTGAAAAATGTGTGGGGTATACAGGAGGGAAATTTGTTTACTAATCTCAGAGCATGTGCTGGAGGGGAAATGATTGTTAGAAGATTTCTCCAGGAACAAAAGAGCTGGCAGCACCACTTCCCTCCTCTGCCACCCAGCATAAACACATGCTTGTGTGAACAAGTGTATCACAAACACTTGCTACATAACTCATTAAAAGTGCATCATGCCCCTGCATTCTCCTGTGGACATACCTCCTTTGCAAGGCTATGAATCTCTGTCCTCTCTCACAACAGACCTATGCAAACCTTGCTAACACCTCCCACCTACCCCTCCAACTGGGCCTACCCAAGTCCCAGATGGCTGGAGGAACCCTCCTGATGGCTTGGACCTTGCTGGCACAGTGTGACCCATCCCTGCATTCTTCTGCAGTTAACGGCTACTGCATCTCTGGCAAATGCTTCGTCTAACTCAACCTAAGACCAAGCCGGCCCTTTATTGGCCCACTAACAATACAGGAACCTTGCCAAAAACAGGCAAGAGAACCATGTAGATAGCTGGACTGAAGGCAAAAGTGACCCAACCACAACAGCAGAGCACATGCACACATATCAAAGACATCCCTAAAGTACCAAGTTCTGGGGACAGGAGAAATTGTACTGCAGGCCACATCAAGACCTTTCTTCCATAAGATCACTACTTTCAAGAGAAGGATACCTAAAAAAATGAAGATAAGTAAAATGCCTGATAGAGAATTTAACGTAATGGTCATAAAGACACTCAATGGACATGAGAAAGGGGTGGAGGACTTCAGTGCCACCCTTAACAAAGAGATAGAAAACATAAAAAGGAACCAATCAGAGATGAAGAACTCTATAAATGCAATTAATAATATGCTGCATGGGACAAAGAGCAGACTAGAGTAAGCAGAAGAATGGAGCAACAACCTGGAGGACAGAGTAATGGAAAGCAATCAAGCTGAAAAGGAGAACAAAATAATAAAAGATGAAAATATACCTAGGGAATTCATCAAATCCATCAAGCCTATTAACATCTACATTAAAGGGATCCCAGAAGGAGAAGAAAGAAAGGGGGAAGAAATTTATTTGAAGAAACAATAGCTGAAAACTTCCCAAATCTGGGGAAGGAAACAGACATCCAGGTCTAGGAGGCACAGTGAGGCCCCAAAACATCAGCTCAAGACACATAGTAATTAAAACGGCAAAAAGTAGTGATAAAGAGAGAATTTTAAAAGGAGCAAGAGAAAAAAAAACAGTTACATACTAGGGAAATCCCATAAGACTCTCAGGTGATTTACAGCAGAAACATTGTGAGCTAGAAGGGAGTGGCATGACTTATTCAAATTGCTGAAAGAAGAAAACAACACCTACAGCAAGAATACTCTACCTAAAAAGGCTATTGTTCAGAATAGAAGGAGAAATAAAGATTTTCCTGTACAAAAATTAAAGGAATTCATGAGCACTAAACTATCCCTACAAGAAACGTTAAAGGGGATTCTTTGAGTGGAAAGGAAAGAAAATAAATAGGAGTAAGTAGGAAACACAAAACCAATACAATTAAGTATATGTATGTCAAAATCAGTCAAGACACTTACAAAATAAAAGGATAGTGTAAAGTATGACACCTTAAATATTGGGGGGGGTAGTAAAGAATGTACTCAAATGTAAGCAACTATCAACATAGAATACTATATGCATGTTATATGCAAACGTAATCACAACCACAAATCAAAAAGCAATAATAGATATGAAAAATAAAAAAGAGAAGAATCCAAGTATATAACTAAAGGAAGCAACAAACCACGAGAGAAGACAGTAACAGAAGACAGGAACAGAGAACTACAAAAGAACCATAAAACAAGTAACAAAATGTCAATAAATACATAACTATCAATAATTACTTTGAATTCAAATGGACTAAATGGTCCATTTAAAAGACATATGGTGACATAATGAATTAAAAAAGAAAGATCCATCTATATGCTGCCTACAAGAGACATATTTTATGTCGAAAGACACACGGAGATTGAAAGCAAGGGAGGTAGGGGACCTGGGTGACTCAGTCAGTTAAGCATCCCACTTTGTCTCAGGTCATAGTCTCACAGTTCTTGGGTTTGAGTCCTGTGTCAGGCTCTTTACTGACAGCCCAGGACCTGGAGTCTGCTTCAGATTCTGTGTCTCCCTCTCTTTCTCTGCCCCTCTCCTGCTCATACTCACTCTCTCAAAAATAAATAGAACATTGGAGGAACCAAGATGGCAGAACAGGATGGAAATTTTTTTGTGTGTGTCGTGTCCATGAAATACAGCCAGATCAACACTAAACCATCCTGCACACCTAAAACTGATTTGAGGATTAACACAACAATCTGCACAACCTGAACCACAGAACTCAGCAAGTATGTGGTATGGAGAGGTGAACTAGGGAAGAGAGAGAAGCCATGGAGGGCAGGGAGCTGTTTTTGTGTGCAGAGAGAGGACAGAGAGAAGGGGAAGAATATGGGAAAAGCAACCCCCCCCAAAAAAAAATCAGGTGGAGAGAAAGTGGAAAAGTGGAAACAGCCATGGGACTGAACTAAAAAGGGAGAGAGGAGAAAGGAGAGGGCTTAAATTCCATTAAGACTCTATAAACAGAGGGAGTGCAGAGTCTTAAACTCTGCAGCTCATTACCTGGCAGTGCTCTAGTGGCAAGGGCGAATCCCCAGGAGCAGAGTGAAGTCCAAGGGTCTTTGGCCCACATGGAAAGAGGCAGTTCCCCTGCTGGGAGGACACCTGGTAGAGGCTATGTGGCTCCCCCACAGGCAAAGGCCCAGTGGACCGGGGAGTACAACCACATTTGCTTGTGTTGGAACAAGATCATTGGGGGTGAAGCCTGGCACCAGATGCATGTTGTGATTTGCCATAATCCCTGAAATGCTGCTGCTACACAATCATGTGAACTTTTCCTGGGATGGGCTGGCACCAGGCCACAGTCTCTGGGCATCAGCAGGAGCACGGTCCCACAAACGCTCCCGGGTGTGGCTGGCACCTGGCCATTGCTCAGTGAGACCCTCCTGCAGAGAGGCGAATGGGTCAAAGTCACAGTCCGTCAGAGGTAATGGTCAGGAAAAATAGCCACATCTGAGATAAAACAGGAGGCAGGTGCTGCCTGGGGCTTGGTCACAGACAGTGTAAAAGTGGAAGTGCATGGAAGCAGAAGATGAAGGACAGGTGCGTGATTGCTGATCAGGGAGAACAGAGTTCCGATACTAGAGACTGGGTAACTGGGTGATGCCATTTTCACTGCTCCCGCACACGCACATACGCACCTACAAGCACCACAACAATCCACCCCAGTAGGCTAGCAGCGCCATCTAGTGGAGAACAGAGCTGTTACACTAAGTACCACCCAACTAGACCAACATTGCTCTTCAAGAACAGAAGTCTCACCGCCTGCTTAGTTTATGGACTATAAAGTGCTTCATAGCCTGACTTCTAGGGGAAAACAGAAGTTATTTCATCATATTTCAGTCTGTCAGCAGGTCCATCTATTCAATTTCCTTTTTTTCTTTTTTCTTTATTTCTCCTTTTCATTTCTTTTCTTTTTCTTGACTACAGAAAGAGAAAAATTCATTTTTATTTTCAATTTTTATTAAAAATCTTTTTAATTTTTTCTACTATATCCTTTACTTTTGTGTAATTTTTTTTAAATTCTAGTTTATGTCCATCATTTCATTTCAGTCTACTTCAGTGTATTCATTTTTCAAATTCTCAAACAATTTCCTTTTTTTTCTTCTTTCCCCTTTTTTTCTCTAATTTATCAAGCCACTTTCAACACCCAGACCAAAACACACCTAGGATCTAGCATCATTTATTTGATTTTTTTATTTGTGTGTGTTTAATTTCTTAATTTTAATACTTTTTTAATTTTAAGTTTTTTAAATTTTAGTTTTTTCTACCTCATTAATTCCTTTTCTCCCTTCAAAATGACAAAACGAAGGAATTCACCCCAAAAGAAAGAGCACGAAGAAACGACAACCAGGGATTTAACCAACAGAGATACAAACAAGATGTCTGAACCAGATTTTAGAATCACAATAATAAGAATATTATCTGGAGTAAAAAATAGATTAGAATGCCTTTATGTGGAGATAAAACAAGTAAAAACTAGTCAGAATGAAAAAGAATCCTATAACTGAGCTGTAATCACAAATGGATGCTGCAGCGGCAAGGATGGATGAGGCAGAACAGAGAATCAGTGATATAGAGGACAAACTTATGGAGAATAATGAAGCAGAAAAAAAGAGGGAGACTAAGGCAAAAGAACACGATTTAAGAATTAAAGAAATCGTGACTCATTAACAAGGAACAACATCAGAATCGCAGGGGTCCAAGAAGAGGAAGAGAGAGAAAAAGGGGTAGAAGGGTTATGTGAGCAAATCATAGTGGGAAACTTTCCTAACCTCGGGGAAGACACAGACATTAAGTTCCAGGAAGCATAGAGGACTCCCGTTAGATTCAACAAAAACCGACCATCAACAAGGCATATCATAGTCAAATTCACAAAATACTCGGGCAAGGAAAGAATCATGAAAGAAGCAAGGGGGAAAAAAGTCATTAACATACATGGGAATAGAGATCAGGTTTGCATCAGACCTACCCCCAGAAACTTGGCAGGCCAGAAAGGAGTGGCAGGATATATTCAATGTGCTGAATCCAAAAAATATGCAACCAAGGATTGTTTTTCAAGCAAGGCTGTCATTCGAAATGGAGAGATTAAAAGTTTCCCAGACAAACATAAATTAAAGGAGTTTGTGACCACTAAACCAGCCCTGCAAGAAATTTTAAGGGGGACTCTCTGAGGGGAGAAAAGATGGAATCATACATACATACATACATACATACATACACACACACACACACACACACACACACAAAGCAACAAAGACTAGAAAGGACCAGAGAACATCACCAGAAACTCCAACTATAAAAGCATCATAATAGCAATAAATTCATATCTTTCAGTACTCACTCTAAATGTCAATGGACTCAATACTCCAATCAAAAGACATAGGGTAACAGAATGGATAAGAAAACAAGATCCATCTATATGCTGTGTACAAAGACCCACTTTAGACCTGAGGACACCTTCACATTGAAAGTAAGGGGATGGAGAACCATCTATCATGCTAATGGTCAACAAAAGAAAGCCGGAGTAGCCATACTTATACCAGAAAATCGAGGCTTTAAAATAAAGGCTGTAACAAGAGATGAAAAAGGGCATTCTATCATAATTAAGAGGTATATTCACCAAGAAGACTTAACAATTGTAAACATTTGTGCACCAAAGTGGGAACACCCAAATATATAAATAAATTAACCACAAACATAAAGAAACTCATTGATAATAATACCATATTAGGGGACTTGAACACCCCACTTAAAACAATTGACAGAACATCTAATCAGAAAATCAATAAGGAAACAATGGCTTTGAATGACACACTGGACCAGATGTACTTAACAGATATATTCAGAACATTGTGTCCTAAAGCAGAGAATATACATTCTTCCCCAATACACATGGAACGTTCTCCAGAATAGACCACATACTGGGACACAAATCAGGCCTCAGCAAGTACAAAAAGATCAAGATCATACCGTGCATATTTTCAGACCACATTGCTATGAAACTCGATATCAACCACAAGAAAAAAATTGGAAATGTAACAAACATTTGGAGACTGAAGAACATCCTAGTAAAGAATGAATTGGTTAACCAAGAAGTTAAAGAGGAAATTAAAAAGTATACGGAAGCCTAGGAAAATGATAACACCACAACCCAAAACCTCTGGGATGCAGCAAAGGCAGTCATAAGAGGAAAGTATGTAGCGATCCAGGCCTTCCTAAAGAAGGAAGAAAGATCTCCGATACACAACCTAACCTTATGCCTTAAGGAGCTGGAAGAAGAACAGCAAATAAAGCCTGAAACCAGCAGAAGACAGGAAATAATAAAGATTAGAGAAGAAATTAATTCTATCGAAACCAGAAAACAACAACAACAACAGAACAGATCAATGAAAGCAGAAGGTGGTTCTTTGAAAGCATTAACAAAATTGATAAACCACTAGCAAGGTTGATCAAAAAAGAAAAAGGAAAGGACCCAAATAAATAAAATCAAGAATGAAAGAGGATAGATCACAACCAACACAGCAGAAATAAAAACAATAATGAGAGAATATTATGAGCAATTATATGCCAATAAAATGCGCAATCTGGAAGAAAGGAACAAATTCCTAGACACATATACACTACCTAAACAGAAAGAGGAAGAAATAGAAAATTTGAACAGACCCATAACCAGTAAGGAAATTGAATTAGTAATCAAACATCTCCCAAAAAACAAGAGTCCAGGGCCAGATGGCTTTCCAAGGAAATTCTACCAAACAATTATGGAAGAGTTAACACTTATTCTCTTGAAGCTGTTCCAAAAAATAGAAATGGAAGGAAAACTTCCAAACACTTTCTATGAAGCAAGCATTACCTTGATTCCAAAACCAGACAAAGACCCCACTAAAAAGGAGAACTATATTTCCCTGATGAACATGGATGCAAAAATCCTCAACCAGATATTAGCCAACTGTATCCAACAATACATTAAAAAAATTGTTCACCACAACCAAGTGGGATTTATAGCTGGGATGGAGGGCTGGTTCATATCCACAAAACAATTAACGTGATTCGTCACATCAATAAAAAAGAAAGGACAAGAACATATGATCCCCTCAATAGATTAAGAGACAGCATTTGAAAAAATACAGCATACTTTATTGATAAAAAACCCTCAGGAAAGTAGGGATAGAAGGAGCATACCTCGAGATCATAAAAGCCATATATGAAAGACCCAATGCTAATATCATCCTTAATGGGGAAAATATGAGAGCTTTCCCCCTAAGATCAGGAACAAGACAGGGATGTCCACTCTAGCCACTGTTATTCAACATAGTATTGGAAGTCTTAACCTCTTCAATCAAACAACACAAAGAAATAAAACGCATCCAAATCAGCCAGGAAGAAGTCAAACTTTCATCTTTGCAGATGACATGATACTCTATATGAAAAACCCAAAAGATTCCACCAAAAGACTGCTAGAACTGATTCATGAAGTCAGCAAAGTTGCAGGATATAAAATCAATGAACAGAAATCAGTTGCATTCCTATACACCAACAATGAAGCAGCAGAAAGAGAAATAAAGGAATCGATCCCATTTACATTTGCATCAAAACCCATAACAGACTTAGGAATAAATGTAACCAAAGAGGTGAAAATCTATATGCTGAAAACTATAGAAAGTTTATGAAATAAATTGAAGAAGACACAAAAAAATGGAAAAATATTCCATGCTCCTGGATAGGAAGAAAAAAATATTGTTAAAATGTCAATACTACCCAAAGCAATCTACATAGTCAATGCGATCCTTATCAAAATAACACCAGCATTCTTCATAGAGCTATAACAAATAATCCTAATATTTGTATGGAACCAGAAAAGACCCGGAATAGCCAAAGCAATCTTGAAAAAGAAAACCAAAGCAGGAGGCATCACAATCCCAGACTTCAAGCTGTACTACAAAGCTGTAATCATCAAGACAGTATGGTACAGGCACAAGAACAGACACTCAGATCAATGGAACAGAATAGAGAATCCAGACATGGACCCACAAATGCATGGCCAACTCATCTTTGAAAAAGCAGGAAAGAATATCCAATGGAATTAAGACAGTCTCTTCAGCAAGTGGTGCTGGGAAAACTGGACAGCAACATGCAGAAGAATAAGCCTGGACCACTTTCTTACACCATACACAAAAATAAACTCAACATGGATGAAAAACCTAAATGGAATACAGGAAGCCATCAAAATCCTTGAGGAGAAATCAGGCAAAAACCTCTTTGATCTTGGCCGCAGAAACTTCTTACTCAACACGTCTCCAGAGGCAAGGGAAACAAAAGTAAAAATGAACTACTGGGACCTCATGAAAATAAAACCTTCTGCACAGCGAAGGAAACAATCAACAAAACTAAAAGGCAACTGACAGAATGAGAGATTTGCAAATGACATATCAGATAAAGGGTTAGTATGCAAATAGTATCCAATATCTACAAAGAACTTATCAAATTCGTCACCCAAAAAGCAAAGAATGCAGTGAAGAAATGGGAAAAAGACATGAATAGACACTTCTCCAAAGAAGACATCCAGATGGTCAACCGACACATGAAAAAATGTTCAACATCACTCATCAGGGAAATACAAACCAAAACCACAATGAGATACCACCTCACACCTGTCAGAATGGCTAACATTAACAACTCAGGCAACAACAGAATTTGGCAAGAATGTGAAGAGGATCCCTTTTGCATTGTTTCTGGGAAAGCAAGCTGGTGCAGCCACTCTGGAAAACAGTATGGAGGTTCCTCAAGAAACTAAAAATAGAACTACCCTACAACCCAGCAATTGCACTACTAGGTATTTATCCAAAGGATACAGGTGTGCTGTTTCGAAGGACACATGCACCCCAATGTTTATAGCAACACTATCAACAATAGGCAAAGTATGGAAAGAGCCCAAATGTCCATTGATGGATGAATGGATAAAGAAGATGTGGTATATATACACATACACACAATGGAGTATTACTCAGCAATCAAAAAGAATGAAATGTTGCCATTTGCAACTATGTGGATGGTACTGGAGGGTATTATGCTAAGTGAAATTAGTCAGAGAAAGACAAATATCATATGACTTTACTCATATGAGCATTTTAAGAGACAAAACAAATTAACATAAGGGAAGGGAAACAAAAATAATATAAAAACAGGGAGGGGGACAAAGTGTAAGAGACTCATAAATATGGAGAAAAAACAGAGGGTTACTGGAGGGGTTGTGGGAGGGGGAATGGGCTAAATGGGTAATGGGCATTAAGGAATCGACTCCTGAAATCATTGTTGCACTATACGCTAATTTGGATGTAAATTAAAAAAATAAAATTAGAAAGAAGGAAGGAAGGAAGGAAGGAAAGAAAGAAAGAAAGAAAGAAAGAAAGAAAGAAAGAAAGAAAGAAAGAAAGAAATGCCAATGAATTTCACAACTTAAAAAATATAAACAAAATTTACTAGATGTTTGTGTACATATGTATGAATATATACATATGCAAATTGATATAAATATTTTATTACTCCAGTAAAGGTAAGAACTAAGACAAAAAGGAACATAAGAATGTGGGCAACTAGAATTTGCAACAACATGGATGGAGATAGAGGGTATTATGCTAAGTGAAATGAGTCAGACAGAGAAAAATAAATACCATATGATTTAACTCCTATATGAAATCTAAAAAGCAAAACAAATGAATAAACAAACGAAAAGCAGAAATAGATCCATAAATATATAGAACAAATGGTTTCCTGGGCGGCAGGGTGGGGGAGAAAATGGGTGAAGGGCAGTGGAAAAAATAGGCTTCCAGTTATGTAATGAATAAATAACAGGACAAAAGGTACAGCATAGGGAATTTAGTCAATGATATTATAATAGCAAATGGTGACAGATGGTAGCTAGAATTGTGGTGAGCATAGCGTAACATATAGAGAAGTTTAATCACTATGTTGTACACCTGAAACTAATGTAACATTGTGCATCAACTATTCTTCAGTTAAAACAAAGAAGTTGGGCAAGTAAAAAAAAATTAAGGTAGTATAAATGATCTTTCAGTAAATTATTTTAAATTTAAATAAGCTAAATACTCCAGGTAAAAGACTAAGATTTTCAAACTGGATAAAACAACAAAACTCAACTATCAGCTGCTAACATGTGAAACATTTAAATATAAGGATACATAAACTTTGAAAACAAAGAATGGACAAGGATATATAATGCAAATACTAACTCTCCCTCCTCCCCAAAATAGCAGTGTAGCTATACTGATTATAGTCAGGGTGCATCGATTCTAGGGCAAAAAGCATTATTGAAAAACTAGAGGGACTTCTGACATAATGATAAAGGAGTTAATCAAACAGGAAAATATTACAATAGTAATCTCTGTGAAGTCTTTATCTTGCATTTATATCTGTAAAATAAAAACTGAAAGGAGAAATATATGTATCAATCAGAATTGTGCCAGTTTAAGATATTTTTGATATATAACATATATAAGTTTAGGCTGCAAAATGTGAAGATCTGATACATGTATATATTGCAAAATGATTACCACTATAAGGTTAGTTAACACTTCCATGCCATCACATAATTACCTCTTTTGTGTGTGTGATGGGGATGATAACATCTAAGTTCTTCTCTTTTAATAACTTTCAAGTATATAATACTGTACTGTTAAGTATACATTACACTTCCAGAACTTACTCATCTTAGTAACTGGAAGTTTGTATGCTTTGACAAACATCTTTCCATTTTTCCTACCCTACCCAACCCCTGGAAACTACCATTCTACTATTTCTATAAGTTTGTATTTTTTACTTTTCACTTATAAGTGAGAACATATATTATTTGTCTTTCTCTGACTTATTTCACTTAGCATAACATCCTCTAAGATATTATATTTGTCTGTGTATTTACCTTAGATTTTACAACATTTAAATCATTTAGAGTTTATTCTCTGGCCATAATGAAATAAAGCTAAAAATAAGTTTCAAAACAATAAGAAAATCACCAACTCCATGTAAATTAAACAATAAACTTCTAAACCATTCATGGATCAAAAAGAAAATAAAACATGTTGGAAAATATTTTACATTAAATATATATAATAATGAATATACATTTTAAAATTCAGGGGATGCAGCTAAATCAGTGTTTAGCCCTAATATTATATATTAGAAAAGGAAAAAAATGAAAATAAATGAGAGGAAATAATAAATATAAAAGCTGAAATCAATGAAATGCAATAGAAAGAGGAATGAAGAAAAAACCAATAAAGATGAAGGCAGTTCTTTGAAAAAATAAATACACGAATCCCTTGTAAGGCAGATCAAAAAAAAAAGGTAAAAAATAAAAATGACCAATATTAAGAATGGAAAGTTGATTATCACTACGGGTGCTACAGAATTTTAAAGATAGATATAGATAGATAGATGATAGATATAGAGATAGAGATAGAGATATGTAAATATATGATAAGATATTAACAGTTTTTTGGCAATAAATTTCACAACCTGTATAAAATGGACAAATTCCTTTAAAAACACTTCCTATATAAATGAAAGAAGAAACAGAAAAGGCGAATAGTCTAATGTCTAGTAATGATGTTTAATACTTGATTAAAAACCTTTCCACAAACAAAACAACTGGCTCTAATAGTTTCACCTATGAATTCTTCTAAACTTCTAGGGAAGATATAACACCAATCTCACATGAACATTTTCAGAGAATAGATATGGAGGGAAAACTTCCCAGCTCTATTTATGAGATCAGCATAAACTTATTACCAAAATTGAACGAGGACATCACAAAGGAAGGTGATAGACTAGTGTCTACTTTAAAAAGATGCAAAATTCCAAAATAAAACATTATAAAATTAAATATAGTGCTATATATATAAAATAATGTACTGTGACCAAGCAGAGTCTATTTTAGGAATTCAAGGGTCTATTTAGGAATTCAATTATTATCCACATTTAATTAAAAATGTTTTTGAATGTAGTTGACACACAAT
The DNA here is from genome assembly GCF_027475565.1 of Acinonyx jubatus. Taxonomy (NCBI): domain Eukaryota; kingdom Metazoa; phylum Chordata; class Mammalia; order Carnivora; family Felidae; genus Acinonyx; species Acinonyx jubatus. Next base: position 121,505,094 of record NC_069389.1, read on the forward strand.
GTTACATTAGTATCAGGTATACAACATAGTGAATCAACTTCTCTATACACTATATTCTGCTCACCACAAGTGTGGCTACTGTCACCATACAATATTATTACATTATCATTGACTATCTTCCCTATGTTGTGCCTTTTGTTCCTGTAACTTACTCATTCCATAACTGAAAGCATATAACATCCTCCCTTCACCTATTTTGCCCATGTCTCTACTCTCCTCCCCTCTGGCAACCATCATTTTGTACTCTGTTTTCATGGATCTGTTTCTGCTTTTTGTTGGTTTATTCATTTATTTTTTTAGTTTCCACATAGGAGTTAAATCGTATGGTATTTGTCTTTCATAGTGTAACTTATTTCTATTAGCATAATATCCTGTAGGTCCATCCATGTGGTTGCCAATGGTACAATCTTATTCTTTTTTATGGTTGAGTAATGTTCCATATATACACAGATAAACCGGATCTTCCTTATCCATTTATCTATCAATGAACACTTAGGTTGCCTCCATATATTGGCTATTTTAAATAATGCTATAATAACCATGAGGGTGCAAGTATCTTTTCAAATTAGTCTTTTAATTTTCATTTTGTAAATAGCCAGTAGAAAAATTATTGAATTGTATGGTATTTCTAGTTTTAAATTTTTGATGAACTTCCATACTATTTTCCATAGTGGCTGAATTAAACTCCCACCAACAGTGCATAAGGATTCCATTTTCTCCACATCCTAATATTTAGTATTTCCTGTTGTTTTTCATTTTAGTCATTCTGGCAGGCATAAAGTAGTATCTCATTGTGGTTTTGATTTGTATTTCTCTGAGGATTAGTGATATTCAACATCTTTTCATGTGTCTGTTGGTAATCTGTATGTCTTCTTTGGGAAAATGTCTATTCAGCTCCTTGGCCCATTTTAGAGTCAGATTATGTGTGTATGTGTGTGTGTGTGTGTGTTGAGTTGTTAAGTTCTTTATATAGTTTGGGTATTAAACCCTTATTGGATATATCATTTGCTAGTATTTTCTCCTATTCAGTAGGTTGGGTTGCTCTTTCAATTTTTTTGGTTTCCTTCATTGTGCAAAAAAGCTTTTTGGTTGGTGTAGTCCCAATAGTATGGACATTTTACCAACATTAACTCTTCAATCCATGAATACAGAATATCTCTCCATTTGTTTGTGTCTTTAATTTCTTTCATCAGTGTTTTTATAGGTTTTAGAGTACAGATCTTCCACTTCCTTGGTTAAATTTATTCCTAGCTATTTTAGTCTTTTTGGAGCAATTGTTAAAGGAATTGCTTTCTTAATTTCTCTTTCTGCTACATCATTATTAGTGCAAAGAAACACTATTGCTCTCTGGGTATTAATTTTGTATCCTGTAACTTTATTGAATTCATTTACTTCTTCTAGTAGTTTTTTGGTGGGGTCCTTAGGGTTTTCCATGTATAGTATCATGCCATCTACAAATAGTGACAGTTTAACTTTTTCTTTACCAATATGGATGCCTGTTATTTCTTGTTTTGTCTAGTTGCTGTGGCTAGGATTTCCAGCACTATTCTAAATAAAAGTGTTGAGAATGTACATCCTTATCTTGTTCTAGATCTTAGAGAAAAACTCTCCATTTTTCCCCATTGAGTATGATGTTAGCTATGGGCTTTTCATAAATGGCTTTTATTATGTTGAGGTGTGTTTCCTCTAAACCTACTTTGTTGAGAGTTTTTATCATAAACAGAGGCTGAATTCTGTCAGGTACTTTTTTTCTGCATCTCTTGAGATGATCATGTAATTTTTGTCCTTTTTTGTATTGATGTGGTGTATTACATTGATTGATTTGTGAATGTTGAACCACACCTGCATCCACAAAATAAGTCCCACTTGATTGTGGTAAATGATCCTTTTAATGTATTATTGAATGTGGTTTACTAATGTTTTGTTGAGAATTTTTGCATGTTCATCAGATATATTGGCCTGTAGTTTTCCTTCTTAGTGGCCTCTTTGTCTGGTCTTGGTATACAGGATAAGATTGTCCTCATAGAATGAATTTGAAAGTTTTACTTCCTCTTCTATTTGTTGGAGTAGTTTAAAGAGAGTAAGTATTAACCCCTCTCTAAATGTTTGGTAAAGTTCACATGTGAATCCATCTGGTCTTGGACTTTTTTTTGGTAGTTTTTTGTTTACCAATTACATTTTGTTGTTAGTTACACAAAAATAAACTCAAAATGGATGAAAGATCTAAATGTGAGACAGGAAACCATCAAAATCCTAGAGGAGAAAACAGGCAGCAACCTCTTTGACATCAGCCACAGAAATTTCTTGCTTGACACATTTCCGAAGGCAAGGGAAATAAAAGCAAAAATGAACTATTGGGATCTCATCAAGATAAAAAGATTCTGCACTGCAAAGGAAACAATCAACAAAACTAAAAGGCAACCAACACAATGGGAGAAAATATTTGCAAATTACATATCAGATACGGTGTTAGTATGCAAAATCTACAAAGAACGTGCTAAACTCAATACCCGAAAAACATAATCCAGTGAAGAAATGGGCAAAAGACATGAATAGACACTTTTCCAAAGACATCCAGATGGCCAACAGATATGAAAAGATGCTCAACCTCACTCATCATCAGGGAAATACAAATCAAAACTACACTGAAATACCACTTCACATCAGTCAGAGTGACTAAAATTAACAACTCAGGAAACAGCAGATATTGATGAGGATGTAGAGACAAGGGGACCATCTAGTGCTGTTGGTGGGAATGCAAACTGGTGTAGCCATTCTGGAAAACAGTGTGGAGGTTCCTAAAAAAAGTAATAATAGAACTACCCTATGACCCAGCAAAACACTACTAGGAATTTATTCAAAGGACACAGGAATGCTGATTCACAGGGGCACATGTACCCCAATGTTTATAGCAGTGCTTTCAACAATAGCCAAATTATGGAAAGAGCCCAAATGTCTAATCAACTGATGAATGGATAAAGTGTGGTTTATATATACAATGGAATACTACTTGGCAATGAGAAAATGAAATCCTGTAATTTGCAACAACATGGATGGAACTGAAGGGTATTATGCTAAGTGAAATAAGTAAGTCAGAGAAAGAGAGATATCATATGTTTCCACTCATATGTGGAATTTGAGAAACTTAACAGAAGACCATGGGGGAACAGAAGGGGAAAAATAGTTTCAAACAGAGAGGGAGGCAAACAATAAGAGACTCTTAAATACAGAGAACAAACTGAGGGTTGATTGCAGGGAGGAGGTATGGGGAGGGGGAAATGGGTGATGGGCTTGAGGAGGGCACTTGCTGGGATGAGCACTGGGTATTGTATGTAAGCAATGAATCATAACAATCTACCCCTGAAATGAAGAGCACACTATATACATTGTAGGTTAGCTAACTTGACAATAAATCATACTAAAAAAAATAAAAGGGAATCAGCATAGCATAAATAAGGAAGGCAGTGCAGTATAATGGGCTCTGAAATCAGACTCTTCCATGAGCATGGATCCCAGCTTACTTCTTAGTAGCTGTGCCATCATGGACAAATTATAGGACCTTTAGTGCCTTGGATTCTTCCTCTATATATGGAGATGATGATGGGACCCACCTCAATGGTTGGGAGGATTAAATGAGATAATTTTATGTAAAGTGTTTAGGGGGATGTTGACCCATAGTAAAGGCTCAATAAAAATCCATAGCTCTTAAATTAATTAATTAATTAATTAATTTTGTTGCTAGTAATTAGTCTCTAGATTTTCTTTCTTCCTGATTCAGTGTTGAAAGAATGTATGTTTCCAGGAATTGATCCATTTCTTCTAAGTCATCGAATTTGTTGGAATATAATTTTCCAAAGTATTCTCTTATAATCCTTTGTATTTCTGTTGTGTCAGTTGTTACTTCTTCTTTCTGATTTTATTTACTTGGGTTCTTTTTATTTTTGTGTGGAAGCTTCTTTACTGTACATTATTGAGAGATAAATTTGACAAATCGGAGGAAATAACCAGAAATATTCTTATATTCAGGTTAAACTAGAAACATGTAGTGAAGGAGGTCAACACAGTTACATCTATGATTGTAAAAATGGTCAAGGAACACACAAGATGAACATTTCCACCCTCTAGCAAGAGAATTCTTCACTTATATTACATTAAGAAATCGTCACATGATGGTAATATTTTTTTAACATCTTTGGACTACACAGATGAAGTCTCTCTATGTCTGTCTGTCTCTCCCTCCTTTCCACCCTCTCTCCCTCTCTTCACATTGATTATAAAGAAAAAAAAGGTCACTGGCTATTTAAAGAAATTAATCAAATATACTCCAATATAAACCATAGTTCCACAAATACTTTAAAAATAGGATATCAGGGGACACCTGGGTGGCTCAGTCAGTTGGGCGTCTGACTTCAGCTCAGGTCATGATCTTGCGGTCTGTGAGTTCGGGCCCCACGTTGGGCTCTGTGCTGAGAGCTCAGAGCCTGGAGCCTGCTTCAGATTCTGTGTCTCCCTCTCTCTCTGCCCCTCCCATATTCATGCTCTGTCTCTTTCTCTAAATAAACATTAAAACGTTTAAGAATATGATTTTTTAAGGTAAATATTATACCTCCTTCTGGCAACCATCAATTTGTTCTCTATAGTTACGAGTTTGTTATTTTGATTTTGGGAATTGGTGTGATGGGTGAAATAGCTGAAGGGGATCAAGATTATACTTATCATGACAAGCACTGAGTAATGTATACAATTGTTGAATCACTATATGGTATACCTTAAACCAATATAACACTGTATACCAACTATACTGGAATTAAAAAATTTTTTTAAAAAGTAAGTATTCTAAATTTTCATCTTTTGTGACTTTGGTGGACAAGTTTTTCTATATCACTTTTATGTACATTTTTATTCTGTTTCAGTGGTATTCACACAGGCTAAGCTAGGATAAAAAGAGTAATTTAAACACCAAGTATTTTGGGAGAAAAATCATTAGAAAATTCTTCTATAAATAGCATTTGATTGACTTAAACTACTTGTTCTCAGCATATTTGACTTAATTCAACCAGTTTTTTCAAGTTAATTTGATTAAGTAAATTCACTGTATATTCAAGATTTTTATTTTTTTAATTTAGGATATTTATTTCCTTTATCATCATTTAAAAATACATATTTTATATTTGATCTATTACGAGACGGCAACATGCAGAAGAATGAACATGGACCACTCTTTTTTTCTTGATGAGTCTGGCTAAGGTTTTATCAATTTTGTCTATCTTTTCAAAGAACAACTTTGTCATTTTACTGAATATTCTATTGATTTTTTTAATTTTGATTTCATTTATTTCTGTTCTTAATTATTTCTTTCCTTCTAATCACCTTCAGCTTTGTTTGTTCCTCTTTTTCCAGTTCCTTTAAATATAATTTGAGCTTTCTCTTATTTTTTAAGATAGGCCTGTATCACTATATATTTCCTTCTTAGAACTGCTTTCACTGTAATCCAAAGATTTTGGACCATTGTGGTTTTAAAAATGTTTTTAAGTTTATTTATTTATTTTGAGAGAGAAACAGAGCAAGCAGGGGAAAGGCAGAGAGGGAGAGAGAGAGAGAGAGAGAGAGAGAATCCCAAGTAGGCTCTGCAGTGTCAGCTCAAAGCTCCATGTGGAACTCAAACTCACGAACTGTGACATAATGACCTCAGCCACAACCAAGAGTTGGACACTTAGCAGACTGAGCTACCTAGGCACCACTGGACCATTGTGTTTTCATTTTCATTTGTCTCCATGTATTTGTTATTAATTACCTTTAATTGATTATTTAATTGGCTCATCAGTTGTTTAGTTTCATGTTGTTTAGCCTGTATATATTTGTGTTTTTTTCCAGTTTTTTTTTTCTTGTGATTGATTTCTAGTTTCATATCATTATGGTTGGAAAAGAAGCATGCAATGATTTCAATATTCCTAAATTTATTGAGACTTGTTTGTGGCCTAACATGTGACCTATTCTGCAGCATGTTACATGTGTCCTTGAAAAGAGTGTGTATTCTGTTGTTTTAGATTGATGTTACGTCCATTTGTCTAATGTGTCATTGAGAGACATTGCTTCCTTATTGGTTTTCTGCCTAGATGACCTATCCATTGATGTAAGTGGGATATTGAAGTCTCCTATTCTTGTATTGCCATCAATTTCTTTCTTTATGTTCATTAATACTTACTTCATGTATTTAGGTATTCCATTTTGGGGTTTATAGATATTTATAATTTTTATATCCTCTTGCTGTATTGACTCTTTTATCATTATGTAATTCCCTTCTTTGTCTCTTATTACAGTCTTTGTTAAACTCTGTTTTGTCTGATATAAATACTGCTACCAGGCTTCTTTTTTTTTTCATTTCTATTTGCATGGTAAATGTTTTTCCATCCCTTTACTTTCAATGTGTCTTTGGGTCTGAGATGAGTCTCTTATAGGCAGCATATAAATGGATAGACTTTTTAAAAATCCATTCCACGACACTATGTCTTCTGATTCAAGCACTTAGGTCATTTATATTTAAAGTAATTACTGATAGGTAGGTACTTATTGTAATTTTTTTATTTGTTTTCTGGTTGTTTTTGTAGTTATCTGTTCCTTTCTTCCCTTGCTCTCTTTTGTAGTGATTGAGCAGTTTCTGTGGTGTTCTGTTTGGCTTTTTTTTTCTCTTTCTTTTCTTTTTTTAAAAATCTTTGGACCTGGAGGAAGATGGCGGCATAGGAGGATGCTGGGCTCACCTTGTCCTGCTGGTCGCTTAGATTCCACCCATATCTGCCTAAATAACCCAGAAAACCGCTGGAAGACTAGCAGAATGGAATCTCCAGAGACAAGTGTAGACAAGAGGCCCATGGAAGAGGGTAGGAAGAGCAAAGAGGTGGTGTGCACTACATGGACCAGTGGGAGGGGCAGCCCACCTGGCAAGGCAGAGCCCCCGAGTCTGGCTTGCAAAAGCAGAGGGGCCGGACAGAATGAGTTCTGACATCCAGTGGGACTTAACATTGGGAATGTTATAAGTCAACAGCTCTGCTTCGAGAGCGGGAGGGTGAGGGGATGCTGGGAGGGAGAGTTGTTGAGCCCCAGAAGACAGCTCAGCTAAGTGGGGAACTAAGGCGCTGGCCAGTGCCATCTCCCTCTCCCATCCCCCAGCCGAAATCCCAAAGAGAACCAGTTCCCATCACCGAACTTGCTTGCACTGTGCACAAACACCCAACGCTGTGCTTCTGTGGATCCATCCCTCCGACGGGTCTGCCTGCCTCCCTCCTGGTGCTTCAGGGGCCCTTCAGCAGGGGACCACCAGTGGCAAAGCAAGGAAAACCTGCCCCTCCCGCCCCTGTTCACCTTGAGGATGCACCCTGGCTAATATGCCAGATCCCATCGAAGCAGCACCACAAGACTGGCAGTGTGCAAGTAGCCCAGAAAGGGGCCACACCACTCCACAGTGAGTCCTGCCCCTGGGAGAGGGGAAGATAAGGTACACACCAGTCTGACTGTGGCCCCAGCCACCAACACAAGATACTGAAGATGGCTGAAGGCAGACATCTGGTCTGACTGGGGCCCCACCCACCAACACAAGATACTCCAGACAGCACAGGGGAAGTGCCCTGCAGTTTGGAGCCACCTGGGGACTATGCAAAATGGTGAAATGGAAGAACTCTCCTCAAAAGAAACTCCAGGAAGTAGCAACAGCTAACAAATTGATCAAAAACTATTTAAGCATTAGAATAGAACAAGAATTTAAAACAATATTCATAAAATTAATCACTGGGCTTGAAAAAAGTATAGAGGACAGCAGAGAATCTATTGCTACAGAGATCAAGGGACTAAGAAATAGTCATGAGGAGCTAAAAAAATGCTATAAATGAGGTGCAAAATAAACTGGAGGTGACCACAGCTCAGATTGAAGAGGCAGGGGAGAGAATAGGTGAATTAGAAGATAAACTTATGAAAAAAGAGGAAGCTGAGAAAAAGATTAAAAAAAATCCAGGAGTCTGAGGGGAGAATTAGAGACCTAAGTGATGCAATCAAATGGAACAATATCCATATATAGGAATTCCAGAAGAGGAAGAGAGAGAGAAAGGGGCTGAAGGTATACTTGAACAAATCATAGCTGAGAACTTCCCTGATCTGGGGAAGGAAAAAGGCATTAAAATCCAAGAGGCACAAAGATCTCCCTTCAGACATAACTTGAATCTATCTTCTGCACAACATATCATAGTGAAACTGGCAAAATACAAGGATAAAGAGAAAATTCTGAAAGCAGCTAGGGATAAATAGGCTCTAACTTACAAAGGGAGACCCATAAGACTAGTGGCAGATCTAACTGCTGAAACTTGGCAGGCCAGAAAGGAATGGCAGGAAAACTTCAATGTGATGGAAATTACAGGGGAAGATGGCGGCATAGGAGGACGCTGGTCTCACTGTGCTTGCTGCTGATCACTTAGATTCCACCTACACCTGCCTAAATAACCCAGAAAACCACCAGAGGATTAGGAGAACGGAGTCTCCGGAGCCAAGTGCAGACGAGAAGCCCACAGAAGAGGGTATGAAGGGCGGAGAGGTGGTGCGTGCTGCACGGACTGGCGGGAGGGAGCCGGGGTGGAGGGGCAGCCTGCCGGCCAAGCAGAGCCCCTGAGTCTGGCTTGCAAAAGCGGAAGGGCCGGACGGAGTGTGTTCCGACAGCAAGCGCAACTTAGCATCTGGAAGGTCATAAGTTAACAGCTCTGCTCAGAAAGCGGGAAGGCTGGAGGACAAAGGGAGGGAGAGTTACTGAGCCCCCAGATGACAGAGCTCAGCTTGGTGGGGAACAAAGGCGCTCACCAGCGCCATCTCCCTGGCCCATCCCCCAGCCAAAATCCCAAAGGGAACCAGTTCCTGCCAGGGAACTTGCTTGCTCCATGCAAAAACCCAACGCTGTGCTTCTGCGGAGCCACCCTTCCAGCAGTGGGTCTGACTCCCTCCCGCTGCCACAGGGCCCCTCCTGAAGTGGATCACCTAAGGAGAAGTGAGCTAAGCCTGCCCCTCCTGCCCCCGTGCACCTTGCCTACCCACCCCAGCTAATACGCCAGAACCCCAGCACCACAAGCCTGGCAGTGTGCAAGTAGCCCAGATGGGCCATGCCACCCCACAGTGAATCCCGCCCCTAGGAGAGGGGAAGAGAAGGCACACACCAGTCAGACTGTGGCTCCAGCGGTGGGCTGGGGGCAGACATCAGGTCTGACTGCAGCCCCGCCCACCAACTCCAGTTATACACCAGAGCACAGGGGAAGTGCCCCGCAGGTCCGCACCACTCCAGGGACTATCCAAAATGACCAAACGGAAGAATTCCCCTCAAAAGAATCTCCAGGAAATAACAACAGCTAATGAACTGATCAAAAAGGATTTAAATAATATAACAGAAAGTAAATTTAGAATAATAGTCATAAAATTAATCGCTGGAATTGAAAACAGTATAGAGGACAGCAGAGAATCTCTTGCTACAGAGATCAAGGGACTAAGGAACAGTCACAAGGAGCTGAAAAACGCCTTAAACGACATGCAAAATAAAATGGAAACGACCACGGCTCGGATTGAAGAGGCAGAGGAGAGAATAGGTGAACTAGAAGATAAAATTATGGAAAAAGAGGAAGCTGAGAAAAAGAGAGATAAAAAAATCCAGGAGTATGAGGGGAAAATTAGAGAACTAAGTGATACACTAAAAAGAAATAATATACACATAATTGGTATCCCAGAGGAGGAAGAGAGAGGGAAAGGTGCTGAAGGGGTACTTGAAGAAATAATAGCTGAGAACTTCCCTGAACTGGGGAAGGAAAAAGGCATTGAAATCCAAGAGGCACAGAGAACTCCCTTCAGACGTAACTTGGATCGATCTTCTGCATGACATATCATAGTGAAACTGGCAAAATACAAGGATAAAGAGAAAATTCTGAAAGCAGCAAGGGATAAACGCGCCCTAACATATAAAGGGAGACCTATAAGACTCCTGACTGATCTCTCTTTTGAAATTTGGCAGGCCAGAAAGATGGCAGGAAATCGTCAATGTGATGAACAGAAAAAATATGCAGCCGAGACTCCTTTATTCAGAAAGTCTGTCATTTAGAATAGAAGGAGAGATAAAGGTCTTCCCAAACAAACAAAAACTGAAGGGATTCATCACCACTAAACCCGCCCTACAAGAGATCCTAAGGTGGATCCTGTGAGACAAAGTACCAGAGATATCGCGACAAGCATAAAACATACAGACATCACAATGACTCTAAGCCCGTATCTTTCTATAATAACACTGAATGTAAATGGACTAAATGCAACAACCAAAAGATATAGGGTATCAGAATGGATAAAAAAACAAGACCCATCTATTTGCTGTCTACAAGAGACTCATTTTAGACCTGAGGACACCTTTAGATTGAGAGTGAGGGGATGGAAAACTATTTATCATGCTACTGGAAGCCAAAAGAAAGCTGGAGTAGCCATACTTATATCAGACAAACTAGACTTTAAATTAAGGGCTGTAACAAGAGATGAAGAAGGGCATTATATAATAATTACAGGGTCTAACCATCAGGAAGAGCTAACAGTTATAAATGTCTATGCGCCAAATACCGGAGCCCCCAAATATATAAAACAATTACTCATAAACATAAACAACCTTATTGATAAGAAGGTGGTAATTACAGGGGACTTTAACATTCCACTTACAGAAATGGATAGATCATCTAGACACACGGTCAATAAAGAAAGAAGGGCCCTGAATGATACATTGGGTCAGATGGACCTGACAGATATATTTAGAACTCTGCATCCCAAAGCAACAGAGTATACTTTCTTCTCAAGTGCACATGGAACATTCTCCAAGATAGATCATATACTGGGTCACAAAACAGCCCTTCATAAGTATACAAGAATTGAAATTATACCATGCATACTTTCAGACCACAATGCTATGAAGCTTGAAATCAACCACAGGAAAAAGTCTGGAAAACCTCCAAAAGCATGGAGGTTAAAGAACACCCTACTAAAGAATGAGTGGGTCAACCAGGCAATTAGAGAAGAAATCAAAAAATATATGGAAACAAACGAAAATGAAAAGACAACAATCCAAAGACTTTGGGATGCAGCGAAGGCAGTCCTGAGAGGAAAATACATTGTCATCCAGGCCTATCTCAAGAAACAAGAAAAATCCCAAATACAAAATCGAACAGCACACCTAAAGGAAATAGAAGCAGAACAGCAAAGGCAGCCTAAACCCAGCAGAAGAAGAGAAATAATAAAGATCAGAGCAGAAATAAACAATATAGAATCTAAAAAAACTGTAGAGCAGATCAACGAAACCAAGAGTTGGTTTTTTGAAAAAATAAACAAAATTGACAATCCTCTAGCCAGGCTTCTCAAAAAGAAAAGGGAGATGACCCAAGTAGATAAAATCATGAATGAAAATGGAATGATTACAACCAATCCCTCAGAGATACAAACAATTATCAGGGAATACTATGAAAAATTATATGCCAACAAATTGGACAACCTGGAAGAAATGGACAAATTCCTAAACACCCACAGTCTTCCAAAACTCAATCAGGAGGAAATAGAAAGCTTGAACAGACCCATAACCAGCGAAGAAATTGAATCAGTCATCAAAAATCTCCCAACAAATAAGAGTCCAGGACCAGATGGCTTCCCAGGGGAGTTCTACCAGACGTTTAAAGCAGAGATAATACCTATCCTTCTCAAGCTATTCCAAAAAATAGAAAGGGAAGGAAAACTTCCAGACTCCTTCAATGAAGCCAGTATTACTTTGATTCCCAAACCAGACAGAGACCCAGTAAAAAAAGAGAACTAAAGGCCAATATCCCTGATGAATATGGATGCAAAAATTCTCAACAAGATACTAGCAAATCGAATTCAACAGCATATAAAAAGAATGATTCACCATGATCAAGTGGGATTCATTCCTGGGATGCAGGGCTGGTTCAACATTTGCAAATCCATCAACGTGATACATCACATTAATAAAAGAAAAGATAAGAACCATATGATCCTGTCAATCGATGCAGAAAAGGCCTTTGACAAAATTCAGCACCTTTCTTAATAAAAACCCTTGAGAAAGTCGGGATAGAAGGAACATACTTAAAGATCATAAAAGCAATTTATGAAAAGCCCACAGCTAACATCATCCTCAGTGGGGAAAAACTGAGAGCTTTCTCCCTGAGATCAGGAACACAACAGGGATGCCCACTCTCACTGCTGTTGTTTAACATAGTGTTGGAAGTGCTAGCATCAGCAATCAGACAACAAAAGGAAATCAAAGGCATCAAAATTGGCAAAGATGAAGTCAAGCTTTCACTTTTTGCATCTGACATGATACTATACATGGAAAAGCCTATAGGTTCCACCAAAAGTCTGCTGGAACTGATACATGAGTTTAGCAAAGTCGCAGGATACAAAATCAATGTACAGAAATCAGTTGCATTCTTATACACTAACAATGAAGCAACAGAAAGATAAATAAAGAAACTGATCCCATTCACAATTGCACCAAGAAGCATAAAATACCTAGGAATAAATCTAACCAAAGATGTAAAAGATCTGTATGCTGAAAACTATAGAAAGCTTATGAAGGTAATTGAAGAAGATATAAAGAAATGGAAAAACATTCCGTGCTCATGGATTGGAAGAATAAATATTGTTAAAATGTCAATACTACCCAAAGCAATCTACATATTCAATGCAATCCCAATCAAAATTGCTCTGGCATTCTTCTCGAAGCTAGACCAAGCAATCCTAAAATTTGCATGGAACCACAAAAAAACCCCAAATAGCAAAAGTAATATTGATGAAGAAGACCAAAGCAGGAGACATCACAATCCCAGACTTTAGCCTCTACTACAAAGCTGTAATCATCAAGACAGCATGGTATTGGCACAAAAACAGACACATGGACCAATGGAATAAAATAGAAACCCGAGAATTTGACCCACAAAAGTATGGCAACTAATTTTTGACAAAGCAGGAAAGAATATCCAATGGAAAAGACAGTCTATTTAACAAATGGTTCTGGGAGAATTGGACAGCAACATGCAGAAGAGTGAAACTAGACCACTTTCTTACACCATTCACAAAAATTAACTCAAAATAGATGAAGGACCTGAATGTGAGACAGGAAACCATCAAAACCCTAGAGGAGAAAGCAGGAAAAAAACCTGTCTGACCTCAGCTGTGGCAATTTCTTACTTGACACATCTTCAAAAGCAAGGGAATTAAAAGTAAAAATGAACTATTGTGACCTCATGAAGATAAAAAGCTTGTGTACTGCAAAGGAAACAATCAACAAAACTAAAAGGTAACCAACGGAAAGGGAAAAGATATTTGCAAATGACATATCTGACAAGGGCCAGTATCCAAAATCTATAAAGAACTCACCAAACCCTACACATGAAAAACAAATAATCCAGTGTAGAAATGGGCAGAAGAGATGAATAGACACTTTTCCAAAGAAGACATCCAGATGGCCAACAGGCACTTGAAAAGATGCTCAATGTCACTCCTCATCAGGGAAATAGAAATCAAAGCCACACTGAGATATCATCTCACGCCAGTCAGAGTGACTAAAATGAACAAATCAGGAGACTATAGATGCTGGCGAGGATGTGGAGAAACGGGAACCCTGTTGCACTATTGGTGGGAATGCAAACTGGTGCAGCCACTCTGGAAAACAGTGTGGAGGCTCCCAAAAAAATGAAAAATATGTCTACCCTATGACTTAGCAATTGCACTGCTAGGAATTTACCCAAGGGATACAGGAGTGCTGATGCTTAGGGGCACTTGTACCCCAATGGTTATAGCAGCACTCTCAACAATAGCCAAGTAATGGAAAGAGCTTAAATGTCCATCAACTGATGAATGGATAAAGAAATTGTGGTTTATATACACGATGGAATACTACATGGCAATGAGAAAGAATGAAATATGGCCTTTTGTTGCAATGTGGATGGAACTGGAGAGTGTTATGCTAAGTGAAATAAGTCATACAGAGAAAGACAGATACCATATGTTTTCACTCTTATTTGGATCCTGGGAAACTTAACAGAAGACCAAGGGGGAGGGGAAGGAAAAAAAAAAGGTTAGAGAGGGAGGGAGCCAAAACATAAGAGACTCTTAAAAACTGAGAACAAACTGAGGGTTGATGGGGGGTGGGATCAAGGGGAGGGTGGACGATGGATATTGAGGAAGGCACCTGTTGGGATGAGCACTGTTATTTGACAATAAATTTCATATTAAAAATTTTTAATGTTTATTTTTGAGAGAGAGAGAGTGACCAGGGTGGGGAAAGAGAGAGACAGGGAGACAAAGGATCCAAAGCGGACTCCTCGTTGAGAATGGAAAGCCCAATGCAGGGCTCAATCTCACAAATTGTGAGATCATGACCTGAGCTCAAGTCAGACGCTCAACCGACTGAGTCATCTAGGTGCCCCTCTTTATTATCTGTGTCTATTAGGGGTTTTGGGTTTGTGGTTACCATGAGGTCAATATATAACATCCTAAGTATATAGCAGTCTATATTAAGTTGATGGTCATTTAAGGTCAAACATATTCTAAAAGAAAAACTCTGCTTTTCTTTTTTACTCCCTCCTGTATGATTTATGTATATGCTGTTATATTTCACATGTTTTATTCATAATTTTATTATGTCTAATTATGGCCATTTCTTTTCCACTTAAGTCTCTTTAACATTTCTTGTAAGGGTAGTTTAGTGGTGATAAACTCTTCTGACTTTTGTTTTTCTGGAAAACTCTTGATCTCTCCTTCAATTCTGTATAATAACTTTGTGAGGTAGAGTATTCTTGGTTATAGGATATATTTTTTTCTTTCAACACTTTGAATATATCATGCCAGTGACTCTAATTTGGGCAAGGCACTGCTGAGAGTACTGTGGGCTCTAGTGTCCTTGACCTGGCTTGTGGGGCAGTGGTCTATGCTGAAATATGTGAGTTGAGGAAATTTGGGGCTGCTAGCATTATCCTTCCATCAAACATTTGGTAACTAAAGTGGTGTTGTTCCTCAGAGAAAAGTATGCCATTTTTCTCATTTTCAGAATCAGAGACATGTCTAAGAGATTTTTTGCCCAACTGATTCATGCAATTTATTATATTGTTACCTCTTCTTTTTTTTCTGGTTTCTTAAGTGAAGACTTGGGGTACTGGTTTAAGGTTAATATTTTCTGAGGTACCCATCTAGTGTTATCAGCTTTCCTCTTAGCACTGCTTTATGACATATTTTTTATTTTATTCAACTGAAAATGTTTTGCATTTTCTTTTGAGTTCTTTTTCGACTCATGGTTTATTTAGCATTGTATTATTTAGTTCCCAAATACATTGAGATTTTCCAGATATTCACTTTCTAATTTTTCCCACTGTGGTGAGAGAACATACTTTGCATGCTGTAAGTTCTTTTAATTTTTTTATGATAAAGAATATGGTCTATTTTGGTAAAGGTTGTAGGTATATTTGAAAAGGATGTATATTCTGCTGTTGTTGATTGGAATGTTGTATAAATGCCACTCAAGTCAAGTTGGTTGATACTGTGGTTCCTGTTTCTACTACCTTTACCTATTTTCTGCCTACTGGTACATTGCTTATTGAGAAAGGAGTGTTGAAATCTCTACTATAACTAAAGATCATATCTTTCTCCTTTCAGTTCTCAATTTTTGTTTCATGTGGTTAGATGCTCTGTGATTAGGTACATAAATATTTAGGATCATTATGTACTCTTAATGAATTGACCCCTTTGTTATAAAATGGTCCCCTTTATTGCTAACAATATTTTTGCTCTAATATTTTCTTTTTCTGATATTAAAATAGCTACTCCAATCTTGTTTTAATTAGTGTTAGCATGGTGCACCATTTTCCATCCTTTTACTTTTATTTACAGCTTTATATTTAAGGGGGGTTTCTCTCAGTAATTTTGCATCCTGATTTTTAAAAAATATGATTTGACCATCTCTGCCTTTAACAATGGATGCTTAAGACTGCTGAGGTGATTCAGTTGGTTAAGTGTCTAACTCTTGGTTTTAGCTCAGGTCATGATCTCACAGTTCATGGGTTCGAGCCCCACATCAGGATCTGCGCTGACAGTTCGGAACCTGCTTGGGCTTCTCCCTCTCTCTTTCTCTCTCTCTGCCCCTCTGATCACGTTTTCTCTCTCTCTAAAAATAAATAAATATTTAAAAATAAAATGGATGTTTAAATTATTTATATTTAATGTGATGATTCATATGGTTGTTCTTACTTTTCTATTTGTTTCATCTTTTTGTTACATTTTCTTCTTTTTCTGCCTTATCAACCAACTATTTCTATTATTACATTTTTATAACCTTTTTTGCTTTATTACCTATAATTTTTCTTTAAGTTCTATAGCACACTTCCTTATCACAATCTGCCAACAAGTAATATTATATCATGCCATGTACAGTATAAAAACCTTTCAACAGTACATTTCTATTTCATTTTCTCCTGGCCTCTGTGCTATTGTTATCATACATTTTCCTCATATATATATTTTAAGCCACATAATACGCTGTCATTATTTTTGCTTTAGTCATTTATCATTTAAATAGATTGGGGAAAAAACTACTTTATATTTACCCACACAGTTTTTTATTTGTGTTGCTCTTCCTTCCTTTCTATAGATCCTTATTTCTATCTGGCATTGTTTTCCTTCTGCCTGATGTATTTTCATTTACATTTACATTTACATTTACATTTACATTACATTCATTTCTTGTAGTACAGACATGCTGATGAATTTTTCAGCTTCTAGTGTCTGAAAAAGTATTCATTTTGCCTACATGTTTAAAGTACATTAACTCTGGTTACAGCATTATAGATTGACAGTTTTTTTCCAGTACTTCAAAGCTGTCACTAACTACATTCTTGCTTGCTTATTTCTGACAAGAAGCAAAATTGTCCCTCTATACATAATGTTTATTTTTCCTTCCAATATTTTACTTAAATTCAAGTTACTTTATATAAAGTGTAGTACTGGTTTCAGGGATAGACTTTAGTGATTCATCACCTACATACAACACCCAATGTTCATCATAACAAGTGCCCTCCTTAATGTCTATCACCCAGTTAAGCCCATTGCCCGACCCACATCCCCTCTAGCAAGCCTCAGTTTGTTCTCTATAGTTAACAGTATTTTATGGTTTGCTGCCCTCTGCCATTTTATTTTATTTTATTTTATTTTATTTTATTTTATTCTATTCTATTCTATTCTATTCTATTCTATTTTTTTTATTTTATTTTATGTTTCTTAAACTCCACATGAGTAAAATCATATGGTATTTGTCTTTCTCTGACAGACTTATTTCACTTAGCATAATACACTCTAATTCCACCCAACTCGTTGCAAATGGCAAGATTTCATTCCTTTTGATGGATGAGTAATATTTTATTGTATACCACATCTTCTTTATTCATTCATCAGTTGATGGAAATTTGGGCTCTTTCCATAGTTCACCTATTGTTGATAATGCTTCTATAAACCCTGGGGTGCAAGTACCCCTTTAAATCAGTGTTTTTATACTAGGTAGTTGGATAAATACCTAGTAGTGCAATTGCTGGGTCATAGGGTAGTTCTGTTTTTAACCTTTTCAGGAACTTCCATACAGTCTTCCAGAATGGCTGTACCAGTTTGCATTCCCACCAGCAGGGTAGAAGTGTTCCCCTTTCTCCACATCCCCACCAACATTTGCTGTTTCCTTAGGGTAGTTCTATTTTTAACCTTTGCAGGAATCTCCATACTGTCTTCCAGAGTGGCTGCTCCAGTTTGCATTCCTACGAACAGGGTAGAAGTGTCTCTATTTCTCCACATCCTCACCAACATTTGTTATTTCCTAACTTGTTAATTTTAGCCACAATGTTTTGTTTTACTCTGTTTGCTTTGAAGATGTTCTCTTTATATGAAGGGGAGCAGAAAATTTATGAAAAAAATGGTCAAAAACATTCCAAATTTGATAAAAGTTTTAATTCTCTCAAACCAAGAAGGTCAACAAATAAGAAACATGATTAGGGGTGCCTGGGTGGCTCAGCCAGTTAAGCGTCTGACTTTGGCTCAGGTCATGATCTTGCAATTCCTGGGTCTGAGCCCCACATTGGGCTGTGTGCTGACAGCTTAGGGCTTGGATCCTGCTTTTGATTCTGTGTCTCCCTCTCTCTCTGCCCCTACCCCACTCTCACTCTGTTTCTATCTCTCTCTCTCTCAAAAATAAATAAAACATTAAAAAATAAGAAGCATGAATAAAATTTCACAAAGGGATATGATCAAATAGCTTAAAACTAGTGATAAAGGTAAATATGGTCCCTGTTACTCTATGTTAGCCAGAAGCCAAAAGCTCCACCCATATTTTTCATGGGTAGTCAAATTCTACATGTCTACAACCAATTAACTTCCACCTACTCCCCTGCTTTCTTTGTTCCAAGCACACTTCAAAAGAAACAGAATAAAACAAAATAGTACTGTCCCTCTTCCAACGTCCCTTATTGTAGAAAGTAGCACCACTCAGTCATCCATGCCAACAACCTAGAAGTTACCTTTTTCTCCCTCCTTTTACCAGCCCCATAATTTAATCAGTCACCAAATTCTCTACATTCCCACAGCCATCACTTTCATCCTGGACAACTGCAATTGATTTGTAACTGGTCTTCTATTCCTCAGAAATATTGTCCTGATCCAATCATTATTTATACCAAAGCAAGTGTCATACATCCTTCATCTAAAAACAACAACAACAAAAACTGCAAACATATCTTCAACTTTACTTAATAAGTGAGTTTATTATAATGGTATGGATATAGCAATTCCAACACCATTTTATGTATTTTGTAGGACCGAGAAAATGAGTAAATCAATGAATGCTGTGTTGAACTGAACTTAATGGTATCAGTACAAACTCATTATACATGCACACACACATATTTGTACATATGTATGTGTGTGTGTGTATATATAGAAATATATACAGGTATGTGTATATATGTGTATATTTATGTGTGTCTATATACACACACACACAATATACACGTTATATAGATATATGTAAATACATATGAATATACATTAAATTTTTAATTTTTTTATTTTCTAATTCTGTCTGATGAAAGTTTCTAAAAGCAATGACACCCTACTAGCAATGAATACACCTAGCACTCAGAAGTTGAACTTTGAATATACTGTAATTTCCCACAAAAATGTGCCATGTATTCTTGGAAAAAGTGGCTGCTTCCTGGGAAGGGAATAAGGGAAAATTACAAGATAAATATGGAATATACTGTTATGCCAAAAAGTAAAAAGGTGCCCCAAATATGTGAAGAACAGATCAAAAGGAAACAGAAGCCAGCTTGAATAGGCTTCTGCTAGGCAAATATGGAAAATTATGGACATAAATTCTAATTAAAATGAATAATATTAATGGATTACAATTCATTGAATAAAATATGAATCCATATATTGATGATAATAGTTACCTAATTAAAGAGAAGGGTTTTTTCCTTACAATAGAATACCATCTAATAAATATAGAGGAATAATACATTTAGAAAATCACCATTTGCAACCATAACAGTTATTATTCATGTAAGAATATTTAATAGTTACTCTAATGATTGCATGCAACCTGAATTAGGAATATAATAATCTCAAAGTACTTCCTCACAAATTACTTATAGATTATAAACTTAAAAAAAAGGTGATTTTAAACTGGAATAACTTCGTGAACATCAAAGTGAACATTACCACTAATGGGCCAAATAGACATCATATCCCTTTTGGAAAAATGCACTAAGAAAGATATGATTAAATCTGTGTATTTCCTCTAAAAATGAATAAGGAAAATCTAATGCCATGAAATACAAAGAAAATCTGAGTAAATTATACCAAATTATAGGCTGAAGATATGTGAAAATAAATGCTATGCATAATCCTGGATTGAATCCTATATCAATGGAAAATGCTACATAGAACACTTTTGGGACAAGTGGCAAAAATTGAATATCAACTACAGATCAGAACACAGTATAATGTCAGGTTACATTTTCTGAATGTATAATTGCATTGTAATTTTGTAAATTAATTTACTTGTTCTAAGGAAAAGCACATTGAAGTATTTAGGGACAAAGGGGTACGATATCTGCAACTAGTTCTCAAATGGTTCAGGAAAAAATCAAACTCATACATTTGCATACTTGCCATTTAAGTATAGCCCATGATGTACTCTGATGCATTTATCTCATTGTGATCATATGGCTAATGATACTAAACTAATGGCCAACCAAGATCCCACCTAGGCAGCAGGTTGCTCCTCATTGGAAGTTCAGGCTGACATGTGCTGAGGGTTTTGAGAGCAAAGGTATGTTTCCCAGATATGCCGGGGCCAAGCCTCCCATTTAGGCAGGGATTGGTCTTTTGATACCAGAAATGGGCTTTGTCAAATATTAGTGTATATTACATGCATTTAGCTAAGTGAAATTCAGAATTTTCCAAAACCATACCAGAGAGATTGACCATTGAAATGAAAGGTTAGAACTAATTTCTACTGCTCAGAGGGAAGAAACTTAACTTTACACTAAACCCATTGGTCAAGGGAGTGCTGAAGTTACCTTAAGAATCTTTCTTTTTAGATGACAATAGCCAAGAAAGGGATCTTAAAATAGTAACTGACCTCCAAGACCAGGTCGCAGCCGGTTGTCATAGCCATCTAGAAGACGATCTAAGATTCTGGTAAATATAGTGATGTTGTCAGTGCTGTCATCAGGAATATCTGGGGCGTGCTTAGGAGAGAGCCTGCGACAGTGGAAGAAACAGAGATGGAAAATAATAGTTCTTAATAGGAAACACTTGCATGTGTAAACACTTTAAAACAATTTCAATCAATAGACTGGGCCAACTAAATAGCCCTGTATCTTAACCAAATCAGCACTTCCTACTTGCTATGATGATTACCTGTGTAAAAGGCAGACAGTGGTCACTATACTTGAACTCTTACTATAGCATTGACAAGAGATTTATCAAACATGTGCTCCAGCCCCAACTCAACAGTGGAGAAATGCAAGCAGAAATTGTTAATACAATGTTCTGGGGAACAGTCGGTGGCATAAAGTTATACATCAAATTTTGGTGCATGAACGAACAGTCCTCAAAGTTAAAAGAGAAAAATTGTGTTACAAAAAACTTACCCCACTTCTGGCTGAGAAAAGCATAAGTTCACAGAATAATAGAATCAGACTGTTGGAGTGTGTTTATTCTACCTACCCACCACCTTATGGAGATAGGGTAACAAAACAATAGTACTCCATTAAATGTTAAAGCTACCGGGACTCTTAAGAGATTCCTTAATTTTGCTCATTTTATACATGGAGAAATAAGCTCAAAGAGGGGACCATCAAATTTGCCCACAAATTTGAAATTTGAAAGGCAGAAATAGGACTAGAATCCAAGTTTTCTGATTTTCTAGTGACCCTCAGCTACCTCCTGCTTCTCCAGTTTGGATGCCTTCTGTAAACCTTTCCAAACACTAGGCACTTTGCCAACCACCTACTCAGGCCCAGGTTTACTGATACTCTCACTTTATGAGGAGGGTCTTGTTGTGGTTTGACAGGACTAAAAATGAAACTCTCTGGGTAGTTTAAGAGAAAAGGGGATATAACTAAAGAGATGGCTGTTGCCAAGGATCAAAAAGCATGGTGTAGAATCAACTAATAAACTAGGAGTCAGAAATCCTGGATTCTACTGCCAGCTGTATTCATGAATTAAAGTAGATAATGAAGCAAGATACAATACTGTATCTCCTTAAGTCTGTTTTCACCATTCCTACCTTGGACCCAGAAGGTTTCCATTAATAGGTATAACTGTTCCTAGCATCCAATTAGTCAAATCGATAAGAAGGGCATCCGGGTGGCTCAGTCAGTTGAGCAACCAAATCTTGGTTTTGGCTCAGGTCATGATCTCACAGTAGTGAGATCGAGCCCTACATTGGGCATGGAGTCTGCTTAAGATTCTCTCTTTCTCCTTCTGCCCCTCTCCTCTGTTCTTTCTCTCAATAAATAAATAAATAAATAAATAAATAAATAATACATACATACATACATACATACATACATAAGATAATAGTTGAGAAGGAGTCATAAGACAGAGTCAGTATGTCTTCCCACAAATATATATTCTTAGTGGCAAGAAAAGTTCATTTTATTTTTAAAAAGACCTGAGAAAAATCTACAGAATAGAAACACCAAAATTGAATGGTTCTCACTCTAAACTGCCATTCTCCAGCAGATAACTTTGAAAAAGTCATTTTGGACCTCAACTTCCTTAATTCATAAATCTAATTCAATTCACTTAATTATTCAATACATCTTTATTGAGAATCAACTATGTGCCTCTACTTTCGGTACTGTGATAGAGCATAATAAAGATAAAACAAGGTGAGTAATCTTTTCCCTGATTACAGGGTTGCTGAGGGAATCAAATGATAAAATAGTTACACATGGAAGGAAAAAGAGACCTAAGCTTAAAAAGTCTAGAGACATGTATTTGAATTTTTTAGTGTGACCATAGGAAAGTCATATAACACCTCTAATAGCTTTCTCATATTTCAAATTAAAATAACTTCACAGATAGATTGCATTAACATTAAATAATATATTAAAATTGTCAGGCTTAATGTTTAATATGTGGAAGTATTCAAAGTTTGTTTTCTCTTTTTTGAAATAGTACTGTATGCACTTGAATGCATTATTCAAATGCAAATAGTAACAAATATATTGGCACACCCATCAACCAAAACCCATAAAGAAAACTTTGGCCAGAGAGGCACTGGAACCCAGTGAAAAGTAGAGATGATTGTCTGGTTTAGTGGACAGAGCACTAGAAGTGATACAAATACCTTACTGGGAAGGGGGTGGGGGGGATAAGGGAACTATAGCACAGAGCTAACAAACTGGCATTAATATGCTAAAGAGATAAATACAGGCAACCTTCAGGTGACAGTTCAATACACCAATATTCTGAATTGGTCTTACATGGGCTGTGGAGAGAGAGGCTCAATTGATTTTGTGCACACCACTTTCTCATTATCCTTCAACTTTCACTGTGGGGACTCTTAGCTGTGATTAGCCTAATTTGATTTCTAGGAAATAGGTCAATAAATTGTATGGAAAACAATTTCTTGGATTACTGAAAGCAGATAGAAAGGAGAATTCTCACAGAGTCATAGATGAGCTATAAAGGGCTTCAGAAATTATTTACTCAAGGTGGATTGATAGATGGGAATTCTAAAGCCCCTGAACATAATTTTTAACCACCCTGAATGTTAATGGAAAAGCTAAGATTTGGGACCAGAATTCTTGAATATGAGGCCAATACACTATGCCACCTCTCTTACTAAAATACTAACTTCCATGACAATGCATTTCCATTCATTGCCGATGTGTTAATTATGCTAGCAGCATTCTATACTAATAATTTTTAAACTTTTAAGTAAAAAAAAATCAATGCTAAATATCACTCTAATACAAATTTCAATAGATTTCTCTATGATTTTGCCCTTGGTTACTGCTATTTTTTTTCTCCTAACGTGCACTAAATTATTTCATGGGGAACTGGAACATGGTTTAATCTAGAAACCAAGTCAGAATTCTCTTCTTCAATAACTCAACTGCAACAAACTAAAAATGCTCTAGTTTTTTCCAATCCAAAGAAGTTTGGGAGAACAACAAAGAATCATGGTATATCAGGATTATGGGAGAGCCTTAGAGATCATATATTTTTTTTTCATTTTACAGATGAAGCACCTAAGACACTGATGAGAGGAAGAAATTCTTCAAAGCCACATACTTATTAGGTTGATAAAACTGATGCACCCATGACTGTTTTGCCTCATCTCTGTTATTACCAGTTGGATTTAATATCAATAATCCATCATTTAAACATTAAAATCATGTTACTAATATACTATGTGTAGGTAAGGTTGATTTAGTCAATTTTTTAGTTCTAAACATGGAATAGTGGTAAGTCCATAGGATTAGGATCAAATGAGCAGAGTTTTAGTCCTGGCCTTGCCAATAACTGATTGTGTAACATATTTCCTCGTAAGATGGGGATAATAATTTCCTACCTTAGAAAGTTTATGGAAGAAATAAGTAAATAATACAATGAACAAAAATTCACTTTGCAAATGGTAAAGCTCCATATACATTGAGGGTTGTTCATTCCTTTCTCTGCCCCCCCCCAAAAAAAACTTCTGAAAATGTAATGAGACACTTTTGAAAGACAGGCACTTTTTGTACACATTTTTGTGCGGACATAGGTTTCCATTTCTCTTGGGGAGATATCTATGGGTAGAAATGCTAAGTCATAGGGTTATTCTCTTAAACCCTTTTTAAAACATTTCTTTTTAACTGAAGTGATACTCACATAAAATTAACCAGTTTAAAGTGAACAATTCAGTGGCATTCAATATATTCACAATGCTGGGAAACTACCACCTCTACATAAATCTAAAAAATTTTCATCACCCCAGAAGAAAATCATGTAAACATTAAGCACATGCTTGTTATTCTCTCTGTCCTGCAGCCCCTGGCAACCACCAATCTGCATTCTATTTCTATGGATTTAGCCATTCAAGATATTTCATATAAATGTTATCATACAATATATAGTCTTTTGTGTCTGGCTTCTTTCACTTAACATGTTTTCCAGGTTCATCCACATTATAGCATATTTCAGTACTTCATTTTTGAGGCTGAATAATATTGTATTATATGTATATACCACAATTTGTTTATTAGGCACTCATCTGTTAATGGATATTTATGCATTTTCTACCTTTTGGCTATTGTGAATATTGATGCTGTGAAAATGAGTGTACAATTCTTCTTGGTATTCACCTAGTAGTGAAATTGCTGGGTCATATGGAAATGCCATGTTTAACTTTTTTAAGAAGTGGCAAACTGTTTTCCACAGTAGCTGCACCATTTTCCATTCCCACCAACTATATAAAAGGGATCCAGGTTTTCCAAGTATTTGCCAATGCTTCTTACTTTCCCTCTTTTTAAAAATAAACTTATGTATTTAAATTCAAGTTTGTTTTTTTAATTTTTTATTATATTAAATTTATTTTCAAATTAGTTTCCATACAAAACCCAGTGCTCATCCCAAAAGATGCCCTCTTCAATGCCCATCACCTACCCTTCCCTCCCTCCAACCCCCCATCAACCCTCAGTTTGTTCTCAGTTTTTAAGAGTCTCTTATGCTTTGGCTCTCTCTCCGACCCTAACCTCTTTTTTTTTTCTTTTTTTTTCCTTCCCCTCCCCCATGGGTTTCTGTTAAGTTTCTCAGGATCCACATAAGAGTGAAAACATATGGTATCTGTCTTTCTCTGTATGCCTTATTTCACTTAGCAGCACACTCTCCAGTTCCATCCACGTTGCTACAAAGTGCCATATTTCATTCTTTCTCACTGCCACGTAGTACTCCATTGTGTATATAAACCACAGTTTCTTTATCCATTCATCAGTTGATGGACATTTAGGCTTTTTCCATAATTTGGCTATTGTTGAGAGTGCTGCTATAAACATTGGGGTACAAGTGCCCCTATGCATCAGCACTCCTGTATCCCTTGGGTAAATTCCTAGCAGTGCTACTGCTGGGTCATAGGGTAGGTCTATTTTTAATTTTTTGAGGAACCTCCACACTGTTTTCCAGAGTGGCTGCACCAATTTGCATTCCCACCAACAGTGCAAGAGGGTTCCCGTTTCTCCACATCCTTGCCAGCATCTATAGTCTCCTGATTTCTTCATTTTGGCCACTCTGACTGACGTGAGGTGATATCTGAGTGTGGTTTTCATTTGTATTTCCCTGATGAGGAGCGATGTTGAGCATCTTTTCATGTGACTGTTGGCCATCTGGATGTCTTCTTTAGAGAAGTGTCTATTCTTGTTTTCTGCCCATTTCTACACTGGATTATTTGTTTTTTGGGTGTGGAGTTTGGTGAACTCTTTATAGATTTTGGATACTACCCCTTGGTCCGATATGTCGTTTGCAAATATCTTTTCCCATTCCGTTGGTTGCCTTTTAGTTTTGTTGACTGTTTCCTTTGCTGTGCAGATTTTTATCTTCATGAGGTCACAATAGTTCATTTTTGCTTTTAATTCCATTGCATTTGGGGATGTGTCAAATAAGAAATTGCTGTGGCTGAGGTCAGAGAGGTCTTTTCCTGCTTTCTCCTCTAGGGTTTTGATGGTTTCCTGTCTCACATTCAAGTACTTTATCCATTTTGAGTTTATTTTTGTGAATGGTGTAAGAAAGTGGTCTAGTTTCATTCTTCTGCAAGTTGCTGTCCAGTTTTCCCAGCACCATCTGTTAAAGAGACTGTCTTTTTTCCATTGGATATTCTTTTCTGCTTTGTCAAAGATTAGTTGGCCATACTTTGGGGGTCTAGTTCTGGGGATTCTATTCTATTCCATTGGTCCATGTGTCTGTTTTGGTGCCAATACCATGCTATCTTGATGATTACAGCTTTGTAGTAGAGGCTAAAGTCTTGGATTGTGATGCTTCCTGCTTTGGTCTTCTTCAAAATTACTTTGGCTATTCGGGGCCTTCTGTGGTTCTATATGAATTTTAGGACTGCCTGTTCTAGCTTTCAGAAGAATGCTGGTGCAATTTTGATTGGGATTTCATTGAATATGGAGATAGCTTTGGGTAGTATTGACATTTTAACAATATTTATTCTTCCAACCCATGAGCATGGAATGTTTTTCCATTTCTTTATATCTTCTTCAATTTCCCTCATAAGCTTTCTATAGTTTTCAGCATACAAATCTTGTACATATTTGGTTAGATTTATTCCTAGGTATTTTATGCTTCTTGGTGCAATTGTGAATGGGATCAGTTTCTTTATTTGTCTTTCTGTTGCTTCATTCTTAGTGTATAACAATGCAACTGATTTCTGTACATTGATTTTATCCTGCAACTTTGCTGAATTCATGTATTAGTTATAGCAGACTTTTGGTGGAGTCTATTGGATTTTCCATGTATGATATCATGTCATCTGCAAAAAGTGAAAGCTTAACTTCCTCTTTGCCAATTTTGATGCCTTTGATTTCCTTTTCTTGTCTAATTGCTGATGCTAGAACTTCCAACCCTATGTTAAACAACACCTGTGAGAGTGGACATCCCTGTCGTGTTCCTGATCTCAGGGGGAAAGCTCTCAGTTTTTTCCCCATTGAGGATGATATTAGCTGTGGGCTTTTCATAAATGGATTTTATGATGTTTATGTATATTCCTTCTATCCCGACTTTCTCGGGGTTTTTTATTAAGAAAGGATGCTGAATTTTGTCAAATGCTTTTTCTGCATCGATTGACAGGATCATATGGTTCTTAACTTTTCTTTTATTAATGTGATGTATCACGTTAATTGATTTGCGAATGTTGAACCAGCCCTGCACCCCGGAATGAATCCCACTTGATCATGGTGAATAATTCTTTTTATATGCTGTTGAATTTGATTTGCTAGTATCTTATTGAGAATTTTTGCATCCATATTCATCAGGGATATTGGCCTGTAGTTCTCTTTTTTGCTGGATCTCTGTCTGGTTTAGGAATCAAAGTAATACTGGCTTCATAGAATGAATCTGGAAGTTTTCCTTCCCTTTCTATTTTTTGGAATAGCTTGAGTAGGATAGGTATTATCTCTGCTTTAAATGTCTGGTAGAATTCCCCAGGGAAGCCATCTTGTCCTGGATGCATATTTGTTGGGAGATTTTGATAACTGATTCAATTTCTTCGCTGGTAATGGGTCTCTTAAAGCTTTCTGTTTCCTCCTGTTTGAGTTTTGGAAGAGTGTGGGTGTTTAGGAATTTGTCCATTTCTTCCAGGTTGTCCAATTTGTTGGCATATAATTTTTCATAGTATTCCCTGATCATTGCTTGTATTTCTGAGGGATTGGTTGTAATAGTTCCATTTTCATTCCTGATTTTATCTATTTGAGTCATCTCCCTTTTCTTTTTGAGAAGCCTGGCTAGAGATTTATCAATTTTGTTTATTTTTTCAAAAAACCAACTCTTGGTTTCATTGATGTGCTCTACAGTTTTTTTTAGATACTATACTGTTTATTTCTGCTCTGATCTTTATTATTTCTCTTCTTCTGCTGGGTTTGGGATGTCTTTGCTGCTCTGCTTCTATTTCCTTTAGGCGTGCTATTAGATTTTGTATTTGGGATTTTTCTTGTTTCTTGAGATAGGCCTGGATTGCAATGTATTTTTTCTCTCAGGACTTCCTTTGCTGCATCCCAAAGCATTTGGATTGTTGTCTTTTCATTTTCGTTTGTTTCCATATATTTTTTAATTTCTTCTCTAATTGCCTGGTTGACCCATTCATTCTTTAGTAGGGTGTTCTTTAACCTCCATGCTTTTGGAAGTTTTCCAGACTTTTTTCCTGTGGTTGATTTCAAGCTTCATAGCATTGTGGTCTGAAGTACACATGGTATAATTTCAATTCTTGTATACTTATGAAGGGCTGTTTTGTGACCCAGTATATGATCTATCTTGGAGAATGTTCCATGTACACTCGAGAAGAAAGTATATTCTGTTGCTTTGGGATGCAGAGTTCTAAATATATCTGTCAAGTCCATTTGATCCAATGTATCATTCAGTGCCCTTGTTTCTTTATTGACCATGTGTCTAGATGATCTATCCATTGCTGTGAGTGGGGAGTCAAAGTCCCCTGCAATTACCACATTCTTATCAATAAGGTTGCTTATGTTTGTGAGTAATTGTTTTACATATTTGGGGGCTCCCGTATTCGGTGCATAGACATTTATAATTGTTAGTTCTTCTTGATGGATAGACCCTGTAACTATTATATAATGCCCTTCTTCATCTCTTGTTACAGCCTTTAATTTAAAGTCTAGTTTGTCTGATATAAGTATGGCTACTCCAGCTTTCTTTTGACTACCAGCAGCATGATACATAGTTCTCCATCCCCTCACTTTCAATCTGAAGGTGTCCTCAGGTCTAAAATGAGTCTCTTGTAGACAGCAAATAGATGGGTCTTGTGTTTTTATCCATTCTGATACCCTATGTCTTTTGGTTGGCGCATTTAGTCCATTGACATTCAGTGTTATTATAGAGAGATATGGGTTTAGAGTCATTGTGATATCTGTAGGTTTCGTTCTTGTAGCGATGTCTCTGGTACTTTGTCTCACAGGATCCCCCTTAGGATCTCTTGTAGGGCTGGTTTAGTGGTGACGAATCCCTTCAGTTTTTGTTTGTTTGGGAAGACCTTTATCTCTCCTTCTATACTAAATGACAGACTTGCTGGATAGAGGAATCTCGGCTGCATATTTTTTTCTGTTCATCACATTGCAGATTTCTTGCCATTCCTTTCTGGCTTGCCAAGTTTCAGTAGAGAGATCGGTCATGACTCCTATAGGTCTCCCTTTATATGTTAGAGCACATTTATCCCTAGCTGCTTTCAGAATTTTCTCTTTATCCTTGTATTTTGCCAATTTCACTATGATATGTCGTGCAGAAGATTGATTCAAGTTACGTCTGAAGGGAGTTCTCTGTGCCTCTTGGATTTCAATGCCTTTTTCCTTCCCCAGACCAGGGAAGTTCTCAGCTATGATTTCTTCAAGTACCCCTTCACACATTTCCCTCTCCATAATTTTATCTTCTAGTTCACCTATTCTCTCCTCTGCCTGTTCAATCCAATGTGGTCATCTCCATTTTATTTTGCAGCTCATTAATGGCATTTTTTAGCTCCTCCTGGCTGTTCCTTAGTCCCTTGATCTCTGTAGCAATAGATTCTCTGCGGTCCTTTATACTGTTTTCAAGCCCAGG
Organism: Acinonyx jubatus; assembly: GCF_027475565.1. NCBI lineage: Eukaryota > Metazoa > Chordata > Mammalia > Carnivora > Felidae > Acinonyx > Acinonyx jubatus. The sequence goes on from NC_069389.1 coordinate 121,535,001, forward strand.
GATTAATTTTATGACTATTATTTTATTTTATTTTTTTTTAATTTTTTTTTCAACGTTTATTTATTTTTGGGACAGAGAGAGACAGAGCATGAACAGGGGAGGGGCAGAGAGAGAGGGAGACACAGAATCGGAAACAGGCTCCAGGCTCTGAGCCATCAGCCCAGAGCCTGATGCGGGGCTCGAACTCCCGGACCGTGAGATCGTGACCTGGCTGAAGTCGGACGCCCAACCGACTGTGCCACCCAGGCACCCCTATGACTATTATTTTAAATTCTTGTTCTGTTATAATGCTTAGTTTTTGATCAATTTGTTATCTGTCATTATTTCCTGGAGGTTTTTTTGAAGGGAATTTTTCTGTTTCGTCATTTTGGATAGTCCCTGGAGTGGTGCAGAACTGCGGGGCACTTCCCCTGTGCTGTCTTGAATAACTTGCTTTGGTGGGTGGGGCCACAGTCAGACCTGATGTCTGCCCCCAGCCCACCGCTGGGGCCACAGTCAGACTGGTGTGTGCCTTCTCTTCCCCTCTCCTACGGGTGGGATTCACTGTGGGGTGGCATGGCCTGTCTGGGCTACTTGCACACTGCCAGTCTTGTGGTTCTGGGGATCTGGCATATTAGCTGGGGTGGATCGGCAAGGTGCACAGGGGTGAGAGGGGCAGGCTCAGCTCACTTTTCCTTCGGAAGTCCGCTTTGGGAGAGGCCCTGCAGCACCGAGAGGGAGTCAGACCCACCGGAGGGATGGATCCGCAGAAGTACAGCGTTGGGTGTTTGCGTGGTGCAAGCAAGTTCCCTGGCAGGAACTGGTTCCCTTTGGGATTTTGGCTGGAGGATGGGCGAGGGAGATGGAGCTGGTGAGCGCCTTTGTTCTCCGCCAAGCTGCGCTCTGTTTTCCCGGGCTCAACAACTCTCCCTCCCGTTGTCCTCCAGCCCTCCCTCTCTCTGAGCAGGGCTGTTAACTTATAACCTTCCAGATGTTAAGTCCCGCTTGCTGTCCAGACATACTCCATCCAGCCCCTCTACTTTTGCAAGCCAGATTCGGGGGCTCTGCTTTGCCAGCGGGCTGCCCCTCTGCCCCGACTCCCTCCTGCCAGTCCGTGTAGTGCGCACCACCTCTCTGCCCTTCCTACCCTTTCCGTGGACCTCTTGTCTACGCTTGGCTTTGGAGAATCCGTCCTACTAGTCTTCTGGCAATTTTCTGGGTTATTTAGGCAGGTGTGGGTGGAATCTAAGTGATCTGCAGGACGTGATGAGCTCAGAGTCCTCCTACGCCACCATCTTCCCCAAGTTCTCTAAATTCAAGTTTGTTAACATGCAGTGTAGTATTGCTTTCAGGAGTTGAACTCAGTGATTCATCTCTTACATTTAACACCCAGTGCTCATCCCAACAAGTGCACTCCTTAATGCCCAGTCTTAATGGGCTCATTTAGCCCATCCTCCCACCCACCTCCCTCTAGCATCATTATTCATAATGGCCAAAATGTGGAAACAGCCCAAATGTCCATCAACTGATGAACAAATAAACAAAATGTAGTATATAAAAAAAAAAGTGGTAAAAATAATTTTTCTTTTTTCTTTTTTTCAAAAAGGGGCACCTGGGTGGCTCAGTAGGTTAAGCGACCAACTTAGGCTCAGGCCATGATCTCACAGTTCATGGATTCGAGCCCTGAGTCAGTCTCCGTGCTGACAGCTTAGAGCCTGGAGCCTGCTTCAGGATCTGTGTCTCCCTCTGTCTCTCTGCCCCTCCCCCACTCATGCTCTGTTTCTGTCTCTCAAAAATGAATAAACATTAATTTTTTTTAAAAAAGAAGTGGTATGTATGTACATATGTACATGTGTGTGTGCATAAAAGGGAATAAAATCTTGCCACTTGCAACAAAATGGATGGAGCTAGATATTATAATGCTAAGCAAAATAAGCCAGTTAGAGAAAGACAAATACCATATGATTTCACACATATGTAGAATAAGAAACAAATGAACAAAGGAAAAAGAGAGACAAACCAAGAAACAGATTCTTAACTATAGAAAACTAATTGTTACCATGGGGGGGGGGTGGGTGGCGGATGGGTGAAATAGGTGATAAGGATCAAAGGGTACACTTATGATGAGCACTGAGTAGTGTAAAAAATTGCTAAATTACTATATTGTACACCTGAAACTAATATAACACTGTATGCTAATGATACTGGAATTAAAATAACAAAAAATAGAGGAAAAGAGACTGAGTCTACCAGGGAGAAACCAGAACAACCTGAGGGGCCATAGGTGGGTTATTGTGCACTGGGGGAGATAAAAAGGGCCATGTAGGCACAGAGGGGAGGGATCCCCTTCTGTGGAGAGACAAAGGGAAGAGAAAGAGTGGCTGGGGAAGTGTAGGAGTGTGTCTAGATGAGAGAAAATACCTCTAACCGGGACAGAGAGCCATCCCATCTCTAACTGCAGATTACAGGATCTATAACTGCGATCCCATCTTGGGACTGGGGCCAGCTGCCCTGTTCGTTCACCTGGGGAGGAGGGGAGACACCTCTGGGTTTAGTAGTAGATCAGGGGCACAGTCCAAAGCAGGAGAAACTGGTCCCTTCCCCTGCAGTGCTGCAGAACAGGACAAAACCAGCCAGGACCACATATCAGAAGGTGCTTCCCCAGTACCAGGGTGCACGGAGCGGGAGTTTAAATCCCAACCAAGCCCTGGGGCAAAGGAGTCGGCAGAGTGAGACAGATAGCCTCCTCGGTGCATCCAGGGTACAGTGAGGATGGCTCCAAAGGAGTGATTTGGGACACTGGGTTATGGAGAAGAGGATGAGGGGGTTGCCATTTTTCTCCCCACCAAAACAGAGCCTCAGGGATTGGTCCATTGGCCCACAGTGGAGGCAGGGCCAGCCTACAACAAACCACACCCCTCCATGCTGGGTAACTGCGTATCTGCTGGAGTGGGATAGTCGCTGTGGAACCAGAGGAATCCCTCCTCCAGATCAGAGCTGCTTTACTTCTTGGATTAATTCTAGGACAATTCTTGATATATAGATATATCCCCCCCCCATTTCTTCTCCTTATCTCTTCCCTCCTCTAGGCTGGTTACTCTGGTGATTGCTTTGTTTAAACAGATATTTAATCCATTCTCTTGGTACATGTTCTACACCTCCTTCTTTACATTCCTTTCGCTCTCTCTGGAATAATCAAGCCATAAAGTTTCTCTGTCTGGGTAACTTTATCTTCGTTTCTTTTTCCCTGCCTCCTTCCCTATTTTCCTTTCTCTCTCTCTGGATTAAGCCTTTTAGTCTCTTTGCCTGGTCAATGCTTATTCCCCCCCCCCCGCCCCTGCCACTGTCATTTCTCTCTTTGTATGTGCTCTTGCCTCAGCACCACCTCCACCCTGTTCTTTACTTATGCTGTTGTTTCTGGTTTTTTGTTTTTGGATTGTTTTTCATTTTTTTGTTTTTGTTTGTTTGCTTGTTTTCTTTTATTTGTTTGTGTGTTTGCATGTTTTTGTTTCCTTGTTGTCTGTTTGTTTTCAATTCCAGGACTACTTCAAGGAACAAATCAAAGCACACATGGTGGAGGGTCCAAAACATCACTACAAGTAGTGAAATAAAATAACCAAAGTCACAACAACAAAGAGCAAGTAACATCTCAAAAAAAAAAAAAAACACTTCCTCTTTAATATAGCAGTGCTCGCAGGTGCAGAGCACATAACAAGATTTTAAAACTCACAAGGAACAGGAAATTAGCCAAATGATGAAAAGGAAGAATTCCCTCAAAAGAAATTCCAGGAATAGGTAACAGCTAAAGAATTGATCAAAACAAATATAAGCAACTTAACTAAACAAGAAATTAGAATACTGATCATAAAATTAATCACTGGGCTTCAAAAAGCATAGAGGACAGCAGAGAATCTATTGCTACAGAGATCAAGGGACTAAAAAATAGTCATGATGAATTAAGCAATGCTATAAATGAGGTTCAAAATAAAATGGAGGTAGCCACAGCACGGATTGAAGAGGCAGAGGGGAGAATAGGTGAATTAGAAGATAAAATTATGGAAAAAGAGGAAGCTGAGAAACAGAGAGATGAAAAAATCCAGTATTATGAGGAGAGAATTAGAGAACTAAGTGATTCAAAAGCAGAACAATACACATATCATAGGAATTCCAGAAGAAGAGAGAGAAAACGGCTGAAGTTTTACTTGAACAAATCATAGCTGAGAACTTTCCCAATCTGGGGAAGGAAACAGGCATTGAACTCCAAAGGCACAGAGAACTCCCTTCAGATGTAACTTAAATAGATCTTCTGCACAATATATCATAGTGAAACTGGCAAAATACAAGGAAAGATAAAATTCTGAAAGAAGCTAGGGATAAATGGACTGTAACATACAAAGGTAGACACATAAGGGTGGTAGCAGACCTATCTACTGAAACCTGGCAGGCCAGAAAGGAATGGCAGGAAATCTTCAATATGATGAACAGGAAAAATATGCAGCCAAGACTCCTTTATTCAGCAAGCCTGTCATTCAGAATAGAAGAAGAAATAAAGGTTTTCCCAAACCAACAAAAACTGAAGGAATTCATCACCACTAAACCAGCCCCACAAGAGATCCTAAGGGAGTCTCTGTAAGTGACATGTTGCAAGTATCACAAAGTACCAGAGACATCATAATAAGCATGAACCCTACAGATAACAAAATGACTCTAAACCTATATCTTTAAACAATAAAACTGAATGAAAATGGACTAAATGCTTCAACCAAAAGACATAGGGTATCAAAATGCATAAAAAAAAGAAACAAGACCCATATATTTTCTGTCTACAGGAGACTCATTTTAGACCTGAGAACACCTTCAGGTTGAAAGTGAGGGAATGGACAACCATCTATCATGCTACTGGAAGTCAAAAGAAAGCTGGAGTAGCCATACATATTTAAGATAAACCAGACTTTAAATTAAAGGCTGCAACAAGAAATGAAGAAGGACATTATATAATAATTGAGGGTCTATCCATTAGGAAGAGCAAACAATTATAAATGTCTATTCACTGAATTTGGGAGCACTGAAATACATAAAAAAAAAATAATCACAAACATAAGCAATCTTATTGATAAGAATGTGGTAATTGCAAGGAACTTTAATGCTCCACTTACAACAATGGACAGATCATTTAGACAGAGAATCAGTGAAGAAACAATGGCCCTGAATGATACATTGGACCAGGTGACTTGACAGATATATTTAGAACTCTACATCCCAAAGCAGCAAAATATACTTTCTTCTCAAGTGCACATGGAATATTCTCGAAGATAGATCACATACTGGGTCACAAAACAGCCCTCAATAACTATAAAAGAATTGAGATCATACCATGCATACTTTAAGATCACAATGCTATGAAACTTGAAATCAATCACAGGAAAAAGTCTGGTAATCCTCCAAATGCATGGAGGTTAAAGAGAATCCTACTAAAGAATGAATGGGTCAACCAGGCAATTAGAGAAGAAATTAAAAAATACATGAAACAAATGAAAATGAAAATACAACAATCCAAATGCTTTGGGATGCAGCAAAGGCATTCCTAAGAGGAAAATACATTGCAATCCAGGCCTATCTCAAGAAACAAGAAAAATCCCAAATACAAAATCTAACAGCATGCCTAAAGGAAATAGAAGCAGAGCAGCAAAGACACCCAAAACCCAGCAGAAGAGAAATAATAAAGATCAGAGCAGAAATAAACAATATAGAATCTAAAAAAAACTGTAGAGCACATCAATGAAACCAATGTTGGTTCTTTGAAAAAATAAACAAAATTGATAAACCTCTAGCCAGGCTTCTCAAAAAGAAAAGGGAGATGACCCTAATAGGTAAAATCATGAATGAAAATGGAATTATTACAACCAACCCCTCAGAAATACAAGCAATTATCAGGGAATACTATGAAAAATTATATGCCAACAAGTTGGACAATCTGGAAGAAATGGACAAATTCCTAAGTACCCACACACTTCCAAAACCCAAACGGGAAGAAAAAGAAAACTTGAACAGACCCATTACCAGCAAAGAAGTTGAATCAGTTATCAAAAATCTCCCAACAAATAAGTATCCAGGACCAGATGGCTTCTCTGGGGAATTCTACCGGACAGTTAAAGAACAGATAATGCCTATCCTTCTCAAGCTGTTCCAAAAAACAGAAAGAGAAGGAAAACTTCCAGATTCATTCTATGAGCCAGCATTACTTTGATTCCCAAACCAGACAGAGATCCAGCAAAAAAGAGAACTACAGGCCAATATCCCTGATGAATATGGATGCAAAACTTCTCAACAAGATACTAGCAAATCAAATTCAACAGCATATAAAAAGAATTATTCACCATGATCAAGTGGGATTCATTCCGGGGTGCAGGGCTGGTTCAACATTCGCAAATCAATCAATGTGATACATCACATTTATAAAAGAAAAGAACCACGTGATCCTGTCAATAGATGCAAAAAAGAATTTGATAAAATACAGTACACTTTCTTAATAATAACCCTCAAGAAAGTCCACATAGAAGGAACATACTTAAACATCATAAAATCCATTTATGAAAAGTCCACAGCGAAAGCATCCTCAATGGGGAAAAACTGAGAGCTTTCCTTCTGAGATCAGGACCATGACAGGGATGTCCACACTCACCACTGTTGTTTAACACAGTGTTGGAAGTGCTAGCATCAGCAATCAGACAACAAAATGAAATCAAGGGCATTAAAATTGGTAAAGATGAAGTCAAACATTCACTTTCACAGATGACATGATACTCTACATGGAAAACCCAACAGACTCCACCAACTCTGCTAGAACTGACACATAATTCAGCAAACTTGCAGGGTACAAAATCAATGTACAGATATCAGCTGCATTTTCATACACCAATAATGGAGCAACACAAAGAGGAATAAAGAAACGGATCCCATTCACAATTGCACCAAGAACCATAAATACCTAGGAATGAACCTAACCAAAGGAGTAAAAATCTGTATGCTGAAAACTATAGAAAACTTATGAAGGAAATTGAAGACACAAAAAAAATGGGAAAACATTCCATGCTCATGGATTGGAAGAATAAACATTGTTAAAATGTCAATACTACCCAAAGCAGTCTACACATTCAATGCAATCCCAATCAAAATTGTACCAGCATTCTTCTCAAATCTATAACAAGCAATCCTAAAATTTGTATGGAACCACAAAAGACCCTGAATAGCCAAAGTAATCTTGAAGAAGAAAACCAAAGAGGGAAGCATCACAATCCCTGACTTTATCCTCTACTACAAAGCTGTAATCATCAAGACAGTATGGTATTGGCACAAAAACAGACACATGGACCAATGGAATAGAATAGAGAACCCAGAAGTTGGACCCACAAAACTATGGCCAACTAATTTTTGACAAAGCAGGAAAGAGCATCCAATGGAAAAAAGACAGTCTCTTTAACAGATGGTGCTGGGAGAAGTGGACAGCAACATGCAGAAGAATGAAACTAGACCACTTTCTTATGCCATTCACAAAAATTAACTCAAAATGGATTAAGGACCTGGATGTGAGACTGAAACGATCAAAACCCTAGAGGAGAAAGCAGGCAACAACCTCTTTGACCTCAGATGTGGCAATTTCTTACTTGACCCATCTCCAAAGGCAAGGGAATTAAAAGCAAAAATGAACTATTGGGACCTCATGAAGATAAAAATCTTCTGCACTGCAAAGGAAACAATCAACAAAACTAAAAGGCAACCAACAGAATGGGAAGAGATATTTGCAAATGACACATTGTATAAAATGCTAGTATCCAAAATCTATAAAGAAGTCACCAAACTCCATACCTGAAAACAAATAATCCAGTGAAGACATGGGCAGAAGACATGAATAGACACTTTTCCAAAGAAGATATCCAGATGGCCAACAGACACATGAAACAATGCTCAATGTCACTCATCATCAGGGAAATACTAATTGAAACCACACGGAGATACTATCTCATGCTGGTCAGTGGCTAAAATGAACAAATCAGGAGACTATAGATGCTGGCGAGGATGTGGAGTAACGGGAACCCTCTTGCACTGTTGGTGGTAATACAAACTAGTGCAGCCACTCTGGAAAACAATGTGGAGGTTCTTCAAAGAGTTAAAAATATAACTACCCTATGACCCAGCAATAGCACTGCTAGGAATCTACCCAAGGGATACAGGAGTGCTGATGCATAGGGGCACTTATACCCCAATGTTTATAGCAGCACTCTCAACAATAGCCAAATTATGGAAAGAGCCCAAATGTCCATCAACTGACGAATGGATAAAGAAGACGTGGTTGATATATACAATGGAATACTACTTGACAATGAGAAAGAATGAAATCTGGCCATTTGTAGCAACATGGATGGAACTGGAGAGTATTATGCTAAGTGAAATAAGTCAGGCAGAGAAAGACAGATACCATATGTTTTCACTCATATGTGGATCTTGAGAAACTTAACAGAAGACCATGGGGGAGGAGAAGGGGGGAAAAAGTTACAGAGAGGGAAGGAGGTATACCATAAGAGACTCTTGGATACTGAGAACAAACTGAGTGTTGATGGGGGTGGAGGAGTGGGGAAAGTGGGCGATGGGCATTGAGGATGGCACTTGGAATGAGCACTGGGTGTTGTATAGAAACCGATTTGACAATAAATTATATTTTAAAAAGTTTCTAAATCCATGAACTCAAAAAAAAATACAATAAAAATTTTTATATAAAGTGCCGTTCAACATAAACAAAATAAAGATGGGCACTTTTTATTTATTTCTTTTTCTGAAGTTTTGTCTTGTTCTTTAAGTTGGAGCATATTCCTCTGACTCCTCATTTTGCTTTACCTTCTGTGTTTGTGTTCACAAATCGAAGAGCTACTTCTCCTAAATTTGAAGGAATTTCCTTGTGTAGGTATGTCCCCTTTATAAATTGCATGTGCCTTATGGATTTGGCTGGCTGACTGGTGCTCTAGATGGTGTGGGCTGGGGATCTCAGGGCACTGTTCTGGAGACACCCTTTTAGGGCCTCTGGAACTGAGATGGGCAGGACCAGAGGGGGGTCCTGTGGCATGCCACACAGATGGCACTCTGGAAGAACCGCTGAAGCTGAAGTGAAAGTAAGCTGAGGGATCTCAGGGCATTCCACACAAGGGGAACCCTAGCAAGATGTCTGGAGCTGAAGTGAGCATGGGCCTAAATTAAATAAGTCAGAGAAACACAAATATCATATGATTTCACTTATATATGAAATCTAATGAAACACAAGTGAACAAGAAAAAAAAACAGAAACAGAAAAAGAACTATAAATATAGAGAGTAAACTGGTGGTTGCCAAGGGGGTAGGGGTTTGGAGATGGACAAAATGGGTGAAGGGGATTAAGAGGTACATACTTGCAGTTGTAAGATGAATAAGTCATGGGGATTAAAAGTACAGCATAGGGAATGCAGTCAATAATGTTGTAATAACTTTATATGGTGACAAATGATAACTGTACTTATCCTGGTGAGCATAGCTTAGTGTATAGAACTGAAAAATCACTATGTTGTATACCTGAAACTAATATAACATTGTATGAGAACTATATTTCAATTTAAAGTGGTATAACAAACCTTCTTAGTCTTTTAAAAATAATTTATGTTCATGGAAATATATCTCAATAGATCTATTAACATAAAAAAATACAGGCACACTTATACTCTTGGACAAAATTAAGATCACTGACCATTTTGGGATTAAGTCCAGAATGTTGGTAGTAATAGCATTAGTTTAACTACACTGAGGACCTAGGTATCCTTATTTCAGGGGGAAGCAGGAGAAGCACAGATGTGGAGCTGCTGATACAGTTCATATAACAACCCAAAGAGAAAAGAAATTTACTTCATTAAAAGGATGGCATTTTCCCTAATACTGTATGTCTCCTAAGGGAAAACATATTTAAAAATAAAACAAATTTGGGGCACCTGGGTAGTTCAGTCATTTAAAAACCTGACTCTTGATCTTGGCTCAGGTCATGATCTCATAGTTCATGATTTTGAGCCAGGGCAGAGCTTGCTTTAGATTCTCTCTCTCTCTCCCTCTCTCTATGCCCCTCTCTCTCACCATCTCTCTCTCAAAAATAAATAAATAAACTTAAAAAAATTAAAATTACTGTGCAGAAAATGACATCAGCAAGATGGAGGGCTATGAAATCCCAAAACTCATCTCACCCCAACAAAAGAAGAAAACTAACAAGAACCATAAACAACTATAAACTGAAGAAAATAGCGCAGGGAAAACTCTAGATAAAAAATAACCAGAAAAAATCCAAGGAGCTAAAAAATTGAGGATGGCCACATAGAAAAGTACAGGAAGAATGTTACCTGTATCATCCCATCCCCTAGTCAGGATCTGCTCAACGCCTGGAAGAATGCCCTCATAAGGAGTTCACCACACAGGGAGGAGAGCAGGAGAACCCTAGGAAGCCTCACCATTGTGAATATTTGCAGCTTTTGCTATAGACATCTCCCACAGTCTTCACTGATGCTGATCTCAGCTTACAGAGCATGGAATGCCCCTGTCTGCATCTACTCCCCCAGGCTGGAGCTGTTTCCGAGGTAAGACTTACCTTCAGGGGGCCCAGTTGCTGCTATGCCCTATTCTCAGAGATCTGGCATCAGAGTACCTGATCGTACATGAAACTGGAGCTGTCACTGCTCTTACCAACCCCTGTCCCCAGGTCACCATTTGTCTCACCATTACCAGGGCAGCCTCCAATACCCTGAGTCCCCCCCCCCCCCAGGTCACAAGTTGTGCTTTGAAAGCCATTATTTGGGCCCTGCTGCTGACTTCCTTATCCCCACTCACCAGGTTCCATGTCCTGGCTCTGGGTTGTTATTGCAAAGAGTGCTACTACTGTCCTGGCCAACCCCCATCTCAGGTCGACTCTAAACTGTCATTGCTGAGATGGGCTGTCACTTCCCTGAACTCTGCCCCCTGGGTTCCAGGCCATGCCCCATCATTTCCAGGTGTGCTGCTACTATCCTGAGCCCCATTTTCCCCAGCCCAATGGTAGGTTGTAGCTCTGACCCATTGCTGGGACCAGACTGCTTCTACATTGAGCTCCACCTGAAAGTCCCCAGGTGAAGACTGTAAACCATCATTGCCAGGGTGCTACTGCTGACCTGAATCCTACCTCTAAGGTTTCAAGTTGGGTCTCTGACCCATCATAGCTGGAGCCAAGCTCATTGCCCTGAGCTTCATCCCTTGGATCCTAGGTCACATGGCTCTGAACTGGAATTGCCAGGGCTGTGCTGCCACTGCTGTGCGCAGCTCCCTAAATCCCAACATATGCCTTTCATAGACTACCATGAGTTGTGCTACTGCCATCCTGTGACTGCCCTTGGAGGACATAGTTGAAACTTTGACTCACCATCTCCAGGCTGTGCTACCACAGCATCCTATCCCTGGACCCAAGCCACAACTGCACCTTGTCATCTCGGGGCTTGAATGCCAGTGCTGCATTCTCTCCCACCAGCTGGAATTATAGCAGTGAGCCCTTGAGACCTAGGTACTGGTTCCATGATATATCTACATAGGCCCACACCCTAGACACCAGTACCATAGCTACAGCAAATGTGCCTATGCCCCAAGACAAAGATTCTGTGGTAGTTTCACATGAACCTGATTCTACAACATTGGTTCCAATAATTCTCCAAGGGCTCTGAGTGTCAGGACATCCATCCAGGCACTGGGAAGGATCTTCTTGTCTGGGAGTGTCAGGACATCCATCCAGGCACTGGAAAGGATCTTCTTGGCTAGAACCTCCTCCCATGGGCAACAAAAGGGAAAGGGGAGAACAGGAAGACCCTAGCAGCCTTCGCCTCTGAATACATAGATAGCCCTACCTGGTACTACTACCTGCAGAGCCTCTGAAGCCTTAACCACAGAAAATCCCTAAAGTCTGGCCAATGGCAACATCAGCCAAATGAATAGGACAGACTTTACCACTGTGCCTTCTCAGGAACCAAAGATGCTGGATCACACCCAGCTGACACCCTTAGAGCCACCTCTAGGTGAAAGTCTTTTACTACTGAAGCCACTTTTAAAAGACTGTAAGAGGTAACAGCATGCTCAAATGGGCAGACATCAATGCAAATCCATCAAAGACATGACAAAGCAATGAAATATGACACCACCAAAGGAATAAAATAATACTACAGTAACTGAACCCAAAGAAATGGAGATCTGTGAGTTAACTGAAAAAGAATTCAAAATAATGATTTTTAAGGACGTTCAGTGAAATTCAGGAGAGCACAGATAAACAAATTAATGAATTCAGGAAAACAATACATGAACAAAATGAGAAATTCAACAAAGAACTAGAAATCATCAAAAGAACCAAACAAATTCTGGAGATGAATAATACAATTAATGAAATTGAAAATGCAATAGATAGCTTCAACAGTAGGTTTGATCAGGCAAAAGAATCTTTGAGCTTGAGAAAAGATCTTTTCACATTATTCAGTCAGAGGAGAATAAATAAATTAGAATGAAAAAGAGTGAAGAAAGCCCACAAGAACTGTGGGACATAATCAAGAGAAACAATATTTCATTATGGAGGAAGAGAGGAAGAAGGGGACAGAAACTTTATTTAAAGAAATAATGGCTGAAAATTTCTCAAATCTGGGGAGAGATATGGTTATCCAGGTACAGGAAACTCAAAGATCTTCAAAGAGAATTCAACTTAAAGAGATATTCACTGAGACACATTATAATCAAACTCTCAAAAATTAAGACAAAGAGAGAATCTTGAAAGCAGCAAAATAAAAAAAATCACATACAAGTAAACTCTGATAAGACTATATAAGCAGATTTCTCAGCATAAACCTTATTAGTCATAAGAAAGTGGAATGATATCTTCAAAATACTCAAAGAAAAAAAACCTGTCAACCAAGAGTACTTTACCCAGCAAAGCTGTCATTTAGAAATAAAGGAGAGATAAAAAGTTTCCCATACAAACAAAAGCTGAGGAAATTCATAACCACTAGACCTGCCCTACAAGAAATGCTAAAGGAAGTTCTTCAAGATGAAATAAAAATGTGCTCATTACTAATATGAAAACATACAAAAGTATAAAACTCACTGGAAAAGGTACAAATATAGTCAAATTCAAAATACTGATTGGGGTATAAGTCACTTTGAAACCTAGAATATAGGTTAAGAGATAAAAGTATTCAAAAATAGCTATAGCTACAATATTACATTAATAGATACAAAATATAAAAATATTCAAATGGGAATATCAACATAAACTGTCAGGGGGACAAGTAAATACATAAAAATTTCTTATGCAACTGAAGTTAAGCTGTTATCTGCTTGAAATAGATTATTATAACTATAAGATATGTCATGAAAGCCTTATGGTAACAGAGCAAAAACCTATAATAGACACAGAAATGATAAAGAGAAAAGAATCAAAGCAAACCACTGCAAAAATTTATCAACTCACAACAAAAGACAGCAAGATGTGAAGAAAGAAACAGGAACAACAAAACAGTCAGAAAGCAATTCACAAAGTGATTATAGTAAGCTCATATCTATCAATAATTACTTTAAATGGAAATTGATTAAGTTGGACACAAAAAGACTGGATAAAAAAACCAATACTCATCTATATGCTGCTTACAAGAGACTCATTTAGGCATTAAGAGTACTCACAGGCTGAAAGTGAAGGGATGGAAAAACATATTACAAGCCAATGGAAACCGAAAGAGGGTAGCTATATCTAAGTTACACTTAGATAAATCAAAATATACTTTAAGTCTAAAACTGTCACAATAGACAAAGACGGCCCTTATAAAATGATAAAAAGGTCAATTGATCAGGAGTATATAATAATTATTAACACCTATTCACTCAATATTGTAGCACCTAAATATATTAAAAAATTATTCACAGATCTGAAGGAAAAAATATACAGAAAAACAATAACAGGGCACTACAATACCTCACTTTCAACAATGGCTACATAATTCAGATGAAAATTAGTAAGGAAATAATGGATTTGTTTTTTTAATATGAAATTTATTGTCATACTGGTTTCAATACCCAGTGCTCATCCCAACAGGTGCCCTCCTCAATGCCCATCACACACTTTCCCCTCCCTCCCACCCACCATAAACCCTCAGTTTATTCTCAGTCTTTAAGAGTCTCTTATGGTTTGCCTCCTTCCCTAACTTTTTTTCCCTTCCCCTCCCCCATGGTCTTCTGTTAAGTTTCTCAGGATCTACATAAGAGTGAAAACATATGGTATCTGTCTTTCTCTGTATGACTTATTTCACTTAGCATAACACTCTAAAGTTCCATACACATTGCTAAAAAAAGGCCATATTTCATTCTTTCTAATTGCCAAGTAGTATTCCATTGTGTATATAAACCACAACTTCCTTATCCATTCACCACTTGATGGACATTTAGGCTCTTTCCATAATTTGGCTATTGTTGAAAGTGCTGCTATAAACATTGCAAACTGGTGCAGCCGTTCTGAAAAACAGTATGGAGTTTCCTCAAAAAATTAAAAATAGACCTACCCTATGACCCAGAAATAGCACTTCTAGGAATTTACCCAAGGGATACAGGAGTGCTGATGCATAGGGGCACTTGTACCCCAATGTTTATAAGGAAAAAATGGATTTGAATGACACCTTCAACCAAATGTACCTAAAATAGGTACAGAATACTCCATCCAGCAGCAGCAGAATACATATTCTTCTAAGTTTACGTAAAATATTCTCCAGGATAGATCACAGGTCAGAAAATGTCTTAAAATTTAAGAATTTTTAAATTATATCAACTATCTTTCTACCACAACAGCATGAAACTAGAAATCAATAACAGGAAGAAACCTGAAAAATTTGCAAATATGTGGAGATAAAATATGTTTCTGAACAACATAGAAGAAATCAAACATGAAATAAATATATATTGAACCAAACAAAAATGGAAGCACTACATATCAAAATATAGGAAATGCTGCAAAAGCAGTTCTAAGAGAAAAATTTATAGTGATAAAGGCCTAGATTAAGAAATAAGAAAGATCTCAAATAAACAACTTCAAGGAATTAAAAATATAACATACTATGCCCAAAGTTGGCAGAAGAAAGGAAATAACAAAGATCAGAGTAAAAACAGAGACCAGAAAAACAATAGAAAAGATCAATGAAACTAAGAGCTAGTTCTTCTTTTATTAAAAAAAATTAATGTTTATTTTTTAATGTTTTATTTATTTATTTGTGCTTGTGTGTGTGTGTGTGTGTGTGTGTGTGTGTGTGTGTGAGAGAGAGAGAGAGAGAGAGAAAGAGTATGTTGGGAATATATATATATATATATATATATATATATATATATATATATACACACATATATATATATATATATGCCATAAAAAAGAATGAAATCTTGTCATTTGCAAGGATGTAGATAGAGCTAGAGTGTATTATGCTAAGGAAAGTAAGTCAGAGAAAGACAAATACTATATGATTTCACTCATAAGTGGTGGAATTTAAGAAACAAAAGTGATAAACATAGAGGAACAAAACAGAGAGGCAAACCATAAAAAAGACTGTTAACTATAGAGAACAAACTGAGGGTTCCTGGAGGGGAGGAGGGCAGGGGGAGTGGTTAAATATGTGATGGGTATTAAGGAGGGCACTTTCTGTGTTGAGTACTGGGTGTTGTATGTAAGTGATGAATTACTAAATTCTACTCTTGAAATTAATATTACACTATATGTTAACTAACTGGAATTTAAATAAAAACTTGAAGTAAAAAAGAAGTGGATAAAATAATACAGCAAATGGATTTTTTTTTCAACACACAAAAAACATCATTAAGAAGTTTTGAAAACAAGCAGACAAAAAGAAGCAGCTTTGGTAAGTATCAGAACTACCAATGTATACCGCATATTTTAAAGTTGTTTTGGTTTCTTATTTTATAGCAAATACAAATGCAGTGCCGACCTTAATATTTAGAGCCAAGGTTTTACTAGTTTCATCCCTCCAAAACATCAGTTGTCCTGGACTTGGAAGAAAGCAACCCCCACAAAAAATATTTTAATGCCCTTGTATTAAATCCAATCACTTCTCTTAGCTTTTTCAAGGAGGATTTCTTGGCCTCCTCTTTAATATAATTACTAAAAGTTTTGGCTATCTGGTTTTCTAAGAATCAATAGGATATAAAAAAAAAACTGTAAGCAGGAGAGGCTGCAATTCACACTGAGCATCGAGACACAAAAAGAAAAATAGGAACATAGAATTAACATAATGAATGTTCTTCATGATGATCATAAAGTCACCAAGAGACTATTTTCTTTCAAAATTTGTATTTAAGATTATAAGAAACAATGCAATACATTTTTAAAAGAACTTTATTCTCAGAGTTACAATTTAAAAGACTTTAACACTTGAAAAAAATAAAGTTCATGTACTTAGAACTTCCATCCCTCATGGCCCAATGAAATCAGATTCATGAGGAGTTAATAAAACAGAATTAGTCTATATTTCCAGTCTGGAGTGAAAAACAAAAAGAGCTTCATTGGCCAAGTTTCTAAGGACATATTTGTCTAGGTCTGTAGCCCTCAGCCCCAGGAATTACTGTTGAAAATGCTGACAGACGGAAAGACTCAGTGTATTAAGATAATCAACTCTGCAAAAATAATTAGGAACATACTTCCAAGAATATGGGACAGTAGCCAAGTATAAAACAACAACACAAAAGATACCACCAAATAATAAGAGATCTTGTGTAATACTTAAATATTTCAAGGCTAAGAGGATCATTTCTAATAATAATATTCTCTGAATGAAATGGAGTTTTAAAATCAAGAGAAGTTTAATACAGTTGAGGAACACAGTTTGGTGACTAAGAAATAAGACTGCCAAGATGGGAGGAGGCTGGGTTACAATGGGCCTTATAAAATCATGTAAAGGAATTTGGACATTAGTCTAGGGACAATAGGAAGCAATTAAATGACTTTAAACAGAATAGCTATGACTCAACATGCATTGTAGAAAAAATATTGGCTACAGAGTAGAGGTTAGTTTGGGTGGGAGCAAGACGTTAGGAAGTAGGACCAACTAGAGACTCTTTTTTAAATTTTTTTTAAATGTTTATTTATTATTGAGAGACAGAGAGAGACAGAGCATGAGCAGGGGAGGAGCAGAGAGAAGAGGAGACACAGAATCTGAAGCAGGCTCCAGGCTCTGAGCTGTCAGCACAGAGCTAGATGCGGGGCTTGAACTCACAAATAGTGAGATCATGACCTGAGCCAAAGTCAGACGCTTAACTGACTGAGCCACCCAGGTGCCCCAGACCAACTAGAGACTTACAGTAGTCCAAATGGAAGACAATATTGGGCTAAACTAGGGTGGTAGCAGAAAAGTTAGAGGAAAGTAAATGAATCCAAAGATGTGGGAGGTCGAAATTACATATCTTGATGAATAATTCAATATAGAAAGTGAAGGGTAGAAAAGTGGCAAAGATGATTCCAAGTTTCTGGCTTGAGCAATGGGGTGCATAGTAGTGTTATTGACTAAAATAAGGAAACTGGAAGAGGAGCATATCATGTTTGTTTGTTTGTTTGTTTGTTGCTTTGTTATTGTTAAGAGTGGGGGAGAGAGATGGAGATGATGAGACTACTTTGGACATACTTAGTTCAAGGAGTTTATGGAACAGCCAAGTGGACATGTCCAATAAATAAATATAGAGGTCTGACATTCAAGAGAAATTAGGAGTGACAATTAAGAGTCATAGGCATATGTAGAAGGTTATGATGTCATGGAGATAGATTAAATCACTCAGAGTCTGTATGGTAAGAACACCTAAAACAAAATAAAGAAAAACATCAACACATTAGTGGTGAACAAAGGAAAAGAAGATTATCAAAAAGACTACAAAAGATCTTTATATCACAAAAGCTTTTAATACAGCTGTGTAATATTGTGGAAAATACTATAGAAAGCATAGCCATAAAAGTATGAAAAAAATAGGTGTATTATTTACTGTTGGTACTATGTCCAGCCCTCTTTTACTGGACCAGTGAAACTGTCCCTCTGCTACTTCAAGTATTAACATCGGCTGAAGGAAATCACCTCACCTGAAAATACTGGGGAGGTTATGCCTTCCTCCAGGCAGCCCACGGGCAATGGCTGATTAAGAAGTGTCTACAGAAGTCCAGGCCCCTTGCCTGAATGTAGGCCAAATCTGTAGTGCCATTCATTCCCATGGGTCAAATGGAGGCTATACTTCAAATGAAATCACATCTTTCCTTTACTTTTTCCCCTTCCCGACCTTGCTTTCCTTGCTTCCTTACAAGTTTCTCTGAGCACACTCTCTATAAATTATATGCTTTTGAATCCTTGTCTCAGGCCCTGATTCTAGAGAACTTAATCTAAGAAACGGAAATTGTCTCTGAAGTAAAAGAAGGAATTATTCTTAAACCACTTATTTCTATTTTATGCATGCATGTGTGTGTGTGTGTGTGTGTGTGTGTGTGTGTGTGTTATTTCACAAGAAAAGGGAGTTAAAGAGGGAGGGAAGAATCAACAAGTTTGAATGTTGCTACATGATACTAAAAAAAGTTACAATGTTGAATAATATAAGAACAGACAAATGTTCATTTTAGTAACAGGGCCAACATTGGCCACCTTGGTTGCAGATATTGCATTAGAGTCGTGGGGTTGGAAGTCAGAGTGCAGCAGTGGAAGAATGGATGAGAGGTGAGTATGTAAAGGGTAAAAAAAACTACTTCTTCAAGAAGTACAACTGGAAAGAGGAGAAAGGATTTAAGGCACTATTTGGAGGGAGGATTTTAAAACTTAACATGGGAGATTCTTGATCACATTTAAATGCTAATGGGACATTAGCCAATGGGACAGAGCCAATAAAAAGGGACAAGATCTAACAGAGAAAAGAGACAACTGAATGCAAATGGTTGGAGAGAACTGCTCTTAAGATGTTACAGAGGGAATTTAAACATGGGCTAGAGAGTTGCTCAAAAAGACCTTTGAGATCTATTTCTACCTTGAGAGTCTGAGATGAAGATGTTTTTTAAAATACAATGTAATGTCTTAGCATCAGGAACAGGAGTACCTAAGTTCATCTGAGAAAAAAATCAAAAGTTTTGGTCTAAGGCAAGAATTTATCACAGTTTTCTTTTGTTCTAGGAGTTAAACATTCTTACCCGCCAATATCCTGCTTCACAAAGTCCCCAGGTTCTTGTCGTCTTGATTCCCCTTGGCCAGTTGTTCCAGGAAAAGTATTAATCAGGAAAAGAAGCCCAAGGCTGCTTGTGTAGAAGTGACTCATTTGTGTAACTATCATCTTCTTAGGCACCAACTTGGAGAGACCTGTGAGATTCACGTTCAGGGAAAAGAGGAAGGAGAAGGGGTAGAAGACAAAAAAGAAACCGGGAAAAAATATTTTATTCAACTCTATTAGAGCCATTTAACTTCCCTAGTATCCAGTTACTAAATGATTACTGAGACAATTCCCTTTCCCCAGTTCATCAATGCCACCAAAATTTACTCCCAACATATTGCTTTCTTGAATATTCCAAAGTCCATTCAAGAAAGAGTAAAGAGCTCTAAATCAGTAATTTGGAGTCATAGGTTAGTTTCATCTCTTTCCCTGTCTTCTCTCAGCTGCAGTTACTTTTTTCATAATTCAAGAGTTTAAAATAATGCTTCATGTCTTCATTTTCCTCCAATGCCTTTGCCATAGTTAACATAATGTGTAACATTGTAGGTGATATTAGAATTTTAAGACCTGAAATCTCTTTATAGCATTTTTGGGAGTGATTCTCATTTGATAAAATTAAGCAACTTTCCAAAGTATCAAAGGGCTTGGAGTAGATGAACTGTTTCCTCTGAATCAGGTTTAGAAAATGATGAATGATGAAACACCATGGCTCTTGAATAGAAATGTAATGTTTCCCCATAAAGAGATATTTGAGAGCCAAGTCAGCCCCATATAGAAGCCACAACATAAAGAAGAAATCCAAGCATGACCTCTTGGTACAGAAGACCCTTAAAAAGGTAAGAAAATTATAGTGATTATAGAATTATGTTATTTAGAGTTGCCTATGTGCAAGGCTATTTTATGAACTCTGGACTGGTGGGTGTTTACCTAAGACATGGGGTTTGAAAACAGTGTAAAGTGGCACTTTCTTGCCATCTATGAAACTTATGGCTTGAGTCTAAGACACCAACCACTTGAATGATACCTAATTCTGATCCAATAGCATACTCTTTTTAAATCCTATCAGTGGTTTCACTTCCAGTGAGAATAGAAGGATATAAAACTATTTTTCCAAGGAAAGTTTATGCAAGGGACTAATATGTAAAACAGATACTTAGTGGAGAGCTATTGTGGTTGATAAGAAGATAAAGAACAAGTCTTTTTAAATTTATCCCACCCCCCAAAAAACAGACATTATGTTCTATACTCAATTGTCTTCTTGAATCTTTGTGATGAGAAAACATCTATTTTGACTTGCTGCCTAGGCATTTTATACTACGGCAACCCTGCTCATACCCAGAATCTGGACATTTAAATTTATTCATTTATTTTGAGAGTGGGGGCAGGGGGATGGACAGAGAGAGAGAATCCCAAGTACGCTCCATGCTGTCAGCCTGGAGCCTGACACAGGATCAATCTCACAAACCATGAGATCATGACCTGATCCAAAATCAAGAGTCAGATGCTTAACTGACTGAGCCATCTAGGCACCCCAAGTCTGGATATTTAGATAAGGACCCAAGCTTAGGATTTCTACCAGAAGTTCCTGCTTTGCTTTTCCCACAGCATCTTTTCAAATAACCACTTAGAATTGAGCCCACAAAAAGTTAGTGATCTCCATCCCAACCACCTCATAAGTAACAAGTACTTGTGACCTTGCTTTTTATCTCCTGCTAGCTTGTGACCTAGGATGGAGGACTGACATTCCCCCAGCTCATTCTACTTCCCTGTTCTGGGATTTGTAAGTAAATGAATCTTGTGACTTTATTTCTTTTGTGTGAACGTATTAAAACTGCACCTGCAAATCAAAACAACCCCAGGGTTTTCACTTTTGCAAAATAGAAGCTTGTATGCTGAGGGAGCTACCTGTTGACCTTGTGTGGGTGGTTCATGCCTCTTCGTTTATCAGATCATAATCCACATATTCTTTTTATTTTTTTTTTAATTTGTTTAGTGTTTATTTACTTTAAGACAGAGAGAGAGAGACAGAACATGAGTGGAGGAGGGGCAGAGAGGGATGGAGACACAGTATCCGAAGCAGGCTCCAGGCTCCGAGCTGTCAGCACATAGCCCGATGTGGGGCTCGAACTCATGACTCACGAGATCATGACCTGAGTCATGATACTTAACCAACTGAACCACCCAGGCACCCCTGCATATTCTTAATTTAATACACCAACTATGGGTCTCCTTCAACAGAATCTGGTACAGGCATAGAAAACTATGATATGGAAAAGATGAACTTCTGACATGAAGAAATGTCCACATTACAGATAGAAATAGTCATAACATTAGATTGTGTCATAAAAAAATGCCAATATTTGACAATGTTTGCTTTACAAAAACAGCAATTTTTTATGTTCAATTTAGTATATGGGCTGTGACATTCATTATTTATTAACTGTACAAGAGTTGATGGTCATTTTACAGAAATGAACAGAAACCATACAATTCAGAAAACCGTAGCATATAAGTAAGAAATTATGGTGCATGAACCGATGATTCTGGGGCATGAGAAACATCTATAGTAGGAACAGTATTATATATGCTTGAACATCTACAGTTCTTTAGCATAATCTAATGTTGTATGATTACATGATAAATGTTAATGCTCAAATAGTCATGATACAAAATTAACAATTGCTGTACAGGAACAAAGAGACTTGGTATCGTACATGAATGCCAAATTGCAAAAATAATCCATGGAATATGTGACAGAACTATGATGGATGCTCAGAAAACATAAGTACATGAGCAATAATCCTGAGTATATGACAAGACAGCCATGCTGCATGAGCAAGGAGACTCAGTATGTGTGTTTCAACTACACTATCCTACTATATACTATGGGTTATGATTATGGTAGACAAGCATTTATTTTTAGTCCTCACACTATGAATAGATGCCAGTGATGCAGAAGCAAATGTCCATGATTTAGAAGCAGAAAACTATGATATATCATATGATGCATAAAAGACAATTTTATATGAACTCGGACTAAGGTACATGTTCACATAACTATGAGAAGATAGCCATCACTTATAGAAGAGATTAGACATAATATGTGTCCTCCAACTAACATAACATTTTGTTAATAAACATTATTATTATAATTCATGTGAATACATTTGTGCATAAAACCATTTGACCATAGTATGTGTCAGAAAACCATAGCACATGAGCCTAATAATCACTGAACAAGAGAACGGGGCCTTCATAAACACTTCCTTAAGACATTACACATGATCAAAAGCATGCCACTGGACTATTTCACAACAATGTGAATATAGTTAACACTAATAAACTGTACATTTAAAAGTGGTTAATATTTGTGGCACCTGGGTGGCTCAGTTGGTTAAGTGTCCGACTTCAGCTCAGGTAATGATCTCATGGTTCATGAGTTTGAGTCCAGTGTCGGGCTCTATGCTGACAGCTCAGAGCCTGGAGACTGCTTCTAATTCTGTGTCTCCCTCTCTCTCTCTCTGCCCCTTCCTCACTCAGGCTCTCTCTCTCTCTGTCTCCCAAAAATAAATAAACATTAAGAAATTAAATAAAAATAAAAAATAAAAATGGTTAAGATTTGTTATGTGTTTTTTTACCACAATTAATTTTAATTAAAAAAATGCTACTGGAACAGGTAGCCTTAGAAAGTTATCAAATATGTACAAAACCAGCCCCAGCCCTTGTATTTATATAGAAAAATGTGGCACATTAGCAGATATTAACATTAAATGAACATACATCCATGACACATGCTCAGATGACCATCAAACAAACACAAACAAGGACTGTAGGACATCAGACCCTTAAAATTCTTATGACAAGCTTGGTGAATTTTCAAGTGACCATGGTGCATAAACTAAAAACTGTAACACTTAAAGAGCCTTCAGCTACAGCCTTTAGCTGGAGACAACTAAAGTATACCTAGATAACCATGATGTGTGTGAAGAGGTATTTTGTATAACAGTTCTTAACCATGATGTGTGCATACACAATGTGTGTATCATAGCAACCATGATCAGGAATTAAGTGACATGGTTTAGGAGCAGATGGCCATGCTAGCTAAGTGGACTGCATGGTGCAGAACAGAAGGCTATGGTGCAAAAGTAAACAGACATGCTCAATTTTTTTTTCACTAGAGTCAAGGGCTAAGACACAGATGCAAGTGGCCACAATGAAGAACTGACATTTTTAGTTATCATGATCAATAGTGAATAAATAGCTATTTATAGCATATGAACAAAGAAATATAGCATATACAACCATAGTGAATAAAGTGAAAAATACAGCAAGGAAACATCACATAATAACATGGCTATTTAAACCACTATGCTGCATGAACAGAGTGTAAACCTAATACTAGTTTTAAAGTTAGTGTAAAGAAGCCAGGCCACATTGCAAAAGTACACAACCATGATGTATGCTTATATAAGTACAGCACATGGATAAACACCAATGACCTATGAACTTACAACCAATGAGCATATTCAGATAACCATGGGCTTAATAGCAGATGCCTGTAATAGGAGCAGACTGACTATGAAATAGGAGGCACAACCCGTGTGCAGGCTAAGATAATCTTGGTGTTAGAATGAGTTGTCTGTGGTACATGAACACACAATTTTGACACATGCTTAAGGCACCATAATACGTGATTGTACAGCCAAAATAGCAAACGGTTACTGAACCAATTGAGTCTGCTCAAGAGCTAAAGAGTACAAGTAACAAATCAGAGAGAAATACTATCTATAAGGTGATGACTTGTAAATTAATATCTCTATATCTGATATCTCTGCAATCCACATCTGTACTAAGATTACTGAGAAGTATATTAAGCCTAACATGTTAAAATCTGAGGTCCAGATATTCATTTGCCTCCACACACAAAGTCCCCCTATAGTCTTTGCCATCTCAGGTAATGGTAATTCTACCCTTCCATTTGCCCAGAGTAAAAACTCTGATGTCATCTTGACTCCTCTTGTGTCATACTCCACATCCAATCCATCAGAAAATCTCATTGGCATTCTACTTAAAAAGAAACATATCCAGAATAAAACCACTGGTTGTCACCCCTGCTGCTATGACTCTGGCTCATTATATGATTGTAAAAGCCTCTTAACTGGGCTTGTTGACTCTGTCCTTGCTCTTCTTACAGTCTTTTCTCTATACATACAACAGAGTGAACTTTAATAGTGTTAGGTCAGATCACATCTCTCTTCTGTTCAAAATCCTCCAATTTCTTCCCAGATCAAAAGCCATGTTATGATCTACAAAGACCTATATGATCTAATCTCCAAATAGCTGGCTAACCTTATCCTCTACTACCCTTTTCTCTCACTCCACTTCAGCCACCATGGCCCCCTTGCTGCCAATTGGATATTCCAGCCATGCTCCAGCTCTAGGGCCTTTGCAACTGCTATTGCCTCTACTGGGAATATTCTTCCATCTAATTTCAAGATACTTTGCTCCTTCTCTCACTTCCTGTTTTTGTTCAACTATAACCTTTCTCATTGAGGTCTTCCCTGACCACGCTGTCTAAAATTTCAATCCTTCCTTACATCCCACATACTTCCTATGCAGTTGCCTGCTCTATTTTTCCTCATTTGTGCTTCTAATATATATTTCATATTTTTATTATTGTCTGTTATTCCAGTAGAATATAAGATCAATGAGGACAAGACATTTTACTTGTTTTATTCACAGATATATGCCCAATGCATAGAAGAATGCCTGATAAATAATGCATACTTAATAAATAGTTAATTAATGAATGTCATTTTGTAAAAGTCACATCCATAAATGAGGTAAGATAGTATAAAGGATAGGGTATAGAATAGGCTTTGGAACCCACCAGATCAAGGGACTACTAGTACTACCAAATACTAGTTGTGTTAGGCTTTGAAGACTTCCTTCTTCATGTAAAATGGGGATAACGATCCTCATAAGAATTCTAAAGATTAAATAATATACATAAGATGCCTGGATAAAGACTTGTTACCAGGATGAGTCTGCTGCTAAGTCCTGTCCAAATATAAATTCATTTTATCACAAACTTTTGAGTACCTACTATGTACAAGGCACTGTTACAGCATATTCTTCAGTTAGGATTCCTAAATATTGTTTACCTCAGTGTCTAGAAACTACCAGATACTGATACTCTGCCAACCAACTCCCCTATTGGATGCTATGAGGCACTATCTGCCACTACTTTACCTGAACAGGCATCCCAAGCTGCTACTCAGATACTACAAAGCCAATTCTCACATTTCTTTGCCTCAGTGTGTCACAAGAGTTTCATTTGAGGCCATATAAATCCACTTAGCTTCAAAGCACAGCCATTATTAAAAGTTTTGGAGCCAGAAACATCTTAGTGCCAATTCTTGATATACCACGCAGAAATCTGACATTGAATGAATGATTTGACTTAGCATTCTCATCTTTAATCCCTTGATCCTGCCACCTTTAAATTGCCCATTATCACCTTCATGTTCCTACTTCCTTTCTTGCTGTACTTGGGTTACATACATAGTTCATAATTAATATCATTAAAACCATTCTCTGGTATGTATCTTCAACACACTTGCTTCTCTCTTACTCTATTGTAATTTCCTGGAAAAACATAAACCCTGGTTAAATCCATCCTTTTGCCTGCAAATGAACAGCTAAATATAGCTGGAGAAAAATGCATAATTATGCTTGACTGGTCTGTCTAAATTTTTCTTCACCATACTTCAAATGTGCCATGATCCTTTTACATTTGCCAAAAAAATTTACTCTTCCACTCTCTGAAACAGCTATTATTATTTTTTTACTTTCTTTTAAGTCTCCAGTAACTCCCCTCCTAGACTCTCAGAAGACAACCTTGCTTCTTATTTTACCAAGAAAAGTAAAACAATCAGAAGGTTTCATTTTCTTAATATCAATTATACCAGCTTATCTGGATCTTAGCCATATACATTACCTTCCCCATTGTTACCAGGGGTGTCTGTGCTGTTATTGAATACTATCCCTTCCACATGTGCCCTGGATCTCATTCCCTGTCTCCTGCCCAAGGATTTTACTTCAGTGATTTTTTTTAATCTCTCCCACACTTATCAGTTTTCTCCTCTCCACTGACTCATTCCCTGTAGCATAAAAAATGATATAATATCATCCATCATTTAAAAAAGAAAGCCTTCCCTTGACCTATATTCCCTTCCAACCCTTTCCTAACATGTTTTCTTCCTTTTATGGTAACTCATTTTAATAATTTTTGATATCACTATCTCAACTTCCTCACTTCTCATTCTCTCACACCACTTATACCAATCAGGTATTTTCACCTATTACTCCACTGAAACCACTCTTTTCATTCATTCAAAAGTTCTGAAGCACCATTTAAATACCAGGTACTGTTCTAGGTGCTGGGAATACAGCAGTCAACAAGACAACCAAAAATCAAATAAAGAGAAGAACACTAGACCAAGAACTCCTCTCTCATACATACCCCACGTCAAATTCACCTATATCCAATCCACATTTTTACTTTGATTTCTTTCTTCCATAACCTACATCCAAACTATCAGTTTATCCTTGTGACTTCAAGACAGATTCAGACTCTGACCACTTCTTAACACCTCCAGTGCCCACAAGCTGGTATAACCCATCATCTCTTACAACCAGAGTAGCCTCCCAACTGGTCTCTCTGCTTCCTCTCCTGCCCCCTACAGTGCATTCTCTGCACAGCAGCCAGAATGAGGTGTTTTTTTTCAAATATAAATCAGATTATATCACCCCATTCTCAATTTTTTATGTACATTTTCATTGGATCCAAAGTACTTGCCATGGCCTATAAGAATATATTTTATTTGTACACTGCCTAACTATGAATTTCACCTCTTTCTACTTGTTTTCTCCCTACTCATATTAGGTTAAACTGATGTTCCTACTATTCCTGGAAAACGCCCAAGATGTTCCTGCCTTAGGGGCATTGCACTTGTTCTTCCCTCTGTGATAAATGCTCTTCCTCAATATATCAGTTTGGTTCACTCCTTCACTTTTTTTAGGATTCTAGTCCTGTGTCAGCACTTCAGAGAAACTTTCCCTGATTACTATTATCTAAAACTGCATATTTCTTCCTCATTTCTCTCTACTCCCTTACCCAGTTCCATTTTTTATAGGATACAGCTCTGCATAAAATTACATTGTATATTTATTCTCTGTTTCCCCCACTAGATATAAGCCGCATTAGTACAGAAACATTATATCTTTTTCTGGGCCACAGAACAGTGCCTGGCACATGGTAACTACTCAATAAAATATTTGTTGAAAAACAGAGAAAATACTTTCCGGAGTTCATGCCTACACTATTCTAGACATCTTTTCCTTCCCAGAGATATATTCTTAAGACTATCTTTCCCTCCTAAAGCCTTTTCCCCATGTTTTTTCAATCTTTCACTTTATGGAAAACAAATGATCCTATGTCCTCAACCTCTGAACAGAAAAATCTCCCTTTCTCCTTTCTATAAATGGATTTGGGTTGACATCAAAAACACTACTTCACTGGGGCACCTGGGTGGCTCAGTTGGTTGAGCATCCCACTCTGGCTTAGGTCATGGTCTCACAGTTTGTGAGTTCAAGTCCCTCATCGGGCTCTGTGCTGACAGCTCAGAGCCTGGAGCCTGCTTCAGATTCTATGTCTCCCTCTCTCTCTCTGCCTCGCCTGCTCACACTCTGTGTCTTTCTCTGTCAAAAATAAATAAACATTTTAAAAAAACACTACTTCAATAACTTTCCTCTTAAGTGTAGATGTGCACATTCCCATACATCATGCAACTGAGGGACAGGATCAGAATTGTCTCATATCCTCGATGCCACTTTGAAATTATTCCTCCTCTGTGTGCACACACTCCTTGTCATTTGAGGTTCATGCCACCTATCTGTATCACTCTGTGCCTTCATTAGTCTTCTGTCAACCTCCTTGTAGCCTTTTCACACTGACTCAAAAACAGTGTTCAGCTCACACTTTTTATGTCCTTCCATCATCCTCAGTATTTCATTATTGATGTTGATAATGTATCTATCATGATTATTTGACCTACACAATCCCCATGACTTTCTCTTCTTTTCCAGTATGGCAGATCTGTGCCCATAGACACATTCTGTATCTTATGCATAATTACTCACACATCACAAGTGTTAAACTACAATATCTCTACCTTCTGTCATTCTGTTATTCTTCTAGTTTTTAAATATTACTTCTAGTCTATTCACTCTTTGAAATTAGTGTTGTCTATTGGTACTTCCATCATCTTCTAGTCTCTTGCTGTTGCATAGTGTTACTTCTTTTCATTTCAAGGCTGAACCAAATAAAAAATCACTCTTTTACCAGCACTTTATATATCTGAACTTCCATTGTATTTGCCCAGAAATACTTCTTTGGACCAATGAAAAAAATCTGTGTTCCCTTGGACTGGTGAGTGATGCTTAAGAAAATTCCACAATCATGCAAATCAGCTGTAGGACAAACCTGTCTCCAATGCCAGCACCATTATATGATCTTTTGATCTGTCATGAATCAGCTCTCTTCCCTACTCTTCTCAACTGTTCTAAACTTTTGTCATTCTTTCCCAAGTTACCTATCCAAGGAAATTTGCATTTTCTTTAGTAAAAATCCAAGATTATCAAGGACAAAACATCCATAGGAGACACTAACAGTGCTTTACTTATATCCTTTTAAATCTCTTTATCAGTTTCATATACACTGACTCTCTCAACAAGTACCATCTTCATCTCTTTGTCTGTGCAAATTGAAAATCAGAAGTGCCTGGAAATTTGAGTCACCGACCTAGAATAGCCCTTAACCAGGATTGGCATGTGCAGAGGTTCAAATACTATAGCATCCCAATGGGGACAAAACTGAGATGTGACTAACACTGTCTCATAATATTTGGCTTGACATATTCTTGCTTGTTCTCTTTCCCTTCCTTGCTCCACTTTCCACTCCTCTATAGGTTTTTTTGGGGAACGCTTCTTAATAAATCATTTTCACATAAATCCTAATCTCAGAACCTGCTTCTGTGGGACCCAATTTAAGACATCAGCCCTGTCCCAACCTATAAAATTTATTCATTTTTATACTTATACTTACTTTCTCTTCCATTCATTTCAGAAAGTAATATTAACCTGTCCCTTTAAAGATTACCTGTCAACCTTAGATTTTAGACAATCTTTTAGACTATAAATATAATCAAGTTTCTCTCATCCTAAAAAAAATATCCTATTAATATGTTCCTTTTTAGTTATCTTCTTCCCTTTCTCTATCAAGGTTTTTAAATGGGTAATTCACAATTGTTAATCTCAACTTACTCCTCTTCTATTTATTATTTTATAAACTATTTTCTACCTTCTTCTTTGACCACTTCAGTGAAACTATTATCTCAGTGTGATCATTTCACTAAAACTGCTATGTCAGTGATCACCAATAATGTTGGCATTAAAAATATAAACCACATCTTAGAGCACCTATTGGATTAAACTTCTTTCTACCTTCCCTCCTCCTTTATTTATTTCCCTTTTCCTCCTCTCCCTCTTTCTAGCACTGATAAAAACCTCATCCTCTGAAATTCCTTGAGCTCCACGTTACCATGCTAGTTATACTACACCTCCGACCATTTCTACTCTATCTCTTTTGTAGGCTTCTCCTTTAGAGGAATACTTCTAAAATTTGAGGCTTCCTGGCTTGGGATTAATACGATTCAAGATATATTTCCTATCAGACACAAATGGTGAAAAAACTATATAATCTATACTGGAAAAAGCTTAAAATATCTGAATATAACAAAACATTATGAATAGTAAACTAGGAGACTTGAAAAAGAACAGAATACAACTTCTGGAAATAAAAACGCTTTGAAAAGTAAAGTGTATGTCTTAATAGTACACATACTACATAGAAATAGAAACAGATTACCTATCTTCTACACCAGAAGAGGAGAGAAAAAATAAAATAACTTAAGAAATACCAATCCAAATAAGAAACAAAAGAAAACAAAACAGGCAGGATACACAGAAAGCATTAAAAGTTTACAATTTTGGGGGCACCTGGGTGGTTCAGTTCATTGAGCATCTGACTCTTGATTTTGGCTCAGGTCATGATCTCATGGTTGGTAGGATCAAGCTCTATGTGAGGTTCCACAATGATAGCATGGTCCTGCTTGGGATTCTCTTTCTCCCTCTACTTCTGTCCCTCCCCACTCGCACATGCTCTCTCTCTCAAAAATAAATAAATAAACATTAAAAAATCAGAATAGATAAAAGATTTTAACAAGATGAGTAACAAATCTGACCTAATGGAAATATATAGAATAGTATATCCATTGGTGGCAAAAAATATACATTATTTTAATCTCACTAGATATATTTTCAAATGTTTATTTATTTATTTTGAGAGAGAGAGAGAGAGAAGGGACAGGAGGGGCAGAGAGAGAGAGGGAAAGAGAAAATTCCAAGCAGGCTCTACACTGTCCCCACAGAGCCCAACACAGGGCTCAATCTTAGGAACTATAAAATTATGACCTGAGCCAAAATCAAGAGTAAAATGCTTAACCTACTGAGCCACCCAGGTATCCTCTCACTAGGTATATTTACAAAAATTTACAAGACTATAAAGAAACAACAAATTTGAAATGGTTAAAATAATATAGGATATATATATAATGGATATATATATATATATATATATATGAAACTCATCAAAAAATAAAATCAAAATACAAATTATAACATCATAAGTGTACCACAACTAAATGACTATTAAAACTTATGGCATGCAGCTAACAGTACTTAAGGAAAACATGTGGCCTTATATACATATATCAAAAAGAAAAAAAAAAACTTAATGGGATAAGAAAATCAAAATAAGCCCATAGAGAAAAATGATACTAATAAAGACATGAGCATCAATTTTTGAAATAGAATATAATTTATAAAAGAAATGATTAAGAAAGCCAAAAGTCGATTCAATGAAATAACTAACAGATTATGAATGTAGTTGAACAACTTTATGATAACACATTTGAAGATTTAGGTGAAATGAACAAATTCCTAGAAAAATATAACTTACTAAAACAGGATCAGGAAGAAATTAGAGAAAATGAATAGTTCTGTAAGCAGTAAATAAATTGAAATAGTAGTAAAAAAAATGCCCCCCCCCAAAAAAAACCCAAGGCTAGATGCTTTAACCAGTGAGGCTTGCTGAATATTCAAGGAAGAAATAATGTAAATTATATGTAAATTTATCCACAAAATAATGAAAGATGCAACATCCCTGTATCTGTGTTACTAGACTAGCATAACCTTAATACCAAACCCTGACAATGACAGCATGAGAAAAGAAAATTACTGGAAAAACTCCAAAGGAAACTTAGTAAATTATACCCAATACCTAAAATGAATAATATATCATGGCCCAACTGGGTTTATTCTAGGCATTCAAAATTTGTTAATATTAGAATATCAATTAATACAATTCATCTACATCAATAGATTTTTTAACAATTTTTTTAATGTTTTTATTTATTTTTGAGACAGAGAGAGACAGAGCATGAGCAGGGGAGGGGCAGAGAGAGAGGGAGACACAGAATCTGAAGCAGGCTCCAGGCTCTGAGCTGTCAGCACAGAGCCTGATGCAGGGCTCGAACTCACAGACTGTGAGGTCATGACCTGAGCTGAAGTCAGACACTTAACTGACTGAGCCACCCAGGCGACCCTACATCAATAGATTTTTAACGTTTGTTTATTTTTGAGAGAGAGAGAGAGAGCATGAGTGGGGGGAGGGACAGAGAGGGAGACAGAGAATCTGAAGCAGGCTCAGTGCTGTCAGCACAAGCCACAACGTGGGAGTTGAATCCATGAACAGTGAGATTACCACCTGAGCTGAAGTTGGATGCTGAACTAAGCTACCCAGGTTACCCTCAGTAATTTTTTTTTAAAGTTATGACCATAACAACATAACCATAACAACATAACGTAATAACATAAGACTAGAAGGAGATTCCTTTGATTTAATGAAGGGTATTGACAAATCAACCTATAGAAAACAACATACCAAAAAGAGAAATTATAAAAATTGTCCTTTTGAGATCAGGAACATGATTCAACTACTGTTCTACCTTCTATTAAAAGTCCCAGGTAGTAGAAGAAAATAAGAATAAGAAAAGAGATAGAAAGGAAGAAACAAAACTCATTACCTGGATATGATAAGACTATGTACACAGAAAATCCTAGATAATCAACAGATAAATTATTGGAATTTGTGAGAGACTTAATAAAAATAGCTGAATGAAAATTAATACCCAGAAATAAATTAAACTCTAAAGATAAATAATTATATACTTAATTTTTAAAATTACATATGTAATACTTTAAAGTTAAGAGGTACCATATGATCTAGTAAGTCCACTACTGGATATTTATCCAAAGAAAACAAAAACACTATTTTGAAAAGATAAATGCACCCTTATGTTTACTACAGCATTATTTACAATAGCCAAGAGATGGAAGTGACCCAAGTGTCCATCCATAGATGAATGGATAAAGAAGATGTGGTGCGTGTGTGTACACACACGCACGCACACACACACACACACACACACACACACACACACAATGGATATTACTCAGCCATAAAAAAGAATGAGATCTTGCTATTTGTAGCAACATGGATGGACAGAAAGGGTATAATGCTAAGTGAAATAAGTCAGATAGAGAAAGACAAATACCATATGATTTCACTCATATGTAAAAAAAAAGCAAAACAAAGAAAAAAGAGACAAACAAACAACAACAACAAAAACCAGACTCTTAAATACAGAGGATAAACTTGTAGTCGCCAGATGGGGGGTGGTTTGGGGCTGATAGGTGAAATAGATAAAGGGGATTAAAAGCACATATCATGATGAATACTGAATAATTTATAGAATTGTTGAAACATTATATTGCACACCTGAAACTAATACAATACTGTATGCTAATTATACTTCAATTAAAAATAAAAGAATCACCTAGACCTAGAAATAAATCTAAAAAATGATGTACAAAGCCTCCGTAAGATAAAAGTATAAAATGGCAAAGACAGTATAAAGACCTAAATAAATGCAGAAATACAACTTTAAACACAATTTTGTCAAGTTGTCAATACTGGTCAATTTATTTTTTGAATGATAGATTGGTTAGTCTTGACAAGCTGATTCTAAAATTTTGCATGGAAATGCAAAGGGCCAAGAACATATTTTGAAGTCTTGAAGAAGAATAAGGTGAAAGGACTTGCTCTATTGATATCAAGACTGATTTTAAAAATTATAATGGGGCAGAAGGGTATTGATGACAGGAAAGAAAAACAGAATAGTGAATTCAGAAACAAATCTAGGCATATCTGGACATTTGATTTATGACTGAAGTAGCACTTAAGAGTTATCTGGTAAAGACAGCATTTTCAATAAATGGTGCTATGACAATTGGTTATTTTCATACCTCATACAATTAAATTATAATCTTATCCATAGCGTACAAAAATTTATTACAGGTGGTTTAGGATTTAAACATTAAAGTCAAAAGTATAAGACTAAATAATAGAAGTGAACTTATTCATAAATTTGAAGTAAGAAAGTATTTCTTAAATGTACACAAAGTGCTAATTATAAAGAAAGCAATTAATAAGACAGAGTATATTAAGTTCAGAACTCTTTTCATCAAAAGACGTAAGAAAAAGAGTAAAGAACAACCACAGAATGGTATATTCTTGTCACACAACATACATGTACTTGCTAAAGAAACATTATATAAAATATATGAAGAATTCCTATAACACCATAAGAAAAAGAGAGAAAATCCAGTAGTAAAAATGGATAAAAGACTTGAAGAGGTACTTCATAAAAGAGGAACTACAGGGGCGCCTGGGTGGCGCAGTCGGTTAAGCGTCCGACTTCAGCCAGGTCATGATCTCGCAGTCCGGGAGTTTGAGCCCCGCCTGTTTCCGATTCTGTGTCTCCCTCTCTCTCTGCCCCTCCCCCATTCATGCTCTGTCTCTCTCTGTCCCAAAAATAAATAAACGTTGAAAAAAAATTAAAAAAAAATAAAAAAAAGTGGAACTACAGATTGTTGTTAACCTTTAAGTAAAAGTGCTTTCTTTTATTAGTAATCATGGAAATAATAATTAGAGCCATAATAAATTCTCATTACACCTTCATTGATTGACAGAAAATTTACAGTCTCATAAATATCAAGTTTGACAAAGATCTGAAGCAACAGGAATTCTCCCACACTGTTGGTGGAGGTCTAAAATGGAACAAACTCCTTAGAGAAAAGTTTGGCATTAGATTGTAAAGTTGATAACACACATACCCATTATCCACAATTTCCAATGCTAGACATATGAAAGGGACAGTTATTTACTCAGCTCAGAGCGTGTTCCAGAGATACAGGGATCACAAGGAGACTCCTCCAGAAAAACAAAACAAAACAAAACAAAACAAAAACATGAACTGATAAATGAATTCAGCAAAGTCACAAAATACAAAATCAATCTAGAGAAATCTGTTGCATTCCTATACACTAATAATGAAACAACCACTGTGGAAATTTGCTTCATGAGCAGATGGAACAATGCCAGAGTACACTGGTACATGCTCAAGTACCCATGGTGCATGAACAGCTACTAAAGTTTGAGCAGTTGATCATCATGTACACTCAAACAACCCCACAACACATGATTAAAGGCATGAATCTGGACATGAAAGAGGAGTAGAATAGTGATAGAAAAGTAGGCAATCATGGTACATGAGGCAGTTATCTAATGCTTATAGTACTTCATTCTCAGGCCTGGTGTACACAATCATGGTTCAAGCACATAGTAAATAAGTACACCTCTACAACTTAAGACAGAAAGGAATGATACTAATGATCTGTTTACTGAAGTATATGTGTTGGATGAATTAAATATGCACGAAACATGAATGAAATGAGTTTGGTCCAGAAATAGAGGGTAATATACAGTGTAAAAGGGACTACCCTGGCATAGATCAAAAAGGCACATGAATATCAAATTTTCCCCTTTGCTCCCTTGTTTTGATTCTTAAATTCCACATACGAGTGAAATAATATGCTATTTATCTTTCTCTGATGGACTCATTTCACTTAGCATTATACTCTCTAGCATCTGACTGACTTATTTCACTTACCATTATACTCTCTAGCATTATTCACATGTGAGAATTTGACCATTGATACATACCAAACAACTTCAGAACACAACTAAACTTATGAAACAGGAAGAAACTGCAATGGAGCAGGAATAAATGGATATAATATAGAGGTAATTACAAATGCTGCTATGTGATAAAAACATGGAACATGAGTTTTAAAAAATGGCTTTGGTCCAGGATCTAAAGGAATTAATGCAAATGGAGATCCCACGGTACATAACCAAATGAGCAGAGTACATGATGAAGATGCAATACTAGAGTCTCAGCATTTGACTATGAGGCACAATCAGAAAGCCTTGTGAACAAGCTGACAGTTATTATACAGGAGGGGATAGCAATAATTCAAGAGCAGATATATATCACCCAAGTGCAGGCAGTTATTGATATATGAAGGAATAAGCAGCAATGAGGCAAAATGAGACAATGAACACTATACAATCATAATGATTCTCAGAAAACTGTGAAATGAGCTCTTAGCCATGATATAGTTAGATAGTATAGGAGCATATAGTAGTGATGGAAAAGAAGAATACCTCAGTACAGGACCTGAAAAACAACATGAATAAGCTAATGCATGGTCTAAGGTACAGAAGATAACATTCACCGTACAGGATAAAATGATAATGATTTGTGCTAAGAAAACTGTGGTATATCATATGGAGTATGTCGAAAGCATGGTGAATTATCAAAAACTTAAAGGAATCCAGGTTTAGAGCTTGTTCACATGGATATGGTATAAGATTTAAAAAAACTATAATGAAGGGATAGTAATTTGTGTGCAAAAGCATATACACTCAAATAGCAATGGGGTATTAACAAACATCACTGGCACTTGAGCTTCTAACTTACAATCAAATAACTTCAAAATATATGCTGAGAGCCAATAATGGGAAGTCATAAAAAGGAAGTTCAAAATAAATTTGCTGCATAAACATTTCTGTAACAGAAAATGGCAATCTCATTATAACAATAGACGTGATTATGTCATATACAAAAACCATGGCATATGAACATACCAGATAAACATGATGCACATATATTATAGAAGAAGTTAGAAATAGTAGGTAGAAAAAGCCATAGAATAATACTTACTAAAGTAGATTTGGTATAATATTTAAGAAATTATAAAATAAGCTGACATGGAATGGTCCAGAAACAGATGGCAATGACCCAATATGTGACATCATGGCAAATACTCAGACATTTGTGTTTTGTGAAGACACCACAGTGCTTAAGCATTTGACTATAATGTAAACCATGACAATCTCAGAACATAGGCTGTCACTCATACTATAGAGAACAAAGGAAAATAATACTAGTATAATAATGCCAATGATGAAAATAGTTTATATTTATTTAGTAGTTATTATATACCAAGAAATAAGGACTTTATATATAACATTTCACTTTCAAAACAAGAATATGAAATAGACATTACTATTATTTTAGGATTGACGAAACTAAAGCAGAAAGGTAGAAAGTGATTTGTATATCAGTCTAACCTCACTATATATCAGTGGTTCTGTGATACCTCTGATGTACATGGTGGGAGATAAAAAAAAAAAAAAGTAATAATAATGATGGGGTGCCCAGGTGGTTCAGTTGGTTAAGTATCTGAGTTCGACTCAGGTCATGATCTCATGGTTGGTGGTTTGAGCCCCACGTCAGACTCTGGGCTCAGATCGTGGAGCCTACTTTGCATTCTGTATCTCCCTCTCTCTCTGCCCCTACCCCACCCCACACGTTTACTCTCTCTCTCTGTCTCTCAAATATGAATAAACATTAAAAATAATAATAATAGGAGAAGCCAAGATAGCGGAACAACATGGAAGTTTTTTTGTGTCTCACATACAAGAAATACAGGCAGATCAACACTAAACCATCCTGCATACCTATAAAACTGATTTGAGGATTAACACAACAATCTGCACAACCTGAACCACAGAATTCAGCAGGTATGCAGTGCAGATAGGTGAACTGGGGGAGAGAGAAGGTGCAGAGGGCAGGGGGCTGTTTTTGCTTACGGAGGGAGGACAGAGATGTGGGGGAAGAGTTTGGGAAAAGCACTCCCCCCCCAAAAAAAAAGACAGCTGGAGAGAAAGTGGAAAAGTGGAAACAGCCACAGGGACTGAACTCAAAGGGAGAAAGGAGAAAGGAGAGGCTTTAAATTCCATTAAGACTCTATAAACAGGGGGAGAGCAGAGTCTGAAACTCTGAAGCTCAATACCTGGTGGTGCTCTGGTGAGAAGGGTGAATCCCCAGGAGCAGAGTGAAGTCCGGGAGTCTGCAGGGCACACAGGGAGAGGAAGTTCCCCTGCTGGGAAGACATCTGGTAGAGTCTGTGTGGCTCCCCCACAGGCAAAGGACCCAGTGGATCTGGGAGAACAACCACATTCACTCGTGCTGGGACAAGGTCATTGGGGATGAATCCTGGTGCCAGATGCATGTTGTGATTTGCCATAATCCCTGAAATGCTGCTGCTACCCAATCATGTGAACTTTTCCTGGGGTGGGCTGGCATCAGGCTGCAGTCTCTGGGCATAGGCAGCAGCATGGTCCCATGACATTCCTGGGTGTAGCCAGGACCTGGCCTTTGCTCAGTGAGACCCTCATGCAGAAGGGCAGAAAAGGTCAAAGCCACAATCCCTCAGAAATAAGAGGTCAGGATAAACAGCTTCATCTGAAATAAGACTTAAGAGGGAAGTGCTCTCTGGGGCTTGGTCATGGACAGTGTAAAAGCGGGGAGTGAATAGAAGCTAAAGACAAAGGATAGGTGTGTGATTGCTGATCAAGGAGAACAGAGTTCTGATACTGGAGACTGGGTAGCTGGGTGATGCTATATTCACTGCTTCCACACATGCACATACACACCTACAAGCACCACAACACTCCAACCCAGTAAGATAAGCAGTGCCATCTAGTGGAGAATGGAGCCATTACACCAAACCCCACTTAGCGATTCATAGTTTGACTTCTAGGGGGAAACAAAGTAATTTCAATCGTATTTCACTCTGTTTGCTGGTCCTTATATTCAATTTTTTTTTATTTTTTCTCTTTTTCATTTCTTCTTCTTGAATACAGAAACAGAAAAAAATATTTTTATTTTCACTTTTTACTTAGGATATTTTACTTTAATTTTTTCTACTATATTCTTTACTTTTGTGTAATTTTTTTTCAAATTCTATTTT
Organism: Acinonyx jubatus; assembly: GCF_027475565.1. Taxonomy (NCBI): domain Eukaryota; kingdom Metazoa; phylum Chordata; class Mammalia; order Carnivora; family Felidae; genus Acinonyx; species Acinonyx jubatus. Next base: position 121,573,728 of record NC_069389.1, read on the forward strand.
ACTTCCATCATTTCATTTTATTTTATTTCACTGTATTCATTTTTTCAAATGATTTCCTTTTTTTTCTTTCCCTTTTTTCGCTAATCTGTCAAGCTCCTTTCAACATCCAGACCAAAACACACCTAGAATCTAGCATCTTTTATTTGATTTTTTTCTGTGTGTGTTGTTTTTAATTTTTTAATTTTCATTATTTTAATTTTATTTTTTTCTAATTCTTTTTTTCCCTTCAAAATGAGGACATGAAGGAATTCACCCCAAAAGAAAGAGCAGGAAGAAACAAAGCCAGGGACTTAACCAACACAGATACAAGCAAGATGTCTGAACCAGAATTTAGAATCACGATAAAAAGAATACTAGCTGGAGTAAAAAATAGATTAAAATCCCTTTCTGGAGAGATAAAAGAAGTAAAAACTAGTCAGGATGAAATAAAAAAAAATACTATAACTGAGCTACAATATTGAATGGATGCCACGGTGGCAAGGATGGATGAGGTGGAGTAGAGAATCAGCGATATTGAGGACAAACATAGGGAGAATGATGAGGCACAAAAAAAGAGAGACCAGGGCAAAAGAGCATGATTTTTAGAATTAGAGAAATCAGTGAATCTTTAAAAAGGAACAACATCAGAATCATAGGGGTCCCAGAAGATGAAGAGAGAGAAAAAGGGGTAGAAGGGTTATGTGAGAAAATCATAGTGGGAAACTTTTCTAACACGAGGGAAGACACAGACATCAAAATCCTGGAAGCACAGAGGACCCCCATTAGATTCAACAAAAACTGATGATCAACATGGCATATCATAGTCAAATTCACAAAATACTCAGGCAAGGAAAGAAGCATGAAAGAAGCAAGGGGAAAAAAGTCGTTAACATACACAGGAATAGAGATCAGGTTTGCAGCAGACCTACCCCCAGAAACTTGGCAGGCCAGAAAGGAGTGGCAGGATATATTCAATGTATTGAATCAGAAAAATATGCAGCCAAGGATTATTTATCCAGAAAGGCTGTCATTCGAAATAGATGGAGAGATTAAAAGACTCCCAGACAAACAAAAACTAAAGGAGTTTGTGACCACTAAACCAGCCCTGCAAAAAATTTTAAGGGGGACTCTCTGAGGGGAGAAACGATGAAATAATATATACATACATACTTACATACATACATACACAAAGCAACAAAAATTAGAAAGGACCACAGAACATCACCAGAAACTTCAACTCTACAAGCAACATAATGGCAATAAATTCATATCTTTCAGTACTCACTCTAAACGTCAATGGACTCAATGCTCCAATCAAAAGACATAAGGTAACAGAATGGATAAGAAAACAAGACCCATCTATATGTCGTTTACAAGAGACCCACTTTAGACCTAAAGACACCTTCAGATTGAAAATAAGGGGATAGAGAACCATCTATGATGCTAATGGTCAACAAAAAAAGCTGGAGTAGCCATACTTATATCAGACAATCTAGGTTTAAAATAAAGGCTGTATCAAGAGATGAAGAAGGGCATTATATCATAATCAAAGGGTCTATCCACCAGGAAGACCTAACAATTGTAAACATTTATGCGCCAAATGTGGAACACCCAAATATATAAATCGATTAATCACAAACATAAAGAAACTCATCAATACCATAATACCATAATAGTAGGAGACTTCAACACCCCACTCACAGCAACGGACAGATCATCTAATCAAAAAATCAACAAGGAAAAAAGGGTTTTGAATGACACACTGGACCAGATGGACTTAACAGATATATTCAGAACATTTCATCCTAAAGCAGCAGAATATACATTCTTCTCCAATGCACATGGAACGTTCTCCAGAATAGACCACATACTGGGACACAAATCAGCCCTAAATAAGTACAGAAAGATGGAGATAATACCGTGCTTATTTTCAGACCACAACGCTATGACACTCGAAATCAACGACAAGAAAAAATTTGGAAAGGTAACAAATACTTAGAGACTGAAGAACATCCTACTAAAGAATTAATGGGCTAACCAACCAGTTAAAGAAGAAATTAAAAAGTATATGGAAGCCAATGAAATGATAACATGACAACCCAAAACCTATGGGACGCAGCAAAGGCAGTCATAAGAGGAAAGTATAGAGCAATCCAGGCCTTCCTAAAGAAGGAAGAAAGATCTCAGATACACAACCTTACCTTACACCTTAAGGAGCTTGAAAAAGAACAGAAAATGAACCAAAAACTATCAGGAGACTGGAAATAATAAATTTTAGAGCAGAAATTAATGCTATCGAAACAAACAAACAAAAAAGTAGAACAGATCAATGAAACCAGAAGCTGGTTCTTTGAAAGAATTAACAAAATTGATAAAGCACTCGCCAGCTTGATCAAAAAGAATAAGGAAAGGGCCCAAATAAATAAAATCAAGAATGAAAGAGGAGAGATCACAATGAACACAACAGAAATAAAAACAATAATGAGAATTATGAGCAATTATATGCCAATAAAATGGGCTATCTGGAAGAAATGGACAAATTCCTATAAATATACACACTACCAAAATGGAAACAAGAAGAAATAGAAAATTTGAACAGACCCATAACCAGTAAGGAAACTGAATTAGTAATCAAAAATCTCCCAAAAAACAAGAGTCCAGGGCCAGATGGCTTTCCAGGGAAATTCTACCAAACATTTAAGGAAGAGTTAACACTTTTCTTTTGAAGCTGTTCCAAAAAATAGAAATGGAAGGAAAACTTCCAAACTCTTTCTATGAAGCCAGCATTACCTTGATTCCAAAACCAGACAAACCAAAAACACTAAAAGGAGAACTATACACCAATTTCCCTGATGAACATGGATGCAAAAATCCCCAGCAAGATATTAGCCAGCTGGATCCAACAATACATTAAAAAATTATTCACCATGTCCAAGTGAGATTTACACCTGGGATGCAGGGCTGGTTCAATATCCGCAAAACAATTAACGTGATTCATCACATCAATAAAAGAAAGGAGAAGAAACATATGATCCTCTCAACAGATGCAGAGAAAGCATTTGACAAAATACAGCATCCTTTCTTGATGAAAACCCTCAAGAAAGCAGGGATAGAAGGAGCATATCTTGAGATCATAAAAGCCATATGTGGACAACCCAATGTTAATATCACCCTCAATGGGGAAAAACTGAGTTTTCCCCTTAAGGTCTGGAACAAGACAGGGATGTCCAATCTCGCCACTGTTATTCAACATAGTATTGGAAGTCTTAGCCTCTGCAATCAGACAACACAAAGAAATAAAAGGCATCCAAATCAGCCAGTTAGAGTTCAAACACACATACTACACACACACACACACACACATACATACATACATACATACATACAGTGGAGTATTACTCAGCAATCAAAAAGAATGAAATCTTGCCATTTGCAACTATGTGGATGGAACTAGAGGGTACTTAGCTAAGCGAAATTAGTCAGTCAGAGGAAGACAAATATCATATGTCTTCACTCATATGAGGACTTTAATACACAGAACAGATGAACACAAGGGAAGGGAAGCAAAGGTAATATAAAAATAGGAAGGGGAACAAAACATAAGTGACTCTTAAATATGGAGAACAAACAGAGCGATACTAGAGGGGTTATGGGGGGGATGGGCTAAATGAGTAAGGGGCATTAAAGAATCTACTCCTGAAGTCATTGTTGCACTATATGCTAACTAACTTGGAAGTAAATTTTAAAAAAATTAAATTAAATTAAATTAAAAAATAATAATAAAGAAACTAATGGCCATATCATTAATACAGACAGCATTACTGTTGCCTAAGTAGATACATAGCCAATTATCAAACATCCATGGTGCATAAGCAGCCACCACACTAGGCAGATCATTTGACTACAAGGCATAGCCCAATTTTCCTACAAAGTGTGCTGATATCAGGATGACAGAGGTATAGGCAAACCAGATGCTGTCACAATTAATAAAATGTTATTCATGACAAAAGTTTCCATTCTTAATTCAGAAGTAGACAATAACTGCATTTTCACAGAATCATAGCATATGAGTAGAAATCTATAGTACAACCCTAAACATTATATGAACAGAAATTCCTTATGCATGTTTAGACTACCATGGAAAATGAGCCAACATGTATATGTAAGGGAAGACAGAATGGTACAAAGAAAATAATCACTTAGTGAAAATTGCACAGGTAGTCACAATATATGATCAAAAAGCTACAAAACAGGAAGGAATTACTTGATCCAGGAGCAGATGGTAATAGTGAGAAATACCATGATATATGCTCAGATTATCACAATGCAAAAGCAATCACTGTTGTTTATTTGAACATGATGCACATTAATATACCTTGAAACATGGGCTATCAATTATACAGATACAGGTGGAAATGGTAGAGTAGTCAACTATTATGCTATTCTTGCTCAGGTAGATGTGATGAGTAATGAAGAACACAACACAGCAATAAATGGTTTTATTGAAGGAGACATTATTGCAAAAGAAGAAACAAAATCATAACATCAGATGAATATGCTGATATATAGCCACGACAAGTAATTTAGCATATGACTAAGACGTACAACCATACAATCTCAGAATGCAAGCTGAAAATCACAATAAAGAATAAAGAGACATACTAATTTAATATTATCAGCATTTACTATGTGCCAGGCATTAATCAAAGCATTTTACATTTAACGCTTTGAATCCTCACAACAACCCTATGAGGTAGGTATTATTGTTACTATTATTTTCCAATTGAGAAATCAGGGACACAAAAGAGTGAAATGACTTGTGTAAGGACACCAAGCTATTAAATGGCAGAACTGGGGTTAAATACAGGCATTCTAATTTCAGAGTCAGCACTGTGCATATACACTGATGGTGCTATGCTTCCTCAAATGGACGTGGTACAAGATTTTAAAATACAGAGTACAGGAACAAATGGCTTTGGTCCAGAAGTAGACGGCAATGTAGCAAAAGTAGACACCGTAGCACATGCTCAAACATCCGTGGTGCATGAGCAGCCACCACAGGAGTCTGAGCATTTGACTACGATGCACACTCAGAAGATCCTGCAACATGAGCTGACATCCAGTGTATAGGAGTAGATACTGAAGACAAAGGAGGAAACCAACACGTTGAAGTAAATAATTATGGTGCACAAAATGATATTTATGGTACAGAAAGTTTCATTTTTAGTACAAAGCAGACAGTGATGGTGCATTTTCACACACATGATGAATAAACAGAAGATTGTAGTAAACAGAAAATTGTAGTAAAACTTCAAACACAATAAAAGAATAGAACATATTATGCACTTTCATACAACTATAGAGATGAGCCAGCAGCTATTTAGAGCCAAGAGACAAAATACAATTGGAAATAACCATGAGTGGAGACATCACAGATGGATATTGCACATGATGAAAACATCTCAATACATAAATGATTGTTTCAGAAGCAGATGTCAATGGTATATAGAGAGACACTATGGAATATGTTCACACAACAGTTGATGAAAGCCAACAGCAGTAATTGATCATTTAATTATAATGCACACAGGTAAAAACACTCTATACTGTGTCATAGTAGTCATGATACAGGAGCCACAAGATATAGGATATGGTACACAAACTTGTTTTGGGAAAAGAAAACCATGTTGTGGTGTTCATGATATCTGGTACTCAGATAGATATTGTACATTACAGAACATCCATGGTATAGGAGTGAATAGTTTTGCCCATTAGTAGAAGTCAGGTATGCCAAAGGAGACCTGACACAAAATACTCAGATGACCATGTTGCATTAACAGCCACAACTAGTATTTGAGCATTTAATTATGGTAGTTACCTATATAACCCCATGGCATGAATCAAAAGTGATGACACAGAAGCAAATAGACATGCCAGTATGCTTTCTGAAATGGATATGGCTGGTGATTTTATTATTTTTTAAATTTTGTAATGTTTATTTATTTTTGAGAGAGAGAGAGAAGTGAGTGAGTGAGGGTCAGAGAGAGACAGACAGGCAGACAGACAGACAGAATGTGAAGCAGGCTCCAGGCTCTGAATTGTCAGCACAGAGTGTGATGTGAGGCTTGAACCCACAAACCGTGAGATCATGACCTGAGCCGAAGTTGGATGCTTAACTGACTGAGCCACCCAGGCACCCAAGTTGGTGATTTTTTAAAACTCAACAAATTTATTAAGGAGCAGATGGCATGATGAAACAGGTGAAATTATGGTACATGTTTAAACAACCAAGTGCATGAACAGTCACCACAGGCATTTAACAGTGATGCACACTCAAGACAAGTCAGTGACGTGACAATATCTATCATTTTTGAATATGTAGATACAGCACAGGAAAAGGAGGAGTGATCAAGGAGTAGAGAGCCATGGAATAGGAGCAAATTACCATAAAGCATAAACTGATATGCATGATGCATGAAACACCATTTCACTGTAGAGCACTAGGCAATGAAGTTTTCTGCTCAGGAACCATGGGGTATGAGCACACAAGCATGTTGCATGCTCAGACAACCATGGTACATGAGCAAAAACCTAGCATATAAAAGCATGTGGATATGATACAGAAGCAAACAACATGTAGTGGAATATACTTAGATAGACTGGGCATATGAATCAAGGAAACATAATACATGAATACATTTTCTTTAGGCCAGCAGCATATGGCAATAATGCTAAAAGGAATATCATAGTACATTTTCAGACAATCATGGTGCATAAACAACTACCACTAATGTATGAGCATTTTACTGTGGTGTACACCCAGACACACTAAGAAAAGGAGCTGATGACCACAAAATAGGGGCAAATGAACAAGGGTATTAGGGGAGATAGTAATGATACAAGAACACAAAACAATAGGGCAGGAGCTAATAGAATAGTGCAAATAGCAGTTATTCAAAGGGAGATTCAATGGCATGTGCTTAGATCATGGTGCTTTAAACATTAGCACAAGTGTATGAGCATTATGACATAATGCACACTTAGAGAACTCCAAAATTTGAGCTGACAATCATGATAAAGAATCAAGGGACACAGTATCATCATCATCATCACCACCACCACCACCACATACCTCTTACTACAAGCCAGGCAGTGTTCGAAATATTTATGTATAATAACTCATATAATCCTCACAACAATCTTCTAAGGTGTTATTTTTTTCATTTTGCAAGAAAATAAAGCATAGAGATGTGAATTGATATTCCCAAGATCTCACAGCTAGTAAGTGGATAATTCAGGATTCAAATCCAGTCATTTTGGCTCCTCTATCCATTCTCTTAAATACTATAATAAATGACAATATGCTGTGATTCTTTTGACAGACATGACAGAAGATTTAAAAACTGAATAATTAATGGCTTTGTTCCAGAAGCAGATGGCCATGTTGCACAAGTAGACACCATAGCACATGCTCAAAAATTCATGGTACATAAGCAGCCACCAAGGAGTCTGAGCATTTGACCATGATGCACACACAAAAGAATCTGCAACATGAGTGACATCCAGGTTTTGGGGTAAACAGTGATGCAATACCAAAACCATGGTGCACAAACTCATGTACATGGTACAAAATAGTAATTCCCAGTATAAGACTAGACAATGATAGTGTATTTTCAACCAAGCATAGAGTTTAAGTGGAAATCCATAGTGCAACTTTAAACAGAGTATATGAGCAGAAATTAATTATGCATGTTTAGACTATCATGGAGAATGAGTTGATTTATATATGAATGAGGAGACTGATATGGTACACCAAGGAAGAATCATATAGTGAAAAACTGCTCAGATAATTTTTTTATTTACTTGAATGTATGGTATTTGTCCAGGAGAAGATCACACCACAAACCTATAGGACATGCTGCACAACCACACACCTATAGGACATAAGCTGTCAATTATGATACAGGTACAGATGGACATGGTAATAAAGTATGGTGTGATTCTTATTTAGATACAATGCATGATAAAAATCACCATGCAAGCAATGAATGACTTTGGTCCAGAAGAAGATGACAATGATAAAAAAAAAATAAGACTCAGATGGACATAATGCCTAATTAAAAATAATCATTTGGTGAATATCCAGAATTTATCTTTGAGCCTGTTATATACTCAAACTATGCCATCATATGAGCCAACAGCTATGATACAGTTAGTAGACATGGTACAGGAGCAGACAGCAAATATGAAGGAAACAACCATTGCACAGGAGCTAATGACCATAATACAAGAGCTAATATCCATGTTATAGAAGTTGTCATTCTATACACAGAAAATCATGATGCTTTTTTACATACTCACGATGGATTAGCAACATTGATTTTATATATATATATATATATATATATATATATATATATATATATATATTTCTAGTCAATGAGTAAACTCATACTATACACAAACAGTTGAATACCCTGTAGGAGCAGATAAACACTGAGTGATGTTCAGTCATTTGAACATCACTACCCCAAATCCATAGTACAGAATTCAGTTCTTTCAGTCAAGGATGAGATGATAATGGTGCAAAATGAGACCCCATCCAATATCAGATGGCTATGGTACATAAACATACACCTCTTAAGTTTGAGTATTTTACCATGATGTACATCCTGACAACCCCAAAATGTAAAGTATGAATGATGATGATACAGGAGGACATATCACAAGAAAATATCCAACAAAAATAAATGTGTCACCTTGAACAAAAACTAAATATATCCAAAATACAGGTGCAGTTGAACATGGTATAGGACCACAGAGCAATGATACAGTAGAAGATAGATATGACTGATGTATGAGTTAGTAACAGTACTGCCCAATATGATAATTATGACATAGAACATTATCACAGATCATGCTCACACATCAGCAGTATATGAAAAAGCTGTGGTGCTTACTCAGATGGATATAACACCTAATCAAAAACCATAATATAAAAGCAAATTTTGAGTGGAAGATACAGGCTTCCAGTTATGGAGTGAATAAATCATGGGAATAAAGGCACAGTAGAAGGAATACAATCAATGATACTGTAATAGCAATGTATGGTGACAGATGGTAGCTACACTTGTGGTGAACATAGCATAAAGTATAAACTTGTTGGATCACTATTCTGTACACCTGAAACTAATGTAACATGTGTCAGTTATACCCAAATAAAATAAATAATAATTTAAAAATTATTGCACATATTCACTGAGAAACATAATGTACAAAATGCTTACTTCCATGTTGTAATAAAATTAAGATAAATAAACCATGGCATGAAGAACAAAGAAAAGCAAATGTTGAAACAGTTAAATATTCGTTGATAGTGACTGGGATCTCATTGTCTTAATCATCATATTTTCCAAAATGTCGTTTTCTCATTTCAGCAAGATAGACTCTAAATCTAGATTGCAATGATCTACCAATTTGGGTACTTTAAAATTCTATTCGGGGTGCCTGGGTGGCTCAGTTGGTTAACTGTCTGACTTTAGTTCAGGTCATGATCTCATGGTCCGTGGGCTTGAACCCCGCATCAGGCTCTGTGCTGACAGCTCAGAGCCTGGAGCCTGCTTCAGATTCTGTGTCTCCCTCTCTCTCTGCCCCTCCCCCTCACGCTCTGTCTCTGTCTCTGAAAAATGAATAAACCTTTAAAAAATTAAAATTCTATTCAATGCTTCACCATGCATAAAAATCTTTACAATCTTTTTAAATAAATAATAAATATTATTAAAAAGCTTTTAAAAAGTAAATATCTTCAAGTGTAGATGCCATTATGGGTGGAATTATGTCCCCTCCAAAAAGAGACCTTGAAGTTCTATTTCCTGGTACCTACTTATGTCACCTAATTTGGTTATAGGGTCTTTGAAGATATAATCAAGTTTTAAGATAATGTCATACTGGATTAGGGTAGGCCTTAAATCCAATGGCTGGTATTCTTTTTAAAATGTTTTAAGTTTATTTACTTTGAGGGAGGTGGGGCAGAGACAGAGGGAGAGAGACAATCTCAAGCAGACTCTGTGCTGTCTGTGTAGAGCCCAATGAGGGACTTGATCCCACAAACTGAGACAATGACCTGAGCTGAAATCATGAGTTAGACACTCAACCAACTGAGCTACCCAGGGCCCCAATGGCTGGTATCCTTATAAGAAGAGATAAGTTTAGCAAGAATGTTATGTGATGACAGAGGCAGAGATTGGAGTGATGATGCAATAAGCCAAGGAATACCTGCAATTATCAGAAACTTGAAGAGGCAAGAATAAATCCTCTTCTAGAGCCTTTGGAGGGAGTACAGCCCTACTGACATCTTGATTTTGGACTTATAGCCTCCATAACTGTGAGAAAACAAATTTCTGTTGTTTTCAGCTACCCAGTTTGTTGTACTTTATTACAGCAGCCCTTTAAAACCCAATATAAATGGCATTGTTGCAAACAGAGATATCACGGTATACGATTAAATGACTGTGTGCTATATAAAATATATATGTCTGTAATTTTACTACCTGAACAAAATACACACTCAGAAAGCCCCAAATATTATCAGTCAGCCATAATATGAGTAGATATATGTCAGCCACAGTAAAGTGTGCTGCATTTATCTACTAGATGTACTTTACAAGTATCTATATTATAACTGTATCCAACATTGTACACAAGACTACATTGATATATATATTTAAATAATGTAACATGTCAAGAAAGCCATGATTCATGAGCTAGTAATCATACTACAGTGGTTTAAAGCTCCAGTACAAGTATACAATGTTATGGTGAATGTTAAGGTAAACTACCAAAAAGGTAAGTTATATGTAACATGGAAGTTATAGGCCCTGGCTCTACCCAAAGAATAATAATATCAAGAAAAGATGACCATGGTAAGTGCTAAAATGACCATGGCACGTGGCAGACACCGACATATGTTTAAAGACCATAATAATGACATCATGATCATGGTTCAGGTTCATATGCATAAGCTCTTGCTATACTTCTGATTAAGAAACAGAAGGCCCTAGTGCTTGCGTGGGTATCTAAAGTATAGAGACTCATACTTAGAGTGGCAAAGTTATGCTTCAGGGGAAGAAAACCATAGATATGATTTAAATATATGATCAGTTGCCTATTATTTATGCCAAGGTGACCATGGCATGTGTTAAGTGATGATGTGACCTTGGGGCAGGAACTTATGCTATGATTAAGTTCATACTGCCATGATGGCATAAATTTCAGCATGTGCTCAGCTCACCATACTGCTGAAGAAGGTGCCTATGGCACAGGAGTAGGTGACTATACTGGTGAATGTTCAAATGACCACAGTGCATTAAGAACTGACCATGTTACTTAACCAAAGATGACATTTGTTTGCTTTGATGTCTATAATGCACAAACATTAAAGTTACTGATTATGATAACCATGGGGAAAAAAAGGAAAAAAGTAGAAGACATGAAATAGGAACCAAGGGCCATAGTGAAGGTGTAGCACCAACTTTATTCTTATGTTACTTTTTTAAGTTTATTTATTTTTGAGAGAGAGGGAGAGAGAATGAGCACACAAGCAGGAGAGGGGTAGAGAGAGAGGGAGACAGAGAATCCGAAGCAAGATCCAGGCTGTCAGCACAGAACCTGATGCAGGGCTTGAACCCATGAACTGTGAGATCATAATTTGAGACAAAGTCGGATGTTTAACTGTCTGAGCCACCCAGGCACCCCTTCCTATGTTCTTTTTAAATTGAAATATAGTTGACATACAATGTTTTATTAGTTTCACATGCACAACACAATGACTTGATAGTTCTGTATATTATGCACTGCTCACCAAAGTCAGTGTAGTCACTGTCTGTCACCTACAATGTTATTACAATAGTATTGACTATACAGAATCATATAATTATAATGAAACAATCATGATACATGAACCTAAGTGCACAATTCCACAGAAAGAGGCATAATGCAGAAGCAAACAACCATAGTATTGGAGCAGATGGTCCTTAAGTAGTAGACAACCATAATTTTTAAAAAACATAGATTTATGAACAGGCAGCCAAAATACATGAGAATACATGTTCAGACAGCCATGGTTCATAAGCAAATGGTCATGGTACAGGAGTAGGTGGCCTTAAGTATAAAAGCATACAGCCACGTTGTATGTTCATAATACCACAGTACATAGGCCAATAAACATGGAAGGGAATCAAATGGCCATAGGAAGGAACATAGAAAAGAAGGAAAGAACCATGGTGTGAAAAAGTATTCCTAAGATGCTTTTGGGGATAGCCAATGGTATACTAATATTTGGTCATCCTCCAAGGGGAAAACCTTTGAAGTCTCAGTTTGATTGTTGGCTTCGCAAGAACTAACATCTGATCAGGTTAGGGTTCCCAAGAGGCAAACTTCTTAGTCTAGTACAGACCATCCAGATCAGTGCTAGGGCAAGAAGGGTTATGAAAGGTTAATACTATTCCCAAGTTTTTATATCTTAAGAAAACAGAGATGCATTATCACATCCGCTCAGACTAGAGCAAAATATTTCACAACCATGCTAAGTTATGACAACACGATAATAAATAAACAGACATGATGCTCATCTTCAAGGAGTTGATGGCTTACTGGTAGAATTAGAAATTAAAGTATGATAAAAGTACAATGAGAAGGAAAATAAAGGGTACAATGAAAATAAACAAAAAAAATTTAAAGTGAGATTTGGGGAGTAACAGAAGATATCACGGAGGAGGTAACATTTGAACAGAGACATGAATGATGAACTTATGGAGTCAGATTGAAAAAGAATTTTCTATCACATAGGAAGATGGAAAGGGGAAAGAGATCCCACTATGCTGGAAAATATGAAAGTTGTTCAGTACTTCTGGAACAAAAACAGAGAGGAGGAGATGGCTAGAAATAAGGGCAGAAAGGTAAGCAGCAACCAATTTATGCATGGTCTTGCAAGCCACTACAAAGAGCTTAGTTTTAATTTTTAGAGCAAAGAGAAACCACTGAAGGATGTTGTAACAAACATATATGCATATTGGAGAGAGAATTCTGGTTTCTGTGTGCATATTGGGCTCAAAAGGGGTATAATAGAGTACAAATAGAGAACAAAATTGATGCTGGTGAAAGGAGAAAGAAGTTAGTTAAATGTGCTTTGGCAATTCTGGAATAGCTGAAAGGAAGACTCTAGGAATAGCTTTCAAGCCCTTCTGGGAACCTCTGCATCTAAAATATAAGTGAACCTTTATAGTTTACTTACTTGACAAATATATCAGTAGACAGCTCAACACTACCTTCTGCAGTAGGAATCAAAGTCTTTATGTTGAAGAGCTAAAATGGATAACAGTAAGAGCCTCATCACTGCAAATAAGAATCTGTGGCAGAAAAATTTGGTAAGGGACATCTATTCCCTTAAGCAGAGAGGATATATGTATATACAAACAAACACATATATACACATCACTTTAAAATATATGAAATACTTACATTCATTAATTTATGTTTTATTAATATTATTATGAGTTTTCTGATTAAGAATATAGACATTAAAATTAAATAAAAGTGTCTCTTTTAGTGTGGTAGCAAAACTTTGGTCCCCATGATCTTCACCCACTAGTATTATGTCCATGAATATGTTAACACCACAGGGTCAAAAAGAATTTACAGATGGAATTAGTTAATAATCAACCGACCTTAACATAGATCATTCTGGATTATCTACATGAGTCCAGTGTAATCACATGGACTCTTAAAAGCAGAAGAGAAAGAGAGGAAGCAGGAGAGATTCAAAGCATGAAAGGAACTCAATCCTCTGTTGCTGCTTTTCAAGATGAAAGGATCCTCAAGCCAGGGAATGCAGGTCGCTTCTAGAAGCTAGGGAAGACCTCTGGCCAACGGGGCAGTGAGGAAATGGGTACCTCAGTTCAACAACCACATGGAACTGAAATTGGTCAATAGTCTGAATGATCTTGGAAACAGATGTATCCCCAAAGCCTACAAAAAGAAATGAAGCCCTGACAACATTTTTTTTATTTCACACTTGTGAGGCTCTCTAAGCAGAGGACCCAGCTTAGTCAAGCAAACTTCTGACTTACCGAATTGTGAGATTAAATAAATATATGTGTTGCTTTATACTACTAGATTGTGTGTAGTTTGTTACATCAGCAATAGAAACTAATATAGTTAGTTTCTTTATCTCAAAGAAAAGGATAATAATAGCTATTTCTTTTAGACTGTGTGATGATTTCATGAGAAAAATTATACATATAATACATACTATATATTAGTATAGAGTACATATCATATATTATATATAACTGAGTAGAATACATATTATATATTATATATAACTGAGTAAACAGAATAAAATGGGCATCCAATAAATGGTTGCAAATGGTGTTGCATTAATAATGAATTCTATCTGTACACTTATGGTGTATTTTGCCACTTATTGTCAGATCTTATTCTTATCACAATCCTGATAGGTAAGCAAGGGAAGAATTTTTTAAACTATATAAGGAATAGGAATCTAAAACACAAAGAGGTTTTAATGGTCACAAACCAATAACTAATAAGTGTCAGAGAGGGACTGAGACTTCTGATTTCTGGGTAAGTGTTGTTAATCCATACCTTACTTAAAAAGTGAGTATTTCCTGAAGGGGTCCCTATGATGGTGAGAATTTAGTTATACTATTGTGATAGGGGAAAGTACTTTTGGGCCAAGTTGTTGCTTTGATGCTCTCCATGTAGCACAGGGCTTCCTAGGCTCTAGGAATAAATACTGATTATTGACAAGAAATATAATTTCACAATGGGTCTGCTTGGAGACCATCTAGGAGAACAGTGGAGACTACAGTATAGTGAGATTTGGATAAGGCCATGTAAAAACCAGCACTAAGGGATTTAGGAATCTGATATAACTGTCTGAAGTACAAAAACCATGTAGTTCTTAAAACCAGAGTGTTCTGGTTTCCGCCAAAGCCATTAATCCTCTGTTTCCTGCTTCTTCAGTTCACTCACACACCCTTCCCAAAATTCTACAATTCAGCTTTATTTCAAAGTTCAAGAATCTCAAATATAAATCCAGCATGATACTTGAAGCTAGAAGGCAACTGCAGGTAACAAAACCAAAGTCTATCCAAGGTGCTTTCATACATTAAAATCCAAAAACACAATAGTACGTGATCACCCTAAGGAATATTGTTCATATTTAAATGGTGAACCAAAGCAGAATCTGCTATCCCAGAAGCTGGAGGATGAAAATCTCTTTTCTCTCTCCTTCAGACTGTGCCATTGCCTTAAGCCCATGCAGATCTATACCACTGCACATTGTCTATGTGTCAAGACGAGGAATGACAATAGAGAACTCATGACAATTACCACACCTCAAAGATAAGATTATGTCTGTATAATGCCATCTCTTTTTGCAACACAGGTAAATTTATGGAAATTGATTTAATATTAGTTCTGAGTTTGAGCCAACGAAGTTCCTCTACTAGGTCTCAGTTTCTTCATTTATAAGATAAATGGCTTAAAGTAGATGATAACTAAACTACCAGGTCCAATATTCTATAATTCAGAGAAATATCAACTGACAATGAAGCAGGAGCATAAGCAGAACTGGGTCCATATTTACCTTTCTTTTCCTAGGTCTAAACTTTGCTTAGGATTAGAAACTTCCACCTCTACCAATTCTGCATAGTCAAATATCATGACAAAAATATTAATAAGAATTAATTGCATAAAATCATTGACTACATACAAGGGACAGATACTGTACCAAGAATGGGAGTATAGATATTCTTAAAAGGCAAAAAGTCTTCAAGGAGATAAACAAAAAATAACATTTACTTTAAGGCAGAATTAAATAACTGAAACAACATTATAAGCTAGCCAATTAGAGAATGATTGGGAAAGACCAAAGGGGGTATAAAACTAGAGAAAGAAGTTTGCAATTCAGTGAAAACTTGAAAAAGATTTCAAGCAATGGGATAGATGTTTATAAGAGTTAATAATTTATACCTGTTGTAAAAAGTCAACTTGGCTTAATAAGGATTATTTCCTAAACATCTAAATTCAGTAAAATATATTCATATGAAGTCTACAGAAAACTTCATACTTAATGGTGAAAAATTAAAAAAATTCTTGATAAAGTGAGAAAGGAGATAAAATTGACTGTTAACATTACTACTGTTTCATGTATTATTATAAAACCCAGGTCAGTAGGTTAAGCTAAGAAAAAATGGATAAATATTAGAAGAAAAAAAACTATCACTTTGGAATAAATAATTGCTTTGCTATAAAATACACCAGTTAACATCCTTTGTAAACAAAGCAATAAGCAATTAGAGAATGTAATAGGAAAAAAAAGAATATTTATATTATTATCAGCAAAACTATAATTGAGAAATACATTTAACAAAATATATTTGAAAATCCATTTAAAGGAAACTATAAAACCTTACTAAGAACTTCTTCTATGATTGTGAGCGACTTTATACAACAAAGTTACCCACCAAGAAAATCTATAAAATTGAAGTGTGTGTGTGTGTGTGTGTGTGTGTGTGTGTGTGTTTTATTACATCAAAATCTACCAAGGCAAACAGATTTTGAGGGGCAAAGATCCTAGAGTGAAGGGAAACTCACTGAGGTGAACCTGATATACTACACCTCTTAATCTCTGTAGGAACTAGCTGGCTGTTAAGAAATACAGACACAGAGGTTTAAAAATTAAGCAGAAAGCAGCTAAGATATAGAGAAACTAAGCAGAGCTTTCCACAGTTTCATGGAGATGATGAGGCAAAAGTCAAAGTTCAGGAATTCAAGTAACAAGATTTGGGAGAAGGAAGAAGAGCAGTGAAATAAGCATGATAGTCTGAGCCACATTTTCCATAGAGGAATTTACTGATTTCTAAATGGCTATGCTGGAGAACACAAGTAGAAAAGAGATGTTAAGATGATGACGAGATAAGCAGTTATCAGCAGTCTTAAGGAGCTTGTTACCCAAGATGGCAAAGAATCCATAATAAGCCCCTAAATTTTCAGCTGGGATGTTAAAGGAGTACACAAAGAGTAAAAGTACTTTACAAAGATATAATGCTTGGGGCACCTGGTGGCTTAGGTCATGATGTCACAGTTCGTTAAATCGAGCCCCACATGGGGTTCTGTGCTAACAGTGCAGAACCTGCTTGGGATTCTCTGTCTCCTGTTCCCTGTGCCACTCCCCCTGCCCCCTCCCTCCCACCCTCTCTCTCAAAATAAACATTTAAAAAAATATATATAATGCCTTACCAAAACAAACAACAAACAACTTCATCCTTGAAGTGTCTTAATATCTAATTGGATTAAAGTTATCTGCTTCCACTTTAACTGCCTGTCAGAAGCCAAAGCAAATACTTTCTAAAAATTAAAACAGAGGAATTCTGTTTCCAGATGACAATAGATTTATTTCTCCCTATTCTTTCCAAGGAATTATAATTAAAACCCTAGACATAATACAACAGAAAATCATTAAAGGGATGCTGAGAGGTGGAAAGAGAAGGGCAGACTGGCTAGGGACCTTGGGACTTATGGAGCAACACAGCACTGAGTTACCTGCATTTTCTTTTTACCTTCCATTTATCACAAAGTATGCACTGGAAAATTCTGCAATAAACAAGCAGACGGCACACACACACACATGCACACGCATGCATGAACACACACAAACACACCCCTAAAAAAAAGCCTGCTCACTCTAGCCAAAGAATAAGGAAAGGGAGCAGCCCACCAAGATAGAAAACTTACCGACAATACATGCTCTACCCTAGTCAACCACTACAGTGAGGGCCATCAACAATAATGAGGGCCAGGAGAAACCAAGTACAGAGTCTGAACTCCCAACTCTGTCCAACATGTGACATGATGATCCCTTCCTCTGTGGCTAAAGCACCAGCAGTGGCTGAATGATGGGTCTGGACTCTAAACCCAGGGAAAGCAGAAGACCCAGGAGATAATTTATTTTTTAGTTTTCATTATTTAAGGAGATTTTTGTTAAACTACCAGCTGACTAGCTAACAAAACACAGACTTCAGTGACCACAAGAACAAAGAATACAATATTAGAAAATAGCTTAGAAGAGCTACTAAACAAACAAAAAGCTATACCCCACAAAAAGCAGCAACAACAAATCCTGTGGTGTGAGTGGGGACAATGTGATCTCCACAGTAACATAGTATAATATTCATAATGTCCACTTTACAAAAAAAAAAATCAGAAGGCATGTAAAGAGAAATTATGGTATATTCACAGAAAAACAGGAAATGCAAACTATCCCAAATGAGGCTGGACATTGGACTTATTAAACAGAAACTTCAAATCAATTGTTTTATTTTTTAAGTGTATTTATTTATTTTGATAGTGTGAGGGGAAGTGGGCAGAGGGAGAGAAAGGGAGAGAGAATCCCAATCAGGATCTATACCATCAGTGCAGAGCCCGACATGGGGCTTGAATTCACTAACTGTGAGGTCATGACCTGAGCTGAAACCAAGAATCAGACACTTAACTGACTGAGCCAACCAGGCATCCCCAAATCAATTGTTTTAAATATGCTCAAAGAGCTAAAATAAACCAGGAGAACAATGTCTCACCAAATAGAGAATAACAATAAAGAAATAGAAGTTATAAATCCTGAAGTTGAAAAATATAACAAGTAAAATGAAAAATTCATTAGAGGAGTTCAACAACAGATTTGGGCAGCAGAAGAAAACAATCATCAAACTTGAAGATAGTTCAGTTAATTTTTTCACTCTGAAGAAAAAAAAATAATGAGACAAATAAACACAACTGGATATTGACATGCAAAAACAAGGAAGTGGATCCTTTTTACTCACCATACAAAGATTAATTCAAAATGGATCAAATACCTAAATATAAGAGCTAAAACTATGAAATTCTTAGAAGGAAAACTAGAAGTAAGTCTTCACAAACATGGATTAGGAATAGTTTCTTAGAGACACCAAAAGCACAAGAAACAAAAGAAAAAGTATTTGGACTCCATAAAAATTAATAACTTTGGTGCATTAAAAAATACAGTCAAGAGACTGAAAAGACAAATGGGATAAAATACTTGCTAATCATATATCTGATGAATTTTTAGTATCCTTAATATAAAGAACACTGACAACTCAACAACAAAGGCAAACAACCCAATGAAAAGGTGGGCAAAGGTAAAATTTATGCTATGTGAATCATATCTCAATAAAGCTATTAAAAAGTATCACATAAAGTTCCCTGCTTGCTACTAATTTTTTAAAAATTTGTAAACATACTTGAATAGCCATTTCTCCAAAGCTACACAAATGGCCAACAAACACTTGAAAAGATGCTAAATGTCACTAGTCATTAAGGAAATGTAAATTAAATCCACAATAAGCAAGAGAACATTTCACACCCATGACTAAAATGTCTATAAAGAAAAGAAAACAAACAGAAATTAAACAGGTGCTGGTAAGGATGTGGAGAATTTGGAATTGCCACAAATTGTTTTTTTTTTTTATTAAAAAAATTTAATGTCCAGGGCAGTTCAATGCAGGGGGCCAACATGGCAGAGAAATAGGGGGAACTGAGTTCCCTCTTCTCACAAAGAAAGCAGTGTTGAAGCTAAATGACTGAATAGGAAAAATATGCAGCCAAGAATCCTTTATCCAGCAAGCCTGTCATTCAGAATAGAAGGAGAAATAAAGGTTTTCCCTAACAAACAAAAACTGAAGGAAATCATCACCACTAAACCAGCCCTACAAAAGATCCTAAGGGAGGCTCTGTAAGTATTGCAAAGACCACAAAGGCTCTGTAAGTATTGCAAAGACCACAAAGGACCAGAGACATCACTACAAGCATGAAACCTACAGATAACACAATGACTCTGGGTGGCTCATTTGGTTTAGCATCTGACTCTTGATTTAGGCTCCAGTCATGATCTCACGGTTTGTGGGATTGAGCTCTGCATCGGGCAAAGCACGCTTGGGATTCTCTTCCTTTCTCTCTTCCCCCCCTCAAAATGAATAAACATTTAAAAAAGAAAATTACAGGCCAATATCCTTCATAAATAGAGAGATTCCTTAGACCCTCAAGAAAATATTTATAAATTGAATCCAGCAATATATAAAAACAAGTATACACTATGATTAAATAGGGTTTATTCCAGTTATTCAAGGTTGGTTCAACATTTGAAAATCAATTTAATCCACCATAACAGATACTAAAGAAGCAAAATCATATGATCATATCAACGGATGCAGAAAAATAACATAAAAAATTCCAATATGGGTTCTTGGGTGGCTCAGTCAGTTAAGCATCCGACTTCAGCTCAGGTCACAATCTCATGGTTTGTGGGTTCAAGCCCTGAACTGGGCTCTGTGCTGACAGCTCAGAGTCTGGAGCCTGCTTAAGATTCACTCTCTGCCCCTCCCCTGCTCACTCTCGGTCGCTCTTTCTTGCTCTCTCTCTCTCTCTCAAAAATAAACATTAGGAAAAAAATTCCAATATCTATTTGTGATAAAAACTTGCAACACCAGCAATTTGGTACAATACCAATAAATTTGTAAAGCAAAATTTAAAAAAATAATTCTGATTGAAATATAAAATACTACAGTTGAACCTTGAACAACACGGGGGTTAGGGACACTGTCCTGCATAGCCAAAAATTCACATACAACTTTTTATTCCCCCAAAACTTAACTAGTAACCTACTGCTGACTGGAAGCCTAACCAAAAACATGGTTGATTAACACACATTTTATATGTTATATGTATTATATACTGTATTTTTATAATAAAGTA
Source organism: Acinonyx jubatus (assembly GCF_027475565.1). Classification (NCBI taxonomy): domain Eukaryota; kingdom Metazoa; phylum Chordata; class Mammalia; order Carnivora; family Felidae; genus Acinonyx; species Acinonyx jubatus. The sequence goes on from NC_069389.1 coordinate 121,594,557, forward strand.
AGCTAGAGACAAGAAAATGCCATTAAGAAAATCATAAGGAAGAAGTGGACCCTCACAGATCAAACCCATGTTGTTCAAGGGTCAGCTATATAAGTGCTATGGAAAATTATTTGGCAGTTTCTTTAAAAAGTAAACATGTACATACCATAAGATCTATGAATCACACTTTTGGATGCTTATCCTGGAGAAATGAAATTTTATGTAAACACAAAAACCTATATTCCAATGTTCAGCTTTATTCTAAATAGCCCCAAACTGGAGACAACATAAAAGGCTTTCAACAGGTAAATTGCTAAACAAGTCCTGATAAACCCATACTACAGAATACTACTGAGAAATAAAAGGAACAAACTGTTGACACAGGCAATAACTGGGATGGATCTCAAGAGTATCATGCTTAGTAAAAATGCCAATCTTTTCCAAAGAAGATATACAGATGACAAATAAGTATATGAAAAGATTCTCAATATCACTTATCATTAGGGAATTGCAGATTAAAACAATAATGAGTGTGAGGGATAAGCTTAGGAATTCCCTGGGCTTGCACAATGGGTTAACAAGACATAAAGAATTACAAAGCCATAGAATACTTACACCTGATTTTGGGTAAGCAAGATTAGGTGAATAAGGATACAGAAGGGGGGCCAAAGCCCTCAGAATAGAGTAGGGGGGCAAAGGTCCCCAATACAAAGGTATAAGAGGTAAGCAAGATTAGGTATTCAGGGCAAAAGTGCCCCCCAATTTAGTACTATAGCAGAAAGCTGCTTTCACAGGAAGGAAGGACCAAATTAGGTAAACAGGTAAATAGGTCTATAGACTGTTACAATGTGGTGAAGCTGTCCTGAGTGGAGCTAATTAACAAAAGAAAGGTACCTTGTTAACCCTGAGGTTATGTGCTCTGTCTTATCCCCTAGGCTAGCTAATATAAACAGACATGGCACCTCCTGTCTGCCATTAACAACCATCTGTCCATTGGCCCGGCACCAGGATTTTGGTTTATATTTACCCAAACTCCTAACACCGTATATCTTCAAAACCCCCTTCCCTCATGCCCATGATTAATGTTCACAGATTCATTGTCTCTTTGTGCACGCCTATCACATTTGTAAGACTTCTTATCTTAATAAGTATGGAGCAAGGACCCTTATTCGGGGCTCTTGTCTTTTCCCGGACATTAGCCATCTCTCACTTTTAATCCTGCATCCACTGTCTTGCTGGACAAATGAGAAATTTAGACTTAGAGTCTACGACAAATAAGATATCACTACCATTTGTTAGAATGGTTAAAATCCAAAATATTGACAATACCAAATGCTTGCAAGGATGTAGGGCAACAGGAATTCTCATTCATTCCTAGTGGAAATGCAAAATATTATAGACACTTCAGAAGACAATCTGACAGTTACTTATAAAGCTAAATATAGTCTTACCATATGATCCAGCAATTGTACTCCTTGGTATTTACACAAACAAGTTGAAAACATATGTACATGAAAAAGTGTACACAAGGATGTTGATAGCAACTTTATTCCTAATTGCCAAAAACTGGAAGCAACCAAGATGTCTATCAATGGATGAACAGATAAATTTTAGTACATCCATACAACACATATCCAGCCATAAAAGATATGAGCTATTAAGCAATGAAAATACATGAAGAAACCCTAAATTCATATTGCAAAGTGGAAAAAAGGCCAGTCTGAAAAAGCTATATACTGTATGATTCCAATTACAGGATTTTCTTGAGAAGGCAACAATATAAAGACTAAAAAGGTCAGTGTTTGCCAGGGGTTCAGGGAGGAGAGAGGAAGATGAATAAGTAGGAAACAGGGATTTTTAGGGTTAGTGAAACTTTTCTGCATGATACTATAGTGGTGGATACATGATATTATACATTTGTCAAAACCCATAGAACTATAGAACACAAAGAGTAAACTCAACTGAAAACTATGGACTTTGGTTAGCAATAGTGTATTAATAGCTGATTATCAATTTTAACAAATGTACTAATGCAGGATGCCAACAATAAGGAAAATCTGGAGGGGAAGGAGAAAGGGTACTCTGTATTTACTGTTCAAATTTTCTGTAAACCTAAAATTTCCCTAAAAATAATGTTCATTAATTTTTAAAAGCAAATCCTAAAAAGGGTACATAGTATATAATTATGTTTATATAGTATTATCAAACTGGCAAAACTACAGAAAACAGATTAATGGTTTCCAGGGAAAAAGACAGGGATGGGAAGTAGTAGGTGCTACTATAAAGGACTAACATGAAGGAATTTCTTTGTGGTAATTATAATAGTTCTGTATCTTGATTGTGGATTAAATCTACACATGGGAATAAATTGAATATGGGATGTGATTTACACACGGGATTAAATTGCATAGAATTATAAACACATACACACACAAAAGAACTACAAACACACAAACATAAATGAGTGCATGTAGAAACATTCTTGTATGACTACAGTACAATAAAGTTAATGTGGCTTGTGGCCTAACTAATATAACAAACATTGGTAAGACGTGAAGAAAAGAAAACCCTTGTGTACTGTTGGTGGAAATTTAAACTGCTATAGTTGCTATAGAGAGTATGGAGTTACCTCAAATCATAAAAAAAATAGAACTACCATATGATTCAGCAATTCCACTTATGGACATTTATCTAAAGAAATGAAAATACTACTTGAAAAGACATGGGCATCCCCATGTTCATTGCAGTATTCACAATAGCCAAGATATGGAAACAATCTAAATGTCCACTGACACATAAATGGATAAGGTAAATGTGATACACACACACACACACACACACAATGGAATATTATTCACTCATTAAAAAAAGAATGAAATCTTACCATTTGTGGCAACACAGATGGATCTTGAGGGTATTATACTAAGTGAAATAAGTCAGATAGGAAATGACAAGTAGTATATAATCTCACGTGCATATGAAATCTAAAACAAAACAAAACAAAAAACCCTGCCAAGTTAATAGAACAGGTTGCCAGAGGTAGGGAACTGGCAGTGGTGAAATGTGTGAAGGGGGTCAAAGGTACAAACTTCCACTTATAATATAAATAAGCCATGCACATGTAATGTACAGCATGCTGACTATAGTTAACAATACTGTATTGCATATTTAAAAGTTGCTGACAGCAGATCTTAAAAGTTCTCAGGAAGAAAAATGTTTAACTACATCTGGTGATGGATGCTAATCAGACTTATGGTGATCATTTTGCAATAGATACAAATATTGAATTATTATGCTGTACATCTGAAACTAATACATTGTTGTATGTCAATTATACCTCAATTAAAGAAAAGATCCAATGAAAATGAAAAACCACCAGTAAGGCTGATGAATAACAAAGAAAACAAATAAGCAATCTTAGGAATGGAAAGGCATATATCATTAAAAATCCAATAGAGATTAAAAGGATGAGAGGATGTTATTTTTAAGAGATTTTTATGCCAATATATATAAAAATTTTAAATTGACATTTCCTAAAAATATAACAAATCAATAAAAGAAAATAAAAATCTCAATACTCATGTATGCTTTAAAAAATTGAATCTATAACTAAAGAATTCCCCCAAAAAGAAAACTTGCAGTCCAGATGGCATTACCAATGAAATCTTCTAAACATATAAAGAATAAATAGCATCAGTCTTACATAATCTCTTCCAGAGTATAAAAAAAGTTTCATACTGCAATTCATTTTAGAAGCTAACATAACCTTAATACCAAAACCTAACAAAAACTTGACAAAATAAGATTGAAGACCAATCTCATTTATGAACAGAGATGCAAAATTTTTAAATACACATACATGAATACTCACACATATCCTATTCTGTTATGCAAAATAACTGCAAAACCAAGGTTCATAGTGAGAATAAAATGTTAAACACTTGAATGTCAACTAATGCAGTTCATCACATTTACAGAACAAAAGAGAAAACAAGATTAAGTCAAATGGAAAAAAAATCTGTTAAAACTCAACATTCATATGTTAACTAACCTTATTGTGGTAGTCATTTTTCAATATATATGTATATCAAATCTTCATATTGTGCACCTTAAACTTAAATGTTATATGTCAATTATATCTCAGTAAAGCTGGGGAAAATTTTCAATATCCACCCATAATTTTTATATATTATATTAAGGCTTTATAAACCAAAAATAGGCAAGAAACCTCCCTAATTTGATGAAGAGCACCTGCAAAATTATAGCAAAAACCATACCGATGGTGAAATAATGAAAATCTTTTAAAATAAAAGATGTCTGCAGTCTCCACTTATATTCAGCATTGTATTGGAGGCACTAGGCAATAAAATAAGTCATGAAAAAATTAAATATATACAAATTTGAAATAAATGAAAAAAGAATTATCTGAAGATTTCATAAAACTACAAATGAATTAGTACTATTAATAAATGGACTCATCAGTATCTCTGGCTGCAAGATCAATATTCCTAACTCAATTATATTTCTGTATAACCACAAAAAATATTTATAAAATAAGCTTTTTAAAAAGATAGATTTATAATAGTATCAAGTAACACTAAATATCTAAGAATAAATTTTAAAAATTGTGCAAAATCTATATGAAATAAACTACATAAAAATACTGAGGAAAAATTAAAATCTAAATAAATACATTGATACGCATGTCCACATATTGGAAGACTCCATTTGGTAAAAATAACAGTTATTCCTGACATTGGACAATAGATTCAGTGTAATTGCAATACAAATTTCAGAAATGTCCTTTACTGAATGGAAATTGGCAACCTGATTCTACACTTTAAAGGACAAAGAGAATTATGCTACCAGATTATCAAGACTTATTAAAATATTCTGTAATTAATTGAATATCTATCGGATATCCACATAAAAATATGACTCTTTAATACTATCTTACATCATACACACATATACATACTTATTGATATTGCATGTTATATATATTGATATTTATTTTTATGTATATCAACATAGAAATTGTGTGTATGTGTGGCTTCTAGAAGATAATATCTTCATGACACTGAGGTAGACAAGGATTTCTTTTTCTTTTAAATTTTATGTTTATTGTTGAGAGAGAGACAGAGAGACAGGTGAGTAGGAAAGGAGCAGAGAGAGAGGGAGACAGAATCAGAAGCAAGCTCCAGGCTCTGAGCTGTCAGCACAGAGCCTGGCATGTGGCTCAAACCCACAAACCATGACATCATGACCTGTGTTGAAGTCGGACTCTTAACCAACTGAACCACCAAGGCACCCCAAGGATTTTTTGAATGGAATAAAAAATACTAACCATTAAATAAAGATTGATCAATTAAATTACATTAAAATTAAGAATCACTTCATCACAAAATAGTATTAAGAGAGTAAAAAGACAAACTCAATAGAATGGGAAAAGACATATATAATACATATATCTTACAATAGACTAGTATTCAGAATATTAAAAGCTACAAACCAGTAAGAAAGTTATAGACAATTGAATCGACAAATGCACATATGATTTCAATAGCCTTTCAAAAAATATGTGTAAGACATTCAAATTGTAAGTAGCACATATAACAATAATCAAATTCATAAGGAATTAGGGAAATGCAAATTTAAACTACTATAAGATACCAAAACATGTGTATTATAGTGGATAAAATTTAAAATATAACAGTACTAAGTGCTAGAAAGGATGGAGAGCCATAGGAACTTTTGGATAGTACTGGTGGACATGTAACTTGGTGCAAAAACTTTGGAAACTCCTTGGCAGTTCTAATAATCTGAATATATGCATACCCCATGTCCCAGCAACCCCACTCCTAGTTGTACAAACAAGAGAATTGAAAACATGTATTCAGCAAAAAAAAAAAATCCAAATTTCTATCAACAATAGAATGGATATATAAATTGTGATTTATTTATACAATGGAATACTACATAGCACTGAAAAATAATGAACTGTAGCTAGTGCAATGACATGAATGGATCTCCAAAAAATGTTGAGGCAAACAAGCCATATACAAAGGAATACCTACTGTATTATTCTGCTTATATAAAGTTTAAAAACAGGTGAAATTAATCTGTAGTATAAGAAATCAGGCTAGTAGTTATCTTTGAGAAGCAAAATATGGACGGTGACAGAGAAAAGGCATGAAGGGATGATTTGGGGTATAATTTTTCTATTTCCCAATCCAGGTGGTGGATACCTGGATTTGTACATTTCAAAAATATTCATTGAGCTATTACACTTATTTTTGAATTTTTTATACATATCAATAAAAGTTTAATTTAACAAACAACAACTACTGAAAATAAGACCTGAATAAGTGAAACATAGCATATTTCTGACTGGGAAAAACTAAATAACTAAAAGATACCGATGTTCCCAAACTTATTTATAATTCTAATAATTCTATAATTCTATGATTCTAATTTATAATCCTAATAAAAGCTGCAACACAATTTCCTTAAAATAAAACTTGTCAAGTTTATTTTAAAGTTCCTAAGAAAATGCTTGCAACTAATTTAAAAAAGGAAATTTGACCTAATAAAGAAAACATACTATAAATCTAACAAAATAAAACATTGTTATACTAGAATACTTGCATTTTGGTATGTATGTGCACCAAAACACTAATAACAGGTATTGCCTCCTGGAAGGGGGGACTGAACTGTTGTTTGGGTAAGAACAAAATTTACTTTTCACTATATACCACTTTGTTCCCTTTGGATTATGACCCCTGTATGTGAGTTACTCATTAAAAAAGCAAATTTCAAAAATTCAAACCTTAATATTTAGGTAAAAAAAGAAAAAGAACAAGTGAAATTAAACAGAGGGTTCCAGAAGCAGATACATGTGTATATAGGAATTCAATAAATCATGAAGGAGCAATTTATGATCAATCAATAAATTATGGACTATTTAATTGTACTGGGAAAATGGCTATTTGTTTAAAAAAATCTGAGATCTGGAGAAACAGGAGTTAAGATGGCAGAGCAGCATGGAGACCCCAAGCTTGTCTCATTCCTGAAATACAGCTAGATCAGCACCAAACAATTTTGAACACCTAGGAAATTGATCTGAGGACTAACACAGCAATCTACATAACTTGAGCCACAGAATTCAGCAGGTATGCAGTGTGGAGAGGTGAAGTGCAGGAAAGAAAAGCCACAGAGGGTAGGGAGCTATGTTTGCAGAGAGAGGACAGAGAAAGAGAAAGGGGGAGAGTGCAGCACATTGGTATTGTGCAAGAAAAGCACTCCCTGAAAGGAGCTGGAGAGAAAGAGAGACAGAGTTAAAACACTCGCAGGGGACTGAACAAGAAATCTGTCCCCAAAGACTATTGACAGGAAGGAGAGGGTTTCAATACCAACAGGAGTCTATAAAAAGTAGAGCACAGAGTATGAAGTTCTGGAGCTCAGTGCCTGGTGGTGCTCTGGTGGAAGGGAAGGTGAATCCCCAGCAGCAGGCTTGGGGTCTGAGGGGTCCATGTGCCACATGGGGAGAAGTGGTCCCCGGCTTGGAGTGCATTTGGTAGAGGCCATACAACCTCCCCACAGACAAAGATCCCATTGGACCCCAGAGAGCAGCCATGTTTGCTGATATTGAGACAGAGATACAAGAGTGTGGTGAAACCTGGCTCTGGCTGTGTTGTGATTTGTCATAATCTCCAAACCTCCCCCACTGTGCTATCGCATGAAGGTTTTCTGGGGCAAGCCAGCACCCAGCCATTGCTCAGTAAGACCCTCATTCAGAGACTCGGTGTGAGTGAAAGCCACAGGGGTCTCTGAAGTGTGGGGTTTTGAAACACAACCCGATCTGAGATAAAACTCTTGAGGGAGGTGCCACCTGGTAGGCTGATGGCTTGGACACAGACAGGGTAGAGGTGGGGAGTGGACAGAGACCTGACACAAAGGAGGGGCCCATGATCACACGTCAGTGAGAACGCAAAGTTCACGTGCCAAAGACTAAGGATCTGGGTAAAGCAATTTCCACTTCACCGGCGCACACACACCCTTGCACGCAAGCATGCACACCACACTGATGCACCCCAATAAGCTAAGCAGTGCCACACAGTGGAGAATGGAGCCATTACACAAAGTCCTGTCCAACTGTGCCCTCCCAGCACATCCCCTAGAAAGCCAGCACAAGTCATTCCACCTGCTTAGTGTACAGACTATAGAAGGCTTCATAGTTTCATAGTTACAGATGTAACTTCATTCTGGTTTCATTCTATTTTCTGGTTCATTTATTTGTTCGTTTTCTTTGCTTCTGTTTTTGCTTAAGTTGTATTCTTTTTTATTTCTTTCTTTTCTTCCTCTTTAGATACAGAAAGAGAAAAATTTATTATTTTTTACTTTATTTTTTTATTTAAAAAATTTTATTCCATTTCATTTTCTTTGATTTTATTCTATTTTACTATATAATTTATTTTATTTTTTTTTTATTTTTATCTACCTTTTTTTTCTTTCCCTTTTTTCTCTATTCTAAAAAAGTTCTTTCAACAAGAAGACCAAAACACATCTAGTATCTAGCTTCTTGTATTTGACTTTTTTGTTTTGTTTTTATTTTTTTTTTTAATTTTTAATTTTTATTTTATTATTTTTTTTCTTCCTCAAAAATGACAAAGATGAAGGAATTCACCCCAAAAGAAAGAACAGGAAGAAAATTAAGCCAGGGGCTTAATTAAAACAGATATAAGCAAGATGTGTGAACTAGAATATAGAACCATGATAATAAGAAAGCCAGCTGGGCTTAAAAAAGCAGAGAATACCTTTCTCTGGAGATAAAAGAAATAAAATCTAGTCAGGACTAAATTAAAAATGCTATAACCAAGATGCAATCTCGAATGAATGCCACAATGGCAAGGATGGAGGAAGCATAACAGTGAGTCAGCAATATAGAAGATAAAATTATGGAAAATAATGAAGCAGTAAAAAAGAGGAAACAAGGCAAAAGAGCACAATACAAAAATTAGAGAACTCAGTGACTTATTAAAAAAGAATAACATCCAAATCATAGGAGTCCCAGAAAATGAAGAGAGAGAAAAAGAGGCAGAAGGTTTATGTAAGCAAATGATAGTGGAAAATGTTCCTAGTCTGGGAAGGACACAGACATCAAAATCCAAGAAGCACAGAGAGCTCCCATTAGATTCAACAAAAAATGACCATCACCATGGCATATCATAGTCAAATTCACAAAATACTCAGACGAAGAGAGAATCATGAAAGCAGCAAGGTTAAAAGAAAGTCCTTAACCTATAAGGGAAGACAGATCAGGTTTGCAGCAGACCCATCCATAGAAACTTGGAAGTCCAGAAAGGAGTGGCAGGACATAGTCAATGTACTGAATTGGGAAAAATATGCAGCCAAGAATTCTTTATCCAGCAAGGCTGTCATTCAAAATAGGAGAGATTAAGAGTTTCCCAGACAAAAAATAAGGATTTCACGACTACTACCAGCCCTGCAAGAAATTTTAAGGAGGACTCTGAGTGGAGAAAAGAGAAAACAAAACAAAAAAGACCAAAAGCAACAAAGACGAGAAAGGACCAGAGAACATCACCAGAAACTCCACCTCTACAGACAATACAATGACACTAAATTCCCATTTTTCAGTACTCAATCTAAATGTCAATGGAATAAATGCTCCAATCAAAAGATATAGGGTAACAAAATGGATAAGAAAACAAGACCCATCTATATGCTGCTTACAAGAGACTCATGTTAGACCTAAAGACACCTTCAGATTGAAAGTAAGGGGACAAAGAACCATCCATCATGCTAATAGTCTCCAAAAGAAAGCTGGAGTACTCATAATTATATCAGACAAATTAGATTTTGAAATAAGTCTGTAACAAGATATGAAGAAGGGTGTTATATCATAATTAAGGGATCTATCCACCAAGAAGGTCTAACACTGGTAAATACTTATACCCCCAATGTGAAAGAACCCAAATGTATAAATCAATTAATCACAAAGAAACTCATTGATAATAATACCGCAATAGTAGGAGACTACAACACCACACTTTCAGCGATGGACAGATCATCTAAGCAGAAAATCAACAAGAAACAATGGGTTTCAATGAACACTGGACAGGGGGCACCTGTGTGGCTCAGTCAGTTAAGCGTCCAACTTTGGCTCAGGTCATGATCTTACAATTCATTGGTTCAAGCCCCGTGCCATGCTCTGTGCTGACAGCTCAGAGCCTGGAGCCTGCTTCAGATTCTGTGACTCCCTCTTTCCCTGCCCCTCCCCTACTCATGCTCTATCACTCTGTGTCTCTGAAAAATAAATAAATATTTTTAAAAAATGAACACTGGACAGGATAGACTTAACAGATATATTCAGAACATTTCATCCTAAATCATAATACACATTCTTCTCAAATGCACAAGGAACATTCTCCAGAATTGATCATATACTGGGTCACAAAATATCCCTCAAGTACAAAAAGATTGAGATCATACTTTGCATATTTTCAGACCACAATGCTATGAAACTCAAAATCACACACAAGAAAAACTTTGGAAAGACCATGAATACTTGGAGATTAAAGACCATCCTACTAAAGAATGAATGGGTTAACCAAAAAATAAAAGAGGAAATTTAAAAAATACATGGAATCCAATGAAAATGAAAACACAACAGCCCCAAACCTCTGGGATGAGCAAAGGTGGTCATACGAGGGAAGCATATAGCAACCAAGGCCTTCTTAAAGAAGGAAGAAAGGTCGCAAAACCTAACCTTGCACCTAAAAGAGCTGGAAAAAAGACAGCAAACAAAGCCCAAAAACAGCAGGAGAAGGCAAAAAATGATGACTACAGTAGAAATCAATGATGCTTAAAAAAAACAGAGCAGATCAATGAAATCAGGAGCTTTTTATTTGAAAGAATTAACAAAATTGATAAACCCCTAGCCAGATTGATCAAAAAAAGGAAAGGACCCAAATAAATAAAATCATGAATGAATGAGGAGAGATCACAAACACCACAGAAATACAAATGATAAGATAATATTAAGAGAAATTATATGCCAAAAAATTGGGCAATCTGGAAGAAATGTACAAATTCTTAGAAACATATAAACTACCAAAGTTGAAACAGGAAGAAATAGAAAATTTGAACAAAACCATAACCAGTAAAGAAACTGAATCAGTAACCAAAAATCTCCCAACAAACAAGATTCCAGGGCCAAATGGCATTCCAGGAGAATTCTACCAAACATTTAGAGAAGAGTTAAGGGGCGACTGGGTGGATCAGTCTGTTAAGCCTCCAACTCTTGATTTCAGCTCAGGTCATGATCTCACGGTTGGTGAGTTTGAGCCCCATGTCAGACTCTGCACTGATGGTGTGGAGCCTGCTTGGGATTCTCTCTTTCTCTCCCTATCTCTCTGCCTGTCCCCTGCTCACTCATTCTCTCTCTCTCTCTCTCTCTTTCTCTGTCCTCTCTCTCTCTCTCTCAAAATAAATAACCATTAAAATAATATTCTATTTTAAAAAATAAACAAGAGTTCTCACCTATTCTTTTAACGTTATTCCAAAAATTAGAAATGGAAGGGAAACTTCCCAACTCACTCTATGAGACCATCATTACCTTCATTCCAAAACCAGACAAAGATCACACTAAAAAGAGGAACTACAGAGCAATTTCCCTTATGAACATGGATGCAAAAATTCGCAACAAGATACTAGCCAGCAAGATCCAACAATACATTAAAAGAATTATTCACCACAATCAAGTGGAATTTATTCCTGGGGTGCAGGGCTGGCTTAATATCTGCAAATCAATCAATGTGATACATCACATTAATAAAAGAAAGAATAAGAACCACGTGATCCTCTCAATAGATGCAGAGAAAGTATTTGACAAAATACAGCATCTTTTCTTGATAAAAACCCTCACGAAAGTAGGGAAAGAAGGATCATGCCTCAAGATGAAAAATGCCATATATGAAAGTCTCACCGCTAACATCATCCTCAATGGGGAAAAAAAGGATAGGTTTCCCCTTAAGGTCATGAACACAACAAAGATGTCCACTCTCACCACTGTTATTCAACCTATCATCAGCAATCGGAGAACACAAAGAAATAAAAGTTATCCAAATCAGCAAGGAGGAAGTCAAGCTTTCATTCTTCACAGACAACATGATACTCTGTGGAAAACCCAAGACTCCACCAAAAAACTGCCAGAGCTGATATATATTTTTAGAAAATTCACAGGATATAAAATCAATGTACAGAAATAGGTTGCATTTCTACACACCAATAATGAAGCAGCAGAAAGAGAAATTAGGGAATCAATCCCATTTACAATTGCACCAAAAACCATAAAATACCTAGGAATAAACCTAACCAAAGATGTGAAAAATCTATACAATAACAACTACACAAAGCTTATGAAAGAAATTGAAGAACACACACACACAAAAAGGAAAAACATTCCATGCTCATGATTGGAGAACAAATATTGTTAAAATGTCAATACTACTGAAAGCAATCTACATATTCAATGCAAACCCTATACAAATAACATAGCATTACTCACAGATCTAGAATAAACAATCCTAAAATTAGTGGGGAACCAGAAAAGTATCCAAATAACCAAAGAAATCCTAAAAAAGAAAACCAAAGCTGGAGTCATCACAATTCCAAACTTCAAGATGTATTACAAATCAGTAATCATTAAGACAGCATGGTGCTGGCACAAAAACAGACATATAGATCAATGGAACAGAATAGAGGACCCAGAAATGGACTCACAAACTTATGGCCAACTAATCTTTGACAAAGCAGGAAAGAATATCCAATGGAAAAAAGACAGTCTCTTCAGCAAATGGTGCTGGGAAAACTCAACAGTGACATGCAGAAGGGTGAACCTGGACCACTTTCTTACACCATACACAAAAATAAACTCAAAATGGGGCTCAAGACAAGATGGCGGAAGAGCATGGAAGTTTTTTGTGTGTCTTGCATCCATGAAATACAGCCAGACCAACACTAAACCATCCTGCACACCTAGAAAACTGATTTGAGGATTAACACAAAAATCTGCACAACCTGAACCACAGAATTAATCAGGTACATGGGCAGTGTGGAGAGGTGAACCTGGGGAGCGAGAAGCCATGGTGGGCAGACAGCCGCTTTTGCAGGTGGAGAGAGAACGGAAATGGGGGGAAGGAAAAGCACCCTTCCCCAAAAGCAGCTGGAGAGAAATCGGAAATTGGAAACAGCCACAGGGACTAAACTAAAAAGGGAGAACAGAGAAAGGAGAGGGTTTAAATTCCATTAAGACTATAAACAAGGGGATCACAGAGTCTGCAAGTCTGCAGCTTGATACCTGGCAGTGCTCTGGTGGGAAGGGCGAATCACCAGGAGCAGAGTGGGGTCTGGGAGGTTTTCGGGCCACACAGGGAGAAGCGGTTCAACTGCTGGAAGAACAATTGGTAGAGGCTGTGAGGCAACCTGGGCCCAGCAGACCCCAGAGAACAGCCACATTCGCTGGTGCTGGAACAAGGTCCTTAAGGGTGAATACTGGTGTCAGATGTGTGTTGTGATTTTCCATAATCCCTGAAACACTGCTGCTACACTATCTCACAAGCTTTTTGGGGGTGGGGCTGGCACCTAGCCGCAGTTTCTGGGCTTTGGCAGAAGCAGGGTCCAGCAAGCAATCGTTCCTGGGTGCAGCTGGCATTCTGCCATTGCTCAGTGAGACCCTCCCACAAAGGGGCAGAAAGGGTCAAAGCCCCAGTCCTTCAGAAGTAAGGGGCCAGCCGGGAAAAACAGTCACATCTAAGACAAAACTCAGGAGAGAGGTACTGACTGGGGCTTGATCACGGACAGTGAAAAAGCGGGGAGTGGACAAAAGCTGAAGACAGAGGACCGGTGCAAAATTGCTGATCAGGGAAAACGGAGTTCCAATACTAGAGACTGGGTAGCTTGGTGATGCCATTTTCACTGCTCCAGCGCAAGCGCACATGTAACTATGAGCACCACAACAATCCACCTCTGTAGTCTACCAGCGCCATCTAGTGGAGAACAGAGCTTTTACACTGAGCCCCGCCCAACTGGGCCAACCTCCCTCTTCAAGAACACAAGCCTCACCTCCTGCTTAGTTTCTGGACTATAAAGCACTTCATAGTTTGATATCTAGGGGAAACAAAGTAATTTCAGTCATATTTCAAACTATTAGCAAGTCCATCTATTAAATTTTCTTTTTTCCCTCTTTTTCACTGCTTTTCATTTTGTTGAATACAGAAAGAGAAAAAATTATTTTTAATATTTATTAAAAATATTTTAAATTTTTTTTTACTATATTTTTTACTTTCATGCAATTTTTTTCAAAATCTATTTTACTTCCATAATTTTATTTTGGTCTACCACAGTGTATTCACTTTTTCAAACTTTCAAACGATTTCCTTTTTTGTTCTTTTTTTCCCTTTTCCCTTTTTCATTTCTTTTCTTTATCTTGAATACAGAAGGAGAAAAAATTCATTTTTATTTTTAATTTTTACTAAAAATATTTTTCTGTAGATTTTTTCTACTACATTCTTTACTTTTTTGTAAAGTTTTTCAACTTCTATGTTACTTCCATTCTTTCATTTTACTCTAAGTCAGTATATTCATTTTTTCAAATTCTCAAATGATTTCCTTTTTTTTTCTTTTTTCCCCTTTTTTTCTCTAATCTATCAAACCACTTTCAACACCCAGATGAAAACACACCTAGGATCTAGCATCATTTATTTGATTTTGTGTATGTGTGTTTATAATTTTTTGACTTTAAGATTTTTTAATTTTAATATTTCTACCTCATTAATTCTTTTTCTCCATTCTAAATGACAAAACGAAGGAATTCACACCAAAAGAAAGAGCACGAAGAAATGACATCCAGGGATTTAACCAACACAGATAAAACCAAGATATCTGAACCAGAATTTAGAATCACGATAATAAGAATACTAGCTGAGTCAAAAATAAACTAAAATCCCTTTCTGCAGAGATAAAAGAAATGAAAACTTGTCAGGATGAAATAAAAAATGCTATAGCTGAGCTGCAATCATGGATGGAGGCAGTGGCACAAAGGATGGATGAGGCAGAACAGAGAATCAGCGATATAGAGGACAAACTTATAGAGAATAGCGAAGCAGAAAAAAAGAGGGAGATTAAGGCAAAAGGGCACAATTTAAGAATTAGAGAAATCAGTGACTCATTAAAAAGGAACAACATCAGAATCATAGGGGTCTCAGAGAGGGAAGAGAGAGAAATAGGGGTAGAAGTGTTATGTGAGCAAGTCACACAGAAAACTTTCCTAACCTGGGGAAAGATACACACATCAAAATCCAGGAAGCACAGAGGACCTCTATTAGATTCAACAAAAACTGACCATCCACAAGGCATATATCATAGCCAAATTCACAAAATACTCAGACAAGGAGAGAATCATGAAAGCAGCAAGGGAAAAAAAAGTCCCTAACCAACAAGGGAAGACAGATCAGGTTTACAGCAGACCTATCCACAGAAACTTGGCAGACCAGAAAGGAGTAGCAGGATATATTCAACGTGCTGAATCAGAAAAATATGCAGCCAAGAATTCCTACCCAGCAAGGCTGTCATTCAAAATAGGAGAGATTAAAAGTTTCCCAGACAAAAAAAATTAAAGGAGTTTGTTACCACTAAACCAGCCATGCAACAAATTTTAAGGGGGGCCCTCTGAAGGGAGAAAAGATGAAAATATACACAAACAAACAAACAAACAAACAAACACCAAAAGCAACAAAGACTAGAAAGGACCAGACAACACCACCAGAAATTCCAACTCTACAAGCATCATAATGGCAATAAATTCATATCTTTCAGTAATCACTCTAAACGTCAATGGACTCAATGCTCCAGTCAAAAGACATAGGGTAACAGAATGGATAAGAAAACAAGACCCATCTATACGCTGTTTATAAGAGACCCACTTTAGACCTAAAGACACCTTCAGATTGAAAATAAGGGGATGGAGAACCATCTATCATGCTTATGGTCAACAAAAGAAAGGCAGAGTAGCCATACTTATATCAGACAATCGAGACGTTAAAGACTGTATCAAGAGATGAAGAAGGGCATTATATCATATTCAAGGGGTCTATCCACCAAGAAGACCTAACAATTGTAAACATTTATGCACCAAATGTGGAACACCCATATATATAAGTCAATTAATCACAAACATAAAGAAACTCATTGATAATAATTCCATAATAGTAGGGGACTTCAACACCCCACTCACAGCAATGCACAGATCATCTAAACAGAAAATCAACAAGGAAACAATGGCTTTGAATGACACACTGCACCAGATGGACTTAACAGATATATTCTGAACATTTCATCCTAAAGCAGCAGAATATACATCCTTCTCCAGTACACATAGAACATTCTCCAGAATAGATCACATACTGGGACACAAATCAGCCCTCAACAAGTACAAAAAGATCGAGATCACACCGTGCATATTTTCAGACCACAACGCTATGAAACTCGAAATCAACCACAAGAAAAAATTTGGAACAGTAACAAATACTTAGAGACTGAAGAACATCCTACTAAAGAATGAATGGGCTAACCAAGCAGTTAAAGAGGAAATTAAAAAGTATATGGAAGCCAATGAAATAATAACACCACAACACAACATCTCTGGGACGCAGCAAAGGCAGTCATAAGAGGAAAGTATAGAGCAATCCAGGCCTTCCTAAAGAAGGAAGAAAGAGCTCAGATACACAGCTTAACCTTAAGCCTTAAGGAGCTGGAAAAAGAACAGCAAATAAAACCTCAAACCATCAGAAGACAGGAAGTAATAAATTTTAGAGCAGAAATTAATGCTATGGAAACCAAAAAAAAAAAAAAAAAGTAGAAAAGATCAATTAAACCAGAAGCTGGTTCTTTGAAAGCATTAACAAAATTGATAAACCAATAGCCAGTTTGGTCAAAAAGAAAAAGGAAAGGACCAAAATAAATAAAATCAAGAATGAAAGAGGAGAGATCACAACGAACACAGCAGAAATAAAAACACTAATGAGAGAATATTATGAGCAATTATATGCCAATAAAATGGGCAATCTGGAAGAAATAGACAAATTCCTAGAAACATATAAACTACCAAAACAGAAACAGGAAGAAGAGAAAATTTGAACAGACCCATAACCAGTAAAGAAATCGAATTAGTAATCAAAAATCTCCCAAAAAAACAAGTCCAGGGACAGAAGGATTTCCAGGAGAGTTCTACCAAACATTTATGGAAGAGTTAACACCTATTATCTTGAAGCTGTTCCAAAAAAATAGAAATGGAAGGAAAACTTCCAAACTCTTTCTATGAAGCCAGCATTACCTTGATTCCAAAACCAGACAGAGACCCCACTAAAAAGGAGAACTATACACCAATTTCCCTGATGAACATGGATGCAAAAATCCCCAACAAGATATTAGCCAGCCAGATCCAACAATACATTAAAAAAAAATATTCACCATGTCCAAGTGAGACTTACACCTGGGATGCAGGGCTGGTTCAATATCTGCAAAACAATTAACGTGATTCATCACATCAATAAAAGAAAGGACAAGAAACATATGATCCTTTCAACAGATGCAGGGAAAGCATTTGACAAAATACAGCATCCTTTCTTGGTGAAAACCTTCAAGAAAGTAGGGATAGAAGGAGCATACTTCGAGATCATAAAAGCCATATATGAATGACCCAATGCTAATATCATCCATTAGGGGGAAACTGAGAGCTTTCCCCCTAAGGTCAGGAACAACACAGGGATGTCCACCCTTGACACTGTTATTCAACATAGTATTGGAAGTCTTAGCCTCTGCATTCAGACAACACAAACAAATAAAAGGCATCCAAATCATCCAGGAGGAGGTAAAACATTCACTCTTTGCAGATGACATGATACTCTATATGAAAACCCCAAAAGATTCCACCAAAAAACTGTCAGAATTGATTCATGAATTTAGCAAAGTTGCAGGATATAAAATCAATGCACAGAAATAGGTTACATTCCTATACACCAACAATGAAGCAACAGAAAGAAAATCAAGGAATTGATATCACTTACAATTGCACCAAAAAACATAAAATACCTAGGAATAAATCTAACCAAAGAGGTTAAAAATCTATACACTAAAAACTATAGAAAGATTGTTTATGAAATTGAAGAAAACATGAAAAAATGGGAAAAGATTCCATGCTCCTGGATAGGAAGAAAAAATATTCTTAAAATGTCAATACTACCCAAAGCAATCTACATATTCAATGCAATCCCTATCAAAATAACACCAGAATTTTTCACAGAGCTAGAACAAATAAACCTAAAATCTCTGGGGAACCAGAAAAGACCCCAAATAATCAAAGCAATCTTGAAAAAGAAAACCAAAGCAGGAGGTATCACAATCCCGGACTTCAAGCTATACTACAAAGCTGTAATCATGAAGACAGTATGGTACTGGCACAAGAACACTCAGATCAATGGAACAGAATAGAGAACCCAGAAATGGACCCACAAATGAATGGCCAACTAATCCTTGAGAAAGCAGGAAAGAATATCCAATGCAATAAAGACAGTCTCTTCAGCAAGTGGTGGTGGGAAAACTGGACAGTGACATGCAGAAGAATGAACCTGGACCACTTTCTTACCCCATACACAAAAATAAACTCAAAATGGATGAAAGACCTCAATGTAAGACAGGAAGCCATCAAAATCCTCGAGAAGAAAGCAGGCAAAAACCTCTTTGATCTTGGTCGCAGCAACTTCTTACTCAACACGTCTCCGGAGGCAAGGGGAAAAAAAAAGCTAAAATGAACTACTGGGACCTCATCAAAATAAAAAGCTTCTGCACAGTGATGGAAACAATCAGCAGAACTAAAAGGCAAGTGAAAGAATGGGAGAATATATTTTCAAACAACATATCAGATAAAGGGCTAGTAGTATCCAAAATCTATAAAGAACTTATCAAACTCAACACCCAAAACAACAAATAATCCAGTGAAGAAATGGGCAAAAGACATGAATAGATACTTCTCCAAAGAAGACATCCAGATGGCCAACCGACACATGAAAATATGCTCAACTTCACTCATGATCAGGGGAATACAAATCAAAACCACCATGAGTTACCACCTTACACCTGTCAGAATGGCTAACATTAACAACTCAGGCAACAACAGATGTTGGCGAGGATGTGGAGAATGAGGATCTCTTTTGCATTGTTGGTGGCAATGCAAGCTGGTGCAGCCACTCTGGAAAACAGTATGGAGGTTCCTCAAAAAATTAAAAATTGAACTACCCTACGACCCAGCAATTGTACTACTAGGTATTTATCCAAGGGATACAGGTGTGTTGTTTTGAAGGGACACGTGCACCCCACTGTTTACAGCAGCACTATGAACAATAGGCAAAGTATGGAAAGAGTACATATGTCCATGGATGGATAAATGGATAAAGAAGAGGTGGTATATATATACAATGGAATATTACTCAGCAATGAAAAACAATGAAATCTTGCCATTTGCAACTATGTGGATGGAACTGGAGGGTATTATGCTAAGTGAAATTTGTCAGTCAGAGAAAGATAAATATCATATGACTTCACTCATATGAGGACTTTAAGAGACAAAACAGATTAACATAAGGGAAGGGAAACAAAAATAATATAAAAACTGGGGGGGGAGGTACTAAACATAAGAGGCTCATAAATATGGAGAACTGAGGATTACTGGAGGGATTGTGGGAGGGGGGATGGGTTAAATGCGTAATGGGCATTAAGGAATCTACTTCTGAAATCATTTTTGCACGATATGCTAACTAATTTGGATATAAATTTTAAAAATTTTTTAAATAATAATAATAAGAATAAATATAAACTCAAAATGGATGAAAGACTTAAATGTAAGACAGGAAGCTATCAAAATTTTAGAGGAGAAAACAGGCAATAACTCTTAGACCTTGGCCACAGCAACTTCTCACTCAACACATCTCTAAAGGCAAGGGAAACAAAAGCAAAAATAAATTATTGGGACATAATCAAGACAAAAACCTTCTGCACAGTGAAGGAAACAATCAGCAATCTAAAAGGCAACTGGCGGAATGGGAGAAGATATTTGCAAATGACATACTGGATAAATGGTTAGTATACAAAATCTATAAAGGACTTGTCAAACTCAACACCCAAAAAATAAATAATCCAGTGAGGAAATGGGCAAAAGACATGAATATACACTCTTAAAGAAGGCATCCAGATGGCAAAAAGACACATGAGATGATGCTCATCATCAGTCATCATGAAGGAAATACAAATCAAAACCACAATGAGACACCACCTCACACGTGTCAGAATGGCTAAAATTAACAACTCACCAATGACAGATGTTGGTGAGGAGTGGAGAAAGAGTATCTCTTTTGCATTGCTGGTGGGAATGCAAACTGGTGCAGCCACTCTGGAAAACAGTATGGAGGTTCCTCAAAAAATTAAAAATAGAACTACCCTAAGATCCAGCAATTTCAGTACTAGATATTTATACAAAGGATACAGGAATGCTGATTTGAAGGGGCACATGTACCCCAATGTTTATAGCAGCACTATCAATAATAGCCAAATTATGGAAAGACCCCAAATGTCCATTGACTGATAAATGGATAAAGAAGATATAGTGTGTGTCTGTGTGTGTGTCTATATATATATATATATATATATATATATATATATATATACACATATATATGGATTTAATTATATATGTGTGTGTGTGTGTGCATATATATCTCTATATCTATATCTGATGAAATATTACTCGGCCATCAAAAAGAATGAAATCTTGCCATTTGCAACAATGTGGATGGAACCAGAATGTACTATGGTAAGTGAAATAAGTCTGTCATAGAAAGATAAATATCATATGTATTCACTCATATGTGTAATTTAATAAAGAAAACAGATGAACATAAGGGAAAGGAAGCAAAAATAACATACAATCTGAGAGGGTGACAAACCAGAAGAGACTCTTCAATACGGAGATCTGAAGGTTGCTGGCAGGGTATTTGGTGGAGGGATGGGCTAAATGGATGAGGGGCATTAAGGAGGGCACTATCTTGGATGAGCCATGGGTGTTATATGTAAGTGATAGATCACTAAATTCTATTCCCGAAATCATTATTACACTATATGTTAACCAGCTTGGATTTAAATTTTTAAAAATAATAAATTGGAAGATGGCGGCGTAGAAGGATGCTGGGCTCACCACACGTCCTGCTGATCACTTAGATTCCACCTACACCTGCCTAACTAACCCAAAAAACCACCAGAACTAGCAGAATGGAGTCTCCGGACCCAAGCGCACACGAGAGGCACACAGAAGAGGGTAGGAAGGTCGGCGAGGCGGTGTGTGCTCCACGGACTGGCGGGAGGGAGCCAGGGCGGAGGGGCGGCCCCCCGGCCAAGCAGAGCCCCCGAGTCTGGCTTGCAAAAGCAGAGGGGCCAGACAGAGTGTGTTCTGACAGCAAGCAGGACTTAGGATCTGGGAGGTCATAAGTTAACAGCTCTGCTCAGAAAGCAGGAAGGCTGGAGGACAAAGGGAGGGAGAGTTGCTGAGCCCTGGGATGACAGAGCTCAGTTTGGCGGGGAACAAAGGCGCTCACCAGCGCCATCTCCCTCACCCATCCCCCAGCCAAAATCCCAAAGGGAACCAGTTCCTGCCAGGGAACTTACTTGCTCCATGCAAACACCCAACCCTGTGCTTCTGTGGAGCCACCCCTCCAGCAGCAGGTCTGACTCCCTCCTGCTGCCACAGGGCCCCTCCTGAAGTGGATCACCGAAGGAGAAGCGAGCTAAGCCTGCCCCTCCTGCCCCCGTGCACCTTGCCTACCCACCCCAGCTAATACGCCAGATCCCCAAGCTCCACAAGCCTGGCAGTGTGCAAGTAGCCCAGACGGGCCACGCCACCCCACAGTGAATCCCGCCCCTAGGAGAGGGGAAGAGAAGGCACACACCAGTCTGACTGTGGCCCCAGCAGTGGGCTGGGGGCAGACATCAGGTCGGACTGCGGCCCCGCCCACCAACTCCAGTTATTCACCACAGCACAGGAGAAGTGCCCTGCAGGTCCGCACCACTCCAGGAACTATCCAAAATGACGAAACGGAAGAATTCCCCTCAGAAAAATCGTCCAGGAAATAACAACAGCTAATGAACTGATCAAAAAGGATTTAAATAATGTAACAGAAAGTGAATTTAGAAAAATAGTCATAAAATTAATCGCTGGGCTTGAACAGTATAGAGGACAGCAGAGAATCTCTTGCTACAGAGATCAAGGGACTAAGGAACAGTCAGGAGGAGCTAAAAAAAAAAAACTATAAACGAGCTGCAAAATAAAATGGAAATGACGACGGCTCAGATTGAAGAGGCAGAGGAGAGAATAGGTGAACTAGAAGATAAAATTATGGAAAAAGAGGAAGCTGAGAAAAAGAGAGATAAAAAATCCAGGAGTATGAGGGGAAAATTAGAGAATTAAGTGATACACTAAAAAGAAATAATATACGCATAATTGGTATCCCAGACGAGGAAGAGAGAGGGAAAGGTGCTGAAGGTGTACTTGAAGAAATAATACCTGAGAACTTCCCTGAACTGGGAAGGAAAAAGGCATTGAAATCCAAGAGGCACAGAGAACTCCCTTCAGACGTAACTTGAATCGATCTTCTGCATGACATATCATAGTGAAACTGGCAAAATACAAGGATAAAGAGAAAATTCTGAAATCAGCAAGGGGTAAACGTGCCCTCACATATAAAGGGAGACCTATAAGACTCCTGACTGATCTCTCTTTTGAAACTTGGCAGGCCAGAAAGAATTGGCACAAGATCTTCAATGTATTGAACAGGAAAAATATGCAGCCTAGAATCCTTTATCCAGCAAGTCTGTCATTTAGACTAGAAGGAGAGATAAAGGTCTTCCCAAACAAACAAAAACTGAAGGAATTCGTCACCACTAAACCAGCCCTACAAGAGATCCTAAGGGGGATCCTGTGAGACAAAGTACCAGAGACATCACTACAAGCATAAAACATACAGACATCACAATGACTCTAAACCCGTATCTTTCTATAATAACACTGAATGTAAATGGATTAAATGCACCAACCAAAAGACATAGGGTATCAGAATGGATAAAAAAACAAGACCCATCTATTTGCTGTCTACAAGAGACTCATTTTAGACCTGAGGACACCTTTAGATTGAGAGTGAGGGGATGGAGAACTATTTATCATGCCACTGGAAGCCAAAAGAAAGCTGGAGTAGCCATACTTATATCAGACAAACTAGACTTTAAATTAAAGGCTGTAACAAGAGATGAAGAAGGGCATTATATAATAATTACAGGGTCTATCCATCAGGAAGAGCTAAGAATTATAAATGTCTATGCGCCGAATACCGGAGCCCCCAAATATATAAAACAGTTACTCACAAACATAAGCAACCTTATTGAGAAGAATGTGGTAATTGCAGGGGACTTTAACACTCCACTTACAGAAATGGATAGATCATCTAGACACACGGTCAATAAAGAAACAAGGGCCGTGAATGATACATTGGATCAGATGGACTTGACAGATATATTTAGAACTTTGCATCCCAAAGCAACAGAATGTACTTTCTTCTCGAGTGCACATGGAACATTCTCCAAGATAGATCATATACTGGGTCACAAAACAGCCCTTCATAAGTATACAAGAATTGAAATTATACCATGCATACTTTCAGACCACAATGCTATGAAGCTTGAAATCAACCACAGGAAAAAGTCTGGAAAACTTCCAAAAGCATGGAGGTTAAAGAACACCCTAGTAAAGAATGAGAGGGTCAACCAGGCAATTAGAGAAGAAATTTAAGAATATATGGAAACAAACGAAAATGAAAAGACAACAATCCAAATGCTTTGGGATTCAGCGAAGGCAGTCCTGAGAGGAATATACATTGCAACCCAGGCCTATCTCAAGAAACAAGAAAAATCCCAAATACAAAATCTAACAGCACACCTAAAGGAAATAGAAGCAGAACAGCAAAGGCAGCCTAAACCCAGCAGAAGAAGAGAAATAATAAAGATCAGAGCAGAAATAAACAATATAGAATCTAAAAAAACTGTAGAGCAGATCAACGAAACCAAGAGTTGGTTTTTTGAAAAAATTAACAAAATTGACAAACCTCTAGCCAGGCTTCTCAAAAAGAAAAGGGAGATGACCCAAATAGATAAAATCATGAATGAAAATGGAATGATTACAACCAATCCCTCAGAGATACAAACAATTATCAGGGAATACTATGAAAAATTATATGCCAACAAATTGGACAACCTGGAAGAAATGGACAAATCCCTAAACACCCACACTCTTCCAAAACTCAATCAGGAGGAAATAGAAAGCTTGAACAGACCCATAACCAGCGAAGAAATTGAATCGGTTATCAAAAATCTCCCAACAAATAAGAGTCCAGGACCAGATGGATTCCCAGGGGAGTTCTACCAGACGTTTAAAGCAGAGGTAATACCTATCCTTCTCAAGCTATTCCAAGAAATAGAAAGGGAAGGAAAACTTCCAGACTCATTCTATGAAGCCAGTATTACTTTGATTCCTAAACCAGACAGAGACCCAGTAAAAAAAGAGAACTACAGGCCAATATCCCTGATGAATATGGATGCAAAAGTCCTCAATAAGATACTAGCAAATCGAATTCAACAGCATATAAAAAGAATTATTCACCATGATCAAGTGGGATTCATTCCTGGGATGCAGGGCTGGTTCAACATTCGCAAATCAATCAACGTGATACATCACATTAATAAAAGAAAAGATAAGAACCATATGATCCTGTCAATCGATGCAGAAAAGGCCTTTGACAAAATCTAGCACCGTTTCTTAATAAAAACCCTTGAGAAAGTCGGGATAGAAGGAACATACTTAAACATCATAAAAGCCATTTATGAAAAGCCCACAGCTAACATCATCCTCAACGGGGAAAAACTGAGAGCTTTTTCCCTGAGATCAGGAACATGACAGGGATGCCCACGCTCACTGCTGTTGTTTAACATAGTGTTGGAAGTGCTAGCATCAGCAATCAGACAACAAAAGGAAATCAAAGGCATCAAAATTGGCAATGATGAAGTCAAGCTTTCGCTTTTTGCAGATGACATATTATACATGGAAAATCGATAGACTCCACCAAAAGTCTGCTACAACTGATACATGAATTCAGCAAAGTTGCAGGATACAAAATCAATGTACAGAAATCAGTTGCATTCTTATACACTAACAATGAAGCAACAGAAAGATAAATAAAGAAACTGATCCCATTCACAATTGCACCAAGAAGCATAACATACCTAGGAATAAATCTATCCAAAGATGTAAAAGATCTGTATGCTGAAAACTATAGAAATCTTATGAAGGAAATTGAAGAAGATATAAAGAAATGGAAAAACATTCCGTGCTCATGGATTGGAAGAATAAATATTGTCAAAATGTCAATACTACCCAAAGCTATCTACACATCAATGCAATCCCAATCAATTGCACCAGCTTTCTTCTCGAAACTAGAACAAGCAATCCTAAAATTCATATGGAACCACAAAAGGCCCCGAATAGCCAAAGTAATTCTGAAGAAGAAGACCAAAGCAGGAGGCATCACAATCCCAGACCTTAGCCTCTACTACAAAGCTGTCATCATCAAGACAGCATGGTATTGGCACAAAAACAGACACATAGACCAATGGACTAGAATAGAAACCCCAGAACTAGACCCACAAATGTATGGCCAACTCATCTTTGACAAAGCAGGAAAGAACATCCAATGGAAAAAAGACAGTCTCTTTAACAAATGGTGCTGGGAGAACTGGACAGCAACATGCAGAAGGTTGAAACTAGACCACTTTCTCACACCATTCACAAAAATAAACTCAAAATGGATAAAGGACCTGAAGGTGAGACAGGAAACCATCAAAACCCTAGAGGAGAAAGCAGGAAAAGACCTCTCTGACCTCAGCCGTAGCAATCTCTTACTCAACACATCCCCAAAGGCAAGGGAATTAAAAGCAAAAATGAATTACTGGGACCTTATGAAGATAAAAAGCTTCTGCACAGCAAAGGAAACAACCAACAAAACTACAAGGCAACCAATGGAATGGGAAAAGATATTTGCAAATGACATATCAGACAAAGGGCTAGTATCCAAAATCTATAAAGAGCTCACCAAACTCCACACCCGAAAAACAAATAACCCAGTGAAGAAATAAATGGGCAGAAAACATGAATAGACACTTCTCTAAAGAAGACATCCGGATGGCCAACAGGCACATGAAAAGATGTTCAATGTCGCTCCTTATCAGGGAAATACAAATCAAAACCACACTCAGATATCACCTCACACCAGTCAGAGTGGCCAAAATGAACAAATCAGGAGACTATGGATGCTGGCGAGGATGTGGAGAAACGGGAACCCTCTTGCACTGTTGGTGGGAATGCAAATTGGTGCAGCTACTCTGGAAAACAGTGTGGAGGTTCCTCAGAAAATTAAAAATAGACCTACCCTATGACCCAGCAATAGCACTGCTAGGAATTTACCCAAGGGATACAGGAGTACTGATGCATAGGGGCACTTGTACCTCAATGTTGATAGCAGCACTCTCAACAATAGCCAAATTATGGAAAGAGCCTAAACGTCCATCAACTGATGAATGGATAAAGAAATTGTGGTTTATATACACAATGGAGTACTACAGGGCAATGAGAAAGAACAAAATATGGCCCTTGTAGCAACGTGGATGGAACTGGAGAGTGTGATGCTAAGTGAAATAAGCCATACAGAGAAAGACAGATACCATATGTTTTCACTCTTATGTGGATCCTGAGAAACTTAACAGAAACCCATGGGGGAGGGGAAGGAAAAAAAAAGAGGTTAGAGTGGGAGAGAGCCAAAGCATGAGAGACTCTTAAAAACTGAGAACAAACTGAGGGTTGATGGGGGGTGGGAGGGAGGGGAGGGTGGGTGATGGGTATTGAGGAGGACACCTTTTGGGATGAGCACTGGGTGTTGTATGGAAACCAATTTGACAATAAATTTCATATATTAAAAAAAATAAAAATTAATAATAATAATAAATTAATTTCAAAAAATGTGAGACCCATATGAACAATGGAATATAATGGTAGCACATATAAACAACAAATACTAAATGTACTTGACATAGGTAAGAGCTTCCAAAGTAAAACCTAAAATTCATAAGCCATGAAAAGAAACACCAAGAGACTTAAGTATACATTAATTTTAAACTTCTATGTAATAAAATTTCTCATTGATAAAGTTAGAGATAAGCCACAGACTGGGATTTATAAGCAAAATGTTAATGTTTCTGACAGATAAAGGGTTATATGAATCAGTAACTAAAAGATTAAACAAAATACAAAATTGAACAAAGGATTAAAAAAACAATTCAGAGAACATTAAAAATGAATAATAAACATAAATTCATACTCAACCTCAATAGCAATTAGAGATATATATGTTAAAATAACCAGACATCTACATTTAAAAGTATTGAAAGGTAACTAATACATTGATTTAAAAGTTAGCTATTGTTAGGGTTGGGGGAAGAAAACAATATTGATAAGGATTGTGATAGGAACAAAATTTCTGCTGGATATCATTATTTACTTTATTTTTGAACTTTTTATTTTCTAGGGGGTCCCAGCATTCCTCCAAAACTAAATACTCTTTCATTATTCCCTGTCTCAGCAAACATTACCATCATCCATCCAACTGCATAATCAGAAGACTAGAAATCATCTTTCATATCTCCCTCTCCAATATCTCCATATTCGTCTATTCAAATTTCTACCAATTTAACCCCCCAAGCCCTTTTCAAAACATCATTTCTCTTCACATGTCCTCTATAACTCCACTGAAAGCTATCATGAACTCATTCTTAACCACTGCTAAAGCCTCATTCACACAAGAAATATTTATTAAGCATCTATCTTGTATATGATACAGTGCTAACTGGTTTCTTTGAATTTACTTGTCTCCTTCTAAATCATTCTACACACTGCAGCCAAGTTTAGCATTTCAAAACTTGATTTTTTCAGCAGTTGCCCACCACCTTAAATACCTTGGTGGTTTCAAAGTACAGACATACCTTGGATATTGCAGATTTGGTTCCAGACCACTGTAATCAAACAAATATTGCAATAAAGTGAGTCAAATAAAATTTTTGGTTTCCCAGTGTATATGAAAGTTATGTTTACACTATACTGTAGTCTATTAAGTTTGCAATGGCATTATGTCTAAAAGAACAACGTATGTACCTTAATTTTTAAAAATACTTTATTGCCAAAAAATTAAAAAAATACTTTATTTCTAATCATCATCTGAGCTTTCAGTGAGTCATAATCAATGATCACAGGTCACCATAACAAATAAAGTAATAATGAAAAATCTTGAAATGTGAGAATTACCAAAACATGACACAGGGTTGCCACGAACTTTCAATTTGTAAAAAATACAATATCTGCAAAGTGCAAGCAAGTGAAGTACAATAGAATGAAGTGTATCTATAATCTTAAGGAAATTAATAATTATTAACCTAGGCAAAAATTAACTGCATAATCAGGCCCAAACTACTTTTTCAGCCCTATATTTACATCAGTCTCAGGTCTACCATAATCTCATGCTACATGGTCCTCCTTTCAGATCCCACAATGCACTATATTGTTTATTTTGCATTGACATCATATCCCCACAAACTCAATTGTCATTTGCCTAGTAAACTCTTTAAAAAAATAAAGAATTCAGAACAAATAGAAAGCATTGTATAATAATTTGGCAAACTGGTGCAGCCACTCTGGAAAACAGTGTGGAGGTTCCTCAAAAAATTAAAAACAGATCTACCCTATGACCCAGCAATAGCACTGCTAGGAATTCACCCAAGGGATACGGGAGTGCTGATGCACAGGGGCACTTGTAACCCAATGTTTATAGCAGCACTTTCAACAATAGCCAAATTATGGAAAGAGCCTAAACGTCCATCAACTGATGAATGGATAAAGAAATTGTGGTTTATATACACAATGGAGTACTACAGGGCAATGAGAAAGAACGAAATATGGCTCTTTGTAGCAACGTGGATGGAACTGGAGAGTGTGATGCTAAGTGAAATAAGCCATACAGAGAAAGACAGATACCATATGTTTTCACTCTTATGTGGATCCTGAGAAAATTAACAGAAGACCATGGGGGAGGGGAAGGAAAAAAAGTTAGAGAAGGAAGGAGCCAAACCATGAGAGACTCTTAAAAACTGAGAACAAACTGAGGGTTGATGGGGGGTGGGAGGGAGGGGAAAGTGGGTGATGGGCATTGAGGAGGGCACCTGTTGGGATGAGCACTGGGTGTTGTATGGAAACCAATTTGATCATAAATTTCATAAAAAAGAATAAATTAAACATTTTTTAAATAAAAAATAAAAATTAAAAAAGAAAACATTATATAATAATTTGTATTTATAATCAAATACACCAATAATTGCATTATATATAAACTGACTCAGTTATCTGAATAAAGGCAAATATTTTCAGACTGAATGCACAAAAACTATGTTACAAGACATAACATCTAAAATACAAGGATGCAGAAAGTTTGAAAATAAAAGGTTGGAAAGAGATACACCAAACATTAATTTTAAAAAAGCTAATTTGATTCTACATGTAAGTAAAATAATATGGTATTTGTCTTTCTCTGACTTGCTACACTTAGCATAATACCCTTTAGGCCCATCCATATTGTTTCACATGTCAAGATCTCTTTCTTTTTATGGCTAAGTAATATTTCACTGTGTATATATACATATTCCTTATCTATTCATCTATCACTAGACATTTGGATTGCTTCCATCTTAACTATTGTAAATAATGCCACAATAAACATAAGGGCACATGTATCTTTTCAAATTAGTGTTTTTATTTTTATTTTCTTCTGGTAAATATCCAGTAGTGGAATTGCTGTATCATGTAGTAATTCTATTTGTAATAATTTAGGGAACTTCCATACCATTCTCCACAGTATGCACCAATATACATTCCCAAACAAACAAACAAAAACAGACTCTTGAATTCAAAGAGTGAACTGGTGGTTGCCAGGAGGGAGGGAGGTGAGGGGATGGTTGAAGTAGATAAAGGTGGATTCAGAGGTACAAACTTCCAATTATGGAATAAATAAGTTGCAGAGATGACAGGTGCAGCATAGGAAATATAGTCAATAATATTGTAATAAGGTTATATGGTGACTACACTTATCATGGTGAATATTGAGTAATGTATATAATTGTTGAATCAATATGTTGTATATCTGAAACTAATATAACATTGTATGTTAATTATACTTCAATTTTGAAAAAAGAAAGTTGGTTTGGATAAATCAATTATCAGACAAAGTAGACATTAAGACAAACATCATTACCAGCAAAATAAAAAGAGACACTTCAGAATGATAAAAGATTCATTCATGAGAAAGCTGTAACAATTGTAAATTTGTATGTACCTAATGTTGCCTCAAAAGATATGAGTAAGATATGAGATGAAGAAAAACTAGACAAAACCGCAATTAGAAATACACTATCAAAAGGGCACCTGGGTGGCTCAGTTGGTGAAGCATCTGACTCTTGGTTTCAGCTCAGCTGGTGATCTCACGGCTCATGGGATTGAGCCCTCCATCAGGCTCTGTGCTGACTGCATGGAGCCTGCTTGGGATTTCTCTCCCTTTCTCTCTGCCACTCCCTCTCTCTCTCTTTCTCTCTCTCTCTCAAAATAAATAGACTTTTAAAAAATGAAATACATTATCATAGTGGAGGATTTTAATCCATCTTTCTCAGTAACTGATGAAACAAAGAGAAAAAAATCAGTAAGGATATATGGCAACTTAATAACATTAACAAATTGGACCTGTCAGAGATGGAACACTATACTCAACAACTAAAGAATACACACTCTTTTCATAAACACATGTAACATTTACATACACTGAACATATTTTAGGACAAAGGTCAGCGAACTTTTTTGTCAAAAAGTAAAAACTTTAGGCTTTGTGAGTCTCATGATGTTGTTGTCATGTATTTTTCTTTTTTATTAGCCACATTTTAAAACTTTAAAAAAAATAAAAATAAAAAAACAGGGGCTACTGGGTGGTTCAGTCAGTTAAGTGTCTGACTCTTGATTTTGGCTCAGGTCATGATCTCATAGTTCATGAGTTCCAACACTGCATCAGGCTCTGCATTGAACACATGGAGCCTGCTTGAGATTATCCGTCTCCCTCTCTGTCCTTCCCCCCTTCATTCATTCATTCATTCATTCATTCATTCATTCATAAATAAATAAATAAATAAGCAAAAAAAAAAAAAACATGTTTAGATTGAGGGTCATACAAAAACAGTCCATAAACCAGATTTGGCCTATGGACCACAATTTGCTGACTTCTGTTTCAGGCCAAGAAGCAACCCTCAACAAATTTCAAATTAAAATTCTACGGAGTATACTCTGGCCACAGTGCAATTAAGCAAAAAATAAATAATCAAATTACAATTATAAAATCCACATCACTTCAAAATTAAGAAATACACTTCTAAATAACCCTGGGTCTAGGGAAAAAATCACATTAAAAATTAGACACTTTTTAAACTGAATAATATTGAAAACAATACATATGAAAACTTATGGGCTACAGCTAAAGTCATGCACAGAGGAACATTTTTGACCTGAAAAGCATATATTAGCAAGAATAAATGTTGAAAATTAATAAGCTAAGCATCATCTCATTAATCTAAATCAAGTAAAGCAATTAAAGACAAAGAAAGTGGAAGGAATTGAATAAGACCAGAAATGAATGAAACAGAAAGCAAATACACAATGAAGAATATCAACAAAGCAAAATTTGCCTATTTGAAAATAACAAAGTTGATAAACCTTTAGAAGGACCAATGAAGAAAAAAAGAAAAAAAGAACAAATAAAATGTGGAACTTAAAGGATATATAACTACAGGTCCCACAGATATTAAAAATATCATAAGATAGGAGCGCCTGGCTAGCTCAGTCAATAGACCATGTGACTCGGTCTCAGAGTCATGAGTTTAACCCCACGTTGGGTGTAAGGTTTACTTAAAAAAATAATAAATAAACCTTTTAAAAAACATAAGATATGATAAAAAAATTGTATGCCATTGATTTGAAAATATAATTTAAATGTGCAAATTGCTAGCAATGTGCAACTTACCAAAACTGACTCAAGTCAAAATAGAAAATCAGAACAGGGGTGCCTGAGTGGCTCTATCAGTTAAGTGTCTGACTCTTGGTTTCAGCTCAGGACATGATCTCACGATTAGCTAACCCTGTGTCTGGCTCTGTGCTGACAGCACAGAGCCTGCTTGGGATTCTCTCTCCACTTCTCTCTGCCCCTCCCACA
Source organism: Acinonyx jubatus (assembly GCF_027475565.1). Classification (NCBI taxonomy): domain Eukaryota; kingdom Metazoa; phylum Chordata; class Mammalia; order Carnivora; family Felidae; genus Acinonyx; species Acinonyx jubatus. The sequence continues at coordinate 121,627,106 of NC_069389.1, forward strand.
CTCACACAGGCTCTCCCTCTCTCTCTCTCTATCAAAATAAATAAATGAACATTTATAAAAAGAAAATCAGAACAGTACCATAATATTAAATAAATTGAATCTGTAACTTAAAACCCTTTTAAGGACATCACTAAGATGGCAAAGTAGGAGGACCTAGGCTCCATCTCCTCGAAAAGATCATAGATAGCTATTTGTGAACAAAAACAGCTCTGGTACAGCTCAAGAGTCCACTTAAGAAACCAGCAACAGTAGAACGAAAAACCTGAGAATAACTGCACACAAAGGGAAAGATGAACATTTCTTTTGACTATCATCATCCTTTCCTCCAGGCTGGTACTGCTCAGTGCTGGCTGGCACAGCTAGAAGGAGTTCTCCATTCTGGGAAAGGGAGACTGGAGTGAGTGACCATCTTTCCCTTTGAAAGCACCACACAAAGGACCTGCTTTGATTTCACCCTCCCACCCAGACTGGCAAAGCTGAGACATAGAGATATGAGTAGAAACAAGGAAGAAAAGCTGGGGCTACCAGCATAACCCACAACCTGCTCTGCAGAGGACCACAATAGTCTTCCTCATTGAAAAAACCAATGGCCAGGATCATAAACTCCATATAGATTTCACTAGTTATTGTCCCACAGGTAATAGCATTCAAAGATGACAGACACCTGAGTTCTTCCCTGTTCCCTACCCCCAATCTCTGCCAGAGCTCAGAATCCATACCAGCAGCCAGCCACTGATCATCAGGGAAATGTAAATCAAAACTACAGTGAGATATCACCTCACACCTGTCAGACTTTCTTGAAAGCCAACCCATTCTTAGCTTTGAAAAATGTTATTTTGATCATGTCATTTCATGTTTAAAGCCCTTTAATTGGTGTATAACCCTCTTTACTACATAGCATTCAGCTTACCTTCAAATTACTTATTCGAAGTATCCCTTCCCTTTTAGATTGTGAGCTCCAACAGAGTGGGGGCCAGGTCTATCTGATTCCCTATTATATCCTCAACACCTAACACAGTGAAGTGATATATTTAACATACTATCTAATAAATAGATATTAAAATGAAAATAAAAATCTCTGGTATCTCACCAAGAAAAACCAAACACTCAAGAAAGGGGTTCATAAAGTAGAACTTGAAGACATCTGAGAAGTTCTGCAGAGACGGATGACACAGGACCTCCAATAAGTGAATACTGACCTTGTCAATTCTGGCCACAATATTCACAGGTAAATTCTGCCTGGGGCTACAGTACACCAGAACATCTGGAAAGGTGTCACCCATCCATATGAATTGCTTATATGATCCTAAACATCTTTTTATGCGAATACAGGTTATATCTCAAATTATTCCTTTACTTGCCACTGGGAGGTACATGGCAAAGCAACAAAACCATTTATAGACAGAGACTCAGACTCACAAATTAGAGACAGTAATTCAAGAACTAAATCACCAAGGAAGGAGAGACACCCTGTGTAATTTGCACAAGCACCTCAGACTGCTGGCCTGATTTACAACAGGCTCTATTCTAAGAGTGTATTGACTCATAGTCCCTTCCAACTCAGCACCCAGATTCCAAAACACTCACCCTGCAGACAGTGATTCAGAGTCCTGGCACTATGCTATGCTGCTGTGTCCTGCCTCTCATCCAAATAGCTACTTTCAATAGTAGTCCCTGGGGCTGCAGGCAGACAGATGAAGCTGTATGCTAAAGAGTAACTGCAGATTTGTAGTTTGTCTCCAGGGTACATAAGCTATAAACAGGAATGTGCAATGTACATTGTTCAGGCAACCCACCTTTATCTAAAAATGGGAAATCTACAGACAAGATACAAAAATGGAGAAAGGTTATATTCATATATACCAATTTCAGCTTCCAGACCACACTGAGCATGTAAATGTGAGCATTATTATAACATGGATACTGCCATGGATCCCCAAATACTTCTAGAGCCTGTGTCATTTATATATTGCTAAATAGGCACTCAGAAAGCAGGAGGAAATCACTCCTGGAGTAAAAATGAAAATGAGTTCTAAGATTGAGTATTTACTTATTTCTGCCTGGGCGTTACTGCTGCTGGAATGTCACTTGTAACAATGACATACTTCTTGCAAACATTTGGCAAGCATACACCCACTCCCCAAGAGCAAGAGAGTTTCTTTCTCAAATGAACCTCAGCTAAAAACTGAGAAAGAGGGATTGAAAGAAAGCAAGAAATGGGGGAAAGCAATACAGACCACTGAAAATGAAGAATGCTCTTAGTCACCGATGTGGAAGTAGAATAAAGAAAATTAGAGGTTGATTAAAGGATGCAGGCACAAAAATATTGTCAAGACCTTATGTCAGTGAGAGAAAGCAGAAGCTTGAAGGTTAAAGTGGAAGAAAGAGTGAAATTAAGAGAAAGGGAAGAAGAATAACTGTATATGTGGGCAAATTAGACAGGTCAGGAAAACTGGTGGAAAATAAACTTAGCAAAATAAACACAATCATAAAAACAAGTTCAGCTCTTGCAAGTTGGCCCTGGGCAAGTAGAGCTACCAGACACAACACCAGACCAGGATTGCCAATGCTGAGGCAAATCTGAGAAGCCCGTTGAAAAGAAGAAAAGAAACAGGAAGCTAATTTGAAAAATAGGCAGAGGAGGAGTTAAGATGGCAGAGTAGGAGGAGGACCTTATGGTTGTCTCATCCCTTGAACACAGCTAGATAATTATCAAATCATTCTGTACACCCAGGATATTTATCTGAGGACTGAGAGAACAAACTGCACAACTAAAGTGAGAAAAGAGGCCACATCATGGAAGGTAGGAGGTGTGGAGAAAAGAGGCCACATCAAGGAAGGTAGGAGGTGTGGAGATGGAGACATGCTTTGAGAGACAAAAAAATCCCAGATGCTGTAGAGGGGAGGGAGCCCTGATCACAGAGAGAGAGAAATATAAAGCAGCATGCAGGGGATTGCACAAGGAAAAACTTATATACAAAAATAAATTCAAAATGGATGAAAGACCTAAATATAAGACAGGAAACCATCAAAATCCTTGAGAAAAACACAAGCAGCAACTTTTTTTATCTCGGCCATATCAACTCCTTTCTAGACACATCCAGAAGCAAGGGAAACAAAAGCAGAAATGAACTATTGGGACCTCATCAAGATAAAAAGCTTCTTCACAGTGAAGGAAACTATCAACAAAACTAAAAGGCAACCTATGATTTATCAAATAAAGGGTTACTATCCAAAATCTATAAAGAACTTATCAAACTCAATAGACAAAATAAATAAATAAAAGTAATCCAGTTAAGAAATGGGAAGAAGACATGAGTAGACATTTTTCCAAAGAAGACATCCAGATGGCCAATAGATACATGAAAAGATGCCCAAAATCATTCATCATCAGGGAAACACAAATCAAACCCATGATGGGATACCACCTCACATCTGTCAGAATGGCTAAAATCAACAACACAAGATACAACAGGTGTTGGTGAGGATGTGGAGAAAAGTGAACCCTCTTGCACTGTCAATATGAATGCAAACTGGTGCAGCCACTCTAGAGAACAGTATAGAGGTTCCTGAAAAAAAAAAACTAAAAATATAACTACCCTACAACCCAGCAATTAATTGCACTGCTAGGTACTTACCCAAAGGGTACAAAAATACTGATTTGAAGGAGAATGTGTATCCCAATGTTTATAGTAGCATTATCAATAGCCAGTATGGAAAGAGCCCAATATGAATATTACTCAGCCATCAAAACAAATGAAATCTTGCCATTTGCAAGGACATAGATAGAGCTAGAATGATGGTAAGTATAAAGTCAGTCAGAAAGACAAATAGTGTATGATTTCACTCATATGTGGAATCTAAGAAACAAAACAGATGAACACAGGGAAGGAAGAAAAAAGGACAGAGGCAAACCAGGAAAACATATTCTTAAGTATAGAGAACAAACCGAGGATTGATGGAGGAAGGTGGGTGGGAGAATGGTTTAAGTGGGTGATGGGTTTTAATGAAGGTACCTGTCGTGAGTACCGGGAATTATAAAGTAAGTGATGAATCACTAAATTCTTCCTGAAATCAATGTTACACTATATGTTAACTAACTAGAATTTATTTTTTTATTTATTTGGGTTTTATTTATTTTTTATTTATTTTTTTAGATTTATTCTCAAATTAGCTAACATACAGTGTAGTGTAGTGTAGTCTTGGCTTCAGGAGTAGATTCCCATGATTCATTACTTACATACAACACCCAGTGCTCATCCCAAGTGCCTTCCTCAATTCCCATCACCCATTTTCCCCACCCTCATCAACTCTGTTTGTTTTCTGTATTTAAGAGTCTCTTATGGCTTGCCTCCCTCTCTTTTTCTAATTTTTCCTTCCGTTTCCCTATGATCATCTGTTAAGTTTCCCAAATTCCACATATGAGTGAAATTATATGATATCTTTCTCTGGCTGAGTTATTTTGCTTAGCATAATACCATTCAGTTCCATCCATGTTGTTGCAAATGGCAACATTAGAATTACCCTATGACCCAACAATTGCACTACTAGGAATTTATCCAAAGGATACAGGAGTGCTGATTCGAAGCAGCACATGCACCCGAATGTTTATAGCAGCTCTGTCAACAATAGCCAAATTCTGGAAAGAGCCCAAATCAACTGATGAATGGAATAAGGAGATGTGGTATATGTATATATGTATGTGTGTATATAAATATACATATATATAAATGTGTATATATATACATATACACACATACATATATACACACATATACATATATGTATATATGTGTGTATATGTATATATATATATACACATTTATATATAAACACATTTATATATACATATACACACATTTATACACACATATATACACACATATATACACACACATTTATATATACATATACATACATACATATATACATATACATATATGTATATGTGTATATGTATATAAATATATATATACACACACACAATGGTGTATGTATGTATGTATGTATACACACACATAAACACACACACACACAATGGAATACTACTTGGTGATGAAAAAGAATGAAATCTAACTAGAATTTAAATAAAAATGTTGAAACAAAAAGAACAAGTTCAGCTATTTTGGACTTACTAGTGTTTGGTAAATATTCCATCTAGTATTCCTATCAATCTATGTCCAGTATATCTCTCAAACTCATCTTCCTACTCTCTCCTTCTCTCTCCCTCTCTCCAGATACCACCATATCAAAGTGGTACTGGCCTCCTTACATTCACCCTGGCTACTTTTAAACTGCATTAATTCATTCTTCACACATGAACCTGAGGGACCTATTAAAATATCAAATTACTTTACTCCTTTGCTTAAAACTATGGGTGGCTCAGTAGGTTAAGCTTCAGACTCTTGATTTCAGCTCAGGTTATGACTTCATGGTCCCAGCATTAGGCTCCATACTGACAGCACAAAACTTACTTGGGATTTTACCTCCCTGTCTCTCTGACCCTCCCCAGCTTGCACATGGGTGCTCTCTCTCTCTCTCTCTCTCTCTCTCTCTCTCTCTCAAAATAAATAAATAAATAAACTTAAAAAATGATAGCTAAGTCATAAAACATACTTTAAAAATAAAAACACAACCACTATTGCTTTTAAAAAAAAAGAATAGAAAGAGAGAAATATGTCCATGGAGCTGAAACAAACGAAAAAAGAAACTTAGCAATAGCAGGATCTAAAGTCACTCACCTATTAGGAAACATGCAGAGGCGGCCAACTTCTGTGGGAATTGTGGCAGGGTAGCAAAGTTAGATTATTGAAGAAAACCAGAAAGGAAAACAGGAATTTCCTGCCTAATCATTATGATGTTAAAAATCCTATGATGTGTACACAAAGCTGAGATTGGCAACTAAGGTGCTATCAGAGTGGTAGGAAGTAGTATAGATAGCTATGCAACTGAGACTTGCATCACACTATCCATTAGCTCAAAAACTGGACCTTTCATATCCTCATGTAACAAAAGGCCCAAACTGCCAACATAAGCACTTGTTCTGAACTGGGGAGCTGATCAAATGAAACCTAATCCACCCATACGTAAAAGGGAGATGTATAGCAAATAAAATAATTGAATTTTCTCAGTTAAGTTAGTCTTACAGCAAGTTAAAATTCCAAGCCTACAAAAAAGTATTGAAAAAATAATAAATTCAAAAAATGTGATGTTAGAGTCCTAGGGAAATACAGTAATTTGAAAAGGACTTTATTTTTTTTAATTTTTTTTAACATTTATTCATTTTCGAAAAGCAGAGAGAGAGACAGAGCGCGAACGGGGGAAGGGGCAGAGAGAGAGGGAGACAGAAGCTGAAGCAGGCTCCAGGCTCCGAGCTGTCAGCACAGAGCCCGACGCGGGGCTCGAACTCATGGACCGCGAGATCCGACCTGAGCTGAAGTCAGATGCTTAATCGACTGAGCCACCCAGGCGCCCCTGAAAAGGACTTTAAAACAAACTTTTGACATCCTCAAAAAACTGTAGGAATAAACTTATGAAGAGCAAGAACAAGGGATTATAAATAAAAAAGACATGCAAATCAGAAAATGTGTATATTAAAAAATAGAAATCCTATGAATCAAGAGTATAGCCTCTGGAATAAAAGCTCAAAACACAGCATAAACCCTGAACCAGATATGGCTAAGGAAATAATTAGTCAATTTTAAGATATTTCTAAAAACTGGACTTAGAATGAAACACTGAGAGATAAAGAAATTGATAAAATGAAAAAGAAGTTAAGAGACCTGAAGAACAGACTTAGAACCTCTAACCAAAAACTAATAATGGTTCTAGAGGTAGAAAATAATAAGTACAGAAGAGTGATAATGGCACATATATATATGTGTATATATATATATATATATATATGAAATTTATGCTAACTTAAATTATAATAGTGGTGGCAAAAGAAAGATACATGCAGACATAATAAACTAAGAGTTTACCACTTACAGACTTTCAAAAGAGAAAATAATTATAAGAAATAACTATAAGAAAATATGTAATAAATTATAAACTACAAGAATTTTTAAAACTTAAGAGTCCTTCCCAGTTAAATATAGTCAATTGAGCATCAGCATTTGTTTCTGCTTTGTACTGCTTTGTACTAAAGAGGCAGTAAAAGAATTTAATTCACAAACCAACAAAGAGAAAGGGAGATATGATCAAAAAAATTTTTTACAAGACTCCTCTAACCCTATTTGTCACTCAGAATACAAGGAATTAGATATGTGTCCTCCAAGGAAGATACTTAGAATATTAATTTCTGTTGAACCTTCTTAGTCCAAAAGAAAAAACCTACAAACATTGATATCATAGCTCTCAACAAATCAACCTCATCAGATAATATATCTATTCATTCAGCATTTTCAATCAGTTTTTAATGTTCCACTCTTCAATATAAACAACCAACCAAGAAAGAGAATATCCAAGAATGTGGGTAGCCTCTAGATGCTGGAAAAGGCAAGGAAATGCATATTCCCCCAGAGTCTCCAGAAAGGAACACAGCTTTGCCAACACCTTGATTTTAGCCCTGGAAAACCTCCAGAACTATAAGATAAATTTGTATTGTTTTAAGCCACTAGATTTGTGTTAATTTGTTATAGCAACAACAGAAAATTAATACAATATATTATCTGGCTCAGCTATGAATGGCATTAACATAGTCACAATAACACAAAATTAAATCAATATTATACTGCAATTAAGCAGAGTATGAAGGTTGTACAAGATGGGGTTTTCAAAGTACCAAAATCTTTCCACTCTTCCAGAGTGGGAAATTAATAAATAGTGCCTAAATATTTAAAATTAAGAAGGATGACGGCACCTGAGTGGCTCAGTCAGTTAAGCATCTGACTTCAGCTCAGGTCATGATCTCACGGTTTGTGAGTTCGAGCCCCGCGTTTGGCTCTGTGCTGACAGCTCAGAGCCTGGAGCCTGCTTTGGATTCTGTGTCTCCCTTTCTCTTTGCCCTTCTCCTGCTCGTGCTCTGTCTCTATCTCCCAAAAATAAATGTTAAAAAAATTTTTAATTAAGAAGGATCAATATGTTATTTAGGGATATGTTATAAATACCAAATATCTGAAAGGGTATCTTCTGGGAAGAGAGCAGGGAACTACTGCTTTTTTTTTTTCAATAGAAGTGTTGGGAATGGACATCTTGCCTTATTCTGTTTTGTTGTTTTTGTTGTTGTTTAGTATGGTTGACACACAATATTACACTAGTTCCAGGTGTACAACTTAGTGATTTGACAAGTTTATACATTATGCTATCTTCACCACAATTATAGCTACCATGTGTCACATTATATTGCTATTACATTATCATTGACTGTATTCCTTATGCTGTGCCTTTATTCTTGTGGCTTATTCATTCCATAACTGGAGGCTTATATCTCCCTCTCCTCTTCTCTTATTTGACGCAACCCTGCTTCCCCTTACCCTCTGGCAACCATCAGTTTGTTCTGTATATTTATATTTCTGATTCTGCTTTTTGTTTTTTTTTTTAATTCCACTTATGAGTAGACTCACATGGTATTTGTCTTTTTTAGTCATTTAGCATCATATTCGGTCCATCCATATTGTCTCACATGGCACAATCTGATCCTTTTTTATGGCTTCATACTATTTCATTGTGTGCCTGGATGTGCATGTGTGTATGTATATACAACACATTTCTTTATCCATTCATTTACTGTTTTTTGTTTATTGCTCTATTATTTATCCATTCATCTTTTTTTTTTTGGTATTGAGTTGCATAAGATCTTTATATATTTTGGATATTATCTTCTCCCATTCAGTAGGTTGTCTTTTTGTTTTGTTGATGGTTTCCTCTGCTGTGCAAAAGCTTTTTAGTTTGAGATAGCCCCAATAGCTTATTTTTGCTTTTGTTTCCCTTGCCTTAGGAAATATATCTACAAAAATGTTGTTAAAGCCAACATCCATGAAATTATTGCCTGCTTTCCCTTCTAGGATTTTTATGATTTCAGGTCTCACTTTTAGGTCTTCAATCCATTTTGAGCTTATTTTTTTTATGATGTTAGAAGGAGTTCCAGTTTTATTCTTTTACATGTAGCTATCCAGTTTTCCTAGCACCATTTATTGAAAAGACTGTTTTTCCCCATTGTATATTCTTGTCTCCTTTGTCATAGATTAATTGACCATATAACTGTGGGTTTATTTCTGGGCTCTCTATTCTGTTCAATTGATCTAAGTGTTTATTTTTGTGCTGTACTGCTCTATAACAAATTTTGGAGAAATATTTGACTTTAAACTCAATCCTCATATAATTTTGATAAAGGTCAAAACAAATTTAAAAAAATTATAACAGAATATTATGAATAGCTTTAGGTTACTACATTCAAAAACAAAATAAATGGATAAATTTCTATAGAAACAATAGAAGAAATAGCAAACTGGAAGAAATAAAAAATTGAAACAGCAGGTTAAACATACCACCATACCCTGTTGTAAAGAGGAAATGGGGCCACACAAGAATCAAGTCAGTGTTATTAAACTATCATGAAAGTTAATCTTACCTTCTGCAAACTGTTCTAGAAATGAAAAAAGATGAAGAATGACGTAACCCATTTTGTGAGCTTAGTATAATGTTGATTTAAAATTTGAACAGAAATAAAAAAATCAACTTATGAACACAGATAAATTTTTAAAGGAAAAAAACACAAATACAGCCACATATAATACATAATCAACTAGATTTATCCAAGAAATCAAAGTACAGTTCAATATCAAATAATCTATCAATGCAATTCACAATTCTGAAAAAAAGAAAAGGATCCAAAAGAGTTTAATTACCTATAGTAATTTAAAAATATGTATATTAATATCATATCAAAAGAAGTATATGAACATCTCAATAAATGAAGAAAAAAGCATGCAATGAAAGTCTCCTCTTATTCATGATAAAAATCTTAGCATACTAGAGATACAAGGAAACTTCCCTTATTTGATGAACAGTATCTACCAAAATCTATACCAAATGCTGTACTTAATGAAGACACTTTTGAAACAACCTCACTGAAATCAAGAACAAAACTAAAACTGCTGCATCCCTATCACTAAGCAATATTCTTTTGTATGTCCCAGCCAAAACAATTAGAAAAAATAATACAGAAATATAAAAATTTTAAAAGGAATAAAGAATTGCTAATATATTCAGGAGATATGAAAAACTGTAGAAAATTTTAAAAAATAAATAACATAAGAATGAATAAGAATCTTCAAAATTACTATATATAAAATCAACCTACAGATATCAATTTAAAATGTAATAGAAAAAGGATCCCAGTTGAAATGGACATAAAAATAAAAGGCATTTATCAAAAATTATCAAATGAAGCTGAATAAGTACATATCAAAGTATTTATAGTATTAAATGCTTATATTAGATAAGGAAAAAGACCTCAAATCAATGACCTAAGATTGTACCTATGAAATCTGAGATCTAAAAAACATCTTATCTAAGAACTAATCAAGATCTAACAACCTTGAAATGAAAAAAATGAACACATGCTTACACGACCAATTTATGACAAAGGAGGCAAAAATATACAATGGAGAAAAGACAGGCTTTTTAGTAAATGGTTCTGGGGAAACTGGACAACTACATGCAAAAGAATGAAACTGGACCACTTTCTTATACCATACACAAAAATAAACTCAAACTGGATTAAAGACCTAAATGTGAAACCTGAAAAAATAAAATTCCTAGAAGACTACCTATGCAGTAATTTCTTTGATATCAGCCTTAGCAACATTTTTCTAAATATGTCTTCTAAGGCAAGGGAAACAAAAGCAAAAATAAACTATTGGGACTAACACAAAATAAAAAGCTTTCACACAGAGAAGAAAACCATCAACAAAACAAAAAACAACTTACTGAATGAGAGAAGATATCTGCAAATGATATACCTAATAAGGAGTTAATATCCAAAATACATAAAGAACTTATACAACACCAAAAAAAAATCTGATTTTAAAAATGGGCAGAGAACCTGAATAGACATTTTTCCAAAGAAGACATACAATAGCCAAAGACACATGAAAAGGTGCTGAATATCGCTAACCATCAGGGAAATGCAAATCAAAACTTATACCTCTCAGAATGCCTAAGATAAAAAAGACAAGAAATAACAAGTGTTGGCAAGGATGTGGAGCAAAAGGAACTCTTGTGCATTGTTGGTGGTAATGTAAATCGGTATAGTCACTGTGGAAAATGGTGCTGAGATTCCTAAAAAAATTAAAAATAGAAATATATGACCCAATACTTCTACTACTGGGTACTTACCCCTAAAACAAAAACACTAATGAGAAAAGATAAATGTAACCCATATTTATTTGAGCATTTACAATAGCTAAGATATGGATGCAACCCAAGTGTCCATCAATAGTTGAATGAATAAAGATGTGGTGTATATATATATACAATGGAATATTACTCAAACATAAAAGAAAATGAGATGTTGCCATTTGTGACAACATAGATAGCTCTAGAGGGTAATATGCTAAGTGAAATAAGTTAGAATGAGAAAAACAAATACCGTATGATTTTACTTATATGTAGAACTTAAACAAAACCAATGAACAAAGAAACAAACAATAACAACAGACTCTTAAATGCAGAGAACAAACTGATGGCTGACAGAGAAGAGGTGGATGGGGGGGGTGAGTAGGTGAAATAGATAAAGGGATTTAAAAAAAAAAGAAACTTGAAAATGAAGAGCAAATTAAATCCAAAGGAAGCAGAAGAAACAATAAATATAGAATTCAAAGGAAGCAGAAGAAACAATAAATATAGAATTCAATGAAAGAGAAAATAGGAAAACAATTTAATTTTTTTTAACGTTTATTCATTTTTGAGAGAGAGACAGAGTGTGAGCAGGGGAGGAGCAGAGAGATAGAGGGAAATACAGAATCCAAAGCATGCTCCACACTCTTAGCTGTCAGCACAGAGCCCGAAGAAGGGCTCAATCATGAACTGTTAGATCATGACCCGAGCTGAAGTCAGACACTTAATCCACTGAGCCACCCACGCGTCCCAATAGGAAAACAATTTCAAAAAATCTGTGAAACTAAAAGTTAGTATTTTGAGAAGATCAATAAAATTAGTAACTTTCTACAAAGACTGATAGAGGAAAAGAAGGAAGATTACCATTATCAGTAATGAAGACAAGTATGTAATTACAGATCTTACAAACATTAAAAGGATAACAAGGAACTATTATGAACAAATTTATGGAGATAATGTAAATTAAATGAAAAAATTTCTTGTAAGACATAAATTACCAATTCTCAAGAAGAAATAATCTGAATATAGCTTTATCTATTCAATCAATTAAATTCACACTTTAAAACCTTGATCATAAAAAAAATTCCAGACAAAAACACTCCCAAAAGCACAGATGGCTTCAGTAGTGATTTCTACTAAGTGTTTAAGGAAGAAACAGCACCAATTCTACATAAAATCTTCTAGAAAACAGAAGAGGAATAAACACTTCCCAACTTATTTTATGAGACCAGAATAACTATTTGCCAAAATCAAATAAAGTTAAGAAAAGAAAATTAAAGGTCAATATTCCTAATGAACATAGATACAAAAAAAACTTTAACAAAATATTAGCAACTGGAATCAGAAATACATAACAAGGACAATACATCATAACCAAGCAGTTTTATCTTGAGACTGCAAAGGTGGTTCAACACTGGAAAGACGATCACTGTAATTCAGCACATCAACAGACTTAAAAAAAAATCATTTCAAAAGGTACAGAAAAAGCATTTTAAAAAATCCAACATACATTCGTGATAAAATCCCTCAGCAAACTATAGATAGAAGGGAACTCCCTCAGGGGCTCCTGGGTAGCTCAGTCAGTTAAGTGTCAGACTCTTGATTTCAGCTCAGGTCATGATCTCATGGTTCATGGGTTTGAGCCCCACACATCAGGCTCTGCACTGACAGTGCAGAGACTGCTTTGAATCCTGTGTCTCCCTCTCTCTCTACCTTCTTCTCCCCTGCTTGCAGATGCTCTCTCTCTCAAAAATAAATATTTAGAAGGGAACTCCCTCAAACTTGTAAATAACAAGTATAAAAAATCTAAAGCTGATTTCATATTGAATGGTGAATAATGGGGAAAAATAAGATTGCGAGCAAGGCAAAGAGATATCCTTTAACCACTTCTACTGAACATTTTATTAGAGGTCCTATTCAGTGCAAATAAAGCAAAAACAAAACAAAGTATACAAGTTAGAAAAAAGGAAATAAAAATGTGTTTATTTTTACACAACATAATCATCTACATAGAAAATCCAAACAATCTTAAAAAAAGGTACTAGAATTAGTAAGTTTTATAAGATCATGGGATACAGAGTCAATATATAAAAATTAACTGTATTTCTGTATACAATAAACATTCAAAATTTGAAAATTTTAAATGCCATAACATCAAAAATGTAATACTTGGAATAAATTTAACAAAATATATGCAAGACCTATACACTGAAAGCTACAAAAACATTGTTGAGAGAATTTAAAGAGGAAATAAATAATGCAAAACTATACTGTGTTCATATATCAAGAGACTCAAGATTGTAAGATGCAATTTATCTCCAAATTAGTGTATAATTCAACTTAGTCCCATTAAAACTTTCAGCTGGATTTTCGGGGGGAGAAACTGATCAGCTGGTTAAAAAATTTATATGGAAATGCAAAGGACCTATAATAATCTATATATATATGTGTGTGTGTGTGTATATATATATATATATATATATATATATATATATATATATATATTATGAAGAACAAAGCTGAAGTATCCATAATACTTTATTTCAAGATTTACTATAATTCTATAGCAGAGTTTCACAACCTCAACACTATTAACGTTTTGGGCTGGATAATACTTTGTTGTTGGTAGCTGCCTGGCTCCTCCTCACTAGATGCCACTAGCACTCACCTCCAGTAGTGACAATCAGAAATGTCTCCAGACATTGCCAAATGTCTCTTACCCCAAGGGAGGAGGATGGTCCTAGTTGAGAACCAATGAATTACAATATTTGATACAGTGTGGTAATGTTTCAAGGTTACACATATAGATTAAACAGAGAAAAAAGAGTCTAGAAGTAGATCCACATATACATGGTTAATTGATTTTGAACAAAGGTGCCAAGATAATTCAATGAGCAAAGGATAAATCTTGTCAACAAATAATGCTGGAAAAATTAGGCATCCATGTGGAAAAAATACATAGACCTGGAACTTTACCTTGCCCCAAAGACAAAAGTCATCTAGACATACATCAAAGATATTAGTCAAAGAACTTAAACTAAAATTCTACAAGAAAACAAATGAGAAGATCATTTTGAACTTAGTTAAAGCAAAGACTTCTCAGAACACAAAAGGTAAAAGTCATAATAGAAACTCCACATAGAAAATGGAAAGACATCACAGAATGAGAGAAAATATTTTTCAAAACACCTTTTAAAGGATTATAATATTCACTTATCTTACAACTTACTAACAAAAATACAAATATCTCAGTTTTAAAGTGGGAGGAGTACATGGATTGTTCAGTCAGTTAAGCATCTGGCTTCAGCTCAGGTCATGATCTCACAGTTCATGAGTTCCATCCCCACATCAGGCTCTCTGCTGTCAGCACAGAGCCCAGTTCAGATCCTCTGTCTCCCTCTCTCTCTGCCTCTCCCCCACTCTCTCTCTCTCTTTAAAAAATAAACATTAAAAAGTTTAAAATAAAATGGGCAATTTTAATGGACATTTCTCCAAAGAATATGTACAGGTGGACAATTAGCACATGAAAAGATGTTTAATATCATTAGCCATAGGGATATGCAAATTAAACTACAATGAGGTACCACTACATACTGACTAGAATGGCTAAATAAAGACAGGCAAGGCAAGATACAAGGTTAATATACAAAAGTCAATTACCTTATTATATACCAGCAATAAAAAATTTAAATTAAAAAAATTAAAACCCCACAACACTATTGGGAGCTTGGGAACATGACAGAGTAGGAGGACCCTGAGCTCACCCTGTACCATGGTTACAATGAGATATCATCCACATCCAGGTCAATAAACTGGAGAGCAATCCCAAGACTGGCAGAACAAACTCCACAACTAAATATAGAGAAGCTGCTGCATCTGAAAGGTTGGTAGGTCAGAAAGGCAGAGGAAGGCTGCCCACAAGAGGGAGGGAGCTGGTCATGGAGAGGACAGAGAAATGGGCCCTTGCACCAGGGAGCTCCACATAGCATTTGGCTTTAAAGACAAGAGGATCTGAATTCTGTGAGTTTGTATAACCAGTGGGAGGTGAAGCCTGGAGCTTTAACAGCTAGCTAACTCAGCATTGGGCTAGCATGGAGGGCAAGTGATAGCTGGATTATGGCCCTTGAAGAGACAATAGCCTACAGAGATGAGCCAAAATAAAAATGGCAGTTTACACAATGCCTGGGGCAAACAGGAGGCAAATCTGTTCACACTTGTTTTGGAGTGTGTTACGGGACTTCTCCAAAGACAAGGGAGCTGGCAAGCACCATTTTCCTCCCTCACCGTGCCCCACCCCACATAAGCACAGAGACACGTGCAGGAGATGGGGTTATACAGACATTTGCTACCTAATCTGCTAGCAGTACACCACACGCATGAGTTCTGAGGACTCACCCACTCCAAGCCTGCTGGACTTAGCCCTAGACTTAGTGAAAATTTTGTTAAAGCAATGCAGGCACCCTGCCCATCCATTGGGTGCACAGCTGCCATTAGGCACTACACACATCCACTGTGCTGTGCCCAGCCGTGCACCCCCAGCCAATGAGGGTACTGCACTGAGCCACAAGCCGCCAGCTACTGTCATGCACCCCCAGGGACATGGAGCACATGCCCAGCCCTCCTTTGCACATAGCACTCAGTTGCATGCACTTATGTGCCACATGCCCTCAGACACTATAGCATGCTGTGTCCAGCCTCACACGCCCAGCTATCCCAGCATGCAGCCCCCAGCTGCCACAGTGTTTCAGAAGATCCAGCACAGGACTAGTGGCCCAGAACAGATTTTACTAACACTGCCATCCTGTTCCCAAGTTCCCCAGTGGGCATACCCCCTCAGACCTGGCCTGAGTATAACTAACACCACAGAGAATAAGCACAGCCCACAACAGGCAGAAAGTCAGTGAAGACAGCTACACTGAAAGGTAAAGTAATTCAGAGACAATAGTAGGGTATAAGCAACACACATAGGAGACTCTCCTGAAGTATCAGTTTCAAGGGAACAGGAGACACTGCACTGCAGGGTGCTCCAGGATCTCTTCTTCATAAAATCACTACTTTCAAAAGCAGAAAATACAGGTGACTTTATTAACACAGAAACAGGCACAGAGAGGAAGACAAAAATGAGGAGAAAGAGAAATTTATCCTAAATTAAAGAATAGGACAAGGCCATAGCCATAGATCTAAGGGAAGACAACAGAAGTAACACGCTGATAGAGAATTTAAAGCAATCATCATAGCAATAATCACTGGACTTGAGAAAAGAGTAGAGGACATGATGGAGACACTTAACACAGAGGTAAAGAATAACATAGCAGAGATAAGAGGCACAAAAAAAGAAATAAGAAATACACTTGCTATGGGACCTCCTCAAAATAAAAAGCTTCTGCACAGTGAAGGAAACAATCAGCAAAACTGAAAGGCAACCGACAGAATGGGAGAAGATATTTGCAAATGACATATCAGATAAAGGGTTAGTATCGAAAATATATAAAGAACTTATCAAACTAAACACCCAAAAAACAAATAATCCAGTGAAGAAATGGGCAAAAGAAATGAATAGACACTTCTCCAAGGAAGACATCCAGATGGCCAACTGACACATGAAAAAATGCTCAACATCACTCATCATCAGGGAAATACAAATCAAAACCACCATGAGATACCAACTTATACCTGTCAGAATGGCTAACATTAACAACTCAGGTAACAACAGATGTTGGCGAGGATGCGGAGAAAAAGGATCTCTTTTGCATTGTTGGTGGCAATGTGAGCTGGTGCAGCCACTCTGGAAAATAGTATGGAGGTTCCTCAAAAAACTAAAAATAGAACTACACTACGACCTGGCAATTGCACTACTAGGCATTTATCCGTGGGATACAGGTGTGCTGTTTCAAAGGGACACATGCACCCCCATGTTTATAGCAGCACTATCAACAATAGCCAAAGTATGGAAAAAGCCCAAATGTCCATCGATGGATGAATGGATAAAGAATATGTGACATACACACACACACACACACACACACACACACACACACAATGGAGTATTACTCAGCAATCAAAAAGAATGAAATCTTGCCATTTGCAACTATGTGGATGGAACTAGTGGGTATTATGCTAAGTGAAATTAGTCAGTCAGAGAAAGACAAAAATCATATGACTTCACTCATATGAGGACTCTAAGAGACAAAACAGATTGATGGAAGGGAAACAAAAATAATATAAAAACAGGGAGGGGGACAAAACAGAAGAGACTCATAAATATGGAGAACAAACTGAGGGTTGCTGGAGGGGTTGTGGGAGGGGGGATGGGCTGAATGGGTAAGGAACATTAAGGAATCTACTCCTTAAATCATTGTTTCACTATATGCTAACTAATTTGGATATAAATTTTTAAAAAAATAAAAAAATTAAATAAAAAAAAGAAATACATTTGCTAGAATTAACAACAGGATGGAAGAAGCAGAGGAATGAATTAGTGACCTAGAAGACAGAGTAATAGAAAGTAATTAAGCTGAACAAAACAGAGAGAAAAGAATTATGCAAAACAAGAGACTTAGGGAACTCACTGTCTCCACCAAACATAATAACATTTGTATTATAGGAGTCCCAGAAAAGAGGAAAGGGGGCAGAATATTTATTTGAAAAAATAATAGTTAAAAACTTCCATAATCTGGGGAAAGAAACAGCCTATTCTAGGAGGCACAGAAAACCCCCAACAGAATCAACAAAAGAAGATCCACACCAAGACATACTGTAATTAAATTTGCAAAATACTGTGATAAAGAAAAAATTTTAAAGCAGCAGGACAAAAGAAGTCACTAACTTACAAGAGGAAATCTATAAGGATAGCAGGATATTTTTCAACATAAACTTTGCAAGCCAGATGTACTCAAAGGCATGATATACTCAAAGTGCTGAATGGGAAAAACCTGCAGTCAAGAATACTCTATCCAGCCAGGCTATCATTCAGACAAGAAGTAGAGATAAAAAGTTTCCCAAACAAAAACTAAAGGAGTTCATGACCACTAAACCAGCTCTGCAAGAAATATTAAAAGGGACTCTGAGTGGAAAGGAGAGGCCAAAAGTGACAATATGATGATAGGAAACATAAGAGAAGAAAAATGAATTTTTCAGTAAAAAATCAGTCAAGGAATTCACCAAAAAAGGGATATGAAATATAATAACATATACCTAAAACAGGAAAAGGAAGGAAATAGTGAATTTAAAGTTAAACGACCATCAATTTAATATAGACTACTATATGCAGAGGAGGTTATATATAAACCTAATGGTAACCATATATCAAAAGCCACTAATAAGTATGCAAAGAATAAAGAGAAAGAAATCCAAATATATCACTAAAGAAAATGAGAACACATGAAAGAAAGATTAAGAAAGGACCAAAAAAATCTTCAGAAATGACCATAAAACAAATAATAAAATGACAAGAAATACATATCAATAATTATTTTGAATGTAAGTGATTATATGCTCCCATAAAAAGACATAGGGAGTCAGAATGAATTTTTAAAAAGACCATCTATATGCTGCCTACAAGAGACTCATTTTAGACCTAAAGACACCTTCAGATTGAAAGTGAGGGGATTAGACAAACATTTATCACAGAAATGGATGTCAAAGAAAGCCAGGATAGCAATATTTATATCAGACAATAAGGACTTCAAAATAAAGACTGTAAAAACAGACAAGAAGGACACTGTATAGTAAAGGGTACAATCCAACAAGAAGTTATAACAATTATAAATATTTATGCACTCAACATGAAAACACCCAAATACATAAAACAGTTAATAATAAACATAAAGGCACTAATTGATAATAATACAATAATAGTAGTGGACTTAAACACCTCACTTACATCAATGGACAGATCATCTAAACACATCAACAAGGAAACAATGGCTTTGATTTACACACTTTTGAACAGATATATTTAACAGAAATATTCAAAACATTGTATCCTAAAACAGCAGAATACACATCCTTTTCAAGGGCACATGGAACATGCTCCATAATAGATCACATATTAGCCCACAAAACAAACCTTAACAAATTTAAGAAGATCGAAGTCATACCATGAATCTTTTCTGACCATGATGCTATGAAACTGGAAATCAACCACAAGAAAAAATCTGGAAAGACCACAAATACATGGAAGTTAAATAACATGCTACTAAACAATGAATGGGTTGACCAGGAAATCAAAGAAATAAAAGTACATGAAAACACAATGGTCCGAAACTTCTGGGATGCAGCAAAAGGGTCCTAAGAGGGAAATTTATTGCAATACAGGCCTATGTCAAGAAGAAAAATTTCAAACAACCTAACCTTACATCTAAAGGAGAAATAAAAATTACAAACAGAACCCAAAACCAGGAGAAGGAAGAATAAAGATTAGATCAGAAATAAATGATTAGAAACAAACAAAAAACAGAACAAATCAATGAAACCAGGAGCTGATTCTTTGAAAAAATCAACAGAATTGATAAACTTCTAGCCAGACTTATCAAGAAAAAAAGAGAAAGGACTCAAATAAACAAAATCACAAATGACAGAGGAGAAACCACTACCACCACCACTGAAATAAACAATCTTAACAGAATATTATGAAAAACTACATGCCAACAAATTGGACAACCTAGAAGAAAGGGATAAATTGCTAGAAACATATAAACTACCAAAACTTAAACGGGAGGAAAGAGAAAATTATAACAGACTGATAACAAGCAAAGAAATTAAGTCAATAATCAGAAAAATCCCAACAAACAAAAGCACAGGACCAGATGGCTTCACTGGCAGATTCTACCAGATATTTAAAGAAGATTTAACACCTATTATTCATAAACTATTCCAAAATATAGAAAAGGAAGGAAAACTTCAAAATTCATTCTATGAGGCCAGCATTACTCTAACACCAAAATGAGGTAAAGACAACACTAAAAAAGAGAACTACAGGCCAATATCCATGATGAGCATGGATGCAAAAATCCTCAACAAAATACTAGCAAACTGAATTCAACAATATGTTTTACAAAAAATCATCCACCATGATTGAGCTGAATTTATTCCTGGGTTGCAAAGGTGGTTCGGTATTCATAAAACAACCAATGTGATACATCTGATTAATAAGAAAAAGGATAAGAAACATATGATCATTACAACAGATGCAAAAAGAGCATTTGACAAAGTACAATATCCATTCATGATAAAAACCTCAACAAAATAGGCTTAGAGGGAACATACCTCAATATAATAAAGGCCATCTATGAAAAACCCACTAACATCATCCTTAATGAGGAAAAACTGAAAGCTCTTCCCTGAGGATCAGGAAGAAGACAAGGATGTTCACTATCACCACTTTATTCAACATGGTACTGGAATTCCTAGCCACAGCAATCAGACAACAAAGAAATAAAAGGAATCCAAATTCATAAAGAAGTAAAACCTTCACTATTTGCAGATTACATGATACTCTATACAGAAAACCCTAAAGATTAAACCAAGAAATTTCTAGAACTTATAAACAAATTCAGTAAAGTTGCAGGATACAAAACCTAGAGAAATCTGTTGAATTTCTATACACCAAAAATGAAGCAGCAGAAAGAAATTAATAAAACAATCCCATTTATAATTGCACCTAAAATAGTAAGATACCTAGTGATAAACCTAACCAAAGAGGTGAAAGACATATACTCTGAAAACTATAAAACACTGATGAAAGAAACTAAAGATGACACAAAAGAATGGAAAGACATTCTATGCTTATGAGTTGGAATAACAAATACTGTTAAAATGTTCATACTATCCACAGCAATCTACAGATTTAATGCAATTCTTATCAAAATACCAACAGTATTTTTCACGGAACTAGAACAAATCACCCTAAAATCTGTATGGAAGCACAAAAGACCCCAAATAGCCAAAGCAACCTTCATAAAGAAAAGCAAAGCTGGAGGCATCACAAGTGCAGACTTCAAGTTATATTACAAAGATGTATTAATCAAAACAGTATGGTACTGACACAAAAATAAACACAAACATCAATGGAACAGAATAGGAAATCCAGAAATGAACTTACAACTATAAGGTCAATTAATTTGTGACAAAGCTGGAAAGAATATCTAATGTAAAACAGACAGTCTCTTCAACAAATGGTGTTGTGAAAACTAGATAGCAACATGCAAAGCAATGAAACTGTACCACTATATTACACCATACACAAAAATAAATTCAAAATAGATTAAAGACCTAAATGTGAGACCCAAAATCATAAAAATTCTAGAAGAGAGGACAGGCAATAACCTCTCTGACTTCAGCCTTAGCAACTTTTTTCTAGATATGTCTCCTGAGGCAGAGGAAACAAAAGCAAAATTAAACTATTGGGACTTCATCAAAATAAAAGGCTTCTGCATAGCAAAAGAAACAATCAACAAAACTAAAAGGCAATCTACAGAATGGGAGAATACATTTGCAAATGACATATCTGATAAAGGGTTAGTATACAAAAAATATAAAGAACTTATAAAATGCAACCTCTCCTGCAAATAATCCAATTTTAAAAACCTAAAAAATCCAAATAAGACATGAATAGACATTTCTCCAAATGAGACATACAGATGGCCAACAAGACACATTAAAAGATAATCATCATCACTTACCATCAGGGAAATGCAATTCAAAACTACAATGTAGTATCACCTCATACCTGTCAGAATGGCTAAAATCAACAACACAAAAAACAACAGGTGTTGGCTAGAACATGGAGAAAGGGGGACACTATTGCACTATTGGTGGGAATGTAAACTGTGCAGCAAATGTGGAACACAGTATGGAGTTTCCTCAAAAAGTTAAAAATAGAACTACCCTATGATCCAGCAATTGCATCACAGCATATTTACCCAAAGAATACAAAAACACTAATTCAAAGGGATACCTACACCTATACTTATGTTTATAGCAGCACTATTTACAGTAGCTGAGATATAGAAGTAACCCAGGTGTCCATCAATTGATGAACAGATAAAGAAGATGTGGTGTATATATAATGGAATATTATTCAGCCATAAAAAAGAATGAAATCTTCCCATTTTCAATGATATGGATAGAGCTAGAGAGTATAACACTAAGTGAAATAAGTCATTCAGAGAAAGACAAATACCATATGATTTCATTCATATGTGGATTTTATAAAACATAACAAGCAAGGGGGGAAAGAAAGAGAGAGAGAGAAATCAAGAAACAGACTCTTAATTATAGAGAAGAAACTGATGGTTATCAAAAGGGAGGTGGGACAGGGTATGGATGAAATAGGCAATGAGGATTAAAGAATACACTTAGTATGATGAGCACTGAGTAATGTACAGAATTGTTGAATCACTAGGTTGTACACCTGAAACCAATATAACACTGTATGTTAACTATACTAGAATTAAATTAGAACATTAATTAAAAAAAGAAAAGGAGCAAGTGTGAATGGCTGTAGGTTTTCTGTTTTGGAAGGATATGAAGAGAAATTAAGCTGAGCTAAACACAGGAAAGTAAAGTTTATCTGTAATGTTTTATTTATTTAAATATATCTGAAGCAGATATGACAAAATGCTAACACTCATTCATTCTGAGCAGTATATATGCAGTTATTTGGTCGTTGTTTTAGATTCTTCTTTGAGTTTCTAAATTTTTTAGATCCTTCAAAATTAAAAAATAAGACAGAAACAACAAAATAAACTTGTAAATGATAAATTTATAATAATAAATTTGAACAAAATGGAGAAATAGAAATTAATACTGTAAATAGCAATTTCTCTGTATACAAGCCATAATAAATTAGCAGAAATAATGATAGAAAAATCCCCTTCAAAAAATTAAAAGCATAACATAAATGTTACTATTGTACAGTCTATACAGATAAACATATAAAGGGTCAGATTCCACACAGCTAGTAAGTATAAGAGGTACTGAAGTAATAAAAATTATTTTAAAGCTACAATATTTAAACTTTGTAATTAGGACAGAAAGAGTCAGTCTACAAAATATGGAAAATACACAAATCCCAAAGAGAATCAATCTATCTATATCTATATATCTATATATAGATATATGACAATTTATACATATTAAATGTGACATCACAGAATAGTGGGAAATAATTATTCAATATTTGTTATTGTGAAAAAATGGAAAGGGAAAACAGTTTAGAAGATTACCTCATACCACACACCAGAAACTCCAGAAATATTAAACAACTAAACATAAGCAATAAAAATGGGAAAAAATCCACTTAAGCACTTATCTAATTTGGGTGGAGAAAAACTTCTTACATGTGAGTTCATCAGAAAAAAATACAAATAGAAAGATATATATAATTACATAAACGTTAATTTGTGCATAAAAGTTCATTTAAAACAGAAACTTCCACCTATGCCACAGAAGAAAGGCTTAGTGTCTATTAAATGTATATGTTATCTATACAAATGAATAAGAAACATAGAAGTTCTCAATAGAAAAATGTATACAGGTCATGAATATATGTTCATAGGAAGGAGGCAAAAGTGACTGAGAAACACGAGAAAGTATTCATGCTCAGCATAATAAAAGAAACCAATTAAAACAGCAAAGATATCATTTGCCTCTACCATACTGGCAGATTTTTAAAAAATGACAATAGCCAGTACTGATAAAGGTATATGAGCAGAAATTGTCCATCTTATACAGTGAGACAACTTCACACATACATCAAGAGCCTTTAAAAATTTAATCCTTAGGTCCAATAATGACTCTTATAAAAACTCATCTTAAGAAAATCATTCACTCAACAAATATCTAGTAAGGCTCTATAATGTGTCATACATTGCCATAGGTACTAGTAGATGCAATAGTGAATACAAAACAAAGAAAAATCTCCGTGCTCAAGGTGCTTACATTTTAATACGAGGATCTGGACAACAAATTAATAAAATACCTTGGCTATTAGGTTATGATGCAGACCAAGGAGAAAAAAATAAAGCAAGGAAAGAGAAAAGTGAGTGTTAGAGGAGAAGGGTTTACATTTTTATGGATAGTTGTTATAGGAGACCGTACCAAGGTAACATTTGCATTAAGACCTAAAAGAGTGAGGTTCAAAGAAGCAAAGATTTATGTATAAAGGGCTATTCATGATAACTTATGATTGGCAATAATTTAAATGGTCAATATGGGATTTGTTAAATAATCATAGTAGGTACAAATTATGCAACTGAAAATTATGAAGCCATTAAAAATTGTTTGAAGGCTGGTGAATTACATGGTAAAATGGTCACAGTATAAGACCAATGGAGAAGCCAAATATAAAATAGTACATATATGGTATGATCCCAATTATGCAAACATGGGAACACATCTGGAAGGAAGCAGAGCAAATTGTCTTTGGACTAGGTATTTACAGGTGATATGTGTTTTCTCTCCATTTTTAAAATTTTCTATTATGAGGCTGTTTCATTTTTATGAATAGAAAGAAATTAGAAGTAGATATGACAGTCTTAAAGTTGATTAATAAATGTACAAAATTTTTAAATGGTGGTGCCAATCAACCATGCCTAGAGTACTGGGTCCAGGTTTGGACATTATGTATTAAGGGTGATACTGAAAACTTAAGCATCTCCTATAGAGGATACTAAAAATGTATGTCATATGAGCTCAAGAACTGGCAGTATATGGACTAGAGAAAAGATAAAAAGAAGAAAAAAACTATCTTTAAACTTTTAAATGGATAATTACAGGGAAAGGAAATAGAAATTAGTCAGCATCACTATTGTTCCGAGGAGCAACCAATGGGTTGGTTTCAGAAGACAGATTTCACGTCAATATGAAGAAGTACTTGCTAACAATCACAGTTATCAGGTGGTATTAACCAACCTTTCTGGCAACTATTCACACTGAAAATAGATGACCATATGTATTGGTTGATAAGATTGCTGTTATATGATTGGTAAGGACCCTGCTATTTCTGAGCTCCTCTTATACTATTTTAAAGAGTTCTTTTATGCTATGATCACTTACATAATTCCACCCCCACCTATCTCCCCTTCCCTTCCCTTCAAAAAAATCTATGTAATACTTGATTCCTTTTAGGAAATTATTTTTAAACAGAAAAGAGTACCCTTCAAAATATACATCCTGGAGATTTTTATCCTTCCTTCTGTGTGGAGTGAAGAGACATTTTGTACAAATATCAATACCTTTAAAATCATATTTTAAGTATAAAAAATATTTTTCTATTACCGACCAATATTTCCCTTGACCATATATCTTCCCCCTAGGAAGAGACTGTCCAGACCACTCCATTTCAGAAGATGAGATAATCACCTTGCCTCTACTCCATAGTATCCTGCACCATTTTCTTTTCAGTGCCCTTATTCATTTTAAAACCAAAAGTGGTGAAAATATCACCCAGTACTCAGAGTTACTACAGATTTAAGAACACAGTCAGTTCTTTTCTTAGCTTTTATGGCAGTGCTGATTTCAGCAATCTTAGTAATAGAATAAGGAAAGGGCATTCCTGTGATCTCTTCCAAGCCCTATGAATACTTTCACCAAAATTAGCAACCTTCAGAATTCCATATAAAATCTTTAGTGTTGCTTAAATAAATGACTGGCCTGAAATATCAAGGACTGGACCATGAGATTGTAGTAAAGAACAGAGCATAAACTATAGAACTTTACTGCTAGTAGGGTCTTTATAAATCATCTGGATGTAGTCCAACCGTACTCATTTTACAGCGATGGAAAAAGAAGTTCAAATAAGTAATTTGTCACAGGAAACTGTAAGCATCCAAACCCAGAGTAGAATCTAGACCAGGTTATCTGAAATCTGATTATTATCTGAAATATTTTTAATATCTAATTCTTCATATTTTTTTTCTTATCAAGCATTTTTTTTCTACCCTGTTGAATTGGGAGTATAAAGAAGATCTGGAAAGAGTGCTGACTCATTGAGAATTTCAGTTAAGCAATATAACATATAACCTGGTTTCAAGTAATCCTGTGCTTTTGTGGACTTGAGGCTGGAGGGAATCTTACCTTTCCTTACAGCACTATTATCTGCCAAACAACAGCAAAATGAATATGAGCATCCAGTCTTAACAGTTAGTAAGCACCGTGAGCATCATAGTGGGGAGGACTATTAGAATCTGGGTGTTATTTATCAGTACAAAATTCTACTGAAAAGTCTAATAATCTTGGCGACACATTCCTTCTTTTTTATTATTATTATTATTTTTAATGTTTTATTTATTTATGAGGAAGAAAGAGCATGAGAGGGGTAGCAGCAGAGAGAGAGGGAGACACAGAATCCAAAGCAGGCTCCAGGCTCTGACGCAGTGCAGAACTCTGACGCAGTGCTTGAACTCACGAACTGCGAGATCATGACCTGAGCTGAAGTCGGATGCTTAACCAACTAAGTCACCCAGGTGCCCCCTGACCACACATTCCTTCTTAAAGCAGTATATTTTCCTCTATACACCTATCACAATGTACAACTATATAATTTAATAGTTTGTAGAATAAGGGCTATCTCACTACCTAAACCACGGGCCCCAAAGTGGCAACAACCATGTTTATTTTGCTCATCATTATATTCTCCATGTTCAGTGAATGGTATGTATTCAATAAATATTTATCCAACCAATGGATGAGGCCTCTCCTCTCTTGGCTCTTTCAAAATACTGTATTCTCCTAATGTTCCTTCCACATATCTGCCCTCTCCTCTGTAGCCTTTGTTGTTTTATTTTTGTTTTCCCATATCGTACAGCATAAGCATTACCCTGAGAAGAGATCTC
Source organism: Acinonyx jubatus (assembly GCF_027475565.1). NCBI lineage: Eukaryota > Metazoa > Chordata > Mammalia > Carnivora > Felidae > Acinonyx > Acinonyx jubatus. The sequence continues at coordinate 121,654,285 of NC_069389.1, forward strand.
TGGATCTCTTCTTTCTACTTCAAGTATTTCCTTCTATATCAATGACTCTCAAAACAGTTGACTCCTTCTGAGAGCTCCAATTCCACATTTCTTTCAACTGTACCTAGTACATTTTGCTAGACTGTGTGACCTCAGTCAAATCAAGTCACTCCCATCTCAAGATCAATTAGCTCATCCATAAAATGAGGGAGTTGCCTCTCTACTGCATATAGGAGAATGTTCTAATTCTCCAAGCTAGCATTTAATATCATTTACAGTCAAGCTTTCTACGGATGTTGCCAACTACTTCTCACATACTTTTACCATATGTTTTACTCCAACACAACTGAGATCCTCACTGTTCCTAATACATATCCTCTGCTTTTCTGGCATCTTCCTAGAACACCTTTCCCATCCCCCAAACTCTGCATCTCCAAAGTTTGCCTAATCTTTGAAGTGCAATTCAAACACCACTTCTGGGAAGGTGTCTTTGATCTCCTTGATCTCCTTTGCCTCTCTTTAATGTGTGTGGATTTCATCCTCCTAGTATTATAGTTGTTTATTTATTCTCTCTCTTACTTGACCCTGTCATCTTGGAGGGCAAGGGCTATTCCTAAATCAGCCTGTATCCCACATTGCCTTTGGTTCATAGCACTTAGTAACCTTATACTGAATGGATTCAGTTTAGGTTATATCAGTCATCCTGCTTAAAAAGCCTTTAATCAGTCCCTGCATTTCTGGAAAATCCTTACAATGTCCCACTTCGACCACACCAGCTTTTGTTCAATTTGTCAAATTCACTATGCATCTCAGGGCTCTCATGCATGTTCTTTTCTTCATCTACAAAACTGCTCCAACCCCATAATCCCAACCCACCCCTATGTTTCTACACACCCTTAATATTACTTCACCAAGGAAGCTTTTCTTAAACCCCAAGCTAGATCAGTTTTTTCTGTTATATACCTTCATAACCCCACCTTCATACTTTTCCTTCATAGCATTTATTACTAACTGAAATAACAGTTGTGTGAGTATCTGATTTATGGCTACTTCACCATCAAACTGTAAGCTCCAAGTAAGCAAGGGCCTTGTTTGTTTTCTCACCCTTGTATCATCTGTATTGTGCTTAATCACATCACTGAACAAATAACTGTTGAACCCACTGAATTAATGAACAAGTGGTTTAAAGGTAAAGACTTGGGACTTAGAGTACACAAAATCTTTGCCTGGCTTGATATAATTCCTTTAAAGTAAAATTGGGATGCCAGGTAAACTGGCCTTATAGCCACCATTAGAAATTTATACAATAGGATAAACAATGTTTCCCCAGTTCTGGAAGGAAACCAAAATTTCCTTTCTTTAATGAATGTATAGCTCCAAAAGGCATAACTAACACCAAGTGCCTTGCTCATCCACTTAACATTTATTAAAAACCTACTCTATACCACACACTAGGCTAGTGGCTGATAGTACAATAAACTGGAGTGACACAGCCCTCTACTTGCTTGGAATATATAGTCTCAGAGTGGCATTTATGGAAGCTTTTTAAAAAAAATCCTTTTTGACAGTCACAGCATCTAAGTAATGCTACTTTGTAAGGATATTAAGTTCTCCATCAAAGGAGACATTTAACCTGAGGGTGAAAGTGGTAGCAGAGTCACACAGCAGAAGCGTGCTGGGCCCATAACCTCAGGGTGAAAAATAATTTGGCAAAAATGATTTAGAAATTATAACTGGGCCCAATCTGGGCCTGTTAAATTAGCAGTAGCCTAGACCAGTGCTGTTCAAAGTGTGATCTGCCGATCAATGCCTGTCTGCAAACTTTTATTGCCAAGCAGCAATGACCTAGGTGCAGAAATTGAGAATAAGTACTTATAAAATATTATAGAAATTTAAAGATAATTCTTATGTTTGTTGAATCTACTAATAAAAATGTGAGCTTATATTTTGTTTCTTTTTTCTTTCATATTCTAATAACCCATAATGTATTTTACTAAAGTAGCAGTCTGTCATGGATTGGAAAATTTTTAAAAACTGGTCTTTCAACAAGGTAGTTTGAAAACCACTGGAACAGCAGATTCAGGCTTACATGGCAGTTTGTCAATATGGAAAATCTCAGGTTGTACCCCAGACCCTCTGAGTTAGAATTATCATTTTAACAAGATCTGCAGGAGATTCATTTGCACATAAAAGTTTGAGAAACACTGCCCTGGATGATCTCTGAAGCCCTTAGAACCCTGACATTTTATAATTTACTTCAGATAGAGAAGTATAGAGCTGAAAGACCTTTGGTGATACAATCCACCTCATCATTTTTAGATGGAAAAACTGAGGTCCATGGAGAGGGACTCATGTGTCCAAGGTAATTGGCAAATTAGCAGAGCTAGGAATAGAACTCAAGTTTCCTAACACCCAGATCAGTTTTAGAACACTAGATGCTCACTCCTATTCCACCCAATCCCACTCTGTGGGATTCCATCAGTGATGTCATTGTTTCTGAAATACTTTCTGATACAAGAATTTATTCTTCTACCTTCTATATATTGTGTGGACCTTGAATCTCCACTATTCCAAGTGTCTCCTTTTTGATAATTGCTCTTAACCCCTGTTCTCAAATCTTCCCATATGCCTATTGTTTGGCTGCTATTTGGACATTCTGGGGCTGCAGAAGGACTAGTACTAAACTGATTTTTGGTCTTTAGGGAAAAAAGAGAGATTCTTTATTCCCATGAGTCCACTTGATACCAAATAGCAAGCTTTTCCAAGGAAGAGAGCATACACTATCAAGGCTACTTTAGAAAGCTCAGTGTTCTCACTGTGTGGCTGACAAGAGAATGGGATACTGGGCCATATTAATAAAAGTCTAGCTTCCAAAATGAGGCAAATGATGATCCTTTAGTTGCAGTCTTATCAGATCTGAGGCCTGAGGGAAGAGGTATGATTGCTGTCTTCAACTAAGAAGAAGCAAATTTGTTGCAGCTAGTCCCAAAGAACCTATGAATACAAGTTACAGGGAGACAGACCCTGGCTTATAATGGGAGCTACATTCTGGCAATCAGAATTATTCAAAGATAAAAAAGAAGCCATCTAATGAGCTTTCTATCACTGCAGGGAGATCAAATAGAAATAAGTCAATGAATTGAATGCTTAGGAAAAATTCAAGAACTTGGTGGAGAAGCAAGCTTAATGATCTTCCAGTTCCAAGGTTTTAATAATCTAAAAATTTCAGGACAAGGTGACTCTAAGCTCTCAGAAAATAAGGGCAAGATCTGGTCCTGAAAAAAGCAGTCTTTTGCTGAATGTGAGATGGATGAGGCTACAACAGTGGAAAAGTGAAGTCTTTCCAGGTATCCTTTTCAAAGGAAAGCAGGCTGGCCAAGGAAAACCTCTTAGGCAGCTCCTCCAGGAAACCCAGGTGAGAGTTCCACAATGACCAGCCACTATGCCCCACTCTAAGTTCCTGTTACTCTACACAAAGGTTAGGCTACTACTTTCCTTTTTTTTTTCTGCCAAGCAGTACCCTTCCTACCACACGTCCACTTGCCTAACCGACAAAGGTGCAAAATTTTCCCCAAGGAGGCAGTAGGGCTTAATGGTCAAGACCAAGCATTTTGGAACCAGGTTGCCTGTGTTTTAATCCCCAGCTGGGACATTTAATTACTCCGTAACCTTGGACACGTTATTCAACCTGTGCTTCAGTTTCCTCATCAGTAAACCACTGATAATAGTAGTATCTGCTTCATAGTGTTGATATAAGAATACACATTAGACCCTAAGCCTAAGATCCAAAACATACCAAGCACTCAGCAATGTTAGCAATTAGTATGTTGATGTAATAATTGCTACCAAGGGCATGGCAGTGTTGCTAACTGAAAAAGCTCCCATCAAGCAACTAGACCCCTTCTCCTAGCATTTTCAGAGGGGATATATTACAAGACCTTCAGCCAGTCCTTGCATAGCTCCAGACATCCAGAACCTGCTGATCCTCAATAAACCATACATTTCACACCAGGAATTCTGGCTTCTCACCCTGCTCTAAATCCAAAAGCCACCCCTCCCCCAGTTCTCCTGCCTATGCCATCCTCAGCCACAATTAGAGAAGCAGCAAACTGGGAAGGCAATTCCAGACAAACCATCAGGTGTTTCTTCCCTCTCAAGGACACTGCTGGACTTAATACCATGATACCTGCCAGTGGGATGGGGTAGGGTATCTAAATCCCTGGTCTGGCATGTCTGCTTTACTACCTAGGATGGAGAGACGGCAAGCAATGGGGCTCCCCACTGGGAAGCAAGAAAAGCCTCCCAAGTTTGTTAAGGAACTCAGGCCCAACCCCACAATGAACCCCTTAAAGGAAGGGGGGAGGTCTCAACCTGCTTTCAAAGGAAGCAGTTATTTACAACTTTCTACTCACTTGCATCTGCGAAAGGTAATAGGGAGATGGAGAAAAGGGCTGCATGGTATTCTCCCTCTTTCTCAATTCCAGCAATGAGAAACAGCTGCAGAGAAAGAGTTAAAGGAGGAAGGAAGCTCCAGCCATTACCCCATCCCCGTGCCTTGGGCTGTCTGGGGGGTCATGACAGTGCTGTCTGCTCTGGCTAAGGGACACTGGGTGGCTTTCTGCAGCAGCTGCCAGGCCCCCCAAGCAATTTGCAAGGTCAAGGCTGACCTGTTTCCAAAAAGGAACAAAACAATTCACTGACAATGAAGCAAATCGCGCATACACCACATCGCAACCCCCCTCCCCAAATCAGGTTTTACCCCAGTGCCTCCCTGCCCAGATGCCAACTCTGGGCTTCCACCAGCCCCACTGGGGAACCCAGGATAGCATCACAGCTGCAGAGCATGTCTCAGCCTCCCCGGCCAACCCAAGGAGACTCTCAGTACGGGGGAGAGATGCTATCGCTAAAGGAGACCTGAGCTTGGGGGAGGGGGAAGGAGGGACATCTGTGTTCCTTACCAAGCGCCACAATCACTTCCCCGAAGCGGAGAGAAGAGAAGAATGAATGAATTGAAACAAGTTGGAGGTTGAGTCCTCACGGAGCTCGGCTTCCTCTTCTCTTTCTCTGGGTCTTTCTCCTGGTCCCTCTCTCGTCTCTCTGGTTTGCTCGCTAGCTTGCGCGCGCTCACGCTCTCCCTCCCTCTCCTCCCCCTCTCCCTCTCTTTCTCCCGCCTCTCCCTATCTCTTCTCTATTCCCTCCTCCCCTCCCCCTTTGCTGGCTTTAGATTCACCATTGCCTAGTGCTGAGCACGCGGCTGTGCCGGGGCTCCGAATACAGTGCTGCAAGGCTTTGGATCTGCGGTTGTTTCAAGAAAGACTAAAGTAGTATTTTATTATTTAATGTTTCCAGCAGAAAAAATAGAGGGAAGCTCAGAAGAAAGGGTAGGAGCAGAGGAACCAAGGGGAAGAGAAAGAGAACAAAATGGTAAGAGCAGTGAATAGGAGGATAAAGGAAGTATGGATTACCATGCTGATGTGTAATGCTTGCTAGCTGCTCCAAGACGGAAAATAAATGGTCTGTCTCCCTTATATCCCTATGGGTGTGCCTTCTTAGCTTAGGCTCCAAATAAAGGTTTCACAATCCTGTCTGTTCACATTCCATCTCTGAGGACAATAACAGCTAAACAAAATTACATCAAAGAGGTTGTCATGCCCCCTCCACTCAAAAGAAAGGGTTCAGCCACATTGATCCCCTAATGACCTGACTGCCACCTCCACCCCAACCAAGTAGAAGTGTGAACCCAGCTCAGAATTGTCAGTTGGAGCTTCCCTCCAGGCAAAACAGACAAGCAGCAGAACCACAATGTTTTCCTTTCAAAAACCTCAGAAGGGAATATAGGTATAGGGAAGTGTGTAAGCCCACATCTGAGTTTGCCCATGGGAGAATAGGACAGAGAAGAGAAGGAGATTAGTAAACTCAAAATATAAAAGAATTGTGTTCCCTTTGGGGGAAAAAACTGGGCAAAGTACAATAACAATGGAACAGAGGGTAGAAGGAGACCTAGGCTAAGAATAAAATAAAGGAACTTAGGTTTGAGTCCTGCCTCTCAAAATTGCTCCACTGTATCTTTGACAAGTCACTTGTTTAATCTGGCTCTCATCTTCAATGGTAAAATGAATGGTGATAGATGTAGATAATCTTGAAAGATGCTTTGATACCTAACAATCTAGGCTTTAGAAGGGAAAAATCCCAAGTGATGAAGACATCTGTTAATAGTGAAAAATACACTGCCAAATTTCAAATGTTCTCCCAAGATGGGTCCCCAAATGGGACCCCAAATCACACTAACATGACATTCCATTTTGAATGTTTTAAGGGCAATATGAAAATGAGCATATGTGTAAAAAGTTGCTCCTATCCTACATATAATAATTAGCATAAAAGTACTGACCTCAATGTACATACAATGACTGAGGCGTGGTAGGCATTTAAAAATTTTCCCACAGTGGGCTATTTTTATCCCCCTACCCCAAATTCCCAATACTCTACTCTTGTCCAGTGAGGAACATGTGCTCCACTTCAACTGTATACTTCTTCTAAAACATATACCCATATACTGAGTATAGAGAGAGACAGGGATCCATAGGCTCAGAGTCACTGAGTTAAAAGGACCCAGAAAGATAACCAACTCATTATGCAGAAACAGAAACTGGCCTGCAGGAAAAAATATAGCTCATATAATCTCATAGTGAATCAGTGACAAAATCAAGCACCTAGTCTGCTGGTCCCAGATACAGTATTTTTGTCCACCAAAGCAACATGTAAGCTGTACATAAAGCAAGTGTATTTGTTTGCATAAGTGTCTGTTGGATTTGATGGATTAACAAAATGGCAAAAAAAAATGCTATGAACTGGCATAAGGCTGCTATGTTATTTCCTAGGTCTGCCATAACAAATAACAATAAATTTGGTGGCTTAAAACAACAACAAAAAATTTTGTCTCACAGTTCTGGAGGCATGAAGTCTGACATCAAAGAGGTGGCAGGGCCACATTTCTCCCAAAGGCTCTAGAGGAGACTTTTTCCTTGCTAACTCCAGCTTCTGGTAGCTCCTGAAATTCCTTGGCTTGTAGAAGAATCACTCTAATCTCTGCCTCATTCTTCTAATTGTCTTCTCCTCTGTGTCTCTGTATGACCAGATTTCCCCATATTTTTTGTTATAAATAAACCAGTCATTGGATTAAGGTCCACCCTAAATCCAGAATGATTTCATCTTGAGATCTTTAATTACTTCTGCAAAGATCACATGTCCAAATAAGATCAAATCCTTAGACTCTGGGTGGACAAAAATTTGGGGGACATGCTATTCAACCCACTACAGTGGCCAACTTTTTTTGTGTGAAATAAATATACTAAACAAATAAACCATCTATGATATCATTTTTAAAGAAAAGATATTTTGATAAAAATAAGCTAGATGAAGATAATCTCATAATAAAAGCTATTATTTAAATCACATAATTTTAGCTCTGTGTAAAATTAATAGCATTTTCATAAATATTCCCCGTCCACTGCAAACCACCAAAAAATTTTACTAGGACCACTTCTAGTAGTGATGGAGCAGTTTTTATCAAGCAGATAATAACAATAAACTCTGGACAAAAATAAACAAAACAACAATCTGAATGCATTGGAAAGTGATCATAAGTAGACATAAATTGGGAAAGAGTTGATGATGGAAGGTTGACAATCATAAGAAAGGTACAATACCATGTGAATTTGCATTTTCTAAGAAATTTTTGCTCCATGAGGCAGGCTCCAGGCCAAAACAGTAACTAAAACTTACAGAAACTACAAGTGTTGCAGCTGTTAAATGTTTAACAACTGGTTCTTCAGGAAAAAATAAAAGCCTGATTTATAACATTTCCCAATTTCCTTAGTGTAAATATTCCCACTATGGCCAATTCCATCAACATGAAGTTGGGAAGAGATGTGCACAGTTGGCTCTCACAAATCAGTGCCATTCAGCTACCATTCAACTGCTCATAGTCCTAGTGGCTTGAGGAACCAGAACACAAAATTCAAGATAACCACTGAAGTTGGAGTGTGATGAGAGAAATTCATGAATTGAGAGAACAACACCGTGGGAGACCCCAATTCTGTGTATAAATTTCCCAACCAAATCTCTGGTGGAACCATAAATTATGCATGTGGGGACAGATGCCAAAGAGCCTAAAAAAGCTGAAAGAATTAAACTGTTTTCAGTGTTGTCCACCACAGGGAGAGTTTAGAGTTTCAGTTCAGTTAACTACCTACTGGAAAAAAAAAAAAAACTTTACAGAGAAATAAAGGAATATAGAGATCCTACAATATATCAGGCACAAAGTTCAGGGTACACTCCAAAATTACTAGGGAAAAAAACACACAAGGAAACAGGAAAATGTCATTTATACTCAAGAGAAAATACAATAGTCCTAAGAAGGACCAGATGTTGGAATTAGCAGAAAAGAATTTTAAGTCATCATAACTACACTAATGGACATAAAAGAAAATACATTTTAACAAAAGAACAAATAGAAAATCATATCAGAGATATAGAAACAATTAAAAAGAATCAGATGTAAATTCTATAACTGAAAATTAAAATATCTGAAATAAAATTCACTGGGTGGGCTTAACAGCAGAGTGGAAATGAGAGAATAAAGAGTAAGTTAACCTGAAGACAAATTAATAAATATTATTCAATCTTAAGTACAGAGAAAGAAAAGATTGAAAAAGATTAACAGAGCCTCAGTGATCTGTTGGATAATATCAAAGTTCTTACATACATGTAATTGGAGTCCCAGAAGGCAAAGAACAAAAGAAGAGGGGGAAAAATTTGAAAAATAATGCCTAAGATATTTCTAAATATAATGAAATGTAAATTTACAGATTCAAGGAACTCAGTAAGCCCCTCACTGAGCAGGATACCACACCCAGATAAATCAGTCACACTACTCAAAATCAAATATAAAGAGAAAATCTTGAGACAATCCAGAAAAAATAACATACTGAGGAACAACAATACGATTGACTGTTAACCTCTCATCAGAAAAAAAAAGATATCTTTAAAGTGATAAAATGGAAGAAAATATCTATCAATACAGAATTTTACATCCATCAAAAATATCCTTCATGAATAGAGGCAAAATAATGATATTTTCAGATAAATGAGCATTAGGACAATTTGTCACCAGCATATTTATAGTATCAGAAATATTAAAGGAAATTCTTAAGTCTGAAGGGGAATAATACCAGATGAAAATCTGGATATTCAGAAAGGAATGAAGAACATTAAAAATGGCAATGTGTGGATAAGTAAAATAATTTATCTTAATTTATTTGCTCTATACATGAGCACTTAATGTTATAACATTGGAATGTACAGTAAATAATGCAGATAGACATAATACAGTCGACAACTGTAACATGAAAGAGGGGCAGGGATAAGAAGAACTATACATTGACAAGGTCCTTACATTTTACATGAGAAAGTACAATATTGACTCTAAACAAACTTTGAAAAATTAAGGGTGTAATTCCAATTTCTAGTTCCCAAAGTCACTGTTTCATCCTAACAAGTAAACCCTGAACAGACTAAAACAACAAGAACAAGAACAAGAACATCTTGAATCCATATAAGAGGTGAGAACACAAGGCAAACTGCTATCTCCAAGACTGGAGAGACCTAGAAGTTAATTTAGGGAGTAACAGCTCACCACAGCAGAGACTCACTCACTGAAACTACCAAAGAACTCAATGTCAGGGTAGGAAAACCTGAATTATAATTGATGAATTGCTTGGAGGCTCAGGATGGATAAGTATAAGAGTTAAAAACTCCAGGGGGACCCATTAATAGGGAGGCCCCCACAATACTGTCACATTTACCTCTGAGAGCTTGATCAGATTCTCAATAAATAGCAGAGAAAAAAATCCCTTGGACTTCTGGCAGGGGGAGGGGAAAAGGAACCATCTTGAAATATGCCAGAGCACTCTGTTCTTCTTAACAGGCCTGCCCTCAGGAGAATTTAGTTAACCAGAGCCTAATCTGCTAGGGTATTATCAGATCATAACTGAGCCCGGGGAAAGGAAATAACCAACTCCAATAGTCTCTAATCTTTTGCATGGGAAAAGGAAAATAGCCAAGTCTAGCTCACTCTAGTCATGCTCTCTTAGGAAGACAGAAAAGAATTTATAAGCCCTTGTGAAGTTCACAGCCCAGGTGCACAGGCTTACTAAACACTGAGACCTAATCACAGGAGAATAGAACACTTCCCCCACACCTCACCATCACATTACTAAAGGCCTATATACAGTAGTTTCTTCTAACTGGTATATCATGTCCAACTGCCAAGAAAAAATTACAAGGCATGCCAAAAGGCAAAAGCAAAACAAAACAAACAAACAAAAACAAAAAAGCCACATTTTGAAGAAACACAAGCATCAGAAACATGCATGACAAGGGGCACCTGGGTGGCTCAGTTGGTTAAGCGTCTGACTTCGGCTCAGGTCATGATCTCGTGATTTGTGAGTTCGAGACCCGTGTCAGGCTCTGTGCTGATAGCTGGGAGCCTGGAGCCTGCTTCACATTCTGTGTCTCCCTCTCTCTCTCTGCCCCTCACCCACTCACATTCTCCCTCTCTCTCTCTCTCTCAAAAATACATAAGCATTAAAAAATATTAAAAAAACAAGAAACAGGCATGACAAGGATGTTGGAATTATTAGACCAGGAATTTAAAACAACTATGATCAATAAACTAAGGGCTCTCATAGATAAAGTAAACATGTAAGAACAAATGGACAATGTAAACGGAGATGAAAATCCTAAGAAAGAACCAAAAAGAAAGGCTAGAAATCAAAATCACTGTAACAGAAATGAAGAATAACTTTTATGGGCTTATTATTAGGCTAGACACAGCTGAGGAAAGAATCTCTGCACTGGGGGATATATCAGTAAAAACTCCAAAACTGAAAAGCAAAGAGAACAAAGACTGGAAAAAAAATAGAACACACTATCCAAAGATTTGGGACAACTACAAAAATTGTGACATATGCATAATGGGAATACCAGAGAGAGAAGTAAAAAGAGAAAGGAACAAAAGAAATATTTGAAACAATAATTACGAAGAATTTCTCCCAAAATAGTGTTAGACAACAAATTACCAATCTGGGAGCTCACAGAACACCATGCAAGAAAAATGCACCCCACAAAAATAAAAAAAATAAATTACACCTAGGCATATCATTTTCAAACTACAGAAAATCAAAGTTAAAGAAAAAAAATCATGTTCTTGATGATCAACAGGCGGAAAGCAGATATTTTGAAGCTTTTTGTGAATTTTAAAAGTGCAAGATAAAGCAACCAGGTTTAAATTATAAAAATCATGTTTTAATTACTATAGCTCTATAATATAGTTTGAAATCAGAAAGTGTGATGCCTCTGGCTTTGTTCTTCTTTCTCAAGATTGCTTTGGCTATTTGGGGTCTTTTGTGGTTCCATACCAATTTTATGATGGTTTTCCTATTTTATGAAAAATGCCATTGGAATTTTGATAGGGATTGCATTGTGTGTATAGGTGGCTTTGGGCAGTATAGACATTTTAACAATATTAATTCTTTCAATCCATGAACACAGAATATCTTTCCATTTCTTTGTGTTTTCTTCAATTTATTTCATCCAAATTTGTAGTTTTCATTGTATACGTATTTCACTTCCTTGGTTAAATTTATTCCCAACTATTTTGTTGTTTTTGATGCTATTGTGAATGGGATAATTTTCTTTATTTCTTTTTCAGATATTTTGTCACTACTGTATAGAAATACAACTAATTTCATATCAATTTAAACCCTGCAACTTCATTGAATTTGTTTATTAGTTCCAACAGGTTTTGCTTTATGACTTTCTATATATAAGATTATATTATCTGCAAATAACAATTTGCTTCTACCTTTCTTTTTAGATTCTTTTTATTTCTTTATCTTGCCTATTTGCTTTAGCTAGAACTTCTAGTACCATGCTGAATAAGATTTGTGAGAGTGGGCACCTTTGTCTTGTTTCCAGTCTTAGAGAAAAAGCTTTCAACCTTTCATTGTTGAGTATGATTTTAGTTGTGGTTTTGTCATATATGACCTTTATTATGTTGAGATACATTTGTTGAGGGCTTTGTATCATGACAGGATGCTATACTTTCTCAACTGCTTTTTCTGCATCTATTGAGATGATCATATGATTTTTGTCTTTCATTCTACTAATGTGGTATATCACAGTTATTGAATTTTGTATGTTGAACCATCCTTGCATCCCAGGGATAAATACCATTTGGTCATCATGTGCAATACTTTATATGTATTGTTGAATTCAATTTGCTAATATTTGTTGAGAATTTTTGCATCTGTATTCATCAGGGATATTGGTCTATAGTGCTCTTGTGGTGTCCTTCTCTAGCTAATGAAGGTAATGCTGGCCTCACAAAATTAGTTTGGGAGTATTTATTCCTTTTCAGTTTTTTGCCCCAACCCCTAGAAATCACCAATCTACTCTTAGCTTCTACGAGTTCAGCTTTTTTAGATTCCACACATAAGTGAAATCATTCAGTATTTGTCTTCCTCTTCCTGATTATTTCACTGAGCATAAATGACCTCCTGGTCCATCCATGTTGTCACAAATGTCAGGATTTCCTTCTTTTTTTATGGCTAATATTCCATTGCATATGTATACCACATTTTTTATCCATTCATCCATCAATAGACACTTAGGTTGTTTCCATGTCTTGGCTATTGTAAATAATGCTGCACTGAACTTAAGGATGCCAATATCTCTTGGAGATACTAATGTCATTTTTCTTCCTTAAGATATATCCGCAGAAGTGAAATTTGTGGATGATTTGGTAGTTTTAATTTGACAGACCGCCATACTGTTTACCATGATGGCTGTACCATTTACATGCCCATCAACAGTGCACAGCAGTTCTCTTTTCTCCACATTCTCCAACACTTGTTATCTTTGTCTTTTTTATAATAGTCATTCTAACAAGTGTGAGGTGATATGTCATTGTGGTTTTGAATTACGTTACCCTGATAATTTCTTTTTATGTTGAAAGCCTTTTAATGTACCCATAAGTCATGTATATATCTTCTTTGAGAAAATGTGTATTTAGGTTCTTTGCTCACTTTTAACTGGGTTATTTGTTATATTTTTGCTATAGAGTATTATGAAGTTTTTTTAAAGTATGTTTTGGATATTAACCCTTTATCAGATACATGGCTTGTAAATATGTTCTCCCATTCTGTAGGTTGCCTTTTCATTGTGTTTATTATTTCTTTTTCTAAGCATAAATATTTTAGTTGATGTATCCCTAGTTGTTAAGTTTTGATTTGCTTATTGCACTTTTGGTATAATATCCAAAAAGTTATTGCCAATCCCAATGTCATGGAGGAGCTTTCCCCTATGTTTTCTTCTAGAAGTTTTATGGTTTCATGTCTTACATTTAAAATTTAATCCATTATTAAGTTGATTTTTATGAGTGGTGCAGGGTCCAATTTCATTCTTTTGCATGTGAATATCGACTTTTCCAGCACCATTTATTAAAGAGACTATCCTTCTCTATTGAGTATACTTGGCTGCTTTATGGAGTATTAGTTGGCCATATGTATGTAGGTTTATATCTGGGCTCTCACTCCTATGCCATTGGTCTATGTGTCTGTTCTTATAATAGTACCATAATGATTTGATTACTATAGCTTTTTAATATAGTTTGAAGTTAGGAAGCATGAATGCCTCTGGCTTTGATATTCTTTCTCAGGATTGCTTTTGCTATTTAGGGACTTTGGTGATCCCACACAAATTTTAGAATTATTTTCTTTTTTTTTTTTAATTTTTTTTTTCAACGTTTATTTATTTTTGGGACAGAGAGAGACAGAGCATGAACGGGGAGGGACAGAGAGAGGGAGACACAGAATCGGAAACAGGCTCCAGGCTCTGAGCCATCAGCCCAGAGCCTGACGCGGGGCTCGAACTCACGGACCGCGAGATCGTGACCTGGCTGAAGTCGGACGCTTAACCGACTGAGCCACCCAGGCGCCCCTAGAATTATTTTCTATTGCTGTTCCAAACACCATTGGAATTTTGATATGGATTGCATTAAATCTATAGATCACTTTGGGTAATATGGACATTTTAACAATATTAATTTTTCTGATCTATATACTTAGGATATCTTTCCTTTTAGTTGTGTTTCCTTCAATTTTTTCACCAATACCATTTAGTTGAGTTTCCTTCAATTTTTTCACCAATGTCTTATTGTTTCAGTGTCTAGATCTTCCACTGCCTTAGTTAAATTTATTCCTAAGAATAGTATTTTTAATGATATTGTGAATGGAATTGTTTTCTAAATTATTTTTGCAGATTATTCATTTTTAGGATATACAAATACAACTCATTTTTGTGTGCTAATTTTGTATCCTACAATTTTGCTGAATCCATTTATTAATTCCAACATTTTAGTGTGTGGAAACTTTAAGGTTTTATAAATATAAGATCGTGTTATCCAGAAACAGAAATTTTAGCTTTTTCCTTGTAATTTGGATGCCTTTTATTTATTTTTCTTGCTTAGTTGTTCTGGGTAGGACTACCAATACTATGCTGAATAGGAGTGGTGAAAGTGGCACTTTTGTTTTATTCCTGATCTTAGAGAAAAATTTTTTAGGGTTTTACCATTAAGTATTGTTTTAGCTGTGGGTTTCTCATATACAGGTTTTATTATGTTGAGGTACATTCCTTCTATATCCAATTTCTTGGCAGTTTTTATCATAAAAAGATGTTGAATTATTTCAAATGCTTTTTCTGCATTTGTTGAGATTATCATATGATTTTTAGCCTTCATTCCATTAATATGGTTATCACATTTACTGATTTGTATATGTTGAACCATGCTTGCATCCTAAGGATAAAACCAGTTTCATCATGCTGTATGTTTTTTTTATGTGCTGTTGAATTCGGTTTGCTAGTATTTTGTTATAATATTTTCATCTATATTCACAGGGATATTGGCCTGTAGTTTCCTTTTTCTTGTAGTGTCCTTATCTGGCACTGGTACCATGGTACTGCTAGCCTCATAAATGAGTTTGGTAGTGTTCCTTCCTCTTCAATTTTCTGGAAGAATTTGAGAAGCATCAGCTTTAATTTTTCTTTAAATATTTGGTAAAATTCACTAGTGAAACTATTTCTCTGGGGTTTTTCTTGGTTGGGAGGTCTTTGATTACTGCTTCAATCTCCTTATTGTTCTGTTCAGATTGTCTATTTCTTCATGATTCAGTCTTAGTAAGTTGTATACTTATAGGAATTTATCTGTTTTTCCTGTTACCCAATTTGTTGATATATAATTGTTTATACTAGTGTTATGAACCTTTGAATTTTGTGGTATCAGTTTTAATGTGTCCTCTTTCATTTATAATTGTGTTTGACTCTTCTTTTTTCTTAGTTAATATAGGTAGATTTGTCAATTTTGTTTATCTTTTAAAAACTAACTCTTGGTTTTAATTTTTTCTATTTTCTTTCTAGTCTCATTCCACTTATTTCTGCTTTAATTTTTATTATATCCTTCCATATGCTAACTTTAGGCTTAATTTGTTATTCATTTTCTAGTTCCCTGGGGTATAAAATTAGGTTGTTTATTTAAGATCTCTTTTTCTTATTGTAGGTGTTTATCAGTATAAACTCCTTCTTAGATCTGCTTTTGCCCCATCTCATATGTTTCCATATGTTGTGTTTGCATTTTCATTTGTCTCTAGATATTTTCTGGTTTCCATTTTGATTTCTTCTTTGACCCATTGATTTTTTTTCTGCAGTGTCTTGCTTCTTTTCCAAGTATTTGTGAATTTTTCACTTTTCTTGGTGTTATTGATTTCTAGTTTTACACAATTGTGGTCAGAAACAATATTTAGTATCATTTCAATTATCTTAAATTTGTTAAGATTTTGATCTATGCTGGAGAAATTCCATGCACACTTAAGAATTTGTATTCTGTTGTCACTGGATGGAATGTTCTGTATATGTCTGTTAGGTTCTTTTGGCCTAAAGTGGTTCAAATCTGCTGTTTCCCCATTGATTTTTTTGTCAGGATTATCTTTTCAATGTTGAAAGTGGGGTATGAAGACTAGTTTATCTGATGTAAGTATAGCCACTCCTGATATCCATTCCTTCAATTTGAGCTATGAGTGTCATTAAAAGCTGAAGTAAATCTCTGGTAGGCAGCATAGAGATGAGTGTTGTTTTTTCAGGGTTTTTTTTTCTCTCTATTCAGCAGCTCTTTGTCTTTTGGTTGTAGAATTTAATCCATTTAAGTTTAAGGTAACTATTGACATATAAGAACTAAATATTACCATCCTGTTAATTGTTTTCTGGCTATTTTATAGCTTTTTTATTCTCTTCCTCATCTCTTGCTATATTCCTTTATGATTTTATGATTTATGTAGTGGTATGCTTTCATTCCTTTCTCTTTATCTTTTGTAAAACTTCCATGGGTTTTCACTTTTTGGTTATCACCAGACTTACGTAAAACATATTATGTAGCCTATTTTGAGATAATAACAACTTAACTTCAATTGCATATGAAAACTACCCTATTATTCCCCCAAACACATTTTATATTTTCGTGTCATAATTTACATCTTTCTTATTGTGTTCCCATTAAAAATTATTGTAGTTATATTTATTTTTAATATTTTTGACATTTATACTACAGTTAAAAATGACTTATAAGTAACAAAAATTTGGAAAAATACTTTTATAGACACTGCAAAAAGAAGTTATATTAAGATACACCATGGTGTATCTACACCAGATGCATCATTACTCCTTATAGAAAACCAAATTAACACTATAGTGAGGTATCACTACACATTTACTAGGATGAATAAAGACCAACTTATATTCACTGTTTTTAAGTATGTCAAACAAATAGAACTCTCATACATGAATGGTGGAAGTATAAAACGGTACAACCATTTTGAAAAAAATCTTTAGCAGTTTCTCATAAATCTTAACATACACCTATAACTATAGTCCAGCAATACTATTCATAGGTATATAACCAATAGAAAGGAAATTATATGTTCACAAAAACACTTGTATAAGGAAGCTCATAGCAACTCTATCCATAATAGCTAAAAACTGGAGGGAAAACAGTCCATAGCAATAGAATGTATAAACATACTGTAGCATAGTCAAACATTGGAGTTGTAGTCAATATTAAAATGAAAAGTTTCACTAATACAGCAGGCATGGATGTCAGAAACATGATGCTAAGAAAAAGAAGTGAGATAAAAGAGGAGTACACACCCTATGATTCATTCCATTTATATAAAGAGCAGGAACAGACAATTCTAATCTATATAATAAAAGAAGTCAGAACAATGATAACTTAAGGGAGTGAAGAGTGACTAGAAGGAACACAGGGAACTTTCTAGGATCATGGAATGTTCTTTATCTCAATCTAGGTAATGCTTACATGAATGTATCTCTTTCTCAAAATTCATCTTTTTGTTTATTTAAGATTTGTGATTTCCCCTGTATTCATATCACATAACAATAAGGCACTGTTAGAAAACAAAAGGAACATCTGAATATTATAATTATTAAAGCAAGAAAAAACTAAAATTTTCTTACAGAGAAACTCTAGGCCAAATTGGCTTCACTGCAATTTCCATTGAACATTTAAGAAAGAAGTACTTACAATATAACAAAATCTCCTTCATAGAGTAAACAAAGGTACAACACTCCAAAAATAATTTTATGTGGCCAACATAACATTAACACTAAAATTTGACAAGGACTGTATGAGCAAACAAAATTGTAAGTCTTTTTTTTAAGAATTTTTAATGTTTATTTTTGAGAGAGAGAGAGCGTGAACGGGGGTAAGGGGCAGAGAGACGGGGAGACACAGAATCCGAAGCAGGCTCCAGGCTCTGAGCTGTCAGCACAGAGTCTGACGTGGGGCTCAAACTCACAAGCTGTGAGATCATGACTGAGCCGAAGTCGGACACTCAACCAATCAAGCCACCCAGGTGCCCCAATTGTAAGTCTTTTCTATTCATAGTCATGGATGAACAAATCCTAAAAACTGTTCATAAATCATATTTAACAATATAAACAGCATAATATATCATGACCTCGTTGGGTTTATCTCAGAAATTCAATTCCAGTTAAAATTTTTAAAATGTAATTCACCACATTAACATTTTATTTTATTTTATTTTTAACGTTTATTTATTTTTGAGACAGAAGAGACAGAGCATGAATGGGGGAGGGTCAGAGAGAGGGAGACACAGAATCCAAAGCAGACTCTAGGCTCTGAGCTGTCAGCACAGAGCCCGACGCGGGGCTGGAACCCACAGACCGTGAGATCATGACCTGAGCCGAAGTCGGACTCTCAACCGACTGCGCCACCCAGGCGCCCCCACATTAACATTTTAGAAGAGAACAATATTTTGATTATGCAAAGACACATAGGAAAAAATCTTTTGATTAAATTTGATGTTCATTCTTCCCCCCAAAATAGCAAACAAAGAATGAAAGAGAACTTCCTTAAATGTTATAAAATATACCTATAAAAATACTTACTGAAAACATCACACTTACCTGTAATATATTAAAATACTTCTCTTTGACATTGTGAATATGACAAGATAGCTGCCATCATGACTACTATTTAACATTATTATGGAAGTACTATTTACTTCAGTTCATTAAGAATTTTAAAAAAAGAGGGGCACCTGGGTGGCTTAGTCACTTGAGCATCCTACTCTTGATTTTGGATCAGGTCATGATCCCAGGGTCTTGGGATCAAGCCCTGTATCAAGTCCCACATAGGGCTCTGCACTGAGCATGGAGCCTGCTCACGATATTCTCTCTCTCTCTCTCTCTCTCTCTCTCTCTCTCTCCCCCTCTCCCTGGCTCATGCTCTATCTCTCAAATTAAAAAAAAAAGAAGAAAAAAAGAAAGAAATATGGGAAAAGAAATACAAAATTATCATTATTCATAGATTTTTTTATTGATTACATACAAAACTCTAAAAGAATCTATGGATAAATTATTACATTAAGAAGAAACTTTAGGGGCGCCTGGGTGGCGCAGTCGGTTAAGCGTTCGACTTCAGCCAAGTCACGATCTCGCAGTCAGGGAGTTCGAGCCCCGCGTCAGGCTCTGGGCTGATGGCTCGGAGCCTGGAGCCTGTTTCCGACTCTGTGTCTCCCTCTCTCTCCGCCCCTCGCCCGTTCATGCTCTGTCTCTCTCTGTCCCAAAAATAAATAAACGTTGAAAAAAAAATTTTAAAAAAGATAAAAAAAAAGAAGAAACTTTAGTTAAATTTCTGGATTCCAAAATAATATACAAAAATCAATATTTTTATCAATGAGCAAGAAACAAATCTTTGTTAAAAGATTCCAGTAATAATAGCACCAAAAATATCAATTCAAGACATTTTTCCAAAGACAACATACAGATGGCTAACAGACACATGAAAAGATGTTCAACATCACTCATCATCAGGGAAGTGCAAATCAAAACTACAATGAGACACCACCTCACATCTGTCAGAATGGCTAAAATTAGCAACACAGGAAACAACAGATGTTGGCGAGGATGTGGAGAAAGTGGAACCCTGTACACTGTTGTTGGGAATGCAAACTGGTGCAGCCACTTTGGAAAACAGTATGGAATTTCCTGAAAAAGTTAAAAATAGAACTACCCTCCAACCCAGCAATTGCACTACTAGGTACTTAACCCAAAGGATACAAAAATACTGATTTAAAAGGGTCCATGCATCCCATTTTTATAGCAGTATTATCAACAATAGCCAAATTATGGAAAGAGCCCAAATGTCCATCAACTGATGAATGAATAAAGAAAATGTGGTATATATATATATATATATATATATATATATATATATATATATATACATATATATATATATATATATATATGATGGAATATTACTCAACCATCAGAAAGAATGAGATCTTGCCATTTGCAACAACATGGACGGAGCTAGAGTTTATTATGCTAAGCAAAATAAGTCAGAGAAAGAAAATGTCATATGATTTCTCTAATATGTGGAATTTAAGAAACAACAAATGAACATATGGGAAGGGGGGAAAAATAGAAGGAAATAAACCATACGAGACTCTTAACAATAGAGAACAAACTGAGTGTTGATGATAGGACATGCGTGGGAAATGGGTTAAATGGGTGATGGGTATTAAGGAGGGCACTTGTTGAATTGAGCTCTGGGTGTTATATGTCAGTAATGAATCACTAACTTCTACTCCTGAAACCAATATTATACTATATGTTAAATAACTAGAATTTAAATAAAAACTTAAAACAAAATTTAAATTACATTAATCCTTAAAAATGTATCTATTCAGATACCTCTGAATAAAAAGTCATGAGAGCCAACAATCCTGTATACCTAGAAAAAACTAAATAATTGACAAGAATAGTTTTAAATGTACCAGATAGTAATGGAAACAACAAGCATTAAATAAATTAACATTCCAAGGAAGACAAAATTTTTCCAAAGTGAGTTAACAATCTCCAACTATTTTTCTCCTCTGGAAAATGTACCAACTCTAATAACAGGTTGAATATCAGGCTTACCCAGGCAAAAAGCCTCTACTGGGAGAAAGGAAAACCAACAAAGCTTTTAACAGTTTGGCAGGGCTAGTTGACAAATTGAAAAGTTGATGAGACTTAAATGCTCAGCAGATTTCCCATACCAGACATTTTCTGACTTCTGGTACTGCACAAGAATACAGGGAGCTAGGTCAAATACTTCTAAAAGGTAAGGTGAAATCTGCATCAACTAACCAATTTTTAGGAAACAGACATGCTCCAATTTAAAGCCATGGGAGACTGCAAACTGAATGGCAGATGTAGATCTTCTGCAGTCTTTCAGCAATTTAAAAAACAAAGTCCCACCAAGGTTTTGCATTCTAGAGAAGAACAAACCAGAAGTAAACTGAGATTTATTAAAACTGAACTTCCCTAGAGAAGATACACACATACTGACATTTGAGGGCTTTTCAATGAAAAAGTTATTTAACCATTTGATTATTTAATCGTGAAGTCCACTGGCAGACAAGGCCCACCCATGGACAAAGAAATTCTTGTTATCTCAACTTTAAATATGAATGGGCTACCAAGAATCACCAAATGTTTGGAGAAAGAGATCAACACAGAAAAGGGGACCAAAAAAATTGAGATAATGCAGAGAATAGAAGAACGTAACTTTTATCTTGATGGATTGAGAATGTGTTCTTCGACAAATACCATATGATTTCACTTATATGTGGACTTTAAGAAACAAAACAAATGAACATATGGGAAGGGGAGAGGAAGAGAAGGGAAACAAACCACAAGAGACTCTTAGTGATAGAGAACAAGCTGAGAGTTGATGGAGGGAGGTGGGTGGGAGATGGGCTAGATGGTTGATGGATATTAAGGAGGGCACTTGTGATGAGCACTGGGTGTTGTATGTAAGTGATGAATCTCTGAATTCTGCCCCTGAAACCAATATTGCACTATATGTTAACTAACTAAATTTTTTTAAAAAGCTGCAGTCTAGCCCTCACTCAGCTAAATGTCCAACTGGATTGAGGCAAGCATTCCCTTATCCTATCTGCCTAAAAGGGGAAAGGTAGAACTCTCTTTAGAATATCTCATCAAGAGCTTTTGTTTGTGGTTCTTTTATACATGGTGCATGACATGCAATAAAAAATTCTTAGAATAGCCAAAGTCTGGAATACTGACTACACTAAATGCTGGTGAGGGTGTGGAGCACAGGAATCCTCATTCATTAGTATTGGGAATACAAAATGGTAAGACAGGAGCACCTGGGTGGCTCAGTCAGTTAAGCATCCCACTTTGGCTCAGGTCATGATCACCCGGTGTGTGGATTCGAGCCCCACATCAGGCTCTGTGCTGACAGATCAGAGCCTGGGGCCTGCTTTGGATTCTGTGTCTCCCTCTCTCTCTGCCCCTCGCCCCCACTCTCAAAAATAAATAAACATTTAAAAAATGGTAAGACAGTTTGGAGATTTCTTACAAAATTAAACGTACTTTTACTTTACAATCCATCAATCATGCTCCGTGGCATTTACCCAAAGTTTTGAAAACTTGCAACCACATGTAAACATACACACAAGTGTTTATAGCAGCTATATTCATAATTTCTAAAATCTGGAAGCAACCAAGATGTCTCTTATAGTATGTGAATAGGTAAATAAACTATGGTACATCCAGATGATGGAATCTTATTCAGTGTTAAAAAGAAATGAGCAAGGAGTGCACTTGTGATGAGCACAGGGTGATGTATGGAAGTGTTGAATCACTGTATGGTACACCTGAAATTAATATAATAATGGATGTTAACTAACTGGAATTAAAATAAAAACTTTTTTAAAAAATGAGCTATCAAGCCATGAAAGGACATGGAGGAATCCTCAATGTATATTACTCAGTGAAAGAAGACAATCTGAAAAGGCTGCATACTGTATGATTCCAACTATATGACATGCTGAAAAAGGCAAAACTATGAGACAGTAAAAAGATTAGTAGTGGTTTTTGTTTTATTTTGTGGAACTATATAGATTGATTCTAAAATTTATTTAGAAGTGAAAAAGATAAAAACTAACTTTCCATGTACTTGTTAGCTATTTGTGTATCTTTGGAAAAACATTCAGGTCCTTTGCCCATTTTTAAATTAGATTATTTATTTGCTATTAAGTTGTACAAGTTTTTTATATATTCTGAATATCAATCCAAATTAGTGGTTTTGTTTTGTTTGGGTAAATACCCAGTAGTGTGATTACTGAGTTATAGGCTAGTTCTATTTTTATCTTTTTGAGGAACCTCCACTGATTTCTACAGTGGCTGCACCAGTTTGCATTCCCATTAACAGTGCAAGAGAATTCCTTTTTCTCCACACCCTTGCCAACACCGATTATTTCTTGTGTTGATTTTAGCCATTCTGAGAGGTGTGAGGTGATATCTCATTGTAGTTTTGATTTGTACTTCTCTGATGATGAGTGATGATGAGAATCTTTTCATATGTCTGTTGGCCATTTGGATGTCTTCTTTGTAAAAAGGTCTATTCATGCCTTCTGCCCATTTTTTTTATTGGATTATTTGTTTTGGGGGTATTCACTTTGATAAATTCTTTACAGATTTTGGATACTAACCTTTTATAAGATACTTCGTTCACAAATATCTTCCCCATTCCATAGGTAGCCTTTTAGTTTTGTTGATGATTTCCTTTGCAGTTCAGAAGGTTAAACTTGATGTATTTGTTTATTTTTTGCTTTTGCTATCTTTACTTCTGGTGTCAAATCCAAAAAACACCAAAAAATTCGCCCAACCACAATTTTCTTAGTCACAATAATAACAAAAACAACAACAATGTGGTAAAACTATTACTGAGGGTTTTTTATGATCCAGACATTGTTTTAATTACTTTAAATGTATCATAATACTTATATTCTGTAATTGTTATTATTTATCCCCATTTTACAAATGAGTAAACTGAAGCTTAAATAATTTTCTCCAGGTCAAAAAGCTATTTCTGGGTTTGTGGCTTATGCCCAATGCTGATGTTCTTTTGCTCAATATTTTGTTTGTAAGATTCAGATTGCTGTATATTGTATATTATTACAAATACTGTGATTGTGGCTTGCCAAAAAAAAATACATAACCAAATTGGCCTGTCTAAACTCAGGTAGGTCCTTGGTGCTACTCAACAATCCAACCACATTTCCTTTCGATCCATTCTCACACTCTCCTAGAAGACTATTTTCCACTTCCTCTTTATTGAAACCATCAGTGCCTCCTTCCACCCACCCCCCTCACTTGGTAGCATTGTTTCCTGTTTCACTGAGAAGAGATAAGGGATCAAAAGAAAATATCTACCAGCTTACTATATCTACTCACCCACTAGCATCATGCCTATATATTATGGCTTCTTTCTAGTATATGAATAAACTATCATTTCTCCTACATTTCCACTTGTGCACTGGTTGCCATCTATGTTTCTTCAAAGATAGAACCACAAAAATTCTACCCTCTTCCTTGTGCACCATCATTTCTCCCACTTGACTGGATTGTCTGGATTGTCCTCATCAGTACTGTGTAATATATCCCATCAATAAAAACTTTCTTTAAATCCCACATCTCTTCTCAGCTACAGCCTCATTTCTTTGCTCTCCTTTATAGTAAAACTATAAAGTATAATGTTATCTAAACTCACTATCCCAAATTTCTCTCTTTATGTTGTCTCTTGAGAGAGAGTGCAAGGGAGAGAGAGAGAGAGAGAGAGAGAGAGAGAGAGAGAGAGAATACCACCACCACTCCACTGATAATTTTATATAGGATACCACTTAATTCACCCTTGCCAAATCCAAATCCTATGGACAATGCACACAACTTTTCATCAACATTTGACCTAAGTGACCACTCACCCTTTCTCAAAACATTTTCTTTATTTGACGTCCAGAATACCATTACTCTTCCCTCTTTATTTTCTTTCTACTGCACTGGCTGTTAATCATTAGTCTCCTTTGCTGGCCATTCTTCATTTCTCTGCCACTAATGTTGGAAATCCTTAGGATTTAGTGCTTAAAACTTTTCTTTCTGTGTTCATTCCTTAGGTGATCTCTTCTAGTCTCTTCATTTTAAATAGGTTTATATGCTTATGACTCCAGAATTTATATTTCTAGACTGGATATCTTCCATGAAGGGCACCTCAAACTAAACATATCAGAAACCAAAAATAGATCTCCACCTCTAAATCTGTTCTCCCTACAGTATTCATAATCTCATTAAATAACAATTACAACCTTCCCATTACAGATACCCCAAAGAACTTGAGAGTGATTTTAACTTCATTCTTTTTCTCATATCCTGCATCCAATCCATAAGCAAATCTTGTTGACTCTGCTTCCAAAGCACATTCATAAACTAATCACATCTCACTACATCCATTTTAACTGCTACCACTCTAGTCTTCATCATCATCATCATCTTCAGCCTGGCCTATTGTAATAGCCTCATAAATTCCTGCTTCCACTTTTGAAACCCTACTGCCTATTCTCCCTGCAACCAGAGTGAGCCTTTTAAAACATACATAATATTATGTCACTCATTTGTTTACAGTTCTCCAATCTGTCACATCACTCAGAGTCAAAGCTAGAGTCTTCATAATAGCCTACAAAACCCTAAGTAACTTTTTAAACTTTATCTCCTGCTACTCTCCTTCTCCATCACTTCACTCTTTGCTATTCTCAAATACATCAAGTATGAGCTCACCTCTTCCTGGAGCACTCTCTCCCAGTGTATGTCTCCCTCCCTTTTTTCATGTCTCTGTTCTAACTAACTTCAATAGAGAGGAATTCACTATCTTACTAAATTAAAACTTAACAATCACCTATACCCACATATTCTTTTACCTTTACTGTTTTATATTCTCCATAGCACTTATCATCTGACCAACTCTATTAGTTTATTTTCTATCCCCTCACCAGAATATAATCTTCATGGGGGCAAACGGTTTGCCTGATTTTTTTAAATACAATTCATCCCCCAAAAATATGATAGCTCCCAGCATACAAAAAGTTTCTAATAAATACATACTAAAGGAATGTATGAACAAATGAAGCATTATACCTATAATTCCTTCTCCCTTCGTATAAAGCATTCTAATAAACAACAGCAAAAAGAATGAAAAAGTCAGTGGTTTGTTTACTTAGTTTTTTAAAGGAATTCTGATGAGATATACAATTCAGGAATTGATTAGTTTCCTATTTGTGCTGTAACAAATTACCACAAACCTACTGGCTTAAAACAAGACAAATTTATTCCTTAAAATTTTAGAGGTCAGAAATCTAAAATTGGTTGGCAGGTCTACCTTTCTACTGGAGGGTCTAGGGGGAGAATCTATTATTTGCCTTTTCCAGCTTCCAGTGCCTGCCCTCCATGATTGTCTCATGACTCTCCATGATTGTCTCATGACTCCTTCCTACACCTTCAAAGCAGCAGCATAGAATCTTCAGTTCCTAATCTCTCTCTCTCTCTCTCTCTCTCTCTCTCTCTCTCTCTCTTCTTCCTTTGATTTCATTGTAACATGTCCATCTTTGATTCTAAACTTCTTGCCTTTCTTTGTAAGGACCCTTGTGATTATATTGGGCCCACCCGGATAATGAAGAACTTCCCCACCTCAAGATATTTAAATTAATCACATCTGCAAAGTCACTTTTCCTATAACAGGTAGCATATTAACAGATTCTTGGTATTAGGGCATAGACATCTTTTGAGTGACATCATTCAGACTACTACGTGATAGATGAGCAATTCAAAAAATAAAATAGGTAACACTTATATAGTGCTTACTATGCACCAGGCCATCGTTCTAAGCACTTTACATACAGCACCTTATTGGATTTTAATTGAATTGAATTTTTTTTGAATTTTAATTCCTTGAGATGCTGTATATAAAGCCGCACTAATAGTAGTTACTATTCTAAGTCACACTAATTAGTAGTTACTATTATTATCTCAAATTTTAATACATTAGGAAAGTAAGATACAGAAAAATCAGGCAACTTAATCACAAATTTCCAACATGTTTAATAAAAAGATATACTTCTCAGATCAACACAAAAAGTTAGAAAATAATGAGATATTCCTTTAAGGTTCTGGAAAAATAATTATTTTCAACCTATAATTCTGTACCAAGCAAAGTAGTAAGCAATTTTGAAGCTAAAATAAGTGTTTTTAGGGACACCTGGCTGGCTTAGTTGGAAGAGCATGCATCTCAGGGTTGTGAGTTCAAGCCCCACACTGGGTGTAGGGATTACTAAAAAAAAATAATAATAATAATAAATAAAGTTAAAATAAAATAAATGTTTCTACAGAGTCTGAAGACTAAAACATTTTACCATCAACACATTATTTCTCAGGGAGCTACTAGAAGAGGTGCTCCAGGAAAACAGTCATAATTTAAAAGAGAAAAACATAAGATACAAAAAATAGGTATTCCAACCCAAAATAGTAGAAAAGGAAATTCCCAAATTGTCCTGATAATGGATACTCCTAGGATAATAACTGTGTAACAGACCTAGAAGAGCAACTATTCCAAATTGAAGCAACACTGAGGTCTCCAACCAAAATATGCAATTGAGAGTTTACCTAATATTTATTAACATATTTAAGATATATTTATGCTTAATGATTGTTCAAGAAAAAAGGAAACAGACAAATAAACAAGATACCATGAACTCTTATACAACAGGTTGTATAAGAGAACTGTAACCGTATTATACTGTTACCAAACTCTATTGAGAGGATAGGAAAAAGAGATATGTATGTGTGTCTGAGTGTGTGTATGTCTCTGAGTGTGCATTTGTTGATGGGAATGAATGTCTGTGAGAAAGTTGTCCTTATCATCCATATAGAAAGCAAATAGATAATATAAAAATACAGAAATACAAATAAATAACAGTTTATAAATGTTATTTAGAAATATGAAATTAACAGAAAAAATATGTAAAGTTTCAAGTGATTATGTCAGGGCATAAAGAATCAGATGTGAAGAGAATTAGGGCAGGAGACAATTTTTTTTCTTTTGAAGTTTAACATTACTATCTGGCTTTTAAAACCATGTCATATGTGTGGCATTTCTAGTAGGAAAAAAAGGCTATGTGAAAGTCTCTCTGAGATAGGCTGGGTCTAGATCTTAGCCTTATCTTATGGTTTGTTGTATGACTTTTGGACAAAAAAAAAAAAAAAAAAAAAAAACAGATTCTTCCAGCCAAAAGACAAAAATATAGAATGACAGTCAGAGTTGAGGTTTTAGCTGAGAATGGAAGAAAAACATGATTTTTTACTGGCACCAAACCACCAAATTACCCATTTTTTTAGTCTTTGCCAATCGTACTCAACTGCTCCAGCATCAGGCATTTATCTAACTTTGGAGGCTGGCTGTGCTGTTTGATTTAACTATGTGTATATGTTACCTCAAAAAGAATTTAAAAATTTTTTTATTGTTTATTTATTTTTGAAGAGAGAGACAGAGCATGAGTGCAGAGGGGCAGAGAGAAGGAGACACAGAATCCAAAGCAGGCTCCAGGCTCTGAACTGTCAGCACAGAGCCCCGACACAGAACTCGAACCCATGAGTCGCAAAATCATGACCTGAGCTGAAGTCAAAAGCTTAATCAACTGAACCAACCAGGCACCCCAAAAAGAATTTTTTAAAGAATTTTTCTAAATGGAATGAATTACAAGAGATGGTGAGTGAGTCTTCAATACCGATGGTGACCATACCTTCCATTTTGTGCAGAAAATTCCCAGGTTCTACGTGTTGTTCCAGCATAATTATTCATAGTGCCCGATTTTACTTACAAATGTATTACAGTTTGGATTATATATTATATAGTTTCTCTACCAATACATGTAGGGGATAAAAGAGAGGCTAGACAGCTATTTAACAGGGCTATTTTCCATGTGGTTAATGTGTCAAAAAGGAGGTTGAATTACATGACCAGTAAGGTATTTTCTGACTCTAAGCTTCTAGGATACTGACCAATATACTTCATAAGGAACAAAAAAGATGTTCTGCTTCTTCTATTGTCATAAAGTTCAAAGCCATCTGTCTGCCAACTATTCATATCTGCCACTACCCACCAGCCCTATCATCAGGCTCCTCCCCTAACGCAAGAATTTACCACTCAACCTTCCATATGCTTTTGGCTTCTCTGACAGAGACATTAAAGTTCAAATATTCCTTTTGCTCTCGGATAGTTCCAAGTTGCCCTCATGTTGAGCAGCATCATATGACTAGTTCTGGCCAACTCAATGTATGTGGAAGGGCATGTACCACTTCTATGGTGAGGTGGTGAAAAGCCCCTGTATCATTCTCCAGTTCCTTTCTTCTGCCATGAGAATCGTGAAGGCTAATGTGCCAAATGATGCAGCCATAAGATGCCATCAGTCTGAGTCCCTGAGTGACTGGAGCAGAGCTCTCCACACTGACCAGTACTGGAAAGGTACTTGAAGGAAGAAACAAATGTTAGTTGTGTTTAAACATGAAGTTGGGGATGGGAGATATCTGTTACCACAGCATTGCCTAACCAAACCTGACTAACACACTCTCACTGACAGGCATCTCCAAATCCTTTGCCAAGTGGCTTAGGTTGCATTTAGTCTCTCTACTGCCAGGTAAGATACGAATACTTTCTGTCTGAAGAGGTAGATAAAGAAAGCCAATTGGGAGTCATTTATTCTAAAAGAAGTGAACAGAACATCTACTTGTGCTGATCACCATGGAAAGAGTAATGTGAGGCCTGAGCATATTCTCCTCCTGAAACCAGATGCTTGGGTCTGTTTAGAGCATAGTCTCATGTCAACTTGCTACAAATGAAGGTGACCTTTAGGTCTATAACTACTTTTTTACAGATAATTTTTTACACAGCTATTTCTTTGCTTTTCTTATATATTTTTTCAACTAATCATTTCCTGAGAATAAATTATGGGAAATGATTCCAGGTTGAAAGTCACTTTCTTTTCTCAAGAAGTTCAAAGTCTAACAGGGCAGCAGAAATCTAGTCACCCTAATAACAATATAAGGTGGAATCAAGTCAGTGCTGTTTTGAACAGGTATGCTCTGACAGAGTGAATAATTGAAGAAGACTGTGCTATCTTTCAGTAGTTTTAATATATAAGATATACTTTATATGAAAACAATATTGGGGCACCTGGATGGCTCAGTCAGTTAAGCATCTGACTCTTGGTTTTGACTCAGACCATGATCTCACGGTTCATGAGTTCAAGCCCCACATCATTCTCCATGCTGACACTGTGGAGCCTGCTTGGGATTCTCTCTCTCTCCCTCACTCTCTGCCCCTCCCCCACTTGCTCTCTCTCACTCTCTCTCTCTCTCTCTCTGAAAATAAATAAATAATTTTTTAAAAAAACAATATTTAATGCCCTTGGCAAAGATTTGGTGGACTAAAATGTATACGCATTCAAGATAAATTTGGTCAAGATATCACAATTTTTATGATATGTCATAAAGATGGATGATCTGGCCCTAGAGGTAGGACCCAAAACTTTCTACTCAAGGCTACTGGAAGAACCTGGCATGCCCTACAGATATTACCAGTCTACACATATTACATAGTCTTAACCTATGCTATCCATGTCTGCTCTGGCCCTCAGAATGGATGCTGCTTCAGCCATCTTTGTAGTAGGATTAAGTTGACTCATGTACCTTCTATGGTAAAATCAAACACAGACAGGGCGCCTGGGTGGCTCAGTCGGTTAAGCATCTGACTTCAGCTCAGGACATGATCTCATGGTTCACGGGTTCGAGCCCTGTGTTGGGCTCTGTGCTGACAGCTCAGAGCCTGGAGCCTGCGTTGGATTCTGTGTCTCCCTCTCTCTCTGCCCCTCCCCCATTCATGCTCTCTCTCTCTCTCTCTCTCTCTCTCTCTCAAAAATAAACATTAAAAATTTTTTTAATTAAAAAAACACAGACAAAAGTTTGATACTAGAAATTGAATCTTAAGTTGAGGACACCTAATTATAAGTACTAATTCTACATAATCCTGACTCTCACTTTTTCCTCAAGGGTGCAATTTAACACTTTGTGTCCCCCAAACCCTTTTACTTGGTTTCTCCTTAGCATAACTGAGACAGATCAGATTTTTTTCAAAGCAAGAAACCATTTTTTAATAAGGGAATTTTTAAACATGAAAATAAATAATACAAAACACAAAAAAAGATACACAGTTCAGTGTATATAGACCCCATCTATTCCATCTGCTCTTGCTCTAAAGAACTGACACAACCTCACAGTACCTTGCCTTGATCCCTTCTTTACCTTATGAGTAGTGTGTTATCTTGTTTTCATCAATGTTCCACCCAAAGATTCCCCCTGCACAAGATAATAACATGGAGAGAGACAGACAGACAGACAGAGAGACGCAGACAAGATATTGATTCCCCCTATATTGACTACTTATTAAAATCCTTTCACTCATATCTGGCTTTCTGATTTCTAAGCTGAATCATATTCCTCTCTTTCTCCCTGGTGAATGACCTTACAGATGATATTCTACCCTTACATAAAGACTGTATTCCCATGCCAAATACCCAAATGCACTACCCATACATCTATATTTAAATATATTTAGAGAGAATATCAGGGTAGGTATGGAGAGGAAAGGGCATTTCATGATATATAATGCTTCTCAAAGTGTATGTATATGTATGTATAGCAGAATCTATTGCAAAATGAAAATTGCTGTGTGCTGCAAAAGACTAGTGAGTCAGTGTTTGGATGAAACTCACAAATCTGCATCTTTATAACAGACCATATGAATCTGATGTACCTGAAAGTTCAAGAATCCCTCAAAGAAATAATCAGGCAAAAATAGATTATTAAATTCAGATTGTGTTAATACAAAACACCTATTATGTGTCCTAAAGTATTCAATATGTTTTACATACATGAACTCGTATAAATTTTACACCAGGCCTGTCAAAAAGGTCTTATTTTGCTCTCAAGAAAACAGAAGCATAGAGAAATAAAGTGATTTCCCAAAGCTACACAGCTACTAGAGGTAGAGTTTAAAGGGCAATGTGCTAGTCTCAAAGAGAAGTGTGGGAGGAGGAAAAGGGAAATTGAGGAGTAGTTAATTGCCTAGATTTTGGAGCCAGATTTGGCTGTGTTAAGATCACAATTCTATCACTTACTAGCTCTATGACATTGTGAAAGTTATTGAATGCTTCTGTACCTCAGCTTCCAAACTGCAAAATGGGGATTAGGCCAAAACCTGCCTCATAGGTTTAAATGCATTTAATATGAGTGAGGTACTTAGAGTAATACTCAGCATGTAGTAGGTTCCATATAAATATCAGCTATTATTATTATTTTATTACTTCAATTGTATTTATGTACATTAGCTTCAGATATCCTTTATCAGCAACTGCTATATCCATAGAGCTGACCTCTTGCTCCTCCACCACTATCCTCCCTAATGAACTGCTCACCATCAGTATATAAATCTCAGGGTCTCTGAAAAATTGGGGGAATGGGCTCTAAATCTAATTTTATGCCCCAAGAAGAACTGTGCCCTCACAAGTCTGTTACAATGGCTGCTGTGTCTACATTAGAACTATTCCATTATGTTTACACATTGAAGAACACAGACAAACTATAGGTAACTTATGAGGGTTGGAAGGTAAGATATTAACCTACCAAGTCCTTAAAAATCAGCTACCTGAAACTTAGGATAAAAATTCCACGGAAATGTAAGACTACTTGGGCAAATTTCAGAACTGAGACTATCACAATATGTGACACGTGGGAGAGGCTCTAACCAATTTATCTCAGAATCACTGATCTTTGTGAAAAATAACACAAACTTAAAACCTGTCAGATTCTGTATACTAGAACAGGTTTGTTACTAAAAGCAGTAGCAGAGTTTGGTGCTCTAGGCATAACTAAACTACCTGTAGTAGAATCTTGGGAATGCTTCATAGAAATAACATATAAGTGAGCACTTACACAGTGGATAGGTGGGGAAAGGAGAAAGATCGTGACAAACAAAAGGAAATTATAACTACCTTTTCCTCCTCCCCATTTAGGTAAGGGGGCGTTGGAGAACGGTAGTAATACTTCTACACTTCTTCCTAATGGCAGAGGCTAGTACATCATGTAGAAAGGGCCCTGGAGAGGACATTGGCCTGGGAAGGCAGTGCCTGTTCTTCTCTACAGAACTAAATCAGGACATACATATGCCATATCATTCCATGCTGCTAACCCAGCTGCCCAAAGGTATGAAACTCCATAACTTAAATAACTACTTTCACAACAGCAAGACATAACTCGACCCAGTACAAACAGACATACTCCAAGTTGCTGATGCCCAGTAAAGGGCTATTCTTCTTGGAAGAATCGTCAAATAATTCGTATTTGCTTTTATCTCTTAGAACC
Organism: Acinonyx jubatus; assembly: GCF_027475565.1. Lineage (NCBI taxonomy): Eukaryota > Metazoa > Chordata > Mammalia > Carnivora > Felidae > Acinonyx > Acinonyx jubatus. The sequence goes on from NC_069389.1 coordinate 121,687,291, forward strand.
AAAAATTCAGAATCTTCACATTCCAGTATTGGAAAGAACTTCAAAGATTATGCAGCTGAAAGTTCAAGTAACACAAGGAGAGGATTAACCATTGTCTAAGAAGCAATAGATGCCCAATAAATATTCATATATTTAAACTAAAGTGAATTATAGTACTTTCAGGCTATTTTATTGTTTGGATACTAAACTGGATCTTCTCCCATATACTGTTTACAATAATTCTTCAAAGGAGACTGACAAAGCCTCAAATATGATATCATAAAGTTCTTTCAGTGTTCTAAGATGAAATTCACCTCTTCTATGAACTAAATTTATTTATTTATTGTACATCCTTTCTTGGAATGTAATTCTTTTTCTAAAAAAATGTATATTCTAGTTTTTTGCAATGAGGGCATTGGTGGCATCTGAAGTGGAACAATTCTCTATCATATACCATCCTACAATTTGAAGCACTTTTTAGCACATCTGGGTCCTGCCTACTAATCTATCAATTCCAGTTTGCTGACTCTTCTCCCTTACAGGAAAACATGGGCACAAAATTAAAGCTGAGTAGTTCTACTTTCTGTCTGACATCAGTTAACTTTACACCAGCTGTTCCAAATTGTGCGGCAGATAAAGGTAACCTCAGGGATAATTTAGGTAGGGAAAAATGAAGGGTGTGTATAGTGATGGCTTATTGCTGCTGGGTTTTTGTTTTCTGTTTTAGGAGAAATAGACAACTGAGAGTTGGATTTGGGACACGAATCTCAGTAGAGATGCTAAGTAGTTGGAAATATACCTGTTAGAAAAGGTGTTAAGGCTGGAGATATGAGTTGTCACCATAGAGATCATATTTAAAGTCACTAAGAAGATCACCTAGAAAGAGAATAAATCCATATAAGAGGTCTTAGGATTGAGCACAGGGGCACCCCAATATTTGGAAGGCAGGAAAGGAAATGAATGACAAACACTGAGAGTGGCCAACGAGGAAGGAGAATAATTAAGAGAGAATGGGGCAACAGAAACCAAGGGAAGGTAGAATTTCAAGAAGAAAAGGAAACTAAAGTTTCAGATGATTCTGAAAAATTGGGTATGATGAGGAATGAGACTTGATCATTGGATTTAATAAAGTTCTTTGGCAAATTTAAGAAGAGAAGTTTCAGTGCAGTGATGAAATTGAAAAACCTGGTTGCAATGGATTTATGAGAGAATGGTATGAGAAAGGGGAAACAGCAAGTGTAGAAAATTCTTTTGAGAAAATTTGTTGTAAAGAAAAGTAGAGGCACACTTAAGGAATCAGAAGGGGAATGTGAGGTCCAAGGAGTGTTTTTTAGTACTAAGATAGAAAGTATTTTAGTATGTTTGTCAACAGACACAAATAATTCAGTAGAAAAGGAAAAGTTGGTGATGCAAGAGAGAAGTGAGACTTACTGGAGTGCTGTAAAAGTGGAGGGATAAACATTAGAAATGCATGTAGTTCAAATAAATAGGAGCAAGGCAGGTTATATGAGCACAGATAATGAGAGGTAGATAGATGAAGTTGTGTTAGCATAATAAAAACCATCCAACAAAAAGTTAAACTTTAATTAAAATACAAACTTTGAAATAATTGGCCCATATGCAGCTTTAAGAAAGGTCATTGATAGCTAGAGATGCCTCATCAGACACTGCTGTAAACTTTCCTCCATCATTTAATGGGACTGGGATGAATGGTCTGACCTGGTTTTCAACAGAAAGAGGACTGTTTAATAAATCACTAAGATTTTAGGAAAATATTTAGAAAGCAACCTTGCTCCCATCATGGCCATGTCTCCAGCACTATGGCTTACAAAATAAAACTTCCAACATACACTAAGTCCAATCAACAACATCTCTCTGAACCAAGTTCTGTGCCAAGCCAAGGATTTGAAAATAGAAAAGAAAGCCTAGGAAAGCAACATGGAGACAAATGCAAACTGCTCCCTAATGTATGAGCTCTATCTGTGCTTGTATTCTAGCAGAAAAAAATAACACAAATATAAGAACAACTCATTTAGGATGAAAGGTATAACTTATATGCTAGGAGATTTATCACTCTTTGTTTAGCTGAACCTCCACCTAGAGTATCAAACTTTCATCCCTGGATATCGAGGCACTATAGAAAGAGATATGATTCAAAATAAAATAGTGTCAACAAGTAAAGACCAAAATTCCTCCCAATCTCTCAAACTCCCACCAATGTTCTTTGGCCTCTCAAAATTATTTGCATATGCCTAGTTCTTCCAAGTTCCTGGTGAGTAGTACCCAACATAACTTATAGCCTCTAAAAGTAAGACTTCTTCATGGGGTTTCTCTCAATGTTGGTACATTTAATTCCCATGTCATCATAGGCATAGTCTCATTACTGGACAGAACCAATCACAAATCTCCCTGCAGGAACAAACTGGTCATCATTATCAGGCTCAAATAAGTATGTGTTTTCTCTTTGATGATCTACTCATGTCTACTCTGACCAACATTACCCAGTTAATATTTGCTCATAATTAGGGTGCCAATACTTCACCAGAGAAATCTTCATATCCACAGGGGAACTTCCAAGGTCCATTTCTGTACCTAGTCTCTTCTAGTGACTTCTCTCTCCCAACTTCCTGTCCTTTATGAGAAGAATATTGACTCCACTTCTAAAAATGACATTGTATCTTTCCTTCCATCACATCATGATAAGGTAATATGATTCCTTTACAATTCTTGGCACAATACTGCTTGTGAAAGAGCAATTGTAAACACAAAGAAGACATTATAAAATAAAAATCTCTAATATATGTTACAACTCACAACTTTTGATGAGAACCATAAAATAAGCACCATGACAAACACATGAACAAGTACTATAGGAACATAAATATGGTAACTATTGCTGATGACTGAGAAATGTTGAGAAGTCTTCATGGGAAAGGTATCCCTGCACAATAAATAAAAATTAAACAATCTATGATAAAAGGGAAAAAGATATTTGCAAAAAGAGAAAATATACAGAGACAAGTTTGCAAGTAACAGTCCAGTTTGTTGGATAAGTAAATAGATGTAGCAAATAAGGTGATAAAATGTAGATAGGGTGGTCACATGACTAGAATATTTGAAAGCTAGGAAACTGAATTTGGACTTTAAACCACTCTGATAACATTAAAGAACAGAGCTTACTATCATCATTATTTTACGGTAAGAAGCACATGTTATAGTGTAAGGGGCAAGAGGTCTAAGATTCACTATTGATTCTATTTCTAGCCAGCTGTGTGAACTTGAGCAATTTATTTAACTCAGTTTATACCACATATGTATGAAGGAGTTAGACTTAATGGTCTTTAAAGGCCCATTTTGCTCTGACACAATGTTATTGGAAAAGTCTAACCTATTCCCCTTGGTCAAGCCTATGTGTGACATCTATTTATCTACAGTCTATATTAAATAGATTTACTGAAGGCTTTAAGCTAATAACTCTGATTTATCAGGGGAAAAATCTTTGATAATAATTAATATCTTAGAAGTTCTCCCAACGACCATGGGCTGTAGAAGATTATCTGTAAAAAAGTAAATTAAATTAGTTCAACATTTTGAAACTAGGTGAGAATTATTTTATAAAGCAAAAGAAACACACACACAGGGAATATCCAGTACCTCCTTGTAACTCAGGAAAAGCAGGAAGAAAGGTCCAGTTGAAAAGGGATGCAAAGGAGGCTAATATTAGAAAGAGAATGTGTATTTCTACTCTGAGACTATGAAATTAGCTCAATTATTTACCTCCTTGAAGATCAAAATACCTTTAGGGATGAGCATTGGGTGTCATAAGTAAGAGATGAATCACTGGGTTCTACTCCTGAAGTGGATATTAACTAACTTGAATTTAAATTTAAGAAAAAGAAAAATATAAAGAAAATAATACATTGCAATGAAAAAATACAAATAGGGGAAGCATCAAAAATTCTGAAGAATTTTTACAAGATAGAAAGCAAGTATAACATTGATGGCAAAACCAGAGCACAGACTACATGATGTAAAAATAGGAAGAGTAGGGAGACAACTATTGCAGAGATAACAGACATGCTTAACGATGGCACTTCAAAGAAATTACAAGCTTTCGGGAAGTAAAAGCAGGTAGCATAAGTAGGTCACAGAAAAATCATCATGGTGACAAAATATTGGAGATAGCTGAAACAATTATCTACATCTTCCAACACCAATACAAATACCAAGTTATGTATAAAGAGTACCTGGATACAGTATTTTGACCCTTAACCTCAGTTATAAGTTTTGAAAACATGGAGTATATTTCATGATGGACTTTCATTATGTGTACTGGGACTAAAGTGATATCTTCAAGTGACAACCAAAAAATTGGGGGATGAGGGGAAATACAGCTCTGCACAGGAGTTAAATACACTAAAGTATTCTGCCCCAGGATGAAGACTTCCTTACTTTGAAAATAATAATAATGACAAACTCTGGTTTGCCTGGTGGTTTTATACCAAATATACTGGTATGATCTCAATCTTTTTGTACTTGTTTGGAGCTGATTTGTGTCCCAGTATGTGACCTAGTCTGAAGAATGTTCCATGTACACTTGAGAAGAATGCGTATTCTGCTGCTTTAGGATGAAATGTTCTGAATATATCTGTTAAGTCCTTCCGGTCAAGTGTGTCATTCAAAACCAATGTTTCATTGTTGATTTGCTGCTTACATGATCTGCAATTGTTGTGAATGGGGCGTTGAAGTCCCCTACTATTATGGTATTAATATCAATGGGTTTCTTTATGTTCATGATTAATTGATTTATATATTTGGGTGTTCACATATTGGGGGCATAAATATTTACAATTGTTAGATCTTTGTGGATAGACCCCTTAATTATGATATAATGCCCTTCTTCGTCTCTTGTTACAGCCTTTATTTTAAAATCTAGTTTGAGGGGCGCCTGGGTGGCGCAGTCGGTTGAGCGTCCGACTTCAGCCAGGTCACAATCTCGCGGTCTGTGAGTTCGAGCCCCGCGTCAGGCTCTGGGCTGATGGCTCGGAGCCTGGAGCCTGTTTCCGATTCTGTGTCTCCCTCTCTCTCTGCCCCTCCCCCGTTCATGCTCTGTCTCTCTCTGTCCCAAAAATAAATAAAAACGTTGGAAAAAAAATTTTAAATCTAGTTTGATATAATTATGGCTACTCCAGCTTTCTTTTGGTGACCATTAGCATGATAGATGGTTCTCCATCCCCTTTCAATCTGAAGGTGTCTTTATGTCTCCAATGAGTCTATTGTAGGCATCATATAGATGGATCCTGTTTTCTTATCTTATTCTAATACCCTGTATCTTTTAATTGGAGAGTTTAGTCTATTGACATTTACAGTGAGTGCTGAAAGATATGAATTTATTGCCATTGTGTGTTGCCTATAGAGTTAGTTACTGAAGATGTTCTCTGATCCTTTCTAGACTTTGTTGCTTTTGGTCTTTTTTGTTTTGTTTTGTCTTATCTCCACTCAAAGAGTTCCCCTTTAAATTTCTTGCAGGGCTGGTTCAGTGGTCATGAACTCCTTTAGTTTTTGTTTGTCTGGGAAACTATCTCTCCTATCTTGAATGACAGCCTTGCTGATAAAGAATTCTTGGCTGCATATTTTTCTGATTCAGCATGTTAAATATATCCTGACCCTCCTGTCTGACCTGCCAAGTTTCTGTGGATGGGTCTGCTGCAAACCTGATCTGTCTTCCCTTATAGGTTAAGGACTTTTTCCCCTTGCTGTTTTCATAATTCTTTCCTGATCTGTGTATTTTGTGAATTTGATTATGATATGGTGAATTTGATTTGGTGATGGTCAGTTTTGGTTGAATCTAGTGGGAGTTCTCTGTGCTTCTTGAATTTTATGTCTGTGTCTTTCCCCAGATTAGGAAAGTTTTCCACTATAATTTGCTCATATAAACCTTCTACCACTTTTTCTCTCTCTTCATCTTGTGGGACTCCTGTGAATCAGATATTATTCCTTTTTAATAAGTCACTGAGATCTCTAATTCTTGTATCATGCTCTCTTGCCTTAGTTTCACCTATTTTTCTGCTTCATTATCCTCCATAATTTTCTCTTCTATATCACTGATTCACTGCTCTGCTTCATCCATCCTTGCCACCATAGCACCAATCTTGAATGGTCAAGATTGCATTTTGGTTACAACATTTTTAATTTTGTCCTGAATAAATTTTACTTCTTTTATCTTTTCAACAAGGGATCTATGCTTTTTTCCACCCTAGCTAGTATTCTTATTATCATGGTTCTAAATTCTAGTTGAGACATCTTGCTTATATCTATGTTGATTAATCTCCTGGCTGTCATTTCTTCCTTTTGTATTTCTTTTGGGGTGAATTCCTTCACTTTGTAATTTTTGATGAAGAAAAAAATTAATAAAATAAAAATTAAAAAATTAAAAACAACACAAAAAATCTAATAAAGGAAGCTAGGTGTGTTTTGGTCTCATTGTTGAAAGAAGCTTGCTAGAATAGAGAAAAAGGGAAAGAAAAGCAAAAAAAATTAGAAAAAGTTTGAGAATTAAAAAAAAATTATATAATAAAATAAAATGAAGAAAGTGAAATAGGATAAAAAAATATACAAAAAATAGTAAAGAGAATTTTTAAAAATTTTAAAAAAGGAAAATAAAAATATTTTTCTCTTTCTGTATCTGAGAAAAAGAAGAGAAAGAGAAAATGAAAAACAAAAAACAACCAAAAAAAAAAATAGATGGATCAGTAAACAGAAATAACCCAAACAAAGTTACATCCAGTTTCCCCTAGAACTGAAACTATGTGACTATAATCTAGTCACTAAGCAAGCAGAAAGACTTGTGGTGGTCCTCTAGGGCATGTGCTAGGAGGGCTCAGTTGAGCCAGACTTCGTGTGACATCTCTATTCTCCACGAGGTGGCACTTCTTAACTTACTGTGGTGGATCAGTGTGGCGTGCTGTGCATATATGCACAAGTGTGAGAGAAGTGAAAATGTCTTCACCCAGGTTCCTAGTCTCTGTCTCAGGAACTGTGCTCTCACCAACCTGTTATCTAGCACCCCTCCTTTGTCTCTGGCTTCCATCCACTCCTTGCTTTTGCACCATCCATGTCCAACCCATTAGTGTGCCTGGCTGGCAGCACCTCCCTCCCAAATTTTATCTCAGATGGGGCTGTATTTCTAAACCCCTCACTTCAGAGAACCCTGTGGTTTGGACCCACTCCCACCCTCTGGGGGAGGGTCTCACTGAGCAGTGGCTGGGTGCCAGCTTTCCTCAGAGAACATTCGTGTGATTGCGCTGTGGCAGAGGTTCAGAGCTGCTGAACACCAGTGGCTGGGTGTTGGCTTGCCCCAGAAAAAGTTTGTGCAATCATGTGGTGGCAGAGGTTCAGAGATTATGGCAAATCACAACACACAGCCAGTGCCAGATTTCACCACACTCTGGCATCTTTGTTCCAATACCAGCAAATGTGGCTCTTCTCCAAGGTCTGCTGGGACCTTTGCCTGTGGGTAGGCCATATGGCCTCTACCAAATGCCCTCCATGCAGGGGAACCGCTTCTCCCCATGTGGCCCACAGACCCCTCGGAACTATCTGCCTGCTCCTGGGAATTTGCCTTTCCTCCACCAGAGCACTGCCAGATATTGAGCTCTGGAATTTCTGACTCTGTGCTACCCTGTTTATAGAGTTCTAATGGTATTGAAACCTCCTTTCTCTCCATCATGGTTTTGAGGAACAGATTTCTTTTTCAGTTCCTTGTGGGTGTTTCCACTGTTTCTCTTTGTCCCCAGCTGCTTTCAGGGGGAGTGCTTTTCCTGAACTCTCCCCCTCCCCTTTCTCTGTCCTCTCTCTGCAAAAACAGCTCCCTACCCTCCATGGCTTCTCTCTCCCCAGTTCACCTCTCCACACTACATACATGCTGAGTTCTGTGTTTCAAGTTATGCAGATTGTTGTGTTAAAACTCAGATCAATTTCCTAGGTGTGCAAAGTGGTTTGATGCTGATCTAGCTGCATTTCAGGGACGAGGGAAGCTGAGAACTTCCAAGCTGCTCTGCCATCTTGGCCCCTCCCCTCTTCTTTCTTTGGTTCTTTGTAGTCTTTGCTGCTTTACACTCACAGAGTCCCCTTAGGATCTCCTGCAAGGCTGGTTTAGTGGTCATGGACTCCTTTATTTTTTGTTTGTCTGAGAAAGCATTTATCTCTCCTTCTATTCTGATTGACAGCCTTGCTGGATAAAGGATTCTTGGCTGCATATTTTTCCTATTTAGCATATTGAGTAATTTCTCCTACTCCCTTCTGGCCTGCCAAGTTTTAGTGGACAGGTCTGCTACTACCCTTATGTGTCTACCCTTGTAGGTTAAGGCCCATTTGTCCCTAGTTGCTTTCAGAATTCTCTCTTTATCTTTGTATCTTGCCAGTTGTACTATGATATGTCATGGTGTTGACCTGTTTTTGTTCATTTCAAAGGGAGTTCTCTGTGCCTCTTGGACTTGGATGCCTGTTTCCTTCCCCACATTAGGGAAGTTCTCATGTATAATTTGTTCAAATAAACCTTCTGCCCCTTTCTCTCTCTTCTTCTTCTTCAACTCCTGTGATATAGATATTACTTCATTTCATTGAATCACTTTGGTCCTAATTCTACAGAGTGGTCCAGTAACTTCTTTTCTGTCTTTTTTTCAGCTGCATCATTTTCAATAATTTTATATTCTATTTCACATATTCTCTCCTCTTCTTCTTCCATCCTCACTGTCACTGTATCTAGTTTATTTTGCATCTCATTTATAGCATTTCTTAATTCATTGTGACTATTTCTTAGGTCTTTGATCTCTGCAGCAATAGATTCTCTGCTGTCTTTTATGCTTTTTTCAAGCACACTTATTATTGTTATGATTGTTATTTTAAATTTCTGTTCAGATATATTGTTTATATCTGTTTTGAGCAATTCTCTGGCTGTCATTTCTTCCTGGATTTTCTTTTGAGGAGAATTCTTCTGTTTCATCATTTTGGCTAGGTTTTGTCATTTACATGTTTTAATAGCTTGTTATGTGTCCTGCACCTGCAAGTACTACTATATTTAAAAGGGTTCATACACTGTCCAGGACCTGGCACTTCAGGAAGTGTCTTTGGAGTGTGTTGTGTGCACTCTGTTTTTGCATATTTGGCTGCTCTATCCCACTGCTCACTCCTCTGCAAAGGTCCTCCTTGCTTGTAGGTGGAGTTTTGGGATTTTTAACCAGGTGTGCTTTTATTTGTTCATTGAATTAACCCCAGAAAAAGAAAAGACAGGGAACATGATCCCATACAAAGAGAAAAAATTAAAGGGGTGAAATAAAAGACCAAACAGTGAATCAAAGAAACTATAAGACTATAAGTCTTAATACAGAGAGAAAGAAAAATAAAAAGGAGATATAGAAAAGGTACAAATGAATAGAGTTAAAATGCCTGACTAAACAAATGAAACAGAGAAAGAAATATATATATATATATATATATATATATATATATATATAATAAGAATTGACAAAAAAATCAAATTAGAAACTATGAGCCTGATTCCAAAGAAAAAAAAGAAGTGGGTAGAAACACAAAGGAGAAATGAGTAGAGGAGAGAAAAGAAGAGAAGAGAAGAGAAGAGAAGAGAAGAGAAGAGAAGAGAGAAAAGGAAAGGAAAAGAAAGGAAAGAAAGGAAAGGAAAGGAAAGGAAAGGAAAGATGACAAGCAAACTAACACAAACCATAGGATAGTTGCCTGTTGGTGCCTGTGACCGGTGGCTGTGCTGGTCTGGAGGAGAGGCCATTTGGTTTGCTCAGTGTTAGTCCCACTACAGTAGATAAGTAGCTATCAGGCATGGAGGAGTGGGGTTTATTGTAAGTGGGTCCCACCTCCATTGGGGGCCACTGTGCTATTATCTGAAGCTTCACTGTGTTGGTGATGGGAAATATGGCAACACCCCAATCTCTCCTCCCCAGACTTGGAGTGTCAAACCACACTATTTAGGCATCCCTGACAGAGTAGTGTGGGCAATTGGCTTGCCCTGCTCCACAGTTTTCTCATGCTTCCTAGGCACTCATCTGGGTTTCAAAACCTGATGTCTTAAGAGATCCTGTACCATAAGGATGCTGTTCTGATGTAGTGCCACTCGGCCCTGCCATTAAAGGCTTTCAATATGCAATAAACCCTCTTCCCACAGTATTCAAGGAAGGGAACTGTTCTCTCCAATGCTTTCCTGGTATCACTACCATGCCCAGGGGCTGACTTACCAACCCAGGTGCACACACATGGCCTGCTCCAGTCCAGAGAAAGTCATGCACTTTTGATAACTCCAATCTTCAGCTCCTGAAGCTGTTTGCAAAGTAAAAACTGGCACTTTCCATATTTCTCATTCCCCAGTCCATGGTCCAGAGAGGCTTTTCTCTTGTACTAGCACAATACTGCAATTCCACAGACTCTCTGTGTTTCTCTCCCTTTTGTCTTTCCACAGAAGTAGTACCCTCCCCTCCGTGCCTACACTGTTTTATCTCCCACAATTGGCATACTCGCAGCTTTGTCCCACTAAGCCGTTTCCCTTTACCTGTGGAGATCTTTCTGTTACTCCGCAGATTGACTTCCTGGGTGTTCCAAATGTTCTGACCTCAATACAGCTGTGTTTGAGGGATGAGGGAAATTCCAGTCCCCCTACTTCTCTGTCATCTTAACTTCCTTCCCCATCCCAAAGGTTTTGGACTGTCATATTTTCATTTTCCTTTGCTCCCGTGTATTTATTTTTATTTTTTTCTTTAATTTTCTGGTTAACCCATTCATTTCCTAATAGGATGTTCTTTAACCTCCACGTATTTGAGGGCTTTCCAAATTTCTCTTTTGGTTGACTTCAAGTTTCATAGCGTTGTGATCTGAAAATATGCATGGCATGATCTCCATCTTTTTGTACTTGTAGAGGGCTGATTTGTGACCCAGTATGTGATATATTCTTGAGAATGTTCCATATGCACTCTAGAAGAATATGTATGCTGCTGCTTTAGGATGAAATTTTCTGAATATATCTGTTAAGCCCATCTGGTCCAGTGTGTCACTCAAAGTCACTGTTTCCTTATTGGTTTTCTGCTTAGGCGATCTGTCCATTGTTGTAAGTGGGGTGTTAAAGTTCCCTACTATTATTGTATTATTAGTGAATTTCTTTATGTTTGTGATTAATTGATTTAAATATTTGGGTGTTTCAAGTTGGGGGCATAAACATTTATAATTGTTAGATTTTCTTGATGTATAGAACCCTTAATTATGATATAATGCTGTTATTCATCTCTTGTTACAGTCTTTGTTTAAAAAAATCCAGTCTCATATAAGTATGGGTACTCTGGCTTTTTTTTTTCTTTTTTTTAACAGTCATTAGCATGATAGATGTTTCTCCATCCCCTTACTTTCAATCTGCAGATAACTTTAGGTCTAAAAGGAATCTCTTGTAGGGAGCATAGAGATAGATCTTGTTCTTTATCCATTCTGATACCCTATGTCTTTTGATTGGATCATTTAGTCCATTTACCTTCAGAGTGATCATTGAATGCTATGAATTTAGTGCCATTTGTTACCTGTAGAGTGGTGTTTCTGGTGATGCTCTCTGGTCCTTTCTGGTCTTTGTTGCTTTTGGTTTTTTTCTTTTTTCTCCACTCAAGAAGTCCCTTAAAATTTCTTTTATGGCTGGTTTAGTGGTCACATACTCCTTTAGTTTTTCTTTGCCTGGAAACTCTTTATCTCTCGTATTTCAAATGACAGACTTGCTGAATAGAGTTCTTTGGCTGCATATTTTTTCCATTCAGCATGTTGAATGTTGACACTTCTTTCTGGCCTTCCAAATTTCTGTGGACAGATCTTCTGTGAACCTGATCTGTCTTCCCTTATCAGTTAAGGACTTTTTTTCCTTACAGCTTTCAGGATTCTTTCCTTGTCTGTGTATTTTGTGAACTTGACTATGATATGTCTTGGTGATGGCCAGTTTTTGTTGAATTTAATTGGAGTTCTCTGTTCCTCTTGGATTTTGATGTTTTGTGTCCTTCCACAGATTAAGGAAATTTACACCTATAATTTGCGCATATAAACCTTCTGCCTCTTTTTTAATCTCTTCATCTTCTGGGACTCTAATGATACAAATATTACTACCTTTCAATAAATTTCTGTGTTCCCTAAGTCTGCCTTTGTGATCACTGACCTTTGTTTCCCTCTTCTCTTTAACTTCATTATATTCCATAATTTTATCTTCTATATTGGCAATTTGTTCCTCTGCCTCATCCATCCTCATTTGTATGACCTCCATTTTGGCTTTGCATCTGGGTTATAGCATTATAAATTTTGGCCTGGCTAGATTTAGTTTTTTTTTCCAGTTTATTTATTTTGAGAGAGAGAGAGAGAAAGAGCACATGCGTGATAAGGGGAGTGACAGAGAGAGAGGGGGAAAGAGAATCCCAAGCAGGCTTTGCACTGACAGTGCAGGGCCCAATATGGGGCTTGATCTCATGAAACTGTGAGATCATGACCTAAGTCGAAATCAAGAGTTGGACACTTAACAAACTGAATCACCCAGGTTCCCCTAGATTTTAGGGTTTTTTTAAATCTCTACAGAAAGGGATTCTCTTGTGTCTTCTATGCTTTTTTCAAGCCCAGCTAGTATCCTTATAATCATTGTTTTAAACTCTAATTCAGACATCTTACTTATATTTGCATTGACTAAATCCCTGGCCATCATTTCTTCCTGTTCTTTCTTTTGAGGTAAATTTCTCCATGTTGTCATTTTAGAGAAAGAAAACAACAACAACAACAACATAGAATGAAATAAAAATTTAAAAATTTTTAAAGATAAAATAATGGAAGCTAGATCCTTGGTGTGTTTTGGTCTGCTTGTTAAGAGAAGATTGATAGAAGTGAAAGGAGAGAAAAAGAAAAAATTCAAGAAATAGTGAAAATAAAATAACAACAACAACAACAACAATTTTTACTCCTTCTGTATCCAAGAAACAAAAGGAAAGAAAAAAAACATTAAACAAAAACATAAGCAACAACAACAAACAAGTGAACAAACAAAACACAAATGAACCTAGATCCAGTTGACCCTAGAGTTGAAACTTCGCAGCACTATATGATCAGTAAACTAAGGGCATGGAAGGGATTTGTGCTGGTCTTCTGAGGCAGGGGCCTGCTGTCTGATTCTCAGGCTGACTTACTCTCCTGGAGATGTGCCTGTAGGGCACAAGGGGGCGCAGTTGGTGTATTGGTTCCATTCTCCGTTTGGTTGTGATGTTTAACTCACTGGAGTCTATCAGTGTTGGTGGGCTAATGGTGAAAATGGCTTCACCCCTCTCTCTAGCGTCCAGAGTGGGAAGTTCATACCCTCACAGACACCAACCTGTGACCTCTGCTTCCATCAGCTTCCCGCCTGTGTTCATGCTGTCCACCTACCAAGCAGCACCTCTCTCCAGAGTTTTATTTCTGGCACAGCTGTGTTACAAAACCCCAAACTTGGGGGACTTCTGTGATTTAGACCTGCAATGATCTTATGGGGGAGGGTCTCACTGTGCTGTGGCCAGAGCTGGCTTGTCCCAAGAACCAGTCAAGCCACCACACAGGGGCAGCAGCTCAGAGTTTATGGTAAATCGCTATACACAGCTGGCACCAGCGTTTGCTGCCCTCAGCCAGCATCTTCGTTCTTATATGGGTGAATGTGGTAGCTTGATGCCCACAGGGTCTTTTATCTGCAGAGAGGCTGTATCCCCTCTATCAAATGCACTCCAAGCAGGGGAACCGCTTCTCCCCCTGAGATTCATGGTATCCTCAGAAATGCCCTGTCTGCTCCTGAGTCTCTGCTCTGCTTCCTCGCTAGAGCACCACCAGGGTCTGACTTCTGAAACTTCAGATTCTGTGTTCCACTGTTTATAAAATACTGGTGGTATTGAAAACCTCTCCTTTTCCCCCCATCAATGGTTTTGGGGAACAGTTTTTTTGGGCAGTCTCCTGTGCAAGTTTTCACTCTCTCTCTAGCTGCTTTCAGGGAGAGTACTCTCTGGAGAAAACTGGATGTGCTGCTGCTCTATCCCCCCTATGTTTTTCCTCTCTGTGAAAATGACTCCCTCCCCTGTGTGGCATAGTGGCTCTTCTCTCCCCCAACTCACCTCTCCACACCATGTACCTGCCATGTTCTCTCCTCAAATTATGCAGCTTGTTCTGTTAATCCCCAGATCAATTTCCTAGGTCTTCAAAATGGTTTGATTTTGATCTAGCTGTGTTCGAGGGATGAGATAAGCCCAGGGTTCCCTTACTACTCCGCTATCTAATTCTTCCCTTCAAGTAGTCTTGTGTAGTAGATGAACTTCCTCAATCAGCCTTGAGTTCCTGTTTGTCTCTCAAACTTGTGTGATTGTCCAAGCCACTTTCTTTGTTATTAGTGGATCCCAGTAGTTGAAGATGTGTCAAGTGCCATCAGTGTCCCAGAGGGAAGGATCGAAATCAGCACCTAGATGCAGGGTGATTAGAAACTGGGCTCTCAGTGGGCACCTCGGTGACTCAGTCAATTAGGTGTCTGCCTTTGGTCAGATCATGACCACATGGCTTGGGAATTCGAGCCCTGTGTCAGGCTCTGTGCTGACAGCTCAGAGCCTGGAGTCACTTTAGATTCTGTCTCTTCCTCTCTCCCTGTCCCTCCCCCATTTGTGTACATTAAAACATCAATTTTTTTTTAAAAAAGGAAGAAATGGGACTCTCAGGCAGTAGCTGGTAAAGTATGTAGTTAAGACCTTTCCGGGGAGAAACTGGGAGATGGCCTGGTGCTGTGCCCTGGGGCAATAGCCATGTAGGGAGTCCTCCTGCACCCATTTAAAAATTTCTTTGTTGTATATATCTTTTAGGACTTATGAATGCAAGCCCTGTTGTCTGTCAGAGCTAAGTGATTTGGGTTCCCATCCTGGTTGGCAGCTGCAAAAGTTTGGGTGCCAGGTTTGTGTATAAGCTCCTTCCAGGGAGATACTGGTGACTTGATTTTATCATTTGAGCCAGGAGGAAGAAGGATGTAGGGGATGTTATCCTTAGCTTCCCTGTCTTTGGAGAGGATTGCAGCCAGTTTCTAAAATGCATGTTGAAGTTAGGATCCAGACCTTCAGACAACAGTTTATAAAATATACAGTTATACCCCTTTCAAGGAAAGACTGGGAGATGGATGTTTTGGTCTGTTCTCTCTGTGCTGAGACCTGGTGGACCTATGCTATATAAGCCCTGCTTACACCCATTAAGATTTGCCTCTTTCTTTGCTATTGTCATCTAGGTCTTATGTACAAAAGTCCTATTGGCTTTCAGAGGTAGGTGTTTTGGGGGCCCATTTGAGAGTGGAAATCTTAAAAGTTGGGGCACTAGATATACAAGCAAAACTATTTTCTTCTCAGTGAGAAGCTGTGGGCTGGGGTTTCCCTCCCAACTGTACAGTACTTTGCTTGGGTAGGGTTTATGGTGAGAGTGTGTTTCAGCCTTTTCTACCCATTTTGATGAGTATTTTCTCATTCACCTTATGTGTAGAAGTTGCTTGGCTACTTTCTGGATTTCTTTCAGAGGGAATTGCTCCATGTATAGCTGTACATTTGGTGTGTCTGTGGGAGGAGAGAAGTTCAGGAGCCTTTTGTGTCATGATCTTGTTCATCTCCCCTGAATGCTTTCTATTTTGATTGGACAGTTTGCCAATTTACCTGGTTGACTAGAATTGTAAACATGTGGGAACTGCCAATGGAGGCAGAAAGTAACAAAATCTCTCAAATAGCATTGTTCTTTTGGTTTGTATGTTAGATTATCACTGAGGAACTTGATTCAGACAAATTTGAGTTAAATAGTTCAGCATATTTGGTCATTTGATACTTGAACAAAAATTTGCACCAGCCCCAGGGGCAAGAGCTGAGAACATTGCCAGGAGGAATTTATTTAAGACTGCAAATCTATCTTTAAATAGGCATTACACCTCCAGCTCTGCTCTAGAGCTTCCCACTGCATACAATGTCTGGAAAATTACAGTCTGGGGACCTGGGAGAGTAGCTGAGCACAGCTTTTCACAGCTGTTTCCTCTGTATTCCATTTCTCTCTGGGAACCCTAAAAGACCATTTGATTCAGAGTTCTATGAAGAAGAAGGCTACTTTTGTATCTGGAGCCACTTTTCCCTCTTGGATGGTCCTTCCTCTTCTTTTTTTTTCCTTTCATACTCATTAAGTGCTTGCTATGAACCAGCCACTGCTTCTCTTTCATCCTCAATCACAAACACATGCATTGATTCATCATCCTAAACCTTAGCTCTGATTTATGCCACTTGTCTACTTAAAAAAAATTTGTATCTTTCTCTGAAGCACCTAACAGAAAGCTTGATCTCTGTTTTGAGTACTAGTCTTGATCTTTGCTTTGTGATCTTGGATTAGAGATTATCTGAGACCTCTTCTTTGGACTTTCTGTGATTCTGGGCTATGGGGCCCAGTTTAGGTTCTGACATTGTTTGTTTGTTTGCTGCTATATCCCTTAGTCAATACAACAGTGTATGATCCATAGTAGGCACCCAATAAATACTGGTTGAGTGAGTAGAGGCCTAAGACAAAAAGAAATTTCTTGTCTAATCTACCAAATCACAGCTCCCTGGAATGATCCAGTTATATTTGTGGTCCTTGATCATTAATCATAAGAAAAGATGCTCAACTTCATTTAAATAAGAACATGGGGGCTCCTGGGTGGCTCAGCTGGTTAATCGTCTGACATCTGACTTCGGCTTGGGTCATGATCTCATGGTTTGTGGGTTCAAGCCCCACATCGGGCTCTGCACTGACAGCATGGGGCCTGCTGGGGATTCTCTCTCTCTCCCTCTTTCTGCCCCTCCCCAGCTCTCATCCTCTCTCAAAATAAATATATAAACTTAAAAAAATAAAAATAGAAATTAAAATTGCAATTATATTATTTTTAACTGTTGGATTGCAAAGGGTGAAAATGTTTGATAGCATACTGTGTTGGCAAAAGCTTGAGGCAGCAGACTTATTACATGTGGGAACATGAACTAATGCAACCTCAAAGAGCTATTAGACAGTATTTAACAAAGTGAAAATTGTATGTACTCTTTGTTACATACAAAAGTTCTATATGCAGGTGTTTTTTTTGTACAAATGTGCTCTCATGTTGCCCTACTCCTTTCACCTTTAAGCTCTTCTGAACAATTTTGTTTTTCTCCCCTGGAATATCCCATACTTCCCCCCCAACTCATTCTCAGCTGATGATCTTACTTCCTGCTTCACAGAGAAAACAGAGGAAAACAGAAGAAAATCTCCACATACTACCAGCATCTCCACCACCTACCTACATTTGTGCCCAGGAACTCTGTCTTCACTTTTGTTACTGTGGATGAACTGTTCATACTCCTAGCATCTCTGCACTAGATTCCATTTCCTCTAGCTTCTTAGTACAATGGCAAATCCAAAAATTTTCCCCTGCCTCCTATATGATCAATTTTTTTCTGTTTTCTAAATAATTCTGATCATACAAAAAAGCTGTGATTTCTCCAACCTTAAAAAAATGTTGATGTCTCACACTGCCCTTTTCCTTATTTCTCTTCCCAAGGGTTCCCTATAGTAACTAGTGTCTTCATTCCCTCTTTCTCCATTCCCCTTCATCTGCTTCCAAACAGACTTTGTTTCTCACCACTCCGCTCAAATGTTCTTGTCAAAATTGCCAGTCACCTTCAGTTAACCAGATTCTAAGAACAATTCCCAGTCCTCTTGGTACTTGGCCTATGTGCTTTATTTGACATAGTTGATTGTTCCCTACTCCTTGAAAACTTTCTTCACTTGGCTTCTAGGGGAACCTACTCCCCTGATCCTCCTCCAATGTCTTAGCTCCTTCTCAGAATCCTTCTCTTATTTCTTATCATCTTTCTTAACTTCTAAATGTTGGGATGTCCTAGGGCTCAATTTTTATATTCATTCCCTAGTCTGATTCAGTCACAATAGCATATATATGCTGATTAATTCCAAATTAGATTTAACTGATACTTGTACCATAAATTCTAGACGTCAATCCAACTGCCTACTTAACATGCTCATTTTGATGTTTAACATATAGTCACTTATGCCATAAAACTTGCTTTGAAGACACGAATTTGCTCCAATTTGGTTGATAAATTTGGGGACAACTTAAGTGTAATGTGGATTTCGCTTATGTGTGATTTTGTTCAAGAAAAAAACATTTGGTGAACACAGAAATCTCTAGCTGAATCGAGCTGTGCAGGATTGCACAAAATACACATCTGCACACACTTCAAATAGCTACCAGATACCTCAATTACCATGTGTGTTAGGAGCCACACTGATCCACATATGACCTTAAAACTTTCCCTCCAATTTTAGATAACCCCCTTTCCATCTCTTCAAAGTAACTCATAAACTTTAACCCTTCTGATACCCACTTCCACCAGCAATTTTCCTGTCTTTTTCAAGGTAAAGAGCCTGTTTATTGTGCAGTATATATATATCTATGTATATATATATATACATAGATATATATATATATTTCTTAACCATTTGACGTATGTAACACTGTGCTACATTTTAAAATAGGCTCCTTTTGGGGCGCCTGGGTGGCGCAGTTGGTTAAGCGTCCGACTTCAGCCAGGTCACGATCTCGCGGTCCGTGAGTTCGAGCCCCGCGACAGGCTCTGGGCTGGTGGCTCAGAGCCTGGAGCCTGCTTCCGATTCTGTGTCTCCCTCTCTCTCTGCCCCTCCCCCGTTCATGCTATGTCTCTCTCTGTCTTAAAAATAAATAAACGTTGAAAAAAAATTTAAAAATAAAATAGGCTCCTTTTTTTAATGTATCATTGATGAAATTTTTCAGTTTCGTGTCCATAACACCATTTTTTCCCATAAACTCTGGGTTTTTGCTGAGTAATTTTGCACATCACAGTGATTTGGGGGAACACATATGTCATGTTATAGCAGGAATGAATGTATTGCATACTGAATTTCTGTCCTTACTCACAAACACGTTTCTTTAAAAATATTCCCTTCTTAGTATATGGCAAGTCCAACATTCTAGTTGTTCATATATAAAATCTTGTAGTCACTTTTGACTTCTCTCTTTCATATAATTATTTAGGGTGGAGGACCTGAGTAGACATCTTTTTAAATAAGACATACAGATGGCCAACAGACATGTGAAAAGATACTCAACATCACTAATCCTAAGGGAAATGCAAATCAAAAACATTTTTAAAAATTTCCTCTAGTTGTTTTAAGTTTTTGTCTAGTTTATAGAGTCTTACAAAGTTAATTCTGAGGTTTTAGCAAATTTATCTGTTGCTTTTGTCAACACAGGGCCATGGAGTTGCCTATTATGCTATTTTCTGTGATAACACTATGTTCATTTTGACGAATTTATTAATTATTATTAAATTTTCCGTATTCTATTTTATTCTCTAGTGGCTGGTTTTCACTTTGTATTTTTATTCTACCCATGGTTACTCAAATTTTTTTCTTTTCATCAATTTTATAGAGAGCAAATACCTAATGTTTATAAAGCTAACAGCTATGTAATCATGATTCAGTTCAGAGATAGAATATTATTACCAGCACCCTAAAAGCTCACTGCATGTCCCTTGGAAATCATTTCCCTCTAATTCCTTCATAGAAGAAACTGATAACCTGAAATTTCTGATTAGTATGTTTTTGTTTCCTTTACAGTTTTACCACACATATATGCATCCCTATACAATATTATACAGTTGTGCTTGTTTTTTGAACTTTATATAAATGTAATCAGAGTGTATATATTTTATTGTATTGGTTCTTGCTTCTTTCTCTCTGTGAAATTTAGAGATTCATGCATATTTGGTAAAGTGAGAGTTCAAATATTTTGCCACTTATTATGCTGCTTGCCTTTTTATTCTTGAACTGTAGGATTTTGATATGGTCTCTATACAATTCCTTTGTCAGATATATATACTTTTTCCACATTTTTTGTAAAAAAAAATCTCTTAGTCTGTGGCTTACCTTTTCATTTTCTTAACAGCATCTTTGGAAGAGAAAAAAACCTTTAATTTTCATGAAGTCCAATTCACTTTTTCTTTTAGATTTTGTGGTGGTTGTGTCCTATTTAAAAAATATTTTCCTGTTCGAAAGTTACTCAAATGTTTTCTTAAGTTTTCATCTAGAACATTTATAGTTTTAACTCTTCATTTAAGTCTATGATTGATTTCCAGTTAATGTTTTTTTGTGGTAAGATGTAATGGTTAAGGTTCTTCTTTTTCATATAAATATTCACTGTTCCATTAACAGTACCATTTGTTGAAATGATTATTCTTTATTCAATTAATGCCTTTTCATTTTGTCTGTATGTCAATTAGCAATATATGTGTGAGTCTATTCTACACACTTCACTCTGTTTTAGTGACCTGTATATTTATATTTGTACCAATACTATACTGTCTTGATGGTTGTGGTTTTATAGTAATTCTTTCTTTTTTTTTTTTTTTATTTTTGAGACAGAGAGAGACAGTGCATGAACAGGGAGGGGCAGAGAGAGAGGGAGACACAGAATCTGAAACAGGCTTCAGGCTCTGAGCTGTCAGCACAGAGCCCGACGCGGGGCTCGAACTCACGGACCGTGAGATCATGACCTGAGCCGAAGTCGGATGCTTAACCGACCAAGCCACCCAAGTGCCCCTATAGTAATTCTTTAAATAACTATAATTATTTTCTTTTTCAATATTGTTTTGGTTATTTTACATTCCCTGAATTTCCAAATGAATGTTAGAATTAGTTTGTCAGCATCTACAAAATAGTTTGCTGAGATTTTGATTGGTATTGCATTGAATCTATAGATCAATATTAACAATAATAAACTTCTGATCTGTCAACATGGTATATCTCTCCATTTATTTTGGTCTTCTTTGATTTCTCCCAACAATGCTTTGTAGATGCTGTTTTTCATATCTTGCATATCTATTGTCAAAATTTTCCTTTTCATTTGAACATTTTCTGGATGTTATTTAGGAGTACTTAATTTTTAATTTTGGGGGTGTTGTTCTAAATGGCAATTTTAAATTTGTATGTTGATTTCTAAGTGTTCATAGCTAGTACATAGAAATGCAATTAATTTTGTATATTGACCTTATGTGCTCCCTAAATTTTTTCATAATTCACATATTAGTTCCTGTAGCTTATTTGTGGATTCTCTAAAATTATTTTCTACACAGATGATCATGTCTTCTGCTAATAAATATAATTTTTAATCTTTTTCTTTTCAAACTCTACGCTTGTTTTCCCTGTATCTTTTCTTATTGCAGTGGATAACACCTCCAGTACAACTCTGAACAGGATTATTACCTTAAAATATTATATCACTCTCCATAGCAGAACAACCAGCAGTATACTTCCATTTCTTTCCCCAAGCTTTTGTGCTATTTTTTGTTCCACATTTTATTTCCACATATGTTTGAAGCCCCATACTCACTATGTTGTCGTTATTTTTTATTTAAACAATTATGTTTTCCCCTATTTTACTTTTAAATTTATTTGGCAAGGTAACACTGCACAAACTGTTCAGCAACTAGGACACAGCTTACACAGCATGCTAAATTCATATATATTATTGGCAGCAAATTAGAAATATAAAAAGACATTATTGAGCTATAAGTCTCTCTTTTTTTAAAGAAAAAGGAAAAGCTATGATAGTTAAGCCAAATCTGAATATGTGAGGATTTAAAGAGACATCACCTGCCATCTTCTTAAGTTTTAATATTTACAGATGCCTACGTTAAATGTAACAAGGCAGCTGGTTGTATCTACAGCATACTATTCCAACACAACATCAAAATCTTTCAGAAAAGAAGCTCATCTATATTTTTAGTAGCATCTAACAGACATCCAACTACCAAGAATAACTTGTGAATTGTAGTGTTATCTGATACTCAAAAACAATCTTATAAATTAGTATCAGAATAGAATGAAATGTCTAAGAAGAGAAAAATCACTCCTGAAAATCAGAATTCACAAACTAGTTTTCCATTTTGCAGAATTCCTTTTAATATTGGGCTTGGATTATAGTTTTCATCAAACTTGTAAATTTTGGCCATTATTTCTTCAAATAATTTCTCTCACTTCTCAGTCTCCAATTATATATATGTTAAATCACTTGATGTTCAATGGCTCATTAACACTCTAACCACTTTTAAAAATATTCATTCTCTCAAGCCCAATGTCCATTGACTGATGAAAGGATAAAGAAGATGTGGTATATATATGCAGTGGGATATTACTTGACAATCAAAACGAATGAAATCTTGCCATTTGCAACAACATGGATGGAACTAGAATGTATTATGCTACGCAAAATAAGTCAGAGAAACACAAATACCATATGATTTCATTTATATGTGGAGTTTGAGAAACACAACAGATGAACGTAGGGGAAGGGAAGCAAAAATAAGATAAAAACAGAGAGGGAGGCAAACCATAAAAGACTCTTGAATACAGAATACAAACAGGGTTGCTGGTGGAGTGTTGGGTGGGGGGATGGGCTAAATCGATGGTGGGCATTAAGGAGGACACTTGTTGGGATGAGTACTGGGTGTTGTATGTAAGTGATGAATAACTAAATTCTATTCCTGAAATCATTAAAAGAATTGATAAGGGAAAATTCTTTTTCTCTGTTTCATTTTGGATATTTCTATTGCTATGCTTGAAGGATTAACAGGCTTTTATCTGCAAAGCCTAATCTATTGTTAATTTAATCCAGTGATTTTTCATCCCAGGTATTATATTTTTCTCTAGAATTTTAATTTGGATCTTATATCTTCTATTTCTTTCCTCATCATGTTCATATTTTCCTCTATCTTGTTGCATGTATGGTGTATAATTTATAATTTCTGTTTTATCATCTTTGTCTACTAATTCTATCGTCTGTGTCATTTGTAGTTCTTTTTCTGTGGATTAATTTTTCTTGAATTATGGAATTTTTAAAAGATTTTGTTTAAATTCCAGTTAGTTAGTTGACATACAATGTTGTATTAGTTTCAAGTGTACAATATACTGATTCAACACTTCCATACATCACCCTGTGCTCATCACAACAAATGCACTTTAAATCTCCATCACCTATTTCACCCATACCTCTACCTACCTCCTCTCTGGTAACCATCAGTTTTCTCTCTATAATTTAGAGGCTGTTTCTTGGTCTGCATCTTTCTCTTTTTCCTCCCATGTTCATTTGTTTTGTTTCTTAAATTCCACATGTGAGTGAAATCACATAGTATTTATCTTTCTCTTACTGCTGTATTGGCTTAGCATTATACGCTCTAGCTCCATCCATGTCATTGTAAATGGGAAGATTTCATTCTTTTTTATGGCTGAATAATATTCCATTGTGTATATATACCACATCCTCTTTATCCATTCGTCAGTAAGTGGACATTTGGGCTATAGCTAACTTGGCTATTGTAAATAATGCTGCTATAAACATAGGGGTACATGTTTTCCTTTCAATTAATGTTCTTGTATTCTTTGGGTAAATACCCAGTAGTGCAATTGCTAGATCATAAGGGAGTTATATTTATAACTTTTTGAGGAAACTCCATACTGTTTTCTAGAGTGGCTGTACCAGTTTGCATTCATACCAATAGTACACGAGGTTTCCTTTTTCTCCACATCCTTGCCAACACCTCTTCTTTCATATATTGTTGATTTTAGTCATTCTGACAGATGTGAGGTAATATCTCATTGTATGATAAAGGGATAGTATCCAAAATATATAAGGAACTTACAAAATTCAGCACCCAAAAAACAAATGATTCAATTAAAAAGTGGGGAGAAATGTGAACAGGTATTTCTCCAAAGACGACATACAGATGGCCAATGAAAAGATGCTCATCATCACTTATCATCAAGGAAATGCAAATAAAAACTATAATGGATCATAGCTTTTATTTTTTGCATGCCTGGAAACTTTTATTGGATGCCATGTATTGTTTTGTAAATTGTATATTGGATTGTTTTTGTATTTCTTTAAATATTTTTTATATTTTGTTCTGGGACAAAGTTAAATTACTTATAAAATTTTTGATTTGCTTAAGCCTTGCTTTTCAGCTTTGTTAGGCAAGTCCAGAACAGCCTTTCATCTATAACTAATTTGTCCCCACTATTAAGGCAATATTCAACTATTGATAGATTTATTCCAAACTAGTTTAGTTTTTATGCTATTGTAAGTAGTATTTTTATTTTATTTTATAATTGTTCATGGTTGGTATGTAGAAATACAGAAACCATGTTAAATTTATTTATTTTTTTAATGTTTATTTATTCTGAGAGAGAGAGCAGGTGGGGGGGTAGAGAAAGAAGGAGAAAGAGAGAATCCCAAGAGAATCTGCACTGTCAGTGCAGAGTGTGATGTGGTGCTCAAACCCACAAACTGTGAGATCATGACCCAAATCAAGAGTCAGACATTTAACTGACTGAGCCACCCAGGCATCCCTAAATTTATTTATTCTAATGGTGTATAGACTCTTTTGGATTTTATATATACACACTTATCGTATCTGAAAATGATTTTATTTTTTACTTTCCAATTGTACTCCTTTTTCCTTTTTTTATTGCCTAAAACCTCTATAGTACAATGCTGATTAAAAGTTAAGATGTCATTTTGGCTCACTCCTAATCTTATAGGGGAAATCACTAAGATTATATTAACTATGATGTTCGCTGTAGATTTGTTTGTAGCTATTCTTCATTAGATTAATGAAGTTCTTACCCATTCCTAGTTTTTAAGCGCTTTTTTTTATTGATGGAACAATTTTTATTTCATTGTTGACATGTTATATATAGGTTTCTCCCTTATTTTGTTAATGTGATGAATTACATTGATTTAAAAATTTTTATCCACCCATGTATCTCTGAAATAGATTAAACTTGCTCATAATGTTTTTAAAATCTTTTTAATATATTTCTTTATTCAGTTTGCTAACCTTTAGTTTAGGATTTTTACTTCTATATGAGTAAGAATCACCTTTAATTCTCTTTTCCTTACCATTTTTGTAAGGTTTTGGTATCAAGGTTATGTTGCCCTTATAACATGAGTTGAAGCATTCCCTTATTTTCTCTTTGTAGAAAGAGGTTGGGTAATATTGCCTTTATTTCTTCTATAAATATTTGATCGGATTCACCAAAGATATCTTGACCTGAAGCTTTATCAGTGGGACAGTTTTAATCACAGGGTATTTCATATCATTATAGGATTATTCAAATATTCTACTTCATCTATTGTTTTTGTCTTGTTATATTATTTTCCTTTCTTAGAGATTTTGAAGAGAATATCCTAGTTATCTCTTCCAAATCACTAACTTAATCTTTAGCCATCTTCCCCCCACCCCCGTTTTCTATTATGTTGAATTTTTAAAACTTAAACAATAAATATTGTAATTTATGAGAAGTCAGATTGATACAGTTTCATAGCAGTATGTTCTTGTTTTATTATTTTGAATTCATGTTGACTTTCTATGACGGTATTAAATAAATTCATTTTAAAATCTTTCTTAAAAGTACATGGAAGCCAATAAAACTGAAAACACAACAGCCCAAAACTTCTGGGATGCAGCAAAGGCAGTCATAAGAGGGATGCATATAGCAATCTAGACCTTACTAAAGAAGGAAGAAAGGTCTCAAATACACAACCTAACTTTACATCTTAAAGAAATGGAAAAAGAACTGTGAATAAAGCCCCAAACCAGCAGAAGATGAGGGAAAAAAAGATTAGATCCAAAATCAATGATACTGGAAAAAAAAAAAAGTAGAACATATCACTAAAGCCAGGAGCTGGTTCTTTGAAAGAATTAACAAAATTTATGAACCCTGAGCCACATTGATCAAAAAGAAGGAAAGGACCCAAATAAATAAAATCAAGAAACAAAAAGGAGAGATCACAACCAACACTGCAGAAATGCAAATGATAATAAGCAAATATTATGAGCAATTATACACCAACAAATTGGGCAATCTGGAATAAATGGAAAAAAATCCTAGAAACATATAAACTACCAATACTGAAACAGGAAGAAATAGAAAATTTGAACAAACCCATAACCAGTAAAGAAATTGAATTAGTAATCAAAAATCTTCCAAACACCAAGAGTCCAGGGCCAGATGGCTATCCAGAGGATTTCTACCAAACACTTAAAGAAGAGTTAGCAACTATTCTTTCAAAGCTGTTCCAAAAATAGAAATTGAAGGAAAACTTCCAAACTCATTCTACAAGGCCAGCATTATCTTGATTCCAAAACCAAAGAACCCACTAACAAGGAGAATGACAGACCAATTTCCCTGATCAACATGAATACAAAAATCCTCAAGAAGATACTAGCCAATAGGATCCAATAATACATTGAAAGAATTACTTACCACAATCAAGTGGGATTTATTCCTGGGATGCGGGGCTGGTTCAATATCCACAAATCAATCAATGTGATACATAATATTAATAAAAGAAAGAATAAGAACCACATGATACTCTCAATAGATGCAGAGAAAGCATTTGACAAAATACAACATCCATTCTTTATAAAAACCCTCAAGAAAGTAGGGATAGAAGGATCATGCCTCAAGATTATAAAAGCCATATACAAAACAGCCACCACTAATATCATCCTCAATGGGGAAAAACTGAGAGCTTTCCCCCTAAGGTCAGGAACACAAGGATGTCTACTCTCACCACTCTTATTCAACATAGGGCTGGAATTCTGAGTGTTTTAGCAATCAGACAACACAAAGAAATAAGTTATTCAAATCAGCAAGGAGGAAGTCAAACTTTCATTCTTCGCAGATAGCATGGAAAGCACACAAGAGTCCACCAAAAAACTGCGAGAAGTGATACATGGATTCAACAAAGTTGCATGATATAAAATCAATGCACAGAAATGGTTGCATTTCTATATGCACCAATAATGAAGAAGCAGAAAGAGAAATCAGGAATTGATCCCATTTACAATCAACCATAAGAAAAAATTTAGAAAGCTCCCAAAAACATGGAGGTTAAAGAACATCCTATTAAAGAATGAATTGGTTAACCAGGAAATAAGGAGTAAATTAAAAAATATGTGGAAGCAAATGAAAATGAAAACACAACAGTCCAAACCCTTCGGGGTGCAGCAAAGACAGTCCTAAGAGGCAAATACATTGCAATCCAGGTGTATCTCAAGAATCAAGAAAGGTCCCAAATACACAACCTAACCTTACACCTAAAAGAGCTAGAAAGGCAACAAAGAAAGCCCAAAGCCAGCAGAAGCAAGGAAATAATAAAGATTAGAGCAGAAATAAACAATATAGAATGAAAAAACAAAAAACAAAAAACAGAACAGATCAATGAATCTAAGAGCTGGGACTTTGAAAGAATAAACAAAATTGATAACCCGCTAGGCAGACTTCTCAAAAAGAGAAGAGATGGGAACAAAATAGATAAAATCACAAATGAAAGAGGAGACATCACAGCCAACACCACAGAAATACAATTACTAGAAAATACTATAAAAAATTATATGCCAACAACTGGACAATCTGGAATAAATGGACAAACTCCTAGACACACACATAATACCAAATCTCAAACAGGAAGAAATATAAAATTTGAACAGACCCATAACCAGCAAAGAAATTGAATAGTTGTTATAAAAAATCTCCCACTAACAGTCCTGGGCCAGATGGCTTCCAGGGGAATTCTACCACACATTTAAAGAAGAGTTAATACCTTCTCTTCTCAAACTGTTCTAAAAAAAACACAAATAGAATGAAAACTTTCAAACTCATTCTACAAAGACAGTATTACCTTGATTTCAAAATTAGACAAAGATCCCACTATCCTTGATGGACATGGATGAGAAAATTCTCAACAAGATACTAGCAAGTCGAATTCAATAGTATATTAAAATAATTATTCACCATGATCAAGTGGGATTCACACCTGGGTTGAAAGGCTGGTTCAATATTTGCAAATCAATCAATATTATATATCACATTAGTAGAAGAAAGGATAAGAACCATTTGATCCTGTCGATGGAGGCAGAAAAAGAATTTGACAAAATACAACATCCTTTCTTAATAAAAACCCTCAAGAAAGTAGGGATAGAAGGAACATGCCTTAACATAACATATATAAAAGCTATATATGAAAAGCCCACAGCTAATATCATCCTTAATGGGGAAAAACTGAGAGCTTTCCTCCTGGGATCAGGAACATGACAGGGATGTCCATTCTTACCACTGTTGTTTAACATAGTGTTGGGAGTCCTAGCCTCAGCAATCGGACAACAAAATGAGATAAAAGGCATCCAAATCGGCAAAGAAGAAGTCAAACTTTCACTTTTCACAGATGACATGATACTCTACCTGGAAAACCTGAAGGACTCCACCAAAAAGTTGCTAGAACTGATACATGAATTCAGCAAAGTTGCAGGATATAAAATCAATGTACAGAAATAGGTTGAATTTCTATACATCAATAATGAAGCAACACAAATACATTAAGGAATCAATTCCATTTACAATTATAGCAAGAACCATAAAATACCTAGGAATAAACCTAACCAGAGAGGTAAAATATCTGTATACTGAAAACTATAGAAAGCTTATGAAAGAAATTAAAGAAGACACAAAAAAATGGAAAAACATTCCATGTTCATGGATTGGAAGAACAAATATTTTGAAATGTCAATACTACCCAAAGCAATATACACATTCAATGCATTCCCTATCAAAACAACACCAACATCCTTCACAGAGCTAGAACAAACAATCCTAAAATTTGTATGAAACCAGAAAAACCAGGAATAGCCAAAGCAATCCTGAAAAAGAAAACCAAAAGTAGAAGCATCACAATTCCAGACTTTAAGATGTATTACAAAGCTATAATCATCAAGAAAGTATGGTATTGGCACAAAAACAGACACATAGACCAATGGAATAGAATAGAGAAACCAGAAATGGACCCACAAATATATGGCCAACTAATCTTCAATAAAGCAAGAAAGAGTATCCAATGGAAAAAAAGGCAGTCTCTTTAGCAAATGGTGCTGGGAGAACAGGACAGCAACATGCAGAAGAATGAAACTGGACCACTTTCTTACACCATACACAAAAATAAACTCAAAATGGATGAAAGACCTAAATGTGAGACAGGAAACCAGAAAATCCTAGGGGAGAAAACAGGCATCAACCTCTTTCACCTCAGCTGCAGCAACTTCTTATCTGACATGTCTAGGAAGGCAAGGGAAATAAAATTAAACTATTGGGACCTCATCAAGATAAAAAGCACAGTGAAGGAAACAATCAGCAAAACTAAAAGGCAACGTACAGAATGGGAGAAGATATTTGCAAATGACATATCAGATAAAGGGTTACTATCCAAACTCTTTAAAGAAGTTATCAAACTCAATACCCCAAAAACAAATAATCCAATGAAGAAATGGGCAAAAGACATGAATAGACACTTTTCCAAAGAAGATATCCAGATGGCAAACAAGATATCGCTCAACATTGCTCATCATCAGTGAAATACAAATCAAAACCACATTGAGGTACCACCTCATGCCAGTCAGAGTGGCTAAAATGAACAAATCAGGAGACTATAGATGCTGGTGAGGATGTGGAGAAACGGGAACCCTCTTGCACTGTTGATGGGAATGCAAACTGGTGCAGCTGCTCTGGAAAACAGTGTGGAGGTTCCTCAAAAAATGAAAAATAGATCTACCCTATGAGCCAGTAATAGCACTGCTAGGAATTTACCCAAGGGATACAGGAGTGCTGATGCATAGGGGCCCTTTTACCCCAATGTTGATAGCAGCACTTTCAACAATAGCCAAACTATGGAAAGAGCCTAAATGTCCATCAACTGACAAATGGATAAAGAAATTGTGGTTTATATACACAATGGAATATTATGTGGCAATGAGAAAGAGTGAAATATGGCCTTTTGTAGAAACATGGATGGAACTACAGAGTATTACGCTAAGTGAAATAAGCCATACAGAGAAAGACAGATACCATATGTTTTCACTCTTACGTGGATCCTGAGAAACTTAACAGAAGACCATGGGGGAGGGAAAGAAAAAAAAAAGGTTAGAGAGGGAGGGAGCCAAAACATAAGAGACTCTTAAAAACTGAGAACAAACTGAGGGTTGATGGGGGGTGGGTGGGAGGGTAGGGTAGGTGATGGGTATTGAGGAGGGCACCTGTTGGGATGAGCACTGGGTGTTGTTATGGAAACCAATTTGACAATAAATGTCATTAAAATAAATAAATAAATAAAAATCTCCAGAAACAGATCTTAATGAAACAGAGGTAAGTGGTTTATCTGATAAAGCTCAAAACAACCATCATAAAGACATTCACTGAGGTCGAGAAGAATTCATGTATAATCTGTGGAATGGGAGAAAATATTTGCAAACAACATATCCAATAAATGGTTATTATCCAATACACACAAGGAACACATATACAATTCAATGGCAAAAAACCACAAATATACCAATTTATAAATGGGCAAAGGACCTGAATAGACATTTTTCCAAAGAAAACATACAAATGGCCAATATAAATGGTCAACATAATTAATCATTAGTTAAATGCAAATGAAAACCAGAATGAGGTATCACCTCACATCTATTAGGATGGATATTATCAAAAAGACAAAAGAGGCGAGCATTGGTGGCTCAGTCGGTTAAGCATCCAACTTCTTTCAAAAATAAATAAACATTTAAAAAATTAAAAAATATAAAAAGACAAAAGATACCAAATGCTGGTAAGGATGTGAAGAAAAGGGAATCTTTGTACACTGTTGGCTAAAAATTAAACTGGTACACCCACTTTGAAAAATAGTATGGAAGTTCCTCAACAAATTAAAAATAGAACTACCATATGGTCCAGCAATCCTATTTCTGGGTATAGATCCAAAGTAAACAAAATCACTATATCAAAGAGATATCCGTATTTCCATGTTCAACTGCAGCATTATTCACAGTAGCCAAGGTATGGAAATAACCTGTGTCAGCAGATGAATGGACAAAGAACATGTAGTGTATATACACAATGGAATATTATTCAGCCTTAAAGTAGAAAATCTGGGACGCCTGGGTGGCTCAGTAAGTTAAGCATCCAACTTCAGCTCAGGTCATGATTTCACAGTTCATGGGTTCGAGCCCTGCATCAGGCTCTGTGCTGACAGCTCAGAGCCTGGAGCCTGCTTCACATTCTGTGTCTCCCTCTCTCTGCCCCAGCCTGCTCGTGTTCACTCTCTCTCTGTCTCTCAGAAACAAAATAAACATTAAAAAATTAACAACAAAAAAAGAAACTTCCTCTTGACTACCTGGGTGGCTCAGTGGGTTGAGCGTCTTACTCTTAATTTCAGCTCAGGTCATGAGCTCACGGTTTATGAGATCCAGCTGGGTCGGGCCCTGGGCTGACAGCGCATAGACTGCTTGGCATTTGCTCCCTCTACCCCTTCTCCATTTATGTGCATGCACTTGTGTGCCTCCCCCAAATAAATAAATAAACATTAAAAAGAAAATATAGGGGAGCCTGAGTGGCTCAGTTGGTTAAGTGTCATGATCTAAGGTCATGATCTCATGGTTCATGGGTTCAAGCCCCACGTTGGGCTCTGTGCTGACAGCTCAGAGCCTGGAGCCTGCTTCACATTCTGTGTTTCTTTTTCTCTGCCCGTCTCCCACTCACATTCTGTCTGTCTGTCTCTCTCTCCTTCAAAAATAAACAAACATTTTTTTTAAAAATTAAAAAAATAAAGAAGAAATTCTGCCATTTTTGACAACATGGATTAAACTTGAGGGATTTATTCTAAGTGAAATAGACAGAGAAAGACAAATTCTGCACATACTGCATGGTATCACTTACATGTGGAATACAGGGAAGACAGGAAGGAAGGAAGGGAGGAAGGAAGGGAGGGAGGAAGGAAGGAAAGAGAGAGAAAAAAAGAAAAAAGAAAACCTCATAGAGTAGAAAATGGTTGCCAGGGCATGAGCTGGGATGTGGAGGAAATGGGGAGAAGCTGGTAAAAGCATCCAAAATTTCAGTTATAAGATGAATAAGGTCTGAGGATCTAATGTAAAACATAGTGACTATAGTTGATAATTCTATTGTGTAATTTAAATTTACTAAGATAGTAGAATTTAAATGTCCTCTCTCTCTCTCTCTCGCACACACACACACACACACACACACACACAAAGGTAAATCTGTGAGCTGATGGATGTGTTAATTAACTGAGTGAGGGGTATCCTTCCACAATGTGTACACATATCAAATCATCATGTTGTACATTTTAAATATATTATGATTTTATTAGGCAATTATAACTCAATAAAACTGAAAAATAGAAAACATTTGACAGATTTAATCATACAATTCTTGGCCAGTAACCTGTGGTAGGGTCCCTTGAATCTGTAGACATAATTTGGAAAAGCAATTTGCTAGGCAGTGATGATGCCCAATCTTGTTCCCTGTCCAGTCACCCATACTGGGGTTCCATTGCAACCAGTTACCAACAATTCATAATTTACCAGAGCTGTGCTGAATATTGAAAATATTTAGTTGCCCCAAACCTCCTTCCACTCCTCATGAAATCCAACTATATAGCTTTTTGCACTGAGATTCCTGCTCATTTCTTCACAAATCTTGACCATCCCAAACCAATCTCTTCAACGTGTGAATTTACCTGAACGAGTCTATGTTCTTGTAACAATAGGAGCTGACAGAAAGTCCTTCCTCTGCCATTTACTGGCTATTTGGGAATGAACCCATTACTTCATCACTGAACATACCTAGCAACCTGAGCAATGCTTCAATGGCTGTGAAGAAAAAGTGAATTACCATTTATTTACTAAGTACCTGTATGTACCGGTACTGTGTTAGGTGTTTTTAAAAGTTATCTCATCAACAGTGCAAAAGGTTCCCCTTTCTCCACATCCTAGCCAACATCTGTTGTTTCTCCTGTTGTTGATTTTAGCCATTCTGATAGGTGTGAGGTGATATCTCATTGTAGTTTTGATTTGCATTTCCCTGATGATCAATGATGTTGAGCATCTTTTCATGTGTCTGTTGGCCATCTGTATGTCTTCTTTGGAAATAGGTCTATTCATGTCTTCTGCCCATTATTAAATTGGATTATTAATTTGGGGGGTGTTGGGTTTTATAAGTTCTTCATAGATTTTGGATACTAACCCTTTATCAGATATGTCATTTGCAAATATCTTTTCCCATTCTGTAGGTTGAGTTTTAGTTTTGTTGATTGTTTCCTTTGCTGTGCAATGCTTTTAATTCTGATGTAGTCCTAATAGTTTATTTTTGCTTTTGTTTCCCTTGCTTTGGGAGACATATCTAGAAGGAAGTTACTATGGCCATTGTCAAAGTGGTTAGTGTCTGTTCTATTCTAGAATTTTGAAGGTTTCCTGTCTTATATTTAGGTCTTTCCTTCATTTTTTATTTTATTTTGTGTGCGGTGTAAGAATGTGGTCCGGTTTCATTCTTTTGCATGTTTTTGTTAAGTTTTCCCAACACCATTTAGGTATTTACCCAAAGAATATAAAAATACTAATTCAAAGGGATACATACACTCCTATCCTTATAGCAGCATTATCTACAATAGCCAAATTATGGAAACAGCCCAAGTGTCCATCAACTGATGAATGGATAATGAAGAGGTAGGGATGCCTGGGTGGCTCAGTCAGTTAAGTGTCAGACTCTTGATTTCAGCTCAGATCATGATCTCATGATTTGTAATATTAAGCCCTGAATTATGTTGTGTGTTGACAACATGGAGCCTGCTTAGGATCCTCTCTCCTCTTTCTCTGCCCCACCCCCGCTTATTCTCTCTCTTTCTCAAAATAAATAAGCATTTAAAAAAGAAGAGGTGGCATATACAATGGAATACCACTCGGCCATAAAAAGAATGAAATCTTGCCATTTTCAATAGCATGGATGGAGCTAGAGAGTATTATGCTAAGCAAAATAAATCAGAGAAATACTATATGATTTTACTCATGTGTGGAACTTAAACAAAACAAATGAGCAAAGGAGAGAGAGAGAGAGAGAAACCAAGAAAGAGACTCTTAACTAAAGAGAACAAACTGATGATTACCAAAGGAAAGATGTGGGGTATGGGTTAAATACGTGATGGGGATTAAGGAGTGCACTTGTGATGAGCACCAGGTGTTGTATGGAAGTATTGAATCACTATATGTACACTTGAAACTAATATCACACCGTATGTTAACTAACTAGAATTTAAATAAAAACTTGAAAAAGAATACAAGAGGGGCACCTGGGTGGCTCAATTGGTTAAGTGTCCAACTTCAGCTCAGGTCATGATCTCATGGTTCAGGAGTTCTAGCCCCACATCAGGCTCTCTACTGTCAGCACAGAGCCCACTTCAGATCTCTTTTCCTTATCTCTCTCTGCCCTTCCCCTGCTCATACTTTCTGTCTCTCTCTCTCTCTCTCTCTCTCTCTTAAGAATAAATAAGCATTAAAAAAAGATAATGCCAGAAAGTGAAATTATAATAAATTCTTATTCTGACTTACTTAAAAATTGAAATTTAAAATAATGTGCTTTAATACGTCTCCTCTTTACTTTTTCAAAATCTTTCATGTAACAGGACAAATTAACCATTAAAAATTAATGAAAGTAAAAAATTTAATGAGAGTATGTATATTATAAACTTTTCCCTTTTGTGTGAGGATTCTGTATATGTCAACCATGCATATCTATGTCCCCCAAGTCATTGGACTGAAAGGTCTCAATATCTTGTATATTCCTTTCACAATTGTGCATGTGTTTACCTCTCTCTGAATCTGTGCGGGAATTAAAAAAATAAATAAATAAAGTAAAAAATTATCTCATTCCAGTATAGATTATGACCATAATATAAAATGCCTTGTTAACAGTAAATGCTATAAAAATGTAAGAAATTATTTTTTGGGGTGTTATTCCTGCAATCCCTCCCTTACAATAGGTAAATTAGCAGAAAGCATTCCATAGTGCCTCATACTTTTCTCAAGGTATGATAACAAAAGGCAAATGGTGTTATTGCATGTGTCTGCATTCCTTCATTGGACTGTAAGCAGTCAGTGGGCAGTGACTAGGTATTGCTTCTCCTTTTAGGTCTACAGCTAAACACAATGAGCACAGTGCTTAACTCAAAATAGGTGCCTAGTAAATGAGTGTTAAATAATCCAAAGGTAATTTAGGGTGAGGGTATCAGACACTAACTGACAATGCTGATAAATGTGATGACTGACTGATTAAGGTGATAAAAATAATGGAAGCTCCATGCTTAAAAACAATTTTTACCTTTGCCATGGCCTAGAGTCCTACAGTGTCTTGCTCCTAATGACTTTTTCTACCTCATTATACTCTGAACATGGCAGTCTTCTTACTATACTTCACACATTCCAAGCAACTCCTACCTCAGTGCTTTTACCTTTGCTGTTTCTTCTGACTAGATCACTCCTCCCCTAGAAATCTTCATGGCTTGCTCTCACTTCATTCAGATCTATGTCCCAATGATACCTCCTTGGAAGAAAAACTTTTCTGACTAGCTTTTCTAAAACAGAATGTCTTAGATCTCTCTAGCCTTTTACCCTGCTCTATTTTTATTCATCACATTTATCAATATCCAACATTATAAATCTAATTATCTATCTCTCCCACTAATGTAAATGCTTAAATTAAGACAGGAATGTTGTCCTTATTCACTGTGGCAAACTCCAGGACCTAGAATAATGCCTGGCATGCAGAAAGTACTCAAAACTTTGTTGAAAGAATAAACAAACTGATGAATGATTTAGATCTAGAGTTAAATGTCAGGTTGCAGGGCAGCTGGGTGGCTCAGTCAGTTAAACGTCCAGCTCTTCACTTTGCGTCAGGTCATGATTTTATGGTTCATGAGATCAAGCCCTGTATCAGGCTCTGTGCTGACCGTGCAGAACCTGTTTGGGATTCTCTCTCTCTCCCTCTCTGTCTGCCCCTCCCCCATTCGTGTGCTCTGTTTCTCTTTCTCAAAATAAAGAAACAAACTTTAAAAAACAGTCAGGTTGTATCATCTAAAATCTAAATATTCTTGACACTTTTCACATCATAATTAAAATAGAAGTGGGGCGCCCAGGTGACTCAGTCGGTTAAGCATCTGACTTTGGCTCAGGTCATGATCTCACAGTGAGTTCAGGTCCCGAATTGGGCTCTGTGCTGACAGCTCAGAGCCTGGAGCTTGCTTCAGATTCTGTGTCTCCCTCTCTCTCTGCTCCTCCTCCACTCATGCCCTGTCTCTGTTTCTCAAAGATGAATAAAAGTTAAAAAAAATAAAATAGAAGTATATAGCTAGATATGTTGCTAATAATACATAAGTTACTCAGCCTTTCAATTTCTGTATCTTTCTGGAGATATTTAATCTGGAAAATGAAATTAATCCCACATTAGTTTACTCAAAATAAACCTTGAATGATTAAAATACCACGAATTCAAAATCCCAATGAATAGCAAAAGATAAAACAAAGTTAAAAGAATTTGAACTGCACAAAATAAACTAATTCATACAGTCCTAATTTGCATTCAGAACAAAAAAGAAAACATCTTAACTAAATACAGTTGTTTTCTTTCTCTAGTTGACCCACTATACCCAGAGAATCTGCCAGCATGAATTCTAGTTGTGATCAGTAGGGTCAAAATGACATGACAGAAAAATCTGACATATCAAAAGGAGTAACAGAAATGGAGCCTTTTCCTAGGAGGGCAGGGGAAATATGTGAGAAGGGTGTCTTTTTCAAAATACGAAACGATTTTGTGATTAAATATATATATGATGCCCAGGAACCCCTATGTTTCCTGGATTTTTTAAAAATCAAAAGCCTATAATATTATTGCAATAATTTTAAGTTATCATGGATTTTATAAAAAGCCATGAGGCTACTAGCTTAAGTGAAAACCTCTCTCTAAAGCAGTGAGGAGGAACTTGGCAAAATCCTTGTATTGATTCTGAATTTTGGCCTTAATAAGATCATCACTGAATTTTTAAGAAATATAAAGCATAACCAATCCAATAAGTAGGTGTCTCATATAACTGCTGAGATTTTTCTTCCCCACCTGTCTTCTACTTTTGACATTGGAACTTTGACATCCATAATGGTGTCACAATGAATGCCCTAGCCATGCTATCCCTCCTCACAATCCCCCTCACTAATCCCACTGAACTCCTTGCTGTATCTGCATTTCACTCCAGCCATTTAACACCTTAAGCCAAGTTTACTATAAAACATCTGACAATACTGACTATAACCACTATCATGAGAAAACAATCATCCTATTATTGAATTTTCATAATTCTTGGAGTATGGTTCTCATGGTTACTGTTCAGCTAAAGAATTGTTATATGATCTGCAGTCAAATGTTCTACCCCTGAGCTATGCCCCCTCTACTGCTGATGGGCATTAAGGAGGGCACTTGTTGGGATGAACACTGGGTATCTACTCTCAAAATCAATACTACACTGTATGTTAACTAACTTGAATTTAAATAAATAAATTTAAAATTTTAAGAATAAATTGAAATAAATTAAAAAAAGAATTGATACATGGTGAGGCTATAACTGGAGGGATTTTTAAAGTTACTATTATTGTATGTCTTGAGGAGTTTAGGAGTGCAAGAGGTTTATTGAGGAGTAATGCCTGTGAAAGAAAAAAAGGAAAGAAACAGAAACAGGATGTGTAGGAAAAGCCTTCCAACTGATGCAGATCTGTGATCTTTTAAAGGAAAGTGGGGAGGAAGAAAGATTTGGCAAAAAGAGCTTCAGATCAATTCCAGGTCTGAGAAACTCTTGGCAGACCCAGTGGGGAGATCTGGAACAAAGATTGTCCATTAAAAGTATCCCTCAGAGGACAGAAAGGGCCAGGCACTAGTAACTACACGGCACTCAGTCATTGGCTAGAGGCCACCTGGGAAGAGCATGGCCTCCCCTCAAACACTGAGGCAGATCATAAAACTGCTGCACCTGGAGGATGTCAGCTTGTTAGTACAAAACCTCCCAGAAGCTTCCCTGGTATAATCTGAAACTGACCCCTGTACTCAGAGGGCATAAAAAGACTGAAAGAAGAGACAGGCCAGGTTGGTAAGTAGCAGTATTAATAAGCAAGGGAAACTTACATATAAGTCTTGTCTTGGGCAACAGCAAGATGAATGGATCTCTGCACCTACCTGCCAAACCTTAAAAGTTTATAAAGAGGCCTTAACTGGGTTCAGTTATGTAAACCATGCAGGTGTTCCCAACACCACATCACTATCTCAAGGCTACCTCTTTGGGGCAGCTTCTGGGAGCAGAGTGGAAAACACAAGTGGAATCCAAATTCCAAGGACAGGAGAGGAGATGAGGAGCATCTGGGTGCCAGAGTCCAGCTTACAGATCAACTGAAGGTCAAGTCTTTTTGATGATGTCCCTCAACACAGCTCACTGCACTCCTTGCTGATGAACAGCCAAGTTATTTCTTAAAGGTAGATCCAAGCAATGCATCTCCATGGCTGCCACACCTGGAGCTCAAATCTCACCTGGAAGTTATAGCCATTCATTTTTTCAATCATCTCTGAGTGAGGCAGGTCCTTTGAATTAGAAAACAGGGCTGGATGGGAGAGTCCTAGGTAGATGGCAGTGTTAGAATCTAAACTTTTGTACATGTTCAAAAAGGGAACACATTGACCAGTTTCTGAGAAGTATAAAATAAGATGAATGGCCACATGAAGATTAATTAGGGGTTGGGGGCCAGGCAAAGGAACTATAAAAATATATGCTTTTTAAGGCTTAATGTTACTGTAGTTCAAAAACTTGAGTTTGAGAACCATGTGCCATTGGTATTTTTTAACTGAAATTTTTATTGAGATAATTGTACGTTCTAATGCCATTGCAAGAAATAATACAGAGATTTCCAAAGTACAGTTTATCTAGTTTCCTCCAACAGTAATATTTTGCAAAACTATAGTATAATATCACAACCAGTATATTGACTTTGATACAATCCACTGATCTTATTCAGATTTCCTGTTTTATCTGTATTCATTTGTGGATGTGTGTGTGTGTGTGTGTGTGTGTGTGACAATGATAGTCACAACACTGAATAATTCTATCACCACAAGCACCCCTCATGTTGTCCTTTTATAATTTTGCTTACTTTCCTCCTACCTTCCTATCCCCATCTGTAGCTCCTGGAAAACAACAATCTGCTCATCTCTCAAATTTTCCCATTTTGAAAATGCTATTTACATGGAATAATCCATTGTGTAACCATTTGAGATTCTTTTTTTTCACTCAGAATAACACCCTTGAGATCAATCCAAGTTTTTGCATGTATCAAAAGTGTATTACTTTTTATTGCTTAAATATATTTCACGATATGGATGTGCCACAGATTGTTTAGCCATTTACCCATTGAAGGACATATGAGTGTTTTTCCCCCAAATATTTGGCTACAAGCATCCTTGTGTAGATTTTTGTATGAACATAAGTTTTTATTGCTCTGGGATAAATGCCCAGAGATGCAATTGCTGAGCTGGATTGTAGTTGCATGTTTAGCTTTTTTTTAAAAGAAACTGCCAAAATGTTTTCTGGAGCAGCTATACCATTTTACATTCCATCAGTTTCTCTGCATCCTCACCAGCATTTGGTGTTGTCCTTATTTTTTGTTTTAGACATACCATTTGTAGTGACATTTCATTATGTTTTCAATTTGCACTTTGCTAATGGCTAATGACATTGAACATTTTTTCATGTGCCCATTTGGATTTTGACTTTCTTTACTGGCTTCTCTGAGTATTTAGCCACGTTAGTTTTGAAAAGACCAACAACCACTAAGCATGAGAAGCCAAAGGAAGGGAAGACTGAGATCACATGAGGTTGAAGTTTTAAAGGGGAACATTATACATTCCATGATCATACTTAGACCTATCTATCCATATTCATCCCATATTCCTCATCCAATATAATCCACTTTTCAGAAAACAATTACCCAATGCTCCCTATACATACCCTGGACCTTCTAGGCTCTGTGTTTCTGTCTAGATTGTTTCTCCATTTCCAGATGTTCAAATTGCAAGAATCACAAATGCCAGTTCAGATGTCACCACTT
Organism: Acinonyx jubatus; assembly: GCF_027475565.1. Taxonomy (NCBI): domain Eukaryota; kingdom Metazoa; phylum Chordata; class Mammalia; order Carnivora; family Felidae; genus Acinonyx; species Acinonyx jubatus. The sequence goes on from NC_069389.1 coordinate 121,727,466, forward strand.
CCATAGAATTTGCCAGTTCAAATGTCACCACTTTAATAGAATTTCCCTTGATCCCAGCAGCTGGAATTAATCTCTCCCTCATCTGAACATTCCTAAGAACATTCTAGAAATTTTTTCACTTTTTGCTTTGTATCACAATTATATGTCATATATCTTAAATATCTAAGTAGTCTGTGAATTCAGGAGCTAGTGGCAACTAGACCATGTCTTCTATCTCCTAGTCCAGTTGTCTTCACATTAAAGTACAAATTGTTAAAGACCAAATCCAGTGTGTCCTCCCAGTAGGAAACAATCCTCTAATTATCCAAGAAGTACCTCAGGGTCACACACCATTTAACACTTAGAATGTATAAATTTTATTTTATGGAAATAAAGCCTCAATACAACTGATAAAAAATTAATGGGATGGGGGTTATGATATTACATAGACTACTCTAAGAAGGTTTTCATGAGAAGAAAACATTTTATCTGACTGAATTTAATCTCTAATCTCTTTATGTCACAGACAAGTTTACTCTCTCCTCTTGCCTTGCTCTCAACATTTTCTTCCAGCTGAAAAATATTTTAAGAGAATAGACCTTCTCCCAAATTATGGAAAGCAAGCTGAAGATAAATTCCTCCATTGTTAACCTTTCAGCATAGCCTCTGTAATAAAAATAAAAGTGATTATTTACTTCCAGAGTCCTGTGATTCATTTTTTTAAGTTTCTTCATTTATTTTGAGAGAGAAAAGGGACAGAGAGACAACACAAACTGGATATGGGGCAGAGAGAGAGGGAGAGAGAGAGAATCCCAAGCAGACAGAGCCCTGTCTGGTGCAGGGTTCAGTCCCATGAACCATGAGATCATAACCTGAGCCAAGGTCAATAGTCAGGCACTTAACTGACTGAGTCACCCAGGCACCCCAGTGATTCATTTTTATTTATAACTAACAATCTAGATATTTCAAAAACAGTACCTCACGTAAAAAGTTATTAAAATGGAAACAATATACCATTGGAGGGAGTATATGGTAGTGTGACCTTTTAAAAGGTAAATTGAGGGGCGCCTGGGTAGGTCAGTTGGTTGAGCATCCAACTTCAGCTCGGGTCATGATCTCCCAGTTGGTGGGTTTGAGCCCCACGTCAGGTTCTGTGCTGATGGCTCAGAGCCTGGAGCCTGCTGTGGAATCTATGTCTCCTCTCTCTGCTCCTCCCTCTCTCATGCTCTCTCTCTCTCTCTCTTTCTCTCTCAAAAAAAAAAAAATTAACATTTTTTAAATAAATAAAAGGTAATTTGATATTCCTTTGACCCAGAAATTAAACTTCTAGTAATTCATCTTCACAAATTTATTGTCCAACAAAAAACACCTACTATGTGCCAGACACTGAGCTGGACAATGAAGAGATAGCACTAAACAACTCTAAGTTACAGACTCATAGGATTCTTATATTCGTGCAGGGAGTGAGACTACAAAAACTATGTTAGATGGTGATCAGTGCTATGAAGGAAAATAAAATATAGTGTTCATTTGCTTGCCTTGTTCATAATCATTCATAAGTTAAATATACATGGCATGCATTATTTTGCACGAATTTCATATGTATCAAATAATATATAACAAATGAAAGACAGGGGCACCTGGGTGGCTCAGTCAGTTAAGCATCCAACTCTTGATTTTGGCTTAGGTCAAGATCTCACAATTTTGTGATTTCAAGCCCCACATTGTTAGCATGGAGACTGCTTGGGATTCTCTCTCTCCTTCTCTTTCTGCTCCTCCCCAACTCTCACTCTGTCTCTCTCAAAATAAGTAGATAAACTTAAAAAAATTGAAATAAAAAGCATGATAAGGGGACTGGAGTGATGGGGGAAGGAGGGATGTCATTGTTTATTGGGTGGAAAGCCAGGAAACACTTCTGTGATAAGATAACATGTCAGAGAGACCTGAAGCAAGTTAGGGGGTGAGTCACACAAAAAATCCAAAGCATCTAAAGCAGAAAGCTGCTTGGTATGTTTAAGGAAAGGCCATTATGGCTGTAGTGGAGTGAGAAATAAGAAAAATGATGATCATGGTGACAGGTAGCCATATCCTGAAGACCCTGATAGACCATGGTGAAGAAGTTAGATTCTAGCTAAGTGAGATGGGAAAACATTGAAAAGTGTTAATTAGGCTTGTTTTGCATCATGATCATAATGTGGTTGCTGTATGGAGAACAGATTTTAAGAGAACAAACATATAGAAATATACAATGATGATTACTGCCTCTGCATTTAAAATAATACAAAATAGAAATAGTTCATATATCCATTAATGAGAATAGGTTAAAGAAATGGTGGTGCAACCATCTCCTGGATCACTAGGAAGTCATTCAAAAGAATGAGGCGGAACTATACATAATGATTTGGAAAGATGCATATGATATACTGTTAGGTGAACAAAATACCTACTGTGAAACAAAATAGTAAAAATCTTTGTTTACTTAAAAGCAAAAAAGAAGAAAATATATAGAGCATTCACATGCACACATGCATGCACATTCACATCAATTTATAGAAGCAGAGAAAAATTAGAAGTACATGGAAGAAACTAGTAAGCTATGGTAGACAGAATAATGGCCTCCCCAAAATATTCACATCCTAATTCCTGGTATATGTAACTATGTTAACGTACATGGCAAAAATGACTTTGCAGATGTGACTAAGGCTGTAGCCCCTAAAATAGGGGCTGGTTTATCTGGGTAAACTCAATTCAAGCACATGAGTCCTTAAAAGTGGAAAAATATCCCCAGCTGAATCAGAGATGGCAATGTGAGAAGTACTTGACAACCCTTTGCTGGTTCTGAGAGGTAGAAGGCCAATGGAAAGGACCAGAAAGAGGCTGCTAGGAGCTAAGAGCAGCCCCTGAAAGACAGTGTTGCAAGAAGGACCTCAGCACTGCAAGGCCACTGAATTCTGTCAACACCTGAATGAGCTTGCAAGCAGATTCTCCCTTAGAGAGCCTCCAGAAGGGAATGCAGCCTGCCAATAATTTGACTTAAGCCTAGTGAGACCTGTAGCACAGTTCTGACATTTGGAACTGTAAGATAATAAATGTATCCTGTTTTAAGCCACTGAATTTGTGGTAATTTGTTACAGAAGCAATCAAAAACTAATACATAATTTCTGACAAATGGAATTGGAGAAGGGAACAGAAGGATAAAGACTTCTATATTCACAAGTGTTGAAATTTTTACAAGACACAAATGCAGAGAGAAAGAGAGAAATTAAATTAGATCAAATTGCTTGTCTCCACCCCAGAGTCGCTGAGTCAGCTGGTCTCAGGAGAGGCTTCAGAGTTTTCATTTTAAATGAATTCCTGGGTGCTGCTGATGCTGTGGGTCCAGCACTGAACACTACTGGTTTAAAGAATGGGGTCTGGAACCAGACTTCCTAGAATCAAATTTTGGTTCCACCACTTACTGGCATTTTGGCCTTGAACCAGTTATTTATCCTCTCTTTGTCTATAGTTTCTTCAACTATAAAATGAGAATATCAGTACCTACCTCACAAATTTAGTATGAGAATAATATGAGTTAATACATGTACAACATTTGGAACAGTGTCTGGCATGTAGTTAGAACTAGGTAAGTATTAAACCATTATTACTTTATCTCTTTACTTAACCTGCAAGCTTGTTTTAAATCATCCAAAATCCCTTCTTAAAACTCATTCATATCCTTCTCCAACTGTCTTTTTTTCTCACTTTCCATAATTTATCCATCTTTTGAGGAAAGTATCCTTAATAAAACTTTTGTTGTAGCCATCCTACACAAAACCTTTTTGTTTTGACCAAAACCTTTACAGCTGGCTTCTTTCTTCAGCAAATCTGGACCTCATTGGGCTAGTGAATACCTCCAGCTATAGACCAACAATTGCCCTTTCTCCTTTTCTGCACCTTATCCTGGTAGTAGCAAATCCCTCTTGCCCAGCCTTAGTTGCAGTAGTTTAGCAATTGGACTGGCCCATCCCACCCTGGATGCACTCCAGAATTATTGTTCTGGTGAGAATTTGATGAGGAGATACTGAAATAACAAATGTTATTTACTTCCATTTTTGCTAAAATAAACGAAATAGTTTATGCATCATGTCCTGTCTTTTTGGTAAGCTGCCTCTACTCATGTTCAAAATTATATGGCTTATAAATAAATTCAATCAACATTCAAGGCACTTCTGACTCGTTAAATTGCTAATCTCTATTGTCAGTGGCAGCAATTTCAGCTAAAAACCACTCTCAGCCTACCTCCCCCTACATTTGCAAACTAAGCCTGACTGGCCTCTGCAAACCCCTTCCTTGTTCACACTCTTCCCTTACCCAGCAGCCAGTAGGCAGGCTCTCAACCTAATTGTATCCTTTTCTGTGACAACTTTGAACCCATAAAAATTTACACTGGGTGGTGCAAATTTTACTGATAACGAGTTAATTTACACAGATGGTGGTTCCTTCTCTGGCTTTCCAGCCTCTCTTCTGGAAAAGAAGTATGAGGAGGCATGGGTTCCAGATCTGCCCTGGCTCTGGCTCCTGAGCCCCACTCTGGCCTGGGACTCCAGTCAGGGCTTGGCATCCCCACTAGCTCCAGAGCAGATCCAGGCTTGCCCACAGACTCTGCCAACTGGACTTTAACCCCTGTGTAGCTCAGATCCTACACAGAACTAAAACAAGGCCACCTGACCCATTAGTTGGGGGATGGGGGAGAAGAGATTTATTTATTTTGTTTGTTTGTTTGTTTGTTTGTTTGAGACAGAGAGAGAGAGCACAAGCAGGCGAGAGGGAAAGAAGGAGAGAGAGAAACAATCTTAGGCAGGCTCCATGCTCAGTTCTGGACTCCATCCCACAACCCTGGGTTCATGACGTGAGCCGAAATCAAGAGTTGGACGCTCAGCCAACTGAGCCACCCAGGCGACTCTATCAGTACTTTATTTTAAATCCCAGGAGATCCATCTTTGCAATTTCTTGTATTGGCTTTTCAACCCAGAAGGCCTCAAATGTGTGCTAAAGCATTTTGTGAAAGTGCTAATGGGGGACGCAGCACCTCTGAATTAGATGCTTCCAAATACGGCACCTTCCAACAAGGAAGGAGGCAATCTTCTTACTGTGTGATAACCTCTGAGTTATTTGGTTCTCTGCAGACAGGGTGGCTGTGACACAACCTCCCAGAATGCCCACCTACCCATGGGTAAGCTGATGGGAAATTCTATTGATAATAGTAATATGTAATGTTATAAATAATGTTATATGTAATAACAATATAATGGTGTCAAATATAATTAATTCATTAATATTTTTCTTCAATGCCTTAACCCAGTGGGTCCCAAAATTGGCTAAATGTTCTTATCACCTGGAGAACTTTGCCAACCCCCTCACCACCAATGCCCAGGTGGCACACCATAGCAATCATATCAGGAGAATTCTGGGTCAGGAGTGAGTGGGAAATATTTGTTAAAGATGATTAAAAAGGTGATTCCAATGTACAGCAAAGTTTGAGAACCACTATCTGAACCCAAAGAAAAGACATTGAGAACCCCGGACAGGCAAGCAGGAGCTAACTTTTTGAGCTGAGCCAATTCTCCACATAAAGTACTATCTCCTCGGGGCTCCTGGGTGGCTCAGTCAGTTAAGCGTCAGACTTCGGCTCAGGTCATGATCTCACAGTTCGTGAGTTCAAGCCCCGCATCGGGCTCTGTGCTGACAGCTCAGAGCCTGGAGCCTGCTTCACATTCTGTGTCTCCCTCTCTCTCTGCCCCTTCCCTGCTCATGCTGTGTCTCTCTCTGTCTCAAAAATAAATAAACATTAAAAAATAAATAAATAAAGTACTATCTCCTCAATCCTCTTGCCTCTTACAATTCCGCTGTTTCAGAATTTGTGTATGTGGGGTTGGGATCATCGCAAGGGTTGCCCAGGTATATAATGTTTTTAAGACAGAGGCTGTAAGAAAGTATGCTTTACAAACCACCTACTAGTAACCTGGGCTTCTGCAAGCCTTTCATTACCCATTCTGGGCCCTAGCCAATCTGAGCAGCAACCTGACCCTTATCTACCCCCTCACCTCCCAGTCTGTGACCATTGTGTTCCTACCACTATAGTGCATTCCCTAAGTCCTGGCTCCAACCATTTGCCTTCTAATCATCAATGGAGGCACAATCCAAATGCCATTTCCTCCGTGAAATTTACCTTGATCCTCTCTCCAAGGATTCACTTAAAATATAAGGGTCAGACCTATAGATTTCATGAAAAAAGTATCACACTTGTGACAGTAGACCTGGACATGATGCTTTACCACTATAGCATAAATGCTAGTTATTAAGTCGATTTTAATTCTCCTCTTCTTCCTTAAAAACTAACTCGAGGCAACAATATCCTCAACTCAATAAACTAACCTCCCTTGCAGCTGAGAGTGGCCAATAAGATGGAAATTTTAGCTGGCGTTTCTCAGAAGGCTCTTCAGAGTGAATTGACTTGGTTTGAAAACAGGCACCGTTTGCCTCTCTGTCCCCCCATCATGTCACAACTGGAATTAGAGTAACCCTCTTAAGCCTCTGAGGCACCACTGAAGATGGAAGATAGCACTCAGGATGACAAAGCATACAGATAAGAAACCGGGATCTCTGACAACCCCCAAAGGCTGAGAAGCTGCCATACTGATCCTAGACTGCCTAACACTTTGTTGGGAAAAAATAAACTTCTATCTCATTAGGCCTCTTTATTAACAGGCAAACCTAACTCAAACTGGAACAAGCAGCTTCTGGCTGTGGGATCCTGAGAAAACTATTGTTTCTTTTGAGTCTAGTTTCCTCAACTAAATGGGGAGAAATGGAATTGTGAGAAGTAATTAAAATCACCAAACAGTTGCAGGAACTCAAGAGATTATAGTTGAACCTATCTATATCTTAATCAATTAATCTACTAAAACGTTTTCAGTTAGTAGACAATGGAACTGAGCACTGAAAGGGGAAGTGATTTGCTCGAGGACAGAAAAAAAATTAGTGGCAGCTGCAAGAGTTGAAAACAGGGCTCTTTTGAGTTGGGTCCAGCTTAATACATGTACAGAGTTCAGATATAACTACCTGCAAATCGTTGTAAGCAATATTGGGAAAATATTGATTTAAAAAACATGATAGTAGATGATCAAACACAAAGGCTATTTAAACCATTGGGGATTGCTTTTAAGTTTGCAGTGTGTGGGAGTGATCTTATAGATAAATAACCAATAGCCAATTACCCCCACACTATATATGGAAGAGTTTATTCTTCCCCCACCTATATGAAATTCCATCTTCACATACACACACACACACACACACAGACACCCTCACACAGAGAGAGAGGGAGAGAGAGAGTCTCACTGATCTATTTGCTTATTTCTGTGCCAAAAACTCATTGTACTAATTATTAGTGACACAAGCCCTTCCCCCATGTTCTTCATAAACTTTTTCTTGGCTGTTGTTACTTGATTTCTCTTTCTAAGGAATTTTAGAATCAGTTTCTCAAGTTCTAGAAAATATCTCACTGGGATATCTATTGGGATTGAATTACATTTATAATTTCTGGAGAATTGACACTTTAATAATAGTGTTTATTATGTGCCAGGTAATTCCCTAAGCATCTGGGATACATTTGCAAAAATATAGACATTTTACAAAAATAGAAAAAAAACATTCTTTCCCTCAATGAGCATATATTTTAATAAAAGTAGGCAAGCAATAAGCAATAAATATAAGAAATAAAGAAATGTATAGCATGTTAAAAGGTAGTAAATGCTACAGAAAAGAAAAAAGTGAGGAGAGTAAGATGTGAAGGTCAGGAGAACAGGGTACAGGTCATAGCCATATAAACATTCATCATGGGACAGTAAGTAATTTAGTCCTGCTTCTATAATGTACAGACTGTCATGATTATTACCACAGGTAAAAGAAACTGAGGTATAAAGAGGTTAAATAACTTGGCCAAGGTCCCACTGCTAGGAAGTAACAGATCCAGGATTTGAACTTGAACAGTCTAAGCTCCAAATTCTGGAGCCAGAGTCAGTAATCTTAACTGTACACTACATCCCATTCAGGCTCCAAGTATGCTTTATTTATTCTTGTCATTCTATCCATAATCAGTAAGGTATAAAGTTTCTTGTTAGATATCTTTCTAGGTATTGGTAGTATTTCTTGGTGTTGTCATGTGGAATATTTTTACCATATTTTCTAATTAACTTTTGCTAATATATGAATAAGCTATTGATTTTTATGTGGTAATCAGTCATTTCTATGAGTGCTTTTTAGTTCCAATAGTTTTCAAGCTAATTTTCTTGGATTTTGTAATTAGAAATGCATATAATGACAATTTGGTTTTTTTTCTTTCCATTATGTTTTTATATTTCATTTTCCTTATCTTTCAGTTCTAAGTATTTGTTAATTTCCACTATGATTCCATTTTTGACCCATTGGTTATATGTTACTTAATTTCCAAACGTGGGGGTTTTCTAGTTATCTTTTTGTTATTTATTTCTAGTTGATTTCTACTACAGTCAGACAATTTGTATGTTTTGAATCTTTTGAAACTTGGTTTTTGGGACAATATATGCTCAATTTTGCTGGATATTTTGTATGCGCTTGAAAAAAAGTACATTCCACCATTGTTAAATGTCAGTTGGTCAAGCATGTTAACCATATTTACTTGTTCTATATACTTACTAATTTTTTGTATCTGCTTATTCTTTTAGTAGTTAGTTTAGGGAATGCAAAATGCATGGCTCAATTTTTGGACTATAATATGAATTAGTACAGGGCCACGTGGGGTATTAAAACACTTTAATTTAATTAACTCTCTCCTGCCACTTGTGCTATTTATGGTCAGGTATATATAATATTTACATTTAAATGACATTGTTGTTTATTTTTAACATAATCAATATTTTTGTAGATTTTTCTATATGGTAGTAATTACTTTTCCATTGCTCTGACACACTGGACCAGATGGGTGGGGAATGGGCTAAATGGGTGATGGGTATTAAGGAGGGCACTTGTTATGGTTAACACTGGGTGTTTTATGTAAGTATTGAATCACTGAATTCTATTCCTGAAACCAATATTGCAGCATATGATAACTAGAATTTAAATAAAAATTTGGATTAAAAAAGAAAAATTACTGTTGTGTGCAAGAGAACAAAATGACACTCTGTCTTAAGATGAAAATATAAATATGAAAATATGAAACTCAAAAAAACACTGATGAAAGAAGTTGAAGAACAGAAAGAAATAGGAAAAACATTTCATGCTCATGGATTGGAAGAACAAATATTGTTAAAATGTCAATACTACCCAAAGCCATCTGCATATTCAATGCACTCCCTATCAAAATACCACCAAACATTTTTCACAGAATTAGAACAAACAATCCTAAATTCATATGGAACCACAAAAATCCCAAATATCCAAAATAACCCTGAAAAAGAAAAGCAAAGCTGGAGGCATCACAATTCCGGACTTCAAGTTATATTGCAAAGCTGTAGTGATCAAAACAGTATGGTACTGGCACAAAAATAAACACATAGATCAATGGAACAGAATAGAAAACCCAGAAATGGACCCACAACTATATGCTCAGCTAATCTTCAAGAAATCAGGAAAGAATATCCAATGGAAAAAAGACAGTCTCCTCAACAAATGGTGTTGGGAAAATTGGACAGCAACATGCAGAAGAATGAAACTGGATCAGTTTTTTACACCATACACAAAAGTAATTTCAAAATAGATGAAAGACCAAATGTAACAGAAAACCATCAAAATCGTAGAGGAGAAAACAGGCAACAACCTCTTTGACATCTGCTGCAGTAACTTCTTACTAGATAGGGCTCCTGAAGCAAGGGAAACAAAAAGCAAAAAATAAACTGTTGGGACTTCATCAAAATAAAAAGCTTTTGCATAGCAAAAGAAACAATCAATGAAACTAAAAGGCAACCTATGGAATGGGAGAAGATATTTGCAAATGACATATCCGATTAAGGGTTGGTATCCAAAATATATAAAGGACATGGATTTTTAAAAAGTTTTTATTTAAATTCTAGTTAGTTAACATAGTGTGTATTAGTTTCAGGTGTACAATATAATGATTCAACACTTACATATATCACCTGGTGCTCATCACAAGTGCATTCCCTAATCCCCATCACCTGTATAACAAACTGATGGCTACCAGAAGGGAGGTGGAGGGGGGATGGGCATGGATATTTTTTAAGAAACCAGGTAATAAAAGTCATGTAGGCTTTATCATTTTAGTTCTGATCAAGGAAACGTGAGCTTTGTAATCATAATTACATAATTTATGAACAAGTCAGAAAGTAGTGAGTTATAAACATGAAGTTCATACTACCACCACCATCCACTCCCAGTTTCATCACTGCCTTCCAGTATGTCCTTGTTTTCTAATGACATTTCAGGCAGACCTCACAGAATTTGCAGCAGGAACAATTCCATTGCAGGCTAATTCAGTCAATTGCAAATTTTAATCTCAGAACTTCCCCATCTAAGCAAGTGCTAGCTAGGCCTCTCCCAGTACAACTTGAAGTGAGGAAGAGATTGCCCTCTAACAACTACCCCTCCCTCCTCTGGGTCTCCCTTTCTACTTATATATGCAAATGGTTTCTTTCTCCTATGGAATGTGTGCAAAGATAGGGCAATGTGGCCCTATTTAGATCATAGGGTTACTATGAACTGTTATTGGCAGAAACTGTTATTGGCAGAGTTGGTCCTTTAGCCACAGATATAAGAGAAAAGGTCTTATTCAGCATACTTTAATTATATATACCACAAAGAAATACTTAAACAGATAAAGAAATTTTACTGTTTTGAAAGGCCACAATACTCTCAATATTGGTTTTAAAGAAAGAATCTTGTATTCACACTACTGGTGGTATACATTTTGTATCCCTTCATTTGGAGTTTGATAAATACTTATTAAATATGCATGAGTTCTTGGTAGAGCTTAAGATTCTACAATAAAGACCTGTCAATACAGACAAGGTTCTTGTCCTCCAGGAGATTACATTCTATTAAGGGGTAGACATACCAGAAACAAGTAAATAAAATTTTTGATAAGTGATATGAAAGAAATAAAACTGGAGGATGTGATAGAGTGAAGGGGAGTGTGAGGCTATTTTAGAAACCATCAAGGAAGACTACCCTAGGAAAGGATATTTGAGCCAAAATCTGAAGCATAGCAAGGAGGAAAACACTCAAAGGGTCTGGGAAAGTGTTTCAGACAAAGAGAATAGCAATTGCAATGTAATCTTGAAACTGGAATGAACTTTGTGGAACAAGCAACAAAAACCCAGATAGACTGTAGTTCCATGAAGGAGATGGTTGGCAAGTCAGCCAGGAAATAGATCAGCTACAGCCTTATAGGTTGTGGAGAGAAATTTGAATTTATTCCAAATGCTATCGGAAACCTTAAATGCTTCCATAAAAGGATAGAAATGGACTGGTTAATTTTTGTAAGGATAATTCTGGCTGCCTATGAAGAATGGAATTTAAGGGAGCAATGGAAGAGGCAATGAGCTCCATGATGCAAGTAACACAGTATGGTGGCTGGGAACGGGGTGGATGGCAGCACTGGATATGAAGAGAAATAGATGAACTAAAGATATATTTTAGAGAGAGATTAAGACACATTTTCTGTGGAGGATGAGGAAAAGGTAGGAATCAAGGATTATTTCTAGGTTTGGGGATTCAACAATTGGGTTGATGGTGGTACCCCTTACTGGGGAGGAATGAGATGGTGGTAGAGTAATCAAGAGTTCAGTTTGGGAAATAAGGTTTGAGATATCTATGAGATATTCAAGTGGAAAAATCAGGTAAGCAGTTGGAATAGACTTATAAATTGCATGCAAACACAGAGGCAATATTTAAATCCATAGCACTAGATGAAATCATATAGGATTAAAGTATAGTAAGTGGCCTGAGCTATAGGGGACTCCATAATGGCTATGATATTTGTATTGTAATTTTTGCAAAGAAGCTTAAAAGGAAGAAGATATCTGTAAAGAGGAAAACTTGGAGGAATTAACTCAAGAGCAGTCTATGATATATTCACAGAATCAAGGAGAATTGTTTTAATTTTCTACTCAATTACAGGGGGCCATCTCTGACCCCAGAAGAATGCAATAACTTTCACTCCAACAGTCAGAATACTGAACACAAGATCAGAGCTCTTTCTCATGCTGCAGATAGGTAAAAGAGAGTTAAATATTTTTCTCACTAAAACCTGATGCAAAACAAATAAAAACATTAAAATTTGTAACAAAGATGAGTAAGGTGCCTAATTGTACCCAGGTGTTTGTAGTTCTCTAAATTTTGCTTTAAATGATATCCTGTTTATATTTAATAATTACACCAATACTAGTTACTATTTATGCATAGTTGATTTAGTAAAGTGTTCTCTCTCTATGGAAAAAATGTAAATTAGTGGAAAATCATGATAATTCTCTTTAATTCTGTTTATTATGCCAAGCTATTCATGACATGATACCATAACCAAAACACACCTTCCACTTGTTGGCAGCTTATTCAAATTGCAGAGAGAACAGGGTGAAATAAATAGTCTGTTGAGTGTTAGCCTTACATAGCAAAGGGTATATGCAGAGATTGGCAAATAGCATGGCTATGAAAGAGTTGCCAACATGGAGAAACATCATCAGACTAAGAACCCTTACAACAATTAGTCCTTTAGGGTAGAATCACTCTGCAGGTAACATGTATGTTACTTTTTCATATTTACACAAGTAAATCACTGGTACAAAAACAATCTAACTTACCACTTCTGTAAATAAATTCCACACCAATGAATGACAGGGATAGATGAATTAAATTAATCACATCGATATACTTTTTAAAAGCCTTTGGTCCATCAAAATCCCAGTTACCTATTTTTCATGAGAAAAAAAACATTTAAAAAAATTACAGGAGATTAGAGGTTAAATCATATGTGGATACAATAAACAGAAAAAGAAAGGTCTTTGATTTTTTTTTAATGTTTCAAAGAAGTAATATAATAACTGCCTGTGTAACTCCAACACTAGTCAGATTATCAGGGACAGGAGAGGTGGTTCAGGTCATTTTTCATTTTTGTCATGGCTGTCAGAAAACTCAAAACCAAATCTGAATTTAAATCACAGCAACAATATCAACCCCTTTGGTAGCATATTTCTTCCTTCCTTGGTCCTCATTTTCTATTTTTTGTTGTTGTGTAGGCAGTGGCATTTCAGAGAGCCAAAATGCCCACCTCTTCCAGTCTGGAAATCCCAACTGCTTTTCATCTGTCTTCTTCCCAGACTTGAGTTTACATTACAAAAGCTATTTGGAAGTATGCTGTCACCAGGTTTCCCTGCACAGTGTGAAGGTATGCTTGCTTTCAGGGAGATGTTCTCTGCCAAACATGAAGATGGCCACACGTCGTACTGTAAGTTTGGGGTTAGTAAATCCATTCTGTAGATTCAATATGGTCTATTGAAATCTTAAGTGAAGAAATTACAGAACCATTTATTTTACCTGAGCTTTAGGTCAGAACACTTAAGGTTTATCATTAAACAATTGTTAGTGTGATGGTTTGCACTACTTATTGAGAGCAGATATGTATATGCTTTAGAAATCAGTCAAAAGATTTGTAGATATATCATCCAGCAATCTCATTTCTGGGTGTATACCCAAAGGAATTATAATTAGGACCTTGAAGAGAAAGCTGCACTCACATGTTCACTGCTGCATTATTAACAATAGCCAAGACAAGGAAGCAACCTAAATGTCCATCAATGGATTAATAGATAAAGAAAATGCAGCATATATAAACAATGGCATATTATTCAGCCTTTAAAAAGGAAATGCTTCCATTTGTGACAACATAGATGGACCTGGAGAGCATCATGCTAACTGAAACTGAAACAAACCACACAGAAAGACAAATACAACATGATACTACTTATAATGAGGAATCTCAAATAGTAAAACTCATAGAAGCAGAAGGTGGAATTGTGGTTGCCAGAGGCTGGGGGAAGAGGGAAACAGGAGATGTTGGTCAAAGGATACAAAGTTTCAGTTATGCAAAATGAGTAAGTCCTAAAGATCTACCATACAGAAGAGTGCCTATAATACAGAGTAACATATTGTAGAGCATGCTACTAAGGTAGATCTTATGTTAAGTGTTCTTATCACACACACACACATAAAATAATAATAATAATAATAATGGTCAGAGGAAACTTTTGGAGGTGATAGATATGTTTATACCATCGATTTTGCTGATGGTTTTAAGGGCGTAACATTATCTCCAAACTCATTAAGCTGTTTATATCAAATATATGCAAATTTTTGTATGTCAATCATACCTCCATAAAGTGTTGTTGTTGTTGTTTTTTTAAATAGACATTAGTAGAGCTGATGTTCTATTATGAAACTTCATTTTGGGAACTATGGTCAAGATTGAAGTTTTATTCTTGTCCTGACCGGTCTTACTGATCTCAACTTTTGCCTGAACCTCAACTCTTGCATTCCCCATTCCTTACACTCATGTTAGTTATATATCCCTATTCTTCTCCACCCAAGATTAAAGTTTGGAAATGTAAATGGTTTTCCCATATCAGCTGACATATCTATTTTCTGCTTTGGAATTTTCCTAATCAGGTGGGAAATAAGATGTAGGGAAGACAAATGGCCAATGGAAGAGTTGGAGGGTAAGGAAATGAAACTAAAAGTAATGCAGAGAGGGAAGGCAGAAAAAGCCTTCTGGCATGTGTGATTTTGGCAAAACTCTACTAGTGTTTGCTTCTCAGTTTGCTCTTTTGTAAAATGGAGATATTTTTTTTAGTCCCTAATTTTTACCTAATGAGTATTGTAAGTCCCATAAGATGACACGTGTAAAAATATTTTGCAAATCATCAAGAGCCAAACCTATCTAATGGGTTAGTGATGAAAGACTTAAATATGTACCGACGAAGTCAGAACAAAAATGATAATTATTTTGTTTTTTCCTCACATGCCACTTAGTTTCACATTCTTTATAGCCCTGTATTATCATCTATAATATTTCTGTAATGTATTCATCTAATAGCCTATGATTTTCTTTATCTTATTTTCAGTTTCTACTTTAAACTGATCTTTGTAGACAAACATGCCCTGGGTTCCTCTTCAGAAGGCAAAAATAAATGAAAAGGATATGATTACTAGATTATTTTGTGTTATGTTGCATACAGACACATATTGGTAATACCTTAAATGCATAGAGTACACTCCTGGACTCACATATATGATTAAATACATAAACACAAATACATACATGCTCTCTCTCTCTGTCACACACACACACACACACACACACACACACACACACACAGACACACACACACACCACAGAGAAGTCCTCACCCTCTTTTTTACACCTAGCATGTCGCATAATACAGAAGTGACATGGTCCTTGGGAAGGAAAGTCTTACAATCTAGGTCGTGTTGTTAATTTGCCCATCCAAAGATTATTTTACCCAATGAGATGCTCCACCAATTTCACATGTTCTGTTTCTATTTTAATGTGAATTGAAGCAGAACTAAATCATCTTAAAGCATCTGTCGATAGGCAGTTATGCAGCCACTTAGTTTCATGTTCTTCATAACTCAGTGTTAGCATTTGGAAACTTTTTGTAATCCATTTATATAAGAGCCTCTCGGTTTTCCTTCTTTCTCTTAGTTTCTCTTTCAAATTGATGTTCATAGGTAGGCAGGGTGGGTGGTCACAGGTTTCACCAGGAGGCAAAAGCAAGGAAAAGAGTCACATTTTATGATGACTTTGTGTCATGTTCCATAAGGAAAAACCCATGCAGTAATAATCCCTTGGATGAATACAAAGTGCTTTCAAAACAGCCTAATGCTCCTTATGTGATCATAGATGTCACTTTACTTCCCCGAATTTATTTCTTCATCTGTAAATGGTGATAATATTGTTAATTTAATCAGTTCATTTGAGGCTATAGCCACTCAACCAATTAGAAATTGACCTAAACACACCTGGGTGGCTCAGTTGGTTGAGCGTCTGACTTTGGCTCAGGTCATGATCTCATGGCTCATGGGGTCAAGCCCCATATCGGGCTCTGTGCTGACAGCTCAAAGCATGGAGCCTGCCTTGGATTCTGTGTCTTCCTCTCTGTCCCTCCCCTGCTCACACTCCATCTCTCTCCACCACTCAAAAAAATAAAATAAAATGTTAAAAAAAAATTTAAAGAAATTTGCCTGAACATTTTCTCATTTTCTCATTTCTCTCTACCTTGTCCATGAAAATATCATGAAGGACTTTGTCAGATGCCTTGCTCAAATTCATATTCACTGTGTTCAACATTTCATTGATCTACAAGGATAGTAAGAAACCTGATTGAAAACTTAAAAAGAAAGAGAAAAATGATGATGCGTGGAGTGATCTATACTCCACATCACCATACCATCTTCTGCTGATGGTCACTCATTCCCCAAGTGCCCACAAAACATGTATTTCTCCTCGGCCAAATTTTTGGAACTTGAAGTTCACTGGTGACTATTTTCTAAAAATGACTATTATCTCATTTTTAAAATAAAATTATCTTTCACCCAGTTGTCACTTCTCAACACAATTTCTCGAAAATCATGGAGAGGAGCTTACATCCAACAGCAGAGAAGAATTTGGAGGAAGCATCCCATAGATGCAAGTTTCCAACCACTCCTCATCTACTCTCAGAGGGCCTTTCATTCCTCCCAAGGAGTTTCATGCTCCTCCCAGGTCAGTGGCAGCACCACTGGGGATTTCCTGAGGTGACTCTCAAGTCACTGAGAAGGCATGTGGACAGTTACACTTTCATTTTCATTTCAACAACATTCACAGAGAGCCTACTCTATGCCAAGATCCTGCAGGCACAGAGTAACACTCTTCACAGACTTCATTATCTAGTGTGAAATACAGGTACATGAACAAATAAGTATAACCCAATTGTAAATGCATCTGAACTTCCATGTCTATGGACAGTTTTATTCTAGCTAAGAATAGGACTAAGTATGACCTGGTTTACTGCAGTACAAGACAAGCTAGATGGGACCAAGACCTGAAAATATGCTGGATTAATGAAGCAAAACAAGTACATGAATGACAGGCCCTTCTATAGATTCTGGAAGACAATTCGGTCTGCAAGTAAAGGTGTTGTATAGTGGTAGCTATAGCTTAAAGAAGTGGGATGACAAGGGTCCAAGCCTAGATAGAGACAGAGTACCCCAACAGGTGGCCCAAGTATAATGATGGGAAATTCAGAGAAAGACAATGCTTATGTCCTAAGGAAACAATCTTCCAGCATTAGTGAGATATACTAGCAGGCATGAAGCCCCAGGTAAAATTCAAGGCAAGTTCTCCAGTTAGCAATTTCCCTGCCTTCAGTATATTCTCAAATAACAAAATTAACAAGCCAGTATAGTCTCATTTCACATCTGAAAGGCTACTGCTCCCCATGGAATAGTAAGTTTCAACTCTAGAACTACCTACAGATATGACTTAATATACCTCTTGAGTATGTACTGGACCCTAAAGTTTATCTCCAATGACCTGCATCCACTATTCCTGAAGTCTGCCCCAAATTCAAGCCTATGTGAATGTGTCCACTGAAAGAACATCAAAACTCAGTATGAGGGCCATGAAACCTGTATAATTATGGGTGGGAAGAAGGGGATAAGGATTGTGTAGATTAGTGGTTTTCATTTGGAGGGTATGAGCAGGGGACCAGAAGAAAAGAAGAAAGGAGACGGTTGTGTAATTTGAACAAGTTTCCCCAAGTTCTTCTTTCTTATCTATACATGCCCTATTGAGAATCAGGAGAATCAGTGGTATAGTTGAATAATTTTATTTTATTCAATATTGAAATCTCTCTCCTGAGACGTTAAACTGTTGGTGATATTCGGAGAAGAAACTACAAAGACCATCTTTGCTGGACTGATATTCAGAAAAAGGAAATCCAGTAGCTTTACAAATAATTTAAAAATCTAACTTTTACATAAAGTATATAAATACTCCAATTTAACAAGAAGTGCTTATAATCAAAGTGCTTATTGAGGTTTGAGCACCATGACTTAGAATTTTCTTTCAACTACAAATTAAGCCCCAATTGGAGGCCCATACAAACATTGATGTACCACCTCTCATTCTCACCTCCAGTTTTCTGATCGAATCCCAGGGGCTAAAGATGTAAGAACATTTTCTGAAAGTCTTAAGAGGCTTATAAACATCACAAAACTACACTAAATCCAGACTTATAGGAAAGAGAGCTCCAGTATCATTTCCTGGGGCTGGCCCATGAATGTACTGGTCTTGGAATAACCTCTGTGCTACTGGCAGTGGGGCAGGAACACTAATGAGTGCTAGGCCTGAAGGGGTCTGTGAGAAGGGCCAAGCGTATATTCTGCATTCTCATCTCTTCTCAGGACACTTGGTAGTAGCTTATTACTTTCTCCTGAACTAAGATAAGAGGTTTATTCTATTTTATACAACATTTCTGAGGGTATTCCACCCTCTGAGGGTATTCTAAGGGCTTTTGAAGAAAATTTATTTGACCATACTTCCAGAAGCATAAGTTCAAACCTTAAAAATTAAAAGGAAAAAGTATTTTTGTGTTCTTATAAAATTGATGCTAAACATTAAGAGTGTTTTGGCAGATATGGGGATGTGCCACTTAGAACAGCCTTCAAAAAAGAACTTGCTGCCCAGATGCAAGTAGACATCTTTCAGTTGTGAACTCCTTAAGAGCCCACCTCAGCATTGAGCAAGTCATGCTCTTAACAAGATAGCCTCAACTAATGACTGAGAAAAATAGCAGTATGAGGACCTAGCTGTTTCCATTCAGTGGCACTTAGCAAGACATCTTAGTAGTATTCCTGTAAGAGGCAGTCTTTGTTTTTATCTCTCCTTTGGTATAGCAGAGAGTTTATCATGTCTACATTTGAATATGACTACTCCCTCTGCCCAGTTATATTTCCTACCTTTTCTTTTCACAAGTGTTACTCCACAAACAAATTTTAGCACTCCTAACTCCATCCCAGTGTCTGTTTCCCATAGAACCTAAATTGGTACATGTATCAAATTAATAATCTGAGAAAATTTTATGTGTAGACTGACTGCACAAAATCATTGAAAAGGAATGGTATAACACTAATGAAAAGTGGAAAAATAACACTATTCTAAATGGGATTCTAAAAGGGAGAACTGAACTGGGAATGGTACACTAGAAATTGAAAGACAGGAATGCACTGGGAATCAACAGATTTGACCTCTAGTACCTGTCTAGCTACTCAACACCAACATACACATGAACCCTTCCCTTAGGCATGCTGGAGTCTCCTTGATTATCTATCCTAAACTTACAAATGAATACCTGCATTATCAGCCCTCCAGTTTCTCTACACTGTACAAGAGAATGACTCAAAGTGAGTTCCTGAGAAATGCATGAACTCCTATGCTCCATAGGTAGCATTCTTTAATCTCTGAGCTTCTGAGCACTGCTGATAATGAATGGTGATTAAGATAATTCAAATTAAATTTTCAGTATATTTTCCTTTTACCAGCAATATTTGATGGTTTGAAACATTATTCATTGATTGCAACACTACAGGGATGATATGACTTTGTAAAAGATAAGCAAGATAAGCGTAACAATGGATTCCAAGTTATTAAAGGGATTATCTAGGATATTTTTACTTTGTTTGTCACTTTGATTTCTAGAGAATAAAGATCAAGAAAGTATTGAAACCTTGTTCAAAATACTACAGATATCCACTGAAATTAGAGGTTCAGTGTGGGAACTGACATTTCTGTATTCCCAGATAAGAGAAGAACAGAGCAAAAGAGAGAGAGACAGAGATAGAGATATAGAAACAGAGACAGAGAGACACAGCCTAACAGAGCTCAGGAAGGACCTCAACATAAGATTTGTTCTCATCAACTTGTCCAATTCTTTAGAAAGCAACAGGCTTCAGCTTTACTTTAAATCAATGATATCCCAGCCAGGAATACATGTTACATGTAGAAAATCAAATGCAATTTTAAAGCAATAAAATATGGTACACATGGGAAATGGGGTAGGGGATTACAAGAGATAGGCATTTTTTCCTATTTTTCTTTTTAAATCTATAGTAAAAAATGTAATACTGATGGGAGGTAAGGCTCACTGTGTAGATAGTGGATAATGTCTACCATGAAATTTTCCCCCATCATCTTTCCTCTAGGCACTCTGTCAAGAGTCAGCCCTCATCCTCATCAAACTTTCTGACAAAATTCACACAAATGACTTAACACTCTCTTGGTCTCACCTCTGCTTAGACCAAGAACTTATTCCTCCCAAGGCAGTCATCTGGTCCATACTTCCCAATGGACATATAGGAAAAGAAAGTCTCAAAGAGAAAATGAAACAGATTTGTCTGAGGTCACACAACCACCAGTGAGCATATGAGCTAGGGATGGAGTTCAGGTCCCTGTGGGATAGAAACTTCAGGCAGATCTGAAGACTACTCCATTTATACAAACATATTTTTATGGCCCATCTAATTGCAGGAGTCTGGGAAGTGTAGCTATGTATCCAAGAAAGAGAGAAGAATCAGGTGTTAGTGAACAAATTGTATATACCATTCTGACCATTCCCAACTGCTCTTTTTTTTTTGAAAGAGAGAGAGAGAATCCCAAGAGGGGAAGAGAGAGGGAGAGAGAGAGAAAGAGAGAGAGATGGGGCTCACCCGAAGTGGGCCTTGAGCTCACCCGAAGCAGGGCTTGAACTCACAAACCATGAGATCATGACCTGTGCCAAAGTCAGATGCTTAACTGACTGAGCCACCCAGGTGCCCAAACATTCATTTGTTATACAGAAGGCAGCAAGACTATAAGTACATCTTATCCAAGGAATATTCATCTTCATTCCCCAGGATCTGACAATCCCAAGGAAATTAAAAGCTGGTATTCCTTCTCCATACTCTCTGTTTATCAGCCTGTCAGATGGAGAGGATTCAGTAGAGCCCAAAGGCCCTAGTCACAGTAGAGCCTTGATCTCTGAATCATCACTTAATGAACAACTATGCAAGAAATCCATCAAACTCTCCTCAGACTGTGTTATGTGCAAGAAATATACTTGTAATGTGTTAAACCACTGAGATTGGGAGTTCTTTATACAGCAGCTAGCATTAATTTCCTTGAGTAATACAGAATCCCTACTTACCTGAGAAGGACCCAGATTGAACTTGTCAAAGAATTTGGTGGGAACTTACCCACCAAATGTCTTCTAGGGATGCTCTAATAAAGTATCACTAATTGTGTGGCTTAAACAACAGAAATGTATTATCTCACAGTCCTGGAGCTAGAAATCCAAGATTAAGGCATTGGTAGAATTGGTTCTTTCTGAGGGCTATGAGGGGAGCTATTTGTACTAGGTGTTTCCTTGGCTTGTAGATGTGTCACCCAAATCTCTGCCTTGGTCTTTGCATAGGATTTTTCCTGTGTACATGTCTGTGACCAAATTTCTCCTTCTTATAAGGATGCCAACCATATTGAATTAAGGACTCACCCTATACTACTATGGCCTGGTCTTTAGTAATTACATATTCAGTGACCCTGTTTCCAAATAATGTCACTTTTGAGGTACTGGTGGTTAGAACTTCAACATATGGATTTGGGGGAGATGCAATTAAACCCAAAGCAGATGGTATCATTGGCAAGGAGCTACTTTGTGGAGACTTGAAAGTCTAAATACTATTCCCCTGATGGAGAGAGTGCTGTTGAGTCCTGTGCCGCCAGCTCCATACAGTTACATCCTTGCTGTTGACCTAATGAAACTTTATATTTTATGTATTAGACAGTGTCCTTTTTATTAAGCTTATTTATTTATTTATTTATTTTGAGAGAGAGAGAGAGGAGCAGAGAGAGAGAGAGAAAGAATCCCAAGCAGACTCTGTGCTGCACAGAGCCTGACACAGGGCTCAATCCCACAAACTGTGAGATCATGACCTGAGCTGGACGCTTAACTGACTGAGCCACCCAGGCACCCCTAGACAGTGTCCTTTAATCACCATTACCCTTATGATAAGCACAGTCCATGACTGAGCTAAAAGCTGTGTTTGAAATGCCTATTTATAGGCAGAAGACATGAATAGACACTTTTCCAAATAAGACATCCAGATGGCCAACAGACATGAAAAGATGCTCAATGTCACTCAACATCAGGGAAATACAAATCAAAACCACACTGAGATACCACCTCACGCTGGTCAGAGTGGCTAAAATGAACAAATCAGGAGACTATAGATGCTGGAGAGGATGTGGAGAAACAGGAACCCTCTTGCACTGTTGGTGGAAATGCAAACTGGTGCAGTCGCTCTGGAAAACAGTGTGGAGGTTCCTCAAAAAGTTAAAAATAGATCTACCCTATGACCCAGAAATAGCATTGCTAGGAATCTACCCAAGGGATACAGGAGTGCTGATGCATAGGGGACATGTACCCCATGTTTATAGCAGCACTTTCAACAATAGCCAAATTATGGAAAGAGCCTAAATGTCCATCAACTGACGAATGGATAAAGAAGATGTGGTTTATATATACAATGGAGTACTGCTTGGCAATGAGAAAGAATGAAATCTGGATATTTGCAGCAACATGGATGGAACTAGAGGGTATTATGCTAAGTGAAATAAGTCAGGCAGAGAAAGACAGATACCATATGTTTTCACTCATATGTGGATCCTGAGAAACTTAACAGAAGACCATGGGGGAGGGGGAGGGGGAAAGAAAGTTACAGAGAGGGAGGGAGGCAAACCACAAGAGACTCTTAAATACTAAGAAGCAGCTGAGGGTTGATGGGGGAGAGGGGAAAGTGGGTGATGGGCAGGGAGGAGGACACTTGTTGGGATGAGCAATGAGTGTTGTATGGAAACCAATTTGACAATAAATTATATTTAAAAATCAAATAATTTAAAGTGAAAAAATGAAATGCATATTTATAACTTGTTATGGACTGAAGTGTGTCTCCCAAAAATTCATACTTTGAAGTCCTAACCCACAGGACATGAAATTGTGACTATATTTAGAGATAGGGTCTTACAGAGGTCATTAGAGCAGATCCTAACAAAATATGACTGGTATCTTTACAAAGAGGTTAGGACACAGACACACACAAAAGGATTAGGTCACAGACCTACAGACATACAGAGGAAAGACCATGTGAAGACAGAGGGAGAAGATGCCCACCTACATGCCAAGGAGACAGGAAGGAACCAGCCTGTTGACACCTTGATCTCAGACTTCACAACTATGACCTTAAAAACTGTGAGACAATAAATATTTGTTGTTTAAGCCACCTAGTCTAGTACTTTGTTATGGCAGCCCAAGCAAATGAATACAGAGGTTCTCAAGGGGAAGAGTTCTAGGCCTAGAACAAGAGTTTCATTAGGACTTCTGGGGAGTCTGGGAAAAGCCTTCAGATTCACCTCAGTGGTGGCTGAGCAGGTGTATGTCAATGGACCTCTTTAATAGCTAAGGAAATGCTGCTGCTTCTGCTGCTGCTGCTTACTCTGCTCCCCTACCCTTCCACTTTCAAAATTGATTTATTACAGGCTTTCCTATGACTTGCCTTTCACTAGGTTTGTAAGATTTAAATGATGAGCTATGACTCTGGGTACTACATTTCATAAGAAAATAGTGAGTAGACAAAGCTGGGTAATCAAATCCATGCTTTATCATTATGAGCATGAGAGCTCCAATTGAGAGCATTCCTCAAGTAGCAGGAATAACTGCAGTTTATGCATGAAAGTAGCTTAACTAGCATCCCATAGTTAATAGTTCCTTTACTTCAAACCACTAGTTTTTAGTCCTGCTGCATGCATGCAAGCTGGCTCCTCGGTTCCTGAGTCACTGAATGTCAACTGTGGTGAGATGCTGAGATGGCACTGCTAAAGTTAGAAAGCTCAAAGTTGCCAATTAATTCTGTGCAAAATAAGTATTTACATCAGCCTTCACTTTGGGCCCAGACTGATGTTCTCAACCTTCTTCTAATCTGGGTCCTCCTCAGAAGCAAATGCTTGATTCAGGCCTGGAAACAAAATAACCACTCATAGCAAAGTTACCAACCTGTTTGTTGGACACCAACTGGTTTTATTTCTCCTCTATCGTCCTCCTACCCTCTCTCACCCTGTATTAGTTTTATATTGGTATTTAACAATAGCACAAATTTAGCAGCTATGAATAACACACATGTATTAGCTCACTTTCCATGGGTCAGGGGTCTAGGTATAGCTTAGTTAGGTCCTCTGCTCAGGACCTTACAAGGCTGCAATAAAGGTTTGCAATAAGTCTGCCTTCTCATCTGGAGTTTAGGGTCCCTTTCCAAGCTCCAAAAGTTGCTGGCAAAATTCATTTCCTTGTGCTATATAACTGAGAGCCTTGATTTTTGCTGACTCTTAACTGTAAGCTCCCCTCAGGTCCCAGAGGCTAAGGCAGTGACAATATGGCTGTTTGCTTCTTCAAGGCCAGCATTAGAATCTAGTCTGCTAGGATAGAGTATTAAATAACATCACATAGTCATGAAAGTGACATCTCATTTTCTGTTTCATACTGGTGTTTAAAAGAAAGTTTCAGGTATTGCTCACACTCTAGGGAAAGGGTTATACAAGGGTTATACCACGTATGACTGAAAGTCAGCTTATGTTTTGTCTGCTAGCCCTACCTCCTGACTGCTTGCCTCCTTGAGGGTAGAAAGCATGGCAGTTGCTGACTGTTTCTCCTTATAATACCACCAACTAACCTTGGGAGAGTCAAGGTGCCATTTTTTTTGTTATTTTCTTCTCCTTGCCTATTTGTCATATCAGGTGCAAGCCATTGTGATCATCACTATCAGTTTGACGTAAATCATACATGGGTTATTACAATTTATTATAATCAACAGAGTGAAAAGACAGCCTACAAAGTGGGAGAAAATATTTGCAAGTCATATAAGGGGTTAATATCCAAAATACATAAAGAATTCAAACAACTCCAAAAAAACAAATAACTTGATTTAAAAATGGGCAAAAGACCTGAATAGACATTTCTCAAAATAAGACACACAAATAGCTAACAGGTATATAAAAAGGTGCTCAACATCACTAATCATCTGCGAAATGCAAATCAAAACCACAGTGAGATACCACTTCACATCTGTTAGAATGGCTATTATCAAAAACACAAAACATAACAAGTGCTGGCTAGGATATAAAGAAAAGGAAATACTTTTGCTCTTTTGGTGAGAATGTAAATCAGTACAACCATTATGGAAAGCAGTATGGAGTTTTTTTTCAAAAAAAATTAAAAATAGAATTGCCATAGGATCCAGTAATCCCATTTCTGGGTATTTATAAAAATAAAATGAAATCAGGATCTTGAAGAGATATCTGCACTACCATGTTTATTGCTGTATTACTCATAATAGCCAAGATAGAAACAATTAATAAATGGATAAAAAAGATGTGGTATGTATATAGACAATGAAATATTATTCAGCCATGAGGAAAAAAGAAAATCTTGCACTTGCAACAACACGAATGGTCATTGAGGGCATTATAGTGAGATCAGCCAGCCAAAGACAAATATTATATGATATCACTTAAACGTAGAAGGTAAAAAGCCAAACTTATAGAAACACAGAGTGGAATGGTAGTTGCCAAGGGCTAGGTCATGGGAAAATTGGGGAGGTGTTGTTAAAGGGTACAAACTTGCAACTAAAATAATAAGTTCTAGACACCTAATGCACAACATAGTGATGATAGTCAATAATACTGTATTTTAAACATTAAAGATGCTACAAGATGAAACCTTAAATGTTTCACCACAAAAAAACAAATGATAATTATGTGATGTGATAGAGGTGTTAGCTAAAGTTATTGTGGTAATATTGCAATATAGAAATCCATCAAATCAACATGTTACACACCTTAAACTTACACAATGTTATATGTTACTTATATTTCCACTTAAAAGAAGCTAATACTTTAAAATAAAAATAAAAACACATGTAATAAATATTTTCATAAGAGTGATACCCACTTCCTATATTGAGAATGGTTTTATTTAAGGCAATTGATGTGACAGCTATTCTGTAATGAATGTAGAGATGCATTTATAAATATATGTAATAAAAATGGTCATAAAAGTGCTATGTCCAAAAATCAAAGGCAAACAAAAAGAAGTGAATGAGGGAGGATGGAGGCAACTTTGAAGACAATTATAGCTATGGTGTGACTTGGCCAGATTTTCCTTCTTGAAAAACAAATATTCATGGGACCCCTGGGTGGCTCAATTGGTTAAGCATATAACTTCAGTTTGCATGATCTCATGGTTTGTGAGTTTGAGCCCCACATCAGGCTCTGTGCTTACAGCTGGGAGCCTAGATCCTGCTTCAGATTCTATGTCTCTCTCTCTGCCCCTCCCCAGCTCACACTCTCTCTCTCTTTCAAAAATAAATATTTTAAAAAAACTTAAACAAATTTTCAAATTTATTTGTAGCAAAAAATATGTGCCCTGGGCTTTTAAAAATCAAACAATATACAGGCTTAATAATGCAAAGCAATAGTCTACATGACTCCAGTCCTGCTCCCTCGAAGGAAACTTTTGAACATTTCTGATTTTTATCTGGTCACCAGAAGACTTGAACCATATCTCTAAATCATCTGCTTTTGCTGCCACTATGTGTCGTACTGTTTTTTTTTTTTTTCACTGAAGTATAGTTGACACACAATGTTACATTAGTTTCAGGTGTACAACATACTGATTCCACAAGTTTATACATTATGCGATACTCACCACAAATGTAGCTACCATCTGTCACCATACAACGCTATTACAGTATAATTGACTATACTCCTTATGCTGTGACTTTTATTCCTGTGACTTATTCGTTCCATAACTGGAATCCTGTATCTCCCACTTCCCTTTACTCATTTTGCCCAATGCTCCACTCTCCTCCCCTTTGGCAAACATCAGTTTGTTCTCTGTATTTGTAGGTCTGGTTCTGCGTTTTATTTTTTCATTTGTTTTGGTTTTTAGAGTCCACATATGAGTGAAATCATACAGCATTTGTCTTTCTCTGTCTGACTTATTTAATTTAGCATAATACCTACTAGGTCCATCCACGTTATCACAAATGGCAAGATTCCATTTTTTTGTGTGGCTGAGTAATATGTCATATATCTATACCACATCTTTATCCATTCATCTATCGATGGATACTTGGGTTGCATCCATATCTTGGCTATTGTAAATAATGCTACAATAAACACAGAGGTCCATGTATCTTTTCAAATTAGTGTTTTCATTTGCTTTTGGTAAATACCCAATAGTGGCAGTATTGGATCATAAGGTATTTCTATTTCTAATTTTTTGAGGAGCCTCCATACTATTTTCCACAGTGGCTATACCAATTTACATTCCCACCAGCAGTACACAAGGGTTCCTTTTCCTCCACATCCTGGCCAACACTTGTTATTTCTTGTCTTTTTGATCCTAGCTGTTCTGACAGGTGTAAAGTGATATCTCATTGAGGTTTCAATTTTCACTTCCCTGATGGTTAGTGATGTTGAACATCTTTTTGTGTGTCTATTGGCCATCTCTATGTCTTCTTTGGAAATATGTCTATTAAGGTTCTCTGATCATGTTTTAAATCAGATTATTTATTTTTTGGTGTTGTGTAAGTTCTTTGTAAATTTTCAATATTAGCCCCTTATTGGATATATCATTTGCAAATATCTTCTCCCACTCAGGAGGTTGTCTTTTGTTTTGTTGATGGTTTTCTTCGCTGTGCAGTTTTGTATTTTGATGCAGTCTCAATAGTTTATTTTTGCTTTTGTTTCCTTTGCCTGACGAGACATGTCTAGAAAAATGTTGCTAAGGTCAATGTCAAAGAAATTACCGCCTATATTTTCTTTTAGAAGGTTTAGGGTTTCAGGTCTCACATTTAGGACCTTAATCCATTTTAAGTTTATTTTTTGTATGACGTAAAAAAGTGGTCCAGTTTCATTCTTTGCATGTAGCTGTCCAATTTTCCCAATACTGTTTATTGAGGAGGCTGCCTTTTCTTCATTGTATATTCTTGCCTCCTTTGTCATAGATTAATTGACCATATAAGCATGGGTTTATTTCTGGGCTCTCTTCCCTTTTCCAGTGATCTATGTGTCTATTTTTGTGTCAGTCCCATATCGTTTTGATTACTACAGCTTTGTAGTATATCTTGAAATCTGGATTGTGATACCTCCAGCCCTGTTCATCCTCCTCAAGATTGCTTTGGTTATTCAGAGTCTTTTGTGGTTTCATACAAATTTTTAGGATTCTTTGTTTTAGTTCTGTGAAAAAGGCTAGTGCTATTTGATAGAGATTGCATTGAATCTGTAGATTGCTTTGGGTAGTATGGGCATTTTAACAATATCAATTCTTCCAATCCATGAGCATGAAATATCTCCTCATTTATTTGTGCCAACTTCAATGTCTTTCAGCAATCTTTTATAGTTTTCAGAGTACAACTCTTTCACCTCCTTGATTAAGTTTATTCCTGGGTATTTTATTATTTTTGGTGCAGTTGTAAATGGAAGTGCTTTCTTAATTTCTCTTTATGGTATTTCCTTATTAGTGTATAGAAATGCTACCAATTTCTGGATATTAATTTTGTATCCTGCAGCTTTACTGAATTCATTTATTATTTACAGTGTTTTTGGTGGATTCTTTATGGTTTTCTATGTGTAGTATTATGTCACCTGCAGATAGTGAAAGTTTTACTTCTTCCTTACCAGCTTGGATGCCTTTTATGTCTTTTTCTTTTCTGATTGCTAGGGCCTCCAGTACTATGTTGAATAAAAGTGATGAGAATGGATACTCTTGTCCTATCCCTTACCTTAGAGGAAAAACTCTCAGCTTTTCACTGTTGAACATGGGGTTAGCTGTAGGTTTTTCATATATGGCCTTTATTATGCTGAGGTATGTTTCCTTTAAACCCACTTTGTTGAAAGTTTTTATCATGAAGATATATTGAATTTTGTCAAATGCTTTTTCTGCATCTATTGAGATGATTATATATTTTTTGTATTTTAGTTTATTGATGCAGGATATCCTGTTGATTGATTTGGATATTAAACCATCCTTTGGGGCTCCTGGGTGGCTCAGTCAGTTAAGTGTCTGACTTCAGCTCAGGTCATGATCTCACAGTTCATGGGTTTGAGCCCTGCTCGTGCTCTCTCTCTCTCTCTCTCTCTCTCTCTCTCTCTCCCTCTCTCCCTCTCTCTCTCTCAAAAATAAATATTAAAAAAAAAACTTAAAAAAACACATCCTTGCATTCCCAGAATAAATCCCACTTGATTGTGGCAAATGATCCTTTTAATGTATTGTTGAATGTAGTTTGCTAATGTTTTGTGTAAGATTTTTGTATTTATGTTCACCAGACATATTGGCTTGTAGTTGTCTTTTGTTTTTGTACTGTCTTTGGTTTTGGTATCAGGGTAATGCTGGCCTTTTCAAATATGTTTAGAAGCTTTCCTTCTCCTTCTATTTTTTGGAATAGTTTGAAGAGAATAGATACTAACTGTTCCTTAAATTTTTGGTAGAATTCACCTGTGAATCCATCTGGTCCTAGACTTTTGTTCTGTGAGAGGTTTTTTATTATTATTATTATTATTATTACCAAGTCAATTTCATTATCAATAATTGGTCTATTTAGATTTTCTGTTTCTTCCTGGTTCAGTTTTGGAAGACTGTACATTTCTAGGCTGTCCAATTTGTTGACATATAATTTTTATAGTATTCTTTTATAATTGTCTGTATTTCTGTGGGCTTGGTTGTTACTTCTCCACTTTCATTTCATTTAAATTTGGGTCCTTTCTCCTTTTTTTTCTTGGTGAGTCTGGCTAAAGGTTTGTCAGTTTTGTTTATCTTTTCAAAAATCAACTCTTGATTTCATTGATCTTTTCTTTTTTTGTCTCTACTTCATTTATTTCTGCTCTGATCTTTATTATTTCCTTCCCTTTACTAATCTTGGGTTTTGTTTACTATGCTTTTTCTAGTTCCTTTCAGTATAAGTTTAGACTGTTTATTTGATATTTTTCTTTTTTGTTGAACAAGTGGCTGTACCACTATAGATCTTCCTCTCAGCACTGCTTTCACTGCATCCCAAAGGTTTTAGACTGTTCTGTTCTCATTTTATTGTCTCTATGTGTTTTTTTAATCTCCTCTTTGACTTCTTTTTGGCTCACTTGCTGTTTAGTAGCATGTTGCTTAGCTTCCACGTGCTCGTGTTTTTTCCAGTTTTTTTCTTGCAATTGATTTCTATTTGTGGTTAGAAAAGATACATGATATTATTTCAATCTTGTTATGTGTCTTTCAAATTTGTTTTGTGGACTAACTTGTGATCTATCCTGGAGAATACTCCATGTGCACATAAAAGAATGTGTATTCTGCTGTTTTGGATGGAATATTCTGTGTATATCTGTTAAGTCCATCTAGTCTAATGTATTTTTCAAAGACACTCTATTGATTTTCTGCCCAGATGATCTATCCACTGATGTAAGTGGAGTGTTAAAGTCCCCTGCTATTAGTATATTGCTGACATTTTTTCCCTTTATATCTGTTAATGTTTGCTTTATGTATTTAGGTGCATAAATGTTTTTAATTGTTATATCATGTTGGATTTATCCCTTCATCATTATCCATTGCCCTTCTTTGTCTCTTGTTATATTCTTTGTTTTAAAGTTTGTTTCATCTTTGTAAGTATTGCTATGCTGTCTATATAAGTATTGTTATCCTGGCTTTTTTTTTATTTGCATTTGCATGAAATATCTTTTTTCATTGTTTCATTTTCAGTATATATGTGTCATTAGTTCTGAAGTGAGTCTCTTGTAGGCAGCATATGGATAGGTCTTTTTCTTTTATACATTCTGACACCCTATGACTTTTGACTGGAGCATTTATACCCTTACATGTAAAGTAATTATTGATAGGTATATATTTATTGGCATTTTATTAATTATTTTCTGACTGCTTTTGTAGTTATTCTCTCTTCCTTTCTTCTGTTACTCTCTGTCCTTATGATTGGTGATTTTCTGTAGTGGTATGCATGGTTTTCTTTCTCTTTGTTTTTTTTTTGTTGTTTGTTGTTGTTGTTGTTTTTTTGTGTGTGTGTGTGTACCTCTTATAGGTTTCTGATTTGCGGTTATCCTGAAGTTGACATATAGTATCTTAAGTATATAGCAGTCTATATTAAGTTGATGGTCACTTAAATTAGAACACATTCTAAAAGAACTTCCTTTTTATACCCCCTCTATGTTTTATGTATATTGTCATATTTTACGTCTTTTTATTCATAATTTTCTTACTTCTAATTATAGCCTTTTTTCCATCTATGGAGTCCCCTTAGCATTTCTTGTAAGGCTGGTTTAGTAAGGATGAACTCTAATTTTTGTTTGGGAAACTCTCTTCCATTCTGAATGATAACCTTGCTGGGTAGAGTATTCTTCATCATGGTGTTTTTTTTTCTTTTAACACTTTGAATATATCATGCCACTCCCTTCTGGCCTGCAAAGTTTCTGCTGAAAAATCAACTGATTGTTGGTGGGTGCTTAGTGCAGAGGATGCCCTGGCAGGGCAACTGGAGCCAAGACCAGCATGGGCTGGTGTGTCCTGGGTCACTACACACAGGTGGCACCCTGGTGGGGCAGCTGGAGCCAATACAGGATGTAAGCCAGGGGTCCCAGGGCATTCCATTCAAGGGGTTCCCTAGAGGGGTCGTTGAGGATTCCTGTGGCACTCTGCACAGGGAGCACCCTGATGGAGCAGCTGCAGCTGAAGCAGGTGTGAGTCAGGAGGTCCTGGAATGTTTTGTGCCAAGGGTACACTAGTAAGCTATTGGGAGCAAGGGTGGAATGGGTCTGGAGTATAACAGGGTGCTTTGCACCTGTGTCACCTTGGTACAATGACTAGTGAACATTGACCAGTGTGTGTACGCTGGGGTTTCCTTGGTGGGGTGGCTGGGTCTGGTGTGGGCTAGGAGCCTGGTGCTCACTGACATGGAAGGTCAGCTAGGGTGCCAGAATCCTGCTCCTGCCCACACTATAAAAGTGGATGGGGAAATGTAAACTGTGGTACTCCCCAGCCCCTCCAACCTGGAGAGAGTTCCAGCAGCTCCTTGTCATTTGGCAAGGTTCTAGGGCTAGTTCCTCTATATTCTAGTTGCTATTTTAAACCACAGCTTTTTTTTATGCTCCAAAGTATCTGGGGCCAGTGTAGACTAGAGGCCTGGAGCTTGCTGAGGTAGCAAGCCAGCTATGGCATTCAGACCCAGCTCCCAACCATGTTATCAAGGTGGAGAAGGAACATAAACCATGATGCTCACCAGCCCCTCAGACCAGAGAGAGTTCCAGCAGCTCCCCTGCCCATGTACTGTTGCCTATTGTTCACAAACATACCCACTAATGAGGTCTTTAACTGTTAAATAATTAGGTAATTGGAGCTTAAAATGCTTTCTGTTGTGTGGAAATCTTTGGTAGGTTGTAATATAGATGTTTCAGAGTATTTAGTAATATTTAGGGAAATGGGTTAGGGTTTTTGAATGGGCTATGAATAAATAAAGTGTTCTTTTCTATTTAAATAATGGAAAAACTCTGATGCTATCTGAATATTTTCTTCCCAACATATTCTCAAGAATGAATTAAATTTGTATAATGAGACATTCCTGTACTTAAACTTTCATTTCTTCTTTCTAGAGTTATCATAAAATTTCTTGACTCCCATGTAAAATGAATGTAGAACACTGTTACTCTTCCCTACATTTATTCTTCCTCACTTCTATGTACCCATTACTGTTTCTATACTTATATTTTTCTATTATCAAGGTTGATGACATTTCATTCTGCTGTATAAGTCAACAAGTGCTTTGTCTATAGTTGGTTTTAAAAGTTGAAAATCAATATACAACATTTGTATTGTTATGGCTACTAAATATTGCTTACTACACAACTCAGTAATGTATTATTTTCTTTTCCTAGTAAAATATTTTTGCTTTCGTGAGGCTCTATTTTTTATATCTTGTTCCCTTTATTTGTTTACCTTTATCATTTCTTAATATGATCCATATTCTTAAGGATCCTAATAAATCTTTGGAATCTTCTTTATTCCCAGATGCTCCCTTCTGAATGTCCTCCTACTTCCATGGGGAAAAATTGTTCTTTAGATTTATTGCTCAGTTGTCATCCCAAGATTTCCTTTCATTGAGCTACTTGGTTGGATTGACTTGGTTTATACCTCATTTTTACAAACATACTCAAGGAACATACTAAGAAAAGGTGCATGGAGATTCAATTGTTGTGGGACCCAAGGAATTTAACAAAAATCCCCTACCCCTGGACAAGCAGAGCAAGACTAACTCCATTTTGTGCTACACCCACCATCTCATGTATAACCCCCACATGACCTACTTATTGCTTAAGACACTCCCCCACCCTAGTCAAGCTGCTGAGCACACCCTTACTGGAAACCAGCTCATATAGGAATGTGGAACCCTTAACCGCCAAAGAATGTAAACCCCACCTTTTGCCCGCCAAACTTGCGCGCCAATTCTGACCAGAGTGATAGGCTAGTTCAAACAGTTACTATAGGGTAAATTGTAATTCAATTGGCCACCTGCATGTGGACTGACATGACTATACAACTTTCTGTGTGTGTTACAATCTCATTGGCCACTGGCCCCTATAAAACTGCTATGCCTCTTAACCTAGGGGTCCAAGTCCCTGCTCTGCTGTGTCAGATATACTTGGGCCCAAGCTCAAGCTTGCAAATAAACCCTCCTGTGTTTGCATCGGTATCAGCTCCTTGGTCTCTCGGATTCGAAATTGGGGGCATTACATTGTCTAAACTAATTGTCTAAATGTCTTTATTTTACTCTCACATTTAATTGATAATTTTTAAGGTTTAGAATTCTAGGTCAAAATTAATTTTCTCTCAGATTTGGGAGATTTTGGTTTTTTTATTGTAACCGACTTTCACTCCTTTTTAGATATATTTAGGATCTACATTTTATGATTGGTGTTTAGGAATTTCATGTTATTCTGCTTTCATATTTTTAAAAAATTTCTATTTACTATACTGGATGCCTGCTAGGCTCTTTCAAGCTCATGTTGATATTTTTTTCAGTTCAAGGAAACTTGCTTGTATTATTATTTTGGTAATTTCCTCCCATCTATTTTTTTTCTGCTCTTCCTTTCTGGAATTTTTATTAATCATGTGGATGCAGAAATGCTACCTTACTCTGAAGTCATTATTAATAATTATAGATCTCACATCCCATAGTTGAAAGGGGGTAGAAAACGCTTTACACTCTGAGATAAACAAAATAACAAACTTACAAAAACTAATTCTAATATTAGCCCACCCCCCCCAAAATAGATCAATCTGTACACCTTCCCTCTCAGCTACTAACAAAACCAATTCTCTCCTTCCTTTTATGATGCCAATGCCTGCAGATATGCTACAATCCTTAAAAAAAAATTATAATCATGTGAGAAAATTATCTTCCACTATAAACTAAATATGAATTCAGTAACCACCTTGTTAAGCTGTGGGTTTTTTTTGTTTTTACTCTTCCCTCCTTTAAACACCTCCCTATTCCTTTTAGAGTCTTTACTTCTTGCAGAACTTTTTAACAAGTAAACTCTTTTGTTTTCCTAAAAGCATTTGCCCCTGAGGCTTCCTTTGTTGCTTAGATCCTAAACATAATCACACAAGAATAAACAATAGAACTCCAGGCCTTCAGCAGAAAGATATGTGTCCTAGAATGCTTCCTTGTGTACTTCTATAAGATATTCAAACAAGATGGAACAGCAGCTGTTACATGTTAAAAGGGGGCTTACTGAAGAGGCAAAATTCTTAATACTGTACTTTGGAGGTAACAGTACCAACATAGCAGGACTTGCTGACAACTACTGGTTGCTTGCAGAGAAAATAGTTTGCTGGAATCTGCTGGAAAAAGTTACCACACTGAAATGCCTTGAGATTGGGAGTATTTTTTATGCACAGTTACTATAAAGGTACTCCCAATACTGTATCCCAATACTTCTCAATACAGAGAAGATGCTAAAAATGGTAGGCATTAATGAAAGCTGAGCTGGAGATGGATATTCAGAGGCACTTTCTTTTATTTTTGAAAGTTTATTGCATTGACTCATTGCCACATTTGTAGATCTGAGATTGAAGGACAAACTTTTTCAAGTGATTGTGTGTAGCAGTAAATGCTAGCAAAAATATTGGGAAAATTTGTATTATGCAACAATCTTTAGACTGTTTTTAAAAATAATTAGATAACAGGGGCACCTGGGTGGCTCAGTTGGTTGAGCAACCGACTTTGGCTCAGGTCATGATCTCACAGCTCATGAGTTCAAGTCCCGCATTGGGGTCTGTGCTGACAGCTCTGAGCCTGGAGCCTGCTTCGGATTCTGTGTCTCCCTCTCTCTCTGTCCCTAACCCACTCACATTCTGTCTCTGTCTCTCTCAAAAATAAATAAACATTTTAAAAAGTAAATAAAAAATATAAAAAATTTGATAACATCATCTTTAAGCATCTCACAGACATTAAGAATTATTGTAAAGCCCTAGTAATAAAAAATAGTGTGCAGTACTTCAGGAACTAGAAATCAATCCAATGGAACAAAATTGTCCACAAACATCCATGTGTGTATTTGATCTTACTATATGATAGAGCCAGTATCACAAGTTAGTGTAGGGAAGATAGATCATCTAGCAAACATTATTGATAAAATAACCTCACTGCATGGAGACATAAGAATTTGTATCCTTTTTATACCATGTACAAAAATAAACTTCAAACAGATTAAAGAACTAAATATAAAAGGTAAAACTATAAAGATAATAAAGCAAACTAAGAAGAATATCTTTGAGACTCACCATAGGGGAGTTCTTAAATAAACCTCCAGAAACACAAACAGCAAGTTTAAAAAAAAAGCAATGGATTTGACTATACCAAAATTAAAGATTTATTTTCAACAGTTGACACCACAGACAGAGTTAAATGAGAAAGTGAGAAAGTGAGAAAGTGAGAAAGATATCTGTCTTGTCTAAAAACAAAGGAATAGTATCTAGGATGGACAAGAAACCTTTTCCGAGGAGTTAATATAAGACAGGAATTCCACTAGGAAAATGAGCGAAGGGTATGATAGGCAACACTGTACATGAGATTATACACCAAGAGAAATTCTCACTAAGATCCAAAAGAAGACATGTAAATAAGTGTTTCCTGAAGTGGTGTTTTGGAGGGCAATGACAGGAGTATCCTCAATGTCCATCATTAGGTAGCTGGAGTAGTAAGCAATAGTTACAATGCAATTTTTAAATTAAATACAACAGCACCATAATTTTTTTGAAGATATAAATCTAAACACTCACATGGAAATTGGATTTTAAGAACATACACTAAATACACAAGAGTGGGATAAGAAAAGAAACTGGAAAGGGGATGGGAAATGAAATTGAAAACAATAGAATAAAATAAAACAAAAGGGACTCCACACCGTTTGATGACATTGGTGTGCCTTGAACTACCGAAGTATGATCAGTTTTGTTCTGTGCATCTAAAGATCTAAATGGAAAAAAACAAGACCACACAAAGACTTGAAAATCCTTTAACCACAACTCATTCATTTAATCAACAAATATTTATTGAGCATCTGCTGTGTGCTAAGCACTGTTCTGGATGCTTGAGATGCAACAATGGGATGGGGGGGAAGATGGCGGCGTAGGAGGACACTGAGCTCACCGTGCGTCCTGCTGATCACTTAGATTCCACCTACACCTGCCTAACTAACCCAGAAAACCACCAGAAGACTAGCAGAACGAGTCTCCAGAGCCAAGCACAGACGAGAGGCCCACGGAAGAGGGTAGGAAGGGCGGCGAGGCGGTGCGCGCTGCAGGGACTGGCGGGAGGGAGCCGGGGCAGAGGGGCAGCCCCCCGGCCAAGCAGAGCCCCCGAGTCTGGCTGGCAAAAGTGGAGGGGCGGAACGGAGTGTGTTCCGAAAGCAAGCGGGACTTAGCATCTGGGAGGTCATCAGTTAACAACTCTGCTCAGAGAGCGGGAAGGCTGGAGGACACAAGGAGGGAGAGTTGCTGAGCCCCGGGATGACAGAGCTCAGTTTGTTGGGGAACAAAGGCGCTGGCCAGTACCATCTCCCTCACCCATCCCCCAGCCCAAATCCCAAAGGGAACCAGTTCCTGCCAGGGAACTTGCTCACTCCGTGCAAATACCCAATGCTGTGCTTCTGCGGAGCCAACCCTCCTGCAGCGGGTCTGACTCCCTCCAGCTGCCACAGGGCCCCTCCTGAAGTGGATCACCTAAGGAGAAGCGAGCTAAGCCTGCCCCTCCTGCCCCCGTGCACCTTGCCTACTCACCCCAGCTAATACGCCAGATCCCCAGCACCACAAGCCTGGCAGTGTGCAAGTAGCCCAGATGGGCCACGCCACCCCACAGTGAATCCTGCCCCTAGGAGAGGGGAAGAGAAGGCACACACCAGTCTGACTGTGGCCCCAGCGGTGGGCTGGGGGCAGACATCAGGTCTGACTACGGCCCCACCCACCAGCTCCAGTTATACACCACAGCACAGGGGAAGTGCCTGCAGGTCCTCACCACGCCAGGGACTATCCAAAATGACCAAACGGAAGAATTCCCCTCAGAAGAATCTCCAGGAAATAACAACAGCCAATGAACTGATCAAAAAGGATTTAAATAATATAACAGAAAGTGAATTTAGAATAATACTCATAAAATTAATCGCTGGAATTGAAAACAGTATAGAGGACAGCAGAGAATCTCTTGCTACAGAGATCAAGGGACTAAGGCGCAGTCAGGAGGAGCTGAAAAACGCTTTAAACGAAATGCAAAACAAAATGGAAACCACCACGGCTCGGATTGAAGAGGCAGAGGAGAGAATAGGTGAACTAGAAGATAAAGTTATGGAAAAGAGGAAGCTGAGAAAAAGAGAGATAAAAAAAATCCAGGAGTATGAGGGGAAAATTAGAGAACTAAGTGATACACTAAAAAGAAATAATATACGCATAATTGGTATCCCAGAGGAGGAAGAGAGAGGGAAAGGGGCTGAAGGGGTACTTGAAGAAATCATAGCTGAAAACTTCCCTGAACTGGGGAATGAAAAAGGCATTGAAATCCAAGAGGCACAGAGAACCCCCTTCAGACGTAACTTGAATCTATCTTCTGCACGACATAGCATAGTGAAACTGGCAAAATACAAGGACAAAGAGAAAATTCTGAAAGCAGCAAGGGATAAACGTGCCCTCACATATAAAGGGAGACCTGTAAGACTCCTGACTGATCTCTCTTTTGAAACTTGGCAGGCCAGAAAGAATTGGCACGATATCTTCAGTGTGCTAAACAGAAAAAATATGCAGCTGAGAATCCTTTATCCAGCAAGTCTGTCATTTAGAATAGAAGGAGAGATAAAGGTCTTCCCAAACAAACAAAAACTGAAGGAATTTGTCACCACTAAACCAGCCCTACAAGAGATCCTAAGGGGGATCCTGTGAGACAAAGTACCAGAGACATCACTACAAGCATAAATCATACAGACATCACAATGACTCTAAACCCGTATCTTTCTATAATAACACTGAATGTAAATGGATTAAATGCGCCAACCAAAAGACATAGGGCATCAGAATGGATAAAAAAACAAGACCCATCTATTTGCTGTCTACAAGAGACTCATTTTAGATCTGAGGACACCTTTAGATTGAGAGTGAGGGGATGGAGAACTATTTATCATGCCACTGGAAGCCAAAAGAAAGCTGGAGTAGCCATACTTATATCAGACAAACTAGACTTTAAATTAAAGGCTGTAACAAGAGATGAAGAAGGGCATTATATAATAATTACAGGGTCTATCCATCAGGAAGAGCTAACAATTATAAATGTCTATGCGCCGAACACCAGAGCCCCCAAATATATAAAACAGTTACTCACAAACATAAGCAACCTTATTGATAAGAATGTGGTAATTGCAGGGGACTTTAACACTCCACCTACAGAAATGGATAGATCATCTAGACACATGGTCAATAAAGAAAAAAGGGCCCTGAATGATACATTGGATCAGATGGACTTGACAGATATATTTAGAACTTTGCATCCCAAAGCAACAGAATATACTTTCTCCTCGAGTGCACATGGAACATTCTCCAAGATAGATCATATACTGGGTCACAAAACAGCCCTTCATAACTATACAAGAATTGAAATTATACCATGCATACTTTCAGACCACAATGCTATGAAGCTTGAAATCAACCACAGGAAAAAGTCTGGAAAACCTCCAAAAGCATGGAGGTTAAAGAACACCCTACTAAAGAATGAGTGGGTCAACCAGGCAATTAGAGAAGAAATTAAAAAATATATGGAAACAAACGAAAATGAAAATACTACAATCCAAACACTTTGGGATGCAGCGAAGGCAGTCCTGAGAGGAAAATACATCGCAATCCAGGCCCATCTCAAGAAACAAGAAAAATCCCAAATACAAAATCGAACAGCACACCTAAAGGAAATAGAAGCAGAACAGCAAAGGCAGCCTAAACCCAGCAGAAGAAGAGAAATAATAAAGATCAGAGCAGAAATAAACAATATAGAATCTAAAAAAACTGTAGAGCAGATCCACGAAACCAAGAGTTGGTTTTCTGAAAAAATTAACAAAATTGACAATCCTCTAGCCAGGCTTCCCAAAAAGGAAAGGGAGATGACCCAAATAGATAAAATCATGAATGAAAATGGAATTATTACAACCAATCCCTCAGAGATACAAACAATTATCAGGGAATACTATGAAAAATTACATGCCAACAAATTGGACAACCTGGAAGAAATGGACAAATCCCTAAACACCCACACTCTTCCAAAACTCAATCAGGAGGAAATAGAAAGCTTGAACAGACCCATAACCAGCGAAGAAATTGAATCGGTTATCAAAAATCTCCCAACAAATAAGAGTCCAGGACCAGATGGATTCCCAGGGGAGTTCTACCAGACGTTTAAAGCAGAGATAATACCTATCCTTCTCAAACTATTCCAAAAAATTGAAAGGGAAGGAAAACTTCCAGACTCATTCTATGAAGCCAGTATTACTTTGATTCCTAAACCAGACAGAGACCCAGTAAAAAAAGAGAACTACCGGCCAATATCCCTGATGAATATGGATGCAAAAATTCTCAATAAGATACTAGCAAATCGAATTCAACAGCATATAAAAAGAATTATTCACCATGATCAAGTGGGATTCATTCCTGGGATGCAGGGCTGGTTCAACATTCGCAAATCAATCAACGTGACACATCACATTAATAAAAGAAAAGATAAGAACCATATGATCCTGTCAATCGATGCAGAAAAGGCCTTTGACAAAATCCAGCACCGTTTCTTAATAAAAACCCTTGAGAAAGTCGGGATAGAAGGAACATACTTAAAGATCATAAAAGCCATTTATGAAAAGCCCACAGCTAACATCATCCTCAATGGGGAAAAACTGAGAGCTTTTTCCCTGAGATCAGGAACATGACAGGGATGCCCATTCTCACTGCTGTTGTTTAACATAGTGTTGGAAGTGCTAGCATCAGCAATCAGACAACAAAAGGAAATCAAAGGCATCAAAATTGGCAAAGATGAAGTCAAGCTTTTGCTTTTTGCAGATGACATGATATTATACATGGAAAATCCGATAAACTCCACCAAAAGTCTGCTAGAACTGATACATGAATTCAGCAAAGTTGCAGGATACAAAATCAATGTACAGAAATCAGTTGCATTCTTATACACTAACAATGAAGCAACAGAAAGACAAATAAAGAAACTGATCCCATTCACAATTGAGCCAAGAAGCATAAAATACCTAGGAATAAATCTATCCAAAGATGTAAAAGATCTGTATGCTGAAAACTATAGAAAGCTTATGAAGGAAATTGAAGAAGATATAAAGAAATGGAAAGACATTCCCTGCTCATGGATTGGAAAAATAAATATTGTCAAAATGTCAATACTACCCAAAGCTATCTACACATTCAATGCAATCCCAATCAAAATTGCACCAGCATTCTTCTCGAAACTAGAACAAGCAATCCTAAAATTCATATGGAACCACAAAAGGCCCTGAATAGCCAAAGTAATTTTGAAGAAGACCAAAGCAGGAAGCATCACAATCCAAGACTTTAGCCTCTACTACAAAGCTGTAATCATCAAGACAGCATGGTATTGGCACAAAAACAGACACATAGACCAATGGAATAGAATAGAAACCCCAGAACTAGACCCACTAACATATGGCCAACTCATCTTTGACAAAGCAGGAAAGAACATTCAATGGAAAAAAGACAGTCTCTTTAACAAATGGTGCTGGGAGAACTGGACAGCAACATGCAGAAGGTTGAAACTAGACCACTTTCTCACACCATTCACAAAAATAAACTCAACATGGATAAAGGACCTGAATGTGAGACAGGAAACCATCAAAACCCTAGAGGAGAAAGCAGGAAAAGACCTCTCTGACCTCAGCTGTATCAATTTCTTACTTGACACATCCCCAAAGGCAAGGGAATTAAAAGCAAAAGTGAATTACTGGGACCTTATGAAGATAAAAAACTTCTGCACAGCAAAGGAAACAATCAACAAAACTAAAAGGCAACCAACGGAATGGGAAAAGATATTTGCAAATGACATATCGGACAAAGGGCTAGTATCCAAAATCTATAAAGAGCTCACCAAACTCCACACCCGAAAAACAAATAACCCAGTGAAGAAATAAATGGGCAGAAAACATGAATAGACACTTCTCTAAAGAAGACATCCGGATGGCCAACAGGCACATAAAAAGATGCTCAACATCGCTCCTTATCAGGGAAATACAAATCAAAACCACACTCAGATATCACCTCACGCCAGTCAGAGTGGCCAAAATGAACAAATCAGGAGACTATACATGCTGGCGAGGATGTGGAGAAACGGGAACCCTCTTGCACTGTTGGTGGGAATGCAAATTGGTGCAGCCACTCTGGAAAGCAGTGTGGAGGTTCCTCAGAAAATTAAAAATAGACCTACCCTATGACCCAGCAATAGCACTGCTAGGAATTTACCCAAGGGATACAGGAGTACTGATGCATAGGGGCACTTGTACCCCAATGTTTGTAGCAGCACTCTCAACAATAGCCAAATTATGGAAAGAGCCTAAATGTCCATCAACTGATGAATGGATAAAGAAATTGGTTTATATACACAATGGAGTACTAGGTGGCAATGAGAAAGAACGAAATATGGCCCTTTGTAGCAACGTGGATGGAACTGGAGAGTGTGATGCTAAGTGAAATAAGCCATACAGAGAAAGACAGATACCATATGGTTTCACTCTTATGTGGATCCTGAGAAACTTAACAGAAACCCATGGAGGAGGGGAAGGAAAAAAAAAGAAAAAAGAGGTTAGAGTGGGAGAGAGCCAAAGCATAAGAGACTCTTAAAAACTGAGAACAAACTGAGGGTTGATGGGGGGTGGGAGGGAGGACAGGGTGGGTGATGGGTATTGAGGAGGGCACCTGTTGGGAGGAGCACTGGGTGTTGTATGGACACCAATTTGACAATAAATTTCATATATTGAAAAAAAAAGAGATGCAACAATGAACAAAACAGACAGTTTCCTGCCTTATAAAGCTTCCCTTCCAGCAGGAAACAGGCAATAAATGATAAATATAATAATTAATTA
Organism: Acinonyx jubatus; assembly: GCF_027475565.1. Classification (NCBI taxonomy): domain Eukaryota; kingdom Metazoa; phylum Chordata; class Mammalia; order Carnivora; family Felidae; genus Acinonyx; species Acinonyx jubatus. The sequence goes on from NC_069389.1 coordinate 121,770,304, forward strand.
CTTAGAATTTTAGAAGATAATAAGTGCTATTTGAAACAAGAACAGAAAACAAAATAAAAAAGATCAGGAGTATTGGGGTGGGGCTGCAACTTTGAACCAGATGGTCAGGGTAAGCCTCATTGAGAATCTGACATTGGAACAGGAACTTGAAGGAGGTGAGAGAGTTTGCACTGAATATCCAAGTAGAGTGACAAGCCAGTGAGACAGGGACATGCCTGGCATGTTGGAGGAACAGGAAGGAGACCAACATGACTGTAGCTGAGTGAGCCAAGGAGAGAGTAGTAGAAGTTAAGGGCAGAAAGGTGATGGAAGCCAGATTGTGTAGGGCTTTACAAGGCCATTGTAAGAATTTTGGCTTTTACTTTGAGGGACAAAACTGCAAAACCATTGCAGAGTTTTGAGTGAACAAGTGATACAACAATGATAGCAACTCATGTGTAGACTTCACAGATTCCAACATATTTATTCCCCCACATTCCTCGAGCAGATAGGTACTGTTACTGTCCACATCATTCAAACAAGGAAAGTGAGGCAGGCAAGGCTAGGCAAGTGTCCCAAGGATATACAGCTAGTATGTTGAAGAACCAGGCTGAAAAGCCAGGTAGGCTGGCCCTAAAGTCCACCCACTTAGCCACTGCAGACAGCTCCTTCTAATGGTACTTGGTTTTAAAAGGCTCACTTCAACTGCTACCATTAAGTAGGGTGTGCAGGCGTACCATGTGTCAGTATGTCCATCACTCCCAGCTTCCCCTCAGCACAGGAAGAGATCACTGTGTCCAGCTGAGCACCAGATGATGTCTTTGGCTTCCATTTAGGAGCCACAGCCATACTGGTTGTAAAATGCCTCTCTTTAACTACTGAAATCATGCTCAGTTTTTCCCAAGATTAGAAGCTCTAAGGAGTGAGACCCATTGAGACTGTATCTGGATTATGTCTCTTCATCATATGCACCCTAGGCTGTAAATTGATTGAGAGGCAGCATCAATCATGCTCCTCCCACCCCTGCCCCATGCCTTTTGCTGGCAAGTATATTTGAATGTTTGTAAGTTAAAATCTTAGAAGACAATAAATTCTCTGTCCAGCTTGCTAACTTGCTTGTTTCTCCCTCCTTTTCCCCCCTTGCCAGAGAGGATACTAGCTCATGACAATTACCTGCTTCTTCCCACCTTTACTTCCTTTCTAGAACTTGCATTCCCCTGACTCTCCAGCACCTGCTTGCCAATCCTTTTATTTCCACTAGGTCTTGCCCTGATGCACACCACAGACTAGGAAATTTTCCAGGTGTCTCTTACTTCCTTTACTTCCTGAACTTGGTCCTTGTTATTTGTACCCATTCCTTTGTGTCTCATTCTCTTGGAATCAACTCCCTAAAATAAAGTTGCTTTTCAGGAAAATTTCTTTTGCCAAAGCAGAAAACTGTGTTTCTTAGCTAATTGCATTGGTTTTCATATTTCTTAAATTAAAACAAACTGCTCTATGTGGTAGTTTCATTTAAAAAAAAATAGAGAGAATTATAAGGGAGTAGAAATCAGGAGCTTCAGCTCTAGCACATTCTAGACATTTTGAGCCTCTGTAAATTGTGGATAACAATTTTCAAACTCCCATTTTACACAGTTGTAAAAGTCAAATACAATATGAAAATGACCATTACAAAGGATCTTTGTGATTAATATAGAACTACTTTTCATAGCAAACACTGTGGGAACCTGAACTTTCTTTTTTGATGATTAATTCCACCCGTTAGGATTGAATCAGCAGATGCTCTGTGAATGCTTGTGCATTCAAGTGAATAAACAAAGTGGTGTTAAATGCTATGTGTTGCTTGTGTTTCAAAGCATTTTAGACTGTAGTTAGCTAAGTGCAGGTGGGTGGGTGCTTGGTTGTGAAGATAATGGAAATGATGATAATCAACTTGTTCTGTTGCACTAAGCCCAAGTTAGTACTACCAGAAACAACCTTAGTCTACAGCTTGGGAGCACCTTAGGACAAAGATGGCTTGCTTCTGGCAGTATTTTCCCCAGCAGCAAGCACAGTGTTTGGCACATAATAGTGGCTCATGATTGTTTTTAATATTTTTCAAGTGTATTTATTTATTTTTGAGAAAGAGCACAAGTGGGGGAAGAACAGATAGAGAGGGGAAGAGAGGGAATCCTGAGCTGTCAGCACAGAGCCTGATGTGAAGCTCCAACTCATGACCCATGAGATCATGACCTGAGCCGAAATTAAGAGTTGGACTCTTAACAGACTGGACCACCCAGGCGCCCCCTCATGATTGTTTATAATAAAAGAATGAATGAATAACCAGATAAAATAAGTTATTGTGCCTGGCAATATTATTGACAACAAAGTGCTGTGGAAATAGCACTGAACATGGAGTCAGAACCTGTAAATTCTATATGTGACTTTGTGCAAGTTCCTTCCCTCTCCTTATCCTCACACATATCTGGAAATCAATGAGGTTATGGTGGAAAGGGTTATAGAATAGGTGATTTCTAAGCAAACACTGTGGGAGCCTGAACTTTCTTATTGACTTGATGTCTTATGACAAGAGTGACCACAACTTGCTAAATGGTGAATTGATCAAGTACAGGGAGTTGGGATATGGCTGTGGGGCAAGCCATCAAAGGATCCAAGTTTTACCCTCTGTCAGAGAATGTGATGGATAGACTATGCCTCAGATAACCTCAGTGGGAAAGGCAGCAAGCAGTCCTTGTCATTGTTAAAGCCTTGTCTTTGTCATACAGAGCAATGGTACTAAGTGAGTCTAGAAGCTGATATAACTCGACAGATGTATCACTCTGATGCAGACCCTTGGCAGAGAAGAGAAAAACACCAAAGACCTGGGGAACTGGAAGTAAAATCAAGGTTAAATCCTTCCTTAGAACATAGGACCCCAAAAAAATTAGAACTGGAAAGGAAGGTTCTTAGCAAACATCTAATTCAACCTCTTAATTTTAAGGGATAACAAAACAGACCAAGATTTGGGAAGGGGACCTGACTAAAGTCACACACACAGTACCTGACAGAATCAAAACCAGACCCAGGCCTGTTGATTTCAAATGCCACAGCTGTGTCTTCAAATAGGAAGCCCACACAACTCCTTTCTCTCTCTCTCTCTCTCTCTCTCTCTCTCTCTCTCTCTCTCTCTCTCTTGCCCTCTTGCTCTCTAGTTCTCTCACTCTCTTTCTTTCTCTCTCTCCCACCCTCTCCTTACATTCATAAAAGGACAAATTCATGAATAATTTAGATTTGGAATAGAGAATATGACTTGGGAATAGCTTATAATGGAAGGGAGAAAAGTGATGAAAAGTTTGACCTTTTCTCCAGAAATTTCAAAAATTTGCCTGCATTTTCAAGTGGTGATCAGATTCCATGTTAATATCCTATGTAGTATAAGAGGTAATAGAATCCTCAAAAGTTAGAATAGGAAGGGACTCTATCAATGAGTCCTCTGACAGCTTTGCTATTTGACCACTTCCTCTATTATAACATTTTCCTGATATTCTGATCACATCAAGATTGTATTGCTTTTAGCCAAAAGCCGTTATAATACTCAGAGCAGAGTGGTTATGATGTCAGCCCTAAAATTGGGATGATTAATATAGACCAAATGAGAATCAGCTTCTAAGAGTAAGAAGGAGTCATATTTTAAGATCGTGTTCAGAAAAAGAAGTCATCCAATTTATGCATCTCTAGTCATTTTATCTACAACATTTAAACCAGTTTTCACTTAGATTTCTGATATTATCATTGCAAAATAAGATGCTATAGCTTATACCCACATTACACATCTTCTTTATCTATTCATCACTTAATGGACATTTGGGCTCTTTCAAATAATTTGACATTGTTTTTTAGCCATTTCCATAAATTTTATTTATTTATTGTTTAATATATTTTATTGTTATGTTAGCTAACATACAGTGTATAGGGTGTGCTCTTGGTTGTGGGAGTAGATTCCCGTGATTCATCACTCACATAAAACACCCAGTACTCATCGCAGCAAGTGCCCCTTCAATGCCCATCACCCATTTGCCCACCCGACCCCCCGCTTTCTTCCACCCTCAGTTTGTTCCCTGTATTTAAAAGTCTCTTACAGTTTGCCTCTCTCTCTGTTTGTAACTATGTGTATTTTTCTTTCCTTTCCTCCATGGTCTTCTGTGAAATTTCTCAACTTCCACATATGAGTGAAAACATATGATATTTGTCTTTCTCTGACTGACTTATTTCACTTAGCATAATACCCTCCAGTTCCATCTAACATTGTTGCAAATGATAAGATTTCATTCTTTTTCATTGCCGAGTAGTATTCCATTGTGTATATATACCACATCTTCTTTATCCACTCATCAATTCATGGACATTTGGGCTCTTTCCATTATTTAGCTATTGTTGATAGCACTGATATAAACATTGTGATACATGTGCCCTATGAATCAGCACTTCTGTATCTTTTGAATAAATTACCAGCAGTGCTATTGCTGGGTGGTAATTAAATCTTTAAGTTTTTGAGGAATCTCCACGCAGATTTCCAGAGTAGCTGCACCAGTTTGCATTCCCACCAACAATGCAAGAGGGTTGCCCTTTCTCCATATCCTCAACAACAGCTCTTGTTTCCTGAGTTGTTAATTTTAGCCACTCTATGTGATGGTATCTCAATGTAGTTTTGATTTGTATTTCCCTGATGATAAACTATGTTAAGCATCTTTTCATGTATCTGTTAGCCATCTGGATGTCTTCTTTGAAGAAAATATCTATTCATGTCTTCCGCCCATTTCTTCACAGGATTATTTTTTTGGGGGGTGTTGAGTTTGATAAGTTCTTTATAGATTTTGGATAATAACCCTTTATCTGATATGCCATTTGCAAATATTTTCTCTCTTTCCACAGGTTGCCTTTTAGTCTTGTTGATCGTTTCCTTTGCTGTGAAGAAGCTTTTTGTCTTAATAAGGTCCCAATAGTTCATTTTTGCTTTTATTTCCCTTGCCTTTGGAGACATGTCAAGTAAGATGTTGCTGTGGCCGAGGTCAAAGAAGTTGTTGCCTGTTTTTTCTTCTAGGATTTTGATGGTTTCATGTATCACATTTAGGTCTTTCATCCATTTTGAATTTATTTTTGTGTATGGTGTAAGAAAGTGGTCCAGTTTTATTCTTCTTCATGTTGTTGTCCAGTTCTCCCAGCACTATTTGTTAAAGAGACTGTCTTTTATCCATTTGATACTCTTTCCTGCTTCATTGAAGATTAGTTGGCCATATGTTTGTGGGTCCAATTCTGTGTTCTCTATTCTATTCCATTGGTATATGTGTCTGTTTTTGTGTCAATACCTTACTGTCTTGATGATTACAACTTTGTAGTACAGGATAAAGTCCAGGATTGTGATGCCTCCAGCTTTGGTTTTATTTTTCAACATTACTTTGGCTATCCAGGGTCTTTTGTGGTTCCACACAAATTTTAGGATTGTTTGTCCTAGCTCTGAGAAGAATGCCGGTGCTATTTTGATTGGAATTTCATTGAATGTGTAGATTGCTTTGGGTAGTATCAACATTTCAGCAATATTTGTTCTTCCAATCCATGAGCATGGAATGTTTTTCCATTTCTTTGTGTCTTCTTCATTTTCTTTCATATGCTTTCTATAGTTTTCAACATACAGACCTTTTACCTCTTTGGTTAGATTTATTCCTAAACATTTTGTGGTTCTTGGTGTGATTGTAAATGGGGTTGATTCATTGATATCTCTTTCTGTTGCTTCATTATTGGTGTATAGAAATGGAACCGATTTCTGTACATTGATTTTATATCCTGTGACAGGACATAACAAGGATGATCACTCTCACCAATGCTGTTTAACATAATTTGACTATTGTTGATAGTGTTGCTATAAACATTGGGATGATGTGCCCCTTCGAATCAGCATTTTTGTATCCTTTGGATAAATACCTAGTAATGCAATTCCTGGGGAGTAGAGTAATTCTATTTTTAATTTTTTGAGAAAACTCCATACTGCTTTCTGGAGTGGCTGCACCAGTTTGCATTCCCACCAACAGTACAAACCTCCCCTTTCTCTGCAACCTCACCAACACTTGTTGTTTCCTGCATTCTTAATTTTAGCCATTCTGACAGGTGTGAGGTGGTGTCTCATTGTATTTGAGTGATGTTGAGCATCTTTTCATGTGTCTATTAGCCTTCTGGATGTCTTCTTTGGAAAAGTATCTACTCATGTCTTCTTACCATCATGTCTCCTGCCCATTTCTTCATTGGATTATTTATTTTTTGGGGTGTTGAATTTGATAACTTCTTTATATATTTTGCATACTAACCCTTTATCTGATAAATCATTTGCAAATATCTTCTTCCATTCCATCAATTACATTTTAGTTTTGTTGATTGTTTCCTTTGCTGTGAAGAAGCTTTTTATCTTGATGAAGTCCCAATATTTCACTTTTTGCATTTGTTTTCCCTGTGTCCAGAGACATGTCTAGTAAGAAGTTGCTCCAGCTGAGGTCAGAGGTTGCTGCTTGTGTTCTCCTCTAGGATTGTGATGGTTTCTTGTCTCACATTTAGGTTTTTCATCCACTTTTAATTTATTTTTGTATATGATGTAAGAAAGTGATCCAGTTTCATTCTTATGCATGTTGTTGTTCAATTCTCCCAGCACCATTTGATAAAGAGACTTTTTTCCATTGGATATTCTTTCCTGTTTTGTTGAAGATTAGTTGGCCATACATTTGTGGGTCACTTTCTGGATTCCTTCTCTGTTCTATTGATCTGTGTGTCTATTTTTTTGTGCCAGTACCATACTGTCTTGATTATTATAGCTTTGTAATACAGCTTAAAGTCCATAATTGTGATGCATCCAGATTTTGTTTTCTTTTTCAACATTACTTCATCTATTAGTGGTCTTTTCTGATGGCATACAAATTTTAGAATTGTTTGTTCTAGCTCTGAAGAATGGCGGTGTTATTTTGATAAGGATTGCAGGGCTGATTCAATATTTGCAAGTCAATCAACATGATATATCACATTAATAAAAGAAAGGATAAGAATTATATGATCCTCTCAATAGATGCAGAAAAAGCATTTGACAAAATACAGCATCCTTTCTTGATAAAAACCCTCAAGAAACTAGGGATATAAGGAACATACTTCAACATCATTAAGGACATATATGTAAGACCCACAGCTAATATCATCCTCAATGGGGAAAAACTGAGAGCTTCACCCTAAGGTCAGGAACACAACAGGAATGTCCATTCTTACCACTGTTGTTCAATGTAGTACTGGAAGTCCTAGCCTCAGCAATCAGACAACAAAAAGAAATAAAATGCATGCAAACTGGCAAGGAAGAAGTAAAATTTTCACTCTTTACAGATGACATGATACTGCACATGGAAATCCTGAAAGACTCCACTAAAAAACTGCTAGAACTGATACATGAATTCAGCAAAGTTTCAAGATATAAAATCAATGCACAGAAATCAGTTGCATTTCTATACATCAGTAATGAAGAAGCAGTAAAATAAATCAAGGAATCAATCCCATTAACAATTGCACCAAAAACCATAAAAAACATCTAAGAATAAACCTAATCAAAGAGGTAAATAAATGATCTGTTCACTGCAAACTATAGAAAGCTTATGAAAGAAAATTTAAGAAGACAGTCTTTCAACTTTAAGTGTGATGCTGGCTATAGGTTTTGCATGAATACCTTTTATCAAGTTGTAAGCAGCTGTTTTTAATTTTAAAAGTAATACAGTAGAATACTCCTGACAGTGTGGTGGGTTAGGTATTCTGAAATACTTTCTTGCTCCACAAAGCAAAATGCTGGATAAATCACAGCAAATTTCCCTATAAGTGCGTAACTGACCTCACAAGAAAATAAAGTTAATCACCAGGAGCTAAAACCAGAGCAGCAAGGAAAGAGAGAAAGCAGAAAGAGGCCTTGGGGTCATTTTCCAATTCCAGAAAACTTATATCCTTGGTTTTTAACAGCTGACAGCTTCTCTGACTGATCCACCTCAGTCTCCCTCAGAAGCTCTCTTCTTCTACCTGCTTTTAAAATTAGTGTTTATTAGGGCTCATTCCTAGACTCCCTTCTTTTCTCACTCCCTGCTTGATCTTATATATTACAATTTCAAGTTTCACCTCTATGCTATTGACATGAAACTCTATCTACCATGTTCTCCTTAAACTCTATCTCTCCTACCCAACTTCCTAAAGAATATGATCTTGACTCTGATGTACTATGTATCCTTTAAATTCATGTCAAATCTTTTCATCTTTTCTCTGTCTGTAACTGTTCCTGCTTACACCTCAGTTGTTGACACCATAATATTTCAGTCATCCATGACTCTTTTTACCTCTGTCGCCCTTCCATATGTGATTATTTTTAGTTCAACGTTCTAAGTATCTCTTGAGCCAAATTCTTCATTTCCATATTCATTGCCTCTACCTTTGTTCAAGTCACAATTTTTCACCTGAACTCCTGCAATAGCCTCCTACCCAGTTCTGTGCAGCCAGTCTCACTCTCTTTAGTCCATCTTCCATAGGGCCACCAGAGTCATAACTTACAAATTGATGTCATTCTCCATTGCACATATAATAAAGTTTAATCCCCTAAAGACTTTATATAATGTGGTGAGTTGTGATCCCCCTACCTTTAAGGCCTCATCTTTCCATTCCATACTCTACTCTCTGGTCTTCTTGAATGTCATGCCATTTCCTAAACCCTTTATATTCTGTCCTGCTTTTGTGCTTTTACACATGCTGCTCTCCCTACTCACCTCTCTCTTATTTCACCTAACAAAATTCTATACATTTTTCAGAACTCAGATCAAGTATTACCTTCAAGAAACATTCCTGACACTGTTTACCTAATTAGATTCTGTTCCTAGACACTTTCAGCAATTATCTTACCATACAATAGATTCCCTATTTACTTCCTTTTTTGCCCATGGGTTTTGTTAGAGCACAGTCCCTGGCACAGGAGAAATAAAAAACTAAACATCTTAATTAATTAATTAATTAAGAGTTGGCTACTTGAGTATTTTAAAGATAGAAATACTGTGGTGCACACATCTTCTCCAATTCCGTAGGTTGCCTTTTAGTTTTGTTGATTGTTTCCTTCACAGTGCAGAAGATTTTTATTTTGATGAAGTCCCAATAGTTTATTTTTGCTTTTGTTTCCCTTGACTCAGGAGACAAATTTAGTAAGAAGTTGTTGCACCTGATGTCAAAAAGGTTACTGACTGTGTTCTCCTCTAGGATTTTTATGCTTTCCAGTCTCGCATATAAGTCTTTCATCCATTTCAAATTTATTTTTGTGTAAGGTGTAAGAAAGTGGTCCAGTTTCATTCTTCTGCATGTTGCTGTCCTGTTTTCCCAGTACCATTTCTTGAAAAGACTGTCTTTTTTCCATTGGATATTCTTTCCTGCTTGGTCAAAGATTATCTTACCATATGGTTGTGAGTCCATTTCTGGGTTTTCTATTCTGTTCCATTGATCTATGTGTCTGTTTTTTTGTGCCAGTACCATACTGTCTTCATCACTACAGCTTTACAATATAACTTCAAGTCCAGAATTGTGATGCATCCAGCTTTGCTTTTCTTTTTCAGGATTACTTTGGCTATTCAGGGTCTTTTGTGGCTACATACAAATTCTAGGATGGTTTGTTCTAGCTCTGTGAAAAAATACTCCTGGGTTTCTGATAAGGATTGCATTAAATGTGTAGATTGCTTTGGGTAGTATAGCTATTGTAACAATATTTGTTCTTCCAATCCATGATCATGGAGTGCTTTTACATTTCTTGTGTCATCTTCAATTTCTTTCATTAGCGTTTTATAGTTTTCAGAGTACAGGTCTTTCACCTCTTTGGTTAGGTTTATTCCTACGTATCTATTGGCTTTTAGTGCAATTGTAAACGGGATTCATTCATTGATTTCTCTTTCTGTTGCTTCATTATTGGTGTATGAAAATGCAACAGATTTCTGTACATTGATTTTGTATCTTACCTACTTACTAATAAAGGGTTAGTGTCCAAAATATATAAAGAACTTATGAAACTAAATACCCAAAAAACAAATAATCCAGTTAAAAAGTGGGCAGAAGACATGAATAGACACTTTTGCAAAGAAGACATACAGATGGCCAACAGACACATGAAAACATGTTCAACATCATTCATCATCAGGGAAATACAAATCAAAACTACAATGAGATATCACCTCAACCTGTCAGAATGGCTAAAATTAGCAACACAAGAAACAACAGGTGTTGGTGAGGATGTGGCAAAGGGGAACCCTCTTACACTGTTGGTAAGAATGAAAACTGGTGTGGCCACTCTGGAAAACAATATGGAGGTTCCTCAAAAAGTTACAAATAGAAATACCCTATCATCCATTAATTGCACTATTAGATATTTGCCAAAAGAATCCAAAAATACTATTTCTAGGGGATAAGGGATACATTCACCTCAATATTTATAGCACAATTATCAACATAATCAAATTATGGAAAGAGTCGAAATTTCCATCAACTGACACATGGATAAAGGAAGATGTGATACATACATACACACGTGCATATATATATAATGTAATATTACTCAACCATAAAAAATAATGAAATCTTGAAATCTTGCCATTTGCAACAACATGGATGGAGCTAAAGAATATAATGCTAAGCAAAATAAATCAGTCAGAGAAAGACAAATACAATATGATTTCACTCATATGTGGAGTTTAAAAAACAAAGCAAATGATCACAGGGGAAAAAAGAGAGAGGCAAACTAAGAAGCCAGCTTAACTATAGAGAACACACTGATGGTTACCAGAGGGGAGGTGGATGGAAGGATGAGTTAAATAAGTGATGGAGATTAAGGAATGCACTTGTGATGGGCACAGTGTGTTGAATCAGTATATTGTACACCTGAAAGAAATATTATATTGTATGTTAGTGAACTGGAACTTAAGTAAAATTTAAATAATTAATTAATTAATTAATTTTAAAAACTGGGGTGAAGTAAAGTAAGATAGCATTCATTCAACAATACTTTGCTAAGCATTTACTGCTTCTTTGGAGTTTGGAAAAGTAGAGATCAATAAGATACAGATTTTGCCCTCAAAATAATTTATGGTGCGGTAAGAAATAAGATGAAGAATGTGGTGATGGCAAGGACATGCTTAGACTCAGTAAAAGAAGAACACAGCATTTAACAAGTACTAATAATTCTTAAATGGAGCAAAGGGAGAATAGAACACTGTTGGGCTGAGGTTTTTCCCAACCTTTAATCCACTCTTCTTCTAAAAATATTTATTGATGACACATATTTGGAAAGAAAAATGTCTGCTAAAAGCAATCACTACCAAGAAGCCCAAAGCAATTTCGAATAGAATGTATTAACTACTGTGGGATTCATTACCAAGAGTCAAAGGCTGAAGAAGGGAAGGCTGGAGACAAAGAGATTAGGGATAAAGACAAGAAAGAGAGAAGGAAAAAGATATTCAGTAAAAAGCAGAATCTGTTATTTAGCATCATTTGGTTCCCAAAAGACAAAGCCCATGTTCTTGGTCTGATTTTTGTACTTTCTGATGGTTGTGATGGTCAGGTCCAAGTGAAAGAACAAGTAGGGAAGCTAAATTCACTTTCATTTTCTGAGGAGAGTATAGTTTGAAGGAGAGTATAGTGCCTAACCTGTTCTTTCATTTGAGTCCAAATGCTTGCTCTAAAATGAACAAATCAGGAGACTATAGATGCTGGCAAGGATGTTGAGAAACGGGAACCCTCTTGCACTGTTGGTGGGAATGCAAACTGGTGCAGCTGCTCTGGAAAACAGTGTGGAGGTTCCTCAAAAAATGAAAAATAGATCTACCTTATGAGCCAGAAATAGCACTGCTAGGAATTTACCCAAGGGATACAGAAGTGCTGATGCATATAGGGGCACTTGTACCCCAATGTTTATAGCAGCACTTTCAACAATAGCCAAATTATGGAAAGAGCCTAAATGTCCATCAACTGACGAATGGATAAAGAAGATGTGGTTATATATACAATGGAATACTACTTGGCAATGAGAAAGAATGAAATCTGGACATTTGCAGCAACGCGGATGGAACTGGAGGGTATTATGCTAAGTGAAATAAGTCAGGCAGAGAAAGACAGATACCATATGTTTTCACTCATATGTGGATCCTGAGAAACTTAACAGAACACCAGGGGGGGAGGGGAAAGGGGGAAAAAAAAGTTACAGAGAGGGAAGGAGGAAAACCACAAGAGACTCAAATACTAAGAACCAAATGAGGGTTGATGGGGAGTGGGGGAGAGGGGCAAGTGGGTGAAGGACAGGGAGGAGGGCACTTGTTGGGATGAGCACTGGGTGTTGTATGGAAACCAATTTGACAATAAATTATATTTAAGATTAAAAAAACCAAAAATATCAATTGAAAATAAATAAATAAATAAATAAATAAATAAATGCTTGCTCCAAGTTTAATAGTGCCTAACCTGCACTTTCTCAAAACTCTTGCAATGGCCCCCAACTCTGATCCTCTGTCTGGTCTATTTAAATTCAAATTATATTTTGAAACAAAATTTCTTTCTCACAAAAATTTATATTTCTTTCTAACTCTATTACTCAAATTCTTAACCTTGTTAATTCAATTTTGGTAAACCCAAAGTTGAATTTTTTTAATCCTTCTTGTGAAGAATTCACTGAAAATCAAGACCCATTTTGACATTGGTGTGATCAATGATTTCTGCTTAATGTAAAATTTATAAGTATTGTATTTGCTTCTTTTTCTATACAACATGACTAAAATCGTAGTAGACATATGTAAAACATGAACTACAAGTCACACTGAAATTTCACAATGCCTGAAGCATGAGAGTAACTCTCTGTACTCAAGCATGGGAATCACCAGCAGGTTTCTTGTTTTCCACAATCCAGCCAGCTGGCTTCAGGAGGTCTGATTCAAAAGGCAGGATGGAAATAGCAGAGGTCAGAAAGCTTCTATCTTTAATGAACATCCAACTTATTTGTTAATTTTGTTTGCTTGTAAGCTCTGACTTTCTGGTTTCTGGATCTTAACTAACTATCTTGGATTTGTAGCACATGCTTGCTCTTCCTTATCCTTTTTAACTCCTTGAGACTTGATTTGTGGCTTGGCTAGAACTGTGTTTCTGCCATAGGTTTTTGCATACTTAGGTTCCTAATACTAAGAAGGTACCCCTTTTCCATACTGACCATACTTTGGCATGATACCTTCTCTAGGCCAAGGCAGGAAGTAAAATGACTACCAGAGCATGCCTTATAGTGAATGCCCTTGTGTGTTAAGGCAGACATCTTCATGAGCAGTTCTCTTTTACCATGCCATTCTCTGACTAGTTTGCCTGGCTGTAGCTGCCATCTCCATTTCTTTGACTGTCCGAATATCTTCCTTCTCCAAAAGAACTGAGATTTAGGTCTAATGACCCCCCATATAAATTATTTGCTCCTTGTCTTTTAATACTTCCTAAATCTTCTGAGAGGGAGATTTACTTCATATGGCTGAGATGACCTACAGACTCTGCGTCAGTGTAGTGATTAAGAGCCTGGGTTTGAATCTCAGCTCCACCTTTCACAAACTGAGATGAATTAGGACAAGTTACTTAATATCTCAAGTCTCCAGTTTCTCATATGTAAAATAAGGATAATCATTGTATATACCATATACATATATAAACACACACATAGACAGTATATATATATATATGTGTGTGTGTGTATTTATATACACAGTATATATATATATATATATACACACATATGTATACACACAGTATATATATATATATGTATATGTGTATACATATATATGTATATGCATATATGTGTATATATACATATGTGTGTATATACATGTGTATGTATATGTATATATGTATATACACAATATATATGTACATACATACATATATATACATATGTACGCATATACATACGTATGTACATATGCATATACGTACGTATGTATATACATACATACACATACACAGTATTTGGAAAACAATGAGTGCTCAAAAATTATGGGTATCATCAATAATATAATGAGTGCTCAAAAATTATGGGTATCATCAATAATATTAGCGTAGCATTACTCTTATTCTTCATACACCAAATGGAATGAGTTAACCAAATTCTTCTATGCCAGGCTAGGAGTCACTTAGACTGTGAAGAATGAGCCTGCACAAATTACCATACCCTAATTAGAGGAACTTAACTGACACTAGTTAGGTTACAGGTAGGGGATGGGCATAGGGGATTTTCCCTAGAAGGGTCTTTGTTGGTAACCACAGAGGTTGGTAATATCTGAAACCAAATAAGTAGAAGCAAAGCCTCTCAGAGGTTGAGAAATGGTCTTCCAAGGAACCAGGTTATTATGAAAAAAATTTTTTTCTCAGCAGAGAGCCTTAGTGTGTCATGGATTAGATAGTTAATATAAAAGCCTCCATGAAAATACTGATATCAACTATGAGTTTAAATACTTGAGAAATTATCTGTATTGGCCTTGAGTGTCCCTAAGGCTCCAGCCAGTTCTGTAAACAGCAAGTTTATAGGACAGACACCATTTTATGGCACAAGTATTCTTAGTGGCTATGGGTAAGATTGTTTAGAGGTCTTCACCTCTGGATCTGCCACAATGCAAAAATTTGGAGTGCTATGTCCAAAGATATTCAGAATGCTACATTCCCTTCGTTCTTAGGACTCTTGGACACTGTCATTCTTTAGAGCATAATCCTCCTCTATATGCATTTTCTCCACTTCCAAATGACTCATTTTCATACTAAGGTTGCATAAAGAACACAAAACTTATCTGAAGTCTCAGGCTTTTATATATGTTATTCATGCCATTCAATGGCCACAGGGTCAAATGTTTGTGAAGTGAGATGAATGACAGAATAAAATCATCAAAACATGTCTACTACCAAACTCAGTAGATCATTGTGGCAGCTATGGAGGTGTACCGTTCAAGTCTCCCTTCAAGCAAGAACTTGCAGTTCAGCTGAAAACAGTGCAGTTATCTGACAGCCTCCAGCTATTAGTACATTCATTATCCATCTCACTTTTTGAAAGAAGACCACACAGTTCCTTGGTAGTTCCTAGCCATTGATTAACAAGAGCCTGGCCATTTATGCCCACCAAATAATTCCTCTAACAGGAAATCCTTGCTCCAGAGTCTCTGTTAGATTGGATGAGACTAATCATTCAAGATATGCATTGAAATCTAAGGGTCTTCCACCCCAGTCATGATTCATGCCCCTTTTCTTTTTCACAGATGTTTCCCTCTTGTACTCCTACATCTCCAATTCAGCATCTGCTTCCTAGAAGACTCAAACAACTCAATCACCTACTTTTAATATAAGCGATTTCACAGGAAATTGATGTATTTATTGAATCTATCCATATCCCCACCCCTCTAACACAATCTTATACATCATTAACCAGGGTATTGCACAAAGAAAAATAATAAAAAACTGAAACAAAAATATTTCATATTGATTACAATACTCAGCCAATTTACTGTGAGAAATGGGCAAGTGTTTCCTCTTATCCCTGAATTATTCAAACATTTTTGATAGGCCAGATGGTTCACAAAGTAAAACCTCCAAGGAATCTATAATCAGGTCTGGGTGCACAAAGGCAATAAATGGAACACAGCATTCTTCCTGAGACACAGACTCTGTGCATACAGCACTATGCTGTTTTTGCTGTGTAATTCCCCATCTTTTCTCAGCAAAATCCCAAGGGACTTAATGAACCAGCTCATCATTGTCAGGACAACATCTTGATCTTTTCTATTACATTAGGTGAACATGACTAGCCAGCTACAAGCTCTACTGCAATATCTCTAGAATGAACAGTTATATGTGAAACCAGGAACATAAAAATGTGAAAATGTGAAATTGACTCAGAAAAGTGGTATCTCTGGATCAAATCATCTTGTCTGATGAATTACTGAGAACTTCCCAAATGGTGTCCTCAGTTTCAAATGAAACCCTCCTACACATATGAAAAGCCCAGGGATTCTTTGTCCTCCCCTTTTTTTCCTTCATATTGTTCATCCCCCACAATTTTATTCAAAAAAGTCTGCCAGTTCAGAAAAAGAGGAACTTCTAAGTCTAAATGGCCCTGAATGCTCAAGACATCTATAGCCAACATAAAGTGGCCATGACAAGATAAGGTATTGAAACATTAACCTGTGAATTTTCCTTTTCTGTGCTTCATTAAATTTTTTCTAAGACCCTCTCCCTCCCAGCCAAGATGCCAGACATGAGTCACCATGGCTTTAAGAAAGTTGTCAGAATGTAACCAGAGGGGAAAAAAAGGTGTCTAAATCTTGGCTGTTGAGTTTTTCAAAAGCCAGAGGTTCAGGTGTAAGGCAGAGAAGATTTGGAAGCATTTGTAACCTACTTTTTTTCTCATGCCCCAGATTCCACAGACTGGGGAGAAAAGAAGGGAGGGGGTACAGGGAAATAGGTAGAGTAAGAGAGAGGGAGTAGAGGTAGAGGGGGAGAGTCAGAGGCATCACAGAAGAAAACTTCATCAGTGGCCAGCATCAGAAAGCCATGTGCAAAGGAGCCCATTGCTCAATTGATCAATTGTCAAGCAGGATCTATACCTGTATATAACTGTTCAGCAGTCCTGGACCCTCATAAACTCTTGAAGAGCTGAGCAAAGTGGCATGAGAAAATCATCTGGAGATATCCCATGGAATCAAGAGCACTGAAACACCCATTGCTATCAGGCTCCCTCTTAATCTCACATTACCACTGTTGTGGAGGCAAGTACCATCAGTTGATCCACTGGAATTATGTCACAGTTAGGAACCATAAAATACTCATGTTCCTTCCTTTACTGGCAATGAATCTTGGTAGAAAAACATGAAGGCATCTCAGAGAGAATGCTATGGTCATTAAAGCTGGATTTTGAAAATGGCCACTCCTACTCAAATACTTCCTATTTGCAGATAACTTCCAAATCCTCATCTCTTGCCTCCACCTTTTAATTTTTTATGACTCCATTTACTAGTAAAGTCCTACAGGAAATGTATAACTCTTTCAAGTTGGATAATTTGAAGAGAGTTTAATAAAGAGACTATTTACTGAAGTGTGGTCATAATTTAAGGGCATCAACCAGGTTCCCTGGAGGTGTTTACTGTGGGGCCCTTACTGTCCTTGAGCCTGAAGGGGCAAGAGGACATAGCAGTTATCAGACCCCAGAGGAAGATGGTAGTTAGATGGAGAAGGCTTCAAGACATATCTGTGATCTTCAGTAGAGGAGTATAACAAACTTTCAGCAAGCTTACAGGGAGGAGGCCAGGGGAATAAATGCTCAGTTCTAACTCTTTTCAAACCCCTGTCTTTGATCTTCTGTTAGTGCCTCCCATTGAGTGGACCAACTTGGAAGCCACAGAACAAGGGGACCCATTGAAGCAGCTAAGCCCATGCAAATTAAAGCAATACGTAGAAATAGGAAGTTTGGATTTGGGGTGGGGCAACGAAAAACATTCAGCACACACAACTTGATAGGAGTTGAAAATACATGTAAGAACTTCCTGGAAAGCCTTTTTCCTTTTGATAATTTGATGAAAGCTATAAACCTTCACAACAACAAAAAATTCAACTAAGGATAAATATTTAATTTTGCATGATATTTCTAGGGATATTACAGTCCCTGTGGCCTCTCCATACTATACCTAGGAGGTCCATGGATACAAGCCCCCTGCTCCAGAGAGTTGTTTGTAAAAATGCATGGCACCTTGTTGCAGCTCTTACTCCTTTAGTTTCCACCCTCTACTATATTTACAGCAACTTAGACATCCCACAGCAAAGCTGGCACCTTTGGCCAACTGTAAGTGAACCAACTGAGCCCTTTCTTTATTCAGATATCCTCAATTTGAGCTATATAGTATAGAGTCTGAGGAATAGAGTACTGAAGAAGCAGACAAATAATGAGCTGGCCATGTGATACTGGGTTGCCTAGCAACACTAGCTGGGAGGCTCTTCTTGAGCCTCTCAGCAGAGAGAATTGGTTTTAAAAGTGTCTTTGTGTGTGTGTGTGTGTGTGAGAGAGAGAGAGAGAGAGAGACAGATAGACAGAGACAGAGACAGAGAGAGACAGGCAGACAGAGACAAAGACAGGAGGAAGAAGGGGAGAAACAAGAGAAAAGGATAGAAAGAGACAGAACAAAATTTAAAGACAGACAAGCAAAGAGGAGAATTTAATACACAAAGAAAAGTGAGAGAGAGAGAGTAAGAATGAATTTAGAAGAAAGGAGAAATGGAGAGAGGTTCAGGAGGTGGGCTGTGAGATGAATTCAGTTGATGAAAAAAGGGAGAGGAGCAAAAGCTGAAAAAAGATACATCCAAAAGAAGGAATGAAGTGGTAAGGAGTCAGCAGGAGGGACCCCTTCTCCCAGGCCCCCTCACTGATGGTTACTGTGTTACCTTTACTTCACAATGAAAGTTACCCAGTTTCTGTTTCTAAGTGTAATTTTTTCTCATAAGTCAAATGCTCACTTGCAGCAGCACCACCTGGAATTCTTTATTAAGCACTACTGGGTCCACAGAATTGCTCATCCCAGTAAAGATCCTCTTTTATAATAACCACAATGATGACTCAGCTTTTTACAGTTAACCAAGTACTTTCACAGCTTCCATCTCACAGGACCTTTACTGCAGCTCTGAGGTAACAAGGATTGTTATGACTTCAACTCCACACACAAAGAAACTGAGGCTTTGTGAAGAAGAGTGGTTGTGCAAGAACCCACATTTAGAAAGGTTAGTTCCAGTTTGTAACTGGGGCTCTGACTCCAAGTTTCAGAGCGGGGTCTGGGGTACTGATCTAGACTGGACTTTCCAATCACATACTAAGTGTGCTGGACTTGCTGGTGAGGTGCTTGCTCTCACAACCTACTAAGGTGAGAGCTGAAGAATTATTGCAAAATCTAAAGCCAAGAGGGGCTTCTTCTTTCATCTTATTTCTCCCTAATGTGCAAATGTGCCCATCTGTACCTCCAAGAGCTGAATTTAATTGATCTGGGTATACAGCCAGCTTTTAACAACACTTTGAGATATCCCTGAGCACCCATTCTCTTAGGAAAATCCTGCCTCTTTCATTTTCAGAATAACCACCAATAGTTAAAAAACATCTTAATAGCTAGAGGAATATTTGAAGGATGAGAGCATTTGGCGACTAAGGCCAGAGAATCTGCAGGATCAAAAAGAAAAAGCTGGCAACTGAGTACCACGGAGAAGTTGAGCAATTTCTATTCTTTCTCAAGTCTCTCCAGTACTTGAAGGCTGGAATAAAGAAGAAATGAGCTAAACTCTTCTGTTTGTACCAATATTTTCTCCTGCCAGAGTCTTCCTTTTGATCCATACTGTACTTGCTGTCAGATTAAGTTTCCAAAAATTCTATGCACCTGCTCAGCAACCTGCAATAATTTCTCCATTTATTATGGTATTAGCTTCATCACTCTGGTATTCACGAGCCACTTAATATTGTCCAAGCCTCCCTTTTCGGGTTAATATCTGCATATTTCCTACATATAATTCAAGCATCTGACAAACTAGACTACTTGCTTATTCCTAAACACATTCCACACCTCCCATCTATGCCCATCAGCCTGATATCTTCTCCCCCTTCCAATGAGGCAGTACCTCCCCTATGTCTCCACATAGCATTTGGCTTTATAATGTGTTAACTTGGCTAAACTGAACTACATTTCACAGAATTACCTTTACTGTAGGTTACAATGGGCCACAAGAGAGATTCTTGTGGGAAATTTGGATGGTGGAAGGAAAAAGTCGCCATTTTGTAGCTCACACACATTGCCCCTTATCTGCTGACTCACTTTGTTGGCATAAGACAGTAGCCAGGCCTGCAAATGCTCCACCTTCCTCTAGACTCTATTTCAAATCCTCTGACCTCTGGACCAAGTATATGCTTACCTCAATGACAAAGGGCCAAATACCCAAGGTCTGCAGAGCAAAAAGCAAGGATACATCATTAAAGGCAAAGGAATAGACATGGGCTCCATCCTGTGCTTGTGGTTACCAGTCTGTCCTCACTCTCTCCCACCTTACATTCATCTTCCCTTCCAAACTGCCTACCCTGTGGATACGTAAGTTTTAACAATCACTTCTCTTCTCCAGGTCTCAGTTTTCTCACCAGTATAAAGAGAAAATTTTACTGAATCTATAAAAACTAAGGTTACTTCTTGCTTTAACATTCAGAATAGCAATATCTATAAATTTTCTGGGAAACTTAACCCCTGAAAACAACAAAGGCATTGAGCTTGGAGTAGGAGATCTGGTTATAACCTCAGCTCTGCCTCTGGGTGACAGAGAAGGTTTCCTCTCAGCCCTTGCCCACTCTTACATCCACACACAGAAGTTAGACTTGCTGTTCTGTGCAGTTTGATACGGCTGTAATGTATCAGGCTTCCCTGAGTCTCTGAGTGCTCATCCCATATCGGGTCAGGGCCATTTCCTGTGGTTCCTGTTTATCTACGTATTTGTGGGTTTTTCTATTTTCACATGGGTAAAATATGTTCTCAGCAAGTCCTTCAGTCCTTCAACCTTGAAAACCTTGTACCTCTTCTAAGAAAAAGCTAGTTTCCTCTCCCCCACACACAATAAAGGTAAAGATGTTTTGTTGTTTCCTTAGGTATAGCTAAAGAGGATCCCACAGACCTTAGCCCACTGCACCTTCTAAGGGTTTTGAGTCACCAAAGAAGGCTCAACACAGAATGCACTGGTTGGAACAAGGCTTTCCTTACACACAGAAGAGACACAGCAAGGTCAGTGTCAGTATTGTGCATTGGTCTCCGATGGGCAGTGGTCCCTCTAATACAGAACAATGGACTACATGCACCCCCTCTTTGTTGCAGGTGAAAACCCTGTATATTTCCCACAGTGAGGAAGATATACTGGTGGAACTGGCCAGGTGCCATATGACACTCACACTTAAGCATTACAGGGACATTCACTTTATACCCAGAACAGAGAAAAATCTTCTCCTAATAGGAAAGAATTCAGGGAAGAAGCCAAGATGGTGGAACAGCATGGAAGTTTTTTTCTGTCTCGCATCCATGAAATACAGCCAGATCAACACTGAACCATCCTGCACACCTAGCAAACTGATTTCAGGATTAACATAACAATCTTACCGAAGATTGTTACAAACACGAACCACAGAACTCAGCAGGTATGCAGTGCAGAGAAGTGAACTGGGGGAGAGAGAAGTCACAGAGGGCAAGGAGATGGTTTTTTTTTTTTTTTTTTTTTTTTTTTTTTTTTGCAGAGAGAGGATGGAGATGGGGGAAGAGTTCAGGAAAAGCAACCCCCAAAAGCAGCTGGAGAGAAAGTGGAAAAGTGGAAACAGCCACAGAGACTGAACTAAAAATGGACAAAGAAGAAAGGAGAGGGTTTAAATTCCATTAAGACTCTATAAACAGGGGGAACACAGGGTCTGAAACTCCACAGCTCAATACCTGGCTGTGCTCTAGTGGGAAAAGAGAACCCTCAGGAGCAGAGTGGGTTCCAGGAAGTTCTCGGGCCACATGGGGAAAAACAGTTCCACTACTGGAAAGACATTTGGTAGAGGCTGTGTGGCCACCTGGTCCCAGCAGACCCCAGAGAATGACTACATTCCCTGGTGCTAGAACAAGGTCATTAATGATGAAGCCTGGTGCCAGATGTGTGTTGTGACTTGCCATAATCCGTGAAATGCTGCTGCCATGCAATCACATGAACTTTTTCTGGTGTGGGATGGCACACAGCTGCAGTTTCTATGCATTGGCAGCAGCATGGTCCTGTGAATGTTCCTGTGTATGGCCAGCACCCGGCCATTGCTCATGAGACCCCCTGCAGAGGGGCAGAACAGTCAAAGCCACAGTCCCTCAGAAGTGAAGGGTCGGGAAACACATCCGCATTTGAGATGAAACTCAGGTGGGAGGTGCCACCTGGCAACCTGACAGCTTGGTAACAGACAGTGTAAAAGCAGGGAGTGGACTGAAGCTGGAGACAAAGGACAGGTGCACGATTGCTGGTCAGGGAGAATAGAGTTCTGATACTAGAGACTGGGTACCTGGGTGACACCATTTTCACCCTCACAAGCACCATAACCATCCACCCCAGTAAGCTAAGCAGGTCCATCTGGTGAAGAACGGAGCCATTACACTAAGCCTCGCCCAACTTGGCCAACTTTGCTCTTCAGAAACACCACAAATCTCTCCGCCTGCTTAGTTTACAGACTATAAAGTCTTCATAGTTTGACTTCTACGGGAAAATGATGTAATTTCAATCGTACTTCAGTCTGTTCATTGGTCCGTCTATTCAATTTTCTTTGTTTTTCTTCTTTTTCATTTCTTTTTTTTTTGTGAACACAGAAAGAGAAAAAATCTATTTTTATTTTCAATTTTTATTAAAAGTATTTTCTTTATGTTTTCCACTATACTTTTTCCTTTTTTGTATATTTTTCAAATTTTATTTGACTTCCATCATTCCATTTAATTCTATTTCACTGTATTCATTTTCTCAAATTTTCAAACGTTTTCCTTTTTTTTCCTTTTTTCTCTAATCTGTCAAGCTCCTTTCAATAACCAGACCAAAACACACCTAGGATCTAGCGTCAATTATGTGATTTGTGTGTGTGTGTGTGTGTGTGTGTGTGTGTTATTTTTAATTTATTTAATTTTAATTTTATTTACCTCATCAATTCCTTTTCTCCCTTCAAAATGACAAAATGAAGGAATTCACTCCAAAAGAAAGAGCAAGAAAAACGACAGCCAGGGACTTAACACAGACACAAGCAAGATGTCTGAACCAGAATTTAGAATCACGATAATAAGAATACTAGCTGGTGTCTAAAATAGATTAGAATCCCTCTCTGTGGAGATAAAAGAAGAAAAACTAGTCAGGATGAAATAAAAAATGCTAACCTTAACTGAGCTGCAATCTCAAATGGATGCCACAGTGGCAAGGATGGATAAGGCAGAACAGCAAATCATCAATATAGAGGACAAACTTATGCAGAATAAAGAAGCAGAGAAAAAGAGGGAGAGTAAGGCAAAAGAGCACGATTTAAGAATTAGAGAAATCAGAGGCACCTGGGTGGCTCTGTCAGTTAAGCATCCAACTTCATCTCAGGTAATGATCTCATGGTCCATGGGTTCAAGCACTGCATCAGGCTCTATACTGACAGCTCAGAGCCTGGAGCCTGCTTTGGATTCTGTGTCTCCCTCTCTCTCTGGCCCTCCACCACTCTCTCTCTCTATCTCTGTCTCTCTCAAAAACAAAGATTAAAAAAAAGAATTAGAGAAATCAGTGACTCATCAAAAAAAGAACAACAACAGAATCATAGGAGTCCCAGAAGATGAAGAGAGTAAAAGGGGTAGAAGGGTTATGTGAGCAAATCATAGCAGAAAACTTTCCTAACCTGGTGAAAGACACAGACATCAAAATCCAGGAAGCACAGAGGATCTCAATTAGATTCAACAAAAACCGACCATCAGCAGGGCATACCATAGTCAAATTCACAAAATACTCAGGCAAGGAGGGAATCGTGAAAGCAACAAGGGAAAAAAAGTCCCTAACCTACAAGGGAAGACAGGTCACGTTTGCAGCAAACCTATCCACAGAAACTTGGAAGGCCAGAAAGGCATACCAGGATATATACAATGTGCTGAAACAGAAAATTATGCAGCCAAGAATTTATCCATCAAGGCTGTCATTCAAAATAGAAGGAGAGATTAAAAGTTTCCCAGACAAACAAAAATTAAAGGAGTTTGTGACCACTAAACCAGCCCTGCAAGAAATTTTAAGGGGGACTCTCTGAGGGGAGAAAAGATGAAAAAAAAAAAAAGACCAAAAGCAACAAAGACTAGAAAGGACGAGAAAACATCACCAGAAACTCCAACTCTACAAGTAACATAATGGCAATAAACTCATATCTTTCAGTACTCACTCTAAACATCAATGGACTAAATGCTCCAGTCAAAAGACATAGAGTACCAGAATGGATAAGAAAACAAGATCCATCTATATGCTGTTTGCAAGAGACCCACTTTAGACCTAAAGACACCTTCAGATTGAAAGTAAGGGGATGGAGAATCATCTATCATGCTAATGGTCGACAAAAGAAAGGCAGAGTAGCCATACTTATATCAGACAATTAATACTTCAAAATAAAGACTGTAACAAGAGATGAAGAAAGGCATGTATCATAATTAAGGGGTCTATCCACCAAGAAGTCCTAACAACTATAAACATTTATGCTCCAAATGTGGAAAAACCCAAATGTATAAATCAATTAATCACAAACATAAAAAAACTCATTGATAATAATTCCATAATAGTAGGGGACTTCAACACCCCACTCACAGCAATGGACAGATCATCTAAACAGAAAATCAACAAGGAAACAATGGCTTTGAACGACACACTGGACCAGATGGACTTAACAGATATATTCTGAACATTTCATCCTAAAGCAATGGAATACACATCCTTCTCCAGTACACATAGAACATTCTCCAGAATAGATCACATACTGGGACACAAATCAGCCCTCAACAAGTACAAAAAGATCGAGATCATACCGTGCATATTTTCAGACCACAATGCTATAAAACTCGAAATCAACCACAAGAAAAAATTTATAAAGATAGCAAACACTTGGAGACTAAAGAACATACTACTAAAGAATGAATGGGCTAACCAAGAAGTTAAAGAAAAATTAAACATACAGGAAACCAATGAAAAAGATAACACCACAGCCCAAAACCCCTGGGACTCAACAAAGGCAGTCATAAGAGGGAAGTATATAGCAACCCAGGCCTTCCTAAAGAAGGAATAAAGGTCTCAGGTACACAACTTAACATTACAACTTAATGAGCTGGAAAAAGAACAGCAAATACAACCCAAAACCAGCAGAAGAAAGGAAGTAATAAAGATTGGAACAGAAATTAATGCTATCAAAACAACAACAACAACAACAACAAAAAAAAAAACAGTAGAAAAGATCAATGAAACCAAAAGCTGGTTCTTTGAAAGAATTAACAAAATTGATAAACCACTAGCCAGTTTGATCAAAAAGAAAAAGGAAAGAACCCAAATAAATAAAATTAAGAATGAAAGAGGAGAGATCACAACCAACACAGCAGAAATAAAAACAAGAGTAAGAGAATATTATGAACGATTATACGCCAATAAGATGCGCAATCTGGAAGAAATGGAAAAATTCCTAGAAGCTGAAACTGGAAAAAATAGAAAATACACTACCAAAACTGAAACAGAAAGAAATAGAAAATTTGAGAAGACCCATAACCAGTAAAGAAATTAAATTAGTAATCAAAAATCTGCCACACACACACACACACACACACACACACAAAGAGTCCAGGGCCAGATGGCTTTCCAGGGGAATTCTACCAAACATTTAAGGAAGAGTTAACACCTATTCTCTTGAAGCTGTTCCAAAAAATAGATATGGAAGGAAAACTTCCAAACTCTTTCTATGAAGCCAGCATTACCTTGATTCCAAAACCAGACAAACCAAAAACACTATAAAAGGAGAACTATACACCAATTTCCTTGATGAACATGGATGCAAAAATCCTCACAAAGATATTAGCCAACCGGATCCAGCAATACATTGAAAGAATTATTCACCACGACCAAGTGGGATTTATACCTGGGATGCAGGGCTGGTTCAATATCCACAAAACAATCAATGCGATTCATCACCTCAATAAAAGAAAGGACAAGAACCATATGATCCTCTCAATAGATGCAGAGAAAACATTTGACAAAAGACAGCATCCTTTCCTTATAAAAACCCTCAAGAAAGTAGAGATAGAAGGATCATACCTCGAGATCATAAAAGCCATATATGAAAGACCCAACGCTGATATCATCCCCAATGGGGGAAATCTGAGAGCTTTCCCCCTAAGATCAGGAACAAGACAAGGATGTCCACTCTCGCCACTGTTATTCAACATAGTATTAGAAGTCTTAGCCCCAGCAATCAGACAACACAAAGAAATAAAAGGCATCCCAATTGGCCAGGAGGAGGTCAAACGTTCACTCTTCGTAGATGGCATGATACTCTATATGGAAAACCCAAAAGATTCCACCAAAGAACTGCTAGAACTGACTCATGAATTCAGCTAAATGGCAGGATATCAAATCAATGCATAGAAATTGGTTGCATTCCTATACACCAACAATGAAGCAACAGAAAGAGAAATCAAGGAATCGATCCGTTTACAGTTGCACCAAACCCCATAAAATACCTAGGAATAAATCTAATCAAAGAGTTGAAAAATCTGTACACTGAAAACTATAGAAAGCTTATGAAATAATTTGAAGAAGACACACACAAAAATGGAAAAAGGTTCCATGCTCCTGGATAGGAGGAACAAATATTGTTAAAATGTCGATACTACCCAAAGCAATCTACATATTCAATGCAATCCCTATCAAAATGCCACCAGCCTTCTTCACGGAGCTAGAACAAATAATCCTAAAATTTGTATGGAACCAGAAAAGACCCTGAATAGCCAAAGCGATCTTGAAAAAGAAAACCAAAGCAGGAGGCATCACAATCCCAGACTTCAAGCTGTATTACAAAGCTGTAATCATCAAGATAGTATGGTACTGGCACAAAAACAGACACTCAGATCAATGGAACACAAGAGAAACCCCAGAAATGGACCCACAGACGTATGGCCAACTAATCTTTGACAAAGCAGGAAAGAATATCCTATGGAATAAAGACAGTCTCTTCAGCAAGTGGTGCTGGGAAAACTGGACAACGACATGCAGAAGAATGAACCAGGACCACTTTCATACACCATACACAAAAACTCAAAATGGATGAAAGACCTAAATGTAAGACAGGAAGCCATCAAAATCCTCGAGGAGAAAGCAGGCAAGAACCTCTTTGACCTTGGCCGCAGCAACTTCTTACTCAACACGTCTCTGGAGGCAAGGGAAACCAAAGCAAAAATGAACTACTGGGACCTCATCAAAATGAAAAGCTTCTGCACAACAAAGGAAACAATCAGCAAAACTAAAAGGCAACTGACAGAATGGGAGATGATATTTGCAAATGACATATCAGATAAAGGGCTAATATCCAAAATCTATAAAGAACTTAGCAAACTCAACACCCAAAAAACAAAGAATCCAATGAAGAAATGGGCAAAAGACATGAATAGACACTTCCCCAAAGAAGACATCCAGATGGCCAACCGACACCTGAAAAAATGCTCAACATCACTCATCATCAGGGAAATACAAACCAAAACCACAATGAGATACCACCTCACACCTGTCAGAATGGCTAACATTAACACGTCAGGCAGCAACAGATGTTGGCGAGGATGCGGAGAAAGAGGATCTCTTTTGCATTGCTGGTGGGAATGCAAGCTGGTGTAGCCACTCTGGAAAGCAGTATGGAGGTTCCTCAAAAAATTAAAAATAGAACTACCCTACAACCCATCAATTGCTCTACTAGGTATTTATCCAAGGGATACAGGTATGCTGTTTTGAAGGGACACATGCACCTCAACGTTTATAGCAGCAGTATCAACAATAGCCAAAGTATGGAAAGGGTCCAAGTGTCCATCGATAGATGAATGGATAAAGAAGATGTGGTTTATATATACAATGGAGTACTACTCAGCAATCAAAAAGAATGAAATCTTGCCATTTGCAACTACGTGGATGGAACTGGAGAGTATTATGCTAAGCGAAATTAGTCAGTCAGTGAAAGACAAATATCATATGACTTCACTCATATGAGGACTTTAAGACACAGAACAGATAAACATAAGGGAAGGGAAGCAAAAATAATGTAAAAAGAGGGAGGGGGAAAAACATAAGAGACTCTTCAATATGGAGAGAAAAAAGAGGGTTGCTGGAGGGGTTGTGGAAGGGGGGATGGGCTAAATGGGTAGGGGGCATTAAGGAATCTACTCCTGAAATCACTGTTGCACTATATGCTAACTAACTTGGATGTAAATATAAAAAATAAATTAAAGAAAATTTAAAAAATAAAAGAAAATAAGTACAATTGAAAAAAAGAAGAATTCGGGGACACGTGGGTGGCTCAGTCAGTTAAGCCTCCAACTCTTGATATGACTCATGTCGTGGGATGGGGCCCCATGTGGGGCTCTATGCTGAGCATGGAGCCTGTTTGGTACTCTTTCTCCCTCTCTCTCTGCCCTCCCCTGCCCACTTGTGTGTTCATTCTCTCTCTCAATAAAGAGAGAGCACACACGAAAACTGGGGAAGGGCTGAGAGATGGAGAGAGAGAGAATCCCAAGCAGGCTCTGTGCTGTCAGTGAAAAGCCCACCACAGGGCTCAATCCCAAGAATCCTGAGATCATGACTTGAGCCAAAATCAAGAGTGGACGCCCAACCAACTGAGTCACCCAGACGCCCCTCAAAATAAATAAATATACTTTTAAAAAAGAAATAAAAATTCAGGGCCAAAGGACAGCTATATTTCATATAGAAGAATGTTCCAGGCTCAGGGCACTAATTGGGCAATCCCAAAGAGGGGCAGCAGGTTTGCAATAGCTGCTTCCACAACAATATGCATCATAATAAAGTGAAAACCTATATGCCTATCACCAAGATTGAGAACTAGAATATAATGCCTCTGAAACCCACGTGTACTCTCCCTAAATTATATCCTCATTTCCTCCCAGAGGTGACCACTATCTTTAATTTTGTTATCACTCACTTGCTTTTCTTTAGAAAAATTGAAAGAGGTGAAGGAGGCTATGGTGAGGGAGCAGGACAAGAGCCATGTACTCCATGTGTTATGGCTTGAATCCTGGGCCCAATGGAGCTGTGTTGGGGGAGGCACTGGGGTCCTAATTAGGGAGCCTTCATACTGAGTCAGTTCTAAACTTAGAGAAGAAGGCAAAAAAGAGACTTCCCATTGCTGTATATTCTTTCAAAGCTTCCTTTGCCCACCCTATGTGGAAAAAAAAGGCTGTCTTTAACTCCCTGGTTTGGGGTAAAGAGTGAAAGAAAATCTGGAAAGCAGGCCCTGTGTAAAGGTTGCCAACTTCCACCCTATTCTTTCCCTACTCTATGTTCTGGGTAATGACCAGTCATAACTGCATTTCTTTAAAACCCTTTTTTTCCTGACTCTTTAGCATAAGAGACTACCCTGCAAGTATCAGTGAAGTTGGGCTTTGGAGTTCCTCAGGGTGTGGCTGAGGAAAGTCAGTGACATTGATGCTACTTTATCTATGCATTATCTGGTATACCTTAAACCACAGAAGACTTGGCATGCTGAGGCCCAAAACTGCATAGGTCTCCTTTACATCAATCTCTATCATGTATCCCAACTACTCAGACTTCTAAGAATTCAAATTTGTTTCTATCTTAAGACTTACTGATAAACTCAAGGATTTATTTTGAGGTGCTCTTTTGCCAAACTGAATCTAGATGACAGGTCTCTGGACAGCCTTTGCAACAATCTGGTTGACTCACATTTAAATTGGGGTACAAAACAAGGAGTTTTACTCTGACTAAGCTCTGTCTTGTTAAAAACAAATTCACTAAAACTTGGAAAAATATTATGTTACTTTTTCCAAGGCATCATTAGGACCATACTAGTTCATTTCTTCATTCAACCAACAAAAATGTATTAAAAGAACATCTACTGACATGAGGATATCAAGTTTTAAGCCTGTTCAAAAAGCCTCTAGCAATGGGCTGTTAACTGTAGTCTTCCTGAGATGGTAACTCCAATGTTTGTTAGGGGAAGTAACTTGTTCCTAAATGATGCTTGTTCCCTTAATGCATGGTTAAGTTCTTTGCAACCCTAAGAAGGTGCATAGTGCTTTAAGACCCTAGCCCTGGAGTAAAACATTTTGGGTTCAAATCCTAGCTTCTGCCACTAGAGTTGTGACCTTGGGCAACTTTTTTCACTTCTCTAGAACTCAGGCACCTCATCTGTAAAATTGAGATAATAACAATTATTATCCTTCAGAGTTGTAAGGAGTCAGTGAACTGAGCACAGCACCTAGTTCAATCAAGTAAGCTCTCAATAAGTGTGAGCAACTTTGGGGTGCCTGGGTGGCTCAGTCGTTTAAGCATCTGACTTTGGCTCAGGTTATGATCTCACTGTTCCTGGGTTCAAGCCCTGCATCAGGCTCTGTGCTAACAGCTCAGAGCCTGGAGTCTGCTTCAGATTCTGTGCCTTTCTCTCTCTCTGTCCCTCCCCTGCTCATGCTCTCTCTCTCTCTCGCTCTCTCTCTCTCTAAAATAATCATTAGATTTTTAAAAAAAAATAAGTTTGAGCTACTGCTATTACAGACAGAAAGAGAGAAAGAGAAACTACTATATTATCTGGCCTTGATCTCACAACTAGGGACAGAAACACAAGATGATTTCTGACCTCAAAGTTGCTCAAAGTCTAGTGGTAAAAATCTCTCAACTAGCAGAGTAAATGACTGTAGCTCAGTAGGATAAATGCCATAATAGTGCAAAGTGAGCACA
The DNA here is from genome assembly GCF_027475565.1 of Acinonyx jubatus. NCBI lineage: Eukaryota > Metazoa > Chordata > Mammalia > Carnivora > Felidae > Acinonyx > Acinonyx jubatus. Next base: position 121,800,868 of record NC_069389.1, read on the forward strand.
CAGAAGTGTGAGGAACACTAAGTTTTGAACTAGGAGGAGGTACTTAGAAAAGTGGTAAAGGGAAAAGGGATTTCCAAGCAGAGGGAACAAATGTTCAAAGAAAATAAGAGTCATGAAAGATTATTATGCATTCGGGGTACTGCCAATGTGTTTTGGTGTGAGTGTACCAAAGGATTTTGAGAGGTGGAATGATGGAAGGCAAGGATAAAGAGGCTGGAAGGAGCTTCAGATGCCAGAGTCAGTGATTTGGACTTATCCTTAAGGCTACAAGAAGCCATCAGAAGGCTTCAATTAGGGAAGTGATTTGTGTTTTAGAAGTATCACCCTGGAAGCAATGTGAAGAAAGGATAAAAGAAGGGCAACAATGTATTAAGGACTACAGCAAAATTTATGTGAGAAATGCTGAAATTAGCAGAAGACACAATGAGAAATACATAGAATTTAGAATCAACAATTGGTCACATGTGGGCCGTAACTGGATGTGGGATAAAGGAGATGCTGCTAATTTAGGGAGATAAGTGATAGTGGATGTATTAACAACTTAGTAAGTCTGCATGTAAACAGAAAAAGAAAGTAGAGAGAATTTCACTGAACCAAATCAATGAGGAAATGAGACAGAAGAGGGAGAGGACAGATGGGCAGGAAATAGGTCAAGCTACAAAGATCTTAGTAAGATCAGAAAAGAGATGTAGAAGAAGAATGAGAGGGCAGAATGGCTAGGAGGTTGTGATCTGGGATATTTTAATGTATGCATTCATAGGTAGAGTAGTTTCTGATGAATAATAAACCCAGGCAGTGTCTGTGGGAGACTGTGTCTAGTATGAGCTAGAGAAGTCCACCAGAAATGAGAAGTCCAAATTGCTGGGTGGTCAGTGTGGATGTTGAAGTCATCTGGGAGATGATAGGATGGTGCAGAGAGGAAGATCATTAGCCAGACTCCCAATTCCTTGATAAGATAGAATAACTAGGAGGTCAATGGGTGGTAGCATGAATAAGCATAGATGATACAGCAAAATGACATAAACCTCAAAAAGGCCGATATTATTTGGCCTAGAAGCAACATGGGAGTAAAGAAGACCCATCTTTCTTCCAGTCTTAAGGTACATGGTGTTTGAGGAAAAAAAAGCCTCCACTGGAGAGGACTTCAAGGTAAGCTAAGACTTCAGAATAAGCTGTATCTTCAGCAAATAACTGGGGCATAGTTAAGGCTTGAAGATGAAGAAATCATTCAAAGCAGATGTTGGAGTGAAGATGTCCTGGGTTCCTTATTCTTTTCCACTGATGTATTTATCTATCCTTCTGCTAGAACTTCAGTGTCTTAATTATTATAGCCTTATAATGATATTAGGCAGAGCAAATTCTCCTACCATCTTCTTTAGAAGTATCTTGAATATTCTTGCACCTTTGCTTTTCTATGCAAATTTTAAAGCTAGATTGATAAATTCCACAAAATGGAATGTATTAGAATTTTTTTACTGCAATTGCATTGAATTGTCAATAAATTAGGAGAATATTGACATATTTATAATATTGAATCTTTCAGTCTATGAGTATGGCATCTATTTCAGGCTTATTTCATGTATCTCGTTGTCCATCATTTTCTCTATGAAGGTCTTACACATTTTATGTTAGAGTTGTTCCTGAGTACTTCATATTTTTAATATCAAATTTTAGTTTTTAATTTAATTTTCTATTTTCTTTAGTCAACGTGCTGTCCTTTTTCTAACTTCTTGATAGAAATACTTAACTCATGAATTTTCAGACTTTCTTCTTTCACTTTATTACTACTTTAACTACATCCCCAAATTTTTGTTATTTGGTATTTTCATTGTTTTTCAGTTCAAATTATTTTAAATTCCTATTATGAATTCTTCTTTTATCTATAAGTTATTTTAAATTGACTATTTTCAAACATGTAGGGATTTTTCTAACTGGCATTTGTTATTGATGTCTAGCTTAATTCCACTGTGGTCAGAAAACACTCTGTATGGTTTCAGTTCTTTGAAATTTGTTTCTGATACTTGCTTTCTGAATATAATATAGTCAATTTTTGTAAATGTTATACATGCTGGGAAAAATTACACTTTCCATTTGGTTGGTAGATATAGGCATAGATATAGATGTAGATATAGGCATAGATATAGATGTAGGTATAAATATAGGTATAGGTGTGGAAATTGATATATGGTTATAGATACATATAGATATGTCTCCATTAGGTCGTTTATTATTTTTTTTTCAAATTGTCTTTATATTTACTGATTTTTGTTCTGCTTTTCTATCAATTATGGAGAGGTGTGTTAAAATATCCAACTATGATTGCTTATTTCTCCTAATAATTATGTCAGTTTTTGCTCTTATATCTTCAGACTACAGACAGTCCCCCACTTACAATGTTTCAACTTATGACTTTTTGATAGTGTGAAGGCAATATGCATTCAGTAGAAACTGCACTTCAAATTTTGAATTTTGATCCTTTCCCAGGTTAGTGGTATGTGGTATGATACTTGTGATGCTGGGCAGCAGCAGTGAGTCAAAACTTCCCATCAACCATACAATCATGAGGGTAAACAACTGATACACTTAAAAACATTCTGTACCCACACAACCATTCTATTTTTCACTTTCAGTATAGTATTTAATAAATTATATTATTCAATACTTTATTATAAAAATAATAATGTTATTGTGTTAGATTATTTTTCTAACTATAAGCTAATGTAAGTGATCTGAGCATGTTTAAGGTACACTAGGCTAAGCTATAATGCTGAGTAGGTTAGTTATGCATTTTCAACTTACAATATTTTCAACTTATGATGGGTATATCGGAATAAAACTTCATCATAATTTAAGGAAGATCTGTACATCACTAGGTGTGCAACAAATTTTAAGACTGTGGGAGAAACACATACATTAACAACTATAGCTGAACATTTTAACCTAGGACTCTCAGAAACTGAACGCTCAAACAAACAAAATAAGCAGCAATATCAAAGAAACAATAATAAATTTGAGCTAATAGATAATATAAAACTCTACATACATGCAACAAAAAGAGAATAGCAATTCTTTTCAGGCACATTATTCATTTATAAAAGTAGAATATGAATTAGGAAAAAGGAAACCTCAATAGACTCCAAAGGGTTAATGTCATAAAAACTATGTTCTTTGACCATAGTGCCTATGCAGAAGTTAGTAACGCAGATGTCATTAAAAATCCACAATATTTGGAAACAAAATAGCATATTACCAAATAATCCTTAAATTGAAGGAAATTAATAAATATTTATAAATGAATAAAAAGCACTCTATTTTAGTATCCCATAAAATTTTAAATATGCTTACCCTGAGACATAGCAATATGACTATTAGACAAATTCCATTAGCCTAGAGAATCCCATGCATACATGACCTTGGAGACATCCCAGAAGGTCCAGAGTGGCAGTACTTGTAATAGTCCTAAACTGGACCCAATCCAAATACCAAAAGAAGTTGAGTGACTATACAAATTACAGAATATCTATAAATGCAATATCATTCAGCAAAGAGAATGAACAAACTATGCTATATACAACAAACTGGATGAATCTTGTAAACAAAATATTGAGTCAAAGAAGCCAGACACAGAATAATATATATTGTATGAGGTTATTTTTATAAACTTAAAGGTAAATGTGTAAATAGATTATAAAACTAATACACAATAACCAGGGAGCTAGTGTTGGAAAAGAGCATGAAGGGATTCTAGAGGACTGTTCATGTTTTCTTTGACTTAAGTAGTGCTTACATGAATCTCCACCTTATAATTATTCCTTATACCATGTAATTATATTTTATTCACTTTTCTGTAGATGTGTTATAGTTCACAAAATGGCTTAAATATTGTATATAGTACTTTAATACTCTCACAGCTGAATCCTTTTACTGGGCTGAAGTTGAGAACTAGCATGTTCTTGCATGCATTAGAGTAGGTTCTGGATGTGTATATGTGTTTTGGTGGAGATGGAAATATTGGAGTGAGATATACTATGTGACATAACATTTTTAAATTTGTCTGACAAGAAAATGGTCTAAGAGGAATCCCCTGGTTTGTGATTGACACTACCTTTTAAAAAAACACCTTTTAGAGAACCCTCCTTCATGATGAAAGACCCATTCCAGAACTTTTCACCTAACAAATTAGCTATGGTCAATATCAGTGGCATTCAAAACTTAGTGTATACACAAATTCTTTTATGGGAAGATTGTTAAACTGCAGAATCTTTGCAACCATTTTTAGTGGAAGATGGGGCAGATAGAAGAAATCTTCGTTTTGAACAAGCACACCTTGAGATTCTAATACAGATAATCCAGTGACATGGGAAATCTACACTGCAGAGCCTGATATTTCCTTCCATTCTGGCTGCATTAATAAAAATATCTGATCAATTCAGTCCCAAATGAGATTTGTTCATATGAACAAAAGAACCAAGACAGTGGAATGTTGCATTATTAGAGGAACTCAGTCACAGCCAGTCAGTGACCACCGAAGTACTCTCCATGTGCAAACTCAGTCTGAAACCCTCTATCATGTCCAAGCCAGGATAGGATTAAAGGCTGGAGACTGATGTAAGCAGCTGGAAGTTTGGTGACAGCAAATTGAGGGAATTTCCATTTGGGTTTAGAGTTCTCTGTTGTCTCCATGAAAATGAATGGCAAGATTATCTTCTATGGGAGAGAATGCTTAAAGGGCATGTATAAAGTAAGAAAATATAGAGAGAGGATGAAATGGGTAGCTAAAGAAACAGTAGGAATACTAAGCAATGTTGAGGATCCACATGAAACTGGTAATTGTGAACTTACAGTGATATAGTTAATGTGACAGTGGCTGGCAGCAATGAGCAAACAAGCTTTAGCCACCTGAGGCCCTGGACAGAGGTGAGAGACAGGCATTGACTGTGGCCCTGAATAGTTTAATTTATACCTGTTTTCTCAGTGGCCTAGCTGCTATTTAGAGGCTGGTGGATTGGGCATTTAACTCTTCCCTAGTTCCAAAGCACTTCAAGATCACCTATTCACTGACACCATGGTTTCTGATTCTCTGTTTTCCTGGCCTCTTCCCTCTCCAGAGCATCCACAATATCTGATTGACTAGGAGAGGTCAATCCTCTCCTAGTCACTCCCCTGACTCCCACTGGAGAGTATCTTGCCTATTTTTTTCCGATAGAGTCTGTGGCTTTTCCCTTCTTAGTTCCATCCCAGAATGCCTAGTCCTAGACTGAATAAATAGCAGAGGCTTGCAAAGTGTTTTGTGGCTCTTTAAAATGACATGAACCCCAACACCCTGTTTTATTACTCCTCAGATGACAAAAAAAAGACCAACTACATGCTTTTATAGAAGAAAATCCCAAATGAGTTGCAGAGCAGGTCACGAACAAGCCTTTCTAATTGGATATCAATGATGTAATGATACTCATTACAGACACAGGTCTGGTAGTTCTTCACATTGCTTGCATATATAATTTCTTTTTCACAATTGCAAAAATATTCTTCAGAAATCACCACCTTTCTCAGGTGATTTGAGTTTTCAGTCTTTGGTGTTTTGCCTTCTAACACTCCCTAAACATCACAGCAGTGCTCAGAAATGGCCAGTGTCTTTTATTTATTTTTCCTTCTCCTGAATTCCTAGTGATTCTCTCAATGTGTATGGGTCACTGCTTTCCATCAGATTCAATAAAAAAGTCAGACAAGGTCCCTACCCTCATGTAACTTATATTCCAACAAAGAGAGAAAGAGATAATGCACACACACAAAAGAAATGTGGAAAATGACCTCAGTGGGTGATGCATGTTCTGAAAAATATCAAGAGAGCAATGTCATAGAGAGTAAAGTTGGACTAACCTTAGATTACAAGGAGATGACTGGCATGAAGTAAAAAGTTTACTATGCACCTATCTGGAAGAGGAGTATTCCAGAGAATGCTCCAGAGAGAACAGCAAATGCCAAGCCCAGGAGTGTGTTTGGCGAGTTTGAGGAATAGCAAGAAAGCAACTAAAACTTCAGTGAAAGGAGCCAGGGGAGAGCAGGAGGAAGTTAGGAGTTTGAATTTTGTTGCAAGTAGCACTGGAAGCCATTGGAGGGTTTTGAGCAAGGTAGTTATAGGAGTTGGTTTCCATTTTATAAACATTTCCTTTAGCTTCCCTGTAGAAAGTAGGTTGTAGAGTTGTAGAGTTACATTACAGATAACAGAACCATTTTAACCCATTTAAATAGAAAGGATTTTGAATTAGATGCTTATAGAGGTGCTGAAAGAATCAGAATAACATATTCTAGGTGGAATTTCAGGACCATTTCCCAAAATAACATCAAATAATTGGCACCATCAGGAACCTGGAGATTCAAGAAGCCACTGCCCCACAGCTGCCTCCAGGGCCACATCTTCTCTGCTGAGATAATGCAAATATTGGCTCCAAGACCACAATACCTCATTCTGTATCTAAATAAACAAAGTGGATACCCAGTGACCTACTTTTTCATGCCCACAAAACCAGGAACTACACCTTGGGAAGTCTGTTACTGCCCATGCAGAAAAAGTAAAAACTCTAACATCATGCTTACTAGCAAAAACCAGAAATCACAGAAGCAAAATCACGAACTCTTCTCCATTCACTTTTTCAAATTACATTCAGATCTGTCTCTTGGCAGAGGCTAGGTTACCTGTGGAATCCAAGCCAAGAGAAACTTCTGGATATATAGTCTTTAGCTTTCCAACCTCTTTCATTTGGTAAGGTATGCTAGGATTGGGGTTGGAATGAGTTCAGGTGAGCTAATATATGATATTTGTCACAGGAGAAAATATCAGAAGTGGGGAAGCTGGTTAGAAGCTAGTATAGTACTCCACCTGAAATTTTGGACCATCGTGTTTTCATTTTCATTTTTCTTTATGTATTTTTTAATTTCCTCTTTGATTTATTCCTTGACCCCTGTATTTTTATTAGCATGTTGTTTAGCCTCCATGTGTTTGTGCATTTTCCAGTTTTTCTTGCAGTTGATTTCTAGCTTTGTACCACTGTAGTTGGAAAAGATGCTTGATATGATTTCAATCTTCTTAAACTTATTGAGACTTGTTTGTGACCTAACGTGTGATCTATCCTGAAAAATGTTCTATGTGTACTTGAAAAGAATGTGTAATATGCTGGTTTTGGATAGAATGTTTTGTATATTTATTTGTTAGGTCCATCTAGTCTAATGTATTATTCAAAGCCACCATTTCATTATTGATTTTCTGTCTGTATGATCTATCCATAGATCAATTTAGTGGGATTGTAAAAGCCCCCTATTATTATTATATTACTGTCAATTTCTCCCTTTTTTTCTGGTAACATTTGTTTTACGTATTTAGGTGCTCCAATTTTGGGTGCATAGATATTTACAATTGATATATCCTCTTGTTGGGTTGACTTCTTTATCATTATGTAATGCCCTTCTTTGTTTCTTGATACTTTCTTTGTTTTAAAGTCAATTTTTGTCTGATACTAGTATTGCTAACCAAGCTATTTTTTTCACTTCCATTTGCATGGTATACGTTTTTCCATTCCTTTACTTTTCAGTCTTTAGTTCTGAAGTGAGTCTCTTGTAAGCAGCATATTGATGGGTCCTGGATTTTTATCCATTCAATTACCCTATCTATTTTAATCGGAACATTTTTCCTATTTACATGTAAAGTAATTATTGATAGGTATATATTTCCATTTTGTTAATTGTTTTCTTGATATTTCTCTGTTCCTTTCTCCTTTTGTTGCTCTCTTCCTTTGTGATTTGATTGTTTTCTTTAGTATTATGCTTGAGTTCCTCCCTCCTTATGTTTTGTGTATCTATTATAGGTTTCTGATTTGTGGTTAACCTTGGATTCATATATAACACCTTATTTGTATAGTAGTCTATATTTGTATAGTAGTCTATATTAAGTTGATGGTCACTTAAGTTTGAACACATTCTAAAAGCACTACATTTTTATTACCCCCACCACACTTCATGTATATGATGTCATATTTTATATCCTCTTATTTTATTTATCCTTTGACTAATTTTTGTAGATATAACTGATTTGTGGATAAATCACAAACTACATTTGTGATTTAACATTAATACTGTCTTTATAAGTAATTAATCTACTACCTTTACTATGTGTTTGCTTTTACTTGTGAATTTTTTTCCTTTAATACTTTTCTTACTTCTAATTATGGTCTCTTCTTTCCACTTAAATAATTCCCTTTCACATTTTGTTAGGGTGGTTTAGTGGTGATGAACTCCTTTAACTTTTGTTTATCTGAGAAACTCTTTATCTTTCCTTCTATTCTGAATGATAAACTTCCTGGGTAGAATATTCTTGGTTGTAGGATTTTTCCTTTCAACACTTTGAATACATCATGCCACTCCCTTCTGGCCATCAGGGTTTCTGCTGAAAAAGCAGCTGATGATTTTATAAAGTCTCCCTTTTAAAATTCTATTTTTATCATTACTTTTTGACATTTTAATTATCTTTCTTGGTGTCGACCCCCCTTAGGTTAATCTTGTTAGGGGCTCTCTGTGCTCCCTATATGTGGATGTCTGTTTCCTTCCCCAGATTAAGAAAGTTTTCAGCTATTATTTCTTCAAATAAGTTTTTTGCCCCCTTTTTTCTTCTCCTACTGTGATTCCCATAATGCAAATGTTATTACACTTGATGTTGTCACACTTGATGATGGCTTTCAATCTATTTTCACTTTGTATTATTCTTTTTTTTTCTTTCTGCTGTTCAGCTTGGTTGTTTTCCATTATCCTCTCTTCCAGATTGTTGATCTGTTTTTCTGCATCTTCTAATCTGCTGTTGATTTCCTCTAGTGTATTTTTCATTTAATTTACTGAATTCTTCAGTTCTGACTGGTTCTTTCTTTTTTTTCTTGGTATTTTCTACCTTTTTGTTGAAAATGTCATTGAGTTCATTCACTCTTTTCTCAAGTCCAGTGGGTACCTTTGTGACTATTACTTTGAATTCTTCATCAGGCATATTGCTTATCTCTGTCTCATTTATTTAGCTCCTTTACTGTGATTTTTGACACGTTCTTTCATTTGGGACATATTCCTCTGTCTCCTCATTTTGTCCAACTCTCTGTATTTGTTCATATGTATTAAGTAGGTCAGCTACATCTTCTGTTCTTGAAAGTAGTGGCCTTGTAGACAAGAGGTGCTTAGTGCCCTATAGTGCAATCCCCCTTGATCACCAGACCCAAGACCTCAAGGGGTACTTCCTATGTGGGTTGCATGTGCTCTCTCCTATTGTGACATAGTCACCATTGCCTTCATCTCAGCCAACTATAAGGACCTACTTTGCCTGCTTTGGGCACACTCTGCAGGATGTGCTCCCCACACTGTTGAGAGGCCTGGCTGTGGCTGCTGCAGACTCATTGGTGAGCTGTTAGTCAGCCTAGCAGTCTGCAATTAACCTCTCTGCCACAGTTGCACAGTTGCACAGTGCATGCTGAAGGGCAGCACTTGTTCCCTGTGCAACCAGCAAAGAGGCCACCTGAAAAGATGATGATAACTTGGACCAAAGATGAAAAGGGTAAACGTTTTGAAAAATGGTTGGATTCAATATTTTACTTTGAAGATGGGACTTGTTTATAGGTTGAGGCAGGGTTGACAAAAAGATAAAAGAGTAAACATTAAAACTTCCAACCACTCCTGTCCCAGCCACCCTTTAAGATTTTTCCTGAACCATTAAGCCTGGTTTAGGAGACCCTCTTATGCATTTCAAAGCATTACACTGTGATGGAATCTCTTATTTTATCGTCTATATTTATACCAAATTTTCACTTCTCTAGGAGCAGAGCATGTGTCTGTACATGGCACAATTCCTGGCACATGGTATAATCTCAATCAACATTGTTCTAAGAATGGATGAAGAGATGAGTAAACTAATTCCTAGAAACACACAAACTACCAAATATGACTCAATAAATATAAAATCTAAACAGACAGGTAATAATAAGTAAAGAGATTGAATCAGTAATCAAAAACCTTCCAACAAAGAAAAGCCCAGGATGAACTGGCTGGCTTGACTAGGGAATTTTACCAAATTACCTAAAGAATTAACACCAATCATTCTCAAACTATTCCAGAAAATAGAAAAGTAGAGAGCACTTTCTAACTCATTCTATGAGTTCAGCATTACCCTGATACCAATGCTAAACAAGAAAAGAAAACCACAGGCCACTATCTTTTATGAACATAAATGCAAAATTCTTCAGCAAAATACTAGCAAACTGAATCCAGCAGCACATTTAAAAAAGTATATTTCATAACCAAGTGGAATTCATCCTAGAAATTCAAGGGTGGTGATGTTTAATAAGTGTAGATTTACCATATGACCTAGCACTTCCACTTCTCAATATATACCAAAAAGAATTGAAAACAGTGTTTTCACAAGGTGTGTACAAGGTGAAGACTTATACATGAATGTGTAAAACCACTTTTCACACTAACCAAATTGTGCATACCATTCAAATGTCCATTGACTGATGAATGAATGAATAGAGTATATCTATACAATGGAATATTATGCAGCCTTGAAAAGGAATGAAATACTGTTCTATGCTACAACATGAAAAAAATCTTGAAAGCATTATATTAAGCAAAGGAAGCTAGTCATGAAAGGTTGCATATTGTATGAGTCTGTTTAGAGGAAATGTCCAAAATAGACAAATCCATAGACTGAGAAAGCAGTTTAGTGATTGACAGAGCTGGGAGGGAACAAGGGATAATGGGAAATGACTATTAATGGGTATATGGTCTTCTTCATGAGTGATGAAAATGTTTTGTAACTAGGTAGATGGATGATTGCAAAACACTGTGAATATACTAAAATCCATTGAATTGTACACTTTAAGACTTGTGCAGTGTGTCAGTTATATCTTAATAAAGCTGCTATTAAAAAAGAAAGAAAATGTGCACCTGGGTTGCTCAGTCGGTTAAGCTTGGACTTTGGCTCAGGTCATGATCTCACAGTTCGTTAGAGCCCTGCATCAGGCTCTGTGCTGACAGCTCAGAGCCTGGAGCCTGTTCGGATTCTGTGTATCCCTCTCTCTTTCTGCATCTCCTCTTCTCTCTCTCTCTCTCTCTCTCAAAAATAAATAAACATTAATTTTTAAAAAAAGAAAGAAAAGAATGAATGAAGGAATACCATATCACCTTGAATCTATCCATTCAGTGGCCTGGTGAATCTTTCTCTACCAAGGGGCCATTATGACTTCTAGTTCATTGCTGGTATTGCTGGATGGGGCTATCTCTTTCAGCATGCATTGTAAAATCCTTTGGGTAGGCATAAACTGGAATTCAACTCCAAGTAACAAACATGGGATCAAGCTTACTCAAGCCAAAACCACCATGGTGGGCTGAATTTCCCCTTTTCTCTCCAGGGGCATGTTTGGTCTCTTTAAATGCACTATACCTCGATAGGCGGAAGGCAGAGGAGGCAGCATGCCCATCCTGTTCTCACCATAAGGCCGCAGCAGGTGTCAGTGTCCAGGAAGGTATTCATTCAGCAAGACTACAGCAGTGGCACACGCTGCCAGTTCCAGACCAAGTTCCCTGCGGAGCTGGAGAACCTGATTGATAGGCAGCAGTTTGAAGAAACAGTTGGAACTCTAAATAACCTTTATGCAGAAGCAGAGAATTTGGGAGTCAATCATATCTTGAAGGCTGCTTGGCTTGCTTAACAGCCTACACCATCTTCTTATGCATGGAAACTCATTATGAGAGGGTTGTGAAGAAAGTGTCCAAATACATTCAAGAGCAGAATGAGAAGATATATACTCCCCAAGGCCTCCTCCTGACAGATCACATTGAGAGAGGACTTCGAGTTATTGAAATCACCATTTATGAAGACAGAGGCATGAGCAGTGGGAGATAAACCATTGAATTAAAGATCTCTCCTCCAGCTGGGACCCTCATCTATCCACTGGCCGATCGCAGAGTGTCCCCTACCTCCTCCCCAGAGCATCATTCCTTTGTATCTGCTGCCAGAGCCACGGTGCCATTTACTCCAAGGACTAACTTTCTAAAATTCCACACCTGGAGTGACCTTTGGTCACTCAGCATCCACTTTGTGTCTCCAAATTGTGTAGGACTCTGTAATCTCTTGATTAGTTTCTGAGAAAACACAATGAAGCATTTCACTTTTTTTATTCAAAGCCGTTAATAAAATAAGCCGTTGGTCAGCCCAATACAAAATTCATTTCTTACCTGCCACCAGGACAGTGGTTCTGTCATTCCTGGGCCAGCTTCCCAGGTGGCTTGAGACTTCAGTGAGTCCCATCTTAGCCAGTGTTCAGTCTTATTTCCCCCAAATTCAGAAAATGCTTTTCTCCGGGATTTTGGTGAAAGGTAGGCCGTGTCTGTGGTTTTGCTAACGCATCTCCCAGATCTCATAGACCTACCAGTTTTGCCATGGCCAAAATCTTAAAGATCTATTTCTGCTGTTCAGTTTCTCCAACGGAAGCTCATTGGAAAAACAATGTATAATGTTACTTGTTCTATTATAACAGTTCTATTATAACAGTTATTCCTAATTAAAACAGTATTTGATGCAATTTCCAGTTATTTTTCTTTGGAGAATTTTGTTATTGCATTACCTTGAATGTTGGGAAGATGTAGTATGTGTTGCGTGTTCCTTACAAAAATAAGTAAGCACAATAAAGTGGATGCTAAACCATCAAACACATAAATGTCCCTGCTGTGTCCCTGAATGTGTAATAAGCAAGTATAATAAATATTTTAATTATAGTTTTGTTATAAATATAACTTATGAGAAAAAAATTTGATTGGAATAATACTGTATATTGCTAATTTTTAACTGTCCCTACTGGCAAACCTTATGATTCATAGACTTCCCTCGTATACAGTATTCAGTGCACAGAAATCTTAGGATTGGTTCAAATACAGTAAGTTCAGTGATTTCCAACTAAAACTCTCAAGTCAGAGTCTGTGTTTATAGTTCTTCTGGCTGTATGTTCTTAGTGTCAGGGTTTCTTACACCCTTCATTCATCTTTGGGGTTTTGAGAGCACTGTATTTGCAAGGAAGTTAAGAAATACATTAGGAAAGAATGAAACAGTTAAAAGTTTTACTTTCAGAGATACTTTAGGTGCTAATACTGGATTTAAACTTTCAGATTTAGTTTCTTTTATGGATCTGTTAGTTATTAAGTAAATCCCATCAGCCTGTGTAATATTTTAATTGTATAAAATTCCTTTGTTACTTTATAGCTTGTAACAGTGTATCTGTCTTTTAAACCTGTTGCAATAACTTTGCTGAAATAATAATACATTAGTAAAACTTTTCTTAACCAAAAAAAATGCACTATATCTCATTATAACAACCCGAGAATACAAGGAAATTCTGTATTTTATCCCTGTGCATCATTGTGAAACAGAACCATGTCCACATTGATATCTGAGATGAAGCTGCTGACAGCAATATACAAATGCCAAAGCTGCTGCTGAAAGTGCTTCTAGAAAGTAAAGGGGAGGCATCAATTAATCCAACATGAAATGAGAGCTTTGAACAAAATTATATTTGAAACATCTAAACTGTACAATGACAATAAAACACCAAGTGAAATCATTAGAAATTCCAGTGTAAGATGATTCTCATGTGACTTGGGTTTTTGACAACCCTACTGGATACGTGAGCAACCATGTTCCAGGTCTCCAAAAGAAAGCCTATCATGAGTGGTCAGTTGCTTCATAAATTGCAACATCTAAATTAAGAAGGTAAATTAGTAGTTTAAAAATGAAGTGTGATACCTTAAGCTTAACAGTTTATTACTTGAGGTTCTAAATTCTTCCTGGAGTCTGGTCTATGTAAGAAAATGCCTTTTATTATCTCCCAAACTCCAAGAGCTTCAAGCTGGGACAGACACATTTGGGACACATCACAGGAGTTGGCTTCTCCTAACCCACATTCTGCAACCCTTCTATACATCTGCTTCTGCCCCTTATCAAAGTCACATAGATCATCTCAAGAACTATGGATAAAATCAGCTTGTTCCCAAAGTCCTACATTTTTTCCTTCCTTTCATCACACTTGTTCTACTGTTTGGCCAGCAAACGGCTGGCTAACTCCAGATCTTACATTGCTTGTGAATTGAACATGTGCTCAGCAATTGTTTTAGATACTTTCCACCTATTAATTCATTTTACCCTATGAAGAAGTTCTATTATCACACTTTAGAGATGAGGAAACTGAGGCACAGAGAAGTTAAAGAACTTGATTAAGGTCACAGAGCTAGGGAATGTCAGAGCTAGGATTCAAACCCAGGCAGTCTGGCTTCAGAGCCCAAGGTCTGACCTCCATCATATCCTTTCCACTCCTGGCTGAAAAACAGTACCTGGCTTTCAGGGCTGTTGTGAGGACTAAATTATTATCATTAGTTCTCTGGAGTAGGGTGGCCATTTTCTGTCAAGTGGGCTGGGATTGGGAGTACATTTAGCAAATTAAGTTCCAGACATAGTTTAGAACAAGCATTTCCATTTATTTTAATAAACCTAAGTGAACATAAAGTGAAGTTCCACATAAACATAGCTCCATAATAATGCATTTCATTGGAAAGAAGCTCTCTTAACGTATTTACATTTAATGGAACACAAGAAGGGTCACTCTGACTTCATTTCCAAAGCTGACTCCTAAGTAGCATCTACAAATTCACAGAAAAGCTTTCACAGACCTAATAACTTGTGGAATAGGGTTATGCACTTGAATATGTGCACACCCTGTTCTGAAAGCCTTTTGTCCCACTCTAGTAGTGTTGATTTTAGCAAGCATATCCTTGGTGGCTGTTCATCCACTAAGGCATGTTGGCCCTTCATGCTCCACCTCAACTTAATAGGCTCCATGTGGGAGAAATAAGTCTAGAGGAATCAATTCACTATAATGGGCAATGTTCCCATAAACAACATCAAGAACATGAGAGCTGTCAGAAGAACTGAAGTGCATTCCTGTCATCTTCTTTTATGGAAATTCATGCCACCCAAATAAATGCTATACTCACCCCTTGTTTATATGTTCTGTAAATTCAATGAATTAAATGAATGCAATATGTCCACATTCTGAAGAGCAAACTAGAGAATGGCTCAATTCTTAAAAACCCCATAATCCTCAAGAACAAACCAAAGGCTTAAACCAGTCAAGCTCAGAAGCTAAGAAATAAATAGTTTAAGCAAACTTTCCCTTGGGTTTGGCACTTCTAAAAGAGAGAAAATGTTGGGGGAGTAAATGTGGCTCTTTGTTGATTAATTAAGGATGCTTAGGCAACACTCAGTGGAATCCATAACTTATAGCCTGAGTTGTTGCTGTCGTTTTTTTTTCACTTAGACTTCTAGTTGTCGATTAGTACCTAAAATGACTTATGTAATTTGTGCCTTTAGGATGTCAGGTGTTAAAATTACTTTTCAGTACACTGACACAAATTATGATTGGATTTGTTTGTTAAATGAGGTAAGAATTGAGGGGAGAAATCGTGGTGGGCAAAAAGAATCTGTTTTAAAATGAGAAGAGATATGGACGGAAGGTAGCTAATGATGAGAGAAACGAAGCGTATAGACTTTTAAATGGAAATAAGCCATGGACACATAGAGCTCTAATGAAAGGCATTATATGATCAGGGCATGCACTCAGATCTCTCAAAGATGGCTTTTGGGGAAAGGATATGTAATCTTAGATTTAAAAGATAGATTGGATTTGAGCATATGAAGGTGGAAAATGGAATATCCACCAAAAGGAGGTTGTTCAGGGAAAGACCAATAGCCCCTTTAGATAAAAGCTTGGTATGCATGACAGGAAGGAGCAGGAGGAGGGAGCTTGAAGGATAGGTTGAAATCAAATGGTAAATGGTTTGAATGCAGAATGGATTAAACAGAAAGCTAACACCAAAGGGAAAAACCAATTAGAAGACTACTGCAAAACACCAAGTCAAGCATAAAGGTCAGAAATGCGGGCGGGGGTGGGGGGGAGTGAGAGCAGTGGCATGAGGAGGACACAGTGGAGAGAAGCATCATGGAGAGCCTCAGAGGTCAAATTGAAAAAGATATGGTGAGCCACACAGAAAAGCCAAGATAATAAAGAAACAATCTCCCTATACCAGCTCTTAAAATCTCACAAAACAGGAGTCAATTAGGAGAAGGAGACAAGATGACACAAAAGCATGTAAGTTTGTTTGTGAGTCTTGCACCCATGAAATACAGCCAGACCAACACAAACCATCCTGTACACCTAGCAAACTGATCTGAGGATTAACACAACAATCTGCACAACCTGAACCACAGAATTCAGCAGGTATGCAGCGTGGAGAGGTGAATTGGGGGAGAGAGAAGCCGTGGAGGGCAGGGAGCTACGATTGGGTGCAGAGAGAGGATGGAGACAGGGGCAGAGAGAATACAGGAAAAACACCCTCCCAAAAGCAGCTGGAGAGAAGATGGAAAAGTGGAAACAGCTGCAGGGACTGAACTAAAAAGGGAGAAAGGAGAGGGTTTAAATTCCATTAAGAATATAAACAGGGGGAGCACAGAGTCTGCAACTCCACAGCTTAATACCTGGTGGTGCTCTGGTGAGAAGGGTAAATCCCCAGGAGCAGAGTGGAGTCCGGGGTCTTCAGGCCACACAGGGAGAGGTGGTTCCCCTGCTGGGAGGACACCTGGTAGAGGCTGTGTGGGTCCCCCAAAGTCAAGGCCCCAGTGGACCCAGGAGAACAACCACATTCACTGGTGCTGGAACAAGGTCGTTAAGGGTGAAGGCTGGTGCCAGATGTGTGTTGTGATTTTCCAGAGTCCCAGAAGCGCCGCTGCTACCCTGTCTCGTGAACTTTCTCAGGAGTGGGCTGGCACCCGGCCGCAGTCTCTGGGCATTGGCAGCAGCACAGTCACGCAAATGTTCCTGGGTGCAGCCAGTACTGGGCCACTGCTTGGTGAGACCCTCCTGCAGAGGGGCAGAACAGGTCAAAGCCGCAATCCCTCAGAAGTAAGGGGTCAGGAAAAACAGCCGAATCTGAGACAAAACTCAGGAGGGAGGTGGGGGCTTAGTCAAGGACTGTGTAAAAGTGAGGAGTGGGCGGAAGCCAAAGACAAAGGACGGGTGGACAATTGCTGACCAGGGAGAACAGAGTTCTGATACTAGAGACTGGGTATCTGGGTGACGCCATTTTCACCACTCCCGCGCGTGTGTACACGCACCTACAAGCGCCACAACAATCGACCCCAGTAAGCTAAGCAGTGCCATCTAGAGGAGAATGGAGCCACCACACTAAGCCCTGCCCAACTGGGCCAACCTCACTCTTCAGGAACACAAGTCACTTCGCCTTAGTGTATGGACTATAAAGCACTTCATAGTTTGACTTCTAGGGGAAAACGAAGTAATTTCAGTCATATTTCAGTCTGTTCACTGGTCCATCTATTCAATTTTCTTTCTTTTTTTATTTTTTCTTTTTTCTCTTTTTCATTTTTTTTCTTTTTCTTGAACACAGAAAGAGAAAAAAATCATTTTTATTTTCAATTTTTATTAAAAATATTTTTCTTTAATTTTTTTCTACTATATATTTTACTTTCATGTAATTTTTTTCAAATTCTATTTTCCTTCCATAATTTCATTTTAGTCTACTTCAGTGTATTCATTTTTTCAAATTTTCAAACTATTTCCTTTTTTTTCTTTCCTCCTTTTTCTCTAATCTATCAAGACCCTTTCAACACCCAGACCAAAACACACCTAAGATCTAGCATCATTTATTCAATTTGTGTGTGTGTGTTTGTTTTTATTTTTTTTAATTTTAATTTTTTGAATTTTAATTTCTTTTTACCTCATTAATTCCTTCTCTCCCTTCAAAATGACAAAACTAAGGAATTCACCCCAAAAGGAAGAGCACCAAGAAATGACAGTGAGGGACTTAACCAACACAGATACTAGTCCAGATTCTGTCTGGACCAGAATTTAGAATCATGATAATAAGAATACTAGCTGGAGTCAAAAATAGATTAGAATCCCTTTCTATGGAAATAAAAGAAGTAAAAGCTATTCAGGATGAAGTAAAAAATGCTGTAACTGAGCTGCAATCTCAAAAGATTGCCACGGCAGCAAGAATGGATGAGGCAGAACAGAGAATCAGGAATATAGAGGACAAACTTATGGAGAATAATGAATCAGAAAGAAAAGGGAGATTAAGGCAAAAGAGCATGATTTAAGAATTAGAGACATCAGTGACTCATTAAAAAAAAATCAGAATCATAGGGGTCCGAGAAGAGGAAGAGAGAGAATTAGGGGTAGAAGGGTTATGTGAGCAAATCATAGCAGAAAACTTTCCTAACCTGGTGAAAGACACAGACATCAAAATCCAGGAAGCACAGAGGATCTCAATTAGATTCAACAAAAACCGACCATCAGCAGGGCATACCATAGTCAAATTCACAAAATACTCAGGCAAGGAGGGAATCGTGAAAGCAACAAGGGAAAAAAAGTCCCTAACCTACAAGGGAAGACAGGTCACGTTTGCAGCAAACCTATCCACAGAAACTTGGAAGGCCAGAAAGGCATACCAGGATATATACAATGTGCTGAAACAGAAAATTATGCAGCCAAGAATTTATCCATCAAGGCTGTCATTCAAAATAGAAGGAGAGATTAAAAGTTTCCCAGACAAACAAAAATTAAAGGAGTTTGTGACCACTAAACCAGCCCTGCAAGAAATTTTAAGGGGGACTCTCTGAGGGGAGAAAAGATGAAAAAAAAAAAAAGACCAAAAGCAACAAAGACTAGAAAGGACGAGAAAACATCACCAGAAACTCCAACTCTACAAGTAACATAATGGCAATAAACTCATATCTTTCAGTACTCACTCTAAACATCAATGGACTAAATGCTCCAGTCAAAAGACATAGAGTACCAGAATGGATAAGAAAACAAGATCCATC
Organism: Acinonyx jubatus; assembly: GCF_027475565.1. Classification (NCBI taxonomy): domain Eukaryota; kingdom Metazoa; phylum Chordata; class Mammalia; order Carnivora; family Felidae; genus Acinonyx; species Acinonyx jubatus. The sequence goes on from NC_069389.1 coordinate 121,819,838, forward strand.
TATATGCTGTTTGCAAGAGACCCACTTTAGACCTAAAGACACCTTCAGATTGAAAGTAAGGGGATGGAGAATCATCTATCATGCTAATGGTCGACAAAAGAAAGGCAGAGTAGCCATACTTATATCAGACAATTAATACTTCAAAATAAAGACTGTAACAAGAGATGAAGAAAGGCATGTATCATAATTAAGGGGTCTATCCACCAAGAAGTCCTAACAACTATAAACATTTATGCTCCAAATGTGGAAAAACCCAAATGTATAAATCAATTAATCACAAACATAAAAAAACTCATTGATAATAATTCCATAATAGTAGGGGACTTCAACACCCCACTCACAGCAATGGACAGATCATCTAAACAGAAAATCAACAAGGAAACAATGGCTTTGAACGACACACTGGACCAGATGGACTTAACAGATATATTCTGAACATTTCATCCTAAAGCAATGGAATACACATCCTTCTCCAGTACACATAGAACATTCTCCAGAATAGATCACATACTGGGACACAAATCAGCCCTCAACAAGTACAAAAAGATCGAGATCATACCGTGCATATTTTCAGACCACAATGCTATAAAACTCGAAATCAACCACAAGAAAAAATTTATAAAGATAGCAAACACTTGGAGACTAAAGAACATACTACTAAAGAATGAATGGGCTAACCAAGAAGTTAAAGAAAAATTAAACATACAGGAAACCAATGAAAAAGATAACACCACAGCCCAAAACCCCTGGGACTCAACAAAGGCAGTCATAAGAGGGAAGTATATAGCAACCCAGGCCTTCCTAAAGAAGGAATAAAGGTCTCAGGTACACAACTTAACATTACAACTTAATGAGCTGGAAAAAGAACAGCAAATACAACCCAAAACCAGCAGAAGAAAGGAAGTAATAAAGATTGGAACAGAAATTAATGCTATCAAAACAACAACAACAACAACAACAAAAAAAAAAACAGTAGAAAAGATCAATGAAACCAAAAGCTGGTTCTTTGAAAGAATTAACAAAATTGATAAACCACTAGCCAGTTTGATCAAAAAGAAAAAGGAAAGAACCCAAATAAATAAAATTAAGAATGAAAGAGGAGAGATCACAACCAACACAGCAGAAATAAAAACAAGAGTAAGAGAATATTATGAACGATTATACGCCAATAAGATGCGCAATCTGGAAGAAATGGAAAAATTCCTAGAAGCTGAAACTGGAAAAAATAGAAAATACACTACCAAAACTGAAACAGAAAGAAATAGAAAATTTGAGAAGACCCATAACCAGTAAAGAAATTAAATTAGTAATCAAAAATCTGCCACACACACACACACACACACACACACACACACACAAAGAGTCCAGGGCCAGATGGCTTTCCAGGGGAATTCTACCAAACATTTAAGGAAGAGTTAACACCTATTCTCTTGAAGCTGTTCCAAAAAATAGATATGGAAGGAAAACTTCCAAACTCTTTCTATGAAGCCAGCATTACCTTGATTCCAAAACCAGACAAACCAAAAACACTATAAAAGGAGAACTATACACCAATTTCCTTGATGAACATGGATGCAAAAATCCTCACAAAGATATTAGCCAACCGGATCCAGCAATACATTGAAAGAATTATTCACCACGACCAAGTGGGATTTATACCTGGGATGCAGGGCTGGTTCAATATCCACAAAACAATCAATGCGATTCATCACCTCAATAAAAGAAAGGACAAGAACCATATGATCCTCTCAATAGATGCAGAGAAAACATTTGACAAAAGACAGCATCCTTTCCTTATAAAAACCCTCAAGAAAGTAGAGATAGAAGGATCATACCTCGAGATCATAAAAGCCATATATGAAAGACCCAACGCTGATATCATCCCCAATGGGGGAAATCTGAGAGCTTTCCCCCTAAGATCAGGAACAAGACAAGGATGTCCACTCTCGCCACTGTTATTCAACATAGTATTAGAAGTCTTAGCCCCAGCAATCAGACAACACAAAGAAATAAAAGGCATCCCAATTGGCCAGGAGGAGGTCAAACGTTCACTCTTCGTAGATGGCATGATACTCTATATGGAAAACCCAAAAGATTCCACCAAAGAACTGCTAGAACTGACTCATGAATTCAGCTAAATGGCAGGATATCAAATCAATGCATAGAAATTGGTTGCATTCCTATACACCAACAATGAAGCAACAGAAAGAGAAATCAAGGAATCGATCCGTTTACAGTTGCACCAAACCCCATAAAATACCTAGGAATAAATCTAATCAAAGAGTTGAAAAATCTGTACACTGAAAACTATAGAAAGCTTATGAAATAATTTGAAGAAGACACACACAAAAATGGAAAAAGGTTCCATGCTCCTGGATAGGAGGAACAAATATTGTTAAAATGTCGATACTACCCAAAGCAATCTACATATTCAATGCAATCCCTATCAAAATGCCACCAGCCTTCTTCACGGAGCTAGAACAAATAATCCTAAAATTTGTATGGAACCAGAAAAGACCCTGAATAGCCAAAGCGATCTTGAAAAAGAAAACCAAAGCAGGAGGCATCACAATCCCAGACTTCAAGCTGTATTACAAAGCTGTAATCATCAAGATAGTATGGTACTGGCACAAAAACAGACACTCAGATCAATGGAACACAAGAGAAACCCCAGAAATGGACCCACAGACGTATGGCCAACTAATCTTTGACAAAGCAGGAAAGAATATCCTATGGAATAAAGACAGTCTCTTCAGCAAGTGGTGCTGGGAAAACTGGACAACGACATGCAGAAGAATGAACCAGGACCACTTTCATACACCATACACAAAAACTCAAAATGGATGAAAGACCTAAATGTAAGACAGGAAGCCATCAAAATCCTCGAGGAGAAAGCAGGCAAGAACCTCTTTGACCTTGGCCGCAGCAACTTCTTACTCAACACGTCTCTGGAGGCAAGGGAAACCAAAGCAAAAATGAACTACTGGGACCTCATCAAAATGAAAAGCTTCTGCACAACAAAGGAAACAATCAGCAAAACTAAAAGGCAACTGACAGAATGGGAGATGATATTTGCAAATGACATATCAGATAAAGGGCTAATATCCAAAATCTATAAAGAACTTAGCAAACTCAACACCCAAAAAACAAAGAATCCAATGAAGAAATGGGCAAAAGACATGAATAGACACTTCCCCAAAGAAGACATCCAGATGGCCAACCGACACCTGAAAAAATGCTCAACATCACTCATCATCAGGGAAATACAAACCAAAACCACAATGAGATACCACCTCACACCTGTCAGAATGGCTAACATTAACACGTCAGGCAGCAACAGATGTTGGCGAGGATGCGGAGAAAGAGGATCTCTTTTGCATTGCTGGTGGGAATGCAAGCTGGTGTAGCCACTCTGGAAAGCAGTATGGAGGTTCCTCAAAAAATTAAAAATAGAACTACCCTACAACCCATCAATTGCTCTACTAGGTATTTATCCAAGGGATACAGGTATGCTGTTTTGAAGGGACACATGCACCTCAACGTTTATAGCAGCAGTATCAACAATAGCCAAAGTATGGAAAGGGTCCAAGTGTCCATCGATAGATGAATGGATAAAGAAGATGTGGTTTATATATACAATGGAGTACTACTCAGCAATCAAAAAGAATGAAATCTTGCCATTTGCAACTACGTGGATGGAACTGGAGAGTATTATGCTAAGCGAAATTAGTCAGTCAGTGAAAGACAAATATCATATGACTTCACTCATATGAGGACTTTAAGACACAGAACAGATAAACATAAGGGAAGGGAAGCAAAAATAATGTAAAAAGAGGGAGGGGGAAAAACATAAGAGACTCTTCAATATGGAGAGAAAAAAGAGGGTTGCTGGAGGGGTTGTGGAAGGGGGGATGGGCTAAATGGGTAGGGAGCATTAAGGAATCTACTCCTGAAATCATTGTTGCACTATATGTTAACTAATTTGGATGTAAATTAAAAAAAAATTAAATAAAACAGGAGTCAATTATAATAAAACCGCAGAAGGGTAAGTGAAAGATTAGTATGGAAAGCCCCAGTTGACTAAGTCAAGAAGGAATATGAACATCAGTCACTTTAGGGGCTTTGATTGTTGGAAGAAAATGAAATACTAAGGCAATATGCCAGGTGTGCAGCAGCAAGCAGCACAGCTGGCAATGTACTTTCAAATTTGAGATTGTACCAGTACCTCCTGAACACTGCTGCATATACACAAGCCCTTGGATGGCATGGACCTCCACCCTTAGACAAATTGCTCCAAAAAGACCCCATCTGGGCATGAGCACTCTATAATTATCAGAGTGTTTTCAGTAACTAACTGTGTGCCTGCATTTTCATTGTTTTGGATTCTTAGAATTGTAAAACTCACGAAGAAAGGACCTCAATTCTCAGCTCATCCAACAATTAGTATTCTCTCCATAATATTCCCAAAAAGTAATCAAGTAGTCTCTCCTTTAACACCTCCAGTGATGGGGAACACATTTCATCTTTTGCTTGTCCTGAATGTTGTTTCTCTTTCATCTACCCTCCCATGACATATATTGTGTCAGTAACTACTCTAGGTGCTTTACCATCTTAATCTCAGTTAATTCCCACTTCATCATCCAATTTTATAGATTATGAAAATGGGGATCAGATACTGAAAATGACTTGTCCAAGGTCACGCTGGTGGTGAGTGGCAGAGCTGGGATTTGAGCCCCTAAATGTATTTAACTCTGACGCTCACTCCATTAGAATTAAGTCTAAGCCAAAATCTGTCTGCCTGTAAATCTTACCCACTGACAGAATTATAACATCCCTTGTTGGGAAGAGGATGTCCTATTTGAGGTACAGTTAGAGACACAAATCTTCTGGATCCCTTTCATCAAAATGAAACCCAAACAAGGCCACATTTCAAAGCCTGAGTCCTCAACATGTGGCAGTTAGGCTTCTGCAATGCCAGGTGTCAGTTCTGAGCTTTCTAACCAATAAATATTATGGCCCCTTTCAAGCCCTCATCCTCCATGAGCTCCAACTTTGGGAAATTTGCTCCTCTTTTCATTTCTAAGATGCTTCACTCAACATACATCTCTTGAGTATTCACTATAAGTCAGACTCTGGACCGGGTTCTAGGCAGCCTCAAGATGAATAAGAAGCATCCCAGACTGCAAGACCTCCGAGTCCATCATGGAAGAAAGATGAGAGGCAATAATAACAATATAGGAACAAAGTGCTATTCTAGAGGACTACTGAAGTTGCCCTTGGAGCATGAAGGAAGGAGTGACTGTCTCTGCTTTGCTACTTGAGGAGAGCTTCATAACATCTGGGCTGAAGGATGAGTAGGAAGGCACTGTACAGAAAAGGGGGATATCATATATTCAAATAAATATTATCACTTAGGCATTTAATAGAGCAAAATTTGTTATGTTCAAAACCAAATCCTTGGCTTCCCATTGTACCTTAACTTCTGAGAGTCTTACACAGCTCTGTAAATGGTAGGTCCATTATTCCAACAGATCAGTATAAAACCCTTAGAGCCTTTTTTGACTCCCTCTTTCACATTTTACATGCAATCTATGAGGGAATCGTTTTGGTTATACCTCAGAAAGATATCCAGAATCTCACCACTTCCATTGCAACTACCCTGATCTGAGCCCATCACTGGCTACCTGGGTTATTGCAGTAGCTTCTCAACTGACCTCCCTGCTTCGGTCCTTGCCCCGCACAGACTATTCTCTATACAGCAGTTAGAGTGATCCCTCTAAAACATAAGAATGATTATGTCACTTCTATGTGCAAAATCCACCATTGGCTTTCTAGCACACTCCATGAAGTCAAATTTCTAACAGTGGTTTATAAGACCTTGCATGATCTGTCCTCCCTGTTTCTACTCTGACCTCATCTCCTATTCCTCTCCCCCTCACTCATTCTCTTCCAGCCTCCCTGGATTCCTTGTTCTTCTTGGAATACATAAAGCATTCTTCCACCTTCAGGCCTTTCCCCTTGCTGTTCTCTCTCCTGGGATGTTCTTTCCCCACACTTTGCTCTTTCAGTTCTTTTTGTTCAAGTGCCACCTTAAAAATGAGTCCTTCCCTGATCAAATTATTTTAAACGGCATCTTCATCCTCCAACCACCGCCATCCCATTCACTCAGCATTCTTTACTTCCTTTCTCTGATTTTTTTCCCTCTTTTTGTCTTATCATCATCCAACAGACAAAATATTTTATTCATTTCACTTGTGTGTTGTTTGCCTTCCCTTCCTACAATGTAAGTTACATGATGGCAAGGATATTTTACTGTTCTTTGTTTTACCTACTATTATATCCCAGTTCTCAGAAAGGTACTGACACATAATAGGTACTCAATAAATAGCTGATAAATGAATAAATGAATATTGAGATAAAGAGATAGAAGGAAATGGTATAGATGACTTCTATGTCATCATCAGGCCACAACTGAATATCAAGTTGCAGAGATTAAGAATACTCAAAAAGGACCATATTTGCAGGGGACTAGTATGATCTTGGAATATTTTGGATTCAAGAAACCTATGAAACATACAGAAAGAATTGTCCGTGGGCCTTCATAATAATGGTATAGGTATTAGGAGGAGTGCAGGACAAAGACTGTACTCATCAAGAAAAGCTAAGCTTTACTGAAATAATGAAGTTCCAAAATTTCAGCAGCTTAGCATAACAAAGCTTGATTTCCAGCTCATACAAGATCAAATCCAAGTCATCAACTCTGTCTTCCACCTGAGGATTCAGGGTCTCAATTACCTCCATCTCTGACATCACCATTTCAACATCTGGCTTTTAGCATCACAAGGGCAAGGGAAGAAAGAGCTTATGGGTCCATATAGTGATTCTTAAATATTTGCATTTAATTATCTAGAACTAGTCACACAACCCCAACCAACTGAAAAGAGGCTGGGGAGTACAGGCACCATCTGGAATACTTGATTAACACTACCAACTGTCTCAGAGATCATGGAGAAAAGGATTATTTTGAGCAATTTGGGGAATTATAAGAGTTGCCAACAGATTGAATGTCTTATTATGAATTAGTGCTGTTACCACAAATGTAGATCATATTGAGATCATAAGACTATGTAAAAGAAAATCCCCTGCTCTGGTATGATGCAACCTGAGGGAGGAGCAGAAGGAACATGGTAGAAACACAAGCATGAAATAATTAGGAGACAAAGATGGAGGGTGGGAACAGTGGAACTGTAAAGGAATTGTGGACTGGTGCAGGACTGGTGCAGGTCCTCTGATACGCAGGAGGGCTCTGGTAGTCACATTTAAGAGAAAAGCCCTTCCCAACAGGAGCACCTCATAAGGCCACACAGGCTGCACCCTGTGCAACTCCAGGAGCTACGCATTCACCATTTGCACAGAATCCTTGCTTATCATCCCCTGGGAACAGGAGCAGGGGTGCCCAATGACAGCCATCAGCAGCCCCTTTGAGGGGCAGAGTAGCTAGTGGCAGCTAGAACTCCAGTGTAGAAGTAGAGGTCCACCCATTTGTGCATCAAAGCTTCTTCCTCCAGAAGAATCTCTGCCCCCTGTGCTTATCCCACTCTGTTTCAATGAGCCTCTGATGAAGTTCTTTTAGTAAATGTCAGTGGAGCTTTCCTGGATTCAGGGAAACAATTAGATAAATAGAAAGGTTAGTTCACAATTAGACTAAGAGCTAAGGACTCCTGGTGGCTAGAAATTGTCATTATAGCAGTCTTTCTAGATAGAGATTATGAGAAACCTGATGAGGTTGAAGAAGTGAGGTGAAGCCCCAGAGCTAGGAAGTTGGAATGCACTGGGCTTCCTCTCTGTCTAGATTGTTCCATTAACAATTAAGCATTATTACTATCCAATATTTCAGATGAGCGAACTGAAATTCAGAGGGAGTGGCACATGCTTAGGTAGCTGGTAATGTAGCTCCAATCTAGACCTTCAAATTTGTAGTCAAATGCCCTTTGAGCATACTATGCTACAATCAGTTCCAGAGGGGAAAAAAAAACAGAGTTAGTGGATCATTTTCCTTATCCCTGCCTTTCAATGCTAAGATGCTATACATTAAAAAGCAGTTCATGCATACTTTGGGGGGAAAGCTGTCATGTACACAAATTGTGAATGCCCAGCAAAAGTAAGAGAAACCTTGAAAACTCAGAATCAAAGTTCCAGAAAGTCCTCTCTTTTTAAGTTAATTTATTTACTTTGAAGTGGGGAAAAGAGAGAAAGGGAGAGAGAGAATCCTAGGCACACAAAGTCTAATGCAGGGCTCAATCTCACAAACCGTGAGATCATGACCTGAAATTAGGAGTCAGACACTTAACCGACTGAGCTACCCAGGTGCCCCCAGAAACTCCTCTCTTAATGACACTTGGTTAAAATTGGTGTTGACATATTGCATGCCACAAATGAAGGTAGGTTTACATCTTTGCTGTTGGACAACTTTCTGATTGACTTGGGGTTAGACAACAGACAAAACTTTGCTGCCCTACAAATATCTTCTCTTGGAGAAACGGCTTTCTGCTGAGGGGGGATCAGAGGCCAAATAAAAATGCCCTTCAAGTAGAAGAAATACATTAAGGAATTTGAGCAAAAACACTTGAAATTCCTCTTAGAAACCATTATAGACAGATGTTTTCAACTTAGGTAGTTGTCAGGGAATTTCAGAGGTACAGGAGACCACAGAAGCTCTGATGTCCCTATATGGCCATCCATGACAGGCAGCCATTCAGTATTTGTGTGAAAAGCTCTAGTAACAAATCAGGAGTTCACTCTCTAGAAATACAGTCCATTGCATTTTAGTTCTGTTTGTTACAAGTTTAAAGTCCTGCAAGAATTTAACTGCAGTCCAGCATTAGATACCCCAGTAAGTGAGCACACATGATCAAGACTGGAGGATGTAGTAAGACACCATGAAAAGCACAAAATTATTTATTGTATAAACCTTTCCTTAGAGTGAAACTTTGGGAGAGGGTAAGCAAAATGAAGCCTTTCTACAAAGATTCACTTTATTATGCTTACTCTTAGAAAGCCTTATATAAGAACATTTCTCCAGCCTCAGAAATCAGCTGCAGGTAACATTTGAGAGCCATAGAGAACATTTGCCTCTTTCATGGCCCATGGGATGAGGAAGGCATAGGAAGGTGTCCCTCCAAGCATGACAGCTGGGAAGAGCTCCTACAAGTCAGCTTGTTCTAAGTAATCCAATTTTAAGAAATACATTTTATTGATTGACAGTGAAGTGGATAACACCTTTATTAAATTGTCTTTCATGGAAAATTTGAGTAAAAGGCATTCTAAAAGCCAGGGTATAGCTCCCATCCCCTTGTCTCAATGTCTCTTGCTTGTACGCTTGATAAGAACCTCATTATCTAACTTTGACAATTATTTGCAACTATTATCGCACTTTCATTATGATGTCTCTAGGACTGGAATTATTTTTATTTATCCTATGAAGGATCCACTGGGCTTCTTAAACTAGTGGGTTCAAATTTTGGGTCATCATTTTCTTCCCCATTTCTTCTCACTCTATCCTTTGTGCCTCTTATCTTTTTCTTTTTTCCATATAATGTGTATCCCCAAGCAGAAATGTGGACAATATCTTGTGACCTATCTTCCAATTCAATAACTCTCTCTTCAGTTGTGTTTCATGAGGTGATACTACCTGTACAAGGCCACTTTAATTTAAGTTCAGGGCTTGAGGTTCCTGGGACCACCTAAGTGACTGCAAGTCCTTGCAGGGGCTGCTTACTTCTGGTTCACCATTATCTTGGAGGTGTATCAAATCTCCCACTTGTTTGGGCCTTGGGCTTCAACTTTCGTCCCTTTTGCTCATGAGGCCACCAAAACCAGAGCTAAGTTTCATAACTCTCTTCTGATTACTCAAATGCCCTCAGGGCAAAACTGGCTTCTACTGCTTGACTTACCTCTCTAGGTTCTTATCTTCTACATTTTAGCCTCTTGCTTCATTTTTTTTCAGCTTTACTGAGATATTATTGACATGTAACATATGTAATTTAAAGTGTATAATGGCTTCTGGGTGGCTCAGTCAGTTAAGCATCCAACTTTGGCTCAGGTCATGATCTTATGGTTGGTGGGTTCAAGTCCCACATCAGGTCCTGTGCTAACACCTCAGAGCCTGGAGCCAGCTTCAGATTGTGTCTCCCTCTCTCTCTGCCCCTCCCCCACTTGTGGTCTGTCTCTCTCTGTCTCTCAAAAAAAGTGTACAGCATGATGATTTGAGATATATATATATATATACACATATATATACACATATATATACATATATACACATATATGTACATATATGTGTATATATATGTACATATACATATATATGTACATATATGTATATATATACACACACATATATATATGTATATATATATATATATATATATATATAGTGAAATGATTACCACAATAAGATTAGTTAACATCTCTGTCCCCTCACATAATTACCTTTCTTTGTGTGTTGATAACTTGTAAGATCTTCCAAGTATATATTGTTATTAATTATAGTCATCATGCTGTACATTACATCCCCAGAGCATATTCATCTCATGGCTGGAAGTTTGTATCCTTTGACCAAACTCTCCCCATTTCCCACAACCCTAGTCCCTGGCAACCACTATTCTGCTCTCTATTTCTTTAAGTTTGGCTTTTTTAGATCCCACATGTGAGAACATACAACATTTGTTTTTCTCTGACTTATTTCACATAGCATACTGCTCTCAAGGTCCATCCATGTTGCTGCAAATGACAAGACTTTCTTCTTTTTATGGTTGAATAATATTCCATTGTGTGGGTATGTGTATGTGTGTGTGTATATATATATATATATATATATATATATATATATATATATATCATGTCTTATTTATCCATTCATCTATTAATGAACACCTATGTTTTTTCTATGTCTTGGCTATTATAAATAATGTTGCGATGAACACAGAAATACTGATATCTCTTTGAAATCCTGAATTAAAACTCCTTCAAATATATATCCAGAATCAGCATTACTGGATTATATGGTAGTTCGGTTTTTAATTTTTTTAGGAACTTCAATACTGTTTTCCATAGTGACTGCAGCAACATATATTCCCACCAGCAGTCACAGGGTTCTCTTTTCTCTACAGACTCACCAACATTTCTTATCGTTTGTCTTTTTGATACTAGCCATTCTAGCAGGTATGAGGTGATATCTCATTGTGGTTTTGATTTTCATTTCCCCGATGAAGAGTAATATTGAACACCTTTTCATGCACCATTTGGCTATCTGTATGCCTTCTTGGGAAAATATTAATTTAGTTCCTCTGTCCTTTTTCTAATTGGATTATTTGTGGTTGTTTTTTTGTTGTTGTTTATTTATTTGGTTTTTTGTTTGTTTGATTTGGCTTGGGTTTGGGTTTGGGTTTTGTTTTGCTTTGCTACTGACTTGTATGAGTTCCTTATTTTGGATATTAACCACTTATCAGGTTTGTGGTTTGCAAATATTTTCTCCCATTCTATAGGTTGCCTTTTTATCTTGCTTATTGTTTCTTTTGCTGTGAAAAAACTTTTTAGTTTGATACAGTCCCACGTGCTGATTTTTGGGGTTTTTTGCTTATAATTTTGGTGTCATATCCAAAAAGTAGTTGCCAAGACCAATACCAAAGAGCTATTTTTAAAGTTTATTTATTTATTTTTAGAGAGAGAGAGAGAGTACAAGTGGAGGAGAGGCAGAGAGAGAGGGAGAGAGAGAATCCCAAGCAGTCTCCATGCTCAGCATGGAGCCCAACACAGGGCTCAATCTCATAACCCTGAGACCATGACCTGAACCAATATGAGTTGGACGCTTAACTAACTGAGCCACCCCAGCACCCCCCAAAGAGCTTTTTCTCTGTGTTTTCTTCTAGTAGTTTTACAGTTTCAGATATTATAATAAAGTATTTCACTTCAAGTTATCAGTGGTGTAAAATGGGGTACAATTTCATTTTTTTGCACGTGGTTATCCAATTTTTCCATTAAGTCTTCCTGGTTTTCTTGTCAAATATTAGTTGACTATATATGCAATAGCTTTTCTCTGGGCTCTCAATTCTGTTCCATTGGTCTATGTATCTATTTTTTTATGTTCATTTATTCTTGAGAGATAAAGAGACAGAGAGAAAGTGAGCAGGGGAGAGGCAGAGAGAGAGAGAGGGAGACAAAATCCAAAGCAGGCTCCAGGCTTTGAGCTGTCAGCACAGAGCCCAACGCGGGCTCAAACCCATGAACTGTGAGATTGTGACCTGAGTTGAAGTCAGATGCTTAACCGACTGAGCCACCCAGGCACTCCTGTATGTATCTGTTTTTAATACCAATAATACTGTTTCAATTGCTATATCTTTGTATTAAAGTTTAAAAATCAGGAATTATGATGCCTCCACTTTTGTTCTTCTTTCTGAGGATTGCTTTAGCTATTTGGGGTCTTTTGTAGTTCTGTATAAATTTCAGGATTTTTTTTCTATTTCCATGAAAAATGCCATTGGAATTTTGAAAAGATTAGGCTCATTATTTTTAGCTTTTTCTTCTTATATCTTATCGAGTTTATTTACTTGTCTTCACTGGGACAGTTAGCTCAAATTACCTAGACTGACATTACCAGAAGCAGGGGTATACAATACCCTCCTAACTGCTCTCATTACCCTCCAATTCCTCCTTCACAAAGTAACCAGGGATTCTTCCAAGGTACCATTCTCATTGAATCATTTCCTTGCACAAACCCTTCAAAAGCTCAATGTTGATTCTAAAATAAACATCAAATTCCTTATTTTATACAATTAGGTGAAAATCTCTCTTTCTTGCTTCATTTATTTACTGTACACTGAGTGCATGGTGTTCACTATGGTAGGTTCTGCCTAATCTCTTGCCTTTTACCTTTCTTACCTCTTGTCTTACTCTAAACTTACCCTCCACTCCAGTCGAACTGGAACATTCACTGTTGTGTGGCAGACCTGGGTCCAGAACAACACAGATGGCCTAACTTCCAGGTCAGTGCTCTTTCCCCTACACCACGATCCCATATTCAGGTTTAAGTCTGTTCAATCTGTATATTTATGGACATTGTAATAAATTAACTAAACAAAATTCAACTAGTACAACTTATTGTGGTATTTTTGTATTTCTTGTTGCTTTTCAGGCTATTTGTCTTGTGAGTTAGAAATTTAAACCAAGCATTACCTCTAGGGAGAGCAGAAGTTTGGGGAGGCTTTCTGGGATGTAAAGTCTGCAAGTGAATTTATCATCATCAACTTTTTTTCAATCTTCACAGCCACAAGGGCAACTAGGAATAAAACTTCAAGCTTTAGTCTTGTTCTCCATGAAAGCTGAGGGACTGATTGCCTATGGAATTTGATTCCAGAGTGCTGTGAACATCCTGCATCTAAATAAATCTACTCCCATCTGCTGGTGATTGCCTGAACATCCAGTCAAAGTTGAATCACACCAAAACAAAACAAAACAAAACAAAACAACATATTTGGAAGTAGGCAAACCTGGAAACAGGGATTCTAGTTTGGGCCTCTACTGTTATTTGACCACAGGCCATCCCTTTTCCTTCTCTGGGCCTCAGTTTCCCTATATTACAATCCAGATGGTTGAACAAAATGACCTGGAATGGCTCTTCCATTTTTATCAACCAAGGATTGTCTCTAGACAATAGGATCCACTTCTGTATCTGATAGTGACATATGGATCCCACCATCCTTTTTTATTTATGCACCCATGTGGAAAGGAGAGCATTTGCTGCAATGGCAAGGAAAAGAGGGGATAAGGTGTGAGGGTGCTCTGCTCTTAAAAGAAGGCAGGGAACTATGAGACACATTATTTAAAAGTTTGATTCTAAAATGGTTAAGAAAGCAGGGATAAAGAGTTAAATTACCCTTAGCTGTGTGAAACACTCAGCCAACCAGTCAACTGAAGGTTTGCTGGGCACAAGCAATTCCAACCCACTTCACCAAATACTGAGGGAAAGTGGAAGAGGGCCGTATTTCTGTGTGAACGTTCTAGCTAACCAAGAGTGACCTTGAATTTCATTTTCATTGCAACCCTTCTCAATGGCATGCCTTAGGAAGTTCAGTGTTTGTGAATGTGACTGAGGTCTATTTGTTGATTGCCCATCTGGGCCATGGGCTTGAGGGACGTCTTTCTGAACTTGTCATGCGTCAAAGATAGGAAAGACAGAGGGGATTAAGTGGCAAAATTTCCTTATCCTCTGACATCCTTTCGTTTCATAGGACAGTGTTTGAGGTAGTAGGAAGAATAAGAGCCCTCTAGTCAAAATTTCAGGTTTTTCCATGTGACGGGGCCAGAATGCAAAAGCATTGAAGTGGACTGCTCTTCAAAGGCTAACTCCCTTCAACATCTGAAATACTGGCCTTTGCTTTCTTTCCCCTTCCAAGGTGTCAGCCCTGGACCCTCACTTCAACTCTGTATGCCCTGGCTATGGGACAGAGTCACGTCTCAGAGTGATCCAGGTTATCCAGATTGGTGAACGCTTCCTGTTCCCTGAGCTTTGTCCCAGGGACCTGAACTTGGTATCAACAGCACGCTGAGATACTAAAGTCTTTAAGAAAAGTCTTGGGCTCCTGGAATCCAATTTCCAGCCTGATGTAATCCAATTTCCAATCCTGCATGGTCAGAGCTCTGTCATAAAACCCACCTGTGATCCCCTTCCACCCCACTAAGAAGGAAAGCACGTGAGATTATGTGGGTCAAGGGTTTGGGAATGAGCATCAGACATTTTCTGATGTCCAAATGTGTCCAGCTCTTTCAGAATGCAAATTCAGTCAAGGCATTCAAATCACCTCACTCCAGCCACCGCAAAAAAACAGCAAAAACAACAACTACAAACAAACTCTGAGTACACGCTATTCCAAAAGAAACGTACACTTTGCATTTTTGCAGATAGGAAGAGCAAGACCCACTGGGTGCCCAAAGTCAAGGATCTGTGTCCCGTTCCCAGCAGCCGGATCCCGTCCTCCTCTCCCGGCCTGGCCCCGCCCCTGTCTGTGTCTGAAGCTGGCCGGGGGACAACTGCAGAGGCCTGAAGGGGCGGGGGGGGCCGGGCTGCGCGCGGGGTGAGGGCGGAGGCGTCAGCGCGCGCCTTTTTGTGCGGATACAGGCCCCCACTGGATTGGTTCGGTCAGTGTTGCCGTCGGAGTGGGCGGAGCCAGCTGGAATCCAGGCTCGGAGTCCAGTCGCAACCAGGAGCGGTTGCAGACGGAGCGCACTTCGCAGCGGCGGGTTGCTTCCCGGGGCTGCTGCGTCGAGCAGAGCTGTTGGGGGCTGCTCCTCCTGGGCTCTGGGCTCTCGCTCAACCCCCGCGCTCCTTGCTTCCCATACACTCGCTACTGTCTCCTTAGAGACTCCTAGCGACCCCCAGCTCCCTCTGGCCCCGCACTGCCTCCACCCCGTCCCTTTCCCCAGCTGTGAACTGCCGTCTCTCGCGCCTTCCAGCCCCGAGCTGCGCGGTCATGGGTATGAGAGGGATGCTGCGAGTCACCGTGTTCCTGCTACTCATCAGGACCTGGCTCGCGGAGGGCAACGACCCCAGTCCCACCCCAAAATTCCACTTCGAGCTCTCCCCCACTGTGCCCGAAGTCATCTTGAACCTCTTCGACTGGTAAGCGGGTGCCGCCAGCCTGGGCATGGCGGAGACAGGGACCGGCGGGCCACCTCGGGCCTCTTGGACGGAGCGGGCTGGGGTATCTTGAACCCAGCTCGCTGCCGAGTCATGGCGCGCGGGTCCTGCCCGTCCGGTCCCTGGAGGGAGATGGGATGGAAGTGGGGGCGACCGGTAGAGATAGAGCTCTGTGCTTCAGCCCACCTGTTACCGTGGCGCCTGACAGAGCCCCGTGTGTGCCCTAACTGCAGCCACGGGCGGAGGAGGGGGGGGGGGGGAAACCATGCCCTCAACCCAGGGTCTGCCATCCACCCTCGGGACTAAGGCACTGGGCAGGTTTTCCGAGTCATTTCCACTGGCACCTGGGGACTGGGAGGGGGAGCAGTACAGGGTGATGGACAACTCACAAAACATAGACAGTACAGACACCTGTTTGAGTCCGGATTTTAATCTGTTCCCTGAGGCGCGTGCGTGTGTTTGTATGTGTGTTGAACGGTGAGGGACCTTTTCCAATGCTGCAGATAGAAATTATTGACTCAACCTCATCGGAGCCCAGACAGTGGGATCAGTAGCTGCGTAACCGTATAAGCCTGTGTGGCCTGAGATGGGTGTGCTTTTGTACTTAGTCCTGTGAAAACATTTGAAGATTCAGGGTTTGTTTTTTGTTTTTTTTTTCTGTTTGATTTCAAGTTTGTTTGGGTCTGCAAATATCTGAAGAGATATTAAACAGTCAGTCTTTACATGTAGATCACACAGAAATGTGTGTTTGCAGTGGCCATGGATCCTGCGCTCTGGCATATGGGTAATGTGTGGGACTAAACAGGCGGGAATGCATTGCTTTAATTCGGGAATAATGCATGTGTACACTTTGGAGTAATGCAAAATGAAATTCTGTAATTAAAGATGATTAGAAATGATTTTTTTTAATGACAAACCAGAAATGAACATGTATTCAGAAAAAAAGGTGGGGGGGATAGTTGGGCAAGGTTCCAGCAGACAGCCCTGCAGTGTCCTCAACCCAACATACCAGACTGCGCTAGTGAACTCTCTCTCTCTCTCTCTCTCTCTCTCTCTCACACACACACACACACACACACACGTCCACATGTATGCGCGTGCGCGCACACACACACACACACAGATTTGCAGGGGCTGACGTTCCCTGGTGGATGTGTCAGAGATCCTAAAAATTGTAGTGAAGCCCAGGGCCTAGTCTCATTCACAAACCCCTTTTCTGGAAAGAGCCCTACTGAAGGTGTAGGTGAATCAGATGAACCTCAGAGACTTCTAGAAAGGCCAGCTGTCTGCAAGGCTGAGCTGGATCCACTTAACATGGGCTCACTCAAAACACGTCTAGGCTGGAAGCATATGCTTAGCTATAGAGATGTCTGCTCTCAGAATACATGTCTTTTGGAGGACAGCCCTTGAACCCCCAAAATCTAAACAGTTTGGTTGGGTGAGGGTCTTAAATCTCTGCTACATGAGCAGAGTTCTCTCTCTCTGTCTCTCTCTTTCTCTCCCTCCCTCTCTCTCTCTCTCCCTCTGTCATGTGCCATATATCAAGTCTTAAAAACAGAGTTGTATAAACACAAGATTTACATAGATGTAACCACAAAATGCCTGGTCCTAGCCCAGGTAGGGGAAATGTCGCTGAGGCTCAGAGGGGTCACTGAGGGTGCAATATGACCTTTCCTGAGCCAGTCAGGTGCCCCTGGAAGGACTTTCACCAACCTGGAAAGCTTCATCCAGGCTGATGGCAAGGTGGGCCTTCTTAAGGGGCTGAAGTAATGTGTTTATCCCAGGTCCGGAACTTGCCCATTCCCTCCCTTCTCTGCCTCCCCTACTGTCTCCTCTAGTCATGCCCTGCTCCTCCCCAATCTTGCCTGGTAACAAGTATCCAGTCTTTGTGCCCCATTCTCTGGATAAAAGCGGAAGGGGGGGAGGGGGAAAAGAGGAGTCTGCGTCACTGCTGCGCTTCTGGCTGACTCACTCTAGGGAGGGAGAGGAGTGGGGAGAAACGTGTACATGTATGACTGTACATGTCTGCATGTGTACAGGAGAAAAGAAGGCCCTGACAAGTTGACATCTGGGGTGCTCTTTGCTGTTTGTCCTCTGAGAAGCAATGTGGCATTTACTGATGACCAGCATTTACTGATGATTTCTCTGTTTCAGCAAAAATTGTGCAAATGAAGCTGTGGTTCACAAGATTTTGGACAGGGTGCTGTCGAGATATGATGTCCGTCTGAGGCCAAATTTTGGAGGTAAGACACAACCAGATACTAGAAGCCTTTGTGTGACATGGAATAGAGCTGAGATGGATGCAACAAGACAGCTCCACTCAGTACTGCTGCCCATTGGCACTCCCCAGGCTCAACACTTTTGCCTCTCCAGACCCCACATTCCTGACTGTGGGAGACCTTCAGCTGAGCACTTTCAGGGCCCCAACACCCAGGCCTTCTGCTCTGCTCTTCCACTTCTCTGCCTTCTTATGCAAGGGGCCTTTCTGCCCCTTCCCTTATAACAGCCTGAAGTGCACTCCCGGGTGTGGCTGGAGAAGCAGTAACTAAGAAATGGACTGTGCACTAGAGTTTTCTGCTACATTCGTGGGGAGGGCACACATTCTTCTACTTGAGCACACATTCTTTGCACTTTGGACAGTTGCCCCATTCAGCTAGTTCAAAACTAAGGTCATGGTCTTCTCTGTCTAGTTTACTTTACCCACCGGGGTCCCAGGCACTTCCACCTCTGCCACCCCTTACCAAAGCCTTTAGCTTCCACCAAGTTCATTTTCATTCAACACATTCAAGTCGGTGTGATCTTTATAAATCCAGCCTGATCACCTCTCAGAGTTTTGATGGCTTTATTTAACTGCCAAATATAACCCTTAGCCTCGCACTCAGACCTCAAGCACAAAGATGAGAAATGACAAGGGAACTGAAACACAAAGCCAATATATAAGTTTCTCCTCTAATTCCTGCCTAGCCCCCACCCTTGGAAAGGGTGACTGGGCTCAATCACACAGCTTTAGGGGACAGGCATTCTAGTCCAACCCCACAGAAAAGGAGTAGCATTCTCCAGGGACCACCCGAGAAACCTAGACCAAGGACAGACAAAAGGAAGGGGAGTTAGTCAGTAAATAAGAGTTAGTCACATTTCAGCTCAAAGGAAACAGAAAGCTAAAAATCAGAGTGGCTGAGTGGAAGAAAGCCCTCCACTTCCTGCAGGTGGTAGACCTAGACACCTACTCTAAGGGGTTAATGAATGCTAATGATTCACATTTGTACATATGAATAGAAGTCTTCCAAAAACACAATGCCTCCACTCTGAAGGGCCCACAGCTAGGAAGTGTACATTGTAGTAGACCAGTAACAGAATTCTGGGGGTGCTGTGATTTGCTGGGAAAGCCACCTGGAAAACCAAGGCCCCAGGCTTTGGAAGTGGGACATTTAACTGGTGTTGCTTTTGCTGTGTTGCTCCCTCTGAGTCTCAGGACAGAAGGTGCAGTCCTGGATCTAAGTAAGGTGAGTGTGCACTGGGCATTAGAAAGCTGGAGTGGAGAGGGCAGAAGTCAGGCTCTTTCAGTGTGGACATTCAGATGCTAGAGCACAGCCAGCACTCTTGAGTGACACTGGTTTTTGAACAGCTGCACCAAGCGCTGGTGGCTGTCAAGGGAGTAGCTACTACACTTTCTCCTTTCCTCATTTTCGTGTTTCTCAGCAAAGGCTACCCAACAGCCATTCATGTACACCAAGCACACCCTTCCCACTGTTTCAGATTGCCATCCCTGCAAGCATCCAGCATCAGGGGGAGGGAGCCGGGGCAAGGACCACCCTCTGGGGATTATCTGGTGTGGCTGGTCCAGTCTCTCCAAGGCACCGCACCAGTGTCTTTTGAGCTAACTCAAATTTGTTTACACCTGATTCCTAACCTGAGTACACTAAGTGTTATGCCCAGAATTCGTGATCCCCAAAGACCACTAGGGAGCCGAGTCCGATGCAAAAGCAAAGAGCCTTTATTCGAGCTAGCTCGAGCTCAATCCCCTACCTGCACCGACGCAGCAGTGAGATACCAGGGAAAGAGAGCGAGTTTCAAAAGGACAAAGGTTTTATTGGGGCCTGGGGGCAGGTGGTGAGGTAATGGCTATGGCCTCAGCCGATTGGCTGGGGAAGGGTCGACTCCTGTTAGGCAGGTGAGGGGGGGGGTTACTCAAGGGGAGGAGGTGTGGTCAAGGTGAAGGACACAGAACAAGATGGAGTCGGCTGGAGTAGGCCCGCCCTTTCATTCCCCCCTTGTCATGTAGCTTAGGGACCCAATCATGGGACCGGCTGCATTTATGGTGACAAGGGGAACAGAGTTTGGAGGTTTACGCAAAGTTCTGGGAACCAAGTGTCCCTGGGGTGGCTCTGGGACGTCTGATTAAGTATTGTCCCCGAGCTGGTGTCTATGATCTGCCAGGTGATGTTTTGGGGGGTGTGGGGACTCCCGGCAGCATGAGCAATGACAAGCAGAGTTAACAGAGTTACCAATATTAGGTAGGTCAAATGCGCTGTAGCTTGAGCTTGAGCGGGTTGTGTTGGTCCCGACTGATGGCCCATCGCGTGACAACGTCCTTCCGGATCGAGGAGGGGTCCGCTGGCTGAGCGTGGGTGTGATGGACCCAGGTCGCGATGCCGTCTACCTTGAGAGCGGTGGGGGTTGTCAACACCACGATGTAGGGTCCCTTCCAGCGCGGCTCGAGGGTCTCTCGGTGGTGCCTCTTGATGTAGACCCAGTCTCCTGGCCTGTACTGATGAGGTGTCGGGATCGGGCCAGCCTCGTAGATGGCACGGAGGTGCGGTCAAATGTCCTCGTGCGCCCTCTGG
Organism: Acinonyx jubatus; assembly: GCF_027475565.1. NCBI lineage: Eukaryota > Metazoa > Chordata > Mammalia > Carnivora > Felidae > Acinonyx > Acinonyx jubatus. The sequence continues at coordinate 121,840,376 of NC_069389.1, forward strand.
AGCCCGCTCAAGGAAAGAAAAAGTTCTTGATCTTTAAACTCAGCAATAAATTCAGCTCGAAGGCTGGGAATAACAGGGGGTGGCCTGCCAAACATGATCTCATAGGGAGTAAAACCCAGAGTGTAAGAGTGTTTCTAACCCGGTAAAGGGCGTACGGTAGGAGAGTCACCCAGTCCCCGCCAGTCTCCATGGTTAATTTGGTAAGGGTCTCTTTTAGGGTTCTATTCATTCTTTCTACCTGTCCTGAGCTCTGGGGCCTATAAGCACAATGTAATTTCCAGTTTGCCCCCACCGCCTTGGCTACTGCCTGTGTTACCTGCGAGATAAAAGCTGGTCCCTTGTCTGATCCTACCATGGCAGGAAAACCATACCTGAGTAAGATGTCTTCTAGTAGCTTCTTAGCCACCGTCTGAGCCGTTTCATGCTTGGTTGGGTAGGCCTCCACCCAGCCAGAGAAGGTGTCTGTAAATACCAGGTCCTCGTGTAGAGCCTCGTCGAAGATGGTGGGTGAATTTTTGAATCCCTGAGGTAGCCGTGTCCAGGTGAGTTGCCCACTGGAGCCCTCCTCCGGATCATGCCACTCAAAGGCGAACAAGGGTTGGCTCTGGGGTGCCAGCGGCAGACTGAAGAAGGCGTCCTTTAAATCTAGTACAGTATACCAGACCCTGGAGGGCGCCAAGGAGCTCAAGAGAGTATATGGGTTGGGAACAGTTGGGTGTATGTCCACGACCCTCTTATTTACTTCCCGGAGGTCTTGTACCGGTCGGTAGTCATTTGTGTGAGGCTTTTTGACCGGCAGTAAGGGCGTGTTCCAGGCAGACTGTCAAGGAACTAGTACCCCTAGGCTTCGTAGTCTCCGGATGTGTGGCTGGATCCCCTTCCCGGCCTCCTGAGACATGGGGTATTGTTTGATCCTTACCGGACTCTCTCCTGGCTTGAGCTCTACCAGGACTGGGTTCCTGTGAGCGGCTAGTCCCATCCCCCCTGTCTCTGCCCAAACCGAGGGGAATTCTCGTAGCCATCTGTCTATATTATCCTCTCTCGGGAGCGCCTCCTGGTGGAGGAGGTATTCATCCTCCAGTTTCATGGTCAGGACCTGGATGGGGTGGCCCTTGCCATCGGTGACCTGAGGCCCCCCCTTGTCTGAAAGTTATCTGAGCTCCAATCTTGGTCAGTAAGTCCCGTCCTAACAGCGGGTAGGGGCGTTCTGGTATTACCATAAAGGAGTGGGATACCCGGCCCGTTCCCAAATCGACTGTTCTTCGGGTAGTCCATGAATACTGGCTCATACCAGTTGCCCCTTGTACCCAGGACTTCTTGCTGGCTAGTTTTCCTTGTGGGGTGCGGAGGACCGAATGTTGTGCTCCGGTGTTGACAAGGAAGTCAATAGGGGTCCCCTCCACTTTAAGAGTTACCCTGGGTTCGGGGAGAGGGTCCGAACCCTGACTCCCCTAATCACTTAGTTCATCCAGCTCTAGGACTTTTACTCGATCAGTTTTGCTTCCCTTCCCGCCAGCTCTTTTTGGATAATCTCGGGCCCAATGCCCTATCTCCTTGCAGTATGCGCACTGATCCTTCTGCAGCCTCTGCTTCCCCACCTTGGTGCTTTTACCTTTTCTTGTGTCGTCTGCCAGCTGCCGGAGACGGCGGTCTCGTTCCTCGGGGAAGTCAGCAGTGATAGCTAGTAGTATTCTGGCCAGGTCTCGAGTCTGCTTACTGCTGGCAGCCGCCATGGCGCGAGCCTGCTTGTCCTCAGGAGGCTCCCGGTTATTATACACCTTTTCGGCTACCACCAGTAAGTCCTGCAGACTTTTTTCTCCTAGTCTATCTATTTTCTGTAATTTTTTCCTAATGTCTATGGCCGATTGGTTTACAAAGGCCATGAGAACAGCTGCCTTGCTTTCCGGAGCCTCTGGATCCATGGGGGTGTAGGTACGGAATGCCTCCATGATCCGTTCTAAAAAGGCAGCCGGAGATTCATCTTTTCCCTGTTGTACATTTCCTACCTTGGCCAAATTGGTTGGCTTTCTAGCAGCCATTCGGAGACCCCCCATTAGAGTCTGGCGGTAGACCCGGAGCCTCTCCTTACCTTCTGCCGTGTTGAAATCCCACTGGGGCCGAGTTAAGGGGAAGGAGGCATCTATCTGAGCCTGGTTGGTGGTGGGATTCCTGTCTGCGCCTGGAACTAGTTTTCGGGCCCCACTGAGGATTCTTTCTCTTTCTTCAGTCGTGAACAGGACCTGTAAAAGCTGCTGGCAATCATCCCACGTGGGCTGATGGGTAAAAAGAACAGAGTCTAATAAATCAATAAGCCCTGCCGGTTTCTCGGAAAACTTAGGATTCTGAGCTTTCCAATTGTAGAGGTCACTAGTGGCGAAAGGCCAATAGTGATGGGGCTGATTCCCCTCCGCGTCTGGGGGTCCGGTGGCTCGCAGGGGCAGAATAGTGGAGTCGGCGGCGGAGGCGGATTGCCCCCTCTGAGCCCTTTGTCTGGTAAAGGGCGGGCTTCCCCCTGGAGCGTTTCCGCCTCCCGCTCTCGGAACAGCGTCTGCCTCCCCCCGAGGGGGAGGATGGTGTTCTTCCGGCATCCTAGAGGGGTTATACAGGGGAGGAAAAATTAATTCTTCTTCAGTACCCCCCTGTAGGACAGGGTAGAGGGGTGCTGAAGGCTGGGTAAGACTTTTCCTCTTCTCTGTCTCCTGCAAAGCAAGAATGGGTTTTGGCTCCGGAGGGAGCAGGGTTAGGAAGGGCTTAAGCCAAGAGGGTGGGTCTTCTACAAGGTCCTGCCAAGTGATAATGTAAGGGAGCTGATCAAGATGGCCCGCCTTAGGCTGAGAGACGATACTCCTGACTCGGTGGATGGTAGGGAGGTCGAAGGTCCCCTCGGGTGGCCATCCGACATTGAAAGTTGGCCACTCGCTGGAACAAAAAAACTGCAACCGACCCTTTCGGACTTCCACACTGAGGTTGTTAGCTCTTCCCCTCACATCCTTAAAGTGATCAATCATAATACTTAGAGGAGTAGTCTGAGTCTGTCCCATAACGTCCGTCCAGCAAGTCCACAGAACAAAACAGAGAAACACAAAAACAGACAAACAGAGGGCCCCTAGAAAGTCTTCCAACTCCATGGAAGCAAAACTGCAAGCTAGCTTAGACCTTTGAGGGGATTCCATGTCCCTCCAAAACCGATGAGGGGATTCCACGTCCCTCCAAAACCGATGAGGGGATTCCACGTCCCTCCAAAGACGACGGCCTCACGCCGACCAGCGGGAGCGACCCGCCTCGTCTCAGACCTTTGAGGGGATTCCACGTCCCTCCAGAAGGGAGAATCGGAACGTCTTCCGAAACTCCCGGCCCGTGGTCCTCCAGTGCGTACACTTAGACCGCGTCGGGCACTACCAGAATTCCAGAAATGAGCTCACACAGAAAAGACAGAACAAACAGACACTAACCGTGGCCAGTCAGGCTCTCCGGGTCGGGGTCCCTCGGGGTTCTTGGGGATCCCGGGCCGAGCCCCCAAATGTTATGCCCAGAATTCGTGATCCCCAAAGACCACTAGGGAGCCGAGTCCGATGCAAAAGCAAAGAGCCTTTATTCGAGCTAGCTCGAGCTCAATCCCCTACCTGCACCGACGCAGCAGTGAGATACCAGGGAAAGAGAGCGAGTTTCAAAAGGACAAAGGTTTTATTGGGGCCTGGGGGCAGTTGGTGAGGTAATGGCTATGGCCTCAGCCGATTGGCTGGGGAAGGGTCCTGGGGAAGGGTCGAGTCCTGTTAGGCAGGTGAGGGGGGGGGTTACTCAAGGGGAGGAGGTGTGGTCAAGGTGAAGGACACAGAACAAGATGGAGTCGGCTGGCGTAGGCCCGCCCTTTCATAAGCTTTATAGGCACGTACACCTGGGGTGTATGAGGAAAGATGGGTCCTTGATTTGACCAAACAGTAGATGAAGGTGGGAGAGCAAGGACAATGCAGGACCTTCTAGAATTTAGAGAGAAGAAGGCACTACAGGCTCAGTCTGGAACTGTTATATAGGGTAGGGAGGGGGTTGCCAATCAATGAGACACTGGGTCCAGGGTTTCACCTTTGCGGTAACCCAGGACTCCCTGTAATGCTTCCCACTAGACACAGAATCAAATTCCCCTCTGTGTCTGAAGTGATACAGAGATTCAAGGACAGACACACACACATACACACCCCCCACATGCAGAGGCCTCACCTAACTGTGGTCAGGTTCAGTGGGTCAGTAATGAGGCTGTGGGAGCCTTATTACTTCCTTGAGAGGAGGAGGAGAAGGAAGAGCCAGGGGAAGTTAACAAAGCTGCTTCTTTCTGGGCAAGAGAAGTGGGATTCTACAGTATTGCAAAAGGCAGGTCCCTGAGGACTTCACCTAGTTCCTCACCTGGCACAATGTAGGCACAGAGTGAAGGAATGAGTGGGACATCTTCATCATTCTTCCATTTATCTGCTTTTCCTCCGGTATTCTGATGGCTGCTAGGGAGGACAAGGACTTGGGGTAGCAAAATTTCCAAGAGGGAGGAAGTGGTTAACCCCTCTCTGCCTTCCTGAGCCCATCAGGAAGGAATATGGAGCTGAGGCCATCACCACAGAGATAGCATTTACACACCTTATCTGGAAACTTTTTGTTTCCCTCCATGGGATACCTTGGCTAATCTCTCATAAGGTGTCCCCTCTAGGTGAGTAAATTAGAAAACAGTTCCAGGTTTCCTTCCTCCAGGCTACATCCCCAGGCCAGGACTTATGGACTACATTTCAGCTCCCAGTTGACCCTTGCACAGGACTATGTCTTGGCCCTTTAGGGTTCAGGTCCCCCAGAATTCCACTGGAAGGGATGGGGCTGCCTGATTGGCACAAAATGGTGTAAGATGAGAAGCCTGACCCAAGAGTGAGGTGTCAGGGGATGGATGGCCCCTCTAGGACTAGTTGCCTGCTTAACACACTTTCCACTCTCTAAAGGCATGTAAGGAGCCTGACAACCTATAATAAAGAACTACATTTCTAGAGACCTCTATCACTACATACAGTGCTGGGGATCATTCACAATAGCCCTAAATTCTGGAGTCTGGGCTGTGGCCTCTCAGAAAGGCCCATTTACTTCTCAGCTGCCATTCATATGCTGATGCCCAATCCCAGGTCACTGAAGCATTGGGATAAGATAAGCCTTTTCCCTCTTTTCTGCTCAGCTTCTGGGTCATCAGCCTGCAGTGAAGCCAGCAGGTAAATTGCAAGTGTCACACATGTACCCATAGCAGCAGTGCGGTGTAATACATATAGAATAATGGCTTAGCTGTGGAGCCAGGTGAAGACAGCTTTGAGCCAATAGGAAACAGCAAAAAGTGTTTTTCCACAGCACTTTATAGTTTACTACATATTTTCACATCCATTATCACATTTGAATGGGCAGTGCTAACACCTAGGCCCAAAAAAGAAAGCAGGAGGCAGAAATACACTCATACAGACACACATTGAAACACACATATCAACATACACAGACATCCTCACACATGCACTCACAGGAATAAACTCACAAGTTCATTCACTCATAAGTTCAGTATACATGCTTACCTGCACTCACATATTTACACGTGTGCACACATCTGTGTACATACAAAACATGCTTACACATTCACGTACACACATGAACATATTCTCACAAACACACTCAAAAATCTATTCACACACATAAATTCATATGCCTCTGCTCCCACATTCACTCATACTTGCATACAAACATGCTCCCATGTACAGACACTGCCAAATTCACTCACACACATAGAAACATGCACACACACACATGCTTGGATATTCACACACATGGACATACACACATTAACATGTTCACATATTCATCCATACACATAAATAACTCTTATTCGTCCACATACAAAAAATGCTTGCATACACTGATGTGCACGTGCGTACACATGCACATTAACATGATTGCATGCAAACAGGCTCATGCATTCACCCACACATGAGGTGCTTATACACATGAACATGCTCACATATTTACCAATTCACACAAACAGGCTCACACATTAAGGCACATCCATATCCACATGCACAGATATATTCACACATTCACTTATACCTGCACAATGACACACTAACATATGTGAATATGTTCATGGATTCACTTGCACATCAGCATGGTCACACATTCAATTACACACCAGGACACTCATGTATGCTCATATTCAATCACACACAAACATGCTCACACATCCACTCAAGCACATAAATGTGCTTACATAGACTCATATCCCCACATGTATAAGTATGATGAGTGTGAGAATATAAGTGTGATCACTAATCACACTTAAAACTTGCATACAAATAAGGTCACATATGCAAACAACTCACATATTACACAACAAGCATGCTCATGCACAATGACACAGACACATACAGTCACACACTCAGAAGTTCACTTACCTTCCTAAACATTCACTCACACAAACACATTCAATTACACATTCCCTCACACATGCACTTAACATGCCCACACACAGACTGACACATGAGCATATTCATACACACAGACACATCCATCCAACACACAAACATTCACATACACTCATGTAAACACAACTTTAACACACAAACATGAGCATGCATTTACTCACACATGGACATGCTTATGAATACATTACATTCACATATAAATACAAATACATTCACATGTGAACAGACTCAGACAACCCACATGTTTACTCCCACACAATACACTTCAATACATACACGTTCACATATTTGCTACCTCACAAACACACATAGACTCACACATTCACCCACACTTACATATGAATGCACTCATATTTATAGACATACTCACACATTTACTCCCACAAAACACTTGAATATTTCAATATTTATACATGCAGACATGGTCACATCCACTCATGTACATGTTCACACATTTACTCACACACAAACATGCTCATATACATGAAAACACCAATTCACTCACACACATGAATGTACTCATACATTAACATGCTAACATATATGAACATAGAAATTTGCTCACACACACAAATATATACATGTTCACACATTCACTTGCACATGAGCACATTCATACACTCCCACACATCAACCTGCCTACATGCTTGCATGTGCTTACACACTTACTTACATGCAGCATATACAAGCATACAGACATGCTCATGCATTCACTCACACATGAACACACAAATTCACTTATAGGCATGGACATGCTCACATACATATACTCACACATTTACACACACAAGTAAGTTCACAAATACACCTATGTTCACACATTCCCTTGCACATTAACAAGCTCACATACACTCATACAGTCACACATTCACTCACTCATAGTTGCACACTCAAACACACATTCAAATTCATTTGCATATGAACACACATTTACTGACACACAACACACTTAAGCACACAAATGGCTTACAGGCAGACATCCTCAACACTCTCGTGTATATACACTGGCATAGTCACCTGCACGTGAACACAATTACAGATTTGCTCATGTATGTGAATATGCTCACATACACTCATGTGCACAACTCACACATTCATTAACACAAAGACACATACTAACTCACATATGGACACACTCACATGCACTCACACAAATATGTTCATACACACCACAAATCTTAGCTCTGTTTTTGGGCTCATTGCTCTTGAATTTTTATCAGAAAACCATTTGGAAAAAGAGTGCTTCATCTCCGTATTTTCTCTTTATCTTACCATGACCCCTTCCCTTCATCATATCATGGGCGAGGCCCAGCTGTAAGAGCTTAGCTCGTGTTAATTATGAGATCAGTGCTATCATTATCCCTATTTTACCCATGAGGAAACTTGCACTCAGAGAGATTAGGTAACCTTTTTTTTGGTAATTTTTATTTAAATCCCAGTATAGTTAACATACAGTGTAATATTAGTTTCAGGTGTACAATCTAGTGATTCAACATTTCTATACATCACCCAGTGCTCATCTCAACAAGTGCACTCCATAGTCTCCATCACCTATTTTCCCCCTCCTCTCTGGTAATCATCACTGTGTTCTCTAGAGTTAAGAGACTGTTTCTTGGTTTTCCTCTATTCCTCTTTTTTCCCTTTGCTCATTTGTTTCTTAAATTCCGCATATGGGTGAAATCATATGGTATTTGTCTTTCTGTGACTGACTTATTTTGCTTAGCATAGTACTCTAGCTCCATCCATGTTATTGAAAATGGCAAGATTTCATTCGTTTTTTTATGGCTGAGTAATATTCCTGTGTGTGTGTGTGTGTGTGTGTGCATGCGCACGCGTGTGTGTGTGTGTGTGTGGTTATGTTTTATAAACAATCTCATTTAATATGGCAATTCATATATATATATGAAAATTTATTCTGGCATCATACTTGCCTCTGTAAAAAGTGGGTCATCAGTGAAGAACTCTGACAAATACGTTAAGATATAAAAACCTATCAGTGCCTTGAGAAAGTGACTTAGCACCTATATATACATTTGGGTGTGTATGTATACTGTATCTTCTTTATCCATTTATCAGTCAGTGGACACTTGGGATGTTTCCATAGTTTGGCTACTACAGATAATGCTGCTGTAGACATTGAGGCACATATATCCCTTCAAATTAGTATTTTTGTATTCTTTGGGTAAATACCTAGTAGTGCAGTTGCTGGATCATAGGGCAGTTCTATTTGTAACTTTTTGAGGAACATCAGCCACTCTGGAAAACAGTATGGAGGTTAGGAAACTTATTCAGGGTCACACAGCTAGTAAGTGTCAAGATGGGGTCCAAACCCAGGCAGTCTTGCTCCTGAGTGCATGCTTTATCATACCCTGCATGTAATAGTGTCTTCCCATTTGTAGGTGCCCCTGTGCCTGTGGGAGTATCTATCTATGTCTCCAGTATTGAACAGATCTCAGAAATGACTATGGTAAGTGTGTCACCTTCAGCCATGGGCCTGGGGACAAGGGACATGTGGCAAGGAGCAGAGTCATAAGCCAACTCCAATTGTTCTGACTCACAACAGAGCCCACATAGATGAACATGGTAGGTTTTGTAAACTATAGCCACTGGAACAAAAAATAAATAAACCCAAATGGATTATAGACCTAATAGCGAAAGGCTTATGAAGTTTTTAAAAGATAATATAGAATACTGTGTTTGTGTCTTTGTGGTAGGACTTGTTTAAAAAGACATAGAGGGGCCCCTGGGTGGCTCAGTCAGTTGAGCGCCCAGTTCTTGATGTCAGCTCAGGTCATGATATTGCAGTTTCTGAGTTTGAGCCCTGCATCTGAGTCTGTGCTTATAGCACAGTGCTTGGGATTCTCTGTCTCCTCTCTCTTTGCCCCTCCCCTGCTCACACATGCTCTCTCTCTCAAAAATAAAGTTTTTTTTTAAAAAAGTTACACAGCCCTTTAAAAAAAAATAAATAAAAAGACATAGAAAGCAGAAAGCATAAAACCATAAAAATAAATACTGGTAATTTCAACTATTTTAAATTCTATCTAGCCAAAACTTCTGGAATTTCTGTTTTGCGAAACAGACAAAACCAGTATAACAAGTGTAAAAGGATAAGTCAGAGTGGACTGAGATATCTGCAACACAAAGAACTGATATTGAAAGTATACATAATTCCTGTGAATTAATAAGAATATTTTGAAAATGATAGAAAAATGACTAGAGGAGTGCCTGGGTGGCTCAGTTGGTTGAGCACCTGATTCAGCTCAGGCCACCATTCCTGGTTCATGGGTTTGAGTTGCACATCTCTCCCCATCTCTGTCCCCTCTCTCTCTCTGTCCCTCCCCCGCTCACGTGTGTGTTCTTTCTCTCTCTCTCTCTCCTCTCTCTCTCTCAAAAATAAATCAACATTTAAAAAAGAAAAAATGATTAGAAAATTTGTGAGAAAACCAACTAGCAAATATGTGAAAACATACTTGACTTTATTATTAGTCAGTGAAATGCAAACTAAGACCAGAGCAAGAATCCATCACATACCCACCAGATTGGCAAAAGTCAAAAGTCAGACCATACCAGGCAGGAGCTGGCCAGGCAGGAGCATTGAGAAATCTCATCTGTCCTCAGTGTGGGTGTAAACTTGAACTTTCACTTCATAATTCTTATTTCATGTTGATTTGGGTATGTATCATGTGTTCACACAGTGGTGTATATGTAGTATATTCGTATGAACAAATTTTATTAACAGACATCAACTTTAATGAATCTCACAAATATAATACCATACAGTGTAATTCCATTTGGAAAAAAAATTTTTTTTAAATGGGTCCAAGCAATGTTTCCTAGAAATAGACACATAGACAACAGAATTCTAACAAACAGCAACAGAACTATTATCATTAAGATCTAAGATAATGGATACTGCTGGGAGGTAGGTGTGGGAAATATGTTCTAGAAGGAACACATTGAAACTTAAAGTTATTGGTAATGTTTCATTTCTTAACCTGGATTTTAATTACATGAATTTCAGTTATTCTTTTTTTTTGAAGTTCATTTTTAACATTTAACATTCTTACATATTTTAGTACTCATCTACATTTGTGATATATTTCATACACCTTCATGCACACACACACACTGTGAGGATGGAGAGGAGGACAACCTCACTTACAGCTGGGATTCACCTTTCTCTCCCCAGGACTATACGATCACAATGTTTTTTCATCAGACCTGGAAAGATCCACGTTTAGCATACTATGAAACCAACCTGAACTTGACCCTGGACTATCGGATGCTAGAGAAGTTGTGGGTCCCTGACTGCTACTTTTTAAATAGCAAGGATGCTTTTGTGCATGATGTGACTGTGGAAAATCGTGTGTTTCAGCTTCATCCAGATGGAACAGTGCGGTATGGCATCCGGTGAGTTTCCCCAGGCACTTGAGGACCATCCTCACAGGCTTCCTTCTTCCAAATGAGTATCCCATAAACACACTGTAAGAGACACACAAAGGAGCCCACGGCTTTCCACATCTGTCTTGTGCTGCCCCCTCACTCATCCTACCCAGTAGTCAAAGTGAAACCTTCAGAGCTTTCCACAACCATCCTTGGCTGTCCTGTCCCCACACCTTGCCCATCTTTTAATCCCTAACTTAAATGCTCTCTTTGTCAAGAAATCCTCCTTGATTACCTCAACTCAAAGAGCTCTCCCTCCACTTTAGCGTTCTATACATTCTGTTATTTATCTTTGTTTCTTTTCTCTTCCATGCAGTGAGGGAGGGAGACAAATGAATGCTGAAGCCCATATGTAATGAGGGAAGGGGACCAATCTCTGCCATTGGTCATATTTGCATCATGCAGGGGAGCCCATGGTGTGCAATATATGTCTATTGTCCATGGCTCTGTACACATAGGATATGCACATGCTGGAAATCCTCACTGGCTTATTTATAGCACAGTATATGGTCACCAAGGCTCTCCCCACAGCATCATCTCTTATAAACTATCACTTAAGACGGGCATAAGAGATAAATGTAGCTCAGAAAATTTTTCCAAAAGGTAGTTGTGCCAGGGTTCAGCCCCTGTCTCTGAGTCTCTCTTTCTCTTGGGTGCTCCTGTTCTATCTCTTTGTTTCTCCCTTCTTTCTCCATGGCCCAAGGTGCTAGAGTTAAAGAACAACAAAACTTACAAGGAACAGATGACTGGTCATACCTGTTTCATTAAAAGCGGTCCTCAGCTGATAAACGCTGCATGGAGGATTCATAGAAAGGAGAAACACACACACATCTCTACCCAGTGTACAAAATGGAAATTGCTTAAAGGGTTGAAAGGGACTACACTGGGATTAGCAGCTGGGAAGGGCAGGATAACGGATAGGGGACAGCCTCCCAGCGGAGGCTGCAGAGAACGTTTGTAATTATCCTCTTTCCCACAGGCCATTCCTCCCACTTCCCTAGCTCCTCCAAGATCCTTCCTCAGATTCCTCCCACAGACGCACCACCTGGCAACTTGAAGCCCCTGCCCAACACTGCATGACCCACCTTAGATATGTTAATACCTCCTACCCATTTATACCTACTACTGGCAATTTGCTCAGCTCCAGTGGTCCATGTACTTAGGCAGATATGCAGAGATGAGAGTGCTATGGGAGCACCTCTCCTAGCCAAAGGTGGGCCTGGGCTACAGCTCACATCCATGCCTGCACAACACATACGGGCACTCCACATGGGATCTGGCACATCAGCTGCTCCAATGTAGCCTTGCTCCTTCTTCAGCAAGAAACTCCACTTTCTGTCTCTCCATCCAGTTTCCTCAAGAGCCCTTCCCATTCTGATGTCCTGAGACTTCCTGACATGCCACACACCTGTTCTTTAAGCCCTGCCAGACTTGTTGGCATATACATTCCCTCTCTCCTCCCTCCACAAGTGCAACTTAGCTTTCCTCTAGAGAGAAAGGAAGGAAAGGAAGAGGAAAAAGAAGGAAAGAAACACTGGAGGGAGAGGAGAACCCAGTTCTAGTGTAGGCAGTATGGGAAGATGTTAGGTGGGTCAGCACTTGGAGTACCTCTCTCCTGCACACCCCTGCAGCCTTCTCAGGAATGGTTCTTTGCCTGAACTTGATTCGCTTTTCCCTTCCTTCTGCTTTTCCTTTGCAGACTTACCACCACAGCAGCTTGTTCCCTAAATCTGCAAAAATTCCCCCTGGACAAGCAGACCTGCAAGCTGGAAGTAGAGAGCTGTACGTATGTCCTCCAAGGCCCCTCATTTCTACTTGGGGTTATGGTTATCCAGAAACCAAAAGCAGAGTAGAGAGTGAGAGGGATAGCATATTTCCCCTACTCCATCCCTCCCCATTCTCTCTCTCCTCAGTAGACAGACAGACAGACAGAGGTATATACAGAGTATCTGGGAGAAGGTGGACTTTAATGTATAAATAGTCCCATGAGGAAATTGTACCTTGCTATTGGGAAGTTGTGTACAAGCTAGTGTGCAGGAGCACATCTGTTTGCTTTCTTTCCTGGCTGAGAAATTCCAAAGTGAGAATTCCCTTTCCAAGTTCCCCCCTCTTCTGTGCTCAGACTCAGCAAACCGCAAAGGTGCCCCAAATGTGCAGGTTCCAACCATTCTTTGGGTTCCACAGACTGCTCTGGTGTAAAATCTGCCTATGCCTGCTTTCTCAGACCGACCTGCTTCTTTCCCTCTCCCAGATGGCTACACGGTTGAAGACATTGTATTATACTGGGAAGGCAATGGGAATGCCATCCAGGGGACTGAGAAGCTGCACATTCCTCAGTTCAGCTTCCTGGGGAAAACAATGGCTAGCAAAGAGGTGTTCTTCTACACAGGTGGGTCTGATATTCTCTCCTATTTCTTCTCTCTTTTGTACCCTGGTAAACTCCTGGACATCTCTCTGCCTTTGACCTATGCACTCCTGACCTATTTCCTTCTGGCTCTGTACACCTTCCAAAACCCCCTTCAAAATGAGGAAATGGATGTGGAAGCACTTGGCTGGGTTTGACACTCTACAGGTATAAAAGGTTCATGCTTTTGCTGATAAAAATAGGCCTCCTCTTAAAGCCAGCCTCTCCCCCTCCATCTGTTTGCAGCTTTGAAATATCCTGTATCTCCCATTTCAAAACTCCAGTTGACATGAAGCAAGTGAGGAAGGAAGGAGGAGAGAACAGACTCACTATGCCATATGGGCCTACTTACATGCCACTGTCACTGGCCTTAAGGCAGCAAATAGGGTCAGATCTACAAACTGCCCAGGCTGGAATATTAGAGGCTGAACTGCCCATCAGCTTCCCCTCCTCCATCCTGTACTTCACCCTGAAATTCCCCTCAGCCCTGCCACCCTAATACCAGTATGTCTCCTTGCCAGGTTCCTATGTACGTCTGATACTGAGGTTCCTGGTCCAGAGGGAAGTCACCAGCTACCTTGTACAGATCTATTGGCCTACTGTTCTCACCACTGTTGTCTCTTGGATATCGTTTTGGATGAACTATGAATCCTCTGCAGCCAGGGTGACAGTTGGTAGGTCCTGTCCTCATCCCGAGGAGGAACTTGGATCATCTTGCTCAGAAAAAAAGTTGACAATAAGAAAGGAATACCTGGAGTGGTATGTGACTGCACAGGCAAGGAAGCAATATGGTGCCTGCCCAACAGGCATTTATACAGGTCCTCAGCCAATCCCTAGCAGAGACACTGATGTTGGAGACAAGTGTGAAAAAACAACAGGGATAGGATCTTGATATGTTGGGCCCAAAGTATTAGAATTCATTATTTGCTGGATACATAAATGAACAGGTCATAAATTTAGATCAGAAATGTAATACAGCAGGGGTGCCTGGGTGGCTCAATCGGTTAAGCGTCTGACTTCGGCTCAGGTCATGATCTCACAGTCTGTGAGTTGGAGCCCCACATCGGGCTCTGTGCTGACAGCTCAAAGCTTAGAGCCTGCTTCAGATTCTGTATCTCTCTGCCCCTCCCCCACTTGCACTCTGTCTCTCTCTCTCTCTCAAAAATAAACATTAAAAAAAATTTTTTAAAGATGTGTAGAAATTTAATACAATAAACATAGATTGAGCAACATAGCAAAATGTCCTACTAGGCATCAGAGGACTTCCAGAGAAGCTTGCCCTCAATGAGTGTCTAATGGAATGCTAAGATAGATGCTAGGAGATTCTACACTTGATCTTAGCCAAAAGGCCGAGAAGCAACAGATGCTAGGAGATTCTAGAGGAGGAAATGACCCAGATCTTGTTGTCTAAAACTACACCAAGAAAATGTTGCTCAAACTGGGTTTTCAAGATTTGTGGGAGGCAGAGGCATAAGACTTGTCATTCACTAAAACAGGAAATTGCTATTAAAAGGCACAGGGGCCCTAAGAGGGGACTAGATCACAGAGGGCCTGGGGCAAGAGCTGGGGAAATAGGGAGAATAGCAGAAAGACAGGAGGGTTGAATTGGAAAGACCTTGAGATCCCAATTTTAGCAGTTAGAACTTCATGTCCAAGCAATGGGGAAAACAAGAGGGTTTTGAGCAGTACCAAGGAGGGGCCTAAGAGATCAGCTCCCAAGTTTATCTGGTCCCAGTGTGCCCCACATCCAGGTCTGGTTTTCCATCACCATCTTTGGGGCAGACTCCTCGGCCTCCTTCTTTAGGAGCACATGTTGGACTAAGCCTTTAACATTTGTGTAATATTTTAAGGGCTCACAAACCTTTCTGAGGGATGTGATCTAAAGGAAAGCCCATGTGTCGGAAGGCAAAAGAGATTGGAGATGTAAGTCACTGTGAAACCATGGCTGGAGATTTTGGACTTGACCCTAAGAACAATGAGAAGTCACTGAATCATCAAAGCATGACTGGGTGTAAAGCTGGGGGGGCAGGGAGGAGCAAAGAGAGCACTTGAGCAAAGTCCCCAGGCCTAGGGAGTTGAAGGCATTTTGCTGAGAGTCCTCCTTATCCCAGAGATGATCGTTGCTCCCTTCCTGTGGGATGTGGACCTGATGGCTTGCCAAGAACTTCAGCCACCTGAGGATCCTAACCCTGCCATGTTCTTTACAGGTCTGACTTCAATGCTCATCCTGAATGCCATCAACTCACATCTGCGGGATAAACTCCCCCAAATTTCCTGTATTAAGGCCATTGACATCTACATGGTCGTATGCTTCTTCTTCGTGTTCCTGTCCTTGCTGGAATATGTCTACATCAACTATCTTTTCTACAGCCGAGGTGGATCCCGGCGCAGACTCAGGCGACACAGGAGAGCCCGAAGAGTCATGGCCCGCTACCGCTACCAAGAATTGATGCTGCAGGTTTGGCTTTTTGACTGACAATCAGCTTTCCCTGATTAGGAATTGGGCACATATTAAAACCTAAGTTTAGCACTTGACCCTTTCACATTTCTTAGCTCCTTTTAGCCTCACACAGCACATGTGTGTGTGTGTGTGTGTGTGTGTGTGCTCAAACACACACACACACACACACACACCAGATAACAAATAGAACAATTTATCATCACTCCTTTACAGGTCAAATCATTGTCCTAAAGTCACAAAGCAGTAAGTGGCAGAACTAGATTTTCCCAGACCTTTTGACTTCAAATCCAGTCCACTTAGCATACTTTCCAAGGGCAGGTGATGGAACCAGAGGGAAGAGGAACACAGGCAGGCTGAAAGGAAAAGATAGGCAGCAGAGGTGTTGGTCTACCGCTCCTTCCTTTGCTCTTTCAGTTCCCAAAGCCATGCTGAGACTTTTGTTGCTGGCAGTACATTAATGTCCAGCAGTACCCCCTCCTTCACAGGGAGCCCAGCCACATTGCCTGAGGAGCCCTTGCCTCCATCCACCACACAGCACTCCAGAGGGAGCAGCTGCCTCAGGGAGACACAGGCTTGGCAGCCACCATGGATTTCCCTTACATGCTAACAGACTTTTGGTCTTGTTCCTCAGCCCCTTGCACGCCGGAGATCCCAGGAAGAGATGGTTCTGTCAGTGGAAGAGATCAACAATCACATTGCAATTGCTGTTGAGGAAAGTCCTCTCCCTCCTCCCTCCCCACCACCAGTGCTTATTCATGTAGGATGTGAACCTACTGACTTTGTAAGTCTACCTACTATCTCCTTAAAGGATGACCAGGTTAGCATAGAAGATGAAAGTGGCTCTCCTTTCTCCACACCAGTACAGGCCTGTCTGGCAAGCCTCGAAAGCCTCAGCTCTTTGACCTCCATCCCAGAGCAGGCCCCACTGGCCACCTCAGAAAGCCTCAGCTCACTATCTTCTCTCTCAGAGCAGGCCTGGATGGCCTCTAGAGAAAGCCTGAGCGATCTCCCCTCCACCTCAGAGCAGGCCCTGCACAGCTATGGCGTTCGCTTTAATGGTTTTGAGATTGATGACAGTGTTATTCCTACTGAAATCCGCAACCGTGTGGAGGCTCATGGCCATGCTGAGACCCATGACCCAGAAGACCCTGAAGAGAACTCGAGCTCAGATGAGAGTCGTGGCTGTGGCCCTAGTGGGAGGCATCTGCTTCTCCACAGCCACAGGTGTGTGCAAGAGGCAAGCTATAGCCTTGATGAGATCCGTAGCAACCTTAATGAGATCCGTAGCAACCTTGATGAGATCCGTAGCTTGCCTGATGACATCAAAGTTGAGAGCGGCTACCTTGACCTTGAGAAGCAACTCGAGTGTGATCTTGACAGCACCTGGAGCCTTAATGTTGATGATTTCATGGGCTTTGACCAAGGCAAGGATAGTAACTCAGAGTCTGATGACAGTTGCCCCCCGAGTCCTGGGTGCTCCTTCAGTGAAGGGTTGTCCTCCAAGCTCTTTCACCCTGACTATGTCCCTAAGGTCGACAGGTGGTCCCGGATCCTCTTCCCTCTTGCCTTTGTGGTGTTCAACATTGTTTACTGGGTGTATCATCTCAATTAGTCCCATAGTGCTCTTTTCATGGTTCCACTTGATTCTACTCTGCCTTCTTTTCTTTGTTCATTTTACTTTGTGGTTATTTGGGCAGTTGAATCAGTTCTACCTTTCTCTTTGTAAACATGAGGTGGTGAGTGGTTGGAAAGGATGCGTTCTGACTGGAAGGAAAGGTATTGAGGAGGAGTTGGAGGTAAATAGCACACTGATTTCCCTTTTCTGCTAGAAGACTATCACCTTTCCAAAGACTTCTACCATCTATTAAGCACAGAAAAGCCCCTAGAAATGTTCAGAGGACAGAGCCAGGTTGGGGGGGATGGAGGAAGCATCCAAGCCCTATGCATAAACATTTCTAGGGGTTTTTCTGTCCCCCCGAGGTGTTGAATTTTCTTTTTCATTACTTTTTTTCTTCTGTTTTTCCCTCCTAGGGATTATGGTCTTGCTCACCCCCTGATTAAGGTTTTACAGGACAAAGTCAAGCTGGGTTGAACAGAGGTACACAGGGGAAGGGCTAGCCATGGCTTTAAAGTGCAAGGGGATGGCACTAGGGAACTTGGGAAACTTTGAAAGTGCCTCTTCCCCACTATTTTTTCTGTTGTATTTTGAGTGTGGCATTGTGGCATGAGGTTGGGAGTGGAATATGAGTAGGTAGGGGTACTGAGTGAGATGTCAGAGTGAGAGATCATGTTTCCAGGAGGAGCTTACAGGGGGTGATGAGGTCAACTTGGAGATTACCCAGATGTAACTAGCATCTTTGGAGGGATTGGAACTTCTCTTGTCTATATTCTGCTTCATAGCGCTTGACAACACAGCCTGAGTACACCTAGGTCAGATGCTGACGTGATCACTAGTTACAGAGAAAGCACTTGATAAATGAAGACTAGGGTCAGGACATTTCTGGCTTGCTATTTCATCCTCTGGTCTAGAACAGCAAATGAACAATTGTCGTGAATCTCTATATAGTAATCTTATTTGTCTAGTGCACAGCAAGTGTCAACAAGCTCACTGACCCATCACAGTGTCACACCCTCACAGGAGCCCAGTGAGGCAGGAAGGCAAAGCACATTGTCTTCAGTGTTCCAAGGGGAACAAGTGGAGCTTATGTATCATGCTTGAGGACATGCAGCCAGTGAGTGGTAGATCCACTCCACTTGCTCTTCCTTCTTCTTGTCCTTTTAACTCTCTCAACTGAAGTGTTCCCCTTTCTCCTTGCCCCTTTACAAATGGGGGTGCTCCATCAGGTTCTGCTTATCTGCCAGGCACCAGACCTCATTTGATAGCACCTGGAACATCTCTGCTGGAAGTGGCCAGTGACCAGCCAATGAGTGTGAACTGAGCACATGGAACATGAGCACTGCTCACCCAGTGGGGCTCCTAAGGGAAATAGAAAGTAGCCTGCACTCCAACTTTCTTAGCAGCTCCACCTCATGAATAGAGGCCACAGGGAACAAGATTTGCCAAGCACTCAGCCTGTGTTTCTCCTTCCTCCTCAGGCAGCCTCTTCCGTAGCCCCTCAGCCACCTACCCTTTTAACTGTGTTTCTGTGTTTGTGTTTCTGTGTATAGCTGAGTGTATGTGTGCATGAAAACAATTTTGTGTGCACATACAACCATTTGAGAAGCTGTACAGCTCTATGTATATCAGTGTAAATCTATATTGATGTGTATAAGAGTGTATATATAACAACATGTGGATGCGTGTATGTGTGTGCATACCCCTAGGAAAGAGTGTGTGTGCTTGTGTGTACACACATGGGTATGTGCTGTGTGTATATGACAGCATATGTGCATACCTATGTTACTTTATCTGATTTGAATGAGTGTGAAAGGAAATACACCTGAAAGCATATTTATTTCCTGTTGGTGGCTCTTCTGGAACCACCATAATTCCTTTGGCCTCCACATATGTGGGGGGCCTTATTTGGCCAGGCTGGTTAACTGTTTCGTTCCAATTCCTTGTTCCAGGGAGCAGTGTCTCCCGGCCCCCATCCATTCTTCTCCTCCTCCCCCCACCCATCTGTGCTGTCGCCTGGACAGCAGACATAGGAGAAGTGAATGTAGTCCCAGGAAGTGACAGTTTAGTGCCTTGAGGTAGGAAGTGCTCAAATGTGAGATAAGCTGGGAGTGCAGAGCATTTTGCTTTGTCCTGAAACGAATGTTTGCATAACAAAGACAGAGATTGAGGGGGGCTCCTTGAAGATGCATTAAGAACAGAAATATGTGGACAATGGATGGGGACAGCTAAAGAACTGGAGAGGGAGTTGTATATAGCCTTTATAACTTATTCCCTTATTGCAATCACATTGTACGCCCAACATGTGTGGGGGCTGAAGACAGCCAAAAGCAGGTGGGTGATGTGAAGACATATCCCAGGGGATCAGCTGTAGCACTGGATGCAGAGAACTAAAGGTGCTTGGGAAAGGCCTGCAGGCATGGCCAGTAGGAGTGGTCCCTTTAGGGGCACTGTAATAACCCATCCTGCATCTTTGGACAGCCTTGGATTTGGAGTCCAGAAATCCCTCCTCCTACCCACTCCAGGAAAAGAGATTGTTATAGGGGTGAGAGGATTGGCCAAGGAGAGAGGTACAAAGGGAGCCCCAGGGACTGACTGTCTAGATCGGTCCAGCTTGCCATGTCTCTTATTTTCTATACACACAACATACAAATATAGCCTCCTACACATACACACCCACAGAGACATAGACAGTCATGCATACATGGATACTCACCCTCAGCACTAAATGGATATATACACAGAGACATGCACACTCACATATAGCTACATATATATTCACATGCACAACCACACATGATTACCCTCATTCATGTGCATGCACACGCGTGCACATATACACACACACACATAGATAACAGCTAAAAACAAAAAAGTTGCCAATGGAATATCTAAGATTGCCTCTTTCTTTTTGGACACCTCTCACAGAAAGATACAGGTTGGGAGGAGAGCAATGACCCCAAATCTGAAGCTCCCATCATGGCTATTGAAAGTCTTGCTTCCTGGAGCCTAAACATTGGTTGGTTGATTTGAATTTGGGTTTCCAGGATCCTAGAGGACCATCGAGCCCTGTAGGAAGTGAGTGGCTTATCTGGGGTGATGTCATACAGAAAGACTGGAGCAGTGGGGACCAGAAAGTGGGTTTGAAGATTGGTCTGGCAGCAATGCATAGGAAGGCTTCAGAGCACAGACGAAGGGCATAGAGGCCAGTTGTAAATATGTCTGTAGATCCACATAGCTAGATAAAATATTTATACCTTAAAATGAACATCTTGGGAGCACCTGGGTGGCTCAGTCGGTTGAGCGACCAACTTCGGCTCAGGTCACAATCTCGCAGTTTGTGAGTTCGAGCCCCGTGTCGGGTTCTGTGCTGACAGCTCAGAGCCTGGAACATGCTTCGGATTCTGGGTCTCCCTCTCTGCCCCTCCCTTGCTCACGCTGTCTCTCTCTCTCCCAAAAATAAATAAATAAAATAAAAAAAGAACATCTTGCCCTAATGTGCTGCAATGAGAGCAGTTGAACTCTACTGCAACTCACACTGTGTGAGGTTGTCAAGGTGAGGTGGAGGTTTGGCAATGACACCTTTGCAGAAACTTGAACCTTCTGAGTTTTTCATGGACTTGGTCATTTTAGCCTGAAAATTGCCAGATCTCCCCTTGTTGTCTTCTATGTGTGTTCTGTCGTCAGTGTCATTGTAGAGCCCTATCCTCAGCCAGCTGCCTAAATCCCCTCCCACTCCTCACCCCACACCAAGTAACTCTGAAGTGCAGAGTATCTAGCAGGGCTAGATACTAGAACTACTAGGGTTCAGCCCACAGAGCCGTTCTCAGCCCCAGCCAATCAGAGAGTGCTTATGGTAAGATAATTCACAGCTTGAGCAGAGGGAAGGGTCTTGTTGAGTTTGGGATGGAGCAACCCTCACTTCACTTTTCTGCACAGCTTTCCTTCCTTTTCCTCACATGGGCTATCCCATTAACTTTCCCTCTAGAATTCCTTCTCCACCACTACCACAGGAAGGGCATCCTCTGTCTCTTCAGAGTGTCATTTTGTTGTGAGGATGTGTGATATGTTTCCTACCCATTCTTGCCCATTCCATCTGCCACTGTGGGGTACCTTTGCAGAGATAACAAATGATCTATTGGGTCTTACTGTAGCTTATACAATGTATTCTTATAATTTGTGTCATCTTGTTAATAGCAAGGCTGTGGTGTCTTTGCATATTTAGAACTGAACTTTGCTGAGACCATGGCCATTCCTAATGAGGTTTCTTTATTCTGTACTTAAAAGAAGTAACACTTTGAGCTATTAACTAATGAATGCATTTGCTAAACCATCCACCTGCATGGTACCTTGCTTTGGTGATGAGCATCAAAGGAAATCTTGACTTGTGCTATTGAAAGTGCAGTGTATTTGTGTTTGTTGTATAGTGTCCTGTGATCAATATGAAATCCCTATTGTCAGTGTTGTGTTTTCAGGGTAGGGAGGGGGGAGGGTGTTACAATGTCTCTCTGATATATTTCAGTTATGAAATAGCCTCAGTTGGTCAGGGTCACCTCTGTTAACATGTGTGAGACTTTACACCCACTATCTTGCCAGACTGCATC
The DNA here is from genome assembly GCF_027475565.1 of Acinonyx jubatus. Lineage (NCBI taxonomy): Eukaryota > Metazoa > Chordata > Mammalia > Carnivora > Felidae > Acinonyx > Acinonyx jubatus. The sequence continues at coordinate 121,862,385 of NC_069389.1, forward strand.
CCTGGGGTCAATAGTCATTAGCAGAACTAAAGGTGCCCAAGTGTAGTGAAACTGGCTGTGGTGCCTGACTTCGGGCAGTGCAAGAGAATTCTTCAGAGGACAGGCAAGGCAGTGCCATTCTGAGGCAGATCAAATACAGTAAAACCACAAACATGGAGGTCTTCAAGAAAACCAAGAAAGGACCAAGAAGAAAAACTACATGTCTTGCTGTCCTGAGCTACATAAGGATGCAGAATGGCAGACATCCCTCCAAGATGACCCAGTTCCCTCTTTGTCCTCATTAAATGTACATTTTTGCATGAAAAAGACCTTGACCAGTCTGGACTTCAAAGAAGGAAAACATGAAGAAACATAAAATTATGCTTCTGAAAAATATGCTGAAATAAAGGTTGTAAATAGCCAAAAGGAGAAAATAAAATTAATATATATAATGCCAATTACACTTATGGGTTGTTGTGTTTCCTCTCTTGGATTGGAAGGGAGCCGCTTCTGGACCTAAGAAACCTCTGGCTTTCATTGCTCACCTTTCCCTTCCCAAGGCTTTGCATATTGACCTCCTCATACCCTGAGATATTTGAATCCATAGTTTTCAAGCAGACTGGAAATATTAATGTACAGTTGAAATTAGTTTACACTTTCACACAAGCATTTTAATATGAAACAAAAATTATAAAACATGTCAAGCCATTGTGGTGCCAGAATACAATGAGGACATTTATTTGCAGTGGCAGGGGCATCTTTATGAAGAACGTTTTTAAAAAAGTATCTTTTGGGGTGCCTGGGTGGCTCAGTCGGTTGAGCATCCAACTTCAGATCAGGTCATGATCTCACAGTTCGTGGGTTCGAGCCCTGCGTCAGGCTCTGTGCTGACAGCTCAGAGCCTGGAGCCTGCTTCAGATTCTGTGTTTCTCTCTCTCTCTGCTCCTCCCCTGCTCACACACTGTCTCTCTCTCAAAAATAAATAAAGATTAAAAAAATTTTTAAATATATCTTTTGTGGTGCCTGGGTGGCTCAGTCAGTTAAGTGCGCCTGACTTCAGCTCAGGTCATGCTCTCATGGTTGGTGGGTTCAAGCTCCACATTGGGCTCTGTACTGACAGCTCAGAGCCTGGACCTTGCTTCAGATTCTTTGTCTCCGTCTCTCTCTGCCACTCCCCCACTCGCTCTCTCTCTCTCTCTCTCTCTCTCAAAAATAAATAAATAAACATTAAAAAAATTAAATCTTTTTTGCCAATGTGGATGTGCAGAATAGAGAGCAAGAAAGCCCTATGGGGGTGGAAGCAGGTTTTAAAAATTTTGTAGAGTCCTGCACATTGTTAGAGCTTGGAGTTGAGGCCCCTGGCTAGTGATAAACTCACAGGGGTAGATAGCATGCTACATGAGGGGCAAGCCTTTCACTAACACCACGAGGGTCTCTGGCACAATGAGTGGAGTTTGATAGTAATTCTTGCTGCAAGAATAAAAAAAAATAATAATAGAATTTGTAAAAATAAAAAACTTTGTAGAGTCACATTAAAACATCCTGCCACTGGCCCAGAAGGTCCTTGTTGTGGCCCACATTTGTGAGTGCACCCACCTCCAAGCACCTTTTGATGAAATCCTTGGAGTTACAACAGGAACCCTAACCTAGTGGCTCCTCTGCGGTCCCTTTTGTGCCCAAAACAGGCCCGCAGAACTGTGCATTCACAGCGTGCTTTGCTGGTCTGTTCATGGTGGGAGGGGCCTGGTGTCCTTACAGGTACACACAGAAGGAGAAAATGCAGTTGAAGGTAAGGAGGAGTTTTCACAGTACACCTGGATCGTGCTATTAGCTACCAAGTTCTTTTCTGGCTACGTTCTTGCCACAAGTCAGGTTTTGTATTTATTTTGTACAAGTCAGGTTTTGAGGGTAGCCAGCGACCCCAGGTGGAGCTTGCTGCCCTTGAATGGTCCTACTGTCAATTGCTGCCCACTGATTATACAACTACCCTAAAGAATAGGTCAGAAGAAAGGGAATGTGACCTCTTTCTCTCTTTACAGCCTCCCTTAGGGTGAAAGAGCCCTTGCCACAACCTTTCCAGGATTTCAGCAAGGCCTCTCTTCCCAGCCTCCCATGTTGGCCTACCTTCCTCCAAACCCTGGCAAGGCCTCCCAGGGGCTCCTTAGTATTGCTTTCCCAGTCCAGGTCTCTCCTAAGCTCTCCTCATGATCAGAATCTCAAAAGAATTAGTAATACAAGACTGAGGCAGATTTGTTTTATTTTTCAATAACCGTAAGTGCATTTTTATACTGATACATTTAAAAGTAATAGGGGATAAGGGACTATTCATCATGAGACTCAAATGAGTTTCTGTCCAATGGTCTGGAAGCAGTTCAGAGACTGCACCCAATGTGGAAGTGCCAGAATTTGAACATGAACCCTTCCCATGGCCAGGCTAAGACTTGCTGCAATAGAATGCAGTCCAGCATCCTTGACTCTAGATTTCTCAATTTCAATTTACAAATCAGCTTCTTAGAAAGTCTCCCTTTAATATCACATGGGGGAAAGATGTTAAAAATTTATTGAAGATTGTGGACACCAGCCCCCACTTCTGTCTAGAATACTCTGCATGCTTTTGGGCGAGACTCTGGTCATTTGGGGACTTCTTCCATTCCTCGCCTTTCCCAGCCCATTCTCACCCCAGGCCAGGTGCACCACTCAGAGTTCTGCCCATTAGTAAGATTTTCCCTCCCCACTTTCTTTCAAGACCACACCCATGTTAAAACCAGCCCATGTTTCAACCAGCCAGGGCCCAACGGAATCCCATACAGTCATAAGTGCAAGCTGGGGAAGGGGTGCTGGTGCAACTGTAGCAGGTGGTATGGGGGTCTGGGCTATCTGCTCATGTAATTGGGTCCTCTGCTACTACTCAGGCTAGAACAGGCCAGCACTAGTATCTCTACCATGCTGTATCATTGGATGCAAGCAGCCCAGGAGAAGTACGGCCTTATTGCAAATGCAGCTGAAGCTGGCAAGCAACTATGCCCCTTACAATAGATTCTCTTGCTAAACATCTGAGTGGCACACCTCCATGGACACAAAACAAACACATTTTACTATTGCTAATGTTGGTTTACTTCTTTCAGCATACTATTTTGCACCTAACCAAAGACCCTCTTCTGTTACTGTGCTTGTGGTTTGGTATAGGCCAGGACTCCAGGACAGTCTCCATCCTGGCACTCTCTACATACAGGAATATGTGGATGCTTTGCTAAGGGAAGTGAGACCTCCCACCTTCCTCTCTAATGAGTAAAAGGTACTCTGTCCCATCACACTACCAAACAATGGCTAACCATGTGATAGCCAATTTGTTATAGGATAATCAGTGAGGAAAGGTTACATGAGTGCTGCTTGAGGTTACAAAATCCTAGTAACTTAACCCCAAAGCATGTTTATTTCCATCTCACATTGTGTGTCTAATGCAGGTCAAGTAAAGTTGGGGGTTTGGGGGGGAGGTGTCTCACATTAGTGATTAAATGCTATATTCAGAAAGGATACACATCACTCACACTCACAACTCATTAGCTAGAATTATAGCCCAACCCAACCTTGGAGAGCCAAGACATTTACTTTGCTATGTACCTAGGAGAGGTGAACCACATACATAATCACTGAGAAGTACTAAGGACAACCATTGGAAGTTACCCTTGATCTTTGCAGGAATATTATTTGTTCCTCTTCCCACTCCGAGGTACTTATGCCCTCCTTTGTAGTAGTCGTCTCATCTTTAACTTTGACACATGAGCCAGCAACATATATTAAAATTCCAAAATGCCCCCAATCATCAGTGAGAGTGTTTACCATTCTTAAAGGAGGGATTTCTGGCCTCTGGATGAAGTTGCACCCTCCCTATGGCCAGGAGTGCAATTTGCATTCCACCCACCCCGGGCTAACTTGGTCCTGAGCAAAGTGGACCTGGAGATAATTCAAGCCTCCAGTGAAATCTTTGACAAGACTACAGGTAAACTTCTTTTGGGATCTCAGTATTTCTGAATTCTTCTGAGAGTGCTGTCAAGACTGAGAGCAGCTGGGGGAAAAAATGTGTGGAGCAGAGATGGGGTGGGTCCATTTCTGAGCTAGCAACTCCCCATGGGTGGATCAGATGACCAAAATGGACTCCTTCTTCCTGTGGGGTCCCCTCAGCTAATGACCTTATGGCCCTACTTATGGGTGATACCATTCTTAGAGAATGAGACTTCCAGCCTGAGGCCTTTGTAATTAGGAGCTTCAAATCCTATTTTTATGGTGGAGGGACTTTATTAGACACTTCCATGAAGTCCTGCCCAGACTGGTGGTACTTCATGTGCTAGAGGAGGAGGTGCTCCCACTGGCATTTCTGGAAGCTCCCTGACCACTGTGGAATCTTTCCATTATTCCTATCATCTCCCCACTTAGAGTATCCCTGACCTCAGGGAAAAGAGAGACCCTTCCATTGCTCCATTAAGTACCCCAAGCCCCAATAGTGGGGGTCTGCATAAAGCGTTTTCTGCAAGGTCACCTTTGCCAGAGCAAAAAAGGAGTGAGGCCAGGGCTTCTGAGTCCTTCCCCCTAGCGAGAGCTCTCATCCAGGTGGGGAGGGAGGTAGAACTCTGCTCCCATCACATGTCAGTAACCTGGCACTGACTTTAAGTCAGTAAAGGACTAGTGGGCCTGTTCAGGGTGTTTGTAGTCAGCCCAACATCTCATTGTCATGAGTCTCTGGAATTACACTATCAAGTCATACATGTATGACTATGTCAAAGATATATTCTCCAGAGCTCCAGAGGTCAGCAGAAAGACTGGTCCAGTAGGAGGCAGGATAAACTGATTATTGGCCCAGTAGCTTTCTCCCAAGCCACTGCTAAGTACCAGGTCCTGTTCTTTGAAGGCAGAGGCCCATGAAGGTGTCAAAGCCATCAATGTTAGCAATAAGGGGGCAGAAGGAGCTACCATTTCCATTCCTCCTAATTCATATAATCTCTACCCTTTTTGTTATTGATTTGACCATATCCCCAGCCTCTTCTAGTCCTTCCCCCTCCAGCATTATCCATGTCCTACTTGACTGGGACTGCTGGTTCTCCAGATGACAGAATATATGAAGGATCATTTTACTATTGTGCATACTTACATGCACAGTTGAATATTTTTATAATAACAATTTTATTTTTTTAAGTTTATTTATTTTTGAGAGAGAGAGAGAGAGAGGGAGAGAGAGAGAGAGAGAGAGAGACAGCAAGAGAGAATGGGGTAGGACCAGAGAGAGTTGGAGACACAGAATCCGAAGCAGGCTTCAGGCTCAGCTGTCAGCACAGAGCCCAATGCAGGGCTCGAACTCAGGAACCGCGAGTTCATAACCTGAGCCAAAGTCAGGCACTTAACCGACTGAGCCACCCAGGCGCCCCTCTCACTTTCATTCTCATATTGTTTGTTGCTATAGAAACAAAGTTTACTTTTTATATATTGATACTAAGCCCAGCAAACTTTATATTCCCTTTATTGATTGAATACTAACTTTAGTACTTTTGAATTTTCTTTGCATGCAATCTAATCATCTGTGAATCATAGAAGCTTTGTTTCTTGTTTTTCTGATTTCTACCTCTTTTATTTTTCTGCTTTTCATTCCTGCACTGGCTAGTATTTCTATGAAAATATTGAATAGATATGGTGATTAGGTATCCTTGTCTAGTTTGCAGTTTCAAATTAAAAGTTTTCAACTTTTCCTCATACAAGTATGATGTTTGCTATAGGTTTTTCATACTTATCCTTTAGCTAGTTGGCTAAATTTTCCCTTTTATTCATTTGCTAACAAACTTTTTATTTTAGAATGGTTTTAGGTTTGCAAAATTTTGCAAAGATAGTACAAAGAGTACTCATATATGCTCAATACTTGATTTACTCTAGTATTAACATCTTATATTCACATGGTACATTTGTCACAACTAATGAGCCAATTTTGTTATACTGTTATTAACACAAATTCATACTTTATTCAGATTTCCTCAGTTTTTATCTAATGTCCTTTTTGTGTTTCAGAATCCCATCCAGGATCCCACAATACATTTAGTCATCATGCTTCCTTACGATATTCTTGACTATGACAGTTTCTCAGGCATTCCTTATTTTTGATGACTTTGATAGTTTTGAGGAGTACCAGTCAGGTATATTATAGGATTCCACTCTTGGCATCCTTCAGGTGATTTTGTCATAAAAATACTGGGGTTATGGGCTTTGGGGAGGAATAGCACAAAGGTAAAGGACTATTCTCATGACATCATATCAAGGGTACATACTATCAACATGCCATGAGCGTTGATGTTAATCTTGATCACCTGGCTGAGGTCATATTTTTCAGGCTTCTCTACTATAAAATTACTCTCTCTCCCACCTTTTTCACATTGTACTTTCTGTGGAAGGAAGTCATTATGCATCACACACTTAAGGAGTGAGGAGTTATGCTCCCCCACCTTGAAAGGGGAGTACCTGTTATGCCCAGAATTCGTGATCCCCAAAGACCACCAGGGAGCCAAGTCCGATGCAAAAGCAAAAGAGCCTTTATTCGAGCTAGCTCGAGCTCAATCCCCTACCTGCACCGAGGCAGCGGTGAGATACCGGGGAGAGAGAGCGAGTTTCAAAAGGACAAAGGTTTTATTGGGGCCTAGGGGCAGTTGGTGAGGCAATGGCTGTGGCCTCAGCCGATTGGCTGGGGAAGGGTAGGAGTCCTGTTAGGCAGGTGAGCGGGAGGTTACTCAAGGGGAGGAGGCGTGGTCAAGGTGAAGGACACAGAACAACATTGAGACGGCCAGCATAGGCCCGCCTTTTCAGTACCTACAAAAAATGATTTGTAATTCTACCACATGAGAGGTGTATCTATAGTCTCCAATTTATTTATTTATCCAGTCACTTATTTACATCAGTATGGACTCATGAATATACACTTTATACTCTGGGACTAACATTTCTTTTTATTATGACCAGATATAGATATTTATTAAATATTTTTATTTATCTACTTAGATATGATGTTCCTCACTCAATCTGTTAATATAGTAAGGCAGTCTTGGGCTTATTTGTCCCTAGATCCATCCCTCATTCTTCTCCTGGTCTGCCTTCAATTATACAGGGGCTAGTCACTGAAGACTACAATCCTTAGGCTCACCAATATTTGGCTACCATTCTAGTGCAGCCAATTGGAGGCACCAGCAGGAGATTAGAACCCAGGAGGATAGACAGTCAGACATTTTTCCTCCTTCTTCCTCTGCATCAAGTGGCTTCTCCTTCAATGACTACATGGGCCCTATGGGTCCAGCCACCATCACATTGGCCCACCATGCCTCCAGATACTAGAATCCAATATTTAGATTATAGTAACACTATCACCTCTCTTTGTCCTACCAGCCTGGAGATCAGATTGACTTTCTCATGTTGCTAATTATTGGTTTGCCCAACTTTCCCTCATTGGGTTCCTCCATCACTTGTGTAATCAGTCCTCTGAATTAAATTTTCACTGTGTTAAATATTTAGAGATGTTTCTATTTTCCTGGACAATCCCTGACTGTTACATGAGGCCAATTGCATGGATTGATTTTGTAGTGTTAAATTTTTTTGTTTTCCTGGGATAAATCAATTCTGTTGCCAGCAATCAAATATGTTTCTATTTATAACTAACAACAAAAATAAAATAAAATAAAATAAAATAAAATAAAATAAAATAAAATAAAATAAAATACTCTGGACCCTGAAATCTCCTCTAAATGACATTTTACCTCTCTCATCCTCTTCACATCCTTCTCAAAAACAATTTTTAGACTGAATTTTCAGTTCCACATGTAAGGAACTTGGAAGTTGCCGCTCCTTCCTAAAAATGAATAAAAAGCTGAACAGACTAAAAAATCAATAACTTTACTTAGATCCATAGAAGAGGTGAGAACACAGGGCAAACAAGTTCTCAAGATTATTGAGACAGGCAGGTGAATACAGGAGGTTGAGAACTTAGCAGAGCAGAAGTTCATAATGGAAACCATTGTGGGAACCAGTTCTGGGGTGACCTGCACTGTAAGTGATGAATTGCTAGATGCTCAGTATAGACAACTTTGAGAGTTAAAAATTCCAGGTTGGGGGAGTCATTGTAGGGGTGGGAACATTATTGTGAGATTTACTCCAGGCGCTCAAACAGGTTCCCAGAGTAAATATCAGAGAAAAATCCCCCCATGCTCCTGGTAAAGGAAGGTACAAAGGAACCATTTTGAAATATACCAGAGCACTCTGTTCTTTGTAACAAGGCTTGCCCTCAGGGAAGCCTAGTTAACCAGAGCCTAACCTGGTAGGGTATTATCAGAGCATAACTGACTAGGGGAAGGGAAATACCCAACTCCAGTCAGCTCTAGCTTTTCACGTGGGAGAGGGAAATACTCAATTCCAGCCCACTGTAGTCATCCTGTTCCATCAAAGGGAAAGGGAGAGGGGAAAAATAGAAACACTTGTGAAGTTCACAGTGCAGAGGCACAAGCTCACTACAAGACTGGGATCTAACATAAGACCAAAGAAAACTTCCCTTCCCCCCCACACTTTACCACTATGTTAAAGTCTTATTTACAGTAGTTCTTTCTACCCAGTACATCATGTCCAACTACCAAGAAAAAAATTACAAGGCATGCCAAAAGGCAAAAACACAATTTAAAGATAAAAAGCAAGCATCAAAATTAGATGTGGCAGGGCTGTTGGAATTATTGGACCAGAAATTCAAAACAACTGTGATTAACATGCTAATGGATCTGATGGATAAGATAGACAGCATGCAAGATTGGCTAGGCAAGGTAAGTAGAAAGAAAAAAAAAATTAAGAACCAGAAAGAAATATGAGAGACCAAAAACAATATTGAAAGAGAAAAATAAAGTTGGAAAACTGACACTACCCAACCTCAAGACTTATAATAAAACTATAGTAATCAAAAGAGTGTGGTATTGGTGAAAGAATAGATGAATAGAACAACAGAACACAACAGAGATCCCAGAAATAGACAATATAAATATAGTCAACTGATCTTTGACAAAGGAGCAAAGACAATATAATGGGGAAAAGATAGTCCTTTCAAACATATAGTGTTGGACAACTAAATATTCACATGCAAAAAAATTAATTTAGACAGAAACCTTGCACCCTTCACCAAAATTAACTCAAAATGGATCATAAACCTAAATGTGAAATGCAAAATTATGAAACTCCTAGAAAATAATGGGAGAAATCCTAGATGCCCTGGATATGGCAATGACCTCTTAGATGCAACACACAATCTATGAAAGAAATAATTGATTAAACTGGACTTCATTAAAATTGACAACGTTCTGTTCCATGAAAAAGAATATAAAGAGAATGAGATGAGAAATAACAGACTGGGAGAAAATATTTGCAAAAGACACATCTGATTAAGGACTGTCATCCAAAATATAAAATGCACACCTAAAACTCAAAACTAAGAAATTTTGATTTTAAAATGGGCCAAAGACCTTAATAGACACCTTACCAAAAAAGATATACAGGTTAAAATGCGTACTTTTAAACTAACTGTTGAGTCCAAGATGACAATGTAGGAAGACCCTGAACTCATCTTCTCCACGGAACACACCAAATTACACCTGTTAATTGAACAACTCCTCCTAAATAAGAACGGAGGGCTGACTGAACAATTTCTGCACAACCAGAAATAGAACTACAAAAGAGAACAGCAAGAAAGATGGAGACGCAGTAACAAAGGGAAGCCCTACCCCTGATGCTGTGAACAGCAGTGGGGAAGGATAGTACCAAGGGACGAGGAACAGATTCCTCTGTCCTTGGGCACAGAAAGAAAGCCACAGTTTAAAAGAGCAAATAGCATGTGAAAGAGACAACCACTAGAACTCTGCCAAAAGGTAGAGGAGCTGTGGGAACACTCTCCAGGTCAGAGAGACTGTAGAACAACATGGTTTACATTCACACTCCAGTTTAAATATCCAAAAGGGAGCAGGGTCCAAAATAGCAGGTCTTGTCATCACAACAAGCTTGGGACCACAGTGATCGCAGAGTCTGCAAGCCCACACTAGCACCAGTAGCACTGGGGAACAGACAATAAGGGGTTTGTTGTTGTTTGTGTTTTTTTGGTTTTTCGTTTTGGTTTTGTTTTGTGGTTTTTTGGTCTTGTTTTGTTTTTGTTCTTTTTGCTTTTTTTTTTCTTCTTTGTTGCTTCTTTTTCTTTTTTCGTTTATTTATTTTAAAAATTATTTTATATTATTATTATTTTATTTCTTTAAAAAAACTACTGTTCAAAAGACCAACTATGATATAAAATAGTCAGCCCTAGAACTCCACCAGTGAGGGTAGCTGATGGAACACTCTCCAGGTGGGAGAAGCTAACAGATACAGTCTACACCCCATCTCCACCTTGAATCACAGACCAGTGCATAGTCTGGGCACCCTAACTGGCCTGCTGCCTCAGTGAGCCCCAGGCCCCTAGCCCACACGAGCCCCAGCTGACCTACCAAGGTGGCCAAAGGGCAATGAACACTGGGACACCACTAGTTAGTGCTCAAAACGGCCCCAGCCTTCGTGCCAAGGTGACACAGACACAAAGCACCCTAGAACACTCCAGGCCCACACCACTTTGGCTTCAGATGTCTTTCTAGGACCCCCGGGTGCAGAGCTCTCTAGAACACCTCATTTGATGTCTGTTTTAAATCCAGTCACCCTGCCAGGGTGTCTTCTAAGACGAGCACCCCAGGAATCCCAGGTTTGTGCCTGCATCAGTTTCTGCTAACCCACCAGGATGCTCCCTATATGGAGTATCCTAGAACACACCCACTTGCAAAGGCCTTGGCTTCAGTATCTCAACCAGCGCACCCACTGTGCTAAACAGCTTGAGACACCATGGCTTGGACACAATTCAGCTTCAGCTGGGGCACATTTTGTATGAAGAGCTCAGGGACCACATCAGCCTGTGCCCATTTTAGCTTTAGCTGTCCTGCCAGGATGCCCCCTGGAGTGCCCCAGGACCTCCCAGTCTGTACTTCACCTTAGCTCCAGCTGCCACTTTAGGGCACCCTCTATGCAGAGAGTCCAGAAACACCCCTGATTATATCCACATCTGCTTCACCTATTCCTGCCAAGGTTCCCTCTGTTTGTAGAGCCTTGGGTGCCCCCAGCTTTCACCCACTATAGTTTCGGCAATCTTACTAGAGCACCCTCAGCATAGAGAACTTACTAGGGCCCATACATTGCATCAGCTCCAGCCACCCTGCCAAGGCACCCTCTGCACAGAGCACCATGAGACACTCCATCTTGCACCCATCTCAGCTTTTACAATCCTTCTAGGGTTCCTTCAGCACATAGAAACCCCGGGACACCCTGGCCTGCATCCACTTTAGCTGTCCTGACAGGGCACCTGCTATGTGGAAAGCTCCAGGACCCTCAGCCCATGCCAGCCACAGCTCCACTCAGCCAGCAAATTTACCAAGCACACACAGTTAACACAGGGGATGATGATACACAAATATATTCCTTCCAGCTGAGGAGAAGTGGCTATTCCACCTAATCCATAGAAACAAACACAGAAAGTCAAGTAAAATGGGGAGGCAGGAATATGTTCCAAAAGAGAGAACAAGAAAAAAAAAAAAAAACTCTAAAAAAGAACTAAAGTAAACAGATAAATAATATGCCTGATAAAGAAAGTAATGATCATAAAGATACCCACAAGGCTGGAGAGAAGAGTAGAAAAAAATGAGTGAGAACTTCAACAAAGAGATAGAGGGATGCCTCGGTGGCTCAGTCAGTTAAGCGTCCAACTTTGGCTCAGGTCATGATCTTGTGGTTCATGAGTTCGAGCCCCATGTCGAGCTCTGTGCTGACAGCTCAGAGCCTGGAGTTTGCTTCACATTCTGTGTCTCCCTCTTTCTCTATCCCTCTCCCGCTTGCACTCTGTCTCTCTCTCTCTCTCAAAAAAATAAAGATTAAAACAATTTTAAAGAGATAGAAAATATAGAGAAGAACCCATCAAAGTTGAATAATACAATAACTGAAATTTAAAAAACATTAGAGGGAATTATCACTCTAGTGGGGGGTGTTGATAATGGAGGAGGGTATGCATGTGTGGGGACAGAGAGTATATAAGAAATCTCTGTACTTTTCCCTTAATTTTGCTATTACCCTTAAACTGCTCTAAAATATTGTCTTAATAAAAATAAATAAATAAAAATAATAATTTTACACTCTAGTTTTTGTATATGTATGCCTAAAAACTTCTAATACCATAAGTTATAGAGTGATATATTCAACTTGTAAAATATTTAAGTAATACACATAAAGCTATACAATATTACCTTTGTCTAAATGATACTTATCTGGATACTAGTCTAAGTATCATTTAGACGAGTTAGGAAATATATACCCTTGAATGTATTAATTAGGAAATTAGGAATGCATTCATTAGGAAATATATACCCTTGAATGTATTAAAAAATAAGAAATATTTATAACATCCAAGGAATTCAAGAAGCTAGGCAATGAATACTATAATAAACCTAAAGAAGTAGAAAATTAGACATAATGAATATAAATGCAGAAATAATGTGCCTGTTCACACACTCTCTCTCTCTCTCTCAAAAATAAATAAACTTTTAAAAAAAATTTTTTTAAAGGGGCACCTGGGTGGCTCAGTTGGTTAAGCGCCCGACTTTGGCTCAGGTCATGATCTCACAGTTCATGGGTTCAAGACCTTTGTCGGGCTTTGTGCTGACAGCTCAGAGCCTGGAGCCTGCTTCGGATACTGTGTCTCCCTCTCTCTCTGCCCCTCGCCAGCTCACACTCTGTCTCTCTCTCTCTCTCAAAAATAAATAAACATTAAAAAAACTTTAAAGAAATAATGAAACAAATAACAGTTGAGCTAAATAACAAAAGCCAGTTCTTTGAAAATACAAAATACTTTTGCAAATATGATCAATTACTGAAAAAAAAGCACAAATAAACAAATTAAATTAAATAAAATTGGACAAAATATAGGTGCACAGGAGATTTAAATATTATAAGAGAACACTACAAATATGTTACACCTTTTTCTCAGTATAACCAATGGTGGATGTGGACAAGGAAATGTCTCTACTGTGAAAACTAAGGAAACGTTGGTTAAAATGGAGTCAGAAGTCCAGTAGGGGGAGCTCTCACATACTACCACTCTTGGTCAATTGCAGACACAACAGAAAGCGCCCCACCTTGCAAGTAGATTCTACTTTAGCAACTACTTTATAATCCCAACAAAGGTAGTAAGGTTTCCTCATCCCCTAGCAACAGCCCAGCCAATGAGAGAAGGTCACAATTTAGCCAATGAAAAGCCACTATATTTCAAATTCCCAGTTTACTCCCATAGGTTTTTCTGCTCATAAGAGCCCTCCAAACTTTCCCCTTTTCTCTATAAAAGAACCCCTCCTTTGTTCTCCAGCATTGCCTATGGTTTTGCAGTAGCTTGTGTGTCCTAATATTGCAATTCTCTTTTATTACAAAAAAAAAAAAACATTTTGCTGGTAAAATACTTGGCTGTTTTATTTTTAAGGTTAACATAACATATAGAAGTATTTCAGCCAATAAACTATGAAAGAGAAAATGAGAGAATTACCATCCTGCATTAATAGATAAAGGTGGTAATTGTTTTTTTTTTTTATTTTTTAATGTTTATTTTTGAGAGAGAGAGAGAGACAGAGACAGAGTGTGAGTGGGGGAGGGGCAGAGGGCTAGAGAGACAAAGAATCTGAAGCAGGCTCCAGGCTCTGAGCTGTCAGCACAGAGCCTGGTGCAGGGCATCGAACCCATAGACTGTGAGATCATGACCCGAGCCAAAGTCGGATGCTTAACCGACTGGGCCACCCAGGCGCCCTGATAAAGGTGGTAATTATTAATGACTGCTGGCATCATCACAAAGAGAGACAACCAGACAATATGTAACGCCTAATGGAAGTCATAGCATCACCTATGGAGTGGTCTTGCAAAACAACAATAATAACAACAATAAAACAAAACAAACACAGGAGCAAATTAATCTGATCAAGCTTACACTTCTAACCACTAATTAAAAGAAACACAAGGGGCTAAAACACATGTTACGGGACACCAAATTGTTACATTAAGTAAAATCTACACTACAAGAAACAGGTCACAATAGAAGACTTGGTTTGTTTTCTTTTTTCCAACAACAAAAAAATTGTACAGAAAAAGATGTGATGTGAGGGGAATTTATAGATTTTTAAAGATTTTAAGGAACATAATGAATAATCACAGCTGTGAACCATATTTGGACACAAATTCAAATTTTTGAAAAAGTATAAGGCCCTCAGGTATATATGAAAAATAACTGGATATTTTCGATATTTAACATTTCATGCTTAGAAATGTACGTTGAAATATTTAGACATAAAATAATTATTCCAGCAGCTGAGGCGCAAAGTAGGTGGAGAAATAATTGGAACCAGATTGGCCATGTAATTAAGGTTTTTGATGATGAGGGTCAGGTATATTGAGTTCATTATACTATTCTCTCCACTATTGTATATATTTATAACTTTCCACAAGAAAACATTTCATTATAATTATCATTTTATTAAATTTGAAATCCTAAGTGAAAATGATCATTTTTAGGGGGAAAAAAATGTCCAAATTGGCCCATACAGAAATAAAAAAAAAAAACCTTAACAATACAAACTGAAACTGTTTTCAAAACTAAAGTCACCCTCAAAAGTTCTAGGACAGGCAGTTTTGGGGGCCAATTCTACAAAATATCAGGGAAAACTAATCACCATCTTATGTCAACTCTTCCAAAACTATAGAAAGATGGGCAACTGTTCAACTCATTCTCCCAAGCTAGCTATTCTTTTTTTTTTTTTAAGAGGGAAAGAGGAGGGAGGGATGGAGAGAGAGAGAAAGAGACAGAGAGAGAGAGAGAGAGAGAGAGAGAGAGAGAGAGAGAGAGAATCTTAAGCAGGCTCCACACTCAGCACAGATCCTGATGTGGGGCTTGATCCCACAACCTGGCATCATGACCTGAGCCAAAATCAAGAGTTGGATGCTCAACCAACTGAGCCACCCAGGTGCCCCTAGCTATTCTTTATTCAAAAATTAAATGTGGACATACCACAAAAAGAATACTTGTGCCAAGTTCATTCATATAGCAGCAAATATCCTAAGTAAATTAATAGCATATTCAACCCAACAGTGAATTAAATGAGTAGTCTGTGTCTAAGGGATGAAAATATGACAACATTAAAAAATAATTTCAATTGTAATTCCCTACATTGACAAATTAGAGGAAATAAAAAGCATTTGATCATATCAGTTAGTAAAGAAAAAGTATTTTAAAGAAATTCAAGATGAATTCATAGTAAAAAGTTTTAGCAAACTAAGATGAGAAGAACTTCCATTTCCTAAAATAGTGAACATATTTAAATGTCAAATGTTAGAGGCATTCCCATTAAAGACAGGAACTACATTTAGGTAGATACTCTCACCTTCACCATTCATACCTGTATTGGAACACAAAGCCAGACTATGGGTGTCACATAAATAATAGTATGCACATCGAAAATAAAGAGATAGTGTTTAATAGCAATCTGTTCACTTATTTCGAAAAGTCAAAGGAATAGGCACGTGCGATATTCAAGGGGATGAGTCTTCAGATAGTGTATGAAAGATCCTTATAGCAAACTACCTAGCTCTGCCACACAAAATTATTAACAAATTAGAACATGTAATAGAATATACTCCATTCACAATGACAACAAAATTCAAAAATTACCTATAAAGAAGCCCAGCAAAAACAACAAGATCTATGTAACTATACAGAAAACTATATAAGTAGGGCACCTGAGTGGCTCAGTCGGTTAAGCATCTGACTTTGGCTCAGGTCATGATCTCACAGTTTGTGAATTCAAGTCCCACTTCGGGTGAGCTCAAGACCCGCTTTGGGTGACCCCTTCTTCTCTCTCTCTCTCTCTCTCTCCCCCACCCCTGCTCACTTGCGCCCTCTCTCTCAAAAAAAAAGCGTATACATAATCATATAAATTATACATATATATGACACATAGCTTTATATATCTTTATAAATATAGTTAAGTATACAAGTACACAGGTTTACTGATAGATTCAGGTAAAAGAAGTCCCAAATAAATGAACCAGTATAGAATATTGCAAACACAGAATTCTGTTTAAATGATTTACAGATTTAGTGCCCTACCGTGTAGCTGGCAAGATGACTATCAAGCTCAGACTGCTGACTTCTCCCCATACCAAACCTGGAAGACTATAGAAGGAAGGGGAGAAGGGGAATCAACAACAAAGTATAAACAACAAACAGGAGAAAGTTCTTCGGGAGAATGGGGAGTAGTGAGTTGGTGCCTGTGTCTGGGCTTGGGGTGCAAAGAGCAACAGGGATGTGGGAAGGTGCTGTAGGCTGCATAGATGCAAATGGCAGGATGGATAGGAGAAATGATTGTAAACTTCTGCCCCTACATCCTGGCACAAATCTGAGGCGGGTTCTGGCAGCACACATGCCAGTAGCCCTGGAGTAATACCAAGACAGAGGGAAAGATGGGATGATTGAGGCATTTGAGTCCAGAGTCTGTGCTAATAACCATCTGAAATCATCTTAGCAGGGAGGAATACCCTTTCCAAAAATTATTATGTAAATAGAATATAAAGAACAGACTAGAATAGAGAGTATCAAAGCAAATCACATGTAGTAAGACAAGTTAGTCTTCATCAAATAAGTATAGTCTACACACATACACACATATATATGCACACTCATATAAATATATAACATAAAGAGGCATGCATATATATGTGTGTATACATATGTATGTATATAGTACACACACTAGGTAGAGTTGGACAATGTACTTCTTACTATGGATGAGCATGACAAAGGAAAACTCACTGCAGTGGACCCTGCAATATTAGATAACCATAAAATCGTAGGATCATCCCCCAAAACCCTTGGAGCTCCTCAGCCTCCTCAGTAAATTAAATCTTGAACATATTTCTGAAGTCTGCGTGCTGGCAAAGGGACCACATGGGAAGCAGTGCATCTTCTCTGACCCTTGCCCAGGTTTATGGGCACTAAAGCTCCAGTTCAGGCATTTGTCCAGCAACTGCGTGCATTCCCTAAGTGTTGATGAGAGCCTCCTGGGTGAGGATTGAAAATGGCACACGACTCAGAATACTGGGGGCTACTTAGCCCACCTGTGCCCCTGTTGGCAGCTATGAGAGACCTCAAGCCAGGGCAAAAGGCTGGGCACAACCCTCAAAAACGTTCCCTCATGTCTTCAGGAAAGATAGGGAGTGAGAGCTTGGGTCTGAGGCTCTGACCTGCCGGTGCCAAAGTAAAAGTGAGGCTCTGACCCAAGCCTGCCAGAGTCAAGGTGAGGATCCCAGAGAGGAGGGAAGATCCCCCCCCCAACCTCCGCCAGCCTCCGAAACCCACCTCTGAGGGATATTATCAATGCCTGGGGACCGGTGGCCATGGGGTCCAGATGTGACATCCGCCGACGTCCTCCCTGCAGACAGGCGTGACAGAGGTGGGGGTCTCGGTCCAGAAGGCCCGATTCAGGTCAGCCAAGGGAAGGGGCCCAGACCCAGCAAACAGGCATATACGTCGACCTGTGAGGGAGCACAGCGGGCCACCGCAGCCAGGAATCCAGGTCAGCCCCGCCAGCAGCCCAGAGAGACCCCGGCAGGGTCGTCAGGCGGAGCCCCTCTCCCAGCAGGGCTGTGTACACGGGGCCCCAGAGGGACGAGCCCCGGCTCTTCATGGAGCAGGTGTTGGGACCTGAGGGACAACCGTGGGGCCCACTCCACCCCGGCGACAGGCTCTCAGCCCCTGCAGCGGCCCTGGGGTCCATGGAGAGGGTGGCTGCAGGCTGCGTCCAGCCAACTGCGCCTCGGAAATCCGAGGGAGCGGAGGAACTTGGGGTGAGGGGCAAGATCCCAGTTAGGAGAGGGCAGGGACACGGGCCGGGCCAGGGCCAGGGGGCTCAGGACCCCAGGACACACAGAAGGGACCTCCCAGAGTTTGGGCCCTGGCATCCTTCCAGTAAGGGCCCTGGGCGGGATGGGGACTCCTGGAGGCGAGTCCGGCCAGACTTCCACAGCCTGGTCTCAGAGACACGGGGCAGACTAGTGGCGGGGGGGGGGGGGGGGGGGCGGCTCGAAACCTCAGTTTCTCAGAGGGCAGGGCCCAGGTCCTGCGGCGATTCCTGGTGAGTATGCAGAGGACGGAAGGAGCCTGGACCCAACATCAGAATCAGTCCGGTAAGGCCCCCAGGCGGGATGGAGACACTGGGCAAGACTGGATTCGTGCATCCGGGTCTCAGGTAGCCAGGGCCGCGGAGTGGGGTGCAAGAGGGCAGAACAGGGGGAAGGATCGGTGAGCTGGGGAGGACAGGGGACCCTCTGTCTGTCGGGAGCAGCCGCTCAGGTGGGCAGACGGGAGGAGGGCCCAGGTGCTGTCAGGAGACCAGGTCCACCCCAGCCCAGAGCTACGAAGTCAGTCCGTGCCGCAGGCCCGGGGAGCCCCCGCATCGGGTGGCCAGAGGTGGCGGGCGCCCCGTCACTGAGCCTGGGCGGTGCGTCCCAGAGACCTTCGGACCCCGGTCTGAGGGGCACGAGTTCCCATGGTCAGCGGCCACGCGCACAGGCCATCCCCGGGTGCAGGAGGCCACGGAGGGAACACCCAGGGAGGGACTCTGGCCCCCAGAACACAGGCCCCGGCCCGGAAGGCGACCCCTAGCGGCAGCCTAGGGAAGCCCCTAGTGGGAATGAGGCCCCGCGGGGTGTCTGGACTTCCGCGTCCGGGTCTCAAGAGACTGGCGGGGCGGGGCGGGGCGGGGCGAGGGGGCCTCGGCGTCGGCGTCGGCGTCGGCGTCGGCGTCGGCGTCGGCGTCTTCCGGCCGCGCCTCGAATCCCGTCAGGCGCGGGAAGGGCGCAGAGCCTCGTGGGCTTCGAGGTGAGGCCCAGAGGGAGGAGCGAGGGAGCCGGGACCCAGAGGGGAATGAGTCCGGCGGTGGGGGCGGCGGTGGAGGCCGCAGGGTGGCGCGACCACGACGACTGTGACCAGGGCGTGAGGCGTGGGCGGACTCGGGCTCTGGGTCCCAGCCCGACTGAGAGCTGGTTGCGCGCGAGGAGCCGGCGTCAGGCAGAGCCCGAGGCCCAGGCCGCCCAGGGAGTCCGGATGGGGACGAGAGGATAGGGCTGAGGGACCCCAAGGAAGCCAAGTGAGCCCCCCCACCCCCCGCCATGGGCCCCGGGCCTCCCCGGACTTGGTCGCCTCGTGCGACGCCAGCCGCCTTGGCCCGGACCTCGCCGGGCCGTGAGGGTTCTGGTGGGAGGCAGCGGGCCCGGGGCTCCCCGGGAGAGCCCTGCGGGAGGACGGCCGGAGGCCCCTTGGACCCCAGCCCCGGGGCCGCCCTCGGAAAGCCGCCCCCGCGGTGGGTCTGGGCGAGGGGAGGGCCTTGGTGTGCGGGGCTGGACCCCGGTCAGCCGAGGCAGGATCCCGGGCCCTGGCCGGGGTGCAGGGGAGAGAGGAGGCGCTGCCTCCCAGCCCAGGACACCTGCGTAGGGCCCAGGCCTGCCCTGCCACTCGGGTCCGCTCTGGCTGTCAGCGGAGGCCCAGAAGGGGCAGGCCCAGGCTGGAAGGGGGAGCCTGGGTGGGGGGTGGGGGCTCCCGGGGCGGGGCCGCCCAGAGTCCTGGCCAGAATCTCCTGGCCGCAGTGGGGGGTGGGGGCCCGGGGCGGTGCTCGCGGTCTGCACCCACCCTGAGACCCTGAGGCGCTCCCTGCCTCCGTCCGTCCCTCCCTCTTCCAGGGGCTCTGCGAGCTCTGCAGTTGAGGCCTTGGTCTGAGGCAGGAGTCCTGAGGTCACAGAGCAGAGGAGGAGGCGCGGCCGCGTGCCAGTCGGTTGTCCAGGCGAGGTGCGTGCTCCGCGCGTGGGGCCGGGGGCTCGCCCATCCCACCCCAGAGGGGACCCCTCGGCCCCCAACCCCCACGCGGCCCCGCTCTCAGGCCTGGGAGCTCGTGCTCTGTGGGCTGGGCCTCCTCCTGAGGAGCCACCCCTCTTCTGTGTTCAGGGTCTGGCGACCATCATGCCCCTGGGTGAGAGGAGTGTGTTCTGCAAGCCTAAGGAGGAGCCAAGAGAGGTCCCGCTGCCACGGGATGCACCGCTGCCAGAGCCTGAGGACAGGGAGGTGGAGGAGGTGGAGTTGAAGAAGGAGGAGGTGGAGTTGAAAAAGGAGGAGGTGGAGGTGGAGGAGGTGGAGGAGGTGGATTTGGAGGAGGAGGAGTTGAAGGAAGAGGAGTTGGAGGTGGAGTCGGAGGAAGAGGAGGAGTTGGAGGAGGAGAAAGCAGAGGAGGAGGAGGGGGGGTACCCATCTCCCTCCTCCTCCTCCCCTTCCTCCCTGTCTTCCTTCTGCTCTGTCCTCCTTCTGGTCCCCCTGGAGGAGGGGTCTGCTGCTGCCGGGTCCCCGAGTCCTCCCCAGAGCCCTCGGAGCTCCTGCCCCTCCCCCAGTGCCATGGCAGGCGCTTCGGGGAGCCAGTCCCACCAGGGCTCCAGCAGCCCCGATGAGGAGGGGTCGAGCACCTGGGGGGCCCCGGCAGGGGCCCAGGCCTCGCTCCCAGATGCGCTCCGCGTGAAGGTGGCCGGCCTGGTGCTGCTTCTGCTCCTCAAGTATCGCACCAAGCAGCCGACCACATGGGCGGAGATGCTGGCGGCGGTTAGCCAAGATGACCAAGACAGCTTCCCCGTGATCTTCCGCCGAGCCTGCGAGTATCTGCAGCTGGTCTTTGGAGTCGACGTGAAGGAAGTGGACCCCCGCGAGCGCTCCTACGTCCTGGTCAGCATCCTGGGCCTCAGCTGCGATGGGACGCCGAGTGGTAGGGACGGCATGCCCAAGACCAGCCTCCTGGTGCTGGTCCTGTGGGTGATCCTCCTGGAGGACGACCGTGCCCCTGAGGAGGCGGTGTGGGAAGCGCTGGGGGTCATGGGGGTGTATGCCGGCAGGGAGCACGTATTCTATGGGGAGCCCAGGGAGCTGCTGACCGAAGTCTGGGTGCAGGAAGGGTACCTGGAGTACCGGCAGGTGCCCGGCAGCGAGCCCACACGCTACGAGTTCCTGTGGGGTCCCAGGGCCCACGCAGAAAGCAGCGGCGTGCAAGTGCTGCAGCACATCCTCGCGGTCAACAGCAGGCAGCCCGGGTCTCCGTGTCTGTCCGAAGAGGCTGTGAGCCATGAGGAAGAGCGGGCCTGAGCCCGAGGGGCAGCCGGGCCCGTTCCCACCTGGGGTCGAGCAGCTTCTCCTGCGGGGCACGAAGCCAGGCCACTTCTCCCCTGCGAGTGCGAGCAGAGCGGGCGCTGGGCGTTGTGAGTAGTGGAGGGCCAGGGCGGCTTGGGGGAAAGCGGGGCCAAGCGCACGTTTGGGTGGGTTCTTGTTCTCTGTCTACGTGGCCTCGGAAATCGATCTTTGTTTCCTCGAGGAAGTTTTCAGATGTTGTTCCTTGTCATAGAAGGTTTCGTGAGCTTCGGGCTCAGTGTGGGAGTGGCACCCACGCCACAGGTGTTCAAGAGTCAGAGTTGTGCCGTTTGGTGCAACGAGCTGGGAACCCTTCCGTCCTCGTTCGGGATCCAGAAGGGAATCGCGGTGCCTGGGCTGGGCACAGACAGGGATGTCTTGCAAACGTGAAGACCTTGGCAGTAAACGGATGTTTTCAGGGCATGGAGCAATAAAAGATGTTCGTTCTTGCTTCTTGTCCCTTGTCGTCTGTCATTCTGGACGAGGGACATAGAGATGTGTGCCTGCCTTTGCTTGGGTCTCCAAGAAAGGAGGAGACACTCGATCTGAGCAGAGGTCCCCAGCTCACTGGGACATTTGTGGCCGGACATTCGCTGAGCTCTGCTCACTCTCGGAAGGGCCCTGTGTTGGCAGTGAGGACACTAGGAGAGGCAGGACACGTCCCACCCATAGGTGACTGTCTAGCAGCGACAGTCCCAGTGGGAAGGCAGGGAAGGGTCCCCTAAGAGGAGCAGAACAAATCAAAGGAGGGTGAGGCAGTGTGGCTCCAGGGGGAGCCCTACAATGGAGACATCCTGAGCCAGGCTGGCTTGGTGTCTCTGGTCAGTGTGATGCCTTCTGCGCAGCTGATCACAATGAAACTGGATGTTGACAGTGGCCAGGCCCACAGATGGTGTCCCTTAGGGGTGTGAGCAAAATCTCAAATAGATAATTGCTCTGAGAAGTTCCTTTTGGATCATGGACAAACCAAAGAAATCTCCTCCTGGGTCAGGAAGTGAAAGTGTCCTGCACTCTTGTCCCGGTGTAGTTGAGCACAGTGCACAGACTAGGTGTTTTCTACCTATCATCTGCAAGGATTTCTGGAGGAATGCAATAATATTCCTTTAAAGTCGAGCCCAGAAGGCTCTAGACGGACACTGTTGTTCCTGGCCATGGAAAACCAGAACCGAGTGCATTATAAAGATGTTTTCATTTGATTATCTTGAGTGTCCTTAGACAGCTGTAAGCCAGGTCTAGGTTTTGGTGTGGGAGAAATGAATGAAAGTAGTGGTTTGGATGGAAGAGCATGTGGAAGGAGGGAGGAAGTTGGTCTTTGATTCAAATTCTAGCAGCTTTGTGCTGTATCCAGCTGGGACGACTCCCCCACGCCTACATTCCACACATATTCTCATATATCCCACGTATATCCCCTATTTAGAAAATGGACTGTGGGGACCCTGGGCGGCTCAGTCGGTTAAGCATCTGATGACAGCTCAGAGCCTGGAGCCTGCTTCAGTTTCTGTGTCTCCTTCCTCTCTGGCCCTCCCCTGCTCGTGCTCTGTCCCTCTCTCTCAAAAATAAATAAAACATGTTTTAAAAATTAAAAAAAGAAAATGGACTGAGTTTTATTTATGAAGCACCCTCTTTGGCTTATTAGCTGTTCCATGTTCTGTTGAGCTGCATATTCTCTAGCATGACCTGGAAAACAAAAAGTATCCCAGAGGAGAGAGTAGAAGGGTCTGGGATCAAAACAACATTAGAAACAACTGCCATTCATCACAGTTCCGATATGTGCCCGGCACAGTGCGAGGTGCTTTCCATACATCACATACATCCCTGCAGTCCTGCAAGATGGGGCTTATGAAACCCACTTACTTCACAGATGAAGAACCTGAGTCCCACAGGACTTGGTCGTTTTCCCAGGATCACACGGCTAGTAAGTGACAGGGCAGAAACCGGACCCCTGGTCTGAATTCATGGAGAGCCCACGCTGTTCCCACCCACCCCAGCCTGTGGCCGACCGTCTGACTCCTACGTTTCTCTTCTCGCTCCCGTGGTGTTTCCCAGGTGACATAGAGTAGGACCCCGAGGCCCAGGTAGTAAAAACAGGCCTAAGGAAGAAAGGTGACAAGAAGAATCAAACACAACTTGGGGATTTTCCGAGTCTTGTCCAGAGCAGACTCTGTTAGGTGCCGCCGTTTCTTTCCAGTCCCAACACTTTCCCCCATGACAGCCCCTGGTCTTCCCACATGTGCCCTCCTGTCCAACTCTGGAACCTGGCCTGCTGGCCAGCTCATCACCACCGCCTCCTCTCCTGGCTGCACAAGGGCTTCATGCCCTCCCATGACACAGAGCATGCCTCCTCCCTGCCCAGGTTCCCTGGCTCTCCTGGAGCTTACCCTCCAACCCCTCTGACAGCTAAAGCCCTTTTGATGGGAAGCGGGACTTGGACTGTGACCTTAAGACATCTGTTCATCCCTCCCCAGGGAGTCTTCCATACACTCTCTGTTTTCCCAATGGGCTGTGAGGAATGTCTCATTGCACCTATAACCTACAGGGACTTGGGGATTAACCCCGATGTTACACAACGGATATTTGAAGCCACCCCGGTGTTTGCAGTAGGACTTCAATGATTTTCTTATTTGAAGCTGGGAACGGAACACATATTCAGATGAAGGAGCTTATTTAGGTGGTCAGATAGTAATGCTTCACCACAAGTGGTAGATGAGCAAACATCCACTGAAGTCAAATTCCTAAAATCCCTGGAATGCTCCTGGGTGGTAAAAAAAAATGGTTCCTCGGTGGACATATTAGGCCAAATTGAACCAGAAAGAAAGAACCATCCTCCCACTGCCTCTTGTCTGGTACCTGCCCCACGGAAAAGCCCTGGCGGCCAGTGAGCCTAATGGCACCTGTGCAGGTAAGGCGTTCAGGCAAGTTTAGTCACGTGGAGGGTAGCAGAGACTCACAGGTTCAGACTTTACCCATGTTTCAAAAAGAAGGAGGAAATCCTCGCCTATTGTGATTACAGATGGCAATGCAGGGATTTTCTGCAGGCAATGCAGAAAAGTACTATTGAGTGAAGAAAGTGAACACTTCCTGCTGAGAGATACAGGACCCTCTTAACATTAGATGTGGTTCTCTATTTGAAAGTATCTGTCATGGGGTAGGCACTTGAAAATTCAAAGAAAACCAAGGCAAATCTGACCTCAGATTACTCCTCCGAGCAATAAAGTCGGTTGTCCTAACAAATTATGATAGTTGCCTTTGGTTGAGCACCTACTGTGTAGCGATATGTGGGAGAAATTTCAATGCACATCCATACCTTGTCTTTGCTTTCCTTCCTGGACACAGGGGACCCTGCATTTCCAGTCCACTTGTAGTTGGGAAGGGTCATGTGATGACCTTTGCCACGGAGACGTGAGCAGAAGCATCGTTCGTCACATCCAGGCATCTCAGAGCCAGTATGTCAGTATGTCAGCTCCTTGCTGTCTCCCTTGATTCACCATGGCCACCCCATGTTGAGATAGGAGAGCCACAAGATGAAAGCAACCTGGCTCTCCAGGGTCTAGGAAAAGCGGAGGGCCCCTGCCAAACTGTATCAGAATTTACGTGCACCAGCATGCACTTTTGTTGTGCTAGCCCTTCAAGTGTCAGGGTTTGTCTGTTGCATCAGTTAGCAGTTACTTTGACATGGCTGCTTTTCTGTTGTTAGACTTACATGGAAATTTCAAGTACAAAGGTAGTAGTGCATATCTTCCTGCTTCCAAAAAACTCTAAAAATACAGGTAAGTCACAATGTTCCCTTTTCAAAGATCTTCCACAGTTCAGCCTTCTCCTCAGAAGTCCCCACGACTAACAATCTAGTGTGTGTTATTTAAAGGTGACTACGGTTTTCAATAGTATGCTGTCAGAATATATCGTTTTTCTTCAACTTAATAGGTAAGAGTGGACATACTGTTCTGCCACTAGCTTTTGTTACTTAATAAAATGGACGCAGGATATTCCCATGACAGCACATATAGATCCACCTCACTTTTGAAACTACTCCCTGGAGTGTTAAAGTATGTATATACCACAATTAATAACATAAACATTTTTTTTTTCCTGGTGGAGATGTCAGTGGTTTTCCCTGTGTCCTATGATGAATGAACTGAAAACAACATCTTTGAATACGAATGGCTGGGTAAACATTAGAAAACATTGTTTTCTAATGATATATACATACTAACATAGACATCGGGTTAAAGTGGAAAGGGTGTGGACAGTTTAACATTTTATAAATACGTCTGAAATTTTATTCCAAAAATGCTATACAGATTTGTATTCTCATAAAAATTGCAAATGATTTGAGATTATGCAATACCAACAAGATATTTCCCCTTTACTTTGAGAAAGAAGGATTTGGCCAGAGTGACCAGGAGCCAGGGGAGGGAAGCAGACAGGACACCCTCAGCTAGTGAGGGGCATTGAGAACATCCAGTGGAAAGCGATTGCCACAGTCCATGAGAGAAAAGGAGTACAAAACCAAGTCCAGGGAGCCCCCAGGCAGGCTGGCAGTTGGGGCTCTGAATCTAGAGTCTAGCTTAGGGGCAAAGGGGCCAGAAGGAGAGAAGGTGGGGAGGTAGAGGGACCTGGGACAAAGAACATGAACAGGCTGGGGAAATCTCTGAATCATTATCACTAGCTGGAAGTTTCAGGGTGGTCTGACAGGGCAGGTCTATTGGATGAATGGACCAGCACCATGCCAGACACCCCGCTGCCTTAGAGTCCCCCTACCTCTGTCAGGAAGAGTACACTTGGCTCCCTGCGTCATTCAGGTGAGCGACATCTCTGGATTACTCTAGCATTATAGCATTATCTAGTGCATCCTTGCCAGGGTCCTGGGGCTGGAAGCTGTCAGGATGCCTGCTGGAGGCTGGGGACTTTCCCTCTGGGTGCAGTGCAACCCCACATAAAGGGCGGGGCTATGTGAGTGAGGGGTTAGTGAGCCGAGGAATGATGGCTGAGAAGGGCCAGGAACACCCAAGAGCAGTGGAAGGAAGTGTGCAGTGGCAAGGAGGGCGAAATCAGAAGGAGAAAGCCCTGGGACTAATCATCTCAGACTCTGCAGATAAAGGGCTGGGCATGGACACACTTGAACGTTGTCCAAATGGTGTCCCTGGCTCAGACTGCCTTCCAGGGCTTCTGAGGCCTTGGCATAGAAGGAGCGGATGTCCTGTGGCCATGATGACTGGCCTGTGTTGCCATCAGATTCTGTCTGGGATACAGGACTGGCCCAAGGTGCAGATGTTTGCAAGGTGGATGGAAAACCTGTAAAGATGGCACTTTTTCTTGTTCAACTGATGAGGAGGTGTGGGCCCCAATGCAGGACAAGGAACATGAATGGGCTGGGGAAACCTTCTGATAGACTATGTTTCCTAGGAAGGAAGCACCATGGACACCCTCAAAAATAATTTCCTATGGGAATTCTGAAGTTCATGAGCCATTGGAGAACTGTAGGTTTCATCTATGGAAGGGGAAGGCTCAGGCAGGGGGCAGCCTCCACATTTTGAGTCAGTGAATGGCACTCTCCAGTAATTTGGTTGATTCACTCATTCATACAGCAAACATTTACTGAACATATGCTGAGAAAGAATATTAAGCAAACAAAGCCAAATAACATGACAAAGCACTTAATTCAGCCTGAGTGGGAGGATGGTGAGAGATGTGATGTAAAAGAGTTTTAGGAACTGTGAGATGGTGGGGAGAGTGTATAATGACCCAGAATTCTGAGGTTTCTCACTTTGCTGGAGCTTTTGCTCTCATCTCAGATTGAGGATGAGAGAGGAAGAGGTAGTGGTGAGTTGATGAGGAAAATATGGAGAATGCAGTCAGTATGAGCCATGTGGGTGGTGAACTTCTGCTGGTTGTCCAGGTGGGTCTATCCAGTGGGTAGTAGGAAACATGGGTCTAACAGGAGAGGAGCTTGGACTGGACATTGTTAGGCTGTGTTAGCAAACACAGTTGGAAACTAAAGTCACATATTAAATTTAGGAAAGATTTTAATGGGAGAAAAGAACCAGAAAATATAATTACAGAAAGTTTTTATAGTATGTGTACATATATATATATATATATATATATATATATATATGCATTTGTGGCTCACGTACAGTTACACTAATGACCTTTCAATTTCACATCTGCTGTGTTGGATCACTTTTAAGGACTTTACTCTTGATAGCCTTTGGCAAAACTAAGCTTACACTCTCTGTTTCCTTCAATATCCAGACAGTATCTTTTCAAACCTAGTGTGTGCATTTTAGGCAGTTGGCAGCTCTTCAGTAACAGAAGTTGCTCATTACAAACAGACTAGGGGCCTGGAGGACACCCTTGGACTCAAGTATCTAGAGGCTAGACCCATGATGGGTCATTTAGTGGACATCAAAATTTTAGATGTAGGACCTCTTATTTCAACTGAAGCCTTCCACAGAAATCCACTCCATATACATGAGCAAGGCAGAGAACTCTGGTTGAACTGTTGAAATGAGGACTATAATCCTAAAGTCCTACCTAAGCCTTAAAGAAGTTGACCCTGACACTCAGCCACAGACTCTAGGGTCTTGCTGAGCATAGATGTGAAAGCTGTGTGCTACAAGGCCCTTCTTCAGACATGGACTTCCTCATGCTCCTGCATAGACACCTATCTGTGTGGACTCCAATGCGCCCAACGCACTGACTTCTAATTTTGCTGTTGGGTTTTCCAGCACTGCCAAAAGCAAATGGTGCCCTAACCTCTGTGTGTTCAACATACGTTATAATCCCATTTATTTTCCAAACTCCTCATTGCCCATTGCCCCCCCCACCTCAATCCAGACACACATAAGCATACATTATCTTTCTACTATTCTCTACTGTCAGAACAGAATTGGCTACCCTCCCTCCAACCCACCATCCCTGTTTTTTCTTTCCAGACCTGCCTTAAATTCTAATTTGAAAAGAGGCTTCTATGAGTGCCTAGGTGGCTCAGTAGTGAAGCATCTGACTCTTGGTTTTGGCTCAGGTCATGATCTCACAGTTTTGTGAGTTTGAGCCCCACATTGGGTTCTGCACTGATGGCATGGAGCCTGCTTGGGATTCTCTGTCTCCCTCTCTCTGTGCCCCTCCCGCCACTCATATTGTGTCTGTCTCTCTCAAAATAAATAAACTTCAAAAAATAATTTAAAAAAAAATAAAAGAGGCTCCTACTTGTGCTTTACCTGCTAGCTCTCAGCCCCAAGAAACATTATGGGCCTTCTTTACCTTCTTACCCATGTTTCCTTCTTTTAAAAGTATCCTCAGATCAAGTTCAAGCACCTTCAACAAGAGTGTGGAGCTTGGCTCATTTTATTTACATTTATTGCCTCTGCTTCCCCAGAACATTGCAAAGACATTTTGTTTACTTCTATGAGAGGAGTGTTTAGTCTCCAAATTTAACTGTAGATGTGACTATTCTTTCAGTTCAATCAAACTTTGTTTCTTATATTTTGAAGCTCTACTTTTAGGTGTATACCCACTTAGGATTGTTATGTCTTCTTGGCGAATTGACTCTTTTATCATTATGTGATGTTCCTTTTTGTAAATGTTTATTGATTTATTTTTGAGAGAGAGAGAGACAGAGTGTGAGCGGTGGAGAGGCAGAGAGAGAGGGAGACATGGAACCTGAAGCAGGCTCCAGGCTCTGAGCTTCAGCACAGAGCTCGACGCAGGGCTCGAATTCACACACCGTGAGATCATGACCTGAGCCAAAGTCAGACACTTAACCAACTGAGCCACCCAGGCACCCCTGTGATGTTCCTTTTTGTCCATGGTACATTTCCTTCTTATAAAGTCAACTTTTTCTGATATTAATATAGTCACTCTAGATTCCTATATTTCTTATTTTTAAATTTTCAAAGAGTAAAATTAGTTTTTTCTTTTGGTGTTCAGCTAAAAGTGATGTATAGATTTATGTAGCCACAACCATAACACAAAATTGTTTCCTCATGCTCCTTCCAAAAAAAAAAAAACTCTCATATGCTATTTATTTATAATCATACTTTTCCCCAAAACCTAACCTTGGTAACCACTCATCTGTTTTCTATCACTGTAGTTTTGTCTTTTTAAAAATGTTATAGATATGGAAGAACAGAGCATGTAATTTATTAAGACTGGTTTCTTTCACTCAGGAAATTGCATTTGAGGTTCATTCAAGTCGTTGTGTGTATCAATAGTTCATTACGTTTTTGTTGTTGAGTAGTACCCCATTGTATGGATACACCACAGTTTGTTTATCCATTCACCCATGGAAGGACATTTAAATAAATATGAACAGATTTTGGCAAATATGAATAGAGCTATTATAAACATTCATGAATAGGTTTTTGTGTAAACATGAGTATTTATTTCTTCCAAGAGTGGCATTTCTGAGTCATGTAGGGTCTGTATGTTTAGAAGAAATTACCAAATCATTTTCCACAGAGGCTGTACCATTTTACATTCTGACCAGTAATATATGAGATTTCAAGTTGTTCTTTATCCTTGCTAACATTTAGTAATGTCAGTAATTTTTTTTTAATTTTAGCCACTCTCTTTTTTTCTTTTTTTTTAATTTAAATTTTAGTTTGTTAACATACAGTGCAATATTGCTTCCAGGAGTAGAATTCAGTGATTCATCACTTACATACAATTCCCAGTGCTCATCACAAGTGCCTTTCTTAATACCCATCACCCATCTAGCACATCTCAAATGTGTGTTGTGTTACCTCATCTTGATTTTAATTTGCATTTCTCTTTATTAGTGTAGAACAATTTCCATGTGCATATTTGCCATCCATATGCCCACTTTGGTGAAGTGTCTATCAAGATTGTTTGCCCATTTTTAAAATTGGGTCATTTGTTTCCCAATTTTTGAGTTTTGAAAAACTTTTATGTATTCTGGATACAAGTCTTTTGTTGAATATATGATTTGCAAATATTTTCTAACAGTCTTTAGCTTGACGTTGTACTCTTTTTTTCTCAGAGCAAAAGTTTTTAATTTTGAGTAAGCCTAAATCCAGGTCATGAGATTTTCTCCTATGTTTTCTTTTAAAATTTTATAATTTTCACCTAATATTTAGATCTGTGATATATTTTATTTTTGTACCATAAAGTGTGAGGTTTAAGTACAGATTCTTTTTTCTTTTGTTTTGTTTCTTTTATTTAATATGGGTGTCTAATTGTTCTGTTACCGTTTATTGAAAAGACCAACATTTCTCAATTGAATTGTCTTACTCCTTTGTAAAAAAAAACTCCATTGGTCTTATTTGTGTGGGTCTATTTCTGGACTCCCTAATCAGATCCACTGATCTATATTTGTATCCTCTATCCAATATCACACCATCTTGATTACTATAGCCTTGTCTTAAAATCAAATAGTGTGATTCTTCCAACTTTATTCTGCTTTTTCATAGTTGTTTTAGCTATTCTAGTTCCTTTGCCTTTCCATAAACTTGTTGAATCAGCTAGTTTATATCCAAAAAAAAATATCCTGCTAGAATTTTGATTGGATTGCTTTGAATGTATAGATCAATTTAGTGAGAACTGACATCTTCACTATGTTGAGTCTACCAGTCCATGAACACAATATGTCTCTGTACTTACTATTTATTTAGGTCTTGATTTCTTTTTATCAACATTTTGTAGTTTTCAGCATACAGATCCTGTGCAAGTCTTATTAGATTTATACCTAAGTATTGCATTTTTGTAGCTATTGGAAATGGTAAGTTTTTAATTTTGGGTTTCCAATTTTTTAATTGTAGCTGTGTGTAAATATAATTAATTTTGTGTATTGATCTTGTATCCTGCAACCTTGCTGAACTTGTAGTTTCCTTGTGATAGTCTCTGCGTCCCTCCCAGGCTGTCTAATATGAAAAGGCCCACAGAGTGCCAAGCCAGCAGATGCGTTCCAAGACTTCCTAAGCTGTACCCTCACTAGTAAAGGTGACACAATGCCAAGTGCTTCACCCACTGAAAAGACCATGGACTGGCCAGCCAGAGGCCTACCCACTTAGCCTAAGCCCTTTGGTCCTAAGAAGTAGAGGTTAGAGTCATGATACATTCTTTGTACCAGAAAGGAGACTAAGGGCAGTTGTGTCCAGTACCCACTGTATGCTAAATTCTGAATGGTGCTTAAGAAGGCTTCTAGAAGTTGGGGGAGTCAGGGTCAGTCCTGCCCTTTGACTAAGGCAAGATCCCTGGGGTATTCCACTCCCACCCGTTCTGGACCCACTGCAGCTACAGCTTCCACTCTAGTCAGTTTCCAAGCAAAAGAGTGGAAAGAGAAAAATAGTAAGAGAAAGGAGGAAGGAAGAGTATACCTGATCTCTCGGCTGAATATCAGGACTGCAGAAATAGACCAACAATGCACAAGTACTGGGGAAGGAAATGAATAGTAATCCCTTTGTATGTAAGAGGGAAGCCGATAGTCTGCTGTGGTTATATTTTAAATACAGAAATCTGATTTAATAGTGTTCTGAAGCTGCTGTGAAGGGGAAAGTAAGGATCTTTGAAAATCAGAGACACAACAGGAAAGCCAAACCTGGGCAGTCAGTCCAGACCTGGTTCTCTGAAAAGAACACCCCCCCCAACCAAGTTGTGGAAAACACTATCGTTGGGGCAATATCAACCTGCAGAGCACCCACCCCTACCTAAGGCCCCATTTGCCTTCTTAGGACTACCTGAAATGCAGCAAGACTTCGGGCATTAATGGATGAGTTTCTCCACACGCCCTACCCACACCATGCTCCTGAAGGCTTCTTCTCTCCCTCCATCCAACAGCTAGACATGAGTCACCCTCTAAATAATCAGAAACAAAGGCTGCAAATATAAGACAGACTATTAAGGAGAAAAAAATAACAGTCTTTGGTCCAAGAACCAGACAGAATGATTTAAATGCATATTTCCCACTTGGAATGTAAAGACACTCAGCAGTACTAAGGAGAGGAGGAAATAAGATTAAGAAACCAAGACACTCAGAAAGTGCACAGCCTCAGACCTGTGTGGAATGGCGATTGCCCCAACCCTCTCCCACCCCCATTCTTGACTGACCTTCCCCCATCCCCTGCTAAGTCTTCAATCCTCACTGCCTATGGTGCTTGTAAAGCAAACCTCAGAGGGATGAACTTGAAACTTTGAAGAATGATGAGGATTAAAGGGAAAGTGTGGCCTTGATTACAGTAGACTATATAGAACCAGGTAAAATTGCTCCCTGAGAAAATAGTAACTTTGTTTTTTAAAACAGGAAGGAAAGGGAGGAAGGAAGGAAGAAAAGGAGGTAGGGAGGAAGGAGAAAAGGGAGGAAAGAGAGAGAGAGGGAAGGAGGAAAGGAAAATTATTTATGAATTCATGAAGCAAATAATTGAAAGGGCTGATCTGGAGGGGGTTGTTGGGAGAGCAGAAAAGAAGGGGAAGCAAAAGGAAGTAAAAAATGGTTAATGAAAAACTGTCCAGTGGTAAAAACCTAGGACAAGGATTTTTAGGGAATTCACATTCTAGTCACTGCTCTGCCACTGATTTACTAAGTTACAAGTGTAATCCCTTCTCTGGGTCTGTCTCTTCTGTCACTGGGGGTATGTGGAGACTTAGAGATGCCACCAAGTTTCCTGCATGGCCTGTTGTCATGGGAGAAAAGCAGACCAGCTAACACAGAATTAGGCTGTCAATGGGGATATATAATATTTACTCAAATTAGTAATTGATTCAGTAAGTACAAATGTCAGCTGTTTATGAGAGGTTTCCAATATTCCCAACCATCCATTAATTTACATAAATTTCATCATATTGCTCACATTATACTGCAACTTTCTTTCTTAAAAACTGCATTATTGAGATATAATTCACATACCATAAAATTCGCCCACTTAAAGTATACAATTCAGTGATTTTTAGTATGTTCACAGTTATGCAACCATCACCACAAACTTAGAACATTTCCATCAACCCAATAAGAAATCCTGTACCACTAGTGTTCACTTTCATTTCCTCCCAATCCCACACCCCCAGCCATAGACACTTTAATTAGTCTACTTTCTGTTTCTACAAGTTTGCCTATTCATATAAATGGAATCATACATGCAGAGGAAGGGAAACACTTTTGCACTATTGATGGGAATGCAAACTGGTGCAGCCACTCTGTAAAACAGTATGGAGGTTCCTCAAAAAATTAAAAATAGAACTAGCCTATGACCCAGCAATTGCACTACTAGGTATTTGTCCAAAGGATTAAAAAATGCTGATTTGAAGGGGCACATGCACCCCAATATTTATAGAAGCACTATCAACAATAGCCAAATTATGGAAAGAGCCCAAATGTCCATTGACTGATGAATAGATAAAGGAGATGTGGTATACACACACACACACACACACACACACACACACATACACAATGGAATGGTGTGTGTTTGCGTTTGTGTGTGTGTGTGTGTGTATATATATATACACACACACATATATATATACAATGAAATATTACTGAGAGATTAAAGAGAATGAAATCTTGCCATTTGCAACAACGTGGATGGAACTAGAGTGTATTATGCTAAACAAAATAAGTCAGAAAAATAAATATCATATGATTTCACTCATATGTGGAATTTCAGAAATAAAACAGATGAACATATGGGAAGAGTGTAAGAGAAGACAGGAAAACAAACCACAAGAGACTCTTAACAATAGAGAACAAACTGAGAGTTGATGGAAGGAGGTGAATGGATGATGGGCTAGATGGGTGATAGACATTAAGGAGGGTACTTGTGATGAGCACTGGGTGTTATATGTAAGTGATGAATCACTAAATTCTACTCCTGAAATCAATACTACACAATATGTTAACTAACTTGAATCTAAATTTGAAAAGGAGGGGCACCTGGTTGGTCAGGTCATGATCTCATTGTTCTTGAGTTCTAGCCCTTCATTGAGCTCCGTGCTGACAGTGCGGAGTCTGCTTGGGATTCTGTCTCTCCCTCTCTCTCTGCTCTTTTCCCACTCTCTTTCTCTGTCTCTCTCTAAATAAATAAACTTAAAAAAAACAATAAACCAAACGTTGTGGAAACACACACACACAAGAAAAGACAATTTCTCCCTCTCTTATCTTTCTTTGCATCCCTATTTAAAATCAATTGTTTGGGGCACCTGGGTGGTTCAGTAAGTTAAGCGTCCAGCTCCAGCTCAGGTCATGATCTTACAGTTTGTGGGTTCGAACCCCGTGTTGGGCTCTGTGCTGACAGCTCAGAGCCTAGAGCCTGCTTCATATTCTGTGTCTCCCTCTCTCTCTGCCCCTCCCCAGCTTGTGCACTCCTTCTCTCTCTCTCTCTCTCTCTCTCTCTCTCCTCAAAAATAAATAAATAAACATTTTTAAAAACAATTTAAAAATAAAATCAATCGTCTGTATATGTGGATATGTTTGAGTCTATTTCTGCACTCTCTATTCTGTTCCATTGATATATTTCTGTCAGTATGCCAATATCATACTGTACTGATTATTCCCACTTTATAATATGCCTTAAAATCAATTAGTGTAACCCCTCCATCTTTGTTCCCCTATGTACAGTTCTTTTAGTTATGTAGGTCCTATCCAGTGTCCATATGAGTGTTAGAATCTAACTGCCAATTTCTACTAAAAAGTTTTCTGGATTTTAGTTGGGATTGCATTAAACCTATCAATAAACTTGGAAAGAATTGATATCTTA
Organism: Acinonyx jubatus; assembly: GCF_027475565.1. Taxonomy (NCBI): domain Eukaryota; kingdom Metazoa; phylum Chordata; class Mammalia; order Carnivora; family Felidae; genus Acinonyx; species Acinonyx jubatus. Next base: position 121,897,437 of record NC_069389.1, read on the forward strand.
ATAATACTGAGTCTTCAATCCCTTGAACAAGATATCTATTTCCATATATTTAGGTTTTAATTAATTTATCTCTGCAATGTTTTGTAGTATTCAGTGTACAAACCTCTACATATATTTTTGAGATTTATTTCTAAATATCCTATATTTTCTAAAAATATTTTAAATTGCACTGTTGTTTATTTCAATTTCCAAATATTCATTGCTATAATATACAAAATACAATTGATCTTTCATATCGATCTTGTATGCTGCAATTTTGCTAAACCCAATTATTAGCTCTAAAAGCATTTTTTTTTAGATTGATAGAATTTTATGCTGTCTTGTGGTCTTTAAATAAAGACAGTTTTACTCTTCTCTTTCAATCAAGAGGTCTTTTTCCCCCTTGTACTAGACAGAACTTCAAGTACAGTGTTAACCCCCTCCTCACCCCCACACTGTGATATCATTAGCTTTAGGCTTTAGTTTTCTACATGAAAACATCCTGCACAACATCCATATGGAAATATTTCCTTTATAGCCCCTACACTGTTAAAACCCAAGACTGGATACTACACCTACTGAGATGAACATGATCGCCAGATTTGAAACAAGACTTAATTTGAAACAAGATATTCAGTGGAACAAGTTTATTCACTGAGGTCTTGACAGCCAAAATCAGTTGTTTTGGACTGAGCAAATTAGGAGAGTGGGACATGGACACTGAGAAAATGAGATGGTTAGAAAAATTCCCTGGTGTAGCCAAAAAGTGGATGGTTTTCATGGTGCATAAGAGCAGTTTGAAAGTGGGAAGTGGGATGATTCACATCTCCACAAAGACTTAAATACATCCACAATGCTTTGGAGTAATTTTAGGTAAACCATACAAACACTAGGTAATGATGGGTGGGAGAGAACACAGTGAACCACTGAATAGGGTGAGCAGGGGGAAAAGTATTTCCTTCTCCCTGCCATGTGGCTCACCAGGATTAAACATGGGAAGATGATAAGGGGGTGGAAGGTCAGTTGGAAGGCCCCTTTAGGGGTGCTAAAAATACTCGCTTTCTCCAACCAGAATATTTAGGCTCTCCATCATCCCTCCCTCAGCCAGGGGTCAGGGTGATGCATTGTGAGATGTGTAAGCTGCATCTTGGCTTCCCCAGCATCTCCTCTCCCACTATGGGAATGTCAAGAGGGTGTTTGTGATAGCTAAGCTGCTCTAAGGGCTACCATTGACTGGGGGAGTGCCTTGCTGACCAATCAAAGCTGAAAGGTGTAGCCCCTCATTGTCTGGGGGAAGGGTATATACATATAAGGAGTTCAAGAAATCTGGAGTAGACCACTGGGAAGTGGTGACATGGCAAAGGTGACCAGGAAACCTCAAACTCCTAGCACATTTATGGAACAACCTACTCCAGGCACCAAAGGGATGAAGAAGAGGAAGATGCCTTGTCAACCCATGTCCAGATGCAGTGTTAAGGTAAGGTGAGCACACCCAAGCTCTTCCTCCTCTTCTCCATTAACACTCTCAACAAGACTACTCTCCTGTCTTTGTGTGGCACACATCCCCTCCTCACAAGAAGAGTGCACCCCTTCTCCTGAAGCTGCTATTTTCATCCACCCCTCACCCTGTTCCCCCAAACCAGTGCCTTTCTATGCTCATCCTATTGTCCTTCCAGGTGGCAAAGACAACCATGGGGGTAAAAAGATTCCTTTAAAGGAGTTTTAGGGGAAAAAATCCTCTCCAAAAATTCCCACCCCTTCCATAAAATCTAAGAAACCTAGAGCATCAACACTACTAGGCCACTATCATAGGCTGAATAAAAATGAGCCATACCAGGACCAAGAGAGCATGGAGAATCCCACTACTTCAAGTGGCAACCTGAGCAGCCAGTAACTTTGGAATGATGACTGAGGCCTCAGAACTACCTACAAAGTCTCTGGGATCTGGCTTCTGAGAAATGATGAACTGTATAGACATCAAAATTTACACCAATAGGGTACACCAACAGTAATGACTAAAATAAAATCAAAGTGTTGTGAGAAGATGTGTGTCTCTGCAAGCTTTTGATGGTGGGGAGGGGGGACGGGAAGAAGCAGGTATGTGAGAAGGGAGGAAGGTGGGTTCTGCAGGGTTGGGGTCAGACTTTTAGGTCCAGTTAGCCAGACATTGGGTACAAGGACTGGATAAAGACTGAGTACTGAGGTTAAATCTCCTTAAGTTCCTATTTCTGTGATAAATGCCCATTAGCACAATTTCTGAAAAGTAAATTTCACCTTCACTTTTTTTTGCTTTTTATTTTATTTTTATTTTTTAATTTTAATTTTATTTTTTTAATTTACATCCAAATTATTTAGCATATAGTGCAACAATGATTTCAGGAGTAGATTCCTTAATGCCCCGTACCCATTTAGCCCATCCCCCCTCCCACAACCCCTCCAGCAACCCTCTGTTTGTTCTCCATATTTAAGTCTCTTATGTTTTGTCCCACTCTCTGTTTTTATATTATTTTTGTTTCCCTTCCCTAGTGTTCATCTGTTCAAATAATCCAGTGAAAAAATGGGCAAAAGACATGAATAGACACTTCTCCAAAGAAGACATCCAGATGGCCAACTGACACATGAAAAAATGCTCAACATCACTCATCATCAGGCAAATACAAATCAAAACCACCATGAGATACCACCTCACACCTGTCAGAATGGCGAACATTAACAACTCAGGCAACAACAGATGTCAGCGAGGATGCGGAGAAAGAGGATCTCTTTTGCACTGCTGGTGGGAATGCAAACTGGTGCAGCCACTCTGGAAAACAGTATGGAGGTTCCTCAAAAAAGCTAAAAATAGAACTACCCTATGATCCAGCAATTGCACTACTAAGCATTTATCCACAGGATACAAGTGTGCTGTTTTGAAGGGACACATGCACCCCAATGTTTATAGCAGCACTATCAACAATAGCCAAAATATGGGAAGAGCCCAAATGTCCATCGATGGATGAATGGAGAAAGAAGATGTGGTACATATATTCAATGGAGTATTACTCGGCAATCAAGAAGAATGAAATCTTGCCATTTGCAACTACGTGGATGGAACTGGAGGGTATTATGCCCTAAGTGAAATTAGTCAGAGAAAAACAAATATCATATGACTTCACTCATATGAGGACTTTAAGAGACAAAACAGATGAACATAAGGGAAGGGGAACAAAAATAATATAAAAACAGGGAGGGGAACAAAGCATAAGAGACTCATAAATATGGAGAACAAACTGAGGGTTACTGGAGGGATTTGGGGAGGGGAGATGGGCTAAATGGGTAAGGGGCACTAAGGAATCTACTCCTGAAATCATTGTTGCACTATATGCTAACTAATTTGGATGCAAATTTAAAAAATTAAGTTAAATTAAAAAAATAAGATAAAATAAAAAAAGGAGAGACCATCCATTTGTCAGCCTTGAGGATGTTTTGCCCTTGGTGACCTGTTTGCCCCCCTTTGCACAGATAATGAAATTCAGAGGAACCAGCCCTGCCTCCCTTGGCAGCAAAACATCAGCTGCCCTTCCCCCTTTTCTGCTGACACCAGATATATTCAGCTGTGGAAGCAGAGATGCTCACTGCGCTCTCGGTAGCTATGGAAATCCCAGGGTTTCCCTAGCAACAGCTCTGGTTATGCCTTGTTGCTAGGGAACGCTGGGATTTCCCAGGTTGCCCCTTGAGCAAGACTTCTCTAGCCCGAGGGCAGAGGTGTGAGCACAGCTGTGGGTCTATTCCTAGGGAATAGATGATCCCTTTTGATTCTGATCATTTTAGGTCATCCTGGCCCATAGCCAAGTGAAAGGGGGATGCACACCGGGTGAGAGGTCTTGAGAGGGGGATCAGGAGGGAGTGCTGTACAATAAGCAAACTAATTAGAAAATTCCAAATGAGCTCAATAGATACCAGGAGGTGGAAGATGGTGGGCTTTGGGGAGCGTTTTAGTCTTCAAGTCCAACATTTGGCTGTCTACAAAGCACGTTCCCTAAGAGTATCATGCAGCACACACCTGTTTGGTTTCAAGAGAAAGCCCAAGGTTAGAACTAATGCCAGCCTCCCTCATGGGTGTGTAACCTAGGCAGTCCCACAGCGCCCCTGCTTAAAAGGGCTCTGAATGGTTGGTATAATGCTCTGTTGTCACCTTGAAATTCAATTTTTGAACAAGAAGCCTTGGATTTTTATTTTGTGTTGGGATCCACAAATTATGTATCCAGTCATAATTATAAGCCTCATTTTACAAAGGAGAAAACTGACTGATAGGGAGCAGATATAATTAGCCCAAGTTCATGTGTCAGAAAGCACATCTTACTGGTGACTGTATCTGCCCTTAGCTGCTTTCAGACACCAGCAGCTGGAGGGGCTTAACCCAAACAGGTTTTCAGCATGGGGAGGCTTTCCTGGGATTGCAATGGCAGGAAGATAAGAATGACCAGAGTCACGGTCCTCTCAGTTGTTCTGGGGGTTGAACAGAGAACTGGAGAAAGTACAGTTTCAGGGAGCTCCAGTCTAGTACAGGAGACTGCCAGCATTAAGGAGATATAATTGGAATAAGGTCAGGGGCAGTGGCAAGTCTGCTGGCAGGGGTGGGTGGGTGGCAGGGTTGTAGCAGTTACTGGTTCTGCTCATGTCTTAGAAAGCCCTGAAGAGTATGTCTGCTTCCTACTGCCTGGGATTCTTTAGAAAGTGGACTTTTCCCATCTCTTTGTCCCATAGGCACTAATTCTATGGCAATGGGAAAATAACCATGCAAAATTATATACATATTTAGTGAGATTCCTGCATGCCAGACTCTGGGATAATATCTGTTCTCAGCTGAATTGTGTCCTCCCAAAATTCACATGCTGAAGCCTCAACAACAGTACCTCAGAATGTAACTATATTTATTTTTTAAGGTTTATTTTAGAGAGATAAAGAGAGAGAGGCAGAGAGAGAGGGAGACACAGAATCCGAAGTAGGCTCTAGGCTCTGAGCTGTCAGCACAGAGTCCGATATGGGGCTGGAACCCATGAACTGTGAGATCATGACTTGAGTGGAAGTTGTCAGATACTTAACCACCTGAGCTACCCAGGAGTGCCAGAATGTGACTATATTTAGATACAGGGTCTTTAAGGAGGTAATTAAAGTTAAATGAGGTCCTATGGGTGGTCCCTAATCCAATCTGATTGGTGTCCTTATAAGAAGAGATTAAGACACAGACACACAAAAGAAAGATTCTGTGAGGGCACAGGGAGAAGAGGACCATCTATGAGCCAAGGAGAAAGGCCTCGGAAGGAACCAACTCTGCTGACACTTGGATCTCAGATTTCCAGCCTCCAAAAACTGGGAGACAATATGTTTCTGTTGTTTAAGCCCTCAGTCCATGGTACCTGGTTATGGCAGCCCAAGCAGACTAATACAGTATCCTTCAGTTCCACTCCTGTGAAACAAGGACTATGACTATCTCACAGAGAAGGGACCCAAAACTCAGGGGTTAAATATCTTGCTCAGCATCACCCAAGCTACCAGGCTGTCATGCCAGGACTTGGACTCAGCTAAGTTTGCCCCCCAAGCCTGTGTTTACAACTCAGCAGGCCTAGATGAACTGCACCCCAGCTCATCCAATTATGAACATCTGGAGCACTTCCCAGGGCATGTCTGTCCCTCTACTGTCCTGTGGACTCAAGGACTTCTGGCACAGTTCTCCTGCCCTATTGCCCATGACTATCATATTTCTGCTTAGCATTCCAGTGTCTCAAAGCTTCCCGGTGGTTGGCACCCATGCCCCAGGCTGAGATGATCACCCAGTCTGATTCCTTTCACAGAAAGACTCTGAGGCTATATAGACATTGGTCCTGAAGACCAAACAATAGAGTGGATATGCAAGGTCTTTGATAGGTGTTACAAAATAAAGTGGCAGCTGCATGAAGTCCTTAAGCCCTTCAGTACTAGGGGGACACCTTTCTTTAGTGTTAAAGTGGCTGCATCAGGAAATCCCAGATTCTGCTGCCTTCACATGGGGGAGCAATTAAGTTCTCTCTTTGAATTTCTCCCCTCATCCCCAAGACAAAACTGTGTTACTCCCCCGGAAAGCAAAAGCAACTGCAGGTAGTTAAAGAGATTTTTCTTCTTTTTTTCTTTTTAAAAAAATTTTCTAGGGGTACCTGGGTGGCTCAGTTGGTTGAGCATCCAATTCTTGATTTCAGGTCAGGTCATGAGGTCACATGATCATGGTATTGAGCCCCACAACAGGCTCCATGCTGAGCATGGAACCTGCTTAAGATTCTCTCTCTCTCTCTCTCTCTCTCTCTCTCTCTCTCTCTCTCTCTTTCTCTCTCTCCATTTTGCCCCTCTCCACTGCTTGTGCTGTCTCTCTCTCTAAAGTACAAAAAAAAATTGTAGGTTACTAGTGTTTTATCAAGGTATAATACACATCTAATAAACTGCCCAGATTTTAAGTGCAGAAGTTCAATGAGAAATTTGACAAGGATACACTTCCATGTAATCATCACCAAGTTCAAAATGGTAGTTGTGGTTTTATTTTTACATATTTTTTTAAATTTTTTAAATGTTTTATTTATTTTTGAGACAGAGAGAGACAGAGTACGAGCAGGGGAGGGGCAGAGAGAGACACACACACAGAAGCAGGCTCCAGGCTCTAAGCTGTCAGCACAGAGCCTGACATGGGGCTCGAACTCGTGAACCATGAGATCATGACCTGAACCGAAGTTGGACGCTCAACGAACTGAGCCATCCAGGTGTCCCGGGTAGTTGTGGTTTTAAATATAAATCCCCACCTCTCTGCTACAAAGTCTCCATACATAGTATGTCAACTCTGGCCATGGTAGATATTGGGCCCCAAGGATGCAGAGTTGAAGCACAAGGTCAGTGGAGTGGATGATCTTGCTAATCTAGCAGGACCAGAGCTATGATGGAGAGGACATGGGCTGGGGGAGCACAGAGAGGAGTATAGATCCAGCCTGGGGCCAGTCACAAAAAACTCCCCTAAAGCATGTGACAGGTAAGCTGGATCTTGTAGGCTAAAAGTGAATCTGCTGGGGGTAGAGGAGAAATTAGAGGACATTGTAGACAAAAGGATGTGTGAAGCCTTAGGGGTATCAAACAGCTTAGGAGAAACAGTTCAGACCAAATGGGATGGCTCAGAAGGTGCCACTGGCATCAGGAACAAGATATGATTATAGAGAAATAAAACTGAGCTTCTTGTCTGACTTAGAAACTGTTTCTGAGGCCAGAACAGTCAGTGCCTGTCTAATGTTCATGTCAGGTTTTATTGCTTGTGGTCAAAGGCTGTTGCACAATATACAGGGCAAGGAGCAGGGACTGCGTGATTCTCTTAGCAACAACCAGAATAAATTTGAGCCTCTGTCTGAAAAGTGACTTTGCAGAGCAAGTTACATAAACGGAATTATCTAATGGATCACAGCACAAATTGATCAAGGCATCTCAAATCAGCTTAGCACTGGTATTTAAAGCAGTCAGTATTAAAGAGATGCTTAAAGTTAGAAAACCTAAATGTATGTTTCATGTCATTGTCCCAACATGTCATTTTCTTCCTCTTCACACATTTGTTTTATTTTGTTGCCAGAATGTATATTTTCAAGCTGCCATAAGTCCTTTCTTGAAAAAAGAAAGGTATACACATAGATGACCATATACATAGGTGCATCAGAGACAGTCTGTCATTTCACACCTTTCCTGACATAAACCAAATCGCCATATACACTGAAATTTGATTCAAGACCATTTCTTCTGTTCCAATAATCATTTATTTGTTCCTCACCCTACACCACACTGTATTTACTGTGGTTCCTTCCCTTTAAACATTCAAACATTCTCAAGTTTCTCCCATTAAAAATCAAAACAAAGCAAAGCAATTCTCCCCATGCCACTTCTGCATGACCACTAGCTACTATTCCTCTCTTACCCTTTTATAGTAGTCTACTTTCTCACCCACATTCCACTCCTAAGCCACCACAGTCTGATTTCCACAGACATTGCTCTAAGATCTGTCTCTTCTCACAGTTTTCCCTTGCTTCTGTGACATTCTTGCCGTCACCTTCCTTATTTTCAGTGTCTTTGCTTTCCCTCGCCTTCTCTTCCCATTTCTTAAACACTGAAGCTCCTGGGACTTTGGTTTTGGGCAACTTTCCCTTAGCACACACGATACACAGTTGCCCAGGAGTGCTCCCCACATTTATATTATTTATGACATTGGTGATGCTACATGTTCATCAAACACCATTACCTTTTCCTCCTTTATTTGTACCTAGACCACATTTCCCAGAATCCTTTGTGATTCAGTGTACTTATGTGACTGAGTTCTGACCAATGGGTATAGGAAAAAGAGATGTATGACATTTGCAGGTCTGGCCACTCAAGCCTCACACATAGTCCTCCAAGATCTCTCTCTTCACTCATCTGCCAGCCAGATGCAAAGAAGCCAGGGGAGGCCTTGGAGTGCCTAGGGCCTCTGCAGCTACTGGTCAGAAGGAAGCTGGGTCCCTAATAGCCTGCATAGAATAAAGCCCAACCCCCACTCCACCCACCCCCACTGATTTTGAACTACAACATGAGTGAAAAATAATAGTTTATTGAGTCGGCTCACTGAGACACGAGATTCTTTGATATGGCAGTTAGCCTGCCCCAACGAATACACTATCTCTATGCTAATGATAACCAAATATGTGAATTCCAGGCTTCTAATTCTCTTTGTACACAAAATAATTGACAATGGTGCCCAAAATGATAGGACAAAAAATGTTTTTAAATTTTTTTACATGTTTATTTATTTTTGAGTGAGAGAGACAGAGCGTGAGCAAGTGAGGGGCAGAGAGAGAGGGAGACACAGAATCGGAAGCAGGCTCCAGGCTCTGACCTGTCTGCACAGAGCCCAACATGACATGGAGCTCGAACCCACAAGCCTTGAGATCATTACCTGAGCCAAAGTCGGACACTTAGCCGACTGAGCCACCCAGGCACCCTGAAAATGTTTTTTAAGGTAGATTATTAGCAAGTCACAGATATTCATTCATTTATTCAATGCATATTTACTGAGTGCCTACTGTGCACCAAACACTGTGCGAGGCTCTAAGGTTGTAATGATGAGCAAAGATATATTTAGTCCCCACTCTCATGGAGTTTAGCATGAAGTGGCTGACAACGAATTCCCACATCTCCTTATTATATTCCAACTGTCAGAAACTTGCTCAGCACCTGCTGCTTCAAACACATCATCCCTATAACTGAGGCCACCCCTCTGTAGTCCCTAGAAGCCACTCTTCTCTCCTTTGTGAAAGGAGATCCCTTGTGTATCTAAATAGTGCAACACTTGTTTTTTGTTTGTTTCTTTCTTTGTTTAAGAATTCTTCAGGTTTTTTTTTTTTACTGTGGTAAAAAAAATATATACCATAATACTTATTATTTTAACCATTCATAAGTGTACAACTTAGTGACATTAAATATATTCACACTGTTGTATAGCCATTACCACTACCTACACTCAAAACTTTTTATCATCCCCAGAAAAACTCTGTACTTATTAAACAACAGCTTCTCCTTCCCTCTTCTCCCAGCCCCTGGTAACCTCTTCTTCACTTTCTGTCTCTATATATTGGCCTATCCTAGGTATATCATGTAAATGGAACTGTATAATATTTGTCCTTCTGTGTCTTGCCTTTTTTCACTAAGCATAATATTTTCAGGATCCTTCCACACTATAGTATATATAAAAATTTAATTATTTTTTTATAGCTAAATAATATTCCATTGGGTATGTATACCACATTGTGTTTATCAATTCATCTGTGGATGGACACTTGAGTTTCCACCTTTTGACCATAGTGAATAATGTTATGAACATGGATGTGCAAATATCTTTTCAAGTCCCTAACTTCAATTCTTTTGGTAACATATTTAAGAGTGAAAATGCTGGGAGGCGCCTGGGTGGCTCAGTCGGTTAAGGTTTTCATGGGGCACACAATCCAGAAATCATAATGAAAAAACTGATCATTTAAATGCACTTACATTAAAAAAAAATTTTTTTTAAGCGGGGTACCTGATTGACTCAGTTCGTTAAGCGTCGGACTTTGGTTCAGGTCATGATTTCACGGTTCATGGGTTTGAGCCCCATGTCGGGCTCTGTGCTGACAGCTCAGAGCCTGGAGCCTGCTTAGGATTCTGTCTCTGTCTCTCTCTGCCTCTCCCTTGCTCATGCTCTCTCTCTCTCTCTCAACTATAAATAAACAGTGAAAAAAATTAAAGAGTGAAATTGTTGGGTCATATGGTAGTTTAATGTCTAACCTGAGAAACCACCAAACTGTTTGGCAAAGTGGCTGCACTATTTTACATTTCCACTAACAATGTATCAGGGTTCCCATGTCTCTACATCCTCACCAACACTTATTATTTTCTGGCTTTTTTATTATACCATCCTAATATGTGTGAAGTGTTATTTAATAACATTTTAAAAATATAAGTCATACTGCGATACAATCTTGTTTTAAGAAATTCAAACCCAGAACAGAATAAGAGGAAGAAATCCATTTCCCATAGCCCACGAAGCACCTTCCTCTCTCCAGAGGAAACCACTATTAAAAGTTTGGTATGCATCTTTCCAGACCTCATTCTCTGCATTTATATTTTACATAGGTATGAATGTAAGATTATACATAATGTATGCACATAAACTATGTCAGTAATATCATTTTCCATCCTTCTTTCCATTCATTCCCTTTTTCTTTCTGTTAGAGAAATTCCACCTGTGAAATCTGGCCCTATAGCTTATCCCACTGATTATAATGTGGTCTTTGATTTCCAGCAGAACTTTGGTGTATATCTCATGCAGAAAAATCATGATGTCATTGTCACTGTAATAAGCCTGTTCTGGGGATGACCATTTCCTATCACATATACCAACAGCTCTTTATGCCCCTTTCTCCCTCTGAGGTTACCTTTCTTTTGTCTGGAAGGAAAAAAAGAATTAGATCTTCTCCTTTTTAAAGAAAACAATTGTCTAAGAGTTCCAAGTGGGAAACAGACAGTGTTTGATGGGAGATTGCCCTCTGCTGGCTGTATTAGTTAGAGTTCTCCAGCGAAACGGAACCAACAGATTATACATATACATATACATATAATTAATTATATTATATCTATCATCTATCTATCTAGACAGAAACAGAGAGACACAGAGAGATTGATGGATGGATGGGTGGATGCATGCGTAGATTATAAGGAATTGCCTCACATGATTATGGAGACTGACAACTGTCAAGATCATCAGGATAAATCAACAAACTGAAGACCCAAGAGAGCCAATGGTGTAAGTTTCTGAGTGTGAACGTCTAAGAACTAGCAGAACCAATGGTGCAATTCCAGTCTGAAGGCTGGCAGGCTTAAGATCCAAGAAGAGCTGATATCTCAGTTTGAGTCAGAAGGCAGGGAAAAAGCCAATGCCCCAGTTCAATGGAGGAATTCTTTCTCTGTTACTAAGAGAAGGGTCAGCCTTTTTATTAAATTCATGCCTTCTACTGATTGGATGAGGCCCACTCACATTAGGAAGGGCAATCTGCTTTTCTCAGCCTATAGATTTAAAGGTTAATCTCATCCAAAAACACCATCAGAGAAACACTCAGAATAATGTTTGACACCCCATAGCCCAGTCAAGTTTTTACATAAACTTGATCACTGCAATAGCCAAGTGAAAGTCTTTGGAGACCTAACCCCATAGCAGGAAGCTGTAATGCATTTAAGTAATTGCCCTGATGGGTGTTGTAGGCAATCAGAATTCTAAGTGAGAAATTAAGATAGAAATCGTGTAAGCCAAACCAGAGAGAAAGAGATAAACCATCCAGCTTCCACTTAAAAGTATTTAAACTCCTTGAAATAAGAATCAAATTGTTTTACTTAGCAGAGTGATAGAGTAGAAAGAGCATGAGCTTTAGAGTCAAACTCTGAGCTTCAGTCTTGGCTTTCATGCTTAACCTTCCTGAGCCTTAGTTGCTTTATATGTAAAATGGGGTAATAAATATCACTGTGCAACACTGATAATACAAAGATCAAGTCCTTTCTAAACCATAAAGAGTTTGGGAAATCCTAGGTCTGGGAGTTATAAGCCACTTTCCCTAGAATGATCTATTAAACCTGACCAGCAAGAGAGAACTGACTGTGGCTGAGAAAATAACCAGAACTTGAGAGAAAATAATAATGACATTTTGAAGTTCATAATAATAATAATAATAATAATAATAATAATAAACCCGTTTGGGTAGACATTAGCTTAGACTAGAGGACCTGAGGAGGCAAACTCTGGGAGGAAACAGGCAGGAAGCTAAATAGCACAGAGTATAATCTGTGATCCCACTGCTAGAGACTCTAGAAGGGAATGTGGCTCCTGAAAGATGGGAATTCTAAAAAGGAGAAATCTGCCTCTAACGCTTCACATTCCATAGCAAAACTTGCCCCAGAAATTTCTCAATCTCAAATAATCCAAATTAAAAAAAAAATGTCTAAGTCAGCCATGTAGCTATGCAGGGAGACCTTTAAATGAGCTCATACTGTGAAAAGATACATACTCTCATAGGCAATTCTCAACACAGCTGCCAGCATGAGACTCCAGTGTAAGGCATGTTACTTTCCTGCTCAGATCCCAGTGCTGACCACCACCCCCATCACCCACAGAACATAATCCTTACTTTGGGGATTTACAAGGCTTTAACTTACCCAACTGCTGCCTCCTTCTGCAACTTGCCATTTTTCACTTTGGTGTGAGTGAGAAACAGCTCACTGCTGCCTCAGGGACTTTGCACCCGGTGTTTCCTCTGCCTGGGTACTCTTTCCCCAGATCTCCACATGGCTTCAGGTCTTTTCTAGAATGTCATCTCTACAAGGAGGTCCTGTCTACCCTGTCTAAAATAGCACCCCTTCAATCCTTCACTAGATTGTAAATCCCATGGGGCTCCTGGGTGGCTCAGTCAGTTAGGCGTCCGACTTCGGCTTGGGTCATGATCTCATGGTTTGTGGGTTTGAGCCCCGCATCTGGCTCTGTGCTGTCAGTTCAGAGCCTGCAGTTTGCTTCGGATTCTGTGTCTCCCTCGCTCTCTGCCCCTCCCCCACTCTTGCTCTGTCTTCTCTGTCTCTCAGAAAGTGAATAAATATTAAAAAAATAAAAAAATTAAATAGACTGTAAATCCCATGAAGCTAGCAACTGTGTTTCTTTTTCACTTCAGAGCCTGGGTCAAGGCCTGAGTGCTCATTAAGTATTTGCTGAATGAATGAATGAATGAATGAATGCAAAAGAAAGGAGAGAACAGTTCTAATAATAGATTTTTAAAAAAAGCAATGATATGGATCCCAAAGAAAAAAAAATTCAGGGAGGCTAAAGCTGAAAATGGATTGAAGGTTTCAAAAACTGCTGAAGACAGATAGGTAAACAGCCTTTTAGTCAGTGCAAGTAAGAAAAAAAGCAACTTTCTGAAAGAAAATAAATCCTCTTTTGTTGGCATATTCCTTGAAGAAGATTGATTTTTCAAGCTAAAAAAGACTGGAGGGAAGGGAGGGAAGATCGCAGGAAGTCCAGGTGAGTGATGAGGTTGCTGGATCCAAGGAGTGATTAGTTGCCAGGATGTCTAAACAGGGGCAGATACAGCATTGTAGAGATCGCAAGTCCCACAGTGACAAGGAAGAAAGGACATTATAGCAATCCAAATTTGGGTTGAGGTGGTAGTTTCAGAAATGAAAAAGAGAGGGGTGCATCACAATGACTACTACAGGGAAATGTTGGTGACATAATAGACTTTTGGGGCAAAGAGGAGAAAGGAAATGAAAATCACAAGCCTCTAAATGGTAGCTAGCAACCAGAATCAAAAGGAGAAAGGCAGTGGTTACTAGGAGGCTTAGAAGAGATGACTGACAGTCAGCAGGGAAAAGCTAGAAAAGACAAGTTCTGCTCGTAATATTTTAGAAATGGGCTTGGAGCTTCTGTGAGAGTCTTAGGGGCCACTGATGGAGATTTGGGCCACTAAATATGTCTGATATGTCACAGCATGGCACACTAGAATGATGTCACTGCTTCACAGCTGTGATCAATGCAGAGTGATTACTTTGGCTATAGCTGAAGATGTGCAGTAGTCCAGTGGCTTCTAGAATACCGCCACTAGAATACAGTGGCTTCTAGAATACAGGGGGCGCCTGGGTGGCTCAGTCGGTTGAGCATCCGACTTCGCCTCAGGTCATGATCTCAAGGCTTGTGAGTTCAAGCCCCACATCAGGCTCTGTGCTGACAGCTTAGAGCCTGGAGCCTGCTTCGGATTCTGTGTCTCCCTCTTTCTCTGCCCCTCCCCCGCTAATGTGCGCGCACGCGCGCTCTCTCTCTCTCTCTCAAAAATAAACATTCAAAAAATTAAAAAAAATTTTTTTAATTAGAATATAGGATGTTGAGCAGGGCAGGTTCTGAGACATGGAGTGGACGAGGGAGCCACTTGCTACGAGACACTTATCACAATGACCATGGAGGGCTCAGAAACACATAGCACCTAGACTGTGGGCGAATTTGGCTTCGTGAGGGAGCATCATCAGGGAGCAAGCAGTTCTAGTCAAAGCAATATATCAATGCATAGTGGGATGGCTGTGGAGATGTGACAGAGTTGTAATTGTTGGTAAAGTGCTGCTTTGAGTGTATTACTCCCTTCGAGTGTGCTGCCAAAACTCAGTATTTGAAAGTGTGACCAAAACAAGCATTTAAAATCTGATAGGAGGTGAACAGACCCCAGAAGATGCCACCAGGCAGCCAATGTACATTTCTGCCCTTTGATGTCCCATCAACATCCTGGATCCAGCAGCTCTTCCATGTCTGAAAGACGGGGACTGAGCTACCTCCTTTCTTTAAACAACTTTCTGAGATAGATTTTACTTATATCAAGCCTGAGTATGGCTATTGATTAAGACAGCTGTTCCTAGCAGTTGTAATGCTTTGGAGCAAAGAAAACACTATTCCACTGGAAAGTTCCTTCAAGGAAATCCAGTATATCCCTCAGTTAGTACGGAGGCCCACAAGGCCCAACAGGAACTGGCTTTTTTTTTTTTATCCCACCCATCTCCCCCCACCCCAAAGCCCCCATTCCCACCATCTCCCTGGATCTCTCTGCTGGATTCTTGTAGGAAGTGACCCCAGCTCCCTCTCTATCCTCACCCCTCCACCTCCCTCCACCTCTCTGCTCCAGCTCCATATGAAGATACTTCTGATCCCTCTTTATCCACATGCCTGCCGTCTCCCTATGACTCTCTCTTGTCCATCTTACATCAACCAACTTCAGCTCCCTCTCCTTTCAAATACCTAGCTCAACATGAAATGCCCTCCCTTGCTCTCCATCCTACTCACCCCTACATTTTTCTACTACCCCCTAACATGAACTAACCTCTGCTCTCATTCCCCTCAGCTCCACATGAAGGAATCTCACCCCCCACCTCCCCGTCCCAACTCTCATGAACAAATCTCTGTGCTATGTCAAATCCCACCCCACTCCTCTACAGCTCCCTGGTCCAGCTCCACATGAACTGACCTCTGCTCTCCCCCATCACCCCCAAGCCCCTACATAGAAACTATGGGCTGGGCCATCTACATAGAAACTATGGGCTGGGCCATCTACATAGAAACTAATTCTTGCTCCCTTTCTCTCCCCTTTCCTCGTCCCCCTACCTGAATCACTCTTTCCTGCCCTCATAGACTGACTTTGGGCCCTCTACTTCCCAGCCACCTCTCCTCAGGATCTTTCTAATTCATCCCCAATTGAACTGACCTTTCCTACCTTTCCCAATCCACCCTACCCTACTCTCCATACATCTCCCTCGTTGGTTCCTGTTCCCTTTATCTCCCTTCCTATCTTCCTTCATTCCCCTCCAACTCTGTAGACCCTTCCTGTGAACTGTCCTATGCTGCCTCTCCCTCCCCATCTACCCTACACCCCCCAAGTCTTACCTAACTACTCTTCCTACATTTCCCTGATCCAGCTTCACAAAAACTAGCTTCTACTTCTCTATCCCCACCCTCTGCCATCTCCCCTACATCTCTTGGTTCAGCCCCACCTAAGCTGACTCTGCCCCCCCTCTGTCACCATCACTCTCCACCCACTCTACAACTCTGCATCACCTGCAGCTGCACTGACCTCTCCTACAATTTCTTCCCCATCCCATCCATTCCCTTCAACTACCTGGTCCAGCCCTATATAAACTGACTGCAGTCCTCTCTCCATCCACATTCCCCCACCCCCTTGTAGTCCTCTTTTCTGCCTTCGCATGAAGTGGTCCCAGCTGCCTCTCTGTCCTCATATTCCTGACCCTCATGTGACTCTCTGTTCCAGTCTCACACCCACTGATTCATGCTGCTCCCTCTGTCCCCATCCCCTCCACAAACCTATTTTAAAATGGCTGGCAGGCACCAATATAGTGAGTACCTCGTGCTTGTTTTTATCCTTAAGGATAACATGTTACGTACCACTTTCCCTTCCCCCAAGATTCCTGACTATATTTCATTTATGAGAACATTAAGAAGGAGGAGATAAGAATGTTTCCAGGGTGACAGTTAACAGTAAAATGGGAAGTAGGACCCAGTCTTCCCGCTCCTTTCCATTATCGTATGTCTTTTATCAGATCACATGCCTCTTATTAGAAAACAGAAATATGACAAAGGTCAAATCCTCCCAGTAAATGCTGTCAACTCGACTTTGGAGGACAGTATACATTAAAAACTTCATGGATGCACATCTAACAAAGCTATGTGACAATCACACCAAGGAAATGACATTGAGAACAAACAGTTCTGAAATGCCCTCTTGGCCCTTTGTGTGAGTCTGCATTGTGCCCTCAGAGACTCAGACTTAAGCACAACTCTTCTCCCCACTACACAGACAAGGAACCTGAGGCACTTGGAGAGGGAGCTTGTCCCAAATTACCCAGCCAGAAACTGGTGGAGCCCATGAGAGAACCCAGGTCTGAAGCTACTCTGGGTTCCCCCACCACATCCCCCCAGTGTTTCTCAGAGTTATGCCCCTGTAGACTTGTCTGGGAGTGGGTCACCAAGTTGTTCAGGATGCCAGTGTCCAGGGATGAGGCCCAGGGTCATGCCTCTTTACATGTTCTCCATGTAGGGTTACCACTTGAAATACAGGAAACCCAAGCAAAGTTAAATTTCAGATCAACAGTGAATAAACAACACAAAGTCCAAATGGGACATACTTGTACTAAAAAAAAAAATGTCTAAAATTAAAATTGACCTAGGTGTTCTCTTTATTAGCTGAGACAACCCTATCCTGGGATTAGGATGCCCCCAGAAGTTTGAAACCCATTCTCTTCCCCTCCACGTGTGGGTGAATGAGCATTCTATCACTGTTGTTCATTTTCCATTTCCCCTCCACCTTTCTTGTTCCCCACCCTCAGCCTGGGGCAAAGACTTTAATATTATCTGCCATGGCTTCTCTTATAGGTCATCCCATGTAGGGTGAAGAGGGGGCTAGACAAGGTCATTCAGCCCAATCTGACACAGAGATTCTGAGACACCATCCAGCAAATAAACTGACCAGAGGTTGGCTGAATTCAACCTACTGTCATAATAACTTGCCTTTCCCCAATTTGTCCAAGCACAAATTACCAATAAGACTCTCAGACTAACTGCGCCCAAACTATTTTTAAGGCATCATTTAGGCTTAGGTGAAATGGAAATTCTACTAGTTTTACACACTGATGGATTCCCAAAGAAACAAACAATTCAAGTCAGTAGTAAAGGATTAATTTTCTGTCCATCGGCTGGGAAGGAGTTGGGGATCTACCAGGCTGTCTTCAACACAGTGGTTTAGAAGATGAACTTATATTCAAGGTTAAAGAACTCACCCTTAGAGAACAAAAGCTCAAAATAAAAAAGGCTTTATTTTTAAGACAAAAAAATAGCACAAACACACATCCAAATGCAAGTGAATAACTTCACTGGGTTTTATAAAAGAGAAAGCTGCACTCAGGTGTCAATTATAACTGGAAACCTCAAAGAGAGGCCCCCTGCTTCTGGTGACATGGGTACAACATGTGCTAGTCCAAGAAGTCATTCTGTGGTGGCATCAATGTGGAAATGCATGACAAAAGTGAGGCGATACAAGGCAGAACTGCAGGTGGGTGAAAGCTTTAAGACCCTTTTCTCCACTCTAATATGCTCTCATTTTGCTTTGGGGAACTAAAGTAACCAGCAGGTCACCTTACAAAGAACTTTAATGTCTAAGAACACTTTCAAATACCTAAAAGAGATTCAAGGTTGTTACTAAAGTTATACAGGGAGGTCAGTGGGGGAAAATAGTTTGTGTTCTCAAAACCCAGGTTTCACACAATATGAAAAGAAGACACTGATCTTAGTAAAGGCTGGTCTTTTTCATGATGCGCAGGAACTCTTGCTCATTGACTTCTCCATCTCCATCTCGATCAGCCTCATCGATCATCTCCTGTAGAACAATAAGGATTCAACTTAGATTCATTCATAAATGAATTAAAATGACTGAGCAATGGCTTTCATAAGGTTACACGAATAGACAGTTGTGGTCCACCCATTGCAAATGTGCTGCTTTTTAGAATAGCTTGGTTCCCAAAAAGTTATTTGAAAATCAAGCAATACTTTGTCATACATATCCAGAAGAGAGCCTGAAAATCATCCTGACTAGAGGGATTCTTAAAACCTAAAATAGGAGGTAAAATTTTACATGTGCATTTTTCTGGGAGCAAGGCCCATAGGCTTGTCACACTATTAAAGGAGAAATTAAGTGGTCAAGAGAGGGACAAGAGAACATTAGTTTTCCTTCAAAGTGGGGCTCACATCAGAGAAAATGTTATTCAGAAAAGTCACACAGGGGCTCCAAGCAGGAGCTAAGCTCAAGTCCGATGCCTTACAAACCTGCAGCTCCTCATCAGTGAGGTTCTCACCCAACTCCTTGGCCACACGCTTTAGATTTTTGAATGATATCTTCCCAGTTTCATCATCATCGAAGAGCTTGAAAGCTTTCAGAATTTCTTCTTTGGTATCTTTCTCAGACTTAGCAAGTAAAACAGATAACACAGAAGCAGTTACTCATGCAGCAGCTCACCGGCACCTAACCCCTCTACATGGTCTTGGTGATGGCTTTCATGACATAGGCCCTAGCTCACAGGAGATCAAACGTCATCCAGGGTAGAAGAGGACAAACTCAATGACATTATTATAAACAGGCTAAAAAGGAAATATAAAGGACTGACTTAAAATATTCTTTCTATACAAAGCAGAGAGAAACAGGAATAGAGGGTAGAGTTAAAGCTAGAGGAAATATAGTGCTTGAGTTGGCAGAAGAGGGGTCCTCTCGGTGGGGGAAGGGGGGTGCAGGGAGGAAAGAGAGGGCTATTTAACTTGTTATGAGATAACAGAGAGTTACTGGGATCCCAAGTACTCCAAAAGAGGAAGAGAGGAAAATCCCCCAACAGCTCAAACTCCAGAAATTCCTGAAAGGTAGCTAAAGATAGACAGAACCTCTCTAATAAGAGCAATTTCGGAACCCACCTTTAAGGTGGGACAGCTTTACTAGGTGGTTACAGAAGGTTAAGCTTCCTGATCACTTAAATTAGTACACAAAGAAAAATGCAGGTATCATTAGATGATTTCAAAGCCACAGAATTATTAGAGTAGGAACAGACCTGTGACCTGAGACACACATGGAGTTACTTTTCTACATGCTACTAAAGCGAAAATAAGCCTCACAAAAGGGGAGCTGGAAGGCTAACGAATGAGCAATGGCCCAATGGGAACATCAACATACATCCTGGGTGGGATGACACTCAGGGGAGTGAGGTGGATTGGTCAGGTGACACGTCTTTCTTGACCCCCTGGGCCCGTTAAAATGGTGACACCTGAGGGACTAGAGAATGGGTACATTCAACCTTGAAAATGCTAAAAGACCAAATTCCCAGGGCAGTGAAAAGCTAGGCGGTTGGAAGTAACCTGCCCTCAGGCTAAGGCTGCCCAGAATAACAAATGAGAGAGAAAAGAATTTTGACCTTTAAAGTATAGGCATTTCACCTTGTCAGGCACTGTAATATTGCTGGTGTTTACAGGTTTTACTGCTTGTGGTTATCATATTGACAAATCAGTTGAGAAAAATAATCACAAAAGAGTGACAGCAGTAGTACTTTTACGACTTTACAGAGGGTAAACCGACTTTTCCTGTGATTTTTGTGGCCTTGAAGAAAGCCAAGAAGAACCTAAGCATTCTAATTTTCAGTCATAAATACCATCCTTTATCAGCTGAACCCTCCAGTTTGTATTAACTTTTCTTCAGTGAAGACATTTTCATATCTAGATTCAAATTTGTTCACCATTATGGGTGGAAAATATGCTGATTATTCCAGCTAACTTACCATTTTCTGAGTCATCACAGTCAAAAAGTCACTAAAGTTCATTTTTCCTGTCCCTTCCTTATCAATTTCGCTTATCATTTTCTTGATCTCTTCTTTCTTGGGTTCAAAGCCCAGTGCTCTCATTGCCACCTACAATGAAAACAGGATCATCTCAATACGCACATCTAAACCGTTAACAGGAACAAAAATGACAGCATTGAGAGTATTAAGCCAGCATCTGACACAATTTCATTAAAATGATTGGGAGGGGCACCTGGGTGGCTCAGTCTGACTTTGGCTCAGGTCATGATCGTAGTTCGTGAGTTTTGAGCCCTGCATTGGGCTCTTTGCTGACAGCTCAGAGCCTGGAGGCTGCTTCAGATTCTGTGTGTGTCTCTCTCTCTGCCCCTCCCCCACCCGCGCTCTGTTTCTCAAAAATAAATAAACATTAAAAAATTATTTTTAATGACTGGGAAACACTAGAACATTATGCAGATTGATATTTGTGTTCCATTTTATTTAATAACACTTGAGGTAAAGAAAAGATAGGAAAACAGAACACAGTGCATCCTCCCCTGTTACTTTTTGCAGAGAGATGAGGAAAAAAGAGGTACAGTGGTGACAGGGAAACAAAAAGATGTAGAGGAAAGGCAAGGCTGGGGAGTTGGAATGTAAATGGCTTACCTTAAGTTCCTTAACATCTATGGTTCCAGTTCCATCAGCATCAAAGAGATCAAAAGCTTCCCGGATTTCCTGTTTCTGCTCTTCAGTAAGCTCAGGCTTAGGACTCATCCTTTTTCGCTGGGCAGATGTTGCCATGCTTGCCTTCTTAAAGTTAGAGGCCTTTAGACGTTTTACAAACACAGAAGCACAGTATTATGTAATATAATCTATATTTTACATAAAATAGTTACAAACAACAAATTATTTTAAAATTGTTTACACCAACCAATTCCGAAGCTTTGCTTAACAGAAGAGATAACAGGGTTTACTGGAAAGATCAGTGAATCCTTCCATGCACCTCTATCCCTCCCTCTTCTTTATTTACTACTGTTTCTAGAAGCAAGGAGACCCCTTGTTCGGTTGGACACCTCTGATTGAAAATCATCCTAAAAGAGATCTAGCCAAGGAGCTGACTGCATAAATGTACAGATAACCAGGTGACCTTGATTTTGGGGATCCTAATAATTATCTAGAAATGTCCTTACAACACCCACTCGCGGTACTCCGCTTCCCTCTATGCAGTCCGACTTTAAGAAGTAACCACGCTTCCAGATTTGGCCAAATACTACTAGGTTGCTAAAATGTATATTCTGCCAATATTAAACAATAAAACTCAATCCACTTGGCACATCTGTCCCTCCTGCAAGGAGCTCAAAACATGTCCCGAATATCCCTGTACTTAAATTTTAGGATGTATGTTACCAATCAAACATAATAAACCTCCTCCCCAGTTCTATGGGTAAACTTTGGTAGAGCGAGGCGGCCAGGTCAGGATCTGAGAAGTCAGGGCCTGCGGGCAACGTCAGTTTTCTTTGTCCAGGGGCGGTCACCGAGGGGGCCGGCAGGGGAAGATCAGGGGAGCCTAAGGGATGGGTGGGCGCAGCGCAGACTGTGGGTGAAGGGGAGCAGCAGCGAATCACAGGCCCAGCTGGGCGGCAGGCGTCTCTACACTACGCTTCCGGGAAAGAACTCAGACGAAGGAGGGGCACGCCAAAATCGAGAACGGCGCAGGAGAGCTGGCAGGGCCACACGAAATCTTGGAAGGGCTCAGCCTCTGGGCGAGGGGCACCAAAGGACGGCCTGCACTCACCATTGCCGACCAACTCCGCCGCCCGTTGTTACGGCAACCGACGTATACACTGACTCGGCGCCTTTCCCACCTCTCCACGCGCGCGGCCCTGCTCCCCATTGGCGGCCCACTAGCCGCCGCCGCCCCCCATTGGCGCAGGGCTGTGGTGGGTGGGGCTAATAGGACAAAGGCCTGGCCCAGGGCCTGGGGGCTGTGCACTCACAGCTAAGACCTGGCCTCATTGGGCAGGATCACGTTATGAGCGCCGATTGGCTGAACTAGCGCTAAACTAAGCCAATCCCGTTGGCGGAGGAGTCTCGGCAGATCCTCTGCTCACGCGGGCGTGGAGAAACCGGTGCCCGCCGGCGGCTGCAGGTCTTTGAGTGCTAGCTTGGGGAGCGCTGAGGCTGGCCAGGGGATCACCTACGGACGGTAAGGGTTACGACCTCGCCCTGGGAGGCTGCCTTCTATCGGCTACAAGGCAGGAGGGCAAGGGGCTGGGTGAGGCGGTCTGGTCGGGAGGTTTCTGGTCTGGCCTAAGACAAAATTAGGGTCAGAAGGGCCAGAGAAGACCGTGACCTTGCGTGTTACAGCGGAGACTACACAAGGAGCAACTGAGACCCAGAAAAGTGAAGGGGAATGTTGCACAGGTTTGGACGGCTGGGACTTAGAAACCGTGTCCCGCTGAGGCTATTTCTTCGAGAGTGTCCATTCTATAGCACCGCCTCCCCCCCGCCCTGCCCGCAACTGATTTTAAGAGTGGATCACTTTGGTTCTCTCCTGGCTAAAAGCAGCCAAGGAGATGAGGTGGGAGCCTGGGAACGGACTTTGAAGGAAGTGAAGGAGATATGAGCGAGCATGAGGGGAGAGGTCGTCAAAATAGACCTTTTTGATAGTCACTCAGGCGGATAGGGGGGAGCATTCCAGGCCGAGACATTGCCATGAGCAAAGTCACGGAGGACTTTGAAGTGTGAGGGGTGCTTGGAGAGTGTGGTTTTAGATTTTCTTTTATTCAGTTTGTTTTTATCATGATAAGTGTAGTCTTTAATCCCCATCACCTATGTAACTCATCTCCCCACCTATTTCCCCTCTGGTAAGGATCAGTTTGTTCTCTATAGTTGAGAGTCTGTTTCTTGGTTTGCCTCTCGTTTTCGCTTTGCTCATTTGTTTTGTTTCTTAAATTCCACATATGAGTGAAATCATATAGTATTTGTCATTCTCTGACTGACTTATTTCACTTAGCATTATACTCTGTAGCTCCATCCATGTCATTGCAAATGACAACATTTCTTTTTTTTTAATGGCTGAGTAACATTCCATTGTATATTTATACCACATCTTCTTTCTCAGTTCATCCATCCATCAAAATATGGACTACTCCCATATCTTGGCTATTGTAAATAATGCTGCTATAAACATTGGTGTGCATGGATCCCTTTGAATTAGTATTTTTGTATCCTTTGGGTAATACCCATTAGTGCAATTACTGGATCATTTTTAATTTTTTGAGGAACCTCCGTAGTGTTTTCCAGAGGCGCTGCACCAGTTTACATTCCCACCAACAGTGCAAGAGGGTTCCCCTTTCTCTGCATCCTCGCCAACATATGTTGTTTCCTGAGTTGTTAATTTTAACCACTCTGACTGGTGTGAGGTGGTATCTCAGTGTGGTTTTGATTTTTATTTCCCTGATGATGAGCGATGTTGAGCATCTTTTAGTGTGTCTGTTGGCCATCTAGAGGTCTTCTTTGGAGAAATGTCTATTCATGTCTTCTGCCCATTTTTTAATTAGATTATTTGTTTTGGGGGTATTGAGTTGTATCAGTTCTTTATAAATTTGGATACTAACACCTTTTCAGATATGTCATATGCAAATATATTCTCCCATTCAATAGGTTGCCTTTCAGTTTTATTGATTGTTTCCTTCGCTGGGCAGAAGCTTTTTATTTTGATGTAGTCCCAATAGTTTATTTTTGCTTTTATTTCCCTTGCTTCAAGACACACATCCAGAAAAAAAAGTTGCTACAGCCAACATCAGAGAGATTACTGCCTGTGCTCTCTTCAAGGATTTTTAGGGTTTCAGGTCTCACATCTAGGTCTTTAATCCAAATTTTGAGTTTATTTTTTTGTATAGTGTAAGAAAATGGTCAAGTTTCATTCTTTTGCATGTGGTTGTCCAGCTTTCCCAACATCATTTGTTGAAGAGACCATCTTTTTCCCATTGCATGTTATTTCCTTCTTTGTCAAAGATTAATTGACCATATAGTTGTGGGCTTATTTCTAGCTTTTCTATTCCGTTCTGTTGATCTATGTGACTATTTTTATACCAGTACCGTACTGTTTTAATTGCTACGCTTTGTAATATAACTTGAAATCTGGAATTGTGATACCTCCTGTTTTGTTTTTATTTTTCAGGATTGCTTTGGCGAATCAAGGTCTTTTGTGATTCCATAAATATTTTAGAATTGTTCCAGTTCTGTGAAAAATGCTGCTGGTACTTTTCATAGGGGTTGCAGTAAATCTGTAGATTGCTTTGCATAGTATGGACATTTTTAAAATATTTGTTCTTCCAACTCATAAGCATGGGATGACGTTCCATTTCTTTGCCTTATCTTGGATTTCTTTCATCATTGTTTTATAGTTTTCAGAGTACAGGTCGTTGACCTCTTTGGTTAAGTATATTCCTAAATATTCTGTCATTTTTGGTGCGGTTGTAAATGGAATTGTTTTCTTAATTTCACTTTCTGCTGCTTTATTATTAGTGTATAGGAATGTAACAGATTTCTGTACATTGATACTGTATTTTGCGACATTACTTAGTTCATTTATCAGTTCCAGTAGTTTCTTGGTGGAGTCTTTAGGGTTTTCTATATATAGTATTATGTCATCTACAAATAGAGTTTTACTTCTTCCTTACCAGTGTGGATGCCTTTTATTTCTTTATGTTGTCTGATTGCTGTGGCTAGGACTTCCAGTACTGTGTTGAATAAAGTGGCAAGAGTAGACAACATTGTCCTGTTCTTGATCTTAGCGGAAAAGCTTTCAGTTTTTCGCCGTTGAGTATGATGTTGGCTGTGGGTTTTCCATACAAGGCCTTTACTGTGTTGAGGTATGTTCCCTCTAGACCTACTTTGTTGACGGTTTTTATCATGAATGGATATTGTATTTTGCCAAATGCTTTTCTACATCTAGTGAAATGATGATATGGTTCTTATCCTTTCTCTTATTGATGTGATATATTACGTTGATTGATTTGTGAATATGGAACCAGCCTTGCATCCCAGGAATAAATCCCACTTGACTGTGGTGAATGATTTTTTTGAATGTATGGTTAGATTTGGTTTGCTAATATGTTGAGGATTTTTGCATCTGTATTCTTGAGAGATATTGGCCTGTGGTTCTCTTTTTTTTGTGGTGTCTTTATCTGGTTTGGTATCAGGGTGACACTGACTCATAGAATGAATTTAGGAGTTTTCTTTCTTCTTGTATTTTTTGGAATAGTTTGAGAAGAATAGGTATTAACTCTTCTTAAAATGTTTGGTAGAATTTGTGAAGCCGTCTAGTGCTGGAGTTTTGTTTTTTGGGAGTTTTTTGATTACTGCTTCAATTTCTTTGCTGGTAATTCGTCTGTTCAATTTTCTATTTCTTCCTGCTTTAGTTTTGGTAGGTTTTATGTTTCTAGGAATGTATCCATTTCTTCTAAGTTGTCCAATTTGTTGGCATATAAGTTTTCATAATATTCTGTTACAATTTTTTGTTATTTCTCTGGTGTTGGTTATTTCTCCTCTTTCATTAGTTATTTTGTTTAGTTGAGTCCTCTCTCTCTCTCTTTTTTGATGATTCTTGCTAGAGGTTTACCAATTTTGTTGATCTTTTCAAAGAACCAGCTCCTGGTTTCATGCGTGCTTGGAGAATTACAAGGGTGTGTGTGCAAGGGTATTGGCTGAAGCATTGGAGCTGGAGGTCCAGGATCTGCCCTCCACAGCTAGCCCAGTGTAAGAGGGCTCTCAGTCCTTACATGCTTCCCCTCTGGGCATTGGGGCATTATTTAGGGAGGCAGGGCACAGAGCATAAGCTTCTTAGGCTGAGAAAGGCATGAGATATATTAGCATCCATTAAAGTAACGTCTTTGCTGACCTTCTTCCCTTTTTTCCCTTCCTTTTTCAGCAAGAACCAGGTCCAAAACCATTCAGTCATATTTGACTCTTTTCCTGTCCCCTCCGCATTAACCAGCCTCCAGGTTCTATCCGTTCTCCCACTTAAAGGCCATTCCTTTTCTCTTTTCCACCTCTGCTGCTCCTCTTCCAATTCAGGCCTTTGTCAGCAGTCTCCCAGCTCCTACCAGCCAGAATTCTCACCGTGGTCTGCAGGGCCTGGCATATCATGCCCTTTCCTTTCTCCAGGCTCATTCCAGCTGGGACACTAGGTTCCTTGTTGGGCCTCAAACACACAGGCACAATCCTCAGAACTTTGGCTCCAGCTGGCCCTTCTGCCCGCTTGCTCCACTTCTTTCCCTCCTCCAGGTCTTTGCTCCACTATCACCTTCTTTCTTAGTGAGCCACCCTAAGCACCCTATTTGTTTAGCACTGCAGCCCCCAGCATGCTTGAGCCTCATATCTTGCTCTACTGTTTTCCCCTGGTACTTGCTTATTTTGTTCTTTATTGTCCACCTACTAGAAGGTAAGCTCTATGAGGGTAGGCATCTTTGTTTTGTTCACTGCTGGTACTCCAGTACCTGGAACAGTGAAGGGCACATATTAGGTACTCAGTAAAGCTTGTTTGAATGACTGGTGAAGAATGTCCCTGTGCCTGCTTCTCACCTGCCTAGTCTACCTGCTCTGCCAGGTTTGTCTTCCTGGTGAACACTCTGGTCAGGTCATCCCCCCTGCTCTTAAACCTTCAGAGGCTTCCCATGACTACAGAGTAAAGTCCCAACCTGGCATCTGAGCCCCCTGCCCAGTTTTGCCTCTGCTGGTCCTTATATGTCTTGTTTTCCATACCCTACTTCCTGGTCTGCAGGGTGACAGACAGCCTGGCAGAGTAGAAAGAACAGCCACAAAGTTCTGCCTTGGCTGTGTAAAATCTGTGTGGTGCAAGTCACTCGACCTCTGTGCCTGAGTTTTTCTTTTGTTGAATGAGACCTAACTGGGTGCTTTAGGGATCTTAATGGTGTAATATACTTAGATGTAAAAAGACCTGGCATTTCGCAGTTTTTCGAGCAATATTATTTCTTTTCTCTGATTTGCTCTTGTTATCTCCCCTACCCCGCATGCCCAAAACTTTAGACTTGGGTAAAATCCCTTCTCCGCACTGCAGCCAGAGTGATCCTTCTGATCTTAACACTCACCCTGCTTACAACTTCCCAGGACTTCTCCCTCTCCTCTTAGTGTAACCTTAACTTGACACACAGTCCCTTCATATTCTCAACTTTGCTCCCAATCTTGCTTCATACTCACTATGACACAACTTGTCACAGTTGCCAGAACATGCTGGCTCTGTGCTATCACCTGTCCTTCCCACCCCTGGCCATGGAAAGGCTTTTAGGACACCCACCCCTGTTTGACTCACTCCGCCATGGCCTTGAGAACTTGGCTCAGGGATCGCCTTCTTGGGCCAGCCTCCCCGTTCTGGGTTTACCTTCATGAGAACTCAGAAGCATTCCACAATTGTCCACTAAGTCTGTCTCTCACACTAGATCGTGGGCTCCCTGGAGGTTGGTGCTGTGTCTTAATGCAGGTTCTGCCTGGCAGTGGTCAGCATTGGGTGAGTGAGCCAAAACCTGGGTGCTTGCTCTTTTACAAGTTGCAGCTCCACTTTTATCCCCGAGCCTTGTTTGAGCCCCATAGCAGCTCTGAGGTCAGCAGGGAGGATCACTGCTCTGCAGAAGAGACCTCTGGGAGCAGCTGCAGGAGAACAATACAACCCCTGCTCTGTTCCAGGCTCTTTGCTGGCCCTCAGGGGGCTCACAACCAAGTAGGAAAAAAAAGGTATAATTGAGCGTGCTGAGTATTAGAACGGGAGCAGACAAGGAAGGAGCTGACTGTCCCCAGGGAGGGAGAGGAGGTTCACAGTAGTGACAGTTGAGCTAGGCCTTGAAGGATAAGGAGGAACTCACCAAGGAGAGGGAAGGTATTCTAGGTGGAGGGGATAGCATAAGCTCAAGCTCGCAGGCATGCTGATGGGTTTCTCAGGGGCCACTACAAATCCAAAGCCAGGGTCTTTCTGTGTCCTAAAAATAGACAGTCAGAGAGACGAATGACTAACAGAAACAACCAGACGCCTCAGGTCTATGAAAGGACAAGATTTAGCTGATTGAGTCCTTTGGGGAAGTGTGTTTTGCCTTGACTCCTGTTTGCAGTTTTCTTGCATACACAGACATTGTCTGTCCACAGACTAGACCGGTGAGCTTGTGGTAGCTACATCTTACCTTCCTGCACTGACTCCATGGAAGACAGCAGGCCGGGCCCCGACTACCCCCACACACCCTAACACACCCCTCTGAATTGCTCTGCATTACCCCTTTACAAAGAAGCTGATCTCCCATGTTTTCAAAGGAGGGAATACTTTTTCTTTCTATCTGGTTTGAGGTGGACAGACTGTCCCTTCCTTTTGCCTCTAGGACTTAGTTTTTGGGGACTTTCCCCAGCAAGAAGGAGATTAGGCTCACTTGCTTGTCTTCTTATATAATCCTGTCAGCAGCCTTTCTCCCCTTGCCCAGAAGTTGAGCAAGGCACTTAGATTTCACCAGTAGAAGGTGGATCTCTTCCTAGTTTGTTTTTTTTAGTTCAAAGCTTTGTCTCAGTATGAATATACTGGTTTTTAATGGATTCAAAGAACTAACATTTTACAGGAGAAAGACTTGAGGCTTCTGATGTGTGAACCTTAACAATCCCAGCCCCCTGAATGTTGCTCTTTAGGGTCTTATTTTCCCATTCAGAGCTATTCTGAGCCCACTTTTAAGAGTACGGTCAGTGACATTCATTTCACATTGTTGTGCAACCATCCCCACCATCCATCGCCAGAAGTCTGCCTCTTGTAGAACTGAAACTCTACCTAGTAATCGCTAAGTCCCCAATTCCCCCTCCTCCCAGCCCCTGGCACCCACCATTGTTTCTACATATATGAGTTTGACTACTATACATATCTCATATAAAAAAGGATCATATGGTATTTGTGCCTGGCTGATTTCATTTAGCATAATATATTATGTGAAAAGTGAAGTTTTAAAATGTATTTTCCTGATAACTTCCATTATGATTTCAGAAACATGTTTCCGTAAAATGGCCCCATCAGACACAGAGGTTCATAATACCCATTTCAAGGCCATTTCATCCAGCCACAAAATCATTTCCTACAAGAACGTGTGTATGTGTTTGTGTGTGTGTGTGTGTGTGTGTGTGTGTGTGTGAGAGAGAGAGAGAGAGAGAGAGAGAGAGAGACTAGAGGTGTGGAATTGGATCGGGGCAGTCATGGTGTTTGAGACCTTGGTGTTGGCTGCCTGGCAGCCACCTTCTCACTGATAAGTGTTCTGTGAATCTAGCTTTTTGCACGCAATTGGACTGTTTTCTTTGTCACAGATTTCACCGTCTCCAGATGTTAGGAGATCCATGGCTTAAGTAAATTGACCACTACCAAGAAAACAGACGTAAGACCAAATACATCTAACCCAAAATTGAATGCTTCTCTTTGTTTGCGAGTCAGTATTATGGGTGAATGAAGAGAAGAGCATATCCTAAGGGCTGTCACAAAAGCTGGTCTTATAAACTACTTGTCTGAGTGGTGTTATGGTTCTTTCATCAGCTGGTATGCTTCATTGTGTCTTGGTTGTGAAGTGCTCAGTCCCCATCATACTCTGAGCACTTCCTGAAGGCTTCTGACAGCCCCAGACACTGAGTTCTTCCACACATAGTCAGGGTGGCTTTAATTTCACCAAGAAGAGCTCTGTCTTCTGTTATACTGTTCCACTCCCAGCACCCCCTGCCCTAGCATCATGGGGATGAGCAGCACATAGTCCCTTTTATTCATGGGGAAACTCAGCTGCAGCAGAAAGACAGGACTGGAGTGGATTTACCTAGTTTGTGGTAGGGCTGGCACCAGAACCCAGCACTCCCTGGGTCTGTGCATTTTCCCACTGCATTCCCACAATGTAATGATCAACACAAGGAAAATCAAGAATAATTGAAATGTGTGAGTGCCATGGAAAAAGCTACAATGCCAAAGATGCTCCTTTTGTTGTAAATGACGAGAGAGGCCATTTAACTGGCTTCCCATTTTGCCTCTAATCCAAGAATGCAGTGAGTTATGGGCCCAGTTACACCTTTTCCGCAGAGAGAAGCCTGTCACAGGAATATTAAGCAGAGGGCTTCATTTAATAGCTACCACTGTGGTTCAGCTCTTTGTGGAAACTTGACAGGGGAATGGCATCCACACAAAAACACTAATGCCTAAAAAATGTTTCAGTTGATATTATATAAATGTCTGTCTCTAAATATGTCTTTATGAAGAGAAAACTTCATCGCAAACATAACGTTATTTGGAGCTGAAATGGAACAAGCATTTGGTGAGCCAACGAGAGACCAGGTCACACGGACACATTTGACAGAAGACATTCCAAATGTGAGTACTGACACACAAAAAAAAGGTTAACCAAAACCAGATAAGGGGAAAGTCGAGCACATATATACCAGGAAGCCACTGATATTACTTGTGGATTAAAAATTGTATTTGGTACATTTATCAAATCAATTAATGTTGAGTTTATACACATACACACACATATATACATATATATTCAAGGTTTCAGTTACTTATTGCTGTGTAACAGTGTTAGAACATAGTGGTTTAAAACAATACCATACCCATTTCTTTGTTCTTGATTCTGTGATTCAGGCTGGCCCCACTTGGGAGTCCTTGGCTGGTTTCCTCTGGGTTTACCCACCCACCTGCAGTCAAGGGGACCCCCCCCTGAGGTGTGAGTTCCAAGCGGCCTCACTCACATCCCTGGCAGTAACTGCTGGCATTGGCTGGGTGCCTCAGTTTGCCTTCATGTGGCCTTCAACAGGCTAGACTAGGCTTTTGGTTGGAATGGCAGAAGGCTTCCCTAGCAACCACACTGGCAGTAGCAAGGACTCCTAAGATCTAGCATTGCAAGTATCGGAAAGGAATTGTCAGGGCTCCTGGAGGTTCTTCATGTAGGTCTGCATAGGTTTGGTTTGATTCATTTTTGATGAATGCTAACGTTTCAGAAATGAAATCACGTCAAGATAAAATGTGTTTAGATCAAATGTTAATAAATTAAAGATGCCCAGGAGTTTCCCCACTAGATCACACTTGTCTTGGTGGGTAGCTCAGAATAAAGCCTCCTCTGTGCCTCTATAATAGAAGGTTAATGTGAGATTCTAATGTTCAGATGAACCATCAGAATCCCTTGCCATCTAGTTCCTTGTTTGTATAAATTAGGATTTTATTGATACTCAGCAACCAAAAAAATTAGATTTCAATGGTTGTGTCATGGTGTTCTTTCTCACTGGTTGCCTTTATAAGAAGTATAAGTTAAAAATTTAAAAAGAACACTTTCATCTTACCTTATATATATGTTCTGTGTAAGACTTCTCTGAAAAGAGGCCCACTGCTAGAGACAAAGGAAAACAACAGGTTAAAAGAAACCCAGGGGCCTAGATCATTCTCTTACCTCAAGGTCATATTGCAATTAAAATCATTTAGATGGCTTCCTTTTCTATTCTTAAAACTCTCTCCAAGATGTTGATTTTATAACTTCTCTCAGTAACCCATGCTTGAGTCTCATTACCTGTTTACAGTCCAGAGTTTTATTCTTGTTAGTACATGTTCCTTCTTGTCCACTGTGCCCACTTCCTCTGCATCATCTTTCATGGCCATAAAACGTAAGTGGTTATTTCATATGATCTCTAACCATGTGGTGTTATAGGTGTGATTAAAGACGTTGGCCCATCACATACCTGACTTTTCTGGGGTAAATGTCAGTTCAGTTCTCATCACTACACAACTCTCTGTGGAATAGCCATTGGCCCACTCGTTCCAAGCAATATTGGTGCCACATTTCAAAATAATAATAATGATTAAAAAAAAAACAAAAACGGGCGCCTGGGTGGCTCAGTCTTGATTCTGGCTCAGGTCATGATCTCATGGTTCATGAGTTCAAGCCCCATATTAGGCCCTGCACTGACAGTGCAGAGCTTGCTTGGGATTGTGTCTCTCCCTCTCTCTGCTCCTTCCCCACTCATGCTCGTTCTCTCTCTCAATATAAATAAACTTTAAAAAATAAATAAATAAAATCATGAAAGGAAATTGCACTGGACATAATAGAAAGGTTATTTGATTTTTTTAAATAGACCATCAAACTATGAAACAATTGTAACTAGAGATGCTAGATAACAAGAGAATCTGAAATCCTTTGGGATACTATCAAAACATGTCTAGTTTGAACCTCTTTGAACTAAGGCAAGCTTTTAGCAAACCAAGAAAAAACAGTTTGGGGAGCAGGGAGGCTCAGAGTTATTCTAAATAACCTACATTTACCTATACAGCTGACTTGAGGGAAGGAGAAGGTATAGCCAAAATGAGGGTCAAATGGAATTTGTGTATTTAATTTGCCTATGTCCTGGGAATATCTTAGACATTCCAGTCAAGGTACAAATTATTTAGCATGGTGTGATTATATGTATATGAGAGTAATCAAACAAAACCTAGACAAAAATGGGTTGAAGAGATCATTTTGTTGGGGGTGGGGTGCGGTGTGGAATAGTGAAGCTGATTACATCAGTAGGTTACACGTGCCTGAACAAATGATGCTTAAGCTCCAGAGCCATCTCTGGGTGGCCCAGTGGACTCCAGTAAAAATGCCAGTCCGTGGGATACTAGGTTGGGAGGGGCGAGTCTGTAGTAGGGGCCCTGACACCTCTGAAGTCTCCTGCATAACTCAATTGTATAGATATTTAAGGGATAAATAGAGGGGTTGTTTGTTTGTTTGTTTTCTAATCAGGATCAGAATTTCTTTAATATCTTTAGTTTCCACACTCCCAACTTTGATTTACTGTACATGAGCTTAGGGAAAATGGGTGTTTGTCATTTTCAGAAAGCCCAGATACAGTTTTAGAAAGACCCCAGGGAGGATGGATATCACTGGTCCTCCTTTGGAGACTGTTGGGGCCAGCTTAATCAGTGTGCAACAGACAGTTTTATTCTCCCTGGCATCAGAATATTGAAGTGCCTGCATCTGGTGCTCTGTCCTTCCATTATCCCCAGTTGCCAGATTTGGAATTTAGCCCAGAAAGTGCACATGTTGCAGAAGGTGAAATGTAAGCATCATAGCTCTTCCCTGATTTGTCGGTTTGCTCAGAGCTCAGAGAAGGGAAAGCAAAGCCTAGGGCCTGGCTGATTAACAGTTTACTGATCCTCCCTGCAACCCCTCCAGGAGATCCCATCAGACAGCAACAGTCTTGGATATACTAAGGTGGGAAGGGATTGGGTGACAAGTCCAAAGTCACACAGCACAGCCCTATAATGGTCAGTTTGAGGAAAAGAGGCTGACTTTCTCCTGCGATCATATAGACTTTGCTTTCTTCTTACTGATATTTTAAGTCGACATTGTCAGTTGAGTGGGTGGCATGTTGTGTTGTGTTTTATTTTGTTTCTGTCTGTTCTAGAAGTGCCCAGGGCTCTGTTATTAGGAGCAAGAAGGTATGACTTTGGGGTTTTTTGTATTGTCCAGTTTTGATCATACATAGTTTCATTTTTTCCAGAGGTGTTTCCTGCTCCTTTCGTTAAACACACAGCATGCATGTATCAGATCATCCAATCCAGCCAAAGTCTATCTCAGTATCATCTGCTATCTCTCTTTCCTCCTTACTTATCTCTGGAGAGGAGGGTGCCACTGGCGATAGAACACCAGAATTATATAAAGCTTCCAACTTGACTCAAAAAGAATTTCAAACAAACAGATGGACTTGCTCATGAACATGTGAGTCAAAGTTCTTTATAGCTTCAAATTCTCATATACCCCCTGCCCATCCCTCTCTTTCTGCAGGCCAGTAAGTGCACAGTGATTGGAGGCTCTGGATTCCTGGGGCAGCACATGGTGGAGCAGTTGCTGGCAAGAGGCTACGCTGTCAATGTATTTGATATACGGCAAGGGTTTGACAATCCCCAGGTGCACTTCTTTCTGGGTGACCTCTGCAACCAACAGGTAATGATGGACCACCCAGCCTTGCCAGTTTTCCACAGGCCCCCAAAGGGAAACTACCAGGCTTACCCTGCTCAGAGGTCAGCCCAATTGTTTCAAAAAAAATTTTTTTTGAAAAAATTTAAAGTTACACGAAAGAATTTAACACATACCCTCATTTCATCAGTACAACTGCACTCTACCATGGTAGTGCAAAAGCAGCCATGGTCAGTACATAAAGGAATGGGTGCAGCTGTGTGCCAATAAAACTTTATTTACAACGTTGTCCACAGGCTGTACTGTGCCGACTACTGTTCCAGAGTATTCAGTTGATCTTGGAACAACATGGGTTAGAGACACCGACCCTCCGTGTACAACTTTTGACTCCCCAAAAGCTTAACTGCTAGTAGCCTACTGTTGACCTTACCGGTAATATAAACAGTCACTTAACACACATTTTGTATGTTGTATGTATTATATACAATATTCTTACAATAAAGTAAGCTACAAAAAAGGAAATGTTGTTAAGTAAACCATAAGGAGTAGGGCACATGGGTGGCTCAGTCACTTGAGCATCTGACTTTGGCTTAGCTCATGATCTCACAGTTCGCAAGTGTGAACCTCACTTTGGGCTTGCTGCTGTCAGTGCAGAGCCCACTTTGGATCCTCTGTCCCCCTCTCTCTCTCCCCTGTCCCTCTTGTGCTCTCTCAAAAATAAATAAGCATTAAAAAAAGAAAACCACAGGAAGAGAAAATACATTCATGGTCCTGTACTGTATTTACCTCAAAACCACATATAAGTGGGCCCATGCAGTTCAAATCCGTGTTGTTCAAAGGTCACCTATGTACCCCAAAGTGCAGTCGCTGGTTTTCAGGGTTTTTTTATTGATATGTTTCACATTCCATAAACTTCATATTTTTAAAGTGTACAATTCAGTGGTTGTTTGTGTAGTTAAAAAGTTGTGTGACCATCACCTTGGTCTCATTCCAGAACATTTTCATCATCCCAGCAGAAAATCCCAGGCCCATTAGCAGTTGTTCCCCTTTTGCTCTCCTGCCCTCCCAGCCCTTGGCAACCCACTCGTCTCCTGTCTCTGTAGATGTGCCTGCTCTGGGCATTTCATATAAGTGGAATCATGCAATAATATATGTCCTTTTATGACTGGCTTCTTTCACTGAGCATGTTTGCAGGCTTTACTTGCGTCATAAGGGTATTAATATTTTGAGTTTTATTAGATGTTGCCAAATTGCCGAACAAAGCTGCTATATCAGTTTTCTGTTCACACCAGCAGTGTGGTTGGTAGGATCCGCATCGTTCTACGTCTTTGCCAACACTCAGTGTACTTAGACTTTTTGGTATCGCCATTCCAAAGAATGTGGAATGGTAGTTTGGTGAGGCTTAGAGTCATGTGCCCTCCCTATTCAGGAGGCCAGACTCTGTGCTCTTTGTTGATCCTCTGTGAAGTGCCTGTCAACAACCTTTGTCCATTTGTCTTTGGCTTACCTTATTTCTCTTATAGATTTAGAATGCTCTATCACAGACAGCTTCCTTCAGCCTGTCCGTGGGCTCTTATTCTTGACTTTGGCGTCATTTGCCATAGTTATTTTACTTTGAATTTTAAGGACACAGCTTCCCTCGCAGGCTGTCTTCTCTCCCATCCTGCCCACACCTCTGAGCCTGGAGATGGGGTAGAAGTCTTCCTTGTTTGTCATTGCCACTTCCTCACTGCCCTAAGATCCCTCTGGCTGTGCATATGGTGCCAGCAGACTGTACATACCCCAGTGCCTTCCTTGGGACAGTCATCCACAGCCATGTGTTCCCTTTCCCAGGGGACTCCATCTCATTTCTTAGTGATTTTAGCTCCTGGCCGAGGTCAGCCTCATCATAACTGTCGATAAGTTCAGTAATCACACAAATGACCCTGCCAATACCCTCACCTCACCTCTCCTTGGCCTTCTGTCACTCAGCCTCTTGGCTTCCAGGCCTGTTGTCATCCCCCGCCCCAGAGCCTGTTATCGTTATTAAATGTGTCCTCAACATGATCTCACTTACAGGCCCCCCACTCTGCACCACCTCCTATCTTTCTAGTTCATAACCTAATACCTTCACCTACCAATTCTTAAACCACACCCAGATTTCTGGCTCTTTTCCACTCTCCATCACCCAGTTTGTGTCCTCACTGCCTTTGAGTCCATGGCTGACTTACTCTCTTGCATAACACTTATCCCCCTTGCCTCTTTCTTCTTGTCTGTATCAGGGTTCTCCAGACAAACAACCACTAACGTGTATGTGTATGTAGATAAAGAGGAAGAGGGAGAGAGAGATGGAGAAAGGGATAGAATAAGATTTAATTAAATAAATTGGCTCATGGGATTGTGGGGCTGGCAAGATTGAAATTTGCAGGGCAGGCCAGCCGGCTGGAAACTCATGCAGGAGCTGATGGTGCAGTCCTGAGGCAGAATTTCTTACAGAAACCTCAGGGTTTGCTCTTAAGGCCTTTCAAGTAATTGGATGAAGCCCGCACAGAGTATGGAGGATAATCTCCTGTACTTAAAGTCAGCTGATTATAGATGTTAACCACAGTCATAAAATACCTTTATGGCAACACCTAGACAGGTATTTGATGGAATGATGGGACTGGAGCCTCACCAAGTGGACACATAAACTTCTACATCAGGTTGTACTTCCTAGGTATAACCCCAGTCCTGGTTAAATCTGATTCTCCCTCCTCCCTCGGGGCCTCTGGGCACTGAACAGGGCCGAAGAAGAAAATACAAGGTTTTTTGCCTTGTTCTTCATGGCCATGGCCTTCAAACTGGTCCCATGATACCTCATGGCACCACATAACACTGACGTGCCTGTGACCGCATCCACGCTCTGCAGGTGCCTCATCTGTGCCAGCTGGAGCCCCTCTCTTCCTACCCAGTGATTCAGCTAGGGATTCTGGCCTTTCTCTCCTGCATCAGCAGTTGATCCCTGTCTGCCCAATCATAGCCATCAGCACACAGACATATTGCAGGCTCACCCATCGTAAGAAAGCAAAACACCCTGATGGGAGATCCCACTCTAGCCATTGCCCACTTGTCTCTCTCGTGTCATAGGGGGAGCTCAAAGAACCATTTGCACTTGTCGCCTCTGATTGCTTCATTCCATTGTCTCTTACAAGTACTCCAGCTAGGTTGTCACCAACAGCCCCCTGTCACAGCCATCGGGGGCCTAGAGGAAACCAGATCCAGTGGCCAAGCCTAGGACACCCCACTTGCCCATTTCTCCTCTTGCCATTCTGTCTCATCTCTATAATTTCTTTTTTCTGGTTCTTGTTCTCCTTATCTCTATAGTTTCTAAATGTGGCAGGCTCCAGAGCTTATTGCTTAGATCTCTTTTCTTCTCTGAGCACACTCAGTGTCCACGTGAATCCCCCCTCCCCTGGTTCACCGATGAAATACAGTCTAGGAGCTGATGAGCTCCCAGCTTGATATCTCCAGCCTGTAGCTCCCCTGGACTGTATCTGTCCAGCAGGCAGATATCTCTATTTAGATACATAATAGACATTTTAGACTTGCCATATCCAAAATTCAGCTCCTGGTTCCCTGCTACAGGCCCCCTCTCCCACTACAGCAAGCCTACTAAAGTCCTTTCCCTCTCAATAAATGACCCACTCTGTCTTTCCAGTTGCTTTGGCCAAACACCGTACATTTACCTTTGATTCCTTTCTCTTGTACCCTTCATCCCATTCATCATCAGATCTTTTTGACTGCACTCTCCGAATAGATCCCCAATTCACCAACTTCTTATTCCTTCATTTGTTACCATGCTTCTCGAAGCCACCACCCTTTTAATGCATAAATCAAATCTTGATACCCGTCTGTTCAGAAGTCTCCAGTGATCCAGTTCTGTTTAGAGCAAACATGTAAGCCCTTATAGTCACCTATGAGGTCCTGCATGATTTGCCCTCACTACCTCTCTGGCCTAACCCTCTCTTGTATTGCTCTGCTCATTGCTCTGCTCCAGGCACACTGGTGTCTTTACCACTCCTCAGACTCACCGAGTTTCTGTCTCAAGACCTTTGTACTCATTGCTCTTTCTACCAGGAATGCTCTTTGTGAACCACCAACCTTGCTCCCTAAATTTAAGTCTCCGACCAACTTATGCTAAGCCACAAGCCACTCTAGATCTCCTTTACTCTGTATTATATTTCTGTATAACACTTGATACTAGCTGATATACTCTGTATCTACTTGTTTATCTGCCCACCATCCCTGGAGAAAGGAAGTTCCATGAAGGCAGGGATATTGTCTCTCTTGATCAATGCTGTGTACTCTCAAGGGAGATGAGACTCCTTAGCAAACTTCAGCTTCCTTCCAAACTGCCCTCTCAAGTATCTACTACTCCTGTGATATGGTTGCTAGTCTTTTATTTACGAAGTTTTTTTTTTAAGCACAAACTTAAAGCAAGACCCGCCAGCATGGTGTATTCTCCAGCTACACTCAGCTACTCAGGCACCAGCAGGGAGAAGGAGAGAGTTGCATTTAACCAGGGCTGCAGTTTGCCAGACCAACTTGATAAAGACAGACATAGGCAAGGTCAAGATTGCAATGATGGATCAAGAAGTCCAAGCTAAAGAGGATGTGAAAAGGGTGAAGGGGGTTAAAATGGGTTTGAAAGTCACTACTTAGGTTTTGTGCCGTATTCTTGAATTCGTTCATCAGTACTTCTTCTCTCCCATTTCTTTCTTCTAGGTTCCTTCCTCTTCCTGAAGTGTTTCCTTTAGCATCCTTCAGTGAATATTTGGGCAGAAAACTTTCTATGGCCCTTGTATGCTTGAAAATGTTGTTATGTCACCCTTTCTCATAAGTGCTTATTTGCTGGGATTGTGGAATCCTACCTACAATTTTGTGGAATTGTAGGTTCATAACTATTCCTTCCAACACTCAATCTGATTATTCCTTTGGGGGTCAGCTGGGTTTTAATCTCATGCCTTTTAGGATTTTCTTTTTTATCCTGTATATTCTATGGAAAGCATGTCTAGGTCTGACTTTTCGTTTTTTATTTAAATCCTACTCAACACCTAGTGGGCCGTTGGACTCTGAGGATGGAATTCTGTCCTCATTTCTGGAAAATTCTTCAAATACTGACTCTACTTCCATTCTCTTTTCTTTCTGGAAGCCTTACCAGACATATATGGAGGGAAGGTGGAGTCCTTAATTATATTCTACATGTCTGTTAGTTTCTCCTTCATGTGTTCTTTCAAGTTCTGTCTTTGTAATATTTCATAGATTTCCTCTGTATCATATCCACTCACAGACAGTCTTGTTTCACCTATATCCCCACCCCACCCTCATTGTTTTGAAGCCAATCCTAAACACCATTATCATTTTTATTCCTATAAACATTTCAGTATTTGTCACTAAAAGATAAGGAGCCTTTTTAAAAACACAGTTCCATAACTACATCTAAAACATGGTGACAATTCCTTAAGTTCCAGCCTGTGTTCAAATACCCCTAAATGTCTCATAAGTGCTTTTAAATAGAGTTCTTTCCAAGTAATGAACCAAGAAGATTTCTTTCCAAATAACGAACCAAGAAGATTTCTTTCCAAATAATGAACCACGAAGGTTAAGATACTGAAGTTGATTGAACTAGTTAAGTTTCTTATAAAAGTTCCCCTTCACATTTCATTTGTTGAATAACTGATATTTATTTAGAACTGTATTTATTGTCCTGTAGCATTTCCCATGGACTGGATTTTGCAGATTGCATTCCCATGGTTTTGTTTGACATGTCCCTCTGTTCTCTAGGGTTTCTAAACTGGTAGATCTGGGACTGCACTGTCCAGTAAAGCAGATGTAGTACAGAAAAAGGGAATATACATAATTCATTAATAATTTTTATCTGGATTACATATCGAAATGATAGTATTTTGGATATATTAAATAAAATACATTATAATTATTTTCATCCATTTATTTTTACTTTTTTGATGTGAGTACTACAAAGTTTAAAGTCAGATCTCTGCCTTATATTTCTAGTGGACTAAAAGCTGGATCTGATTCTGGTTCAGTTTTTTCCTCTGGGGCACCAATAGCAATATGCATATCTAGTGCTCAGATTTTGATTTCTGTATGCTATTGCCCATAAAAGGACCAGGGTTCCTTGGGAATATAGCTTATTCAGGACTCTGAGCAGGGGTAGTACAGTGAGCCTGAGACATTTTCTTAGGACAAAATTAAGAAAGTGCTCAAAACCTAATAAGAATATGTCAAAAGGACAAAGGAACCTGGGGTGCCTACGTGGTTCAGTCGGTGAAGTGTCTAACTCTTGACTTCGGCTCAGGTCATGATCTCACAGTTTGTGAGTTTGAGCCCTACGCCAGGCTCTGCTCTGGCAGGTTTGGAGCCTGCTCAGGATTCTCTGCCTCTCTTTGCCCATCCCATGTGCCCTCCCCCCAATCTTTCTCTCTCTCTCTCTCTCTCTCTCTCTCTCGATATATGTGTGTGTGTGTGTGTATATATATATATATATATATATCTTTCAATAAATAAATAAATAAGCTTTAAAAACTTTAAAAAAGAAGGATATGAACCAACTTGAAGAGCTTCCACTGGCCAAATTTGGGACACTTAAACCTCACAAAAGGTAATAGTAGTGGATAGTAATGCATTGAATAAAATAAGAATCCATGTGTCCCTGAAAATGATAAAAAGAAAAATTAGGGGGCACCTGGGTGGCTTAGTCAGTTATGCTTCCAACTCTTGATTTTAGTTGAGATCACGATCTCACAGCTCGTGGGTTCGAGCCTTGTGTCAGGCTCTAGGCTGACAGCATGGAGCCTGCTTGGGATTCTCTCTCTCTCCCTCTTTCTCTCTGCCCCTCCCCTACTCGCTTCTCTCAAAATAAATAAATAAACTTTAAAAAAAAGAAAAACTAGTATAAAGGAGGGGGAACATCTACATTACAGAGGAATGCCAACTAATAAAAATAAAACAAATGCTAGAATTAGGATTTTTACCATTTTGCAATAATGTGTTAATAAGTGTTCCAGGCAAGAATCATCACTGAATGTTCAAGATTGAAAGAGACAGAAGAGACATGAGGACTAAATACAATATGATCCATGATTGGATCCTGGATCCAAATATAAAAATGCCTTTAAAGGACATTACTGGGACAATGGGAGAAATTTGGATATAGACTAATTATTGGATAAGAGTGTCCTGTTACATTTATTGTGTGTGATCATTATTTAGTGGTATTTAGGAGGATGTCTTTATTCTTAGAAAATACCTAATGAAGAGTTTAGAGGCAAAGTGGCACAATGTCTCAACTTACTCTTAAGTGGTTTCAAAAAAAAAAAAAGATCTTGTGTGTGTGTACCTACAAAGAAAATTTTGGCAAAATATTAACAATCAGTGGATCTAGGCACATAACTCATGATTGTCTTTGTTTTAGTGATGTTAGTCTGTTGATGATCATTCCTAGATTCCTAATGATGATCATTAACAAAACCTGTTAATGAAGGTTTTGTAAAATGGCGACATGCTATCATTCTCTCTTTCTTTCTTAATTCAATTCTTTGTACCTTATGCAGATTAAATGTTTGACTGTTTGTTTCCTTTATTAGTTTATAGAAGGAATTCGTATTCTTACTGGTGATCAAATTGCCCCTTCTTTGGCCAGTGAGAGCCTCTTCAAGATGACGCTTGAGTCCTTTTAACAGGACCCCAGGAGTCTTGGCTAGCTAGCTTCCTTACTTTCTGGCTCAACAAGGTGTTCCTGACTCGTCTTATCTATTTCCTGCCCCAGATCTATAATCAGCCATTGCTCTCAGGAGCTCTGGTTCCTTTTAGCAGTAAATTAAGCATACCTGTTTTTATTTCCTTTCAGCTCTTGCTGTTCCATATCTATTTTCACAGAAGGGACTACTCCTGTGTATTGGCTGTTTGCACTGCCTTTCATGGTGTGGGACTTTTTCATATTATTCATAATTTGTATCTATGAGCTGGTTTTCCCAGGAGTTTTACCCTCAGGTGCCCTGAATTGTCACACACATGCATACATACCCCCCATGGTACACAGAGGCACAGATACTGCCTTTGTCTGGACCCCACAGGCTTCTTTCTTATGCCCTAAACCAGTTTTTCCTGGGGACCAGTCAATGGGGAGGGGCGATTGAAAGGACAACATGGTTTCTATCCTATGTACTTCTGTATTATTTGAAACTTTTACAATGAGATGTATTTCCATGTGAATTAGACTTATGAAAGGGCAAGACACCTACATGCCATAGATTGGAGAGTAGGAATGTGAGGAGGCTGTTTACTTGTCTAAAGCAGGAATAATTTCTTTGGTCTCTGTTTGCTTTTCTAGGATCTCTACCCAGCTCTGAAAGGTGTAAGCACGGTTTTCCACTGTGCATCACCCCCACCATCCAGTAACAACAAGGAACTCTTTTATAGAGTGAATTACATTGGCACCAAGAATGTCATTGAAACTTGCAAAGAGGCTGGGGTTCAGGTAAGGGGAAAGCTAGAGTGAGTGCTATCAGGAGCATGTCGTGGCCCCTTCTAAGTGTGTGGGAGCCAGGGTTCTTCTTGCTCTCTTCCTGGGTCTAGCCAGGCTTGCTTCCTAAAATATTGTGAAGATCCTAGAATCAACCCTAGGAGCTGCTGGGCCAATTTGAGCTATAATACTTTAACTGCATCTCAGTAGACCATCTGAGGATGCTAAGGCTTATCAGTCTCTGGTTAAAGAGCTGTAAAATGTCTATTGCTTATATTTTTTATTATGATGTCATAAAATTTACCATTTTATCCATTTTTTAATTTACAGTTCAGTGGCATCAAGTACATTCACATTGCTCGGCAAACATCCCCACAACCCATCTCTACTTTCATCTTCCCAAACTGAAACGCTATCCCCATTAAACAATAGCGCCCCTCCCCCTCCTATCCAAGCCCTTGGCACCCACCATCCTACATTCTATTTCCATGAATCTAGAGACTGCATAGAAGTGGACTTTATATCTAGCTTCTTTCACTCAGCATAAGGTCTTCTAGGTTCATCCATATTGTAGCCTGTGTCAGAATGTCTTTTTTTTTTTTTAACCACTTAAAAACATTCCGTTGTGTGGATAGGCCACATTTTGTCTAGCCATTCATTCATCAGTGGACACCTGTTGCTTACATGTTTGACTACTGTGAATCATGCTGCTAGAGATGTAGGTGTATAAATATCTGCTCCAGTCTCTGCTTTTAGTTCTTTTGGGTAAATACCCAGAAGTGGAATTCCTGGATCATACACTAATTCTATGTTTAACCTTTTAAGGAACTGCCATACTATTTTCCAGACCTTGCTTACATTTTCAAAGAAAAATTAGCTGTTTACTTTTTACCAATAGAAACCTGTTATAATTCAGATCTGAGGGCATATGAATTTCCACCATGTCATAGCTTGCTGCTTTGTTATAAATCTTGGTTCTCAGGATCATCACCCTTATGGGCCACCCAGCATCATCAGCTGACCCAGCAAGAACAAGTGGGTGCCTGGTGGCTCAGTCGGTTGAGCATCCGACTCTTGATTTAGGCTCAGGTCATAATCTCACGGTTCATGGGATCAAGACCCATGTCAGGCTCTGCACTGATAGCATGAAGCCTGCTTGGGAATCTCTCTCTCCCTCCTTTGTACCTCCCCAGCTCATGCACACAATCACTCATGCTCTCTCTCCCTCTATCTCTCTCAAAATAAATAAACACACACCAATAAATAAATAAAAAAAATAAAACATTAAAAGAGAAGAACAAGTGGATAAGGAGCTCTTCAGAGGTCAGTGCCTGGAAAGGTTGGATCATAGTAATAGTGACCCCTTATACTTTGCAAATGATAAGACATTTTTCCCTGTAGTTGTCACCTGATTTGCTTCTCAGTAGGTAACCAGGAGCTACTAATGTCTCTTAATAGGTGAGGAACCAGATTTGGAAGGCTAAATGATATCTCTTTGCCAGTAATGAAAGAGGTGGGATTAAAATCAGACCCTGTAATGCCAAATCCCAGACTCCTTAGTCTATACCATGCTTGAGCTCTGTGAATTTCACTGCTGCTGTTTTTTTTTTTTCACGGAATAAACAAATAAGAATAATATA
The DNA here is from genome assembly GCF_027475565.1 of Acinonyx jubatus. Taxonomy (NCBI): domain Eukaryota; kingdom Metazoa; phylum Chordata; class Mammalia; order Carnivora; family Felidae; genus Acinonyx; species Acinonyx jubatus. Next base: position 121,941,962 of record NC_069389.1, read on the forward strand.
GTACTCATATAATCATCACAGAATATAAGTAACACTACTGGTGAAGTTGAAGCCCTGTGTGTTTCCATCCTCAATGCCATTGCTGTCCTTCCCCACCCATGGAGAATGACTGTCCTGAACTTGGGTTTATCATTGCTCTTTGCTCCATGTGCAACCAATATAAGTTACAGTTTGCATGTTAAAAACTTTATAGAAATGATATAGTGAATATATCTTCCTGCAACTTGCATTTTCTCCCAACATGTTTTTTGAGATTTTTCCATCTCAATATATGTATATGGAGTATATTCACTGAAGTGGCAGAATAGCTTAGTGGCTGCAGTGCAGAAAGTGGCTTTTCATATTATATTTAGGAAACATTCCTAACACTGGAATCAAGAGACTGTTTAATGTGGGTTTTCTCCCCAAAGGTTTAAAGTGTTATTTTGCACATTCAAATCTTTAACCCACCAACAGTTTAAGTTTGTATGTGGTCTGAGGTAGCGATTGAATTTTTGTTGTTCAGCATCATTTATCATGTGACCCATCCCTTATCTGCTCTTCAGTGCCCCCTCCAGCACATCTCAGATGTAGGTGCCTTCCACGGGTCTCTTCCCAGCTCTTTCTTCTGCTTCATTGGCTTCCGCCTGTGCCCATACTACTGTGCTCTGCCTTCAGTAAGCAAGGCTTAAGGTCAATCTCAGTATGTGCTAGAACAACTCACCCCCTAGCCATGTTCTTCAGAATTTGCGTGGCTGTCCTTAGCCCTTTGCTCATCCATATAAATTTTAGAATCAACTTCTCGAGTTCCTTGATAAAGGCTGTTGGAGTTGTTATTGTCATTGCATCAAATTTAAAGGCAATTTGGGAGAGAATCGATACCTTTCCAATACTCAGTCTTTGTATCCATAAATACATAATAACATCTCTATCTCTCTCTTTAATGCCTTTTAATAGAGTTTTATCCTTTACTTTAGAAAGATTTTGTACATCTTTTGTTAAACTTATCCCTGTGTTCTTAATTTGGGGTTATTAAAATATCTTTCATATTTTTAATTGCTAATGACAAACACAATTTTTGTATATTGATTTTGGACTCACCAACTCTGCTGAACTGTAACTATAATATTTTCTGTATGTTCATAATGTTTTCTGTGTAGACATTTCCAACATCTGTGAATGGTAATAGTTTTGTTTCTTCTTTTCAAATTATTCCTTATTGTTTGTCTTAACCCACTACACTTGCTAAGACTTCCAGTACAATGTTGAATAAAAGCGGTAAAGATACGATTCGAGCTATTGGTGTTCAGTTTTTGACGTGCTGCCTTTAACCAGAGGGCTGGAAGCTGGGACCCTTGTAAGAAAGCATTTCCTTTCCAATAGCACTTCTCAAGTGGGTATGGTGCACATGTGCTTGTGTACCTGTGCTGACATGCCAGGGTTGGTACCAGAAGCACCAGGCAGCTTTTTCAGACAGACATCTCCCTCTAAGTTTGGGGGCTATCCTTCTCCCTTGAGGAATAATTCCCACAGTGAGATACCTGTTCCATCTCTCAGTAGTGATAGAGAAAAAAACGTGAAATCCACTGTTTTAGAATGCTATAGAATGTATCTCGAATCCACGTAGCTAACAAAAGATGCTGATCTTTGAATTATTTTAAAAATACCTGGATAGCAAAGCATTGCAGTAAATAATTTGTACGGTGCCTTGCCTGTGAGGGTTGTGAACATGTTGTTTGATTCTCTTTCATGCATGACCATCAGATTGTTTAAATAATGATCATTTCTTACTTTTATTTTTTTTAACCTTCCTTTCTCCTCTGCCAGAAACTCATTTTAACCAGCAGTGCTAGTGTCGTCTTTGAGGGTGTCAACATCAAGAATGGAACCGAAGACCTCCCTTATGCTATGAAACCCATTGACTATTACACGGAGACAAAAATCTTACAGGAGAGAGTACGTACCTGAGAACTCGTTGAGTGACAAGCGAGTTCCATGAACATCTGTAAGGTTTAGATTTTTAAGAAAAATATTTATGAAGTTAGTGTTCTCAGGCCTGAATACCTAACTTGGGAAGTAAAATTCGTGGATGAAATTCGATTTAAAAAATAATAACAATAGCTTAATGTGAGTGTTTTACAGGAACTTTCTCATTTAAACTTCACAATGACCCTATAAGGTGGATATTATTATCATCACCAGGTTACAGATGAGGACAGTTGATGCACAGAGATTCACTTTCTTCTTGAGGCTCTGCAACTAGTGGGTGGCTAACCCCATGCACTCAACCTCTACGCTATGCAAGGTTACTCAGTTGCCATAGAAATCAGAGGCAATTTATGATGATCCCAAGCACGCAAACAGAACTTGGGCTTGACACACAAGTGTTTTCATTTGAACACACCTTCCTAGTGGCACTCTTACCCCCTTCCCTTATTCTTAAACAATGAAAGGATCTTGCTTTATTTTAAGGAAAAGTACGTGGCAAGGCACTGGTTTCCACTTGGCAAACTAGCTTCGCCCAGGAGCGCCTGGTTTTAGCAGCAGTCCAAGTTGAGTAACAGGGCCAGTAAGCCTTTGGACTCCAGGGCTACAGGGACCCTGACAGCAGCTAGCTCCAGGACTAATGTCCAGAGAGAATATTACCCTAAGGGCATACTTAACTTGAAGGCCATAGATGCTCATTGAGCACAGACAGCTTGCCTTAGCAGGGGAAGCTGTGACCTTACCTCTCCCAGGTGTTTGCAGCATATCATACCCACTGAGGTTGCATTTCACAGCCAGCAAACTAGAGCTTAGTGCTGGCTTGGCATGCATCCCACTGTGCTGTCTGAGAGCCAGCTGCCTCCCATCTGTTTGGTATTCCTCCAACTCAAAAAGTTCCTGAATAACTCATCTGCAGGGAGACACAAGGGCATCCCCAATCTAGGGGGTGGAAGCCTGGCTTTTTGTAAGCTGCAATCCTGTCTCCAGCTTCTGCCACCCTCTCCTTGGAGCATGGAGAGCCTCACAGAGCTCCCACCTGCTAGGACTTGAACCAAGAAGCACTCTCATCTAAGGCACTGGGACTCCCCCTGTCTACCCTCAGGAGCTGTAAGTGGCAGCCATGCCTCAGACCATCAGTGCCTCACTTGCGTTGACTTTTGGCTGCTCAATTAGAAGTAAGCAAAGCCTATAAATGCCTGCAACAGTGACCTTCCTGGAGCCCCATGTCAGCCCCTGTTGGCACACATCTCGCTGTTGATTTTCAGACCTCTCAACTGATGATAAACTCAGTGAACTCAAAGTCAGCTTAAACTCACCAGGAGGAAAACATGTGCAAGAATTTTGCCACCATAGAGTAGAAATCCTAGGTGAGGTGGTACAATAAGTACACATATCAGGCACATACCGAAACAGTTGACGTGGGTCACCTCATTTGGTCCTCCCATCCGGGTAGGAGCTGTCGTGGTCCACATTTTTACCAATAACATAGCAAATCATTCGGGATGTTTTGTCACTTTTGAAGCAAAACCTGTTTCTCTGTACTTCAAGTCCTTAAGTTCTAGTTTGTCCACTAAGCCACGCGAAACATATCTTTTCTGACAGTGGATGACACAAATAACGGCTGCCACTTCTTGAGTGCTTACTAGGTACTAGGCACTGCTCTAGGCTTTACCTGTGTTGGATCATCTCTTTAGCTACCCAGTCACTGCACTGTTTCTCCCAGACCCATTACCTTCTCAGTCCCTTCTTCCTGGCCCACTTGGGTTCATCAGAGACCCTTCCCAGGAGGTCGTTCTTAGAACTGACCAGAGCGGCCTGTGACTGGTGGAAACAAGCACGTGGAGCTTAAGGCAGGAGGCTAAAGGCTAACTTGCTAACTAGAACCCTCAGATTTTTTTCCACAAACTGCAGCCAAGGCTCATCTTCCCCTGGCTGCAGGTGTGCATTTTAGGCCTTTCTCTTTTTTTTTTTTTCCATCTGCTACTATATTTTTATTTTTTTTTCAATATATGAAATTTATTGTCAAAATGGTTTCCATACAACACCCAGTGCTCATCCCAAAAGGTGCCCTCTCCAATACCCATCACCCACCCTCCCCTCCCTCCCACCCCCCATCAACCCTCAGTTCTCAGTTTTTAAGAGTCTCTCATGTTTTGGCTCTCTCCCACTCTACCCTCTTTTTTTTTTTCCTTCCCCTCCCCCATGGGTTTCTGTCAAGTTTCTCAGGATCCACATAAGAGTGAAAACATATGGTATCTGTCTTTCTCTGTATGGCTTATTTCACTTAGCATCACACTCTCCAGTTCCATCCACGTTGCTACAAAGGGCCATATTTTGTTCTTTCTCATTGCCCTGTAGTACTCCATTGTGTATATAAACCACAATTTCTTTATCCATTCATCAGTTGATGGACATTTAGTAGGCCTTTCTCTTTAATCATACTGTGGTCGTTGTTGTTGTTGTTTAAGTAGGCTCCACACCCAACATAGGGCTTTAATTCACAACCCTGAGTCGCATGTTCCATTGACTGAGCCAGTCAGGTGACCTTGATCATACTGGTTTTGACCCAGCTACCTCTCCTGTGTTTTCAAATTTGGGTGGCATGGGTGGATGGGATAGAGAAGTAGCTTCAAATTATACCAGAGCAGAGGCCAGCCTCCATGTCTCCTGTGAGTCGTGCTACTGACCTGCCCTTTCTGCTCTTTACAGGCAGTCCTGGACGCCAATGATCCTGAGAGGAATTTTTTAACCATAGCCATCCGCCCTCATGGCATTTTTGGCCCAAAGGACCCCCAGTTGGTCCCCATCCTCATTGAGGCAGCCAAGAAAGGCAAGATGAAGTTTGTGATTGGGTAAGTTGGCCCACAATTGGTCTTCTTCATGACCCCTTGACAAGTATCAGTCAAGTTTGTGTAGCTCTCTTCCAATGTGGCCTTTTCTGCCACCCTCTCTGTTTGTCTCCTGGGGCTGCCACAAGTGACCACAAACTGAGGGCCTTAAAACAACAGAGATTAATTCTCTCCCAGTTCTGGAGGCCATAAGTCCGAAATCAAGGCAGTGGCAGGGTTGGTCCTTCTGGAAACTGAGGGAGAATCTCTTCCAGGCCTTTCTCCCAGCTTCTGGTGGTAGCCAGCAGTCCTTGGTGTTACTTAGCTTGTGACAAATCACTCTAATCTCTGCCTCCACATTCACATGAGCATCTTTTCTGTGTGTCTCTATCCCAATTTCCCTTTTAAAGGGATGCCAGCCACTGGATTTAGAGTCCATCCTACCCCAATATGTCCTCATCTTAACTTGATTACACCTTCAGAGAGTCTAATTCCAAATAAGGTCACATCCAAAAGTTCCAGGGAGACATGAATTTGGGGAGGACAGTGTTCAACCTAGTACACTGTCAGGTAGCCTGGGAAAATATTTGTGTCCCTTTTGGGAAATTGAGGAAATAGGCTCAAGGGGGAAAAGAGTGGCACAAGGTCAAGGGCCAGGCCTTCAGCTCTCCTTGCATCTAGGAAGGCAGGTAGAGGTGTTCGCATTCCTCATCAAGGAAAGTGCAGGTGGTAAGACCCTTGCAGGTGGTGACAGAGTGTGGCTGTTTCCCCAGTACACCTTGGCTTCCTTCCTTTCTTTTTCTTTCTTTCCTCCTCTTATTCGTGTGTCCTGGCACCTTGCTTCTCTGCCTCTTGCTTTGCTTCCTTGCTGCCCTGTCTTCTTGCTTTGAGGGATTAGAAAGAGATGGTAGAAAAGTGTGAGGCCAAAGTAAGCCATTAGCCCAGAGTGTCCCAGGGGGAGTTGAAGAGCCACTACCCAAATAGAAGCCCAGAGCAGATAATATCGGGGTTGGCCTTGCCAGGATAGGGCAGGCTGGGCACTGGGCTCTCAGACTCATTGCTTGGCCCTTACATATCCCACCTCTGAGGGCCCCAGGAACATTGGCCCTTGCACATCTCTAACTGTGGAACCATTCCTGGCATGCCCACAGAAATGGGGAGAACCTGGTGGACTTCACCTTCGTGGAGAATGTGGTGCATGGACACATCCTGGCTGCAGAGCACCTCTCCCAAGATGCGGCCATCAGTGGGAAGGTAAGGCTCCTGCTCCTCCTGCCCCGTGTGTGTTTGCCTATCTTCGGATTGTGTCTCCCCATGATTGGATTTGTTGGCAAATTGCCTTCATGTTCCCGTGTCCTGGACGATCTGGTCCGAGGTTGATCCCCTATGGTAGGTGGTGGGGTGACATTGCAGTGCCACACAGCTCCAAACAGCCCAAATCTGGGGCCAGTGAGCTGGAACTGAGTAAACATTCAGGACCTGGTTCTCCATGTTACGTGACCTGGATACACACAGTGGACTTGACTGCTCCCAGCAGGGTCCCACGTACATTTGATGGGGTGCTTCCTATTCATCTTTTCTCCTGCTTATTCTGGAAATTTCTCCATTTCTCCCCCATTGCCCACCCATGCCCATGCCTCTCACCGCTCCAGAGGGGTGGATATACCTAAATGTCCTGGCATTTGGCACCTGGTGGGCAGGATGGACATGTCAGGGGAGGTGAGCCCTCATGCAGAGAGGGGAGAGCACATTAGGGCCTCCTCACCCTCTCCTCCCACTCATAGGGCCTCCATCTTCCTGTTTCTCACCACTACCTTTGGAAGTCCCACTTTGGGCCTCATTTTTCTCCTGGACCTCTGCTGTTTTCCCACTGCTGTAACACTTAGGGTGGCAGGACAAGGGTAAGTGTATGGCTTTTGGTTTAGATGAAACACATCACATTTGAGAAATGTAATATAACCTGTTTGTTGCATCTGAAGATAAAGAGTTTTACCATGAAGAACATTATTATTAAATTAAGTGCAATTAACAAACATACTTTCCTGAATTCAATCTAAGCTTTACTTAAAAATCCTGGCCCATAGGTAAAACTCCTCACCTTCCCTCTCGACTTTAAGGCTACCTGCCCATAGCTGCAAACCAAAAAAGCCCCTCTGCCGCAGTCTGACGTTGGTAGATTGGAGACACTAGGTGGGCAGGCAGGGAGAGCCACTAGCTTCCTAAAATACTGGTCCCAGGCTGAGCCAGCAGCGTGTGGCTGAGCTCCCAAGTTCCAAGTGTGGTCTTCTCACCTCTGCAGCTGGGGAGCATTTTCTAACTTCTTGTTCTCTCTCCAGGCATTTCACATCACCAATGACGAGCCCATCCCTTTCTGGACATTCCTGTCTCGTATCCTGACAGGCCTCAACTATGAGGCCCCCAAGTATCACATCCCGTACTGGGTGGCCTACTACCTGGCTCTTCTGCTGTCCCTCCTGGTGATGGTGATCAGTCCTATCATCTGTGTCCAGCCCACTTTCACACCAATGCGGGTTGCACTGGCTGGCACATTCCACTATTACAGCTGTGAGAGAGCCAAACAGGTCATGGGCTACCGGCCCCTGGTCACCATGGATGATGCCATAGAAAGGACTATACAGGGCTTTCACCACCTGCGGAAGGTCAAGTGAGGCACCCTGGATACTGGGCCCTCTCAGTGCATTCCCCAGCCACTAACTGTCCCCTGTGGATCAATAAACTAACCTCCTTCAAGTGAGTTTCCTCTGAGCTTAGGTCTCCTCCTGCCAGTTAGATGAGACCACACCCAGCTCTTCTGCGACCACAAGGGTGGAGAAAGCAGCAGACATTTCTCCCTTTGTAGGATTGGATTTGAATTTCTTAAAGCAGGCAGCTTCACATTCTGCTGTGTGGTGTTCTCGTTCTTTCCCTCTTCCTCTCTGCCACCCCTCCTGAGTCCTGGGTTACTTATCATTCCAGTGTGCTTGTGCATAATCAAGGAAGCTATAGGGAAGAAACAACCCATTTGCTAATTGATGATGAGAAAGTACATTTTCTTCCATGTGAACTGATACTAGAGGAGAAGCCACAAACTGTTCGGGGAGCCACATAATACAGATATACTAGAAGAAGAGCAGAAGTTATAAACACATGGTGAAACTTCAAATGTACATTTCAAATACACACAGAAGTTAGAGCAAAAACTTTTAAAAATTTTAAATAATTGTCACCCCACCACCAGCAATCTCCAGAGGGAAGAGACCGCTTGTTGGTCACCTCCATATATGCGTCCAGGTTCTCTCTCAGGTGTAGCTGGTGTGCCTGCCTGCATTGTTTTTTCATAAAATGTTCTTTCATGGACACATGTCTCTTTAGCAGCAGAGCGCCATTGTCCATTTTAGTTGCAAGGTGGTAGTGTGCCCCAGCAGCCTGCCATTTCAGCTGTGTAGTTCCTGTTCTAACATGGGACGTGGGGCCACTTGACAGTCTGCCACTGAAGAGGTCAGAGAGAAGTACCTCCTGGATCTGCTTGGAGTTTGGGCAGAAACTCCACGAGATGATGCAGAAAGGGCTGTTTCTCTGCAGCTCACGTTCATAGAACCCTTCAGCCAGTTTCCAAAAGGCAAAACACATATGTTTCAGTGCTCTCTATTTTCTGGTGATATTCTGCTTACAGAACCTGCTTTCTTCCCAGACTCATTGAAATGTAATGTTAAAGATTTCTGCTTTCTTCTCTGCCTTTGTCCAGGGGTGGAGAGGCAGCAGGAGAGACTGGAGTAAAGTGAAGGTCTTGTACATGCCATGAGGTATGTGTGATAGGAACGTCACCCCCGCCTGGGGGTAGACTGTACAAAGCTGATGGGGCAGGGGAGCACAAGCAGAAATAAGACTGGGTCTTTGCCCCGGAGGCACTTAGAATAGAGGAGCTTGATATATGTTCACAAGCCGGGGTGCCTGGGAGACAAGGTGGTGTAATTTCAGGGGAAGGAGACATGGCTTCCAGGCAAGACCATCAAAAAGGCTTCCAACGAGGAGGCGACAGCATTGAGTTGGACCTCAAAGGATGGATAAAGGGTCCATAGGTGTAGACCCCTAGGTGGCATTTCAGGCTGAAAGGCCAGGTTCATAAGCAATGACTTGTCATAAGTTCATTAGTAGTGTGTTGTCTTTCTCAGATTCAGTGAAGTACAGAAGTGACCAGACTGGCTTGGGGGCGGGGGGGGGGGGGGCGGCGTGGAGCAGTGGGAGGTTGGTTTGGTTGAAGAGATAAGTAGGGCTGAGGATGCCAAGCCAAGAGGCCTTAAACTTTGTCCTGTATGCATGGGAAACTGTTCAGGGTTTACACAGTGGAGGGCAAAAATCAAGAAGCTTATATCACCACCCTGTGTGGGGCCTGGGAGATCAAATAGGAAGTAACAAAAGTCTGAGCAATGCTGTAGCCATGGAAATAGAAATGGAGCCTTAGTGGGAGCACCTGGAAAGGACTCAGTTTGCTGCCTGATTTCTTAGGCGGAGTGGGAGGGAGGAGGAGGCCACGGCATAGAACTGATGGACTCTGCTTTCAGAGCTGTGAGGAGGAGACTCTCAGGCCTAGAAGAGGGAGACTGGCAGACCAAAGTGCCCACAGCTTTGTCCTCCCAGCTTTCTTGGGAAAATGCTACCAGCTGCCCCTACAAAAGGTGTCCCTCACCGAACTGTCCAGAGTTCGTACGTCCTGTCCGTCTGTATCTACTGCCTCAGGGAACCTCTGGTCTGCTCACTTGTTTTGTTCACCCATTCATTGTACACGTTTTTTGGGCACTGCCTGGGCTTCAGTGGTGAATGAAACAGGTACAACCTGGAGCTGACATTGCAGTGGAGCTACCCTCCCTGCCGCAGAGGGCTTTTATGACTCCTTGCTCTGCCCTGTATTCCTGACTCAGACCTACATCACTCCCCACCCCCACCCCCATCCGTTTGGAGAAAGTCCAACTGCCCGGGAAGGCTAGCCTTGGCACCCCCATGGGGAGCTTGTTAGAAATGATGGGGCCCCACCTCAGACTTACTGAGCAGAGACTCCGTGAGCCTGCCACTCTGCTTACGGGCTCCACGCATGGCTCCCCACCACTGAAGGAGACTCCCACCAGGTCACCAAGTCCAGCTAGAACCTTGCTTCAGTTATTGCAAGACTGAACTTGTCTTCCTAACCAGCCCGAGTCCCTGGGCCACCCCAATCTGTCCCTTTCCTGATGGCTGATAGCCTTGCAGTACACCTCCCTAAAATAACATCCTAGAGAACCAACCTAGGCCTGCGCCTCTCCCCCATGGCATATCCATCTGTAAAATCACGCTGGAGGGAAGGCAGTTCTCTCCCAGCTTGAGGACAGCTGAAAGTCCATGCCCAGTTCTGCATGTTCATTGGGGAGGTCTCTCATTTCAGTCCCTCCTCCCTCCCTGTTGATACTGACCTAGTTCAGCACCTGGCCCTCTCTGCACCTGGATCGGGTGTACTGGGACAGCCAAGATGATCTGTCTGCCTCCCCTGATCCAGACTTTATGTATCTCCAGATCATCCTTCCTAAAAGAGACCTAGATTTGTCCCTCCTCTGTCAAAAACACTTCAGTGGGTCCCAACTTTCTCTGGAACACATTCTGCAGCCAGTTTTTCACAACCTGTGCTCAGCCTGCTTTTCCAGCCTTTTCCACTGGGCTTCACACCTACTGCACTCCAGCCAAACTCCTCATGCCTTGTCAGACGTCCCCTTGCTCACATTGCCCTGGCTGCCTGTCCTGTCCTCTCCCTGTTATGTCCCCAAATCCAAAAGAGCCAGATCCCTTCCCTGCAAAAAGCCTACCCTCTTTCTCCCAATTGGAAATCATCCACTTGCTCGGGGCTCCCAGCCTGTAGCTCTCAATCTTCGCTTTATTTAATGTATTCCCTCGGTGTACTTCCTCCCACCCCTACCAGGCTAGGAGCTCCTTGAGGGCAGAGCCAACCAACATCCCCACAGCACCAAGTGGGTGCTCAAGAAATGGGGGTTATTACCTGCCTGGTTGAAATCCTAGAGTAACTGCAGCAACAGAAGGAAACAGCCAGTGGGACTGGTTGGAGCAGGGGTTCCAGGCCTGGCATTCATGCATGGAATTGGGAGGTCTGTGAATTCTATGAATTGGCTACAACCTTTGGGACATCTGTGAGTATGTGTCTTTTGTCAGCAGAGGGCACGGAGCTGTCAGCTTTTCAAAGATGACTATGGCCCAATATAAAATCCAAGCTGGTGGGATGGGTGCCAGCAGCTGTAGGGAAACCTGCTTTTGAGGAAGGGTCCAAGAGAGACAAGTTGACAGGGAAGAGGCCAGAGTGGAGCTCCCAGGCCTCATTAGCATCTCCATCTGGCAGTGTCCATGGACCGAGAGGTGGCTGTGGCCAGCTGCTCTGCCTGTAGGGCCATGACTTCAAGATAGAGAAGGACTGGAAGCAAGGTAGAAGTGGACTTGTCAGATGGGACAGAAATGCGTTAGGCCTCTGGCCACAGCCCTTCAAGTGCTGGTGTGCATTTGTATCCACTGACTAGGATATCCTTGCCTTGCTGTGTGATAACAGCCCTTGCTGGTAGAAAGTTCTCCCTTCTGCTGAACTGAAATACCTCTCTGCAACTCCCCTTGCCTTCCCTCTCTCCACCCAGCACCAGCAAGCTAGCCTATAAGCTCCTCATGGCTCCTCAGCTCCATTCTGCTCTGCATAGCTCACCTCAGGGTATCTGGTCCTGCTGGGCAAGCAGCCTGTTCTTTCAAACTTTCTTTCCAACATCATTCACTCCTCACAGCTTTTGCCCTACAGTCTCTCTCTCCTGGCTTCCTACAAAGGCCAGCCTGCACTGCCATCAGTCACTGGCTCAGCTGCCTGGGTCTCCTACAAGCCGCTACACTCCTCAAGGTCCAGGGACTTTGGATTTGTTTCTCTGCCTCTGAAGTCCTGTGCAGTGGCTGCTCCTGGGACCAGACTGAAAGGGAATTTAGAGGACAAAGCTACTAACACCCACTTTGACCAGCTGGGGGAGCCCCAGAGAGAAGAAGCCATGGCGTAGGGCACTCAGGCAATTAGCAGAGCCAGGGCTAAACCACAAGCTCGGAATCCCCTAGGTTAGTGCACCCCACATTATCCACCAAGATTCAGGCAGTTTACACAGCAAAGGTGCCCATCTGGGGAGGAAGGGGCACAGGCTCTAATCTGAGGCTTTGCAACATGAAGGGCTCAAAAGGCACAAATAAGAGGAATGGAGACCAAAAAGAGGCATGTGGAGAAACACTAGAACCTTCCATCAGCAGCATGCACCTCTTTACCCCAGCACTGCCTAGTTGTCAATTGTGGAAGACTTCAAATGATAATGGACCCAAATTAGAGCCTACGCTTTGCCAGCTCTTTCACCCACTCAGCCCCAGGTTTGTTCACATTAGATCCTTCAGCCCAGAAAACTTTCTAGCATGAACTGGGTAGGGGAGAAAGAGAGGGAAGAGGGTGAAAGCCTCTCAGCCCTTGCCCTGTACTGCAACTCTTGGGAGACACCTTCTCTAGTAGGTACTGGTAGACATACACACCACTGGCTTTGTTCTCTGTGGGGAGGGGTGGGGACCATCAATTCAGAAAATATTAACTGAGCACCTGCTAAGTCCAAAGGGATGCAGAAGTGACCAAGATAGAGCACTTACCCTCAGAGACTCCCACAGAAAGTAATATCCCAAGTGCTCTTTCCCTTAAGAGCAAAGGTCCACAAACTGAACTTGGGGTTGAATCCTGTTTGTGTTTAGTCAGTAAAATTTTATTGGCATACAGCCACATCCATTTGCTGACATGTCTGTGGGTGCATCCATGCTACAACGGCAGACCAGTTATGACAGAGATCTGTAACCCACAAAGCCTAAAATATTTACTGTCTTCCCCCTTACAGAAAGTTTGCCAACCTCCACTTAAGAGTGACTAATAGGCCAACAGGTATTTGAAAAGATGCTCTCAACATCTCTAATGGTTAGAGAAATGCACATATCAAAACCATAATGAGATACTACCTCACACCAATTAGAATGGCTACTTTTAAGCCAGGCAGAGAAAGACATACCATATGTTTTCACTCATATGTGGATCTTGAGGAACTTAACAGAAAACCATGGGGGAGGGGAAGGGGGGAAAAAGTTACAGAGAGGGAGGGAGGCAAATCATAAGAGACTCTTAAGGATTGAGAACAAACTAAGGGTAGATGGGGGGTGGGGAAGAGGGGAAAGTGGGTGATGGGCAGGGAGGAGGGCACTTGTTGGGATGAACACTGGGGGTTGTATGGAAACCAATTTGACAAATTATATTTAAAAAAATACATAAATTAAAAAAATAAAATACAAAGCACTGTAAATCTGAAAGATATAGAATATATTTTAACCTGTTTTATAAACATACTCCATTTAGGAATATTAAAAATTATTGACCTCTTATTCATCAAATATTTTTACACTAAATAAATACATACATACATACATACATACATACATATAGGGCAAGCCCACTTTGGCCAGCTAGAAAAGAGAAGGAATGGCCTAGCTTCCAGGCCAAGGGAAACACTGTGGTCTGTGCCTGGAAATGGTAGGACGTGAGGTTGCAAGGGTCAAGGAACTTGGACTTGATTGCCCACTGAAGAGTGACATGGTGGCCTTTGTGTTTATATGATGAAAAGAGTGCAAGGGGGACCAGAGGCACACACCACTGTAAGCGGTGGCTTGTGGCCCCTTCATCCATCTTCAGAGTGCATCGCTCCCATCTCCACTTCCATCAATACATCTCAAGGGGTGGACATTTTGGGGGGGCAATTACTCAATCTACCACAGTGGCCAGTAAGGTACAGCCTCCAGCTGGAAGGGAGCCAAAGGACAGACAAGTCCCAACAGGCTCAGCAGCCATGAATCTAGGGAAAGTCGTCCCCTCACCAAGGTGACAGAGGTAGGTCCCTGGGTAAAGGGCCAATGCTCCAACCTCCTGACAGGCCATGGGCTTCAAACAAACTGCTGGATCCCTGCAGCCCTGTCTGCCAAATACTATTCAAATAACTCACTGGGCTAGTTTGGCACTGACTGATGATTGCAAATCCTGTACAGAGGTCACTAATATGATGGTGCAGGTTTAGAAGGTGCTGAGAAATGTGGGTGGATCTGCAGGGCGGGTTTGGAAAGGCCTAAGAATCCAGTGGCCCAGGTGAGCAAGTGTTAGGTCTCAGCACTGCCTCAAGGCCTGGGACTGGTTCTCATGTCCTGGCAGGAGAGGAACTAGGATTTGGACATGCCTCTTTGTGCTATATTTGGGGCTGGGATTAGTGTTTAGGGAAGTGAAGCACAGGCTAAGCTAAGGCCACCTGAAGACCATCTAGCCATAGCCAGCCAAAAGGGCTCTAATACGGGCCCAGGTGGTGCTGAGAGCAAGCCTGCAGAGACTGGGCCTAGATGCGAGGCCCCAAAGCACTGTAGGCTGTACAGGACAGGCTGCATCGAGGTACCGCAGAACCAAGGGTCCTGACGTCCTTGTCCTATTCACAGTCAATTGTCTGATTGCTCCCTTCATCAAAGTCAGTTCTGGCCAGGCCACTGAATGCTAAAAAGCTGCCTTCAGTGTTGAGCCCAAGATAACCTTTGACATCTATGGCCACTCTAAACCAGGGACTCTGCAGGCAGTCTGATCTGGATCTTTAAAGGGACTCCCACTGGACTAGGAAGGCCATTGCTAATGGCAGCACATGGGGGCCTCTCCCCAGAATGCCTTCTGCTGTCCTTGCCTGGCTGACTCCTACAAGTCTCTACTGGACTGGCAGCCAGGCCAGGTGAAGCTCCTGCTGTACTCTCTCCCAGGCTCCCACTGTGCCTGCCTGGGGCTTCTTCCACCCATGACTCTAGCCCAAGACTCCTGGCTTATGTACCTGCCTCCCTCCGCACTAAGTACTTCAAGGCAGGGCCTACCTGTGATCCCTGTGATCCCTGCAAGGCCAGCACAGGCATTGGCACTCTGGGGCCTACCTCTCTCCACCCCAGCAGGAGTGCTCCACAGAGCCAGAGAGAACCCTGCAACAATGAGAAAACAGTAATGACCCATTTTCAAATCCAGTCACATTTTACAGGCACTGGGAATTAGGACATCAACATATCTTTTGGGGGGGCATAATGCAACCCATAACAGGACCCATCTGATCTCCAGTGCCCAATGAGTGCTTCATTCCTAAGAGTTTCCCTCCCTCACTCTTTCCTCAGCACTGGAACGTAGGGGTGACTGAGAGAGCCAAAGCTTCTAGAAAAAGTGGGACTGAAGACTAGGTGTGCCACTGTTCTCAAAATGAATTTTGTCATTTACATTAATATGGGGTCATTCAGGTGGGCCCTAATGCAATATGATGGCCTTTATGAGAAGAGGAAATAGAGACACGGACACAGGGAAGACAGCTATGTGGAGGACAGAGGCAGAGATTGGAGTGATGTGGCCCTGAGCCAAGGAATGAATGCCTGGGGTAATGCCAGAAGCTGGAGGCTGGAGGAGGTAGGAAGGATCTTCCCCCCTGGAGGGAGCATGGCCCTGCCCACAGCTTGATTTCAAACTTCTGGCCTCCAGAACTGTGAAAGGATAAATGTCTGTTGTCTTAGTTTCCCCACCCCCACCCCCCGCCACCACCGATGTGTGGCACTTGATTGCAGCAGCCCCAGGACACTCCTACAGACACTTGCACAAATGTCCCCTGGCTCCTCACAGCAAGACAGAAGCAGAATCCTTGCCCATCTTCCCATTCTAATGCCAGCACCCCTTGTGCAGCCTCTCTGAGCTTACCACTTCCACCTTAATTGTGAATAAACAGTGCTCCTCAGCTTCAAAGCACTTTGGACATAGTAATTAAATCTCAGTTAATTGGATGAAATAACGTGAAGCTCTAGTGACATCATTTCCATTCTGTGCCCAGATCTAGCCACAGGCAGTCTGGTGACTGCTGGGCTGTGAGCCTGTCTTGTGGTAACATGTTGTGCATTTTGCAACCGTCCCACAGAACACTGATCTGGGAGGGCCCTCTACCCTCCTCCACTCCACAGGCTTTAGAAAATGACCAGCTATGGGCACTCTTGGCCAATAAAATACACATGACACAAATGGTTCTGTGACTATGTGTGTCTGTGTCTGATCTACACACCCCTGCCCTGTTCCACATCACTGAGATGCTCTTACTGGAATTTTTAAACAAAAGACTACAAAAACTCAGATGTATCTTCAGATATCCCAGAAATAGCCCTGTGGGGCTCTTTCTTTCACCCTCAAAGCCTGTGTACCCCCCTTGTGGAACAAAGGAGAAGAATCCCTTTACTCTTTCTATTCAGGACCCCAGCAGATGAATACTTGAGCTGGGCAAATAGCTGTTTGCAATGCCTGGAGGCAGGAGCCTATTCCAAGTTAGAGTGGGGAGACATTTAGACCACAAGGATCATGAGGCATGGTGGGGAGGGGCAGGGCTGCAGCTGTCCTTACCACACCAGGGTCCCCCGTGGGTAGATAGTAGATGTGCTATGGTGCACAGAGTCAGGGGACTGGTTTGGCGTCCTGTCTTCAACTATGCCACTGATAACATGGATGATGTCAACAGCCTCGTCCCAGGTCTCCTGACTCTATTTGCGCCTGCCTTTGTCTTCCCCCCAGCAGCCAGGGGTCTCCATGAGCCAGGCAGTCTGCTCTTGCCAGTCCCCACTAAACGCCAGGCAAAAGCAGCTCATTTCCCTCACCCCGTGTGTCCCAGCACATAGGCTGGAACATTGTCAATGGTACTTGTAACAAATAAAGAAAGGCCATTCCTGTTCAATTCTCTTCCAATCCTGCAGACTACTGGGGGCAGGGGGAACCCTCCAAATTTGGTGCTCTTGTGTTTTTAAACTGTATTGAAACAAAATAGACACAAAAGAATATGCATATCATGCATATCATATATAAGTGTACAGCTTGAAGACAGCTCACAAAGACAGCATGTCTGTATAAAAGCACTCAGATCAAGAAACATAATATGACCAAGCACACCAGAAGCCCCTTCTCTTGGTCCCCCCCTACTCACTATGTGTCTGTGGCTAACCGCTATCCTAGACATCTAGCAGCAGAGATTGGGTTTGCCCATTTTTATATTTTACATAAATGGAACCACACTGTATGTGCTCCTACACATCTGGCTTCTGCCCCTCCACGTTATGTATGAGAGCCTCATCCATATGTTTGCAGTTGGAGTTCATGCTCCACTGTTGTGGACATGGCATGACTGACTTGTTCTTTCTACTTTGATGGGCATTGGGGTTGCTCTTGGTTATTATAAATAATGCTGCTATGGATATTCCTTTTGTATGCCTTTTGTCGAACATGTATATGCAATTGTGTTGACTATATACCTGTTTTAGTTTGCTCAGACTACCATGAAAAAGTACCACAGATGGGGTAGCTTAACCGAAATTTTAGTTTCTTACAGTTCTGGAGACTAGAAGTCCAAGATCAAGATGTCAGCAGCTTCACTTTCTTCTGCAGCCTCTGTCCTTGGCTTGCAGACTTCTCTTCTCCCTGTGTCTTCACATGCTCCCTCCGTGCATGTCTGTGTTCTAATCTCCTCTCATTATAAGAAGTCATATTGGCCTAAGGCCCACTCTGTTCCAAGTGGGACTCTAATGACTTCATTTTTACTGAATGACTCCTGAAATACCCTAGTTCTAAACACAGTTACATTCTGAGGTACAGGGCAGGGTAGAAGAATTCAATATATGAATTTTGGAAGGACACAATTCACTTATAACAATAACGGGGTTGTTGGGTCAGAGAACTTATATATTTAGCTTTAATAGATAAAGACAAAGAATTTTCCAAAGTGGTTGTACCAAATTACCCTCCCATCTGCAATCTGCGAGTGTTCTAGTTGCCCCCATATCCTTGCCAACACTTGGTGTTCTTTCTTTTAAATGTGACATCTTATGGCCTTAATGTGCATTTTCCTGAGAACTACTGAGACGGAGTACCTGTTCTGATCTTTACCTGCTTTCCTATTAGCTCACCTACCCATAGTGTTGATTTATAGTTGTTTATTTGTTTGTTTCTTTGATATATTGTGGATGAGTATTCTGTTAGATTTCTGTATTGTGTATTCTCCTCTCATGTTTGGGGTGGATTTTCATTTCAACAGTATGTTTTCATGAACAGAAGTTCTTCATTTTCATTTATTCCACTTATCAAATGTTTATTTGATATTTAGTACTTTTTGTGTCATGGTTGAGAAATTTTTCACCACTCAAAGTTCACGAAGATATTCTCTTGTTTTTCTTTTAGAAGCTTTGTTGTTTTACCTTTCATATTTAGACCTGCAGTCTGTCTGAAACTAATTTTTTGTATCATATACAGTAGGATCCAAGGACATTTTTTTCCCACATGAGTACCCAATGAAATGATGTTGTGTCCTTGTAAGGGTATCATCTAGATGATATTAATTTTTTTTAATTTTTTTTAATTTACATCCAAGTTAGTTAGCATATAGTGCAACAATGATTTCAGGGGTAGATTCCTTAATGCCCCTTACCCATTTAGCCCATCCCCCCTACCACAACCCTTCCAGCAACTCTATGTTCTCCATATTTAAGAGTCTCTTATGTTTTGTCCCCCTCCCTGTTTTTATATTATTTTTGTTTCCCTTCCCTTGTGTTCATCTGTTCTGTGTCTTAAAGTCTTCATATGAGTGAAGTCATACGATATTTGTCTTTCTCTGACTGACTAACTTCGCTTAGCATAATGCCCTCTAGTTCCATCCACGTAGTTGCAAATGGCAAGATTTCATTCTTTTTGACTGCGGAGTAATACACCATTGTATGTATATACCACACTTTCTTTATCCATTCATCCATCGATGAACATTTGGGCTCTTCCCATACTTTGGCTATTGTTGATAGTGCTGCTATAAACATTGGGGTGCATGTGCCCCTTTGAAACAGCATACCTGTATCCTTTGGATAAATACCTAGCAGTGTAATTGCTGGGTTGTAGGGTAGTTCTGTTTTTTCAATTTTTTCAGGAACCTCCATACTGTTTTCCAGAGTGGCTGCACCAGCTTGCTTTCCCACCAGCAGTGCAAAAGAGATCCTCTTTCTCCACATCCTCACCAACATCTGTTGTTGCCCGAGTTGTTAATGTTAACCATTCTGACAGGTGTCAGGTGGTATCTCATTGTGGTTTTGGTTTGTATTTCCCTGATGATGAATGATGTGGAGCATTTTTTCATGTGTTGGTTGGCCATCTGGATGTCTTCTTTGGAGAAGTGTCTATTCATGTCCTTGCCCATTTCTTCACTGGATTATTTGTTTTTTGGGTGTTGAGTTTGATAAGTTCTTTATAGATTTTGGATACTAACCCTTTACCTGATATGTCGTTTGCAAATATCTTCTCCCATTCCATAGGTTGCCTTTTAGTTTTTCTGATTGTTTCCTTCACTGTGCAGAAGCTTTGTATTTTGATGAGGTCCCAATAGTTCATTTTTGCTTTTGTTTCCCTTGCCTCCAGAGACGTGTTGAGTAACAAGTTGCTGTGGCCAATATCAAAGAGGTTTTTGCCTGCTTTCTCCTTGAGGATTTTGATGGCTTCCTGTCTTACATTTAGGTCTTTCATCCATTTTGAATTTATTTTTGTATATGGTGTAAGAATGTGGTCTAGGTTCATTTTTCTCCATGTCCAGTTTTCCCAGCAACACTTGCTGAAGAGACTGTCTTTATTCCACTGGATATTCTTTCCTGCTTTGTCAAAGATGAGTTGGCCATATGTTTGTGGTTCCATTTCTGGGTTCTTTATTCTGTTCCATTGATCTGAGTGTCTGTTTTTGTGGCAGTACCATACTGTCTTGATGATTATACCTTTGTAATACAGCTTGAAGTCCATAGATGATGTTAATTATTTTTTTAATTTTTTTAAATATGAAATTTATTGTCAAATTGGTTTCCATACAACACCCAGTGCTCATCCCAAAAAGTGCCCTTCTCAATACCCATCACCCACCCTCCCCCTCCCTCCCACCCCCCCCCATCAACCCTCAGTTTGTTCTCAGTTTTTAAGAGTCTCTTATGCTTCGGCTCTCTCCCTCTCTAACCTCTTTTTTTCTTCTTCTTCCCCTCCCCCATGGACTTCTGTTAAGTTTCTCAGTAGATGATGTTAATTTTGATTACCCAAAGTGATAGCCAAGTTCTCCCCTGTATAGTTACATTACCCCCATGCAAATAATTTTCATGTAACTTGCCCCCTCCCATAGACTTAGCATCCATTGATGATTTTTTTGCAATGGTGATTGCAAAATGTTGAGAAAAGTGTTTTTTTAATGTTATGTTACAGATAATGTGTATTGGAAAGTCCATCCGTTGCCTACTGCCCTGCACTATACTGCTAGCATTTCATTAGATCCTCAAACACTTGGTAAATTTTCTACTTTAACAATAAGAGAACAGGCCTCAGTCTTAAACCATTCATAAAACCACAATATTTTAGTTAATATGTCATATTATTCCCTTTTTATTGTAATGTTTCTTTTTATGGCTCCCCTCTATTTATGGCAAATGACTAGTTTTCCATTTGGAATAGTAATATAAAATTTACCTTTAATGTAAATATGTATGACTTTGGAAGAATGAGTCAATTTGAAGAACACATTTTAAGTAAATAATTGTATATGTGGTACTTAGATATGGCAAAAATTGGTGAAGATAGCATGCAAGTAACTAAAGTGTGGACAATACTGACTCCCAGTAACATGTCCTAGATCCACAGGGAGACACTAGCTCCATAGTTCAACTCTCAGTCACTTTCCTGAGCTCACCTGTGGCAACCGTCCTTATCAGACACATACTATAAATGAACTACGTTTACTATGTTTAAGGAAATGAATTAAAAACTCAAAAGATATCTACAGGGAACAGGATTGAAATCATATAGAGTGTACTCTCTGATAATAATGCAATTAAGCTACAAATTGATAATAAAAGCAGCTGGAAATTTTAGCATGTTTGGAAATTAGGCAACATACTTCTAAATAACTATAGGTCAAAAAATCATACTGGAAAGTTGAAAATATTTTCAATATTAAAAAAATTAATGTTTATTTTTGAGACAGAGAGAGACAGAGCACGAGCAAAAGAGGGGCAGTGAGAGAGGGAGACACAGAATCCAAAACAGGCTCCAGGCTCTGAGCTGTCAGCACAGAACATGATGCGGGGCTTGAACCCACAAACCACGAGATCATGACCTGAGCTGAAGTCGAACGCTTAACTGACTGAAGTACCCAGGTGCCCCTATTTTCAATATTTTAATAAGGAAAATAATACACATAAAAATTTTGTTTGAGGGGAGGTGTATCAATCAGGGTCAACCAAAGAAATCAATAATAGTTATATAAACAAGTTTATTACCAGGAAGTGGCTTACATTATGCTGGGGGCTGACCAGGAAGCCATAGGACAGACTAGGAAGAAGGGCAGGCCTCCTGGGAATGGCAACTTTAGCTCCTGTGAGAGAGTTCCAGCTCTGTTCTTAAGGCCTTTCAATGGATTGAATCACACCCACCCAGATTATCCAAGGTAATTTCCCTTAAAGTCAATTGATCACAAGGGCACCTGGGTGGCTTAGTTGGTTAAGCATCCAACTCTTCATTTTGGTTCAGGTCATGATCTCATGGTTTGTGAGATGGAACCCCATGTTGCAAGCCCTGCGCTTTCTTGGGATTCTCTCTCTTCTCTTTCTCTGCCCCTCCCCTGCTCGTGTGCTCACTCTCTATCTCAAAATAAATAGTTGGTTTCTAAATGGAAAAAAAATATAAGCAGCAATGAATAATAAATGGAAATTTGATGGAGGCTTTCAAAATGCCTTATATTTGATATCTGTAATCTATTATTTTAAAATGTATCTTCAAAAAAAAATAAATGTTAAGTCCCTTACCAAAAAAAAAAAAAAAAAAGCCAATTGATTATAAGGGTTTAATCACATCAATGAAATGCCTTCACAGCAACACCTAGAAAAGTGTCTGATTGAGTAAATGGGGAGGGTAGCTTAGTCAAGTTGACATATAAAATCGACTATTATGGGACAGGAGACTTTTAATTGCTGATTCAATTTTTAAAGGGTTATAAAACTATTTGGACTTTTCTAAGTTGCATTTTTTTCTATGAATTTGTATTTTATTTCAAACTTCTAGATTATCCTTCAATTGCAAACCAAATCTTGCAGCATCAATTCATATTAATGTAAATGATAAAATTCAGTTTGAGAACAATAATACACCAATAGTCAAACTTTCTAATGAAATGCATTTTTTTAAGGAGGCTTCATGCCCAGCATGGAGCCCAACATGAGGCTTGAACTCATGACCCTGAGATCAAGACCTGAGCTGACATCAAAATCTGCCACTTAACCGACTGAGCCACCCAGGTGCCCCAAAAATGTATTTTAATTTTTTTTTAGTTTTTTAAATGTTTTATTTATTCTTGAGAGAGAGAAAGAGACAGAGTGCAAGCTGAGGAGGGGCAGAGAGAGAGGGAGACACAGAATCTGAAGCAGGCTTGAGGCTCTGAGCTGTCAGCACAGAGTCCCATGTGGGGCTCTAAATCACTAACTGTGAGATCATCACCTGAGCTGAAGCCAGAAGCTTAACCAACTGAGCCACCCAGGCGCCCCCCAAAATGCATTTTAAATAAATGTGAACATCCTTCAGTTACCTTCATATCTTTGGTATCCTTAATACCTTCATGCCCTTGGACCCAAGGCTGACAAACCAGGTTGAGGAAGTTTCCTGGTCACACAATTTTTCCAGCTCCACCCCTGCTTTACTCTCCTGAAACTTCCCACCCCACCCTGCATGCCTTACTCAGGAGCCACAGTCCTTAATCTTTGGAATACATCTGAATCTCCAGGGACATTTGTTAAAAATGTGAATTGTCAGACCTTATCTCAAAGAATTAGGAGCTCTAGGGGTAAAGCCTGGACATGTGTATGTTTCAAAGGTTGTCCCTTCCCCTCCTGACCTGCACCTTCAGGAAGGTTCCTCTCAAGGTGAGCTTTGACCTCCAGCCTGGCAGAGGAAGTAGAATCTGTCAAATATAAAGTCCCTCAGCACCCCATCCACACTGGAGGTATGCATCCACATGTGTGTACTATCCCTTCTAGGGCTTTCAGAACCAGCAAACTGAGTCTCCTGGGGGAATTTAGTGGTACCCAGCAGAGAGATTTTTCTGAAGGTCTCTGGCTGCCTCAGATTGCTCTCCAGACTCAGCCACTCCTGAGTGGAGTGGCCTTGGGCAAATGACCTCATTGCTCTGAGTTTCAGTGTCCTAATCTGGACCATGTGTAGTTCTCTCTCTCTCCTTTCAAGCAGTCAGATAGTTAAGGTTAGGCTGCCCAAATACAAGTCATTCTCTGATCTTTCTAGAAATATCTTGCTAAAAGCCAATTACATGCTTTCTTTCAAATGTGACATTCTGTACAGGTGTTTAAACTCTGGCATAAGCAGCAAGTTGCATCAGCCTCTCTTCTATTTAAGGCCTGCACAATTCTAGTAATTTAATTTTGACCAAAAAAAGAAAGTCTCCTTAGGAAGTGTTAGTGTAGTGCAAGTCCCTCAAGAGAATTTTCCCAAGACATCTACTAACAGAGGCTGTTAACAATATGTCTGGCATATAGTAACCTTTTAATAAGTATTAGCTTTGCCATTGGTGAGACTAGTGTAGCTGCCACAAATGCCCCCAACCCGGTTCCACATGTACTGAATAATTGAGCTAATAACAGTGGAGGTTAGGAGTCCAGCTTCCACTTGTTAGCTGTGTGACCTTGGGCCTTTGTCTCCTCATATGTAAAATGGGGGTAGTCCTAGTGTTTCCCTCAGAGGGCTGCTGTAGGGGTGGACTGAGATGATTTCTATAAAGCTCTGGGCACAGGGTCCAACATAGAAGGCATTAAAACCCGTCAGCTATTTAGGTATCTCTAATCACTCTCTTCAGTTGAGCCATGTCAAGCAAGACATGCCCATTCATTAATAGCATCTTGGGCAGGTTTTAGAAGCTTGGTTATTGAAATAGAGAGCAGATTAAAATGTCAATCTCAGACTTGATTTAACTCTCCCTTCCCCTAGTGCAGCCTCCTTGAGGCCCTCACACCACCACACCCTCTTCAAGAAAATTAACGGACACTAACTCATGGGAGAGTTTTGAATTCTTGAGGGTTTTTTGGGAATCTCTCCACTGTCAATCCCCTGCCATGCACAAACCAGCTCCTACTCTCCTTCCTTCCCTGGTAGGGGGAGGTGTGGGAGTGGCAAGGGGTGGCAACAGTGACTAGTGATAATGGTAAGGTCTCTGTTGCCATCTTTTGTACATCCTGGGCATTTTTAGCTGGTGGCTATAGTAGTCCTTGGCTCTTAGAGGGAACAAATCATTTGGGAGCAAGCAGTTCAAACCTGGTGGGCATCCTGTTCCCTCTGTGCCATACTCACTTCCTCTGCTCCTTGCAACAGGATGAGTCTTGGCAAATGTGACTCCTGATGCCTGATCTCTGACCTTTTCTTCTCAGGCTCCTTCCTCATTGGGGATTCTTTTTGGTGGAGCTGGGCAGGGCTCCTCCCTGACCTTCCTTAACATTCTACATGCACTCAACTCTTACCATAATGCTTAGGTGATGCCATGTCCTCTGTGGCCTCCAGGGGTCATTGAAAATTGCCTTTACCCCAACACACTTGGTCTCCATTCTGGAAAGTCCTTCTGAGGCCCAGGCCTATAATATCCTGCTGTCGGCTCATCTTCTCCACTCGGATGTCACATGGGCTCTTCAGTCTCACTCTCTCCCAAACCAGTTTCATTACCTGCCCCTCAGAATGGCAGTCCTGAAGACTAAATTCCTGCTCCATTCCCTTCCTCAATTATTTCACATGAATAAATCTAATTCCCGAGTAAAAGATTTGTCCAAGTAACTGACGCAAGTAGGCACCCTCTCTCTTTCTCATTCCCTCCAGGTTAAGCCCATTCCTTGTTCTAATGAACACCAAACCCTTGTCCTATTTGTGCACGGGCCAGTTTAACCCCTCCAGACCAAGGGACATGAGGGCTAGTGGGGTACTGCCTGTGGAACCTGGGAGTGGTGGCCAGGGAAAGGGGAGATGAAAGTATATCCCAGCCATATAGGAATGTTTCTGCTGGCGCAAGAAACTTGCATCAAAGGGGCCACAAATGAGCTAATAGAAGACAGACAAATGTGAATCCACATTTACTTAGCTTTATGTGGAGTCCTGACTTCATAGGGTGGGGCTCTGCCTTTGCCAGTTTCCTGATCCCTTCCTCTTCTTCCCAAGCTCATGGAGCAGGAAGCCCACTCCTTCCCCCACCCCCATTTAGGGTTGGCATTTTAGATTCTTATCTTTTCCATTATTTTTTTCTTCCTTCTATTATCTTGAAGCACATGCTGACCTTCTCTCTCTACCCTGCTTTTTTCCCTGGAGAAATATAATAAATGAATAAAGATTTATTCATCTCGAAAAAAAACTTCTGTGAATCCAGCTTTTACGCATATGGAATGAGTTGTAAAGAAACTTGATTGATGGTGGCATTTCACTCACAGGACATTCTCTCCTTCCTTCCCTCTCTCCCTCCATCCTTCTCCTTTTTTGCAAGCATTGACACAGCAGCCCGTATCCCCTGTGGGCATAGCCAGGGGCTGAGACCTGTGACCTGAAAGAGCTCTCAGCTACCCCAAGAAGACATGACTTCCACTTTCCACCTCTGCCTCCTCCTTCCTTGAGGCCTGAAGCTCTAAATGGGTATGGTCTCTGCCATATTCAGGCTCCCCTCCAGGCTATTCTTTCCACCACCAACTCTTCCCATTTTTCCCCCAATATCATTCTGTCTCTACCCACTGACTCCCACCACATCCCAGTGGCTGGTCTTGCCTCAGGACTCAGTGACTTTTTAAGCCTCTTAGGCACTTTTGTATCCCCTACCAGACAGAGCTACATGGGACCAAGGCCTGGCTCAAGGCAGACACTCAGAACATGTGTGACCACCTGAAGCCCGCCTCTGGATGTCATTTCCGTCTGTCTGTATCACAGGGAGAGAAGCAAGGAATGGAGCTCAGGGAGCACCTTCTGGAATGACTTCATACAATCCTATACAATTGTGATATTTTAGAGCAAATATACATGAATTTTTTAAAAAAGCTTTAAAAAGCAGAATTTAACCTGTTTTAAAAACACACCGAGTATTTACTGGGCTCCTACTTGTGAACAAGATTGTGACCTGAGCCAAAGTCAGACACTTTAGCAACTGAGCCACCCAGGCACCCCTTTTATGGCAGTTTTATTAAGGAGAAAGTATACATTCAAAAGACTGTCACCTCTTCCAAGCCAGTTCCTAGAGAGGGACCCATTTGTCCAAGGAGGCTGAACTCAACAGTGTGAGCCAAGCTCTGTGTGTTACTGGCTTGATGGGCATACTGGGCCCTAGCAGATTGGGCAGTAATGCCAGGAGGTATCCAGCTATGACTGTCTACTTTCAATTTTGAAACATGGGCATTTGCAAAATAGCATCTTTGTTTTCTTTCTATATTGAGATGATCCCATTCCATTGTCCCAACACTTGCTGAGTACTTAGTGTGTGCTAAGCCTCATGCCTGTTAGGAAGAGGCAGGAGAGGAATGGGGGCCAGTTTCTGTCTTCTGGAACTTGTGAGCTGTGGGGGAAACAAAGGAAAATGAATGATGACCACATGATACACTCCACGAAGAGACTAAGCTAGCTACATGTGTTGATGTGGTAGTCACTCAGAGCTCAGAGGGGCTGCTGTGAAGAGGAAGCATCTCTCCTGGTGCCTTTCGAGAAACTACAACTGTACGCAGTCCCATTGTACATCCAGTTCATGCTGTGTGAAGTCTTTGTTTTAGATCAAATTAATTCTTTCTCAGTTGGGGGAAATTTCTGATTCTAGCATCCAAGTGTGTCATAGATGACTTCACATTCATCATCTCTACAACCTTCTGATTTTGTAGAATTTATTTCTTCCTACCTCTGATCTTTATAGACTTAAAAGTGCTTTGTTAGAGACACATTTTCATTATTGGAGCTTGCCCGCCTCTGACAGTCAGCTCCTTGGCTGTGTTAATGGTTTCTCTCTGTGCCCTCTGGGGGGCTGGCCTCTCCTTCCACCACAGAGGTTGCGGGAGCCCACAGGCACAGGCTTTATGGGGGTGACACATTGCTTTTGGCTCAAGGCACCACCCAGAAGCAGGAGGAACTCTTTCTTGGGCAACCCAATGACTGGCCTTGGCTCCAAAGCTTGAAAGCTCCCTGGCCAGAGGAGGTCTGGCACAACTTAAGTGGGTTCCTTGTGAAGTCTCTGGAGCCTCAGCACAGCTAGGTGGGCCGGGCTGGCCTGGCAACAGCAGGGGCTGGCAGGGCTGGCTTGGGTGTTAAGAATAGCTCTCTTTTCTTTTTTGTTTTTATTAGTGTGGTTTTTTTTTATTATGAAAGTAATACACTGTCATAAAAATCAAAGAGTACGGAATGGAATAAAGAGAAAACTCAAAGTACCTTCCCACTCAGCCCACACAAACCCATTGCCTAGAAGCAGCCATTCTGACTAGTTTCATGTGAAACCTTCCAGATACTTTCTATTATACACAAACATAAATATCAAAATGTATTTTTTCAAAATCACTCTTTTAAAGAAAAAGGAGATATGCACACTTAAAAAGAATTGACATTACAGAAAATTTTAAAAAAGAAAGTAAAGGTAACCCTGAATACATCTCCTAAAGATAACAAGTATTAACATTATCCAAGGTGTTTCTCAATTCCTTTGAACAATTTTACAGAAATGAAATCACACTCTACATGCTGTCATGTATCTTAGGTAAACTTCTTTTCCCCTCTTGTTTAACAATATATTATAGGCATTTTCCATATCCATAACTAGAGACCTATAATCATCATCCTCATCACTCACATAGTATCCTGTTGTAAATTTTGAAAGTACCTATTGATGGAAACCTAGATTGTTACCAGTTTTTAAATGTCATAAACAACGTTACAATGAGTATACTTGTACTTATGTCCCCCACCCCATATCCCATGTATTTGCCACCCGAAGATAAATACAACTCAAAACCACAATGAGCTAACATTTTGTATGTACTATGTTGTTAATACAACAGGTCTGACAACATCAAGGGTTGGCAGGGATGTGGATCACTGGGAACTCTCAAGCAGTACTGAAAGGAATAGGAATCAGTGTTCTGTTGTCAGATAGAACACTCATGAATCCTATGACCCAGCATTTCCACTCCTGGGTATAATATACCCTAGAGCTATGGATCTCCGAGTGTAATTTCTGCACTAGTAACATCAGCATCACCTGGCATCTTCTTAGAAATTCGGATGGATTCCAAACCAAATCAAGAACTCTGGGGATGAGGTCCAGCACTCTGGGTTTTAACAAGCCCTCCAGAGGATTCTGATATTCACCAAAGTTTGAGAACTGCTCATCTGCGGAATCTGTTGCCTGTGTGATTAGATGTATAAGGGAATTTTCAGAGCCATGTTGTTCCTAACAACAAAACAACTATAAACTCACCAAATGGTAGAGATGGGGAGAAGTGGCCAGATTTCTGCATCTATTGGGAAGGTGGGGCTGAAGGATTTCCTAATGGATTAGATGTAAGGAGTGAGAGAAAGTGAGGAGTCAAAGATTACACCAAGGTTTTCAGCCGAAGCCACTGGAAGGATAGTGTGACCACCAACTTTGTAGGGACAGCTATGGGAAGAATGAGTCTGGAAGAAAAGGCTGATAAGGAGTTTGGTTTGGACACCAAATACAATGCCTAATAGATATACAAGTGGAGATATTGAATAGGTCTTGTGATACAGGAATCTGGAATTCAGGGGAAAGGCCTGAGTTGGAGATGAAAATATGGGATTCATCAGCCTTCATATGGTATTTAAAGACATGAGAGTTCTGGGTTATTCCAAAGTTAAGTTAGACAGGGTAGGAGTGAAGAGAAGAGGTCAAAGGAAACTTAAAAGGAGCTGGCAAGGTCTAAGGGAAGCCAGGAGAGTAAGGTGTCCTGGAAGCCAGGAGAAAAGTGTTTCCAGAAGGAATGTTTCTTATGTCAAAAGCTGCTGACATATCTGGTAAAATGAGAACTAGAAACTGACCGTTGAAAGCAGTGGTAGTTTTGATAAAAACCATCTCTGTGGAATGAGATAGAACAGAATCACTCACAGGGAGTGTGGAGGGTTCTCTCCAGGATTGTTACTGAGAAGGGGAGAAGGGCAATAAATGGAGAACAGCTAAAGAGAAAGATGTGATCAAGAAAAAACTTTTTGGGGCGCCTGGGTAGCTCAGTTGCTTAAGCGTCCAACTTTGATTTAGGTCATGATTTTGTGGTTTCCAAGTTCAAGGCCCACATTGGGCTCTTTGCTGTCGGTGCCGAGGCCTGAGGCCCACTTTGGATCCTCTGTCTCCCTCTATGTCTGCCCTTTCCCCGCTTGCACTCTCTGTCTCTCTCTCAAAAATAAACATTAAACAAAAGAAAAAACTTTTTTATGGTGGGAAAAATTATAACACATTTGCATGTTGATCAGAATGATCCAACCAAGAGGAAATAATTGATGACCCAAGAGAAAGGGCAAAATGTTAGTGGGATGTTCCTGAGTAAGTGGCAGGAGATGGGATCAAGAGCACAAGTAGAGACATTGGTCGTTCATCCCAAGCCAGGACAGGTCATCCTGAGTACCAGGACTCAGGACAAAAGGCTTAGACAATGATGCTGGCTAGTGGGTACATGTTTACCTGCATCACATTTTATATAATTTACATATATACCATTATGTGTGTGTGTATGTGTGTCTGTGTCTGTGTGTGTATGTGTATATATATATATATATATATATATATATATATATATATAATAAAGGGAATTTTTAAATGTTGGTATTGCTGGGTCAAAGGGAGTCTTCCTCTTTCATTTTGTTATATATTTCTAGATGACCCTTCCAGAAATGTTACAATTAATACTCTCACCCCTAGGATACCCATTTTCACTTTTCCATATCTGAGAGAGGGATAGGAATTTCTGACTACATTTACATTTCCTTCATATGTTAATGAACTTCTTTTGTGAATTGTTTGTTCCCTTCTTTGCTGCCTATTTTCCTATTTGCTTGCTTTGAAAGGAGCCCTTTTTTATTTTAGGATGATTAAGACTTTCCCTGTCATATGTGGTGCAAATAGCAAATAACTCTTCCTCGTTTGTCATTTGTCTAATGACAGTTACAGTGGGTTTTGCCATGCAGAAGTTTTCAATTTCTCTGTCTTTTATTTTATGATTTCTGGTTTTCATGACATACTTAGAAAGACAGTCCACACCCCAGGATTCCTTCTAGTACTTTTATGGTTTCAATTTTTTTACATTAAATTTCTGAGCCATCTGGAGTTTATTTCAGTGTGGAGTGTGAGGTAGGAAATCCAGCTTGTTTTTCCAAATGGCCAGTTGTTCCAATATCATCTATTGAATGATACACCTTTAATCCGCTGATATGAAATGCCACCTTGATCATACACACTGCATTTGAAATGAACCTTTATCCTTTCCTTCATTTATTTGGCAAATATTTTTTGTGTACCAACTCAGGCACTGTACCAAGTGCTTGGGTGAGTGGGCAAGCATGAGATGTGTTTCTTACTGTATCCAGGAGGAAGGAAGGAGTGAGACAGGAGACAGTGACTTTGCAGAGTAGTGAGTGCTGGGGCAGAAGGGCAGCCCAAGAAGAGACACTTAACTGGGTCTTGGAGTGGGAGAGGGAAAGAGTAGTATCAAATGGCACCCCAGTTTCCAGTTTGGACACCTGGGTGAATGGAGTTACCTTATCACTCAGACCGAGAGCATAGAGGATCATGGCTCTGGCTGACTTGTGGTCAGTACATGCAGCAGGGCAAGACTGGAAGCTAGGAGACGTTGGTGAGGTGAATGAAGACACTGGCTAGGACTAGCCTGGTCGTGGCAGTAGAAGTGGTTAGAAGTGCTCAGGATCTGGGTATATTTAGAAAGTAGAGCAGCAATCAGGACTTATTGATTGGTTAGATGTGGAGATGAGGGAAGAAAGAAAAATCAAGTTAGCCTTTGACTTGCACATCTGGGAGGTGCCACTGATGGAGATTAGGGAGACCTAGAGAAGAGAGATTTGGATGGGATGGAGTTTTGTTTGGACATGTTTAGCTTGAGTGGACCTTTATACATTGAAAGGGAGGAAAAAGATTTCCTGAACCCTCTTAGGGTCTTTGGTTGGGTCTTAAAACTAGACTGACAGAGACAGATTAACAAGAGAGAAGCATGCACATTTATTTAATATAAGTTTTATGTGATATGGGAACCCACTAAGGAAATGAAGACCTGAAAAAATGGTTAAACCTGAGTGCTTTCATGCTAGGTTTGGTGAAGAGTGGAGAGTTGTGAAAAGATATGACAGGGTAAAGAGTTTGAGCTAAGTGTAATAAACTGGGGGGAACTTAGCAAAGCCTGTTTGTTCAGATACTTCTTGACATTTCCCTCCCCCTTGGATATTCTTTTCCTAAGAGTATAGGGAGAGCACTTCTTACATGAGGGTCTTATGATCTGCTATGGGGGGGAGGGGCGGAGCAGAGGGAAGGTCGGAAACCTTCCTGCTTATGCTGTTTTGTCAAACTCCTTCATCTTAAAATATTCAATATACCATGGTACCATGTTTTGGGGTAGCATGTCCTAAAGCCCATCAACAGCCATATGGTGATTTCATTGAGCATCTCTCTATGTAACAAGCTCTATTCTTAGTACTATCCATATAACCTTTACAATGAGGCAGATGCTGGTATTCTTACCTCTGTTGTACAGTGAGAAGTGGAAACTCAGAGAGGACAAGTAACTTGCCCAAGGTCACACTGCTATTTATTGGCACAGCCAGGATTTTCACCCAGACAGTCCATTTCCACAGGCTGTGCTCCTAACCTTCAACACCTCCAGATAAGTAGGGTGTCATAGAGACCAAGAGAAGCATGTTTTTCTATAATTAAGGAGTGATCAACTATGGTTAAGAGGTTAATAAGTAAGGGCAGAGATGTGACCACTGGGCTTGGCAACATGGAGATCATTTGTAACCTTGACAACACTTTAGTGAGTGTTAGGGTTGAAATCCTAACGGAAATGGGTTTATGAAGAATGGGGGAAGAAGTAGAGATAGTGAATCTAGATACCTCTTTCATAGAGTTTTGCTCAGTAGAGCAGCAGAGAAATGGGACACTAACTGGAGGTGGGAGTGGGTTAAGTGAAATTCTTCTTTTATTTTGTTAATGTTGATGGGAATGCTCCAAATGATGCAAAATAGAAAGGGAAAATTACTAAGAAGGGAGTTCTTGTGAATGTGAGAAAGGGTAGGATCCAGAAATTTATATTGATACTATTTTGCATAGTTCTGTGACCTGTGCCAGTACTATCATTGCCTTGGGGCAGGCATGAAGAAAGCAGATGTTTGGATTTGTCCAGATTTGATGCCATGTCAGGTGGAGGTGACAGACAGTGCAATAAAGGAGATTCAGATGTTGACAAGAGAGTTGTTGAAGTGATGGGCCATTGTCTCTAAGCTGTATAGGGCAAGAAGTGAACAGAGAAAAGGGTTAATGGATGGGAGGAAAGTAGAGGAGCAAATGCGTGGGAAGTCCCCATGACCTGGAAAAATAGTTGTTGCTATCTTTCATAGAAGGTCAATGAACAAGCCTGCTAGAAAAAGAGGAGGTAGGGGTCAAAACGCGTAAGGGCTGCAGTGAGATTCCAGAGGTGACAGGAAGCAGACTGCCTGTTGGAAGAGGAGGTTGCAGTGGAATTGACAGGATCTTCAGAGATGTCAGGGTCAAAGACCTGGGAGGCCTGAAGGGTGGTGGCAAATGGTCTACAGGCATGGATGCTGAAGTCACACACTTATTATTCCACCTCCCAGTCACTTTCTCACATCCATATGATCTGGGTGGAAAAGCAGGATGAGTCAGATACAAAGACTTGCCTGAATGTTGGATGGTGTATTAAGCAGTTGGCCCCTGAGCTGCTGAAGAGGAAAGGTTTTCAACCAAGGGCAAACTAGTCTACCCAGAGATAGATGGGGTATGGTAGAAGGAAGAGGCTTACAGAGTGGAGCTGCAGGAGGACTTGTCAGTTAAGGATGAAATGGAGAGTTTCCCTCCAAGGAGAATTGGAGAAGATAGAGTGACACTGTCCAATAGAACTTTCTGCCATGATGGAAACATTATCTATACAGGATCTGCTAACCACATGGGGCTATTGAGCACTTGAAATCTGGCTATTGTGACTGAGGAACTGAATTTTCAATTTTATCTAATTGCAATTAATTAAATTTAAATAGCCACATGCAGCCAGTGGCAACTGTACTGGCTAGCAGAGCTCTACAGAAATGTGCTGGTTAGGGAGCTGCAGTCCTCAACATCACAGCTGGGCAGCCTGGGGAGGAAGGGAAGGGTGCAGGACACATTGCCAGTGAGCCTAAAAGCAATTGGTCAAGGTACAGGTATAGGTTACTGGAGCCAAGTGGAATGGACAGGGAACAGGTGTGCCCCACATCTTGGCTTTTCTGATCCC
This sequence comes from Acinonyx jubatus, assembly GCF_027475565.1. Lineage (NCBI taxonomy): Eukaryota > Metazoa > Chordata > Mammalia > Carnivora > Felidae > Acinonyx > Acinonyx jubatus. The sequence goes on from NC_069389.1 coordinate 121,975,438, forward strand.
TTGTGATGAGAGCTAGACCCTTCCCTCCATGCTCACAAGATGTTAGTTTCCGCCAAAGGGGACTTTGGCCAACAGCTCCTTGGTCCCGCTCAGATGGATGAAGAGGCAGCCTCTGAACTGTTCCCTCCAATCTCTCAAAGGCTGTTTCCCTTGAGGAGCTTAAGGCAGCTAAGCACCCAGGAAAGTTTCCAGGGACTAATAGAGAAGCATACATCCTACAAGAAGTGAGTCACAGTAACCTGGTTCTCCAGTGTAAAAGAGTCTCGGGGATCCACTGCATTTCCCCTTCCCAGGTGGGCATTTCCCAAGTGCAAGGGCAATGCTTAGCTAAGAACAAATCAGAAACTCTTGGAGCTGGACAGACCCTCAGGTTGCTATAGCCTCATCTCTACTGGCCAGTGGTTTAGCCAGGCCAGGCTTAGCAGGGTCCCTGAGTGAGAGGTCCCACCCTTGCCAGACAGATCTAACTATTACAAAGTCAGTTTTCCCTTGCAGCCTGTATCCCCCTGCCAGGTCTTCCACCTCAGGGTGCTAGTCAGGTCAGAGGCAGTTACACACACCCCAACACTCTGGCCTTCCTGTTTTTTGAGCAGGTGGTAGCTTCCACACCTTGTCTCTTCTGGGCCAGTCCTCACAGTGCACAGTGGGAATCAATCTTTCAAGAGGGTTCTGGGAGTCTGAGCTGCTTCTGTCACCACCCCACCACCCCCACCACCCCACCCTCACACACCCCCCCCCCCCGCCACACAGGGCATCCGGGGAGCAGGGCTTGGGACTAACTTGGGGGAGGGACTCCCAGCACGGCCAGACAGCTTCCAGTTCCCCTGTCACTGAGACCCTCAGCGTGGCCCTTTGCCCGGAGTGGCTGAGCTCAGGGATGAGGGGGCGCTGGGCAGGGAGCCCACTGTCTCCTCCTCATGACTTCCCTTCCTCCTCCTCCCAGGAGCCTCCTTGCCGGCCAACTGTACTAAAACTCCGGAAAACCATGGCGGGGAGGTTTTCCAATTAGAACATTCTTTTTCCGATCTGTGGATGATTCTTAAAGCAGCAAAAATCCATTCTTCAGGGCATGTGGGGATTTATCTGCCAGCGAGGCCTTGGCTCAGCTTGTGCACTCGTGCTCTGGAGGCCTGGCCTGGGGCTGCTTCAGAGCCAGAGACAAGAGACAGTCTGCATTTTGGGGCATCAGGTCACACAGGCCAGAACCAATGGCAGAGTGTTTCGTGAAGTTATTCAAAATGGTAGATTCAAAAAGCAGTGGAGAGTCCAGGCTGCAGGGATGGGAGATGTCAACATGACCTGGGGAGGCCCGCCTGCGTGACCTGACCTCCCTGATCCCAGGGAGGCCACTGTCCACAGAGCAAGAAATCCCAAGGCGTGGATTCCGCCCCTTGGAGCTGCACTGGTCTGCCATTCCCATCAGACTGGGAACTGCTCCAAGCCAGGACTGCGTCTGACTGGTCTCTAAGTGGGTGGAGGGTGTGGCAGTGTGGTGGGGAACAGGAGGCCCAAAGGGGGCACTTGGTGAGTGAGAGTATATATTTGTGCCAGATAAATGGACCAGTCCCTTAGCTTGGAGTACAGGCTCAGGGCAGGGTGGGGGCCCCCCAAAGGCAAGACTGGGCAGGTAGTCTCATCCCATGTGCTGACAGATTGGACCAGCTCCCAGCAACCTGGAGAGCAGGTTACAGACTCAGAGGTCTGGCCCTGCAAGTTCAGAGCTCCATAGGGGCCACTGGGGATGCAACCATGCCTGGGGACCCCTGCCCTGAGTGGACCCACCCTACTTGGAGCCAGCAGAGTCACCCAGCAAGTGAAAACTGGTTGAAGAGCTTAGGAGGATGAGGCAGCAGGGTGAGCCCTGGAAGGAGGGAGGGAAGAAGTGGATTAGGGTGCAGACAGGAGCCCAGCCCTCCAGACATGTGAACCTGAGCACCCTAGCTGGGCAGGGGCTCCATCCAGAGTAACTGGAGACCTGGTTTTCATTCTAGCTCTCCCTCAGACTGGTTGTGTGGCCTCAGCTAGATGCCATACCTGTCTGGGCCCATTTCCCCATTTGTACAATGGCAGAGTTTGGGTCAGTGCTTTGTCTCCAGTGGTCTTCAATATGAGGACACTCTTGCCTGGGTTGGCTTTGAGGCCTGACAGCTTTCAGAACCCCACCCATTATCTCCCTCCCTAACCTGGGAACTCTTCAGAGCACTGCTGGCCAGTTCTTTCCAAACAGCCACTTATCCCCCTACTCATCTGCTTACTTCAACCTGGTCTCCCAGAGAATCTGTCTTCTTGCCTACTCATGAGCTGTGGACCCCCTTCCCCTTCAGGGGGCGGGGTTGTCACCTGCCCACTCCTGCCTCTACCTTCCAGGCCTTTTGTCTACCCAAACAGCCCAGCCTGGCCCCACCATGAAGCTCACCTTAGTTAGAGACTTGAGCAGAGAATAAAGAGGGACAGGGCCAAGCTCAGGCCAGGCAGGGGTAGAGCCAAGTCTGGGGGCAGCCAACAGTCACTAAAATCTTGTCCTCCAAGTTCTAGGCCAAGGCAAAGTTTGTGAATGAGCCAATGTTGTGGTTGAGAGTGGGCAGAAGGTCACCACCAAGGGGACATCTTGTGCAGGGGTCAGTGGTATGAAAGCACTTGGTGTGTCTGGGCCCAGGTGCCTGAGAACAAGGAGTCAAAGAAGAGGCTGATGAAGTTGGCAGGGACCTTGAAGTCTGGCTGAGGTGGCTGGGGGTGGCCCTGGTAGGAGTGGGGGTTTCTGTTGGGACAGTGAACAGGTGGGCAAGGCAGGGCAGGGTAGGGCAAAGCAGTTACCATTCGAGTCAAACCCGTTTTAGGTGAGATCAGCTGCAGGGCCTGGCAGCCTGGGAGGGAGGGAGGAGTTGAAGAAAGGCTGGTCTCTTAGGCTGACACTGTCATGGCATATCTGGCCTGGGCAAGGGCTGAATCACCTGGGACATGGGAAGAGCTTGAGGCTCCAGGGAAGCTCAACCCAGGGCAGCCTTCACTGACTGGTCATTGGTGGCTTTGGACCCCAGTCTTGTGTTCTGTAGCTGACCCACCCACACTTAAGGCTCTGGAGCAAGCTTTCCCCTTCCCACTGGAGGCTTTGGGAGGCAAGTAACACCTTCTTCCTCGCCCTTATATCTAACCCATCACTGTGCCCTCTACATCTGAAGTTTCTTGAAAGGAAAGGGGATGTGATACACCCTAGGTCATATAGTGAGTATATTTAGGAGCTAGGAGGCCAAGCCAAATCCATGGCCACCAGCAACCCAAGCAGAGGATGGGAAGGCATTAGATACTGGCCACCAGACTGGAAGCAGAAAAATGCTGGTTGGCAAGAGACAGATGAACTGAAGTGACTTTATATACAATCCCCCCATCCCCACTCCCTATACACATAGTCACATAGACACAGGGTCACTTCCTCCCTACTTGATAAAGCCCAGGAAGAGAATAATGAGAATTATTTCTAGAGTCTCAATCACCCCTCAATTCCCTCCTTCTGCAAATCCCCTCCAACCCCTTGTGCTTGTCTTTGTGTCCCAGCGATGACTCAGATGTGGCCCTGCCCTCTTGGAGTTCACCATGTAGAATAATAGAGGTGATGGCCACTATGCTAGAACTATGTCATCAGAGGGAACTGGGGGAGCACACAGAAGGAGGCAATCTACTTGCCTGGGTGGCAAATGCAGTCAGAGAAGGATCTACAGCCACTTGAGTGAAGGTTTGGAGAACGACTAAGACAAGGGGACAAAGGACATTGTAGGGAGTCTGAGTGCCAGGAACAAATACCCCAAGGAGATAGGACTTGTGATATTCAGAAGGCAGAAGCAGGGGAGTGTGGCTGGATGTGCAGAGAGAGGTTGGTGCCACAAATTCTTGGGGCCCCTTAAAGTTTGGCTTTTATCCTGAGAGCAACGGGAAGCTATCAAAGAGTTGCACGCATATAAACTATTAAACTGACTTGTGTGTGGAGACAGGGTGGGAAGGAAGGCAAAACCAGAGGCAGGGAAACCAGCAAGGAGGCTGGTCCTATAGCCCAGGCCTGCACTAGGGTGGTGGCAGTGGGCATGGACAGAAGTCTATGGATTGGAAGGCCATTTGGGACATAGACTTGACACAGCTTGACGAAGGAGGAACTGTTGGTCCATCCTTTTGATCCCATCATCTGATAGGCCAACTTTTAGCCAACCCTATGCCGTCTGTTCGACGGCAGTTAAGTTCCTCACATAAGAGGCATTCCCTGGACCCACAGGCAGGGTTGGGGCTTCTTTTGAAACTCCCTCCTTCCTAGTCCCCAACCCAGTGCTTTGCACATAGCAAGTACTCAGTAAGCATGATTCAATGACACAAGTACTCAAAAAGCACAAATGAATGACACTTATCAAACTGCACTGGTCCTAGGGGTCTGGATGTGTCACCTGTGAGGTGGCCCGGCCTGCTGACAAGGTGCTCCCAGCATGGCCTTCCAGGGTGAGAACTTCTCTAGTGTTGCCGGTGAGCCGGGCTCCCTCACTTTCTTCTTCTTCCCAGCCTCTGGGATTTCCTGTATGATCTCAGCCTCTGGCCCCCTTCCCCCCCTCCCCGCCCCTGTCTGGGATCTTCATCTGTAAAATGGATCTAGGAACAGTGGTTCTCGACAGAATTAACCCAAAGCATCTGTGGAAGTCATTGGCCTTGAACCGGGGCCAGATCGCGTCGGGTGTGGGCAGGGGCGCAAGTAGGCAGCCGGGGCGTTCATGTGGCGGAGACCTCCCGGTCCGGAGCCGGGAGCCCAAAGGAATTTGCCTGGAAGTTTTCCACCGTGGCAGAGCCTTCTGGAGATTGCTCTGTGCTCGCCTCGGGGTGCCCCGGCCTTGATTTCTCCAGTAGCCCCGAGGGGCGGGGCTGGGAAGGAGCGGGAGGGCCGAGGACACTGGCGGGATAATGTGCGGAATGTGCCAGGCTCATCTACCTACCCCAAGAGAAGGCAGAGGAAGGGGGCCGGCCGAGGGGAGGGGCGAGGGGCGAGGCACTGGGCGCCGGTGAAAACCTGTTTGTTCTCCTGCGGGTGGAGCCCAGTCCGCGCCTCCTCGCTGCCCTGCACGCTCTTCGCTGCACCAGGCTCCCGCCGTCCCACAACCGCCGCCCCGGGCCCGGCCTGGCCTGGCCCGGTTGGGCGCTGTCCACCCGAGGGAGCCCGCGCCCCGTGTCCGCCCGCTCCTTGGCCCACCCCGCGAGCCGGGCACCTGTGCCAGGTAGGGCTGTCGAGTCGCCGTTGGCGCGGCCCGGTGGAGAGGCAACGGGGTGGGGGTGGGGGACGCCCCGCCCATACCCAGTCAGGTGGCGGGGACAGCTCAGGGCCTCAGTTCCCCCTTCCATGATCCTCACCCGCTCCAAGCATTCCTCCTGGGCTTCCACCAAGGAGGCAGTGAACTTGGTTTTCTGGTTTTCCCTGTAAGCAAAGAGAGTAAACTAGAGAGGCAGAGAAGGCTGGCCTGGTCCCTCTATTCTCACCCTTTCTGGAAAAATGATTTGATTGTTAGTGAATGGCCTGGGGCCAAGTTGCTGTAAGAGTTGACTGCAAGCAAAGGAATCAGGGCATCTCAGATTAGCTAGTTCACCCTGTGTCCATTTTATAGATAAGAACACTGAGACCCAGAGGCTGGCTCACCCTGGAGCCCAGAGCAGGGGGCTCGAGGATTGCTTGTGATGAGCATGTGCTGGGCACAGGGCAGTCTCCTGCAGGGCTACCAGAAAGGTAGCTGCCCAGACAGAAGGCGCCGAATCAAGTGTCACTGAGTGTTATCAACAGGATCTGCAGCAAAAGGGCTCTGTGGCTGAATTGTTTGGATGGGGGTAGGGGAGCCAAGAGCCTTGTCCTCTTTGGAAAGGTAGAGTGATACCTGGCCTCAGGAAGACTGAATGCTCAGCATCTCTGTCTGCTCTGCTACTTCCGAGCTTGGGGGCATTTGGGCAGCTCCATCAGTTCAAGGGGTAACACACCAGGCCTCCTCCCACCCAAGGCTGTTGGGGATTCAGATGAGGTCAGTGTGAGTGGGCCTGGGCTCTGGAACATCTGAGATGTGGTAGGAATTGTGTTCTCACTGAGCTGTTTGCACTTAGATTTGACATTGTAGATGGCAAAGCATCTCAGGATCACACTCTGTGAACCCTGAGAGAGACATGCCCTCACACCCCATCAAGCAGTAGAGCCAGTCTTGCTTTGGTCTCATGGCCCTTTAGATTTCTGGTCATGGTACCTGGCTGGGGACTGGAAGCAGGGTCCCATGAGCTGGGTCCCACCCAGCATGCCTGGTGCTCTTTGTGTTTCTGCCTAGGCAGTGGGGAAAGGCTCTGCATTCCTGCTCCTTCCTCACCAGCTCACATAATACTGGGCAAGTCTGGGAGAAAGGGGAAGCAGGAGATGTACCTACCTTCCCAGGGTCTCCACTGCCTCATCTGAAAAATCAGGGGCAGCCCAGAGGCCAGCTCAAAGGCCCTGGTTGCCACTTAGAAGCAACTAGCTAGGACATAGATGTACAGACCAGGGGCCAGCTTGCTGGCTGGTCTTGGTGCCTGTGCTATTTGTTTCATTACCCCTGGGCCATAGGATGGGAAGGAGAAGACCCACCTCACTTGCCCTACCCACTTCCATCAATTATCAGCCCCAGCCCTTGTGCCTTCCTGGCCTGGACTTCAGATGCCCTGGCCTGCCTGGAGTCCCTATACTCAACTATTGTAAGCTGATGGAAGGTACACAGAGCAGCACACAGCAGGTGCTTCACATCTGTTCATTTCCACTCTTTGGACATCACAAGTCAGTGACAGAGGTGCCCCATTTCCATACTGGGTGCTGCAGCTTTGAGTAGCATAAACACAAGGGGCCATGGGAGCCTGGAGCAGGGGAGCAGCCCTCACTGGGAGTATCAGGGAAGGCTTCCTGGAAGAGGAGGGCTTGGAAGTAAGGGAAGGAGCTTGGCAGCTGCCAGGGCAAGGCCTATATATCCACTGGGGCTGCATGAGTCTAGCCTCCCCCGTGTTCCTGAAAGAACAAAGCCAGTTCTTCCTAAGCCCCTATATGTTCTACCCAGAGCTGGACAGTGGGGGCCTGGAGGGAAATCACAGGCAGGCTTTGCCCCAAGGAGTGACAGGCTAGCTGGGGAGATGGACAGCCACTCAGTAGGGAGCAATGACCAGCATCGAATTTGTCCACCTCACTTCCTTCTCAACTAGAGTCCAGATTTCAGCCACTGAAGACAGTGACCCCAGGGGTGGCTAGTGTTTCACCTCAGCTTCCCTCAGCATGCCTGGTGCTCTTTCTGTTTCTGCCTAGTGCCCATGTAGCCTCCTGAGATCTAGCAGGGCAGATAGGCATCAGCAGCTAGTCCCTGAACTGTCCTCAGTTACATGGCAAGAAAAATCCCAAATCTGACTCAATGTACTCTGGAAGCTGGAAGCCTGCCTTCTTCCTTTCCCACTCAGCCTCCACGGGTGACTGATCCCTTTGGTCTGGATCTTGCTTCAAGCCACAGCCCATAAGGTGCCAGCTCATGCATAACACCAGCTTTCTTTCTGCTTGCTGAGTCCTGAGGCTGCCCCACTGCCAGGCCCTCCTGGCATGGGACAGAATCATGGCTGGAGAAGAGGAGAGCCATTTTCCATGGCTTCAGAGCTGTGAGCAGCAACCCACATGGTGCCCCAGGCCTTTGGCTCCTGTGATTAGGATCCATCAGGGACTCTGTATTCATTTCCACTGTGTCTGCAGAGAGCTGACTGGTGCCAGGACAGGGGCAGTGCACCTAGGGGACCCATATGCCTGAGAGTGATGTTCAGGAGAGGTTGGCATCATTGCTTCTGAGGGTCAGCAAGCTGGCAGGAGACTAATGAAGTGGAGCAGAGAGATGAACAGTAGTAGACTGTGTGATGTACCAGGGAGGTGTCTTTACAACCTAGTGGTAAGAGAGCAGCTCAGAGGTCAGATTGGGTTCAAACCCCAGCTCAGCCACCATCTAGTTGTGCAAACCCGAGCAGACCACACAACCTCCAGAGGCCTCGGTTTTGTCACCTGTACAGAAGGGAGGCTGAAGCCAGGAACACCTGCTGCACAGTGTCCTCCTCCAGCGACTGTGATGGCCAGGGCTGAGGGTGGGCCCAGCTTGGGAGGAATGTGGGTTCCGCATCTAAAGAAAAATGATTTAAAAAACACTACCAGTCTGTACCAGTGAGGCATATGGTGTCTACCCACAGTTAAATATTTGCCACAAAACATTTAATTCTTAAATTCACTTCTGGATGCCTACTAAAATCTGATTTGCTTCCTTTTTTTTAATAATGTCTACTGTTTTCATTTTTAACTGTTTATCTGGGATTGATTTAAAATGCACAGAAAAGTTGTGAGAATGATACAAAGAACTCCCTCAAAGTCTCATCTGGATTCCCTGCTGTTAACTTTTCTGATAATTTTTGTTAGGAAGGGGGAAGTTGACATGGGAGCACTTGTGTGACAGTAATGTTCATTGAGGAGTGGCCATAGAGGGGTCAGGGAGTGGACAAGGCTCCCATCATTTCTTTTTTCCAAAAGGGAAACTGAGGCACAGAGAGATACCCGCTCAAGACTCACTTGACGATTAAGAATGGAGCCAGGTTACTTTGTCTCACAGATAATGTACATGTTTGGTGAGTGTTTTCTGATTACTTGCCTGTGTTGGGCACTGGGGCATAGCAGTGAATGAGAACTGAGAAGGGTAGGGGAAGGAAAGCAGGAGGGACAGGTATGGGTGGAGAAGGGGCTGAGAAATGAAAGTCAAGAGGCCCTATGGATGTCATTGTCAAACTCTAATGTGGGGAGTCAGGAACTTACAGCTTAAGCGCATGTCCCAGGGGTTTTGTATTCTAGAGGGACCTAGAGGCCACTTTCAGAACCACTGTCTAGGTTTTTCCTGTGGGGAGTGTGCTCATTTCCAACTGCAAGAGGAAACCAAGAACTGGAGCCACTGGTGGTAGCGGTGGAGGTAGCTGTGGAGCTCTGTGGCCATGCCCTGGTCAGGGAGGAGACCTGGCCTCTGGGACCAGTGGTGGGCAGGCCTCATGCTGCTGCAGGCTGTTGCTAGTGGTCCTGACCTTTACCATGTAGTCTGGTTCCTGTGATAATTGGCTCAGCACACCATTTTCTGATGACTAGGTCAGTTTTCCAGAGAGCTTGATGTGGCAAGGGTTCCAATCATAAGAATGAGTGAAAATGCTTACACCAGGCAGTGCCTGGTTTAGACTAAAAACAAAACAAAACAAAACAAAACAAAAACCCAGGATTTGTCTCACCACTTCTGCCCGGTGAGCTCCCACTTATTCTTTCATTCTTTTGGGACGGTCTGAGCCAAGGGCACTTCCTTGGGAAATGCAGCATTCTGGCAGTGCCCTAGAAGGGCTGCTATAGGCTCCTGTCCATCTGTCTGTCTGCCCAGTACCCAGCCTGGCTGTCAGGTCTCCATAAATGCTTGTTGAATAAATGAAAGTGTGGCCTTAGGCAAATTCTTTCTCCTCTCTGAGTCTCCATATTCTTATAAAAAAAAATGGGGACAGTGATAATACGTAAGGGTGGAGCTCAGGACACTCTGGGTCCGGGGTGGACAGGAAGGGGAGAAAGTAGCTGGGAGGAGGCCTGTCCAAGCTCGGCTGGGGTGGGAGGTATTGTTGGGTGGGGAGAGGGGGCTCATTCCTCTTTTCCTCTTGAGCTTTACTCACAATCACCTGTAACTAGGACAAAAGGAATTCTTTGGCCAGTGTTAGTCAGGGGCAAGTGGGGGAGCGGGGACTTGTGTGTCACCAGGCCTGCTTTGGCAAAGGCTGATAGGTGGCAACATTGAGGGTACAGGGGTATTCTTGAGGAGGGAGTTGGTTAAGGTGGGGGGGTGGGATCTATGACCCCTGAATCCCTTTCAACCCCTTTGGCTGTCTGTGTGCTGATGGGGATAGCATCTCTGCCCTACTGGGATGAGCTTAAGACCACCTTGGTTCTTAGGTCCAGGGGGTGAGGAACCAAGCCAGCCCAGGCCTTGAAGGAGAGCTCCCAGGGTTCCTCTGGGCCTCTTCTCATGCTACAGCATGAGAGGTGGAGGCCCTGGAAACAGTGGGAATAATTCATATAGATGGCTCTGGCAAGGGGCTCTGTTTGGGGTAAGGGTTCATGGGCCCTGCTATCCCCATCGTTTTAACCTTGCCCAGACCCCTGGCCTCCACAAAGTATCTCAGAGGACCCTGCCAAGAAGCCCTTGCTGGTCCCTGAGGCCAAGCTACCTCTGAAATGGACCAGTCACCCCAAGTAGTCACTTGTATCCAGCCTGTGGAAAACTAGAAAGTGGGCACAGGACAGCCAGAAGGAATCCTGGCTCCTCAAGAGTGACAGGCAGCCATGGCTCCCTTTACCCCCTTGGGGCTTGAACTCTACACTGCCTCTGAAGAGAGTTGGCCTGTGTCAGACCCTCAGATAGCTGCCTTCCAGGGCCCTCCAGCACTGACGCCAAGAAGTCTAGATTCTGGGATGTTGGGGGTGGGCTGGGGGAAGGTGAAATTCCAGACTTTCATGTAGAACTCATTTACCTGTAAAGCACATTTACAAATACTAACCCCCCCCAGGCATTCTTTTTCCATATTACATTTTTCCCTCTGTAATCCAAATCTCCTCCAGCTCTTTTTTCCACGTGGTGCACCTCCTTCCTTCTGCCTCATTAGCCTCCACATGGGAGTCCCTAGGACTGGAGCATCACATGCAGGTCAAGGTGCTCTGCTCCACTGGGGCTCCTGGGAGCTGTGTGCTGAGTAGCAGACTGGGGGTCTCTGACATGACCCAGCTTCTCTGCCATCGCTCTGGCAGGCCTCTGAAGGGCCCCTTCCAGGAGGAAAGCAACCTGTCTGCTGATCGTCCTCTTGCCAGATGCTGAGACTGGGAATCAGGATGTCCTCAGTCATGAGACCTGGCCACAGGAGACCGCTTCATAACACATTTGATCATTCTAGCACTTGGCTGCCTGAGTATTGGCCTGGGTCCAAACCTAGACATTAGGCCAAGTGCCTTCAGAAAAGACTGGGTGAGGGCACCCAAGCTGGGGGTGGAGGTCACACTCCCTGACTTTTGGCATCCCCAGCTCTTTCACACTCCATGCTATATCCTGCCTCTGGCCTTACTCCATTCATCTCTTTGTCCAGGCCTTTCTCAGCCTGGCATGTGGAGTGCATGCCAGCCCATTCTTGCACTTCCTGCTGCAGCCTCCTGGGAGAGCCTGTCCCATGGCCTGCCCAGTGTCTTAGGCATTTGTCCTCCAAGGGATGTTGCAGAGGGAGGACAGGACAGGGAGGGAAGCTCGCTGAAAACAGCACTGCATGGGGTCCCATGGACTTGCTGATGAGCAGACGGGCTGCACTGAGATGCATGCCTTCCTCCTATGACTAGGGACTTCATCTTCACCCAGAGAGAGTAAGTGACATGTCCAGTGACTTGTTTTGACAGAACTAGGACTTGGACCCCTTGTCTAGTGCTCTTTCATTTGTACCCGAGTTTGAACAGACATCACAGATGTGTGGCTTCTTGGCCTTGGCCAAGTCCTCCACATCTCTAGCAGCATGAGTGTGCCTCTCCCATGAAATGACAGATAATGAGCCTAGCTGGCTTGGCTCTACAGCTATCTGAACAAGCATGTTCTCCTACCCCCTTCTTGCTTCTGTTTCTGGTGCTTAGAGGGAAAAGGTAAGAGGCAGAGTCCTCTAGCAGGCAGGCTTGACTACCTTGGTGTTACCCTTCCCCTGGTAACCCAGACCACCCCAATCCTAGTATAGTTCATTACCCTGAAGGGGCTTAATAGGGGCCTCTCATGGGTATTTATGCACAAGGGAGGACTCTAATCTTGAAGCTCAAAGGCACTTGCTTGGAACACACCCAAAGAGGACCTAGATGTGCATTCCAGAAGGTGTATCTAAGGCACAGGGTCTTTTCTTTGAGACTTTCCCTCCATCCTGGGACCACTGATGGCTCTGTGTTCAAAGGGAGTGTTTACAGTGAGAATGAACAGGAGCCTCATCCCCATGGTCAGAATCCCCCATTACCAGTTGGGCCAGAAGGGAGGCATGGAGGGATTCTGGCCAGTAGAACTAGAGCCTTGGTGTTGTAGAGCCCTTACTATAACTTAGGCTGTTATAGTAAGGCAAGAAGGAACAGGTATGACAGCTGGAGTCATCCTTGCAGGCTGTGTCTTTCCACTGTTTAGTCATTGATACCCTCACCCAATGATGGGGAGCCAAGGTCCCATGCAAAAAAGGAGTGTCCTTCCTGTCAGTCCAGCTGTCTTCTCTGAGACTGCCTGACAGTGCCCAGTGGAAGGATCAGAAGTGGCTGGATTTACTCATCTTAGAAACAAGTTGTTGAGAGACAAGGGACTTTTCATTACTTCACCTCTTCCCTCATGACCCAGATAGGAGCACTTATGTTTTTGCTGAAGTGATTCTGGGGCTCTGCCTCTCTTAGGGCTCCCTGCTTTGGAGTCCCATGAAAATGCTCACAGACAGGGGCACCTGGGTGGCTCAGTCAGTTAAGTGGCTGACTTCAGCTTAGATCATGATTTCATGGTTCATGAGTTCGAGCCCCACATCGGGCTCTGTGCTGACAGCTCAGAACCTGGAGCCTGCTTCGGATTCTGTGTCTCCCTCTCTCTCTGTCCCTCCCCACTCATACTCTGTCTCTCTCTCAAAAATAAACATTTTTTGAAAATTGTTTTTAAAAAATGCTCACAGACAAACCTTTACTCAAACGTGGCCTGAGGTTGGCCCAGCAACTGGCCCATGCACCGGGCAGCCGAAGGCCTTGTAGCCTTCATGTATATGTCACTTACCACATCCATATTTTGTCACTGGGCTTGGCCACATGGGCCATGCTTGGGGTTGTGTCTTCTTGTCCTGTCCCACTGGCTTCCTCAGCCAACTCCTGACTCACACCTAAGGGGTCAACCCAGAGTTGAGCTGCAGGCTCAGGTTCCAAAAGACACAACTGCATGTGATCCCTGCTGGACGGGGATGGGGTCCACAGAAAGTTGGTACACATAGGGAAACACAGCCAGGCTCCCTCTCAGTCTTCTGGGTGCACATTGTCAAAATTCACCTCTGGGTAAGAAGTCCCACCTCTTACTCTTCTGTCTGTGGTGTGCCCACTCATGATTGCTCACTGTGGCCAGCGCCCAGCACATACACATTCAGACAAGTCCCAACACCTGTGTCCTTTGGCTGCAGCTCCTTGATGTGCAAAGCTAAGAGTGTTTTGTTCCTTTTCCCTCCCAGTTTGCCTTGGAGATCCCTGCCTGGCATTCAGCATTCCCTCATTCCCCAGCTACCCACTAGTTCAACTTGTCTCTTTTCACACAAGCCCTTGGTACAAAGATCCCAGGCCAGGGTCACTGGGGCTGGGGTGGGCCCATGGGATAGATGTCCAGGCTGTTTGTGTTCACAGGCCTAGCCACTTCACCTGCTCGTTGGTGTTCACCCAGTTGTCTGTAAGAAGCCAGCTTGTCCCAACTGTGATGGGGGAGGTGAGGAAGGGCATTTCAGTCCTGAGGCAGGCTAGCATGAGGGCAGCAGCAGCACCAGACTGAGGACTCCAGGATGGGTGACACTCAGGGGCTGGAGACAGCCACAAGGGCAGATGCCTGTCCAGGTCCAGCCTGCTGTGGTGTCTGCCTGAGGTGGACTCTGCCCCTATTCCTTCTTCCTCTCCTATGGTTTCCTTTTCCTTCCAGGTTATTGGGAAATGCAGACATTTTTAGTGCAGTGTGACCGAGAATGGGATTAGCCAAGGGGCTGTGGGACTTGATGGCTCCTCTGGGACATGCTTCCTGGGCTGAGGCTCTAGGCCATTTGGCAAAGAGGTAGCTGCAAGGGCAAAGAAACAGAAGCCTGCTTGAGAAAAAGGGTGTGCACAACATGGAGAGTCAACCTGGGTGGCAATTCTAGAAAATTTTCTCTGAATTAGTCTTCTCATCTTGGAGGCAGAGCACGTCCTTGTGGGGCAGAGGCTCTTCTCCTGCTGCTTCTCTCTCCATCTCTGTCTCCTCATGCATCAGCCAAGCATTTGCGTCACTGTCTTCCAACTCCCTGGCTCCCTCCCTCCTGCTAATCTGCCTGCATCAGCTCCAACTCCACTCCCTGACCACACCAGGCTTGCTGTGGCCTGGGGAAAACAGGCTCCTTGCACTCCCTCATTGGCTCTTTCCTTCTCTATATCCAATCAGGGCCAGAGGCCCCTTCCCTGGGAGGTTGCTGGAAAGCCTTGAGAGGCTTCAGCAGTTGGGAGGAAGGTGCATTCAGAGACCATCTGCATCAGGAGTGCCTGTCCCCATCTCCCCCCAGTCATCCTTGCTAAGGATGCTCCCCGCTGCCTACCCCAAGAGGCATCTGCAGGCTAATGGAAGAAGGAGGAATAAGGGTATGAAAGGCAAGGAGGGTGGGCTGGGCACCCATTTAGTGTCTGAGGTGGCCTGGCCTGCTCAGGAGGACTTAGACTTGGTCCTGAGCTGCCATGGGACAGGCTGGTGTAGTCTGGGTATATACCCTTGTTTGGACTTGGCACAAGGAGTTACCCTATGAAGGATAGCTAGGGTGGAAAGTGGCTGATAAGCCACCTGTTCCTTTGGTGGTCTAGGCCAGGCCCCTTAAGCAGGGCAATATGACCATTCCTAAGGTACCAAAAGATTTCCTATCAAGTTAGAAACAGGAGCTATACTACTGAAAGTGTACACAGAGAGGCTATCCAAACTAGAAATGCACTCACATGGGCCATTTGGAAGATGAAGACACCCACCAACATCATGACACCTAAACTATGGGATGGAAAAGAACTGGTACCAAATTCTAGTCAGTGACACATGCTGTGGCTTGGGAATATCCTGTCAGGAGGAGACCCAGCGAGCAAGTCCATGGGCTTGGTGGCTTGGCGCCACTTTACAGATGAGATTGAGGTCCAGGCAGTGGGACAGTGTCACAGCCATGTGAAGCCACTTAGGGATGAGGAGCAAAGATGTCAGCTGTCAATCCAGGTGGCCCTTCCTGATGTGCCAGGGAGGCCTAGGAGGCTGTGCAAGAAACCCAGGTGCCCCAAGGAAGAGTAAGACTAGAAGTAAGGTGGGAGATACCCCCCAAAATGCATACCTGTTCTCCCTCCCACCCAAGCTGTGTGCAGAGAAGACCCAGGATCCTGGAGGAGGCTGTGTGTGTGCCCACGGGCAGCAAGGCTCTGCTCAGAGCAGCCCAGAGGGACCCTAGAGGCACAGGGCACCTTCCCCAGGATGTCTACCCCAGAGGAAGGAGAGAATTCCCCATGCATCCATTGGCTCTCCTCACTTCCCAGTCCTTCCTTGGCACTTTTCACCTTGTGTCAACTTTGGAGATCCATCATTACCTATCCAAGCAGCCCCAGCTCCCATTTCATTTGGTTAAATTACTGCTTGTTTAGTCTTTTAAGTAAATAGCACCATCCTACACATCTTTTTGTTTAAAAGCTTTCTTTCACTTAATGATATATGGAAACCATACACATGAAACTTGTTAAATTACATCATATATCCATATCATTTGTAATAAGTGCATAGTATTTGCTGGAATCATGTATCATAGTATGTTTAAATATCACTGTTGGGAATTTACATTATTGCCTAATTTTCACCATTATACTCAACACTGGGACACCACCCCTCTTGTATACTTTGTTCTGCTTACTCATTTGTCTCCATAGGAGAGATTGCTGTGAGGGGAGCTTCTGGACCAATGGTCTTACCCTCTCAAGGCTTTCAAAACATATAGAGATTTGTCTTCTGAAAAGATGAGTCCATTGATCTGCCCACCAACAGTATGTGAGTGCTGCCTGGAAAACATACTCCTGAGTGGTCTGCATCCCATTCTTCAGAGCTGCTCCTGTCTCTAGTGAGGGTTTTCCCAGCTGTCCATTGATTGGGGAAGAAGGGGATGGTGGGTCTGAGAAGAGACTTGGGTCCAAGGAGAGGTGGCAATGTATGGTTAGTCAAAAGCATGGCTCCTGCCAGCCTTCAGTGCAGAAAATCAGTGCAGGGTATGTGTTGGGTGTGTGAGGGGATGCTTCAGTTTTGTTCTTGCTGAGGCTGGTAGAGGGAGCAGGTCTTGTCTGGGAAGACTTTGATCAACAGTACCAAGGCATGCAGGTCAGATGAGGGGAGAGTCCCCAGGAGCAGGAGCAGGCAAGACAGGTGGGCCCCTGAGGTAGAGGCAGGGCTTAGCTCAGCAGGAGGAGTTGAATGGCATCCCAGGTGGGAGGAACCAGCATAAGCAAAGGCATGAGAATTACTGTGGTAGGGCCACCTTCTACGGATGTTGAAGTACATGGTCTTCTTGGAGCACAGTGTCAACATTGAAGGTCATTTGTGAGAAAAGTAACTGGGTCTGGACACTGGAGAGTTTGCCCCCAGGCTTAGAGACAATGGACAGCCAGCAGAAGCTGAGTGAAAAGTGAGGGCTGATGTGGGCCAAGCTGCGGGAATGAGGCACAGATGAAGCAGGTGCAGGGAGAGGAGGGACCAGTGAAGTGGAGGGAAAAGCCAACTCTGCAGCTGGGACATTGATTCATACCTCATGTGTCCATCTGTCTGGCTAGGGCGCATCACTTTAAAGGCTCCTTGTTCCAAAGAGCTGCCTTCTTCAAGCCCATGGGAAGACTCTACTTCTTGACTTTTTCAGATTTACTGTCTCATCAAAAGGGGACATTTGACTTCTGAGATGTAGCATCAGCCCTGCTCTTTGCCTGGTGAGGTGGGGCATAAGCCTTGAGTCTTCTGACTGGGGTCTTAGTTGTGTGGATGGGACCTAAGGCAACTCCACCCTCCCTTGCTGTGGGCTCTTACATGTATCCTTGCCCCTTTGGCCAGGGAGTTCCCAGTGGTCCCTCTGCCTCTGTCATTCTGCATGTGTGTGAGTCTATCCTGATTTTGGAGGTGGCTTATTTGGTTCTGATTTGGCAGGAAACTTCTAGGCAATGTGGTCAACAGGTTTGTCAAGAGGAAACTGATGAATTCCTGAAGGAACTTAAACACTCAGCAGTAGGAGGCCCTGAGCTGAGGCCCAGAGGTGAGGTACTGGCCCAAGGTCTCACAGTCAGTCAGCAGCACCAGGAGACTGAGGGGCCAAGATCCTAGGTAGCAAGTGTGTCTGTGTGTCCTGCCCAGTGGTGCTACTCCATGGGCTGCTGGGATGGGACAGTTGGATGTATGTGGTCTAAAGATTGCTTATGGAATGAGTTCTGCTCAATATAACTCTGATGTGGCAGCCTTGGTGGAGGGGCTGAACAGTGGGGCTGCCATTTGCTGTGATGAAGTGCCATTCCTGGCACGCATCAGGCTTGGGCCTCCTGGGCTGCTCATTCAGTGCAATTTATGGGAAAGCCAGCTCTTGCTAACATGGCAAATTTGGTTTGATCTTGGCCCCTGCCTTAGCCATTTTAGTGTGCCCTTGACCTCTAAAGAAACATGTCCAGGCCTTGCCAGCTGGCAGCAGGGGGGGGGGGGGCGGTGGGCAGCGGGTAACAGGCTCCTAAGGGAGAGGCTGCTCTGCCTCAGGACTATGCCAGCAGGGCCAGGGCCCCTCATTCCCATCATGTCCACTTGCCGGAACCTCTAGTCCTTCTATTGAGGCCCACAGGGCTAGTTGTGGCAGGCCAGAGCTGGGATTAGACCCACGATATGGGCCTTCCATCTGCCTTTAGCATTGGGCCGTTCCCAGCCTGGACAGTTGGCTTCCTCACCCCAGCCTCTTCTGAGACAAACATCTTCACAGTGCTGTGAGGCTCTGGAGGCCACTGTGGTCCACCTTTCACTGGCTACAGGAGGGAAACACATGGCTAAAGGGCGGAGAAAAGACAAGGAAGGAGAGCAGGGCAGGAATAGAGAGAGGAAGAGAAAGCAGAGCACAACAGCAATTCCTTACCAGATCCCAACCCTCACCTGGTCCCTGAGCACTACTAGAAGTTGGCAGGGGGGCCCTGGGCTTTCCGCACTGGAGATGAAGCAAACCCGTGAGCAACACAGGGCTGCACACTCTCAGGCTTGGTGGTTTTGATTGAGGACAGCTGACAGTCCCCTGTCCTAGTGAAGACAGGTTGAAACTCAATTGCTCCTTGGCTCCTGTCCAACTTCCCTGCGATCTTTGCTGTGCCCAGATGGTGCCAGGCATTTTCAAGAACATTGGTGCATTCTGCCTTCATGGCAGTCCTGAAGGGTAGAGTTTTTAAAATCCCATGTTACAAATGAGGACAGTGAGGCAGACTGGACACATTAGCTGACCTGCCAAAGGTCTGTCAGACAGCTACTAAAGAGTGAGAAAGATAATCCAACCCCAAAGGAACTGGTCTCCCAGCCCCCACCCTTCCTTTAGTCCTTCTTTCTGAGCCCACTAGTGCCAGCCCTCAGGAAGCCTACCCTGTGGAGGTTCCACTGCTTCCCCTCTCTCCCCTACACTCATCTGGGCCTGGAATCTGGCCATCAGAACTCTCTAGGGGGGTTGTGGTTTGCCCTTATAAGCTATCTGTTGAATAGACAGCTCCATAGCAGCCCATTCCCCATGTGAGCAGCTCTGGGCAGACAGGTGGTTTTGCTATCAGACAATGACAGGTCCAGTGTGTGCTCACTCCCTGGCCTCTGCCCACCACCCAAACTCCAACAACTCTTGCCTCCTTATACCCAAAGGGCAGTCAGGGACCACATGATGACCTGCAAGCCATTATAAATGCATGAAGTGACAAGCCATGTGCTTGCCTTTGTCCTCAGGAGCCCTGTTGAATCAACTGAGAAGGGATCTGCAGAGCAAGCGCCATGAGTATCTCAGCTCTTGGAGGCAGCACCAAAGGTGAGGACTGCACTCCCTCTTCTCCCAGGCTTGGTGTGTGGCCTGCCCTGCAAGGGCCACAAGCACGGCACCAGAGAGCAGCATATTGGGAGGACTGGCAGGGAGGCATCAGTGTCCTGGGGCTGGGTTCCCCTTCTGAGGCTGCCTGGCCTTGCCCCTCCAGGGAAACCACTACTACCAGGTGAAGAGGAACGCAATAATGTCCTCAAGCAGATGAAGGTTCGGACCACGCTGAAGGGGGACAAGAGCTGGATCACCAAGCAGGATGAATCAGAGGGCCACACCCTGTAAGTCCAGGAGGCTAGGAGGCCAGCAACAATGAGGTGGGGTAGGGCTGTAATCCACAAAGGCCCGTCGATGCCTGGGGATGCTGAGGGACTTCCACCATTCAGACTTCAGTGGGGACATGTGGCCACAGGCAAGCTGGGGAGGGCAGAGCACGGAAAAGCAATCCAGTTGAGGGCAAGACTCAACCAAAGTTACAAGGTGGGAAAGCCCTTGACGCCGAGTGGGCATGTACATACTTGCCTGTGGAATGTGGTGAAAGGCCAGGGAAGGAGAAGGTGAGACGGGAATGGTGAGCCAAGTTGTTGTGGTGCATGCACTTCACCCCACCTCACCTGCTTTGGGGCTCAGCAGACAGCCTCTAGGATGGAGGCTGCAAGGTGGCTGATGGCAGAGAGCCACTCTTTCAGGATCCCTTTTTCTCCAGAGAGCTGCCTCCTGGTCGGAGTCGAGCCACATCCTTTTCATCAGCTGGGGAAGTCCCGAAGACCAGGTAAGAGGTGATGCCTGATGGCCAGTGGGTGGGCCTCATGCCGCAGTCTTCAGGGGATAAGGAGGAGCCCAAACTCAAAATAGATGTTAGGGTCTGCAGTGAATCATTTCAAATCCACAGGAGAGACAGGCTTTTCTACTCTGCTTCCTCTTGGGAAAGGGAGTGCAGGTGTCACTGGGTTCAGATCCCTGGCCTTGCTGTGTGACCTTGAGGCTGGCTACCTAATGGGCCTCCATGGTTCCAGCTGCCTAGTGGACATTGGGAAGTCTCTGTAAAGGGTGAGACAACATATCTGAGGTGATTTACACAGTGTTGAGAGTCACACATGACTCTCTTGTAGGTAGCCCTGATTGCTGAGTGCACTGCGGAACCAAAGAACTGCCCACAGTTTGATTTACAGCCTTTGCATAGCTCTCTGGGGTGTACAGGTGAATTTTAGGAAGGAATCAGGGTGTCAAGGAGATGGACACATTTGTTCCAATGGTCTCCCAAATTCATGATGACATATTCTGACATGTGGCCAGAGGGAACAGCCCATCCCATCTGCATTTTGAAGACTTTTGCCTATTGGTGTCTAGGGGTGCTCCAAAGCACTGCCAAGTCAGTGAGTTGTGGGAATGCAAACCTCAGGCTTTAGTCTTGCTACAGGTCACTGGCAGTTGGCAGTGAAGGCAGTGCCAGGATCTTTCTCAGGTGGTGATAGAGGCAGTGGCAGCAGCTTGAAGGGAGGGATTCACGTTCACTGCTAAGTCTCTGGGGCTGCCTCTAACAACTATGGACTTGCCCATCACCACCCCTCCCTGACTCGGCATCCGGTACCAGCCAGGTCCTGTGCTCTCTCCTTGGGGAACTAACATCTTAGCAGGGAACACAGGCATGAACCAAATAGAGAGGTGAACATAAAAGAGAGAATTATGGATTGTGATTATTGCAGTTGGCAAAGTTGGTGAAGGCCTGAGGACGGTTTAAAGACAGTCTACTCACTAGGGGGCTAGTTTACTTTGGGTGGTATGGTTCTCACCCTGGGCTTCTGTTTGGGGCTATGTTTAGAAAGCACATCCCAGGGCACTGTGACTCAGGGCCTAGAGCAGGGATACCTGGAAGTCTACATAAACTTCGGCTCTCCTTTTCTCTTGGGGAAAGAAGTGGATCCAAGGGACAGCCAGTGATCATGGCCTAGCCTCCCCAAGCCAAAAATGTTTGTGTGGCTAGATGGGGGGAAATGGCCTTTCTTCTCAGGCCCCACCCCAAGTGTGCTTGCAAATTTATCACCTGCAGGCTGCTGTCTCTATTAAGGACAGGGTCTGCCATGATGGAGAACACTGTGGCTCTGTGCTGCCCTTCTCACCTGCTTGTGTGGGGTTCCCTTAGACCCACTTCCCCTGTTCTCCAGCCCTTAAGCTACTGTCTTCCTAGAAAGAAAGGCCATCTGCTGAATCCTTGTCTCCTGCCCCTGCACCCCAAACTCACAGCCCTTTGCTGCCTACCACTACTGGCCCTCTGAACCCGCTCAGTTGCTCCCAAGCAGGAGACACCCAGCATGTGCAGTCTGTTTTCCAGCCATGCCCTCCAGTCCCAAACTTTCATCAAGTCTGTGATGTGGGCATCTCAGGAGCTGGAGGAGAGAGCCCCAAAGGAGCAGGAAGGGTGGGGAAGCTGCCTTTGGTTCTACCCCTTGGTCCCTCATGAGCCTTCCCAAAGGAGGCTGTGTGGTTAGGTCCGGGACCCTGGGCTCTCCCTGCCATGCCTCAACCCCAGGCCTCTGACCATGCAGCCTCCAGTTGTGAGAGTAGAGAGTGGGAGCACTGTCATCAATCCCAGAAGACTTCTTGTTCAGGGGAGTGCTGGGGCCTGGAAGGTGAGAGAAAAACTTGAGTTTGGAGGAGACCCCTCTGCGGCAAATGTTTAGCCATGGAACACATCTTCCTGGGCACTTACTGTGATCCAGGGTCATCGTGGGCTGGTCCCAGTACTTTTCCTGGGGAGCATGAGGGAGCAGAATAGGAAGCCTGGCTTTGGGTGAAGGGGTAGCTGGCTCTCTTGAGAAATGGCCAGCCACTCTTGTTCCCCTCATTCTGACCACACTGGGGCACCCACCAGCCAATCCACTTTGTTGGCATTGGGTGCAGGGGAAATAGGGCGTCTTTGCTTCACCTCATACCTTCTTTTCCCTCGGCAGGCCTCCTAGCACAAGGGCTCCCACTGGCTATATCATCCGGTAGGTAACCATAGGACCCTGCCTGCCTCCACATGCCTGCACACCACTGCTCCCTGGATTCTCACAGGGGAGCTCACAGGGCTACTTCTTCTGGGCTTTCTTATAGGGGAGTGTTCACCAAGCCCATAGACAGCTCGTGTCAGCCACAGCGGCAGTTCCCCAAGGCCAATGGAGATCCAAAAAGGTGTGTGTCCTTGGGGTGAGGGCCTAGGCCAAGCACCAGGCATGAGCGCCTAGGTCAGGCTTATGGCAGAGAGATTACTCTATCTGTCACGGGTGGGGAGGGGTGGTGGATGGTAGCTCTCCTGTGTAGGGCAGGGCCCTGGAGAGTAGTGCTGGGACACAAAGCCCCAGGTGGATGTATGACCCAGATTGGGCAGTCTTGTTTCCCAGCAGCTGTGTGCTTTACTTTACCTTCTTCCCAGAAGGCTGAAGTGGCATGTCATCAAAGCGCCTTGGTGTCAAGTTGAACCTGGGCTCCATCATAAAGGCAGGGTCAAGGGGCCTGGGTCAACCTATGGCAGGAGGGCTGCCCTGCTCAGGGTGGCACAGATGGGATGGGTGTGTGGCAGGGCTGAAAGAAAAGAAGAAAGGCCACCAGCCACATTCCTGCTGGGGCATGTAGACAAATTTAGAAGCAAGAGGGGGCTTGGGAGTGGGCACATGGAAACTCCTTTCCTCTCCAGTGCTGCTGGTCTGCTGAGAGCAGCTCCCAGTGGGCTTCCTCGGCCCTCCTCCTCCGGCTATAAGATGACCACTGAGGATTACAAGAAGCTGTAAGTATGCAATGGCAGACCCAGTTCAGTTCCCTCCTTCAAGGACAAGCCCAAACAGCAGGCCTGACATTCCTACCAGTTGCCACTATGACCTGGAGCACATTGCTTTTCTGATCTGTGGCGAAGCAGGGGCTCTAAGAAGCTTATAGAAGGGGCCAGTGAGTCTGGAGGAAGGGTCATGGGTCATATCTCTGGGGCTGATGTTGGCTGACTCTGTTTCCTGGACATGCCTCTGCACCCCTCTGGGGTGTAGGCCGGGCCGCGCTGGGGTCTGATGATCCTGAACATGATGATAGCCCTGGCAGCCAAGTAATTGGCATTTTGTGCTTAAATCTGAACTGCTTCTTGGATATAAATCTTTGGGGCTCCCCTTCTGGCCCCTATCAAATACGCCCCCCACTATGTGGCCAAGGAGGGGGTTTCTGGACAGAAGTGTGGGTTGAATCTGCAGTTCCCAAGGGCCCCACATCTTTATATTGCTTTATATCCCTTGTCACAACAATCCAGTGACATGGACCAGGTAGGAAATCTTTCTGGATAAGGGGAGAGGCTTGAACTGGGTCTTGGAGGACAGTTAGGGTTGGAATAAGCAGAGAGGAGAGGGCTGGCTCTTGAGGAGGAAGAAGTGACATGAGCAAAGACTCAGAGGCAGCAATGCCAACATTGTTGGCATTGTGCTATTATTGTTGTAAGTCAGGAAGCCAAACTGCTGAGGGTGGCAGCCTGTGACAGGGAACAGGGGCAGAGATGGGGAAGGAGGGGCCACAACCAACAGCATCCTCACACCCTCTCCCCTCCCCCAGGGCACCCTACAATGTCAGACGCAGCTCAGCATCAGGGGATGCTGAAGAGGAGGAGGTTCTCTTCTCATCTGATGAGCAGAAACGGAGGTAATGGTGCCCGCTGAGCATCCCACAGTCAGGGCAGGGGCCCAAGTTTCTGTGGACCAGTAATATAGGAATGGTGCCAGTTGCAGTGACAAAATGCACAACATGTACAATATCAGTGCTGGCTTGTTTGCTGGAGGAGTGGCTTCCAGCAACAGGTGTCATTCATTGAATCCCAGAACCACCCACTCAGTGTTGGGCCAGCTCAGGGGACCCTTTATGAAACTTTCATGGAGCAGAACCTAGGTAATGAGGGCTGGGGGAAGCCTCCCCTGGGTGGACAGAGTGTACAGAGGGAGGTGCTTCAGGACTTTATATCAATTTGCTAAAAAGGGTCCTGAGCAAATTGAACCAAAATCGGCCATCCTCCTAGGAGGAGCCCTCTGTGTGTATGCCGTGTGTGCTGTGTGGATGCTGTGTATGCTTTATGCTGGGCAGGGCCTGCATGGCTGGGTGGCAGAGCTACACTCTGGAAGTGCCAGTGCCCCTCACCTCAAAATGAGGCTCAGGTACTTGGGCAGCAGCTAGGCTCTGAGGAAATAACTGCCCCCCCCACCCCAGGCTGAGCCTGCCCCCACTGCCAGTGTCTGTTGGGCCCTCTGCGCCTTAAGAAACACAGCAAAGCTCCTGTGCTGAAGGTCTGGCAGATGGACAATCCTAAGGCCAGAGTCTGCAGTGACAGTGGTCCCTGGGCCTGAGAGGTACAAGGGAAGAGCCAGAAGTTCAGGAGCCAGGCTGCTGAGCATTGACTGCCCACTTTGCCATCAGCTAAGTGTGTGGTCTCACACAAGTCACTAAAGTTTCCCATGCTTCAGTTTCTTCATCTGTAAATTGTGGGTGATACTGGCACCTACTTTCCTAAGTTGTAAGGACTCAATGAGCCAGTATGGATTTGCAGCATGCAGCACAGGGCCAGGCCCACAGTCTATGCTTGATAAATGTGGGCTGCATGGTCTCTGTTTCCTTTGAATAGTTCTGGGAGCAGGCGCTAATTTGGCTTTGTGCACTTGCCTCCCTGGGGTGGCCCTGAGCCATCCTGGGTAGCTGCTGGGCTATGCTGGCAGAGTGAGTCCTGCCTTATGCCATGAGATACTTTCTCTCTGTGCCACCGCAGGTCAGAGGCTGCAAGCAGTGTGGTGAGGAAGACAGCCTCCCGGGAGCACTCCTACGTTCTGTCAGCAGCCAAGAAGAGCACCAGGTGAGTTACATGACAGGAGACACAGCAGGGCCTGGCTTCTGGGCCAGCTCAGCTACCAACTGGCTCCCCTCCTTTCCTCCTGGCTAGACCTTCCAGGATTCTCAGATGCTCTTTCTGGAAAACTGAGAGGTCTGGCTCCAGCCATCAGGGCTAATGAGGTACTGGGAGTGAGAGAGAGGCCCAGGACCCTATAAAGCAAAGTGCTCATGATGTCACTTGTCCATGAGTTCTGTCCAACACATTGCCTTTCTGCTTCCTTTGCAGCAGCCCTGCCCAGGAGATGCAGGCTCCGTTCATTGCAAAGAGGTAAATGTCAGCAAGGCAATCTTTGCAAGCCTCTTGCTGGCTGCAGAGAAGGCCTCCTGCCAGCAGAGGTGGAGTATGATCACCATGGAAAGCAGGTGCAGAGTGGGAAGGGGCCTCTGGCCCTGAGCAAGGGAAGTTGTGAGGGCCAAGTGGCTTTTGTCTGGAGGCCAGATGAGCAAGTAGGTGGGTATGGTGGCACTTGTGGCCTCAGCAGGCAGTTCTGTGTAGGCAAGATCTGGCTGACAGAACGTAGCTTGTGGCTGGAAACTTCCATTTGCTAACAGGGCTAGGCCCCTGATCCCCAATAGAGCCTTAGTGTTTCCAAGGGCTTCTGGGGTTTGAAGCAAAAGTAGCTACCAGGCTAAAAAGGAGTTGTTCCCCTGCCCTCCCTCCCACTCTACCAGGGACAGGCTGGACAATGCCTCAGCAGGAGGGATTACTGGGCTGGGGTCCAGAGGCTTATCATTGGGAGCCTCTGCCTGGCCAGGCCCTTGGAAGTGACCATAACATTGGAGATGGGCCCTAAAGGGTGAACAGAATTCAATACGAAATTATCAGGACATTAGGACACTCCAGTTGAGTGAGAGAGGAGTGTCCCCATCAGTTGAGACAGAATATCTTCTGGGAGAGAATATTTGGGGAGTATAGGGAAGAGACTTCCAGAAAGTTGAATTTTAGGGACATTCCATGAGGTAAACAAGGAAAGCATCCATGACAAGGTTGCATAGTGAGCTGAAGACTGGAATACAGTCAGGAAAGGGTGATGGCAGCATAAAGGAAGTGACAGATAATGATGTGCTTTTACTGGCTGTATTAGGTTGCCAGGGCTGGTATAAGAAAGTACCACAAACTGGGTGGCAAAGACCCGAGAAATGTACTGTCTCCTGTTCTGGAGGCTTTAAGTCCAAGATCCAGGTGTCAGCGGGATTGGTTCCTTTTGGAGGCTGTGAAAGAGAAACTGTCTCTGGCTTCTCTCCCAGCTTCTGGTGGCAGCAGGCAACCCTTGACAATCCTTGGCTTGTAGACACATCACTCCAGTCTCTGCCTCTATTGTCCTATGACCTTTTGTCTGTGTGTCTGTGTCCAAATTTCCCTCTTCTTATAAGGACACTGGTCATTGGATTTAGAGCTCACCCTGTTCCAGCGTCACCCGATCTTATGTTGACTATATCTGCGAAGACCTTATTTCCAAATAAGGTCACACTCACAAGTTCCAGGCAGACATGGATTTTGAAGGGATACTATTCAACCTGATATGCTGTCCTTTATCCCAAACTGGAGTTGCTGAGCCTCCAGGCTGGGCCACCTCATGGCCATAGACAGCACAGAAGGAAATCATGTCCTTTAGGAACAGCAAGCGGTAGGGCGGCTGAGCAGGCCACAGGTGCCCTGGGGACAAGTGGTGCATCTGTTTCTCGTCTTGCCTAAAAGGGTTGAGGTGGTGGATGAGGACAGGCCTTCTGAGAAGAGCCAGGACCCACCTGCTCTAGGAAGATCCTCTCCTGGCTCGAGCAGGTAATCAATTACTCATCTCTGTCTGGGGCTGGTGGCTTCCAGGCTTGCCTGCCACTGTTACTGTGGAACCTCTGCTAGGTCATCTCCTTGCAAAGCCTCAGGGTCAGTGTCCCCATGTGCTCAGTGTCAAGACAGGGCACAGAAATCAATAAGAGCTTTTTGGCTGGATGTCCTAGGGCTAAAAGGAGCAAAACAGCCTGACCTCCAGGGAGAGAGTACATCACTCTTGTCTTTTTAATGTTATCTGTGTCATCTTATCCCACTTGTGGCCACAGCATCCTAGGAAAAAGTACTAGCCATAGGGTTTGAGAGGGCCTACCATCACAGTGCTAGCCCTGCCATTCTTGGGCTTGTTAATAGCTCTATTGTAAATTGTCCAAGTTCAGCCTGCCAGCTATGTCCTCTGTCCTCTGCTGGGGAAGGAGGCTCTACAGCCCCCAGCCCCACTCACAGCTGCCTTCTTTGCCAGTGTGGATGGAGACAGAGCCAAAGTGTCTCAGGGGATTTGGATTGAGCACATGCTGACTCTGCCCAGCCCTGCCAGGAGCTGGGAGCCCAGGTGGGTGCCATGAGCTGGCTTTGGCCTGTAAGCTGGTCAGATGGGACAGCCTGGGACTGGGGTGAGAGGGCAGGAGGGCAGACTGAGTGCTGGTAATCTCACTACAGACGGGGTCCGGATTTGGTCTGATTTCTGAGCCCTGAGTGTCTGGGCAAATAATGGTGCTCTCTTGTCTGCAAATGAAGAGCAATCAATACCTCCTTGTACTTTTCAGTGAATCAAGGTAAGTCCTGTTCAGAGCACCACTTCCCTGTTGTTGCTGCTGTTTAAAGCTCCTGCCAGGACTGGGAGCTTTGTCCAAATCCAAGTCTGCTAAGTGGTATGCCTCCACGGCACCCTTGGAAGACTCTGAAACCAGAGGGGCAGAGCACCTTTGTCTACAGGCCACTTTTAGGGACCCCAGGGGATTTTCCAGCTCTTGTAATGCCACTGCGAGCCCCTACTTTCCTCCCCAGTTCAAGTCCCACAAAAATTTGTATGTGACCATGGTCCCTCAGGGCTCCCTCCTCTGTGCCAGGAGGGAGATAGGGCCACCTGCCATAGCATAGACTGGTGGAGAGCAAGGCTGCAGACCTTCTTTCCTAGAGGGAGCCAGGAGTGTGAGGCCATCCTGAGGCCATGGCTCCAGCAGCACCACTGCCCCTCTTCTTCACTGCCTCCATGTCGTGATTCTCCCTGTTTGTCTAAACTTTTGTCCATTAGAATTTTTATTTATTTTTTTCAAGTTGATTTATTTTGAGAGAGACAGAGACATTGTGAGCGGGGGAGGGGCAGAGAAAGAGAGGGAGAGAGAGAATCCCAAGCAGGCTCTGAGCCATCAGCACAGAGCCCGAAGCAGGGCTGGAACTCACAAAACCCTGAGATCATGACCTAAGCCGAAATCAAGAGTCGGACACTTAACCGACTGAGCCATCCAGGTGCCCCTGTCGGTGAGAACTTTTAAACAAGTGGAAATATTTCAGAGCTCTTCACAAGGCAGCACTGATGGGACTTGGGGATTGATGGGACATAGGGGCTGTCTTAGTTTGCTAGGGCAACTGTAACCACAGATGGGGTGACTCAAACAACTGAAATGTATTGTCTCACAGTTCTAGAGGCTGGAAGTCTGAGATTTAAGTGTCAGCAGGGTTGGTTCTTTCTGAGGGCTGGGAGGGAGGCCTCTCCTCGATTTGTAGATGGCCACCTTTCCCAGTGTGTCCTCACATGCTCTTCCATGTGTGTGTGTCTGTGTTCTAATCTCCTCTTCTTATAAGGACATCAGTCATGTTAGATTAGGGGCCCACCCTACCTCAGTATAACCTCATCTTAACTAATTCCATCTGTAGTGACCCTATTTCCAAATAAATGTACCATGAGGTACCAGGGTTAGGACTGCAACATATGAATTTGGAGGGGACATAATTCAGCCCCAAACAGTGCACATCTCTGATTTCTCCTTGTCTTTTGTGCAGAAAAAGAAGAGCAGTGAATGGTTTCAGATGCTTTTTAAAAGAGAACTTAGGAGAATTAGGTTGTGCTGTATTATGTATTTGAGAGGCATTTTAACATATCTTTTGGATGTTTAATACCCTTCATCTGCTGTCATAGCAAGGTGGCTATAGTGGTTTGTTAGGGCAGCAGTAAGAAAGTACCCCAAACTGGTGATTCAAACAACAGAAATATACTGCCTCACAGTTGTGAAGGCCAAAAGTCCGAGATCAATCTTGCCTGTGAGGCCCCAGGAAACAGAATTGGGACCAGATTACAGAAAGTTCTAGATACCAGAGATGTTTCACAATGGGGAAGCCTCCAATAGGAAGGAAAGAGTTCTCATCAGAAGTGTGCAACAGGGGCTGGTCAGGGAGGCTTACTTTGATACTTCTCATAGTGCTTCTTCCCTCAGATTGTACAGTCACAAAATATCTGGAGCCCTGCCAGGCAGCTTCCAGGTGAGCCACTGCCTGGTCCTGGGTGGCCTTCTTTTCTGACTCCACTGCACCATACAGGTCTTGCACTGGTCAGGTCAGGCAACAACCATCAGTTCCCCATACCCAGCCTCTCTCTGCCTGGTTATCTGAGAACTCCAGGCTGGATTGTGCCCTTGAAGAAGTGCAGCTCTATGGGGAGCAGTGACTCTACCAAACTCTGGGTGCTGTACTGACTCAGAAAAAGCTGGTTTATGGCAGAGTGGGGCAGGAAAATATCACAGCCTTGTTTCCAGGTATGGCTCTGAAGAGGCTGCCTCTTCCCCAAGTCTGTCCTTGCAATATCCTCCTTGGCTCAAGTCTGATGTAACTTCCTTATCTCACCCAGCAGGCCAACCAGGAGTAAAACCCTTGTCTTAGGTGCCAAACCCTTCAGGGACTTCAGGGAGGGCTGAAAGTTTGGAATAGGAATGCACCACAAGAACACCTACAGGCTGTGTCCTCCGGGCTGTCCAGCTGTCATTTCCCTTCCATCAGATGCCGGACCTGCCTGGCATCTCAAAGGTCCCTCAGCTCCAAGTGCTTATATCTGAATTACTTGTCTCTACCATCACTCCCACCCCCTGCTCAACAGTGGAGGGGGCCTTCCCTCCATGCACCCCAAAACTTGTTTTCTTGGGTTCATCTTGTTTTTAACCCTCTCGTTGTGGGACAACTCCTATATACCTTCTGGACTGAACTTATTCAGATACCCTCTTCCAGAGAAACTGGTATGCACAAAGGCCCCCAGGCCTGGTTGCTGTCCCTGTCACAGCACTGGTCAAGCTTCCTTGGCTTTCTGCCTCATTCGACCATGGTGAGGCCTGCAGGCTGTGCCCCAACATGCTGTCTGACAGAGTAAGCTGGAGAGCACTGAGTAAAAGCACAGCTTTTGGCACAAGGCAAACCCTGGCATTGCCTTATACTGGCCTTGTGCAAGCCACTTTACCTCTCTATGCCTCAGTTTCCTCATGTATACAATAGTGAGTAGTGATACCTACCTCCTGAGGCCTTCTCAAATACTAAAAGGAGTAATACATATGAAATCCTTGGCACAGTGCCTGGGTGCTCCCAGTTATAGGCTTGCTGATTTGCAGGGCAAATGAAGAGACCAATATCGCCATCTTGCTGGCCTCTGAGGGAAATGCGGTTGTGGGTGCGGAGAAGAAGGTACTCCCACAGGCAGCTGGGTCCACACTGGAAGAGTGCTCCCGGTCTCCATCGGCTCTCAGCCTAGCTGACAATTTAAGATTGGACTAGAGCCATCTGTGGTTGAAGGTCTGGTGAGAGGGGCTGGTGGGCTGCTGCAGGAGAAGAGACACCGGAAGGCCCCTGTATGAGTTTGCTGGAGCTGCTGTCACAAGTTAACACAAACTCGGTGGATAAAACATCAGAAATGTGTCCTCTCACACCTGGAGGCCAGAAGTCCTAAATCAAGGTGTCAGCAGGGCTATATGTTCCTTTCAAATGGTCTGGGGGAGGATTTGTTCCAGGTCTTTCTCTTAGCTTCTGGTATTGCTGGCAATCCTTGGCAGCTCTCAGTTTGTAGATGTATCACTCCAGTCTCTGCCCCTGTCTTCACATGTCCATACTCCTTCTGTGTGTCTGTGTACAAATGCCCCCTTTGTATAAGGTCACCAGTCACACTGGATTAGGACACTCTCCTCCAGTATGAGTTTATCTTAAGTTTATTGTATCTGCAATTGCCCTATTTCCAAATAAGGGCACATTCATAGATACCAGGGGTTAGGACTCCAGTATATCTTTTAAGGGGACACAGTGCAACTCATAACAGCCCCTCTGGAAGAGGTGCCACTTGAGCTGGGTCTTCAAGAAGGGATTGCTAAACGGGGTGACAAAAAAGGAAGAAGGCATTGAGGGAGAGGTGCCAGCTTGGGCAGGTTGGGGTGACACTTTGTTCCTATTTCCTCTGCCACATAACCAGAAACACGAGTGAGGAAGTATGTTTTACTTGCCTGTGATGTTCCCAAGTGGGGTGTGTCCTGGCCAGGTGCTTTATGCTGTCATCATTGCTATCATGGGAGGAGACATGCACAGATCAGAGCTGCCCCTGTGCACCAGGCCCCCTGTCCCTGGAAGCCCTTCCATTTCCCCCTGTCATCTCTAATGTGCGACCTCTCAGCCAAATCCCAGGAAGGACATACACAGGCAGCCCGCTGACCCGATCCTCTATGGCCTCCTAGTTTAGCTTGGAGCCAGACGTCAGGATCAACTCCAAGGTGACTCCAAGGAGAGCAGCCAAGTCACACCGGCTCACCCAAGGTGAAGACTACCTGTTTCTCTGCCTTCACCCTGGCCCCTCCTTCCCTGTCATGGACCCAAAGGGGCCTTTCTAAAGTGCCAGTCTGATCATGTGAAGCTCTTCACCCCCCACTTTAAGCCCATTCCATGGCATCCCTTTGCCATACCAGATCTGGTTTCATCACTTAAGGCCCCTGCCAGCCTCCATCTCTTCCTCTCCCACCTGCCTCCAGCTGGCCCCCAGCGAGGCCACATCTCCATGAAGCTTCTCAGGTGCCCTTGGGGCTGAATTTGTGCACAGTCTTACACTTTAGTAGAGTCAGGACCCATGCTACTCTGTCCCTGTTTTGCCCCCCCCCCATACACACTAGGCTGGGGGCTTCACCTGGCCTGGGACTCACCCCCATCTATAACCCAGGACCCAACCCAGTGTCCACAGGCAGCTGAAGAAGGAGGGAGTGGCTGTAAGTGGTTTGGGTCTTAAAGGATGGCTTAGGCCTTACTTTGTGGACCTAGAAAGGTATGGTCTTGAGTGAAGAGTGCTCCCACAAAGCCAGAGAGCTCTAGATTGCCTCTGGCTCTGGCCATCACCATGGCCCAAGCCTGCTGGGGGTCAGGTCCTGCAGTGGAATCAGACTTGGCAGGATGTATGTGGTCAGCTGTGGGCCAGGCTCTGAGCACGGGAATCC
Organism: Acinonyx jubatus; assembly: GCF_027475565.1. Classification (NCBI taxonomy): domain Eukaryota; kingdom Metazoa; phylum Chordata; class Mammalia; order Carnivora; family Felidae; genus Acinonyx; species Acinonyx jubatus. Next base: position 122,007,457 of record NC_069389.1, read on the forward strand.
TCAAAGGGAATCCTCAAAGGGAATCCTCAGCATCCTCTGAGTGCTGAGAATGTCTGATTCTCTGTGGACTCCAGTTCACAGGCAACTGGTCACTTTCCTTCATCCCCCAAGTCTCTGATATCCTACTCCCACTGGCTCTCCAACTTTGGCCTGTAGGTTTCCTGATTATCTTGTTTGTCATCAGTCCCCATCAGCCTATATACCCAGAATTCTCACTGGCTTCACAAATAGCCACTTTGGGCATTCCAGTGGAACCATAGCCAGGTCTCATCTCTGCAAGTGGGTGACAGCATCATGACAGCAGCTACAGACAGGGCATTGGGGCTGGGCAGTCCCATTTCCATCCAGAATCCACTTGCTATGCTTAAAGGGGGCTGGGCTCAAGAGTGGGAGACTGGTAAAGGGGTGTTTCACTCTCCTTCCTCTGCGACCTGGAGGTCAGTGGGTCAAGCTCAGCTGTAACACCAAGAAAGCTAAAGGCCAAAGAGGAGACAAGAGAAAAAAAAGACAATGGTTCTGGGTGTCCCACTGCATTACCCAGGAGGCCTCTGAAGGAGAATGCCCTTGGACCCCTGGCACAGATGGGAAAAGGGGGAGGCTTTCCTTACCAGCAACTCCCTGGCTATCTTTCTTGGCTGCAGTACAAGAGGTGAGGAAGTTGTCCACCTGCAGATCACGACACCTGGGGCAGGACTCCGCCTGATGACCCCAGACCTGGAAGGAATGAGGTATGGGGGCCCTGCTGGGCTCCTTCCACACCATTTTAGAGATGGGATAAGCAAGGAAGGGATGCAAATGATTAGGCCCAGGGACTGGTTGGTAAGAGACATGGTCAACCTAGGTTCTCTGCCTCCATTCATGCTTTCACCCCACACCTCTTTAGGGGCAAGTACTTGGTTCATGTGAGGCAAACCTGGCCCTGGCAAGCCAGAGGTGACTGTCCCCTGGCCAGAGATGCTGACCATCTGCCTGGTAGGGGAGGCAGATGCAGACACCAGCAAGCTGTGAGGGCTCAGCCCTGCCAAGCACTGAGAACAAGACAGGACAGCTGTGCTGGGTTGAGACATGGGCTCTGCAAACCCCCTGAAGCCGCTGGGGCAGTTGCTCTGCTTGTGTGACAGGACTATTGGGAACAGGGTAGGGTCACCAGGTCAGCCTTGACAGCTTGATGCCACCACACCTGGTTCTGGGGAGGGTGAGGGACAGGAGGACTACAAGGAGCACAGAGGGCCCAGCCCCTGCCTCAAGATAGGAGGCAGAGAGCCATGCAACAGGCAGACAGGATGGGGGGTGGATTGCTAGGAGCTGGGGCGGGGACAAGGGGAGATCTGAGCATGGAGGGGCCAATTCTCTTTGGAGGGACAAGTAGTGGGAGGGATCCTGCACCACTCTCTCTCCTACTCATTTAGCTATTCACTCAACTAACATTTACTGAGCCCCTGATGCACACCTGACCCCTGCGCCAGGGCCTAGAAGGCAGCTGTGAAGCAGCCAGACTGAGACTCTTCCTCATGAATCCCAGAGTCTGGGGAGGGAGGCCAGAGTGTATGCCCACTGGAGCAGTAGGAGCTCCAAAGGGGCCTCTCACTAGCATAAGGGTGGGTTGGTTAGGGAAGGCTTCCTGGAGGAAGTCTCATCCAAGATGAGTCCTGATGGATCTCTAGGTACCTTTACTCTCCTCTTTGGCGCCTTCTTCTTCACACTCCCACCCCAGTCTGGCACTGAGTCCTACCCATTCTATTTTAGAGATATTTCCTATTCTTATTTTCCTATTGCCCCATCCCTAGACCCTCCACATCTCTACCTGGGTGAGATTTCTAAAAGGCAGAAGTAGTCATTCCAGCCCCCCTGGGAAAACCCTGCAATGCCCCCCACCCTGATTGGGCTCTGCAGCCTGAACTCAGTACTCCTCGTATACCCCTCCCTCCTTGGGCCCTTGTCTCCAGCCTCCCAGGTCTCCATGTGGTGCCTATGCACAGTTGTCCACTCCTGGATCAATATTCCCTAAGAACACTGAGAGCCTGGAGGGCAGGGGCTGCAGCTAAATGTTCATTACATTCCCTCTGGCCCAGAACAGAAATGTGAGAGTGTTTATTGCTGGAATGATTGAGGATCATCCAGTGTGACAACATCTTTAATAAGGTAACATTGGAAGCTGCTTCACTGATTTTCCTAAGGTGACAAGTCTTTGAGAAACAGGGTCCAAGTAACCCCAAGAGATGCAGGAGGAAGCCAGGCTGCCTCCAGTGAAGATCCCTGCTGTGCCTCCTGTCTCCAGAACCCACAAGGCTTCTGGTACTTTGTCTGGGAGTGGCAAAGCTACAACCATTGAAATCCCATGGGGGTGCTCCTCTCCCACTTTCCAGAGAATCAATTTGGGGAAAGAAGAAAGAGAGAAAGCTAGAATTCACCAAGCCCTGCCCTGCCTCAACAGCCTAGCAGGTATCCTCATGCATGATGCAGATGCAATCACTATGTCTATTTTACAGATGAGGAAACTGAGACCCTGAATGGTCAAGTAACTTGCTCAAGGTTACATGGCCAAGAGCAGGCAGATCCAGGACTCCACTCAGGCTGCCTGACTCCCACTCTGCACCTTTTGCTCCATAACTCACCACACTACTGAGGACCAGGGGCAAGGGACAAGGAGGGGTGATATAAATACTTAGTATTTTTAAATGAATATATAATGAGTTTACTTGTGGGCAACCAAATACAAATTGCTGGGAGGCATTTGAGGGTTTGTAGTTGAGGTTTGGGAGAGAGGTCAGGGTTCAAGAAATTTACATGTTATATGCAGACAGATGAAAGCTGAAATAATGGGATTCAATGTCAGTGTTTACATGAAGTACAATATCAAGGGAATTGAGAGAGGGGCTAGCAGGCTGGGCACAGAGCCCAGTGTGGAGGTGGCAGCTGCCTGGTCATCCCCCCGAGGGCAGCTGGGAATGGCAGTCAATTCTAGCCATGTCGAGGGTGAGCTGACCGAGGGACAGTCTGAAAGGCATTGGAGGTATGGGTCAGGAGCACAGAGATGTGCAAACATGTGGAAGTCATTGGTTTGAGGGTAGCAGTTGATGTCAAGGAGGAGGAGGTGGGCAAAGAGGTGGAGCATGCAGATGGAAAGGAATGCTGATAACACCAACATTAAGGGGCAGAAGAGGAGGGAATGGTGAAGGAGACTGGGAAGGTATGGCAAGAGAGGTAGGAGATGGTGTCACAGTCATGACAGATGAATTGGGGAAAGAAGACAGGAGTGGCCCACTGGGTCAGTGGTCCTGAATGGTGATAATGAAAGGAGTGTATCCATTGCGTTGGACACCATGAGGCTCCCCGATGACCTCAGAGAGAACATAGGGAGGTTGAATTAGCAGCTTAGGAGAAGTCTCAACACCATGGAGGATTATAGTACAGAACTCTGAAATCAGACTGGGTTCAAATCCTAGCTCTTCCCCTTGGGAACCTTGGGGCAAGTTGCTTGGGCTGTCTGTGCTCCCATTCACTCATCTATAAAGTAGGCAGGGATAAATATAGTGCCCATATCCTGGGGTTTATGTGGAGGGTTAATGCATGCAAAATCATGAGAATGGAGTCTGACCCTAAATCAATAGTAGCTATTAGTAATGATATTTTGAGAATTGGCTAGTCCTGCAATATCAGCTTTTAAGTTCCTTGGAGACAGTTGGCATCTGAGTATGAGATAAATGCCTTCATCTGAGTGTGGTTGGATGGTTAACTTATGTTTCTTTCCTCCATAGGTCTTCCCTGGGCTCCAAATACAAGGAGGACCCCAGCCCTAGAGAGGCCAAGGAAGACTTGGCTGGTGAGGAGGCCTGCAAGGGCCCCAATCTAGACCTAAGGTAACTCAGTGCAGGGACATAGAGCCCATGTGGCCTATGGTGTAAGGTCCATGGATAGAGCTGGGACCAGGACTGTCCAGTTCCCCCACTGTGTCCCCAGTGCCTGGGGCAGTGCAAGTCCTCAGTGAATATCTTTTGAAAGAATAAATGAAGGAATGTATGAGGTTTGGAGAGGGGCAGGCCCCTGCCAAGATCCCTCAGAAAGCCAGTTGCAGAGGAGGACAAAACTCCAGGCCAGACCACCCCCACCCAGCCCTTGGCCCAAGTTCACTGTGCCTTTGCCCCCACTGAAAGCAGTCCTGCTGATGGCCAGGGCAAGCAAGCCTGCCAAGTCAGAAGTTTAGGGAAGTCAATGACCAAAGGATGCATTGACCTCAACAGAGCATCTAGCATAGACTTCCAGGATGAACTGTGGATAAAGGGAGACATGGCAGGTGCTGGCAAGGATGGGAGGCAGAGCCAGTGGTGGATGATGAGTCCAGAAGGGATGGTTGTGCCCAGCCATCCTATGACTATCTCATTGAGCTGTCCTTCATGCTAGACCAAGGAAGCCTGGGTGTGGTGAGCAACGGCTGAGAGTTGAGTGTTTCTTCAATGGGAAGTTGGTAACCAGTAATGGATAAGAGCCCACAGCCTTGCCTGTCTGCCTCCATTTTATCAGTGTGGGGTTCTGGACCCCCAATGGGGACTCAGTCATGAAATGAGGGAAGGGGACCTGGGATGTCTGGGGGAGCTTGTTTCTGCCTTGGGCTCTATTATTATCAGTGGCCCCAAGTGCTTTGCCCTTTGTTTTTTTGACCATTGGCTTCCCCACGTTGTGCCAGCTTCCTCCCAAGTTGCCATTTTGCTCTGTTTTTTGGCTCCACTCTTGCTCCCATTCCATCAGGTTTGGAAGAAAAGCAGAAATACTTGCTGATGTCCAGTTGGCTCTAGTTGGAGCAGCGCAGGGTGGCAACTGGGAGCCTGGCCTTCTAGTCCTTGAGGCCGGCTCTCAGGACATCTTAGTTATATTAGATCAAAACCTAATCAGAGTCAGCAAATGTTTCTCTTCCCATAACAGGTCAAGTGCACAGTCAAGTGATGGCAATGTGGGATCCAGAGCCATGGGCTTCCCACCTGAAGGCTTGATTGAAGCAGACATTGACTCTGGGAGAGGAGGGTAAGCTGCCTGGAGGAGGCAGATGACCCCAGGTTACTGATTCTCTCATGTCCCTGGTGACAGGCCAGGGTCAAGCTGACAAAACTGCCTGGGTTACGGGGGACTGAACACTGGTCATTTCCCATAGTCCTGTCTACAGCTTGCTTCTCCAGTTGCTCCCACCACATCCTTTGTCCCTGTGCTTTCCACTTATCAGAATTGCCTATGCTTGAATATTGCTCCTTCTCCTGCCCTCTGTCACTTGCTCTCAAGATCCTCCAGAGCCGGCGCAAGGGTCCACTTGCAGCTGGAGGTTCAGCCCTGCCTGGGCAGGCACCAGGAAGTAGAATGAATATGTACGGAATGAGTGAAGGGACAAATGAATGACCAAATGATGGGTTAATCAGTGCCTTCTCTCTTCTTGGCTGAGCTCCGAGGATAAGCTAGAAGGAGGTCCTTCATCTCTGCTTTCCTCTTTTCCTTCCACAAATCCTTAAGCTCCTTTTCCTGTCCTGCCCACCTCCTCTGGACAGCTATGCTCTGTGGTTCAGTGAGAGGAAAAGCAGTGGCCCCACTGAGAAGATAAACATGTCTGGCTGGGCTCTAAGTTCCTGGATCTGGGTGGAGTCAGGGTCCACTTTCTCAGGTGATTCAGGGAGTGGTTCCCAAGGTCTCACCTGTCCCTAAGTGGCTGAAAACCAAGCATGAGTCATCCTCGGGGACAAAGTATAGGTATGCTGATGTTGGCACAGATAGTTCAGCTCCAAGTTGTGCTAGTGCCCTTATGGTTCAGAGCAGACGGACAAAGCCAGTGTCTGCAGAGAGCCACAAGGGCATGCTGCCAGCCGGCACACCTGCCCTACCACTCTGCTTCAGCAGGTGCAAAGAAAGGCCACTGGGTTGGGGCCTTGGCTCTTTGAGCTGCCACTAGTGGAAACCACTGTCTGAAAGGCCAGCACTTGCAGCCTGCCTCACTGTGTCCTGGCCAGCACAGTTGTGCAGATTAACTGTTGCTGTTGTAGACCTCTGGTCCAGTGTGATTGGGTAAAGTTCTTGACTGCTTTATCTTTGAATATTCATCCAGATAATTCTTGCTAACACACCCTCCTAAAACAAAGTCTTTGCTTTCTGCTTTCAGTTTCTTTAAAATTAAGCCAAACATCAAATTAACTTGTAAAACAGTCTAAAGACTTAACCTAGTTTTTTACATCGTCTTAACTGTACATATTTTGGCAATGATTTTTAAGAAACTTACCTTTATTATATTTCCAAGGAAAATGTTTCTTTTTTTAAGATTTTATTTTTAACTAATCTCTCCACCCAACGTGGGGCTTGACTTTATAACCTCGGGATCAAGAGTTGCACGTTCTACCGACTGAGCCAGCCAGGTGCCCCATAAAATGTTTCTTATGCGAAAAGCAACCACTCCTTTTCCATTCACTTTTATGAGTTTAATAATTGAATTTAGTAATTATGGTTGCAAGTACAACTGGGATAAATGGATGTGGGAACAAACATGAGGAATCTTAGTGAGTGTGTTACTCAAGTGCAGGCTTGCATGGGCAATGAGGTGCTCTGTGAGCTGTGACTGCTCAGCTTGCTGTGAACATCAACCTGCCTGATTTACAGAGACAAAGAATGCAACCTACCCCTGGAAATACTGGGTAAGACAGCACCCAGTCACTCAATCTGTATCAAGTTGATGGATACAGATAGACTACAAAGGGATGCTGCTTCTATAAATGTCCACAGGCCCCAGTAATAAAAACAGGAACAATTTAGCACATGTTAGGGCCCAGGCATTATTCTAAGTACTTAGCATCTATTATCCCATTTACTCTCCTCAGAAAACTTATGAGGCAGACACAATTATCATCCCCATTTCAGGTGATGTGCCCAAGGTCACACACCTGAGAGGTAGCAAAGTACTGATTTGAATCCAGGCAATGTGCCTGCAGGGAGCCTACACTTAACCACAAGGACACGGTGGCCCAGTGTCAGGCAGCTGTGTGATCTAAGTGAGTACTGTGCCCTGAGCATCTGTTCGAGCAGTCCTTCAGTTCTCATCATCTGTTGGGGATAGAATCCATCCCTTTGGGAGGAAGTACACATATAGACACAAAGTCCTGAACCCAGACCAGGCTTAGACTCCTTCCACAGAGTGTGCCCAGCTGTTGGCTTCCCTCTTCTCCTGGATGATCAAGATGTGTGTGGTGAAAACTCTCAGCCTTGAAAGCCCAGCATGTATTCACAAGGACCCAAGCTGAGGTGGCAGAAGGGATGGCATTAGGAAGCAGAGCCTGGGAATAGACCCTCCTGTAGGGACTGCAGCCCAATCCAGCAAGCAGGAGTCAGAGGAAGGAATCCCAGGGACAGCCAACTGGCACTAGAATGCTCAGTACCAGGGAGCACATGGAGGTGGCTGAGGAGGGCACATGGCTCTAGAGTGCTAAGGTGCAATGGGAAGGGGTTGTGCATTCCCAAGCTGCAGGCTTCTGCCCTATTCCATCTACCAGTCCACCAGTAGGAGTGTCCAGTTTGCTGTGGGTGTGCAGAGCATTTAGTAAAGAACAATCTTCCTGGACTCCCACACAGCCCTAAGAGGTGTATAGGTCAGGCAAGGATACTGGAGCCCCAAACCAGGAGACTTCCCCAGGGACCCCTGAGCTGATCAGGGGCAGTGCTTGATCTTGAACTCAGGTGCCCAGTTCACAGCCGGGACTCACAAGCCGTTATCACACACAGTGGCATCTATGCCACACTAACAGCAGGACTGAGATGCCATCCTTTACTGGCAGATATAGGTTCCCCTTTCTGGTGAGAAGGCAGCTGGCAAGGGCCCTGAGTCTCCTTTGCTCTAAGGCCTCAGCAGGCCTGTGTGCTTCCTCCCTCAGCTCCAGCTCCACTTTGGCCTCTGCTGGACCAGCTGACCAGAAGAGTGACAGTCCAGCAGACCTGGAGGACAAGGATGCACACTCGAAGGGGTAAGGCATCAGGGAATAGTGCTGAGCTTCTGAGGTGGAGAGATTCAGGTCAGGTATGCACTGGCCTTTGGGCTTGGAAGGTGAGGCCAGCAAGGCCTGTGAGCTGGTCTGAAGCATGTGGCAAGAGGTGAAACTGCAGCTAGAACCCTCTGGCTTCTGGCTCTGAGGCCAGAAAGTCTTCCCCTACACTTTGCTTCCTCCAGCCAGGAATTCTTCCAAAATCAGGAAATCACCCAGTCTTTTTTTTTTTTTAGTGTTTATTTATTTTTGAGAGGGAGAGAGTGCAAGCAGGGAAGGGGCAGAGAGAGAGGGAGTGAGATAATCCCAAGCAGGCTCTGCACTGTCAGCACAGAGCCCGGATGTGGGGCTTGATCCCACAAACCATGAGATCATGACTTGAGCCGAAATCAATGCTTAGCCAACTGAGCAACCCAGGTGCCCCAGGTACCCACACTTTCCATCAGCAATCACTTGAATGGCACCTGCCCTGTGCTGGAGGCTGGAGCACACAGATATGGCTGATGGGAGGTAAAGCCCAGCCCATATTGGAACAATACATTATGCTGGAGCAGGGGAATGGGGCACTCAGGACAAATTCATGGGGGAGGTGGCTTTTGAGCCTAATCTTGAAAGGTGAATAGGAGCCCTTCAAGCAAAGGGAAGAGGATATGCAAAAGACTCCAAACAACCTGGTATTTCCTGAGCACTGTATGCAGTTGAGTGTGGCTAGTACTGAGGGTCCTTGTGGAGGAGTGGTAGAATAGAAGGCCTATTGAGGTATGAAAGGGCTGGTTCTTTAATACTGGATATTGTTAATGACCACAATAGCTACTTAACTTTGGGTCACCTACTGTGTGCACTCCACTCTACTCACTGTGTCTCATACAGTGCTCCCCACAATCCTGTGAGGTTTGCACCCAGTAGGAATGAAGAACAAAGGTGTGAAACCTAAGTCTCTGTGCCTTCTGGGAAGAACAGTGCTCTGAAAGAAATACCCAGAGGGCTAAGATAGAGTGGTGGCAGTGAGGAGGGCTAATACATGGGGCAACTCAGCCAAGCTCTCATAAGGAGAAGGAACCAATTTTAGAAAAGAGAAAAGAGCTGCAGACCTAAAAACACTGCTGTGGGAACACACCAGCATGTTCCAAAGCACAGAGTGGCTAGAGCCTAACCAGTGACAGGGATGATAGATGGAGTAAGGCTTTGGTAAGCTATGAGGTATGAGGCCCTATTTTGTGACTTTTTGGTTTCAGACTGCACTGACAGTTAACAGAGTGAAAACAGTAACTGACACCTATAGTGTGCTCTGCTGGATGCTTTACAATCTTTCAAGCAACTCTGTGAAATGAATAAGATGGGGAAACTGGGGCACAGAAAGGTTAAGTGACTTGCTCAAGGGCTTACAAGTGGTAAAACTGAGTCCCAACACAAGAGCCTCTAAAAAAAAAAAAAAAAACCTTCAGGAAAAACTTTAAAAAGCTAGTTTATGAAGTCTGTTGTTTGGAACCTATTCTTAAGATCCAGAACCAGTAACTCTCAGCTGGTTAAGGTGTAAAGCACTCTGCCTGCATGATCTCATCTAATATTCCCTGAACTGGGACAGGATCTAGCTTCTTATGCAATAGGGCAGTGGAGAAAACTCAGGCCGCACTTGAGAATCAACAGGAAAATATTTTAAAAACAAAAAAGCTTCCTGAGCCCTATGCAGAGACTTAGATTTAATTGTTGTGAGGTGGCTTACACCATCATTGTCTTTTTTAAAACTCCCAGTTTATTTTCATGCGCAGTCTAGCTTGAAAATCTTTGTTCTAGGGTAGTGGCTCTGAACCAGGGGCAGCTTCCCCACCTCCTGAACCCCTAGGGATCACTTGGCAATGGCTGGAGACACTATTGTCACAATGGGGAGGAGGTTGCTATTGGCAAATAATGGGTGGAGACCAAGGATGCTACTCAATGACCTACAATACACAGACCAGCATCCACCATAGAGTAATCCAGTTAAAATGTCAATAATGACGAAGTTGACAAGCCTTGCTCTAGAGCCTTCACGATGTCTGTGGAAACCCACCAGATGCTGGATTGGAAAGAAAAATGGTTGAGATCCCAGCACTCCTCCAGGAGTCTGAGCAGCCGGGACACAAGTCCGGTTTCGCTCGTGCGCTCCTGATTGGCTCGTCCCTGTGTCCGTGCTCCTAGTGGGGCGCGACACCGTCTTCTGTGTGCCTGCGCGCTGGAGCGAGAGCGCTGAAGCTAGTGTGCGCCTGCGCGCACCGCCATTTCCTTGCAACCGGAAGCTTGAGTCGCAGCGCCCATCGGGAAATGCGACATTTCACCGAGGGAAATGGCTGCCCTGGGGGAGAACGGCCTCAGTGTAGCTTTTCTTGCTGCCATGCTGGTTCCGGCCGCTAGATGGTGCGCGAGGATCACAAATGGGCTAGGCCTACCGTCTGGGAGGCTCCCTGGGCCCTCGCTGCCCTTGCCCTGCTGGCCCAGTGGGCTCTGGTGGTGCCACCGACCTTGGGGTTGAAGCAGCCCCTCTGACCACGTGTGGAGGGACCATCGCCACAGTCCAGGCGGAGGCGAGAAAGAGAGAGCGAGCTGGGTGCCCGTAAGGAGCTGAACGGGGCTCCTGTGGTCCCCGCCTGTTTGGCAGGGTGCCCCGGCCTCTCGGTCGTTTCTGGCCACTGGCCACTGATCTCCAGAGCTGCCCAGGGGCAGGGGCTGTGGACATACTGGGAGGGCAGCGGATCCTCCACCCATGAGGGACCTCCTGGGCAGATCTGCCTGGGCAGGGCTCTGGGGTTCTGTGGAAAGGCAGCTTAATTCCCAAGAGTTGGGCGAGGAAGGGTGATGGGGGCAGGGGGCAAGGCTATCCTGCGGAGTAGTCAAACTGTTCCAAAGTTGATGAACTCTTCTCTAGTCTAACTTGGTCTTGCTTCATCACATGTACAGGAAGAATTGGTATAGTATGGTAATCAGGAGCATGTATTCCTGTGCATGGTCTTATGCTTAAGCTCTGTCACTCGCTATTTGACCTTGGGTATCATTTTAATCTCTTCTAACCAAGTCCAAGCTCATTTTGCTCACTGCAAGACAAGCCAGTAAGTGGAAAGGCAAGACACTGGGGTAAGGAAAGCGACTTTATCCAGACAGCCAGCAAACCAAGGAGATGGTGGACTGTTGTCCTAAGGAGCTATCTCCCCTTGGCATGAAATTTGAGCTTTATAAAAGAAGCAAAAGAAACTTAGCAAAAGGAGGAATCAGGAGGGAGTGGAGTTAAAAGATGACTGACATCTGTAGACATCCCAGGAAGGTTGTGTAATTTGTCTGTCCTTGGTCAGTTTATCTTTGTTTACAGGAATTTGGTCATGTTGTTCCTGTAAATCTTAAACATAGCATAGTCATTTCTGTGCATACTTCCTTATCCCCTTGGGTGAAGTAAGTTTTGGGTAAAGAGTGGTTTTTGCAAATCTTAGCTGTAGCATGCCTACATGCAGGGCTAAACAGAAGTTTCTAAGCTATAGGTCACAGTAGCAAGAGAAATAGAAGCAATATAGAGTCAGACATGCTAAGTTTCTTCCTCTTACACTCTGTGTTTGTATTTCCTTACGGTAGAATAGTAGTAATAATAGTTCCTATCACACAGTGTTGTTCTGAGGGTCAAGTGAGTTTGTCAAAAGCATGTAGAACATTTCCTGGCACAAAGTACTATGTCAAACTCTCCTTTTATAAAAGACTTCAAGCTAAATAAAGCAGCCCCAGAGGAATGCCTCCTTCCACCTCAAAAAAACACTGGGAAAACTGGCCTCTGCTTCCTTTTACCAGCTTATTGGCCTGATTTCATTTAATAAGACAGAGTAGTTCATTTCTTCCCCAGCAAACTTTTGTTATTAGACTTTACATCTAAAACATAGGCTGTTTTCCTCTTTGTTATGTTGCAAGTCTCAGATTTTCAGGTTTATGTTCTTTCTGCATGAGAAGCATGTGAACTTTAAGCACATGTATTCACTGTGAAGAACCATTGACAACCAGCAGAGGAGTCTTTTGGGGGTAGTTTAAGAATGGAAGGTATTGTTATCTTCCATGTGGAGAGTCTGATTGTGTCAGGAATTGGCAGTAGCTGTGTTAGGCTACTGGATCTTTGATCTAGTTACAGGCGTATCTCTAAGCACGTGACTTCCAGGCAGTTCATTAGGGGCATGGGAGACCTCTGGGATATTACATTGCTCAGCAAGACTGCCTGTGACTGTTTTAGTAAGATTTACTTTTTATAGGTCAGGTGGATTACAATTCCTATAATCATAGTGGCTTTGCTCTGAGGCCTAGGGCAAAGGAACCTTATTCACCCACTTGCCACTGTGTTGCAGTAGACCCCAGAATTACTCTTTGCAGAAATCTTGACTTGATTCACAAACTTCATAAGGACAATCTCTGTTACTGTAATTCTATAACAGATAGGAGATGGGACAGCACTCTGATTAAGTCCATGGCAAAGCTAGCTCCAGGCTTACAGAGGCAGGAAACAAGCTCTTTGGGCTTCCAGGTTTGTTTTTGGCTCAAGCATGTATGTCACAGATAAGGGTGGAGTGGGTGTGTCAGGGTATCTTGCTGACTAAGGGACTGGCATTATCTGAGCAGACCACTTTTGGTATCTGGCTGGGCTGCAGCAGACTATTAGGGTAGAAGCAGCACAGGGAGACACAACACCCACTTGCCTGCAGATATGCCTGGGCAGCTGGAAGTGGTAATAAGTTTATTGTCTCTGCTGGGATATTTTTGTTCCTCTCACCTGAGGCTGAAGAGTTGCATTGCTTTCAGGGCATACTTTGCAAAAAGTATGGTCACTGCTCCACTTGAAGCATGAAGGCAGGGAGCATACCTACTATGGGATTAACTTCTATGAATAAAAGATCCTAGGGCTGGAGGTAGCTGGTAGTGTGATCTTCTTGTTCCAGGGGAGCCTCACCAGTGATTGGAGGCAGGCTGCTGATGTTGGGAGAGTTGAGTTTAGCCTGACTCTGTGTCCCTGGCCTAGTGGTCATATAACATCTTTGAGGCCTCCAGGCAGCAGCACCATCACACTAGAGGTTAAGGAGGAAGCACCAGGAGAAAGAATGAGACCATTGGAAGCACCTCAGATGGGGATGGAAGGGTGTGCAAGTGTAGGCATGATGTGATTCCAGGGAGGAAGAAAGATCTCCCTTGATGCCTAGACAGCTGAGAATCCGCTTCCTCATTGCTAGATTGAGGGTATGGCAAAATCACCAGAGGCTCATGCTTTCTCTGGTACAAGTGGGGACTGCCTTTGGGCTCCTCTCTTCCCTACCCTCTGGGAGAGGAGCCTGTTATGGCCACAGGAGGTGACATCAGCATGCAGTGGGTGAAGAAGAACTGGTCCCAAAGTCTCATTCCATAAAGGTGTTCACTCTTCCTCAGCACCTTGGCTGATTCTGAAGACAAGAATGTGGCTGCCACGGTGGGAGAGACCTGGCAGGAAAGGCCTGCAGTCCTGAGAGGTGGCCATGGGGACCCAGCTGCACCCTCCCAGCAGTCTGCAGCCCCCAGGACCCCAGAGCAGCAGAGCATCCCCAGAAGACCAGAGCAGCTTGTGGAACTGAACAGCCAGGCCAGCAGGTAAGTATTAAACTGTGCTGGGTCCCTGCCTACCTGAGCTGGAGAGTTGTCAGGGGCCATGACCCAAGTGGGACCCACTCTTACCCCATGTTCATGCCAGTGCCTGGCACATCACACACCAAGGTGTTCAAACTCCTGCTCCATGAGTGGGATTGGGATAGTGACTCCCTGGGTGCAAAGCAGTGTTTAGGGGCTTCCTACAGCACAAGTAGTTGGGATAGGGCTGGGATAGGAGCTGGTGTATGTATGCAGAGGTAAGAAGCCCTGGCTAATTTCTGACATGTGGACCAGGAAGGAGGTCTCCCAAGATGGGGGTCATAAGTAGGAAGAGGACTATTTGTGTGTGTAAAATGGCACTGTGTGTGTGTGTGTGTGTGTGTGTGAGAGAGAGAGAGAGAGAGAGAGAGAGAGAGAGGGAACATTCTTCAGACAACCTCATCCACTCTGCAGCCCCTAGTATAATCTTTACTCAACTCCAGACCTACTGGACATTATTGTCCAGATTCCCTGTAGGCACTTTACATTCAGCATAACTCAAATGACCTTATCATATCTCTGCACAGCACCTCTCCCCAACTTCCTTGCTATATCTCATCTCATTCTTTCCACAGCTTGCGACCATCACCATCCACTCGGTTGACCAATTCTGGAATCTTGGAAAAGCCTTGGCTACCACTTTCCTTCAACTTTACATTTTATAAGGCAATAAGACTTGTGGCCTTATCATTTCTCTCTTGACTGAGCAAATAGTTTCCTAACTGGTCTCCTGCATCATCTTACTTTATAATGCCTGGCCTGATTCTCCACATGGCAGCTGGAGTGAATCTTCCTACAAGTCATGTCTGATCTGTTCATGATTAATATAGCATTAATGTTATTAATGCCAGTTTTGTTGTTGTTTAATGGATGTGGAGTTTCCCTGGTCTCTTGTTTATACTGCTGGCCTCCCTTCCTCCTCTTTTTCTCTTGGGCAGGAAAGGCTAATTGGTTGCCACATTGGGAACAGAAACTGCATGGATCCAACTTGGCCACCAATCCTCCTGGTCTTTGGAAGAAAATGGCTTCATATGTACAGCCAAGAAGGTTCCCCCTGGATTCTTTGCTTTTGTCTACAAGCCCCTGGGGTCAGTTGTCCAGCCAGGCTCTTGGCTGGGTGAGTAAGGCCCTGTGGTTCAAGGATGTAAGGGGTGCCCTCCTTTTTGGCTCTATGTGTAAAGCCATCAGCTTCATCAGTGGACCTTTATCTCCATTTTCTGTTCTTTTGTCTAAAAAGAGGTGTTAATTATTGGCCCCCTAAAACTCTGAGTCCATACAATGAAAAAAGATAAAAATAAGAGCTACAAAGGCAGATTGGGTCAGAATTCTGGCAAATAATATTGAAAGGTCTTGTAGCAGAAGAGGATCTGAAAGGGGATACTGAGAAAGAAAGTTTTGGATAAATGGAAGAACTTGGAAAGAGTACTGTCATGGAAACCAAGCTAGGCTGAGCTAACTTTCCAGTATGCTGTGGACCTTTAAATAAGACCACAGGATTTGGTAGAATGGAGTTTATGGCTGCCTTAAATGGAGGGCAGGTCAGGGAGGCAGAAAGGTTTGGTTGACTTATAGCGGATTGAGGAAGAATTTGGAGGTGAGGTGGTGCAGTTGGTGGAGGTATACAACTCTTTCTAAAATGTTGGCCAGCAAGTGATGGAAATTTGATGGGTGATTAGATAAATACAGCTACAGGATGATAGGAAGTGCTTTCTAGAGTGCATGCCTATGTTCCCAGGGAAGGAAGTACACTGTTGGTAAAGACAGTTTGATATTTGAATAAAGAATGAGCAAATCCAAAGGTTAATGGTCACTGAATTTATGG
Organism: Acinonyx jubatus; assembly: GCF_027475565.1. Taxonomy (NCBI): domain Eukaryota; kingdom Metazoa; phylum Chordata; class Mammalia; order Carnivora; family Felidae; genus Acinonyx; species Acinonyx jubatus. The sequence goes on from NC_069389.1 coordinate 122,022,931, forward strand.
TGGGCTTAGGGTGGGGTTCTAGAGTCTTGGGAAAGAAGTAGAGGGCTCTGTTTTTGAAACAGGAGGGAAGGATGAGTGCAAATGTAGGTTGGAGGGCAGGGGAAGGAATACACAGAGTAATGTGGGCTCCTTGATTTTTTCTGTGAGTTAATGAGCCACACATTGTAAAATTAAACAATATTTTACTTAATGACTAGCCCATGCCAAGCCATGTCCTAAGCACTGGAGATACTGACCTCAAGGAGGTGTGGATAGGTTATAATGGCAGCATAGTAGGAGTATGTGACTTGGCTGGCTGCATGGAATCAGAGAAGGCTTCACAGAGGTGACAGTTCATGTTCCTCTTGAAGCACTTTGTAAGGAGGTGAAGGAGGGGCCCAGGAGTAAGGGTAATCTGTGCTGAAGGGTAGATGTCAGTGTGGCATGCTTCGCAGCACCCTGTGGTTTTATATGACTGTGGTTTATGATGAGAAAGCCGTTGAAAAGTTGACGTTGGGCAGACAAGAGTTAACCTAGCAGGCCTGAGGCTACTCTCTTTAGAAAGGGCTGCTTGTGGGGTGCCTGGTTGGCTCAGTCAGTTGAGCGTCCGACATCGGCTCAGGTCATGATCTCGCGGTCTGTGAGTTCAAGCCCCGTGTCGGGCTCTGTGCTGACAGCTCAGAGCCTGGAGTCTGCTTTGGATTCTGTGTGTGTCTCTCTCTCTGCCCCTCCCCCGCCCATGCTCGGTCTCTCTCTGTCAAAAATAAATACACATTAAAAAAATAAAAAAAAAAAAAAAGAAAGGGCTGCTTGCAAGATGTGCCCTTGGCCGGCCTCCAGGAACTTGAAGAGGTAAACAGTTCTCTACACTGATATGAAAATTTCCCTAAATGATGAGAGTTAAGGGTGACCACCTGGATCACTTGTACAAACAACGTGCTTTATGCTGAGTGTCTGCTTGCCTCCTGGGAGTTGGGAGTTTTGGTTCGTGCCAGGAAGAAAGTTCCTATGTGACCAGTCTCCAGTAATAATCTTGGGTCGTGAATGAAAATATCACCTTTTTCTTTCACTGATTTTGCTTGGTATCCTTCTATGGTCATAAATCTTAGCCTTGAGGATGACTATATGCTGAGTCTTGGGAGTGCTCCTAGTGAATCATGGACCCTGGTGGTGGTCTTAGGGTCACCAACACACCATATCAATCTAATAAAGGACAAAAGCCGCATGATCACAGACACAAATGCGCAGAGTCTGATCTTTATGCCTTAACAAGGGCTTGGACTTTCTCCAGAGGACAAAGAAGAGTTAGGAAAGTTTTTTTTTAATTGTTGTAAAATTCACAAAACATAAAAATTACCATCTTAACCATTTTAAAGTATAAAGGCAGTGGCATTAAGTACATCCATGTTGTTATGCAACCAATTTCCAGAACTCTTTCTGTCTTGCAAAACTAAAACCCTTTCTCTATGAAACAACTCCCATCCCCTTCTCCCCAGCCCCTGGCACCCATCATTCTACTTTCTGTTTTTATAAACTTGACTACTCTAGGTTTCTCATAGAAGTGGAATCATGCAGTATTTGTCCTTTTGTAACTAGCATCTTTCATTTAGCATAATGTCTTCAAGGTTCATCCATGTTGTAGCATATGTCAGTATTTCCTTCCTTTTTAAGGCTGAATAATATTCCATAATATAGACATACTGCATTTTGTTTATGCATTCAAGTGTCAAGAGATACTTGAGCTGCTTCCTCCTTTTGGCAAATTTGAATAATACTGTAATAAACATGGGTGTAGAAGTATTTCTTTGAGATCCTGCTTTCAGTACTTTTGGGTATATACCCAGAAGTGGAATTGCTGGATCATATAGTAATTTTATGTTTAAATTTTTTGAGGAACTGCCATACTATTTTCCACGGTGGCTGTTTTCTACCATTTTACATTCCCACAAACAGAGCCAGAAAAGTTTTTTTTTTAAATTTCTTTAAAGTTTCTTTATTTCTGAGAGAGAGAGAGTGAGAGAGAGAGAGAGAGAGAGAGAGAGAGAATGAGTGGGGGAGGAGCAGAGAGAGGGAGACACAGAATCCAAAGCAGGCTCCAGGCTCTGAGCTGTCAGCACACAGCCTGATGTGGGGCTTGAACTCCCAAACCACGAGATCATGACCTGAGCCGAAGTCAGACACTTAACTGACTGAGTCACCCAGGCACCCCCAGAGCCAGAAAAGTTTTAAGCAGGGAAGTGAAATGGTCAGAGTTGTGCTTTAGCCTTATTTCTATGGTGGCAGTGTGAAGAATGAACTGGACGTGGGAAGAGTGGAGGCAGGGAGATGAGCTACAAAGAGGTTCCAGTCCACTAAGTAAGAGATGATGGGGCCCCAGCTAGGGTGGTAGCTGTGGATATGGAAATAGAACTCTTAAGTAAGTAAAATGGACCCAGAATTGGGCAGCTGATAAGACTTGGGGGAGCAGTAAGGGAAAGAGAAGTGTTAAGTCAGAAAGTCATCTTTGTGGCTCAAGTGGAAGAGTGGAGTGTGTGACCCCTTCTGGCCCAGGTTGTGGGCAGAGTATCTCCAAGCTATTTTCTAACTGCCTGGAGCCAATTGAGCAAATGCCCAGTCCATGGAGACACCAAGACAAAGCGGCACACTCAAACAGATTGGCAGACAAGGGCATCTGAGGCAAGGCTCTGACTTTCAGACAGAGGCTCTGCCTGGGCCAGCCTGGATGAATTGCCCTGGCAATACTGTTCTGTTTCTAAGGTGGGCAGCAACACCTTGCAACTGTCCTTCCTTTCTTCCTCCTAGTAGTCCAAATCCCCAAGCATGCTGGGTGTGGTTGTGGAAAAGTCTTCTTTCTAGAACTGTCTAGGTCTTTCATTTCTAGTCTTTGCGTCAGGTCACTGGCATGGCATCTCGGTAGACTAGGCTCATCAGCAAAGGTGACATTTGGAGTCTTTGGGCCAGAGGATTAAAGACCACTACTGCTAATAGTCCAAAGTAACAAGGAGACCCTTAGCCCCATTCTGGGTATGCACCAGGAGGAAAGCCAGTCAGTGCAAACCTCCTAATGGACAAGGCTTGACTAGCCTAGGATTCCAGGAAGTACAGAGGGAAGTAGAGTGAGACCCAGGAGAGGATCAGAGGATGATCGGTGCCAAGGATAAAACCTTAGGCCATGGGAGATTGAGTTCTTCCATCAGTTTAGCAAACTTTAATTTTTATAGTTCATTAGATCTGTTATCTCAGATGACCGACAATGATAAGAACAATGTAATTGGGGGAAGGAGAAGAACCTGTTGGATTTCTTAGATGACTTAACTGGTGAAATGGATTCCTCAGTCACTTGAAGGAGCCAGAATTCCCCACGTGGGTGTACTTGTTCTCACAAAGGTTTAGCAACAGTAGTGGCAATGACCCTTTTAAAAGGGAACGTTTCAAGCTAGTGAAAGACAGACATATGGTAGTAAGAACATATTTAAGTTACATTTTAAAAATAATTAAAATTATGACTGATAACATTGTGCTGTTGTTTTAATATTTGGCAAGGCAGCACCAAGACAGTGAGGGCACTGACAGATCGCTAGGAATTTTATATAATTTCTGAAATATTTGTATAATTAAAATTTTACCCCTTAAAATTTAACTTAAGAAAGGCTCAGCATTATTATTTTTGGATTTGACACTGCTTCCCATAAAATGTATACAATATTAAATAAATATGAATAGTTTTAGTACTGCTCTTGTTGCAAGGTAAAAGAACAAATAAATCCTTTGGGCCCTCGGGGAAATCTCAGTGTCAGTTTTAGGTGTAAAAGATATTTCAGATTTGATTTGGGGAAGTCAAAATGTCAAATGTTATCAGAAGGTTTGAGGATTTGATAACGATTATGAGATAGTGAGAAATACTTCTTGGTTATCTATTAAATCAAAGTGTGAGAAAAAATTAAAGTAAACATAGGAGATAAAATGATTGTAAACACTGTTAGAGCCTTTAAAATGTCTTTTTTAAATGTTTATTTATTTTTGAAGGAGAGAGAGAGAGACAGAGCGTGAGCTGGGGAGGGGCAGAGAGCAAGAGAGACACAGAATCCCAAAGCGGGCTCCAGGCTCTGAGCTGTCAGCACAGAGCCCGACATGGGGTTCGAACTCACGAACTGTGGGATCATGACCTGAGTAAAAGTCGGACACTTAACCAACTGAGCCACCCAGGTGCCCAAAGACTATTAGCTCCTTTAAAATTAAGGCCTTTTAAAAATAATTGACATGATAAAGTCAACATAAAGAATAGGATATTAGTTTGATAAGACATAAAAACTTTTCTTTTTAGATAGTGTTCACCTTAAAAATAAAAAGGCAGTTATTTTATCAGCAAAATGGGTTTATTCAGGAATAGCAGAGAATTGCAATTCAGGACACACAAGCTACAGCAAAAGCAAGTCCAAGAGCAAAGAAGAGGAACACTCTATTACAGAAAAAGGAGAAACATTGGGAGGGCTTGTTATAAACAAAAAGTCCATTGGAGTGAACTGGGACTTTGAAGTGTAGCGGCTTTTCCTTGGCTGAGTTGTTACAGTCTCTCATGAGCTGGGCTATTGCTGGGCAAGGAGAAAATCTTCCTCCTGCTGGAATAGTAAAATTTAGGCTTCTTCCTGTTAGTTTTGCAAGGGACACCAAGGAGTGGTAGGGCATGAGAGCTCCCACTTCTGGCCTCCTGACTCCATTTTAGTGAGGTTTTCCTTTATTCATTTTCACAATAGATTACTGGGGAAAAAAGAACTATCATTAACCTTTTATTAAGAGCACGCCAGTGAGCCAAGAAACTCTTACTATTTTAACAGAGAGAAAGCCAAATTTTAGTTTTTTATTGGTACAATACTTGATACCAGAGCTCTTTTTGAAAAGACTATAAATAATCTCGGGGCGCCTGGGTGGCTCAGTTGGTTAACCGTCCGACTTCTGCTCAGGTCATGATCTCGCGGTCCATGAGTTCAAGCCCCGCATCGGGCTCTGTGCTGACCGCTCAGAGCCTGGAGCCTCTTTCAGATTTTGTGACTCCCTCTCTCTCTGACCCTCCCCCGTTCATGCTCTGTCTCTCTCTGTCTCAAAAACAAGTAAACGTTAAGAAAAAATTAAAAAAAAAAAGAAAATACTATAAATAATCGCACTTAATTTTAGTAAATTTTGAACACGGCAAATAAAATTTCTTTTCTGTAAACATTTTATAATTTTAAATCTACTTACATTTCATCTTACAAAATTTTTGGAACCACTATTTTAATTTAGGACAAACTTATTCTTTTTCCTTAACAAAAACATATTTTCATACCTTGCATACAAAGTTGTTCTCCTTTGCCTTATTACTTTTAGTAGTCTCATTTATACATATTGATTATAATTTTAAACTGTTAGTAACTTTTATTTTACAGAGAAAAATAGATGTAGATCATTTTGAATTATCTGTCATATACCAGCATTTTGCAGTAGACTAGTAAAGCTTATGAATATATATCTTATAAAACTTTATAGTTATATACTTTTTTATAGTATAAGTTTTCAGTGTGCACAAATGAATGCATTTATTAACAAATGTATGTACAACCTCTCTGTACTATAAAAAATAAGAAGCAAGAAGTATATAAACTTAAACTTAGGCTTAGTAACTAATATTTCAGTATTTTATCTTACTTAGAAATGATCTAGGTACTTAGTAAATATCTGTTAATTTAATTTAGCATCAATCTAAGGTTTTAAATTTCCAAAAAGATCTTGGAAACTGTCTTTAAGCTGACATGTTATAAAACATAATTACTGCTGAAATAGAGTTTGTCAGAATAATGCCTCAGTTTGATTAAAAGCAAATTTATATTTTTATAGTCTATACATAGATTATATATATAAAATGTAAAATAATATATTTTATAATATAATACTATATTACATCTAGTAGATGTAATACTAGCTTACGTGGCTAGTTAAACCATTTAAGTTTATGAAGATTATACTCAAGTATAATAAAAATACGTGTGGGGCGCTTGGGTGGCTCAGTCGGTTAAACATCTGACTCCCACTCAGGTCACCATCTCGCAGTTCATGGTTTTGAGCCCTGCATCGGGCTGTGCTGACAGTTCAGAGCCTGGAGCCTGCTTCTGATTCTGTGTCTCCCTTTCTCTCTGCCCCATCTCCCATTCATGCACCTGCACTCTCTGAAAAAAATAAATATTAAAAAATTAAAATATGTGCTTCTATTATATGTAAGGTTGATAACTCACAAGACAGCTGTTTTCATTAAATTAGGAATATTAAACTAGTCTTGTTTGCCAAAGATTTAGCTAAGTTTTTGAACTAGAATTTTTAAAATATTTGGGTTTTTGTTTTCTTTTTTAAGTTTTTATTTAAAACCTAGTGAGTTAACATATGTGGCAAAATTGGTCTCAAGTGTAGAATTTAGTGATTCATCACTTACATATAACACACAATGATCGTCACAAGTGCCCTCCTTGATACTTGTCACCCTTTTAGCCCATCACCCACCCACAGTGCTCTATCAACCCACAGTTTGTTCTCTAAAATTAAGAATCTCTTATGGTTTTCTCCTCTCCCTTTTTATCTTCACCTATCTTCATCTCTTTTGTTTCTTAAATTCCACATATGAGTGAAATCATATGAAATTTGTCTTTCTCTGACAGACTTTTTTCATTTAGCATAATACAGTCTACCTTCATCAACGTTGTTGCTAATGGAAAAAATTCATTCTTTTCAATGGTTGAGTAATATAAATGCACACACACACAACATTTTCTTTATCCATTCATCAGTCAATGCACATATGGGTTCTTTCCATAGTTTGGCTATAGTTGATAATGCTGCTATAAACATCAGTGTTCATATGCCCCTTTGAATCAATATTTTTATATCCTTTGGATAAATACCAAATAGTGAAATTGCTGAATGGTAGGATAGTTCTATTTTTAACTTTTTGAGGGAATTCCATACTATTTTCATAGTGGCTGCACCAGTTTGCATTCCCACCAACTTTCTCCACATCCCCGCCAATATCTGTTGTTTCCAGTGTTGTTAATTTTAGCCATTTGTGTTAGTTTTTATAAGAATATTGTTTTTTTTTACAAAGTATTAGAAATTGTTTCTTTAATTTATGAAAGTTTTAGGAATGTTTAATTTTTGTAAGTGCTTATTTATCTCTAAGTTATTTGGAATAGAAGATAAGGGATTTTATAAATTAATTTGGTATACTCTCCAGAGATAAGAAAATATTATACATATATAACATACATATATACACAAACATATATACATAAACATATAGACAAACACAAGCAGAGATCTCATGGCTTTAATTCTAAATTTTCAGCCATGAGTAGGTATAAACACACACACAAATTCACTGGTTTTATGAGTTAGCTCTTGTCTTTGCCCCACTTTATTTTTTATGAGAATTGTGTTTCTGGTGGATGGGTAAGTTGAGGTTACCTGCTCCACATGAAGGCTAAAGGTTCCTACTACTATTTGTAGAGGAGGGTTTTAAGAATTTTTTTTGCCTTGATAGTAATCTTATGGAGACTGTATGTAAGCGAGGAGTGAGGGAGCAAGAGAAACAGCCCTTGGGTTGTCTCCAAGGCTCATCTACCTGGATAAAATATCCAGAGCATTTCAAATTAAGTTTTTCAGCTTCAGATGATTGCTTTCGGGGTCCCTGAGATTCTGGAGAGTCCCCAGTGGGGGCAGGGGCTAAAAGACCAGATATTGGTACTAGGCACAGATAATTTGGGATATTGGGAAGCAATAGTAGCTTCAGTGGAGAGTTGACAAGGAAAAATGAGTCAAGAAGTCACAAGAGTAAGTGTAGACAGCTCTTTCATAATGTTTGGCTGTTGTGGGGGAAGAAACTGAGGTTTTTCAAACTTTTGTTTGTATACTTATCTCTTATCTCAGACATTTAAGTGATGAGCTCTTGCTTCTGCTTCCATTCCACTTTCATCTCCCAGGGAGGGAGGCTGAAGTTCCATTCTGACTGCCATTTATGACCTGCAAAGGGACCCTCACCCCAGATTGTTCATTGTAAAAAGAGGATGAAAATACTATTACCTCGTAATAATAGCTAGGACTACTTAACAATAAAGGAGACACATACTCCTAGCTGTGAAAATAAGGCTGCCACAACAATACGTATGCACCTGCCTGTGTGTGCGCCAGGCTCCTACGCATTTCAGTGTGTGCGCACTGGGAGCACCACCATTTCCTGCAGCCAAGCGTTCTGACCGCGGTGCCTGCTGGGAAATGTGACCATCTATAAGGAAAATGGATGTACTGGGTACGGCTTATGCTGCAGTCTTGCCCATACCAGCCACCAGATGGCACTTGAGGATCACAAATGGGCCAAGGCACATATTTCTGGCCTGGCCCGGAGTCTTTGGGTATTGGTGACCAATTTTGGGGTCATTAGCCCCTTTGAAAACCCAATGAGCATTATGGTCTGTTTCCCTTTTTTCACCTTCACCCAGCCTGCCAGGGGAGCCTAGGGGAGATGCTCCTTCCCAGACAGCTGGGCACTGGCAGGACTGGCTGTGTTCATAAGTCGTCTGAACACTACTGCTTGGGGAAGAGACCAGATGGCTTGAGGCTTTTTAGACAGGACAGATGGACTGGGACAGGGAAGCCTTGCAAAAAAAAAAAAAAAAAAGATGCCAATGGAAGAAGGGGACAGGAATGCCACTGTTTCCAACTAGAAGAAGACTGTGTTTTAAAACCTCATTGAAGTCATCATGTGTTCTTGGAGACTGTCTTTGTCAGTAGGAAGGGAGCAGTAGTGCTGGGATACCCCCAAAAGGGAGATAGACTCTCCCTGGGGTGGGGGCCGTACTGGGCTCCTCTCTTCCCCACCCTCTGGGAGAGGAGCCCATTATGGCCACAATAGGTGACATCAGCATGCAGTGGGTGAAGAAGGACTGGTCCCAAAGACTCATTCCGTAAAGGTGTTCACTGTTCCTCAGCACCTTGGCTGATTCTGAAGACAAGAATGTGGCTGCCAAGGTGGGAGAGACCTGGCAGGAAAGGCCTGCAGTCCTGAGAGGTGGCCATGGGGACCCAGCTGCACCCTTCCAGCAGCCTGCAGCCCCCAGAACCCCAGAGCAACAGAGCAGCCCCAGAAGACCAGAGGAGCTTGTGGAACTGGGAAGCCACACCAGCAGGTAAGTGTTACACTGTGCTGGGCTCCTGCTATAGCCCAGGTTTCTTTTCATGAGCCACCATCCAGAACAAACCCTAACATGTTAGGCAATCCTCTCTGCAGATATAAGTGGCCAGGAAGCAGTGGAAAGGTGACCAGCAATGAGTGCCGAGGGGTAGGTCCTCATGGGCTTCAGTTTGAAGCCATAGCATCAAATCTTTTAGACCAATCATGGAACAGAGAAGGTGAACAGAGTACCATGTTTTCTGGCAGCCATCTGGAGCATGAAGATCTGGGTCAGGAGAGGGATGTGGAATGCCTTTGCCATTAATGGAGATGGAAGATCTCTGAGGAAGGTGTACCCTGGTGTGAACAGGAGCTCCTATCAGAGATAAAGGATGTTGGATGAAGTCTTCCACTGCCACCCCTACAAGGGTGGCCTTGCATGGCAACATTTGGGTGTTCTCTTTGCTCTCTGGAGATCTTTCCCCAAAGCAACCATGAGTTTGGAAGTAAGCAAGAGCCATGGGCCTAGAGACAATATATAAGTACCTTCTATGAACCAGTTGTAGGTATCACCCACATTGAGCAAGAAGGCCAGGCCCCTGAGCACTCACCCTTAGGGACTGCATGGTGTACCAATGAATAAACACTATAGCAACAATACCATAATGATAACCATTAGTGTCTGCTGTGAACTGAAAATGTGCAGGCACTGTTCTTGTGCCTTATGTGTACTTGTCTCATTCTCACACCAACCCTATAGGAGAGGTGCTATTATCTCAGATCTACAGAGCAGAGACTAAAGCAGAGGGAGGTTAAATAGCTTGCCAACAGTCATTTGGCCAGGCAGTGTTCTAACAGGGATCAGTACCCAGACAGTCAGAGTCCAGAGCCTGTGCTGCTAATGACTGTGCTCTATTTGTGCTTCTCCATTTGTTATAAGCCCAGAAAAGAAGGAAACTGGGTCCTCTGATGGAGAGAGGCTGGGACAAGGAGTGTTGTAGCTCAGATTGTTGGGGAAAGCTTTTCTGCTAAGAAGGATACAATTAAGTTGAGGCCTGAAGCACAAGGAGGAGCCAGACTGGAAAACAACCTGGAAAGACACAACATGGGCAGCATGTACAGAGACCATGATGGGAGAGGGAGCTGAGAAGAAGAGAATAAATGAAGGGTTCTGTGGATGGAGGGTAAGAAGTGAAGTGAGGAGGGGGAAAGGAGACCAGGTGGGCAGGGCCAGGGCTGGATCTTAGATTAGGAGGAGGAGACTATGGGAGGGAGGTGGGATGTTACCTGACCAAGAATAAGAGCCTTCCTGGTGGGGGTCTTCTATTGCTCACATTGCAGTCCTAGAAGGATCCCCACGGGATTTTTTTTTACCTTGCCCCTTCAGCTCTATTGTCCCTTCAATTATTGTGCTAAGTGTGGACCACAGAATGCCAGAGACTTGCTAGTTGTTCCTTCCTCATGCATTCAGTTTCTCCTCATACTCTGGCTCTGTATTTTATCCCCCATCTGTCTTTCCCATGGGGCCTCCCTTCCCAGTCAGTCCACCTCCTCTAGTTTCCATGGTTCATTCCTATATCATAGGGTGACATAAGAATAGGCATAGGATCACTGGGCACATAAAAGCAGGGTACTTTGCCCAAAGCAAGGTACTTCTCTGAGGTGACAGAACAAGTACTCCAGAAGGGTTTCTGAAAGGAGAAGGTGGTGTTATGTGCAAAGGTATTAGGGCAGTTAGTGTGGCTAGAGATTCGGGTGTGTGTGTGTGTGTGTGTGTGTGTGTGTGTGTGTGTATGAAATAGTTTGAGAAGATGAAGCTGGGGAGCTAGGCAGTACAAGATTATGATTGTTCTCGCTCCTGCCCACTGTTAAACTAGTTGAGGTCTTGAACACTGGATTCTGTAACAAGGGAGTGATACCCCAGAACCCGGGTCAGGTTGAGACGGCCACATCCAGAACTTGATCTGAGCAGCAACATGTTGGAGAGAAGCCAAATTCATCCCAAGACAATGTATGCCTATAGAGCTGTCCCAAGGCCACTGGAGAGTGGGTAGATGTAAAGGGGATGGCACAAGTTGTGGGGGGGGGGCAGTGGTGGTGCCCAACAGAATGCCTTCGATGGCAGCAAGCAGCTATGGCAGCTTTGGGTATGGGACTGGTGACCCAGGAGCAGGCAGAGTGAAAGCAAGTAAGGGCCTGGCCAGAGAAAAACCTTGCAAGCCAGCTAGGAGGTCAGATTCTAGGCCAAGGACTGTGTGTACAGTCAAATGGTGGAGATTCAGAAAAACCATCATATGTGTCAGTTTCTTGCCTCTGCTTGTGGCAAATGCCTTCCAGAATGAGGTACATCCAAGTCTCTTCTTTGGTGATGCCTAAATTCATTTGTCCCTCTCTCCCTTGGCCTTCTATTCTCCAGAGAGTTCTCTGGAGGATGGGGGATAGAGCTGATCCTAGGAAGGGGCTGTCCCATCCAGTGAGGAGGTGAGTTGAGTTGTTCTGTCGAGTCCCTGTCAGCCCAATGGCTCTGCTCAAATCAAGTGAGTCACAGGCCAAGGCCTTTGGCTGTACTGGGGAGTTCTGGGAGGATCTGTAAGATTAAGGTCTTGCCACTGACTCAGTGTTACCTGGGTCACTTAACCTGGATTTTCTTATCTATAAAGTAAGTGGTTCTACCCACTGATCTCAGGAGACTTGTATAACTTGTATAAGCTCCGTGATTTGTGTGGGTTGTTTTAAAAACATTGGCATATTTTTAAACTCCTTCAAGTGGCAGTCTCAGGAGTAGGCCCCCAAACCCTATTTGACCTTGGCAGATGTCAGCTCTCAGTGTCGACACACTCCCCCCTCCATTTACTTCCTTCAGGGTGAAAAACCCCTCGAGCTGTATGGTCACTGTTACCGTTACTCCTACTGAGCAGCCTCATGTTTACATCCCAGCCTCCCCAAGTGAATTGGACTCCATTTCAACCAGGTAATAAGAGACAACCTGGGAGGTGTTCTCTGGGCTATATCCCTCCAAGAGCTAAACAACTTGGTTTTTGCCCCATGTCACTTCCCTAATATTAGCTCTAGTGCCACCCCCAATTCCCAGAATCCCATTGGTTAAGGGACCACATAGTGTAGTCCAGATCTCCCCAATTTAAAGTCCTGTTTGTAAGCCTGGACAGAGTCTCATTGTATCCCCTTCCCCCTATCCCAATGTCAATTCCTGGTGCTCTGCCATCTGTAGGACCTTGCTAATAATATCTCTTGAGAAACATGTGGTAAGGCCAGAGAAAGCCCACTGAGGCCAGGGCCTATGTCTGTCTCTCTCACATTATTTACTGCTTCACCTACACTCCTGGCCTCACCTGCAGTATTAGCTATTGCAGGAAGGCTGAGTGATGTGTGTGTATGGGGAGGGCAAGGAGATCAGAGCACTCTCTGGTAACATCAAGCCAGCTTGATAAAGGTCAAATTCAGGGCCATGATAAGCCAAACATGATGCTGACTTCCAGTTTTGCCACAGGCCTATCTAGGATTGAGAAGGGAGAGATTTTATTGTTGCTAGAGATTCACACAGAGTGGCGAGGACCAACAGTCTACGGCTGCAGTTTGGAAACTATCTGGAGCCAGGGCAAAAGGGAAAGAAAATGCAGTCAGAGAGGAAGATAGGAAGTTCACTTTACTGCAGTCTGGGGAGGTGGGGGACAAGCCTCCCATAGTATAGAGATATTCATGAAGGAAAGCATGTTGACATTGATTGCAGGGAGCCTTTTTCTAGGACTCTCACATTTGTACACAGCAAGCTGAACCCACAGCCTCCAATTTCAGCCCAGTCAATAGTACACTCAACAGTGCAGCAGCTCCTGTTTGCCATTTTCCTTGCCTGGTGGCAGTTAGAGCCCATCAGTGCCTCTACCTCCAGGGCTTACCATAAGCTCCTTCACTTCCTCCGAGCCTTGGGACCCTCCTTTGGGCAAGACCCAGTGCCCTGGAATCTTTCAGTATACCTCTTTCTGTTTCACTGTGCTTCTTTTACAGCAAAGGGATTCTCTTCATGAAGGAATACATGAATGCTAGTGAGGTATCCTCTGGGAAGCCAGTGTCTTCATGCTATGACAGGTAAGAGCAAGTCTCAGATCCTTCCATGATCCTGAATCCCCCATACCTCATCCAGGACTTGGCCCAGAATTGTTTCTGTGTAATCATTTATTGAATGGATGAATGATATAATTGCCCACAGACATGATTTCAAGCTGTTCTACCTAAGTTGGTACCTTTGTGTTCCCCTTTATTGTTAATTCATCCTACATCCTACTTCCAGTGCCATGCCCTTCTGCCTAACTTTTTTTCTTGGTAGACCACAAGCTTTCTTTAGTGAAATTCTAAGAGCATTCCTCTTTACAGAGCTGGCAAAGCCCTTAAGGACTTTTTATCTAGTTAATTCCATCCTGTTCCAATCTCTTTTATCTAGTTAATCCCATCCCTACCATCTCTTAAGCTCCCATGCCCTTTCCAGCATGCCAGGGTTCCTCACATTTAATTGCTGTATGGCCACTGTATGGCCATGAATTGCACACATTTGAGCACACATTTGACTACAGTTCCTGATATATACTTAACTTTTCACTCATCATCTCTATATCTGCTTGTTTCCTGATGCCACATGGAAGGATAACTTCATGCCACCTCAGTTAAAAAGTAATCTGCACTGACATACCATTCTCCCAGGAATCTTTTTTTATGGCACATCATCTCATGCCTAGAATGAGGATTTTAGTTACAGAGAGGAGCTCCCTGGCCTTATTTCATGATTGGGCCTCTGGGGATTCTGGACCAGCTTTCATGGGTGTTGTGGGATAATGGACATGGACGTCAAGTTCCAGCCCTAGCTTGGCCCCCATTGGTTGGGTCATTTTTTACAAGATTCTCAACCTTTCTGAGCCTCAGTTTCTTCACCTGTAACTCCTAAGGGTGGTTTTTGTCAGTAACTTTATTGAGATATAATTCACATGTCATAAACTTCCCTCTTTAAAGTGTGCAATTCAGGGGCGTTTAGTACATTCATCATGTGTGCAGCCATCACCACAATACAATCCAATTTTCATCACCCCAAACGGAAACCCCATAACCATTAGCAGTCTCCCACACCACCAGCCACAGCCCCTGGCCACCACTGATCTGTTTTCTAACTCTATAGCTTTTTTTTAGGGAGGTTTTGAGATTAGAAATAATATATGCAAAAACCCTAGCACCCCCGAGGGAGCTGTCCCTGCCATCCAGCATTTGCCTCTAGGAGTGTTACTTGACTGAACTCTGTCTCCTGGGTTTTCTTCTGTCATTCCCACTCCTCTGTAAACTTTAATTCTTACCATATGGCAACTACATTTATTTGAAAAAATTTTAATGTTTATTTTTGAGACAGAGAGAGAGAGAGAATGAGCAGGGGAGGGGCAAAGAGAAAGAAGGAGACACAGAATCTGAAGCAGGCTCCAGGCTCAGAGCAGTCAGCACAGAGCCCAACACGAGGCTCAAAGTCACGAGTTGTGAGATCATGACCTGAGCCGAAGTCAGACGCTTAACCAACTGAGCCACCTAGGCACCCTATGTAAATTTATTTTAAAATTGAAGTTTACATTCAGTTAAAATGTTATGTCTTATGAAAAAAGCAGAGTTTCTCTATTGGAGGATTGTGTAGTGTATTGTGTTTCCCCCTTTTTCTTTACCTTCCAGGAAGCTTAGAGATAAGCTTAATGCTGAGAAAAACACACACACACACACACACACACACACACACACACACACGAAACCAGAACCTGGACTGAAATTCTAGCTCACTCCTTACTCCACTTAACCTCAGAGCAGCAGTTTTTCTGGCTACCTCTCATGGCCACCTCATGGCTCCTGTGAGAATGGCAGCTTCACTAAAGTGTATCCCATGGTTTGTAGCTGGTCACACTTTCCTGACAATAGGTTTTTTTTTTTAAATCATTTGTGTTTATTATCAAAAGTCATATTGAAAATGAAGATGCGAAACGGAAAAAAAACTTCAACCCAATTCCCCCTGTAACTCAAACACAAGTAATATGTCAGAATCTTTCCTTCTTTTGTTTGCTCCCATTCCTAACGTCTGATTTCTGCTGTGAGTGGGCTCTTAGTGACTCACATTATAACCCAGACGCATATGTGAGGAGAAGAGCCATGATCCTTTCCTACTGGTCAGTGAATCTGGGAGGGTGCCTCCTGGAATACACAGCCTTAAGAATTGTGGCCACCACCCTTGTCATCTTCCTCAGCATGGCAGGTATTCTTTGCCCCCATGCAAGAGCCCTTCTCCAAGAGAATTATGACTCCCTGGCACCAATTTCAAAGCTTCCACTGCCCTTCAGCATAACAGATGATGGCTGGCCATGCAGAACCATGTCTCAGCTTGTGGCCACAGGATTAAAAATATTATAAAAGCATTTCCGCTCATGAGTGTGGTAGTCATCTGGTTCCCATCTTCTGCCCTCTTCTTCCCCATCACACTCTCTGCAGCATTAGAAGCATTGAAGACTCATGTGATGTGGAGAAGAAACCTGCATGTGACAGCTCTCTGTACTCCGAAAGGTAAGTCTACTATCTTTCCAGGGAGCTCTCAAGTCTACAGAGAAGAAACAGCTGAGAGACATTTCCACACTAAGTCTATTTGCTTTTGTCTTCCATTTGGCTGCTTCTGATCCACTTGCAGATCTGTCCTTGGGATGTCACACTTGTGGCAACTAAAGCCTTTGGACCCAGCTAAGACAAAGAGGGCAAACTCAAAAGGCTACTGAGAAGGGAAATTATGATGCCTGAAGGCCCAGGGAGCTCATGTTAGCAGGAGAGGCCCTTGGAATTAGAACCTAAATGATCACTTAATTAACCTGTAAATATGACCAGAAAGAAAAAAAAAACTAAACTACAAAAGACAGCAATAGGTGGAAAGTGAGGAAAAATGGGTTGCTATCATCAAGAAGCCAGAGAGAGCCATTCATGTGAATTCAATGAAGGTGCAGACATTGCTTCATTCAGCAGTTTTTAAAGCTGTCACTAGATGACAGTGGCCACAGGATGGTCTTAATGATAAAGAAGTCATATTTTTAAATTCTTGAAATAAAAGAGAAAGGAGTCTTAGAGATGCAGTTCACTCAGGTCACAGTGAAGGGAACAAGCCTGAAAAGAACAAATAATGTACCTTATGTTACACAGGGAGTTAGTGGCAGAGCCAGGACTAAATCCCAGGTCCATGACTACTCCCAGGTCAGGGGTATTTCTACTGTGTTATCTGACTAACTGTGAGCTGAAACTGGTGATGGTAAAATACATGGGGGGGGGGTGGGGAACAGGATTTTGATTAAGGCAGGAGTCTTTAGCAACACTGTTAAGAGACTGAGCCCTACATGATGGAGGGACCAAACCTGAGATGATCATGGTAATTCTGGGCCCTTGAAAGGAGGATCCTGTGTGGCTCCAGGTTGGTAGCACCACCTCTGGCTTCTGTCAGAAGCATATCCAAATCTCTGAAAGAAAGCACTCCCAATTTATGCCTGAAGAATCATGGTGGGCAGGCACTTTGAGCAGGTTCCCTCTGAGGAGGAAAAGCAGTGGTGACTCTCAGAAACAAAAGCAGGGACCCTCAAAGTGGGAAGATACTCAACCTAGAAGTCGGTATATAGAACTCCAACATGATGTCCCATCAGAATCTACAGCCAGACTGTCTTTGGGATGGTCATTGGAGTATCACGGGGCAGGGTGGGTCCAAGACTGTAGGGTCTGAGAGGCAGGGCTTAGTGGCCCCAGGCATGAAGGGAAGCATCATGAAGACAGGGGGCCAGGTAGGGAAGACAAGGGCACATGTCCTATAGAAGAAGGCATGGGTCTTCCTGTTCTAGAGGAGAGTAGTGCCCCCAGCATGCCAGGCAAGGGGTCAGGGAGAGGTAAGCTGCCTGGAATAAGAATCAAACCAAGGGGTCCACACATATGATTGTGAGTACGGTGAAGATACATGACCAATTTCTGGAAATATGAAGGTCTATAGTAAACCTAGGCCCAGCCAAGGAATATGTAACCAATTTCACACTGCAGAAAAAGGTGGCAGGCTGAGAATACAGGCACATAGGGCTGTTTGTGTCAAATCAGAGGGTCTGGCTGCATCACATCAGTAGCCTGCATGCCAGCCTGATTGCCAGGTTCTTGTTTTTCATCTCACAGAACAACTGGAGGGATCTGTACTTACTGCAACCAGGAGATCAGAGACTGTCCAAAGATTACCCTAGAGCATCTTGGCATCTGCTGCCATGATTATTGCTTTAAGGTAAGGAAGAAGGGTGGTGCTGCTAACATCGTCCAGACTTAGGGAGCCTCGTGGATCAAAGACTAGAAAGAAGGCTTGATCTCTGTGTGATTGTGCTCCATGCCAGAGGCTTGGGAGAAGTGGGAACTGAATGAGTGGATGGAGTTGAGGATGCCAGCAGTCATTTCCACGGTGCTCAGCATCTTTTGCAAACTGGAAGCCAGAATGCCTGATCAGCCCAGGGCAGCCATGGAGATGGTTGGAGACCTAGACACCTAGGAACTCATGACCCCTCTTATTCAAGACTGTCTGCAGGAAGGTCCACTGTAGATGACTGGCCACTTTTGTCCTTCAGATATCCACTAGAGTGGCAGGTGTGAGAGTCCTGAGGACAGCAGAGCTACACTGTTGTAATAGTCTTCCCTTTCATTAGGTTTTCATATCACCTTCCTTTGGACCTTAAATATCACAATTAAAGTCCCTCAGCCCTCCTACAACAGCAATGGCTTACTTTACATATGACCCCAGGTTCAGTGTCCTTTATGGGCTACCTCACCATACCCTTATGATAACCTGCCAGTGTGCCACTTTATATATCAGGAAATAGAGTCTCAGAGAACCTCAGTAACTTGCCCAAGATCACCCCGCTAATAAACAGTGGATTTAGGGCTCAAATCCAGGCACAGTTCTGAAACCTGGGCTCCTAACTACTATGTGATCATCGTGCCTGCTAATTTGTGTGGGTTTGTTTGTTTGAGTTTTGTCTCTGTTTTCTACCAACTTTTGTTCTCTGCTTCAAAGTCCAGGATGTGCCATCAAGTCAGTGTCTGCTCAGGTGCATCCTCCACACTCCACTAATTTATGTTGCTTCACTTGCATGTTGACCTCTAGCTTGCTTTCTCTTTCAGTGTGGGATTTGCAGTAAACCAATGGGTGAGCTCCTGGATCAGATCTTCATTCACCATGACACCATCCACTGTGGGAAATGCTATGAGAAGCTCTTCTAGGTGGGTACCAAGCAGCCAGGAAACTTATTTGGGAGAAGAAATGTGCCCGGGTCTCTTCCTGAGTCTCAAACCAGAATGCTACTATCTCTCTTAGCCTTGAGGCTTTGAAGTTTTAGGTGGTACAGATAAAGACCCTCCCCAAAGACCCTTCTAAGTTGCAGGAGTTATAGCATCTTCCTCTCAATAAGTACCTTTCATGCAGCATCTTATCTGAGCTCCCTAGCTTCCCTGGGATGCTGGCCAGGCCTGTGTTGTTAGCCTCATTTGAGAACAAGCAAATGAAGACCTAAAAAGGAAACAACTAGCTAGTGGATGGCAGAATCAGGATCTCAACCCAGAACTTCTAATTCAAATCCAAGGCTCTCTTCTAAATTCCACCATTGGATCACTTCCACCATTGCTTATATAGCATAAAATCAGGACTCAAAAAGCAAGGTGCTCAGTGAAACTAGAATCAGGTGGGGGACCAGCAGTAGGTAAAGACCAGGATAAATGGTCATATGTGGGAGGGGATGGTGCCATCCTGGGGCTGGCCCAACCAGGAAGGGCTGCTTGGGTAGCCTCTGGACCACATCCCCAACACTGCCTGAAGACAGGTTTGCATGCTAAAAGCCAGTAGAACTGACCCAGACTCAGTGTCTGAGCTGCATGGTGCCTATAGGACACTGCCTTTCCAAATTCTGGGAGCCCCTTCTCCTTAGCACCTCCTCAACTAGAAACACAGAGCAGAGTATCCACCTTGAAGACAATAGAAATGGGTAGCAACCAGGCTCTGCACCAGCTATAAGCCTGTCCTGCCTTCTCTCTAGAAGACACTTGACCTGGACTATTTTACCTAATGCCTGGAGACATCAGCCACCCCAAGAACCTCTGACTGGTTATTGGATTGGATGTGCATTTCTAATCTAATGGCTACTACTATTTTCTTTTAGCTCTTCCAGGCTGAGAAGAAGTTGATGACTCCTGGACAAGTTTGGCTGTCCTCAGTTGCCCCAAGTTGCTAGCTCCTCTTCCCTCACTTTCCTCCTCCCCATTTGATTTCTTCAGACTTTTGCCCTTCTCAAGTTGAACTGATTGCATCTAGTAGAGTATCTTAATGATGACAATAACGTGTGTGTGTAGCTTTTAATAGCTTAGCAAGCACTTTACATCTATGATCTTATTTCAGGCTCAAGAAAAAAAAAAGATTGAACAAGAATTCCATCTTGGCTTTCTTAAGATAGGTTGGCTTCCTGATGAGTTTAGATGGTCTGGTACGATAGGCAGGAGCATGAGTTTCAGCGTGTCCTGACTTTTGGGACAGAGAGCAACCCCACATTCTAGGTTACAGCTCTAAGTGTATCTTTGGGGCTTGAAAACAAGAGGTCTCCTGAAGCTTCTGAAGGGCCAGGTGGGTAAATCTCTGGTGGGTAAATTGCAGACATTGAATGCTAGGGATTGGCTTAGGCTAATATTTAGCTTGTCTGTTATAGTTGCCATATATATGTGTGTATGTATGTATACATATATATATACATACATTTATATATTTAACTTTCCATACACATTTAAAAATAGTTAATTGCTTTTTATTGAGTTATATAGCAGATTTTAATTATCTTCTTCCCACTTTTCACTATAATTGAGGTTTTTTTTTTTCCTGCAAGCTTGTGGGCATGCATTTGAAAGTCTACACAGATAAGATTACATTCCATGGGGTGTGATTCTTAAGAGGCCACTGACCAAAGGAACATCTGTCTCTGAATCTTGATAGCTGATTAATACCTTTTCCCTCAATTCCAATAGTTACACAGAAATCTTCAAAAGTAGGTTTCAGGTTGTATAGACTCCAGCAGGATTAAGAAGGGAGAAAAACAGTTAACATTTCTCAAGGCCTTACTACCTATCAGGCATTATCACAAAGAGATGGCATCAATCCTCATACTAATCCTATGCAGAGGTTATTTTTGTCCCCAATTTATAGATGGGAATATCAAGGCTCAGAAGGTGGTCACTACATCGTGTGGAACCATTGCTGTCTCTCTCCAGAACCCATGTTCTCAGTAACAGTAACCACATTACCAAGCATTGATTTAGTGTCGTGTGCCAAGGTCTGTGCGGAGGTTACCTCATTTTACCAAGTAACATTGCCCTCCATAGGTCTCCCCTGAGGCATACTCTTACAAAGAGAGGAAAGTATAAAATCATGTTCCTCCTCTGGGCATCCTAGGTCTCCCTATGAAGTACCACGAAAGTCAAAGTGCCCTCCTTCCCTCTCCTCCCCTTTCTATGAAAATAATTTTGAACTGAGATACTCTTCCAAACTTAGATTTCTCTGCTGGGTAGAGACTTGACTCACAGACCTTCCCAAAGAAGAGCTTGTCAACCCAGGGAAAGCCACAGTGAGCTACCCGATCTGAGCTAGCCAGGATATCAGCAACTACTGGAGTCCCAAGTACTTGGAACAGAGAAACTTGTTGACTGTCTAAACAAATTGCAGGCCCATCCATGTGGTCAGCTGATACTCTACTCAGGTTCAACTAAGCTCATCTGCCTTTGGGACCAGGATCACTGTGTAAGGTCCTTGAGAGGAAGGACAACCTGAAAGTTTTCTGATGAAAACTGAGGGTCTGTTCCCTTAATTTAATTAGAAAATGTCTCCATCTCTCTCCAGTTTCTGACTCCTACGCACATTGGCTGGTGGACTTGTCTTCCTGTCAAATGATCAGATAGGAACATTCCATTTATTTGCATAGATGTGCATCAGATTTGCTCTGGAGGGGAAAAGTGATACAATAGGTCATGTACCACTAAATATGAGCTGGTATTCCCCAGGTATAGTCCACAGCGAGGGATTTGGCACATGATAGACACTGACACATTGGTGCTAAATGAATGAATAAAAGGGAAAGAAAGGCTGCTCCTTTGTGTTGGAGGTACCAACCCTGAGTCAGTATAGCCTAGTTGATCGAGTACAGGATAAAGAGATCCAAGATAGGCTGACTTCTCCACCTTTAAGATACACTGTGCCTTTAAGGGAGTTTTAGAACCAATATGCAAGAAATTGATGGAAAGCTTGTAAGATCAATATTGAGTTCTATTCAAAACAGACACTTTCATGTCTAAAAAGGCACAAAATTCTGCAGACTTAAGAGAGGTGGTTGCATTATACTTTTGCTTCTTTTTAATTGTCTAGTGTTTTTAATCACATTTGCTTAACCCAAATTAATGTACTCAATTATAATAAATATTGAGATATTAAATATGTCAATGTAGTCAATGTTAAGGTTTCCTTTTTTTTTAAGTGTAATAACTTGGTGTATTGGCTGTGTAATTTATTTTCTAATATTACCTGAAGCCATTCTCTATAAAAGCAAATAAATACTTCAAGAAGTATCAAATCTAAAGAGGCAAAAAATAGCAAAATTTAGAAATCATGCATGCACAGGAAGCATAGCATTTTAGACTAGTCAGATATTTTTGGTTTTTTTTTAAGTTTATTTATTTATTTTGAGAGAGAGAGCAAGTGCACAAGTGGGAGACGGGCAGAGAGAGAGAGGGAGACCGAGGATCCGATGTGGGCTCTGTGCTGAGAGCACAGAGCCTGATGCGGGGCTCAAACTTGTGAACCATGACACCATGACCTGAGCCGAAGTCAGATGCTTAACAGACTGAGCCATCCAGGTGTCCCTACACTGATGAGATCTTAACAAAGAATATTTTATTCTTTTGGGTACATCCTCCCCTTTATTACCATTGCATACAGATGGCCATCTAGTCCTTGTATACTTGCAATGATCAGCTCAGTCCCATACAAGCCCACTCTGTGGACAGGTCCAGTTTCAGAAAATGCATTGTTCAGTTGAGTTAGAATCTTTTCCTTTTAACTGTCACCCACTGGTAATATATCCTCCCTTGCCCATAAGTAATAAAGATGCTTATTGGGTTCTCCCTCATCAACTCTTCTCCCATCTAAACAACCCTGGTCCCATAAACTCTTCATTGACAATAATTCTAAATATGTATCTCTCAAATATCCTTCTCAAAGGTGCCCACACACCATCTGAACCCATTCCTCCAGAAGTGTACCAGTAGTCAAGACTTTCATCTTTCTCATTAAAGTCAGTGCTACAGAATATCCTGTTGAGTCATCGTGCTGCCTATCAAGTGACCCACACTTCTGAGTTTTATATCCCAAAATACAATTTTCTTACTGTATATGTCTTAATCTAGCCCAGGGATAAAAAAAGGTGATCAAAAGTCCAAAGATAAAAGACATGATAGAGGAATCCTTCCACTAGTGAGCAGGGACCTTGGAACCCAATGTTCAATAGCTATTGAGCTAGTGTCCCTGGAGCTACTTTCTCACCCCAACCTCAGTCACCATCTTGGCTACATGAGTACAATTGGGAATGGAAGAAGAGGTTTTGTTACTTCAGAGGATAAGGACTACAGCAGTAGCTCCTAACCAGATATTTCTAGGACTCTGTTGACAGTATATGACACAAATACCTAAAAGGAAAATACGGTAGTGCTATTTTGAAAAATCACTTAGCATACCATGTTTCCACCAAGAAGGTTGATCCCAGAACATACCCTCTATTACTCCCCCACCTCCCCCATAGATCTAACCCATGAAGGCCCCCAACCCATAAACCCTCATGTGGTGTCCTCTAAGGACTCTGCTTATGAATGTCTTCAAGCTGTAGGTCTCCAAAGAACACATTCCTCTTGTGATGCTTCTTTGTACAATATCTTCTCCCTGCGGAGGCCCCAAGGGAGGAAAGCTTTCACCAGGGGAACCAACAATGGTTCCATTGAACTGAAAGTTGAGACTGCCACATGGCCATGTGGGGGTCCCTCATGCCACTGAAACAACAAAGAAGAGGGTTAGTGGCTGGTTGATTGCTTCTGATTATCAAGGGGAAACACGGTTGCTGTTACATAGTGGGGGTAGGAAGGACTATGTTTGCAACCTAGGAGATTGATCCTCTGAGAGTGTTTCTTAGTGTTCCCATGTCCAATAATACAAGTTAATGGAAAACTATAGTGACCCATGCAGGCAGGACCACTAAGGGCTCATACTGGTCAGAAATGAAGATTTGTATCTTCCCACCAGGTAAACAACCCAGCCACCTGAATGAGGTCATAGAGAACTTGAAATACTGGTGGAAGAAGGAAATTATAAATACTATGACCTCATGACCAGCTTCAGAAATAAGAGCTATAGAAACTATGCATATTTTGTCTTGCTTTGTTGTTATATATTTGAATCTATTAGCCCAATTTTCCTTCTCTCATTTATTAACCTCAATTTAAATTGTGTGGGTGGTGCTTAATCTTATAGTCTGTGGATTACAGCATATCAAAGTGTAATTGTGACAGAACTAGAAAAGGAACAGACATCCCCCAGAGAATGAGGATGTGTCTAATGGGATTTTTGACACTGCTTCTTGGAGAAGATGAAGGCACATTCCCCTATATGAAGAATGCTTGCATTATGCTAAGCAGAAACATAGTATTGCTATTGAATATTTGGGAGAAAAATATGGATAGAAGAGTATTATGGGTGATGAGTGGTCAAAGAGGTGGCCCATGCTGGATTGGCTGTTAGCAACTAGGCAGCATGCTTGCCTCTTTGTGCATTCTCTCCCCTATATAAGGGAGAATACTCGAAACTACAGGTCCCGGAATCCATCATCAAAGTGTTTCTGGGATCAGTTCTGCAGGTACTTGAGTATTCTAAGAGGTAATTATACAGGATTTGGAAGGCAGAAAAGAAGCCCTTATTCTCTGGCAGCAATACTGAACACAATGGGTTGTCAAAAATAGGGTACACATGTGTTTTTTCAGTGGCCTCTGGAGAACCTGAGGATCATGACAGTCCTTTTGGAAGCTGGAATCATTGGGGTTTTTTCCTTATGTTCTAGTGGCAGCCTCCCTGATCTTTGTTGCTCTAGCCTTCTGTTGATGGTGTAAACCACGGAGTCCCTGTTCTCAACTCTTCCTGCTTGAGAAAGACTGGCACTGCTTTCCTGATGGGCTTCCTTGTTAACGCTGTTTCCACCCAGCCTTCTATGAATGGCCTCTGCAACATGCACTGTGCCTGTGAATGTTTTCTATCACACCATCTGCTCTGCGAAAGACCCATGCTTCAGACCCTCTTCACCATACACTGTTATTGAACACTTTCTGCACAGTGCTGTCTCCTAGGGAGCAATTTGTATGCCAGGCCTGTTATCTAACTTTATCTGAAGGATTCCTTTCTCTCTGAATGTCATATGAACACTGGGCCCTGCCTATGAATGCTGCCTGTGACCCCAGTCCCTCCCCCCCCCCCCCCACTGCTCAGGAACTACTTTTGTCTGCTGCATTCTACATAATGTGATCAGCACAATTTCTTCCTCTGGGTGCCTTCTGCACCTACTTTCTGGTTGGAAATATGTGTGTCTCTCTGTGAAGTTTTCTCTGGCTGTGAGAGATAACTACAGGGCATTTTAATTTGTAAATGTTTTTGTACATTCATATTTTTAACAGCTTTACTTTTAAAAAAATTTTAAATGTTCACTTTTGATAGAGATAGAGCATGAGGAGGGGAGGGACAGAGAGAGGGAGACACAGAATCTGAAGCAGGCTCCAGGCTCTGAGCTGTCAGCACAGAGTCCGACGCAGAGCTCGAACTCACAAACCGGAAGATCATGACCTGAGCTGAAGTCAGACACTTAACCAACTGAGCCAACAGGTGCCCCTTTAACAGCTTTGTTAATATATATTTAACAATAAGAAATGGCACATATTTAAACCGTACGTGTTTAGTTTCACACATATATACATCTGTGGACCCATCACCCATTAAAATAGTGAACATATGCATCTACTTTCCTTGTGCCTTTTTGTAATCCTTCCACCCTGAAGTCAGCAATCTATTTTCTGTCACTATGGATTAGTTTGCATTCTTAAGAGTCTTATATAAGTGGAATCATACAGTATGCACTCTTTGATGGAGTGATGGAAACATTCTGAATCTTTATTGCAATGGTGATTATATAAATGCATACATTTATCAAAACTCATGGGCCTGTACAACTAAAACAGGTGTGTTTTATTGTATATTAAGTATTTTCAAATAAAACAAACAAATACAGATTTAGTAAGAAGAGACTTTTATTCAGAAGAATTATTACAAGAGGGAAAAGGGGCTATTGCAATAGGGAGAATGCTGTGCTGTGACCATGAACTCTTCAAACATCTGAAGAGTTATGCAAAAAGTGTTTTTCTGTATAAGAAGAGTAAGCAAGGCTAGAAAGAATCAAATGTGGAAAAGTGGGCTGGAAAGGTAGTATGATCACATAGTATACCAGAGAATATTTTCCCGAGGCCAGTCTATTCTCAGTAGGCGCTTAGGCTGGGGGAAGGCCAAAGTTCAGGGAACTGGAGAAAGGAGAGAAGCTGAACCAAAATTTTATTCATGAGATGGAAGCGAAAAGAAACCTGGGGTAGCAATATCTATGTCGGACAAAATAGAGTTTAAAATAAAGACTGTAACAAGAGACAGAGAAGGACACTACTTAATGATCAAGGGAACAATCCAACAAGAAGATATAACAATTGTAAATATGTATGCACCCAACATGAAAGCACCCAAATACACACAGCAACTATTAACAGACATAAAGGAAGAAAGTGATAGTAATACAACAGAAGTAGGGGACTTTAACACCCCACTTACATCAAAGGATAAATCATCCAGGCAGAAAACCAACAAGGAAACAGTGGTTTTGAATGACACATTGGACCAGATGGATCTAACAGATATATTCAGAACATTCCATCCAAAAACAGTGGAATACATGTTATTTTTATGTGCACATGAAACATTCTACAGAATAGATCATGTTAGGCCACAAAACAAGTCTCAACAAATTCAAAAAGATTGAAGTCATTTCATGTATCTTTTCCAACCACAACAGTATTAAACTAAAATCAATCATAAGAAAAATTCTAGAAAGACCACAAATAAATGGAAGCTAAATATCATTCTACTTAACAGTAAATGGTTCAACCAAGAAATCAAACAGGACATTAAAAAATACATGGTGAAAAATGAAAATAAAAACAATAGTCCAAAATCATTGGGATACACAAAAAGCTGTTCTAAGAGGGAAGATTACCACAATACAGGCCTACTTCAAGAAGCAAGAAAAATCTCAAATAAACCACTAACCTTACACCTAAAGGGGCTAGAAAAAGAACAAATAAAGCACAAAGCTAGTAGAAGGAAGGAAATCATAAAGATCAGAACATATATAAATGAAATAGAGACTAAAAAAAAACAGAACAGATCAATGAAGGCAGGATCTGATTATTTGAAAAGATGAATAAAATTGATAAACCTTTAGCTAAACTAATCTTTTTTTTTTTTTACAAAGAGGGAGGATTCAAATAAATAAAATCCGAAATGAAGGAGGTGAAATAACAACCAACATTGCAGAAATATAAAGGATTATAAGAGAATATTGTGAAAAAGTATATACCAACAAATTGGACAACCTAGGAAAAAATAGATAAATTGCTAGAAACATTCAACCTTCCAAAGCTGAATCAAGAAGAAGTAGAAAATTTTAACAGACTAGTTGCTAGTAGTTAAATTGACTCAGTAATCAAAAAACTCCCAACAAACAAAGGTCCAGAACCAGATGGATTCACAGGTGAATTATACCAAACATTTCAAGAAAACGTAATGCCTATTTTCCTCAAACTATTTCAAAAAATGGAAGAGGAAGAAAATATTTCAAATTCATTCTACAAGGCCAGCATTACCCTGATACCAAAACTAGATAAAGTCACTATAAAAAAGAAAACTACAGGCCAATATCTCTGATGGACATAGACACAAAAATTCTTAACAAAATATGAGCAAACCAAATTCAACAATACACTTTAAAAGTCACAACAAATGAGATTTATTCCAATAATGCAAGGTGGTTCTATATTTGCAAAGCAATCAACATGATACATTACATTAGCAAGAGAAGGGATAAAGCTCATATAATCACTTCAAGATGCAGAAAAAGCATTTGACAAAGTACAACATCCATTCATGATTTAAAAAATCTCTCAACAAAGTAGGTTTAGGGGGAACATACCTGAACATAATAATGGTCATATATGAAAAACCCGTAACTAACTGAGGGTGAAAAACTGAGAACTTTTCTTCTAAGATCAGGAATAGGATGAGGATGTCCACTCTTGCCACTTTCATTGAACATAGCACAGGAAGTTCCAGACACAGCAATCAGATGAGAAAAAAATAAAATGAATCCAAATTGGTAAGGAAGAAATAAAGCTTTCACTATTTACAGATGATATGATACGATATATAGAAAACTTTAAAGACATCACCAAAAAACTACTAGAACTGAAAAATGAATTCACTAAAGTCACAGGATAAAAAATTAACATACAGAAATCTGTTTCATCTTTATACACTGATAATGAAGTAGCAGAAAGAAATTAAGAAAACAATCCCATTTACAATTGCACTCAAAATAATAAGATACCCAGGAATAAACCTAACCAAAGAGGTGAAAGACCTGTACTCTGAAAACTATAAAACACTGATCAAAGAAATTGAAGACAACACAAAGAAATGGAAAGATATTTCATGCCAACAGATTGGAAGAACAAATACTGTTAAAATGTCTACACTACCCAAAGCAATCTATACATGCAATGCAATCCCCATCAAAATAGCAACAGTATTTTCCATAGAACTTCAACAAATAATACTAAAATTTGTATGGAACCATAAAAGACCCTGAATAGCAAAAGCAATCTTTAAAAAGAAGAACAAAACTGGAGATATTACAATCCCAGTACTCAAGATATACTACAAAGCCATAGTAATCAAGGCAGTATGGTATTAGCACAAAAATAGACACATAGATCGATGGAACAGAACAGAGAGTCCAGAAATAAATCCACACTTTTATGGTCAATTAATCTATGACAAAGAAGGCAAAAATATACAATGGAGAAACAGATAATCTCTTTAACAAATGGTGTTGGGAAAACTGGATAGCTACATGCAAAAGAAAGAAACTGAACCATATTCTTACACAATATACAAAAATAAACCCAAAATGGACTAAAGACCTAAATGTGAGACCTTAAACCATAAAATCCTATAAGAAAACATAGGCAGTCATTTCTTTGACATAAGCCCTAGCAACATTTTTTCGAGCTATGTCTCCTAAGACAAGGCAAACAAAAGCAAAATTAAATTATTGGGACTACACCAAAACAAAAAGCTTTTGCACAGTGAAGGAAACGATCAACAAAACAAAAGGGCAACCTAATGAATGAGAGAAGATATTTGCATGTTATAAATCTGATAAGTTGGTTAATATCCAAAATATATAAAGAACTTATAGAATTCAACACCCCCTCAAAATAATCTGATTAAAATAGGCAGAAGACATAAATAGACATTTCTCCAAAGAAGATATACAGATGGGCAACAGACACATGAAAAGGTGTTCAGCATCACTAATCATCAGGCAAATACAAATCAAAACAACGAGATACCACCTCACACCTGTCACAATGGCTAAAATCACAAACACAAGAAATAACAAATGTTGGTGACGATGTGAAGGAAAAGGAACCCTCATGTACTGTTGGTAGAATGCAAACTGGTGCAGCCATTGTGGAAAATAGTATATAGACTCCAAAAGAAAGAAAGAAAGAAAGAAAGAAAGAAAGAAAGAAAGAAAGAAAGAAAACAGAATTACTGTATTATGCAGTAATTCCACTATTGGGTATTTATCCAATTAAATTAAAACACTAATTTGAAAAGATGTATGTAGCCAGGGAACTTGCTCGCTCTGCGCAAACACCCAACTCTGTGCTTCTGCAGAGCCAAACCTCCGGCAGCGGATCTGACTCCCTCCCGCTGCCACAGGGCCCCTCCTGAAGTGGATCACCTAAGGAGAAGCCAGCTAAGCCTGCCCCTCCTG
Source organism: Acinonyx jubatus (assembly GCF_027475565.1). Lineage (NCBI taxonomy): Eukaryota > Metazoa > Chordata > Mammalia > Carnivora > Felidae > Acinonyx > Acinonyx jubatus. The sequence continues at coordinate 122,052,397 of NC_069389.1, forward strand.
CCCCCGTGCACCTTGCCTACCCACCCCAGCTAATACGCCAGATCCCCAGCATCACAAGCCTGGCAGTGTGCAAGTAGCCCAGACGGGCCACGCCACCCCACAGTGAATCCCGCCCCTAGGAGAGGGGAAGAGAAGGCACACACCAGTCTGACTGTTGCCCCAGCGGTGGGCTGGGGGCAGACATCAGGTCGGACTGCGGCCCCACCCACCAACTCCAGTTATACACCACAGCACAGGGGAAGTGCCCTGCAGGTCCTCACTACGCCAGGGACTATCCAAAATGACCAAGGGGAAGAATTCCCCTCAGAAGAATCTCCAGGAAATAACAACAGCTAATGAGCTGATCAAAAGGATTTAAATAATGTAACAGAAAGTGAATTTAGAATAATAGTCATAAAATTAATCGCTGGGCTTGAAAACAGTATAGAGGACAGCAGAGAATCTCTTGCTACAGAGATCAAAAGACTAAGGAACAGTCACGAGGAGCTGAAAAACGCTTTAAATGAAATGCAAAACAAAATTGAAATCACCATGGCTCAGATTGAAGAGGCAGAGGAGAGAATAGGTGAACTAGAAGATAAAGTTATGGAAAAAGAGGAAGCTGAGAGAAATAGAGATAAAAAAATCCAGGAGTATGAGGGGAAAATTAGAGAACTAAGTGATACACTAAAAAGAAATAATATACGCATAATTGGTATCCCAGAGGAGGAAGAGAGAGGGAAAGGTGCTGAAGGGGTACTTGAAGAAATAATACCTGAGAACTTCCCTGAACTGGGAAGGAAAAAGGCATTGAAATCCAAGAGGCACAGAGAACTCCCTTCAGACGTAACTTGAATCGATCTTCTGCACGACATATCATAGTGAAACTGGCAAAATACAAGGATAAAGAGAAAATTCTGAAAGCAGCAAGGGCTAAACGTGCCCTCACATATAAAGGGAGACCTATAAGACTCGTGACTGATCTCTCTTTTGAAACTTGGCAGGCCAGAAAGAATTGGCACGAGATTTTCAGTGTGCTAGACAGAAAAAATATGCAGCCGAGAATCCTTTATCCAGCAAGTCTGTCATTTAGAATAGAAAGAGAGATAAAGGTCTTCCCAAACAAACAAAAACTGAAGGAATTTGTCACCACTAAACCAGCCCTACAAGAGATCCTAAGGGGGATCCTGTGAGACAAAGTACCAGAGACATCACTACAAGCATAAAACATACAGACATCACAGTGACTCTAAACCCGTATCTTTCTATAATAACACTGAATGTAAATGGATTAAATGCGCCAACCAAAAGACATAGGGTATCAGAATGGATAAAAAAAAACAAGACCCATCTATATGCTGTCTACAAGAGACTCATTTTAGACCTGAGGACACCTTTAGGTTGAGAGTGAGGGGATGGAGAACTATTTATCACGCTACTGGAAGCCAAAAGAAAGATGGAGTAGCCATACTTATATCAGACAAACTAGACTTTAAATTAAAGGCTGTAACAAGAGATGAAGAAGGACATTATATAATAGTTACAGGGTCTATCCATCAGGAAGAGCTAACAATTATAAATGTCTATGCACCGAATACCAGAGCCCCCAAATATATAAAACAATTACTCATAAACTTAAGCAACCTTATTGATAAGAATGTGGTAATTGCAGGGGACTTTAACACCCCACTTACAGAAATGGATAGATCATCTAGACACACGGTCAATAAAGAAACAAGGGCCCTGAATGATACATTGGATCAGATGGACTTGACAGATATATTTAGAACTCTGCATCCCAAAACAACAGAATATACTTTCTTCTCGAGTGCACATGGAACATTCTCCAAGATAGATCATATACTGGGTCACAAAACAGCCCTTCATAACTATACAAGAATTGAAATTATACCACACATACTTTCAGACCACAATGCTATGAAGCTTCAATTCAACCACAGGAAAAAGTCTGGAAAACCTCCAAAAGCATGGAGGTTAAAGAACACCCTACTAACGAATGAGTGGGTCAACCAGGCAATTAGAGAAGAAATTAAAAAATATATGGAAACAAACAAAAATGAAAATACAACAATCCAAACGCTTTGGGACGCAGCGAAGGCAGTCCTGAGAGGAAAATACATTGCAATCCAGGCCTATCTCAAGAAACAAGAAAAATCGCAAAAACAAAAACTAACAGCACACCTAAAGGAAATAGAAGCAGAACAGCAAAGGCAGTCTAAACCCAGCAGAAGAAGAGAAATAATAAAGATCAGAGCAGAAATAAACAATATAGAATCTAAAAAAACTGTAGAGCAGATCCACGAAACCAAGAGTTGGTTTTTTGAAAAAATAAACAAAATTGACAAACCTCTAGCCAGGCTTCTCAAAAAGAAAAGGGAGATGACCCAAATAGATAAAATCATGAATGAAAATGGAATTATTACAACCAATCTCTCAGAGATACAAACAATTATCAGGGAATACTATGAAAAATTACATGCCAACAAATTGGACAACCTGGAAGAAATGGACAAATTCCTAAACACCCACACTCTTCCAAAATTCAATCAGGAGGAAATAGATGGCTTGAACAGACCCATAACCAGCGAAGAAATTGAATCAGTTATCAAAAATCTCCCAACAAATAAGAGTCCAGGACCAGATGGATTCCCAGGGGAGTTCTACCAGACGTTTAAAGCAGAGAAAATACCTATCCTTCTCAAGCTATTCCAAAAAATAGAAAGGGAAGGAAAACTTCCAGACTCATTCTATGAAGCCAGTATTACTTTGATTCCTAAACCAGACAGAGACCCAGTAAAAAAAGAGAACTACCGGCCAATATCCCTGATGAATATGAATGCAAAAATTCTCAATAAGATGCTAGCAAATCGAATTCAATGGCATATAAAAAGAATTATTCACCATGATCAAGTGGGATTCATTCCTGGGATGCAGGGCTGGTTCAACATTCGCAAATCAATCAACGTGATACATCACATTAACAAAAAAAAAGAGAAGAACCATATGATCCTGTCAATCGATGCAGAAAAGGCCTTTGACAAAATCCAGCACCCTTTCTTAATAAAAACCCTTGAGAAAGTCGGGATAGAAGGAACATACTTAAAGATCATAAAAGCCATTTATGAAAAGCCCACAGCTAACATCATCCTCAACGGGGAAAAACTGAGAGCTTTTTCCCTGAGATCAGGAACACGACAGGGATGCCCACTCTCACCTCTGTTGTTTAACATAGTGCTGGAAGTTCTAGCATCAGCAATCAGACAACAAAAGGAAATCAAAGGCATCAAAATTGGCAAAGATGAAGTCAAGCTTTCGCTTTTTGCAGATGACATGATATTATACATGGAAAATCCGATAGACTCCACCAAAAGTCTGCTAGAATTGATACATGAATTCAGCAAAGTTGCAGGATACAAAATCAATGTACAGAAATCAGTTGCATTCTTATACACTAACAATGAAGCAACAGAAAGACAAATAAAGAAACTGATCCCATTCACAATTGCACCAAGAAGCATAAAATACCTAGGAATAAATCTAACCAAAGATGTAAAGGATCTGTATGCTGAAAACTATAGAAAGCTTATGAAGGTAATTGAAGAAGATTTAAAGAAATGGAAAGACATTCCCTGCTCATGGATTGGAAAAATAAATATTGTCAAAATGTCAATACTACCCAAAGCTATCTACACATTCAATGCAATCCCAATCAAAATTGCACCGGCATTCTTCTCGAAACTAGAACAAGCCATCCTAAAATTCATATGGAACCACAAAAGGCCCCGAATAGCCAAAGTCATTTTGAAGAAGACGACCAAAGCAGGAGGCATCACAATCCCAGACTTTAGCCTCTACTACAAAGCTGTCATCATCAAGACAGCATGGTATTGGCACAAAAACAGACACATAGACCAATGGAATAGAATAGAAACCCCAGAACTAGACTCACAAACATATGGCCAACTCATCTTTGACAAAGCAGGAAAGAACATCCAATGGAAAAAAGACAGCCTCTTTAACAAATGGTGCTGGGACAACTGGACAGAAACACGCAGAAGGTTGAAACTAGACCACTTTCTCACACCATTCACAAAAATAAACTCAAAATGGATAAAGGACCTGAATGTGAGACAGGAAACCATCAAAACCTTAGAGGAGAAAGCAGGAAAAGACCTCTCTGACCTCAGCCGTAGCAATCTCTTACTCGACACATCCCCAAAGGCAAGGGAATTAAAAGCAAAAGTGAATTACTGGGACCTTATGAAGATAAAAAGCTTCTGCACAGCAAAGGAAACAACCAACAAAACTAAAAGGCAACCAACGGAATGGGAAAAGATATTTGCAAATGACATATCGGACAAAGGGCTAGTATCCAAAATCTATAAAGAGCTCACCAAACTCCACACCCGAAAAACAAATAACCCAGTGAAGAAATGGGCAGAAAACATGAATAGACACTTCTCTAAAGAAGACATCCGGATGGCCAACAGGCACATGAAAAGATGTTCAGTGTCGCTCCTTATCAGGGAAATACAAATCAAAGCCACACTCAGGTATCACCTCACGCCATTCAGAGTGGCCAAAATGAACAAATCAGGAGACTATAGATGCTGGAGAGGATGTGGAGAAACGGGAACCCTCTTGCAGTGTTGGTGGGAATGCAAACTGGTGCAGCCGCTCTGGAAAGCAGTGTGGAGGTTCCTCAAAAAATTAAAAATAGACCTGCCCTATGACCCAGCAATAGCACTGCTAGGAATTTATCCAAGGGATACAGGAGTACTGATGCATAGGGGCATTTGTACCCCAATGTTCATATCAGCACTCTCAACAATAGCCAAATTATGGAAAGAGCCTAAATGTCCATCAACTGATGAATGGATAAAGAAATTGTGGTTTATATACACAATGGAATACTACGTGGCAATGAGAAAAAATGAAATATGGCCTTTTGTAGCAACGTGGATGGAACTGGAGAGTGTGATGCTAAGTGAAATAAGCCATACAGAGAAAGACAGATACCACATGGTTTCACTCTTATGTGGGTCCTGAGAAACTCAACAGGAACCCATGGGGGAGGGGGAGGAAAAAAGAAAAAAAAAAGAGGTTAGAGTGGGAGAGAGCCAAAGCATAAGAGACTGTTAAAAACTGAGAACAAAGTGAGGGTTGATGGGGGGTGGGAGGGAGGAGAGGGTGGGTGATGGGTATTGAGGAGGGCACCTTTTGGGATGAGCACTGGGTGTTGTATGGAAACCAATTTGACAATAAATTTCATATATTAAAAAAAAAAAGAAAAGATGTATGTACCCCTATGTTTACTATAGCATTATTTACAACAGCCATGATATGAAAGCAACCCAAGTGTCCATCCATAGATGAATGGGTAAAGAAGATATAATACACACACATACAATGAAATATTAGTCATAGAAATAATTAAACCTTTCCATTTGCAACAACATGTATGGATATAGAGAGTATAATGCTACATGAAATAAGTCAGTCAGAGAAAGACAAATACCTTATGATTTCACTCATATGTGGAATTTAAGAAACAAAACAAAAAAAAAAAACAAAGGAAAAAAGAGAAAGAGAGAAACCAAGAATCAGACTCTTAACTATAGAGAACAAACTGATTGTAACCAGAGAGGGGGGGGATGGGTGAAATAGGTGAAGGAGATTAAGAGTATATTTATCATGTTGAGCACTGAGTAATGTATAGAATTGTGGAATCATTATATTGTACACCTGAAACTAGTATAACCCTGTATGTTAATTATACTTGAAAAAATGATGTGATCACACCAAGTATGCTCTTCAACCACAATGGCATGAAATTAGAAATTGATAGAAGTACAAGTGGAAAATTCACAAATATGTGGAAATTAAACAACACATTCCTACATCACAACTCAAAGAAGAAATCACAGAGAAATTACAAAACACAGCAAAGTAAATAAAAATGAAAGTACAATATATTGAAATCTATGTGATGCAGCAAACAAGTGATCAGAGGGAAATTATAGCTGTAAACACATATATTAAAAAAGAAAAGGATTTCAAATAATAACCTAAACTTCCACCTTAAGAAACTATAAAAGGAAGAGCAAACTAAACCCAAATATACCGGAAAGAAGGAAATAAAAAAAATAGAGAGAAATAAATAAGGAATAGGAAAACAACAAAGAAAATGAGCAAAACCAAAAGCTGTTTCTTTGAAAAGATCAACAATATTGACAACCTTTAGTGAGACTGGCCAAGAAAAAAATAGAGAAGTCTCAACATACTAGTATCAGGAATGGAAGAAACATTACTAGCAACCCTGCAAAAATAAAAAGGATCATAGGGAATACTGGTGAAAAATTATATGCCAACAAATTAGATAAGCTAGATGAAATTGAAAAATTCCTAGAAAGACACAAACTGCCAAAACTGATTCAATAAGGTATTAAAAATATGAACAGAATTATAACTGGAGATTGAGTTAGTAATCAAAAAACTTCCCACAAAAATAAAGCCCAGAACCAGATGGCCTGACTGATGAATTCTAACAATTAAAGAATAATTAAAATGACAACCTTTTCAAATCCTTCCACAAAAATAGGAAAGAACACTTCCTAACTCATTTTATGAAGTCACCATTATCCTGATACCAAAACCAGACACAGACATCAGAAGAAAAAGAAAGAAAGAAAGAAAGAAAGGAAGGAAGGAAGGAAGGAAGGAAGGAAGGAAGGAAGGAAGGAAGGAAGAAAGAAAGAAAGAAAGAAAGAAAGAAAGAAAGAAAGAAAGAAAGAAAGAAAGAAAAGCTACAGGCCAATTTCCCTAATGAATATATATATGAAAATATCCCCAACAAAATACTAGCAAACTGAATCTAGCAGAATACAAAAAGATAATACATGACCAACTGGGATTTATTTCAAGAATGCAAGGTTGGTTCAACATACAAAAATCAATTAATGTAATGCACCATATTAATAGAATAAAAGGAAAAGCCTATATAATCACCTTAATAGATACATGAAAATCATTTGAAAAAGTCCAAAACCATGTCATGATAAAAACAGCAAAACACACATACACACACAAACTAGAAATTGAAGAGAACTTCCTCAATCCAATATGGAACATCTAGGAAAAAACCCACAGCTTACTTCATACTCAATGGTGAAAAACTGAAGGCTTTTTCTCCAATATCCTGGAACAAGGCAAGGATATTTGCTCTCATAACTTCCAGTCAACATTGCTCTGAAGGTTCTAAGCAGTGAAATTAGACACAAAATGAAATAAAATATATCCAGATTGGAAATGAAGAAATAAAACTATCTCTACATGTTTATGACATAATCTTATATAAGGAATACAAAAAAAACTAATAGAGCTCATAAATAAATTCAGCAAAGTTGTAGGTTACATCAATATATAAAAATCAGTTATATTTCTATACACTAGCAATAAACAATATGAAACAAACTGAAGGAAACACTTTTATTTACAGTAGCATCAAAAAGAATAAAATACTCAGCAATAAATTTAATCAAAGAAGTGAAAGACCTGAACCCTGAAAACTATAAAACATTGTTGAAAGGAGTTAAAGATCTACATAAATAGAAATACATCCTGTGCTCATAGATTAGAAGACTTAATATTGTTGATAATATTATCCAAATTGATCCAAAGATTAAATGTATTCCCTATAAAAATCCCACTGGCTTTTTTTTTTTCAGAAATGGAGACACTAATCTTCAAGTTTGTATAGAACTTCAAGGGACCTCTAATAGCTCAAATAATCTTTAAAAATATGAACAAAGAAGACTCAACACTTCCTGACTTCTAAACTTAATACAAATTTAGAGTCATCAAGACTGTGTAGTACTGGCATAAGGGTAGACATATAAATGGAATAGAATTTAGAGTCAATAAATAAACTTATATGTCTGTGGTCAATTGATTCTGACAAGGGTGCCAAGACCTTCCATTAGAAAATAATAGTCTTTTCCACAAATCGTACTGAGATGACTGGATAGCCTCATGTAAAATAATGAATTTGGACTCCTATCTCACCTCTTATACAAAAATTAACTCAAAATGCACCAAACACCTAAATGTAAGAGCTAAAATTATAAAACAGAAAAAAAATAGGTATAAACCTTGTGGCCTTTGATTAGGCAATGTTTCCTTAGAAATGACACCAAAAGCACAAGCAACCAAGGGAAAAATAGATAAACTGGACTTAAAGTTTAAAACTTTTGTGCATCAAAGAACACACATCCTCTAAGGATACTGTATGTGCTGATGGCAGCAGCCAGTGAAGGACAAAGGCAGATATTCTTCGGGCAGTCTGGAGTCTGGAGGAACATCTTTGCCTTAGCCCAGGAAGAGCTGCACTTTTGCCACTAGTCTCAACAGGGGCAACATTAGCAGCCAAATGATCTGCCTTTTTGTACAACCCCCAAGAGACAGCCATGGGGCATTTCCTTTTGAGGACTGCTGTGGTGAATTCCTAGCTCTAGGAAGCTTATATTTACTATTTGCCATGGGTAAACTGTGTGAATCCATGTCACTATACTGAGTTACTACATCTACTTATTTTTGTTATTATATCGCTATCCACTGTGTTTCCTATTTCTATCAATTGTTTTTATTACTTTTTCCCACATGCCATCTCAAAACATCCCATGTAAGCTGTGATGGCACTACAGAACATTCCCCCAAATGATCCTAGGATAAAACACAAAATGTTTTTGTGAACATAAATATCTCACAGTGATGCTGGTCTATCATCATGTGATACATCCAGGAGAGACTGATAGAAATGTTGTGAACAATTCGTATAATAAATATGGATACAAAATTCCTTTTTGCCTTAGAAGAGAACAGTCATTTGTTAAATACTCAATTTCACCTTGTCTAGTGAACCAGCATTAGGTTCTCAAGTCTGGCTTTACAAGTGAACCAGCATTAGGTTCTCAAGTCTGGCTTTACAATGTCCCATTGTTCTAGCATTCTACATAAAAATTTGAGAAAACTGTTGGGGCACCTGGGTGGCTCAGTTGGTTTAGAGTCTAACCTCAGCTCAGGTCATGATCTCTTGGTCCATGAGTTCGAGCCCCACATCAGGCTCTGTGCTGACAGCTCAGAGCCTGGAGCCTGCTTCAGATTCTGTGTCTTACTCTCTCCCTGCCCCTCCCCCACTCGTGCTCAGTCTCTCTCTCTCTCTCTCTCTCAAAAATAATAAACATTAAAAAATGTAAAAATTGAGAAGACTGTGAATAAGAAGTGTGGGGTGGAAAAATGAAGACTTTGACACTTATCTAGGTGATAGGCTAATAAGAGTCTCAGAAAAATAGCCAGTGGATATCTTTTCCATTGATAAATCTGGTGCAGAATTATGTATACTTGCGACTAGCATAGCCAGGGAGCAAAAGGAAGCCCCTATTACTAATATCCATAATTCAACAGAAATGGACCTTTGGGAAATTATAAATCCATCAGGGTCCCCTTCCATCTCGTGTCAAAAAGTCACACACACTGGATACCCCAACTACCTTAAGCAGTTCTAGTATTAAAAGAGAAATTATTTAAAATGTCTCCAGAGAAAGAAGTACCTTCTTCATGGATCTGGAATAAGCTCGTTCTGTCTTCTGGTTAGACTGTACATCATGACAGAGCATTGATCCCACTGTAACAACTACAAGAAATCAGATGGTCAAAGAAAGTCACATATTTTTAAAGGACATTTGAGAGTTCTGGGTGTAATGAAGTCTAAAGTAACTAAATTCCAAAGAGAGACAAGCACATACCAGTGGCCATTGTCCTCTCTGGCAAGAATTGGCTTGGAAGTGAGAGAATTGGGTCAGTCATGGGCTTAAAAAACTGCTAGGATGAGGATCTGGTAATGACTGTGTGGCCTGGATAGACAGATTGAAATCTGAACAAGCCCCAAATGCATAGCTAGTTCTCCCAATCTATGGATTCTCCCAGTAGGTTTTTAAAATATATAGTGATATAAGTAATATGGCAAATTAATGTCTCTACCAGAATTAGGGGTGGGGGAGAGAGTTGGAGTTAAGTCTATAAAAGCAGAGAGTTACACTCTGTCATCTCAGTCGATCCTTGTGTTTCTCAGGAAAACAGTTCCAATGTTTCCCTTCATATCCCCTTTTTCCTCAGGGCTCAGACTTGGGACCACTGGGGTGGCTGTAACAACCAGCCTTCAATACCCACACCAATGCTTGCCTCACCACATCCTTCTATTCCTACATCATTGTGTCCACTACTGGAAGATTACCATGTGTCCAGTCTGAGGTAAAGCTCCATGAATATGCTGGAAGAAGAGTGTTCTTTAGTTTTTAAAGTTTGTTTATTTAAGACAGACAGAGTCAGTGTGAGTTGGGGAGGGGAAGAGAAAGAGGGAGAGAGAAAATCCCAAGCAGGCTCTGTGCTGTGGCATGATGCAGAGATTGAATTCATGAAACCGTGAGATCATGACCTCAGCTGAAACCAAGAGTCAGACGCTTAACTGACTGAGCCACCGAGGTGCCCCTGAAGAGTGTTCTTATTGTCCAATTTACAGATGATGGAAAGAAATCCTCAGTAATTTGTGCAAGGCCACCCAGCCACTAGGTGAATCCAGCTTTGCCTGATTCCAAACCCCACAATCTGCAATTCAGGGCCTGCCTAAGAGGTGAGAGCTGGTTTTGCAGCATAAGAAGCTGTAATTAGGCCTTTGAGTTAGGAACAGCCAGCCTGTGTCTGTTATTGATGTTTCTGGCATGATGGGGTTAACCTGTGAATGCAAAGTGGCACGAGGGACATTGGCACCCAGCTAACCACCCACTCCCATTTTCCAGGCCCCATTCACAACCATTGAATTTTCTCTCTACTAGCTTCACCCAACCTTACCTTCCCACACCCCTATTAAACCATTTTGTAGCTGGAGGGCCAAAGGGTGTGCCTGTTGCCTCTGGAGGCTCCAAGGCTTGTCACATCAAGCCCTAACCAAGCAGGTCCCGTTGTCACGGCAACACGGATGCCTCTTCTCCTGCTCTCCTGATCCTGGCATTTGCCCTGCACTGAGATACCGAGATCTTGTTCCCTCATCCACCTGGGGATTCTGGGAACACCGGGAAGCCCACGTGGCCTTAGTACCGAGGACTTGGGAGACCTGCTGGACTGTGCAGTCCTGGGCAGTGCAGCTGAGGTGCATTCTTCTGATCCTGTCGCTCCAGGGCTTTGAGGTGGCCTCCAGAGTCGCCCCACAGCTCGCAGGTGGCGTGTCCCTGCCCAGCAGCGCCTGCAGAGTCAGAGAAAGTGAGCCGGAGACCAGGGGCTTTGCTCCAACGGGACCCTGGAAGTACCGAGCGCCTTGGGTAAGGGCTGGATCTCTGCCAAGGCAGGCAGTGGGGGCAGGAGGCGGAACCCAGTCGGCGCTGGAGGGGAGGGGTGGGAAGAGCTCCTGACTGCGGAGGGCGGCTCCAGTTGCAGAGGGGCAGGTGCTGGTGGGAGAGGGCGGGACCCGGTGTCTAGGTTGCCCAGGCAGAGCAGGGGTGCCCTGGGTCCAGCCCTAAGAAAGAGAGGATGGGAGGGCTCCTGGCTGTGGGGATCAGGAAGGGAGGGCTCCCGGCTGCTGCGGGGTTGCAGACGATGGTGGGAGGGGCTCCGGCTGCAGTGGCCCCAGCAGGGGTGTCGGACAAGGCGAAAGGGGACCTTCTCCTTGCAGAGGTGAAGGGCTGCATGGTGGGGGTTCTGAGTCGTGGCCTGGAAGACGTGAACTGGCCAGGGAGGAGTTCCAGGTCGGTGTGGGGGGCGGTGCGGTGGGCTGTCTGGCACCAGTGTCCCTCTCTCCCCTTTGCACCCACAGGCCTCCACTGCAGAGCCTGCGACAGTCTGCGCGCCCCTGTGCGATCGCGCCCCTCCCCGGCAGGTATCCGCGATGGCACTGGCTATGCTTCGTGGCTGGTGCAGGTGGATGGGCGTGGATGCTCAGCGCTCGCTGCTCATCCTGGGCATTCCCCACGACTGTGAGGACCAGGAATTCCAGGAGGCCGCGCAGGCTGCCCTCCAGCCCCTGGGAAGATACCCAGTGCTGGGCAAGGTGTTCAGAAAGGAGTTCAGATCCAAGGTCGCCTTGGTGGAGATGGCTCAGTATTTAAACCGAAGTGTGATCCCCCGACAAATACCAGGCATGGGAGGACCCTGGACTGTGGTCTTCCTGCCCCAGGCCCCAGAATCAGAGTCACAGGATACACCCAATTTCCTTGCACAGACCCAGAGGCAAGCAGGGGTTGCCTTGGCAGGCGAGGCAGGAGCTGGGCATGGGGCAGGAGCTGGAGGCAAGGCAGCTTCTGGAGGCAAGGAAGGGGCTGGAGGCGGGGCAGCAGCTGGAGGCGGGGCAGGAGCTGGAGGCGAGGAAGGAGCTGGAGGCGGGGCAGCGGCTGGAGGCGGGGCAGCGGCTGGAGGCGGGGCAGGAGCTAGAGGCGAGGAGGGAGATGGAGGCGGGGCAGCGACTGGAGGCGGGGCAGCAGCTGCAGGCGGGGCAGGAGCTGGAGGTGAGGAAGGAAGCGAGGCAGAAGCTGGAGGCGAGGCAGGAAGTGAGGCAGGAGCCGGAGGTGAGGAAGGAACTGGAAGCGAGGCAGCGTCTGGAGGCGGGGCAGGAGCTGGAGGCGGGGCAGCGGCTGGAGGCGGGTCAGGAGTTAGAGGCGAGGAAGGACATGGAGGCGGGGCAGCGGCAGGAGGCGGAGCAGCAGCTGGAGGCGGGGCAGGAGCTAGAGGCCAGGAAGGAGCTGGGGGCCAGGAAGGAGATGGAGGCGGGCAGCGGCAGGAGGCGGGGCAGCAGCTGGAGGCGGGGCAGGAGCTAGAGGCCAGGAAGGAGCTGGAGGCGGGGCAGCAGCTGGAGGCGAGGAGGGAGCTGGAGGTGAGGAAGGAGGTGAGGCAGGAGCTGGAGGTGAGGAAGGAACTGGAGGCGAGGCAGCGGCTGGAGGCGGGGCAGGAGCTGGAGGCGGGGCAGCGGCTGGAGGCAGGGCAGCAGGTGGAGGCGCAGAAGGAGCTGGAGGTGAGGAAGGAATTGGAGGCAAGGCAGGAACTGGAGGCAAGGCAGCGGCTGGAGGCGGGGCAGCGTCTGGAGGCGGGGCAGCGTCTGGAGGCGGGTCAGCGGCTGGAGGCCAGGAAGGAGCTGGAGGTGAGGAAGGAACTGGAGGCTAGGCAGCAGCTCTGGAGGCGGGGCAGCGGCTGGAGGCGAGGAAGGAGCTGGAGGCGGGGCAGCAGCTGGAGGTGAGGAAGGAACTGGAGGCAAGGCAGTGGCTGGAGGTGAGGAAGGAACTGGAGGCGAGGAAGTGGCTGGAGGCGAGGAAGGAGCTGGAGGCAGGGCAGCCACTTGGGCCAGGCAGGGCCTGAAGAGGAAGCAGGAGAGTCAGATGAGGAGGGAGCCGCTGGGGACGCAGGAATTGCAGGTTTGTTAGGATCTGTGAGTGTGGCAGGAGCTGCAGGTGAGGCGGGACCTGCAGGTGAGGAAGGAGCTGTGGGTGTGGCAGGAGCCATAGGTGCGGGAAGATCCTGGACCCAGCCTTGGAGCTGGAGCCCGGCCTGGCAGCCTGTGCTGGAAAACAGGGCCTCTATGAAACTGAGAACCTTTCCTGGAATGGAAGAGCCACACCGAGAAGAAGAGTCCTTTGAGAGCTGGCTGGATCACGCCAGCGACATGCTGTACCTGTGGTGCCACATCACAGAAAGGGAGAGGAGGAGGAGGCTGATGGAGAGCTTGGGTGGCCCCGCACTGGATCTCGTGTGCGGCCTCCTGGCAGAAAACCCTGACGTCCCTGCACAGGATTGCCTGGCCGCGCTGGTCCAGGTGTTTGGGAGGAAGGACACCCCCACGACCGCACGGCTGAAGTTCCTGACCTGTGGCCAGCGGCCCCAGGAGACTCTCTTTGTCTATGTGATTCGCCTGGAAGGCCTGCTGCAGTCGGCCGTGGAGAAGGGGGCCATCCATCCCAACCTTGCGGACCAGTTACGCGCCCGGCAGGTGCTGATGCGGGCCCGCCCCAACGAGATGCTCGAGGACAAGCTGAGGAGGATGCGGCTGGACAGGAGACCACCTGGCTTCCTGGGGATGCTGCGGCTCATTCAGGAGACCGAGGCATGGGAGGCCACCGCAGCTAGGAGTGAGCACTTGCAAGTGGAAGAGGGGGCCCGTGTGGGCACCGGAGGCCTGGCCGCTGCCCGGGCCAGTGGAGAGGTTGCCGAAGCCTCCCCAGCCAGGGAAGATGCTTCCCAGGCTGCCCTGGCCAACCTAGGGGCCAGTGAGGCCGTTCCTGGCAGTGCCGAAGCTGATACGGCTGCTCCTGAAGCCCATGATGCCACCAGGGCAGCCCTCGTCCCTGAGGAGGCCCCCAAGATCTTCCCTGCCACGCAGGAAGATGAAAATGCTCCCGCCTCTGCGGGCCTAGATCAGGCAAGGCCCTCAGAGGCCCCTGGGGGCCCCACCCCTGCCCAGATGGGCAGCGCTTCCAGGGAGGGCCCGGGAGGTCCTGGCTGTGAGCCGGAGGGCCTCGCCCAGGCAGGAGACCAGGAGGCTGGGGAGCCCCTGGAGGAGGGGCCCAAGCCCATCCCAGAGGAGTCGGGAAACGAGGACGGGGCTGGGGAGGTGAGGCCCCCCAAGTGCTCCTCGGGCAAATAGGCTCAGAAGGCCCAGGGGCCCCCTCTCCTCTCAGGCAGCAGCGCTCTGGAGGCAGGGGGAGGCCACGCCAGGGCAGCAGCCTCTCCCCACATGGAGGCAACAACCCACCCAGCCCAAATTCCCAGGACCCCATCTTCCCAAGACACCCTGGCCACCACCATCAGCCCTTCCAACGGACCAGGATGACCGTACTTGATGCAGAGTGGGGCAGGGAGAGGTGCCCCCTCCCATGGCAGCTCCACCCCAGCCCCAGCCCCAGCCCCAGCCCGAAACCCTGCCAGTCCAGGCAGCCAGCCTGGGAAGCACCCCTGAGTGGCTGGCCCTAGCCTAGGTGAGGGGCACCTGAAAATGTGTGCCACCCACACTGGCCTGGGAGATGTTAGGGGCCGTCTCAAGGGTGCCGGCCCCTCGGGCCGCCCAAGAGGGGGACCCTCATTCACTGACCCGTGGAGCACATCACTCCACGCTCTGAGAAGCCCACTTGTGCCTCTGTAGGCCCCTTAGTGACCCCCCGTGTCAAGTGGCACCCCCAGCTCCCCCTACACGCACCCTAGTTACCATTCCCGTGCAGAGCCCTGAGGTGTGCAGGAGCCCGCGGCGGGTGTCCTGGCCTGACGCAGCAGCCACCTCTCAGCCCTGGGTGTGTGGCACGAGCTTCAGTGTGAGCCCAGGCTCTGTTCGCTGTCGTGCGGTGTCGTGAGCTCAGCCCATGCTTCCTCGGTGTAGGTTTAGGCCAACTGCTGCTTGTTCTTGTGGAGATGTGTGTGTGTTCTTATCTGAGCAGCCGCCCCCACCCCGCCCCGGAGACCTGTTGAAGCCCAGTCCCAGGAGATGGCAGGAAGGACAGAAGGCATGGTTGGTGCTCACCCCATGACCTCAGGAAGGAAGAACTGGACCAAGGACAGAGGTGGCCTGTGAGAGTCTCCACGGAACTGTGCTCTGATGTACCACTCTCTTGCTACTTGTGACTCAGTTTCTTCGGCTTGTCCAAGTGTCCCCTGCTGAGTTTTCCAGTGTCCTGTGACTGTCCTGTGTAGGCCATAGGGCAGGACCAGGCCCCAGCATGTCAGCAAGAGGGGAGGGTGCCCTGGCTAGCATCCATCAACCTGGCCAGAGACTGTGGGGCCCTCAGGAGGGGAGACTATGGGTGGATGCCATCATGTTGGGGCAAGCAGAGGCACCTTGTTTGGGACCTGAAGAGGAGGGGAGCCATGACCTGTGGGCTGTAGTACCTGTTAGACATTCTTCTCTATGTTGTCATTACCTCTCTTCAATGGTTTCAGTAAATGTCTTCAATAAAGTGCATTGAATGTTTCAGCTGAGTCTGGCCTCTGCTGTGGGCAATTGAAGGAAGGGCCTACTGGTATAGGAGTGGGGTCAACAGTGGCCTGGTATCCCGAGTTGGTAGTGAGGTATGGTGGAAGCATGGTCCAAGATAGGGTATGGGGTGCCTCATGTGTAAAATTTGTCACCACACAGGGAACAGTGGCTTATGGATCCTGTAAGGGAACTGAGTAAGCTAAATTTTGTCCATCAATAGGAGTCTGGTGTGTGCCGGCAGCAGCTCATTTAATGTCCTGAGCATACACTGAACGCTATGGAGATAACTAGGCAAGACACTGAAAGAAGGAAAATATATATATATATATATATATATATATATATATATATATATATATATATATATATATTTCGAGAGAGAGAGACAGAGACAGAGTGTGTGAGTGGGGTAGGGGCAGAGATGGAGGCACAGAATCCAAAGCAGGCTCCAAGCTCTGAGCTGTCAGCACAGAGCCCAAGGCAGAGCTCAGCTCAGGAACTTTAGGATCATAACCTGAGCAGATGCTTAACCGACTGAGACATCCAGGAGACCCAACAGAGATATATATTGAATAGCTCCTGGTTTTATTCTCATCAACTCAGTCTCTGCAATTAATGTTCTAGAGCCTTCACGATATGTTTGGAAAACAAGGAGATTCTGGATTGGGAAGAAAAATGGTAGAGATTCCAGCACTCCTCCAGGAGTCTGGGCAGCCTGGACACAAGTCTGGCTTCCCGCGTGCGCTCCTGACTGGCGCGCGTCTGTTCGCGTGCGCTTATTGGAGCGAGACAGAGTCTTGTGTGCGCCTGCGCACTGGGCCGAGCGCGGTGAAGCTGGTGTGCGCCTGCGCGCACCGCCATTTCCTGCAACTGGAAGCTTGGGTAACTTTGCCCATCGGAAAATGCGACAGCCCACAGAGCGAAATGGCTGCCCTGGGGGAGAACGGCCTCAGTGTAGCTTTTCTTGCTGCCGTGCTGATTCCGGCCGCTAGATGGTGCGCGAGGATCACAAATGGGCTAGGCCTACCGTCTGGGAGGCTCCCTGGGCCCTCGCTGCCCTTGCCCTGCTGGCCCAGTGGGCTCTGGTGGTGCCACCGACCTTGGGGTGAAGCAGCCCCTCTGACCACGTGTGGAGGGACCATCGCCACAGTCCAGGCGGAGGCGAGAAAGAGAGCGAGCTGGGTGCCCGTAAGGAGCTGAACGGGGCTCCTGTGGTCCCCGCCTGTTTGGCAGGGTGCCCCGGCCTCTCGGTCGTTTCTGGCCACTGGCCACTGATCTCCAGAGCTGCCCAGGGGCAGGGGCTGTGGACATACTGGGAGGGCAGCGGATCCTCCACCCATGAGGGACCTCCTGGGCAGATCTGCCTGGGCAGGGCTCTGGGGTTCTGTGGAAAGGCAGCTTAATTCCCAAGAGTTGGGCGAGGAAGGGTGATGGGGGTGGGCAAGGTGATCCTGCAGAGCCGTGGAGCCTTACGTTTCCTAGGTCCTGAGATCATGTGGGCCTTTCTTTTTTAATCAGTAGAAACTGAGTTACAAGAAAAATTAAGGGATTGTAGTGGTCATAGAATTACAGAGCTAGGCTTCTTATGTTTGGGATTTGTGCTCCTTTCATTCACTGTACAGTTTCCATTTCATAGATAGTTCTTAACTGCCATGGCCTTGATGAGCCTAGTGGGAGAGTTGCTGTGGCAGTCAGACTGGATGTGAGGGAGGGGTCAGCTAAGGCTGAATGATTCTCCAAGTGTCTCCTAAACAATCCTATCTTATTTTACTTCCTGCCTCTCTGATATTTGTAATGGTGCTCCAACACTTCTATTCTATTTAGATATCTACTATTCTTGCTCCAATGGACCGTCTGTATCATGTAATTAAAGCTCAGTTGTTTTACTTGAGGGGACTTCATGAGTGACTCTCCTGTTGTCTTTATTTTCATGGAATCTTCTTGATGCATTCACACTAAAGCAAGTAGTTTCTGTTAACATTGGTACCAAGCAGCTGAGAGGTCTTAATGTCATCTCCATTTCCATAAGTGCTGCCTTTCAGCCTTATTGCATTTTTATGTTTTCTAGAAAAATCTCTCCCTGACTAAAGACAGACACAGTACAGGCCATTTTGAGGCTTATCTTTCAAGTTCTAAGAGCCTCCATTTCCCAAAGCAGAAGCAGTGCAGGAAGGGGCACTGCTCCCAGCCTTTATTCCCCCTAGAAACTAGCCTTTCTTTTTCAGATGTTTCCCTCTTCACCCTGTGCTGCATATCTGGGCAACCTTGTAAGAAAGCCTGGGTGCTCCCTCCTTTGACACCAGAAAGAGATTGGAAACAATCATGCCTCTGCCTACATATGGGAATGCTCACCCTGGCCCCAGTCACTTCCTTGCTTTTACAAGCCATTTTGCAACTGCTTGAGAGATCTTTCCCTCTTCAGAATCCTCGATTATGTAAGTAATGAACCTTTTTTTTTTTTTTTTTTTTTGGCCTCTTGGTATGTGTGTTTTGTCATTAGTCTCAACATCCAAAGGAAATTTTAGGTGGGGGTCTATCTGTCTCTTGGAAACCATAACATTGTTAAAATCCATGTCAAAGTCTAGGCAACTGCACCCCCCCCCCACACACACAGCCAAGAAAGTGAATTACAAACAATGTTACAGGAGGCATGGTGGAGATTAGACCCTTCATATCTTAAAGATCTTAAGGATACTGAGGTGGTTGTACCCATCGTATCTCCATTTGCTTTGCCAGTCTGAATACTCTATACTTACTGCCCAAAACTTCACCAAGTAGTAGTCCCAGTTATAGATGCTGCGTGCTGGATGTGGTAACATTGCCCAAGCAGTACCTAAGGCCTTAGGTACTAAAACAATGAAGTATAGAAGCAGATATTGAGGCCACTCTTGCTCTCATTAAAGTAGGGTGTGTCTCCACCTCTGGTAGGAATATGTTAGTGGGTCTTGTGGTGGCGGTGATAGTGGTTGAGATTTTTGTTCTTGTTGTTTGTCTTAATGTTACAGCTGTTTCTACAAAATAGTGGTGGAGTAGTAGCTTTATTTTAATTCTGGAAAGCAAAAGGACATAACTAAAACCTTTTACCAATGAATATTTTAAGACCCATATGTCAACATTTATGGAGTGACTTATACACTTTAAATTAAAAGTTTTTAATTTAAATAAAATAAATTTATTTACACTTTTGTTAAAAAAAATAAGGCCATAATGTATATGGCCATTGACCTAACAAATGCATTCCTTTCTATCCCAAGCAATCAAGCAAAGAGGATAAGAAGCAGTTCTTAATTATGTGTACATGCAAAGATCTTTAATTTATAATTTGTTCTATGACTATGTTACCTGTACTACCCTATGTCATACCTATCCTCTCATAATATAGTCAGAGATGTGGATCAACTGAACAGCCTATAGAACATCACTACATCACCCATATCCATTACACTGACACCATTATACTGATTGGAGAGGATGAATAAAAGGCTTCTGTAAGATATAATGTGTTCCAGAGGGTGGGAGACAAACCCTGCAAAGATTCTGAAAGTCACCAATTCAATGAAGTTTTTAGGAGTCCAGTAGTCAGGGGCATGCCAGGATGCCTCCTCCAAAGTAAAAGACAAATCATGTCTTGAATCCTCCACCAAAAAGAAAGAAGTAATGTACCTGGTAAGCCTCTTTGGGTTCTAGGGACAAAACATTCCACCTCCAGGGGCATCTGGGTGGCTCATTCAGTAAAGCATCTGACTTCGGCTCAGGTTATGAGCTCACAGTTCATGAGTTCCAGCCCTGTGTCAGGCTCTGTGCTGACAGCATGGAGCCAGGAGCCTGCTTTGAGTTCTGTGTTTCCCTCTCTCTTCTCTCTGCCCTACCCCACTCATTCTCTCTCTCTCTCTCCCTCTCTCTCTCTCTCTCTCTCTCTCTCAAAAATAAATAAACATTAAAAATTAAAAAAAAACTCCACCCCAGGATTATTGTTCTTGTCCATATATCAGGTGACACAGAAGTCTGAGATCTTTGAGAAAGGCAGGGTGCAGGAGATTAATCTACAGCAGGTCCTGGCTGCAGTGCAAGCAGTCACTTGAACCATCTCATTTGGCCGACCCCATGGTGTCAGAGGTATCAGCAGGGGACAAGGATGCAGTATAGAGTTCAAGGCCTGCCTGTGTAGGAGAATCACCACCCCGACACCTGGGGTTCTAGAACAGGGTTATGCCATACACCTTTCTAGAAATAGCATCTGATGTGTTTCTGGGCCTTGGTAGAGACTGAATGCTTGACTATGGGGCTCCAAATGACTGTGCATCTGGAACTTCCTATTATGAACTGGGACCTATCAGACTCATAAAGTCAAGATCAGATGGCCCATCAGCAATTAACTGTACGATTAAATGGTATGTCTGGAATACAACCTGGGCAGGAAAAGAGGTGTAGTAAGTTCTGTGAGCAGTAGCTCAGATACTCATATTATCCATCACAGTTACAAGATAGCCTTTATCTCAGCTTACACCTATGGCCATATGATCCCGTATTGGCTTGGTATTTGGGTACCAGTTGAAAGCGAATGGTTTCTGCATTCTAGATATAGCCAGGGATGCCCCTGAAAGAAAATGGAGAAGGAAGATCTTCCCAATGAGTGGAGGTAAAACAGAAGTACATCATCCTTTTTGTAGAAATAGCCCAGGATGAGACTATATACAGGCTCCTGAGCAGTGGCCAATGGCCTAGCTCAGGTCCTGGAAGGAAAAGAATTGGAAGATTGGAGACAGGAGGTCTGGCATAGAGGCCTATGGCTATATATATGTGAGTGGGCATGGAGAGAGAAGAATTTTATATTACATACTAATGCTCACCAGAAGACAACACTTAAAGAGGAACTTAGCAGCCAGTTGAAAAAAAAAAAGACTTTTCAAGTTGATGTTAGCCACCCTTCATCATCATCCAGCCTGGAATGGACACAATGGACACATAAATGGAGTGGCTGCAGTAGGACAGATGGAGACTGCTCATGAGTCCAACATCATGTAATCCTACTTATCAAGGCCTATATTGCCACTGCTGGCTATGAATGTCCAATCTTCCAGCAACAGAGACCAATGTTGAGACCCCAATATGGCACCATTCCTCCATGTTTACTACATGTTTGTCCCTTATATCTTGGAAGGAACATTGGTTCTTTCTTACAAGAATTTTAACCTATTCTGATAATGGGTTTGCCTTTCCTGCTGGCAGAACTTCAGCCAGCATCACTATCCAGGTGCTTTCAGAGTGCATGATCTTCAGGCCCATAATACCACACAAGATAGTATACTACCAAGGGATATACTTCAGAAAGAAAAATGTGTGTGAGTGGGCCCACGGGCATGGGATCCTCTGGTATCACCCACTACATCACCCGGAAGCTGCTAGCTTGGTAGAATATCAGAATGTCCTGCTGAATGTGCAGCTGAAGCACAAGCTTAGAGGTAATACTCTCTAAGGATGGACTACCATCCTCCAAGATGCAGTATATGCACTGAATCTAAGACTTCCATGTACTACTGTGTTCCCAGTGGGAAGAATACATGGGCCTGGAAACCAAGGGATGGAAACTATAGTGGCCTCACTTTCCATCTTTCCCAGTGACCTACTCAGGGGTGGACCTTCACATATTCCAAGCTCTGGACCGTGCAGAGGTAGAGGTTATGGCCCCTAAAGAAAGTGCACTCATACTAGGTGACACAACCAGAGTCCTGTTGCGTTTATAGATATGGCTGCTGCCTGGGTATTTTTTTATTTTCTGTGTCTAGAGACCAGTAAACAGGAAAAGTCACTATTTTTGGCAGTGGTAATTGATACCTGTCAAGGAAGGGGTAGAACTGCTGTTACAATGGGGGCATAGCGGAATATGTGGGGAACCCAGGTGATCTCCTTGGTTGACTCTTTGTATTCCCTTGCCCAATTATGACCATGAATGGCCAAGTGTAGCAATTCTGGTGTGAGAAGAGTATGGATACCAGGTACTCAAACCCCTCAGAGATGAAGGAACATCACCAAGACTGAAGAAATGATAGGTGAGAGTGAGAAAAACCTAGAACGAATAGTGGAGGAGGGAAATAATGAGTACCTATTGCAGCTACAAGACCAAATGTATCAATGGGGTTGTACTTTGTCCCACCAACTTCTGTCTTCTAAGTTTACCT
Organism: Acinonyx jubatus; assembly: GCF_027475565.1. Lineage (NCBI taxonomy): Eukaryota > Metazoa > Chordata > Mammalia > Carnivora > Felidae > Acinonyx > Acinonyx jubatus. Next base: position 122,074,573 of record NC_069389.1, read on the forward strand.
TCAGGAAGAGAGGCCCATGGGAATAATGTAGAAACTTCTCCCTAAACAAATGGAGTAGTGGGACTGTGTGGCACAAGGGGTGGACTGTGATAGCTGTGGAAGTTCACTACTTAGATATCACTTTAAGAGAGGAGTACATTAAGATGACTGCATCAAGGTGCAACATTTTCAAGATTCACTGCAGCATTTGAGCACAGGCCATGCTATTCCCAGGCAGCTCCCAGTCAATGACTTACCACAGCAGGACTACTGGAGTAATTTCTGCTCAATGTGGAACTCTCTATGGGCCAACTTTGTACCAGATTGCCCAGTTGGGCTGGCCAAGGATTTTTCAAAGTAGCACCACAGTATGAGGCTCTTTCTTCCAATCCTTTTTCCATCTCCCTTTTCTTCCACATGTGAGACCTTCACTGTAATCTGAAGGTCTTCCTGACCTCTCCTGTGCCCTCTCCCCTTTATCCTTATCAATAAATCTTTTGCACTTATAATTCCATCTTGGCTTTCTGGAGGGTCAAAACTGACACATATGATTGGGAAGGGGTAGAGAGAACCCCTCCCTCTCCTTCATGGAGGAAGTAGGGGGAAAAAACAACACACACTTTCCTCCTACAAATTACATTTAAAATAACTTGGAAATATCTGATCTTTTCTTAATTAGCCTTGATATGATGGTGCTTACTGAAGTGGTTTTGCCATCTTTTAGTAAATTCAACACTGTAGGGTGTTTGAGGGATTTGGGGGCTGATCAGGAAAAATATATGACCAAGAAAGGCAGTCACACAACAAACTTTACTGGGCTGCACTTGGACAAGGTTGCACACCCTTCATAGCATGAGACCATCCAGAGGCTTATGGGTAGACTAGGGGGCCACCATCCAGAAAAGGAGGAGAACAAGGTAACTTCCAAGAGAGAGAGGATCAGGCAGGGTGCATAAGTGTCTTGGTGATGGGGAAACATCTTTGGAATCAGACAATTCTGAAGAACAGCAGTAGTTTGGGGTCTTTATAACCACCAGCCTTCATTTTATCAATGGATAGCAGATGTAGGGTAAGGTGTCCTGGAATATACAAAGAAGACAGACCCTAACTGGCAAAAATCTGCTTGTTTGGACCATTTTTAAAACAATTAATTGTGTAAAAATTAGACTTTTGCACCAATGGGCTTTTGAACTGACAGGTCTCAGCCTGCAGTGAAGAAATAAAAAACCTATAAGCCAATGCACATAGGCCATGTTAGGCTAATTTACATAACAAGCATTGTGTTATGTTTCCACTGAGACTAGAGACTGTGCAGGGATTTAGCACCTCGTATCCTCAGATTTGGGTGAAACTCCTGTGGAAATAGGCAACAGTTCCTCTAACATTCTGTTACATATTCAATAAATACTGAATAGCTATGGTCTGCCCTACCTTGCTCCTGGTGCTAGGGATACAATGGTTAACAAAACCACTCACGGTCCCTGATGTCACAGAACATTTAATTGCTGAAGGAATTGCACAAATACATATATAATTATTGTGTTAAGTGCTTAGGAAGGGTAAGTACTACAAAATTGTGTTAGAGAGGGACCTAAGGTAGATGGGGGCAGGGTGTCAGGTGAGGTGCCCTTGGTGAAAGGACATAAATGGTGAAACCTGAAGAAAGAGTAGGAGTTGGCCAGACAAAAGGTGAGGGAGGTCATGCTCTGGAAAAAAGAACACAACATGCAATGGGCACAAAAGTGACCTTGATCTCAGCCACTGTCTCCCACTGACACATCCCAGGCTTTGTCATCTCCTGTAAGTATCTCCTTGAGAATCAATGATTCAAGCATCCCACTCTCTGAGCACAGATCTCCTACTGTGATCATTTTCTAACCTCTTCAGGGCCTTCAGACTTTGAATCCTCTGATTTTTCAATGTGTCAAACTAATCTTTTTTTCACCTAATCTTTTAATTTAAATTGCTTTATTCAGGTGTTTTTGACATGCACATATTTAAAGTGCACAATTTGATTAATGTTGACATATGTATACACCAATGAAGCCATCATCAAATCAAGATAATAAACATTTCTATCCCCACAAAGCTTCCTCATTCCCCTTTGCAGTCCCTCCCTTCTTGTGATTAAATTCACTTATTACTTCTAAGAGCTTTCTTGGTAAATTCTGAGATTTTGTACATAGAAATGTCTGTAGATAAAGACAGTTTTACTTCTGTTCCAATAACGAATGCCTTCTTTTTTGTACCATGAGACACAGTAAAGAAAAGTACTGTCTTAGAATGGCTTTCTGCTTAGCTACTTAGCTTATTACTGCACATAACTTGAAAATTCAGCATAGGTCTTGAGGGGAAATCCGGCGGTGTGACATACTCAGTCACCTGCCTCTACCTTCTCTTTGCAATCTTGGCTTTTTTTTTTCTTAACCCTATGATGCAGCAATTGCACTACTAGGTATTAAACAAAGAATACAAAAATACTAATTTGAAGGGACACATGCACCCTAATGTTTATAGCAACATTATCTGCAATAACCAAATTATGGAAAGAGCCCAAATGCCCATCAACTGATGAATGGATAAAGAAGATGTGGTATATATACACAATGGAATACTACTCAGCCATCAAAAAAGAATGAAATCTTGCCATTTCCAATGACATGGATGGAGCTAGAGTGTATTACGCTAAGTGAAATAAGTCAGTCTGATGAAGACAAATACCATATAATTTCATTCATATGTAAAACTTAAGAAACAAAACAAAAAAGCAAAGGGAAAAAAAGAGGGAGGCAAACCAAGAAACAGACTCTTTCTTTAAAAAAGTTTTTTAATGTTTATTTATTTTTGAGAGAAAAAACATGAGCAGGGGAAGAGCAGAAAGTGAGGGAGATGCAGAATCTGAAGAAGGCTCCAGGCTCCAGGTTCTCAGCATTCAGCACAGAGCCTGGCACGGGGCTTGAATTCACAAACCATGAGATCATGACCTGAGTCGAAGTCGGACACTCAACTGAATGAGCCACCCAGACGCCCCAGAAAAAGACTCCACCAGAGAGGAAGTGGGTGAGGGATGGGTGAAGTAAGTGATAAGGATAAAAGAGTGCACTTGTGATATCACTGGGTGTTGTATGAAAGTGTTGAATCACTATATTCTACACCTGAAACTAATATCACACCGTATATTAACTGGAATTTAAATAAAAACTTAAAAAACAATCTTGGCATTTTAAGTCTCCAATTTTGTCTCTCTAGCCATGTGAGACTGCTGAAATGTCTCTTGGTTTTATGGTTCTCTACTGTTGTCATCTACCTGGGTGACACCTGTATTCTCAGCCTCTTGCACTGTACACAGAATTGGCAAATGCCCCCAGTGGGAAGAAAAGCAGCAAAATGTCAGTTCACCTTTCCATGGTTCTCCTCTCCTACATTTTGGCCCTTTGAATCTCGGTCAGTTCAATAGTGCTCCAATGGCTTTAAACTTAACTTTTTTTTCATGTGTTTTTGTTTTTACTATTTAAAAAAAAAGTTTTGGGGCACCTTGGTGGCTCAGTCAGTTAAGTGTCCAGCTCTTGATCTAGGCTCAGGTCATGATCTCACAGTTCATGGGTTCAAGCCCCACATTGGGCTCCACACTGACAGCACAGAGCCTGTTTGTGATCCTTTCTGTCCTCCGTGCCCCTTCCCCACTCATGCACACACTTTCTCCCTCAAAATAAACATTTAAAAATAATTAAATATATATATGTGTATATATGTGTGTGTGTGTGTGTGTGTGTATATATATATATATATATAATGTTTTGATTTGCATTTCCCTGATGATTGGTAATGTTGAGCATCTTTTCCTTTGTCTTTTGGCAACTTGTATGTCTTCTTTGGAGAAAATGTTTGTTCAGGTCCCCTGATCATTTTGAAATCAGATTTTTTGTTTTGCTCTTGAGTGGTATGAGTTCTTTACATATTTTTAGATGTTAACCCCTTATTGTATATATGATTTGCAAGTATCTTCTCCTATTCAGTAGGTTGTTTTTTTGTTTTGTTGGTGGTTTCCCTCACTGTGCAAAAACATATTATTTGGTGTAGTCCCAATTGTTTATTTTTGCTTTTGATTCCCTCGCCTGAAGAGGCAGATCCAGAAAAATATTGCTGATGCCAATGTCCAAGAGTTTATTGCTTCCATTTTCTTTTAGAGTTTTATAGTTTCAGGTTTTACACTTAGGCCTTTAATCTATTTTTTAACTTTTTAAAAAATGTTTATTTATTTTTGAGAGAGAGAGAGAGCACAAGTGGGGAAGGGGCAGAGAGAGAGGGAGACACAAAATCCAAAGCAGGCCCCAGGGTCTGAGCTATCAGCACAAAGCCCGATGCAAGGCTCGAACTCACCATGAGATCATGACCTGAGATGAAGCCGGAAGCTTAACGGACTGAGCCACCCAGGTGCCCCATGCCTTTAATCCATTTTGAGTTTATTTTTGTGTATGGTGTAAAAAAGTGGTCCAGTTTCATTCTACTGCATGTAGCTGTCCAGTTTTTCCAGCACCATTTGCTGAAGAGACTGTCTTTTCCTCATTGTATATTCTTGCCTCCTTTGTCATAAATTAATTTATAATATAAGCATGGTTTTATTTCTGGACTCTCTATTCTGTTCCATTGATCTATGTGTCTAATTTTGTGTCAGTACCATGCTGTTATGATTACTATAGCTTTATGGTATAGTTTGAAATTTGGAATGATGAGACCTCCAGCTTTGTTCTTCTTTCTCAAGATTGCTTCGAAAGGGACTAAAAGGTACAAACTTCTACTTATAAAATGAATAAATAACAGAGATGAAAGGTACAGCATAGGAAATATTGTCAATAATATTGTAATAACCTCGTATGGTGGCAGATGGTAACTACCCTCATCATGGTAAGCATCGTGTAATGCATAAAATTGTTGAATCAAATGTTGTATATCTAAAACTAATATAATATTGTATGACAATTATAATTCAATTAAAAATAAACAATTTTTATTAAATATAACACATATGCATAAAAATATCATGTATGATGTATATCAACACTTTAAAGACCAATAGAAAACTGAACAACCCATGAATCCACCATGCATGTAAGCTTCAGGTGCAGACCCCTCCTTGACCCTCTTCATTTATATTCAGTTCTAGTCCACCCTCATGCCACTACCCTACATTACTGTAAATTTTAAAGTTTCATTTTAATTGAGATATAATTGACATATAACATTCTGTAAGTTTAAGATATAAAGTGTTGATTTGATATACTTGTATATTACAATATGTTACCGCCTTAACCTTAGCTAACATCTCTATCATGTCACATAATTATAATTTCTTTTTTGTGGTGGAAACATGTGTCACGTTTTAATGGGATTTTCTTGTTCTCTATAGGAGCATTTGTTGGCCAAATGTTACCTTACCATTTATCCTCATTTCCTCTACCACCATCCTCATCCAAATTATGACCATAACTCCCATGTTAGTGCAGTAGCCTCCTAAATTGATGTTGCATCCACTTTGCCCCCTTCTTATGCGTTCCTCATATAGCAGCCAGATTGTTTTTTCTTAAAATTTATTTTGAGAGAGAGTGAGGGCACAAGCAGGGAAGGGGAAGAAAGAGGGAAAGACAGAATCCCAAGCAGGCTCCACGCCATTAGTGCAGAGCCTGATGCAGGACTTGAACTCACAAACCATAAGCTCATGACCTGAGCTGAAATCGAGTCGGACGATTAAACGACTGAGCCATCCAGGCACCCCAGAATTATTTTTTAAAGACAGATCAGATTATGTTAATTCCCTGCTCAAAACCCTTCAAGTTCTTCTCGCTGTTTTCTTAGCATAAAATGAAAAATGCTGTTAATAAATGGCATTTGCTGAGTTGTGATAATGTCCAATGTACCAGACACTACATCATTTGACTTTTACAGTAATGCAAAAGATTATTTAATTTCCATTATTTACCTCGTTTATACTTATGGGGAAGCAAAAATTTGTAAGTTTAATTTAATTGCTGAATGATACAGTTAGAAGTGGGGGAGCTGGAATTCCAAGCTAAACCTTTTCAACTATAAAGTATGTTTTTGTTTTGTTTGTATTTTATTTTATTTTATTTTACTTAAGAGAGAGGGCACAAGTGAGGGAGAGTGGCAGAAAGACAGAGAGAGACAGAGAGAGAGAGAGAGGGAATGTTAAGCAGACTAAGTTTGGAGCCTGTCGTGGGTCTTGATCCCACGACCCTGGGATCATGATCTGAGCCAAAATCAAGAGTCAGACACTCAACAGGTTGAGCCACCCAGGTGCAACCAGGTGCCCCCAGAGCATGTCTTGAAGCAGAGAGAGTCCTGAATGAAGTGGCTTATTTTGTACATTTTCATCTCTCTGTATGACAGAAACAGAACCAATAGGGAATATATAGATTACATAGATAGATAAATAGATAGATGATAGGTAGGTAGATTAGATTAGATAGATAGATGAATGATAGATGATAGAGAAAAGAAGGAATTGGCTCATATAATTGTGGGGTGGGAGCTGGTGAGTCTGAAATGTTCAAAGCAGGAAGGCAGGCTAGAGACCCAGGGAAGAGTGAATATTGCAGCTCAAGTCTGAAGGCAGTTTGGAGAAAATTTTCTTTGTCTTTGAGGGACCTCAAGTCTTTTCTCTTAAGGCCTTCAAGTATTTGGACGTGGTCCACTCAGATTTTTGACAGTAATATACTTTATTCAAAGTCCACTAATTTAAATGTTAATCACATCTAAAAATATATTCACAGAAACGTTTACATAGATATTTGACCAAGCAACTGGGCAGTATAGCTTAGTCAAGTTGACACATAAAATTGACCACTGTACTCCCTGACTATATTTTCATGGTAAAAATTTAAAACAACAAGAGGTATGCTGAAGAAATACTAAAAGTCACACTTCCAATTCTGTTCCCTTCCCTCCAGAAGAGGTGAGCACTGTCAATCTCTCAGTGAGCATTCTTCCAGAACTCTGTCCCCTCAACACTAATACATATAAACATATATGTATATATAATTTGGTTTTATTTTATTTAAATAGGATCATTATTTTTTTAATTTTTAACTTTTTTTATTTTTTGAGACAGAGAGAGAGCAAGGTAGGGCAGAGAGAGACAGAGACACAGAATCTGAAGCAGGCTCCAGGCTCCGAGCATTTAGCACAAAGCCTGACATGGGATTCGAACTCACAAACTGTGAGATCATAACCTGAGCTAAAGTTGGATGCTTATCTGACTGAGCCATCCAGGTGCCCCTAAATGGGATAATTCTATAAGTATTGTTTGATGTCTTGTTTTCCCTCTTGAATGGTAATTCATATATATTTATCTTTTTTTAGCTTGGACAAACAAAACATTTATCCAATGTTTATAGCATTGAATGATAAAATTGAATAAAAAACAAAAAGAATCTCTTTGACTCCTTCATGAACCTCACTCATCTCCTCAAAGGTAAATGCTGCTATCATTTGGTGTGTACCTATGAAAACCGTAGACAGAATACTATATACACAGGTGAAGATGGCAGGGTTTTACTCTGTCCCTTTCATAAATTATATCATTAATGGCATGATATGACATTGAGATTATGTCATGTGACATAATCTATATACAAGAGAGAAGCTTGTTTGACTTGCAAGTGTGCCTCTATAAACCATGTGAAAAACCTAAATCTATTCTTATGTAGGACTGTCAGTGACTGGCAGCTGTAGAAATCACCTTTTCTCTACAAAGCCGGAGTCAAGTACTATAAGCACCCAGATTGGCTAGGTATATAACTGTCAAGAATAATTTTTCAACTATAAAGCCAAGACTTTCATTGTGTGGATTTATTAGGCACATAATTATTATTTATTATCTGCAGGAGCTTTCCAAGACAAAATATCAGGGGAATGGAGAGGTGAGCCCAGTAGGTTGGACCAGAGCAGGGGCATGAATTGGGACCTGTGGCAGGCTGAATAAAGACCTCAAAAGATAGTAGGTTCTAATTCCTGGAGCTAGAAAATATTACCTTATTTGGGAAAAAGGATTTTGAGATATGATTAAGTTAATGATTTTGACATGGGAAGATTATCCTTGGTTATCCAGATGGGCCTAAAATCCAATCACAACTGCCCTTAGAGAGATAGTAGAGATCTCCCCCCCTCTCTTACACACACATACACACACACACACACACACACACACACACACACAAAGGAGGAGGAGGAGAAAGTTATGTGAAGGAGTAGAGACAGATTAGAAAATACTGACCTTGAAGATTGGAGTGATGTGGCCACAAGCCAAGGAATGCTGGCAGCCAAGAGAAGCTGAAAGAGGCAAGAAAGGATCCTCTTCTAGAGCATCTAGAGAGAGCTTACAGTTGGCAACTTTGATTCATCCCAGGGACACTAATTTTGGACTTCTGTCCAACAGAACATTGATAGAATAGATTTCTGTTGCTTTACACCACCCAGTTTGTGGTGATTTGTTAAAACAGCCACAGTAAATTCATACAGGACCAAATCCAACTTTTCAAGTGTCAGCCACAATTTCCATACAGCCAATGTTAAAGATTAGGTGGTCATAGAGGACTTAGGAGCTTTGGAGAGGGAACCACCAACATGCTTAGATCCATAGGCTCCAGGGCAAGAGGGCTAGGGAACTATGCATAAACATTTTTATTTTGGGGATCTCCCTGTGACTGAGGAATGGAAAGAGAAATTGAATGGGAAACTGAGGTGTTAGATCAATGTGTACTCCTTTGTGAGTAGCTCGTGAAGTACACAAAAGAGGGAAACAGTGAATAGAGTTACAGGATCCTCAGTCTTTTAGGAAGTACTCCAGGGGAAAGGCTTAGTCAGAGGTCAATGATTATAGGGACTATGTTAATGAAGTCTTAAGTATTAGCACTCTAGCTAAATCAAGGAGCTGGATGTATCTACATTCACAGTGATGAACAACAATTCCAGAGGACATAAAATGGTCATGCATGGCAGGATTCTGAATAAATGGACACAGAGACTGCCCGGAGATCAGGGTGACTTAGATCACCTTAGACAGCCCATGGCTATGTGTAAGTCTCAGGAGAAGGAGAACAGGCATACAGAGTAATATTTATTGCTATTTGTACTTTGTTTAATGCTCTTTTTATCAATTTTATGATCTTGAAAGCAACCAGTTAATAGTTATAATAATTTTTAAACATTTTTTGAGTATAATTGTTACACGTTACATTAGTTTCAGGTGTACAACTTAGTGATTTGACAAGTTTATACATTTGCTATGTTCATCACAAGTGTAGCCATAATCTGTCCTATTACATCACTATTACAATATTGACTATATTCCTTACACTGTGACTTTTATTTCCATTCTGTTTTCTTTGGTTTGGGGGTTATTATTTTATTTTTAAATTTTTCTTAAGTTTTAATTTAAATTCCAGTTCGTTAACATAGAGTGTTATATTAGTTTCAGGTGTCCAATATAGTATTCAACAATTCCATGCATCACCCAGTGCTCATCACAAGTGTACTCCTTAATACCCATCACTTATTTCACTCATATCCCGCCACCTCCCCTTTGATAACCATCAGTCTGTTCTGTATAGTTGAATATGTTTCTTAGTTTCTCTCTCTCTCTCTTTTTCCTTTGCTCACTTGTTTTATTTCTTAAATTCCATGTGTGAGTGAAACAATAGGGTATTTGTCTTTCTCTGATTGACTTATTTTGCTTGGCATTATACTCTCTAGTTCCATCCATGTCATTGCAAGTGGCAACATTTCATTCTTTTTTTATGGCTGAATTATATATAATAATATAATATAATATAATATAATATAATATAATAAATATATATCACATCTTCTTTATGGATGCATCAATTGATGGACACTGGGCTGCTTCCATAATTTGGTCATAGTAAATAATGCTGCTATAAACATAGGGTTGCATGTATCCCTTTGAGTTAGTGTTTTTGTATTCTTTGGGTAAATACCCAGCAGTGGGATTACTAGATTGTATGGTAGTTCTATTTTTAATTATTCAAGGAACTCCTATACTGTTTTCCACAGTGGCTGCACCAATTTACATTTCCATCAGCAGTGCATGAGGGTTCCTTTTTCTCCACATTCTTCCAACATTTTTTACTTCCTGTCTTTTTGATCCTAGCTGATCTGACAGGTATAAGGTGATATCTAATTATGGTTTTGATTTGCATTTACCTGATGATTAGTAATATTGAGCATCTTTTCATGTGTCTGTTGGTCATCTGTATGTCTTTTTTGGGAAAATGTCTACTCAGGATGCCCATTTTTTGATTTAATTATTTTTGGGGGGTTTTGAGTTGTATAAGTTCGTTATACATTTTATATATTTTGGATATTAACCCCATCCAGTAGAAAATCTCTTTGTTTTGTTGATGATTTCCTTTGCTATGCAAAAGCTTTTTATTTTGATGGAGTCCCAATAGTTTAATTTTGCTTTTGTTTCCATCGCCTTAGGAGACATATCTAGAAAATGTTGCTATGTTCAATGTCAGAGAAATTGCTGCCTATGTTCTCTTCTAGGAATTGTATACTTGCAGGTCTCACATTTAGGCCTTTAATCCATTTTGAATTTATTTTTGTGTATGGTGTTAGAAAGTCATCCAATTTCATTCTTTAAGTGTAGCTGTCCAGTTTTCTTAGTACCATGTATTGAAGAGACTCTCTTTCCCATTTCATATTGCCTACTTTGTCATAGATTGACCATATTAGTGTTGGTTTATTTCTGCACTCTCTATCCTGTTTCAGTGATTTATGTGTCTATTTTTGTGCCAGTACCATGCTGTTTGGATTACTACACCTTTGTAGTATATCTTGAAATCTGGGATTGTGATACCTCCAGCTTTGTTCTTTCCTAGGATTGCTTTGGCTATTCAGAGTCCTCTGAGGTTCCATACAAACTTTAGTATATTTGTTATAGTTTTGTGGAAAATGCTTTTGGTATTTTTATAGGTATTTAATTGAATCTATAGGTTGCTTTGGGTAATATGAACGTTTTAACAATATTAATTCTTCCAATCCATGAGCATGGAATATCTTTCCATTTGTTATGTCATCTTCAATTTCTTTAATCAATATTTTATAGTTTTCAGGGGACAGGTCTTTCACTTCTTTGGTTAAGTATATTCCTAGATATTTCATTCCTTTGGGTGCAGTTGTAAATGGGATTGTTTTCTTAATTTCTCTTGCTGCTACCTTGTTATTAGTCTATAGAAATGCTACCAATTTCTGGGTATTATTCTACAACTTTGCTGAATTCATTTATCAGTTCTAGTAGTTTTTTGGTGGAATCTTTAGGATTTTCTACATATAGTATCATGTAGTCTGCAAATAGTGACAATTTAGCTTTCTCTTTACCAATGTGGATGACTCTCACTTATTTTTCTTGTCTGATTGGTGTGCTAGGTCTTCTAGTACTATGTTGAATAAAAGTGGATATCTTTGTCTTATTCACGATCTTATAGGGAAAGCTTACTGTTTTTCACTGTTGAGTATGACGTTAAGCTGTGGGTATTTCATATATGGCCTTTATTATGTTGAGGTTTGTTCCTTCTAATCTCAGTTTGTTGAGTTTTTATCATGAACAGATGCTGTATTTTGTCAAATGTTTTTTCTGCATCTATTGAGATGATCATGTGATTTTTATCCTTGGTTTTGTTGATATGGTGTACTACATTGATTGATTTTCAAATACTGAGCCATCCTTACATTCCTGGAATGCATCTATGTTCATTAGGGATACAGGCCTGTAGTTTTCTTTTTTTTGTGGTGTCTTTTTATGGTTTTAGTATCAGAGTAATGCTGGCCTCTTACAATGTATTTGGAAGCCTTCTTTCCTCTTTTATTGTTTGGTATAGTTTGAGAAGAATAGGTATTAGCTCTTCTTTAAATATTTAGTAGAATTCACCTGTGAATCTATCTCATCCTGGACTTTTATTTTTGGCAGTTTTTAAAAATATTACTGATTTAATTATGTTACGATCAGTCTGTTCAGATTTTCTATTTCTTCCTGGTTCAGTTTTGGGAAATCGTATGCTACTTTTTTAAAGTTTATTTGTTTTGAGAGTGGGGGTGGAAGGGCAAAAAGAGAGAATCCAAAGCAGACCCTGCACTGCACAGAGCCTGACACAGTACTCAATCCCACACCATAAGATTACGACCTGAGCTGAGATCAAGAGTCAGTCACTTAACCGACAGAGCCACCCAGGTGCCCTGAGATTTTGTGTCTAAGAAATTATCCGTTTCCTCACGGTTGTCCAATTTATAATTCATCTTCTTTAAATATTAATGATAACCTTGCTGAGTAGAGTATTCTTGGCTGTAGGCTTTTTCTTGTCAGCACTTTGAATTTATCATGCCACTCCCTTCTGGCCTGCAAAGTTTCTGCTGAAACATTAGCTGATAGCCTTATAGATTTTCTCTTTTAGGTACTTATTTGTTTCTCTTTTACTGATTTTATCTTTATCTTTAACCTTTGACATTTTTATTATGTGTGGTGACGTGGACTTCCTTGGGTTAACCTTGTTTGGAACTCTCTGTGCTTCTTGGACTTGGATGTATATTTCTTTCTCTAGGCAATTTTTCAGTTTAATAATAATAATTTAAAGAAGACAAATGGCCAGGGTTCCTGGATGGCTTAGTCAGTTAAGCATCTGACTTCAGCTCAGGTCATGATCTCTCCGTGTGTGAGTTTGAGTCCCACGTTGGGCTCTGTGCTGACAGCTCAGAGCCTAGAGCCTGCTTCGGATCCGTGTCACCGTCTCTTTATTCCTCCCTCCTCTTGAAAATAAATAAAAAATAAAACAACAAAAAAAGAAGGCAAATGGCCAAAATACCTCTGAATGAACATTCCTTTGCTGTTTATGATTTTAAGAAAGTGACTTTCTTCAAACCTTTAAGCATTGGCTAAAAACCTAAGAGAACACTTAAGAAACTTACATAAATTACCTGCCTAGTATTTCAGGCTCTCTTTCGTGTTCCATACACCTTTAAAAGCAGGCAGAAGTGGAAGAGATGTTTGAACTGTCAGGGTCTCAGTGACCCCAGGCTAGACTCCAGGACTGTGCTGGTACTAACACCCCCCACCAGTACGGGGTGGTAGTCCAGACAACATGGCCTCTGGACTTGGAAAGGGAGGAGGGGTCTGAGAACTGCTTTTTGCAGGTCTCCCCTGATCCCTCTCCCCCTACACAGAATCCAGAATATCTGGGGAGGTGCTCTTCCCACAGGATGATGGGGAACAGAAGAACCTCTTCCCTTCAGGCAAGGAGTATGTGTGTATAGATCATATATACCATCCACTGACAGGATCATATGGTTTTTATCTTTTCTATTATTAATGTGATATATCACGTTGATTGATTTGCGAATGTTGAACCAGCCCTGCATCCCAGGAATGAATCCCACTTGATCATAGTGAATAATTCTTTTTATATGCTGTTGAATTCGATTTGCTAGTATCTTATTGAGAATTTTTGCATCCATATTCATCAGGGATATTGGCCTGTAGTTCTCTTTTTTTACTGGGTCTCTGTCTGGTTTAGGAATCAAAGTAATACTGGCTTCATAGAATGAGTCTAGAAGTTTTCCTTCCCTTTCTATTTTTTGGAATACCTTGAGAAGGATAGGTATTATCTCTGCTTTAAACGTCTGGTAGAACTCCCCTGGGAATCCATCTGGTCCTGGACTCTTATTTGTTGGGAGATTTTTGATAACCGATTCAATTTCTTCGCTGGTTATGGGTCTGTTCAAGCTTTCTATTTCCTCCTGATTGAGTTTTGGAAGAGTGTGGGTGTTTAGGGATTTGTCCATTTCTTCCAGGTTGTCCAATTTGTTGGCATATGATTTTTCATAGTATTCCCTGATAATTGCTTGTATCTCTGAGGGATTGGTTGTAATCATTCCATTTTCATTCATGATTTTATCTATTTGGGTCATCTCCCTTTTCTTTTTGAGAAGCCTGGCTAGAGGTTTATCGATTTGGTTTATTTTTTCAAAAAACCAACTCTTGGTTTCGTGGATCTGCTCTACAGTTTTTTTTTTAGATTCTATATTGTTTATTTCTGCTCTGATCTTTATTATTTCTCTTCTTCTGCTGGGTTTAGGCTGCCTTTGCTGTTCTGCTTCTATTTCCTTTAGGTGTGCTGTTAGTTTTTGTTTTTGCGATTTTTCTTGTTTCTTGAGATAGGCCTGGATTGCAATGTATTTTCCTCTCAGGACTGCCTTCGCTGCGTCCCAAAGCGTTTGGATTGTTGTATTTTCATTTTTGTTTGTTTCCATATATTTTTTAATTTCTTCTCTAATTGCCTGGTTGACCCACTCATTCGTTAGTAGGGTGTTCTTTAACCTCCATGCTTTTGGAGGTTTTCCAGACTTTTTCCTGTGGTTGAATTGAAGCTTCATAGCATTGTGGTCTGAAAGTATGTGTGGTATAATTTCAATTCTTGTATAGTTATGAAGGGCTGTTTTGTGACCCAGTATATGATCTATCTTGGAGAATGTTCCATGTGCACTCGAGAAGAAAGTATATTCTGTTGCTTTGGGATGCAGAGTTCTAAATATATCTGTCAAGTCCATCTGATCCAATGTATCATTCAGGGCCCTTGTTTCTTTATTGACCGTGCGTCTAGATGATCTATCCATTTCTGTAAGTGGAGTGTCCTCTGCAATTACCACATTCTTATCAATAAGGTTGCTTATGTTTATGAGTAATTGTTTTATATATTTGGGGGCTCCGGTATTCGGCGCATAGACATTTATAATTGTTAGCTCTTCCTGATGGATAGACCCTGTAATTATTATATAATGCCCTTCTTCATCTCTTGTTACAGCCTTTAATTTAAAGTCTAGTTTGTCTGATATAAGTATGGCTACTCCAGCTTTCTTTTACTTCCGGTAGCATGATAAATAGTTCTCCATCCCCTCACTCTCAATCTAAAGGTGTCCTCAGATCTAAAATGAGTCTCTTGTAGACAGCAAATAGATGGGTCCTGTTTTTTTATCCATTCTGATACCCTATGTCTTTTGGTTGGCACATTTAATCCATTTACATTCAGTGTTATTATAGAAAGATATGGGTTTGGAGTCATTGTGATGTCTGTATGTTTTATGCTTGTAGTGATGTCTCTGGTACTTTGTCTCACAGGATCCCCCTTAGGATCTATTGTAGGGTTGGTTTAGTGGTGACGAATTCCTTCAGTTTTTGTTTGTTTGGGAAGACCTTTATCTCTCCTTCTATTCTGAATGAGAGACTTGCTGGATAAAGGATTCTCAGCTGCATATTTTTTCA
Source organism: Acinonyx jubatus (assembly GCF_027475565.1). NCBI lineage: Eukaryota > Metazoa > Chordata > Mammalia > Carnivora > Felidae > Acinonyx > Acinonyx jubatus. Next base: position 122,089,901 of record NC_069389.1, read on the forward strand.
GTTCAACACATTGAAGATCTCGTGCCAATCCTTTCTGGCCTGCCAAGTTTCAAAAGAGAGATCAGTCACGAGTCTTACAGGTCTCCCTTTATATGTGAGGGCACGTTTACCCCTTGCTGCTTTCAGAATTTTCTCTTTATCCTTGTATTTTGCCAGTTTCACTATGATATGTCGTGCAGAAGATCGATTCAAGTTACGTCTGAAGGGAGTTCTCTGTGCCTCTTGGATTTCAATGCCTTTTTCCTTCCCCAGATCAGGGAAGTTCTCAGCTATTATTTCTTCAAGTACCCCTTCAGCACCTTTCCCTCTCTCTTCCTCCTCTGGGATACCAATTATGCGTATATTATTTCTTTTTAGTATATCACTTAGTTCTCTAATTTTCCCCTCATACTCCTGGATTTTTTTATCTCTCTTTTTCTCAGCTACTTCTTTTTCCATAATTTTATCTTCTAGTTCACCTATTCTCTCCTCTGCCTCTTCAATCCGAGCCGTGGTCATTTCCATTTTATTTTGCATCTCGTTTAAAGCGTTTTTCAGCTCCTCCTGACTGTTCCTTCGTCCCTTGATCTCTGTAGCAAGAGATTCTCTGCTGTCCTCTATACTGTTTTCAAGCCCAGCGATTAATTTTATGACTATTATTCTAAATTCACTTTCTGTTATATTATTTAAATCCTTTTTGATCAGTTCATTAGCTGTTGTTATTTCCTGGAGATTCTTTTGAGGGGAATTCTTCCGTTTGGTCATTTTCGATAGTCCCTGGAGTGGTGCGGACCTGCAGGGCACTTCCCCTGTGCTGTGGTGTATAACTGGAGTTGGTGGGCGGGGCCGCAGTCCGACCTGATGTCTGCCCCCAGCCCACTGCTGGGGCCACAGTCAGACTGGTGTGTGCCTTCTCTTCCCCTCTCCTAGGGGCGGGATTCACTGTGGGGTGGGGTGGCATGGCCCATCTGGGCTACTGCACACTGCCAGGCTTGTGGTTCTGGGGATCTGGCATATTAGCTGGGGTGGGTAGGCAAGGTGCACGGGGGCAGGAGGGGCAGGCTTAGCTCGCTTCTCCTTCGGTGATCCACTTCAGGAGGGGCCCTGTGGCAGCGGGAGGGAGTCAGATCCGCTGCTGGAGGGGTGGCTCCACAGAAGCACAGCGTTGGGTGTTTGCGCGGAGCAAGCAAGTTCCCTGGCAGGAACTGGTTCCCTTTGGGATTTTGGCTGGGGGATGGGCCAGGGAGATGGCGCTGGCTAGCGCCTTTGTTCCCTGCCAAACTGAGCTCTGTCATCCCAGGGCTCAGCAACTCTCCCTCCCTTTGTCCTCCAGCCTTCCCGCTTTCCAAGCAGAGCTGTTAACTTATGACCTCCCAGATGCTAAGTACCGCTAGCTGTCGGAACACACTCCAACTGGCCCCTCCACTTTTGCAAGCCAGACTCGGGGGCTCTGCTTGGCCGGCAGGTGCCCCTCCACCCCGGCTCCTTCCCACCAGTCCGTGGAGCGCGCACCGCCTCTCCGCCCTTCCTACCCTCTTCCGTGGGCCTCTCGTCTGCGCTTGGCTCCAGAGACTCCATTCTGCTAGTCTTCTGGCGGTTTTCTGGGTTATTTAGGCAGGTGTAGGTGGAATCTAAGTGATCAGCAGGATGCACGGTGAGCCCAGCGTCCTCCTACGCCACCATCTTCCTATCCTCCATACTTTTTTCCAGCTCATATATACCATCCAAACATGGGTGTTCCAACCAGAGTTAAAGTGGACTTGCAGAGGCAGCTCTAGAGTGTTGTTTTAGGCTGCAGTGGATTCATCCAGGTTATAATGTTCTGGAACAGCCTTTACCCACTGGAGAATACACAGGGAGAAAGACAACATCTAATACAGCAATACAGCAGTGTGGCTGGGGAGGTATGGAGGAGGGATGGGGACCCCCCCCCAGGACAAGGATCTACCCACATAGGAAGAGAAAAAGTTGACTCCTTTTTCTTCTGTTTTGTTTTTGGGAAATCCTGTTGGTGCTCTTTTCTTCATGGTTTCCACTTCTTTTTTTTCTTAAGAGAGTTACTCAGTTTTAACTTTAAAGACTCTAATTTAGTCATCAGCAGTGTCATCAGCCCTTCTATTGGAATTTTTTGTTATTTGGGGAAACACAAAAATTTCAAGGATTCTCATTACTTCTTTTTCAAATTAGCCTTTAGTATTATCCAGGCTAACTAGATATATTTCTAGCCTGTTGTTAGTGGCAACAAAGACAATACTCCTGAAAAGCTTCTAGATGTGAGCATTGGCCTTGCTGTCAGACCTAGAGGAGGCACCCTGATTTGACATTGGATCCTATGCAGGGATAGGGAACTGAAACTGCCACTTCAGAGGATTGGCAGCTAATGATGTTAATGCATTTAAGATTTTAGCTCTTCAACTAGTCTGTCCAGGGCCTAGAAGTTGTCTGGGTTAGCTGCCTACTAGCTTTAGGGACCCAAGTACATATGACCTTACAAGTTCAACACTTAATTTGCAAAACGAGCAAACACATGCTCAAAGTGAAGTTTTTTGGAGGCCAAACTACACCTGGCATCTCCAGACCCAGCTCAGTAAATACTGTTTTTGCCAAAGACCATCCACATTCTGGGGAATCCCTGAACCACTACTCAGTCACTCAGGAAAATTCCTCCTATGCTTCCAATAATCTCCTGGCCTCTCCTTTCCTCACCATGTCATTGAGGCTGAGGTTTGAGATGTAATATGAGGTTTTAGATGTAATAGTGAGGTTTTATATTTAATATGTTCCTTATTGGGGGAAGGACACTTACAACTCCGTTTATGAAATGCCAGTTATGAAAGCTGTTATTTTTTGAGATACCGATTTAAGTTTACTCTGTCACTGAAGTATGGAGTTTAGGTTTTGTGACTCATTTCTTTATGGGACTAAAAGGAACTTTCTGTATATTGAAATTTTTGTCATGGCAATTAAGAGCATGCATGCATGCTGGGATGACTAAATTCACTGAGTATGTTTCCACCTCCATCTGCTTTGGTTGCTAAGAACCACAGATGATGTTAGAAGTGAAAGACTAGTTTAGAATAGAAATTCTTTTAGTTTACAATAGAAATTCTAAGCCCCTGAATGGAGTACTTGGATAGAAAACTATACTGGTGTATGAATTTGGAACCTTTCGGAACCTGACCCCTCAAAAATGAAAATTGAAGACCTTCCTCAAGGACTGACAGGAAACCCAACATTTCTAGAGTTTTCAGGGTTATTAGACCAGAGAACTAGAAATGAAAAGTCTGGAACCAGCTACTAACGTGTCATCACTCTCACTCATACATAAGATCACTGCCCAAGGTTGGGACTCAGGCAGCACTAGGCAGGCATGGACAAAACCTCATGTATTCATGAGCTGGTGAAGGTTTACAGTATAGTGATTAGCTACAAGAACTATTGGCCAAGATAAAGACTCTCCAGCTTGTCCAAATCTAGCCCTACACACTACTGATTTCAAGTGGGTAACACCAATATGTTGCCTCCACGAGGCAATCCGCCTTCATCATCCCAAAGACAGGCTACACAACATTGTCTAGCCTACATCTCTGTGCCTCCTGTGTGTTCCTCAGAAGTGTCAAGTTCAACCTCAGTCATGGGGACCCTCTAGTCATCATATACTCTAGAGTGGCCATCAGGGTGACCTCAAGAAGCCAAGTCAAGTAAATGTGACAGCACAGACCAGCCTGAAATAAGGGAAAAAATCCCATGTTCCCACTGGAAAAATACCAAGGGGCTCCAAATTCCAAAATCCAAAGTTCACCATAATAGTGATAATCCTAAAAATTGTATAAAACATAATGGCACATCAGTATACAAAATGGCACATCAGTATACAAAATCTCTATTTACATTTTTCATGAGGGCCCAGATGTCTGAAAAAACTCATAGTCTTTCTCATGAAAAATTACCCATATTTCTCCTACTTAGAAACAAGCAGTTCCATTGTTAATTCTTATTTTCCATTCAATTCTCCTTATAACATCATTATATTTGGTTCAATAGGATCTCCATTCAAAGCACCATTCCATGCCCAGTTCTCAGTACTATAATATTACAGGTTATGTGTTCCTTCCCATTAAGCAGGAAAATGATGCAAAACATACAAAAAAAATTAGGAAGACTCAATGTTGTCAAGATGTCAGTTCTTCCCAAGTTGATCTGTAAATTGAACACAATTTCAATGAAAATCCCAGCAAGCTATTGTGTGGATATTAACTGATTCTAAAGTTTATATGGAGAGGCAAAAGACCCAGAATAGCCAACTCAATATTGAAGGAGAACAAAGTTGGAGGGCTGACACTACCCAACTCTTAAATTTTTAAAAATGTTTGTTTATTTTTGAGAGTGAGAGAGAAAGAGACAGAGCATGAGTGGGGGAGGGGCAGAGACAGAGGGAGACACAGAATCAGAAGCAGGCTCCAGGCTCTGAGCTGTCAGCACAGAGCCCAAAGTTGGGCTTGAACTCACAAACCATGAGATCATGACCTGAGCCAAAGTCAAATGCTCAACCAACTGAGCCACCCAGGGATCCCCAACTTTAAGACTTACTATAAAACTAGAGTAATCAAGAGGGTGTGGTATTGGGAAGACAATAGACAAACAGAATAATGGAACAGAATAGAGAGCCCATAAATAAACCAACATAGTCAACTGATCTTTCACAAAGGAGCAAAGATAGTCTTTTAGACAAATGGTGCTGGAAGAACTGGACACCCACATGCAAAAAAAAAAAAAAGAATTTAGACATAAACTTTAAACTCTTGATAAAAATAAACTCAAAATGAACTATAGACCTAAATGTAAAACACAAAACAAAAAAACTCCTGGAAGATAACATAGGATAAAACCTAGATGCTCTTGGGTATGGCAATGGTTTTTTAGATACAACACCAGAGACACAATGCATGAAAGAAATGATTGATAAGCTGTACTTCATTAAAATTTAAAAATCCTGTGAAAGATATCAAGGGAGTTAGAAGACAAGCCACAGACTGGGAGAAAATATTTTCAAAATACACATCTGATAAAGGATGATTGTTCAAAAAATATAAAGAACATTTAAACTCAAAAATAAGAAAACCAACAATCTTATTGAAAAATGGGCAGAAGACCTGAAAATACACTTCACCAGAGAAGACATATAGATGGCAAGTAATCACATGAAACTATACTTTACATCATATGTCACCAGGGAAATGCAAATTAAAACAATGAGATACCACTATTCACCTTAGAATGGCCAAAATCTGGAACACTGACAACACAAAATGCTGGTGAGAATGTGTAACAACAGCAATTCTCATTCATTGCTGGTGGAAATGTAAAATGGTAAGGCCACTTTGGAAGATAGTTTGTAGGTATCTCACAAAACTAAGCTGACTCTCACCATATGATCTAGCTATTGTGCTCCTTGGTATTTACCCCAAAGAGCTGAAAATTTATGTCCACACAAAAACTTGCACATGAATGCTTATAGCAGCTTTATCAATAATTGCCAAAACTTGGAAACAACAATGATGTCTTTAAGTAGCTGAATGGAGATTTGAGGAAGATGGCGGCGTAGGAGGACACAGGGCTCACCACGTCCTGCTGATCACTTAGATTCCACCCACACCTGCCTAAATAACCCAGAAAACTGCTGGAAGACTAGAAGAATGGATTCTCTGGACCAAGCATAAACGAGAGGCCCATGGAAAGGGTAGGAAGGGCGGAGAGGTGGTGCGCACTAGACGGACTGGCGGGAGGGAGCCGGGGCAGAAGGGAAGCCCACCGCAAAGCAGAGCCCCCGAGTCTGGCTTGCAAAAGCGGAGGGGCCGGATGGAGTGTGTTCTGACAGCAAGCGGGACTTAACATCTGGAATGTTATAAGTCATCAGCTCTGCTCAGAGAGCGGGAGGGCTGGAGGACAAGGGGAGGAAGAGCTGTTGAGCCCCGTACAACAGAGCTCAGCTTGGTGGGGAACAAAGGCATGCACCAGTGCCATCTCCCTCGCCCATCCCCCAGCCAAAATCCCAAAGGGAACCAGTTCCTATCAGGGAACTTGCTTGCACTGCGCAAACACCCAACGCTGTGCTTCTGTGGATCCATCCTTCCAGTGGCAGGTCTGACTCCTGCCTGGTGCCACAGGGCCCCTCCCGAAGCAGATCTCCAAAGGAAAAGTGAGCGGAGCCTGCCCCTCCCGCCCCTGTGCACCTTGCCAATCCACCCCAGCTAATACGTCAGATCCCCAGAACCACAAGCCTGGCAGTGTGCAAGTAGCCCAGATGGGCCACGCCACCCCACCCCACAGTGAATCCTGCCCTAGGAGAGGGGAAGAGAAGGCACACACCAGTCTGACTGTGGCCCCAGCGGTGGGCTGGGGACAGACATCAGGTCTGACTACGGCCCTGCCCAACAACGCAAGTTATTCAAGACAACACAGGGGAAGTGCCCTGCAGTCTGCACCACTCCAGGGACTATCCAAAGTGATGAAATGGAAGAATTCCCCTCAAAAGAAACTCCAGGAAATAGCGACAGCTAACGAACTGATCAAACCGATTTAAACAATATAACAGAAAGGGAATTTAGAATAATAATCATAAAATTAATTGCTGGGCTTGGAAACAGTATAGAGGACAGCAGAGAGTCTCTTGCTACAGACATCAAGGGACTAAGGAATAGCCAGGAGGAGCTAAAAAATGCTATTAATGAGCTGCAAAATAAAATGGAGGCGATGACAGCTCGGATTGAAGAGGCAGAGGAGAGAATAGGTGAACTAGAAGATAAAATTATGGAAAAAGAAGTAGCTGAGAAAAAGAGAGATAAAAAAATCCAGGAGTATGAGGGGAAAATTACAGAACTAAGTGATTCACTAAAGAGAAATAATCTATGCATAATTGGTATCCCAGAGGAGGAAGAGAGAGGGAAAGGTGCTGAAGGGGTACTTGAAGAAATCATGGCTGAGAACTTCCTTGATCTGGGGAAGGAAAAAGGCATTGAAATCCAAGAGGCACAGAGAACCCCCTTCAGACGTAACTTGAATCGATCTTCTGCACGACATATCATAGTGAAACTGGCAAAATACAAGGATACAGAGAAAATTCTGAAAGCAGCTAGGGATAAACGTGCTCTAACATATAAAGAGAGACCTATAAGACTTGTGACAGATCTCTCTTTTGAAACTTGGCAGGCCAGAAAGGAAAGCAGGAAATCTTCAATTTGTAGAACAGAAAAAATATGCAGCCGAGAATTCTTTATCCAGCAAGTCTCTCATTTAGAATAGAAGGAGAGATAAAGGTCTTCCCAAACAAAAACTGAAGGAATTCGTCACCACTAAACCAGCCATACAAGAGATCCTAAGGGGGATCCTGTGTGTCAAAGTACCAGAGACATCGCTACAAGCATGAAACCTACAGACATCACATTGACTCTAAACCCATATCTTTCTATAATAACACTGAATGTAAATGGAATAAATGCGCCAACCAAAAGACATTGGGTATCAGAATGGATAAAAAAACAGGACCCATCTATTTGCTGTCTACAAGAGACTCATTTTAGACCTGAGGACACCTTCAGATTCACAGTGAGGGGATGGAGAACTATTTATCATGCTACTGGAAGCCAAAAGAAAGCTGGAGTAGCCATACTTATATCAGACAAACTAGACTTTAAATTAAAGGCTGTAACAAGAGATGAAGAAGGGCATTATATAATAATTACAGGGTCTATCCATCAGGAAGAGCTAACAATTATAAATGTCTATGCGCTGAATACCAGAGCCCCCAAATATATAAAACAATTACAAACATAAGCAACCTTATTGATAAGAATGTGGTAATTGCAGGGGACTTTAACACCCCACTTACAGAAATGGATAGATCATCTAGACGCACGGTCAATAAAGAAACAAGGGCCCTGAATGATACATTGGATCAGATGGACTTGACAGATATATTTAGAACTCTGCATCCCAAAGCAACAGAATATACTTTCTTCTCAAGAGCACATGGAACATTCTCCAAGACAGATCATATACTGGGTTACAAAACAGCCCTTCATAAGTATATAAGAATTGAGATCATACCATGCATACTTTCAGACCACAATGCTATGAAGCTTCAATTCAACCACAGGAAAAAGTCTGGAAAACCTCCAAAAGCATGGAGGTTAAATAACACCCTAGTAAAGAATGAATCGGTCAACCAGGCAATTAGAGAAGAAATTTTAAAAAATATATGCAAACAAACGAAAATGAAAATACAACAATCCAAACGCTTTGGGATGCAGTGAAGGCAGTCCTGAGAGGAAAATACATTGCAACCCAGGCCTATCTCAAGAAACAAGAAAAATCCCAAATAAAAAATCGAACAGCACACTTAAAGGGAATAGAAACAGAACAGCAAAGGCAGCCTAAACCCAGCAGAAGAAGAGAAATAATAAAGATCAGAGCAGAAATAAACAATATAGAATCTAAAAATCTGTAGAGCAGATCCACGAAACCAAGAGTTGGTTTTTTGAAAAAATAAACAAAATCGATAAACCTCTAGCCAGGCTTCTCAAAAAGAAAAGGGAGATTACCCAAATAGATAAAATCATGAATGAAAATGGAATTATTACAACCAATCCCTCAGAAATACAAGCAATTATCAGGGAATACTATGAAAAATCATATGCCAACAAACTGGACAACCTGAAAGAAATGGACAAATTCCTAAACACCCACACACTTCCAAAACTCAATCAGGAGGAAATAGAAAGCTTGAACAGACCCATAACCAACAAAGAAATTGAATCAATCATCAAAAATCTCCCAACAAATAAGAGTCCAGGACCAGATGGCTTCTCAGGGGAGTTCCACCAGACGTTTAAAGCACAGTTAATACCTATCATTCTCAAGGTATTCCAAAAAATAGAAAGGGAAGGAAAACTTCCAGATTCACTCTATGAAGCCAGTATTACTTTGATTCCTAAACCAGACAGAGACCCAGTAAAAAAAGAGAACTACAGGCCAATATCCCTGATGAATATGGATGCAAAAATTCTCAATAAGATACTAGCAAATTGAATTCAACAGCATATAAAAAGAATTATTCACCATGATCAAGTGGGATTCATTCCTGGGATGCAGGGCTGGTTCAACATTCGCAAATCAATGAATGTGATACATCACATTAATAAAAGAAAAGATAAGAACCAAAGATCCTGTCAATCGATGCAGAAAAAGCATTTAACAAAATTCAGCATCATTTTTAATAAAAACCCTCAAGAAAGTCGGGATAGAAGGACCATACTTAAACATTATAAAAGCCATTTATGAAAAGGCCACAGCTAACATCATCCTCAATGGGGAAAAACTGAGAGCTTTTTCCCCGAGATCAGGAACACGACAGGGATGTCCACTCTCACCGCTGTTGTTTAACATAGTGTTGGAAGTTCTAGCATCAGCAATCAGACAACAAAAGGAAATCAAAGGCATCAAAATTGGCAAAGATGAAGTCAAGCTTTCACTTTTTGCAGATGACATGATATTATACATGGAAAATCCAATAGACTCCACCAAAAGTCTGATAGAAGTGGTGATACATGAATTCAGCAAAGTTGAAGGATGCAAAATCAATGTACAGAAATCAGTTGCATTCTCATGCACTAATAATGAAACAACAGAAAGACAAATAAAGAAACTGATCCCATTCACAATTGCACCAGGAAGCATAAAATACCTAGGAATAAATCTAACCAAAGATGTAAAAGATCTGTATGCTGAAAACTATAGAAAGCTTACGAAGGAAATTGAAGAAGATATAAAGAAATGGAAAGACATTCCCTGCTCATGGATTGGAAGAATAAATATTTTCAAAATGTCAATACTACCCAAAGCTATCTACACATTCAATGCAATCCCAATCAAAATTGCACCAGCATTCTTCTCAAAACTAGAACAAGCAATCCTAAAATTCATATGGAACCACAAAAGGCCCCGAATAGCCAAAGGAATTCTGAAGAAGAAGACCAAAGCAGGAGGCATCACAATCCCAGACTTTAGCCTCTACTACAAAGCTGTAATCATCAAGACAGCATGGTATTGGCACAAAAACAGACACATAGACCAATGGAATAGAATAGAAACCCCAGAACTAGACTCACAAACGTATGGCCAACTCATCTTTGACAAAGCAGGAAAGAACATCCAATGGAAAAAAGACAGTCTCTTTAACAAATGGTGCTGGGAGAACTGGACAGCAACATGCAGAAGGTTGAAACTAGACCACTTTCTCACACCATTCACAAAAATAAACTGAAAATGGATAAAGGACCTGAATGTGAGACAGGAAACCACCAAAACACTAGAGGAGAAAGCAGGAAAAGACCTCTCTGACCTCAGCCGTAGCAATCTCTTACTCGACACATCCCCAAAGACAAGGGAAATAAAAGCAAAAATGAATTACTGGGACCTTATGAAGATAAAAAGCTTCTGCACAGCAAAGGAAACAACTAACAAAACTAAAAGGCAACCAACGGAATGGGAAAAGATATTTGCAAATGACATATCGGACAACGGGCTAGTATCCAAAATCTATGAAGAGCTCACCAAACTCCACACCCAAAAAACAAATAATCCAGTGAAGAAATGGGCAGAAAACATGAATAGACACTTTTCTAAAGAAGACATCCGGATGGTCAACAGGCACATTAAAAGATGCTCAACATCGCTCCTTATCAGGGAAATACAAATCAAAACCACACTCACATATCACCTCACACCAGTCAGAGTGACCAAAATGAACGAATCAGGAGACTATAGATGCTGGAGAGGATGTGGAGAAACGGGAACCCTCTTGCAGTGTTGGTGGGAATGCAAACTGGTGCAGCCGCTCTGGAAAACAGTGTGAAGGTTCCTCAAAAAATTAAAAATAGACATACCCTATGACCCAGCAGTAGCACTGCTAAGAGTTTACCCAAGGGATACAGGAGTACTGATGCATAGGGGCACTTGTACCCCAATGTTTATAGCAGCACTCTCAACAATAGCCAAATTGTGGAAAAAGCCTAAATGTCCATCAACTGATGAATGGATAAAGAAATTGTGGTTTATATACACAATGGAGTACTAAGTGGCAATGAGAAAGAATGAAATATGGCTCTTTGTAGCAACGTGGATGGAACTGGAGAGTGTGATGCTAAGTGAAATAAGCCATACAGAGAAAGACAGATACCATATGTTTTCACTCTTATGTGGATCCTGAGAAACTTAACAGAAACCCATGAGGGAGGGGAAGGAGAAAAAAAAAGAGGTTAGAGTGGGAGAGAGCCAAAGCATAAGAGAGTCTTAAAAACTGAGAACAAACTGAGGGTTGATGGGGGGTGGGAGGGAGGGGGGGTGGCTGATGGGTATTGAAGAGGGCATCTTTTGGGATGAGCACTGGGTGTTGTATGGAAACCAATTTGACAATAAATTTCATATATTCAAAAATATTTTTAAAAATAAGTCATGTGTAAAAGAAAGAAAAACATGTAGCTGAATGGATAAACTATGGTGCATCCAGACAATGGAAAATTATTAAGCATTAAAAAGAAATGAGTTATCAAGTCATGAAAAGACATGGAAAAATGTTAAATGTATATTACTAAATAAAAGAAGTCAATCTGAAAAGGATATATACTATATAATTCCAGCTACATGACATTCTGAAAAAATCAAAACTGTGGAGACAGTAAAAAGATCAGTGGTTGCTAGGATTTAGTGGGGAGGAAAGGATGAATGGTCAGAACACAGAGGATTTTTAAGGCAATGAAACTACTTTTTATAATATTATAATGGTGGATATATGTCATTATATTTGTCAAAACCCAGAGGATGTACAACACCAAGAATAAACTTAATGTAAACCAGTTTGAGTAATTGTAATAAATGTATCACTATATTGTGAGATGTCAATAGTGTAGAGGGTTGTGTGTGTTGGGGAATAATGAGTATACAGGAAATTTCTATATTTCCCACTCAATTTTGCTGTGAACCAAAACTTGCTCTAAAAAATAAAGTTTATTAATTCAAAATAATGCAAAATTATGGCTGCATAACTTTTTTTATAATTACATCTGCAATGAATGACTTTAATTGCAAATAAGGCCACATTCTGATATACTGGAGGTTAGGATTTCACCATATGAATTTTGGGAGGATATAATCCAACATATAGCTATCTTAAATAATTAAGGGGAGTAATTTCTGTCTATACATGCATTCTCCCACAGAAATTTATTATAGTCCACAGCAAAAACTTCATTGACCCAAGAATGGTAATTCAGAGGAGGTATTGTAATCTGACTGTGTGTAAACATTTAGAATGTTATTGGCTGTGATACCCAAAATATGATTCAATGTCAGCCATGTGAGTGAGCCATCTTAGGTTTCCAGCCCAGTTATGCCTGCGTATCATTAAATTCCCAGCTCACATCTTCAACCACGTGAGAAACCTTAAGTGAGAACCGCCCAGCTAAACTTTCCCCTAGTTCCTAACTCACAAAATTGTGAGCAAAATAAAATGGTTGTTGTAAGCCAGTATGCTTTGGGTAATTGGTTACCAATTGGTTACCAACAAAAGTAACTTAAATAGAAAAAGTTTCCAGATTACACAAAGAACTCCTATGAAGCATAAAAATGAGAAACTTCCAATAAAGAAATGGGAAAGATTAGTAAGAATTTCAAACAAAAGGAATCAGAAATGGACCCCTAACTAAGGTATTAAACCTCATTTATAATCAGAGAAATTCAAAGTAAAACATAAGAAATAACAATTGGCATCCCTCTAAATTGGCAACATTTAAGTCACGTAATATGTTGGTGATGATGTGGAGATTGATAGAGGTATAAATTGGTATATCAAACTGAAGAACAGTTTAACAATGTATCTTAACACTAAAAATAGTCTTTGACCCAGCAATGCCACTGCTAGGTACGTACCATAGTGAAACTCTCCAACAATATTTTAGAGAAGCATTATTTGTGATACTAAAAATGAGAAACAACTTAAATATCCATCAATGTGAAAACTTATAAGTACATTTTTGTATACACACACACACATACATATACATACACCCCTACAATGGAATATTATACAGAAGTGAAAATTGATGAACCAAACTTGCATGTATCAAAATGGTGATTCTCACAATGATTAGTTAACTAGATGGGTGAATACCAACAATATGATACCATTTATACAACATTTAAAACATGAGAACACAATACTTCCACTTGTTTAAGATAAATTTATTTGCAGTGGAAATACAAAAGAAATGCAAATGCATAACATTGCTTCCCTCTATGGGGCAGAGAGCAAGAGGCTATTGGGAAGGAGTATGCAAAGAGGTTAACTTCACTGGCAGTGTTTTACGTCTTAGGTAGTAGGTATCAAAGTATTGGTTGTACTTTTTATGACCTTTTGTATGTTTAATGCTGTAGAATGTATTTTTTATAGTATTTACTTACCAGAAACTCTGGTAAAAAAAAAAAAAATCCCAGGTCTATCTCAGACCCAGCAGATCAGAGTCCCCAGAGGTAGGGCTCAGGAATTTGTTCTCTAAATAACCCTGACACTACTGGTCTAAGCTAGGAGAAGGCCACTCCAGTGGAGGTGGCCTCCTTCATGCTCTATTATACTTTCCACTTTATAAGTGGAATTTATCTACCAGTTCCTCAATTTTAGTGCCTTTGTGCTAGAACCATACAAGGCAATGGAGACATAAAAGCAAATAAGATATTTTTACTGGCTTGAAAATCCTTCTATTTAAATAGAAGAGACATTATTCTTTACCATCCTTTGAGCACAGAGTCAAGGAGGCCCTAAAACCAGAGGAAAGGTTATCTCCAATTACAAAAGGGTTCAAAAACTTTCAAACCAAGCATATTGAAATATATCACTTCAACCCTGGTGTCTCCAAATCACTCTTTCCTGACATCCAGGATATCCACAGATCTGCTGCATTGCACCTGGCTGGGACCTCTACATGCCTTTTCCCAAAGAAATTCTGAATGTCCCCTTTTTCCTTGGAGATGCCTTTGCATCTCCCCTTGATGTCTCATAACTTTGCCATTTACTCATTGTGTCATTTGGGGCTGGTTGTGTTCCTTCACTGAGACTCATTTCTGCTTCTGTAAGTTGAGTAGATGGTTAAGTCCTCTGAGTGGCAAAACTGGGAACTGTATGTAGTCTTCCAGATAACTATGCTATTTCATTGCCATCCCAGGATCACAAAAAGCTGATTTGGAAATTGGCAACCAAGTGTTTTATAAGAGACATGGATTTTGAGTAACTTAGATGTTTTTAAGAAAAAAAGATACACATGGTAGACTTTCAAAGCACCCCTGAGTAGTCCCATTCCATATGCCATAGAAAGTGAATCACCACTTTTGAGAAAAACAATTTTTAACAATTTTCCCATTTTCCTACAAGATTGAATAGAAGGAAACCTACAAATCTAAAGTTGAGCCAATTTACTCTCTAGTAAATATGAGGAGGATTTTTCCTCCTCACATGGACTGTGAGTGGACATAAATAAGGGAAGTAATTCTAATGTGGATGACATAACCAGAATAGAAATGGTCCTAAGTCTACTCAAAGGGTTATGGGGACCAATTTAGAATCTAATTTCAATTCCACCTGCATTAAGGTGCATGCTTTTGTATATGTCCCTTCACCTCTATGAGCCTCATGAGTCAAATAAGGATGCTAATACCTACCTCTCAGGGTTCTGGTAAGAGGTAAAAGAAATAAGTTTTATGAAGTCATGGTAGGAACGTTTATCCAGTTTCAGCAGAGAAAAGCACTTAGAGGTCATTATTACATGGTCCCTGTCAGGCAAACAGAATGCATCATCACAATGTGGAGTGGGAATGCAAGTGAACAGTTCTTTTTTTATTTTTAAAATATAATTTATTGTCAAATTAGTTTCCATACAACACCCAGTGCTCATCCCAACAGGCGCCCCCCTCAATGCCCATCACCCACTTTCCCCTCTCCCCCACCCCCATCAACCCTCAGTTTGTTCTCAGTATTTAAGGGGCACTTGTACCCCAATGTTTATAGCAGCAAGTGAAGAGTTCTATGCCACACCCAGTACAAGGTGTCTCTCCAGACTTGGCTGGATGGGTGAGCCTAACCTGGGCATCCACCACAGGTCCCTCCTTCTGTAGCTTGGGAGAGCTCTGCACACAGGAGGTGAGGATGTAGTTGGCAGAGCAGACAGGAGCACAGACCACTGGACCTTTTGCCTGTAGGGCAATCATTCCTTTCCTCTTTCTGATACCACTGGGACCCTACAGATGCAGTACAACCCACAGCCCACTGCCATCACGAAAAGGCAGGTCCAAGGGATTGGGCTCCAAATGGAGTGCTTTCTTTTCCAGACAGTGGACTTGCAGCACTCAAAATGGAAAAGGACCAAGCAAACCAGTACGCTGGGTCACCCTCCTTGGGGCAGGGCCCTGGCACTGGGGCAGCGACGCATCTTGGCCCGTCGTGTGCCCACAGCGACCACGGCCCCCGCGCGAGTATGGGGACTGCTGACCCCTGGTTGCGGTGGTGTGTGCGAGCGCTCATGTGCGCAGGTGGCATCTATTCCACGTAGTAGCACCCGGACGAAGTGCTTCTCGCCTAGCTGGGACAGGACCCGGTCTGGGTGGAGTGGAGGAGGGGCGGAAACAGGTGAAGGAGCCCCAGAACGCGCCCCCATCCCGCGCTCCACCCATGCCAGAATGCAGCGCTGGCGGGCGCATCTCGGGCCTGCCCAGCGGCTCTCTGGTGGGCACCCGGGGATATGGACCCCTCGCCAGGCTGACGCCCCGAGAGCATGTTCCGGGAGGGGCGGGAGGTGGGCAGGGTTGGGTCTAGGATGGGGGCACTGGCTCTCGGGTCCCCAGGATCCCCACCTGTGCCAGCGCCCCCTCGGGGGCGGGGGAAGGAGCAGGTGACGTCACGCGCAGTCCCGGGGTGCCCGCGGCGGTGGCCACAGCCTGGCCGCGTGACCCGCGCGCGCCAATGGCCCGGCGGTCTCCGGGGCGACGCGGAGGGTCCGCGCTCCGCCGCCACTGCGCCCCCGCCCCGAGTCCGCACTGCAGAGAGTGGTGGCGAGCAGGCGCCGGCGCGCTAGCCCACGTGCCGCGCTGAGAGAGGGACAGGGAGAGGAAGAAGGAGAGGGAGTGAGAGGCAGCCAGGAAAAGAGGGGCGCACGACCCCGCTGCCGCTCGGCGCAGCCCCTGCGCCCCACCTGCTGGGACCTCGACGAGGAAGGACCCCGACCCAGAGGAAGGTAGGTACCAGAACCGGGGAGGGTGCGCTCAGCCCTCCGGGAGACCCGCCCGCCCGCCGCCTGCCCTCCGCCCGCCCCAGTAGGACTGCGGCAGCCCGCGGGGGCGAGAGGGACGCGGTGGGGAGGGGGCCGTGGCCCCGGCGGGCGGGTGGAAGGCGGGGCAGGGGTCTAGCCTGGGCTGCAAAGGCACCGCCCCGGGGGAGGAGGGTCACCTGGGGGGTGGGCGCGGCGGGGCGGAGGGGGGGGCGCTTAACCTCGCTCTCGCCTCGTTTGTATTCACAGGCTGTGGAGATCTGGGCTGTCTGCTGTCGCCCTGGGAGTTGGCCTGATACATGTGCACCACGCAGTGATTATTATCCCCTAAATTAGGCTCCACAGAGATTGGGGACATGCCATTGACCCTGTTGCAGGATTGGTGTCGGGGGGAACATCTGAACACGCAGAGGTCCATGCTTATCCTGGGGATTCCTGAGGACTGTGGTGAGGATGAATTTGAGGAGACTCTTCAGGATGCTCTCAGGCACCTGGGCAGGTATAGGGTCATTGGCAGGATGTTCAGGAGGGAAGAGAATGCCCAAGCATTTCTCTTGGAGCTTGCCCAAGATATTGACTATGCTTTGATCCCCAGGGAAATACCCGGAAAGGGAGGGCCCTGGGAAGTGGTTGTAAAACCTCGGAACTCAGATGGGGAATTTCTCAATAGACTGAACCGCTTCTTAGAGGAGGAGAGGCGGACAGTGTCAGATATGAACAGAGTGCTTGGATCAGACACCAACTGCCCTGCTCCAAGAGTGGCCATATCACCTGACTTCTGGACCTGGGCCCAGACCCTGGGGGCAGCAGTGCAGCCTCTGCTAGAACAAATGTTGTACAGAGAACTAAGAGTCTTTTCTGGGAACACTGTGTCCATCCCAGGGGCGTTGGCCTTTGAAGCCTGGCTTGAGCACACCACTGAGGTGCTACAGATGTGGCAGGTGCCTGAGGGTGAAAAGAGGCGGCGGCTGATGGAATGCTTGCGGGGCCCTGCTCTGCAGGTGGTCAGTGGGCTCCGGGCCAACAATGCTGCCATAACTGTGGAGGAGTGCCTGGCAGCCCTGCAACAGGTATTTGGACCTGTGGAAAGTCGTAAAATCGCCCATGTGAAATTTTATAAGGCCTATCAGGAGGTGGGAGAGAAAGTCTCCAGCTTTGTGTTGCGTTTGGAACCCCTGCTCCAAAGAGCTGTAGAAAAAAATGCAGTATTGCGAAGGAATGTGAATCAGGCTCGCCTGAAACAAGTCTTAAGTGGGGCTACCCTTACTGACAAACTTCGAGACAGGCTTAAGTTGATGAAACAGCGAAGGAAACCACCTGGTTTTCTGGCACTGGTGAAGCTCCTGCGTGAGGAGGAGGAGTGGGAGGCCACTTTTGGTCCAGAAAGGGGGAGGCTACAGGGGCTGGATGCAGGAGTAAGGCCATCTGCCAGAGCCAATGCTCTCAGAGCAGTGTCTTTTGCTGCCCCTGGCAGCACTCTTCAGGCCAGGCCTTCCCAAGGTTCCCGGCGCAGGAGAGGCAGAGGACAGCATCGAAGGGGGCGTGTGCTAAGGGCCAGCTCCCGAGGTTCAGGAAAACGGAAACATCACACATTCTGCTATAGCTGTGGAGAAGATGGCCACATCAGGGCACAGTGTAGCAACCCTCCAAACCCGCTCTTGGTAAAGCAGAAGAGACAGGCTGCAATGGAGTCGGGAAATGGGAACAGGGCTTGGGAAAAGAGCCATCCCAAGCCCAAAGCCAAGTAGGCTCAGGAGAACAAGGCACCTCTTCTTATTTCAGGCAGAGGAAACAAAAGAGATATTGGAAAAAGGGAAAGGGGCAGCCCACAGAAACAGCAGGGGACTTGAGTGGGGTAGAGGGGCAAAGAAGCCATGCCCAGGCTGAGCCCCCTCATCCTCTGCCAGATGAAAAAGACTCCACTCACCAAGCTACATGGGACTCAGTGAAGGCCAACAGTGCACTGAAGAAGTGCCAGAGACACAACTGGGGGGTTGCCCCACCCAGCACATGGGGTGCACCAGCTGCAGGCAAAGACCCCAACACAGCAGAGGCTGAAGAAAGTAGAGCTGGGGACTCATTCATCAGCCCCATCATCTGGCCACCCCCAAATGCCCACCCTGTGGGCTCTGAGCTAAAGATGCCAACTGGCTCGCAGGCCACGTGGGGCCTGGAGGAGCCTTCCCCAGGACCAGCCCTGCCTGAAGGAGTCATCTCAGGCAAAGAAGAGCTGTACAACAGACAGGTAATGCCCCAGACAGGAGGCCACATGGTCCAGCCTGTTTTCAAGATTATCTATCTACACTATTCTAGGGGACCCCCAGGAAGGCAGAGCCCTCAAGCCCCTGCACAAGTGAGGGCAGGAGAACCAAAGGCTCTGGGAGCCTAGCACCAGCCTACAGGCAGTTTCCTTCTGCTGCAGCCTGGAAGGGCTATAGGGGCAAGGAGAGCAAAAACTACAAGGAGAAGATCCTTGGGCCAGAGCTTCAGCTCAGCCTGGCAGGTGGGAGTACTGGTACTTGGTGGGCCAGTGCCTCACAGCTGGCTTTGGTGTGAGTGTGTAGCAGAGAAACTTTGGTTCCAAAGCAGGAGGAGGAGGAAGAGAAAGAGAAGGAAGTGGAAGAGGAGGAGGAGAAAAGGGTGTAGGAGAGAAGGAAGAGAAAGAGGTAAAGAAGGAGGAGGAGAAAAGGGTAGAGGAGAGGAGGAGGAGGGGGTAGGGCTTGGTGGTGGGAGGTTGTTCTGCTTTTGTTTATACAGTGCCACTGGAGACCAGGAGCCTGCAGGCAAGGAGGCATGGGACTGGCCTGGTGAACGACAACTCAGCAGCTGGCAATGCCAAGGCCAGCACCAAACCCTGCCAGTTCAGGCAGCCAGCCTGGGAAGCACTCCTGAGTGGCTGGCCCTAGCCTAGGTGAGGGGCACCTGAAAATGTCTGCCACCCACACTGGCCTGGGAGATGTTAGGAGCCGTCTCAAGGGTGCCAGCCCCTCGGGCCGCCCAAGAGGGGGACCCTCATTCACTGACCCCTGGAGCACGTCACTCCATGCTCTGGGAAGCCCACTTGTGTCTCTGTAGGCCCCTCAGTGACCCCCATGTCAAGTTTCACCCCCGAGCTCCCTCTACACACACCCTAGTTACCATTCCCGTGCAGAGCCCTGAGGTGTCCAGGAGCCCGCGGCGGGTGTCCTGGCCTAACGCAGCAGCCACCTCTCAGCCCCGGGTGTGTGCCACAAGCTTCAGTGCGAGCCCAGGCTCTGCTCGCTCTCGTCCGGTGTCGTGAGCTCAACCTCTGCTTCCTCGGTGTAGATTTAGGCCAACTGCTGCTTGTTCTTGTGGAGATGTGTGTGTGTTCTTATCTGAGCAGCTGCCCCCACCCCACCCCGGAGACCTCTCGAGCCCAATCCCAGGAGATGGCGGGAAGGACAGAAGAGAGCATGGCTGGTGCTCACCCCGTGACCTCAGGAAGGAGGAACTGGACCAAGGGCAGAGGTGGCCTGTGGGAGTCTCCATGGAAACCGTGCTCTGATGTGCCATTCTCTTGGTACTTGTGACTCAGTTTCTTCGGCTTGTCTGAGTACCCCGTGCTGCATTTTCCAGCATCCTGTGACTGTCCTGTGCAGGCCATAGGGCAGGACCAGGCCCCACCATGTTGGCCAGAGTGGAGAGTGCTCTGGAGTGAGGGGCCATGGCTCTCCATCATCCTGGCCCTCCATGGCATCCATCATCCTGGCCAGAGGCCGATCGTGGGGCCCTCAGGAAGGGAGACTATGGCAGGAGGGCCATGGTGTTGGGGGAAACAGAGGCACCTTGTTCAGGACCCCAAGAGTAGGGGTTCGCAACCTGTGGGCTGTAGTGGCCATTAGACATTCCTCTCTGTGTTGTCATTCCCTCTCTTCAATGGTTTCAGTAAATGTTTCTCTTCAATAAATTTCATTGAATGTTTCAGCTGAGTCTTGCCTCTGCTATGGGCAATTGAGGGAAAGTTCACCTGGGGGTGTGGGTGTAGAGGGGAAACAGTTGCCTGGTCAACATGAGAGTATGTGTAGGATAAGGTCCATGAGAGATTTGAAATGTCTTAATTGCAAAAGGTGGCCAACATTTAAGAAACAGTGTCTTACGGACCTTGGCAAAGGAATGAAGCTAAGCAGAGCCAGATGGTGCCAGTGAAGAGGATGCTGGTGGGAGTGTGTAGTGGCTGTCTGGATTCCCAGGGAACTTCCAGGAATAAGGGAGGGTGAGGAACAGCAGGCAGTCGCCAGAGACTCCAAGATCCCTCACTGCCTCGTTGGGGCTCAGGGCATCCAGACCTGGAGCATCAAAATCAGGCCAGCCTGTGTCAATGTATCTGTAAGTGTGTGTAAAATGTAATTGTGTGAAAGTATGAGTGTATGAGTGTGTGAATATGTGCCTATATGTGTGTCAGTAAATGTGTGTGAATGTGTGATCAACTGTGTAAGTCTGTGAATGTGTTAGTAAATGTATGTAAATGTGTGTGTTGAGTGTGAGCATGGGTGAATATGTGTTAGTTTGTATGTGGATGAGTGTGTGTGACTATGTGAGTATGTAGGTATGTGGATGTATGTTTATATACGTTAGTATCAGTGAAAATGTGTGTCATTGTGTGTATATATGTGAATGAGCAAAATAAGCATGTGTGAGTGAATGCATGTGAGTATGTATAATTGTGTACATGGGTAATGTGTCTTGTGTGTGTGTGAGTATGTGTTTGTGAGCATGTATAAGTTTGTATGTACATGACTATGTGTGAGTGACTGAGAGTATGTGGGTAGCCAAGTGTATATATGAATGTTAGTGTGTATAAGTGGATTTGTGTCAGTGTATATATGTGAGTGTGCATGAATGTGTTCATGAGTGAAAGTGTCTGGTGTATGAGTGTGAGTGTGTGCATATGTATGAGTTTGTGTGAGGTAGTGTGTGCATGAGTATGAGTGAATGTGTGCTAATGGGGGAGTGTACATGTGTTAGTGTATGAGTGAACAAATGAGAAGATGTGTGAGTTTTGTATGAGTGCATGTGTCAGATGGTTGGTGTTTTTTTATTTCTTTGAGGAATCAAGAAAGTTGGAAGAAGGTAGAACAAGGCACATGTCACTGCTTCACAAAACAAGAGCAAGACTTCTGTTGGTGGCAACTGATGAGTGGTACAGCTGGGCCTACTATGCAATCATCCATCTGCAGCCCCTGGTACATTACTGTTATCAAGGTGTCTACAGCTGTGTGTGTTACTAATATTGGTGTGTGATCAAAGCCTATGTGAACATCTATTTGTGTCTTTTTGTGGACGTTTGTTTTCCTTTCTCCTGAATAAATACCTAGCATTGAAATTACTATGCCACAGAGTAGGGCTATGTTTATAAGAAACTCCTCACAGATTTGCAAAGCTGTTATGACAATTTGTATTCCCATCAGTAGTATCTCTTTCTTGGGCTTCTCAAAAATTTGGGGTTGTCAGCTTTGAACTTTTAGCCATTCTGGTCAGTGACTCATAGTGGTATCTCATTGTGATACTAATTTGCATTTTTGGGATGACTAATGATATGGAGCACTTTTTGTGTGCTTCTTAGCTATCTTCCTCAGTGAACTGCCTATTCAAGTCTCTTGCCCAGTTTTCAAGTAGGATCCTTTCCCTTGTTTTATTAGTGGCTTGTGCAAATTGTCAAAACACTTTGGATATAAGCCCTTTATAAGATATATATGTTGGGACTATTTTCTACATGTTGTGTCTTGTCTATGCATATTCTTAGTGGTGTCTGTTCATAAGCAGATGGATTTAACTATGATGAGGTCCATTGCATTATTTATTTTCTTCTACAGTGACTAGTTTCTGGGTCCTGCCTAAGAGATCTTTGCTTGGCCTACATTTACAAATGTTTTACAGAAAACATCTGTTTTCCTCTAGAAGCTCTGTAGTTTTAGCTTTTGCATTTATGTCTTGGGATGTACCTAAACCAATTTTTGTATTTTAGGGGATGTGTGGAGTCAGGATGCATTTGAAACCTTTTCATTTTGACATGGATTTTATTTGGAGTGTTGGTCAAAAATCAATTAACTGTGTACCTGTGGGTCTATTACAGTTTTCTATATTCCCTCTTCTGTATTTTTCAGTTATAGAGTTTCCATTTGTTTCTTCATTATAGTTATCATTTCCCTGCTGAGACTTTTACTCATTGGTTCCTTCATTATATTCATGCTTCTCTTTCAATTCGGTAGCACATTTGTTTCCAATTGCTGTATTTAAGTCTTTATGTGTTAACCCCATCATCCTTGCTATTTCTGAACCTACTGGTACATTTCCCCCTTGGTTATGGGTCATGTTTTCTTCCTTCACATATCTAGAAATTTTGCATAGAAGTCTGCCATTTGGTTGTTAGGTTGTTAAGTGTCTTGGTTTTGTTTACCTTATTTCTGGGTTGAGTTTTGTTCCATCATGGAGTTTGTTTACTTACAGACCAGAATGAGCTTCTTAAGGCTCATTTTTAGGTCTTGTTAATATAGGTCTTGTAGAGCTACATGAACCATTCTCCTAATGTATGGCCTTACTGGGTTCTGTGATGAACATCTGGGGACTTCAATATGGTCTCTCCGCTCTGGCTGGTGGGAACACTGTGTAAGGTCTGGTAGTTCTCCATCTTACAGCTCCTGGAGGGTGTTCTGTGCCAAAACTTGTAATGTCTCAATCTGAGCATGCAGCATTAGTATTCAGTCATAATCTCAGTGAGAGCTTTGTGCAATACTCTGGGCTCTGTCTATGCCCAGTTCCCTTCTCTCTACTATACTGCTTGCAAAGTGGGGAACATAAAAATCCACAACTCAGCAAGACTTCCACATTCTGTTTGGATTTCCCCTCCCTTTGCCATAGACTGTAAAGTACCTCCATACCAAAATCTGGGCTGATCTTTGACCCCACCTTGACTGCTTGCCTTCTCTCAGGCCTCACAATCCTGGTAAGCTCCTCACAGCCAAGACCCTTATCCTGTAGTGGATGGAGTTGAATGGTCAGAGGATATCTGGTGTCTGGGGAAAAGGCTGGTGTAGACGGGGTCTGGAGTGATGGATAGAGGGGCAAGAAGAGG
This sequence comes from Acinonyx jubatus, assembly GCF_027475565.1. Classification (NCBI taxonomy): domain Eukaryota; kingdom Metazoa; phylum Chordata; class Mammalia; order Carnivora; family Felidae; genus Acinonyx; species Acinonyx jubatus. The sequence continues at coordinate 122,113,340 of NC_069389.1, forward strand.
GAGCAGTTCCACAGGGAAGTTGTATGGGGTTATGAAGTTCCTGTGGTACCCATGCTAACTTTGGACTTCTGTTCCACATGTGAAGTAGGCAACCAGAATCTCAAATGAAGTATCACTTCCCCAGAAGTTTTTACAGGAGAGGGATAACATGCTCATGTCTGTGAACTAGAGAAGTCAGTGAGAAAGCAGTGTTGGTGATGGACTAGAAGGAGCACTTGTGTTATATCAGAAGTGGCTACCGGGATCCAGCTGGTGAGTGAAATAAGTGTTATCTACTGAGGTTGGAGGAACATCAGAGCTGGGAGTCAAACAGATTCCTGATGGACAGGATCTCTTTGCAGTTTGACTTGGGCCAAACTTCTCCATTGGAAAACAGCATTTTACCTAGCCATCTCCCACTCCTTAGAGGGAGATATCTTTCTCAGCTAGTATCTGCTTCTCTCTAAATCAAAGATACATGCCATGGGGGCATTTGATGTCCCCCAAGAGGGAGGGCCTAGGTTCTGTCTGGAGGCCATGTACTGGTAGCTGCCTTCTTGTGTGAGTTGACCTGAAAAGGCTCAGTTCTGCCAAGGAGTATGTGAATACCACAAACTCAGGCAGGATCAATTTGGCCCAACTTTGCCCCATTAGGTCATCCCAATTTAGGCCAGACACCTTGCTTACAGTTGTCACTGCTAGTGACAAGTGTCTTACTGGATTGCTCACAACCTCTTTGCCTACAGGGAACACTTCTGTGTCATTCCCTTCAGGGATCCTGATCATGGGCCTCCTCATACACACCCTCAAGATTTGAAGAAATTATAGTCTGGTTTCTCTGTGGCTGACAAGAGCTTTGGGGAGACAAAAAGAGGCCACCAACAAGAACACAGAGGAGGAGCCTAACCTCAGAAGCCCATCAGGAGGCAGGTGACAGCTCAACACAGAACAGCAGATACACAAGGCCAACACCAGCCAAACCCTAGAGTTTCCTTGGCAACTAGGGTCCCAACCCTCCCATGATATGTGGGCAAGCACTACAAAGGCTTCAGAGCTAGTGCAAAAAAAGAAAGCCAAGAAGTTCCTATAATATCCCCTAGGATATGAATTCAAGGGGAATAAAGCTTTCCCAGGTGTATTAGGCTGCTTGGGCTGTAGTAAAAGTTACCTTGAACTGGGTGGCAATTTCTCAAAAAACAAAAATTTATTGTCTCAAAGTTCTGGAGGCTAGAAGTTGGAAATAGAGGTGTCAGCAGAGTTTGTTCCTTCTAGAGATGCTAAGAAAGGACCTGTTCCATGTCTTTCTCCAAACTTCTGGTAGCCTTGGTATGTGGCAGCACAAAACCAATGTACACAAGCATTATCTACCTGTGTATGCCTCTGCATCAAAATTTCTACTTAAAATTTTTTAAGGTTTACTTATTTTTGAGAAACAGAGAGAGTGTGAGCAGGGGAGGGGCAGAGAGAGAGGGAGACACAAAATCCGAAGGAGGCTCCAGACTCTGAGCTGTCAAGTGCAAAGCCCGACAAGGGGCTCAAACACACAAACTGTGAGATCATAAGTAGAGCCGCAATTGGACGCTTAGCAAACTGAGCCACCGAGGCGCCCCTCAACATTATACTTTTTAAAAGAGCATCAGTCATATTGGATTAGAGGCCCAAACTACTCAATTTTAATAAATTACATCTGCAACGACCCTATTTCAAAATAAGTTCCCATTCTAGCAGAGAGGGTATGCCTCACTGGTAGAACATTTAACGGCAAAATAAGTTCACATTATGAAAAATTAAGGGTTAGGACATCACCATACAAATTTTGGGGGAACACAATAAGTCCATTCTACTAGGTAATCCAAAATATAGCCTCAAAGATTATGGTTCAGATAGCATTAACCATAGTAACAGATACAATTAATTTTTAGCAGAATATTCCTTTTTTTCTCTTGGGAGGCAATCCGCATGGTGGTAAGAGTCCAGTCTCTGGCACCAGACTGCCTGGGCGTCTGTCCTAGATTTTCCATTTATAGTTTTCACTCTCTGGCCTTGTTACTTTACCTGAATAACAGGAATGATACTAAAATCTAGGCTCATAAACATTAAGAGTTAAAACATGTGTCTTAAACACTTGGACAAGAATGTGAGGCAAATCTCCTCCTGAACCCGATACTCATTGTCACTTGCAGATCATTCTCCTCCCCTCTTCCCTAAAAAACACCAAACTTTAACCATCCTGTCATCAGACTCTGCTAACTTCTACCTTTCCCTGTAGTCATTGACTAACTCCAAGTCAGTATCCCTCTTTTCTTGCAGACTATAGCTCCTGGATGAATGTTTCCTCTCCAAGCCATGAAGAGGATGGTTCTTTCCTTCCCTCTATCTCCTGTTTATCTTTCCTCTTCAGTTCTTCTTCCTTTCCTGGCCCTGAAGTGTTTCAGTTCTCAGGTTCCCTTCTCTGCCTTGTGTTTAGTTCACACTACACTCTCCCTGAATAATCTCGTTCTGGCTTCAACTATGACCTTTAACAATGTCTTCCAAATCTCTACTTCTAGCTTCTAACTCTCTCCCAAGTTTTCAATACAAATTTCTAAGACTACTGAAAATTCCATGAGTCTCTTATTTTTAGTGTGTCCAAAATCAAACATTAAACATTATTTCCCTCACTACCCTCGAAATCCCTTCCTAAAAAGTAAATACTTCAACTACATCTCTTCTCTCCATGCTTTGCAACTGTGCATCTCCATTGCTAGGATTGCTTTAATGTAAATTTAATCCAACAAATATGTAGCAAGCATCCACTACAGTGTCACACTCTATCCATTTAAGTCCCAAACCTGTACTGGCTGCCTCTCGTATACTGGCTCTCTTTTGTCCTCACATTTCCCTCTAATGACAGCCCTGGTTCTCTGTGCTCCTTCTCAGTAAAACTCTTCCATAAAGTCATCTGCACAGTTTTTCTCTTCCTCCTTCACTCACTCCATGGGGACCATTTGAACTCCTGGGAGTGGTGAAGGGGTAAAGATGCACTAAGGAAAGAGGAAGCACATGGGCCACATGAGGATAGCCTCAGGGTTACAGAGTCCCAGGCCTTCAGAGTAAGCAGGTTACAGTGACATTTCCTCATTGTACAGATGGGGAAACTGAGGCCCATGGAGGAAATGGACTTGCTCTATGTCCCACAGTGATGAGACGGCATAGCTAAAGCTGAAACATGCTCATGTCCCTAGTTCTTAAATATATACCATGCTACATTCAATTATTATAGTGAATTCCTTTATGGTTTTCATGGTTTTTGCCCCACAGTAATAACATGATGTATTATACGTAAAAGAATGTAAACGGTCCACATTTAGGTGGAACAAAATATAATAGCATACCATGGACCTCTTACAGTCCCACATGCTCTATTCCTCTCCCCAGCGGTACCCACTGTCGATGATAATAATGATAAAAAGAATCACACTCCAGTGAACTGCCTCTGGAGAGTTTGCTGCACTTTCTCAGACTCATTTGCCCTGGAGGTGAACTTGCCTTGGGCCAGCCCCTCTCAGGCTGCAAGCTCACTCTGCCAGACCCACCACTTGGCTCCCTTTTATTGCTCATGGAAGGTTCTTTGGGTTATTTTGTCCTAAGAGACCTCAGTATGTCCCAGCAAGACTCCTCAGTTTAGAAATGACCTTTCCTCCACGCCCTATGATCTTGATATTTCTCTCCCTCTCCCTTCCCCCCACCTCTCTGTTTCTAAATGATAACCATAGCCCTGTGGTAATCCAAGGTAGGTGCCTGGGACCAAATTCTCACATCTCCTTCTCTCCCTTACTCACCCACATTTACTCTGTCACCGAGTTCTGTCCATTCAGCTTCCAGCAGTCTTCCAAGCCCACCAACTTCTGTCTCCATGGCTACACCATAAGTCCAAAATGCCAGTATCTTTAGCTTAAACTACTGACTGCATTCACCTCCTATTTGGTCCTCTTGTGACCTTTCTTTCCCGTTCCATCTTTCTTTCCCAAAGCAGCTAGAGAGATCCTTTAAAAAGTAAATACAAACCTGTCACATCCCTCTCTTAAAATATGCCAGGCTGGGGCTTCATATCACTCTTGGAAATGAATCTTGACCTCTTCTCATGGCCTTCTGCCTCACTGACCCAGGTGCCTATCTGACCTCACCTCATGCTGATCCCTTATTCACTCTGCTCCAACCACTCAGATCTCCCAGTTCTAGGGACTCACCAAGCTCTCATGTGCTATTCCTTCCTTTGGGAGTGTTCTTCCTCTCCAGATGCCCAACACCTCCCCATCATTCAGGTCTCCATCTAATACCATTGCCTCCGCAGATGACGTAGGAAGATTTATTTGGTCATAAGTCTCCCTTCCCTCCCTGTCCTTGCCATGGTTCACTGTAGGTAGAAAATACTTCCATGCCCCACTCCTTTGGGCTTTGATTCATGACTTGCATTGGCCAATGAAATGTGAACGGAGATGAGGTATACCATGTCCAGCGAGAGGCTTCAATGTGATTGCGTCATTTAGCTTGCCATATTCTACCCCTGCCCTAAACCATCAGGAGACCCTGCCCTACTCAGGTAGCCACTGTTCTTTCCATTTGGGTTCCAGAATGAGAAGACAAATGGAGCAGACCTGAAGCTATGTCCATAAACTGATGCACACCACAACCAACCCAAAGGCCTGTGCATGAGAAAGAAATGTTATAAACCACTGAGGTGTGGTGACTGAAGTATTCCAGCAAATGCTGATGCATGCCTTGGGGTAGAAGCACTTACTAAAAACTAGAAAATGAGGTGAAGGTGTAGATAGATGAACAGTGAAACACCCAGCTCCATTTCCCACCCAGTTCCCAGACCACTGGTAATAAGGTGAATATCTCCCAGGCAAAAGATGAAAAAAAATTTCTCCATTGAGAAAAAAAAAAAAACAAAAAACTAGGTCAAGAGAAGAGACCTTCAGACACTACCATGAGTAAATCCACCATAGGAAACCCAGTTCACCTACCTCTGACTCCACAACCATGGCCTCCAGTGAGTAAGTCTCTCTGACCCCTGTACACACAGAGCTTCTAATCTGTTCCAATCCATTAAGGGCCTTTTATATATATATATATATATATATATATATATATACTCTTCATTTTGAAGTGAGTAAGAAGTGAATATTCATCAAAAGAGACTCCTCTGCCTTTGCAAAAGGGGGCTATAGTGTGAAGCTTGGGGCCTACCCAGACACACCTCCCTGGAGTGCTTCTGCATTGCTTCATGGCTACTGCCTCTCCATGCCACTGCCATATTTACCAAAGATAACTCACTATGTTCCCAACCACTCACCCCTTGTTTGGGTTTCTTCTGCACCCATTTTCCAAAAAGTAATCAGGGGGTCATTCTAAAATGCTTATCTCAAGGGGCACCTGGATGGCTCAGTTGGTTGAGCATCTGACTCTTAACTTCAGCTCAGGTCATGATCTCATGGTTTGTGGGATCAAGCCTCATGTCGGCCACCCCGTGTCAGGCTCCCCACTGTCAGCACGGAGCTTGCTTGGGATTCTCTCTCTCCCTCCCTCTCTCTGTCTGTCCCCTGCTCATGCTCTCTATATTTAAATAAATAAGAAAAATTAAAAAAAATAAACTGCCTATCTGATCACGTCACTGCTTGGCTCAGAACACTCCAATGGCTACCTGACTCCTGTCCATGGCCTATGAGGTCCTTGCCTAGTCCTCCCAGTGCAGCTCCCACTCATGTCCCTTTCAGTGGTTGTACTCCAGGCAAGGGGCTTAGGCCTTTTTATATCTTGAAAACGCCTGCCTCAGAGGTTAAACCCTTGTTGTTCCTTTGCTTTCCCAGGCTTTTCCCCAGTACTCCCAAACTTTGGGCTCCTTTTCATCCTCTCACCTTCTTAAAGTGGCTTTTTAAACCACCCTGAATACAGTAATTCTTCTTCAATGCTTACTTTTCATCCTTTTGTTTTCATATTGACCATGATTTGCAATTATATAGATTTTCCCCTTGATTTATTGTCCATTCCCCTCATTGACTGTAAGGACCACTGGAGCAGGCCTCATTATGACATTCAGTTTGGAATCGCCAGCATCTGGTGCAAGTCTTGGACCAGAGAAGGCCTTCCAGAAATGGCTCTGAATGAAAGAGGAAGGTGGTATCAGTGTTAAGGGGGAAAGTGCTTGATGTAAGTACTCACTAGAGGGCAAACCACCATGTCTCTATGTGTGTGGTTGGGGGGAAATGGGGCAGGTTTATGCACAAATGAAATCAGAGTGTTTCTCTGCCCCACTGTCACCTTCTCTGCCTTCTCTCTGGAGCGTTTCTCTCCCCTGGCCACATCCCTGAGTTCCCGGGCTAAGGGCTGCAGCAAAGGCAGAGAGACTGGAGAAAATGGAGATGACTGGGTCCTGTGTATGTAGAGCAAAGATCTTGGAGAAAGCGGGAGCCCAAAGGGGCTGGAGAGAAAGAAGCAAAGGAGTAGAAAACTGTGTCCATCTGGGGAAGGAGAAGGAACTGTTCCTACAAATGGCAGGGGCTGCATGGAGGAGGCCCCTAGGCCCAGCTAGCTTCTCCCCACCCCTCCACCCAACAGTCCCAGCACCCCTGAGCCCCCACGATGGAAAAGGTGCGCTTGGGCCCTCTTTGGGGGTGATGGCAACATCAAAGGGGAGCCTTGGCCCTGGGCAAGGCTGCACTGGATGGACTCGGTGGGACAGTGCCCTCTGAACTAGGGTGTTGCGAATGCCACCACCACTCCTCTGTACTTGAATGACAGAGAAAAGGAAGACCCCCTTCCCCTGTCCACCAAGTTGTGCCTGGACACAGCCACTAAGAGCCTAAGGTTCCTCAGGAAGTCCTGGAGAGACAGGGACATGGCCTGAGGTAACAAGCCCCAGCTTGGAGCTGTGCAGCTGGAGCCCCAGGAGAGGGAGTTGTCCCAGATCCAGCAGGGGTGTGGGCGAGGGGGTAGGGCAGAAGGGGTTGTCCTGAGGGTTGTGCCTGAGGAGGTTGAGGGCCTCCAGCAACAGGCGATGTGCTCCGCTCTGGGGCAAGGAAGCACAGCCCTGGGAACACCAAGTACAATCTAAGGGGACAGGAGCTCCTTGTTTCAAACTGCATGGTTGCTGCAGGCTGAGGGGGTCGGTGAGAGGACTGGCAAGGGACACGGGGTCCACAGGATCCGCGTATGTGGGCAGTGGCCTGGCCCTGATCACCCCGAGGCCCTGTGGCCTCTCTGGGGCCTTACCCAGGCCTCTCCCAGGGACCAGTTTCTGCCCCAGGAAAGACCCCAAAGGCTCTGGGACAACGTGGGCAAAGGCATCCCCTCATGCCAGCTCAAACCCACTGGCCCCACGGGGGGCTCCCCATCTTCTTGTGCAGCCTCACCTTGCTTCCTGCCCATGTGCCCAGATCCCCTCCAATTATAAAGCTGTGCCAAGCCCTTTCAGTCCTGTTCCTTGGTCTCTACTAGGAAGTCTGACTCCCAGGATGGGGTGGGAGTGGAGATGGGGACATGAGTCCTGCCTGACATGCACTTCACACCTGAACCACTGATCTGCCTCCCCTCTGGGAGTCCATTTTGCCCTGGGCTTCCACAGAGCCTGGTGCTGGTCCCCACATCTTCTGGTCTGAGGACAGCCACAGCATCAGACGGAGGGCCTGGGAAGGCCATGAGGGTCCCCCAAGGTCAGGTACGGTGGGATTAGAGCCCACGTCTGCAGGCCCCGTGTCTGGCGTCTGGTGTGCTTTCCGGAACAGGGACTAAGGTGAGCCGAAAGGCCTGTTCCACTTCTGCCTTAGCCCTTCTGTTGCTCTCTTCCTTTCCATTTCCAGGGGTCCTGGCCACCCTTGCTTGTCATCATGCTTGGACCAGGGTACCACGTGTGCAACAAGTTTGACCTGGCTAAGGGTGAGCAGGTGGTGTGCACAAAAAAAATGGTGCACAAGGAGACACCCAGTAGGGCCCCAAGACAGGGAAGGGATGACATCCCAGGGGACGCCAGATAGACATCCCAACACCTGCCCCAGCAGAAAGCTGGCAACAGGGCCATGCCTAGGAGCATGTGGGAGGTGAAGACTAGGGCATACCCCACTGGGTCTCTTCTGCCACTGTGTCTAGGAGTGCACGCTTGACTAAAGGCCTCAGAAGAGAAGCTGAGAATTCACCATCATCGCATCTCATAAGCATGCAGTTGCCGTGAGTATGTGACACATGTACATCCAACCTCTTTCTTGGAGGCTTTAAAAAGACATCGACGTTCTTGAGTTTTTGCTTTGATGGCAGAAGCACGACATACTCCCCACCCAGGGAGCATCCATCACTGCTCCCCATGTGCGGTATGTCTTTCATTCAGCTATTTCTCAGAGCTGTCACCATTAGCAATCTGCCGTGTGTCCGTCGGCTCTGCTTCCAGGACCGTCACTGCTACCCACATGCCTCGAGGTTCTTTCCGTTGTTTCCAGGGGCCGGGCTGTGTGGTCTTGCCAGCCTGACCTAGAATCCCAGCACATCCACTGAGGGGCTGTGGGACTTTGAGCAAATCTCTGCATGTTTCTGCACCCAGTTCTCATCTGGAGAAGAGGGGCCATAAGAGTGCCCACCTCCCGCCAGGGCTCCTCTGAGGACTCTTGGAGAGAGCGCAGGCCCAGTTGCTCAACCCAGTGCCTGGCATGTAATGAGAATTGATGTTACTTTTAGTTGTTGTTTGTTTTGTTTTGTTTTGTTTTGTTTTCGTAGTTAAGGCTATGCTATTTATGTGTACAATTTCATGTTTTGGCTTTTTTCTTTAGCACTATTAACCATGTACCTCTGTTCTTTAAGTCTTTGTTTCTTTTTTTAACTTTTTAATGTTTATTTATTTTTGAAAGAGAGAGAGAGGGTGGGGGGTGCTGAGGGGCAGAGAGAGAGGGAGACACAGAATCTGAAGCAGGTTCCGGGCTCCGAGCTGTCAGCACAGAGCCCGATGTGGGGCTCGAGCCCACGAACTATGAGATCATGACCTGAGCTGATGTCGGACGCTTAACCGACTGAGCCACCCAGGCACCCCTGCTTTCACTGTTTTTAAGCTCAGAATATTCTTTTCTATCCAGAGCCGATGTAAGTACTCACTGGTATTTTATTCTAATATTTGTCTTTACATTTAGCCTTTAATCCTGTGGATATATATTTTAGAGTACGCCATGTGTTAACGATCTGCTCTGTTTTCCTCCAAATTGCTAAATGTTCTGATACCATCTCTGAATCATCCTTCCATGGTGATGACTGATGTTTCCTTCATTTATATTGTACATATGTGTGCGTGTGTATACCACCTGTAGTCTCTTTCTAAACCATTTGTTTGTTTATTTTGATGCCACAGTGACTTGGTGACTCTACAGTCTAGAGTTCTATGTTGTAGCACTAGGAGAAGTGTGAAATTCTGGCATCAAGTGAACCCCAGTCAAAAATAGATGAAAAACAATTTGTAAACATGAAGTTTGTTGTGAAGGAAACCTATGGTGGCATTGTGTTAGTACCTAAGTTTTAGTTTGCTTTAATGAATAGAGTTCAGTTTTGTACCATATTTTGGCAAGGAAACTTAAGCAAGGAGGCAGGAACTCCCTCCTCCAAATATACAACCCTGAGGGCCACAGCTCCCAGAATTTACTGTCTGAGCTGCCCCACTGGCGACAACATTCAATCATTACAAGGCAATCACTAAAAGGTCTACGTGTCTTAAGTGAACCAAGTGATTAGCAGCTATGTAATGTGAAACACACAGTTAGTGAAGAGAAAGGAACCAAGGAGCATTTGGAAGAGGCCCGGAAGTAGCCAAAGCTACTGGGAGTGTAGCACAATGACACAAAGCAAGTGTTTTTAAGAAAATATGCACTGTCCAACATAGAGAAGCACAAGAGAACAAGGATGAGGGCCAGCCAATGGGGACCTCCTTCAGGAGCAGGGGTCACATGTTAAGTACACATTGGAGGAATTTGACAAATTCCTTCACACTTCATATACTAGAAAAGGGAATAGGAGTAAGTATGAAGTTCTGATTCTGATGGAAGGCAGAGAATGCATGACTTCAAGAGGAAAGGATGAAGTTGCTGAAGGGAGAGAAGACATAATAATTATGGGGACAAGGGTATGAGGACAAATTAGGATGGGCTTCAGAGTGCAAGCAGAAGGGCATGCTTTAAAGAGGAAACTAGAAGGAGTAAGAGAATCCAAATATCCAGGTTAAGGGTCTATGGTTCGCCAGATCCCCTGTCATTAAAAGGGGAGCCTGAGGGAACAGGGGACTAAAACAAGAAATGGCCAATAAGCACTTGAAAAAAAAGTTCAAAATTAAAACCGTTTTCCCCTCTTCAAACTGGCAGAGATTTTAAAAACTACAGTACATGCTGGCAGGGTATAGGGACATATGCATTCTCATATACTTCTACAAGAATGTAAACTGGAAAGCTTTTTGACAAGCAATTCATAACACAAATCAAGTACCATGAAAATTCCTCTTCTAGTTATTCTAGAGGGAAAAAACAGAGCTGTGGAGAGACATTTAAATGCAAAGATGTTCATAACAGTGTAAGTAAGTGAAAAGGGAAAAAATTAAAATTTCCCAGAACACATAAATGATTAAAGTAATTATATATCTAGATGATGAAATAGTCATTAAATATCATGATTTTGAAGAATTTTTTAACTTTTTTTAAGAGTTTATTTATTTATTTTTGAGAGAGAGAGAATGCTCGGGAAGAGCAGAGAGAGAAGGAGAGAGAGAAAATCCCAAGCAGGCTCTGCACTGTCAGTGTAGAGCTTGATGCAGGGCTTGAACTCAAACCTTGTGACCTGAACTGAAACCAAGAGTTGGACGCTTAACCGGCTGAACCACCAAGGCACCCCTAAAGATTTTTTAATGATTTGTAAAACTGGTTATGATTATAAAATCAAACAAAAACCAGTATACATGACCATAATCTTTTGTAGTTATAACGTATAAGTACATATATACTTACATGTGTATATAAAAAATAATGGAAGGAAATACACTAAAAACATTAATAGTGCTTTCCTCTAACAAGTGATTTTATTTGCTTCTTTATACTTTCCTGCCTGTAAAATTTTTTTTCTGCAACCAACACAACATACTTTTATGATTAAAACAAACTCTGCCAACAAGAGACATTATTTACAAACAAGGAAGGGAGAAATCCCAGTTTCCTCCAGCCCTGAAGTTTAGAACTGCATGAAAGAAGGTCCTATGCAAAATTGCCCACTGCCTTGAATAAGGAACCAGAAGAGACTTTTGTTCCAGAATGAGTATGGTGAACTTGGCCTTGAACAATAGGGAGGGGAAAGAGAGATGTAGAAAGCAGGATCTTGTATTAGTTCTAGAGGGTTCATTCAAACACAAGAAGAGGCTTACATCCTACCAAATGAACACAGGTAACTTCCACATCTTAATTCAACTGAGATGCTGGGGGAGGAGGGGATTATGACTGGCTGCTCACAGAAGTTGAGTAGCTAGGGCATGGAGCACCTGTGTCTACCACCTTTGTGAGCTGGCAAGGGAAGGCACATTGGCTTAGATGAACCTGTAAGCTTCTGGAGCCAAACTGCACAGGTTTTATTCCTGGCTCAACCACATATTTGCTGTCTGAATTTGAACAAATCATTTAGTCTTTTAGGGCCTACGTTTCTTCACCAGTGAAATGAAGATGTTGGCAATTTCTACCTAAGACTTTTTATAAGATGAACTCAGCTATATTTGAAAAGTACATACCACTGCATGCCTGACACACTGTACATGCCATACAAGTGTTTGCTATTGTTATTATCTGTTGCCATTACCTGTGTACTAATTTGAGACGACCTAAAATACAAATGGTGAATGCTAAGGGGTTCAGTTCTAAAATGGGGAAAGTCATCAATCTGTGAGGGAGGCACAGAAGAAGTAAAAACAATAGAGACTTGGGTGAAAATTGAAGAAGTTAAAGGGAACCCCACATCCCAGTATCATCAATCTTCCTCACAGGCCTGGGGAAGCTTTTAGAAAATGTTGTCAATTACTTTTCTAAGATCAATTCACTGCATTTGGCTTTTAGTTAAAAATGATTCAGAAGTATCATGAGTTTAAAGGAAATAGCGTATTTTAGATGACTTGAACGTCACCATTTGCTCCATCAATGCCACTGCGAGGAATTTATCCATAAAAGATAGCCTGACAAGTTTGCAAAGATGTAACAGAAGGTTATTTGACTTTGGTGTTGCATAGAATAATGTAAATCTGGAAACAACCTAGTTATCAATAGTGGACTGGGGTAAATAGAGGATAACATGCTGGTAAAGTGCAATGCTATGCAGCCACTGAAGGGGATGAATACCCAGCTACACATATATATGCAATGACACGGAGAGCTGTCCACAACACACTATGAAGGCCAAATGGCAGGTAAAGGATCACAGCACGTACCTCAGAGTAGCCACATCTCCACAAGTAGTTGTGTGGGATGAAAGGGATCAGAAGAATGCTTATACAAAGGTTGACGGTGATTGGCTCTGGGAGTTAGGATTTCAAGACATTTGTGTTTTCTTCTGGATGTCTCTCTCGATTTTTTTGAGCACATATTATCTTTGTCATGGGCCAATCTGGGTAAAAAAATCTATTTGTTAAATGAATGAATGTCTTTTTAAAAAACACAAAATGCAACAAATAGTTTTCGTTGTCACCCTACTTCCACCCTTTCTTTGGGGTCAACTTGCCATTAATTAAAAAAAAAATTTAAATGTTTATTTATTTTTGAGAGAGAGAGAGAGAGAGAGAGAGAGAGCGAGTGTGAGTGAAGGAGGGGCAGGGAGAGAGAGGGAGACACGGAATCCAAAGCAGGCTCTGGGCTCCAAGCTGTCAGCACAGAGCCTGACACAGGGCTCGAACTCACACACTGTGAGATCGTGACCTGAGTCGAAGTCGGACGCTCAACCAACTGAGCCACCCAGGCGCCCCTCAACTTGCCATTATTAAACACGCTATTCTTTTGACTGGAATGTAAACGTCCTGTGAAGGAGAATGCAATTGGGAACACCTCACACAGAATTATGAATGCTGAATGTGAGTAGGTAGCAGAGGCCAACAAAAACACCACACAGCATTTAGAATCCTTAAAGTGTTCATTTTTCTTCTCAGAGCTAGAATTGCAAACCTTACTTCAATCCAGGGTCTCCAAATGGTCAGTTTTCACTTTCTCTGAATGGATCAGGTATGAGTACCTCCTATGGGGGATACAAAATAAACATAAAACTGCTCTCACTACCAGAAAGTGAAAAAGGCCTTGCACGCTTTTGCTAACCATAAGGATATCAGCTTACTTGGCTTTCACTCACTCACCTAGACAGAGGCTTCATGGCCCTTCTCCTTTAAGCATCCATGATTCCTCTGCTGCTCTAACTGGGAAATCATGTCTGGTTTGGGAATTGGAATCCCTGGTTTTTGAAAAATAAAGGGGACTTAGATATTTGTGCTAGGGTCACAGTGGTGTCCCACAGATCCATTCCAATCACTTGGCTTCCAGGAGGAAAAGGTACTCTAGGACACCACACAGTGGTACCAAGAATATCTCCACAGGGTCCAATGTGACTTCCAAGAAGGACAGGAGGAAAGGAAGGAGGATGGGTATGGGGGCAGGAGTGGGAAACTCTCAGCTGCAAGGAACAACTAGCTTTGCCTTCCCAGATAGAATGGAAATCTGGTCATCTCCAATGAAATGTGATAGGAAAACCCCTGACCTAGAAGATCAGAGGACAGAGAGACCAAAGTCTGTGAGCACCATAAGGAAGTTTATCAACAATTCCATTTGTCACTGGTCTTGCAACAGAAAACAGAAACAGAAACGATCTGTTTCTGGCTCCATAGGAAACACAAATCAGAGCCCTGGCTCTCCAGCCCCGGCTCATAGGGTCCAGAGAAGGAATGCTGTCCTTACCGAGGGAGATCAGGGTCTTGTACTTCGCTGGTGTCCCATCCTTACCCACATCCTGCTGAGCAGGGGCCAGCTAACTACCACCCTCTTGACAAAAGTCTGAGGGCACATCTGTGAATATTACAGACTCCTAAAAGACCCAAACCATTCCTACTTACCATGAGCCTCCTTGGGGAAGGCTGGAGTTGGTAGCATTGTAGGAAGAGAAGATGGACAGGAAGGTCTCCTCGGCTCCAAGTCCGATGCCTACTGAGTACCTAGTGTATGTCTAGCTGAGTGTTTTACTCCATGGAAACTACAAAAAAAGAGTGGGCACATGTCTCTCAAGAAGAAAGTCATTTAATCGGGAAGAAAACACTTAAAGCAGATTCCAATGAGCCCCTACATGCTGGGCATGGTGGAGATAGGAAATTCAGCAGCAAGGAACTGGCTTGATTTGCCCCGTGGTATATGCTGAGGACTCCCAATTCTAATCCCTTCCAGCCCCAGATCTCTGCCTGCTCAATAAATAATTGTCAGGAGAATAATTAAAACAATTTGATTTTGGGGTGTTGAGTTTGATAAGTTCTTTATAGATTTTGGATACTAACCCTTTATCCAAAATGTCATTTGCAAATATCTTCTGCCATTTGGTCAGTTGCCTTTTAGTTTTTCTGATTGTTTCCTCTGCTGTGCAGAAGCTTTTTATTTTGATGAGGTCCCAGTAGTTCATTTCTGCTTTTGTTTCCTTTGCCTCCAGAGACATGTCTAGTAAGAAGTTGCTGTAGCCGAGGTCAAAGAAGTTGCTGACTGTTTTCTCCTCCAGAATTCTGATGGTTTCCTATATTACATTTAGGTCCTTCACCCATTTTGAATTTATTTTTGTGTATGGTGTAGAAAGTGGTCCAGTTTCATTCTTCTGCATGCTACTGTCCAGTTTTCCCAGCACCTTTTGCACTGTTGGTGGGAATGCAAACTGGTGCAGCCACTCTGGAGAACAGTATGGAGGTTCCTCAAAAAGTTAAAAAATAGAGCTACCCTATGACCCAGCAATTGCACTACCAGGTATTTATGCAAAGGATTTAAAAATACTGATATGAAGGAGCACATGCACCCCAATATTTATAGCAATGCTATAACAATAGCCAAAGTATGGAAAGAGCCCAAATGTCCATCAACTGATGATGAATGGACACACACACACACACACACACACACACACACACACACTGGAATATTACTCAGTGATGAAAAAGAATTAAATCTTGCCATTTGCAACAAGGTGGATGGAACTAGAGTGTATTATGCTAAACTAAATAAGTCAATCTGAGAAAGACAAATATCATCATTTCACTCATATGTGGAATTTAAGAAACACAATAGATGAATATAGAGGAAGGGAAGCAAAAATAAGATAAAAGCAGAGAGGGAGGCAAACCGTAAAAGACCCTTAAATACAAAGAAAAAACTGAGGGTTGATAGTGGGGAGGTGGGAGGGTGGATGGGCTAGATGGGTGATGGGCATTAAGGAGGGCACTTGTTGGGATGAGCACTGGGTGTTATATATAAGTGATGAATCACTATATTCTACTCCTGAAACCAATACTACACTATATGTTAACTAACTTGAATCTCAATTAAAAAAATATGAATGGATATAAAAAGAAAAAACAAACAAACAATTTGAGAATGAATGCCCTGATTACAAAGTCAAATGATTAGTTTTATTGTAGAGAGCATACAGCCTGCTGGAGCCACAGAGAAGGAAGAGAGATGGGGGTGGGGTATGGTGGGGGTAGTGATAATGGATTGAGAGTGGCTTTATGAAGGAGGTGGTCTTTAAGGGAGGGTAAGACTGGTAGGGGACAGTTCCCACATTTGGCCCATGGCACCAGAAATCCTTACAACAGTAGTTCAAGCCCCTTCAACTGCCATTGCTTTGTAGGGAGACATCCCCACTGCCACAGCCTTCTGCTGGATTACTGTGATTGTTTTAGAACTGGATTTACTGCCACCTCTAATCTCATGTTCTACCATTCCATTGTCTACACCAGAGTGGCCATTCTGAAAAGCAAACCTAGGCCCAGCACGTTTATTTTTAAAAATCCTCTGCAAGCACTCCTTCAAAGATGAAACCACATTCCTTCAGGTGATATTCCAGACCTTTACCAACCTGGACCTGACCTACCTGTCTGTCCTCATCTACTCCAACTCCTGCCCACATAGACTCCATACTCCAGGAAAACTGTCCTTTTCACTGTTCTCCGAATACATATGTTACTATGCTCTTTTATGTTTCCAATGCTTTTGTAGTTGCTTTCAAACACATTCAAGTTCAAAGGTAATTACCATCTGGTCTTAAAAATATCCTCACTGTCTCCTTGGGGATTTAAAACATCTTGGGGGGTCTAGGGGGCTCAATTGGTTAGGTGTACAACTCTTGATTTTGGCTCAGGTCATGGTCTCACGGTTCGTGAGTTCAAGCCCCGTGTCAGGCTCCATGCTGATAGTATGGAGCCTGCTTGGGATTCTCTCTCTCTCTCTCTCTCTCTGCCCCTCTCCTGATCGCTGTCTCTCTCTCTCTCTCTCTCTCTCTCTCTCAAAATAAATAAAACTTTAAAAAAATTATAAAACATCTAGAACCTCTTTACATGCATAAGTGGAAAAGGTGATATGATATAACAAAATAGATGTACAAATGGACAAAGATTAGAAGGAAATACACAAATATGAAATAAGTCTTGTTGAGTAATAGAGTTATAAACAGTTTCTTTTCTTCTACAAGAAAAGATATGTTAGTGTTGCTTTAATATCTTGTTTAATGATTAAAAAACCCAGCAAGCAATAGTGTACCAAATGACAGGAAAGCTTTAAGGTAAAGAATCTGCTTTGGGGACAATTATTCAAGTGAAAGGGCACAGTGGGCTGGATTTACCACAGATGCCATCATGGAAGAGAAGAGTTTTGAGTAAAAAGTAGGAGGGAATGGCCTAAAGCACGTCACAACATCTAGAAGGAGCAGGAGGTCTTGTGCTCCAGAGACACAAACAAAGACTATAAAAGGGGGGTCAGGTACCAGAATGGAAAGGCTTTGGGAGTACAGGAAAATGGATGGAAGTCAGACAACTCCTAGACAAGAGATAATGTGACCATACTTGGGGCCTGGAATGGCCACCAATATCTAGAAATGGTACATGACTTGGTACCTGAGAACACACTGGTTCTGCTGCACAGTTACCAGAGCCATATTCTTGAGAGTGGGAGAGTGGTGAATTCCCAAGGAGCCTGTTATTCCTTTGGGAATAGCAGAAGTTTCTAAGAATAAGAGGAAGCAGGAATGAAAATAATATTTGTTGAGTATCTACACATGCTAGGCACCATGGTCAGAAGTTACATATAGTAGGCTGTGAAACCTTCACAACAACCCTGTGAGGTATATACCTCTTATATCCTTTCACAACAGAAATACATTCAGAGTGGTTCTAGAACTTGCTTAGCACCTAGCATGCAAGTGACAGAGCTAAGAAGTGCCTATGTATACTTCTGAGCAACCTGAAAGGGAACACAGACAAAAGAAAGTTAATCACATTGAACAGTGAGATCATGGGTGCTTTCCTGATGACTTCTGGTAGTTTTTCTTAATGTTGTTATAATAACATTAAAGCAATTTCTTTTGACTGTAAATGAAGAAGGAATTAGTTTGATGGATTCCTAGATGTACCCCCCCCCTTCCATAACCATTAATGTGATCTGAAAGTTTAACAAATTTAAGTATTAGGATTAAAAGTCTCAAAAGGCGATTGTTATAATTTTTCAAGTAATTTTTTAAAAGATAAAATAATAGGGGCACCTGGGTGGCTCAGCCTGTTAAGCGTCGGAAATCAGCTCAGGTCATGGTCTCAAGGTTGGTGCGTTTGAGCCCCACATCAGACTTTCCGTTGACAGTGCAGAGCCTGCTTCAGATCCTCTGTCTCCCTCTCTCTCTGCCCCTCTGCCTGCATGTTTTCTCTCTCTCCGTCTCTCTCAAAAATGAACATAAAATAAAATAAAATTATTAAAGCAAGATTTTTAAAACACTATACAGAAAGATCTTGAAATGTAAAAGCAGCAATCATTTAACTCTATATCAACTTTTTACAAATCAGGGAATGAAAATATATGGACAGTTCCCTGAGAAGCAGCCAGAGGCCAGGGATCTTGGTTCAGACAGCTGAGCCCCTGAAGGGATTTATGTGCCTTGCCAACAGGGCAGGAGAGAATCTGGATGTTAGTGTTCCCAGAGGGAAACGAGTTTGCAAAGTGAAGCTTCTAGAGGAGGTGACTTTGTCAGAGTCTGCATTGTTGAGTCACAGGCATTTCTACAGGGGCTGACAGGGCAGATGAGCAAGCAGGCCAGGATTCAGCAAGTTCAGTACCCCACAGGCAAACAGAGCAGGTGTCAGTCCCTGTGCCCCCAAACAAACCAGTCCCAAGAAGGAAAGACTATGGTTGGTGCTGCAAGGTCGATATCAGCTAATATGTTTATACCACACAGCCCAATGTTCACATCACATTCTAAAGGCAAACAATACAGTTTTATATAATGTGGACAATAAAGACTACAAAGGTTTATGCTCTGACTAGAAAATGCAACTGAACCCTGTTTACTCTCATATCTGTGAAAGAGCTGATTCCTTTAAGCTGCTTCTCTCTCAAATTCTGTGTCTCAAGTATGTAAATCATGTTCAACAAATAAGCCTAAAGTATGGAAAGCAATAGTCTTATTTAGATCTCAGAGTCTCTGAAAACCTTGTGCCAATTCACATGTCCAACACAAGAAATGGATATAAACAAAACTTGAAATCTATTCATTTATTTTTGGCTCTAAATCCACTTCCCTGGTCTTGAGAAGAGTTGCACTGATATTAGATTTGTAGATCTGAAATTAGACGCAATGTGAAATTTAAAAAAACCTGCTACTTTGAAAATTGACCTAAACTTCTTAATTTGAAAATTGACCTAAAATCACAGGGAATAAACACCTTCTTTATTGTGGCTAATACAACAGTAAAAGACTCAACTCTCTTCTGCCTGTTTTCTTGCATCCAGTCAAAAACAACTAGCTGGCACCAAAAAGCAGCCATTTCCTCCAGGTCTCTGCCTGACCAGGTTGTGCCTCGTTAGTAGACTACAGGAAACCCTTCAGGAATCCATGACTGACTACTTGAGGCAACTGCCCAGGAAAAAGTGGGGGCCTTTTCTCTTTTACACAGTGCCAACGGCCTGGAAATTAGATCTTTGAAACCCTTCTTATGTGTAAAACGATGGATTCTTGGAGGGCTTCCTGAGGCCCGCTAATGGCTTCTCATTTAGGTAATAAGGGCTGTGGTTGTGACAGCCTTCTGAGCTAAAACAAAACAAAACAAAAACAAACAAACAAACAAAACCCCGCATACACACACAAAACCACATCAGGTCACTTTGGGTCTTCCCTCCTCTAAACACCCTATAGACTTGCCCTAAAATACTAAATGTTTCCCAGCTTCCTGATGCGCACGCAGTAAGGCCCAGCGAAACTGACTACCAACAATATACACACCAACCTGGAGGACGTTGTGCCTAATGAAAGAAACCAGACACAAAAGGACACATACTATAGATTCCACTTACTAGAGCAAGGTCATAGAGACAAGAGAGTCAAATGGTGGTTACTGAGATGCGGAGTTAATGTTTAATAGAGACACAGAGTTTGGGAGGATGAAAAAGTTCTGGGGATGGACAGTGGTGGTGGCCGCACAACAATGTGGATGTGCTCAATGTAACTGAGCTATACACATAACAATGGTTAGAATGGTAACTTCTGTGTTATATATATTTTGTCACGGTAATGTTTTTACAAGAGTGTAAACACCACCTGCGTTTCTTCTTACATATAAACTTTGATTTATGCCCTCACACACCTTCTACTCCAGCCTATCTTCTCATTAGTCCTTGGAAAATCTGTTCGTTTCTGTCCCTGAGCCTTTGTCATACTCTCCTCTAGCCTGGAAACACCCTGTCATTTCTACATCTCCAAATGCAGCTTAAATTTCTCCTTCTGTTTTTTCCCCAGAGTACTTCCTGTTTAAACTTCTGATATGGGTAGTTAATCATGCAGTTTCTTATTATTTCATCATTTCATACTCAGATCTTGTCCTGTTCTCTCTCCCCCAACAGTCCCTAAGTTCCCTCATGCTCGGGACTGGGTCCCACATAGTAGAGAACGTTGAGGCACAGAGTAGATCTCAAAGGTGTGATGAATGATTAAATGGTGGGTGGAGAAGAGAAAACTGAAGAAAGGTGTCCTATGGGTTCCATCTTCTTCCAAGATGGGAAATCTATGAGGAGTCTGAGGCTCAAGCTCCTGAAGGAAACTGGCTTGGCAGAGACACTGCAGGGCAGGGACGATAATACCCTCCCTCCCTAAGAACTGAGGGGGCCTTTCAGAGAGGAAAAAGAAATCCCAGCTCACCTCTAAACAGACTATTGGGAGCCCAATTGTTCCCTCTTCTTCTGGGTCATCCTTTCGGGGTAAGAGCAGAGTCCTGGGAAGGTAGTGCTGGAAGAAGAGGAAGAAACCGTGAGAGACTCTGGCCCTTCCTGCAGCAAGGTAAGATAAAAACTCACCTTGGATTGGATACTTCTCACCCATGAAATAGTGTTATCACCTATCCTACTTGCCTTACAGGCACTGGAGTTCAAAATGAGATAAGAGACATGGCAGTGCCTTGCTAAGGGGAAGCCAGAATGAAATAAAAGGAATGACTGAAAGCCTAAATAGCAGAAACCTTGGCAAGGCAGGATTTGCACCGCCAGGAAATAGGTGACATCTGAGCTACCCCTCTATACCCAGCTCCACTGGGCTGCACTGTCCAATGGGGCAGCCATGCAGTCATGTGGCTATGGACACTTGAAATGTGCTGAGTGTGAGTTGAGATGTGCTGTACAGGTCAAATACACGCTGGATTTTGAAGACTTAGTGAAGAAAAAAAGTGTAAAATATTTCACTGATAACTTATTATATTGATCACACATTGAAATGATAATACTTTTGGATATGTTGGGTTAAATAAAACACATTGTTAAAGTTAATTTCACCAGTTTCTTTTAACTTCCCATACGGCACACATGTACCTCGCATTATGTTTCTACTGGACAGCACCGTCCCGTACGGAATGGTGGCGGCTTGACATCTTCAAGGCAACTGATGCTTTCTCTGCACCAAACATCCAGTCTTGCAGTCCTTCGCACCTCCCAACCCCAAGCATCGGTTTTCCCCTCCCTCAGTCTGGGTAAGGGCTGATCCACTCCTTCAGTTGCAGCCCGAGGGGCTCTCCTCTCTGCCCCCACTATCTGAGTTGGTTCCTCCACGTCACTCTTCCCATATGAGCAGTGGCTCTACACCACGCCTTCCAGCTAGGGCTCCAACACTAAGCCATTTAGGTTCCAAGATTTGGGGCAGAGGGACGCTCCCGTGTGCAGCTGCAGTCACAGAGTGCATTTGGTCCTTGCGCCAGCTTACCTCCAGCGCCAAGACTCGCCGATCTCCTCCAGCAAGCTCTCATCCAGCCATCATATGCTCCAAGGCACGGCCGCCACGACAGTAACTTAGCCTCACAAGCTATCAAACTCACTCAACGACAGCAAAACCGCAGCCTCGGGAAGGCCACCAAGCCTTCCACAGGCACACAGGGCGCTTGCGCTCCACTCTGCGGCTGCAGCCACAGGCGCCTCCCGAGCTCCTCCTGGGCCCGCAGCCGCGTTTCCGCAGTTGCTGCCTCTCACATGTACACTCCTAAGATCGCGCTTTTAGCCATCTCTAGCCCCCAGGACAGACGGAGGCGGTCCCGCCCTCCCCAAATGATCTTGGGAGTTGTAGTCCGCAGCCCAGACGCAGGCGGGGTCGACATGAGCACCGCCCCTCCACAGGTGGCTAGCTTGGAGGCCACAGCCTTGGCAGCTGCGTCAGCTGCAAGGTCCTTGAGGACGAGAATCTCGGGGATGAGCTAGTGCCCAGCCGTCTGGCGGCTCCTTCAGCCCAGCTGCCTGCTAACACACCTGCAGCCATGGGTGTCCTGGCAGGAAAGGCACCAGCGTGGTTACAGGACAGGCACTTGGTGTTCCAGCAGACTGCAGGGGACAGAGTGAGGTCCTGAAGATTAACTCTGAGTGTCTTTCGTGGGCGAGGCACTAGCCCAGTAGGGAGGCACTAGCCCAGGCTCAGGAGAACAGAGAACCCAGACAGGCACAGGCCGCACCCTTGGGGAGTTCAGCAATTACAGGGCAGTGAGTCTAGGTGCAAGGGTGCAGGAAACTACTGAAAAGGGTAGCCAACCCTTAGCTTACAGTAACAGTAGAGGTGGGGCCCAGTAGGTAACTTTCAGCCAGAAAAATGCCTGAGATACCCAGACCTCACCTCCGCAGAGCCCAATTCGATTCTGGGTCTATGGGCCACCTTCGTGTATCAAAGCACTACTATAAGGAACAACACAATTTAGCCAGACAAAGGTGAAGGACTGTAAGGGTTAAATTGTAGTGTAAGGCTAACGCTTAGCTTGAAAAATAACAACTTTGTTCTGACACTGAAGGTCAAAAGATAACAGCCTTGCTTTTACTCTTGCAAATCATACTTCATACTCTTGTGAATCAGGCTTTACCAATGAAGGAAACAAAAGCTCAAAAAAAGAGCATCAGAGACAAGGCCAAGGAGATACACTGGTTGCAACTTAGCGGCAGAAAGTCTAAAATAATCACCTCATTCAATAACTGTTTCTAACTCATCTGGGAACTGTTTCTCTGTTCTGTTCCCAGATAACGATAAAACGATGTGATCGGCTTTAAAAACTCTGTACCCCGGCTGTTTGGAGCCACACTCTTATCAAGAGTGTTGGTCCCGATCGGTCGGCCTTGCCTCTCATTGTCATAGACTTTGTTGTGACTGTCACTGGTGCCCGTAGCATTCTGTTTCAGGAGTCGTGTGGATGCAACAGGACAAATACCAGTTACATCAATAATCTCCTTCAACACCCCTAAACATTATCCAATCTACCTTCAAACTATTTTCAAAATTGTTTACTTTCCTCCACTTCTTTACCTACCACCATAGTCCAACCGAGTGGCCTACAAAAATGGGGTTCATGTGCCCCTGGGGATGTGCACACTTTCCAAGGGTTGGGTGGGTGAGGCTATCTTTAATTTCCACATTCAGGTGCTTAAGAGCCTGACACTTTGGTCATGCACTCTCTCCATCTCCACAATCACGTTTCGTGTACTTACTTTATAAAGGAAAGCATACTCATTATTCATCCTGAAATACTTATACTGACAACTGAACTATATAATCCCAGGAGTTAAAAACTCCAGTGGGTTGGCAAAATAAAGGAACACCACCAATCATTAGTTTGGAAAAACCTTCCATCAGTGAGTTAATGAAATCATCAAGAAATTCCTTAAGACTTGAATTTTCCTACCGTACACACACTAATTTCTGCTGGAAATGAGGCATGGTTCAAAAACATCAGTATTTTAGCCTGTGTTGAGATATTACGATTTCAGATATATTGTATGCTAGAGCATGGGAGTGATTTGACATCTAATGTGCTGTAATATTATTACTTAATTTATATTTTCTTAAAAACAGACTTTTATTTTTCCCCATAACAATTATTTTGCCTGTTATTCTTGAAACTTTTGCCTAGAACATGTAACTAGCTAGGGAAAACTACAATCAAATAACTGAATCAGGTTAGAATAATCATCATTTTGTGATTATCTGGACAATATTTAATTTAATTTAATTTAATAATTTAATTTTACTTTATTGTTTTACATCTGGAATATTTTCTAATGCTACCAACATTCAAGATACACTGAATAATATCAACAAATAAAAAGTTTACAAGATTTTGAGATAAATTAACTTTGTAAAATAGTTAAAAACTACTTTTACCAAATTGAATCGAGAAGTGTTCCAATTATCATTACCTATTTCACTGACAAAATGTTTTATGTTTTCCACCTCCTTTTATAAAACAAAAGGCCAGCTAACAGACTGATTAAATTTTAGCAGTACATCCATTTCTCTCTTTTTTTTAATGAAATTTATTGTCAAATTGGTTTCCATATAACACCCAGTGCTCATCCCAACAGGTGCCCTCCTCAATGCCCATCACCCACTTTCCCCTTCCATTTCTCTTTCTTAATGACATGAGGAAAGGTTGCCCATAATGCCTAATATAATTAATGAAATTATTTCTGAGATTCACATGACTGTGATTTATTTATTCCCAAAGGACAACACTAGCATGAAAAACACACAAGGATGCATGTCATGCTTTCCGTTATAATGCCTTATTTGATAACATAAAATTTTAGTTACACGGGTGCCTGGGTGGCTCAGTATGTTAAGCGTCCAACTCTTGATTTTGTCTGGGGTCATGATCTCGGGCTCTCTTGGTGAGTTTGAGCCTCATGTTGGGCTCTGCGCTGCCAGTGTGCAACCTCCTTGGGATTCTGTCTCTCCCTCTCTCTCTCTGCCCCTTCCCCGCTTGCTCTCTCCTTCAGAATAAATAAATAAACTTAAAAATTTTAGTTACAGTTCACATAGGTTTATCATACACTAGGTGATGAGAAACAGCCTTATTACCCAGTTTTACAATTGATTATAAAATGGATAAAGTATGTTACCTCTGTAGTATTTAAATCTCGATATTGAAGACTCTAGTAATATCTATATTCAAAGAAGTATCCTATCATGTATTTCTTAGTGGTTTAAAAGATGTTCTTCCAAAACTGAGGGTTGATGGGGGGTGGGAGGGAGGGGAGGGTGGGTGATGGGCATTGAGGAGGGCACCTGTTGGGATGAGCACTGGGTGTTGTATGGAAACCAATTTTTTTTTCAATATATGAAATTTATTGTCAAATTGGTTTCCATACAACACCCAGTGCTCATCCCAACAGGTGCCCTCCTCAATGCCCATCACCCACCCTCCCCTCCCTCCCACCCCCCCATCAACCCTCAGTTTGTTCTCAGTTTTTAAGAGTCTCTTATGCTTTGGCGCTCTTCCACTCTAACCTCTTTTTTTTTCTTCCCCTCCCCCATGGGTTTCCAATTTGACAATAAATTTCATATGTTGATAAATAAATAAATAAATAATAAAAGATGTTTTTCCAACTGCATATTAATTATGCAATTATTCAAATTGCCTTAAAAAAGTCAGACTGTTCTGACAGAAATTAAGGCTGATTTGCCTCGTTGGTGTGACAATGATGAGGGCTTTCTCCAACAAAGTTCCATGGCATATATTTCCCATATATTGAATGAGCTAGATCTGCAACTTTAAAGTTTCAGCAACAATATGTGGAAAATATGCATAAGGTAAGAACATTTTTATCAAGAATTAATTATTGTCAAAACTGTATTTAGATTAATTTTCAGTGTGCCCAGACTTTTCTGAGCAAATCAGATGAAACAGAAATTTGTTTTCTTTTTTTTTCTTTTTTAAAATGTTTATTTATTTACTTTGAGAGAGACAGAGAGAGCACTATGCATGTGTGGGGTTGGGGGTGGGGTGGCAGAGGGACAGAGAGAATCCCAAGCAGGCTCCCTGCTGGCAGCCCAGAGCCCTATCCCACAAACCGAACCGTGAGATCATGACCTGAGCCTAAATCAAGAGCCGGTCGACAAGCGACCGAGCCACGCAGGAACCCCTCTTCTTCTTCTTTTTTTAATTTAAAGTTTATATTTATTTTGAGAGAGAGAGAGAGAGAGAGAGCGAGCACACGTGAGCAGGGAAGGGGCAGAGAGAGAGAGAGCGAGAGAGAGACAGAATCCCAAGCAGGCTCCACACTGTCAGCGCAGAGCCCAACTTGGGGCTCGAACCGACAAACTTTGAGATCGTGACCCAAGCTGAAATCGAGAGTCAGATGCTTAACCGTCTGAGCCACCCAGGCACCGTGAAACAGAGTAGTTCTAAGTAAAAGAGTAAGAGAGAGAATTTATAGCCATGTCTTTGCAAGGGCTTTTTGGTATGTCTCAGAAATTGTGAAACAAAGGACTGTAATGAGTGGAGGACCAATCCTTTTGCAGGCCAGGTGGTTTCCAAAGGGACTTACTTGAGTTGTCAGCTGATTGATAGGTCCTTAACTGATGATGAGAGATTGTTGTGCGATTGTTGGCTGACCTCACCTCATGGAAGGAATTCAAAGAATGAGATCACATAGCACATTAAATCTTTTTTTGCTCCCATCCTCTTTTTTTTTTCTTTTCTGATTTTGGTTTTTTTTTTTTTTTAATGGAGAATAATTGACATACAATATTATATCAGTTTCAGGTGTACAGCATAGTGATTTGACACTTGTATACATTACAAAATGGTCACCACACTAAGTCTAGTTACCATCTGTCACCATACAAAGTCGTTACGATATCATTCACTATATTCCTTATGCTGTACATTAAGTCCCCGTTGTCTTATTTATTTTATAACTGGAAGTTTGTACCTCTTCACCTATTTCATCCATACTCCCTTCACTCCCCTCCCCTCTGGCAACCATCAGTTTGTCCTCTGCATCTATGAGTCTGTTTCTATTTTGTTTTGTTGGTTTTGTTTTGTTTTGTATTTTTAGATTCCACATGTAAGTGAAGTCATACGCTATTCATCTTTCCCTGTCTGACTTATCTCACTCAGCATGATACCCTCTAGGTCCATCCATGTTGTCACAAATGGCAAGATGTCCTTTCTTTGTGTGGCTGAGTAACATTTCATTACCATATCTTCTTTATCCATTTATCTATCGATGGGCACTTAGGTGGCTTCCATATCTTGGCTATTGTAAATAAAGCTCTGATGAACATATGCCTTTTTGAATTTGTGTATTTATTTCTTATGTTTTGATTAATGCCCAGAAGTGGAATTGCTGGGTCATATGGTATTTCTATTACTTTTTTTTTTTTTTTTGAGGAAACTCCATACTGTTTTCCATAGTGGCTGCACCAATTTGCATTCCCACCAACAGTGCACAAGGGTATTAAAAATAGAACTACCATATGATGCAATAATTCCACTACTGGGTGTTTACCCAAGGAAAAAGAAGAAACTAATTTGAAAAGATATGTGTGCCCCTATGTTTATTGCAGCATTATTTACAATAGCCAAGATATGGAGGCAACGTAAGAATCCATTGATAGACGAATGAATAAGGAAGATGTAGTGTGTGTGTGTGTGTGTGTGTGTGTGTGTGTGTGTATCTGCATATTAACACAATTATTCTCACACACACACATATACACAATGGAATATTACACACCCATAAAAAGGATGAGATCGTGCCATTTGTGACAACATGGATGGACCTAGAGGGTATTATGTTAAGTGAAATAAGTCAGGCTGAGAAACACAAACACCACATGATTTCACTCACATGTGGAATCTAAACAGCAAAACAGGGGCACCTGGGTGGCTCAGTCGGTTAAGCATCTGACTTCGGCTCAGGTCATGATCTTGAGGTCCGTGAGTTCGAGCCCCATGTCGGGCTCTGTGCTGACAGCTCACAGCCTGGAGCCTGCTTCAGATTCTGTCTCTCTCTCTCTCTCTCTGACCCTCCCCCATTCATGCTCTGTCTCTCTCTGTCTCAAAAATAAATAAACATTAAAAAATTTTAAAAAATAAAATAAAAAACCAAACCAAACAAACAAACAAACAAAAAGCAGAATCAGACCTGAAAATACGGAGCACAAACTGATGGTTGCCAAAGGGGAGGGAGACGGGGGTATAGGCAAAACGGGTGAATGCGAGTGGGAGATACCGGCTTCTGGTTGTGGGATGAGTAAGTCATGGGAATAAACGGCACAGCATGGGGTAGATACTCAATGAGATTGTAATAGTATTGTATGGTGGTAGATGGTAGCTATACTTGTGGTGACTATAGCGTAAAGGATAGAGTTGAGTCACCATGTTGTACATCTGAAAGTAATGTAACATTGTGTGTCAACTGTACTTTAATAAAAAAAATAAAAATAAAATAAAAGGTTTTCCCCAAAACTCCAAAGAAAACCTACAACTCCCCCCCAAAACAAACAAACAAAAAATCAAACCAAACAGAAAAACAGTGCACGAGGCTTCCCTTTCCCCCACATCCTCTCAGACACAGGTTATTTCTTGTCTTTTTGACAGTAATCATTCTGACAGGTGTGAGGTGTTACCTCATTGTGGTTTCGATTGGCATTTCCCTGACAGTTATTTATGTTGAACATCTTTTCGTGTGCCTCTTGGCCACCTATATCTCTTCTTTGGAAAAAAAATGTCTACTCGGGACCTCTGCCCATTTTTTAATCAGATTGGTGGTGGGTTTTTGTGTTTGTTTGTTTGTTTGTTTGTTTGTTTTGTTTGTTTTTTGGATATTGAGTTTTATGGCTTCTTTATATATTTTGGATGTTAACCCCTTATTGGGTATATCAGTTGTAAATATCTTCTCCCCTTCAGTAGGTTGTCTTTTTGTTCTGTTGATGGTTTCCTCTGCTGTGCAAAAGTTTTTTAGTCTGACGTAGTCCAACTTGGTTTTTTGTTGTTGTTGTTGTTGTTGTCGTCGTCCTCGTCTGAGGAGACAGATACAAAAACTCACTAAGACCAATGTCAAAGAGCTTACTGCCTGTCTTCTTCTAGGATTTTTATAGATTCAGGTCTTGCATTGAAGTCTTCAATCAATTTTGAGTTTACTTTTGTATATGGTATAAGAAAATGGTCCAGTTTCATTCTTTTGCATGTAGCTGTCCAGTTTTCCCAGAACCATTTATTGAAGAGCCTGTCTTTTCTCCATTGTATATTCTTGTCTCCTTTGTTGTAGATTAATTGAGCATACAAGTGTGGGTTTACTTATGGGCTCTCCATTCTGTTTTATTGATATATGTTTCTGTTTTTGTGCCAGTATCATCCTGTTTTGATTCCTACAACTTTGCAGTATAACTTGAAATCTGGGAGCACAATACTTCCAGTTTTGTTCTTCTTTCTCAAGATTGCTTTGGCTATTTGGGATCTTTTGTAATTCCATACAAATTTTAGGATTCTTTGTTCTAGCTCTGTGAAAAATGACATTCATTGGTAGTTTTGATAGGGATTGCACTGAATCTTTAGATTGCTTTGGGTAGTTTGGACATTTTAAGGATATTAATTCTTCCAGTCCACGAGCATGGTGTATCTTTCCATTTATTTGAGTTGTCTTCAATTTCTTTTAGCAGTGTCTTATAGTTTTCAGAGTACAGGCCTTTCATCTCCTTGGTTGACTTTATTCCTAGGTATTTTATTCTTTTTTTTTTTTTTTTTGGTACAGTGGAATTTAGGATTGTTTTCTTAATTTATTCTTCTGATAGTTCATTGTTAGTGTATAGAAACACAACAGATTTCTGTATATTGGTTTTGTATCCTGCAGCTTTACTGAATTCATTTAATTAGTCCCAATAGTTTTTGGTGGAGTCTTTGGGGTCTTCTATATACATATAGTATCATGTCATCTGTGAATAGTGACACTTCTACTTTTTCCTTTCCAATTTGGATGCCTTTTATTTCTTTTTGTTTTCTAACTGCAGTGGCTAGGCTCATCTGCTTCTTTAGATTAAAAAAAAAAAAAGGAAATAGCATTACAATTAAAGCAGAATCCTGCCCCATATTTGCACACATATTTGCATACTTCTCCATGAAAACATTAATTCATTAAAAAAAATCCCACCCACCTCTTCTAAAGACTCATTTCCAACCAAATTTTACTTTACATGTTGATGAATTATTTTTCAAAAGTTTTACTATCTTTGCTATTCTGAGCAACTGGGTGTCATGATCAACAATTGTGGTGATGAAAACTTCAAAAATGTGGAGTCTTAGCACAGTGAATAAAAATCACAATGAATAAAATAGCATTTCAACTTGTTTGTATATTTTTGTTGCAAAGAAACACCATAGGGTTCCACAAAAGATGTTGAGGATAAAAGATAGATTACATTCAGATAAAACTATGTGAGGGAAGGGGGATGGAGATATAAGTTCATGGAGATGAAATGTGGATGTCAATTTTCCAACTTAATGGAGAGTTTTTTGGTGTATTTTTAAATAGATGATGATGGGTGTCAAATTGCCAGGATATTTAGATTTCATTGGATACCATCAAAGTAGTGATGTTAAGGTTTTGTTCTAAAATGTCAACACTTACAATGTAGCAGAAATGACATATTTACTATTTGGACTTAGAGTGAGATGTTTTAGATGTCAACTTCCATGTGTGAGGGGATATACAGTTTCTCAGAATTGTTTGGGAGGGGTTGTGAGCAAACACCGACTACTTCCCGTCTAAGCTGTTCTCCTCTGCTGGATAGGATTCTACAGTATCCCACTAACTGGTCTCTCAAAAGACCACCTTGCCCCATCCAAAACTTTCTCCGCACTGCAGCAAGAGTGATCTCTTAAGGTGCAAATCTGATCACATTAATCCCTTGCTTAGAAAATTTTCAACGACTTCCCATTGTGCTTTGAAGTAGGGCTAAAATGCTTAACCCTGGTTTACACAGGCTGAGATTTCTGATACCTGTCTGCCAACCATGATGATCTCAAACCAGCCTTTCACTCTTGCTCGACCTGTCATATTTCAGTCTCTCTTAGGTAATATTGTTCCCACCACTGGACGTTTGAACATTGCTGTACCCTTGGCCTGGAATGCTCTTGCCTTCTTCCTTCCACGAGGTATGCCCTACATGTCCTTCAGGTCCCAGCACCCTGCCATTTTCTTGGGAAAGACTCCCTTGACTTCCCAGACTAATTCATACCCCCCTTGAGAGTTCTCATATAGCATTGTGTACCTTTCTCTCATAGCACTAGTCATATTTGCCATCTTATATGTGTTAGCAGGTATGATACTTAAAGCATATCCACGAAGATTCAAGAGTGATTTTTTTTTGTTTTAGTTTTTATTTAAATTTTAGTTAACGTACAGTGCCATATTGGTTTCAGGAGTAGAATTCAATGATTCATCCCTTACATACAATACCCAGTGCTCATCACAACAAGTGCCCTCTTTAATACCCATCAACCACCTAGCCCACACCCCCCCACACCCACTTCCCTCCATCAACCCTCAATTTGTTCCCTATCATTAAGAGTCTCTTGTGGTTTGCTTCCCTCTCTCCTCTTTCCCTCTCTTCCCATATGTTCATCTGTTTTGTTTCTTAAATTCCACATATGAGTGAAATCATATGGTATTTGTCTTTCTCTGATTGACTTATTTTTCTCAGCATAGTACATTCTAGCTCCATCCACGTCATTGCAAGTGGCAAGATTTCATTCTTTTTGATGACTGGGTAATATTCATATATATATATATATATATATATATATATATATATAGACACACACACACGCACCCCACATCTTCTTTATCCATTCATCAGTCGATGGACATTTGGGCTCTCTCCACAGTTTGGCCATTGTTGATAATGCTGCTATAAACATCAGGGTGCATGTACCCCTTTGAATCTGTATTTTTGTATCCTTTGGGTAAATACCTGGTAGGGAAATTGCTGGATCATAGGGTAGTTCTATTTTTAGTTTTTTGAGGAACCTCCATACTGTTCTCCAGAGTGGCTGCACCAGTGTGCATTCCCACCAACAGTGCAAGACGGTTCCCATTTCTCCGCATCCTTGCTAACACCTGTTGTGTCTTGAGCTGTTAATTTTAGCCATTCTGACAGGTGTCAGGTGGTATCTCAGTGTGGTTTTGATTTGCATTTCCCTGATGATGAGTGATGTTGGGCATCTTTTCATGTGTCTGTTAGCCATCTGGATGTCTTCTTTGAAAAGTGTCTACTCATGTCTTCTGCCCATTTCTTCACTGGGTTATTTGTTTTTTGGGTGTTGAGTTTGATAAGTTCTTTATAGATTTTGGATACGAACCCTTTATCAGATATGTCATTTGCAAATATCTTCTCCCATTCCATGGGTTGCCTTTTAGTTTTGTTGACTATTTCTTTTGCTATGCAGAAGCTTTTTATCTTGATGAAATCCCAAAATCCCAATAGTTCATTTTTCGCTTTTGCTTCCTTTGCCTCTGGCGACGTGTCTAGTAAGAAGTTGCTACGGCCAAGGTCAAAGAGGTTGCTGCCTGTGCCCTCCTCTAGGATTTTGATGGTTTCCTGTCTCACACTGAGCTCTTTCATCCGTTTTGAATTTAATTTTTTGTGTATGGTGTAAGAAAGTGGTCCAGTTTCATTCTTCTGCATGCCGCTGTCCAGTTTCCCCAACACCATTTGTTGAAGAAACTGTCTTTCTTGCATTGGATATTCTTTCCTGCTTTGTCGAAGGTTAGTTGACCATATAGCTGTGGGTCCATTTCTGGGTTTTTTATTCTGTCCCATTGATCTAGGTGTCTGTTTTTGTGCCTGTACCATACTGCCCTGATGGACTGCAGCTTTGTAATATTGCTTGAAATCTGGAATCATGATTCTTCCAGTTTTGCTTTTCTTTTTCAGAATTGCTTTGGCTATTTGGGGTCTTTTGTGGTTTCATACAAATTTTAAGATTAAAAATGCTGGTGGTAGTTTGATAGGGATTGCATTAAATGTGTAGATTGTTTTGGGTAGCATAGACATTTAAACAATGTTTGTTCTTCCAATCCATGAGCATGGAATGTTTTTCCATTTCTTTGTCTCCTCTTCAGTTTTGTTCATAAGTGTTCTATAGTTTTCAAAGTAAAGATCTTTTTACCTCTTTAGTTAGGTTTATTTCTAGGTATCTTTTTGTTTTTGGTGCAGTTGCCTAAAGTCAACAGAAGAAGGAAAATAATAAATATTAGAGCAGAAATAAATGATATAGAAACAAACAGACAAACAAAAATCAGGAGAACAGATCAATGAAACAAAGAGCTGGTTCTTTGAAAAGATTAATAAAATTGATAAACCTCTAGCCAGACTTATCAAAAAGAAAAGACAAAGGGCCTAAATAGATAAAATCACAAATGAAAGAAGCGAGATCACAACCAACACCACAGAAATATAATTATAAGTTAATACTATGAAAAATTATATGCCAACAAACTGGGCAATCTGGAAGAAATGGATAAATTCCTAGAAACTTACAAACTACCAAAACTGAAACAGGAAGAAGAAGAAAATTTGAACAGATCCACAACCAGAAAAGAAATTGAATCAGTAGTAAAAAATCTCCCAACAAACAAAAGTCCTGGGCCAGACGGCTTCCCAGGGGAATTCTACCAGACATTTAAAGAAGAGTGAATACCTTTTCTTCTTCAACCATTCCAAAAGATAGAAATGGAAGGAAAACCTCCAAACTCATTCTATGAAACCAGCACTACCTTTATTCCAAGACCAAAGACCCCACTAAAAGCGAGAATTACAGGCCAATATCCCTGATAAACGTGGATGCAAAAATTCTCAATAAAATTTGTAGCAAGTCGAATTCAACAGTACCTTAAAAGAATTATTCAACATGATCAAGTGGGACTTATTCCTGGGCTGCAGGGTTGGTTCAATATTCACAAATCAATCAATGTGACACATCACATTAATAAAAGAAAGGATAAGAACCATGTGATCCTGTCAATAGATGCAGGAAGAGCATTTGACAAAATACAGCATCCATTATTGATAAAAACCCTCAAGAACATAGGGATAGAAGGAACATATCTCAACATCATAAAGGCCATGTAAGAAAGACCCACAGCTAGTATCATCTTCAATGGGGAAAAACCGAGAGCCTTTCCCCTACGGTCAGGAACAAAACAAGGATGTCCATGTTCACCACTGTTATTTAACGTAGTACTAGAAGTCTTAGCCTCAGCAGACACCAAAAGGAAATATAAGGCATCCAAATCGTCAAGGAAGAAGTCAAACTTTCACCATTCGCAGACAACATGACACTCTATGTAGAAAACCCAAAAGACTCCACCAAAAAAATTGCTAGAACTAATACATGAATTCAGCAAAGCTGCAGGATATAAAATCAATGTGCAGAAATCTGTTGCATTTCTATACACCAATAACGAAGCAGCAGAAAAAGGAGTGATTTTTAAAAAATTCAAAATTACAGTTCCTCCACATGCATTCCCAAGCCATCCACTCAATTCCTTTTGAATGACAGAACAGCTCTTTGGCCTCCGTTCATTCCTTCCTACACTACAGTTTATGGGTCACTCTCCATGCTCTGAGTTCTCCTCACTTGATGAGTCTTGACACTAAAAAAGGACACTCTTCTGTTTCATGCACCTGGCTCCGACATCCAAGAGTCATAGTTTTCAAGAGGATGGTCTTTATCAGGCCCCATAGAAGAAAGAAAAGGAGGAGGAGGAGGAGGAGGAGGAGGAGGAAGAGGAGGAGGAGAAAAAGGAGGAGAAGAAGAAGGAGAAAGAGAAGAAGCAGGAGGGGATGGAGCGAGGGAGGGAAGGGGAGAAGGAAGAGGAGGAGGAGGAGGAGGAGGAGGAGGAGGAGGAGGAGGAGGAGAATGAGGCCAAGAGTTATACCCTTTATTCTCTTTGGACGTTTCTTGTTGCCCTGACTGCCCGGATCCCTGAACTCTAGAGCCATACTTGACTTGAAACAAGCACTCAGTGAATACTGGTTGATCCTTTGCAGCTCTGTACTATCCATTCCTGGAAGGAAATGTGCACAAAGAGCTTTTTCTGCCACCTGAATGGATGCCAGGACACTGGGGTAGGGGTGGGGTGAGTCCCCTTGATGGATATGACAGAGTTTATTCCTCAACGTTTGCATGGGGGATAATTTCCTTATGGTCTGTGGTCACCCCTTAGATTATGCACTGAGTTAGGGCAGGGTCTACTTCTGCTCTGATGTGCAGGCGGAGGCTCAGCACATACTATAATGAGTGGAATGTAGAGGGTACAGCTCAACTCCTTGTTGGATAAATTAAAGAAGTTCCTCACTTTGTCTGGGGAAGGCCCTCAGAGCTCCCCCAAGTTCACCAGGATGGAATTTCCTTCCCCGTGGGGGAGAAGGAGGAAGGAAAAGATAAAACATATCTTTCCTTCCCAAGGGAAGGGATCCCCTGTACACCTGGCCCCTGGAGGCTAAAGGAACACTTGCATTTGGAGAAGGCTGGAGGTTAGTTACGAGAGAGGCAGCCCAGGAAGGAGGGCCATAGACAAGTAAGCAAAGGCTTCAGGGCTCACTGAGGTCCTGTTGGGCTGGATTGGGCTGGTCTGGCTCCTGAGGGAGAACATGGACTCAGTCACCAGGGTCAAGGCATTATAGGGCAGGACGCACCCTTATTCCAGGCACAGAGGTGGCAGGTCAGGAGAGAGAGACTTGTGCTCCTTTCAAGGGCTTCGTTCCTAGGAGGTGGCAATGGCAATGGCTAGGCTCTGAGGAGGCAGGGCTGGGAGAGGAGCCTGCACATTACAGAGGCACTGTACTCACCATGGCAGGGAACACAGTGTCACCTCAGGAGAATGCCAGAACTTGGAATCTTCCAAAACACTACCACATACACTCTCTCAGGGGATTCTCACAGCCGCCCAGTGAGACAGGCAGATGACTCCGATTGACAGATGAGGAAATAGGGGTTCTCCAGGGAAGTGCGACTTTCCCAGGCAAACACAAGGGAACCCAGGTGTCTTAGTTATCTCAGGCCACTGTAAGGAAATACCACAGACTGGGCAGCTTAAACAACAGACCTTGATTTTCTCATAGTTCTGGAGGCTGGAAGTCTGAGATCAGGGTGCCAATGTGGTTGGTTTCTGCTGAGAGCTCTCTTCCCAACCTGTAGGTGGCTTCCATCTCTTTGTGTGCTCACAGGACCTCTTCTTTGTGCATTTGGAGATGGGGGAGAGGGAAGAAAGAGAGACAGTGTGAGAGAGAGAGAGACAGAGACAGAGCACTACCTGGCATCTCTTCTCAGAAGGACACTACTCCTTATCGGATCAGGGCCTTATGATCTCATTTAACCTTAATTGCCTCCTTATAGGCCTTATCTCCCAATACAGTCATTGGGATTTAGGGCCCTGGCATACAAACATACGTACATACATTCATGCAAACACTGGGGAGACAAAATTCAGTCCATAGCACCAGGTGCTCTGTAACAGAGCCTTAAAGAACATGGTTCATTTTATTACTGCTGCCTCTACTCAAAGTGTACACAGTTTGATGCATTTTGAAAATTGCATCCACTCAGTGACTGACCCAGCCCTTTGTCAAGCTACAGACCATTTCTGTCTTCCCAGGAGGTACCTCTGACTGCCTCGCCAGTTGCTCCTGCCTCCCTGGAGGCAACCGCCCTCAGAATGTCCTGTGCCACAGATCCTTTTTGCCTCCTCTTGCATTCTGTATCAGTGGAATCATATGGTGTCACACTCTGGCGTCTAACCTCTCTCACTTGGCATATTGTCTGTGAGACACACCTATGGGGTTGTGAGGGTCAGGGGCCCATTGGTTTTTACTGCTGTGTGGGATCGCCACAGGGTAGGGATTCACAGCAAGCCCTTTATCCCTTCTCCTGCTGATGGGCATTTGGGTTGGCTCCAGTGTGGGGCTATTATGATGAAAGCTGATGGGAACATTGTTGAGTGAGTCTCCTTCTTTATGTTCCATTCGCCTAGGTAAACAAGTAGGAGAGCCAGGGCTGGGTCTCAAGGTAGCTGGATGATTTGTTGAAAATGACTGCATGCAGATATTTAAAGCTGTTCTGACAATTCACACTCCTATCACCAATTCTCAACATGAGAACCATCCTAACCCCGACCCAAGGCAGAGAGAGGCTGGCAACCACTCGAGGCTGACCACACCCCGAGTCCCACATTTGCATCCCCCAGAGGGACTTCCATGAGTTACAGAGTGTGCCGTAGGCAACCGGGTCTGTGAAGGACCGAAGGAGGACATGCTGACACTTATCCAGCCCAGCAGTACCCTGAGTCGGGGAAGCATGAGTGCCACATTGAGGTGATGCTCCAAAGCGCCGTGTGAACCCAAAAGGAGCCACCTGCACTTTCGAGGTTTCAGTGGGCAGGTGGACACAGAGGGGGCTGGCAGCCAGGAAGAAGCTGAGAAAGTACTGTCCCCCATGTAGGAGCAGCCAACAAGGAGATGGCGGGTTCAAAAAGGGAGGAGAGGGCCCGCCTGGCTGCCCAAGAGCCTGTGGAGGGCTTGGGGCAGGGCAGGGAGCCCCCAGAGGCTAGGAGCAAGAGCCGGGTGTGTGAGGAGAGGGGGTGGTGGAGGAAGAGGGCTGTTGAGCAGCCAGAGAAGTCTTCGGCTGGCTGGGACCTGGTCTGAAGCCACAGTTTAGGAAGTGTGGATGGGCACTGCCTGGTAAGAAGGTAGGAGGGAACTTCAGGCTCTCCCTGGAGGAGACAGGAGGGGCCCGTTTGGCTGTGCAGGGCTTGGGCCCTTGGCGTTTGTGGTGTAAAGCAGAGAAGCTCTTCCTGGGTTGTGAGCAGACAACACTCTCACTCAACCTGTGGAAGTTAAGGGACACACCTGAGGTCAAGTGAAGCAGCCAAGTGAAGGGAAGCACCGAGACCTTCCTCTGCTGCCATGCCCATGTTCTATGTGCTCAGCTAGGCTGGCCATCCCTTGGACTTTATTCCCAACAGCTACTACTAGAGGAAGTATGTTATGGGAGCGTCCAGTCACCTAGTGGCCCGGGCCCTCTGTGAGTCTTGATGGAAGCATCTCTGCGCCACCCAAAGTGAAGTGTTTCTGTGCTTATTTCTCCACGTGGTTAACATCTACTGGGTGCTGGCTCTGTGCAGGGCCCAGTACTGGAAATCACGGGGACCAAGCCAAAAGATGGAAGACCCTGGGAGCTGGGCCAAGCAGGTGGCACAATTACAATTCCTTTACCTCTACCAGGGAGCCCAGCTGCCCACAGGGCCTGGGTGGCAGTGGGGGTAGGAGGGAGAGGGAAGAGTGTATATCTACCTGGGTGTCACACAGGCCTCTCAAATGCAAGCATGGCCACAGGAACTCATCCCCACCCCCGTCACCCCACTTCCCAACACCCTCTCTCACAAAAGGTGAGAGGAAAAGAAAGATAACTGTTGGTGTGATTCTCCATGTCAGAGAAGGACCCTCCCATCCTCTGGGCCCACACACAAGTGAAAAATCTGGGACCCTGCTTGAGCCCTCCCTGTGCCTCCTCCCTCCCTAGAGACTGTATCTTCCCCCTTTCTCTTTAAACCCTCTGCCTGAAGAGACCGAGCCCATCACCGTCTGGTCTGGCCGACTGCAGAAAACCCTGTCTGCTCCAGGCTTACCTCCCTGCTGCCCAGTTAACCACACAGCAGGTCTGATCCTTGCCACCCTCTCACTTCAAACCCATCGGGGCCCTCCACAGCCCTCAGGGTAAAGGTCCCAGGCCCGTGGCAGATGGCAGCAGGCTGACATATTCAGGTGCTTGCTCAAAACAAGGCACTGAGGGCCTCCTCTGAGCCAGGCTCTGGGATGAGGCCCTGGGATGAGAAACATGGGCAAGGCCCTTTCTCCTGGGGAGCTTGCCATCTGGGGAGGGAGACCCTGATGCCCCAAAGCAGAGACCCAAATCTCTGCTTTCTATCTATCATATGATGACATATAAATCAATGCTGCTAAATATGAATGGAGAGTATTCCAGGTTCCACTTTTGTTGTGGGTGGCTGGGCAGAGGAGGCCTCTGGGAGGAGAAGGCATTTCTGCTGAGACTTGAATGAGGAAGAGGAGGAAGAGGAGGCCACCACCACAGGAAGTTCTTGGGGTGGGTTGTCCCACACAGAAGCGGAGGGAAGGCAGAGGCCACAGATGGGAAAGAGCTGGGTATGGTGCTCTGGGGCCAGCTGATAAGGCCAACGAATCAGGAGTTTGGTGAGAGGTGCTGGGGGTGGGTGGTATGAGAAGAAGAAGACCATAAGAGGAGGCCAGCTCCCGGGGGGTGGGGGTGGGGCAAAGGGGGCTTTTGGCCAGGGAAGGGACTTTGGAGTTTCCTTAGTCTAAAGGGATGGGGAGCCACAGGGAGGACTTGTCACTGGGGAGGAGCATGGTCTGGTGCTGTTGCAGAGAGTTTGCCCTGGCTTCCCTGTGGGTGGGAGTGAAGTAGAAAGAGAGGCCAGAGTGGAGGCTGGGAGAGCAGGAGACCATGGAGACGTGGAGAGGGCCAGCAGTCATCGATTAAAGTGGATAAAATCCCACATTGGGTTAGATTGGGCGTAAGGAACAAAGGAGAGGGGAGAAAGAATCCTGGCATCTTTGCTGGAGCAACCAGGTGGAAGGTGGAGCCCTTGGGGGAATCCCGGGGAAGAAGCAAGTGTGTCGAGGAGGATGAAATGCTCCTGTTTGGACATCTTCATCCTGCAATTCCCATGGGGCATCCAAGCGTGCAGTTTGATGAGGACATGAGGAGCTCAGGGAAGGGGGTCCCACCCAGAGACAAAACATTTGGAGCCATCAGCGGGCAGATGGTCCCTCGGATGAGAGGACTTTGGGCGAGAATGGCGTTGGAGGCACCAAAGGTCCTGGGGCTGAGGCTGGGAGCCCACCTCCACCGCACTGAACTCAAGCAAAGGAGAAGGAGGAGGGAGTTCCAACGATGGGCAGGCAGGGAGGGAGGAGATTAGCCCAAAGGTGGGGGCTTACAGAAGCTGAGAAAGGAAAAGGTTGTGAGAAGGAAGGAGGGTCAACTGTGCTGAGAGGTGGAGCAAAATGAGGGCTGAAAGGTGACAAAGGAAAAGTAGTCAAGGCATCACAGTCCAGCCCTAGCGGGGGGAGGGAGTAATGGGCACCCCAAGGTAGAGCCAGACAGTCCTGGACTTGGAGTCAGCAGGTATGGAAGGAAGGAGAGTAGGAAGAGACGAGGCTGAAAACAGAGGGAAGGAATTGACAGTCGGTCTGCAGGCCAGCTGGCTGGCTGGGGACACGGGACCCATGTATGTTCCCACGGGAGCACCCTCTCTGAGGAAGGACCCCAGATAAATCATGGCAGAAACCAAGAAAGAGGACAATGTGGGGTGCGAGCCATGGCAGGGCTAACACCAAGGTTTGGTGGACAGAAATTCTCACTGTGGGTGTTTAGAGCAGCAGTTCACCTGTATTAGGAGAGGCTGTCTTGGCCCTCAGCGGGGAGAAGGGGAGGGGGTCCACACACGAGGCCGACTGGGAAAGCTGGTTTGTGACAGAACACTCGTGCTTCTTCATTTACCCAGCATTTACCACCTGAGAGACAGGAAAGTCGGGAGAGTAAGACCATATGGGCCAGTCAAGCTCCCACTATGAGACCAACTCCAATGTGGCCTGTTTCTGGGCGATGGGTGAGTGTAGAAAAAAATGAGGGTGCCTTTGCCCTTGATGCTAGGAACTTTCTCCCAGTAACAGGCCAATGAGGCTTCTCAGCAGTGGGGAGGAAATGAGCAAAGGAGATTCACAGAAGAGGAACTGGGAATGGTCAACACACTTGTGCAAGGATGCCCAACCTCACTGCCGACCAGGGAAATGCAAGGCACACAGTAATGAGGTAGCACTTCTCCCCATGGGAGTGGGCAAGTGGTCAAGGCTGGACAAGACCAAAGGCTGCTCAGGCTGTGGGGGCACACAGGACCACACCTATGCTGCTGGTGGGAGTGAACACAGGTTCAGCCACTCATGGGAGATAACAGATTAGCAACACCTGGCCATGGCTTTGATGGGCACAGCCCAAGTCCCGGAAAAACCACTTCTTGGCGTACGTTCCAGAGCCTGTCAGGCCGACAGCGGCTAAGACAGGCATGCGTAGGGTGCTGGTGGCAGCAGTGTCTGTAACAGTCAAAGACTGGGAACAGTGTGAACGCCCATCCACAGGGTCATAGACAAATAAACCAGGGCTGTGATTCAACAAGGAGCATGAGTGAGCTGGACACTCAGGAAAACCTTGACCGGTATAGCTTGAGTGTGAAAGGCAAGTCACAGAAGAGGATGTCTGGCCAGATGCCAGGCAGGCAAGGAAAGAGAAGCCAACAACGCCGGGAGGTGTGACCCCAAGGGAACCTGTCTGCCATCTGACCGGTGGAGAGGCTGTCCACATGGCCCCAGACTCCCATGACAGGATGGGTGCAAGGTGGCGAGACCCAGAGGGGCTGGCACTCCATTTTGAGTTGTGGCAGCACTGCCTTGGTACAGTGACTAGCCTAGGTAGCAAAGGAAAGGGGAAGGATCTGTAGAAGAAGACTGACTCGGGGCCAGACAGAGGTCTCTGGGGAGGCACAACACCCATGCTGCCCTCAGGGGCCAAGAGAGCAGATGTCTCAGAGCTCATTAGGCTGGCGAGAGCACAGGGGGGCAGGGGACACATCCAGCGCCTCACACCCAGCCCACTGGCTCTCCTGTACACACCCTCAGGTAGAGACCGCAGTTCTGTCCCTCCACTGAGGCCCAGAGAAGGGGCAAGGACTTGCCCAAGGACACATGGTAAGATACAGGCCCAAGGGGCTGAGCTCTAAGTAGCAGAAGCCCGTTCTTGGGATTGGGACATGAAGTGAGCAAAACAGGAAAGTCCTTGACACCCTCCTTGGGGCAGGGCCCTGGCACTGGGGCAGCGACGCATCTTGGCCCGTCGTGTGCCCACAGCGACCACGGCCCCCGCGCGAGTATGGGGACTGCTGACCCCTGGTTGCGGTGGTGTGTGCGAGCGCTCATGTGCGCAGGTGGCATCTATTCCACGTAGTAGCACCCGGACGAAGTGCTTCTCGCCTAGCTGGGACAGGACCCGGTCTGGGTGGAGTGGAGGAGGGGCGGAAACAGGTGAAGGAGCCCCAGAACGCGCCCCCATCCCGCGCTCCACCCATGCCAGAATGCAGCGCTGGCGGGCGCATCTCGGGCCTGCCCAGCGGCTCTCTGGTGGGCACCCGGGGATATGGACCCCTCGCCAGGCTGACGCCCCGAGAGCATGTTCCGGGAGGGGCGGGAGGTGGGCAGGGTTGGGTCTAGGATGGGGGCACTGGCTCTCGGGTCCCCAGGATCCCCACCTGTGCCAGCGCCCCCTCGGGGGCGGGGGAAGGAGCAGGTGACGTCACGCGCAGTCCCGGGGTGCCCGCGGCGGTGGCCACAGCCTGGCCGCGTGACCCGCGCGCGCCAATGGCCCGGCGGTCTCCGGGGCGACGCGGAGGGTCCGCGCTCCGCCGCCACTGCGCCCCCGCCCCGAGTCCGCACTGCAGAGAGTGGTGGCGAGCAGGCGCCGGCGCGCTAGCCCACGTGCCGCGCTGAGAGAGGGACAGGGAGAGGAAGAAGGAGAGGGAGTGAGAGGCAGCCAGGAAAAGAGGGGCGCACGACCCCGCTGCCGCTCGGCGCAGCCCCTGCGCCCCACCTGCTGGGACCTCGACGAGGAAGGACCCCGACCCAGAGGAAGGTAGGTACCAGAACCGGGGAGGGTGCGCTCAGCCCTCCGGGAGACCCGCCCGCCCGCCGCCTGCCCTCCGCCCGCCCCAGTAGGACTGCGGCAGCCCGCGGGGGCGAGAGGGACGCGGTGGGGAGGGGGCCGTGGCCCCGGCGGGCGGGTGGAAGGCGGGGCAGGGGTCTAGCCTGGGCTGCAAAGGCACCGCCCCGGGGGAGGAGGGTCACCTGGGGGGTGGGCGCGGCGGGGCGGAGGGGGGGGTCGCTTAACCTCGCTCTCGCCTCGTTTGTATTCACAGGCTGTGGAGACCTGGGCGGTTCTCTCTGAGTCCTAGGCTCCCTCACTAATTCACCCCCCTCCCGCCCCCTCCACCCTGCCCAGTGTCACCCTGGTCCGCGCCGGGAACCGTTTCCTACGGCTGATATTAACCCCGCGCCGGCGGAAATTGCACGCGATGGCGGTGACGATGCTGCGGGACTGGTGCAGGTGGATGGGCATCAGCGCTCGAAGGGGTCTGCTCATTCTGGGCATCCCGGAGGACTGTGATGAAGCCGAACTCCAAGAGTCTCTGGAGGCCGCCCTGTGGCCCATGGGTCACTTCACCGTGCTGGGCAAAGTGTTTCGAGAGGAGGATAATGCCACTGCAGCCCTGGTCGAGCTTGACCGGGAAGTTAACTATGCTTTGGTCCCCAGGGAAATCCCGGGCACCGGGGGTCCCTGGAACGTAGTCTTTGTGCCCCGTTGCTCAGGCGAGGAGTTTCTCAGTCGCGTGTTCCACTTCCTGGAGCAACAGGGGCAGACGGTGGAGAGTGTGGCTGGGGCCCTGGGGCTGGGACTGCGCCGGGTGTGCTGGCTCAGATCGGTCAGTCAGGCAGTCCAGCCCTGGGTGGAGACCATGCGGTACCAGCGCCTGGGCGTGTTTTCTGGGAGGGATCAGCCCGCCCCGGGGGAGGAGTCCTTTGAGGCCTGGCTAGACCACACCACAGACATGCTACATGTATGGCAGGGGGTCTCAGAAAGGGAGAAGAGGAGGCGGCTGATGGAAGGCCTTCGAGGGACGGCCCTGCAGCTCGTGCACGGGCTCCTGGCAGAGAACCCTGCCAGGACGGCTCAGGACTGCCTGGCGGCCCTGATCCAGGTGTTTGGAGACAACGAGTCGCAGGCAACCATCCGGGTGAAGTGTTTGACAGCTCAGCAAGAGTCAGGCGAGCGGCTCTC
Organism: Acinonyx jubatus; assembly: GCF_027475565.1. Classification (NCBI taxonomy): domain Eukaryota; kingdom Metazoa; phylum Chordata; class Mammalia; order Carnivora; family Felidae; genus Acinonyx; species Acinonyx jubatus. The sequence continues at coordinate 122,156,835 of NC_069389.1, forward strand.
TGCTTTCGTGTTGCGGCTGGAAGTTTTGCTGCAGAAAGCCATTGAGAAGGGGGCCCTGGCCAGAGCCTCAGCTGACCATGTACGCCTGAGGCAGGTGCTCGCCAGGGCCAACCTTATTGAGCCGCTGGATGAAGCACTGAGGAAGTTGAGAATGGTTGGGAGGTCTCCAAGTTTCCTAGAGATGCTGGGGCTTGTTCGGGAGTCTGAGGCCTGGGAGGCCAGTCTAGCCAGGAACGAGAGAGCCCAGGCAGAGGAAGGGGCTGGTGCCCGGGCCAATGCCCAGGCTGATGCCAGAGTCGGTGCTAAGGTGGAGGAGAAGGAGCAGGAAGAGCGGGAGTCTGAGGAGGAGGACAGTGACGATCATGACGCTGTCCTTGCGGGCCTAGGTCAGGCAAGACCCTCAGAGGCCCCTGGGGGCCCTACCCCTGCCCAGATGGGCAGCGCTTCCAGGGAGGGCCCGGGAGGTCCTGGCTGTGAGCCAGAGGGCCTCGCCCAGGCAGGAGACCAGGAGACTGGGGAGCCCCTGGAGGAGGGGCTCAAGCCCATCCCAGAGGAGTTGGGAAATGAGGACGGGGCTGGGGAGATGAGCCCCGCCAAGTCCTCCTCAGGCAAATAGGCTCAGAAGGCCCAGAGGCCCCCTCTCCTCTCAGACAGCAGAGCTCTGGAGGCAGGGGGAGGCCACTCCAGGGCAGCAGCCTCACCCCACATGTGGAGCAGGGACAAGGGAAGGACCCACCCAGCCCAAGCCAAACCCCCGGGCACTCCACCACCCCCACGGGGACCTGATCACCACCATCAGCCCTTCCAACGGACCAGGATGACCATACTTGATGCAGAATGGGGCAGGGAGAGGTGCCCCCTCCCATGGCAGCTCCACCCCAGCCCCAGCCCCAGCCCCAGCCTGAAACCCTGCCAGTTCAGGCAGCCAGCCTGGGAAGCACCCCTGAGTGGCTGGCCCTAGCCTAGGTGAGGGGCACCTGAAAATGTGTGCCACCCACACTGGCCTGGGAGATGTTAGGAGCCGTCTCAAGGGTGCCGGCCCCTTGGGCCGCCCAAGAGGGGGACCCTCATTCACTGACCCCTGGAGCACGTCACTCCATGCTCTGGGAAGCCCACTTGTGTCTCTGTAGGCCCCTTAGTGACCCCCGTGTCAAGTGGCACCCCCCCTCCCCCGCTCCCACTACACGCACACTAGTTACCATTCCCATGCAGAGCCCTGAGGTGTGCAGGAGCCCGCGGCGGGTGTCCTGGCCTGACGCAGCAGCCACCTCTCAGCCCGGGTGTGTGCCATGAGCTTCAGTGCGAGCCCAGGCTCTGCTTGCTGTCGTCTGGTGTCGTGAGCTCAGCCTCTGCTTCCTCGGTGTAGATTTAGGCCAACTGCTGCTTGTTCTTGTGGAGATGTATGTGTGTTCTTATCTGAGCAGCCGCCCCCACCCCACCCCAGAGACCTCTCGAGCCCAATCCCAGGAGATGGCGGGAAGGACAGAAGAGAGCATGGCTGGTGCTCACCCCGTGACCTCAGGAAGGAGGAACTGGACCAAGGGCAGAGGTGGCCTGTGGGAGTCTCCACGGAAACCATGCTCTGATGTGCCACTCTCTTGTTACTTGTGACTCAGTTTCTTCGGCTTGTCCCAGTGCCCCGTGCTGCGTTTTCCAGCATCCTGTGACTGTCCTGTGCAGGCCATAGGGCAGGACCAGGCCCCAGCATGTCGGCCAGAGTGGAGAGTGCCCTGGAGTGAGGGGCCATGGCCAGCATCCGCATCCATCATCCTGGCCAAGGGCCGATCGTGGGGCCCTCAGGAAGGGAGACTATGGCAGGAGGGCCACGGTGTTGGGGGAAACAGAGGCATCTCATTTGGGACCCCAAGAGGAGGGGGTCCGTGACCTATGGGCTGTAGTGGCCGTCAGACGTTCCTCTCTGTGTTGTCATTCCCTCTCTTCAATGGTTTCAGTAAATGTTTCTCTTCAATAAATTTCATTGAATGTTTCAGCCGAGTCTTGCCTCTGCTGTGGGCAATTGAGGGAAGGGTCTACTGGGGTTGGGAGAGGGAGCCAGAGAAAAGATTCTTGTTCAGCACCCATGGGAGGCTTCTCCAGTGACAGGGTAGGGTAGGCATTTTGACAGGAAAAATAGAATGTGTTGAGGGCCATTGTTCTATTTTATAGGTGAATTATAAAGTTTTGGGGTTCCACTGGTCCTCATCTTGGGTTGGTCCTGTCACCTTTGATTTTTGAAATGTGTGAGGTTTTTCATAGTTTTCTCCTTTACTAGGGGGAAGTGTACACTGGCATCCAGCTGCTGGGATTGAATATTGTTTCAGGTGCGTGATGCATGGAGTGGGGCCATGCAACAAAGAACTGTCTTGTCCCAAAGGGTTATAACGTCCTTGGTGAGAAAGCCAAATTAGACTGATGGGGTTTTAATTTTTTTTTATTTTCAGTTTTTGTTTCAATTCTAGTTAATTAACATACAGTGTTATGTTTGTTTCAGGTGTACAGTATAGTGATTCAACACTTCCATACATCACCCGATGCTCATCAGAAGGGCCCTCCTTAGTCCCCATCATCTATTTGACTCATCACCAACCCACCTCCCCTCTGGTAACCATCAGTTTTTTCTCTATAAATAAGAGTTTGTTTCTTGGTTTCTCGTGGAATACTACTCGGCAATCAAAAAGAACGCAATCTTGCCATTTGCAGCAATGTGGATGGAACTAGAATGGATTATGCTAATCAAAATAAATCAGGCAGAGAAAGACAAAAGTCATAGGATTTATCTCATATGTGGAGTTTAAGAAACACAACAGATGAACATAGGGGAAGGGAAGGAAAATAAGATAAGAACAGAGTGGCAACAATGGTATGGTACTGGGGTATGTTCAGGGTTGCATCCAAGATAGGCTGTGTGACTGGAACTTAGCACAAGCTGTGGCTGGCTGAAGCACCTAGAAACCTGAGGGAGTCCCAGGAATAATTAGGTTCAACTTTGAAGGGAGGGGAATGGACATCCGGTAGTACCTGAGGCTCCAGAATCTGTGGAAGGGCTGCATGGCTCAGGGCATCCACAGGCTCAGAGAGTTCATGTGTGTGTGTAATCCCAGAACCAAACAGTCACGGAATGGCCTGGTCATGATGTTGGGTGCCCATACGAGGAGCTGCATGCTGGAGTCTGTGGTGAGGGGCTATCCCATGCATTTGTGATCAGTAACCATAAGAGACTATTAAGTGCAGAGAACAAACCCAAGGCTGATGAAGGGTAGGTGGATGGGGTTTGGGCTAAATGGGTGATGGTCATTAAGGAGGGCACTTGCTGGGATGAGTACTTGGTGTTATATGGAAGTGATGAATCACTGGGTTCTACTCCTGAAACCAAAACTACACGGTATATTAACTAACATGAATTTAAATAAATAAAATTTAAAAAAGAGTCTGCTTCTCGATTTCTCTATCTCTTATTTTTCCCTTTTGTTCATTTTGTTTCTTAAATTCTATATATGTATGAAATTATATGGTATTTGTCTTTTCTGACAGACTTATTTCACTTAAAATAATACTCTCTAGCTAGAACCATGTTGTTGCAAATGGCAAGATTTCATCCTTTTTATGGTTGAATATTATTCCAGGGTGTATGGATGTGCGTGTGTGTGTGTGTGTGTGTGTGTGTGTGTGCGTGTGTATGTGCATGTGTGTATATGAGAAGCTTCGTAGCTGGTGTGAGGGAGACAAGAGAGAGGAGGGTTATTGTGTAGGACAACTTTCACTATCAGTAATGGAATCACTGCTACCTATTTACTCAGTGGAACCTTTTCCTGCTTGGGGGCCACTGTATATGCTTGCACGGATGTTGACTACAGTACAGCATTAATAAACTCTGGTCATATGCTGTATTTAATGTAACTGGCAATAAGGCAGCAAAGGAAAGGGTCTATATCTGCAGGCAGCCTGACCTAGAAGGAAGCAAAGCATTCCTAAGCTTACTCTTGTGTGCAAAAGCAAAGGACTGTCCATAGATGCTTTGAAGTGATTAAAAAAAAACAAAACAAAACACTAGTACCAGGTGTGGGCACCTTCCAACGTTCTGAAAAATCACTGATTTCTGCCAAACCCTGTGGCCTGAGACCAAGCATCTGAGCATGGGGGACAATCACCCACAATCCCACAGCGAGAGAGAGAGAGAGAGAGAGAGAGAGAGAGAGAGAGAGAGCGCGCACCATTGGCTTACAGGTTTTGGGGGAGGATGGGCACACATATCACCCTCTCTGCAAACTACTTAGATAGTTTGATGCATCGTGGTCTAGAGCTGTCTAGGGCTAGTCATGGTCTAGGGCATGGATGCCCTAGGGATGAAGGGTAGGACAGGCTGGGTTCCACATCCTTCGTGCCTTGTGCAGCAGGAGGAAATTCTTGGAAGGCCACCACAGTATTTCCATGTTTCAGACATTCCTGCTGTATATAAGATACCACACAGCTGTAGAGCCTAGAGATTTTCTGTCGCTCAGTAACTTTTTAAATTATTGTTCCATAATGAGATTGTCACACTTAGAATACCTGAAATTAAAACCAATATGGGTTTTTTTGTTTGTTTAAAAACCCTATCAGTCTAAGAAGATGTGATGTGTGTGTGTGTGTATCAAAACCTGGATTGCAAGTAATTCGTTCTTCAGGTGTTCCACCAGACAAGCAAACATTTCTAATAAATTTCTAATAAAATTTCTAATAAATTTTAACTTGAAAAATGAGCTATGTCTGACAATACTAGTATGTGACACCGAACGCCAAACGATCATAACTCAGCCATAACCCCCTCTCTCTCTCTCTCTCTCTCTCGCTGTGGGATTGTGGGTGATTGTCCCCCATGCTCAGATGCTTGGTCTCAGGCCACAGGGTTTGGCAGAAATCAGTGATTTTTCAGAACGTTGGAAGGTGCCCACACCTGGTACTAGTGTTTTGTTTTGTTTTTTTTTAATCACTTCAAAGCATCTATGGACAGTCCTTTGCTTTTGCACACAAGAGTAAGCTTAGGAATGCTTTGCTTCCTTCTAGGTCAGGCTGCCTGCAGATATAGACCCTTTCCTTTGCTGCCTTATTGCCAGTTACATTAAATACAGCATATGACCAGAGTTTATTAATGCTGTACTGTAGTCAACATCCGTGCAAGCATATACAGTGGCCCCCAAGCAGGAAAAGGTTCCACTGAGTAAATAGGTAGCAGTGATTCCATTACTGATAGTGAAAGTTGTCCTACACAATAACCCTCCTCTCTCTTGTCTCCCTCACACCAGCTACGAAGCTTCTCATATACACACATGCACATACACACGCACACACACACACACACACACACACACACACGCACATCCATACACCCTGGAATAATATTCAACCATAAAAAGGATGAAATCTTGCCATTTGCAACAACATGGTTCTAGCTAGAGAGTATTATTTTAAGTGAAATAAGTCTGTCAGAAAAGACAAATACCATATAATTTCATACATATATAGAATTTAAGAAACAAAATGAACAAAAGGGAAAAATAAGAGATAGAGAAATCGAGAAGCAGACTCTTTTTTAAATTTTATTTATTTAAATTCATGTTAGTTAATATACCGTGTAGTTTTGGTTTCAGGAGTAGAACCCAGTGATTCATCACTTCCATATAACACCAAGTACTCATCCCAGCAAGTGCCCTCCTTAATGACCATCACCCATTTAGCCCAAACCCCATCCACCTACCCTTCATCAGCCTTGGGTTTGTTCTCTGCACTTAATAGTCTCTTATGGTTACTGATCACAAATGCATGGGATAGCCCCTCACCACAGACTCCAGCATGCAGCTCCTCGTATGGGCACCCAACATCATGACCAGGCCATTCCGTGACTGTTTGGTTCTGGGATTACACACACACATGAACTCTCTGAGCCTGTGGATGCCCTGAGCCATGCAGCCCTTCCACAGATTCTGGAGCCTCAGGTACTACCGGATGTCCATTCCCCTCCCTTCAAAGTTGAACCTAATTATTCCTGGGACTCCCTCAGGTTTCTAGGTGCTTCAGCCAGCCACAGCTTGTGCTAAGTTCCAGTCACACAGCCTATCTTGGATGCAACCCTGAACATACCCCAGTACCATACCATTGTTGCCACTCTGTTCTTATCTTATTTTCCTTCCCTTCCCCTATGTTCATCTGTTGTGTTTCTTAAACTCCACATATGAGATAAATCCTATGACTTTTGTCTTTCTCTGCCTGATTTATTTTGATTAGCATAATCCATTCTAGTTCCATCCACATTGCTGCAAATGGCAAGATTGCGTTCTTTTTGATTGCCGAGTAGTATTCCACGAGAAACCAAGAAACAAACTCTTATTTATAGAGAAAAAACTGATGGTTACCAGAGGGGAGGTGGGTTGGTGATGAGTCAAATAGATGATGGGGACTAAGGAGGGCCCTTCTGATGAGCATCGGGTGATGTATGGAAGTGTTGAATCACTATACTGTACACCTGAAACAAACATAACACTGTATGTTAATTAACTAGAATTGAAACAAAAACTGAAAATAAAAAAAAATTAAAACCCCATCAGTCTAATTTGGCTTTCTCACCAAGGACGTTATAACCCTTTGGGACAAGACAGTTCTTTGTTGCATGGCCCCACTCCATGCATCACGCACCTGAAACAATATTCAATCCCAGCAGCTGGATGCCAGTGTACACTTCCCCCTAGTAAAGGAGAAAACTATGAAAAACCTCACACATTTCAAAAATCAAAGGTGACAGGACCAACCCAAGATGAGGACCAGTGGAACCCCAAAACTTTATAATTCACCTATAAAATAGAACAATGGCCCTCAACACATTCTATTTTTCCTGTCAAAATGCCTACCCTACCCTGTCACTGGAGAAGCCTCCCATGGGTGCTGAACAAGAATCTTTTCTCTGGCTCCCTCTCCCAACCCCAGTAGACCCTTCCCTCAATTGCCCACAGCAGAGGCAAGACTCGGCTGAAACATTCAATGAAATTTATTGAAGAGAAACATTTACTGAAACCATTGAAGAGAGGGAATGACAACACAGAGAGGAACGTCTGACGGCCACTACAGCCCATAGGTCACGGACCCCCTCCTCTTGGGGTCCCAAATGAGATGCCTCTGTTTCCCCCAACACCGTGGCCCTCCTGCCATAGTCTCCCTTCCTGAGGGCCCCACGATCGGCCCTTGGCCAGGATGATGGATGCGGATGCTGGCCATGGCCCCTCACTCCAGGGCACTCTCCACTCTGGCCGACATGCTGGGGCCTGGTCCTGCCCTATGGCCTGCACAGGACAGTCACAGGATGCTGGAAAACGCAGCACGGGGCACTGGGACAAGCCGAAGAAACTGAGTCACAAGTAACAAGAGAGTGGCACATCAGAGCATGGTTTCCGTGGAGACTCCCACAGGCCACCTCTGCCCTTGGTCCAGTTCCTCCTTCCTGAGGTCACGGGGTGAGCACCAGCCATGCTCTCTTCTGTCCTTCCCGCCATCTCCTGGGATTGGGCTCGAGAGGTCTCTGGGGTGGGGTGGGGGCGGCTGCTCAGATAAGAACACACATACATCTCCACAAGAACAAGCAGCAGTTGGCCTAAATCTACACCGAGGAAGCAGAGGCTGAGCTCACGACACCAGACGACAGCAAGCAGAGCCTGGGCTCGCACTGAAGCTCATGGCACACACCCGGGCTGAGAGGTGGCTGCTGCGTCAGGCCAGGACACCCGCCGCGGGCTCCTGCACACCTCAGGGCTCTGCATGGGAATGGTAACTAGTGTGCGTGTAGTGGGAGCGGGGGAGGGGGGGTGCCACTTGACACGGGGGTCACTAAGGGGCCTACAGAGACACAAGTGGGCTTCCCAGAGCATGGAGTGACGTGCTCCAGGGGTCAGTGAATGAGGGTCCCCCTCTTGGGCGGCCCAAGGGGCCGGCACCCTTGAGACGGCTCCTAACATCTCCCAGGCCAGTGTGGGTGGCACACATTTTCAGGTGCCCCTCACCTAGGCTAGGGCCAGCCACTCAGGGGTGCTTCCCAGGCTGGCTGCCTGAACTGGCAGGGTTTCAGGCTGGGGCTGGGGCTGGGGCTGGGGTGGAGCTGCCATGGGAGGGGGCACCTCTCCCTGCCCCATTCTGCATCAAGTATGGTCATCCTGGTCCGTTGGAAGGGCTGATGGTGGTGATCAGGTCCCCGTGGGGGTGGTGGAGTGCCCGGGGGTTTGGCTTGGGCTGGGTGGGTCCTTCCCTTGTCCCTGCTCCACATGTGGGGTGAGGCTGCTGCCCTGGAGTGGCCTCCCCCTGCCTCCAGAGCTCTGCTGTCTGAGAGGAGAGGGGGCCTCTGGGCCTTCTGAGCCTATTTGCCTGAGGAGGACTTGGCGGGGCTCATCTCCCCAGCCCCGTCCTCATTTCCCAACTCCTCTGGGATGGGCTTGAGCCCCTCCTCCAGGGGCTCCCCAGTCTCCTGGTCTCCTGCCTGGGCGAGGCCCTCTGGCTCACAGCCAGGACCTCCCGGGCCCTCCCTGGAAGCGCTGCCCATCTGGGCAGGGGTAGGGCCCCCAGGGGCCTCTGAGGGTCTTGCCTGACCTAGGCCCGCAAGGACAGCGTCATGATCGTCACTGTCCTCCTCCTCAGACTCCCGCTCTTCCTGCTCCTTCTCCTCCACCTTAGCACCGACTCTGGCATCAGCCTGGGCATTGGCCCGGGCACCAGCCCCTTCCTCTGCCTGGGCTCTCTCGTTCCTGGCTAGACTGGCCTCCCAGGCCTCAGACTCCCGAACAAGCCCCAGCATCTCTAGGAAACTTGGAGACCTCCCAACCATTCTCAACTTCCTCAGTGCTTCATCCAGCGGCTCAATAAGGTTGGCCCTGGCGAGCACCTGCCTCAGGCGTACATGGTCAGCTGAGGCTCTGGCCAGGGCCCCCTTCTCAATGGCTTTCTGCAGCAAAACTTCCAGCCGCAACACGAAAGCAGAGAGCCGCTCGCCTGACTCTTGCTGAGCTGTCAAACACTTCACCCGGATGGTTGCCTGCGACTCGTTGTCTCCAAACACCTGGATCAGGGCCGCCAGGCAGTCCTGAGCCGTCCTGGCAGGGTTCTCTGCCAGGAGCCCGTGCACGAGCTGCAGGGCCGTCCCTCGAAGGCCTTCCATCAGCCGCCTCCTCTTCTCCCTTTCTGAGACCCCCTGCCATACATGTAGCATGTCTGTGGTGTGGTCTAGCCAGGCCTCAAAGGACTCCTCCCCCGGGGCGGGCTGATCCCTCCCAGAAAACACGCCCAGGCGCTGGTACCGCATGGTCTCCACCCAGGGCTGGACTGCCTGACTGACCGATCTGAGCCAGCACACCCGGCGCAGTCCCAGCCCCAGGGCCCCAGCCACACTCTCCACCGTCTGCCCCTGTTGCTCCAGGAAGTGGAACACGCGACTGAGAAACTCCTCGCCTGAGCAACGGGGCACAAAGACTACGTTCCAGGGACCCCCGGTGCCCGGGATTTCCCTGGGGACCAAAGCATAGTTAACTTCCCGGTCAAGCTCGACCAGGGCTGCAGTGGCATTATCCTCCTCTCGAAACACTTTGCCCAGCACGGTGAAGTGACCCATGGGCCACAGGGCGGCCTCCAGAGACTCTTGGAGTTCGGCTTCATCACAGTCCTCCGGGATGCCCAGAATGAGCAGACCCCTTCGAGCGCTGATGCCCATCCACCTGCACCAGTCCCGCAGCATCGTCACCGCCATCGCGTGCAATTTCCGCCGGCGCGGGGTTAATATCAGCCGTAGGAAACGGTTCCCGGCGCGGACCAGGGTGACACTGGGCAGGGTGGAGGGGGCGGGAGGGGGGTGAATTAGTGAGGGAGCCTAGGACTCAGAGAGAACCGCCCAGGTCTCCACAGCCTGTGAATACAAACGAGGCGAGAGCGAGGTTAAGCGACCCCCCCCTCCGCCCCGCCGCGCCCACCCCCCAGGTGACCCTCCTCCCCCGGGGCGGTGCCTTTGCAGCCCAGGCTAGACCCCTGCCCCGCCTTCCACCCGCCCGCCGGGGCCACGGCCCCCTCCCCACCGCGTCCCTCTCGCCCCCGCGGGCTGCCGCAGTCCTACTGGGGCGGGCGGAGGGCAGGCGGCGGGCGGGCGGGTCTCCCGGAGGGCTGAGCGCACCCTCCCCGGTTCTGGTACCTACCTTCCTCTGGGTCGGGGTCCTTCCTCGTCGAGGTCCCAGCAGGTGGGGCGCAGGGGCTGCGCCGAGCGGCAGCGGGGTCGTGCGCCCCTCTTTTCCTGGCTGCCTCTCACTCCCTCTCCTTCTTCCTCTCCCTGTCCCTCTCTCAGCGCGGCACGTGGGCTAGCGCGCCGGCGCCTGCTCGCCACCACTCTCTGCAGTGCGGACTCGGGGCGGGGGCGCAGTGGCGGCGGAGCGCGGACCCTCCGCGTCGCCCCGGAGACCGCCGGGCCATTGGCGCGCGCGGGTCACGCGGCCAGGCTGTGGCCACCGCCGCGGGCACCCCGGGACTGCGCGTGACGTCACCTGCTCCTTCCCCCGCCCCCGAGGGGGCGCTGGCACAGGTGGGGATCCTGGGGACCCGAGAGCCAGTGCCCCCATCCTAGACCCAACCCTGCCCACCTCCCGCCCCTCCCGGAACATGCTCTCGGGGCGTCAGCCTGGCGAGGGGTCCATATCCCCGGGTGCCCACCAGAGAGCCGCTGGGCAGGCCCGAGATGCGCCCGCCAGCGCTGCATTCTGGCATGGGTGGAGCGCGGGATGGGGGCGCGTTCTGGGGCTCCTTCACCTGTTTCCGCCCCTCCTCCACTCCACCCAGACCGGGTCCTGTCCCAGCTAGGCGAGAAGCACTTCGTCCGGGTGCTACTACGTGGAATAGATGCCACCTGCGCACATGAGCGCTCGCACACACCACCGCAACCAGGGGTCAGCAGTCCCCATACTCGCGCGGGGGCCGTGGTCGCTGTGGGCACACGACGGGCCAAGATGCGTCGCTGCCCCAGTGCCAGGGCCCTGCCCCAAGGAGGGTGTCAAGGACTTTCCTGTTTTGCTCACTTCATGTCCCAATCCCAAGAACGGGCTTCTGCTACTTAGAGCTCAGCCCCTTGGGCCTGTATCTTACCATGTGTCCTTGGGCAAGTCCTTGCCCCTTCTCTGGGCCTCAGTGGAGGGACAGAACTGCGGTCTCTACCTGAGGGTGTGTACAGGAGAGCCAGTGGGCTGGGTGTGAGGCGCTGGATGTGTCCCCTGCCCCCCTGTGCTCTCGCCAGCCTAATGAGCTCTGAGACATCTGCTCTCTTGGCCCCTGAGGGCAGCATGGGTGTTGTGCCTCCCCAGAGACCTCTGTCTGGCCCCGAGTCAGTCTTCTTCTACAGATCCTTCCCCTTTCCTTTGCTACCTAGGCTAGTCACTGTACCAAGGCAGTGCTGCCACAACTCAAAATGGAGTGCCAGCCCCTCTGGGTCTCGCCACCTTGCACCCATCCTGTCATGGGAGTCTGGGGCCATGTGGACAGCCTCTCCACCGGTCAGATGGCAGACAGGTTCCCTTGGGGTCACACCTCCCGGCGTTGTTGGCTTCTCTTTCCTTGCCTGCCTGGCATCTGGCCAGACATCCTCTTCTGTGACTTGCCTTTCACACTCAAGCTATACCGGTCAAGGTTTTCCTGAGTGTCCAGCTCACTCATGCTCCTTGTTGAATCACAGCCCTGGTTTATTTGTCTATGACCCTGTGGATGGGCGTTCACACTGTTCCCAGTCTTTGACTGTTACAGACACTGCTGCCACCAGCACCCTACGCATGCCTGTCTTAGCCGCTGTCGGCCTGACAGGCTCTGGAACGTACGCCAAGAAGTGGTTTTTCCGGGACTTGGGCTGTGCCCATCAAAGCCATGGCCAGGTGTTGCTAATCTGTTATCTCCCATGAGTGGCTGAACCTGTGTTCACTCCCACCAGCAGCATAGGTGTGGTCCTGTGTGCCCCCACAGCCTGAGCAGCCTTTGGTCTTGTCCAGCCTTGACCACTTGCCCACTCCCATGGGGAGAAGTGCTACCTCATTACTGTGTGCCTTGCATTTCCCTGGTCGGCAGTGAGGTTGGGCATCCTTGCACAAGTGTGTTGACCATTCCCAGTTCCTCTTCTGTGAATCTCCTTTGCTCATTTCCTCCCCACTGCTGAGAAGCCTCATTGGCCTGTTACTGGGAGAAAGTTCCTAGCATCAAGGGCAAAGGCACCCTCATTTTTTTCTACACTCACCCATCGCCCAGAAACAGGCCACATTGGAGTTGGTCTCATAGTGGGAGCTTGACTGGCCCATATGGTCTTACTCTCCCGACTTTCCTGTCTCTCAGGTGGTAAATGCTGGGTAAATGAAGAAGCACGAGTGTTCTGTCACAAACCAGCTTTCCCAGTCGGCCTCGTGTGTGGACCCCCTCCCCTTCTCCCCGCTGAGGGCCAAGACAGCCTCTCCTAATACAGGTGAACTGCTGCTCTAAACACCCACAGTGAGAATTTCTGTCCACCAAACCTTGGTGTTAGCCCTGCCATGGCTCGCACCCCACATTGTCCTCTTTCTTGGTTTCTGCCATGATTTATCTGGGGTCCTTCCTCAGAGAGGGTGCTCCCGTGGGAACATACATGGGTCCCGTGTCCCCAGCCAGCCAGCTGGCCTGCAGACCGACTGTCAATTCCTTCCCTCTGTTTTCAGCCTCGTCTCTTCCTACTCTCCTTCCTTCCATACCTGCTGACTCCAAGTCCAGGACTGTCTGGCTCTACCTTGGGGTGCCCATTACTCCCTCCCCCCGCTAGGGCTGGACTGTGATGCCTTGACTACTTTTCCTTTGTCACCTTTCAGCCCTCATTTTGCTCCACCTCTCAGCACAGTTGACCCTCCTTCCTTCTCACAACCTTTTCCTTTCTCAGCTTCTGTAAGCCCCCACCTTTGGGCTAATCTCCTCCCTCCCTGCCTGCCCATCGTTGGAACTCCCTCCTCCTTCTCCTTTGCTTGAGTTCAGTGCGGTGGAGGTGGGCTCCCAGCCTCAGCCCCAGGACCTTTGGTGCCTCCAACGCCATTCTCGCCCAAAGTCCTCTCATCCGAGGGACCATCTGCCCGCTGATGGCTCCAAATGTTTTGTCTCTGGGTGGGACCCCCTTCCCTGAGCTCCTCATGTCCTCATCAAACTGCACGCTTGGATGCCCCATGGGAATTGCAGGATGAAGATGTCCAAACAGGAGCATTTCATCCTCCTCGACACACTTGCTTCTTCCCCGGGATTCCCCCAAGGGCTCCACCTTCCACCTGGTTGCTCCAGCAAAGATGCCAGGATTCTTTCTCCCCTCTCCTTTGTTCCTTACGCCCAATCTAACCCAATGTGGGATTTTATCCACTTTAATCGATGACTGCTGGCCCTCTCCACGTCTCCATGGTCTCCTGCTCTCCCAGCCTCCACTCTGGCCTCTCTTTCTACTTCACTCCCACCCACAGGGAAGCCAGGGCAAACTCTCTGCAACAGCACCAGACCATGCTCCTCCCCAGTGACAAGTCCTCCCTGTGGCTCCCCATCCCTTTAGACTAAGGAAACTCCAAAGTCCCTTCCCTGGCCAAAAGCCCCCTTTGCCCCACCCCCACCCCCCGGGAGCTGGCCTCCTCTTATGGTCTTCTTCTTCTCATACCACCCACCCCCAGCACCTCTCACCAAACTCCTGATTCGTTGGCCTTATCAGCTGGCCCCAGAGCACCATACCCAGCTCTTTCCCATCTGTGGCCTCTGCCTTCCCTCCGCTTCTGTGTGGGACAACCCACCCCAAGAACTTCCTGTGGTGGTGGCCTCCTCTTCCTCCTCTTCCTCATTCAAGTCTCAGCAGAAATGCCTTCTCCTCCCAGAGGCCTCCTCTGCCCAGCCACCCACAACAAAAGTGGAACCTGGAATACTCTCCATTCATATTTAGCAGCATTGATTTATATGTCATCATATGATAGATAGAAAGCAGAGATTTGGGTCTCTGCTTTGGGGCATCAGGGTCTCCCTCCCCAGATGGCAAGCTCCCCAGGAGAAAGGGCCTTGCCCATGTTTCTCATCCCAGGGCCTCATCCCAGAGCCTGGCTCAGAGGAGGCCCTCAGTGCCTTGTTTTGAGCAAGCACCTGAATATGTCAGCCTGCTGCCATCTGCCACGGGCCTGGGACCTTTACCCTGAGGGCTGTGGAGGGCCCCGATGGGTTTGAAGTGAGAGGGTGGCAAGGATCAGACCTGCTGTGTGGTTAACTGGGCAGCAGGGAGGTAAGCCTGGAGCAGACAGGGTTTTCTGCAGTCGGCCAGACCAGACGGTGATGGGCTCGGTCTCTTCAGGCAGAGGGTTTAAAGAGAAAGGGGGAAGATACAGTCTCTAGGGAGGGAGGAGGCACAGGGAGGGCTCAAGCAGGGTCCCAGATTTTTCACTTGTGTGTGGGCCCAGAGGATGGGAGGGTCCTTCTCTGACATGGAGAATCACACCAACAGTTATCTTTCTTTTCCTCTCACCTTTTGTGAGAGAGGGTGTTGGGAAGTGGGGTGACGGGGGTGGGGATGAGTTCCTGTGGCCATGCTTGCATTTGAGAGGCCTGTGTGACACCCAGGTAGATATACACTCTTCCCTCTCCCTCCTACCCCCACTGCCACCCAGGCCCTGTGGGCAGCTGGGCTCCCTGGTAGAGGTAAAGGAATTGTAATTGTGCCACCTGCTTGGCCCAGCTCCCAGGGTCTTCCATCTTTTGGCTTGGTCCCCGTGATTTCCAGTACTGGGCCCTGCACAGAGCCAGCACCCAGTAGATGTTAACCACGTGGAGAAATAAGCACAGAAACACTTCACTTTGGGTGGCGCAGAGATGCTTCCATCAAGACTCACAGAGGGCCCGGGCCACTAGGTGACTGGACGCTCCCATAACATACTTCCTCTAGTAGTAGCTGTTGGGAATAAAGTCCAAGGGATGGCCAGCCTAGCTGAGCACATAGAACATGGGCATGGCAGCAGAGGAAGGTCTCGGTGCTTCCCTTCACTTGGCTGCTTCACTTGACCTCAGGTGTGTCCCTTAACTTCCACAGGTTGAGTGAGAGTGTTGTCTGCTCACAACCCAGGAAGAGCTTCTCTGCTTTACACCACAAACGCCAAGGGCCCAAGCCCTGCACAGCCAAACGGGCCCCTCCTGTCTCCTCCAGGGAGAGCCTGAAGTTCCCTCCTACCTTCTTACCAGGCAGTGCCCATCCACACTTCCTAAACTGTGGCTTCAGACCAGGTCCCAGCCAGCCGAAGACTTCTCTGGCTGCTCAACAGCCCTCTTCCTCCACCACCCCCTCTCCTCACACACCCGGCTCTTGCTCCTAGCCTCTGGGGGCTCCCTGCCCTGCCCCAAGCCCTCCACAGGCTCTTGGGCAGCCAGGCGGGCCCTCTCCTCCCTTTTTGAACCCGCCATCTCCTTGTTGGCTGCTCCTACATGGGGGACAGTACTTTCTCAGCTTCTTCCTGGCTGCCAGCCCCCTCTGTGTCCACCTGCCCACTGAAACCTCGAAAGTGCAGGTGGCTCCTTTTGGGTTCACACGGCGCTTTGGAGCATCACCTCAATGTGGCACTCATGCTTCCCCGACTCAGGGTACTGCTGGGCTGGATAAGTGTCAGCATGTCCTCCTTCGGTCCTTCACAGACCCGGTTGCCTACGGCACACTCTGTAACTCATGGAAGTCCCTCTGGGGGATGCAAATGTGGGACTCGGGGTGTGGTCAGCCTCGAGTGGTTGCCAGCCTCTCTCTGCCTTGGGTCGGGGTTAGGATGGTTCTCATGTTGAGAATTGGTGATAGGAGTGTGAATTGTCAGAACAGCTTTAAATATCTGCATGCAGTCATTTTCAACAAATCATCCAGCTACCTTGAGACCCAGCCCTGGCTCTCCTACTTGTTTACCTAGGCGAATGGAACATAAAGAAGGAGACTCACTCAACAATGTTCCCATCAGCTTTCATCATAATAGCCCCACACTGGAGCCAACCCAAATGCCCATCAGCAGGAGAAGGGATAAAGGGCTTGCTGTGAATCCCTACCCTGTGGCGATCCCACACAGCAGTAAAAACCAATGGGCCCCTGACCCTCACAACCCCATAGGTGTGTCTCACAGACAATATGCCAAGTGAGAGAGGTTAGACGCCAGAGTGTGACACCATATGATTCCACTGATACAGAATGCAAGAGGAGGCAAAAAGGATCTGTGGCACAGGACATTCTGAGGGCGGTTGCCTCCAGGGAGGCAGGAGCAACTGGCGAGGCAGTCAGAGGTACCTCCTGGGAAGACAGAAATGGTCTGTAGCTTGACAAAGGGCTGGGTCAGTCACTGAGTGGATGCAATTTTCAAAATGCATCAAACTGTGTACACTTTGAGTAGAGGCAGCAGTAATAAAATGAACCATGTTCTTTAAGGCTCTGTTACAGAGCACCTGGTGCTATGGACTGAATTTTGTCTCCCCAGTGTTTGCATGAATGTATGTACGTATGTTTGTATGCCAGGGCCCTAAATCCCAATGACTGTATTGGGAGATAAGGCCTATAAGGAGGCAATTAAGGTTAAATGAGATCATAAGGCCCTGATCCGATAAGGAGTAGTGTCCTTCTGAGAAGAGATGCCAGGTAGTGCTCTGTCTCTGTCTCTCTCTCTCTCACACTGTCTCTCTTTCTTCCCTCTCCCCCATCTCCAAATGCACAAAGAAGAGGTCCTGTGAGCACACAAAGAGATGGAAGCCACCTACAGGTTGGGAAGAGAGCTCTCAGCAGAAACCAACCACATTGGCACCCTGATCTCAGACTTCCAGCCTCCAGAACTATGAGAAAATCAAGGTCTGTTGTTTAAGCTGCCCAGTCTGTGGTATTTCCTTACAGTGGCCTGAGATAACTAAGACACCTGGGTTCCCTTGTGTTTGCCTGGGAAAGTCGCACTTCCCTGGAGAACCCCTATTTCCTCATCTGTCAATCGGAGTCATCTGCCTGTCTCACTGGGCGGCTGTGAGAATCCCCTGAGAGAGTGTATGTGGTAGTGTTTTGGAAGATTCCAAGTTCTGGCATTCTCCTGAGGTGACACTGTGTTCCCTGCCATGGTGAGTACAGTGCCTCTGTAATGTGCAGGCTCCTCTCCCAGCCCTGCCTCCTCAGAGCCTAGCCATTGCCATTGCCACCTCCTAGGAACGAAGCCCTTGAAAGGAGCACAAGTCTCTCTCTCCTGACCTGCCACCTCTGTGCCTGGAATAAGGGTGCGTCCTGCCCTATAATGCCTTGACCCTGGTGACTGAGTCCATGTTCTCCCTCAGGAGCCAGACCAGCCCAATCCAGCCCAACAGGACCTCAGTGAGCCCTGAAGCCTTTGCTTACTTGTCTATGGCCCTCCTTCCTGGGCTGCCTCTCTCGTAACTAACCTCCAGCCTTCTCCAAATGCAAGTGTTCCTTTAGCCTCCAGGGGCCAGGTGTACAGGGGATCCCTTCCCTTGGGAAGGAAAGATATGTTTTATCTTTTCCTTCCTCCTTCTCCCCCACGGGGAAGGAAATTCCATCCTGGTGAACTTGGGGGAGCTCTGAGGGCCTTCCCCAGACAAAGTGAGGAACTTCTTTAATTTATCCAACAAGGAGTTGAGCTGTACCCTCTACATTCCACTCATTATAGTATGTGCTGAGCCTCCGCCTGCACATCAGAGCAGAAGTAGACCCTGCCCTAACTCAGTGCATAATCTAAGGGGTGACCACAGACCATAAGGAAATTATCCCCCATGCAAACGTTGAGGAATAAACTCTGTCATATCCATCAAGGGGACTCACCCCACCCCTACCCCAGTGTCCTGGCATCCATTCAGGTGGCAGAAAAAGCTCTTTGTGCACATTTCCTTCCAGGAATGGATAGTACAGAGCTGCAAAGGATCAACCAGTATTCACTGAGTGCTTGTTTCAAGTCAAGTATGGCTCTAGAGTTCAGGGATCCGGGCAGTCAGGGCAACAAGAAACGTCCAAAGAGAATAAAGGGTATAACTCTTGGCCTCATTCTCCTCCTCCTCCTCCTCCTCCTCCTCCTCCTCCTCCTCCTCCTCTTCCTTCTCCCCTTCCCTCCCTCGCTCCATCCCCTCCTGCTTCTTCTCTTTCTCCTTCTTCTTCTCCTCCTTTTTCTCCTCCTCCTCTTCCTCCTCCTCCTCCTCCTCCTCCTCCTCCTTTTCTTTCTTCTATGGGGCCTGATAAAGACCATCCTCTTGAAAACTATGACTCTTGGATGTCGGAGCCAGGTGCATGAAACAGAAGAGTGTCCTTTTTTAGTGTCAAGACTCATCAAGTGAGGAGAACTCAGAGCATGGAGAGTGACCCATAAACTGTAGTGTAGGAAGGAATGAACGGAGGCCAAAGAGCTGTTCTGTCATTCAAAAGGAATTGAGTGGATGGCTTGGGAATGCATGTGGAGGAACTGTAATTTTGAATTTTTTAAAAATCACTCCTTTTTCTGCTGCTTCGTTATTGGTGTATAGAAATGCAACAGATTTCTGCACATTGATTTTATATCCTGCAGCTTTGCTGAATTCATGTATTAGTTCTAGCAATTTTTTTGGTGGAGTCTTTTGGGTTTTCTACATAGAGTGTCATGTTGTCTGCGAATGGTGAAAGTTTGACTTCTTCCTTGACGATTTGGATGCCTTATATTTCCTTTTGGTGTCTGCTGAGGCTAAGACTTCTAGTACTACGTTAAATAACAGTGGTGAACATGGACATCCTTGTTTTGTTCCTGACCGTAGGGGAAAGGCTCTCGGTTTTTCCCCATTGAAGATGATACTAGCTGTGGGTCTTTCTTACATGGCCTTTATGATGTTGAGATATGTTCCTTCTATCCCTATGTTCTTGAGGGTTTTTATCAATAATGGATGCTGTATTTTGTCAAATGCTCTTCCTGCATCTATTGACAGGATCACATGGTTCTTATCCTTTCTTTTATTAATGTGATGTGTCACATTGATTGATTTGTGAATATTGAACCAACCCTGCAGCCCAGGAATAAGTCCCACTTGATCATGTTGAATAATTCTTTTAAGGTACTGTTGAATTCGACTTGCTACAAATTTTATTGAGAATTTTTGCATCCACGTTTATCAGGGATATTGGCCTGTAATTCTCGCTTTTAGTGGGGTCTTTGGTCTTGGAATAAAGGTAGTGCTGGTTTCATAGAATGAGTTTGGAGGTTTTCCTTCCATTTCTATCTTTTGGAATGGTTGAAGAAGAAAAGGTATTCACTCTTCTTTAAATGTCTGGTAGAATTCCCCTGGGAAGCCGTCTGGCCCAGGACTTTTGTTTGTTGGGAGATTTTTTACTACTGATTCAATTTCTTTTCTGGTTGTGGATCTGTTCAAATTTTCTTCTTCTTCCTGTTTCAGTTTTGGTAGTTTGTAAGTTTCTAGGAATTTATCCATTTCTTCCAGATTGCCCAGTTTGTTGGCATATAATTTTTCATAGTATTAACTTATAATTATATTTCTGTGGTGTTGGTTGTGATCTCGCTTCTTTCATTTGTGATTTTATCTATTTAGGCCCTTTGTCTTTTCTTTTTGATAAGTCTGGCTAGAGGTTTATCAATTTTATTAATCTTTTCAAAGAACCAGCTCTTTGTTTCATTGATCTGTTCTCCTGATTTTTGTTTGTCTGTTTGTTTCTATATCATTTATTTCTGCTCTAATATTTATTATTTTCCTTCTTCTGTTGACTTTAGGCAACTGCACCAAAAACAAAAAGATACCTAGAAATAAACCTAACTAAAGAGGTAAAAAGATCTTTACTTTGAAAACTATAGAACACTTATGAACAAAACTGAAGAGGAGACAAAGAAATGGAAAAACATTCCATGCTCATGGATTGGAAGAACAAACATTGTTTAAATGTCTATGCTACCCAAAACAATCTACACATTTAATGCAATCCCTATCAAACTACCACCAGCATTTTTAATCTTAAAATTTGTATGAAACCACAAAAGACCCCAAATAGCCAAAGCAATTCTGAAAAAGAAAAGCAAAACTGGAAGAATCATGATTCCAGATTTCAAGCAATATTACAAAGCTGCAGTCCATCAGGGCAGTATGGTACAGGCACAAAAACAGACACCTAGATCAATGGGACAGAATAAAAAACCCAGAAATGGACCCACAGCTATATGGTCAACTAACCTTCGACAAAGCAGGAAAGAATATCCAATGCAAGAAAGACAGTTTCTTCAACAAATGGTGTTGGGGAAACTGGACAGCGGCATGCAGAAGAATGAAACTGGACCACTTTCTTACACCATACACAAAAAATTAAATTCAAAACGGATGAAAGAGCTCAGTGTGAGACAGGAAACCATCAAAATCCTAGAGGAGGGCACAGGCAGCAACCTCTTTGACCTTGGCCGTAGCAACTTCTTACTAGACACGTCGCCAGAGGCAAAGGAAGCAAAAGCGAAAAATGAACTATTGGGATTTTGGGATTTCATCAAGATAAAAAGCTTCTGCATAGCAAAAGAAATAGTCAACAAAACTAAAAGGCAACCCATGGAATGGGAGAAGATATTTGCAAATGACATATCTGATAAAGGGTTCGTATCCAAAATCTATAAAGAACTTATCAAACTCAACACCCAAAAAACAAATAACCCAGTGAAGAAATGGGCAGAAGACATGAGTAGACACTTTTCAAAGAAGACATCCAGATGGCTAACAGACACATGAAAAGATGCCCAACATCACTCATCATCAGGGAAATGCAAATCAAAACCACACTGAGATACCACCTGACACCTGTCAGAATGGCTAAAATTAACAGCTCAAGACACAACAGGTGTTAGCAAGGATGCGGAGAAATGGGAACCGTCTTGCACTGTTGGTGGGAATGCACACTGGTGCAGCCACTCTGGAGAACAGTATGGAGGTTCCTCAAAAAACTAAAAATAGAACTACCCTATGATCCAGCAATTTCCCTACCAGGTATTTACCCAAAGGATACAAAAATACAGATTCAAAGGGGTACATGCACCCTGATGTTTATAGCAGCATTATCAACAATGGCCAAACTGTGGAGAGAGCCCAAATGTCCATCGACTGATGAATGGATAAAGAAGATGTGGGGTGCGTGTGTGTGTGTCTATATATATATATATATATATATATATATATATATATATATGAATATTACCCAGTCATCAAAAAGAATGAAATCTTGCCACTTGCAATGACGTGGATGGAGCTAGAATGTACTATGCTGAGAAAAATAAGTCAATCAGAGAAAGACAAATACCATATGATTTCACTCATATGTGGAATTTAAGAAACAAAACAGATGAACATATGGGAAGAGAGGGAAAGAGGAGAGAGGGAAGCAAACCACAAGAGACTCTTAATGATAGGGAACAAATTGAGGGTTGATGGAGGGAAGTGGGTGTGGGGGGGTGTGGGCTAGGTGGTTGATGGGTATTAAAGAGGGCACTTGTTGTGATGAGCACTGGGTATTGTATGTAAGGGATGAATCATTGAATTCTACTCCTGAAACCAATATGGCACTGTACGTTAACTAAAATTTAAATAAAAACTAAAACAAAAAAAAAATCACTCTTGAATCTTCGTGGATATGCTTTAAGTATCATACCTGCTAACACATATAAGATGGCAAATATGACTAGTGCTATGAGAGAAAGGTACACAATGCTATATGAGAACTCTCAAGGGGGGTATGAATTAGTCTGGGAAGTCAAGGGAGTCTTTCCCAAGAAAATGGCAGGGTGCTGGGACCTGAAGGACATGTAGGGCATACCTCGTGGAAGGAAGAAGGCAAGAGCATTCCAGGCCAAGGGTACAGCAATGTTCAAACGTCCAGTGGTGGGAACAATATTACCTAAGAGAGACTGAAATATGACAGGTCGAGCAAGAGTGAAAGGCTGGTTTGAGATCATCATGGTTGGCAGACAGGTATCAGAAATCTCAGCCTGTGTAAACCAGGGTTAAGCATTTTAGCCCTACTTCAAAGCACAATGGGAAGTCGTTGAAAATTTTCTAAGCAAGGGATTAATGTGATCAGATTTGCACCTTAAGAGATCACTCTTGCTGCAGTGCGGAGAAAGTTTTGGATGGGGCAAGGTGGTCTTTTGAGAGACCAGTTAGTGGG
Organism: Acinonyx jubatus; assembly: GCF_027475565.1. Lineage (NCBI taxonomy): Eukaryota > Metazoa > Chordata > Mammalia > Carnivora > Felidae > Acinonyx > Acinonyx jubatus. The sequence continues at coordinate 122,179,009 of NC_069389.1, forward strand.
ATACTGTAGAATCCTATCCAGCAGAGGAGAACAGCTTAGACGGGAAGTAGTCGGTGTTTGCTCACAACCCCTCCCAAACAATTCTGAGAAACTGTATATCCCCTCACACATGGAAGTTGACATCTAAAACATCTCACTCTAAGTCCAAATAGTAAATATGTCATTTCTGCTACATTGTAAGTGTTGACATTTTAGAACAAAACCTTAACATCACTACTTTGATGGTATCCAATGAAATCTAAATATCCTGGCAATTTGACACCCATCATCATCTATTTAAAAATACACCAAAAAACTCTCCATTAAGTTGGAAAATTGACATCCACATTTCATCTCCATGAACTTATATCTCCATCCCCCTTCCCTCACATAGTTTTATCTGAATGTAATCTATCTTTTATCCTCAACATCTTTTGTGGAACCCTATGGTGTTTCTTTGCAACAAAAATATACAAACAAGTTGAAATGCTATTTTATTCATTGTGATTTTTATTCACTGTGCTAAGACTCCACATTTTTGAAGTTTTCATCACCACAATTGTTGATCATGACACCCAGTTGCTCAGAATAGCAAAGATAGTAAAACTTTTGAAAAATAATTCATCAACATGTAAAGTAAAATTTGGTTGGAAATGAGTCTTTAGAAGAGGTGGGTGGGATTTTTTTTAATGAATTAATGTTTTCATGGAGAAGTATGCAAATATGTGTGCAAATATGGGGCAGGATTCTGCTTTAATTGTAATGCTATTTCCTTTTTTTTTTTTTAATCTAAAGAAGCAGATGAGCCTAGCCACTGCAGTTAGAAAACAAAAAGAAATAAAAGGCATCCAAATTGGAAAGGAAAAAGTAGAAGTGTCACTATTCACAGATGACATGATACTATATGTATATAGAAGACCCCAAAGACTCCACCAAAAACTATTGGGACTAATTAAATGAATTCAGTAAAGCTGCAGGATACAAAACCAATATACAGAAATCTGTTGTGTTTCTATACACTAACAATGAACTATCAGAAGAATAAATTAAGAAAACAATCCTAAATTCCACTGTACCAAAAAAAAAAAAAAAAAGAATAAAATACCTAGGAATAAAGTCAACCAAGGAGATGAAAGGCCTGTACTCTGAAAACTATAAGACACTGCTAAAAGAAATTGAAGACAACTCAAATAAATGGAAAGATACACCATGCTCGTGGACTGGAAGAATTAATATCCTTAAAATGTCCAAACTACCCAAAGCAATCTAAAGATTCAGTGCAATCCCTATCAAAACTACCAATGAATGTCATTTTTCACAGAGCTAGAACAAAGAATCCTAAAATTTGTATGGAATTACAAAAGATCCCAAATAGCCAAAGCAATCTTGAGAAAGAAGAACAAAACTGGAAGTATTGTGCTCCCAGATTTCAAGTTATACTGCAAAGTTGTAGGAATCAAAACAGGATGATACTGGCACAAAAACAGAAACATATATCAATAAAACAGAATGGAGAGCCCATAAGTAAACCCACACTTGTATGCTCAATTAATCTACAACAAAGGAGACAAGAATATACAATGGAGAAAAGACAGGCTCTTCAATAAATGGTTCTGGGAAAACTGGACAGCTACATGCAAAAGAATGAAACTGGACCATTTTCTTATACCATATACAAAAGTAAACTCAAAATTGATTGAAGACTTCAATGCAAGACCTGAATCTATAAAAATCCTAGAAGAAGACAGGCAGTAAGCTCTTTGACATTGGTCTTAGTGAGTTTTTGTATCTGTCTCCTCAGACGAGGACGACGACAACAACAACAACAACAACAAAAAACCAAGTTGGACTACGTCAGACTAAAAAACTTTTGCACAGCAGAGGAAACCATCAACAGAACAAAAAGACAACCTACTGAAGGGGAGAAGATATTTACAACTGATATACCCAATAAGGGGTTAACATCCAAAATATATAAAGAAGCCATAAAACTCAATATCCAAAAAACAAACAAAACAAACAAACAAACAAACAAACAAACACAAAAACCCACCACCAATCTGATTAAAAAATGGGCAGAGGTCCCGAGTAGACATTTTTTTCCAAAGAAGAGATATAGGTGGCCAAGAGGCACACGAAAAGATGTTCAACATAAATAACTGTCAGGGAAATGCCAATCGAAACCACAATGAGGTAACACCTCACACCTGTCAGAATGATTACTGTCAAAAAGACAAGAAATAACCTGTGTCTGAGAGGATGTGGGGGAAAGGGAAGCCTCGTGCACTGTTTTTCTGTTTGGTTTGATTTTTTGTTTGTTTGTTTTGGGGGGGAGTTGTAGGTTTTCTTTGGAGTTTTGGGGAAAACCTTTTATTTTATTTTTATTTTTTTTATTAAAGTACAGTTGACACACAATGTTACATTACTTTCAGATGTACAACATGGTGACTCAACTCTATCCTTTACGCTATAGTCACCACAAGTATAGCTACCATCTACCACCATACAATACTATTACAATCTCATTGAGTATCTACCCCATGCTGTGCCGTTTATTCCCATGACTTACTCATCCCACAACCAGAAGCCGGTATCTCCCACTCGCATTCACCCGTTTTGCCTATACCCCCGTCTCCCTCCCCTTTGGCAACCATCAGTTTGTGCTCCGTATTTTCAGGTCTGATTCTGCTTTTTGTTTGTTTGTTTGTTTGGTTTGGTTTTTTATTTTATTTTTTAAAATTTTTTAATGTTTATTTATTTTTGAGACAGAGAGAGACAGAGCATGAATGGGGGAGGGTCAGAGAGAGAGAGAGAGAGACAGAATCTGAAGCAGGCTCCAGGCTGTGAGCTGTCAGCACAGAGCCCGACATGGGGCTCGAACTCACGGACCTCAAGATCATGACCTGAGCCGAAGTCAGATGCTTAACCGACTGAGCCACCCAGGTGCCCCTGTTTTGCTGTTTAGATTCCACATGTGAGTGAAATCATGTGGTGTTTGTGTTTCTCAGCCTGACTTATTTCACTTAACATAATACCCTCTAGGTCCATCCATGTTGTCACAAATGGCACGATCTCATCCTTTTTATGGGTGTGTAATATTCCATTGTGTATATGTGTGTGTGTGAGAATAATTGTGTTAATATGCAGATACACACACACACACACACACACACTACATCTTCCTTATTCATTCGTCTATCAATGGATTCTTACGTTGCCTCCATATCTTGGCTATTGTAAATAATGCTGCAATAAACATAGGGGCACACATATCTTTTCAAATTAGTTTCTTCTTTTTCCTTGGGTAAACACCCAGTAGTGGAATTATTGCATCATATGGTAGTTCTATTTTTAATACCCTTGTGCACTGTTGGTGGGAATGCAAATTGGTGCAGCCACTATGGAAAACAGTATGGAGTTTCCTCAAAAAAAAAAAAAAAAAGTAATAGAAATACCATATGACCCAGCAATTCCACTTCTGGGCATTAATCAAAACATAAGAAATAAATACACAAATTCAAAAAGGCATATGTTCATCAGAGCTTTATTTACAATAGCCAAGATATGGAAGCCACCTAAGTGCCCATCGATAGATAAATGGATAAAGAAGATATGGTAATGAAATGTTACTCAGCCACACAAAGAAAGGACATCTTGCCATTTGTGACAACATGGATGGACCTAGAGGGTATCATGCTGAGTGAGATAAGTCAGACAGGGAAAGATGAATAGCGTATGACTTCACTTACATGTGGAATCTAAAAATACAAAACAAAACAAAACCAACAAAACAAAATAGAAACAGACTCATAGATGCAGAGGACAAACTGATGGTTGCCAGAGGGGAGGGGAGTGAAGGGAGTATGGATGAAATAGGTGAAGAGGTACAAACTTCCAGTTATAAAATAAATAAGACAACGGGGACTTAATGTACAGCATAAGGAATATAGTGAATGATATCGTAACGACTTTGTATGGTGACAGATGGTAACTAGACTTAGTGTGGTGACCATTTTGTAATGTATACAAGTGTCAAATCACTATGCTGTACACCTGAAACTGATATAATATTGTATGTCAATTATTCTCCATTAAAAAAAAAAAAAAACCAAAATCAGAAAAGAAAAAAAAAAAGAGGATGGGAGCAAAAAAAGATTTAATGTGCTATGTGATCTCATTCTTTGAATTCCTTCCATGAGGTGAGGTCAGCCAACAATCGCACAACAATCTCTCATCATCAGTTAAGGACCTATCAATCAGCTGACAACTCAAGTAAGTCCCTTTGGAAACCACCTGGCCTGCAAAAGGATTGGTCCTCCACTCATTACAGTCCTTTGTTTCACAATTTCTGAGACATACCAAAAAGCCCTTGCAAAGACATGGCTATAAATTCTCTCTCTTACTCTTTTACTTAGAACTACTCTGTTTCACGGTGCCTGGGTGGCTCAGACGGTTAAGCATCTGACTCTCGATTTCAGCTTGGGTCACGATCTCAAAGTTTGTCGGTTCGAGCCCCAAGTTGGGCTCTGCGCTGACAGTGTGGAGCCTGCTTGGGATTCTGTCTCTCTCTCGCTCTCTCTCTCTCTGCCCCTTCCCTGCTCACGTGTGCTCGCTCTCTCTCTCTCTCTCTCTCTCAAAATAAATATAAACTTTAAATTAAAAAAAGAAGAAGAAGAGGGGTTCCTGCGTGGCTCGGTCGCTTGTCGACCGGCTCTTGATTTAGGCTCAGGTCATGATCTCACGGTTCGGTTTGTGGGATAGGGCTCTGGGCTGCCAGCAGGGAGCCTGCTTGGGATTCTCTCTGTCCCTCTGCCACCCCACCCCCAACCCCACACATGCATAGTGCTCTCTCTGTCTCTCTCAAAGTAAATAAATAAACATTTTAAAAAAGAAAAAAAAAGAAAACAAATTTCTGTTTCATCTGATTTGCTCAGAAAAGTCTGGGCACACTGAAAATTAATCTAAATACAGTTTTGACAATAATTAATTCTTGATAAAAATGTTCTTACCTTATGCATATTTTCCACATATTGTTGCTGAAACTTTAAAGTTGCAGATCTAGCTCATTCAATATATGGGAAATATATGCCATGGAACTTTGTTGGAGAAAGCCCTCATCATTGTCACACCAACGAGGCAAATCAGCCTTAATTTCTGTCAGAACAGTCTGACTTTTTTAAGGCAATTTGAATAATTGCATAATTAATATGCAGTTGGAAAAACATCTTTTATTATTTATTTATTTATTTATCAACATATGAAATTTATTGTCAAATTGGAAACCCATGGGGGAGGGGAAGAAAAAAAAAAGAGGTTAGAGTGGAAGAGCGCCAAAGCATAAGAGACTCTTAAAAACTGAGAACAAACTGAGGGTTGATGGGGGGGTGGGAGGGAGGGGAGGGTGGGTGATGGGCATTGAGGAGGGCACCTGTTGGGATGAGCACTGGGTGTTGTATGGAAACCAATTTGACAATAAATTTCATATATTGAAAAAAAAATTGGTTTCCATACAACACCCAGTGCTCATCCCAACAGGTGCCCTCCTCAATGCCCATCACCCACCCTCCCCTCCCTCCCACCCCCCATCAACCCTCAGTTTTGGAAGAACATCTTTTAAACCACTAAGAAATACATGATAGGATACTTCTTTGAATATAGATATTACTAGAGTCTTCAATATCGAGATTTAAATACTACAGAGGTAACATACTTTATCCATTTTATAATCAATTGTAAAACTGGGTAATAAGGCTGTTTCTCATCACCTAGTGTATGATAAACCTATGTGAACTGTAACTAAAATTTTTAAGTTTATTTATTTATTCTGAAGGAGAGAGCAAGCGGGGAAGGGGCAGAGAGAGAGAGGGAGAGACAGAATCCCAAGGAGGTTGCACACTGGCAGCGCAGAGCCCAACATGAGGCTCAAACTCACCAAGAGAGCCCGAGATCATGACCCCAGACAAAATCAAGAGTTGGACGCTTAACATACTGAGCCACCCAGGCACCCGTGTAACTAAAATTTTATGTTATCAAATAAGGCATTATAACGGAAAGCATGACATGCATCCTTGTGTGTTTTTCATGCTAGTGTTGTCCTTTGGGAATAAATAAATCACAGTCATGTGAATCTCAGAAATAATTTCATTAATTATATTAGGCATTATGGGCAACCTTTCCTCATGTCATTAAGAAAGAGAAATGGAAGGGGAAAGTGGGTGATGGGCATTGAGGAGGGCACCTGTTGGGATGAGCACTGGGTGTTATATGGAAACCAATTTGACAATAAATTTCATTAAAAAAAAGAGAGAAATGGATGTACTGCTAAAATTTAATCAGTCTGTTAGCTGGCCTTTTGTTTTATAAAAGGAGGTGGAAAACATAAAACATTTTGTCAGTGAAATAGGTAATGATAATTGGAACACTTCTCGATTCAATTTGGTAAAAGTAGTTTTTAACTATTTTACAAAGTTAATTTATCTCAAAATCTTGTAAACTTTTTATTTGTTGATATTATTCAGTGTATCTTGAATGTTGGTAGCATTAGAAAATATTCCAGATGTAAAACAATAAAGTAAAATTAAATTAAATTAAATTAAATTAAATTAAATTAAATATTGTCCAGATAATCACAAAATGATGATTATTCTAACCTGATTCAGTTATTTGATTGTAGTTTTCCCTAGCTAGTTACATGTTCTAGGCAAAAGTTTCAAGAATAACAGGCAAAATAATTGTTATGGGGAAAAATAAAAGTCTGTTTTTAAGAAAATATAAATTAAGTAATAATATTACAGCACATTAGATGTCAAATCACTCCCATGCTCTAGCATACAATATATCTGAAATCGTAATATCTCAACACAGGCTAAAATACTGATGTTTTTGAACCATGCCTCATTTCCAGCAGAAATTAGTGTGTGTACGGTAGGAAAATTCAAGTCTTAAGGAATTTCTTGATGATTTCATTAACTCACTGATGGAAGGTTTTTCCAAACTAATGATTGGTGGTGTTCCTTTATTTTGCCAACCCACTGGAGTTTTTAACTCCTGGGATTATATAGTTCAGTTGTCAGTATAAGTATTTCAGGATGAATAATGAGTATGCTTTCCTTTATAAAGTAAGTACACGAAACGTGATTGTGGAGATGGAGAGAGTGCATGACCAAAGTGTCAGGCTCTTAAGCACCTGAATGTGGAAATTAAAGATAGCCTCACCCACCCAACCCTTGGAAAGTGTGCACATCCCCAGGGGCACATGAACCCCATTTTTGTAGGCCACTCGGTTGGACTATGGTGGTAGGTAAAGAAGTGGAGGAAAGTAAACAATTTTGAAAATAGTTTGAAGGTAGATTGGATAATGTTTAGGGGTGTTGAAGGAGATTATTGATGTAACTGGTATTTGTCCTGTTGCATCCACACGACTCCTGAAACAGAATGCTACGGGCACCAGTGACAGTCACAACAAAGTCTATGACAATGAGAGGCAAGGCCGACCGATCGGGACCAACACTCTTGATAAGAGTGTGGCTCCAAACAGCCGGGGTACAGAGTTTTTAAAGCCGATCACATCGTTTTATCGTTATCTGGGAACAGAACAGAGAAACAGTTCCCAGATGAGTTAGAAACAGTTATTGAATGAGGTGATTATTTTAGACTTTCTGCCGCTAAGTTGCAACCAGTGTATCTCCTTGGCCTTGTCTCTGATGCTCTTTTTTTGAGCTTTTGTTTCCTTCATTGGTAAAGCCTGATTCACAAGAGTATGAAGTATGATTTGCAAGAGTAAAAGCAAGGCTGTTATCTTTTGACCTTCAGTGTCAGAACAAAGTTGTTATTTTTCAAGCTAAGCGTTAGCCTTACACTACAATTTAACCCTTACAGTCCTTCACCTTTGTCTGGCTAAATTGTGTTGTTCCTTATAGTAGTGCTTTGATACACGAAGGTGGCCCATAGACCCAGAATCGAATTGGGCTCTGCGGAGGTGAGGTCTGGGTATCTCAGGCATTTTTCTGGCTGAAAGTTACCTACTGGGCCCCACCTCTACTGTTACTGTAAGCTAAGGGTTGGCTACCCTTTTCAGTAGTTTCCTGCACCCTTGCACCTAGACTCACTGCCCTGTAATTGCTGAACTCCCCAAGGGTGCGGCCTGTGCCTGTCTGGGTTCTCTGTTCTCCTGAGCCTGGGCTAGTGCCTCCCTACTGGGCTAGTGCCTCGCCCACGAAAGACACTCAGAGTTAATCTTCAGGACCTCACTCTGTCCCCTGCAGTCTGCTGGAACACCAAGTGCCTGTCCTGTAACCACGCTGGTGCCTTTCCTGCCAGGACACCCATGGCTGCAGGTGTGTTAGCAGGCAGCTGGGCTGAAGGAGCCGCCAGACGGCTGGGCACTAGCTCATCCCCGAGATTCTCGTCCTCAAGGACCTTGCAGCTGACGCAGCTGCCAAGGCTGTGGCCTCCAAGCTAGCCACCTGTGGAGGGGCGGTGCTCATGTCGACCCCGCCTGCGTCTGGGCTGCGGACTACAACTCCCAAGATCATTTGGGGAGGGCGGGACCGCCTCCGTCTGTCCTGGGGGCTAGAGATGGCTAAAAGCGCGATCTTAGGAGTGTACATGTGAGAGGCAGCAACTGCGGAAACGCGGCTGCGGGCCCAGGAGGAGCTCGGGAGGCGCCTGTGGCTGCAGCCGCAGAGTGGAGCGCAAGCGCCCTGTGTGCCTGTGGAAGGCTTGGTGGCCTTCCCGAGGCTGCGGTTTTGCTGTCGTTGAGTGAGTTTGATAGCTTGTGAGGCTAAGTTACTGTCGTGGCGGCCGTGCCTTGGAGCATATGATGGCTGGATGAGAGCTTGCTGGAGGAGATCGGCGAGTCTTGGCGCTGGAGGTAAGCTGGCGCAAGGACCAAATGCACTCTGTGACTGCAGCTGCACACGGGAGCGTCCCTCTGCCCCAAATCTTGGAACCTAAATGGCTTAGTGTTGGAGCCCTAGCTGGAAGGCGTGGTGTAGAGCCACTGCTCATATGGGAAGAGTGACGTGGAGGAACCAACTCAGATAGTGGGGGCAGAGAGGAGAGCCCCTCGGGCTGCAACTGAAGGAGTGGATCAGCCCTTACCCAGACTGAGGGAGGGGAAAACCGATGCTTGGGGTTGGGAGGTGCGAAGGACTGCAAGACTGGATGTTTGGTGCAGAGAAAGCATCAGTTGCCTTGAAGATGTCAAGCCGCCACCATTCCGTACGGGACGGTGCTGTCCAGTAGAAACATAATGCGAGGTACATGTGTGCCGTATGGGAAGTTAAAAGAAACTGGTGAAATTAACTTTAACAATGTGTTTTATTTAACCCAACATATCCAAAAGTATTATCATTTCAATGTGTGATCAATATAATAAGTTATCAGTGAAATATTTTACACTTTTTTTCTTCACTAAGTCTTCAAAATCCAGCGTGTATTTGACCTGTACAGCACATCTCAACTCACACTCAGCACATTTCAAGTGTCCATAGCCACATGACTGCATGGCTGCCCCATTGGACAGTGCAGCCCAGTGGAGCTGGGTATAGAGGGGTAGCTCAGATGTCACCTATTTCCTGGCGGTGCAAATCCTGCCTTGCCAAGGTTTCTGCTATTTAGGCTTTCAGTCATTCCTTTTATTTCATTCTGGCTTCCCCTTAGCAAGGCACTGCCATGTCTCTTATCTCATTTTGAACTCCAGTGCCTGTAAGGCAAGTAGGATAGGTGATAACACTATTTCATGGGTGAGAAGTATCCAATCCAAGGTGAGTTTTTATCTTACCTTGCTGCAGGAAGGGCCAGAGTCTCTCACGGTTTCTTCCTCTTCTTCCAGCACTACCTTCCCAGGACTCTGCTCTTACCCCGAAAGGATGACCCAGAAGAAGAGGGAACAATTGGGCTCCCAATAGTCTGTTTAGAGGTGAGCTGGGATTTCTTTTTCCTCTCTGAAAGGCCCCCTCAGTTCTTAGGGAGGGAGGGTATTATCGTCCCTGCCCTGCAGTGTCTCTGCCAAGCCAGTTTCCTTCAGGAGCTTGAGCCTCAGACTCCTCATAGATTTCCCATCTTGGAAGAAGATGGAACCCATAGGACACCTTTCTTCAGTTTTCTCTTCTCCACCCACCATTTAATCATTCATCACACCTTTGAGATCTACTCTGTGCCTCAACGTTCTCTACTATGTGGGACCCAGTCCCGAGCATGAGGGAACTTAGGGACTGTTGGGGGAGAGAGAACAGGACAAGATCTGAGTATGAAATGATGAAATAATAAGAAACTGCATGATTAACTACCCATATCAGAAGTTTAAACAGGAAGTACTCTGGGGAAAAAACAGAAGGAGAAATTTAAGCTGCATTTGGAGATGTAGAAATGACAGGGTGTTTCCAGGCTAGAGGAGAGTATGACAAAGGCTCAGGGACAGAAACGAACAGATTTTCCAAGGACTAATGAGAAGATAGGCTGGAGTAGAAGGTGTGTGAGGGCATAAATCAAAGTTTATATGTAAGAAGAAACGCAGGTGGTGTTTACACTCTTGTAAAAACATTACCGTGACAAAATATATATAACACAGAAGTTACCATTCTAACCATTGTTATGTGTATAGCTCAGTTACATTGAGCACATCCACATTGTTGTGCGGCCACCACCACTGTCCATCCCCAGAACTTTTTCATCCTCCCAAACTCTGTGTCTCTATTAAACATTAACTCCGCATCTCAGTAACCACCATTTGACTCTCTTGTCTCTATGACCTTGCTCTAGTAAGTGGAATCTATAGTATGTGTCCTTTTGTGTCTGGTTTCTTTCATTAGGCACAACGTCCTCCAGGTTGGTGTGTATATTGTTGGTAGTCAGTTTCGCTGGGCCTTACTGCGTGCGCATCAGGAAGCTGGGAAACATTTAGTATTTTAGGGCAAGTCTATAGGGTGTTTAGAGGAGGGAAGACCCAAAGTGACCTGATGTGGTTTTGTGTGTGTATGCGGGGTTTTGTTTGTTTGTTTGTTTTTGTTTTGTTTTGTTTTAGCTCAGAAGGCTGTCACAACCACAGCCCTTATTACCTAAATGAGAAGCCATTAGCGGGCCTCAGGAAGCCCTCCAAGAATCCATCGTTTTACACATAAGAAGGGTTTCAAAGATCTAATTTCCAGGCCGTTGGCACTGTGTAAAAGAGAAAAGGCCCCCACTTTTTCCTGGGCAGTTGCCTCAAGTAGTCAGTCATGGATTCCTGAAGGGTTTCCTGTAGTCTACTAACGAGGCACAACCTGGTCAGGCAGAGACCTGGAGGAAATGGCTGCTTTTTGGTGCCAGCTAGTTGTTTTTGACTGGATGCAAGAAAACAGGCAGAAGAGAGTTGAGTCTTTTACTGTTGTATTAGCCACAATAAAGAAGGTGTTTATTCCCTGTGATTTTAGGTCAATTTTCAAATTAAGAAGTTTAGGTCAATTTTCAAAGTAGCAGGTTTTTTTAAATTTCACATTGCGTCTAATTTCAGATCTACAAATCTAATATCAGTGCAACTCTTCTCAAGACCAGGGAAGTGGATTTAGAGCCAAAAATAAATGAATAGATTTCAAGTTTTGTTTATATCCATTTCTTGTGTTGGACATGTGAATTGGCACAAGGTTTTCAGAGACTCTGAGATCTAAATAAGACTATTGCTTTCCATACTTTAGGCTTATTTGTTGAACATGATTTACATACTTGAGACACAGAATTTGAGAGAGAAGCAGCTTAAAGGAATCAGCTCTTTCACAGATATGAGAGTAAACAGGGTTCAGTTGCATTTTCTAGTCAGAGCATAAACCTTTGTAGTCTTTATTGTCCACATTATATAAAACTGTATTGTTTGCCTTTAGAATGTGATGTGAACATTGGGCTGTGTGGTATAAACATATTAGCTGATATCGACCTTGCAGCACCAACCATAGTCTTTCCTTCTTGGGACTGGTTTGTTTGGGGGCACAGGGACTGACACCTGCTCTGTTTGCCTGTGGGGTACTGAACTTGCTGAATCCTGGCCTGCTTGCTCATCTGCCCTGTCAGCCCCTGTAGAAATGCCTGTGACTCAACAATGCAGACTCTGACAAAGTCACCTCCTCTAGAAGCTTCACTTTGCAAACTCGTTTCCCTCTGGGAACACTAACATCCAGATTCTCTCCTGCCCTGTTGGCAAGGCACATAAATCCCTTCAGGGGCTCAGCTGTCTGAACCAAGATCCCTGGCCTCTGGCTGCTTCTCAGGGAACTGTCCATATATTTTCATTCCCTGATTTGTAAAAAGTTGATATAGAGTTAAATGATTGCTGCTTTTACATTTCAAGATCTTTCTGTATAGTGTTTTAAAAATCTTGCTTTAATAATTTTATTTTATTTTATGTTCATTTTTGAGAGAGACGGAGAGAGAGAAAACATGCAGGCAGAGGGGCAGAGAGAGAGGGAGACAGAGGATCTGAAGCAGGCTCTGCACTGTCAACGGAAAGTCTGATGTGGGGCTCAAACGCACCAACCTTGAGACCATGACCTGAGCTGATTTCCGACGCTTAACAGGCTGAGCCACCCAGGTGCCCCTATTATTTTATCTTTTAAAAAATTACTTGAAAAATTATAACAATCGCCTTTTGAGACTTTTAATCCTAATACTTAAATTTGTTAAACTTTCAGATCACATTAATGGTTATGGAAGGGGGGGGGTACATCTAGGAATCCATCAAACTAATTCCTTCTTCATTTACAGTCAAAAGAAATTGCTTTAATGTTATTATAACAACATTAAGAAAAACTACCAGAAGTCATCAGGAAAGCACCCATGATCTCACTGTTCAATGTGATTAACTTTCTTTTGTCTGTGTTCCCTTTCAGGTTGCTCAGAAGTATACATAGGCACTTCTTAGCTCTGTCACTTGCATGCTAGGTGCTAAGCAAGTTCTAGAACCACTCTGAATGTATTTCTGTTGTGAAAGGATATAAGAGGTATATACCTCACAGGGTTGTTGTGAAGGTTTCACAGCCTACTATATGTAACTTCTGACCATGGTGCCTAGCATGTGTAGATACTCAACAAATATTATTTTCATTCCTGCTTCCTCTTATTCTTAGAAACTTCTGCTATTCCCAAAGGAATAACAGGCTCCTTGGGAATTCACCACTCTCCCACTCTCAAGAATATGGCTCTGGTAACTGTGCAGCAGAACCAGTGTGTTCTCAGGTACCAAGTCATGTACCATTTCTAGATATTGGTGGCCATTCCAGGCCCCAAGTATGGTCACATTATCTCTTGTCTAGGAGTTGTCTGACTTCCATCCATTTTCCTGTACTCCCAAAGCCTTTCCATTCTGGTACCTGACCCCCCTTTTATAGTCTTTGTTTGTGTCTCTGGAGCACAAGACCTCCTGCTCCTTCTAGATGTTGTGACGTGCTTTAGGCCATTCCCTCCTACTTTTTACTCAAAACTCTTCTCTTCCATGATGGCATCTGTGGTAAATCCAGCCCACTGTGCCCTTTCACTTGAATAATTGTCCCCAAAGCAGATTCTTTACCTTAAAGCTTTCCTGTCATTTGGTACACTATTGCTTGCTGGGTTTTTTAATCATTAAACAAGATATTAAAGCAACACTAACATATCTTTTCTTGTAGAAGAAAAGAAACTGTTTATAACTCTATTACTCAACAAGACTTATTTCATATTTGTGTATTTCCTTCTAATCTTTGTCCATTTGTACATCTATTTTGTTATATCATATCACCTTTTCCACTTATGCATGTAAAGAGGTTCTAGATGTTTTATAATTTTTTTAAAGTTTTATTTATTTTGAGAGAGAGAGAGAGAGAGAGAGAGAGAGAGAGAGAGACAGCGATCAGGAGAGGGGCAGAGAGAGAGAGAGAGAGAGAGAGAATCCCAAGCAGGCTCCATACTATCAGCATGGAGCCTGACACGGGGCTTGAACTCACGAACCGTGAGACCATGACCTGAGCCAAAATCAAGAGTTGTACACCTAACCAATTGAGCCCCCTAGACCCCCCAAGATGTTTTAAATCCCCAAGGAGACAGTGAGGATATTTTTAAGACCAGATGGTAATTACCTTTGAACTTGAATGTGTTTGAAAGCAACTACAAAAGCATTGGAAACATAAAAGAGCATAGTAACATATGTATTCGGAGAACAGTGAAAAGGACAGTTTTCCTGGAGTATGGAGTCTATGTGGGCAGGAGTTGGAGTAGATGAGGACAGACAGGTAGGTCAGGTCCAGGTTGGTAAAGGTCTGGAATATCACCTGAAGGAATGTGGTTTCATCTTTGAAGGAGTGCTTGCAGAGGATTTTTAAAAATAAACGTGCTGGGCCTAGGTTTGCTTTTCAGAATGGCCACTCTGGTGTAGACAATGGAATGGTAGAACATGAGATTAGAGGTGGCAGTAAATCCAGTTCTAAAACAATCACAGTAATCCAGCAGAAGGCTGTGGCAGTGGGGATGTCTCCCTACAAAGCAATGGCAGTTGAAGGGGCTTGAACTACTGTTGTAAGGATTTCTGGTGCCATGGGCCAAATGTGGGAACTGTCCCCTACCAGTCTTACCCTCCCTTAAAGACCACCTCCTTCATAAAGCCACTCTCAATCCATTATCACTACCCCCACCATACCCCACCCCCATCTCTCTTCCTTCTCTGTGGCTCCAGCAGGCTGTATGCTCTCTACAATAAAACTAATCATTTGACTTTGTAATCAGGGCATTCATTCTCAAATTGTTTGTTTGTTTTTTCTTTTTATATCCATTCATATTTTTTTAATTGAGATTCAAGTTAGTTAACATATAGTGTAGTATTGGTTTCAGGAGTAGAATATAGTGATTCATCACTTATATATAACACCCAGTGCTCATCCCAACAAGTGCCCTCCTTAATGCCCATCACCCATCTAGCCCATCCACCCTCCCACCTCCCCACTATCAACCCTCAGTTTTTTCTTTGTATTTAAGGGTCTTTTACGGTTTGCCTCCCTCTCTGCTTTTATCTTATTTTTGCTTCCCTTCCTCTATATTCATCTATTGTGTTTCTTAAATTCCACATATGAGTGAAATGATGATATTTGTCTTTCTCAGATTGACTTATTTAGTTTAGCATAATACACTCTAGTTCCATCCACCTTGTTGCAAATGGCAAGATTTAATTCTTTTTCATCACTGAGTAATATTCCAGTGTGTGTGTGTGTGTGTGTGTGTGTGTGTGTGTGTCCATTCATCATCAGTTGATGGACATTTGGGCTCTTTCCATACTTTGGCTATTGTTATAGCATTGCTATAAATATTGGGGTGCATGTGCTCCTTCATATCAGTATTTTTAAATCCTTTGCATAAATACCTGGTAGTGCAATTGCTGGGTCATAGGGTAGCTCTATTTTTTAACTTTTTGAGGAACCTCCATACTGTTCTCCAGAGTGGCTGCACCAGTTTGCATTCCCACCAACAGTGCAAAAGGTGCTGGGAAAACTGGACAGTAGCATGCAGAAGAATGAAACTGGACCACTTTCTACACCATACACAAAAATAAATTCAAAATGGGTGAAGGACCTAAATGTAATATAGGAAACCATCAGAATTCTGGAGGAGAAAACAGTCAGCAACTTCTTTGACCTCGGCTACAGCAACTTCTTACTAGACATGTCTCTGGAGGCAAAGGAAACAAAAGCAGAAATGAACTACTGGGACCTCATCAAAATAAAAAGCTTCTGCACAGCAGAGGAAACAATCAGAAAAACTAAAAGGCAACTGACCAAATGGCAGAAGATATTTGCAAATGACATTTTGGATAAAGGGTTAGTATCCAAAATCTATAAAGAACTTATCAAACTCAACACCCCAAAATCAAATTGTTTTAATTATTCTCCTGACAATTATTTATTGAGCAGGCAGAGATCTGGGGCTGGAAGGGATTAGAATTGGGAGTCCTCAGCATATACCACGGGGCAAATCAAGCCAGTTCCTTGCTGCTGAATTTCCTATCTCCACCATGCCCAGCATGTAGGGGCTCATTGGAATCTGCTTTAAGTGTTTTCTTCCCGATTAAATGACTTTCTTCTTGAGAGACATGTGCCCACTCTTTTTTTGTAGTTTCCATGGAGTAAAACACTCAGCTAGACATACACTAGGTACTCAGTAGGCATCGGACTTGGAGCCGAGGAGACCTTCCTGTCCATCTTCTCTTCCTACAATGCTACCAACTCCAGCCTTCCCCAAGGAGGCTCATGGTAAGTAGGAATGGTTTGGGTCTTTTAGGAGTCTGTAATATTCACAGATGTGCCCTCAGACTTTTGTCAAGAGGGTGGTAGTTAGCTGGCCCCTGCTCAGCAGGATGTGGGTAAGGATGGGACACCAGCGAAGTACAAGACCCTGATCTCCCTCGGTAAGGACAGCATTCCTTCTCTGGACCCTATGAGCCGGGGCTGGAGAGCCAGGGCTCTGATTTGTGTTTCCTATGGAGCCAGAAACAGATCGTTTCTGTTTCTGTTTTCTGTTGCAAGACCAGTGACAAATGGAATTGTTGATAAACTTCCTTATGGTGCTCACAGACTTTGGTCTCTCTGTCCTCTGATCTTCTAGGTCAGGGGTTTTCCTATCACATTTCATTGGAGATGACCAGATTTCCATTCTATCTGGGAAGGCAAAGCTAGTTGTTCCTTGCAGCTGAGAGTTTCCCACTCCTGCCCCCATACCCATCCTCCTTCCTTTCCTCCTGTCCTTCTTGGAAGTCACATTGGACCCTGTGGAGATATTCTTGGTACCACTGTGTGGTGTCCTAGAGTACCTTTTCCTCCTGGAAGCCAAGTGATTGGAATGGATCTGTGGGACACCACTGTGACCCTAGCACAAATATCTAAGTCCCCTTTATTTTTCAAAAACCAGGGATTCCAATTCCCAAACCAGACATGATTTCCCAGTTAGAGCAGCAGAGGAATCATGGATGCTTAAAGGAGAAGGGCCATGAAGCCTCTGTCTAGGTGAGTGAGTGAAAGCCAAGTAAGCTGATATCCTTATGGTTAGCAAAAGCGTGCAAGGCCTTTTTCACTTTCTGGTAGTGAGAGCAGTTTTATGTTTATTTTGTATCCCCCATAGGAGGTACTCATACCTGATCCATTCAGAGAAAGTGAAAACTGACCATTTGGAGACCCTGGATTGAAGTAAGGTTTGCAATTCTAGCTCTGAGAAGAAAAATGAACACTTTAAGGATTCTAAATGCTGTGTGGTGTTTTTGTTGGCCTCTGCTACCTACTCACATTCAGCATTCATAATTCTGTGTGAGGTGTTCCCAATTGCATTCTCCTTCACAGGACGTTTACATTCCAGTCAAAAGAATAGCGTGTTTAATAATGGCAAGTTGAGGGGCGCCTGGGTGGCTCAGTTGGTTGAGCGTCCGACTTCGACTCAGGTCACGATCTCACAGTGTGTGAGTTCGAGCCCTGTGTCAGGCTCTGTGCTGACAGCTTGGAGCCCAGAGCCTGCTTTGGATTCCGTGTCTCCCTCTCTCTCCCTGCCCCTCCTTCACTCACACTCGCTCTCTCTCTCTCTCTCTCTCTCTCTCTCAAAAATAAATAAACATTTAAATTTTTTTTTTAATTAATGGCAAGTTGACCCCAAAGAAAGGGTGGAAGTAGGGTGACAACGAAAACTATTTGTTGCATTTTGTGTTTTTTAAAAAGACATTCATTCATTTAACAAATAGATTTTTTTACCCAGATTGGCCCATGACAAAGATAATATGTGCTCAAAAAAATCGAGAGAGACATCCAGAAGAAAACACAAATGTCTTGAAATCCTAACTCCCAGAGCCAATCACCGTCAACCTTTGTATAAGCATTCTTCTGATCCCTTTCATCCCACACAACTACTTGTGGAGATGTGGCTACTCTGAGGTACGTGCTGTGATCCTTTACCTGCCATTTGGCCTTCATAGTGTGTTGTGGACAGCTCTCCGTGTCATTGCATATATATGTGTAGCTGGGTATTCATCCCCTTCAGTGGCTGCATAGCATTGCACTTTACCAGCATGTTATCCTCTATTTACCCCAGTCCACTATTGATAACTAGGTTGTTTCCAGATTTACATTATTCTATGCAACACCAAAGTCAAATAACCTTCTGTTACATCTTTGCAAACTTGTCAGGCTATCTTTTATGGATAAATTCCTCGCAGTGGCATTGATGGAGCAAATGGTGACGTTCAAGTCATCTAAAATACGCTATTTCCTTTAAACTCATGATACTTCTGAATCATTTTTAACTAAAAGCCAAATGCAGTGAATTGATCTTAGAAAAGTAATTGACAACATTTTCTAAAAGCTTCCCCAGGCCTGTGAGGAAGATTGATGATACTGGGATGTGGGGTTCCCTTTAACTTCTTCAATTTTCACCCAAGTCTCTATTGTTTTTACTTCTTCTGTGCCTCCCTCACAGATTGATGACTTTCCCCATTTTAGAACTGAACCCCTTAGCATTCACCATTTGTATTTTAGGTCGTCTCAAATTAGTACACAGGTAATGGCAACAGATAATAACAATAGCAAACACTTGTATGGCATGTACAGTGTGTCAGGCATGCAGTGGTATGTACTTTTCAAATATAGCTGAGTTCATCTTATAAAAAGTCTTAGGTAGAAATTGCCAACATCTTCATTTCACTGGTGAAGAAACGTAGGCCCTAAAAGACTAAATGATTTGTTCAAATTCAGACAGCAAATATGTGGTTGAGCCAGGAATAAAACCTGTGCAGTTTGGCTCCAGAAGCTTACAGGTTCATCTAAGCCAATGTGCCTTCCCTTGCCAGCTCACAAAGGTGGTAGACACAGGTGCTCCATGCCCTAGCTACTCAACTTCTGTGAGCAGCCAGTCATAATCCCCTCCTCCCCCAGCATCTCAGTTGAATTAAGATGTGGAAGTTACCTGTGTTCATTTGGTAGGATGTAAGCCTCTTCTTGTGTTTGAATGAACCCTCTAGAACTAATACAAGATCCTGCTTTCTACATCTCTCTTTCCCCTCCCTATTGTTCAAGGCCAAGTTCACCATACTCATTCTGGAACAAAAGTCTCTTCTGGTTCCTTATTCAAGGCAGTGGGCAATTTTGCATAGGACCTTCTTTCATGCAGTTCTAAACTTCAGGGCTGGAGGAAACTGGGATTTCTCCCTTCCTTGTTTGTAAATAATGTCTCTTGTTGGCAGAGTTTGTTTTAATCATAAAAGTATGTTGTGTTGGTTGCAGAAAAAAAATTTTACAGGCAGGAAAGTATAAAGAAGCAAATAAAATCACTTGTTAGAGGAAAGCACTATTAATGTTTTTAGTGTATTTCCTTCCATTATTTTTTATATACACATGTAAGTATATATGTACTTATACGTTATAACTACAAAAGATTATGGTCATGTATACTGGTTTTTGTTTGATTTTATAATCATAACCAGTTTTACAAATCATTAAAAAATCTTTAGGGGTGCCTTGGTGGTTCAGCCGGTTAAGCGTCCAACTCTTGGTTTCAGTTCAGGTCACAAGGTTTGAGTTCAAGCCCTGCATCAAGCTCTACACTGACAGTGCAGAGCCTGCTTGGGATTTTCTCTCTCTCCTTCTCTCTCTGCTCTTCCCGAGCATTCTCTCTCTCTCAAAAATAAATAAATAAACTCTTAAAAAAAGTTAAAAAATTCTTCAAAATCATGATATTTAATGACTATTTCATCATCTAGATATATAATTACTTTAATCATTTATGTGTTCTGGGAAATTTTAATTTTTTCCCTTTTCACTTACTTACACTGTTATGAACATCTTTGCATTTAAATGTCTCTCCACAGCTCTGTTTTTTCCCTCTAGAATAACTAGAAGAGGAATTTTCATGGTACTTGATTTGTGTTATGAATTGCTTGTCAAAAAGCTTTCCAGTTTACATTCTTGTAGAAGTATATGAGAATGCATATGTCCCTATACCCTGCCAGCATGTACTGTAGTTTTTAAAATCTCTGCCAGTTTGAAGAGGGGAAAACGGTTTTAATTTTGAACTTTTTTTTCAAGTGCTTATTGGCCATTTCTTGTTTTAGTCCCCTGTTCCCTCAGGCTCCCCTTTTAATGACAGGGGATCTGGCGAACCATAGACCCTTAACCTGGATATTTGGATTCTCTTACTCCTTCTAGTTTCCTCTTTAAAGCATGCCCTTCTGCTTGCACTCTGAAGCCCATCCTAATTTGTCCTCATACCCTTGTCCCCATAATTATTATGTCTTCTCTCCCTTCAGCAACTTCATCCTTTCCTCTTGAAGTCATGCATTCTCTGCCTTCCATCAGAATCAGAACTTCATACTTACTCCTATTCCCTTTTCTAGTATATGAAGTGTGAAGGAATTTGTCAAATTCCTCCAATGTGTACTTAACATGTGACCCCTGCTCCTGAAGGAGGTCCCCATTGGCTGGCCCTCATCCTTGTTCTCTTGTGCTTCTCTATGTTGGACAGTGCATATTTTCTTAAAAACACTTGCTTTGTGTCATTGTGCTACACTCCCAGTAGCTTTGGCTACTTCCGGGCCTCTTCCAAATGCTCCTTGGTTCCTTTCTCTTCACTAACTGTGTGTTTCACATTACATAGCTGCTAATCACTTGGTTCACTTAAGACACGTAGACCTTTTAGTGATTGCCTTGTAATGATTGAATGTTGTCGCCAGTGGGGCAGCTCAGACAGTAAATTCTGGGAGCTGTGGCCCTCAGGGTTGTATATTTGGAGGAGGGAGTTCCTGCCTCCTTGCTTAAGTTTCCTTGCCAAAATATGGTACAAAACTGAACTCTATTCATTAAAGCAAACTAAAACTTAGGTACTAACACAATGCCACCATAGGTTTCCTTCACAACAAACTTCATGTTTACAAATTGTTTTTCATCTATTTTTGACTGGGGTTCACTTGATGCCAGAATTTCACACTTCTCCTAGTGCTACAACATAGAACTCTAGACTGTAGAGTCACCAAGTCACTGTGGCATCAAAATAAACAAACAAATGGTTTAGAAAGAGACTACAGGTGGTATACACACGCACACATATGTACAATATAAATGAAGGAAACATCAGTCATCACCATGGAAGGATGATTCAGAGATGGTATCAGAACATTTAGCAATTTGGAGGAAAACAGAGCAGATCGTTAACACATGGCGTACTCTAAAATATATATCCACAGGATTAAAGGCTAAATGTAAAGACAAATATTAGAATAAAATACCAGTGAGTACTTACATCGGCTCTGGATAGAAAAGAATATTCTGAGCTTAAAAACAGTGAAAGCAGGGGTGCCTGGGTGGCTCAGTCGGTTAAGCGTCCGACATCAGCTCAGGTCATGATCTCATAGTTCGTGGGCTCGAGCCCCACATCGGGCTCTGTGCTGACAGCTCGGAGCCCGGAACCTGCTTCAGATTCTGTGTCTCCCTCTCTCTCTGCCCCTCAGCACCCCCCACCCTCTCTCTCTCTTTCAAAAATAAATAAACATTAAAAAGTTAAAAAAAGAAACAAAGACTTAAAGAACAGAGGTACATGGTTAATAGTGCTAAAGAAAAAAGCCAAAACATGAAATTGTACACATAAATAGCATAGCCTTAACTACGAAAACAAAACAAAACAAAACAAAACAAACAACAACTAAAAGTAACATCAATTCTCATTACATGCCAGGCACTGGGTTGAGCAACTGGGCCTGCGCTCTCTCCAAGAGTCCTCAGAGGAGCCCTGGCGGGAGGTGGGCACTCTTATGGCCCCTCTTCTCCAGATGAGAACTGGGTGCAGAAACATGCAGAGATTTGCTCAAAGTCCCACAGCCCCTCAGTGGATGTGCTGGGATTCTAGGTCAGGCTGGCAAGACCACACAGCCCGGCCCCTGGAAACAACGGAAAGAACCTCGAGGCATGTGGGTAGCAGTGACGGTCCTGGAAGCAGAGCCGACGGACACACGGCAGATTGCTAATGGTGACAGCTCTGAGAAATAGCTGAATGAAAGACATACCGCACATGGGGAGCAGTGATGGATGCTCCCTGGGTGGGGAGTATGTCGTGCTTCTGCCATCAAAGCAAAAACTCAAGAACGTCGATGTCTTTTTAAAGCCTCCAAGAAAGAGGTTGGATGTACATGTGTCACATACTCACGGCAACTGCATGCTTATGAGATGCGATGATGGTGAATTCTCAGCTTCTCTTCTGAGGCCTTTAGTCAAGCGTGCACTCCTAGACACAGTGGCAGAAGAGACCCAGTGGGGTATGCCCTAGTCTTCACCTCCCACATGCTCCTAGGCATGGCCCTGTTGCCAGCTTTCTGCTGGGGCAGGTGTTGGGATGTCTATCTGGCGTCCCCTGGGATGTCATCCCTTCCCTGTCTTGGGGCCCTACTGGGTGTCTCCTTGTGCACCATTTTTTTTGTGCACACCACCTGCTCACCCTTAGCCAGGTCAAACTTGTTGCACACGTGGTACCCTGGTCCAAGCATGATGACAAGCAAGGGTGGCCAGGACCCCTGGAAATGGAAAGGAAGAGAGCAACAGAAGGGCTAAGGCAGAAGTGGAACAGGCCTTTCGGCTCACCTTAGTCCCTGTTCCGGAAAGCACACCAGACGCCAGACACGGGGCCTGCAGACGTGGGCTCTAATCCCACCGTACCTGACCTTGGGGGACCCTCATGGCCTTCCCAGGCCCTCCGTCTGATGCTGTGGCTGTCCTCAGACCAGAAGATGTGGGGACCAGCACCAGGCTCTGTGGAAGCCCAGGGCAAAATGGACTCCCAGAGGGGAGGCAGATCAGTGGTTCAGGTGTGAAGTGCATGTCAGGCAGGACTCATGTCCCCATCTCCACTCCCACCCCATCCTGGGAGTCAGACTTCCTAGTAGAGACCAAGGAACAGGACTGAAAGGGCTTGGCACAGCTTTATAATTGGAGGGGATCTGGGCACATGGGCAGGAAGCAAGGTGAGGCTGCACAAGAAGATGGGGAGCCCCCCGTGGGGCCAGTGGGTTTGAGCTGGCATGAGGGGATGCCTTTGCCCACGTTGTCCCAGAGCCTTTGGGGTCTTTCCTGGGGCAGAAACTGGTCCCTGGGAGAGGCCTGGGTAAGGCCCCAGAGAGGCCACAGGGCCTCGGGGTGATCAGGGCCAGGCCACTGCCCACATACGCGGATCCTGTGGACCCCGTGTCCCTTGCCAGTCCTCTCACCGACCCCCTCAGCCTGCAGCAACCATGCAGTTTGAAACAAGGAGCTCCTGTCCCCTTAGATTGTACTTGGTGTTCCCAGGGCTGTGCTTCCTTGCCCCAGAGCGGAGCACATCGCCTGTTGCTGGAGGCCCTCAACCTCCTCAGGCACAACCCTCAGGACAACCCCTTCTGCCCTACCCCCTCGCCCACACCCCTGCTGGATCTGGGACAACTCCCTCTCCTGGGGCTCCAGCTGCACAGCTCCAAGCTGGGGCTTGTTACCTCAGGCCATGTCCCTGTCTCTCCAGGACTTCCTGAGGAACCTTAGGCTCTTAGTGGCTGTGTCCAGGCACAACTTGGTGGACAGGGGAAGGGGGTCTTCCTTTTCTCTGTCATTCAAGTACAGAGGAGTGGTGGTGGCATTCGCAACACCCTAGTTCAGAGGGCACTGTCCCACCGAGTCCATCCAGTGCAGCCTTGCCCAGGGCCAAGGCTCCCCTTTGATGTTGCCATCACCCCCAAAGAGGGCCCAAGCGCACCTTTTCCATCGTGGGGGCTCAGGGGTGCTGGGACTGTTGGGTGGAGGGGTGGGGAGAAGCTAGCTGGGCCTAGGGGCCTCCTCCATGCAGCCCCTGCCATTTGTAGGAACAGTTCCTTCTCCTTCCCCAGATGGACACAGTTTTCTACTCCTTTGCTTCTTTCTCTCCAGCCCCTTTGGGCTCCCGCTTTCTCCAAGATCTTTGCTCTACATACACAGGACCCAGTCATCTCCATTTTCTCCAGTCTCTCTGCCTTTGCTGCAGCCCTTAGCCCGGGAACTCAGGGATGTGGCCAGGGGAGAGAAACGCTCCAGAGAGAAGGCAGAGAAGGTGACAGTGGGGCAGAGAAACACTCTGATTTCATTTGTGCATAAACCTGCCCCATTTCCCCCCAACCACACACATAGAGACATGGTGGTTTGCCCTCTAGTGAGTACTTACATCAAGCACTTTCCCCCTTAACACTGATACCACCTTCCTCTTTCATTCAGAGCCATTTCTGGAAGGCCTTCTCTGGTCCAAGACTTGCACCAGATGCTGGCGATTCCAAACTGAATGTCATAATGAGGCCTGCTCCAGTGGTCCTTACAGTCAATGAGGGGAATGGACAATAAATCAAGGGGAAAATCTATATAATTGCAAATCATGGTCAATATGAAAACAAAAGGATGAAAAGTAAGCATTGAAGAAGAATTACTGTATTCAGGGTGGTTTAAAAAGCCACTTTAAGAAGGTGAGAGGATGAAAAGGAGCCCAAAGTTTGGGAGTACTGGGGAAAAGCCTGGGAAAGCAAAGGAACAACAAGGGTTTAACCTCTGAGGCAGGCGTTTTCAAGATATAAAAAGGCCTAAGCCCCTTGCCTGGAGTACAACCACTGAAAGGGACATGAGTGGGAGCTGCACTGGGAGGACTAGGCAAGGACCTCATAGGCCATGGACAGGAGTCAGGTAGCCATTGGAGTGTTCTGAGCCAAGCAGTGACGTGATCAGATAGGCAGTTTATTTTTTTTAATTTTTCTTATTTATTTAAATATAGAGAGCATGAGCAGGGGACAGACAGAGAGAGGGAGGGAGAGAGAGAATCCCAAGCAAGCTCCGTGCTGACAGTGGGGAGCCTGACACGGGGTGGCCGACATGAGGCTTGATCCCACAAACCATGAGATCATGACCTGAGCTGAAGTTAAGAGTCAGATGCTCAACCAACTGAGCCATCCAGGTGCCCCTTGAGATAAGCATTTTAGAATGACCCCCTGATTACTTTTTGGAAAATGGGTGCAGAAGAAACCCAAACAAGGGGTGAGTGGTTGGGAACATAGTGAGTTATCTTTGGTAAATATGGCAGTGGCATGGAGAGGCAGTAGCCATGAAGCAATGCAGAAGCACTCCAGGGAGGTGTGTCTGGGTAGGCCCCAAGCTTCACACTATAGCCCCCTTTTGCAAAGGCAGAGGAGTCTCTTTTGATGAATATTCACTTCTTACTCACTTCAAAATGAAGAGTATATATATATATATATATATATATATATATATATAAAAGGCCCTTAATGGATTGGAACAGATTAGAAGCTCTGTGTGTACAGGGGTCAGAGAGACTTACTCACTGGAGGCCATGGTTGTGGAGTCAGAGGTAGGTGAACTGGGTTTCCTATGGTGGATTTACTCATGGTAGTGTCTGAAGGTCTCTTCTCTTGACCTAGTTTTTTGTTTTTTTTTTTTTCTCAATGGAGAAATTTTTTTTCATCTTTTGCCTGGGAGATATTCACCTTATTACCAGTGGTCTGGGAACTGGGTGGGAAATGGAGCTGGGTGTTTCACTGTTCATCTATCTACACCTTCACCTCATTTTCTAGTTTTTAGTAAGTGCTTCTACCCCAAGGCATGCATCAGCATTTGCTGGAATACTTCAGTCACCACACCTCAGTGGTTTATAACATTTCTTTCTCATGCACAGGCCTTTGGGTTGGTTGTGGTGTGCATCAGTTTATGGACATAGCTTCAGGTCTGCTCCATTTGTCTTCTCATTCTGGAACCCAAATGGAAAGAACAGTGGCTACCTGAGTAGGGCAGGGTCTCCTGATGGTTTAGGGCAGGGGTAGAATATGGCAAGCTAAATGACGCAATCACATTGAAGCCTCTCGCTGGACATGGTATACCTCATCTCCGTTCACATTTCATTGGCCAATGCAAGTCATGAATCAAAGCCCAAAGGAGTGGGGCATGGAAGTATTTTCTACCTACAGTGAACCATGGCAAGGACAGGGAGGGAAGGGAGACTTATGACCAAATAAATCTTCCTACGTCATCTGCGGAGGCAATGGTATTAGATGGAGACCTGAATGATGGGGAGGTGTTGGGCATCTGGAGAGGAAGAACACTCCCAAAGGAAGGAATAGCACATGAGAGCTTGGTGAGTCCCTAGAACTGGGAGATCTGAGTGGTTGGAGCAGAGTGAATAAGGGATCAGCATGAGGTGAGGTCAGATAGGCACCTGGGTCAGTGAGGCAGAAGGCCATGAGAAGAGGTCAAGATTCATTTCCAAGAGTGATATGAAGCCCCAGCCTGGCATATTTTAAGAGAGGGATGTGACAGGTTTGTATTTACTTTTTAAAGGATCTCTCTAGCTGCTTTGGGAAAGAAAGATGGAACGGGAAAGAAAGGTCACAAGAGGACCAAATAGGAGGTGAATGCAGTCAGTAGTTTAAGCTAAAGATACTGGCATTTTGGACTTATGGTGTAGCCATGGAGACAGAAGTTGGTGGGCTTGGAAGACTGCTGGAAGCTGAATGGACAGAACTCGGTGACAGAGTAAATGTGGGTGAGTAAGGGAGAGAAGGAGATGTGAGAATTTGGTCCCAGGCACCTACCTTGGATTACCACAGGGCTATGGTTATCATTTAGAAACAGAGAGGTGGGGGGAAGGGAGAGGGAGAGAAATATCAAGATCATAGGGCGTGGAGGAAAGGTCATTTCTAAACTGAGGAGTCTTGCTGGGACATACTGAGGTCTCTTAGGACAAAATAACCCAAAGAACCTTCCATGAGCAATAAAAGGGAGCCAAGTGGTGGGTCTGGCAGAGTGAGCTTGCAGCCTGAGAGGGGCTGGCCCAAGGCAAGTTCACCTCCAGGGCAAATGAGTCTGAGAAAGTGCAGCAAACTCTCCAGAGGCAGTTC
This sequence comes from Acinonyx jubatus, assembly GCF_027475565.1. Taxonomy (NCBI): domain Eukaryota; kingdom Metazoa; phylum Chordata; class Mammalia; order Carnivora; family Felidae; genus Acinonyx; species Acinonyx jubatus. The sequence goes on from NC_069389.1 coordinate 122,205,887, forward strand.
ACTGGAGTGTGATTCTTTTTATCATTATTATCATCGACAGTGGGTACCGCTGGGGAGAGGAATAGAGCATGTGGGACTGTAAGAGGTCCATGGTATGCTATTATATTTTGTTCCACCTAAATGTGGACCGTTTACATTCTTTTACGTATAATACATCATGTTATTACTGTGGGGCAAAAACCATGAAAACCATAAAGGAATTCACTATAATAATTGAATGTAGCATGGTATATATTTAAGAACTAGGGACATGAGCATGTTTCAGCTTTAGCTATGCCGTCTCATCACTGTGGGACATAGAGCAAGTCCATTTCCTCCATGGGCCTCAGTTTCCCCATCTGTACAATGAGGAAATGTCACTGTAACCTGCTTACTCTGAAGGCCTGGGACTCTGTAACCCTGAGGCTATCCTCATGTGGCCCATGTGCTTCCTCTTTCCTTAGTGCATCTTTACCCCTTCACCACTCCCAGGAGTTCAAATGGTCCCCATGGAGTGAGTGAAGGAGGAAGAGAAAAACTGTGCAGATGACTTTATGGAAGAGTTTTACTGAGAAGGAGCACAGAGAACCAGGGCTGTCATTAGAGGGAAATGTGAGGACAAAAGAGAGCCAGTATACGAGAGGCAGCCAGTACAGGTTTGGGACTTAAATGGATAGAGTGTGACACTGTAGTGGATGCTTGCTACATATTTGTTGGATTAAATTTACATTAAAGCAATCCTAGCAATGGAGATGCACAGTTGCAAAGCATGGAGAGAAGAGATGTAGTTGAAGTATTTACTTTTTAGGAAGGGATTTCGAGGGTAGTGAGGGAAATAATGTTTAATGTTTGATTTTGGACACACTAAAAATAAGAGACTCATGGAATTTTCAGTAGTCTTAGAAATTTGTATTGAAAACTTGGGAGAGAGTTAGAAGCTAGAAGTAGAGATTTGGAAGACATTGTTAAAGGTCATAGTTGAAGCCAGAACGAGATTATTCAGGGAGAGTGTAGTGTGAACTAAACACAAGGCAGAGAAGGGAACCTGAGAACTGAAACACTTCAGGGCCAGGAAAGGAAGAAGAACTGAAGAGGAAAGATAAACAGGAGATAGAGGGAAGGAAAGAACCATCCTCTTCATGGCTTGGAGAGGAAACATTCATCCAGGAGCTATAGTCTGCAAGAAAAGAGGGATACTGACTTGGAGTTAGTCAATGACTACAGGGAAAGGTAGAAGTTAGCAGAGTCTGATGACAGGATGGTTAAAGTTTGGTGTTTTTTAGGGAAGAGGGGAGGAGAATGATCTGCAAGTGACAATGAGTATCGGGTTCAGGAGGAGATTTGCCTCACATTCTTGTCCAAGTGTTTAAGACACATGTTTTAACTCTTAATGTTTATGAGCCTAGATTTTAGTATCATTCCTGTTATTCAGGTAAAGTAACAAGGCCAGAGAGTGAAAACTATAAATGGAAAATCTAGGACAGACGCCCAGGCAGTCTGGTGCCAGAGACTGGACTCTTACCACCATGCGGATTGCCTCCCAAGAGAAAAAAAGGAAACCATCTTGAATTAAAACAGTACTTCCATACAAATTATGTCACCCATAGATATTCATATAATGTACATAGAAATCAGGAGCCCCATTAGACCAATTGCTCAACAACACACTATGGGAATTGTTCACGGTAGGGCAGGTTATGCTACTAAACTGATAGCCTCCAATCCTAGTAGCTTCTTATCACAAAACCTTATTTTTTTAAGTGTATTTATTTTTGAGAGAGAGAGAGAGAGAGAGAGAGAGAGAGAGAGAGAGAGAACACGTGTGGGACAGGGGCAGACAGAGAGGCAGAGAGAGAATCCCAAGCAGGCTCCATGGTGTCAGTGCAGTCCCTGATGTGGGACTCAAACTCATAAACCAAGAGATCATGACCTGAGCCAAAATTAAGAGTCAGACACTTAACCTACTGAGCCACCAGGCACCCCAGAAAACCTTGCTTTTTAAAGCTCATGCTTCCTGTTCCTCACAGGTCAACAGAGGTCCTGGATAATCAAAGAACTCCATCTACTTTGTACCTTCATCCTCTGGAACTCATGACGTCCTCATACTCAAAGAACAAAGCATACCAACTCTTAAATTCTTTGGTTTAGAAGCACTAAACATCATTCAAGCACTATTTATGGGCCACAGGCCAGCACTGATCACATGTCTCTTCCTAATTGCATGGGGTCAGGTCGAGGTGAAGGAGGGAGGGACTGGGAAATATAAAGAAACAAATAGAATATTTGCTGAGCACTACTGTGTGAACCACAGGGACATTCTACTAGAGGGGCTTGGATGACTTGTTTCACATATGGCTTAAAAATCCTTGGAGGCTTGTTTTGTTGGGAAATGTTATGGCTGTTTTATTTGTGTGTGTACCTGTGTGTTTGCAGTCATAGCTCATTGGAGACTTCAGTATCTCTGCTATTTCTGCACTTTACTCTTACCATTTTATTCACTCATGCATTCACTCACTCATTCAACAACTATTTATTGAACACCTACTGTGGGGCAAAAATTTCTGCCCTCATAAAGGTGCTATTTGAATGGGATCAGATAATTGACACAATGAACATATGATGCCTGGCAAGTGGTGAAGAAAAATAAAGCAGTGAGGGGATATGAAGTTCCAGGCCTGAGAGCTGCAGTTTTCCATAGGCAGTCAGGGAAGGCCTAAGTGTAAAAGTTTTGGAGCTTTAGGGGCCAGTTATGTATGGCAGTCTGGATAGGTTAGCTAGGTTTTGTGAGATCTCTGTGGATTGGCTAATGTAAATAATTTCCTAGGTTCCAGGGCATAGAGGCTATCCTTAAGTGTCTGGTACCTGGCCCCAGGATAATTAGGACAGGTATCCTGGAGTGTTAGAGCATGGTGTTGGAAGTAGTTGGAGTACAGACTTAACCAGCTGCTCAAGAAAGGGAACTGACTGGCCTGTGACCAAAGCCTCAAAACTGGGTCAAGACATCATTTTGGGGAAAAAAAAAATACAACTATATTACAGAAGGTTGTAGACAAGGCCCTGAAGAAAAAGGGAATCTGATATGTTACAGCAAAAGCAATGAGGCTAGTGGGACTGAAGAAGAGGGAGTGCAGGCGAGAATGGGAGGAAATAAATTCAAGAGCTTTCCAGGGGCCATGATGTAGTGAGTTCTCTAGAGCATTGTAAAGGCCTAGACTTTGACCCAGAGCCAGAGGGTAAGCCCCTGGAGGTCTTTGAGCAGACAAGTGCCATGATCTGCCATAACATTTTAAGAAACTCTCTTGGGCTGTTGTGAGTAGAGTGTATCAGGGAGTAAAACAGAAGTAGGGTGACCAGTTTGGCTGCTCTTACAACAATCTAGGAAAGAGGTGATGGTGACTTGGACCAGGGGAGTGGCCTTGGAGGGGAAGAGAGGTGGACAGATTCAAGAGATACTCTGAATATAGAGCTGACAGGATTTGCTGGTAGGTCAGATAGTAGGATGTGAGATAGAGTCAAGGATAAACTTAAGGTTTTTGCCCTGAGCAACTGGGAGTACAGTTGACATAACTGAGATGGGGATGATATGGCAGGCACAGGTTTGGGAATTTGAGAGTTTGAGAGTTACAAAGGGAGTTGAGAATTCATAAGCAGAACTACTGTACAATCCAGCAATTGCACTACTAGGTGTTTACCTAAAGAATACAAAAAATACTGATTTGAAGGGATACATGCACCCCAATGTTTATAGCAGGATTATCTACAATAGCCCCACATTGGGCTCTGTGCTGACAGCTTAGAGCCACGGACCCTGCTTCGGATTCTGTGTCTCCTTCTCTCTCTGCCCTTTCCCCACTCATGCTCTGTCTCTATCTCTCAAAAATAAATAAACATTAAAAAACAATATCATTGACTATATTCTCCATATACTACCTTTTATTGTCATGACTTATTCATTCTATATCTGGAAGCCTGCAACTCCTACTCCCCTTCACCCATTTTTGCCCAACTCCTTATCCTCCTCCCCTCTGACAACCATCTATTTGCTGTCTGTATTTAGAATTCAATTCTTTTTTTTAATGTTTATTTTTGAGAGGGAAAGAGAAAGAGTGTGAGTAGGGGAGGGGCAGAGAGAGAGGGGGGCAGAATATCCGAAGCAGGATCTGTGCTGACAGCAGAGAGTCCAATGCAGGGCTCAAACTCATGAACCCCGAGATCATGAACTAAGCCAAAGGTGGATGCTTAGCCAACTGAGCCACCCAGGGACCCCTAGAATTCAAATTCTTCATCAGTTTTATGAATCTTCTGTGAGTTGACACATTTTAAAAGTCATTTGCAAATCAGCTCTTGGTCTTTTGCAAAGAGATGTCTATTCTAGTATTATAAAGTGTGTTCCAAAATTTTAATCAGCAGAGTCACTGCATCTTTGTGTTTCCTGTGTGCTCTCTTTTCCCACAAAGGTAACTGTCCACTAGAATAAGAGAGGAAAATACTACTTGTATCCCTGAGTTTTTTTTAAATATAATTTATTGTCAAGTTAGCTAACATATAGTGTATACAGTGTGTTCTTGGTTTCAGGAGTAGATTCCCATGATTCATTGCTTAAATACAACACTCACTGCTCATTCCAAATCCCTGAGTTTTTAGTTTTCTACCTGACAATATGCAAGATTGACTTTGATAAATCAGGAGACTGGAGAGGAGGAAACTACCCAAGAAGCCATTAGAGAGACTCAGCACTGTACAGTCATATCTACCAGTCCTCCCAGTTCTGAGATCATCTTCTGCTGTTGCTTGTTATCTTCAATCCTCTACCTCCTTTCCCATGGCTTTATTTCCCAGCTACTTTATGGCCTAGTGAAGCTCTCTGTCTTCATCTGTTTGGGTTCCTACAACAAAATACCACAGACTTGGTGACTTATAAACAACAGACATTTATTTTTCACAGTTCTAGAGCTGGAAGTCCAAGATCAGGGTGCCAGCATAGTTGTGGTCTGGTAAGGACCCTCTTCTGTTTGCAGAAAGTCAACTTCTTGCTGTGTCCTCACATGGTAGAAGGATGAGCTTAGCTGTCTGGAGCCTGTTTTATAAGGACACTAATCCCAGTCCTGAGGGTTCCATCTTTATGACATAATTATTTCCCCAAAGTCCCACCTCCTAATAGCATCACTCTGAGGATTAGGTTTCAACATATCAATTTTGCAGGGACACAAACATTCAGACCATAGCATTCTCCTTGGTATTCATTTCTCACGTACCATTTCTGTTATTTATCTGCCTGCTTGTAAACATCTCTATTCTTTTTTTATGACTATAATTTACTGTCAAATTGGCTTACATACAACACCCAGTGCTCATCCCAACAAGTACCCTCCTCAATGCCCATCACCCATTTTCCCTGTCCCCCACTCCCCCCATCCACCCTCAGTTTGTTCTCTGTATTTAAGAGTCTCTTGTGGTTTGCCTCCCATCTTCTCTGTTTGTAACTATGTTTTCACTCATATGTGGATCTTGAGAAACTTAACAGAAGACCATGGGGGAAGGGAAGGGGGAAAAATAGTTCCACTTCTCTATTCTAATCCCATTTTGAATCTACAGAGGTGACTCTGAGAATTGTTGACACCATGTATGCCTTAGAGGTACTGTTTTCCATTGCATGTCCCTGGCCCAATTGCCACTTTTGTATTGCTTTCAGACTGGGAATACAGACCTGAGACTAAGGATCAACTTCCCAGCAGGACATTTTTGAAAAAGATTCATTCCAGGGACTGACAATAGAAAGACTGACAGGGAATGGTCCCTGGGACTCTGTGTTGCATGAGACTTTGGGATGTGAGGACCATTTAGAGAAACATTCAGGAAAAGTAGTCATATTGCACAAGAGAAACTTTAGGGAGGTCACTATTTATGAATGCAGTGCTTTTGAGGGAAGCTTCAGTCTGTAGTCAATTCTTGTTTCACAGTAGGGAATTACTACAGGAGAAAATCTCCTTACATGTGACACACATGGAGGGAGTCTGACACCAAATTTAAACCTGATTATTCAACAGGGCTTCTGTGCAGACAAGAAACTGTGGCAATGTAGTGAATGTGGGAAGTCATTATGTGACCATTCCACCTTCATTGGTCACCAGCGCATTCACAATGGAGAAAAACCCTTCATGTATAACAAATGTGTGAAAGCCTTCATTCAGAGCTCATCTCTTACAAAGCATCAAAGACCTCATACTGGAGACAAACCCTTTAAATATAATTAATGTGAGAAACCCTTCAGCCAGACCTCATCACTCATTGACCACCAGAGAATCCACACAGGAAAGAAGCCTTATCAATGCAGTGAATGTGGGAAGGCATTCAACAATAGCACATACCTGACTCAGCACACATGCATACACACAGGGGAGAAGCCCTATGAGTGCCATGAGTGTGGGAAGGCCTTCAGCCACAGCACACACGTGACCCAGCATCACAGTATCCACACTGGAGAGAGGCCTTATAAGTTCTGTGAATGTGGGAAGACCTTTAAAGATGCCTCCTCTGTCACTCATGACATTGATTCACAAAAGAGGGAAACCCTATAAATAAATGTCTTGACTGGGAAAGGTTTCAATGCTCTTTCAGAGCTTGCTCAGCACAAAAGAATTCATACTGGAGAGAAACCTTATCATGGTTGAATGTGGAAAAACCTTCAGCCAGAGCTCATCTCTAATAAAACACCTCAGATTTCATACATGAGAAAAGTTATTTAAATGCAGTGAATGTGACAAAACTCCTCTCTTTGGCCAGAACTCATCTCTTATTCACCATCAAGGTAGCTTATATTGGAAAGAAGCCTTTCTGATGCAATGAATGTGGAAGAGCTTTCAACCAGGGCATATACCTGACTCAGCACTTTCAAATTTATACCAGAAAAAAACTGTATGAGTGAAATAAAGGTGGGAAAGCATTAGCTTGGAACTTTACTCTTATTTTTTTTGATGTTTATTTTTAGAGAGAGAGAGAGAGAAAGACAGGGTGCCAGTGGGGGGGGGCAGAGAGAGAGGGAGACACAAAATCCAAAGCAGGCTCCAGGCTCTGAGCTGTCAGCACAGAGCCTGATGTGGGGCTCGAACCCACAAACCATGAGATCACAACCTGGGCCGAAGTTGGATGCTTAACTGACTGAGCCACCCAGGCGCCCCTGAGCTTGTCTCTTATTAATCACCAGTGGATCCACACTGGAGAGAAGCCCTATGAGTGCAACATTTGTAATAAGGCCTTTATCCAGAGCTCCTGCTTCACCAAACATCTCAGCATTCACACTGGAGAGAAATCCTATGGCTGTCCTGAGTGTGAGAAAACCTTCAGCAAGAGCTCATCACTTAATGAGCACCTGAGGACTCACACTGGAGAAAAGCCATAAGAGTTCTGTGAGTGTGGGAAGGCCTTCAACAAGAGCATGCACCTGACCCAGAATTACAGGATCCACACTGGAGAGAGACCCTATAAATGCAATGAATGTGGGAAGGCCTTTGTTGATACCCCATCTTTTTCTAGATGCCTCTTTGTTTCCACTGGAAAGAAATCCTATAGATGTGATGAATGTGGAAAAGCCTTTAGTAGCCCTTCAGGGCTTATTCAGCATCAAAGAATACACACAGGGAAGAAGCCCTATAGATGCGCAAAATGTGGAAAAGCTTTTAGTAGAAGTATACACCTTCTTGAACATCAGTGAATTCACACTGGAGAGAAACCCCACAAATGTAAAGAATGTGGGAAAGCCATCACTCAGAGCTCACATCTTACAAAACATCTGAGAACACACACTGGAGGGAAACCCTATAAATGTAAGGAATGTGAAAAAACCTTCAGCCAGAGTGCATCCCTTATACATCATCAGAAAATTCATACTACAGAAAAGCCCTATGAATATTATAATTCCTTTACTGAATCGCACCAGAGTATTTACACTGGAGGCAGAGCCTATGAATGAATGTTGATGCTCAGAGGGACCATTGGATGTGAGGATTACTGAAATTAACTTTTAACATTCCTTCCCATTCTGAGATATCATTGTAGGAAATGTTGGGGTCCTCCCCTTTGCCTAAGATTGTGTTGCATGTTGTGTGGGTAAGATACCATTGCAAATATATCTCTTTCCGCTGTAAATTAGAGTGGACTGAGAATTAACATTTGTTGGGGCTTCAAAATCAAGGGATTAAATGTAAATGTAAATGTTGAGTATTAAAAGTATTATATAAGATACAGTTGGGATTTTTCAGGGCATGATGCTCTTACATATTATGTGTTTGTACTTCTGGTCCCTATAAAAGTCCCACAGTGACTGCCACTTGAGGTTTTAGGATGTGTAGGCTGGGACAGATGAAGTTTTACTAACAGTGCGTAGAGTTGTGCAATGTGAAAAAGTGTGGTAAAGAACACTGAGAACTCTGAAATGAGAGAGAGAGGAAGCCATGGAGTTGGAAGGTTATGTGAGGCCATCTAATCTAGGGCTTTTCAAATGTTTTGAAGTGACATACTATATACATGTATACACATGTATATGCATGTGTGTATACATACATACATACATATGTATATATACACATATACATATGTGTATATACACATATACATACATGTATACATATGTGTATATATACATACACATATGTATATATGTATATATGTATGTATGTATTTATACACACACATAGTACATGGAAACTTGGTACATGGTAAAGTTTCAAATTAGCCAATATTAAGATAGCAAATTAGAGCTTAGGGGTTATAATGCAGTTTGTTGTTCTTGTCTTTGTTCCTTATGTAAATAATAGTCAAATAGATGTACCAACTTTCTCTTATATTCCAGATTTATTCTTATCAAGTCGAATACATAAAAGTCAAATCTCACATGTATTTTTTTGAAAATTACCTTTTGAATAAATAATTCTTCTGTGAGTCACACAAATAAGTGACGTCTCTCTTTTACTTAATGTCCAAGGCAGTAAGTGTTGTCTGTATCCCAATGTAAATCTAACACCTTCGTCAACTATGGTTCTACTTTTCATTCTGAATTTATGCTTCCTCTTAGCCCACTGCTAGATTTCAGTTGTCAGAATTCACCTTTCCTGACTTCCTAAAAGCCCATCTCCAAAACCTAGTTTAAAGGGTTACCTTTTGGTCCCAGTCAGGAAGAGAAGGTTAGGAAGAAACCTGGAGGCTTGGGAGGATTGGCAGTGAAATCCAGGTTAAGGATCCTCCTTCTCTTCAAGTAGGCTTGAGCAGTTGTAAAGAGCTTCTGTTCACAGGGTCTTGGCCTACAGCACTGGTTTTGATGCTTTTAGATATCCCTTTCCAATATCAAGTTTGAACAACTTTCCTGTAGTTATCTGGCTGGCCATTAGTAGACCTAAGGCAAGAACAAGGGTGTATGACGCCCAAGATATGCTTTCTTCCATGATACGAGGCTGAGAAACAATTCCTGGAAGGCTCCCAGGACTTGGAGAATAGTAGATATGGAGGATCCTGGAAACTGGAAAATTCATAGTCCCATGATTCTACTCATGTAATGGTCAGATTCTGTGCACAGGGCAACTAAATGAAGGAGACCCAAACTGTGATCAAAACAGTATGATACTGGCACAAAAATAGGCACATGGATAACTGGAACAAAATGGAGAGCCCAGAAATAAGCCCACACTTATATGGCCAATTAATCTATGAGAAAGGAGGCAAGGATATACAATGGAGAAAAGACAGTCTCTTCAATAAATGGTGTCGAGGAAACTGGACAGCTGCATGTAAAAGAATGAAACCGGACCACTTTCTTACACCATACACAGCAATAAACTAGAGATGGATTATAGACCTAAACGTGAAGCCTGAAACTATAAAACACCTAAAAGAAAACATCAGCAGTAATCTCTTGGACATTGGCCTTAGCAACATATTTATTTCTCCTCAGGCAAGGGAAACAAAAGCAAAACCAAGCTTTTTTCAAAATTATTTTTAATCTTTATTTATTTTTGAGAGAGAGAGAGAATGAGCATGAGCAGGGGAGGGGCAGAGAGAGAAGGAGACACAGAATCTGAAGCAGGCTCCAGGCTCTGAGCTGTCAACACAGAGCCCGATCCGGGGCTCGGACTCAATGACGTGAGATCATGACCTGAGCCAAAGTCGGACGTTTAACCGACAGAGCCACCCAGGCGCTCCTAAACTGTTGCTTCTAAAATTAATTTCTTGATATCATTAAATATCCAGTTAGTGATAAGGCTTCTTCTATTGCATGAAAAACCATTCAAACCATTAGGTCAACGTTAAGCAATAGTAAAAAAAAAAGTTTTTTAAACAGTTTGATTATTTGAATCAGAAACCAAATAAGTATCATACATTGTGATTGGTAGAGATGTCTCTTAAGTCCCTTTTAATCTGTAGGATCTTCCTTCATACTTTTCCTGTTACTTTTTCTTGTTTTACTGTGTTAAGGTTCACATAACATAATGTTTACCACTTTAATCATTTTAAAGTGTACAATCCAGGAGCATTTAGTACATTCACAAAGTTGTGCAACCATCACCTCTAATTAGCTTCAAAACATTTTCATCACCCCAAAAGGAAACGCTTACCCATTAAGAAGTCATTTTCCATTCCCCCAGTTCCCAGAATCTGGCGAACACTAATCTGTTTTGTGTCTCTCTCAAGTTGCCTCTTCTGAATATTTCATATAAATGGAATCAAACAACACGTGGTCTTTTGTGTCTGGCACCTTTCACTTAGCATAACGTCTTTAAGGTTCATGAATGTTGTAGCATACATCAGAACTTCATTCATTCTAATTGACCAAATAATATTCCACCACATGGGTATACCAAATTTGTTTACCCATTCTTCATTTGATGCAAACTTGAGCTGGTTCCATCTCTTGGCTGTTGTGAATAGTGTTTCTATAAACATTCTTGTAGAAGCTTTTGTTTAAGTGCTTGTTTTCAATTATTTTGGGTGCACACCTAGCAGTGAAATTGATGAATCATATGGTTATTCTAATTTAACACACCGGGGAATCACCAAATTGTTTGACATGATGGCTGCACCATTTTATATTTCTACCAGTAATATATGAGGGTTACAATTTCTCCACATTATTGCCAACACTTATTATTTGTATTTTTATTTTTAATTAACATACAGTGTTATATTAGTTTCAGTTGTACAATATAATCATTCTATAGTTGTATACATTACCAGTGCTCATCGTGGTCAGTAAGTGTACTCTTAATCCCCTTTATTTGTTTCATCTGTCCAGCCACCCACCTCCCATCTGGCAACCACCAGTTTATTCTCTGTAGTTAAGAGTCTTGTTTTTTCTTTGTCTTTTTTTTTTTTTACTTTGTTTATTTGCTTTGTTTCTTAAAGTTCACATATGGGTGAAATCATATGGTATTTGTCTCTCTATCTGACTTCCTTTACTTAGCATTATACCTTGCAGGCCCATTCATGTTGTTGCAGTGAAGCCTTCAATAAAGATGGGGGATATATATAAAAAAGAAGCTGTCAGAGATGTAGCATTCAATAACTTAAATACAAAATACACTAGAGTACTAGAAGGGGGACGCCTGGGTGGCTCAGTCGGTTAACTGTCTGACTTCTGATTTCGTCTCAGGACATGATCTCATGGTTTGTGAGATGGATAACCACACTGTGCTCTGCACTGACAGTGTGGAGCCTGCTTGGGATCCTCTCTCTCTCTATCCCTCCCTCTCTCTCAAAATAAACAAACAAACAAACAAACATTTAAAAATACACTGGAGAGAGTCAATAGCAGATCAGAGGATGCAGAAGAACAGAATAGCAATCTGGAAGATAGAGTAATGGAAAGCAACCAAGCTGAACAGCAAAAAGAAACAAGAGTGATAATAAATGAGAATAGGTTGAGGGAACTCAGTGACATCATCAGGCATAGTAATATTTGCATTCTAGGGATCCCAGAAGGAAAAGAGGGGGGGCAGGAAATTTATTTGAAGAAATTATTTTCCTCTTTAAAAAATTATAGCATTCTTAGTGTGATGTCTCATTGTAATTTTGAATTCTATTTCCCTAAGGACTAATGATGTTGAGCATCTTTCCATGTGCTTATTGGCTGTTTGTAGATCTTATCTTTTTTGGAGAAATGTCTATATTCAAGTCTTTTGTCCATTTTAAAATGTAGTTGTCTTTTTGTTGTTGAGTTGTAAGAGTTCTTTATATAGTCTAGATACTAGATGCTTATCAGATATATGATTTGAAAATACTTTCTCCCATGCTACAGGTTGTCTTCTCCCTCTTTTGAAAGTGTCCTTTCATGCTAAAATTTTTATTAAGTCCTATTAATGCAGTTTTTCTTTTGTTGCTTGTACATTTGTTGCTATATCTAAGAAAATATTGCCAAATCCAAGGTCATGAAGATTTACCCCTGTGTTTTCTTTAAAGAGCTTTATAGTTCTAGCTATATTTAGGTCTTTGATCCATTTTGAGTGGATCTTTGTGTTCGTTGTGAGAAGAGGGTCTACCATCCTTCTTTTTGTATGTGGATACCCAGTTGTTCCAGCACCATTTGTTGAAAGGACTGTTCTTTTCCCACTGGATGGTCTTGGCACCTTTGTTGAATATCAATGGCCATATGTGTATGTGTTTGTTTTTGGACCCTCAGTTCTATAGTCTACTGGTCTAAATGTCTAGACTTGTGACAGTACACACTATCTTTTTAAAAAAATGTATTTATTTAAATTCAAGTTAGTTAACATACAATGTAGTATTGGTTTCAGGAGTAGAGCCCAGTGATTCATCACTTATTTATACCACCCAGTGCTCATCCCAACAAGTGCCCTCCTTAATACCCATCACCCATTTAGCCATCTCCCTACCCACCTCCCCTCCAACAACTCTGTTTGTTTTCTTTCAGAGTCTCTTATGGTTTGACTCCCTTTCTGTTTTTATCTTATTTTTGCTTACCTCCCCCTATGTTCATCTGTTGTGTTTCTTAAATTACACATATGAGTGAAATCATATGATAAAGAATATGTATATTCTCTCTCTCTCTCTCTCTCTCTCTCTTCTCTCTCTCTCTCTCTCTCTCTCTCTCTCTCTCTCTCTATATATATATATATATATATATATATATATATATTCTTCAGATGCTGGAAGGATGTGGGGAAAGGGGAACGCTCTTACACTCTTGGTGGGAATTCAAACTGGTGCAGTCACTCTGGAAAACAGTACGGAGGTTCCTCAAAAAATTAAAAGTAGAACTACCCTATGACCCAGAAATTCCACTACTAAGTATTCATCCAAAAGATATAAAAATGCTGATTCGAAGGGGGCACATGGACCCCAATGTTTATAGCAGTGCTATCCACAATAGCCAAATTATGGAAAGAGCCCAAATGTCCACGCTGTCTTAATTACCATAACTTTGTACTCAGTTTTTTGTTTTCAAGTTTGTTTTGGTGTTGGAATCCCTTACAATTCTATATGAATTTGAGGATCACATCTCCATTTCTACAAATAGGGCATTGGGATTTTGATAGGGATCACGCTGACACTGCAGACGAATTTGGAGAGTGTTGCCATCTTAACAATATTACATCTTCCTGTCCATGAACCCAGGGTGTCTTTTCATTTATTTAGGTTCTCTTTAACTTCTTTCAACAATGTCTTGTTGTTTTCAGCATACAAGTCTTGCATCTCCTCAACTAACTTTACTCCCAAGTATTTTATTCTTTTTAATGCTATTGTAAATGGAAATGGAATTATTCTCTTAGTTTCCTCTTTAGACTGTTCATTGCAAGTATATGGACACACAACTGGATTTTGTGTACTGATTTTGTATTCTGGAACTTTTGTAACAGATTTCCTAGGATTTTTAAATAGATAAGATTCTGTGATCTGCAAATAGAGTTAGGTTTATTTATTCTTTTATCTTATTAAAAAATTTAATGTTTTATTTTATTTTTGAGAGAGAGAGAGAGAGAGAGAGAGAGAGAGCAGGGGGAGGGGCAGACAGAATCCGAAACGGGCTCCAGGCTCTGAGTTGTCAGCACAGAGCCTGATGTGGGGCTCAAACCCACAAACCGTGAGATCATGACCTGAGCCTAAGTCAGATGCTTAACCGACTGAGCCACCCAGGTGCCCTTAGGTTTATTTCTTCCTTTCCACATTTGATGCCTTTTATTTCTTTTCCTTTCCCAATTGCTCCGGCTAAAACTTTCAGTACAGTGTTAAATAGAAGTGGCAGGAGTGAACATTTTGTCTTGTTTGTGGTCTTAGGGGGACACTTTCATTCTTTTACCATGGAGTGTGATATTAGCTGTGGGTTTTTCATAAATGCCCATTTTCAAGTTGGGGAAATTCCCTTATTTTTAGTTTTTTAAATGTTTATTTATTTTTGAGGGAGAGAGCGTGAGCAGGGGAGGGTCAGAGAAAGAGAGGACAGAGGATCCAAAGCAGGCTCTGCGCTGACAGTAGTGAGCCCAATGCGGGGCTCGAACTCACAAACTGTGAGATCATGACCTGAGCCGAAGTCGGATGCTCAACTGACTGAGCTCAACCCAGGTGCCCCAGGGAAATTCCCTTCTAATTCTAGTTTTCTGAGTGCTTTTTACCATGAAAGAGTATTGGATTTTGTCACATGCATTTCCTGCATCATTTTGTGATAATCATGTGGTTTGTTCCCTTCATTTTATTAGTGTGGTGTGTTATGTTGGTTTTCATATGTTGAACCACCCTTTACATTCCTGGGATAAATCCCACTTTACGATGATGTGTAATCCTTTTAATTAAAATTCTTCTAATTAAGGAAACTGCTGTTTTGTCTGCTAGTATATTTTTTGGTGTTTTTGCATTTATATTGTTAAAGGATATTGGTCTGCACTTTTCTTGTGGTGTCCTAGTCTCACGTTGCTATCAGGGTAATGTTGGCCTCATAAAATGAGTTAGGAAGCTTCCCCCCTCTCTTCTATTCTTTGGGAAGCGTTTGAGAAGGATTTGTAGTCCTTCTTTAGCATTTGGTAGAATTCACCAGTGAGGCCACCAGGTCCTGAGCTTTTCTTTGTTCTGAGGTTTTTGATAATAGATTCAATTTCTTTACTTTTTCATAGGTGTATTGAGAATTTCTGTTTCTTCATCAGTCAGTTTTGCCAGTTGTGTTTCCAGGAAATTGTCCATTTCATGTAACTTATTTAAATTTGGTGCCATCTTTCATACAATTCACTTATAATCTTTTTTTTTAAAATCTCTGTAAGGCTGATAGTAATGTTCCCAATTTTATGTCTTTTTTTTCTTGTTTTTCCCAAGGTTTATCGAGATTTAATTTACAAAAGTTGTATACATATAAGGTATACAACTTGATGATTTAATATACTTGCACATTAAAATAATCACTACATTTAAGCTGGTTAACCTATCCACCAATGCACATAGTTACTTTTTTTTTTCTTTTGCTTGTGAGTAATCTGAGTCTTCTCACTTTTCTTAGTACAGAATTAGTATTTCTTTTATTTTCTTATATTGTAGGGAGATAGCAGCTTTGTGGGCTTCCATGTGTGCCTTTCCATATAATGTCACTTGTGCTAATATGAAGATTCTGTCACCTACCAAGCACATTATTGCCAACTATATACTGAGAGTCTGGAGAAAAAAAAAAAAACCCTGGGTGGACCCACAGAACCGTTGGATGTCCTGTCAGAGAGAAATGAGACAGAAGTCCATTATTGCCTAGACTTCATAAGTCCCTTTATAAGCAGAGAACTCATATTCAATATTCTTTTTTTTTAAATGCAGGTATCCTCCTTACCACAGTGCACAATTACCTTGGTAAAATAGATAAGGGTTTTTTAGGAAAGGCTTGGCTGGGTTTTGCCACCACTTCACTCAGAGGGCTCTGTCTGGGCCTGGGGGATGACTTAGACCTGGATACTTGGTGGGAGACTACAGTTTTCCAGTACAGCTGCTAACATCAGCTTTCTGCTTGCCAGCTCTCATTTTGTTTATTTTTTGTTTTCCTTATAAAAAGCAAATAACAACTCAGCTAGCTGTACACACATCTAGATCCTGGAACACTACTGTCTATAACATTGCCACAGATTCTGGTCAGTCAGATGAGACTGACCCCCACCTTGGCCTTGCTGCCCAGTAGGGTAATGATGCTCACCCTGTCCATGATAGTTTTGTGCCACCATTGGGACCCTGCCTTTTGAGAATCCTGTCTTCTCCATTGATCGCCAATTCCATGCCAGCATTGCTTGCTTCCAACAATGGTTTGCAGAGGAGACTGCAAGTCTGCAGAGGAGTCAGCACTGAGTTTCTCAAAGATGCCAGTGCCACTTCACCAGCATGTTCCTTATTTGAGCAGTGACTTCTCTGCCCTCCAAAGAAAGAGAGGCTGGAGGTAGGACATCTGATCTCACGTTACAAATCACAGCTAAAAACCTTCCGCCCTGGACCTTCTCGCCAATTCCTCAATTTTCCAATATTTCCATTCCATTTACTGTAGACTGTTGTTGTCCAAGCTTATATAACATGCATATTAGGCTGCTGGGTTGGCCCCTTTAAGGACATCAAACCCTGAGTCACATCTCTGTGCTCCCACGTTATTAAGTTCTCCCCCATATTGACTTATATTCTGTCCCCTGACTTGCAGGCTCAATATTCTCAAAATCCATTGGCACATATATTATCTCACTTCATGCAAGGAGAGATGAGCCACGTCCTACAGTTTTTCTGAATGTAAGGCATTTCCCACCCAAACAAAACTTTATTTTGTTTTCCTGTGCTGTGATCTTACCTAGTCTTACCTGCCCTTGTTATTAGTCCGATAGCAATGAAAGTTAGCAGAGATTAATGTTGAATAAGAGAAGCAACATCTGTTCAGGCAGCTGCCCTAGATGAGGTCTTTGCAGGCTCTCCAGGAATGAGGCAGCTTCTCTCCAGTAGCAAACATTAGGGGGTTGATAATGCCCAGGTGAGGTTTCAGGAGGATTCTGGGTATTCAGTGTTCTCCTGCTGGTCACTATAGCGTGTCTCGGGGTTCCACTTTTTCTTTGTCAGATTCATACATAAATATGGAAACCTGTAAATTCTGTGCATGCCATCTCCATGCAGCTCTGCCAACCAACAGTTAGGATCAGGACCTGATATTCCACCATCTGCCTTATGACTGGAGGAGAGGAGGTCTCCTTAATCCAGTAGATTAGGGTGGGTGACAGATTGGGCTATCCCGTCAGACACACACACCCATGATAGAGAACCAGTTTAGGGCAATCTTAGAGCCACCTTAACAACTACAACTGTTCAAGCTGTAAGGTATCTCACAGTCTACACAGCCAGCCCCCAATCCAGCTGCATACCCCACATGTGATCCTGGAGGAGAATAGATGTATGTCCTAGGCATGTCTTTCTTCTTCAGTGACTGCCTCTGGCATCAATGACACCCCAGGAGGGACCAGGTCCTTTCCCGTCATCCCCAACCAAGAGACACCCACGATCTCACAAGTATGGGAAAATCTGGGGTTCTGGTTTCACTTATAGGTCATCATTCCATGATGCCAATCTTCTTTCTGTGGCACCTGAAATTTATCCTCAGAGAGGTCTTAAACCACATCTTACTCTACTGACTCACAATGCTATGAATCAATGGACAGCTCAATGAATGAATGAATGAATGAATGAATGAGGTAGTGAAGAAAATATTAGAATGTAGAGCCAAATATGGCTATATGAGAAAGCTGAAGTTGAGTGACACATTTGACTCAGCGACATGATGTTTATAGAGGAACTAACGTGTGTTGTTCCAGTGCACAAGGTCCACACAGAGTGTGGAGATGGTGTGTTTCCAAGTACTTTCCAGGACCATGAGAACGTCATGTGGACTAGCTCATGCAGAATGCCTCAGGAGTCATTGGTGACTCTCAGGCAGAGTCTCAAAAGGTTCTGTTGGGCCTGAAGCTTACACCATTTGGAAGGTTCTCTTCTAAAATTATGAAAACAAGTACAAAAGTGAATATTTAGGATTAGAAGAAAATTTATAATGAACCATAAAGGTGACAACTAAATTACTAAAATTCCAAAATATTATGTGTCTATCTATCTATCTATCTATCATCATCTATTCATCTATCTATATAAATATGATGAAGCAAAAGTTCAAGGTGAAAGATACAGTGGTTTTATTGTGAATCAAAACAGCTAGCTCTTGAAAATTTTACACACACACAAATCACATGGCCATGTGGACACATAACATGGGCCTGTGAGTGATAGTTGACTCTCTCTGAGAATAAAAATGCACTCAGGTGTATATTAAACCTTTAGTGTTTATTTTCACAACAAGTTTTAAAAGTAAACTAGCTTTCCCAACATTTTTTGTCTCAAAAAACTCTTGTTTCAAGTAGGATAACAATTCATGGGCTTCAGAATTTATCTTTTAGTTACATATGTTTCATTGTATTCTGACAACAGCCATATTTAGCCAAACGGATACTTTTCTGTAGCCCATTTCCAAGTTCCCAGATCCCGGTCCATCTATTGCTCAAGCAGCCTGGAATGACTTTCCAGCCTGCATAACTGTTGGAACCTGTCAGGGTTAGTCAATGAATAAGTCAAAAGAGAAAGCTTGCTTAGCTTCAGACAAACGACTGCATTTTAGGGCACACAGGTCCAGAGCAAAATGCGAGCTTTCCTACAATTTGTGCCAATCAGACGGGCTCTTAGCAGTGAGCCTGAACTCCTAGGTCTAAAATAGGTAAACGGTGTGTACGATTAGTCTAGTTGTCATCCACATGGGGATAAACCAGTATACGCAAAGGATCCAGTCAGTTAAGAAGACAGCCAGGAGCCTGTCTGTTTTAAGGAAACCATTCAGCCATTGAACAAGAGCTACTTCCGTAAGTGGAATCTCAGGGAAATGTAGTAAAGTTTAACAATCTTTCACAGGCTGGCAAAATGTTTACTGCACGTTGAGATTTCATTCACCCACGTGTGGACTACGTGCAAATGATCCATTAACTTTGGATTCCAGACTGCTTTTGCAAGAACCATTTGAAGGTAGTGATAATATATAGAAAACATCTCTGTCATTGGTTTCAGCTCTCAGGGCTATTTTTCCCGAACAAACAAGCATGGCAGAAAAAATTCAGGAATTATCTTAAGAAGGAACCCAATCATTTATACTCAGGTGTCACAAAAAGAATGAGAGATTGCAGATTGTTTCTGTAAGAATCTATCTTGGATTTTAAAAATGATTGTTGCTTAATGTTTGATACCAGTGCTCTTCCATGTAATAAAATAATGTGTGTGTGCTCTATTAAAATATGAAGTACGCTTAAAAGCCATGTTAGGAAAACATCTGGACAGTTAACACATCCAAGCAAGTAGAGGGAAGTACAACTGTTTGCAATATTTTAACAAATTAATTTGTGAGGCATTTGGGTACTAGAAAAGATGATGACTGTGCTACCCACAAGTGCTAGAGATGGATCCAAAATGAATCCAGCATATTCCCAAGGTCTCAAATTTCCAGAACATATTTACATGCCATAGAGAGCGGAACGATCACACATTTCATACAGACAGGGTAATGAGAGGTCTTCCTGCTAAAGTGTGGGTACAGGGGGAGTTAATTAGTCTTGCTCCTTGTTGCTTATCTCTTTCTTATTTTCTTTAGGATATTTTTATCAAATAGCTCTTTTTCCCGGTAATGCACAGGTGGCCCCTGTAGGTACTTTTTTTCTGCCTCCTTGTAATCTAATCCATCAAGTGCAGCAATTGAACAAATGATTGCTTCTGGCAGAAGAACTTCCAGAACAAAACTCACTTTGTCATCCCTTTCCAGATTCAGCGTTTTCTTGTCTATTTGTTTTGTAGATTTCTTGTAAATGTCTTACCACCACATCCAACTGGTCTTCGTCCTCCAGGTATGTTTCAACGCAGATCACGTACCTGCTCGAATTCCTAAATGATACCAGCCACCTGGACTGTTTCCTGCCTTGGACAATGTCCAGAAGATGGTGATCGGCCCCCTTTGTTTTCACGATGAAGTCCACTAGCTTCTGGTTGGCTCGGTCCCGAGCAGCCTTCATCCGGTCAGGGAGAATTTTCTTGCAGGTCCTCTTCCCGTCCAGGGAGGTCTCCTCCTCAGAATCTTCCAGGTTGGCATAATTCACCTTTGGGAAATCAATCTCCAGATCCCTGTCTTGGATGGCTTTCCTAATTGGGTAACTGATGTCAGCAGCATAATAGTCCAGGAAACTGCCTGCAAAAGAACCTCGCCTGAGCCTTTCTCTGTAGTGGGCAATCAGGGAGAAGCACCAGTTCACACTTTGCTCGTACAATTTCCTGGCTCTCTTTATTAGTTTTTCTTTCTCTTTACAATCCAGGTGCTTTAATCTTCGAAGAGGAACTCGAATGCCACTCATTTCACAGTGCATGTTTGCCTCAACCAAAAGCACCCTTGCAGTCTGCTCTGTTTGGCTGACACTCTTTACTACTGCAGGCCAAAATGGGTGATTCTGAAATTTGAACCAGACCATCATTCCTCCTTCAATGGGACAAGGCTCTTGTGGAAAACCCATGCTTGCCACTTGTCCCATTTCTTTGTTGGCATTCTTTTTAATAGGGGTGGTGGGGTTAATAGCCTTTGAGTTGACTGAAGGTTGAAGTTCTTGCAGCTCTTTCTCAAACTCTGTCACTTGCAGCTTCCTTTTTCTATTTGCCAGACCGAGTGAATAACACCGCCTCTGTTTAGGGGCACTGGAGGATGCTGCTGCACCTTCCAAGCCTGGCTTCCAGGCAACCTCTCCATGGTCCTCAACATTCCACGAGAAGGCAGAGCTTTCAGAGGAGACAGCCAGGGTCCTTGGGTAGGTGTCATGTGCTTCTTCTTTGTGAGCTTTGGGCAAAGTGAGGTTGAAGCTTGGTGACAAAGGTGGAAGGACGCCTCCATCTTTAGCACTTGTACCCTTCTCTTTGACTGTGCGATGCAAAGACATACCTCTTGATGTGTCCCTATTTCCTTTGCCTCCTGTCTTATGATCATCTTCTGAAAGTGATGGGAACTTTGAGGACACACTGCCGCTTCGCGAGGACTTTGCTCGCCTTTCCTTTAGAGTACGCGTGACCGTTGTGTGTGTGTGTGGTTGGCCTCCTGTCTTATGATCATCTTCTGAAAGTGATGGGAGCTTTGAGCACATGCTGCAGCTTCGTGAGGACTTTGCTCGCCTTTCCCTTAGAGTACACGTGACCGTTGTGTGTGCATGTGGTCGGCCTCCTGTCTTATGATCATCTTCCAGAAGTGATGAGAACTTTGAGGACAGGCTGCAGCTTCGCGAGGACTTTGCTCGCCTTTCCCTTAGAGTACGCGTGACCGTTGTGTGTGTGTGTGGTCGGCCTCCTGTCTTATGAACATCTTCCAAAAGTGATGAGAACTTTGAGCACACGCTGCAGCTTCGCGAGGACTCTGCTCGCCTTTCCCTTAGAGTACGCGTGACCGTTGTGTGTGTGTGTGGTCGGCCTCCTGTCTTATGAACATCTTCCGAAAGTGATGAGAACTTTGAGCACACGCTGCAGCTTCGCAAGGACTTTGCTCGCCTTTCCCTTAGAGTACGCGTGACCGTTGTGTGTGCGTGTGGTCGGCCTCCTGTCTTATGATCATCTTCCGAAAGTGATGGGAGCTTTGAGGACAGGCTGCAGCTTCGCGAGGACTCTGCTCGCCTTTCCCTTAGAGTACGCGTGACCGTTGTGTGTGTGTGTGGTCGGCCTCCTGTCTTATGATCATGTTCTGAAAGTGATGAGAACTTTGAGCACATGCTGCAGCTTCGCGAGGACTTTGCTCGCCTTTCCCTTAGAGTACACGTGACTGTTGCGTGTGCGTGTGGTTGACCTCCTGTCTTATGATCATGTTCTGAAAGTGATGAGAACTTTGAGCACACGCTGCAGCTTCGCGAGGACTTTGCTCGCCTTTCCCTTAGTGTACGCGTGACCGTTGTGTGCGCGTGTGGTCGGCCTCCTGTCTTATGATCATCTTCTGAAAGTGATGGGAACTTTGAGCACACGCTGCAGCTTCGCGAGGACTTTGCTCGCCTTTCCCTTAGAGTGCGTGTGACCGTTGTGTGCACGTGTGGTCGGCCTCCTGTCTTATGAACATCTTCTGAAAGTGATGAGAACTTTGAGGACACGCTGCAGCTTCGCGAGGACTTTGCTGGCCTTTCCCTTAGAGTACACGTGACCGTTGCATGTGCGTGTGGTTGACCTCCTGTCTTATGATCATGTTCTGAAAGTGATGAGAACTTTGAGCACATGCTGCAGCTTCGCGAGGACTTTGCTCGCCTTTCCCTTAGTGTACGCGTGGCCATTGTGTGTGCGTGTGGTCGGCCTCCTGTCTTATGATCATCTTCCGAAAGTGATGGGAACTTTGAGCACACGCTGCAGCTTCGCGAGGACTTTGCTCGCCTTTCCCTTAGAGTGCGCGTGACCGTTGTGTGCACGTGTGGTCGGCCTCCTGTCTTATGAACATCTTCTGAAAGTGATGAGAACTTTGAGGACACGCTGCAGCTTCGCGAGGACTTTGCTGGCCTTTCCCTTAGAGTACACGTGACCGTTGCATGTGCGTGTGGTCGGCCTCCTGTCTTATGATCATCTTCCGAAAGTGATGGGAACTTTGAGCACATGCTGCAGCTTCGCGAGGACTTTGCTCGCCTTTCCCTTAGTGTATGCGTGTTGGTTGTGTGCGCCTGCGATCGGCCACTGTCTGGGGCGTTTTTAGTCTGTGAACGCACCAGCAGCGATTTGAGGTTTTTTCTTTTCCTAAGACTCCTCAGTAAGGTACCTTTAGGCTTCCGGTACTTTTTATGAGCTTGCATTGGTGGTCCCCTTTGAGATGGTGTAGTGGTCTCTAGACCATCTGATGCTCTTGCTGGACCGAAATTTGCTCTCTTATTCAGGATCTCCAGTGCCACTTTAAGAGCATTTCTGTAGGCCACTTTCTGTCCTGGTGGAACACTGGCCTTTGACTGGGCCACTAGCAAGGAGGGTAACGGATTCAATTTGAGACTCATTTAGGAGCTTTATGTCTGTGCTTTTCACTTTAATTTTTTTACCTACTGAGAGTATTTGAACTTCTAGAGAAAGTGCTCTTTTCCTCATATATTTTGGTGAGATCCCAGATCTGGACAAAACCTTTGCTGGCCAAATGTGGCCTTTCCAATTGCATAGGATATACTCAGCAGCCATTATGATTTGAGTTTCCTCTCAAGACGGAATTAATAGAGGTTGAAGGGTCTGGCCGTCATACCCACAGCCATGGCAGGTGTTCCCTAAAGCAATGTTCTTCACCACACCTTTTGGCCTAGGACCACAAAGGGTTTACACCTTATGTGGCCTGTCTTTCTTCACCTGAATCTCCCAGGGTCGCTGGAGCCTGTGTTTTGAACGGACTATATTGGAGAGTACTGGAATGTGGAAAAGGAAAAGAAGAAAAGTATTAGAAAAAATACTCCTTTTGTGTGAAGTTAGAACAATGTTGGTCAATGAGAATTGATAAGAGGTAAAGCAAAGAAATAGAGTGTGTATCAGACAGGGGTGGGGGGGGGGTAAAATACACGGCAAGTATCAGGGAAAAATACAGAAGATACCAGAGGAGTTTTATAACTTGCCAAACCCAACTTCTTGCCCTGCTTGTTATGACTGCATATTAAAGAGCATCTGTGTGGGGAGGTGGGTGTCATTTTCTAGATCTCACCTGTGGTATTGGACATCCTGTGCCTTTTGTGCTTCCCCGGGTTCATTCTGGGGGAATGTTTCAGTTTTTATTTTCTGGGGTGCTGGTGCCACCCTGTGTAGCCAGGGAAGCCAGGGGTGATCTCCAGCCTACAGACACTGAATGTCAGCATAATGTTGTGTTCAAGAGCACGAGCCTAGAATCCAGAGGTTCACAAAGATCATCATGGTGGTTACTGGTACCATCTTCATAAGAGTTGCTGCAGGCGTGAGCCATTGACTGTGACCTGCACTTTTTCATTTCTCTATGGTGGTTTAAAAGGCTTCCCCCCACCCCACCCTCCCCACACCAAGCACTTAATTTGTGTAAAGAAGTGGCTGTAGAGTGAGGAGCAAAGTAAACCACACTCCAGATTCAACATGAGATGACTGCAATGAGATGTTTAGTAAAATGGGAACGTCTTACTGAATGCCACGTAAATCCTGGGAGGTGTGGTTCTGTGAGCTGCATCTGTTGATTCATACGCTCCAACTGCGTGTCCAGCAGACCCTTTATTCTGCTCTGTGCTTCTGAGGTGCGCTGTCCTTCCAGGGATCAAATGACATCAAATGTAGATAGATACCCAGGACGTATGCACCCCTAATGTCAATCTAGAAAATCAGAAAAGCAGACGGGAAGTTAAGCCAATGAAATGGGGGATGGATTCATCATTTTCCCTTCCCCAGCTCTGGAGTGCAGGCCATTCTGAAACAGAAATGTTAGTTAAATCTCACTTATAATGTAGACATGTCTATTTTCTTCCTTCTTTTGCATTTCAAATACATCTCCACGTGAAGCTACTTAGTTTATCCTAGTCCTCCTATTTCAGAACAGTGGGAAGTACTGCTTTCATACTTTCAGTACAGCCTTTGTCTGTCTTGGACACACAGATTTAATGATAGTAGTGGCTTGTGTGTGTGTGTGTGTGTGTGTGTGTGTGTGTGTGTATGTGTGTGTGTGTGTGTGTGTGTGTATAACAAAAACAGAGTCTATAAAGTAAGTGTGTTTTTGGTGTTTCTGAAGTAAGGCTAAATGCATTTGTGGAGAACATAAAACGTGTAGAGAGATATATACAGGAGGCAATACATTATAGATGCTCACTCTCAATATGATGGTGTATGGGCTTCTCACACATTTCCTATGCATCCATATACACATGCCTGGTGCATATTACCTAGGACTATATTTCTTCACTCAAGAGCATATTTGATCACTGTTTCACGTGAATGCTGATTTTTCACATAACTTTTGTGAGTCTCTTTACAATGTGGTTTTTCCCTGACATTTAAAAACTTTATTTAAATACATTTCAAACACTCAGATGTGTGTAATGCAGAAAATGCAATTGTTCTCTCAATCCCTCCCCCCAGAAATTCCCTGTTCATGGGTTCCGCTTTTCTGTATACACTGTACAAATATGTATAATAATTCATTTATAGATTTTAGCTCATCCATTGTCAGTTTCAAATGATATATTTCATAATACAAAATATTATTTCCCTAAGAAATGTGTGTATGCACAACTTTCTTCACACATACTCATAGATATAATATGAAATGTATGACTAACTATACATACTTTGGGCATAGTCCGCACACACTTTTTCTTGCCAGACTGTACGATCATGCAGGTATTGTCTCCTCTGCTTTAGAGAACTCAGCGTACTGGCTCTCAGAACACAAGTGTCACGTGAGGACACAGAACAAAAGGGAGAAGGAAAAACAGGTGACTCAGCCACTGCAATCTCCCTGCAGCAGGACCGGCCAGCCTGTCACACAAAACAGGAGGGCCTGAGTCACCTCAGCCCCAACCAGATAGCTACCGACCCCCAAGACACACATACACACACTTACGCACATACACTCACAGATATGTACACACACTCAGAGCAACGACGTTAGTGACCCAAGATGCCTGATATTGATGCATATAATCCATGCTTTCTGCTCTACACATGCAAGCAAATGTTTCTGCTTCCAGTGTAAATGTTGTTTTCAGCTCCTTATTTTGAAAATACACGTGGGAGAAAAACAACAAACAAACAAACAAACAAATAAACAAACAAAGTTAGAGAGGGAGGGAGCCAAAACATAAGAGACTCTTAAAAACTGAGAACAAACTGAAGGTTGATGAGGGGTGGGAGGGAGGGGAGGGCGGGTGATGGGTATTGAGGAGGCACCTGTTGGGATGAGCACTGGGTGTTGTATGGAAACCAATTTGACAATAAATTTCGTATTTTAAAAAAATGAAAATACACGTGGAAAATCTAAAATGCTGTTTACAATTATAAAGTAGAAAAAATGTTAAGCATCAGTAATCTGATCACCTAGGAGGAATGCTAACTGCAAATATGTGAGTCCACAGACTCTATTTGTACATATTTTATATAAGATACTAAAAAGGGTTTTAAAAACCGTTACCACCGGGGCACCTGGGTGGCTCATTCAGGTAAGCATCTGACCTTGGCTCAGGTTATGATCTCACGGTTCGTGAGTTCAAGCCCTTCATCAGGCTCTGTGCTGACTGTGCAGAGCCTGCTTGGGGTTCTCTCTCCCTCTCTCTCTGCCCTTCCACTGTTTGTGCTTTCTCTCTCTCTCTCTCTCTCTCTCTCTCTCCCTCCCTCCCTCCCTCTCTCTCAAAATGAATAAATAAGCTTAGAACAAAACCCATACCACCTATTTGAATACTCTGCTCATGTTCACATTTGTGTATATCTCTTATAAAAGTATGAAACGCTTCAATGGAGTAACTTTCACCAGACAACCAAAACAGCAATTACGGTTGTTTTTCCAATTACTAAAGCAACGCATCTTTGAGAGAGGCAATCAGAAGGGAAGGGTGTGAAATGAAAATATTAAATCCTAAGTGGCCTTTCTCACCATATGCTTTGGCCCATTGTCCAAATATCTTCCATGAAGGGTTGGTACCTAGTCTTACAGAGGGTTTTCTTTTTCTTTTTCATACTAACAGAAGCTCAGCTCTCTTCTTTCCCTCTAAAGATGTATACAGGTGGGTGCATAGACAGACATGATAGAAAGAGATAATAATATTTAAGTGTTGATCCTCTTTTTGCACACCAGGGGCAATGAATTAAAATAGACTCTTGGGGTGTCTGGGTGGCTCAGTCAATTAGGCATCCAACTTCAGCTCAGGTCATGATCTCACAATTCGTGAGTTCGAGCCCTGCATCGGGCTCTGTGCTGACAGCTCGGAGCCTGGAGCCTGCTTTGGATTCTGTGTCTCCCTCTCTCTTTGTTCCTCCCCTGCTCGCACTCTTGTCTCTCTCTGTTCTCTCTCTCTCTCTCTCTCTCTCTCTCTCTCTCTCTCAAAAATAAACAAAAATTAAAAAAATTAAAAAAATTAGAATCTTGAATGACATGAAAGTAACTTTCCAAGTGACCCCCAATCCTCAGAGACCTTGAATATGAAAATGCATCCAGAATTTTAGTTTACTATGATCTATCAAACATGCCTGCCCAGTAAAATCACATAGAATAAGACAGAAGTGGAATGGTATAAATAGCAACTCCACAATCTATAATTTCACAGTCAATTCCAGACCATCAAGAAGTAGAGCCTTCAGATGACCAGCTTCAATTTTTAAGTCCTGGTATACCTTTTGTTCTATTCCATTTGCTCTTTGGTTATGGAATGAAGGAGCCTGATGGCAGTGAGTATTTATTTGTCCAATCAACGGCCATGAGTTTTAGAATTGTTTTGGAAGCTTTATTCTTTAACTCCTTTCCCCAGGGAGGGCTGTAATCACTTCACTTCCAAAGAAAAAGGAAAGAAAACAACCCTCCGGAGGTGTTGTCTCAAAATGAGGGCACTTTCCTTGCTATGACTGCCCCCATCCCACTCCCCAGATGCAGGAATTCTCTCATATTTACCCCAATGCCCCATCCCTGCAATTACTGCCTATTTGTTGGAGCTACTTTCAAGCTGTAGGTTTTGTGAGTTTAAACTGTCCCCCAAATATGTATTTCCTTAAATGGATGAGTTGGCAGTTTCCCCTTTTTTTATTATAAAGGCACATTTTATGTCATTTCAGTTATAAAGAAAATACATTCTTGCCTATTTTTGCACCTTTCCAGTGCCAGATGAATTCAGCATGAACTTTCACATGCAAGATTTGTTAAGCTTTCATTGGGTTTGAATTCTATTTGTAGGACAACTGAGTGGGATCTTCAAAACCTTTCCCTTATGTTGTTCACTAGTTTCATAAATTCATAGAGGTCATGCCTACTTGGAAACGTGAGCCATTTTTGTACAAACATTTAAATGGCAAATGTTACAAACTGAAAAATCATGAACTGCCCTCAGTCGTCTCAAAGAAGTGAAAAAAATAGGCTTGTTTCTCACCTACAAATGATCAGCTATGACACTAAATAGACATACACCTTCAAATCGCTGAGGTCTGCCTCCCAATTTTTCATTAACAAAGAAGGACCAACAGCGCCTAGTCTTGCAGACACACATCTTCAAGAGCTATCTACTCACAGAAGGAGAAGCAAGAGCACTTGAGCAAAGAACTATACAAAGTTCAGGGTTTCCCTCAGGGCCTTGTTTTAAGACTAAAGAGACTTCTCTCCTATTCCTCTAGCAAACTCAGGTGGTTTCTTCCTTCCAGTAGGCTAACTTTCTTCCAAAGGTGTTCTGTTAACCCCTCGGGTCCCTATTACCTGCCACAAGGAAACCTCCACTACCCTCTATAACACCAATGAAATCATGCATGGCATTAGGGTTAAAAAAAAAAGTCAAGGGCAGCCCTCCATAATTACTAGTATCTAGGCAAGTTGATGAGGTGTATATTTCAGAAACCTATCGATTGCCCTGTGTCGTGCACAAGGAGAAAAATGTGCCCTCGTTCATATGATAAGTCATTGCATCGTAATTTGTCACAACGACACTGGACATATGCCAGGTCCTTGATAACCCATGGGGAAAAGACTAACAAACCTATAATCTAATCTGACAAGGGCATGTTATGTATCCAACACAAAGACTGATGCACACCTTCATGTATTGACACAGGAAGAAAATTCGGACAAAAAAAAAATTGAACTAGAGACCAATTAAGTACAAATAATATGCTTTACATAAAGCACATATTCACATGGAGAACAATGGTATATACTTTATCTTAGGACACAAAAGACATGTAAATGAAAGAGAAAAGTCTAGAATGGCAAACAGAAAATGTCATGGCATGGTTCCACTGAAAGACAGAAGAGGAAAAAGGATGGAAGTGGGTGGTGAGGGTAGACATCACTTTTCTTTCCTTTTTTTTTTTAAAGTAGTTTTCACCCCCAGTGTAGAGCCCAACACAGGGCTTGAACTCATCGACCCTGAGACCTGAGCTGAGATCAAGAATCGGCACGCTTAACCAGCTGAGCTACCCAGGCTCCCCTATATCACTTTTCAAATCATGTTTTAAAATATTACAGGAGGACACATTTATGTGTACATAGGTACCAAAAACCTTACTTTAATAAGGACTCTAAGGAGATATGAAGTGAAATACTGGATGTAAGTGAACAAAAAGAAGGCAACCAAAACTGTACCATGCCCGTTAGCATAGAAAACGATGAGAATATATTTGAAATGTCTCTTTGAGGTGTACTTTACATTGGTCAAAAGGAAAACAATTTATTATTAAAAATGTATATTTTTAACCACATAAGAGATACTGTATATGCAGTCCAAGAAGAAGAGGCAAAGGACTGCTGAATGTGTGAAGGAACAATCTTCCAAAATAAAAGAACGATATCAGGTGGTATATTTGATGTGCCAAACTGCCAAGCATAATACATTCACATCACACACCACACACGGAAGACACACATACAAACAGGGTCTAGGCTCATCATAGTAAAAGTTCTAGAAACCAAAGGGAAAAGGGAAGGGCCTTAAAAAACAAAGAGGGAAAAACAAACATGACCTATTCAAGCAATATTCTCTTATTATTTTAATTTAGAGACAGCTTGATAGAATTCTTTGGAGACAAAAAGGAAAAAAAAAAGTCAAAAAGGGAGGCAATGAGACAATGAGTGCCATGATAGGAAAGACGTGGGCACTTGTAGTTCTAGAAAAACCAAGGGAAGATATGGTGGCTTCTGAGAAGCCATGATCTGAGGAGGAGACCATCAGAGCTTGGGCTCACACTTTGTCTTTTTAGACATGCTTCTTAGTTTGTGTGTGTGTATGAGCTACTCATTGTGTGATAATACTCACAATATTATCCTCTAGGTTACACAAAGTAACACTTAGATCTCCCAACCCTTACCCATTTCCCTCATATTACTGTGACTTCAAATTTTCTCTCATTTTATGCACACAATAATTTTACTATAAGTAGGTGTAAATGAGTAAACTTACATCTTAAGGGTTTCATGGGACAATCGTTAAGCAGAGGTATATGATGAGAAATACTTGGGGACCCTCTGCTTTCAAGTACTCATGGTTAACCAATTCCTCTCGTGCAAGTGGTGTCACACTTAGGACAGTGAAAACGGGACTGAGGTATGACAGGTTTATTCTAATCACCTAGCCCTTCACAGAGGAGCTGCCACATCCTCTCTTATAAAACAGGAAGAGAATTAGACGGTCTCAATGTCCAACTATAAGAACCACACGCTTGGCACATGCACACACACACACACACCACACACACACACACACACCTCACATTGATAGCAGACACCGACCTAGTCTCGATGTTTCTACAGTTACTCCATCTCTCCAGTCTGTAAATATCCTTGTTAAATATTGTCTGTCTCCAGGAAGGAATGGCTATACCCCAGTTGTCATGGAAACCAGAATATCATCAAAATGTTCTCCCTGATGTTAGCTTTCTATGGAAAACTCAGGAAGTACTAATACATCCTCAGATGCAGAGCGTTGATTTACACTCTCAGTCACCGTTACACCCTGACCAATCCAATGAATGGAATGAATGAAATGAATGAATAAAATATTAGACGACAGTACTCGATGTTCTCCCATGGAAAAGGCATTGAGGGCAGGGGAGTTTTCACAAAATGGATTTAGAGAGGAAATAAAGTAGAAAGATAACAGCTTTACACACACCAGACACACACACAGACACACACACGCCCCCACACTTAGGATCCCAAGTCCTGTTAAGGGACCTCTTTCAACCTTCCAGGACACATGAGGCCAGGTGCATTTGTGTAGGTGGGATCCAAGGACTGTCACTCAATTTAAAATGACCCAAGAGGAGAAAACAATGTGAGGATAAAGGACACTGGGGGTCAGAGGAAGGCAAACTAGAAACTCAGGTTGCAGGCAGGGACCAAATGACCCTTGAGTCAACACTTGGACAAATGTGTATTGACAGGGGTTATCAGGACACCAGTGGTTCCTGAGAAGAGAGACAACTTACCACAAATGTCCTTGATCTAGGACATTAGTGGAGTGGAGTACGAACCTCTCACATTTGGAATCTGTGGCTCAGCATGTACTGCTGCAACCACACTGACCAAAGAATATACTATGCTCAGAGATAGGGCTCCTGTCATCAGGGCACACAGCACATACTTACTTCATCTCATAGTCATTTATTTTTAGGGGACAGATAGCTGCCCCTGTATGGTGCAGCTTTTCCTCCTATTAATGAATTCTAGGTAGATTCTTCTGTGGCCAGTCTCGTGGGCAGTGATTGTGCTTGGAAACAGGTCTTTGAGGGAAGGGAGAGTGCTAGTTCCGAATTTTCCAGGGTTTTCCTATTTCCATGATGTAAAATACTCCCACTATGGCCGACTTTTTAAGCCACCAACATGATGTCACTGAAATGCTGATTTGGCGAGTGATGCCCCAAATCAGCCCTCATGATGGTGATGGATCCAGACACAGACACAGATGGCCCAGCACAGCCCCTGACCCCAAGATTCTGAACGCAAGGACAAAGCCCTCCCATCCCACATGCACAATCCACAAGAGAAGGGCAAGCTGGGACTTTTATATAACAGTGTGCCAACTAAATAAACGGCTTTCAACATGTTTCTTAGTGTAGAGAGGAGTGGGAGAGAGATATCAAGACACCCCCCCCCCCGGTGTAGCCTATGTAGTTTTGGGGGAGGGAAAATAGTGGGGTGCATTCATGGTTCGATCTTCTCAAATCAGAGATACTTTCTGAAAGGACGGATGTGGTTTGAGTCTCAGCTCTGCCTCTCCT
Source organism: Acinonyx jubatus (assembly GCF_027475565.1). Classification (NCBI taxonomy): domain Eukaryota; kingdom Metazoa; phylum Chordata; class Mammalia; order Carnivora; family Felidae; genus Acinonyx; species Acinonyx jubatus. The sequence goes on from NC_069389.1 coordinate 122,237,825, forward strand.
CAGCTGTGTGACTTTCACACTGTGCCCTAAGGTCTCTGTTCCCTAGTGTCCATATTTTGTCAAATCAGCTCATAGTGTCTCTGCTCTCAAAGGGTTGATTAAACTTTATGAAAGAACACTGGACGTCAGCAGTGGCCCGGTGGTCATTCTGGAACCCTGGTGGGGAGGTGGGTGTCCCTGAGAAACCTGCTGGAGGCCAGTGGGGTTTCTTCCTCCTCCCTACTCAGTATCAGTGAATCTGGATTTCTTGGTTGCCTTCCACTGAAACAACCAGACTGTAGACGTGGAAGAGGCAGGTAAAGAAAATCGAGGCCTTTCTTATTCAGGTAGGTATTGAATAGACTTGCAAAGATGTAAAACAATGCCATACTTTAGTACTTTTGTTTGATTTGTTTTCAAAAATATAGTAATTTTTTCAAAAAACCATATTTACATGTAAGCAATAATGAGCTGAATATATTTTTAAATGAATGCATTAAAATAGACTGCTAAGGGGCGCCTGGGTGGCTCAGTCGGGTTAAGCATCCAATTGCGGCTCAGGTCATGATCTCACAGTTGGTGAGTTTGAGCCCCATGGTCGGGCTCTGTGCGGACAGTCTCAGAGCCTGGAGCCTGCTTCAGATATCTGTGTCCTCCCCTCTCTCTCTGCCCTCCCCTGTGTCTCTCTCACACTCAAAAATAAAGAAACGCTTAAAAAATTTTAAAGAAGGGGTAAAAAAATAGACTGCTTAGTCCTTTTTCAAAATACTTGAATATTTTATTAAAGTGGCCTCAAGAGCATTATTTTTGAAAAATTAAATCAAGTTCGTTAACATACACTGTAGCATTGGTTTTTAAAAGCATTTATTTTTTCATTAAAAATTTAAAATATTTATATTAGAATTGAAATTCCATATATTTATTTATTTATTATTTTTTAGTTTTATTTTTAGTTTTTTTTTTTTTATATTTTAGTTAGTTAATTATACAGGCAATGTTTGTTTCCATGAAGTAGAATTCAGTGATTCATCACTTCCATACAACACCCGATGCTCCATCGGTAACAAGTGCCCTCCACTACATATCCATCACCCATCCAGCCCCATCTCCCACCCACCTCTCTCCATCAACCCTCAGTTTGTTCTCTATCATTCAGATCTCTTGTGGTATTGTTTCCCTTTCTTCTCTTCTGCCTCCCTTCCCATATGTTCATCTGTTTGTGTTTGTAAATTCCACATATTAGTGGAAAAATCATATGGTATTTATCTTTCTCTTGACTAACTTATTTCGCTTAGCATATACATTCTAACTCCAACCACGTCACTGCAAATGTCAAGGTGTCATCTTTTTTTGATGGCCAGTTAATATTCCATTGTCACATTTTAAAGTATACTATTCGATGGCATTAGGTAAATTTTCAATGTTGTGAAATCATGACATCTATCTTCTTAACAAAAACATTTTCAGAAGTTTCTAAAGGAATCTTATTTTCAGACCCACCTTATACCCACCACACCTCATTCCCACCTGCCCCTACCTCCTGGCAACCACAACTCTACTTTCTGTCTTTATGGGTTTGTCCTTATTTGAATATTTCATATGAGTCGAACCACCACATAGTGTGGTCTAGCTTACTTCATGTAGAATGATGATTTTAAGGTTCATCTACATTGCAACGTTCCTTTTAATGTCTGCATAATATTCTGCTTTATGGATATTCCACCTTATGTTTACCCATTCATCAGTTGATAGAGGATTGAGTTGCTTCCACTTTTGGCTGTTTTGAATAGTGCTGACTATGAACATACATGTTCATGCGTTTTTGGAATGCCTGTTTTAAATGGAGGGTGGTATATACCTCTAGGAGCAGAATTGCTGAATCATATGCTAATTATATGTTTAAGCTTTTGAGGAACCACCAAGCATGTTTTCAACAGTGGCTGTGCCACTTTAAATTCCCACCAGCAGTGTGTGTATAAGGCTTCCAATTTTCTCCACATTCTCAACAGCAATTTTGTTATTTTTCCCTTCCCCCTGAACCTTAGCTTTAGACACCCTAGTGGTGTGTTAACAGCTATTGTTAGGTTTGATTTCCAATTACCTAATGACTAATTATGTTGAGGCATATTATCATGTGACTGATGGCCATTTGTATATCTTCTTTGGAGAAATATGTATTCAGATCCCTTTCCCATTTTTGCTGTTTGTTTGGTCATTTGGTTGGAGTTGTAAGGGTTCTTATATACCCTGGTTACTAGACTCCCACTAGACATATAATTTGCCAATGTTCCCTCCCATCTTGTAGGATATCATTTCTGTCGATAGTGTCTTTTAATGCAAAAACATTTTCATTTTGATGAAGGCCAGCCTAGCCTATTTTTTGTTTGTTTTGTTGCTTTTTGGTCTAATATTTAAGAAATCCAAGGTCATGAAGGTTTACTCCTCTGTTTTATTCTAAGAATTTAAAAATTTTAGCTGTTATATTTAGGCTTTTTGTGTATGGTGTGGACTATAGTGTCCAACTTCATTCATTTGTACATGGATGGCACCATTGTCCCAGAGGCACTTGTTAAAGAGACTATCCTTACCCCATTGAATGGTCATCATCAGTCATCCCTCACCCAACACACTGGTGTGCTTACAAGCGCCAGTGGAAATGGCTGAGCATTATAAGGAAGAGAATTGCAAGTAAAACATAAATCATTGGCTTAGCATTAACCTGTTACTTGAAGTAGGCAGTATGAAAGTGTGATCAGACTGAATAAAATATTGAAGCTTTGCTTCCAAATCTTAGATGAAAGAAGTAAAATGTGTGATTAAAAACAGAAAAAAAAATACAGAGCTTGTAGAAAGTAAGGCAGGTACAAAAAAGCGAAATGTCAAATGGAAAGAGTATAGGGGAAGAGAGAGAGGGAGAGAGGGGAAGGGAGAAAGGACAAAAGCAAATAGTATCCCCACAATTTCGAATTGTACGGTATATCGGAGTGGTGGAGATAAAGTATGAATTTCATTTCCTTCATAAATTTTATATTTTCTAAAAATTATTTTACCATGAATGTTTATTGCTTTTATAATTAGAAGAAAGACTTAACAGTAGAACTGAATTTAACTAAGAGTGCCCCATATTAAATTATTTTTGGAAAGTGGCATGTTCCTTATTAGCTAAGCTCTAGAAGGATAACTTGATAATTCATGAAATCCTCTTGGCATCACTGTATGAAACCAAAACGTGGTGTAATGATCTATAGATAGCAGCCATCCAATACCTGTGTTTTCGTGTAGTCGGGATGACAATTGAAATGCATCAATTTGACTTCCCCTTAAAAGTTTAATACAGATAAGTGTTCAGTCAAGTTTGGTGTGTAGGAAAAGTCAAAAGATGTTATAACTCAATCTTGGTTATTCGTGGAGCAGATACTCCACTAATGTCCTTTGTTCCTATTTCTTTTTCTGTTTTTCAGAGTTTTAATATTTTAGTTTCCTAACATCCATGGACTGCATTTGCAAAACAATGACAATGGTGTTAGGAAGCCACAAGATGGAGATGTTGAGCTGCCATTGTTAATGACAGTCAGGTCGCTCCTTGACAAATAACAGTGGAGGTTCCAACTTCAGTGGGGTTGAGAGCAACCTGGTAGAATTTATTTAAAATGCAGATTCCCAGGGGCGCCTGGGGTGGCTCAGTCAGTTTAAGTCGTCTGACTTTGGCTCAGGATCATGATCTCACAGTTCGTGGGTTCGAGCCCCGCATCGGGCTCTGTGCTGACAGCTCAGGGCCTGGAACCTGCCTCAGATTCTGTGTCTCCTTCTCTCTCTCTGCCTCTCCCCCACTCACTCTCTCTCTCTCTCTCTCAAAAGTAAATAAACATAAAAAAATAAAAATAAAATAAAATGCAGATTCCGCCAGTGCCCACGCCACATATTTGATTGGGCAGGGCCTTGGATAGACCCAAGGAATCTGGACTCTAACACTCTCCTTTCTGTGATTTTGACATAGGTGATCCCACGCACCACACTTTGAGAAACTATGATGTAAATGGTAATCAAAACACCATGGACCTATATGGAAACATTTAGGGAAAGGGTATAAATTGAGAAAAGAACCGAGTAAAATCAAGTCTTGAGAAACGCCATCATGTGAGGGCTCATTTTGAAAAGAAGGAACTTGGCAATGGTAATAAGAAGTTGGCGAGAGGGGCACCTGGGTGGCTCAGTCAGTTAAGTGTCGGGACTCTTGATTTTGGCTCAGATGATGATCTCACAGTTCGTGAGTTCGAGCACAGCATCGGGGCTCATGCTGACAGTGCAGAGCCTGCTTGGGTTTCCCTCCTCCAATCTCTCTCTTGCTCTCTCTGTCTCTCTGCCCCTCCCCTGCTCGTGCTCTGTCTCTCAAAATAAATAAATAAACTTTTATAAAAAGAATAAAAATGCCCTGTGACATTTGACACACCCTAAATAATTCATATACTTGAAATATATTATATTTCCCATCCCAAATTTTTTAATGTTATATTTAATCTTGATGATCAAAACATTCATTTTTTAGGCTCTGAAATATATAGCAGGCACTAGTTTGCAGTCAATGTTTGATGTTCAGGAAATTGTATACCAGTGGCTAAAAATGTGGCCATAATAATCTGACAATATAAAAAATTATTATAATATAATCACAATTGTGGTATAACTAATTATAAACATTAATATTATTGTGCTGTTATCAATATTTGAGTGCTTGCTTTATATTATTGAGTGCCCATAAGATTTTTTATGCATTATTTCACTTAATTTCATCCAAAATACTATGAGAACAATACTGCTGTTATGCCTTTAAGATAGTAAGAAAGTCACTAGAGGCTTAGGGAGGTCAAGAAATTAGCTCAAAGTCTCACAGTCTGTAAGTGGGAAGGCTTCGTTTAATTTCATGCTGGACTTTGTCCTCACAGTCTGTAAGTGGGAAGGCCTCTGTTTAATTTCATGCTGGACTTTCAGTTCATGCTTCTAGGATTTTTGTGAGTTTTCCCTTTAAGAAAACCCAATGCAGTCAAGTTTTACATTAATTTTTAGAAAGGGATGAGATTGGCGGGGGCTTCCAGCTCCCCACCTAAGATCCTGGCTCTCCTCGTCTTCCTGGGCCCCTGTGTAGGCATCATTTCCTCCGGCTTTCCTATGCTGTTAGATGTGACCGTGTGACAGAGATGTAGACAATGAGGTGTCAGTGGAAATGGCGTGTGGCCACTGAGCCAGGCCTAACTCATAAAAAAAAAAAAAAAATCCCCGTACCTGGCACACCGTCCGTGCCCTTTTCCCCTTCTAGCAAACTGCAAAGGACGGCCACGTCCAGGGCACCCGTGGAAGTCACATGTTGGATGTTGGCAGACTTTCTGACAGTCCTGGGTCCCTGTAGAAGTGCATGGATAATGCCCACCATGAGACAGAGGACATACTGACTTTCCCTGGTAACGTTACAGGTAGAAATATAAACGAACTAGTTTGGAGTTTATACATGTTTGGGTTTAAATGTCACAAGGTAAGTAGTGTACCCACAGCCTGATGCAAGTTGGGTAAAAATAAATTTCAGGTATGCAGTGTTCTATCATTATGAATTGCAATCGACTGCATCATTTCAAATAGTGGCTTAGACACATAGGAGGTTCACTTATTCCGGTTAACATTGCAGTAGGAAATAGTCACTGTTCTGGCTGGGTGCTTACACAAGGAGGCCAGGATCCTTCTCTTTTCTCTGCCCCTCTGTCCTTAAATGTGGCTTTTGTCTCCAAGGTCACAAGCATTGTATCTATATCGCGTGGCAGGACAAAGGGTTAAGATCAAGGGGGAAGCCAGCTGCAATCTTTCCAGTTCATGAAGCTTTCCTAGGAATGCCCACCAGTGTCATCTGGGGACACGTATCATGGCCCAGCCCAAGGGCTGGACTGGGCCACGTGCTCCACCTCTACACATAACGGGGTCAAAGGTTCTGTTAGCAAGGATGAAAGCGATGAAGGGTAGAATGCTTAGTAGATGCACGGCCTGCCATGAGCACTTATGTTACATTGTATTTATATAATTATCCAAATCCCTTGTGGTAGCTTCTTACAGAATCCAGATTCCTGTCCTCGTGCTAGCCATAAAGAATCAGAATGTCCCTGAAAATTTGGATGCACACTACTTTCAGGTTGCTGAACTGCTGATTTTTTGCTCTACGAGGATAGGCCCCTTTGTCTTTTCACTGGGTCTGGTGTCCATGAACTCTTCAATGGGTTTATCATTTCATGACCTTTAGGTGGCATTCCAAAATGTTAAAGATAGTACCTTCCTCAAGTAACTTGTTTTGAAATTTACATTGAAACCGACAACTTTTTATAGGACTCCCACATCTGCGGTCACACTCTTCAAAGACACAAACACTGCATAGAGATCATGATTTACAGCTGAAGATGAGGTTTATTTCCAGAGCAGCAAAGTAACACCAAAACGGTCACAGGTGCGGGCCAGGGGAGAGCTAGTGGGGCAAAATACCAAAGGTCTGGTCCTAGCTCTACTGTGAAGGCTCTACAAACTTGGGTAAACATTTGTGCTCTTTGATCCTCATCCTCTTAAATTATAAACTGGCCTCTACACTAATTCATCTTCCAGAGGCGTTATTAATTGATGATTAAAATGAGCTCATGGGTATGTATACTTTCGAAGGGCAGTAAAGCTTGCAGAAAATGTTGTTTTTTATTTGCGGGCAAACAGTTAGACCAATTTGAATTGTAAGTTTCAAATCTGCTCAGGTCGAATTCATAGAGGTTTCCAGCATGATCAAGGTGAGGCACAATAGATAACTACAGTCTCATTACGCACACAGATGATTGGATTACAGTGTAGTGAGAGGAGAGAGGCAGCACAAATCAGAGTATTCAGGCAAAGGAAGGAGTGCCAACCAATGACTTGACTAGAGAAGTCGACTCGAGCTTGTTCAAAGGCCCAGTGGTTGATAGACAGCAATGGTGTGCTTGAGGAAACTGCAGAAGCTCAGGATGATGAGTAGTGCGATCAAAAGGGAAGTTAAACGAGTCCAGATGCCCTAAGGGTTCTCATACACATAGGGTAGAACCCTCTTGTGGCAAGGCTCTGAGGAATTCCACTCGAAGTGATCTTAGGCATCCTAGTATCAGCTAATATTGAGAGGATTCAGGTAGATTAGACAGTTCTGGCTTAGAGTCTTCATTCTACTCCAAGCTGTGGTTTTTGGCACAGGATAAATGAAATGACTGGTGGGGACCAGGATAGGGAAGCGGAATCAGGGACAGAGTGACAACTTGACATATGATAGAACATGGCATATAAGCTGATAGTGGGGGGAAGTGTGTGCCATTCAATAAATGAGGGTGGTACAATTATTTTTTTCATGGGAGGAGAAAAAAGCAATTAGATCACTACCTGAGAGCAAGCACAAAGATCAATTCAACATGATCAAAGACCTAAAAAATGCAAGATCACCACCTTAAAAACCATCTATAAGAAAACATAGGAGAAAAACTTTTATGACCTTAGGGTTCAGACAATTTTAATCTGGCAAAGGCCCCAGGAGGTCAAAGGAAACAAATAGATGAATTGGACACAACATCAAAATTTAAAACATTTGGGCATTCAAAGGACATTCTCACACAAGTGGTTCCAGGCAATCCATGGAATTGATAACAATGATTGCAAAACAATCTCTCTGATAAGAGATTAAAAATGCTGAATCATATAAAGAAGGTCCCGCACAATCAACCACAACCACCACCTGCAACTACAGCAAAGGGTCAATCTGATTAAAAAAATTGTCAAAGGACTGGAATGGACATATTCTCCAAAGAAAGTATACAAATGGCGATAAGCGCATGAAAAGAGGCTCAACAGAACTAATAATCACTGAAATGCAAATCAAAACCAACAAGGAGACAGCACTTTCACACTCATTTGGTCATGCCCCATTATTCAAGCACAACAAATATACAAAAACAAAACAAAGACCAAAAAAACCCGGAATAAACAAGTGTTGGCATGGATGTGGAAGAAACAGGAGAACAACTTCCCTCCATTGTTGGTAGGATTGGAAACTGGTACAGTTACTATGGAAAACAGTATGGAAGACCCTCAAAAAACTAAAGCAATAGAGCTACCATACAATCCATCAATTCCATGGCTAGGTAATATACCCAAAAGACGTGAATGAAGAGAATCAGATACAGAGTGTCAGAAAGGTATTTGTGTAACCTGTGCTCATACAGCACTTTCACAATAGATAAACGTGGAAACAAAGTGATCCATCCACAGGTGACTGGAACCCCCCCCCAAAAAAAGTGGGACTACATGGGCGAAATCATACTCAGAGGTAGGCTCAGCCCGCCGCCGCCACCGCCATGCTGCCCTTGGGGGGGCCTCGTCACTGTCCTGTCCTGTCCTGTCGTGTCGTGTCCTGTCCTTGTCCTGACGGAGCCTGGAGGAGCCTGTGGCTGCGACCTTCCCACTCAACGCGCCGACCGGTGCGGGACCTCATAGGTCAGCCCAGCCGCCCCCATCCCCATGAGCCCTCGGGGGCCCTCGTCCTGTCCTGTCCCTTCTTGTCTGCTGGAGCCCCCAAGGACTCCTCGTGGGGCCCATCACCCTCAGATATCAGCTCAGTTGCCCACAACCCCACACACTGCCCACAAGGGCATCGCCCCCAGACCCCCACTCCGCGGTCTCTGTCCTGTCCCTGGTCCTGTCCCTCGACGGTGCCACGGGGGATGCCTCGAAGAGACGTTCTACCACATGAAGGTGTCACGCCCCCAGCCGCCCGCACACCCCACATTGGCCCTCAGGCCGTGGTCCGCGTCCTCGTCCCTCTCCTTGTCACGATAGGCCTTCCAAGGACTCTCATAGATGGGATCACCTCAAGAAGCGTCTCAGCCAAGCTACACTTGCCAGCCCACTCACAACCCTCGCCGTCCCCCTACGTGGCATGCCAGATTGAGCGCCTCCCGACCCGCCCAACTCCTCATCCGGACAGAATCGACGTCATCCTCTAGACCCGCCTCCCCACCCGCCTGGCCTCCCTAAGGGTCCCTATGCCCCCACCCTCATCTTCTTGTCTCTCTGTCCCTCCCTCCATCACCCTCTCACCTGCATGGGCGACCTCCACACTCGCAGTCCTCCTGCGCGAAGACTCCTCTGAGAGCCTCGCAGAGGGCCAACGAACTGCCCCAGCCGTGCCATGGGCAGGAGCGTCAGCCTGATTGGTTGGCTAAGAGTGCACGTGACGGGGCGGCGGGACCTTCGCCGAGCAGACACGCCCCCTGGGCGAACTGCCCAGGACCTTGGCGTCGGCGCCAAGGGTGGAGGGCCAACGGGCTCGGGGTTTCACCGTTTCTACCGCCGGAGGAACGTTTCGCACGGCCATCTTCCTGGGAAATCACAAAAGGACACGGGAATGTGGGCGACAGGTGCACCTTTCCGATGTGGGGGAATTTAACAATTCTTACTCCTGCTCTCTCCCGGGGCCCTTTCCACACCCACTGCTTCCGCTTTGCAGAGGAATGGCCACTCCACCTGCAGTGTTTCTGTGCTAAACCACCCCCCTCCCTTTTCTACCGCTTTAGGTTTTGTTTCAGGTTTGTGAGAAGACCCGTGGTGTGTATCCATTGAAATATCCTTGCTTCCTGGTCGCGTTGCCTGAGGTATTACAATAAACTGTATCGCTGTTGTGCGCTAGTATCCGCCCACATTCTTTCTTTACCCAATCATTGATGTCCTAACAGTGACAATACTATTCTGTGGAGCCACAGTGCTTTCATTTTGCCTGTTGGTAGCACACACCGTTGCGGAACCACTCCTCGGTTCGTTCATCCATTTTCACTGTCCATGGACACGTGGATACTTCCCACTTTAGAGCCCTAAAAGCAGTGATACTAGAAATATTCCAATGCCTGGCCATCCGTTGCGAATAATGCTTGCAGCGTAGGATGAAGGAGCCAAAGACGGTTATTAAAGCAGTTAGTGCACCTATTCTTAGGTCATAGGCTAGCATGAGTATCAGTAGAGCAAAATTATTTCCAACGTATAGTGACTCCACCAGCAGGTTGGGTCTGATTGTTCCATATACGCACCAATACTGGGTATAATCAGATTACAATTGGCTGGCGGGAAGGGTGGTGGTGGGGGGAGGATGGGGATGGTTGTCTCGTGCTGGTGGCGTTTGCGGTCAGGGCGGTGGTGCCAGGTAGGTGGTGTGGTCGGTGGCAATCCTCTTCAGCATTTCTCCAACACTAAGAAGAATGAGCTCTTTTTTATGCTCATTGGCCAATGCAATTTCCTTTCCCACCACATTTATCTATGTGGGTGTTATGACCTTTCTTCCACTGGGTAGGATGACTTGCATACAGTTTTGTTAGAGCTAGATATCAGTTCTTTATAGCAGCGTTTCTCTCTGCCTTTTTATCGCAATAAAATAGAAACAATGCAAATTGTACCTGTTCAGCCATTTGTAGGTGTACAGCTCAGTGGCATTAAGTACATTCCATTGTACAACCATCACTGCCATCCATCTCTCAAACCTTTTTTCATCTTTGCGGACTGAAACTCTGAACCCATGAAACACCTATTGCCCATTCCCTCCTCCTCCCACCCCCTGGCAACCACCACTTTACTCCCTTTCTCTATGAATTTGGGTACCTCATACGTACACCATTTGTCCTTCTGTGACTAGCATATTTCACTGAGCATAATGTCTTAATTCCCCCACATCGGGAAGGTGGAGGCTTGTGCACCTGTCGCCCACTCTGGTGTCCTTTGTGATTTCCCAGGAAGATGGCCTGGGAAACTTCCTCGGCGGTAGAACGGGAAACCCCGAGCCCTGGCCTCCACCCTTGGCGCCGACGCCAAGGTCCTGGGCAGTCCCTCCAGGGGCGTGTTCTCGGCGAAGGTCCCGCCCCTGTCACGTGCACCTAGCCAACCAATCAGCGACGCTCCTGCCCAGGCCCGGCTGGCTAGCTCGTCGCCATCGCGAGGCCCTCAGAGGAGCTTCGCAGAGGACTCCGTGTGGAGGTCGCTGTGCCTGTGGAGGGTGGAGGGAGGGACAGAAAGACAGAGGATGAGGGTGGGGCATAGGGAAGACCCTCAGGGAGGCCAGGCGGGTGGGGAGGCGGGCCCGGTAGTCCTGTCTTGCCATGGGAGGTGGCGGGGGGGGGGGTGCCTTCTCAGCCATGAGGGGACCAGGGTGTGGGGCGGCAGCGGCTTGGCTGACCTCTGTGGTGATGTCCCCATGGCGTCCACTGGAGCTGTGACAGGACAGGACAGGACAGTAGAAGACAGGACGAGGCCCCCAAGGGTCCTGCGGGGTGGCATCAGCTGGGCTGACCTCTGGGGTGATGTCTCTACGGAGACCTCTGGGATGTGACAGGCCACGACAGGACAGGACAGGTCGAGGCCACCGAGGGCAATGTGGGATGGTGGCGGCTGGACTGACCTCTGAGGTGATGTCTCCGTGGACTCCTCTGTGGCTCTGACAGGACAGGAGAGGACAGGATAGGATGAGACCCCAAGGACAGTGGGGTGGTGGTAGCTGGGCTGACCTCTGAGGTGGTGTCCCCACGGAGTCCTCTGGGGCTCCACAGGACATGATAGGACAGGAGGGAAGGCATGAGAACAAGGCCCCTGAGGTCAGTGTGGGGTGGCAGGGGCTGGGCTGACCTCTCAGGTGATGTCCCCACGGAGTCCTCTGGCATTCCAACAAGACAGGACAGGACAAGATGAGTACAAGGCCCCAGAGGGCACTGTGGGATGGCTGTGTCTGGGCTGACCTCTGAGTTGGTTTCCCCACGGAGTCCTCCGGTCTCCGACAGGACATGACAGGACAGGAAGAGGACGAGGCCCCTGAGGGCAGGGTGGGGTGGCGGTGGCTGGGCTGACCTCTGAGGTGATGTCTCCAGGGAGTCCTCTGGTCTCTGACAGGACATGACAGGATAGGGGGAGGATGAGGCCCCGAGGGCAGTGTGGCACGGTGGTGGTGCCTGGGCTGACCTCTGAGTTGGTGTCCCCACGGAGTCCTCGGGGCTCCAAGAGAACAGCACAGGGCAGGACGAGACCCTGAGGGCAGTGGGGTGGCGGTGGCTGGGCTGACCTCTGAAGTGATGTCCCCACGGAGTCCTCCGGGGTTCCCAGAGAACAGGACAGGATAGGACAGGTTGAGACCCCGAGGGCAGTGGGTGGTGGTGGCTGGGCTGACCTCTGAGGTGATGTCCACGGAGTCCTCCAGGGGGCCAAGAGAACAGGGCAGGGCAGGACGAGACCCCGAAGGCATGTGGCATGGTGGTGCCTGGGCTGAATTCTGAGGGGTGTCCCCTTGGAGTCCTCCGGGGCTCCAAGAGAACAGGACAGGACAGGTTGAGAACCCGAGGGCAGTGGGGTGGTGGTGGCTGGGCCGACCTCTGAGGTGATGTCCCCACGGAGTCCTTCAGGGCTCCGATAGGACAGAACAGGACAGGTCAAGGTCCCTGAGAGCAGTGTATAGAGATGGCAGCTCTATGGACCTCTGCATGATATCCCCACAGATATCCCACGGGACCCCCACTGGACAGGACAGGACAGGACATGGCCCGCGAGAGCAGTGAGTGGAGGCGGCAGCTGAGCTGACCTCTGCGGTGATGTTCCCATGGAGTCCTTTGGGTCTCCAATGATAGGACAGGACAGGACAAGACAAGGCCCCCAAGGGCAGTGCATGGTGTGGCAGCGGCTGTACTCACCTCTATGTTGATGTCCCCACGGAGTCCTACGGGAATCCGACAGGACACGACAGGACAGGACAAGGACAGGACAGGATGAGGCTCTCGAGGGCAGGGCTGGCAGGGTCTGCAGGATGGGAAGCGAGCCCGACGTTCCCCTCTTCAGGACAGGGCCACACCTGGTGAGGAGGCAGCATCTGCGTCTGTCCCTCCTGCCCAGCCGGTCGCCCTGCAGGACTGCTTGGTTGTCCTGGGGTCCAGATGGCATGTCGAGGAGACCCCTGACCTGACTGTCCCGGACAGGTGCAGAACGGTTTCTTCCCCATCCATTTGGAGGGACACTTCTTTTGGTCACGGCCAAGTTTAGGCCTCCAGACCAGCACGTTGTCCCTTGGGGACCGAGAGCAGGGGACAGCCGCTGTGCCAACATAGGGTCAAGAATCTGGCAGAGGGTCCTGACACTCAGGTGTCCTGGGGCAGGTCGCAGCCAGGGAGAGGGGGTCACAGCCACAGGGGGCAGGGGTCTGCTGTCACCATTGTCTTTGTCCCCTCCTGGCCCAACGAGAGACAACGAGGGCGCTCATGCTCTGATCTGCGCAGAGGACCCTTGCCTGGCATCGCTCATTGACCATGTCCCCATTTCTTTCACGCGTGTTTGCACTCACAAGGTGCAGGAGAGCTGTCTGTACCTGGGAAGACACCTTGGGATGGCGCCACCTCGGAGGAAGCACCTGAGGAGAGCTGCGAAGGCCCCGGTGGAGGCTCCGGGTATGGCAGCCAATGACTTTTGGGGACAAGAGAGAAGAGACCTGAGTGGGCCGGAGGCTGTTCCTGAAGGTACACTCTATCTGACACCTTTGCAGATGCAGCGCCTGTAGATACCACCCGCGGGGCAGGTCGCTGCTTCTGAGTCCTTGGCATTGTAAGCAGTAAAAACACGTGTGGTGTGTGTAAAGCGGTTTCATGTACTGGACGTTGCCCACTCGATCCTCCCATCCCAGAGCAGGATTACAGAAGCTTAGATAGCAGCACTTCTGCTCGCTCGCAGTTGCTCTTTCCAGAATGTCTCACACGTGCCGGGTGGTGTAGTCTGACCTTAACCCTGAAAGGTTTGCAACACCGTCTCCAGAGCATGGTCCTCGTCCCCCATCCAGTTTCATCTGACCTTGTGCATACGTGGTTCCTCCCTTTCATATGTCTGCCGTAAAGACTTTTGCTTGCAAGAGGCCTAAAAAACTCCACACGGCGAGGCTACCGCCCCCTGAAAACTGATCAGAATACCATACTTCCTTTTAAAATGCTTTCCACTTTTATTTCAATGCAGGAAACAATCCAGTACCGGATAAGCCCGGGGAGAGCAGTCCTTCTGCAGGAACATTTGAGGACGATGTGGGGTAATGTCTTCATAGTGTTATCACCTGCCAGCTCTAGGCAACATGGCTCATACAATTATTCTCCATAAAATCCTAGAATGACACATTTCCTCCAAAGCAAATATGATCTTTGCTTATCCTTACTCAATAATGTTCCATGTAACTTCTTCACAGGAATGAAGTACAGAAGATGCTGGAAAGGCTTGGAGGTATGCTTAAGTGATATTTGCAGTCAAAACAATTGTTTAATCCATACAACTTTTATAAATGGGAATGTTAGTGAGTGGATTCCAAGACTGGTTTTAATGCCTTGTTCTAGTATAGAGCACTTTATACCAGTATTTATAGTGTGATTCAACTTTGTAAGTTTCTTTACTGACCTTTTGAACTGTTGATGTGGAAAACTGAAAACGGTACTAACAGTCGTGAGGTAAGAATGATGCCATTATTTTATGCACGTGTACACTTAATGTACTGTGTAAGACTGTGTGAGAAAAGTTTATACTGCCTTTTCTGTGCACAGCTTAGGTGATGTATCAACGTGTATTGCCAATTTTAAATTTCCTTAATTTCGCTACCTTTCATAACTTTCCAGTGTGCTTCTCTTTGGAGTAGCAGCACAAATCGAATCCTCTAATATAACTCTTTATTTTTATTTTTCATTAACAAACTGTGTAGTTGCAAAGTAAATAACTCTGCTAGCTAGTGAGAAGTGTCTAATCATATCCACACTCCTAAATTTTATGTTGTTCTGTCAGATGTCACTTACACCATCTGCACTATAGGACAGTACACTTAGCAGAGTCTGAGTCAATATATGGCTCTCCATAGAGATCATCCTTACAAGCAAGTATCTTTTGAAGGCTTTGCTCTATTTGGTGGCGACAAAGTGCTTGCTTTGTGAGCTGTCTAATAAACTTCTTATTATAGATGGATTCTGGGTGTATAAAATATTTTTATTGTGGTGCAGATCCTTCATGACTACTGAAAAATAACTATGGACTGTAGATCCATAAAGTCAAATCATATGCTCTGCAAAGCGTTATTTGAAGTATTCAGATTCTGTGAAATGCAGCACTTATGGATGAAAGTGTTATATAAAAAGCTCCATGAAAATATTTTTTTTAAATGTTTTTGAATTCATTTATTTAAACTAGAATTTTACACCCACGACCTTTGTCTCTGTTAGTAAAATGCAGTTAAAAGCATCACTCACTAGATTGCTTGAAAAATAATTTTTTAATGTGCGATATAATTATTTTTATCCTTTTTGAGGGTCATTTTTAAGAAAATACTTTCGTGCTTTTTATAAAATGCATTCTAATGGTAACCCATCTAAATGTATCCCTTGAGTTGGAGGACATTTACCCATGTAAACGTGTCCCTTGAGTTGGAGGATATTTTATAAGTTTAGAAAAATGTGCCTGTTAGCAAATTTTCAGAAGGAAATTAAAGTCTGTCTTTGAGATTCTTTATACACATTTTGATAATGAAAAATATATTGATTATTAAGCCCTTTTCATTATCTCTAAACTAAAAGGTGACCTGCAGTTAGAAAAATTAGAATTGGGATACTAGCACTGGAAAGATTTTACAGAAAATAGTGAGCAAATCT
Organism: Acinonyx jubatus; assembly: GCF_027475565.1. NCBI lineage: Eukaryota > Metazoa > Chordata > Mammalia > Carnivora > Felidae > Acinonyx > Acinonyx jubatus. Next base: position 122,253,520 of record NC_069389.1, read on the forward strand.
TGCTTTTTGAAATGATGCCTGAATTATAAATTTTATTTTACTTACTTTGCTTTTTGAAGTGTAATTGACATACGACATTATATTAGTTCCAGGTATACAACATAGTGATTGGACATTTATGATGTCTGTATGATAAATTGTAAATGTACTTTGCACATCGCCAAGGCAACATTTACCCGTACTGATTTGAATATATGAAAACGAAATAACTTTCAACATTTAAATTTCAGTGAATATCTATTTTCCATACAGTTGACATTAAACAGGCTCTTCTCACAAAGAGAAAAATGTTCGAAATGGGTACAAAAGCTTCTATCAAAACCACTAACGAAACAATTGAGCATGTTTGGAAACTACAACAAGAACAAAGGTGAAGTTGTTGGAGTGTTTTTGTTTTTGTTTTTGTTTTTGAGTCACGATGACATTTGTATCATTTCTTTGTATTCATTGGCGCAAATAACCTAAGACAAATTCTATTATATTGAATTTTCCAGCGAAAAACATATTTTGCTTGTTTTTTTTCTAAGCAGGTAAATTCCTTAGTTCTGTAACCTCACTCCTTAACAGATTCTGAGATGTATTTCCTAGAAGCCAATAGAGATGACCTTTCTTCCCTTTCAAATAACAATTGAGTTTTCTTCCTATAACATTAATTTATATTCATTCTAGACCTACACTAGCTGAACTTCAGGTAAATGTCTTAAACCATTATTCTTGTGATAGTTAACTGTATTCAGTTATGTAGAAAAGGTTAATCTTATATTGTAAATAATTTGCATATTTTAGGTAAATTGTGTTCACCGTTCTTTAAAAAAAAAAAAAAACATTGTTCGGGGGATATATTTAAGTGAAATATTCCTGTTTGGAAATCTTCTATGATAAATGGATATAATATCCTCATTTAATGAATCTACTTATCATATCAGAACATATATGCTATTCAGTAAGAAGAAATGAAAAGTAAACTGCTTTTAGATAAAATGAATTTTTCTGGAAAACTGATAGTACAGTAAATCCTCATTACCTTTTAAGAGGTAAGGCATGTGAGATAGCTTTTATGTTGGTCAGTTAGGAACAATACTTTTGGAATAAGAGTAAATTGTTCATGTCACCTTTCTGCTTCCCATGAGACTGCTATTTCAGCTGCTGTTATGCTATTACTGCCTTCTTTTGTAGTGTAAATTGTGTCAAATCAATTTTGTTTTGAATATGGTTAATTCTTTCATGTCTTTATGAATTATGACAGTGCTCATTATTATGTTTTACAGGCAGAATCTTCATCTCAAATATTCTCAGCAGTTTCTGACTTTGTTTCGGGAGTGGAATGTAGACATGCAGAAAGCCCAGAAACAACAAGAAAAACTAGCCGTTGGTATCAGCTTTGGCTTTAAAATTGATTTATTTATTGTATCAAAGTCTCAAGTAGCAATAGGTCATGCAAAAACATAGGAGAGAATGTAGGGACCATGAGCCCAGATGGGTAAAGGTGGGTAGAAGATGTAGCGGTGGGAGACTGAATGTCCTCTCTGAATTGCTTCTGTCTATTTAGGGACACAGGAAGGTCACCAGTTAAGAGTTAGAGTGGTGGAGGAGGTGTTGCCTCTCGGGAGCAGAGAAGAAGTCCTGGAATTGTTTCCTGAGAGCAGGCCAGTGAATGGACTAGGGAAATGCCATTGCCAAGCAGCATTGTGGGTCTAACTTAGGTTGGTGTCATAGTGACCATGAATTTAAAGTGAGACCACATTGCATGGTTGTGGCAGAGCAGCTGGAGAGTTGGATTTTCCAGGGTTGGGGTTTAGCCACGCAAATTGGCGGAGTGAAAAGGGGGTAAGGTACATGTGCGAGGGCATAGGTATAATGATTGACCATGGCATTTAGGCCAGGAAGGAGGAAAAGGAAGAATATGAGGGTGGGGATCAGGGGCAATGAAAAGTCATAGGATCCATGGGATGTTAATCCTGAAAGAGTGTTGGACTATAGTAAGAAAGGGAGAGAACTACAAACAGGGAGGTAGAGGTTGAATATTGGGGGAAAAAAAATGGAGAACCAGTATAGTACAGTGGTCCAGAGCCTGGACTCTGGAACCAGTTTTTGGGATCCAATCCTGGTTGACCGGTACTAGCTGTGAAATCGGCGGCAAATTGTTTATCCCTGTGCCTCACCCAGGTTCCTCACCTATTATGGAAGGAGACATAACAAAAGCACCTGCCTTGTAGAGTTGTTTTGAGGATTAAATGAGATCATATATAATGTTTATTTAAAATGGTTCAGAACAGTACCTGGCACACAGCTCCTATATAAGTTTTTGCTCTTATTAATATAATGTAGATGTTGCAGTTATTGGGAATGACAGAATCCAGGGTGTGACTATGTAAGTGAGTGACTGAAGTAGGGAAGAGGACAAAATTGTTGTTGGAGATCAGGTCAAGGAGCGGAAAGGCTGGGATCATCTGTGTACATACTGAAATGACCAAGAATTAATACATGTTTTGAACGTTGTTAAGAAAAGAATATCCCCTCTGTAACTACTGTTAGGAAGGATCAGTGTATAGATTTTTGACTATTTGTAGTAAACACATTCTTGGAAGGGTCATTTGTGGGTTTTGAAATCAAGAGTTAAAACCTGTTTTCCATATTGGCAAGAAAAAAAATTTCCTACTTAATGACCACTAGGTAGGATCATCGTATTGTTTTTGTGTATTAGTGGTGAACACAGTTATCTAAACTCGGTCATAAAGGTTGTTACAACAGGAAATGTTAACAAGTATTGATTTAAAGAATATTCCTTTTAAACATGATGTATAATTATGTTTCTCTAAATATTAAATGTCACCCACATTTTATCATCCTTTTCTTTTATATTTGTAGAGTATGTTTCAAGAGCAACGAAAGGTTCTTCAACAAGCTAGAGTTGTTCAGAATCAGAGACTGCAAAAAATTAAAAATTTATATGTGCAATTCTTAGAGGTATTTGGCAACATAATACATTCTTATAAAACATAACATGTGTACAAAAGTAGGAGATAGTTTGTTTCTTTCTGAATCTTATGTGGGGGAAAAAACCCAGTTAGGTTGTACATCTGAGCCGTTAACCATTTTCCATTTGGAGTTCATTGCTCTGTATTTAACATAATTGGTAAATGTGTTTTGATTTTGGGGATTAATCAATACTTTTGTGGGAGTCATTTAAAACAGGGAACTGTAAGCTGGGGATTTTACCTAGAAATACATGTATCGTGTAGAAAAGTGGTACTTTATCAACACTTTAATCATAATTTTTTGTGCAACAATCAGTTCGGAGGAGATCAGCAATAAATATATAGTGGAAACTAAGAAGTCTATAAATCACTTCTACGTGCCTTTTACTTGTATTGACGGTTTCTGTTAAATATGAGTAGGCAGTGGTAATTGATGAATACTGCTTTTATTTCCAAATGCGTTACATGAGTGTTTTGTGGCATAGTTGCTTTTGGAATATTAATGACTAATAATGACTTTATATGCAAACTTAAAATCATAAGAGAAGGTCTAAATACAATATAACAGAATGAAAAAGCCAGAGGAGGACCAAACGTTTGTGAATTGAGAATGATCTGCTGTGATATTTGCACATTGACCAACTGTCCTCAGTGGCACAGACCTCTTCTTCATGCAGATATATACTTATTTAGGAGGCAGTAGAATCCTGCACATTCCTCCTCTTTTTTCTTGGTGTGTGTTGGGCGGAGGGGAGGTGTCCTTTACCTCTGCAACGGTACCTTAGTATCTTTCTTCGAATTCCAACTGCTGCTCCCTAGTTCAGGATCTCATCATTCCTTGCTTATGCTACTAAACCCTCATCTGAGTTCTCTTCTCCAGTCCATCCCTCACCATTCTGCAATATGATCTTCCAAAGCATAGACCTTCCCTCCTGAGAACCTGTCGTTAGCTTCCCATTTTAGGCCCTCAGGTATTCAAAGTCTGTGCCCCGCTTCCCCCATAACAAGGCTCCCTTTGTAGTTTTATGCTTAACGTTCATTCTTTCCTCCCACCCCTCCAGATTGGTTGCTTTCTCTGAACTAACGCACCATTACTTCCTTGTTTCTAGAATACTTTCAATTGCCTCTTCCGTTTACCTACCGAAATCTTACTCTTTTGCCAACTAAATCAGAATCAATCTTATTTTCCACTACATAGTCACGGCAAGTTGTGTTACCTTAATTGTTATAAAGTTTTTGTGTTGTTTTTATTTACATGTTTTTTTTTTGTTGTTGTTCTCACTGGAATAAGGAAGGAAGAGATCGTGTATTCATTTTTAAATTCCTCCACAGCACTTTTTATGTAGGCTGCAGTAGATCACTATTTGTTGGGTGAATAGTAAAGATTTAGAACATGTTTGTTTTTCATAACTTAAAGAGGTCGTGTCACAGATCATTTTATTCCCTCCAGTGGAATCATGTTACATTGATTATGAGTCATTATAAATGCACTGTTACATGGTGTCTAGAAAGCTTATTAGAGAGTTTTAAAATGATGGCATCTCATTCAGTGGGACTGTCAGTCTTTTTCTTTTTTTCCCTCCACCTTGACCTTAACTGTTTATTAACCCATTGTTTTGAGCCTACTACTGTTGTGCCTCTATACTAATAATATTTGACTCAAACACAACATTTAAAAAATTTCTTAGGTGGGTATTTTGGTCTCCATGTATTAGGTATAATATCTTACTTGGAATAAATAACGGGCATCCTTTGCATATTAAGAGATGTTAGTTTTGAAATTTGCTTTTACATATTTAGTGCGTGAGATGAAAAGTGGTGGTTTATAACTAAACTAGGCTTTTTGTTTTAGAGTATGCAGGACTTAGAGAAGGACCATGAGCATCTTCTTACTGATGAACAAAGTGAAGTTAGAGAAGAAATGACCAAGTTGCAAAACAAAATTATGATGGAAGTTGTAAGTACTTAGTGCATATTTAATATTAAGAACTAACGAGGGATGTGAGCATTGGGGTATTTTGTTTGCTGAAGTGTATATAACAATGACCTAAATAGCATGTAAATGTTTAATATTTCCTTCCTTGAAACAGCAACAGCAAGAGCTGGCAATTGTTCAAAAGTCTCTTCAATCCCTGTTATTCTGATGACTTTGAAGAAAGAACTTGAACCTAAGTGCTATGATAGAAGCATAACATTAGCTACACCGAACCACGTTGCGGTAGTTTAAAAATTGTAGTTGAAATCAGTACATCTTGTTTACCATAGCTTGCTTGTTTAGTGCAAGAATCTTTTCCTGCTAAAACCCCAAGCCCCAAACAGTTACGTGGGTAGCAGCAATTCCACAATTATATGTATTAAGCTTTCAGCCCTTCGTTAGTAATGATGACTTTGTGTACTTAACACTGTTAATTAACTTTTAGCAACAGGATGATTTAATTTGAGGCTTGGCCTCCGTGGATCTGTATCAGTCCCAAAAGGTTCAGAGCACACGTACAGAAAGAAGGTTACTTTGCTTTTCCTAAAGGAAAAATAAAATTAAAGGGTATAAAATCTATCTTACCCGTGTGCCCGCTTGTATTTTACTCATTAGTTTACAGAGCCAATTCTAATAAAAAAAATATGATTTCAGAAAATCTACTCTACTGCCTTATAAAAATTATTAAAAGCAAACATAAGATTGTGGGGTTTTTTGGGAATAAATTAAGCTGCCTAAAATCATTGGGGGCACAGAACTAGATACATAAGTGTCAGTGCTGAGACATGGGTTTGTGAAAATGTCGTTTCCACAAAGACACCAAAATGTCATTTAATTGGTGTTGGTTCACTATTAAATGACGCTTGCCCTTAGCATTGATTGAAAGTATTTCATTAATATGTACATATACCTAATGACTTATGGTTTAAGTATTTCACATCTCTCTTTAAAGATAAATTACCTATAGTGCCTTGTTTTCAAGTTTAATGTTCATTGAGTGTGTGGAACGTTGATTTTATATTTGAGAACTAACAACTTGAATAATTAATTCTTATACCTTTCTTTTTGTAATGGGCATTTTCTTTTTACATTTAATAACATAACACCATCTTCGTTTGGGCATGTTATTTAATAAACATGACATTGTTTCAGAATATATTTGGAATAAGTCAGTTAAATGTGTTTTTTTCTCAGTTCCTGAAGTTGCTTTCATGAATCATTCAAAATAAAGCATTTCCATTCGGAGGAGAGGATTTATTTTCTCCTGTCTTTCTGCATTTTTTTAACCTGGGGCGCCTGGGTGGCGCAGTCGGTTAAGCGTCCGACTTCAGCCAGGTCATGATCTCGCGGTCCGTGGGTTCGAGCCCCGCGTCGGGCTCTGGGCTGATGGCTCAGAGCCTGGAGCCTGTTTCCGATTCTGTGTCTCCCTCTCTCTCTGCCCCTCCCCCGTTCATGCTCTGTCTCTCTCTGTCCCAAAAATAAATAAACGTTGAAAAAAAAAATTAAATATATGAAAATGTTACTTACTCCTAGTAAGAAAAACATGTTCAGACCTTCCAATATCATAAAGTTGTTTTTTTTTTCCTGGAACCAGACAAGTTGGTTTTGCAGTCCATTTGGGGGGGGAAGATTAGTACAGATGGACAGGGAAATCTTAAAAAAAAGAAAGTTTACCTATTTATTTTGAGAGGGGGTTCAGAGAGAGAAGGAGAGTGAGAATCCCAAGCAGGCTCCGTGCCCAGCTCAGAGCCCAACTCGGGACTCGATCTCAGCACCGTGAGATCATGACCCAAGCCAAAATCAAGAGTCGGTCGCTCAACTGACTGAACCACTCAGGTGCCCTGACAGGAAAATCTTGAAAAGGAATAAATAGAAACAAGGGGAGCCATTCCTACAGAGATTATTCCTCATTTATCAGACTGGAAAAATAATTGTCAACATTGATCATTAGCTTTATAGCCTGCCAAGGCCTAGAAGCAATGATTCAGTTGCAGTGAGTAACTTAGAGTCTATTTTATGATCTTGAACACAAACAAGAGCTCCTTGGAGAAATAGCTGGTTCCAGATACGGGGTGGAATATAAATAACATAAGCCTGTAAAATCTTGGGAGGAAAAAATATATATATAAGCCTGGAACATCTTATAATATCCGAAAGTCAAGGTGTGTGTTGAGGTTATGTCAAAAGGACACAGGAGGTGGGACACAGGGGTTCCTAATGGGCAAATGCAGAAATATGTGAGCGTCAAAGGAATAATAAATGCAATGGTTTGAATCACAAATATATTGACACTCATGAGTTCATTATAATACTAAAAAAAAAAAAAATCCACAAATAACCCTTGCTCACTCTAAGTGATTGGAGCTAGCTCAGTCACCATCCCATCACTCTGAAAGGGATAGAACAAAGCATTAATTCTAGCTTTCTTATATGAACCATAATTTTAGGAAAATCAAATATTTACAAAGTTATGCCTTATGGTATAATTCCAGACAGTAAATGCAACCAAAAAACCCATGAAGAGTGTGTGTGTGTGTGTGTGTGTGTGTGTGTGTGCGCGTGTGTGTGTGGAGGGGGGAATCACCATTTTGCAACACCTAATGAATTAATGGATCTAGGCAATAACCCTCACTGGCTGCTAAATCCATGATGTGGAGGTTGATATGTCTGATGAACCTACACCATGATTTTCCTGGGACAAGTCCTGGTTTACATTGGTTGTTCTATCATCATTACTAATACTACACCTTACTTTACCCCCTCTACAAAATAGTCTCCATTTGGATGACATATGATCAACCTACTGATAGGGAACTTTGTAATGAACAAGGAGGGCTCAAAACACCTGGACCCGCTGGTCAATCTTAACATCACAATGAAAAAGAGACACAGAGACATTAAGTATCTCCTATTGGGCTGCAGATGCAATAGGAAGTACAAAGCACCATCTCTGACATATTTTTGCCATGGAGCCAAACCTGAATCTGATGATGAAGCCTCAAGTTCTGTCAGTTCAGGGTACATGCTAGTGACAGAAGAATATGTTGAGAAACACAGCAGGGGTGTGATCTGCCAGATCCAGGATTTCCAAAATTCAATGACACAATGACCTAGTCTCTTCCACAAAAAAAAAAAAAAAAGATAAGATAAAGGAAAAGCAAGAGATGATATGTATTAAAGGAAATTTATAAAACATATTAAAGAAATGCAGTCTGGACATCCTGTTTGAATTCTGATGTAAACGAGCCCATGGTAAAAGGACACTTATGAAATTAATTGGAGAAATATGTTGACTAGATATCAGATAACATTAATGAATTTGTTATTGTGTATATTGATAGTATTTTTATTTTGTAGTGTGGGTTATGAATAAAAACATACCTAGGATTTGCTTTAAAATAATTGAGTGGAGACAGGAGCAGTAGCAGAGTTGGAGAGCGTAATATATGTGAAACAGAATGAACTGTATTTTGATAATTGTTGAAACTGGGTGACGAACATGTGAAGATTGTTATACTGTTGTATCACTTAGGTGCATGTTTGACACGTTCTAAAAACACTCCTGGGGGCGCCTGGGTGGCTCAGTTGGTTAAGCGTCTGACTTCAGCTCAGGTCACGATCTCACCGTTTGTTGAGTGTGAGCTCCGTATTGGGCTCTGTGCTGACAGCTCAGAGCCTGGAGCCTGCTTCAGATTGTGTGTCTCCCTCTCTCTCTGCCCCTCCCCCCCCCCTCTCTCTCAAAAATAATAAACATTAAAAAAAATTTAAAAACACTCCCAATACCCTTATTCGATATACTCAAAACCTCAGAAAACCTCTCAGGCCTTCCCTGATCTTTTTGGCCATATGATGTACTGGGGACCATATGGGCTTTGGAGCCAGACAAACTTAGACTCAAATACTGGGTGATCTGGAACATACTACTCAACACCAACTTTGGTGATCCTCAGTGCCTGGTTTTGTAAGATAAGGATGACTTACTCCATCCCTGCTGCAGAATTTTTTATTTGAGTTTAGTTGATACACAATGTTATGTTAGTTTCAGATACACAACACAATGATTCAACTTCTCAATATGTTATGCTATACTCACTAGAAGTGCAGCCACCATCTGTCACCATACAGTGCTATTACAATATCATTGCTATATTGCCTATGCTGTGCCTTTTATTCCTGTGACTTATTGGTTCCATAACTAGAAGTCTGTATCTCCCATTCCTCTTCACCATTTTGTCCATCTCTTCACCCCTTCCCCTCTGGCAACCATTAGTTTGTTCTCTGTATTTATGTGTCTGATTATGCTTTTTTAAAATTGTTTATTCATTTGTTTTGTTTTTTAGATTCTACATATGAGCAAAATCATATGATATTTGTCTTTCTCAGTCTCAGGTCACGTAGCATAATACCCTCCACATAGATCCATGTTGTTGCAAATGGCACAAACTCACCCTTTTTTATGGCTGTGTAATACTCTACTGTGTGTATGTCTGTGTGTGTGTGTGTGTGTGTGTGTGTGTGTGTGTGTTCAAGCCCACGCATACATTCCACATCTTTCTTATCTATTTGTCTATCAATGGACACTTAGGTTCTTCCATATCTTGGCTATTGTAAATAATGTTTCAATGAACATAGGGGTGTACATATCTTTTTGAATTAGTGTTTTCATTGTCTTAAGGTAAATACACAGAAGTATAACTCCTGGATCATTCACTGGTTCTCCATGTAATTTTTTGAGGGACCTCTATACTGTTTTCCACAGTGGCTTCACCAGTTTGCATTCCCATCAACAGTACATGATGCCACTTGTCTCTTCACATCCTCACCAACAATTGTTACTTCTTGTATTTTTAATTTAATTTTTATTTTTTAAATGTTTATTTATTTTGCAAGAGAAAGTATGAGTGGAGGAGGGGCAGAAGAGAGGGAGAGAGAGAATCCCAAGCAGGCTCTGTGCTATCTGTGCAGAGCCTGACACAGGGCTTGATCTCATGAACCACGAGATCATGACCTGAGCTGAGCCAGACGTTTAACTGACTGAGCCACCCAGGAGCCCCATCTTGTATTTTTTATTTTAGCCATTCTGACAGGTGTAAGGTTGTATCTCATTGTGGGTTTGATTTGCATTTCATTGATGATTAGTGATGTTGGCCATATTTTCATGTGTCTGTTGGCCACCTGCATATTATTAAATGATTTATTTTAATGAATTTGCTCCCATGATTCTGGGAGATGGTAAGTTGAAATCTGTAGGGCAAGCTGGCTAGTGAGAAATTCAGGGAAAAATTGACCATGCAGTCTTGAATCTTAAATATATATGGTAGCCTGGCCATCTAGAAACTGAAATGGGCGTTGATGTTGTAGTCATGAGGAAGAAACATATAGCACATGCTGGCAGTATGGAAACGCAGAGAAACTCCATGTTAAAGTCAGGCAGTATTCCTTCCTTCCTCAGAAACCTTACTTTTTGGCCTTACACATTCTTGAGGGTAATCTCCTTTAATTAAAGCCATACACAATCCATCACAGCAACATCTATATGAGCGTTTCACTTAACATCCAAGCGCTATAGCAATCCTGTGTGGAATACAAAGATAGAAGATAAGGCATTCCTTACATCCTCAGATGGTAGTTTTTGAAGAAGCACTGGGGGCAAAGAAGATATAACTGTATCCAGAGTAAGTGTCCATTACAGTAAAAACAACACTGCCCCTTCCAATCTGAAAGTGTCCCAATGTAATCAACCTGCCACTAGGTTGATCACCTGGAAGATGGTGCCATATTAATGACTCAGTTTTGATCTCTGATGCTGGCAGATTGAACATCCAACAGTGCCCATAGCCAGGGGAGCCTTATGTTACTGTGTCCATGCATATCTTCCATCCCGTGACAATGACCACTATTTTGATGACCCCATTGAACAATGAAAAGGTTGGCAGGATAAAGAGGCTGACTGAGATCCACAGAATGGATCATCTTATCCACTTGATTCTTTTTTTTTATTAAATATAATTTATTGTCAAGTTGGTTTCCATACAACACCCAGTGCTCATCCCAACAAGTGCCCTGCTCCCTGACCATCACCCACTTTCCCCTCTCCCCCACCACCCATCTACCCTTAGTTTGTTCTCAGTCCTTAAGAGTCTCTTATGGTTTGCCTCCCTCCCTCTCTGTAACTTTTTTCCCCCTTTCCCTCCCCCATGGTCCTCTGCTAAGTTTCTCAGGATCCACATATGAGTGAAAACATATGGTATCTGTCTTTCTCTGCCTGGCTTATTTCACTTAGCATAATACCCTCCAGTTCCATCCACATTGCTGCAAATGGCCAGATTTCATTCTTTCTCCCACTTGATTCTTAAAATCTTCCCGATTCATGTCAGCCTTTAATGAGCATTCATATGGGACACAAATAATTTCATGGTTTTTGTCCATTGAGAGAGGTCTGTTGTTGGGGAAGTAGCCATTGTGTTACCTGCCACCTCTCTTTGGGATTGTCCAATTCTCTTGTGTGTGTGTGTGTGTGTGTGTGTGTGTGTGTGTGTGTGTGTATTCTATAGCTATTTTCTTTGTGGTTACCATGAGGATCACTTTGTTGTATTCCATCTAATGTGGGTAACATCAAAATGAAAACCATGTATCATTTTGCTGTATCTTCTTTTTAAACCTATCAGAAAGAAAAGAATAAAAAATGTGCTTTGTTTTATGCATACACCAAAGATTTGTGCTTAGCAGCCACAGCACATATAAGATGGGGAAATTCTGTTGGAAATGTATAGCTATAAATGCTTACACTAAAAAAGGAGAATTATCTCAAATCGACAACCTAACTTTTCAACTTAAGGAACAAGAGAAAGAAGAAAAACTACACCCAGAGTCAGCAGAAGGAAAAAAGGAATAAAGAATTGAGTGTAAATTAAAAAAAAAATAAATTAAATAATAAAAAAGAACAGAATAGAACAGAGAAAATAAAAATTAGAATAGAAAACTAGAGAAAATCAGTGAACCCAAAAGTTTGTTGTTTTTTTTAATAAAAAGGACAAAAGTTAGGACACCTGGGTGACTCAGTCGGTTAAGCGTCTGACTTTGGCTCAGGACGTGATCTCACGGTTCATGAGTTTGAGCCTCATATCAGGCTCTGTGCTGACAGCGCAGAGCCTGCTTGTGATTCTCTTTCTCTCCCTCTCTCTCATTTATTCTGCCATAAGAATAATTTTTTAAAAAATATTTAATAAAAAACAAGCGTTAATTGTTTGAATAAAGAATAAAAATGTATAGAGAAAATCAATGAAACCAAAAGTTGGTTATTTGGAAATATCAACAAAATTGACAAACCTTTTTGCTAGTTGAACGAAGAAAGACAGAAGACTCAAATTACTAAAATCGGATATGAAACTGGGGACATTACTTACTATCAATCTTACAGAAATAAAAATAATTATAAGAGAGTGCTATAAAATAATAGTACACCAACACACTGGATAGCCTTGATAAAATGGACAAATTCTTAGAAACACAAAGCTTACCAAGACTAAATCATGAAGAAATATAAAATCAGAATAGACCTCTAAGGGGATTGAGTAAATAATGAAAAACCTCCCAACAGAGAAAAACCCTGGACCTGATATGGCTTCACTCATAAATTCTACCAAACATTTAAAGAACTAACCACTACTCTTTCTCAAACTCTTCCAAACACTGAAGAGGATAGAGTATTTCCTAACTCATTCCATGAGGTCAGTATGCCCTGAAACCAAATCCAGACTAGAAAATACAGGAGAAATATAGACCTTATGAACACGGAAGCAAAAATTCTCAATAAAATACTAGCTAACTGAATTCAACATGTTGAAAAAGGTTGTAAACCATGACCAAGTAGAATTTATTCTTGGAAAGCAAAGATGGTTCAACATATGAAAAAATTGATCAATGTAATACACCACATCAAGAGAATGAAGAGGAAACACCCTCCCCCAACACACACATAGACATTCACCTCAATTGATGCAAAAAAAAAAAAAAAAAGCATTTGACTAAATTCAACACCCTTTCACAATAAAGACATGCAATAAACTGGGAATAGAATGAAATTACCTCAGCATAATAAAAAAAAGCATATTTGAAAAATTCGCAGTGCAGTCAGTGGCAAAAGACTGAAAGTTTTTCATTTAATGCCAGGAGCAAGGAAAGGATTTCTGTTCTTGTCATTTCTATTGAACAGAATATTGGAAGATCTAGTTAGAGCAATTAGACAAGAAACAGAAATTAAAGACATCCTAAATGGCAAGGAAAAAGTAAAATTATCTCTATTTGCAGATGATATGATCTTAGAAGTACAAAATCCAAAATATTCCACACCAAAAAACCCCTGTTAGAAGTAATAAATGAATTCAGCAAAGTAGCATGATATAAAATCAACATGCAAAGAAAATAAATTGCATGCTTATGCACTAGCAAAGAACAATCTAAAGAGGAAATTAAGGGAAAAAATAATTTACAATAGCATCAAAAAGAATAAAATACTTAGGCAGTAAGTTAACCAAGGAAGTGAAAGACCTGTATAATGAAAGCTACAGAATATTGCTAAAAGAAATTAAAGAAGATATAAATAAATGGAAAGACATTCCATGTTCATGGATTGGAATGCTTAATATTATTAGGATGGCAATACCACCCAAAGCAATCTACACATTTGATACAATCCTGATCAAAATCCCAATGATGATATTGCAGAAACAGAAATATCCATCCTAAAATTCTGATGGAATGTCAAGGGACCCTGGATGGCTAAAACAATCTTAAAAAAGAAGACAAAGCTTGAGGACTCATACTACCTGAGTTCAAAACTTAGTACAAAGCTACAGTAATCAAAACAATTTGGTACTGGCATAGACACATGTATGAAACAATGGATTAGAACAAAGAGCTCAGAAACAAACCCTCTCATGCATGATCAAATGATTTTTGAAAAGGGTTCCAAGACCATTCAATGCAGAAAGGTCAGTCTTTTTAAAAATGTTGTGGATAAAACTGGATATCCACGTGCAAAAGAATGAAGTTTGACTCTTGCCTAACACTACATACAAAAATTAACTCAAAATGGATTTAAAAAAAAAAGAACCTAAACATAATATACAAATCATGAAAGTCCTAGAAGAAAAATAGGGCAAAGCTTCATGAAATTAGATTTTGCAGTGATTTTTTTTAACGTGACACCAAAATCACAGGCAACAGAACTAAAAAATAGACAAATTTGACTTCATGAAAGTTAAAAACTTTTGTGCATCAAAGGACAGTATCAACAGTCAGAGTAGGGGCTTAGTGAGGTCAGGCGATCAATGGAGCTTTAGTGTAGGTCCATCTTGCAGTGGTCACAGTGGTTCCTCAAACTCATCCTGTGGTTATTTCCACAGTCCTGGAATGCATAATTTGAGTAGACATACAAAGCAACTGGTGGAACCCCCACATTCGCTCCCTGACCTGTGGAGTGAGAGGTACTACAGTGGGAAAGGCCAAGGGGAAGCCACCAGAATTGCCTCTACCTAGGAATATTGCTAAAAGAAACACTACTTCCATGGAGGGATTGTAGAGATTAATGCCACTATCAAGGACTTGAAAGATGAAGGGGTGGTGATTCCCACCACAGCCCCTTTCAACTCAACTATCTGGCCCGTGCAGGAAACAATGGATCTTGGAGGATGACAGTGGATTATTGTAAAGTTTACTAATTACAGCTACTGTTGCAGATGTGGTTACATAGCTCGAACATATCCCCTGGTTCTTTGTATGCGGATATTGATCCATTATATTAATTTCTTGGGACTGCTATAACACGGTACCACAAACTGGGTGGTTTCAGTAAGATAAATTTATTGTCACATAGTTCTGGAGTCCAGAAATCTAAGATCAAGGTGTTGGTAGGATTGGTTCTTTCTGAAGACTGTGAGGGAAAATCTGTTCCATGACTCTCTCCTAGCTTCTGGTAGCTTCGGGCATTCCTTGGCTTCCAGATGGCCATCTTCCCGCTGTGTTTTCATATTGCTAGCCCTCTTTACTTGTCTGGATCTGCATCCAAATTGGGATATGGGATTAGAGCCCACCCTAAGGACCTTAACTTAATCATCTGCAAAAGTCCCTTTTGCCAAGTAGAGTCACATTCACAGGTACTGGAGGTTAAGACATCAACACCTTTTTAGAAGTCACAATTAGACCCAAAACATCTGGAAAATGGTTTTTCTTTGATACTATTAGTAAATAACACTAGAAACCATTTGCCAACATTACTCCTTCATTGTCCTACCCCAGGAGTATATCAGTTCTCCAGGCCTAAATCATAATTTAACCCACGGAACCTTGACCACTTTTTCTTTACACAAGGCATCACATTGGTTCATTACATTGATGACATTATCCTGATTGGACCTGGTAAGCAAGAAGCAGCAACTACTCTAGACTGACTGGTAAGACAGTTGCGTGTCAGAGGGTAGGAAATAAATCTGACAAAAATTCAGGATCCTTCCACCTAAGTGAAATTCCAATAGGTCTAGTGGTATCAGGCATGTGGAGATATCCCTTCTAAGGTGAAGGATAAGTTGTTGCATCTGTCCCTTCCTACGGCCAGGAAAAGAGGCACAACACCTCGTGAGTCTTTTTGGATTTTGGAGGCAATGTATTCCTCCTTGGGGTGTATAATTTCAAGCCATTTACCAAGTGTTCTAAAAACCTGCTAATTTTGAGTGGGACCCAGATTAAGAGAAGGCTCTGCAGCAGACCTAAGATGATGTGCACGCTTTGTCACTTGGGCCACATGATTCAGCAGCCCCAATGGATGTTTGAAGTGTCAGTGGCAGATAGGGATGGTGTTTGGAGTTGGAACCTTTGGCAGGCTCCTTTAGGTGAATCACAGCACAGGACCTTAGATTTCGGAGCAAAGCCCTGCTATCCTCTGCAGATAACTACTCTCCTTTTGCAAAACAGCTTTTGATTTCCTTCTGGGCTTTAGGAGAGACTGGATGCTTGAACATGGGCCACTATATTATCATGTGACCTCAGCTGCCCATCATAAATTGGGTGTTATCTGACTCACCAAGCCATAAAGTTGGGCATGGACATCATCAAATGGAAGTGGTATATATGTAACCACGCTTGAGCAGGCCCTGAAGGCACAAAGAAGTGAAAAGTGAAAAAGTGGCCATAATGCCCCTGGACCCCACTCCTGCTACACCGCTCCTCTCTCCAAGCTTGCACCTATGGCCTTATGAGTTCCCTATGATCAGTTGACAGAGGAAGAGAAGACTTGGGCCTGGTTTGCTGATGGTTCTGCACGATATGCAGGCACTACCCAAATGTGGACATCTACAGCACTGCAGCACCTCTCTGGGACATTCCTGAAGGAAGATGGTGAAGATAAATCCTTCCAGTGGGCACAACTTAGGGGCAGCACACCTGGTTGTTCACATTTCTTGGAAGGAGAAATGGCTAGATGTGCGATTATACAACAATTCATGGGCTGTTGCCAATGTTTGGCTGGATGGTCAAAGACTTGGAAGGAGCATGATTGGAAAACTGGTGGCAGGGAGGTCTGGGTACAAGGTATTGTGAATAGAGTATCTCTGAACGGGCAAAAGGCATAAAGACATTTATGTCCCATGTGAATGTTCACCAAAGTGTAACTTCAGCAGGGGAGGACTTTAATAATCAAATGGATAGGATGACCTGTTCTGTGGATACTAGTCAGCCTTTTCCTCAGCCACCCCATGTCATCGCCCAGTAGATGATGACCACAAAGTGGCCATGGTGGCAGGGATGGAAGTGATGCATGGCTCACCAACATGGACTTCTATTCAGCAAGACCAACCTGGCTACAATTGGTCACTGCTAAGTGACCAATCTGCCAGCAACTGAGACCAACAACACTTAGCCCCCAGTATGATACCATTTCCAAGACTGGTCAGCATGGCAGCAGGATGATTATGTTGGACTGCCTCCATCTTGGAAGGGGCAACGTTTTTTCTTGCTGGAATAGACACTCCGGATACACATTTTTCCTTCCCTGCATGCAATTATTCTCCCCCTCCCCAGTTTTATACCTTTATTTGACAATAAATGATTAATTCCCATCCACATCAACTGTCTGTAGATTTTTGAGAGTGGTGACAGGTACAAAGGTAACCAGTGTATAGAGCTTGTCTGGTGAATCTTCATCTTTGTTACGTTTCCTGGACAACCACACATGGATATGGTATGGAACATTCCTTATTCCTTTAGCCCAGACAGCTTTGTTCCCATCTCCTTCATGGCAAATTTCTGGGTCTCTCTGAGTGCCCAGTGGCACGCTTCTTGAAACCTACTCCACGGATGCACTTGTGAATGTTGATGGTGTGTTCTCTGGTCACTATCTCAATAATGGCAGAATGGACCTTATTCTTCTCACCATCCTTCTTTGCAGGAGCTGTTCTGCTGGGCCCAGGTTGGAAAGGAAGTGTATACAATTATTCTGACCAGACTACTATCCATGGACTTACAGGTGCCTTATCCACGATCACGGTATTCCACACTGCATTACTTCTGATCAAAGAACTTCCTTCATAGCAAAAGAAGCACAGCAATGGGCCCATGCTCATGGAATTCATTGGCATCACCATGTTTTCCACCTTCTTGAAGCAACTGACTTGATAGAATGGTAGAATGGCCTTTTTTAAAAAACGCTTATTTATTTTTGAGACAGAGAGAGACAGAGCATGAACGGGGGAGGGTCAGAGAGAGAGGGAGACACAGAATCCAAAACAGGCTCCAGACCCTGAGCTGTCAGCACAGAGCCCGACGCGGGGCTCAAACTCACGGACTGCGAGATCATGACCTGAGCTGAAGTCAGACGCTTAACCAACTGAGCCACCCAGGCGCCCCTAGAATGGCCTTTTGCAGACTCAGTTACATTGCAAGCTAGATGGCAATACCTTATTTCTTTAAAAAATTTTTTCATGTTTATTTTTTCGTTACAGAAAGAGAGACAGAACACTCGCGGGGGGGGGGGGGTAGAGACAGAGAGAGACACAGAATCCAAAGCAGGCTCCAGGCTCTGAGCTGTCAGCACAGAGCCCGACGCAGGGCTCAAACTCACAAACCATGACATCATGACCTGAGCTGAAGTCAGATGCTTAACCAACTGAGCCACGCAGGTGTCCCAAGATGGCAATACCTTCTAAGACTGGGTCAAGGCTCTGCAGAAGGCTGTATATACTCTGAATCAGTATCCAACATATGACCCTGTTCCTCCCATAGGCAGGGTCCAAGAATCAAAGGGACCCACTAGAAAAATGTTTGCTTCCTGCTCCATAACATTGTGTTCTGCTGGCCTAGAGGCCTTAGTCTCATAGGGATGAAGGTTTTCCAGCAGAGGACACATTGAATTGGGAGTTAGGACTGCCACCCAGCCACATTGGGCTCCTCATGTCTCTGGGTCACCAGTCAAGGAAGGCAGTTACTGTACTGGCTGGAGTGACTGATCGTGATTATCAAAGATTGTTACTCAACAATGTAGGTAAGGAAGAGTGTGTCTGGATGTCTGGAATACAAGAGATCCCTCACAGTATCTCTTAGTACTACCACGGCCTGTGGTTTAGGTCAATGGAAAACCACAACAGCCCAATTCAGGCAGGACTATTAGCGGCCCAGACCTTCTGGTATGAGTTAGTCAAAGAACAATGACCAAATGTGGTTTTTTTTTTTTTTTGTTTTTTTTTTTTTTTTTAGGCACAGAGGAAAGGAAATGAAAGATGGTAGATATAAATACCGACAACCATTTGACCAGTTGCAGAAATGAGAACTGTAATTGTTATGAGTATTTCTTCTTTGTTATGAGCATGTTTCTATGTAGGGGTGTGTGTGCATGTGTGTGTGTGTGTGTGTGTGTGTGTGCGTGTGCGTGCATATGTGTGTGTGTATACATTCATCAATAGATAGATAGAACAAATATAGTTTTCCTTCCCTCTGTTATCCCCATATCATGTTTCATAAGATGAATTGATTTTATTTCACAGTATTTACATTAAAAGATATCAAGTAGAAGAAGGAACATCACCCAAGGGCTTGCATCTCTACTGGTAAAAGGGTTAGTGTGTTTTCAGTTGTTTCATGTTATGTCAAAGTACGACTTTGTTATTGTCTTTACTTTGAGATTAGTAATAGTTTAAGGAGATTGTACAGATGTCAATATAAGAAGAGCAGGGCTGTGATGGTCAATTTCACACATCAACTTAGCTAGGCTATGGTGCTCAGTTGTGTAGTCAAACACTGGTCTAGGTATTTTGTGGCTATGATTAACATCTACAATTAGTTGACTTTAAGTAAGGAGATTATACTCCATAGCTTCCTTAATAATGAAAACTAAGGTTTCTTGGGAAGGAAAGAATTCTGACTCAAGACTGTAATATATCAAGTCCTGTGTGAGTTCCAGCCTGCTACACTGCTCTATACATTCCTTTATTTATTTATTTTTATTTTTTTATTTTTAAAATATAATTTATGTCAAATTGGTTTCCATACAACACCCAGTGCTCATCCCAACAGGCGCCCTCCTCAATGCCCATCACCCACTTTCCCCTCTCCCCCACCCACCATCAACCCTCAGTTTGTTCTCAGTATTTAAGAGTCTCTTATGGTTTGCCTCCTTCCCTCTCTGTAACTATTCTTCCCCCTCCCCTCCCCCCTGGTCTTCTGTTAAGTTTCTGAGGACCCACATAGGAGTGAAGACATATTGGTATCTGTCTTTCTCTTCCTGACTTATTTCACTTAGCATAACACTCTCCAGTTCCATCCACGTTGCTACAAATGGCCAGATTTCATTCTTTCTCATTGCCAAGTAGTATTCCATTGTATGTATAAACCACATCTCCTTTATCCATTCGTCAGTTGATGGACATTTAGGCTCTTTCCATAATTTGGCTATTGTTGAGAGTGCTGCTATAAACATTGGGGTACAAGTGCCCCGTGTGCGTCAGAGCTGCTGTATCCCTTGGTAAGTTCCTAGCAGTGCTATTGCTGGGTCATAGGGTAGATCTATTTTTAATTTGGGGGGAACCTCCACACTGTTGTCCAGAAAGGCTGCACCAGTTGGCATTCCCACCAACAGTGCAAGAGGGTTCCCATTTCTCCACATCCTCTCCAACATCTATAGTCTCCTGATTTGTTCATTTTAGCCACTCTGACCGGCGTGAGGTGGTATCTCAGTGTGGTTTTGATTTTTATTTCCCTGGTGAGGAGTAACGTTGAGCATCTTTTCATGTGCCTGTTGGCCATCTGGATGTCTTCTTTAGAGAAGTGTCTATTCATGTCTTCTGCCCATTTCGTCACTGGATTATTTGTTTTTCGGGTGTGGAGTTTGGGAGCTCCTTATAGATTTTGGATACTAGCCCTTTTGTCCGATATGTCATTTGCAAATATCTTTTCACATTCCGTCAGTTGCCTTTTAGTTTTGTTGATTATTTCCTTTGCAGTGCAGGAAGCTTTTTATATCTTCATGAGGTCCCAAGAGTTCATTTTGCTTTTAATTCTCTTACCTTTGGAAATGTGTCAAGTAAGAAACTGCTGTGGCTGAGGTCAGAGAAGTTTTTCTCCTGCTTTCTCCTCTAGGCTTTTGATGGTTTCCTGTCTCACATTCAGGTTCTTCATCCATTTTGAGTTTATTTTGTGTGAATTGGTGTAACAAAGTGGTTTAGTTTCATTCTTTTGCATGTTTCAGTCCAGTTGTCCCAGCACCATTTGTTAAAGAGACTGTCTTTTTTTCCATTGGATATTCTTTCCTGCTTTGTCAAAGATTAGTTGGCCATACATTTGTGGGTCCAATTCTGGAGTCTCTATTCTATTTCTTTGGTCTACGTGTCTGTTTTGTGTGCCAATACCGTACTGTCTTGATGATTACAGCTTTGTAGTGGAGGCTAAAGTCTGGGATTGTGATGCCTTCCGCTTTGGTTTTCTTATTCAATATTACTTTGGCTATTCGGGGTCTTTTTGTGGTTCCATACAAATTTTAGGATTGCTTTGTCCTAGCTTTGAGAAGAATGCTGGTGCAATTTTGATTGGGATTTCATTGAATGTGTAGATAGCCCTTTGGGTAGTATTGACATTTTAACAATATTTATTCTTCCCATACATGAGCATGGAATGTTTTTTCCATTTCTTTGTGTCTTCTTCAATTTCCTTCATAAGCACTCTATAATTTTCAGCATACAGATGTTTTACATCTTTGGTTAGATTTATTCCTAGGTATTTTACGATTCTTGGTGCAATTGTGAATGGGATTAGTTTCTTCATTTGTCTTTCTGTTGCTTCATTATTGGGTGTCATAAAGATGCAACTCATTTCTGTACATTGATTTTGTACCTTTGCGACTTTGCCTGAATTCATGTATTAAGCTCTAGCAGACTTTTTGGTGGAGTTCTGTCGCGGTTTTTCCATGTTATAGTATCATGTCATCTGCAAAAAGTGAAAGCTTGACTTCTCTCTTGCCAATTTTGATGCCTTTGATTTCCTTTTCTTGTCTGGATTGCTGATGCTAGAACTTCCAACACTATGTTAAACAACAGCGTGTGAGAGTGGACATCCCTGTCGTGTTCCTGATCTTCAGGGGGACAGCTCTGCTTTTCCCCATTGACCATGATACTAGCTGTGGGCTTTTCATAAATGGCCTTTTATGATGTTTGAGTATGTTCCTCCTATCCTGAGTTTCTCGAGCGTTTTTTATTAAGGATGCTGAATTTTGTCAAATGCTTTTTCTGCATTGATTGACAGGATCATCATGGTTTTTATCTTTTTCTTTTGTTAATGTGTTTTCTTATTTGTTATCTGATGTATCACACTTGATTGATTTTCGAATATTAAACCATGCCCTGCATCTCCAGGAAATGAATCCCACTTGATCATGGTGAATAATTCTCTTTAAAGTGCTGTTGAATCTATTTGCTAGTAGCATGTTTGAGAAGTTTTTGGCCATCCATGTTCATCGCATGGGGATATTGTGGCCTGGTAAATTCTCGGTTTTTTTGCTGTTCTCTGTCCAGATTTTGGGAATCAAAGTAATGCAGGCTCATAGAATGAGTATGGAAGTTTCCTTCCCCTTTCTATTTTTTTGAGAAAGCAGGCTTGAGTAGGATAGTGTATTATCGTCTGGCTTTAGTATGTCTGGTGTAGAATTCCCGTCCCAGGGAAGGCCATCTGGTCCTGGACTCTTATATATTGGGAAATTTTTTGATAGGCCGATTCATTTCTTCACTGGTATATGGGTCTGTTCAAATTTCTCTGTCCTTCCCGTTTTTAGTTTTGGATGAGTGTGTGGTGTTTTAGGAAAGTGTACATTTCTTCCAGGTTGACCATGTTTTGTTAGGCCATGTAATTTATTTCATAGTATTCCCTGATAATTGCTTGTATTTCTGAGGGATTGGTTGTAATAATTCCATTTCATTTCAGTGATTTTATCTATTTGGGTCCTCTCTCCCTTTTCTTTTTGAGAAGCCTGGCTAGAGGTTTATCAATTTTGTTTATTTTTTCAAAAAAACCAACTCTTGGTTTCATTGATCTGCTCTACAGTTTTTTTTTTTTGATCTATATGTTTATTTCTGCTCTGATCTTTATTATTTCTCTTCTTCTGCTGGGTTTGGGGTGTCTTTGCTGTTCTGCTTCTATTTTCCTTTAGGTATTGCTGGTTCACGATTTTATTATTTGGGATTTTTTCTTTGTTTCTTGAGCTAGGCCTGGGATTGCAATGTATTTTCCTCTCAGGACTCGTCCTTCACGTGCATCCCAATATCGTTTGGATTTGTTGTATTATCATTTTCGATTGTGTTTGTACATATATCTTTTTAATTTTTATCTCTAATTGCTGTTTGCCCACTCATTCTTTAGTAGGGTGTTCTTTAACCTCCATGCTTTTGGAGGTTTTCCAGACTTTTTCCTGTGGTTGATTTCAAGTTTCATAGCATTGTGATCTGAAAGTGTGCATGGTATGATCTCAATTCTTTTATACTTATTGAAGGCTGTTTTGTGACCAAGTATGTGATCCTATCTTTGGAGAATGTTTTCCCATGTGCACTCGAGAAGAAAGTATTTCGTGTTGCTTTTGGAATGCAGCATTCTAAATATATCTGTCAAAAAGCCATCCGAGCAAATGTATTCATTCAGGGCCCTTGGTTTCTTTATTGACCATGTGTCAGTGATGATCTATCCAATTTCTGTAATGGAGGGTTAAAGTCCCCTGAAATTACCACATTCTTATCAATGTAAGGATGTAATGTTGTTAATAATTTTTATATATATTGTGGGGCTCCATAGTCGGATGCATAGACATTATATAATTGCTAGCTCGTACACCTGATGGATAGACCCTGTTATATTATATAATGCCCTTCTTCATCTCTTGATCCAGCCATGTAATTTAAAAAGCTATTTTGACTGATATAAGTATGGCTACTCCACTTTCTTTTGCCTTACCAGTAGCATGGTAGATAGTTCTCTCTCCCTTCACTTTCAATCTAAAGGTGTCCTCAGGTCTAAAATGAGTCTCTTGTAGACAGCAAATAGATGGGTCTTGTTTTTTTAATCCATTCTGATACCCTATGTCTTTTGGTTGGAGCATTTAGTCCATTTATATTCAGTGTTATTATTGAAAGATATGGGTTTAGAGTCATTGTGATATCTGTAGGTTTCATGCTTGTAGTGATGTCTCTGGTACTTTGTGGTCCTTGCAACATTTCACCCTCACAGAGTCCCCCCTTAAGGATCTCATTGTCGGGCTGGTTTTAGTGGGTTGATGAATGTTCGCTTCCAGTGTTTGTTTTGTTTGGAAAACCTTTAACTCTCCTTCTATTCTGAATGGCAGGCTTGCTGGGTGAGGATTTCCTGGCTGACATATTTTTTTCCATTCATCACATTGAAGATTTTCCCCCCGCCAATCTTTCTTGGCCTGCCAAAGTTTCAGTAGATAGATCTTAGTTTCATTGATCTGTTCTACTGGTGGTTTTGTTTTTCTTCTTTTTTTTCTTCTACATTGTTTTTTTTTTCTCTTATCTTTATTTCCCTCTGCTGGCTTTAGGCTTTATTTGCTGTTCCTTTTCTAGCTCCTTTAGGTGTAAGTTTAGTTGTAATATTGGGACCTTTCTTGCTTCTTGAGATAGGCCTGAATTGCAATATACTTTCCTCTTAGGACTGCCTTTGCTGCATCCCAAAGTGATTTTGTGTGAGATACCACACCTACACCTATCAGAATGGCTAAAATTAACAACTCAGGAAACAACAGATATTGGCAAGGATGTGGAGAAGAGAACATCTTCTTGTCACTATTGGTGGGAATGCAAACTGGTGCAGCCACTGTAGGGAAAACAGTATGGAGGTTCCTCAAAAAATTAAAAATAGAACTACCCTATGACCAAATTGCACTACTGGAGGTATTTATCCAAAGGATACAAAAATGTTGATGTAAGGGACGAACTACCCCAATGTTTATAGCAGCACTATCCATTGATTCAAACTATGGAAAGAGCCCAAATGTCCATTGACCATGATGAATGGATAAAGAAGATGTGGTACATATATACAATGGAATATTATTCAGCGATAAAAAAGAAATGAAATGCTGTAATTTTGCAACAACATGGATGGAACTAAAGAGTATTATGCTAAGTGACGATAAAATCAGAGAAAAAAAACACTCATATGATTTCACTCATATGTGGAATTTAAGAAACAAACGAAGAAAATGGGTAGAAAGGGAAAAAGAGAGAGGCAAACCAAGACAACAGACTCTTACCCCATGGAGAACAAACTGATGTTTACCAGAGGGAGGTGGGGGGGAGATGGGTGAAATAGAAAGGAGGATTAAGGAGTGCATTTTTGATGAGCACCATGAGTTTGTATGGAAGTGTTGAATCACTATATTGTACAACTTGAAACTAATATTACACTGTAAGTATGTTAACTATCTGGAATTTAAATAAAAACTTTAACAAATAAAATTAAAATAACTTTTAATTTTCAGGTTAGAACAACCTGTAAAGTTTAAATTACAATGAATCATTTTGTTCCCGTGTCGCGCTAAAATCATAATTTTCTTTCTCCTTTTGCTTAGTATCCGGTGATTCAAGCAATGATAAACACCGTTATTAAATAAAAGATTATTACAACATTGTATAAAACAATTCTGTGTTTCTAATAATAGGGGAATATAAATGTTTTACTAAGCCTTTCTTCTCAGTTTGTAACAAGAATTTTTTTGGCAGTAAGTGAGTTTTACTTTAAATTTACTTTTTCCACATACTTTTACTATAGTTGCTTTCAGGAAGAGCTCTCAAAGGAAAGATGGAATTGAGGAAAATTAATCTTTTTACGGGAGCTTATTTAACCGAAGAATACAGTGCAAAACTAGGTGGAGTTCAGTTCTTGTACGTGTTTTACGTGTTACCAGCTTCCATACAGAAAGAAGACTACAAGAGGGGAAGTGGAATCAAGATGGTTGGAACAGCAATGGCAGGGGTTTTTTGTGGTTTCCAGTACATGGAAATAGAGGCCAGACCACACTTACCATCCTGTCATGCCTAGAAAAACTGATCTGAGGATAAACACAACAGTCTGCAATAAACCTGAACCACAGAATTTCAGTAGGTACGGTGGCCACAGAGAGGTGAACTTGGGGAGAAAGAAGCCATGGCAAGGGAGGTGCTTTTGCGGGCGGAGAGAGGAATGGAGATGGGGGTGGGGAGAATACGAGGAAAAGCAAAGCAACCCTCCCCAAAAGCAGATGGAGAGAAAGTGGAAAATTGGAAATAACCGCAGGGACTAACCTAAAAAGGGAGAAAGGAGAGGGTTTAAATTCCATTAAGACTGTAAAACAAGGGAGCACAAAGTCTGCAACTCCACAGCTTATACCTGGTGGTGCTCTGGTGGGAAAGGGAGAATCCCCAGGAACAGAGTTGGGGTCCGGAGTTCTCGGGCCCACACGGAAAAAAAGAAGTTCCACTTTTTGGAAGGACATTTGTGGAGATTGTTGAAGCCACCTGGTCCAGTAAGACCCCATGAAAATGGCCCACATTCACTGGTGCTGGAAACAAGGTCATTAAGGTTGAAGGCTGGTGCCAGATGGTGTGTTTTGTGATTTTATGCCATAATCCCTAGGAAACGCTGTTGCTACACTATCTCGTGAACTTTTTCTGGGGCGGCTGGCACCCGGCTGCAGTCTCTGGGCATCAGCAGCAGCACGGTCCCCAAGTGTTCCTGGGTGCAGCCAGCATTTGGCCATTGCTCAGTGAGACCCTCCACAGGAGATCAGATGAGGGTCAAAGCCACAGTCCCTCAGAAGTAAGGGGCCAGGGAAAACAGCCACATCTGAGACAAACTCTAGGAGAGAGGTACTGCCTGGGGCTTGGTCACAGACAGTGAAAAAGCGGGGAGTGGACAAAAGCTGAAGACAGAGGATGGGTGCGCGATTGCTGATTATGGGAGAACAGAGTTCCGATACTAGAGACTGGGTAGCTGGGTGACACCATTTTCACCGCTCCCGTGCATGTGCATATGCACCTACGAGCAGCCACAACAATCCACCCCAGTAACTAGCAGCGCCATCTAGTGGAGAACGGAGCCATTACACTAAGCCCCACCCAACTGGGCCAACCTCGCTCTTCAGGAACACAAGTCTCACCACCTGCTTAGTTTATGGACTATAAAGTCGCTTCATAGTCTGACTTCTAGGGGAAAACGAAAGTAATTTCAGTCGTATTTCAATCTACTCGCAAGGTCCATCTATTCAATTTTTCTTCTTTTCTTTTTCCTCTTTTTCACTTCTTTTCTTTTTCTTGAATACAGAAAGAGAAAAAATCATTTTTATTTTCAATTTTTATTAAAAATATTTTTCTTTAATTTTTTACTATATTTTTTACTTTTGTGTAAATTTTTTCAAATTCTATTTTACTTCCATCATTTTATTTTAGTCTAGTGTATTCACTTTTTCAAATTTTCAAACAATTTCCTTTTTTCTTTTCTTATCTCTTTTTTTCATTTCTTTTCTTCTCTCTTGATACAGAAAGAAAAAATTTATTTTTATTTCAATTTTTATTAAATGTATTTTTCATTCTGAGCTTGGAAGATGGCGGCGTAGGAGGACGCTGGGCTCACTGCATCCTGCTGATCACTTAGATTCCACCCTACACTGCCTAAATAACCCAGAAAACCGCCAGAAGACTAGCAGAACAGAGTCTCCAGAGCCAAGCGCAGACGAGAGGCCCACGGAAGAGGGTAGGAAGGGCGGCGAGGCGGTGCATACTACACGGACTGCGTGGAGGGAGCCAGGGCATGAGGGGCGGCTGACAGCCAAGCAGAGCCCCCGAGTCTGGCTTGCAAAAGCAGAGGGGCCAGATGGAGAGTGTTTCTGACAGCAAGCGGGACTTAACATCTGGAAGGTTATAAGCTAACAGCTCTGCTTGGAGAACGGAGGGCTGGAGGACAACGGGAGGGAGAGTTGTTGAGCCCCGGACAAAGAGCTCAGCTTGGCGGGAAACAAAGGCGCTCGCCAGCGCCATCTCCCACGCCCATCCCCCACCAAAATCCCAAAGGGGAAGCAGTTCCTGCGCAGGAACTTGCTTGCACCGTGCAAACAACCGTGGCCTGTGGCTTCTTGCGGATCCATCCCTCCATGAGTCTGACCTCCCTCCTGTGCCAGAGGGTCCCTCCCGAAGCAGATCTCCGAAGGAAAAGTAAGCTGAGCCTGCCCCTCCCGTCCCTGTGCACCTTGCCGATCCACCCCAGCTAATACGCCAGATCCCCAGCACCACAAGCCTGGCAGTGTGCAAGTAGCCCAGATGGGCCACGCCACCCCACAGTGAATCCCGCCCCTAGGAGAGGGAAATAGAAGGCACACACATCTGACTGGTGGCCCCATTCGGTGGTCTGGGGGTAGACATCATGTGTGCCTAGCGGCGCCGTCCACAACAATGGAAGTTATTCAAGACGAGCACCGGTCAAGTGCCCCGCAGTTTCCGCACACTCCATGTACTATCCAAAATGATGAAACAGAAGTATCCCCTCCAAAAAACCTCCAGGAAATAATGGCAGCTGACGAACTGATCAAAAATGATCAAACAATTATAACAGAAAGTGAATTTATGAATAATAGTCATAAACTAATCACTGGGCTTGAAAACAGTATAAAGGACAGCAGAGAATCTATTGCTACAGAGATCAAGGGACTAAGAAACAGCCAGGAGGAGCTAAAAAAATGCTATATATGAGCTGCAAAATAAAATGGAGACAACCACTGCTCGGACTGAAGAGGCAGAGAAGAGGAATGGTGAACTAGAACATATGAAATTATGGAAAAATGAAGAAAACTGAGTAAATAGGAGTAGATAAAATATCCTAGGAATATGAGGGAAGATTGGAGAACTAAGTGATTGTCACAAAGAGAAATAATCTACGCAAAATAGTTGGTATCCAGAGGAGGAAGAGAGAGGGAAGGTGCGATGGTGCACTTGAAGAAATCATGCTGAGAACTTCCCTATCTGGGGAAGGAAAAAGGCATTGAAAATCCCAAGATGCACAGAGAACGCCCTTCAACGTAACTTGAATCGATCTCTGCACGAAATATCATAGTTGAAACGTGGGCAAAATACAAGGATAAAGAGAAAATTCTGAAAGCAGCTAGAGGAAAACATGCTCTAACATATAAAGGGAGACCTATAAGACTCGTGACCGACCTCTCTACTGAAACTTGGCAAGCCAGAAAGGAAATGGCAGGAGAATCTTTCAATGTGAGTAACAGAAAAAATATGAAGCCGATAATCCTTAACCAGCAAGTCTGTCATTTAGAATAGAAGGAGAGATAAAGGTCTTCCCAAACAAACAAAAACTTAAGGATTCGTCAACCACTAAACCAGCCCTACAAGAGATCCTAAGGGGGAATCTGTGAGACAAAGTACCAGAGACATCGCTACAAGCATGAAAACTACAGACATCACAATGACTCTAAACCCATATCTTTCTATAACACTGAATGTAAATGGACTAAATGCGCCCAACCAAAAGACATAGGGTATAAGATGGATAAAAAAAAAAGACCCATCTATTTGCTGTCACAAGAGACTCATTTTAGACCTTGAGACACCTTCAGATTGAGAGTGACAGGATGGAGAACTATTTATCATGCCACTGAAGACAGAGAAAGCTGGAGTAGTCAATAACTTATATCATACAAACTAGACTTTAAATTAAATGGCTGTAACAAGAGATGAAGAATAGGCATAAATAATAATTACAGGGTTTATCCAAATCAGGAAGAGCCTAACAATTACAAATATCTAACCCTCTCCTTTCCTCACTTTTTAGGTATTCTCATGTTGGTTATTCCAATTTCCACTTTCTCTCCAGCTGCTTTTGGGAAGGGGTGCTTTTCCTGTATTCTCCCCCCCCCATCTCCATCCTCTCTCCGCCCGCAAAAGCACCTCCCTTGCCATGTTCTTTCATTCTCCCAAGTTCACCTCTCTGTGCCACGTACCTGCTGAATTCTGTGGTTCAGGTGTGCAGATTGTTGTGTTGAATCCTCAAAATCAGTTTTCTAGCATGCAAGGATGGTTAAGTGTTTTTGGTCCTGGCCTCAATTTCATTGTTACTTGGAAACACAAAAAAACCCTTCCATGCTGTTCCATCCATCTTGTGATTCCCTCCTCTCTTGTAGTCTTTCTTTTAAGGAAGCTGTAACACTTAAAACAAGTACCAGAACTGAACTCCACCTAGTTTTGCTGTATTCTTCAGTGTTAAATAAGCCAGTAAAAGATTAATTTCCATCATCATATCCCTTTGAGAGTCTTCTTCCTGAAAGCAACATATAGTAAAAGGAGTGGAAAAATTAAATTTAAGTAAAAACTCACTTAACTTGGGCAAATAAAACTCTGTGTACAACGCGAAGAAAGGTAGAACATTTCAATATTCCTATATATTTAGAAACCTCAGAAGTGTTTTTCTACAATGTATATAACTCATTTATTTAATAAAGGTGTATTATCATTGTTGAATCACCGCATACAAAGCAAAAGGAGAAAGAAACATTATGAATTTTAGCAGGTACAAAATAGAATATTCATTGTAATTCAATTTACATTGTTTATAACTGAAAATTAAAGTCTTTTAATTTTATTTTTAAAGTTTTTAATTTATATTCCAGATAGTTAACATACAATGTAATATTAGTTTCAAGTGTACAATATAGTGATTCAACACTTCCATACAAACACATGGTGTGCATCAAAAATGCACTTCTTATTCCCCATTTCTTATTTCACCCACTCCCCCCCACATCCCCTCTGATAAACATCAGTATGTTCTCTATAGTTAAGAGTCTGTTTCTTGGTTTGCCTCACTCTTTTTCTTCCTGCTACGATTGTTTGTTTTGTTTCTTAAATTCCACATATGAGTGAAATCATATGATGTTTTATTCCCTTTCTCTGATTTATTTCACTTAGCATAATACTCTATTCCATCCATGTTGTTGCAAATGACAGGATTTCATTCTTTTTTACGGCTGAATAATATTCCATTGTATATATGTACCACATCTTCTTTATCCATTCATCAGTCAATAGACATTTGGGCTCTCTCCATAGTTTGACTATTGTAGTAGTGCTGCTATAAACATTGGGGTGCATGTGTCCCTTCAAATCAGCATTTTTGTATCCTTTGGATAAATACCTAGTAGTGCAATTTCTGGGTCATAGGGTAGTTCTATTTTTAATTTTTTGAGGAACCTCCATACTGTTTTCCAGAGTGGCTGCACCAGTTTGCATTCCCACCAATAGTGCAAGAGATATTCTTTCTCCAAATCCTGCCAATATCTGTTTGTTTCCGAGTGTTAACTTTAGTCATTCTGATAGGTGTGTAGTGGTATCCTTCAAACACTTTGAGATGCCTGGAAAAGCATTCCTAAGAAAAAGTATATTGCAATTCAGGCCAAGATCAAGAATCAAGAAAGGTCCCACATACAATCTAAACTTACACCTAAAGGAGCTAGAAAAGGAACAGCAAATAAAGCTTAAAGCTATCAGAAGGGAAATAACAAAGATTAGAGAAAAAATAAACAATATAAAGGAAAAAAAGAAAACAAAACACCAGTAAACCGATCAATGGAAACTAAGATCTATCTACTTGAAACATGGCGGCCCAGAAAGAATGCGTAAATCTTCAATGTGATGAATGGAAAAAAATATGCAGCCAGGAATCCTTCACCCAGCAAGCCTGCCATTCGGGGGGTGGGGGGGGGGGAAATAGAAGGAGATATAAAGGTTTTCCAAAACAAACAAACACTGAAGGAATTCATGCACCTATGCTAAACCAGCCCGACCAAGAGATCCTAAGGGGAACTCTGTGAGTGAAATGTTGCAAGGACCACAAAGTAACCAGAGACATCACTACAAGCATGAAACCTACAGATACACAATGACTCTAAACCCATATCTTTCAATAATAACACTGAATGTAAATGGACTAAATGCTCCAACCAAAAGACATAGGGTATCAGAATGGATTAAAAAAACAAGACCCATCTATTTGCTGTCTACAAGAGACTCATTTTAGACCTGAGGACACCTTCAGATTGAAAGTGAAGGGAGAGAGAACTATCTACCATGTCTTACGGAAGGCAAAAGTAAAGCTGGAGTAAAAAAGCCATACTAT
This sequence comes from Acinonyx jubatus, assembly GCF_027475565.1. Classification (NCBI taxonomy): domain Eukaryota; kingdom Metazoa; phylum Chordata; class Mammalia; order Carnivora; family Felidae; genus Acinonyx; species Acinonyx jubatus. The sequence goes on from NC_069389.1 coordinate 122,285,167, forward strand.
GACAGACAAACTAGACTTTTAAATTAAAGACTGTAACAAGAGATAAAGAAGGGCATTATATAATATTAAAGGGTCTATCCATCAGGAAGAGCTAACATTATAAATGTCTATGCACCGACTATGGGGCCCCCAAATATATAAAAAATTAATCACAAACATAAGCAACCTTATTGATAAGAATGTGGTAATTGCAGGGGACTTTAACACTCCACTTACAGAAATGGATAGATCATCTAGACACAAGGTCAATAAAGAAACAAGGCCCTGAATGATACATTGGATCCAGATGGATTTGACAGATTATATTCAGAATTCTTCATTCCAAAGCAACAGAATATACTTTCTTCTCAAGTGCACATGGAACATTCTCCAAGATAGATCACATACTGGGTCACAAAACAGCCCTTCATAAGTATAAAAGAATTGAGATCATACCATGCACACTTTCAGATCACAATGCTATGAAACTTGAAATCAACCACAGAAAAAAGTCGGAAAACCTCCAAAAGCATGGAGGTTAAAGAACATCCTACTAAAGAATGAATGGGCAACCAGACAATTAGAGAAAATATTAAAAGATATATGTAAACAAACGAAAATGAAAATACAACAATCCAAACGCTTTGGGATGCAGTGAAGGCAGTCCTGAGAGGAAAATACATTGCAATCCAGGCCTATCTCAAGAAACAAGAAAAATCCCAAATACAAAATCTAACAGCACACCTAAAGGAAATAGAAGCAGAACAGCAAAGACACCCCAAACCCAGCAGAAGAAGAGAAATAATAAAGATCAGAGCATAAATAAACAATATAGAATCTAAAAAAACAAACCTGTAGAGCAGATCAATGAAACCAAGAGTTGGTTTTTTGAAAAAATAAACAAAATTGATAAACCTCTAGCCAGGCTTCTCAAAAAGAAAAGGGAGAGGAACCAAATAGATAAAATCACGAATGAAAATGGAATTATTACAACCAATCCTCATGAAATACCAGCATTATCCAGGGAATTACTATGAAAAATTATATGCCAACAAACTGGACAACCTGGAAGAAATGGACAAATTCCTAAACACCCCACCTACTTCCAAAACTCAAACGGGAAGAAATAGAAAATTTGAACAGACCCCATAACAGTGAAGAAATTGAATCAGTTATCAAAAATTTCCCAACAAATAAGAGTCCAGGACCAGAATGGCTTCCCCTGTGAATTCTAACCTAGACATCTAAGCAGAGATAATACCTATCCTTTCTCAAGCTGTTCAAAAAAATAGAAAGTGACAGGAAAACATCCATACTCATTCTAGTGCAGCCAAGCATTACTTTGATTTTCCCAACTGGACAGAGACCAAGCAAAAAAGGAGAATTACAGGCCAATATCCCTGATGAAACTGGATGCAAAATTCTCAACAAGATACTAGCAAATCGAATTCAACAGCATATAAAAAGAATTATTCACCATTATCAAGTGGGATTTATTCCTGGGATGGCAGGATGGTTCAATATTCGCAAATCAATCAGTGTGATACATCACATTTAACAAAAGAAAAGATAAAAACCATATGATCCTTTCAATAGATGCAGAAAAAGCATTTGACAAAAGTCAGCATCTTAAATAAAAACGCTCGATAAACTCAGGATAGAGTAACATTCACAAACGTGTGAATCATAAAGAGTCCATTTATGAAAAAGCCCCCAGCTAGTATCAAGCAATGGGAAAAGCAGAGCCTGTCCCCCGAAGATCAGGAACACGACAGGGATGTCCACTCTCACCACTTGTTTGTTTAACATAGTGGTTGAAAGTTCTAGCATCAGCAATCAGACAAGAAAAGAAAACAAAGGCATCAAAATTGGCAAAGAAGAAGTCAAGCTTTCACTTTTTGCAGATGACATGATACTATACATGGAAAACCCGAAAGACTCCACAAAAGTCTGCTAGAACTAATACATGAATTCAGCAAAGTCGCAAGGATACAAAATCAATGTACAGAAATGAAGTTGCATCTTTATACACCAAAAAAGAAGCAACAGAAAGACAAATTGAAGAAACTAATCCCATTCACACTTGCAACCAAGAATCGTAAAATACCTGGAATAAATCTAACCAAAGATGTGAAACATCTGTATGCATAAAATTATAGAGTGCATATGAAGGAAATTGAAGAAACACAAAGAAATGGGAAAAACATTCATGCTCATGGATTGGAAGAATAAATATTGTTAAAATGTCAATACTACCCAAAGCAATCTACACATTCAATGCAATCCCAATCAAAATTGCACCAGCATTCTTCTCAAAGCTAGAACAAACAATCCTAAAATTTGTATGGAACCACAAAAGACCCCGAATAGCCAAAGTATATTGAAGAAGGAAAACCAAAGCTGGAAGGTCATCACAATCTCCCAGACTTAAGCCTCCGCTACAAAGCTGTAGAATCATCAAGACCAGTCCGGTATTGGCACCAAAACGAGACACTTAGACCAAGAGAATAGAATAAGACTCCAGAAATTGGACCACAAACGTATTGGCCCACTAAATCTTTGACAAAGCAGGAAAGAATATCCAGAATGGAAAAAAGACAGTCTCTTTAACAAATGGTGCTGGGAAAACTGGACAGAAACATGCAAAAGAATGAAACTAGACCACTTTGTTACACCAATCACAAAAATAAACTCAAAATGGATGAAGAACCTGAATGTGAGACAGGAAACCATCAAAAGCCTAGAGGAGAAAGCAGGAGAAAACTTCTCTTGACCTCAGCCACAGCAGTTTCTTACTTGACACATTTCCAAAGGTAAGAGAATTAAAAGCCAAAATGAACTCTTGGGACCTCATGAAGATAAAAAGCTTCTGCACTGCAAAGGAAATAATCAACAAAACTAAAAGGCAACTGACAGAATGGGAAAAGATATTTGCAAATGACATATCGGACAAAGGGCTAGTATCCAAAATCTATAAAGAACTCACCAAACTCCACACCCAAAAAACAATAATCCAGTGAAGAAATGGGCAGAAGACATGAATAGACATTTCTCCAAAGAAGACATCCAGATGGCCAACAGGCACATGAAAAGATGCTCAACGATACTCATCATCAGGGAAATAAAAATCAAAAACCACAATGAGATACCACCTTCACGCCGGTCAGAGTGGCTAAATATTAACAAATCCGGAGACTATAGATGTTGGAGAGGAATGTGGAGAAATGGGAAACCCTCCTTGCACTGTTGTTGGGAGTATGCCAACTGGTGCAGCCTTTCAGGACAACAGTGTGGAGGTTCCCCCCCAAATTAAAAAATAGATTCTACCTATGACCCAGCAATAGCACTGCTAGGAACTTACCCAGGGATACAGCAGCCTGACGCACAGGGCACTGTACCCCAATGTTTATAGTGCAGCACTCTCAACCAATAGCCAAATTATGTGGAAAGAGCCTAAATGGCCATCAATCTGACGAATGGGATAAAGGAGATGTGGTTTTATACAATACAATGAATACTACTTGGCATGAGAAAGAATGAAATTCTGGCCATTTGTAGCAAACGTGGATGGAACTGGTGAGAGTGTTTGCTAAGTGCAATAAGTCAGGAAAGAGAAAGACAGTATACCATATGTTTTCACTCATATGTGGATCCTGAGAAACTTAACAGAAGACCAGGGGGGAGGGGAAGGGGGAAAGAAAAGTTACAGAGAGGGAAGGGAGGCAAACCATAATAGACTCTTAAATACTGAGAACAAACTGAGGGTTGATGGTGGGTGGGGGGAGATGGGGAGAGTGGGTGATTGGGCATTGAGGAGGGCGCCCTGTTTGTGATGAGCACTGGTGTTGTATGGAAACCAATTTGACATAAATATATATTTTAAATACAAAAATAGAAAATAAATAAATAAAGGAATGTATGAGCAGTGTAGCAGGCTGGAACTCACACAGGACTGGATATATTACAGTCTGGAGTCAGAATTCTTTCCTTCCCAGAAACCATAGGTTTTCATTATTAAGGAAGCATGGAGTATAATCTCCTTTACTTAAAGTCAACTAATTGTTTAGAATGTTAATCATAGCCACGAAAAATACCTAGACCAGTGTTTGACTACACAATCTGAGCACCATAGCCTAGCAAGTTGATGTGGTGAAATTGACCATCACAGCCCTGCACTTCTTATATTGTACCAATCTGTACAATCTCCTTAAACTATTACTAATCTCAAAGTAAAGACAATAACCAAAGTATTACTTGAAATAACATGAAACACCTGAAACACACTAACCCTTTTACCAGTAGAATGATTCATTGCAAGCCCTTGGTGTGATGTTCCTTCTTCTAACTTGATATCATTTAATGTAAATACTGTTAAATAAAATCAATTTCATCTATGTAAACATGTATATGGGGATAACAGAGGGAAGGAAAACTATATTTGTTCATCTATCTAACTTGAATGAATGTACACACAACACACATGCACGCACACGCGACACACACACACACACACACACACATGCACACACACACCCCTACATAGTAACATGCTCATAAAAAAGAAGAAAACTCAAAACATTCCAGTTCTCATTTCTGCAACTGGTCAAATGGTTTGTCGGTAATTTATATCTTACCATCTTTCATTTCCCTTTCCTCTGTGCCTAAAAAAAAAAAAAAAGAACAAAAAAAAAAAAAACACACATTTTGGTCATTGTTCTTTGACTAACTCAAACCAGATGGTCTGGGCCGCTAATATCCTGCCTGAATTGGGCCTTGTTGTGGTTTTCCATTGACCTAGAACCACAGGCCGTGTGTAGTACTAAGAGCTACTGTGAGGATCTCTTGTATTCCAGACATCCAGACACACTCTTCCTTTACCTACATTGTTGAGTAACAATCTTTGATAATCACGATCAGTCACTCCAGCCAGTACAGTAACTGCCTTTCCTTGACTGTTGTGACTCAGAGACATGAGGAAGCCCCAATTGGCTGGGTGGCATCCTAACTCCCAATTCAATGTGTCCTCTGCTGGAAACCTTCATCCCTATGAGACTAAGGCCACTAGCCAGCATAACACAATGTTATGGAGCATGAAGCAAACGTGTTTTTCTAGTGGTGCCCTTTGATTCTTGGACCCTGCCTATGGGAGGAACAGGGTCATATGTTTGGATACTGATTCAGAGTAATAATACAGCCTTCTGCAGAGCCTTGACCCAGTTCCCTTAGAAGGTATTGCCATCTTGGGACACCTGCCCGTGGGGGCCCCCCCCCCCTCAGTTGGTTAAGCATCTACTTCAGCTCAGGTCATGATCTCATGGTTTGTTAGTTTTGAGCCCTGCGTCGGGCTCTGTGCTGACAGCTCAGAGCCTGGAGCCTGCTTTGGATTCTGTGTCTCTCTCTGTCTCTACCCCCCCCCCCCCGCCGAGTGTTTCTGTCTCTCCTTTCTGTAACGTATAATAAACATGAAAAAATTTTTGAAAGAAATAATGGTATTGCCAGTCTAGCCGGTTGCAATGTAACTGAGTCTGCAAAGAGGCCATTCTAGGGGCGCCTGGGTGGCTCAGTTGGGTTAAGCGTCTGACTTCAGCTCAGGTCATGATCTCGCAGTCCGTGAGTTTGAGCCCCGCGTCGGGCTCTGTGCTGACAGCTCAGGGTCTGGAGCCTGTTTTGGATTCTGTGTCTCCCTCTCTCCTCTGACCCTCCCCCGTTCATGCTCTGTCTCTCTCTGTCTCAAAAATAAATAAGCGTTTTTATAAAAGGCCATTCTAACCATTCTATCAAGTTCAGTTGCGTTCAAGAAGGTGGAAAACATGGTGATGCCAATGATTCCATGAGCATAGGGCCCATTGCTGTGCTTCTTTGCTCTGAAGGAAAGTTCTTGATCAGAAGTATGCAGTGTGTGGAATACCGTGTTCGTGATAAGGCACCTGAAAGTCCATGGATAGTAGTCTGGTCAGAAATTGTATACACATCCTTTCCAACCTGGGTCCCCAGCAGAACAGCTCCGCAAAGAAGGATGGAGATAAGAATAAGGTCCATTCTGCCATTATTGAGATAGTGACCAGAGAACACACCATCAACATTCACAAGTGCATCCCGTGGAGTAGGTTTCAATAAGCGTTCCACTGGGCACTCAGAGAGACCCAGAAATTTGCCATGAAGGAGATGGGAACAAGAGCTGTCAGGGCCTAAAGGATTAAGGTAATGTTCCCATACTATATCCACGTGTGGTTGTCCCCGGAAACGTAAAAAAGATGAAGATTCACCAGACAAGCACTATACACTGGTTACCTTTGTACCTGTCTCCACTCTCAAAAATCAACAGACAGTTTGATGTGGATGGGAAATTAATCATTTATTGCAAATAAAGAGTATAAAACTGGGTGAGGTGAGAATAATTGCATGCAGGAAGTGAAAAATGTGTATCCGGAGTGTCTATTCAGCAAAGAAAAAACGTTGCCCCTTCCAAGAATGGAGGCGAGTCCCAACATAATCATCCTCTGCCCATGCTTGACCATCTTGTAAATGGTATCATAACTGGGGGCTAAGTGTTTGTTGGTGTCTCAGTTTGCTGGCAGAATGGTCACTTAGTCATGACCAATTGGTAGCCAGGTTGGTCTTGCTGAATAGAAGTCCATTTGGTGAGTCCCCATGCATCACTTCCATCCCTGCCCCACCATGGCCGACTTTGTGTGTCATCATCTACTGGCGATGACATGTGGGTGGCTGAGGAAAAGGCTGACGAGTATCCACAAACAGTCATCCATCCATTTGATTATTAAAGTCCTCCCCTCAGAAGTTACACCTTGGTGAACATTCACATGGGACATAAATGTCTTTATGCCTTTTGCCCGATTCAGAGATATCTATTCACAATACCTTGTACCCAGACCTCCCTGCCACCAGTTTTCCAATCATGCTCCTTCCAAGTCTTTGACCATCCAGCCAAACCATTGCAACAGCCCATGAATTGTTTGTATAGTCCGCACATCTAAGCCATTCTCCTTCCAGAAATGTGAACTAACCTGGAGTGTGCTGCCCCTAATTTGTGCCCACCTGAAGGATTTATCTTCACCACTTCCTTCAGTAATGTCCCAGAGAGGTGCTTGTCAGTGCTGTAGATGTCCACATTTGGGTAGTGCCTGCATATCGTGCAGAACCATCAGAGCAAACAGGCCCATGTCTTCTCTTCCTCTGTCAACTGATCATAGGAACCTCATAAGGCACATAGGTGCAAGCTTAGGAGAGAGGATCTGGTAGCAGGAGTGGGGTCCAGGGGCAATTTTTTTTTTTTGTTAAGAAAAAAATTTTTTTTTTAAAAATATTAATAAAAATTTATTTTTTTTGTTATTTTTTGTTTTTTTTTTTTTTTTTTTTTTTAATTTTATGTCCACTTTTCAACTTTTCAACTTCTTTGTGCCTTCAGGGCCTGCCTCAAGCGTGTGTGTTACATATATACCACTTCCATTTGATGATGTCCATGCCCAACTTTTATAGGCTTGTGATTCAGATAACACCCAATTTATGATGGGCAGCTGAGGTCACAAGAAAATTATAGTGGCCCATTTTCAAGCATCCAGTCTCTCCTAAAGGCCCAGAAGTGGAAATCAAAGCTGTTTTTTGCAAAAGGAGATGTAGTTATCTGCAGAGGATAGCAGGTGCTTTTGTGTGCTCCGAAATCTACGGTCCTGTGCTGTGATTCACCTAAAGGAGCCTGCCCAAGGTTCCAACTCCAAACACCATCCCCTATCAGCCACTGACAACTTCAAACATCCATTGGGGCTGCTGAATCATGTGGCCTCAAGTGACAAAGTCGTGCACATCATCTTAGGATCTGCTCAGAGCCTTCTCTTAAATCTGGGTCCCACTAGTCAAATTAGCAGTTTTTAGAACACTTGGTAAATGGCTTTGAAATTATACACCCCAATGAGAATACATTGCCTCCCAAATCCAAAAATACTCACTAGTGTGTGTGTGTGCCTCTTTCCTGGCCGTAGAAGGGACAGGACAACAACTTATCCTTCACCTTCAGAAGGGATATCTCCACATGCCTGAAACACTAGACCTATGGAATTTCCCTTATGGTGGAAGGATCCTGAATTTTTGTCGATTTATTTCCTACCCTCTGACACGCAACTGTCTTACCAGTCCAGTCTAGAGTACGTTCTGCTTCTTGCTTACAGGTCCAATCAGGATATGTCATCAATGTAATGAACCAAATGTGATGACTTGTGTAAGAAAAAGTGGTCAAGGTTCCCGTGGTTTAAATTATGATTTAGCTGGAGAACTGATTTTACGCCTGGGGATAGGACAATGAAGGAGTACTGTGCAAATGGTTGTTATAGTGTTATTTACTAATAGTATCAAAGAAAAAAACCATTTTCAGTTGTTTTGGGTCTAATTGTGACTTCTAAAAAGGTGTTGATGTTTAACCTTCCAGTACTATGTGAATGTGACCTCTACTTGGCAAAGGAATTTTGCAGATGATTAAGTTAAGGTCCTTTGGGTGGGCTCTAATCATATCCCAATTTGGATGCAGATCAGACAAGTAAAGAGGGCTAGCAATATGAAAACCACGCGGGAAAGATGGCCATCTGGAAGCCAAGGAATGCCGAAAGGCTAACCAGTAGCTAGGAAGAGAGTTCATGGAACAGATTTACCCCAACAGTCTTCAGAAAGAACAATCCTACCAACACATTGATCTTAGATTTCTGGATCCTGAACTATGTGACAATAAATTTATCATTACTGAAACCACCCCAGTTTGTGGTACGTGTTATAGGCCAGTCCCAAGAAATTAATATAATGGATCAAATATCCGGCATACAAAGAACAGGGGATATGTTCGAGATATGTAAACACATCTGAACAGTTAGCTTGTAATTAGTAAACTTTACAATATCACTGTCATCCTCCACAGATCCATTGTTTCCTGCACGGGCCAGAAAGTTGAAGTTGAAAGGGGCTGTGGTGGAATCACCACCCTTCATCTCAAGTCCTTGATAGTAGGCATTAATCTCTACATCCCCCCATGGAACGTAGTGTTTCTTTTTCAGCAAATATTCCTTGGTAGACGGCAATTCTGGTGGCTTCCCCTTGGCCTTTTCCCACTGTTAGTATCCTTGTCTCAACTCCAACAGGGTCAGGGAGCGAACTGTCGGGGGCTTTTCCACCAGTTGCTTTGGTATGCTGTTCTACTTCAATGCGACTATGCATTACCAGGACTGTGGAAATAACCCACCGGATAGAGTTTGAGGCAACCACTGTGACCACTGTCAAGATGTGGACCTGACCACTAAAGCTCCATTGATCGCCTGACCTCACTAAGCCCCTACTCGTGACTGTTGAGATACTGTCCTTCTGATGCACAAAAGTTTTTTTACTTTCATGAAAGTCAAATTTTGTCTATTTTTTAGTTTCTGTTGCCTGTGATGTTTGTCACCGTGTCCGCGTATAAAAAAAATCACTGCAAAATCTAATCTTCATGAGTGCTTTTGCCCCTTATTATTTTTTCTTACTAGGACTTTCATGATCTTGTATAGTAATGTTTTGTGGTTCTTTTTTATTTTAAATCCATATTTGTGACCGTTAATTTTTGTATGTTCTAGAGTGTTAGGCAAGTAGGTCAAACGTCATTCTTTTGCTCGCCCGTGGATATCCAGTTTTCTCCCACAACATTTTTAAATAAAGGACTGACCTTTACTGCATTTGAAATTATGGTCTTGGAACCCTTTTCAAAAATCATTTGATCATGCATGAAGAGGGTTTGTTTCTGAGGCTCTTTTGTTCTTACATCCATTGTACTTTCATACATGCTGTCTAGTGCCAGTACCAAAAAATTGTGTTGGATTACTGTACGCTTTGTACTAAAGTTTTGAACTCAGGTAGTATGAGTCCTCAAGCTTTGTCTTCTTTTTTAAGATTGTTTTAGCCATCCAGGGTCCGTGACATCGTCCATCAGAATTTTAGGATGGATATTTCTGTTTCTGCAATAATCATCATTGGGATTTTGATCAGGATTGTATCAAATGTGTAGATTGCGTTTGGGTGGTATTGCCATCCCTAATAATTATTAAGCATTCCAATCCAATGAACATGGAATGTCTTTCCCATTTATTTATATCTTCTTTAATTTCTTTTAGCAATATTCTGTAGCGCTTTCATTATACAGGTCTTTCACTTCTTGGTTAACCTTACTGCCTAAGTATTTTATTCTTTTTGATTGCTATTGTAAAGTACTTTTTTCCCTTAATTTCCTCTTTAGATTGTTCTTTGCTAGTGCATAAGCATGCAATTTATTTTCTTTGCAATGTTGATTTTATATCATGCTACTTTGCTGAATTCATTTATTACTTCTAACAGGGCGTTTTTTGGTGTGGAATATTTTGGATTTTGTACTTCTAAGATCATATCATCTGCAAATAGAGATAATTTTACTTTTTCTTGCCATTTAGGATGTCTTTAATTTCTGTTTCTTGTCTAATTGCTCTAACTAGATCTTCCAATATTCTGTTCAATAGAAAATGACAAGAACAGAAATCCTTTCCTTGCTCCTGGCATTAAATGAAAAACTTTCGTCTTTTGCCCACTGACTGCACTGCGAATTTTCTACAAACTATGCTTTTTTTTATTATGCTGTGGTTAATTTCATTCTATTCCCAGTTTATTGCATGTCTTTATTGTGAAAGGGGTGTTGAATTTAGTCAAATGCTTTTTTTTTTTTTTTGTTTGCATCAATTGAGGTGAATGTCTATGTGTGTGTTGGGGAGGGTGTTTCCTCTTCATTCTCTTGATGTGGTGTATTACATTGATCAATTTTTTCATATGTTGAACCATCTTTGCTTTCCAGAGAATAATTTCTACTTGGTCATGGTTTACAACCTTTTTCACATGTTGAATTCAGTTAGCTAGTATTTTATTGAGAATTTTTGCTTCCGTGTTCATAAGGTCTATATTTCTCTCTGTATTTTCTAGTCTGGATTTTGGTTTCAGGGCATACTGACCTCATGGAATGAAGTTAGGAAATACTCTATCCTCTTCAGTGTTTGGAAGAGTTTGAGAAAGAGTAGGATGGTTAGTTCTTTAAATGTTTGGTAGAATTTATGAGTGAATGCCATATCAGGTCCGGGTTTTTCTCTTGTTGGTCGAGGTTTTTCATGATTTACTCAATCCCCTTAGAGGTCTATTCTGATTTTTTATTTCTTCATTGATTTAGTCTTGGGTAAGCTTTGTGTTTCTAAGAATTTGTCCATTTTATCAAGGTATCCAGTGTGTGGGGTGTACTATGTATGTTTATAGCACTCTCTTATATATTATTTTTAGTTCTGTAAGATTGATAGTAAGTAATGTCCCTCAGTTTCATATCCGATTTTAGTAATTTGAGTCTTCTGTCTTTCTTCGTTCAACTAGGCAAAAAGGTTTGTCAATTTTGTTGATATTTCCAAATAACCAACTTTTGGTTTCATTGATTTTCTCTATACATTTTTATTCTTTATTCAAACAATTAAAGCTTGTTTTTATTAAATATGTTTTAAAAAATTATTCTGTATGGGCAGAATAATGAGACGAGAGGAGGGAAAGAGAATCACAAGCAGGCTCTGCGCTGTCAGCACAGAGCCTGATATGCGGCTCAAACTCATGAACCGTGAGATCACGTCCTGAGCCCATAGTCAGACGCTTAACCGACTGAGTTACACCAGGTGTCCTAACTTTTGTCCTTTTTATTAAAAAAACAACAAACTTTTGGGTTCACTGATTTTCTTAGTATTCTTATTCTAATTTTTATTTTCTTGTTCTATTCTGTTCTTTTTTTTATTTAATTTATTTTTTTTTTAATTTACACTCAATTCTTTATTCCTTTTTTCCTTCTGCTGACTCTGGGTTGTAGTTTTCTTCTTTCTCTTGTTCCTTAAGTGAAAGTTAGGTTGTCGATTTGAGATAATTCTCCTTTTTTAGTGTAAGGATTTTTATAGCTATACATTTCCAACAGAATTCCCATCTTATATGTGCTGTGGCTGCTAAGCACAAATCTTTGGTGTATGCATAAAACAAAGCACATTTTTTATTCTTTTCTTTCTGATAGGTTTAAAAAGAAGATACAGCAAAATGATACATGGTTTTCATTTTGAAGGTTACACCACATTAGGAGGAATCAACAAAGTGATCCTCATGGGTAACCACAAAGAAAATAGCTATAGAATTACACACACACTCATCACACTACACACACACACAAGAGGAATTGGACAATCACATAAGAGGAGGTGGCAGGTAACACAATGGCTACTTCCCCACCAACCGACCTCTCTCACTGGCACCAAAAACATGACATTCTTTGTGTTCCCATATGAATGTCATTAAAGGCTGACATGTATCAGGGGAAGATTTTAAAGAATCAAGTGGGCGTAAGGAATGAAACCTGGCCATTTGCAGCAATGTGGATGGAACTGGAGGGTACTTATGCTAAGTAGAAATAAGCCAGGCAGAGAAAAGTCAGATATACCATATGTTTTCATCATCATGTGGATACCGATGAAAGAAACTTAGCAGAGGACCATGGGGGAGAGGAAAGGGGGAAATAAGTTACAGTGAGGGAGGGAGGGCAAACAATAAGAGACTCTGAAGGACTGAGAAACAAACTAAGGGTAGATGGGTGGTGGGGGAGAGGGGAAAGTGGGTGATGGTCAGGGAGCAGGGCACTTGTTGGGATGAGCACTGGGTGTTGTATGGAAACCAACTTGACAATAAATTATATTTAATAAAAAAAAAGAATCAAGTGGATAAGATGATCCATTCTGTGGATCTCAGTCAGCCTCTTTATCCTGCCAACCTTTTCATTGTTCAATGGGGTCATCAAAATAGTGGTCATTGTCACGGGATGGAAGATATGCATGGACACAGTAACATAAGGCTCCCCTGGCTATGGGCACTGTTGGATGTTCAATCTGCCAGCATCAGAGATCAAAACTGAGTCATTAATATGGCACCATCTTCCAGGTGATCAACCTAGTGGCAGGTTGATTACATTGGGACACTTTCAGATTGGAAGGGGCAGTGTTGTTTTTACTGTAATGGACACTTACTCTGGATACAGTTATATCTTCTTTGCCCCCAGTGCTTCTTCAAAAACTACCATCTGAGGATGTAAGGAATGCCTTATCTTCTATCTTTGTATTCCACACAGGATTGCTATAGCGCTTGGATGTTAAGTGAAACGCTCATATAGATGTTGCTGTGATGGATTGTGTATGGCTTTAATTAAAGGAGATTACCCTCAAGAATGTGTAAGGCCAAAAAGTAAGGTTTCTGAGGAAGGAAGGAATACTGCCTGACTTTAACATGGAGTTTCTCTGCGTTTCCATACTGCCAGCATGTGCTATATGTTTCTTCCTCATGACTACAACATCAACGCCCATTTCAGTTTCTAGATGGCCAGGCTACCATATATATTTAAGATTCAAGACTGCATGGTCAATTTTTCCCTGAATTTCTCACTAGCCAGCTTGCCCTACAGATTTCAACTTACCATCTCCCAGAATCATGGGAGCAAATTCATTAAAATAAATCATTTAATAATATGCAGGTGGCCAACAGACACATGAAAATATGGCCAACATCACTAATCATCAATGAAATGCAAATCAAACCCACAATGAGATACAACCTTACACCTGTCAGAATGGCTAAAATAAAAAATACAAGATGGGGCTCCTGGGTGGCTCAGTCAGTTAAACGTCTGGCTCAGCTCAGGTCATGATCTCGTGGTTCATGAGATCAAGCCCTGTGTCAGGCTCTGCACAGATAGCACAGAGCCTGCTTGGGATTCTCTCTCTCCCTCTCTTCTGCCCCTCCTCCACTCATACTTTCTCTTGCAAAATAAATAAACATTTAAAAAATAAAAATTAAATTAAAAATACAAGAAGTAACAATTGTTGGTGAGGATGTGAAGAGACAAGTGGCATCATGTACTGTTGATGGGAATGCAAACTGGTGAAGCCACTGTGGAAAACAGTATAGAGGTCCCTCAAAAAATTACATGGAGAACCAGTGAATGATCCAGGAGTTATACTTCTGTGTATTTACCTTAAGACAATGAAAACACTAATTCAAAAAGATATGTACACCCCTATGTTCATTGAAACATTATTTACAATAGCCAAGATATGGAAGAACCTAAGTGTCCATTGATAGACAAATAGATAAGAAAGATGTGGAATGTATGCGTGGGCTTGAACACACACACACACACACACACACACACACACACACAGACATACACACAGTAGAGTATTACACAGCCATAAAAAAGGGTGAGTTTGTGCCATTTGCAACAACATGGATCTATGTGGAGGGTATTATGCTACGTGACCTGAGACTGAGAAAGACAAATATCATATGATTTTGCTCATATGTAGAATCTAAAAAACAAAACAAATGAATAAACAATTTTAAAAAAGCATAATCAGACACATAAATACAGAGAACAAACTAATGGTTGCCAGAGGGGAAGGGGTGAAGAGATGGACAAAATGGTGAAGAGGAATGGGAGATACAGACTTCTAGTTATGGAACCAATAAGTCACAGGAATAAAAGGCACAGCATAGGCAATATAGCAATGATATTGTAATAGCACTGTATGGTGACAGATGGTGGCTGCACTTCTAGTGAGTATAGCATAACATATTGAGAAGTTGAATCATTGTGTTGTGTATCTGAAACTAACATAACATTGTGTATCAACTAAACTCAAATAAAAAATTCTGCAGCAGGGATGGAGTAAGTCATCCTTATCTTACAAAACCAGGCACTGAGGATCACCAAAGTTGGTGTTGAGTAGTATGTTCCAGATCACCCAGTATTTGAGTCTAAGTTTGTCTGGCTCCAAAGCCCATATGGTCCCCAGTACATCATATGGCCAAAAAGATCAGGGAAGGCCTGAGAGGTTTTCTGAGGTTTTGAGTATATCGAATAAGGGTATTGGGAGTGTTTTTAAATTTTTTTTAATGTTTATTATTTTTGAGAGAGGGGGGGGGGGAGGGGCAGAGAGAGAGGGAGACACACAATCTGAAGCAGGCTCCAGGCTCTGAGCTGTCAGCACAGAGCCCAATACGGAGCTCACACTCAACAAACGGTGAGATCGTGACCTGAGCTGAAGTCAGACGCTTAACCAACTGAGCCACCCAGGCGCCCCAGGAGTGTTTTTAGAACGTGTCAAACATGCACCTAAGTGATACAACAGTATAACAATCTTCACATGTTCGTCACCCAGTTTCAACAATTATCAAAATACAGTTCATTCTGTTTCACATATATTACGCTCTCCAACTCTGCTACTGCTCCTGTCTCCACTCAATTATTTTAAAGCAAATCCTAGGTATGTTTTTATTCATAACCCACACTACAAAATAAAAATACTATCAATATACACAATAACAAATTCATTAATGTTATCTGATATCTAGTCAACATATTTCTCCAATTAATTTCATAAGTGTCCTTTTACCATGGGCTCGTTTACATCAGAATTCAAACAGGATGTCCAGACTGCATTTCTTTAATATGTTTTATAAATTTCCTTTAATACATATCATCTCTTGCTTTTCCTTTATCTTATCTTTTTTTTTTTTTTTTTGTGGAAGAGACTAGGTCATTGTGTCATTGAATTTTGGAAATCCTGGATCTGGCAGATCACACCCTGCTGTGTTTCTCAACATATTCTTCTGTCACTAGCATGTACCCTGAACTGACAGAACTTGAGGCTTCATCATCAGATTCAGGTTTGGCTCCATGGCAAAAATATGTCAGAGATGGTGCTTTGTACTTCCTATTGCATCTGCAGCCCAATAGGAGATACTTAATGTCTCTGTGTCTCTTTTTCATTGTGATGTTAAGATTGACCAGCGGGTCCAGGTGTTTTGAGCCCTCCTTGTTCATTACAAAGTTCCCTATCAGTAGGTTGATCATATGTCATCCAAATGGAGACTATTTTGTAGAGGGGGTAAAGTAAGGTGTAGTATTAGTAATGATGATAGAACAACCAATGTAAACCAGGACTTGTCCAGGAAAATCATGGTGTAGGTTCATCAGACATATCAACCTCCACATCATGGATTTAGCAGCCAGTGAGGGTTATTGCCTAGATCCATTAATTCATTAGGTGTTGCAAAATGGTGATTCCCCCCTCCACACACACACGCGCACACACACACACACACACACACACACACACACACTCTTCATGGGTTTTTTGGTTGCATTTACTGTCTGGAATTATACCATAAGGCATAACTTTGTAAATATTTGATTTTCCTAAAATTATGGTTCATATAAGAAAGCTAGAATTAATGCTTTGTTCTATCCCTTTCAGAGTGATGGGATGGTGACTGAGCTAGCTCCAATCACTTAGAGTGAGCAAGGGTTATTTGTGGATTTTTTTTTTTTTTAGTATTATAATGAACTCATGAGTGTCAATATATTTGTGATTCAAACCATTGCATTTATTATTCCTTTGACGCTCACATATTTCTGCATTTGCCCATTAGGAACCCCTGTGTCCCACCTCCTGTGTCCTTTTGACATAACCTCAACACACACCTTGACTTTCGGATATTATAAGATGTTCCAGGCTTATATATATATTTTTTCCTCCCAAGATTTTACAGGCTTATGTTATTTATATTCCACCCCGTATCTGGAACCAGCTATTTCTCCAAGGAGCTCTTGTTTGTGTTCAAGATCATAAAATAGACTCTAAGTTACTCACTGCAACTGAATCATTGCTTCTAGGCCTTGGCAGGCTATAAAGCTAATGATCAATGTTGACAATTATTTTTCCAGTCTGATAAATGAGGAATAATCTCTGTAGGAATGGCTCCCCTTGTTTCTATTTATTCCTTTTCAAGATTTTCCTGTCAGGGCACCTGAGTGGTTCAGTCAGTTGAGCGACCGACTCTTGATTTTGGCTTGGGTCATGATCTCACGGTGCTGAGATCGAGTCCCGAGTTGGGCTCTGAGCTGGGCACGGAGCCTGCTTGGGATTCTCACTCTCCTTCTCTCTCTGAACCCCCTCTCAAAATAAATAGGTAAACTTTCTTTTTTTTTAAGATTTCCCTGTCCATCTGTACTAATCTTCCCCCCCCCAAATGGACTGCAAAACCAACTTGTCTGGTTCCAGGAAAAAAAAAACAACTTTATGATATTGGAAGGTCTGAACATGTTTTTCTTACTAGGAGTAAGTAACATTTTCATATATTTAATTTTTTTTTTCAACGTTTATTTATTTTTGGGACAGAGAGAGACAGAGCATGAACGGGGGAGGGGCAGAGAGAGAGGGAGACACAGAATCGGAAACAGGCTCCAGGCTCTGAGCCATCAGCCCAGAGCCCGACGCGGGGCTCGAACCCACGGACCGCGAGATCATGACCTGGCTGAAGTCGGACGCTTAACCGACTGCGCCACCCAGGCGCCCCAGGTTAAAAAAATGCAGAAAGACAGGAGAAAATAAATCCTCTCCTCCGAATGGAAATGCTTTATTTTGAATGATTCATGAAAGCAACTTCAGGAACTGAGAAAAAAACACATTTAACTGACTTATTCCAAATATATTCTGAAACAATGTCATGTTTATTAAATAACATGCCCAAACGAAGATGGTGTTATGTTATTAAATGTAAAAAGAAAATGCCCATTACAAAAAGAAAGGTATAAGAATTAATTATTCAAGTTGTTAGTTCTCAAATATAAAATCAACGTTCCACACACTCAATGAACATTAAACTTGAAAACAAGGCACTATAGGTAATTTATCTTTAAAGAGAGATGTGAAATACTTAAACCATAAGTCATTAGGTATATGTACATATTAATGAAATACTTTCAATCAATGCTAAGGGCAAGCGTCATTTAATAGTGAACCAACACCAATTAAATGACATTTTGGTGTCTTTGTGGAAACGACATTTTCACAAACCCATGTCTCAGCACTGACACTTATGTATCTAGTTCTGTGCCCCCAATGATTTTAGGCAGCTTAATTTATTCCCAAAAAACCCCACAATCTTATGTTTGCTTTTAATAATTTTTATAAGGCAGTAGAGTAGATTTTCTGAAATCATATTTTTTTTATTAGAATTGGCTCTGTAAACTAATGAGTAAAATACAAGCGGGCACACGGGTAAGATAGATTTTATACCCTTTAATTTTATTTTTCCTTTAGGAAAAGCAAAGTAACCTTCTTTCTGTACGTGTGCTCTGAACCTTTTGGGACTGATACAGATCCACGGAGGCCAAGCCTCAAATTAAATCATCCTGTTGCTAAAAGTTAATTAACAGTGTTAAGTACACAAAGTCATCATTACTAACGAAGGGCTGAAAGCTTAATACATATAATTGTGGAATTGCTGCTACCCACGTAACTGTTTGGGGCTTGGGGTTTTAGCAGGAAAAGATTCTTGCACTAAACAAGCAAGCTATGGTAAACAAGATGTACTGATTTCAACTACAATTTTTAAACTACCGCAACGTGGTTCGGTGTAGCTAATGTTATGCTTCTATCATAGCACTTAGGTTCAAGTTCTTTCTTCAAAGTCATCAGAATAACAGGGATTGAAGAGACTTTTGAACAATTGCCAGCTCTTGCTGTTGCTGTTTCAAGGAAGGAAATATTAAACATTTACATGCTATTTAGGTCATTGTTATATACACTTCAGCAAACAAAATACCCCAATGCTCACATCCCTCGTTAGTTCTTAATATTAAATATGCACTAAGTACTTACAACTTCCATCATAATTTTGTTTTGCAACTTGGTCATTTCTTCTCTAACTTCACTTTGTTCATCAGTAAGAAGATGCTCATGGTCCTTCTCTAAGTCCTGCATACTCTAAAACAAAAAGCCTAGTTTAGTTATAAACCACCACTTTTCATCTCACGCACTAAATATGTAAAAGCAAATTTCAAAACTAACATCTCTTAATATGCAAAGGATGCCCGTTATTTATTCCAAGTAAGATATTATACCTAATACATGGAGACCAAAATACCCACCTAAGAAATTTTTAAATGTTGTGTTTGAGTCAAATATTATTAGTATAGAGGCACAACAGTAGTAGGCTCAAAACAATGGGTTAATAAACAGTTAAGGTCAAGGTGGAGGGAAAAAAAGAAAAAGACTGACAGTCCCACTGAATGAGATGCCATCATTTTAAAACTCTCTAATAAGCTTTCTAGACACCATGTAACAGTGCATTTATAATGACTCATAATCAATGTAACATGATTCCACTGGAGGGAATAAAATGATCTGTGACACGACCTCTTTAAGTTATGAAAAACAAACATGTTCTAAATCTTTACTATTCACCCAACAAATAGTGATCTACTGCAGCCTACATAAAAAGTGCTGTGGAGGAATTTAAAAATGAATACACGATCTCTTCCTTCCTTATTCCAGTGAGAACAACAACAAAAAAAAAACATGTAAATAAAAACAACACAAAAACTTTATAACAATTAAGGTAACACAACTTGCCGTGACTATGTAGTGGAAAATAAGATTGATTCTGATTTAGTTGGCAAAAGAGTAAGATTTCGGTAGGTAAACGGAAGAGGCAATTGAAAGTATTCTAGAAACAAGGAAGTAATGGTGCGTTAGTTCAGAGAAAGCAACCAATCTGGAGGGGTGGGAGGAAAGAATGAACGTTAAGCATAAAACTACAAAGGGAGCCTTGTTATGGGGGAAGCGGGGCACAGACTTTGAATACCTGAGGGCCTAAAATGGGAAGCTAACGACAGGTTCTCAGGAGGGAAGGTCTATGCTTTGGAAGATCATATTGCAGAATGGTGAGGGATGGACTGGAGAAGAGAACTCAGATGAGGGTTTAGTAGCATAAGCAAGGAATGATGAGATCCTGAACTAGGGAGCAGCAGTTGGAATTCGAAGAAAGATACTAAGGTACCGTTGCAGAGGTAAAGGACACCTCCCCTCCGCCCAACACACACCAAGAAAAAAGAGGAGGAATGTGCAGGATTCTACTGCCTCCTAAATAAGTATATATCTGCATGAAGAAGAGGTCTGTGCCACTGAGGACAGTTGGTCAATGTGCAAATATCACAGCAGATCATTCTCAATTCACAAACGTTTGGTCCTCCTCTGGCTTTTTCATTCTGTTATATTGTATTTAGACCTTCTCTTATGATTTTAAGTTTGCATATAAAGTCATTATTAGTCATTAATATTCCAAAAGCAACTATGCCACAAAACACTCATGTAACGCATTTGGAAATAAAAGCAGTATTCATCAATTACCACTGCCTACTCATATTTAACAGAAACCGTCAATACAAGTAAAAGGCACGTAGAAGTGATTTATAGACTTCTTAGTTTCCACTATATATTTATTGCTGATCTCCTCCGAACTGATTGTTGCACAAAAAATTATGATTAAAGTGTTGATAAAGTACCACTTTTCTACACGATACATGTATTTCTAGGTAAAATCCCCAGCTTACAGTTCCCTGTTTTAAATGACTCCCACAAAAGTATTGATTAATCCCCAAAATCAAAACACATTTACCAATTATGTTAAATACAGAGCAATGAACTCCAAATGGAAAATGGTTAACGGCTCAGATGTACAACCTAACTGGGTTTTTTCCCCCACATAAGATTCAGAAAGAAACAAACTATCTCCTACTTTTGTACACATGTTATGTTTTATAAGAATGTATTATGTTGCCAAATACCTCTAAGAATTGCACATATAAATTTTTAATTTTTTGCAGTCTCTGATTCTGAACAACTCTAGCTTGTTGAAGAACCTTTCGTTGCTCTTGAAACATACTCTACAAATATAAAAGAAAAGGATGATAAAATGTGGGTGACATTTAATATTTAGAGAAACATAATTATACATCATGTTTAAAAGGAATATTCTTTAAATCAATACTTGTTAACATTTCCTGTTGTAACAACCTTTATGACCGAGTTTAGATAACTGTGTTCACCACTAATACACAAAAACAATACGATGATCCTACCTAGTGGTCATTAAGTAGGAAATTTTTTTTCTTGCCAATATGGAAAACAGGTTTTAACTCTTGATTTCAAAACCCACAAATGACCCTTCCAAGAATGTGTTTACTACAAATAGTCAAAAATCTATACACTGATCCTTCCTAACAGTAGTTACAGAGGGGATATTCTTTTCTTAACAACGTTCAAAACATGTATTAATTCTTGGTCATTTCAGTATGTACACAGATGATCCCAGCCTTTCCGCTCCTTGACCTGATCTCCAACAACAATTTTGTCCTCTTCCCTACTTCAGTCACTCACTTACATAGTCACACCCTGGATTCTGTCATTCCCAATAACTGCAACATCTACATTATATTAATAAGAGCAAAAACTTATATAGGAGCTGTGTGCCAGGTACTGTTCTGAACCATTTTAAATAAACATTATATATGATCTCATTTAATCCTCAAAACAACTCTACAAGGCAGGTGCTTTTGTTATGTCTCCTTCCATAATAGGTGAGGAACCTGGGTGAGGCACAGGGATAAACAATTTGCCGCCGATTTCACAGCTAGTACCGGTCAACCAGGATTGGATCCCAAAAACTGGTTCCAGAGTCCAGGCTCTGGACCACTGTACTATACTGGTTCTCCATTTTTTTCCCCCAATATTCAACCTCTACCTCCCTGTTTGTAGTTCTCTCCCTTTCTTACTATAGTCCAACACTCTTTCAGGATTAACATCCCATGGATCCTATGACTTTTCATTGCCCCTGATCCCCACCCTCATATTCTTCCTTTTCCTCCTTCCTGGCCTAAATGCCATGGTCAATCATTATACCTATGCCCTCGCACATGTACCTTACCCCCTTTTCACTCCGCCAATTTGCGTGGCTAAACCCCAACCCTGGAAAATCCAACTCTCCAGCTGCTCTGCCACAACCATGCAATGTGGTCTCACTTTAAATTCATGGTCACTATGACACCAACCTAAGTTAGACCCACAATGCTGCTTGGCAATGGCATTTCCCTAGTCCATTCACTGGCCTGCTCTCAGGAAACAATTCCAGGACTTCTTCTCTGCTCCCGAGAGGCAACACCTCCTCCACCACTCTAACTCTTAACTGGTGACCTTCCTGTGTCCCTAAATAGACAGAAGCAATTCAGAGAGGACATTCAGTCTCCCACCGCTACATCTTCTACCCACCTTTACCCATCTGGGCTCATGGTCCCTACATTCTCTCCTATGTTTTTGCATGACCTATTGCTACTTGAGACTTTGATACAATAAATAAATCAATTTTAAAGCCAAAGCTGATACCAACGGCTAGTTTTTCTTGTTGTTTCTGGGCTTTCTGCATGTCTACATTCCACTCCCGAAACAAAGTCAGAAACTGCTGAGAATATTTGAGATGAAGATTCTGCCTGTAAAACATAATAATGAGCACTGTCATAATTCATAAAGACATGAAAGAATTAACCATATTCAAAACAAAATTGATTTGACACAATTTACACTACAAAAGAAGGCAGTAATAGCATAACAGCAGCTGAAATAGCAGTCTCATGGGAAGCAGAAAGGTGACATGAACAATTTACTCTTATTCCAAAAGTATTGTTCCTAACTGACCAACATAAAAGCTATCTCACATGCCTTACCTCTTAAAAGGTAATGAGGATTTACTGTACTATCAGTTTTCCAGAAAAATTCATTTTATCTAAAAGCAGTTTACTTTTCATTTCTTCTTACTGAATAGCATATATGTTCTGATATGATAAGTAGATTCATTAAATGAGGATATTATATCCATTTATCATAGAAGATTTCCAAACAGGAATATTTCACTTAAATATATCCCCCGAACAATGGTTTTTTTTTTTTTTTAAAGAACGGTGAACACAATTTACCTAAAATATGCAAATTATTTACAATATAAGATTAACCTTTTCTACATAACTGAATACAGTTAACTATCACAAGAATAATGGTTTAAGACATTTACCTGAAGTTCAGCTAGTGTAGGTCTAGAATGAATATAAATTAATGTTATAGGAAGAAAACTCAATTGTTATTTGAAAGGGAAGAAAGGTCATCTCTATTGGCTTCTAGGAAATACATCTCAGAATCTGTTAAGGAGTGAGGTTACAGAACTAAGGAATTTACCTGCTTAGAAAAAAAACAAGCAAAATATGTTTTTCGCTGGAAAATTCAATATAATAGAATTTGTCTTAGGTTATTTGCGCCAATGAATACAAAGAAATGATACAAATGTCATCGTGACTCAAAAACAAAAACAAAAACAAAAACACTCCAACAACTTCACCTTTGTTCTTGTTGTAGTTTCCAAACATGCTCAATTGTTTCGTTAGTGGTTTTGATAGAAGCTTTTGTACCCATTTCGAACATTTTTCTCTTTGTGAGAAGAGCCTGTTTAATGTCAACTGTATGGAAAATAGATATTCACTGAAATTTAAATGTTGAAAGTTATTTCGTTTTCATATATTCAAATCAGTACGGGTAAATGTTGCCTTGGCGATGTGCAAAGTACATTTACAATTTATCATACAGACATCATAAATGTCCAATCACTATGTTGTATACCTGGAACTAATATAATGTCGTATGTCAATTACACTTCAAAAAGCAAAGTAAGTAAAATAAAATTTATAATTCAGGCATCATTTCAAAAAGCAAGATTTGCTCACTATTTTCTGTAAAATCTTTCCAGTGCTAGTATCCCAATTCTAATTTTTCTAACTGCAGGTCACCTTTTAGTTTAGAGATAATGAAAAGGGCTTAATAATCAATATATTTTTCATTATCAAAATGTGTATAAAGAATCTCAAAGACAGACTTTAATTTCCTTCTGAAAATTTGCTAACAGGCACATTTTTCTAAACTTATAAAATATCCTCCAACTCAAGGGACACGTTTACATGGGTAAATGTCCTCCAACTCAAGGGATACATTTAGATGGGTTACCATTAGAATGCATTTTATAAAAAGCACGAAAGTATTTTCTTAAAAATGACCCTCAAAAAGGATAAAAATAATTATATCGCACATTAAAAAATTATTTTTCAAGCAATCTAGTGAGTGATGCTTTTAACTGCATTTTACTAACAGAGACAAAGGTCGTGGGTGTAAAATTCTAGTTTAAATAAATGAATTCAAAAACATTTAAAAAAAATATTTTCATGGAGCTTTTTATATAACACTTTCATCCATAAGTGCTGCATTTCACAGAATCTGAATACTTCAAATAACGCTTTGCAGAGCATATGATTTGACTTTATGGATCTACAGTCCATAGTTATTTTTCAGTAGTCATGAAGGATCTGCACCACAATAAAAATATTTTATACACCCAGAATCCATCTATAATAAGAAGTTTATTAGACAGCTCACAAAGCAAGCACTTTGTCGCCACCAAATAGAGCAAAGCCTTCAAAAGATACTTGCTTGTAAGGATGATCTCTATGGAGAGCCATATATTGACTCAGACTCTGCTAAGTGTACTGTCCTATAGTGCAGATGGTGTAAGTGACATCTGACAGAACAACATAAAATTTAGGAGTGTGGATATGATTAGACACTTCTCACTAGCTAGCAGAGTTATTTACTTTGCAACTACACAGTTTGTTAATGAAAAATAAAAATAAAGAGTTATATTAGAGGATTCGATTTGTGCTGCTACTCCAAAGAGAAGCACACTGGAAAGTTATGAAAGGTAGCGAAATTAAGGAAATTTAAAATTGGCAATACACGTTGATACATCACCTAAGCTGTGCACAGAAAAGGCAGTATAAACTTTTCTCACACAGTCTTACACAGTACATTAAGTGTACACGTGCATAAAATAATGGCATCATTCTTACCTCACGACTGTTAGTACCGTTTTCAGTTTTCCACATCAACAGTTCAAAAGGTCAGTAAAGAAACTTACAAAGTTGAATCACACTATAAATACTGGTATAAAGTGCTCTATACTAGAACAAGGCATTAAAACCAGTCTTGGAATCCACTCACTAACATTC
This sequence comes from Acinonyx jubatus, assembly GCF_027475565.1. Classification (NCBI taxonomy): domain Eukaryota; kingdom Metazoa; phylum Chordata; class Mammalia; order Carnivora; family Felidae; genus Acinonyx; species Acinonyx jubatus. Next base: position 122,310,200 of record NC_069389.1, read on the forward strand.
CCATTTATAAAAGTTGTATGGATTAAACAATTGTTTTGACTGCAAATATCACTTAAGCATACCTCCAAGCCTTTCCAGCATCTTCTGTACTTCATTCCTGTGAAGAAGTTACATGGAACATTATTGAGTAAGGATAAGCAAAGATCATATTTGCTTTGGAGGAAATGTGTCATTCTAGGATTTTATGGAGAATAATTGTATGAGCCATGTTGCCTAGAGCTGGCAGGTGATAACACTATGAAGACATTACCCCACATCGTCCTCAAATGTTCCTGCAGAAGGACTGCTCTCCCCGGGCTTATCCGGTACTGGATTGTTTCCTGCATTGAAATAAAAGTGGAAAGCATTTTAAAAGGAAGTATGGTATTCTGATCAGTTTTCAGGGGGCGGTAGCCTCGCCGTGTGGAGTTTTTTAGGCCTCTTGCAAGCAAAAGTCTTTACGGCAGACATATGAAAGGGAGGAACCACGTATGCACAAGGTCAGATGAAACTGGATGGGGGACGAGGACCATGCTCTGGAGACGGTGTTGCAAACCTTTCAGGGTTAAGGTCAGACTACACCACCCGGCACGTGTGAGACATTCTGGAAAGAGCAACTGCGAGCGAGCAGAAGTGCTGCTATCTAAGCTTCTGTAATCCTGCTCTGGGATGGGAGGATCGAGTGGGCAACGTCCAGTACATGAAACCGCTTTACACACACACACGTGTTTTACTGCTTACAATGCCAAGGACTCAGAAGCAGCGACCTGCCCCGCGGGTGGTATCTACAGGCGCTGCATCTGCAAAGGTGTCAGATAGAGTGTACCTTCAGGAACAGCCTCCGGCCCACTCAGGTCTCTTCTCTCTTGTCCCCAAAAGTCATTGGCTGCCATACCCGGAGCCTCCACCGGGGCCTTCGCAGCTCTCCTCAGGTGCTTCCTCCGAGGTGGCGCCATCCCAAGGTGTCTTCCCAGGTACAGACAGCTCTCCTGCACCTTGTGAGTGCAAACACGCGTGAAAGAAATGGGGACATGGTCAATGAGCGATGCCAGGCAAGGGTCCTCTGCGCAGATCAGAGCATGAGCGCCCTCGTTGTCTCTCGTTGGGCCAGGAGGGGACAAAGACAATGGTGACAGCAGACCCCTGCCCCCTGTGGCTGTGACCCCCTCTCCCTGGCTGCGACCTGCCCCAGGACACCTGAGTGTCAGGACCCTCTGCCAGATTCTTGACCCTATGTTGGCACAGCGGCTGTCCCCTGCTCTCGGTCCCCAAGGGACAACGTGCTGGTCTGGAGGCCTAAACTTGGCCGTGACCAAAAGAAGTGTCCCCTCCAAATGGATGGGGAAGAAACCGTTCTGCACCTGTCCGGGACAGTCAGGTCAGGGGTCTCCTCGACATGCCATCTGGACCCCAGGACAACCAAGCAGTCCTGCAGGGCGACCGGCTGGGCAGGAGGGACAGACGCAGATGCTGCCTCCTCACCAGGTGTGGCCCTGTCCTGAAGAGGGGAACGTCGGGCTCGCTTCCCATCCTGCAGACCCTGCCAGCCCTGCCCTCGAGAGCCTCATCCTGTCCTGTCCTTGTCCTGTCCTGTCGTGTCCTGTCGGATTCCCGTAGGACTCCGTGGGGACATCAACATAGAGGTGAGTACAGCCGCTGCCACCATGCACTGCCCTTGGGGGCCTTGTCTTGTCCTGTCCTGTCCTATCATTGGAGACCCAAAGGACTCCATGGGAACATCACCGCAGAGGTCAGCTCAGCTGCCGCCTCCACTCACTGCTCTCGCGGGCCATGTCCTGTCCTGTCCTGTCCAGTGGGGGTCCCGGTGGGATATCTGTGGGGATATCATGCAGAGGTCCATAGAGCTGCCATCTCTATACACTGCTCTCAGGGACCTTGACCTGTCCTGTTCTGTCCTATCGGAGCCCTGAAGGACTCCGTGGGGACATCACCTCAGAGGTCGGCCCAGCCACCACCACCCCACTGCCCTCGGGTTCTCAACCTGTCCTGTCCTGTTCTCTTGGAGCCCCGGAGGACTCCAAGGGGACACCCCTCAGAATTCAGCCCAGGCACCACCATGCCACATGCCTTCGGGGTCTCGTCCTGCCCTGCCCTGTTCTCTTGGCCCCCTGGAGGACTCCGTGGACATCACCTCAGAGGTCAGCCCAGCCACCACCACCCACTGCCCTCGGGGTCTCAACCTGTCCTATCCTGTCCTGTTCTCTGGGAACCCCGGAGGACTCCGTGGGGACATCACTTCAGAGGTCAGCCCAGCCACCGCCACCCCACTGCCCTCAGGGTCTCGTCCTGCCCTGTGCTGTTCTCTTGGAGCCCCGAGGACTCCGTGGGGACACCAACTCAGAGGTCAGCCCAGGCACCACCACCGTGCCACACTGCCCTCGGGGGCCTCATCCTCCCCCTATCCTGTCATGTCCTGTCAGAGACCAGAGGACTCCCTGGAGACATCACCTCAGAGGTCAGCCCAGCCACCGCCACCCCACCCTGCCCTCAGGGGCCTCGTCCTCTTCCTGTCCTGTCATGTCCTGTCGGAGACCGGAGGACTCCGTGGGGAAACCAACTCAGAGGTCAGCCCAGACACAGCCATCCCACAGTGCCCTCTGGGGCCTTGTACTCATCTTGTCCTGTCCTGTCTTGTTGGAATGCCAGAGGACTCCGTGGGGACATCACCTGAGAGGTCAGCCCAGCCCCTGCCACCCCACACTGACCTCAGGGGCCTTGTTCTCATGCCTTCCCCTCCTGTCCTATCATGTCCTGTGGAGCCCCAGAGGACTCCGTGGGGACACCACCTCAGAGGTCAGCCCAGCTACCACCACCCCACTGTCCTTGGGGTCTCATCCTATCCTGTCCTCTCCTGTCCTGTCAGAGCCACAGAGGAGTCCACGGAGACATCACCTCAGAGGTCAGTCCAGCCGCCACCATCCCACATTGCCCTCGGTGGCCTCGACCTGTCCTGTCCTGTCGTGGCCTGTCACATCCCAGAGGTCTCCGTAGAGACATCACCCCAGAGGTCAGCCCAGCTGATGCCACCCCGCAGGACCCTTGGGGGCCTCGTCCTGTCTTCTACTGTCCTGTCCTGTCCTGTCACAGCTCCAGTGGACGCCATGGGGACATCACCACAGAGGTCAGCCAAGCCGCTGCCGCCCCACACCCTGGTCCCCTCATGGCTGAGAAGGCACCCCCCCCCCCCGCCACCTCCCATGGCAAGACAGGACTACCGGGCCCGCCTCCCCACCCGCCTGGCCTCCCTGAGGGTCTTCCCTATGCCCCACCCTCATCCTCTGTCTTTCTGTCCCTCCCTCCACCCCTCCACAGGCACAGCGACCTCCACACGGAGTCCTCTGCGAAGCTCCTCTGAGGGCCTCGCGATGGCGACGAGCTAGCCAGCCGGGCCTGGGCAGGAGCGTCGCTGATTGGTTGGCTAGGTGCACGTGACAGGGGCGGGACCTTCGCCGAGACACGCCCCCTGGAGGGACTGCCCAGGACCTTGGCGTCGGCGCCAAGGGTGGAGGCCAGGGCTCGGGGTTTCCCGTTCTACCGCCGAGGAAGTTTCCCAGGCCATCTTCCTGGGAAATCACAAAAGGACACCAGAGTGGGCGACAGGTGCACAAGCCTCCACCTTCCCGATGTGGGGGAATTAAGACATTATGCTCAGTGAAATATGCTAGTCACAGAAGGACAAATGGTGTACGTATGAGGTACCCAAATTCATAGAGAAAGGGAGTAAAGTGGTGGTTGCCAGGGGGTGGGAGGAGGAGGGAATGGGCAATAGGTGTTTCATGGGTTCAGAGTTTCAGTCCGCAAAGATGAAAAAGGTTGAGAGATGGATGGCAGTGATGGTTGTACAATGGGAATGTACTTAATGCCACTGAGCTGTACACCTACAAATGGCTGAACAGGTACAATTTGCATTGTTTCTATTTTATTGCGATAAAAAGGCAGAGAGAAACGCTGCTATAAAGACTGATATCTAGCTCTACAAAACTGTAAGCAAGTCATCCTACCCAGTGGAAGAAAGGTCATAACACCCACATAGATAAATGTGGTGGGAAAGGAAATTGCATTGGCCAATGAGCATAAAAAAGAGCTCATTCTTCTTAGTGTGGGAGAAATGCTGAAGAGGATTGCCACCACCACCACCACCGCCACCGCCACCGCAAACGCCACCAGCACGGACACCATCCCCATCCTCCCCCCACCACCACCCTTCCCCAGCCAATTGTAATCTGATTATACCCAGTATTGGTGCGTATATGGAACAATCAGAACCCAACCTGCTGGTGGAGTCACATACGTTGGAAATAATTTTGCTCTACTGAATACTCAGCTAGCCTATGACCTAGGAATAGGTCACTAACTGCTTTAACCTCTTTGGCTCCTTCCGACGCTGCAAAGCATATTGCACGGATGCCAGGCATTGGAATATTTCTAGTATCACTGCTTTTTAGGGCTCTAAAGTGGGAAGTATCCACGTGTCCATGGACAGGAAAATGGATGAACGAACCGAGGAGTGGTTCCGCAACGGTGTGTGCTACCACAGGCAAAATGAAAGCACTGTGGCTCCACAGAATAGTATAGTCACTGTTAGGACACAATGTTGGGTAAGAAAGAATGTGGCGGAATACTACGCACAACGCGATACAGTTTATTGTAATACCCAGGCAACGCACCAGGAAGCAAGGATATTCAAGGATACACACACGGGTCTTCCACAAAACCAAACAAAACCAAAAGCGGTAGAAAAGGGAGGGGGGTGGTTTACACAGAACACTCAGGAGGATGGCCATTCCTCTGCAAGCGGAAGCAGTGGGTGGAAAGGGCCCCGGGAGGAGACGGAGTAAGAATTGTTAAATTCCCCCACATCGGAAAGGTGCACCTGTCGCCCACTCCCGTGTCCTTTTGTGATTTCCCAGGAAGATGGCCTGCGAAACGTCCTCGGCGGTAGAACGGGAAACCCCGAGCCCTGGCCTCCACCCTTGGCGCCGACGCCAAGGTCCTGGGCAGTCGCCCCAGGGGGCGTGTCTCGGCGAAGGTCCCGCCCCCGTCACGTGCACCTAGCCAACCAATCAGCGACGCTCCTGCCCAGGCACGGCTGGGCAGTTCGTTGCCCTCGCGAGGCTCTCAGAGGAGCTTCGCAGAGGACTCGGTGTGGAGGTCGCCATGCAGGTAGAGGGATGGAGGGAGGGACAGAGAGACAGAAGATGAGGGTGGGGCATAGGGACCCTTAGGGAGGCCAGGCGGGTGGGGAGGCGGGTCTGGTGACTCTATCTGGCCATGGGAGGTGGGCGGGGGCGTCTACTCAGCCACGAGGGGACCAGGGTGTGGGGCGGCAGTTGCTTGGCTGACCTCTGAGGTGATCCCATGGAGTCCTTGAGGCCTGTGACAGGAGAGGACGAGGACGAGGCCCCCGAGGGCAATGTGGGGTGGCGGCGGCTGGGCTGACTTCTGAGGTGACGTCTCCGAGGCATCCCCCGGGGCTCCGTCAGGACAGGACAGGACAGGACAAGACCCTGTGGGCAGTGTGGGGTTGTGGCAACTGAGCTGATATCTGAGGTGATGGCCCCACGGAGTCCTTGGGGGCTCCAGCAGGACAGAAGACAGGACAGGACGAGGCCCCCGAGGGCTCATGGGATGGGGGCGGCTGGGCTGACCTATGAGGTGATGTCCCGCCCAGAGTCCTCCCAGGCTCCGTCAGGACAGGACAGGACACGACACGACAGGACAGGACAGGACAGGTCGAGGCCCCCAAGGGCAGCATGCGGTGGCGGCGGCTGGGCTGACCTCTGAGATGATTTCCCCATGTAGTCCACTTTTTTTGGGGGGGGGTTCCAGTCACCTGTGGATGGACACTTTGTTTCCACGTTTATCTATTGTGAAAGTGCTGTATGAGCACAGGTACACAAATACCTTTCTGACACTCTGTATCTGATTCTCTTCTTTCACGTCTTTTGGGTATATACCTAGCCATGGAATTGATGGATTGTATGGTAGCTCTATTGCTTAGTTTTTGAGGGTCTTCCATACTGTTTTCCATAGTAACTGTACCAGTTTCCAATCCTACCAACAATGGGGAATTGTTCCTGTTTCTCCACATCCATGCCAACACTTGTTATTCCGGGTTTTTTGGTCTTTGTTTTGTTTTTGTATTTTGTTTGCTTGATAATGGGCATCCAAATGAGTGTGAAGTGCTGTCTCCTTGTGGTTTTGATTTGCATTTCAGTAATTATTAGTTCTGTTGAGCCTCTTTTCATGCGCTTATCGCCATTTGTATACTTTCTTTGGAGAAATGTCCATTCCAGTCCTTTGACAATTTTTTAATCAGATGACCTTTGCTGTAGTTGCGGTGGTGGTTGTGGTTGATTTGCGGGACCTCTTTATATGTTCAGCATTTTAATCTCTTATCAGAGAGATTGTTTGCAATCATTGTTATCAATTCCATGGATTGCCTGAACACTTTGTTGAGAATGTCCTTTGATGCCCAAATGTTTTAAATTTTGATGTTGTCCAATTCATCTATTTGTTTCCTTGCCTCCTGGGCCTTTGCAGATAAAATTGTCTGAACCCTAAGGTCATAAAAGTTTTCTCCTATGTTTTCTTATAGATGTTTTAAGGTGTGATCTTGCATTTTTTTAGTCTTTGATCATGTTGAATTGATCTTTGTGCTTGCTCTCAGGTAGTGATCTAATTGCTTTTTTCCTCCCATGAAAAAATAATTGTACCACCCTCATTTATTGAATGGCACACACTTCCCCACTATCAGCTATGCCATGTCTATCATATGTCAAGTTTCACTCTGTCCCTGATTCCGCTTCCCTATCCTGGTCCACCAGTCATTTCATTTATCCTGTGCCAAAAACCACAGCTTGGAGTAGAATGAAGACTCTAAGCCAGAACTGTCTAACTCTGAATCCTCAAATATTAGCTGATACTAGGATGCCTAAGATCCTTCGGTGAATTCCTCAGAGCCTCCACAAGAGGGTCTACCCTATGTATGAGAACCCTTAGCATCTGGACTCGTTTAACTTCCCTTTTATCCACTCCATCCTGAGCTTCTTGCAGTTTCCTCAAGCACACCATTGCTGTTTCACCACTGGGCCTTTGAACAAGCTCAGTCGACTTCTCTGTCAAGTCTTGGTTGGCACTCCTTCCTTTGCCTGATACTGTGATTTGTGCTGCCTCTCTCCTCTCACTACACTGTAATCCAATCATCTGTGTGCTAATGAGACTGTACTATTGTGCCTCACCTTGATCATGCTGGAAACCTCTATGATTCGACCGAGCAGATTTGAAACTTACAATTCAAATTGGTTACTGTTTGCCCGCAAATAAAAACAACATTTCTGCAAGCTTTACTGCCCTTCGAAAGTATACATACCCATAGCTCATTTAATCATCTTAATAACCCTCTGGAAGATGAATTAGTGTAAGGCCAGTTTATAATTTAAGAGGATGAGGATCAAAGAGCACAAATGTTTACCCAAGTTTGTAGAGCTTCACAGTAGAGCTAGGACCAGACCTTTGGTATTTTGCCCCACTGCTCTCCCCTGGCCCGCACCTGTGACCGTTTTGGGTTACTTTGCTGCTCTGGAAATAAACCTCATCTTCAGCTGTAAATCATGATCTCTAGCAGTGTTTGTGTCTTTGAAGAGTGTGACCGCAGATGTGGGAGTCCTTTAAAAAGTTGTCGGTTTCAATGTAAATTTCAAAACAAGTTACTTGAGGAAGGTACTATCTTTAACATTTTGGAATGCACCTAAAGGTCATGAAATGATAAACCCATTGAAGAGTTCATGGACACCAGACCAGGTGAAAAGACAAAGGGGCTATCCTCGATAGAGCAAAAATCAGCAGTTCAGCAACCTGAAAGTAGTGTGCATCCAAATTTTCAGGGACATTCTGATTCTTTATGGCTAGCACGAGGACAGGAATCTGGATTTGTAAGAAGCTACCACAAGGGATTTGGATAATTAATAAATACAATGTAACATAAGTGCTATGGCAGGCCGTGCATCTACCTAAGCATTCTACCCTTCATCCTTTCATCCTTGCTAACAGAACCTTGACCCCGTTATGTGTAGAGGTGAGCACGTGGCCCAGTCCAGCCCTTGGGCTGGCCATGATACGTGTCCCAGATGACACTGGTGGCATTCCTAGGAAAGCTTCATGAACTGGAAAGATGCAGCTGGCTTCCCCCTTTGATCTTTACCCTTTGTCCTGCCAGCGATATAGATACAATGCTTGTGACCTTGGAGACAAAAGCCACATTTAAGGACAGAGGGGCAAGAAAAGAGAAGATCCTGGCTCCTTGTGTAGCACCAGCCCTGAACAGTGTATTCCTACTGCATGTTAACCGGAATAAGTGAACCTCCTATGTGTCTAAGCCACTATTTGAAATGCAGTCGATTGCAATTCATAATGATAGAACACTGCATACCTGAAATTTATTTTTACCCAACTTGCATCAGGTGTGGTACACTATTACTGTGACATTTAAACCCAAACATGTATAACTCCAAACTAGTTCGTTTATTTCTCCTGTAACGTTACCGGGAAAGTCAGTATGTCCTCATGGTGGGCATTATCCATGCACTTCTACAGGGACCCAGGCTGTCAGAAAGTCTGCCACATCCAACATGTGACTTCCACGGGTGCCCTGGACGTGGCCTCCTTTGCAGTTTGCTAGAAGGGGAAAAGGGCACGGAGGTGTGCCAGGTACGGGGATTTTTTTTTTTTTTTTATGAGTTAGGCCTGGCAGTGGCACACACCATTTCCACTGACACCTCATTGTCTACATCTCAGTCACACGGTCACATCTAACAGCAAGGAAAGCTGGGAAATGATGCCTACACAGGGGCCCAGGAAGACGAGGAGAGCCAGGACTTAGGTGGGGAGCTGGAAGCCCCCGCAATCTATCCCTTTCTAAAATTAATGTAAAACTTGACTGCATTGGGTTTTCTTAAAGGGAAACTCACAAAAATCCTAGAAGCATGAACTGAAAGTCCAGCATGAAATTAAACGAGGCCTTCCCACTTACAGACTGTGAGACAAAGTCCAGCATGAAATTAAACGAAGCCTTCCCACTTACAGACTGTGAGACTTTGAGCTAATTTCTTGACCTCCCTAAGCCTCAGTGACTTTCTTACTATCTTAAAGGCATAACAGCAGTATTGTTCTCATAGTATTTTGGATGAAATTAAGTGAAATAATGCATAAAAAATCTTATGGGCACTCAATAATATAAAGCAAGCACTCAAATATTGATAACAGCACAATAATATTAATGTTTATAATTAGTTATACCACAATTGTGATTATATTATAATAATTTTTATATTGTCATTATTATGGCCACATTTTTAGCCACTGGTATACAATTTCCTGAACATCAAACATTGACTGCAAACTAGTGCCTGCTATATATTTCAGAGCCTAAAAAATGAATGTTTTGATCATCAAGATTAAATATAACATTAAAAAATTTGGGATGGGAAATATATTTCAAGAATATGAATTATTTAGGGTGTGTCAAATGTCACAGGGCATTTTTATTCTTTTTATAAAAGTTTATTTATTTATTTTGAGAGACAGAGCACGAGCAGGGGAGGGGCAGAGAGACAGAGAGAGCAAGAGAGAGATTGGAGGAGGGAAACCCAAGCAGGCTCTGCACTGTCAGCATGAGCCCGATGCTGTGCTCGAACTCACGAACTGTGAGATCATCATCTGAGCCAAAATCAAGAGTCCGACACTTAACTGACTGAGCCACCCAGGTGCCCCTCTCGCAACTTCTTATTACCATTGCAAGTTCCTTCTTTTCAAATGAGCCCTCACATGATGGCGTTTCTCAAGACTTGATTTTACTCGGTTCTTTTCTCAATTTATACCCTTTCCCTAAATGTTTCCATATAGGTCCATGGTTTTGATTACCATTTACATCATAGTTTCTCAAAGTGTGGTGCGTGGGATCACCTATGTCAAAATCACAGAAAGGAGAGTGTTAGAGTCCAGATTCCTTGGGTCTATCCAAGGCCTGCCCAATCAAATATGTGGGTGGGCACTGGGAATCTGCATTTTATTTTATTTTTATTTTTTTATGTTTATTTACTTTTGAGAGAGAGAGAGAGAGAGTGAGTGGGGGAGAGGCAGAGAGAGAGAAGGAGACACAGAATCTGAGGCAGGTTCCAGGCCCTGAGCTGTCAGCACAGAGCCCGATGCGGGGCTCGAACCCACGAACTGTGAGATCATGACCTGAGCCAAAGTCAGACGCTTAAACTGACTGAGCCACCCAGGCGCCCCTGGGAATCTGCATTTTAAATAAATTCTCCAGGTTGCTCTCAACCCCACTGAAGTTGGAACCACTGTTATTTGTCAAGGAGGACCTGACTGTCATTAACAATGGCAGCTCAACATCTCCATCTTGTGGCTTCCTAACACCATTGTCATTGTTTTGCAAATGCAGTCCATGGATGTTAGGAAACTATTAAAACTCTGAAAAACAGAAAAGAAATAGGAACAAAGGACATTAGTGGAGTATCTGCTCCACGAATAACCAAGATTGAGTTATAACATCTTTTGACTTTTCCTACACCAAACTTGAACTTATCTGTATTAAACTTTTAAGGGGAAGTCAAATTGATGCATTTCAATTGTCATCCGACTACACGAAAACACAGGTATTGGATGGCTGCTATCTATAGATCATTACACCACGTTTTGGTTTCATACAGTGATGCCAAGAGGATTTCATGAATTATCAAGTTATCCTTCTAGAGCTTAGCTAATAAGGAACATGCCACTTTCCAAAAATAATTTAATATGGGGCACTCTTAGTTAAATTCAGTTCTACTGTTAAGTCTTTCTTCTAATTATAAAAGCAATAAACATTCATGGTAAAATAATTTTTAGAAAATATAAAATTTATGAAGGAAATGAAATTCATACTTTATTCCACCACTCCGATATACCGTACAATTCGAAATTGGGGGATACTATTTGCTTTTGTCCTTCTCCCTTCCCCTCTCTCCCTCTCTCTCTTCCCCTATACTCTTTCCATTTGACATTTCGCTTTTTTGTACCTGCCTTACTTTCTACAAGCTCTGTATTTTTTTTTCTGTTTTTAATCACACATTTTACTTCTTTCATCTAAGATTTGGAAGCAAAGCTTCAATATTTTATTCAGTCTGATCACACTTTCATACTGCCTACTTCAAGTAACAGGTTAATGCTAAGCCAATGATTTATGTTTTACTTGCAATTCTCTTCCTTATAATGCTCAGCATTTCACTGGCGCTTGTAAGCACACCAGTGTGTTGGGTGAGGGATGACTGATGATGACCATTCAATGGGGTAAGGATAGTCTCTTTAACAAGTGCCTCTGGGACAATGGTGCATCCATGTACAAATGAATGAAGTTGGACACTATAGTCACACCATACACAAAAAGCCTAAATATAACAGCTAAAATTTTTAAATTCTTAGAATAAAACAGAGGAGTAAACCTTCATGACCTTGGATTTCTTAAATATTAGACCAAAAGCAACAAACAAACAAAAAATAGGTAGGCTGGCCTTCATCAAAATGAAAATGTTTTTGCATTAAAAGACACTATCGACAGAAATGATATCCTACAAGATGGGAGGGAACATTGGCAAATTATATGTCTAGTGGGAGTCTAGTAACCAGAGTATATAAAGAACCCTTACAACTCCAACCAAATGACCAAACAAACAGCAAAAATGGGAAAGGGATCTGAATACATATTTCTCCAAAGAAGATATACAAATGGCCATCAGTCACATGATAATATGCTCAACATAATTAGTCATTAGGAATTGGAAATCAAAACCTAACAATAGCTGTTAACACCCACTAGGGTGTCTAAAGCTAAGGTTCAGGGGGAAGGGAAAAATAACAAAATTGCTGTTGAGAATGTGGAGAAATTGGAAGCCTTATACACACACTGCTGGTGGGAATTTAAAGTGGCACAGCCACTGTTGAAAACAGCTTGGTGGTTCCTCAAAAGCTTAAACATATAATTAGCATATGATTCAGCAATTCTGCTCCTAGAGGTATATACCACCCTCCATTTAAAACAGGCATTCCAAAAACGCATGAACATGTATGTTCATAGTAGCACTATTCAAAACAGCCAAAAGTGGAAGCAACTCAATCCTCTATCAACAGATGAATGGGTAAACATAAGGTGGAATATCCATAAAGCAGAATATTATGCAGACATTAAAAGGAACGTTGCAATGTAGATGAACCTTAAAATCATCATTCTACATGAAGTAAGCTAGACCACACTATGTGTGGTTCGACTCATATGAAATATTCAAAATAAGACAACCCATAAAGACAGAAAGTAGAGTTGTGGTTGCCAGGAGGTAGGGGCAGGTGGGAATGAGGTGTGGCTGGGTATAAGGTGGGTATAAGATTTCCTTTAGAACTTCTGAAAATGTTTTGTTAAGAAGATAGAGGTCATGATTTCACAACATTGAAAATTTACCTAATGCCATCGAATAGTATACTTTAAAATGTGACAATGGAATATTAACTGGCCATCAAAAAAAAGATGACACCTTGACATTTGCAGTGACGTGGTTGGAGTTAGAATGTATTATGCTAAGCGAAATAAGTTAGTCAGAGAAAGATAAATACCATATGATTTTTCCACTAATATGTGGAATTTACAAAACAAAACAGATGAACATATGGGAAGGGAGGCAGAAGAGAAGAAAGGGAAACAAACCACAAGAGACTCTGAATGATAGAGAACAAACTGAGGGTTGATGGAGAGAGGTGGGTGGGAGATGGGCTGGATGGGTGATGGATATTAGGGAGGGCACTTGTTACGATGAGCACCGGGTGTTGTATGGAAGTGATGAATCACTGAATTCTACTTCTGAAACAAACATTGCCCTGTATATTAACTAACTAAAATATAAAAAAAAAAAAAACTAAAAATAAAACTAAAAAATAATAAATAAATAAATATATGAATTTCAATTCAATAAAATATTTTAAATTTTTAATGAAAAAATAATGCTTTTTAAAACCAATGCTACAGTGTATGTTAACGAACTTGATTTAATTTTTCAAAAATAATGCTCTTGAGGCCACTTTAATAAAATATTCAAGTATTTTGAAAAAGACTAAGCAGTCTATTTTTTTCCCCTTCTTTAAAATTTTTTAAGCGTTTCTTTATTTTTGAGTGTGAGAGAGACACAGGGGAGGGCAGAGAGAGAGGGAGACACAGAATCTGAAGCAGGCTCCAGGCTCTGAGCTGTCCGCACAGAGCCCGACATGGGGCTCAAACTCACCAACTGTGAGATCATGACCTGAGCCGAAATTGGATGCTTAACCGACTGAGCCACCCAGGCGCCCCTTAGCAGTCTATTTTAATGCATTCATTTAAAAATAATATTCAGCTCATTATTGCTTACATGTAAATATGGTTTTTGAAAAAATTACTATATTTTTGAAAACAAACAAACAAAAGTACTAAAAGTATGGCATTGTTTTACATCTTTGCAAGTCTATTCAATACCTACCTGAATAAGAAAGGCCTCGATTTTCTTACCTGCCTCTTCACGTCTTACAGTCTGTTGTTTCAGTGGAAGGCAACCAAGAAATCCAGATTCACTGATACTGAGTAGGGAGAGGAAGACCCCACTGGCCCTCCAGCAGGTTCTCAGGGACCCCCCTCCCCACCAGGGTTCCAGAATGACCACCGGGCACTGCTGACGTCCAGTGTTCTTTCATAAAGTTTAATCAACCCTTTGAGAGCAGAGACACTATGAGCTGATTTGACAAAAATGGACACTAGGGAACAGAGACCTTAGGGCACAGTGTGAAAGTCACACAGCTGAGGAGAGGCAGAGCTGAGACTCAAACCCACATCCGTCTTTCAGAAAGTATCTCTGATTTGAGAAGATCGACCATGAATGCACCCCACTATTTTCCCTCCCCCAAAACTACATAGGCTACACCGGGGGGGGGGGTGTCTTGATATCTCTCTCCCACTCCTCTACACTAAGAACATGTTGAAAGCCTTTATTTAGTTGGCACACTGTTATATAAAAGTCCAGCTTGCCCTTCTCTTGTGGATTGCATGTGGGATGGGAGGGCTTTGTCTTGCTTCAGAATCTGGGGTCCAGGGCTGTGCTGGGCCATCTGTGTCTGTGTCTGGATCCATCACCTCATGAGGGCTGATTTGGGGCATCACTCGCCAAATCAGCATTCAGTGACATCATGTTGGTGGCTTAAAGTCGGCCATAGTGGGAGTATTTACATCATGGAAATAGGAAAACCCTGGAAATCGGAACTGCACTCTCCCTTCCCAAAGACCTGTTTCCAGCACATCACTGCCCAAGACTGGCCACAGAAGAATCACCTAGAATTCATTAATAGGAGGAAAAGCTGCACCACAGGGCAGCTCTGTCCCCTAAAATAAATGACTATGAGAGAAGAAGTATGTGCTGTGTGCCCTGATGACAGGAGCCCTATCTCTGAGCATAGTATTCTTTGGCAGTGTGGTTGCAGCAGTACATGCTGAGCACAGATTCCAAATGTGAGAGGTTCGTCTCCACCTCCCTAATGTCCTAGATCAAGGACATTTGTGGAAGTTGTCTCTCTTCTCAGGAACCACTGGTGTCCTGAAACCCCTGTCAATACACATTTGTCCAAGTGTTGACTCAGGGTCATTTGGTCCTGCTGCAACCTGAGTTTCTAGTTTGCCTTCCTCTGACCCCCAGGTCCTTTATCCTCACATGTTTTCTCCTCTTGGGTCATTTTAAATTGAGTGACAGTCCTTGGATCCCACCTACACAAATGCACCTGGCCTCATGTGTCCTGGAAGGTTGAAAGGAGGTCCTTAACAGGACTTGGATCCTAAGTGTGGGGCGTGTGTGTGTCTGTGTGTGTGTCTGTGTGTGTAAAGCTGTTATCTTTCTACTTTATTTCCTCTCTAATCCATTTTGTGAAAACTCCCCTGCCCTCAATGCCTTTTCCATGAGAACATCGAGTACTGTCTCTAATATTTTATTCATTCATTCATTCATTCATTCATTGGATTGGTCAGGGTGTAACTGACTGAGAGTGAAATCAACGCTCTGCATCTGAGGATGTATTAGTACTTCCTGGTTTCCATAGAAAGCTAACATCAGGGAGAACATTTTGATGATATTCTGGTTTCCATGACAACTGGGGTAAGCCATTCCTTCCTGGAGACAGAAATATTTAACAAGGATATTTACAGACTGGAGAGATGGAGTAACTGTAGAAACATCGAGACTAGTCGGTGTCTGCTATCAATGTGAGGTGTGTGTGTGTGTGTGTGTGTGTGTGTGTGTGTGTGCATTGCCAGCGTGTGGTCTTTAGTTGGACATTGAGACCTCTAATCTCTCCTGTTTTATAAGAGAGGATGGCAGCTCCTCTTGTGAAGGGCTAGGGTGATTGAATAACCTGTCATACCTCAGTCCCGTTTTACTGTCCTAAGGTGACACCACTGCACGAGGGAATTGTTACCTGAGTACTTGAAAGCAGAGGTCCCCAAGTATTTCTCATCATATACCTCTGCTTAACGATTGTCCCATGAACCCTTAAGATGTAAGTTTACTCATTTACACCTACTTATAGTAAAATTATTGTGTGCATAAAATGAGAGAAAATTTGAAGTCAGTAAATGAGGGAAATGGGTAGGGTTGGGAGATCTAATGTTACTTTGTGTAACCTAGAGGATAATATTGTGAGTATTATCACACAATGAGTAGCTCATACACACACACAAACTAAGAAGCATGTCTAAAAGACAAAGTGTGAGCCCAAGCTCTGAGGTCTCCTCCTCAGATCATGGCTTCTCAGAAGCACCATATCTTCCCTTGGTTTTTCTAGAACTACAAGTGCCCACTCTTCCTATCATGGCACTCTTGTCTCATTGCTCCCTTTTTGACTTTTTTTTTTCCTTTTTGGTCTCCAAAGAATTCTATCAAGCTGTCTCTAATTAAAATAATAAGAGAATATTGCTTAATAGTCATGTTTGTTTTTCCCTCTTTGTTTTTAAGGCCCTTCCTTTCCCTTTGGTTTCTAGAACTTTTACTATGATGAGCCTAGACCTGTTTGTATGTGTGTCTTCGTGTGTGTGTGTGATGGAATGTATTATGCTTGCAGTTTGGCACATCAAATATACCACCTGATATCGTTCTTTATTTTGGAAGATTGTTCCTTCACACATTCAGCAGTCCTTTGCTCTCTTCTTGGACTGCAATACAGTATCTCTTATGTGGTTAAAAATATACATTTTAATAATAATTTTTCCTTTGACCAATGTAAAGTACACCTCAAAGACATTTCAAATATATTCTCATCGTTTTCTATGCTAACGGCATGGTACAGTTTTGGTTGCCTTCTTTTTGTTCACTTACATCCAGTATTTCACTTCATATCTCCTTAGAGTCCTTATAAAGTAAGGTTTTTGGTACCTATGTACACATAAATGTGTCCTCCCTGTAATATTTTAAAACATGATTTGAAAAGTGATATAGGGGAGCCTGGGTAGCTCAGCTGGTTAAGCGTCCGATTCTTGATCTCAGCTCAGGTCTCAGGGTCGATGAGTTCAAGCCCTGTGTTGGGCTCTACACTGGGGGTGAAAACTACTTTAAAAAAAAAAAAGGAAAGAAAAGTGATGTCTACCCTCACCACCCACTTCCATCCTTTTTCCTCTTCTGTTTTCAGTGGAACCATGCCATGACATTTCTGTTTGCCATTCTAGACTTTTCTCTTTCATTTACATGTCTTTTGTGTCCTAAGATAAAGTATATACCATTGTTCTCCATGTGAATATGTGCTTTATGTAAAGCATATTATTTGTACTTAATTGGTCTCTAGTTCAATTTTTTTTTTGTCCGAATTTTCTTCCTGTGTCAATACATGAAGGTGTGCATCAGTCTTTGTGTTGGATACATAACATGCCCTTGTCAGATTAGATTATAGGTTTGTTAGTCTTTCCCCATGGGTATCAAGGACCTGGCATATGTCCAGTGTCGTTGTGACAAATTACGATGCAATGACTTATCATATGAACGAGGGCACATTTTTCTCCTTGTGCACGACACAGGGCAATCGATAGGTTCTGAAATATACACCTCATCAACTTGCCTAGATACTAGTAATTATGGAGGCTGCCCTTGACTTTTTTTTTAACCCTAATGCCATGCATGATTTCATTGGTGTTATAGAGGGTAGTGGAGGTTTCCTTGTGGCAGG
The DNA here is from genome assembly GCF_027475565.1 of Acinonyx jubatus. Classification (NCBI taxonomy): domain Eukaryota; kingdom Metazoa; phylum Chordata; class Mammalia; order Carnivora; family Felidae; genus Acinonyx; species Acinonyx jubatus. The sequence goes on from NC_069389.1 coordinate 122,327,459, forward strand.
TAATAGGGACCCGAGGGGTTAACAGAACACCTTTGGAAGAAAGTTAGCCTACTGGAAGGAAGAAACCACCTGAGTTTGCTAGAGGAATAGGAGAGAAGTCTCTTTAGTCTTAAAACAAGGCCCTGAGGGAAACCCTGAACTTTGTATAGTTCTTTGCTCAAGTGCTCTTGCTTCTCCTTCTGTGAGTAGATAGCTCTTGAAGATGTGTGTCTGCAAGACTAGGCGCTGTTGGTCCTTCTTTGTTAATGAAAAATTGGGAGGCAGACCTCAGCGATTTGAAGGTGTATGTCTATTTAGTGTCATAGCTGATCATTTGTAGGTGAGAAACAAGCCTATTTTTTTCACTTCTTTGAGACGACTGAGGGCAGTTCATGATTTTTCAGTTTGTAACATTTGCCATTTAAATGTTTGTACAAAAATGGCTCACGTTTCCAAGTAGGCATGACCTCTATGAATTTATGAAACTAGTGAACAACATAAGGGAAAGGTTTGAAGATCCCACTCAGTTGTCCTACAAATAGAATTCAAACCCAATGAAAGCTTAACAACTCTTGCATGTGAAAGTTCATGCTGAATTCATCTGGCACTGGAAAGGTGCAAAAATAGGCAAGAATGTATTTTCTTTTATAACTGAAATGACATAAAATGTGCCTTTATAATAAAAAAGGGGAACTGCCAACTCATCCATTTAAGGAAATACATATTTGGGGGACAGTTTAAACTCACAAAACCTACAGCTTGAAAGTAGCTCCAACAAATAGGCAGTAATTGCAGGGATGGGGCATTGGGGTAAATATGAGAGAATTCCTGCATCTGGGGAGTGGGATGGGGGCAGTCATAGCAAGGAAAGTGCCCTCATTTTGAGACAACACCTCCGGAGGGTTGTTTTCTTTTCCTTTTTCTTTGGAAGTGAAGTGATTACAGCCCTCCCTGGGGAAAGGAGTTAAAGAATAAAGCTTCCAAAACAATTCTAAAACTCATGGCCGTTGATTGGACAAATAAATACTCACTGCCATCAGGCTCCTTCATTCCATAACCAAAGAGCAAATGGAATAGAACAAAAGGTATACCAGGACTTAAAAATTGAAGCTGGTCCATCTGAAGGCTCTACTTCTTGATGGTCTGGAATTGACTGTGAAATTATAGATTGTGGAGTTGCTATTTATACCATTCCACTTCTGTCTTATTCTATGTGATTTTACTGGGCAGGCATGTTTGATAGATCATAGTAAACTAAAATTCTGGATGCATTTTCATATTCAAGGTCTCTGAGGATTGGGGGTCACTTGGAAAGTTACTTTCATGTCATTCAAGATTCTAATTTTTTTAATTTTTTTAATTTTTGTTTATTTTTGAGAGAGAGAGAGAGAGAGAGAGAGAGAGAGAGAGAGAACAGAGAGAGACAAGAGTGCGAGCAGGGGAGGAACAAAGAGAGAGGGAGACACAGAATCCAAAGCAGGCTCCAGGCTCCGAGCTGTCAGCACAGAGCCCGATGCAGGGCTCGAACTCACGAATTGTGAGATCATGACCTGAGCTGAAGTTGGATGCCTAATTGACTGAGCCACCCAGACACCCCAAGAGTCTATTTTAATTCATTGCCCCTGGTGTGCAAAAAGAGGATCAACACTTAAATATTATTATCTCTTTCTATCATGTCTGTCTATGCACCCACCTGTATACATCTTTAGAGGGAAAGAAGAGAGCTGAGCTTCTGTTAGTATGAAAAAGAAAAAGAAAACCCTCTGTAAGACTAGGTACCAACCCTTCATGGAAGATATTTGGACAATGGGCCAAAGCATATGGTGAGAAGGCCACTTAGGATTTAATATTTTCATTTCACACCCTTCCCTTCTGATTGCCTCTCTCAAAGATGCGTTGCTTTAGTAATTGGAAAAACAACCGTAATTGCTGTTTTGGTTGTCTGGTGAAAGTTACTCCATTGAAGCGTTTCATACTTTTATAAGAGATATACACAAATGTGAACATGAGAGAGTATTCAAATAGGTGGTATGGGTTTTGTTCTAAGCTTATTTATTCATTTTGAGAGAGAGGGAGGGAGGGAGGGAGAGAGAGAGAGAGAGAGAGAGAGAGAAAGCACAAACAGTGGAAGGGCAGAGAGAGAGGGAGAGAGAACCCCAAGCAGGCTCTGCACAGTCAGCACAGAGCCTGATGAAGGGCTTGAACTCACGAACCGTGAGATCATAACCTGAGCCAAGGTCAGATGCTTACCTGAATGAGCCACCCAGGTGCCCCGGTGGTACGGTTTTTAAAACCCTTTTTAGTATCTTATATAAAATATGTACAAATAGAGTCTGTGGACTCACATATTTGCAGTTAGCATTCCTCCTAGGTGATCAGATTACTGATGCTTAACATTTTTTCTACTTTATAATTGTAAACAGCATTTTAGATTTTCCACGTGTATTTTCATTTTTTTAAAATACGAAATTTATTGTCAAATTGGTTTCCATACAACACCCAGTGCTCATCCCAACAGGTGCCCTCCTCAATACCCATCACCCGCCCTCCCCTCCCTCCCACCCCTCATCAACCTTCAGTTTGTTCTCAGTTTTTAAGAGTCTCTTATGTTTTGGCTCCCTCCCTCTCTAACTTTGTTTGTTTATTTGTTTGTTTGTTTGTTTGTTGTTTTTCTCCCACGTGTATTTTCAAAATAAGGAGCTGAAAACAACATTTACACTGGAAGCAGAAACATTTGCTTGCATGTGTAGAGCAGAAAGCATGGATTATATGCATCAATATCAGGCATCTTGGGTCACTAACGTCGTTGCTCTGAGTGTGTGTACATATCTGTGAGTGTATGTGCGTAAGTGTGTGTATGTGTGTCTTGGGGGTCGGTAGCTATCTGGTTGGGGCTGAGGTGACTCAGGCCCTCCTGTTTTGTGTGACAGGCTGGCCGGTCCTGCTGCAGGGAGATTGCAGTGGCTGAGTCACCTGTTTTTCCTTCTCCCTTTTGTTCTGTGTCCTCACGTGACACTTGTGTTCTGAGAGCCAGTACGCTGAGTTCTCTAAAGCAGAGGAGACAATACCTGCATGATCGTACAGTCTGGCAAGAAAAAGTGTGTGCGGACTATGCCCAAAGTATGTATAGTTAGTCATACATTTCATATTATATCTATGAGTATGTGTGAAGAAAGTTGTGCATACACACATTTCTTAGGGAAATAATATTTTGTATTATGAAATATATCATTTGAAACTGACAATGGATGAGCTAAAATCTATAAATGAATTATTATACATATTTGTACAGTGTATACAGAAAAGCGGAACCCATGAACAGGGAATTTCTGGGGGGGAGGGATTGAGAGAACAATTGCATTTTCTGCATTACACACATCTGAGTGTTTGAAATGTATTTAAATAAAGTTTTTAAATGTCAGGGAAAAACCACATTGTAAAGAGACTCACAAAAGTTATGTGAAAAATCAGCATTCACGTGAAACAGTGATCAAATATGCTCTTGAGTGAAGAAATATAGTCCTAGGTAATATGCACCAGGCATGTGTATATGGATGCATAGGAAATGTGTGAGAAGCCCATACACCATCATATTGAGAGTGAGCATCTATAATGTATTGCCTCCTGTATATATCTCTCTACACGTTTTATGTTCTCCACAAATGCATTTAGCCTTACTTCAGAAACACCAAAAACACACTTACTTTATAGACTCTGTTTTTGTTATACACACACACACACACACACACACATACACACACACACACACACACACACACACACACACACAAGCCACTACTATCATTAAATCTGTGTGTCCAAGACAGACAAAGGCTGTACTGAAAGTATGAAAGCAGTACTTCCCACTGTTCTGAAATAGGAGGACTAGGATAAACTAAGTAGCTTCACGTGGAGATGTATTTGAAATGCAAAAGAAGGAAGAAAATAGACATGTCTACATTATAAGTGAGATTTAACTAACATTTCTGTTTCAGAATGGCCTGCACTCCAGAGCTGGGGAAGGGAAAATGATGAATCCATCCCCCATTTCATTGGCTTAACTTCCCGTCTGCTTTTCTGATTTTCTAGATTGACATTAGGGGTGCATACGTCCTGGGTATCTATCTACATTTGATGTCATTTGATCCCTGGAAGGACAGCGCACCTCAGAAGCACAGAGCAGAATAAAGGGTCTGCTGGACACGCAGTTGGAGCGTATGAATCAACAGATGCAGCTCACAGAACCACACCTCCCAGGATTTACGTGGCATTCAGTAAGACGTTCCCATTTTACTAAACATCTCATTTGCAGTCATCTCATGTTGAATCTGGAGTGTGGTTTACTTTGCTCCTCACTCTACAGCCACTTCTTTACACAAATTAAGTGCTTGGTGTGGGGAGGGTGGGGTGGGGGGAAGCCTTTTAAACCACCATAGAGAAATGAAAAAGTGCAGGTCACAGTCAATGGCTCACGCCTGCAGCAACTCTTATGAAGATGGTACCAGTAACCACCATGATGATCTTTGTGAACCTCTGGATTCTAGGCTCGTGCTCTTGAACACAACATTATGCTGACATTCAGTGTCTGTAGGCTGGAGATCACCCCTGGCTTCCCTGGCTACACAGGGTGGCACCAGCACCCCAGAAAATAAAAACTGAAACATTCCCCCAGAATGAACCCGGGGAAGCACAAAAGGCACAGGATGTCCAATACCACAGGTGAGATCTAGAAAATGACACCCACCTCCCCACACAGATGCTCTTTAATATGCAGTCATAACAAGCAGGGCAAGAAGTTGGGTTTGGCAAGTTATAAAACTCCTCTGGTATCTTCTGTATTTTTCCCTGATACTTGCCGTGTATTTTACCCCCCCCCACCCCTGTCTGATACACACTCTATTTCTTTGCTTTACCTCTTATCAATTCTCATTGACCAACATTGTTCTAACTTCACACAAAAGGAGTATTTTTTCTAATACTTTTCTTCTTTTCCTTTTCCACATTCCAGTACTCTCCAATATAGTCCGTTCAAAACACAGGCTCCAGCGACCCTGGGAGATTCAGGTGAAGAAAGACAGGCCACATAAGGTGTAAACCCTTTGTGGTCCTAGGCCAAAAGGTGTGGTGAAGAACATTGCTTTAGGGAACACCTGCCATGGCTGTGGGTATGACGGCCAGACCCTTCAACCTCTATTAATTCCGTCTTGAGAGGAAACTCAAATCATAATGGCTGCTGAGTATATCCTATGCAATTGGAAAGGCCACATTTGGCCAGCAAAGGTTTTGTCCAGATCTGGGATCTCACCAAAATATATGAGGAAAAGAGCACTTTCTCTAGAAGTTCAAATACTCTCAGTAGGTAAAAAAATTAAAGTGAAAAGCACAGACATAAAGCTCCTAAATGAGTCTCAAATTGAATCCGTTACCTCCTTGCTAGTGGCCCAGTCAAAGGCCAGTGTTCCACCAGGACAGAAAGTGGCCTACAGAAATGCTCTTAAAGTGGCACTGGAGATCCTGAATAAGAGAGCAAATTTCGGTCCAGCAAGAGCATCAGATGGTCTAGAGACCACTACACCATCTCAAAGGGGACCACCAATGCAAGCTCATAAAAAGTACCGGAAGCCTAAAGGTACCTTACTGAGGAGTCTTAGGAAAAGAAAAAACCTCAAATCGCTGCTGGTGCGTTCACAGACTAAAAACGCCCCAGACAGTGGCCGATCGCAGGCGCACACAACCAACACGCATACACTAAGGGAAAGGCGAGCAAAGTCCTCGCGAAGCTGCAGCATGTGCTCAAAGTTCCCATCACTTTCGGAAGATGATCATAAGACAGGAGGCCGACCACACGCACATGCAACGGTCACGTGTACTCTAAGGGAAAGGCCAGCAAAGTCCTCGCGAAGCTGCAGCGTGTCCTCAAAGTTCTCATCACTTTCAGAAGATGTTCATAAGACAGGAGGCCGACCACACGTGCACACAACGGTCACGCGCACTCTAAGGGAAAGGCGAGCAAAGTCCTCGCGAAGCTGCAGCGTGTGCTCAAAGTTCCCATCACTTTCGGAAGATGATCATAAGACAGGAGGCCGACCACACGCACACACAATGGCCACGCGTACACTAAGGGAAAGGCGAGCAAAGTCCTCGCGAAGCTGCAGCATGTGCTCAAAGTTCTCATCACTTTCAGAACATGATCATAAGACAGGAGGTCAACCACACGCACATGCAACGGTCACGTGTACTCTAAGGGAAAGGCCAGCAAAGTCCTCGCGAAGCTGCAGCGTGTCCTCAAAGTTCTCATCACTTTCAGAAGATGTTCATAAGACAGGAGGCCGACCACACGTGCACACAACGGTCACACGCACTCTAAGGGAAAGGCGAGCAAAGTCCTCGCGAAGCTGCAGCGTGTGCTCAAAGTTCCCATCACTTTCAGAAGATGATCATAAGACAGGAGGCCGACCACACGCGCACACAACGGTCACGCGTACACTAAGGGAAAGGCGAGCAAAGTCCTCGCGAAGCTGCAGCGTGTGCTCAAAGTTCTCATCACTTTCAGAACATGATCATAAGACAGGAGGTCAACCACACGCACACGCAACAGTCACGTGTACTCTAAGGGAAAGGCGAGCAAAGTCCTCGCGAAGCTGCAGCATGTGCTCAAAGTTCTCATCACTTTCAGAACATGATCATAAGACAGGAGGCCGACCACACACACACACAACGGTCACGCGTACTCTAAGGGAAAGGCGAGCAGAGTCCTCGCGAAGCTGCAGCCTGTCCTCAAAGCTCCCATCACTTTCGGAAGATGATCATAAGACAGGAGGCCGACCACACGCACACACAACGGTCACGCGTACTCTAAGGGAAAGGCGAGCAAAGTCCTTGCGAAGCTGCAGCGTGTGCTCAAAGTTCTCATCACTTTCGGAAGATGTTCATAAGACAGGAGGCCGACCACACACACACACAACGGTCACGCGTACTCTAAGGGAAAGGCGAGCAGAGTCCTCGCGAAGCTGCAGCGTGTGCTCAAAGTTCTCATCACTTTTGGAAGATGTTCATAAGACAGGAGGCCGACCACACACACACACAACGGTCACGCGTACTCTAAGGGAAAGGCGAGCAAAGTCCTCGCGAAGCTGCAGCCTGTCCTCAAAGTTCTCATCACTTCTGGAAGATGATCATAAGACAGGAGGCCGACCACATGCACACACAACGGTCACGTGTACTCTAAGGGAAAGGCGAGCAAAGTCCTCACGAAGCTGCAGCATGTGCTCAAAGCTCCCATCACTTTCAGAAGATGATCATAAGACAGGAGGCCAACCACACACACACACAACGGTCACGCGTACTCTAAAGGAAAGGCGAGCAAAGTCCTCGCGAAGCGGCAGTGTGTCCTCAAAGTTCCCATCACTTTCAGAAGATGATCATAAGACAGGAGGCAAAGGAAATAGGGACACATCAAGAGGTATGTCTTTGCATCGCACAGTCAAAGAGAAGGGTACAAGTGCTAAAGATGGAGGCGTCCTTCCACCTTTGTCACCAAGCTTCAACCTCACTTTGCCCAAAGCTCACAAAGAAGAAGCACATGACACCTACCCAAGGACCCTGGCTGTCTCCTCTGAAAGCTCTGCCTTCTCGTGGAATGTTGAGGACCATGGAGAGGTTGCCTGGAAGCCAGGCTTGGAAGGTGCAGCAGCATCCTCCAGTGCCCCTAAACAGAGGCGGTGTTATTCACTCGGTCTGGCAAATAGAAAAAGGAAGCTGCAAGTGACAGAGTTTGAGAAAGAGCTGCAAGAACTTCAACCTTCAGTCAACTCAAAGGCTATTAACCCCACCACCCCTATTAAAAAGAATGCCAACAAAGAAATGGGACAAGTGGCAAGCATGGGTTTTCCACAAGAGCCTTGTCCCATTGAAGGAGGAATGATGGTCTGGTTCAAATTTCAGAATCACCCATTTTGGCCTGCAGTAGTAAAGAGTGTCAGCCAAACAGAGCAGACTGCAAGGGTGCTTTTGGTTGAGGCAAACATGCACTGTGAAATGAGTGGCATTCGAGTTCCTCTTCGAAGATTAAAGCACCTGGATTGTAAAGAGAAAGAAAAACTAATAAAGAGAGCCAGGAAATTGTACGAGCAAAGTGTGAACTGGTGCTTCTCCCTGATTGCCCACTACAGAGAAAGGCTCAGGCGAGGTTCTTTTGCAGGCAGTTTCCTGGACTATTATGCTGCTGACATCAGTTACCCAATTAGGAAAGCCATCCAAGACAGGGATCTGGAGATTGATTTCCCAAAGGTGAATTATGCCAACCTGGAAGATTCTGAGGAGGAGACCTCCCTGGACGGGAAGAGGCCCTGCAAGAAAATTCTCCCTGACCGGATGAAGGCTGCTCGGGACCGAGCCAACCAGAAGCTAGTGGACTTCATCGTGAAAACAAAGGGGGCCGATCACCATCTTCTGGACATTGTCCAAGGCAGGAAACAGTCCAGGTGGCTGGTATCATTTAGGAATTCGAGCAGGTACGTGATCTGCGTTGAAACATACCTGGAGGACGAAGACCAGTTGGATGTGGTGGTAAGACATTTACAAGAAATCTACAAACAAATAGACAAGAAAACGCTGAATCTGGAAAGGGATGACAAAGTGAGTTTTGTTCTGGAAGTTCTTCTGCCAGAAGCAATCATTTGTTCAATTGCTGCACTTGATGGATTAGATTACAAGGAGGCAGAAAAAAAGTACCTACAGGGGCCACCTGTGCATTACCGGGAAAAAGAGCTATTTGATAAAAATATCCTAAAGAAAATAAGAAAGAGATAAGCAACAAGGAGCAAGACTAATTAACTCCCCCTGTACCCACACTTTAGCAGGAAGACCTCTCATTACCCTGTCTGTATGAAATGTGTGATCGTTCCGCTCTCTATGGCATGTAAATATGTTCTGGAAATTTGAGACCTTGGGAATATGCTGGATTCATTTTGGATCCATCTCTAGCACTTGTGGGTAGCACAGTCATCATCTTTTCTAGTACCCAAATGCCTCACAAATTAATTTGTTAAAATATTGCAAACAGTTGTACTTCCCTCTACTTGCTTGGATGTGTTAACTGTCCAGATGTTTTCCTAACATGGCTTTTAAGCGTACTTCATATTTTAATAGAGCACACACACATTATTTTATTACATGGAAGAGCACTGGTATCAAACATTAAGCAACAATCATTTTTAAAATCCAAGATAGATTCTTACAGAAACAATCTGCAATCTCTCATTCTTTTTGTGACACCTGAGTATAAATGATTGGGTTCCTTCTTAAGATAATTCCTGAATTTTTTCTGCCATGCTTGTTTGTTCGGGAAAAATAGCCCTGAGAGCTGAAACCAATGACAGAGATGTTTTCTATATATTATCACTACCTTCAAATGGTTCTTGCAAAAGCAGTCTGGAATCCAAAGTTAATGGATCATTTGCACGTAGTCCACACGTGGGTGAATGAAATCTCAACGTGCAGTAAACATTTTGCCAGCCTGTGAAAGATTGTTAAACTTTACTACATTTCCCTGAGATTCCACTTACGGAAGTAGCTCTTGTTCAATGGCTGAATGGTTTCCTTAAAACAGACAGGCTCCTGGCTGTCTTCTTAACTGACTGGATCCTTTGCGTATACTGGTTTATCCCCATGTGGATGACAACTAGACTAATCGTACACACCGTTTACCTATTTTAGACCTAGGAGTTCAGGCTCACTGCTAAGAGCCCGTCTGATTGGCACAAATTGTAGGAAAGCTCGCATTTTGCTCTGGACCTGTGTGCCCTAAAATGCAGTCGTTTGTCTGAAGCTAAGCAAGCTTTCTCTTTTGACTTATTCATTGACTAACCCTGACAGGTTCCAACAGTTATGCAGGCTGGAAAGTCATTCCAGGCTGCTTGAGCAATAGATGGACCGGGATCTGGGAACTTGGAAATGGGCTACAGAAAAGTATCCGTTTGGCTAAATATGGCTGTTGTCAGAATACAATGAAACATATGTAACTAAAAGATAAATTCTGAAGCCCATGAATTGTTATCCTACTTGAAACAAGAGTTTTTTGAGACAAAAAATGTTGGGAAAGCTAGTTTACTTTTAAAACTTGTTGTGAAAATAAACACTAAAGGTTTAATATACACCTGAGTGCATTTTTATTCTCAGAGAGAGTCAACTATCACTCACAGGCCCATGTTATGTGTCCACATGGCCATGTGATTTGTGTGTGTGTAAAATTTTCAAGAGCTAGCTGTTTTGATTCACAATAAAACCACTGTATCTTTCACCTTGAACTTTTGCTTCATCATATTTATATAGATAGATGAATAGATGATGATAGATAGATAGATAGATAGACACATAATATTTTGGAATTTTAGTAATTTAGTTGTCACCTTTATGGTTCATTATAAATTTTCTTCTAATCCTAAATATTCACTTTTGTACTTGTTTTCATAATTTTAGAAGAGAACCTTCCAAATGGTGTAAGCTTCAGGCCCAACAGAACCTTTTGAGACTCTGCCTGAGAGTCACCAATGACTCCTGAGGCATTCTGCATGAGCTAGTCCACATGACGTTCTCATGGTCCTGGAAAGTACTTGGAAACACACCATCTCCACACTCTGTGTGGACCTTGTGCACTGGAACAACACACGTTAGTTCCTCTATAAACATCATGTCGCTGAGTCAAATGTGTCACTCAACTTCAGCTTTCTCATATAGCCATATTTGGCTCTACATTCTAATATTTTCTTCACTACCTCATTCATTCATTCATTCATTCATTCATTCATTGAGCTGTCCATTGATTCATAGCATTGTGAGTCAGTAGAGTAAGATGTGGTTTAAGACCTCTCTGAGGATAAATTTCAGGTGCCACAGAAAGAAGATTGGCATCATGGAATGATGACCTATAAGTGAAACCAGAACCCCAGATTTTCCCATACTTGTGAGATCGTGGGTGTCTCTTGGTTGGGGATGACGGGAAAGGACCTGGTCCCTCCTGGGGTGTCATTGATGCCAGAGGCAGTCACTGAAGAAGAAAGACATGCCTAGGACATACATCTATTCTCCTCCAGGATCACATGTGGGGTATGCAGCTGGATTGGGGGCTGGCTGTGTAGACTGTGAGATACCTTACAGCTTGAACAGTTGTAGTTGTTAAGGTGGCTCTAAGATTGCCCTAAACTGGTTCTCTATCATGGGTGTGTGTGTCTGACGGGATAGCCCAATCTGTCACCCACCCTAATCTACTGGATTAAGGAGACCTCCTCTCCTCCAGTCATAAGGCAGATGGTGGAATATCAGGTCCTGATCCTAACTGTTGGTTGGCAGAGCTGCATGGAGATGGCATGCACAGAATTTACAGGTTTCCATATTTATGTATGAATCTGACAAAGAAAAAGTGGAACCCCGAGACACGCTATAGTGACCAGCAGGAGAACACTGAATACCCAGAATCCTCCTGAAACCTCACCTGGGCATTATCAACCCCCTAATGTTTGCTACTGGAGAGAAGCTGCCTCATTCCTGGAGAGCCTGCAAAGACCTCATCTAGGGCAGCTGCCTGAACAGATGTTGCTTCTCTTATTCAACATTAATCTCTGCTAACTTTCATTGCTATCGGACTAATAACAAGGGCAGGTAAGACTAGGTAAGATCACAGCACAGGAAAACAAAATAAAGTTTTGTTTGGGTGGGAAATGCCTTACATTCAGAAAAACTGTAGGACGTGGCTCATCTCTACTTGCATGAAGTGAGATAATATATGTGCCAATGGATTTTGAGAATATTGAGCCTGCAAGTCAGGGGACAGAATATAAGTCAATATGGGGGAGAACTTAATAACGTGGGAGCACAGAGATGTGACTCAGGGTTTGATGTCCTTAAAGGGGCCAACCCAGCAGCCTAATATGCATGTTATATAAGCTTGGACAACAACAGTCTGCAGTAAATGGAATGGAAATATTGGAAAATTGAGGAATTGGCGAGAAGGTCCAGGGCGGAAGGTTTTTAGCTGTGATTTGTAACGTGAGATCAGATGTCCTACCTCCAGCCTCTCTTTCTTTGGAGGGCAGAGAAGTCACTGCTCAAATAAGGAACATGCTGGTGAAGTGGCACTGGCATCTTTGAGAAACTCAGTGCTGACTCCTCTGCAGACTTGCAGTCTCCTCTGCAAACCATTGTTGGAAGCAAGCAATGCTGGCATGGAATTGGCGATCAATGGAGAAGACAGGATTCTCAAAAGGCAGGGTCCCAATGGTGGCACAAAACTATCATGGACAGGGTGAGCATCATTACCCTACTGGGCAGCAAGGCCAAGGTGGGGGTCAGTCTCATCTGACTGACCAGAATCTGTGGCAATGTTATAGACAGTAGTGTTCCAGGATCTAGATGTGTGTACAGCTAGCTGAGTTGTTATTTGCTTTTTATAAGGAAAACAAAAAATAAACAAAATGAGAGCTGGCAAGCAGAAAGCTGATGTTAGCAGCTGTACTGGAAAACTGTAGTCTCCCACCAAGTATCCAGGTCTAAGTCATCCCCCAGGCCCAGACAGAGCCCTCTGAGTGAAGTGGTGGCAAAACCCAGCCAAGCCTTTCCTAAAAAACCCTTATCTATTTTACCAAGGTAATTGTGCACTGTGGTAAGGAGGATACCTGCATTTAAAAAAAAAGAATATTGAATATGAGTTCTCTGCTTATAAAGGGACTTATGAAGTCTAGGCAATAATGGACTTCTGTCTCATTTCTCTCTGACAGGACATCCAACGGTTCTGTGGGTCCACCCAGGGTTTTTTTTTTTTTCTCCAGACTCTCAGTATATAGTTGGCAATAATGTGCTTGGTAGGTGACAGAATCTTCATATTAGCACAAGTGACATTATATGGAAAGGCACACATGGAAGCCCACAAAGCTGCTATCTCCCTACAATATAAGAAAATAAAAGAAATACTAATTCTGTACTAAGAAAAGTGAGAAGACTCAGATTACTCACAAGCAAAAGAAAAAAAAAAAGTAACTATGTGCATTGGTGGATAGGTTAACCAGCTTAAATGTAGTGATTATTTTAATGTGCAAGTATATTAAATCATCAAGTTGTATACCTTATATGTATACAACTTTTGTAAATTAAATCTCGATAAACCTTGGGAAAAACAAGAAAAAAAAGACATAAAATTGGGAACATTACTATCAGCCTTACAGAGATTTTTAAAAAAAAGATTATAAGTGAATTGTATGAAAGATGGCACCAAATTTAAATAAGTTACATGAAATGGACAATTTCCTGGAAACACAACTGGCAAAACTGACTGATGAAGAAACAGAAATTCTCAATACACCTATGAAAAAGTAAAGAAATTGAATCTATTATCAAAAACCTCAGAACAAAGAAAAGCTCAGGACCTGGTGGCCTCACTGGTGAATTCTACCAAATGCTAAAGAAGGACTACAAATCCTTCTCAAACGCTTCCCAAAGAATAGAAGAGAGGGGGGAAGCTTCCTAACTCATTTTATGAGGCCAACATTACCCTGATAGCAACGTGAGACTAGGACACCACAAGAAAAGTGCAGACCAATATCCTTTAACAATATAAATGCAAAAACACCAAAAAATATACTAGCAGACAAAACAGCAGTTTCCTTAATTAGAAGAATTTTAATTAAAAGGATTACACATCATCGTAAAGTGGGATTTATCCCAGGAATGTAAAGGGTGGTTCAACATATGAAAACCAACATAACACACCACACTAATAAAATGAAGGGAACAAACCACATGATTATCACAAAATGATGCAGGAAATGCATGTGACAAAATCCAATACTCTTTCATGGTAAAAAGCACTCAGAAAACTAGAATTAGAAGGGAATTTCCCTGGGGCACCTGGGTTGAGCTCAGTCAGTTGAGCATCCGACTTCGGCTCAGGTCATGATCTCACAGTTTGTGAGTTCGAGCCCCGCATTGGGCTCACTACTGTCAGCGCAGAGCCTGCTTTGGATCCTCTGTCCTCTCTTTCTCTGACCCTCCCCTGCTCACGCTCTCTCCCTCAAAAATAAATAAACATTTAAAAAACTAAAAATAAGGGAATTTCCCCAACTTGAAAATGGGCATTTATGAAAAACCCACAGCTAATATCACACTCCATGGTAAAAGAATGAAAGTGTCCCCCTAAGACCACAAACAAGACAAAATGTTCACTCCTGCCACTTCTATTTAACACTGTACTGAAAGTTTTAGCCGGAGCAATTGGGAAAGGAAAAGAAATAAAAGGCATCAAATGTGGAAAGGAAGAAATAAACCTAAGGGCACCTGGGTGGCTCAGTCGGTTAAGCATCTGACTTAGGCTCAGGTCATGATCTCACGGTTTGTGGGTTTGAGCCCCACATCAGGCTCTGTGCTGACAACTCAGAGCCTGGAGCCCGTTTCGGATTCTGTCTGCCCCTCCCCCTGCTCTCTCTCTCTCTCTCTCTCTCTCTCTCTCTCAAAAATAAAATAAAACATTAAATTTTTTAATAAGATAAAAGAATAAATAAACCTAACTCTATTTGCAGATCACAGAATCTTATCTATTTAAAAATCCTAGGAAATCTGTTACAAAAGTTCCAGAATACAAAATCAGTACACAAAATCCAGTTGTGTGTCCATATACTTGCAATGAACAGTCTAAAGAGGAAACTAAGAGAATAATTCCATTTCCATTTACAATAGCATTAAAAAGAATAAAATACTTGGGAGTAAAGTTAGTTGAGGAGATGCAAGACTTGTATGCTGAAAACAACAAGACATTGTTGAAAGAAGTTAAAGAGAACCTAAATAAATGAAAAGACACCCTGGGTTCATGGACAGGAAGATGTAATATTGTTAAGATGGCAACACTCTCCAAATTCGTCTGCAGTGTCAGCGTGATCCCTATCAAAATCCCAATGCCCTATTTGTAGAAATGGAGATGTGATCCTCAAATTCATATAGAATTGTAAGGGATTCCAACACCAAAACAAACTTGAAAACAAAAAACTGAGTACAAAGTTATGGTAATTAAGACAGCGTGGACATTTGGGCTCTTTCCATAATTTGGCTATTGTGGATAGCACTGCTATAAACATTGGGGTCCATGTGCCCCCTTCGAATCAGCATTTTTATATCTTTTGGATGAATACTTAGTAGTGGAATTTCTGGGTCATAGGGTAGTTCTACTTTTAATTTTTTGAGGAACCTCCGTACTGTTTTCCAGAGTGACTGCACCAGTTTGAATTCCCACCAAGAGTGTAAGAGCGTTCCCCTTTCCCCACATCCTTCCAGCATCTGAAGAATATATATATATATATATATATATATATATATATATATAGAGAGAGAGAGAGAGAGAGAGAGAGAGAGAGAGAGAAGAGAGAGAGAGAGAGAGAGAGAGAGAGAGAGAGAATATACATATTCTTTATCATATGATTTCACTCATATGTGTAATTTAAGAAACACAACAGATGAACATAGGGGGAGGTAAGCAAAAATAAGATAAAAACAGAAAGGGAGTCAAACCATAAGAGACTCTGAAAGAAAACAAACAGAGTTGTTGGAGGGGAGGTGGGTAGGGAGATGGCTAAATGGGTGATGGGTATTAAGGAGGGCACTTGTTGGGATGAGCACTGGGTGGTATAAATAAGTGATGAATCACTGGGCTCTACTCCTGAAACCAATACTACATTGTATGTTAACTAACTTGAATTTAAATAAATACATTTTTTTAAAAAGATAGTGTGTACTGTCACAAGTCTAGACATTTAGACCAGTAGACTATAGAACTGAGGGTCCAAAAACAAACACATACACATATGGCCATTGATATTCAACAAAGGTGCCAAGACCATCCAGTGGGAAAAGAACAGTCCTTTCAACAAATGGTGCTGGAACAACTGGGTATCCACATACAAAAAGAAGGATGGTAGACCCTCTTCTCACAACGAACACAAAGATCCACTCAAAATGGATCAAAGACCTAAATATAGCTAGAACTATAAAGCTCTTTAAAGAAAACACAGGGGTAAATCTTCATGACCTTGGATTTGGCAATATTTTCTTAGATATAGCAACAAATGTACAAGCAACAAAAGAAAAACTGCATTAATAGGACTTAATAAAAATTTTAGCATGAAAGGACACTTTCAAAAGAGGGAGAAGACAACCTGTAGCATGGGAGAAAGTATTTTCAAATCATATATCTGATAAGCATCTAGTATCTAGACTATATAAAGAACTCTTACAACTCAACAACAAAAAGACAACTACATTTTAAAATGGACAAAAGACTTGAATATAGACATTTCTCCAAAAAAGATAAGATCTACAAACAGCCAATAAGCACATGGAAAGATGCTCAACATCATTAGTCCTTAGGGAAATAGAATTCAAAATTACAATGAGACATCACACTAAGAATGCTATAATTTTTTAAAGAGGAAAATAATTTCTTCAAATAAATTTCCTGCCCCCCCTCTTTTCCTTCTGGGATCCCTAGAATGCAAATATTACTATGCCTGATGATGTCACTGAGTTCCCTCAACCTATTCTCATTTATTATCACTCTTGTTTCTTTTTGCTGTTCAGCTTGGTTGCTTTCCATTACTCTATCTTCCAGATTGCTATTCTGTTCTTCTGCATCCTCTGATCTGCTATTGACTCTCTCCAGTGTATTTTTAAATGTTTGTTTGTTTGTTTGTTTATTTTGAGAGAGAGGGAGGGATAGAGAGAGAGAGGATCCCAAGCAGGCTCCACACTGTCAGTGCAGAGCACAGTGTGGTTATCCATCTCACAAACCATGAGATCATGTCCTGAGACGAAATCAGAAGTCAGACAGTTAACCGACTGAGCCACCCAGGCGTCCCCCTTCTAGTACTCTAGTGTATTTTGTATTTAAGTTATTGAATGCTACATCTCTGACAGCTTCTTTTTTATATATATCCCCCATCTTTATTGAAGGCTTCACTGCAACAACATGAATGGGCCTGCAAGGTATAATGCTAAGTAAAGGAAGTCAGATAGAGAGACAAATACCATATGATTTCACCCATATGTGAACTTTAAGAAACAAAGCAAATAAACAAAGTAAAAAAAAAAAAAGACAAAGAAAAAACAAGACTCTTAACTACAGAGAATAAACTGGTGGTTGCCAGATGGGAGGTGGGTGGCTGGACAGATGAAACAAATAAAGGGGATTAAGAGTACACTTACTGACCACGATGAGCACTGGTAATGTATACAACTATAGAATGATTATATTGTACAACTGAAACTAATATAACACTGTATGTTAATTAAAAATAAAAATACAAATAATAAGTGTTGGCAATAATGTGGAGAAATTGTAACCCTCATATATTACTGGTAGAAATATAAAATGGTGCAGCCATCATGTCAAACAATTTGGTGATTCCCCGGTGTGTTAAATTAGAATAACCATATGATTCATCAATTTCACTGCTAGGTGTGCACCCAAAATAATTGAAAACAAGCACTTAAACAAAAGCTTCTACAAGAATGTTTATAGAAACACTATTCACAACAGCCAAGAGATGGAACCAGCTCAAGTTTGCATCAAATGAAGAATGGGTAAACAAATTTGGTATACCCATGTGGTGGAATATTATTTGGTCAATTAGAATGAATGAAGTTCTGATGTATGCTACAACATTCATGAACCTTAAAGACGTTATGCTAAGTGAAAGGTGCCAGACACAAAAGACCACGTGTTGTTTGATTCCATTTATATGAAATATTCAGAAGAGGCAACTTGAGAGAGACACAAAACAGATTAGTGTTCGCCAGATTCTGGGAACTGGGGGAATGGAAAATGACTTCTTAATGGGTAAGCGTTTCCTTTTGGGGTGATGAAAATGTTTTGAAGCTAATTAGAGGTGATGGTTGCACAACTTTGTGAATGTACTAAATGCTCCTGGATTGTACACTTTAAAATGATTAAAGTGGTAAACATTATGTTATGTGAACCTTAACACAGTAAAACAAGAAAAAGTAACAGGAAAAGTATGAAGGAAGATCCTACAGATTAAAAGGGACTTAAGAGACATCTCTACCAATCACAATGTATGATACTTATTTGGTTTCTGATTCAAATAATCAAACTGTTTAAAAAACTTTTTTTTTTACTATTGCTTAACGTTGACCTAATGGTTTGAATGGTTTTTCATGCAATAGAAGAAGCCTTATCACTAACTGGATATTTAATGATATCAAGAAATTAATTTTAGAAGCAACAGTTTAGGAGCGCCTGGGTGGCTCTGTCGGTTAAACGTCCGACTTTGGCTCAGGTCATGATCTCACGTCATTGAGTCCGAGCCCCGGATCGGGCTCTGTGTTGACAGCTCAGAGCCTGGAGCCTGCTTCAGATTCTGTGTCTCCTTCTCTCTCTGCCCCTCCCCTGCTCATGCTCATTCTCTCTCTCTCTCAAAAATAAATAAAGATTAAAAATAATTTTGAAAAAAGCTTGGTTTTGCTTTTGTTTCCCTTGCCTGAGGAGAAATAAATATGTTGCTAAGGCCAATGTCCAAGAGATTACTGCTGATGTTTTCTTTTAGGTGTTTTATAGTTTCAGGCTTCACGTTTAGGTCTATAATCCATCTCTAGTTTATTGCTGTGTATGGTGTAAGAAAGTGGTCCGGTTTCATTCTTTTACATGCAGCTGTCCAGTTTCCTCGACACCATTTATTGAAGAGACTGTCTTTTCTCCATTGTATATCCTTGCCTCCTTTCTCATAGATTAATTGGCCATATAAGTGTGGGCTTATTTCTGGGCTCTCCATTTTGTTCCAGTTATCCATGTGCCTATTTTTGTGCCAGTATCATACTGTTTTGATCACCACAGTCTTGTAGTACAGCTTGAAATCCAGGATTGTGATACCTCCAGCTTTGTTCCTCTTTCCCAAGATTGCTGTGGCTATTCAGGGTCTTTTTAGATTCCGTACAAATTTTAGGGTTATTTGTTTTAGCTCTGTGAAAAATACTACTGGTGTTTTGACTGGGATTGCATGGAGTCTGTAGATCATTTGGGTTGTATGGGCATTTGAACAATATTAATTCTTCTAATCCATGAGCATCACTTATCTTTCCATTTGTTTGTGTCATCTTCAATTTCTTCCATCAATGTCTTATATAGTTTTCATAATATAGGTTTTTTACCTCCATAGCTATTTTATTCCTACATATTTTATTATTTTGGGTGCATCTGTAAATAGGATTGTTTTAATTTCTCTTCCTGCTTCTTTATTACTGTATATAAATACAACAGATTTCCATATATTGATTTTGTATCCTACTACTTTACTGAATTCACTTCTTACTTCTAATGGATTTTTGGTGGAGTCTTTAGTGTTTTCTGTATATAGTACCATGTCATCTGAAAATAGTGTCAGTTTTACAGGGAAACAGTAGAGAGGCTCCTCAAAAAATTAGAAACAGTAACACCAGTACTATGTGAAATAACGGTGGTGAGAGTGGACATCCATCTCTTGTTCCTGACCATAGAGGAAAAGCTCTCAGTTTTTCCCCGTTGAGGATGATATTAGCTGTGGGTTTTTTGGTATGTGGCCTTTATGATGTTGAAGTGTGTTCCCTCTATCCTTACTTTTTTGAGGGTTTTTATCAAGGATGGATGCTGTACTTTGTCAAATGCTTTTCTGCATCTATTGAGAGGATCGTATATATGGTTCTTATCCTTTCTTTTGTTAATGTGGTGCATCATGTTGATTGATTTGTGGATATTGAACCACCCTTGCAACCCAGGAATAAATCCCACTTGATCATGGTGAATGATTCTTTTAACGTACCGTTGGATTTGATTTGTTAGTGTTTTATTGAGAATTTTTTCATCCATGTTCATCAGGGATGTTGGTCTGTCGTTCTCTTATTTAGTGGGGCCTTTGTCCGGTTTTGGAATCAAGGTAATGCTGGCCTCATAGAGTGAGTTTGGAAATTCTCCTTCCATTTCTATTTTTTTTTGCAACAGTTTGAGAAGAATAAGTATCAACTCTTCTTTAAATGTTTGGTAGAACTTCCCTGGGAAGCCGTATGGCCCTGGGATTTTGTTTGTCAGGAGATTTTTGATTACTGATTCAATTTCTTTGCAGGTTATGGGTCTGTTCAAGTTTTCTATTTCTTCCTGTTTCAGTTTTGGTAGTTTATATGCTTCTAGGAATTTATCCATTTCTTCCAGATTGCCCAATTTGTTGGCACGTAGTTTTTCATAATATTCTCTTATAATTGTATTTCTGTGGTGTTGGTTGTGATCTCTCCTCTCTCATTCACGATTTTCTTTATTTGGGTCCTTTGTCTTTTCTTTCTGATAAGTATGACTAAGGGGTTATCAATTTTATTATTCCTTTAAAGGAACTAGCTCCTGGTTTCATTGATATTTTCCACTGGGTTGTTGTTGTTGTTGTTGTTGTTGTTGTTTCTATATAATTTATTTCTGCTCTCATCTTTTTTTTATTTTTCAATATATGAAATTTATTGTCAAATTGGTTTCCATACAACACCCAGTGCTCATCCCAAAAGGTGTCCTCCTAAATACCCATCACCCACTCTCCCCTCCCTCCCACCCCCCATCAACCCTCAGTTTGTTCTCAGTTTTTAAGAGTCTCTTATGCTTTTGCTCTCTCCCACTCTAGCCTCTTTTTTTTTCCTTCCCCTCCCCCATGGGTTTCTGTTAAGTTTCTCAGGATCCACATAAGAGTGAAAACATATGGTATCTGTCTTTCTCTGTATGGCTTATTTCACTTAGCATCACACTCTCCAGTTCCATCCACGTTGCTACAAAGGGCCATATTTCGTTCTTTCTCATTGCCATGTAGTACTCCATTGTGTATATAAACCACAATTTCTTTATCCATTCATCAGTTGATGGACATTTAGGCTCTTTCCACAATTTGGCTATTGTTGAGAGTGCTGCTATAAACATTGGGGTACAAGTGCCCCTATGCATCAGTACTCCTGTATCCCTTGGGTAAGTTCCTAGCAGTGCTATTGCTGGGTCATAGGGTAGGTCTATTTTTAATTTTCTGAGGAACCTCCACACTGCTTTCCAGAGTGGCTGCACCAATTTGCATTCCCACCAACAGTGCAAGAGGGTTCCCGTTTCTCCACATCCTCTCCAGCATCTATAGTCTCCTGATTTGTTCATTTTGGCCACTCTGACTGGCGTGAGGTGATACCTGAGTGTGGTTTTGGTTTGTATTTCCCTGATAAGGAGCGACGCTGAACATCTTTTCATGTGCCTGTTGGCCATCCGGATGTCTTCTTTAGAGAAGTGTCTATTCATGTTTTCTGCCCATTTCTTCACTGGGTTATTGGTTTTTCGGGTGTGGAGTTTGGTGAGCTCTTTATAGATTTTGGATACTAGCCCTTTGTCCGATATGTCATTTGCAAATATCTTTTCCCATTCCGTTGGTTGCCTTTTAGTTTTCTTGGTTGTTTCCTTTGCTGTGCAGAAGCATTTTATCTTCATAAGGTCCCAGTAATTCACTTTTGCTTTTAATTCCCTTGCCTTTGGGGATGTGTCGAGTAAGAGATTGCTACGGCTGAGGTCAGAGAGGTCTTTTCCTGCTTTCTCCTCTAGTGTTTTGGTGGTTTCCTGTCTCACATTCAGGTCCTTTATCCATTTTGAGTTTATTTTTGTGAATGGTGTGAGAAAGTGGTCTAGTTTCAACCTTCTGCATGTTGCTGTCCAGTTCTCCCAGCACCATTTGTTAAAGAGACGGTCTTTTTTCCATTGGATGTTCTTTCCTGCTTTGTCAAAGATTAGTTGGCCATACGTTTGTGGGTCTAGTTCTGGGGTTTCTATTCTATTCCATTGGTCTATGTGTCTGTTTTTGTGCCAATACCATGCTGTCTTGATGATTACAGCTTTGTAGTAGAGGCTAAAGTCTGGGATTGAGATGCCTCCTGCTTTGGTCTTCTTCAAAATTCCTTTGGCTATTTGGGGCCTTTTGTGGTTCCATATGAGTCTTAGGACTGCTTGTTCTAGTTTTGAGAAGAATGCTGGTGCAATTTTGATTGGGATTGCATTGAATGTGTAGATAGCTTTGGGTAGTATTGACATTTTGACAATATTTATTCTTCCAATCCATGAGCAGGGAATGTCTTTCCATTTCTTTATATCTTCTTCAATTACCTTCATAAGCTTTCTATAGTTTTCAGCATACAGATCTTTTACATCTTTGGTTAGATTTATTCCTAGGTATTTTATGCTTCTTGGTGCAATTGTGAATGGGATCAGTTTCTTTATTTGTCTTTCTGTTGCTTCATTGTTAGTGTATAAGAATGCAACTGATTTCTGTACGTTGATTTTGTATCCTGCAACTTTGCTGAATTCATGTATCAGTCCTAGCAGACTTTTGGTGGAGTCTATCGGATTTTCCATGTATAATATCATGTCATCTGCAAAAAGCGAAAGCTTGACTTCATCTTTGCCAATTTTGATGCCTTTGATTTCCTTTTGTTGTCTGATTGCTGATGCTAGAACTTCCAACACTGTGTTAAACAACAGCGGTGAGAGTGGGCATCCCTGTCGTGTTCCTGATCCCAGGGAAAAAGCTCTCACTTTTTCCCCATTGAGGATGATGTTAGCTGTGGGCTTTTCATAAACGGCTTTTATGATCTTTAAGTATGTTCCTTCTATCCTGGCTTTCTCAAGGGTTTTTATTAAGAAAGGGTGCTGGATTTTGTCAAAGGCCTTTTCTGCATCGACTGACAGGATCATATGGTTCTTATCTTTTCTTTTATTAATGTGATGTATCACGTTGATTGATTTGCGAATGTGAACCAGCCCTGCATCCCAAGAATGAATCCCACTTGATCATAGTGAATAATTCTTTTTATATGCTGTTGAATTTGATTTGCTAGTATCTTATTGAGAATTTTTGCATCCATATTCATCAGGGATATTGGCCTTTAGTTCTCTTTTTTTACTGGGTCTCTGTCTGGTTTGGGAATCAAAGTAATACTGGCTTCATAGGATGAGTCTGGAAGTTTTCCTTCCCTTTCTATTTCTTGGAATAGCTTGAGAAGGATAGGTATTATCTCTGCTTTAAACGTCTGGTAGAACTCCCCTGGGAAGCCATCTGGTCCTGGACTCTTATTTGTTGGGAGATTTTTGATAACCGATTCAATTTCTTTGCTGGTTATGGGTCTGTTCAAGCTTTCTATTTCCTCCTGATTGAGTTTTGGAAGAGTGTGGGTGTTCAGGAATTTGTCCATTTCTTCCAGGTTGTCCAATTTGTTGGCATATAGTTTTTCATAGTATTCCCTGATAATTGTTTGTATCTCTGAGGGATTGGTTGTAATAATTCCATTTTCACTCATGATTTTATCTATTTGGGTCATCTCCCTTTTCTTTTTGAGAAGCCTGGCTAGAGGTTTGTCAATTTTGTTTATTTTTTCAAAAAACCATCTCTTGGTTTCGTTGATCTGCTCTACAGTTTTTTTAGATTCTATATTGTTTATTTCTGCTCTGATCTTTATTATTTCTCTTCTTCTGCTGGGTTTAGGCTGCCTTTGCTGTTCTGCTTCTATTTCCTTTAGGTGTGCTGTTCGATTTTGTATTTGGGATTTTTCTTGTTTCTTGAGATAGGCCTGGATTGCAATGTACTTTCCTCTCAGGACTGCCTTCGCTGCGTCCCAAAGCGTTTGGATTGCTGTATTTTCATTTTCGTTTGTTTCCATATATTTTTTAATTTCCTCTCTAATTGCCTGGTTGACCCACTCCTTCTTTACTAGGGTGTTCTTTAACCTCCATGCTTTTGGAGGTTTTCCAGACTTTTTCCTGTGGTTGATTTCAAGCTTCATAGCATTGTTGTCTGAAAGTATGCATGGTATAATTTCAATTCTTGTATAGTTATGAAGGGCTGTTTTGTGACCCAGTATATGATCTATCTTGGAGAATGTTCCATGTGCACTCGAGAAGAAAGTATATTCTGTTGCTTTGGGATGCAGAGTTCTAAATATATCTGTCAAGTCCATCTGATCCAATATATCATTCAGGGCCCTTGTTTCTTTATTGACCGTGTGTCTAGATGATCTATCCATTGATGTAAGTGGAGTGTTAAAGTCCCCTGCAATTACCACATTCTTATCAATAAGGTTGCTTATGTTTATGAGTAATTGTTTTATATATTTGGGGGCTCCGGTATTCGGCGCATAGACATTTATAATTGTTAGCTCTTCCTGATGGATAGACCCTGTAACTATTATATAATGCCCTTCTTCATCTCTTGTTACAGCCTTTAATTTAAAGTCTAGTTTGTCTGATATAACTATGGCTACTCCAGCTTTCTTTTGGCTTCCAGTAGCATGATAAATAGTTCTCCATCCCCTCACTCTCAATCTAAAGGTGTCCTCAGATCTAAAATGAGTCTCTTGTAGACAGCAAATAGATGGGTCCTATTTTTTTTTATCCATTCTGATACCTTATGTCTTTTGGTTGACGCATTTAATCCATTTACATTCAGTGTTATTATAGAAAGATACGGGTTTAGAGTCATTGTGATGTCTGTATGTTTTATGCTTGTAGCGATGTCTCTGGTACTTTGTCTCACAGATCCCCCTTAGGATCTATTGTAGGGCTGGTTTAGTGGTGATGAATTCCTTCAGTTTTTGTTTGGGAAGACCTTTATCTCTCCTTCTATTCTAAATGACAGACTTGCTGGATAAAGGATTCTCGGCTGCATATTTTTTTCTGTTCAATACATTGAAGATCTTGTGCCAATCCTTTCTGGCCTGCCAAGTTTCAAAAGAGAGATCAGTCACGAGTCTTATAGGTCTCCCTTTATATGTGAGGGCACGTTTACCCCTTGCTGCTTTCATAATTTTCTCTTTATCCTTGTATTTTGCCAGTTTCACTATGATATGTCGTGCAGAAGATCGATTCACGTTACGTCTGAACGGAGTTTTTGTGCCTCTTGGATTTCAATGCCTTTTTCCTTCCCCAGTTCAGGGAAGTTCTCAGCTATGATTTATTCAAGTACACCTTCAGCACCTTTCCCTCTCTCTTCCTCCTCTGGGATACCAATTATGCGTATATTATTTCTTTTTAGTGTATCACTTAGTTCTCTAATTTTCCCCTCATACTCCTGGATTTTTTAATCTCTCTTTTTCTCAGCTTCCTCATTTTCCATAATTTTATCTTCTAGTTCACCTATTCTCTCCTCTGCCTCTTCAATCCGAGCCGTCATCGTTTCCATTTTATTTTGCATCTCATTAAAAGCGTTTTTCAGCTCCTCCTGACTGTTCCTTAGTCCCTTGATCTCTGTAGGAAGAGATTCTCTGCTGTCCTCTATACTGTTTTCAAGCCCAGCGATTAATTTTATGACTATTATTCTAAATTCACTTTCTGTTATATTATTTAAATCCTTTTTGATCAGTTCATTAGCTGTTGTTATTTCCTGGAGATTCTTTTGAGGGGAATTCTTCCGTTTGGTCATTTTGGATAGTCCCTGGAGTGATGCGGACCTGCAGGGCACTTCCCCTGTGCTGTGGTGTATAACTGGAGTTGGTGGGCGGGGCTGCAGTCAGACCTGATGTCTGTCCCCAGCCCACCGCTGGGGCCACAGTCAGACTGGTGTGTGCCTTCTCTTCCCCTCTCCTAGGGGCAGGATTCACTGTGGGGTGGGGTGGCATGGCCCGTCTGGGCTACTTGCACACTGCCAGGCTTGTGGTGCTGGGGATCTGGCGTATTAGCTGGGGTGGGTAGGCAAGGTGCACAGGGGCAGGAGGGGCAGGCTTAGCTTGCTTCTCCTTAGGTGATCCACTTCAGGAGGGGCCCTGTGGCAGCGGGAGGGAGTCAGACCCACTGCCGGAGGGGTGGCTCTGCAGAAGCACAACGTTGGGTGTTTGTGGAGCAAGCAAGTTCCCTGGCAGGAACTGGTTCCTTTTGGGATTTTGGCTGGGGGATGGGTGAGGGAGATGGCACTGGCTAGCGCCTTTGTTCCCCAACAAACTGAGCTCTGTCGTCCGGGGGCTCAGCAACTCTCCCTCCCTTTGTCCTCCAGCCTTCCCACTTTCCAAGCAGAGCTGTTAACTTATGACCTCCCAGATGCTAAGTCCCGCTTGCTGTCAGAACACACTCCGTCTGGCCCCTCTGCTTTTGCAAGCCAGACTTGGGGGCTCTGCTTGGCCAGTGGGCCGCCCCTCCACCCCGGCTCCTTCCCGCCAGTCCATGCAGCGCGCACTGCCTCTATGCCCTTCCTACCCTCTTCCGTGGGCCTCTCGTCTGCGCTTGGCTCCAGAGACTCCATTCCGCTAGTCTTCTGGTGGTTTTCTGGGTTAGTTAGGCAGGTGTAGGTGGAATCTAAGTGATCAGCAGGACGCGCGGTGAGCCCAGCATCCTCCTACGCCACCATATTCCGGATCCCTCTGCTCTCATCTTTAGTATTTCCCTTCTGCTGGCTTTGGCCCTCTTCTGATGTTTATAGCAGCATTATCAACAATAGCCAAATTATGGAAATCCCCCAAATGTCCATCGACTGATGAATGGATAAAGATATAATATGGATATAAATGGATAAAATATAACTATTCTATATATATATATATATATATATATATATATATATATAGAATAGTTTTCATCCACAAAAAAGAATGAAATCTTGCCATTTGCAGCAGCTGGAAGGAGTTAGTATTGTGCTTAGCCAAATAAGTCAGGTAGAGAAAGACAAATAGCATATGATTTCACTCATATGTGGAATTTAAGAAACAGATAAACATAGGAGAAAAAGACAGAGAGGCAAACCATAAAACAGACTCTTAACTATAAAGAACACGTTGAGCTTTCTGGAGGGGATGTGGGATGGGGCATGGGTTAAATTATTGATGGGTATTAAGGAGACCACATGTCATCATGAGCGCTGGGTGTTGTATGTAAGTGATGAATCAGTAAATATCACTCCTGAAACTAATATTACACTGTATTACACTGTATATATATTACAGTGTGTGTGTGTGTGTGTGTGTGTATATATAATATTACGCACCCATTAAAAAGCATGAGATCTTGCCATTTGTGACAACATGGAAGAACCTTCACGATATGGTGAAATAAGTCAGACAGAGAAAGGCAAATAGAATATTATTTCAGTTATATGTGTAATCCAAAAAAAGAAAACAAATGAATACACAAAACAGAAACAGATTGATCAATACAGATAACAAACTGGGGATTGCCCCAGGGGAGTTGGGTGGGGAAGGGGCATGATAGGTGAAAAGGACTAAGAGGTACAAACTTCCAGTGTGAAATAAATAAGCCAGGGAAATGAAAAGTACAGCATAAGGATTATAGTTAATAATATTATAATAATCTTGTATGGTGATGGATAATAATTACACTTACTGTGGTGAGTATTGTGTAATGTATAGAATTGTCAAATCACTGTGTTGTGTGTGTGAAAGTAATATAATGTATGTCAGCTATACCTCAGTAATAAACAATTTTTTAAGAAATTCTTCTTTAAGTGTGGTAATGCTATTGGGTTTGGTTTTTAAGCACTCTCACCTTTTAAGGAAAATACTAAAATATTTACAGATGAACATATAGAGATACATAGATATTTTAGATGAATATATGTCTATATACATACATATGGAAAGAGAAGAAGAACTACCACTGGTAAACTAGAAACAATTGTCAAATACCATGTTTCATAAAATTAGTGATAACAAGTTTGTGGCATATTAAATGACAATGATGATTAAAAGGATGTATACTATGATTCCAACTTAGAAGCAAATAAACGTATCTTTTCATCCCTATATGCATAAAAAATAGTCAAATCCACAAGTGAGATTTTACTACGTCTCCTTCAGTAACAAAGAACAAACATACAAAGACTTCAGTAAAGATATAGACGATGTGAACAACACAACCAATATGCTTACTCTAATTGTATTTGCACCCAAAAGTACAGAATACAGATTTAAAATTAACATGAACATTTATAAATGTCAGTTATATTCTAGAACATAAAGTACATTTAAACAAATTGCAAAGGAATTGAATCACACAGAGTATGTTCTCTGACCACAGTGTAATTAAGCTAAAGATGAAGGGGGTAATTTGGAAATTTTTTAATGTTTACAATTTTTAAATATTCTTCTATATAACCCATGAATCAAAGAAGAAATCACAATAGAAAGTGAGAAACTGGATTAAATGATCATCAAATGTTACACATGAAAACTGTAGTACCTAGTAGCAGCTACAGCTGCACATACAGCATAATTTATGGGTTTAAATACAAATATTAGAGAATATTAAGAAGGAGGAGGTTAAGATGGAGGAAGAGTAGAGAGACCCTAGGCTTTCCTTGACCCTCAAACACAGCGAGATGAATGTCAAATCATTCTGAACACCCTTGAAATAGATCAAAGTCTGAGAGAACAACCTGCACAACAGAGATAAAGAAAAAAAAACCTGCAACATCATGGAAGGTAAGAGTTTCAGAGAGTTGATTTGGGGAGAAAATAGCTGCAGGCACTGCAAAGGGGAGGGAACTCTGGAGAGAGAACCATGGAGAGAGAAAGAAAGAAAGAGAGAGAGAGTGAAAATATGTGCAGGGGATTTCAGGAAAAATACTCTTCCCCAAAACCATTGACTGGAAAAGGGCTAAATACCACAAGTTTTTATAAGCAATGGAACACAGAGTCTGAAGTTTCAGAGGTCCTTGCCATCACCAGGGTCACACCTGATGGGCTTAGCAGGGCCCTGGTGGGGAAGGAAGGTGGAGACCCAAGAGTGGACAGCGTGGTCTGAGGATTCCCTGGGTCATACGAGGAGAAACAGTTCCCCTTCCTGGAGTGCATTTGGGAGAGGTGGCATGGCCTCTTTGGTGACAAAGACTCGGCAGGCAACATTAAGCTCTTCTGTTCACTAACATAAGAATGGAGATGACAGCTGAGGGTGGCAAGCCTTTGTGATGGCTTTTTGCTGTGCTTTACCATAAACTCCAAGCTGCTGCACAGTCTCACAACCACTTTCTGGGGACAAGCTTTCAGCCAGCTACAGCATGGTGACACCCTTTCTCAGGGACCCAGCACAGGTCCACACCACCTGGATCCCTAGGATTTGGAGTTTTGAAACCCAGCCACACACCTGAGATAAAGCACAGGAGTGCTGTACTACCTGGCAGACTGCTCAGATGAAGGCAGGATGAAGGCAGGGACCTGACTGAAGCTGGGGACACAAGAGAGGTGATTGTTCGCTCTTATGTGAGGGCTTCCTGGGGAGTGGTGAGCATGAGCTCCCCACTCTGGGGGTAGAGAAAGCAGGAGGGAGGCATTTTCCCCTCCTGACTGACTTCAGTGAGCACAACAGCACCACCAAGTGGAGGCTGGAGCCACTTACACCAAGTCCCACCCCTCTATGCCCTGCAGGTGCATTTCTTCTAGGGTAAGTCCACCTGAGAATCAGCATAGAAGGCCCCACCCCCAGAAGACCAGCGCAAACCCCTCACAGGCACCAAGTCTACTGATCATAGAGTGCTGCAAAGCTTCAGCTCAAAGGGAAATAGGATCTACCTTCCTTTGGTTTTTTTTCCTTTTTTATGGGATAGAGAAAAAGCCATTTTTAATTATTTCTCAAAAATTAAAAAAAATTTATTTGTTTTTGATCTAGCTTCTCTTAATAAGCAGACCAAAGCACACCTAGGATATAGTTTCCTTTTTCTTTCACCTCTTCTTAATAAAGCCATTACTCTCAGGATCAAGAATGAAACAGACTTTCCTAACAATCCCACACACATAAAAACAGTGACCCAAACAAAATGACAAGACAGAAAAATTCATCCCAAAAGAGAGAACAGGAGGAAGTCATGGCCAGGGATTTAATAAAAGCAGACACAAGTAAGATGTCTGAGCTAGAATTTAAAACAGTAATCATAAGGATACTAGCTGGGCTTGAGAAAAAACATAGAAGACACTGGAGAATCCTTTACCGCAGAGATAAAAGAACTAAAGACTACCCTTACTGCAGAGATAAAAGAACTAAATACTAGTCAGACCAAAATAAAAAATGCTATAACTGAGAAGCAAAAATGAATGGTTGCAATGACAATGAGGATGGATGAAGCAGAGGGATGAATCAGTAATATACAAGATAAAATTATGGGAAATAATGAAGCTGAAAAAAAAAAGAGGGAAGGAAAGGTATTGTATTATGAATGTAGACTTAAGGAACTCAGCAACTCTTTAAAGCATAATGACATTCATGTCATAGGAGACCCAGAAAGAAAAGAAAGAAAAAGGGGCAGATTTATTTGAGCAAATTGTGGCTGAAAACTTACCTAATTTGGGAAAGGAAACAGACCTCAAAATCCAAGAATCACAAAGAACTCCTATTAAATTCAACAAATGCCAGCCTCACCAAAACATGTCATAGTCAAATTCACAAAATACAGAGACAAGGAAAGAATCCTGAAAGCAGCTAGGGAAAAAAGTCCTTAACTTACAAGGGAAGACAGATCAGGTTTGCAGCAGATCTGTCCACAGAAACTTGGCAGGCCATAAGGGAATGGCA
This sequence comes from Acinonyx jubatus, assembly GCF_027475565.1. Taxonomy (NCBI): domain Eukaryota; kingdom Metazoa; phylum Chordata; class Mammalia; order Carnivora; family Felidae; genus Acinonyx; species Acinonyx jubatus. The sequence continues at coordinate 122,358,021 of NC_069389.1, forward strand.
GGATATATTCAACACGCTGAATGAGAAAAATTATGCAGCTGAGAATACTTTATCTAGCAAGGTGATCAATAGGAGAGATCAAGAAGTTTCTTTTTTTAATATTAAATTTATTGTCAAATTGGTTTCCATACAACACCCAATGCTCATCCCAACAGGTGCCCTCCTCAATGCCGATCACCCACTTTCCCCTCCCTCCCACCACCCCCCCGCCATCAACCCTCAGTTTATTCTCAGTTTTTAAGAGTATCTTATGCTTTGGCTCCCTCCTCTCTAACTTTTTTTCTTCCCCTCCACCATGATCTTCTGTTAAGTTTCTCAGGATCCACATAAAAGTGAAAACATATGGTATCTGTCTTTCTCTGTATGACTTATTTCACTTACCATAACACTCTCCAGTTCCATCCATGTTGCTACAAAAGGCCATATTTCATTCTTTCTCATTGCCAAGTAGTATTCTATTGTGTATATAAACCACAATTTCTTTATTCATTCATCAGTTGACGGACATTTAGGCCCTTTCCATACTTTGGCTATTGTTGAAAGTGCTGCTATAAACATTGGGGTACAAGTGCCCCTATGCATCAGCACTCCTGTTGCAATGTTGGTGGGAATGCAAACTGGTGCAGCCAATCTGGAAAACAGTGTGGAGGTTCCTCAAAAAATTAAAAATACATCTACCCTATGACCCAGCAATAGCACTGCTAGGAATTTGCCCAAGGGATACAAGAAGAAATTTAAAAATACATGGAAGCAAATGATAATGAAAACACAACAGTCCAAAACTTTTGGGATGCAGCAAAAACAGTCCTAAGAGGGAAGTATATTGCATTACAGGCCTACATCAAGAAACAAGGAAAGTCTCAAATACACAGCCCAATCTTACATCTAAAGGAGCTAGAAACAGAACAGAAAGTGAAGCCTAAAGCCAGCAGAAGAAGGGAAATAATAAAGATTAGAGCATAAATAGATATAGAAACAACAACAACAAAATAGAAGAACAGATCAATGAAACTGAAAGCTGGTTCTTAGAAATAATCAATAAAATTGATAAACCCTTACCAGATATATAAGAAAGAAAAGAGAAAGGACCCAAATAAATAAAATCACAGGTGGCAGTGGTGGGGCCAAGATGGCAGAGCAGCATGGAAGTCCTAAGCTTCTGTCATCCCTGAAATGCAGCTAGATCAGCACCAAACCATTTTGCACAACTAAGAAATTGATCTGTGGATTAACACAATAATCTGCATAACTTGAGCTATAGAACTCGGCAGGTATGTGTTGTGGAGAGGTGAACTGGGGGAGAGAGAATTTGTGGAGGGTAGGGAGTTGTTTTTGCTGAGAGAGAACAGAGAAAGAGAGGGAGAGTGCAGCACATCAGGAGAGTACAGGAAAAGTGCTCCCCCTGAAAGTAGCTGTAGAGAAAGATAAAGAGTGGAAACACTCTCAAGGGACTGAACAAGAAATCTATTCCCCAAAACCATTGACATGGAGAAAGGAGATGGTTTCAATACCATAAGGACTCTATAAACAGGGGAGTGCAGAGTCAGAAATTCTGGAGCTCAATGCTGGGCAGTGCTCTGGTGGGGAGGAAGGGCGAATCCCCAGGAGCAGGCAGTGAGGCTTGAGGGATCTGTGGGCCACATTGGTAGAAACTATTCCTCTGATTGGAGGGCATTTGGTAGAAGTCATATGGTCTCCCCACAGGCAAAGGTCCCAATGGACCCCAGAGAACAGCCACATTTGCTGGTATTGGAACAAAGACACCAGAGTGCGGTGAAACCTGGTGCCAGCTGTCTGTTTTGATTTGCCATAATCTCTGAACCTTTGCTTCTGCGCAATTACATGAACTTTTTCTGGGGCAAGCTGGCACCTGGCCACAATCTCTGAACCTCTGTCACAGTGTAACCCAGCACTCAGTTCTCTGGGGCAAGACGGCACTCAGTCACTGCTCACCGAGACCCTCCCCAGAGGGTCGGAGCAGGTCCAAGCCACAGGGTTCTCTGAAGTGAGGGGTTTGGAAACACAGCTCCAACTGAGATAAAACTTATTTAAGGGGATAGAGAACCATCTATCATGCTAATGGTTGCCAAAAGAAAGCTGCAGTAGCTATACTTATATCAGACAAACTAGATTTTAAAATAAAGACTGCAACAAGAGATGAAGAAAGGCATTATATCTTAATCTATTAAAGGTTCTGTCCACCAAGAAGATCTAACAATTGTAAACATTTATGCCCCCAACCCAAATATATAAATCAATTAATCACAAACATAAAGAAATTTACTGATGATAATACCATAATAGTAGGGGACTTCAACACCCCACTTAAAACAATGGACAGATCATCTAAGCAGAAAATCAAAAAGGAAACAATGGCTTTGAATGACACACTGGACCAGATGGACTTAACAGATATATTCAGAAGATTTCATCCTACAGCAGTGGAATATACATTCTTCTCCAGTGCACATGGAACATTCTCCATAATAGACCACATACTGGAACACAAATCAGCCCTCAACAAGTACAAAAAGACCAAGATCACACTGTGCATATTTTCAGAACACAATGCTATGAAATTCTAAATCAGCCACAATAAAAATTTTTGAAAGACCACAAATATTTAAAGATTAAAGAACATCCTAGTAAAGAATGAATGGGTTACCCAAGAAATTAAAGAGGAAATAAAAAAGTACATGGAAGCCAATAAAATTATAACATGACAGTCCAAAACCTCCAGAATACAACAAAGGCAGTTATAAGAGGTAAGTATTTAGCAATCCAGGCCTTCCTACAAAAGGAAGAAAGATCTCAGGTACACAACCTAACCCTATACCTCAAAGAGCTGGAAAAAGAATAGCAAATAAATCCCCAAAACAGGAGAAGGTGAGAAATAATAAAGATTAGAGCAGAAATCAATGCTATCAAAAACAAAAAACAAAACAGTAGAACAGATCAATGAAACCAGGAGCTGTTTGTTTGAAAGAATTAACAAAATTGATAAACATCTAGCCAGATTGATCAAAAAGAAAAAGGAAAGGACCCAAATAAATAAAATCATGAATGAAAGAGGAGAGATCACATCCAACACAGCAGAAATACAAACAATAATAAGAGAACATTATGAGCAATTGTATGCCAATAAATTGGGCAATCTGAAAGAAATGGGCAAATTCCTAGAAACATATCAAAACTTAAACAGAAAGAAAGAAAATTTGAACAGACCCATAACCAGTAAAGAAATTGAATTATTAATAAAAAATGGTTCAACAAATAAGAGTCCAGGGCTGGATGGCTTCCGAGGGAAATTCTGCCAAACATTTAAAGAAGAGTTAACACCTATTCTTTTGAAGCTATTCCAAAAAATAATGGAAGGAAAACTTCCAAATTCATTCTACAAGGCCAGTATTACCTTCATTCCAAAATCAAAGACCCCACTAAAAAGGAGAACTACAGACCAATTTTCCCTGAAGAACATGGATGCAAAAATCTTCAACAAGATATTTTCCAACCAGATCCAACAATACATTTAAAAAATTACTCACCACGATCAAGTGGGATTTATATCTGGGATGCAGGGCTGGTTCAATATCCACAATCAATCAATGTGATACATCACATTAAAAAAAGAAAGAATAAAAACAACATGATCCCCTCAATAGATGCAGAGAAAGCATTTGACAAGATACAGCATCCTTTCTTGATATAAACCCTCAAGAAAGTAGGGATAGAAGATCATACCTCGAGATCATAAAAGCCATATATGAAAGACCCAATGCTAATATCATCCTCAATGGGGAAAAACTGAGAGCTTTTCTCCTAAGGTCAGGAACAAGACAAGGATGTCCACTCTCGCCACTGTTATTCAACATAGTAGTGGAAGTCTTAGCCTCTGCAATCAGACAACACAAAGAAATAAAATGCATCCAAATTGGCAAGGAGGAAGTCAAACTTCCACTCTTCGCAGACAACATGATACTCTTATTGGAACCCGAAATATTCCACCAAAAAAACTGCTAGAACTGATCCACGAATTCAGCAAAGTCACAGGATATAAAATCAATGCATTGAAATTGGTTTCATTTCTATACACCAATAATGAAGCAACAGAGAGAGAAATCAAGGAATCAATCCCATTTACAATTGCACCAAAAACCATAAAATACCTAGAAATAAACCTAACCAAAGAGGTGAAAAATCTATACACTGAAAACTATAGAAAGCTTATGAAAGAAGTTGAAGAAGACACAAAAAAATGGAAATATATGCCACACTCATGGATTGGAAGAACAAATATCATTAAAATGTCAATACTACCAAAAGCAATCTACATATTCAATGAAATCCCTATAAAAATAACACCAGCATTCTTCACAGAGCTAGAACAAATAATCCTAAAATTTGTATAGAACCACAGAAGACCCCAAATAGCCAAAGCAATCCTGAAAAAAAAAAAGCTGGAGGCATCACAATCCCAGACTTCAAGATGCATTACAAAACTGTAATCATTAAGACAGTATGGTACTGGCACAAAACCAGATACATAGATCAATGGAACAGAATAGAGGACCCAGAAATTGACCCACAAACATATGACCGACTAATCTTTGAGAAAGCAGGAAAGAATATCCAATGGAATAAAGACAGTCTCTTCAGCAAATGGTGTTTGAAAAACTGGACAGTGACATGCAGAAGAATGAACCTGGAGTTGTCAGGGTGTATCCCCAGTGGTGATATCAATTTCATGTGACCCCACACTTTGGCTATGCTGAGATATTCCATCTCTCTAGCACAAACTGGGAATTTTGCCCTGAGACACAGACTGGGAGGCATTGCAGTTGAGTTGTGTTAAAGTCAAACTTTTAGAACCAACTTTAAGAATTCCTGGGAGGAGGGGCCAACATGGTGGAGAAGTAGGGGGGATCTGAAGTTCCCTTGTCTCTCAAAGAAGTGTTTAAGCCAAAGGACTTTGAACCCCAAGAGTCCGTGAGGAAAAGAGACAGAGTAGCTTCCAGGGACCCACTGGGACAACCTGACGGGCCATAGGTGCATGATTGTGAAATAAATCAAATGGGAGAAATAAAGCAAATGGAGGGGAGGGATCCCCTTCTGCGGAGAGACAAAGGGAAAAGAAAGAGAGGCTGGGGAAGCATAAGACTGTATCTGGACAAGAAAAAAACCTTGGACCTGGATGCAGGAAGATCCAATCTCTAACTAAGGGGCTTTCTCTGGACTGGGGCCGGCTGCCCAGATCACGCACCTGGGGGGAAGAGGAGCCAGCCCTGGGCTCAGTGGTAGGTCAGAGGCATAGTCCACAGTAGGAGAAAGTGATCCCCTCCTTGGAGTGCTGTGGCACAGGATAAAGCCTGCCTGCATCCGCCACCCCTGGGCTCAGTGGCTAGGTCAGGGGCACAGTCCATATTAGGAGAAAAGTGGTCCCTTCCCTGAAGGGCTGCAGCACAGGACAAAACCAGCTGGGACCACATATCGGGTGGCATGGGGAGGCACATCCCCAGTACTGGGGCGTGCAGAGCAAGAGTTTGAATCCCAGCCAAGCGCCAGGGCATGGGAGTCAGTGGAGCAGGACAAACCGCCTCATTTGCACCTGTGGCACAGTGAGGACAGCTGGAACATAGTTGTTTGGATCACCGGGTCCGTGGAGAAGAGATTGTGGTGTTGCCATTTTTCTCCCCATCACCACAAAGGTGAGGCCTCAGGGATCGGTCTGTGGGGCCCACAGTGGAGGTGGGACCCACCTACACCAAACGACACCCCGCAGCGCCTGGTAACTGCTTATCTACTGAAGCGGGATAGACGCTGAGGAACCAGCGTCTGGAGGACCAGACCAGCGCTGCTCCAGACCAGCGCTGCTGCATTGCCTGGATTAATTCTCAGACAATTCTTACTATACAGATATATTCTTCCTTCCTTTTCTCCTTCTTATCTCTTCCCTTTTCTAGTCTCGTTACTCTGGTTGTTGGTTCGTTTAAGCAGATATATTTAATCTGTTCTCTTGATGCATGTTCTACACCTCCTTCTTTATTTTCCTTTCTCTCTCTCTGGAATAATTAAGCCGTATGGTTGCTCTGTCTAGACAACTTTATCTTCTTTTCGTTTCCCCCACCTCCTTTTTATTTTCCTTTTTCTTTCTCTGGATTAAGCCATGTAGTTTCTCTGCCTGGTCAATGCTTATTTGTTCTATTCCCTCCGCCCCTGTCATTTCTCTCTTTGTATGGGATAAGGCTTCTTCCATCAGCACTGCTTCCACCCTGTTGTTTACTTGTACCTGGTGTTGTTGGTTTTTTGTTTTTTGTGTTTTTTTAATTTATTTGTGTGTTTTCATGTTTTTGTTTTCTGTTTGTTTTTTGTTTGTTTTTCTGTTTTTTTTTTCTTTTTCAGGGTTACTTGAACAAACAAATCAAAACACACCCGGTGGAGGGTCCAAAACATCACTACCAGTAGGGAGATAAAGTAACCAAAGTCACAACAAAAGAAAGAAAGTAACACTCTCCAAAAAACACCTCCTGAAGGGCCAGGCCCTGGACAGTGTGTGACTTCTCTTTAATATAGTAGTGCTTGCAGGTGCAGGGCACATAACAAGCTTTTAAAACACAAAAGGGGCAGAAAAGTATCCACAATGATGAAATGGAACAATCATCCTCAAAAGAAATTCCAGGAAGAAATGAGAGCTAAAGAATTGCTCAAAAAATATATAAACAATATAACTGAACAAGAATTAGAATAATAGTCATAAGATTAATCGCTGGGCTTGAAAAAAAGCATAGAAGACAGCAGAGAATCTATTGCTGCAGAGATCAAGGAACTAAAAAATGTAATAATGAATTTTAAAATGCTATAAATGCAGTGCAAAATAAAATAGAGGTAGTCACGGCAAGGATTGAAGAGGCAGAAGGGGAATAGGTGAAACAGAAGATAAAATTATGGAAAAAGAGGAAGCTGAGAAAAATACAAATAAAAAAAATCCTGGATCACAAGGGGAGAATTACAGAACTAAGTGATTCAATGAAACAGAACAATATGCATATCATAGGAGTTCCACAAAAAGGAGAGAGAGAGAGAAGGGGCTGAAGGTATACTTGAACAAATCATAGCTGAGAACTTCCCCAATCTGGGGAAGGAAATAGACATTGAAATCCAGGAGGCACAGAGAACTCCCTTCAGACGTAACTTGATCTTCTGCATTACATATCATAGTGAAACTGGAAAAAAAAAAAAGAGAATTCTGAAAGCAGTTAGGAATAAACAGGCCTTAACATACAAGGGTAGATACATAAGTTTAGTAGCAGACCTATCTACTGAAACTTGGAAGGCCAGAAAGGAGTGGTAGGAAATTTTCAGTGTGATAAACAAGAAAAATATGCAGCCAAGAATCCTTAATTCAGCAAGCCTGTCATTCACAATAGAAGGAGAGATAAAGGTTTTTCCAAACAAACAAAAACTGAAGGAATTCATCACCACTAAACCAGCCCTATAAGAGACCCTAAGGGGGACTCTGTGAGTGAAATGTTGTGAGGACCACAAAGGACCAGAGATATAACTACAAGAATGAAACCTACAGATAACACAATGACTCTAAACCCATATCTTTCAATAATAACACTGAATGTAATGTAATGTAAATGGACTAAATCTTCCAATCAAAAGACATAGGGTATAAGGATGGATAAAAAACAAGACCCATATATTTGCTATCTAAAAGAGACCCATTTTAGACCTGAGGACACCTTCAGATTGAAAGTGAGGGGATGGAGAACTATATATCATGCTACTGGAAGTCAAAAGAAAGCTGGAGTGGCCATACTTATATCAGACAAATTAGATTTTTAAACGAAAGGCTGTAACAAGAGATGAAGGAATTATATAATAATTACAGGGTCTATCCATCAGGAAGAGCTAACAATTATAAATGTCTATGCACTGAATTCAGTAGTACACAAATATATAACACAATCACAAGCATAAGCAGTCTTATTGGTAAGAATGTGGCAATTGCAGGGGACTTTAATACTCCACTTACAACAATGGAAAGATCATCTAGACAGAAAATAAGTAAAGAAACAAGGGCCCTGAAAGATACACTGGACCAGATGGACTTGACAGATTATTTAGAACTTTCCTTCCTAAAGCAGCAGAATATACATTCTTCTCGAGTGCACATGGAACATTATTCAAGATAGATCACATACTGGGTCACAAAACAGTCCTCAATAAATATAAAAGAATTGAGATCATGCCATGTACACTTTCAGATCACAATGCTATAAAACTTGAAATCAACCATAGGAAAAACTTTGGAAAATCTCCAAATGCATGGAGGTTAAAGAACATCCTACTGAAGAATGAATGGATCAACCAGGCAATTAAAGAAGAAATTAAAAAATATATGGAAACAAATGAAAATGAAAACACAACAACCCAAACCCTTTGGGATGCAGCAAAGACAGTCCTAAGAGGAAAATACATTGCAATCCAGGCCTATTTCAAGAAACAAGAAAAATCTCAAACACAAAATCTAACAGCACACCTAAAGGAACTAGAAGCAGAACAACAAAGAACCCTAAACCAAGCAGGAGAAGAGAAATAACAAATATCAGAGCAGAAGTTAACAATATAGAATCAAAAAAAAGCAGTAGAACAGATCAATGAAACTAAGAGTTGGTTTTTTGAAAAAAAAAATTAACAAAATTGATAAACCTGTAGCCAGGCTTCTCAAAAAGAAAAGTGAGAGGACCCAAATAGATAAAATCATGAATGAAAATGGATTTATCACAACCAATTCCTCAGAAATAACAAGCAATTATCAGAGAATACTATGAAAAATTTTTTGTAGTCATAAAGTGTTTATCAGTTGCTCAAGGGCAGTGAAAGAGTAAAAATATTCTGTACAGTACACAAGGCAAAACTATAATCCAATCTCAGTGTTCCTACATGTTCATGGGTGATGCATATTCTGCCTCAGGTTCATCTATGCAAAGATCAGCATCAGTGTACTCTTGCCTAACTTGGCTTTGAGTCACTGCCCTTAGATTATCAACATCTTAGAACAAAATTATTCTATTTTAGAATTCTCAATAGACCTTTATTTTGTTTAAGATTCAACTTTTAGCATTAGTTACCAACAAATTGGACAACCTGGAAGAAATGGAAAAATTCCTAAACACCAACACACTACCAAAAATTAAATGGGAAGAAATATAAAAGTTTAACAGACCCATAACTAGTTAAGAAATTGAATCAATTATCAAAAATCTCCCAACAAATAAGAGTCCTGGACCAAATGGCTTCCCTGGGGACTTCTACCAGACATTTAAAGCAGAGCTAATACCTATACTTCTCAAGTTGATCCAAAATATAGAAATGGAAAGAAAACTTCCAGACTCATTCTATGAAGCCAGCATTACCTTGATTCCCAAACCAGACAGAGACCCCACAAAAAAAGAACTACAGGCCAATATCCCTGATGAACATGGATGCAAAAATTCTCAACGAGATACTAGCAAATCGAATTCAACAGCATATAAAAAGAATTATTCACCATTATCAAGTGGGATTCACTCCTGGGCTTCAGGGCTAGTTTAATATTCACAAATCAATCAATGTGATACATCATATTATTGAAAGAAAGTTTAAGAACCATATTATCCTGTCAATAGATGCAGAGAAAGCATTTGACAAAATTCAGCATCCTTTCTTAATAAAAACCCTCAAGAAAGTTGGGATAGAAGGAACATACTTAAACATCATAAAAGCCATTTATGAAAATCCCACAGCTAATATCATCCTCAATGGGGAAAAACTGAAACATTCCCCCTGAGATCAGGAACATGACAGGGATGTCCACTCTCACCGCTGTTTTTTAACATAGTGTTGGAAGTCCTAGCATCAGCAATCAAACAACAAAATGAAATAAAAGGCATCAAAATTGGCAAAGAAGAAGTCAAACTTTCACTTTTCTCAGATGACATGAAACTCTACAGGGAATACCTGAAAGACACCACCAAAAGTCTGCTAGAACTGATACATGAATTCAGAAACGTTGCAGGGTACAAAATCAATGTACAGAAATAGGTTGCATTTTTAAACACCAATAATGAAGCAACAGAAAGAGAAATAAAGAAACTGATTCCATTTACAATTGCATCAAGAACCATAAAATACCTAGGAATAAACCTAACCAAAGATGTAAAAGATCTGTATGCTGAAAACTATAGAAACTTTATGAAGGAAATTGAAGAAGACACAAAGAAATGGAAAAACATCCCATGCTCATGGATTGGAAGAATAAATATTGTTAAAATTTCAATATTACCCAAAGCCATCTACACATTCAATGCAATCCCAATCAAAATTGCACCAGCATTCTTCTCAAAGCTGTACAATCCTAAAATTTGTATGGAACCACAAAAGACCTCGAGTAGTCAAAGTAATATTGAAGAAAAAAAAAAAAACAAAGCAGGAGGCATCATAATCCCAGACTTTAGCCTCTACGACAAAGCTATAATCATCAATACAGTATGGTATTGCCACCAAAACAGACACATACACCAATGGATTAGAATAGAGACTCCAGAATTGGACCCACAAATGTATGGCCAACTAATCTTTGACAAAGCAGGAAAGAGCATCCAATGGAAAAAAAGGCAGTCTCTTTAGCAAACAGTGCTGGGAGAACTGGACAGCAACATGCAGAAGAATGAAACTAGACTACTTTATTACACCATAAACAAAAATAAACTCAAAATGGATGAAACCTAAATGTGAGATGGGAAACCATCAAAACCCTAGAAGAGAAAGCAGGCAACAACCTCTTTGATCTCAGCCACAGAAATTTCTTACACAACACATCTCCAAAGGCAAGGGAATTAAAAGCAAAAATGAACCATTGGGACCTAATCAAGATAAAAATCTTCTGCACTGCAAAGGAAACAATCAATAAAACTAAAAGGCAACTGACAGAATGGGAAAAGATATTTGCAAATGATATATCAGATAAGGGCTAGCACCCAAAATCTATAAAGAACTCACCAAATTCCACACCCAAAAAACAAATAATCCAGTGAAGAAATGTGCAGAAGACATGAATAGACACTTTTCAAAGAAGACATCCAGATGGCCAACAGACACATGAAACAATGCTCAATGTCACTCATCATCAGGGAAATAAAAATCAAAGCCACACTGAGATACCACCTCACACCTGTCAGAGTGGCTAAAATGAACAAATCAGGAGACTATAGATGGTGGAGAGGATGTGGAGAAACGGGAACCCTCTTGCACTGTTGGTGGGAATGCAAACTGGTGCAGCCACTCTGGAAAACAGTATGGAGTTTCCTCAAAAAAATTAAAAATAAAACTACCCTCTGACCCAGCAATTGTACTACCAGGTGTTTACCCAAAGGATACAGGTGTGCTGTTTCAATGGGGCACATGCACCCCAATGTTTATAGCAGTGCTATTGACAGTAGGAAAAGTATGGAAAGAGCCCAAATGTCAGTCGACTGATAAACGTATAAAGAAGATGTGGTACACACACACACACACACACACACACACACACACACTGGAATATTACTTGGAAATCAAAAAGAATGAAACCTTGCCATTTGCAGCAATGTGGATGGAACTAGAGTGTATTATGCTAAGCAAAATTAGTCAGAGAAAGATAAATATCATATGACTTCACTCATATTTAGAATTTAAGATACAAAACAGATGAACATAAGGGAAGGGAAGCAAAAATAATATAAAAACAGGGAGGGTGACAAACCATAAGAGACTCTTAAATACAGAAAACAAACTGAGGGTTGCTGGAGGGATGTTGGGTGGGGGAATGGGCCATATGGGCAAGGGGCATTACGGAGGACACTTGTTGGGATGAGCACTGGGTGTTATCCGTAAGGGATGGATCACTGGATTCTACTCCTCAAATTTTATCGCATTATATGCTAAGTAACTTGGATTAAATTAAAATAGATAGACACATGAGGGGGGGGGATGACAGAATCACAGATGAAAGAGGAGAATTCACAAACAATTCCACAGAAATATAATCAATTATAAGAGAATATTATGAAAAATTATATGCCAACACACTGGCAATATAGAAGAAATAGATAAATTCCTAGAAACTTACAAACTACCAAAATTAAAACAGGAAGAAAAAGAAAATTTTAACAGACCCAAAATCATCAAAGAAATTGAGTCAGTAATCAAAAATATCCCAGCACACAAAAGCTCAGACATTGAAAGAAGAGCTAATACCTATTCTTTTGAAGCTGTTCCAAAAAATAGAAATGCAAGGAAAAGTTCCAAATTCATTCTACAAAGCCAGAATTACTTTGATTTCAAAATCAGACGAAGTCCCCACTAAAAAGGAGAATTACAGGCCAATATCCCTGATGAACATGGATGTAAAAATTCTCAACAAGATACTAGCAAATCAAATCCAACAGTACATTAGAAGAATCATTCACCACGATCAAATGGGATTTATTCCTGGTCTTCAGGAGTAGTTCAATATTCATAAATCAATCACTACATTGATAAAAGGAAGGATGAAAACCATATGATCCTCTCAGTAGATGCAGAAAAAGCCTTTGACAAAGGACAGCATCCATTCTTGATAAAAACTCTCAACAAAGTAGGGATAGAGGGAACATACCTCAACATCATAAATGCCGTATATGACAGACCCACAGCTAATATCATCCTCAATGGGGAAAACTGAGAGCTTTTCCTCTATAATCAGGAACAAGACAGGGTTGTCGACTCTGAACATTACTATTTAACATAGTACTGGAAGTCATAGCCACAGCAATCAGAAAACAAAAAGAAATAAAAGGCATCCAAATTAGGAAGAAAGAAGTCAAACTTTCATTATTTGCAGATGACATGATACTCCATGTAGAAAACCTGAAAGACTCTACCAAAAAATTTCTAGAACTAATACATGAATTCAGCAATGTTGCAGGATATAAAATCAACACACAGAAATCGGTTGCATTTCTATACACTAACAAAGAAGCAACAGAAAAATAAATCAAGGAATTTATCCCATTTACAATTACACAAAAACCCATAAGATACATAGGAATAAACCAAACCAAAGAGGTGAAAGATCTGTACTTTGAAAACTACAGAACACTTATGAAGGGAATTGAAGAGGACACAAAGATGGGGGAAGAATTCCATGCTCATGGATTGGAAGAGCAAACATTGTTAAATGTCTATACTACTGCAAGCAATCTACACATTTAATGCAAACTGTATCCAAATACCACCAGAATTTTTCAAAGAGCTAGAACAAACAACCCTAAAATTTGTGTGGAACCACAAAAGATCCCAAATAGCCAAAGCAATCTCAAAAAATAAAAGCAAAGTTGGAGGCATCACAATTCCAGACTCCCGTTCAAGCTATATTACAAAGCTGTAGTCACCAAGAGAGTATACTACTGGCACAAAAATGGACATAGATATCAGTGGAACAAATGGAAAACCCAGAAATGAACCCACAACTGTATGACCAACTCATCTTCAACAAAGCAAAAAAGAATATCCAATGGAAAAAAGACAATCTCTTTAACAAATGGTGTTGGGAAAACTGGACAGCAATAAGCAGAAGAATGGACCTGGACCACTTTCTTACACCATACACAAAAATAAGTTCAAAATGGATGAAAGACCTAAATGTGAGACAGGAAACCATCAAAGCCTTAGAGGAGAAAACAGGCAGCAACCTCTTTGACCTCAGCCATAGCAACTTCTTACTATATGCCTCTCTGGAGTCAAGGGAAACAAAAGCAAACATGAACTATTGGGACCTTATCAAGATAAAAAACTTCTGCACAGTGAGGGAAAAATCAACAAAACCAAAAGGCAAACTATGGAATGGGAGAAGATATTTGCAAATGACATATCTGATAAAGGGCTAGTATCCAAAATATAGAAAGAACTTATCAAACTCAATACACACACAAAAAACCAAATAATCCATTTAGGAAATGGACAGAAGACATAAATAATCATTTTTCCAAAGGAGACATCCAGATGGCTAACAGACACATGAAAAGATGTTCAACATCTCTCATCATCAGAGAAATGCAGATGGAAACCATGATGAGATACCACCTCAGACCTGTCAGAATGGCTGAAATTAACAACACAGGAAACAACAGATGTTGACGATGATGCAGAGAAAGGGGAACCCTTTCCAGAGTGGTGCAGCCACTATGGAAAACAGTATGGAGGCCTCAAAAAGTGAAAAATAGAGCTATCCCCCACGACCCAGGAATTGCAATGCTAGGTATTTACCCAAAGGATAAAAAAATAGTTTCAAATGGATACATGCACTCTGATTTTTATAGCGGCATTATCAACAATAGCCATATTATGGAAAGAACCAGCTGGTGGATGGAAAAAGAAGTGGTGTATATATATATATATATACAATGGAATATTACTCAGCCATTGAAAAGAATGAAGTCTTGACATTTCAATGACGTGGATGGAACCACAGGTGTATTATGCTAAGTGAAATAAGTCAGTCAGAGAAAGACAAATACCCATGATTTCACTCATATTGGAATTTAAGAAACAAAACAGATGAATATACTGGGAAGGAAGGAAAAAAGAGAGAGGGAAACAAACCATAAGAGACTCTTAATGATAGAGAATAAACTGAGGATTGATGGAGGGAGGTGGGCAGGGGATGGGCTAAATGGGTGATTGGTATGAAAGAGGGCACTTATTATGATGAACATTGGGTGTTATATGTAAGTGAAGGATCACTAAATTCTACTCCTGAAACCAATATTACACTATATGTTAACTAACTAGAATTTAAATAAAAATTTGAAAAAGAAAATATGAAAAGTTGCAGATCAATGATCTATAAAGACATATCATGTTAGAAACAGAATAGCCAATTAAACCCAAAGAAATTAGAAGAGAAGAAATAAAAAGACTTCTAGTCTCCTTCGTTAGGAGCACAACTTAGAAATGGTACTCTTCACTGCCACATCCATCCCGTTAGCCAGAGCACAGTCATATGGACACATCAAGTTGCACAAGAGACTTGGACATGTAGTTTCTTCCTATATTGACTTGTGCACAGCCAACCTATAAGAATGCTACTATTAAGAGAAGCAAGAACTGATAGTGGTGCACAATTAAACCTCTGCCACAAATATGTGGAGACACCAGTCAGAAACCCAAGTGGAGATATTGAGTTAAATACATTAGTGTGCAATGCAGAGTAGTAGTCAGGGTTTATAGATGGGGATGTGTGAGTCATCAACATAAGGGTGATACTTGAACCACAAGACAGAATGACATCATAGGGGAGCATACAGAGAGAAGACAAAGAGATCCAACACTTAGAGACTGGGCACGAGAGGAGGAGCCAGCCCCCAATGCAGTGTGGTGCTTTTTGTAAGATAGAAAGAGCTGGGGAAGGAGCAGGTTTGTGAGAGGAGGGGACTTCAAACGTTGCGATGAAAAAAGACGAAGTAATACTTGGTGCATTTAAGAGATACTTCCAGGTAGTATCAATTATTTTCTCAAATCATTCAAAAGTATTTATTTTAAACAACATATAATATGTGCTCCCGTACACACATCATTATTCTCTGGTGTTTGCTATTTGATTTGATTGCAATTTCCCATTATTAAAAACAATGTTTGAAATTCTTCTGTTTTAATATTTTTGTACATGTCTAATTGTTTCCTCAGGATAAAGTCCTAGAAGTATAATTGTGGAGTCAAAGGAAATGAGGACTTTTAAAGCCTGTGACGTACAAAACTGCTCCTCAGAAAGGTTGTTCCTATTTAGCACAGCAGTATATGACACTATTTCCCTTTGCCATGTCAATAGTAGAGAGTATTATTATCCTAAACCCATGTATTTTACCAATTTAGAAAGAGAAATTCTCTCTGTGTGTCTTAATTTTATTTTGTTTTATTACTTTTGAGATTCAACATGATTTCTTCTTCTTTACCATTAATCTTTCCCTGTTGGTCAAATCACGTTAGATCAAGCCTTTCCATTATGCTGCTCATTTTCTGCATATCTTACTGTGGTACTTTGCCCAATTTTATAATATGATCATCTTTTTCTTTATGAGTTCTTTGTGTGCTAAAGATTTTAAGCATTTGTCTTATATTTTGCAAATTATTTCCCCAATTTGTTATTGGATTTTTGTTTATACATTTGTTTGTACATTTTTATAGCCCCAAATCTATCACTTTGCTTTTATAATTTCTTCATTTGCATTTATGCTTTAAAAAGCTCCATCTACCCCAATTCAGAGAAATACCCACCTATTTTTACTAGTTTTTTTTATGGTTTCATTTTTATATCTAATTATTTTGTCCTTCTGGAGTTATTTTCCTAAATGGTTACATATTGATTTTGCTCCAGTTAAACACTTTGCTACTTCTTAGAAAAACAGAAAGTGCAGGTTTGCTTATTAAAAAAATTCATAATTAGCTTAACATCAGAGGCAAAGCTAGGTTGCTTGTTTGTTTCAACAAACCAAATTCAGTTCTGCTAGAGACTTTAGACCAGCTAAATATTTTAGCTTAATAAAAGTGAGATGAGGCTGGACTAGAATTATAAACACCATTCTTTAAGCAACTCACTTACTCAAAGA
Source organism: Acinonyx jubatus (assembly GCF_027475565.1). Taxonomy (NCBI): domain Eukaryota; kingdom Metazoa; phylum Chordata; class Mammalia; order Carnivora; family Felidae; genus Acinonyx; species Acinonyx jubatus. The sequence goes on from NC_069389.1 coordinate 122,374,691, forward strand.
TTCTCTTCCCTTGAGTCTTCTTTCGCAAAGTAACAGTAACAATTTTACAAGAGGGATTTTGTGTTGTGCTTCTTGTTCTTTGCTTAGAAAAAGTTCTCAAGTCTAAAAAGGTCATAAAGAGGGGTGCCTGGGTGGCTCAGTCAGTTAAGCATCTGACTTCAGCTCAGGTCATGATCCCACCACTCACGAGTTTGAGCCCTGGATCAGGCTCTGTGCTGACAGCTCAGAGCCTGGGGCTTGCTTTGGATTCTATGTCTCCCTGTCTCTCTGCCCCTCTCCTGATCATGTTCTGTCTCTTTCTCTCAAAAATAAATAAACGTTAAAAAAAATTAAAAAGGTCATAAAGAAATTCAAGGACTGCTATTACCTTTCAATACCAGAGACAAAAGCTCATATGAAAATTTTTTTCCATTTAATTTTATTTTTTGTATTGATGTCTACCTTAATTTCACTGTATTTTAAAAATGTGGTATAATATTAATTCTTTGAAATTTGTTGAAGTTTATTTTATGGCTTACTATATGATCAATAATTTTTAAATGGTCTATGTGTACTTGAAAAAAATATGTACTCTCCAAATGTGGGGTACAATGTTCTATATGTCCATGAGATTAAGCCTGTCAATTATGCTATTCATCTTCTGTATATCTTACTATGTATTTTACTGCAGTGTATGTTACTGATATTTTGTTCAGTTAATGTCTTAACTTCTGATAGCAATCTGTTAAATTTTCCCAATATGACAGTGGTTCTGTCCATTTTCCCCTAAAAATCTGTTTTTATTTTGTATATTTTGAAGTTATGTTATCAGATGATTCAAGTTTTAAATTGTTTCAGCCTCTAATGAACTGAATATTTTACCATTATAGAGTAACCTTCCTTGTCTCCAGAAATGCTAATTGCAATAAAATCCCTTTTGTCTAAAAGTAATGTAGCTACATCAACTTTCTTATCCTTTCCCTTTGCCCTATATCTGGGAGGCCAGTGTTTCCAAAGGAGCCACTGCAGAATTTCAAGCAGCAACATAACATGATCATATTTGAATTTTTGAATAATTATTCAGGCAGTTATATGAAGAATGGGCTAAAACAATGTGAAACCTAGGAAGCTGTTATAACAGTTTCTAGCATGTGATTTTTCCATGCATCCATCCGTGCATGCATCCATCCATCCATTCATCCATCATGTTCAGGGACTTGCTTTCATCCTTAGGCTTCTAATCATCATTGCCATCCTGGACATCACATCCTTCCAAACAAGGTCATCAAATAAGAAGGATGAGGTGAGGAAAAGACCCATCTCTCTCCTTTTCTTTTATGAAGGAGAAAATTGTGAATTAGAAGCACTTGTGTGTTATGGATTGAATGTTTGCAACCCTCCCAAAATTCATATATTGAAATCCAATGCCCAATGTGATGATATTTGGAGGTGGAAATTTTGGGAGGTTGTTGATAAACCACCTGGTTTATAGTATTTTGTTATAGCAAACCAAGTGAACTAAAACACTGTGGATATTCCAGATGGAAATAACTGGAAAGTTGGTCATGACACATGTCTGGGGCTCAAAGGATAGGTCTATGCAGAAGTAGAGGTCAGAGCTCATCAGAAAAGGAGAGTGGGAAGTCGTGGACATGTCCAGTAGAGAAACAAGTGAGCATAATATCTTAGAAGAGAAAGAAGGAATCAACAGTGTCATATCTTAGGGGTCCCAGTAAATGGGGCTCATTCATTCACTCAGTAGGCCTCTCCTGAGCACCTACTTTCAGGTGCTGTGCTGATTCTCATAAGTTCAGAAGCATATAACCTTTCCCTGGGCCAAATATGCACTCCATACCTTGACATCTGTAAGCAGTCAGACCCACAGGCCATGGAAATGATGCAGAATAGAAACTGAGACTACCTGGATTAGTGGCTCTGACATGCTGATGCTGTTACATGTTCTGAAATTAGGTAGAAAGACCCTGTACAATGATAAACTCCCAAGTACTGAGGACAATGACACTCAGTTCCCCAAAGCATTAAGCCTCTTAAGGGTATTACAACAATCCTGGTCTTATTGTTTTCCTAAGGGGTGCCTAGATATTAGAATGACATCACAGTCCCCAAACACACCACCAGTCTTTCTTTTTAAAACCATATAAATCATAGAGACCTTACTTCTCCCTGTCTTTAATACCATCCAGAAAAGGAATCAATAATTTCAGATGATTGTCCACTTTTTCTAAGAGAAGGTCAAGGCTAAAGTCATCATGTTTTACTTGCCCAGGTACTGTAAAAGCCCAGACTCCCTCCCCCACTCAGCCTACCCACCCCTCAACCCCACCCCCACCGCAGGCTGTGCCTCATCACCCAGACTTGCATCTGTTTAATGCTCTGCATACCCAGCCCCTAATGTGGCTTAAACTCCCACTGCCCCTTGCACACTTATGTGCTGGAGATTTTGGGGGATCTTCCAGCAGCAAAACCTTCCATTCTCAACCTCCACTATTCCCTTTACCTTCTTGTGCTAACTGAAACCTGCCTCTGATGGCACTTTTTCTCCTGATGGCACTTTTTCTCCTGTAACCCTCTCAGGCAGGTAGTAATTCCTCCCTAACAGTACTTACACTCTCCAGGTGGAGTTGGTTCCCTCCTTGCTCCCAAGCCTCACCCCCTTTTAGCACCTACCATCCGACTAGAGGCCACATGATTCTCCCTATTGCAGTCATCTGCTCATGTCCCTTTTATCTTCCATCCCTTACTACAACTTCGCTCTTCACTCCTCAGGACTCCAGAATTCTCATAAATAGTTCATCCAATACCCTGGTCTCCCCATTCCTTATGTTTTTCAACTCCTAAGATCATCTCAGCTGTACTGCCTCAGCCACCCATTTTTATGGTCACAACCTTTATTCCTACTACCAACAACTGATACCAAGAATCCCAGCCCTTTCGTCTTACCTCCACAGTCACCTGATTCACCAACAATTGTTCAGCCCCACCACTGTACCTTCCACATACCCATTGGCTCCAACCCTGCATGTCTTCACATTCCTGCTTGCTCAGCTTTAACTCCAGAGACCAGCAAATTTATCACTCCTCCACTGTCTTCACATCAAACTCCAACACAATGATGCCAATTGGTTTCCCTTTAAATGGATCACCACTAATCTGAAGTCACCCCTTAATACCACCCAGCAATCCACTACATTTTCCTGGTCCATTCATTCTCCTACTTGGCTATTTCACACAATCTTATCTCTTCAAAACTATCACTCTTCCTCCTTCTCATCTCAGCTGATCATACCAGCACATGATAATATTTTCCACCTTGAAAAACAAGAGCTTCTCCTGATCCCACATTCCACTCCAGCTTCCATCCCATTTCTCCATCCCTTTGCAGAGAAACACTATTTGAAAGATCTGTTGCCATACCCTCCTTCCACCTCTTCCCCTCCCACTCTCTTTAACCACTGTACTAAGCTTCCATCCATACCCATCACTGCAATGGTTCTTGCCAAAATCACCAATAAGTTTTCTCTTGCTAAATCCAATATCATTTCTCATTCCTCAGCTCTCAAACTCTTCAGCAACATTCAAAGTAGTTGATCACTCCTGCCTTTTTCAAACTCTTCCCCTGCCTTTTGGGACATTATAATCACGTGCTTTTTACCTATCTCCCAGGTAAAGTGATGGTTCAGTCCTCCCTTGTCAGGTGCTCCTGCCCTCTCTCCAATTTACCTGGGCAGAGGCCCTGCTGACCAGGATCTATGTGATTCAACTTCTTAGAGTCCAAGTCTATCTCTGCCTACTTATCTGAAAAGATACTGTCAAAAATAATTAATGCTTTCCTCTTTTTTAAATGGAAATTATACTACTCATGCTGGAAAGTCTTCAGCCAGAATCAGCCCTCAGAGAAGTCCTATGTCTCCCAAAATGTGTCTGGCTTTAGTGCCCCAGAAGCACTCAGCCATTAATGGGAAGTAGTGCAAACATGATGATAGACCTCATAGGAAAGTGACTGGAATGGCCACGGGGCACCAGGTAGAGCCACAGTGAAAAACCAAGGAAACATGGGATGTCTAGCCTAGATGAAAAGATGCAGACAGATATGGTAGCCAGTTGTGTATGGCTCAGAAAAGAATAACTGGACTTTAGCTTCTAACTCTGATGGAGTAACAGCCCTCTCATCATACACCATTATAAAGGAGATCAAGGACATGAAGTAACTGTTTTCCCCACTGGAGAATTGGCAGCCCAGACCACACCACTGAGACAAGAAACCCACTGAGAATAGGCCCCACCATTGCTACAACCCTCTCCCCGAGAAGGGGCTGGAATCTGCAGGACAGGCATGCATATGAGGAGGGAGCTGTGCAAAACCAGGGGACCTCAAAGTCTGTATAGTGGTTCCTCATGAGTCACTGGCCCAAGGCAGGACTGCACAAGCAAGGGGGCAGTGGACACCAGACAGAGAAGCTATGCTTCCTGAGGCATTGAGAGCAGAACGGGAATACATGAGGCACAACTCTGACAGAAGCTCTACCTGGACTCCTCATCAAATCCAGAAATCCAGCTAAGACACCAGAAAGGTCACACATCAGGAGTGAAGACCATGACCGGAGAAAGGACTATTCTAGACCTGACCAAACAAAGTCTAAAACTACACTTTGGCAAGAGGCAAGGGTAAGACAGATTGTAGAGAGTGAGTCATGACAAATAAGAAGGACCCTTGATCATTTCAGTGCCCCCTCCTTTTTCCTTCACATCACCCCTCCTTATGCCTTCCTGAGGACCAATGTGCAAACATTCTGGTCAGCTTTGTGGGCATGGTCTTGGGGATCCAGAGCCATATCTAGAATTGCCATGAAGCGCTGCAGATGGGGAGCTGTCCTGGGCTTGAGATGCTGCTGGAGGAAGTCAGGCTGGCCTATTTGCTCCATGCCCCGAGCAGGCCCCTGCCCTGGTGCTGGTGGGCTGGGGCATATGTGTATTTATTTGTGTTCCTGCAGCCCCAGTCTGACTGACAAGGAGACCGCCCATGTGGGGGCTCCAGTTGCAGGATCAGGTCCTGAATCCTCCCAGAGGGGAGTTGCACTGGGAGGGAAGGCCTCAGGGAATGCATACAGAAGCAGCCTGGTTGTGTGGGAAAGGGCCCCTGAGGGGGGTGGGAGATATGCTTGCCTCTCTTGAACTTCTTGGCCTGGTGGGAACCAGGTGGGAACCTGGTGGGAACCCAGGGTGATGGCTGAGAGGTAGAGTGGCCTATGAGGCCTTTGGGAAGGCCTGGAAGGGGCAAGACAGGAAGCGGATCAGGGAAGAGCCAAGGCATCACTGGGTAGGGGCAAAGACTTCTGGCACCTGTGGCCCTAGACTCTGATTGTGGCAAAGTCCCTTCTATGTAGGTCTCTAGGCACCACCCCCAACAGAAGAGGGAAAGCCTGGAGGGCTGAGGGGGCTGCCAGGGCCAGAAGGGCCAGGAGGAAAAGAAGGAGAGAAGGACAGAGGGAGTGACTGAGAGGCAAGCATCATCCTGCCTGCCCTATAGGTGGCTTCCATGGTGACTCAGTGCCCCAGCAGATCTAGTGGTGAAAAACTGCCTTTCACCTCTGTGAGAAACACCTGCTCAGAGGAGAGGTGAAGGACACATCCTGGGAGTCTGCTTCTTTCACTGGTTGCCAAGGGGGTGTCCCATGCCTAATGCATTCTTCTCCAGGAGATGGGCACTGGGAGGTCCTAGAAGAGGTGGGGGGGTGCATCCGTGGGGTCTGTTGCTGACCTGTTCACTCACATTTCCGTGTGACTGTTCTGTTGTCAGGCCACCTGTTACGCCAGCATCAGACACACAGAGAAGAAAGGGCTAATGGTCCCCGCTTCACAGCTCCATAGTCCCCTAGAGGAAAGAGATAAGGGAGGGTTTTGCCACCACCATTAAGGTCTAAAGGGGGCCAATGAACTCTCAAAACTTCCTTACCCTGAGGAAGAACTGCTGGGAGCAGCATACAAATCAAGCAAGACAGGAATGGTAAGGGTTCAGATAAAGTGAGGGAGAATAAATTGAGATGATCACAGAAAGTAAATGGACTCTTAAAATCAACAGAAGAGGGCACTCTATATGTGAAATTAGAAAATCTTTTTTAAAAATCTCCCTCTACAATTGCAGGAAAACTAATTTTGTGTGAAAATGATGAACAGAAGATCAAAGGCAAATCTCATACAAAGTTATTAAAATAAAAGAGAGAATACAGAGCATCCCTCTAGACATTAAAAGCATTCTGGAAGGAAATGTGTACAAAACAGATGGAACTACAATCCTTTATTGTAAAGCAAGCTAAAGGCATTTAGAAAAGATTCAAGACATGAAAGAACAACATAAATGAGAATAGAAAAACTCAGAAATAAGATGATAGATTCAGGAAAGAATTAGAAATAAAAGGTTTTAATTTTTTAATGTTTATTTATTTTTGACAGAGAGAGACAGAGCATGAGCAGGGGAGAGGGAGATATAGAATCTGAAGTAGGCTCCAGGCTCCAAGCTGTCAGCACAGAGCATGATGTGGGACTCAAAATCATGTACTGGGAGATCATGACCTGAGACAAAGTTGGACACTCAACCGACTGAGCCATCCAGGTACCCTTAGAAAGAAAAGATTTAAAAAATTGCTTTAAATTTCAGAAACTAAGACTAAAGTAAAAGGAAGCAAAGAATGAATAAAGGACACATATAATGCCTTAAGAGAAATAGAAGAAAATAAGGGAATTTTTTAAAGAGGAAAGATGAATAAAGAGAAGAGCATTTGAAAGAACATGACAAATACAGGAGATACGCAAGAAAAAAAGATCTAGTATACATATAATAGGAGCCTCCAAAGATTAAAAATCAAAGCAAAGGAAAAGAAGAAGTACTAAAATGTATAATTCAAGAAAACTTTCCTGACAAAAAAATAGATTCAAAATTATAAATTGACAGATTACATCAGGTACCCAGGAAAATCACCCAAAACAAGCAAAACCAAAAAATATTCTAGTAAAATTATTGGATTAAAGAAAGAAAATTTCTTTGGATATCTCGGGGAAAAAAAAGAATAAGTGTATAATGGAAAGAAAATGAGACTCTCCTCAAAATTTTCAACATTGATGCTTTACACCAGAAGAAAATTTAAGATAATCATCATGGGGAAAAAATCTGAGCCAAGAATTTTATACCCAACCACGCTTGCTTTCAAGTATAAACACAGCCAATTCTCACCAACATGAAAACTTGGAGAATGGTATGTTGCCATGACTCCTTTCTATCAGAGAATGAACTTCAGACAATGAAAATAAATGAAGGGACACCAATAAAGGCTGGTGGTAAGCATTAAATATATATTTACATATAGAATAAGGCATAAATGAGGGACATGGGAAGAGAGGGGAATATATAGTGGCTATATGTCACAACAGTTCCACATAGTGCAACTGGTGTACAAAGAATGGGGACAGTGGAAAGAGCAGATGCACAATTTTTTAAACTCTTTTCTGTAATTATGGTGATGAAACAGCTGGTCTTGTTATATGGAGCATGTATTTTTAATTTTTTTTTAATGTTTATTTACTTTTGAGAGAGAGACAACGTGTTAACAGGAGAGGGGCAGAGAGAGAGGGAGACACAGAATCTGAAGCAGACTCCAGGCTCTGAGCTGTCAGCACAGAGCCTGATGTGGGGCTCAAACCCATGAACCATGAGATCATGACCTGAGCCGAAGTCAGACACTCAACAGACTGAGCCACCCAGGCGCCCCATGGAGCATGTTTTATAAGTCAGTAGTAGTTTTATTTATTTATTTAGTGTTTAGTATTAACTATTTAGTGTTATTATTTATTAATTATATAAAAATATAATACCAAAATATTGTTTTTGAATTTATAAGTTTGTGTTGTTTTTCATATATAAAAATTACTCTTTTTAAATTTTATTTTTTTAATGTTTTTATTTAATTTTGAGAGAGAGAGAGAGAGAGAGTACTAGTGAGGGATGGGCAGAGAGAGAGGGAGACACAGAATCTGAAGCAGGTTCCAGTCTCCGAGCTGTCAGCACAGAGCCCAATGTGGGGCTCAAACTCACAAACTGTGAGATCGTGACCTGAGCTGATGTCAGACGCTCAACCAACTGAGCCACCAAGGTGCTCCTATAAAAATTACTCTTATTGGGGTGCCTGGGTGGCTCAGTCGGTTAAAGTGTCTGATTTTGGCACAGGTCATGATCTCATGGCTCGTGAGTTCAAGCCCTGCATTGGGCTCTGTGCTGACAACTCAGAGCCTGGAGCCTGCTTCGGATTCCATGTCTCCCTCTCTCTCTGCCCCTCCTCTGCTCATGCTCTCTCTCTCTCTCTCTCTCTCAAAAATAAATAAACATAAAAATTTTTAAAAATTACTCTTATTAAATTTTATTAATAATAATAAAACATTTTTAAGTAAAAGGGTCTATATTTTAGTATGTTTAACTGCACCTTTTTTCTTATTTCTTAAAACATTATTTTATTGTGGTAAGAATGTTGAAGATTGAAACCTACCATATTAACAAGTGTTTATGTGTATAATAGATTATTGCTGATTATAAGTACAATGTTGTAGGACAAATTTCTAGAACTTACTCATCTTTATTAACTGAAACTTTATGTCTGTTGATTAGTAATTCTCCCATTTCTTCCACCCCTCAGCCCCTGGTAACCAGCATTACCTTCTTTGATTCTATGAATTTGACTATTTTAGAGAACTCATATAAGTGGAATCATGCAGTAAATGTCCTTCTGTGAGTGTTGTATTTCAGTGAGCATAATACCTTCAAGGTTCATCCATGTTGTTACATATCGCAGTTTTTTTTAAGGCTGAATAGTATTCCATTCTGCATACAGACCACATTTTCTTTATCCATTCATCTGTCAATGAACATTTAGGTTGTCTCTACCTCTTGGCTACTGTGAATAATACTGCAATGAACATGGGACTGCAGATATCTCTTCCAGATCCTAATTTAAGTTCTTTTGGATAAATACCCAAAAGCGTAATTGCTGTATCATATGGTAGATCTATTTTTAATATTTTGAGGAAGCTATATATTTTTTTCATAGTGGCTACACCATTTTACATTGCACCGACAGCGTACAAGGGTTCAGTCTCTCCACATCTTTGCCAACACTTGTTACCTATTGTGGGTTTTTTTGTTTTTGATAACCATGTTGACAGGGGTGAGATGAATATGTGAATATGTGACTGTATGCAGTAAAAGGGACTTTGTAGATTGACTTAGTTAAGGTTCTTTATTTTTTTCATTTTTAAAATGTTTACTTATTTTTGAGAGGGCGAGAGCGCAAGTGGGGGCAGTGCAGAGAGACAGGGAGACACAGAATCTGAAGCAGGTTCCAGGCTCTGAGCCAACAGCACAGAACCCAAGGCGGGGCTAATTTTACTATCATCTTACTGATGACATAAACAGTAGATTAACACATACTTTGTATGTTATATATATTATATACTATATTCTTACAATAAAGTTAGCTAGAGAAAAGAGAATATTATTCAGAAAATTATAAGGGAGAGAAAACATTTACAGTACTGGCCTATATTTATTGTCAGTGCACTTGTGCAGTTCAAACCTGTGTTGTTCAAGAATCAACTGTATTTTTTTCTTTTTTTGTATTTTTTTTATTTTAACTTGTTTTATTTTTTATTTTTTTAAAATTTACATCCAAATTAGCATATAGTGCAACAATGATTTCAGGAGTAGATTGCTTAGTGCCCCTTACCCATTCAGCCCATCCCCCCTCTCACAACCCCTCCTGTAACCCTGTTTGTTCTCCATATTTATGAGTCTCTTCTGTTTTGTTCCCCTCCCTGTTTTCATATTATTTTTGTTTCTCTTCCCTTATGTTCATCTGTTTTGTCTCTTAAAGTACTCATATGAGTGAAGTCATATGATTTTTGTCTTTCTCTGACTGACTAATTTCACTTAGCATAATACCCTCCAGTTCCATCCACGTAGTTGCAAATGGCAAGATTTCGTTCTTTTTGATTGCCGAGTAATACTCCATTATATATATATATATATATATATATATATATATATATATATATATATACCACATCTTCTTTATCCTTTCATCCAACACATACACCCCCATGTTTATAGCAGCACTATCAACAATAGCCAAAGTATGGAAGGATCAACTGTATTTGTACACTCATGTTCACAGTACCATTATTCACAATTACTAATACATGGAAGCAACCCAGGTGTCCACTGATGGATAAATGGACAAACAAAATGTAGTCTATCCATACAATGAAATATTATTTAACCTTAAAAAGGCAGGAAATTGTGACTCCTGCTATAATATGGATGAACCTTGAGGACATTATGCTGAGTAAAATAATCTAAACACAAAGGGATAAATAGTGTACAATTCCACTTCTATGAGGTCCCTAGAGTCATCAAATTCATGGAAACAGAAAGTGGGATTGTGGTTGCCAGGGGCTGGGGAGGGAGACGGGGAGTTGTTGTTTGATGAGAACAGGGTTTCAGTTTTACAAGTTTGGCATTTTGTAGTTTTGAAAAAGTTTTGTAAATTGGTTACACAACAATGTGAATATACTTAAACTACTGAACTGTATACTTAAAATGATTAAGATGGCAGATTTTATGTTATGTGTATTTTATCAGAGTTAAAAATTTTAAAAAAGAAAAAGAAAAGCTAGCTAAGCATTTTTAATTTTGGCACACTGAAACTCCATTTTACAAGTAAGGACAAGCAATTTTAACCACAGGGATTTGAGAAACTCTGAAGCTGCTGACAACCAGTTAGAACCACCTTGTGCCAATATTTCTCGTCCACAGTCCATCTGAGGGGAAAGCTTTTCAATATCCAGCGATGTCTCGTGGAGGAAGTGCCAGCTGGGCCTGCAGCACCACAGCCAGCATCCTGAAACCATGGGACGAAAGCCCAGGACAAGGGAAAGGAGCCTCAAGAAATAGCTCCACTATTGCTGTTTTATGGACAGTGACATCACCAACCTGCTAGAAGTCTACTAAGTAAATATAGTCTTTGGCAATTACTGAAAAGAGAGTCTTTTCTTCCAATGTTCCCAGAATGCTTAGCCTGAGTAGCCTGACCTGATGTAGCCTGCTGAGTGAGACTGCAGTGTGTGGACTGGGAGCCTATAGCGATCGGCTCCATTAGCAGCATGGGCTCACACACCCACTCTCAACTCCCACCCCCACCCCACCCCACCCCCACTGCTAGTGTGTGCCTGCCTGGACTCCTCCCTCCTCTCCAACTTGCCAGAGTATTAACAAGGCCCCATCCCCTGGTCAGTGCTGTATGCTGAGTAAAAATAATATATATACACATGTAGAGGGCAAAACATTTTTATCCTTTGGATTGATTCAGTCTAGATTGGAAAAAGTGAAGGTTAAGGTCAGTAGGACCATTGCTTTTTCTTTTCCAGTGTCTGAAGAAACAGGAATGTAAACTGAGTTATACCAGTTGGCCACAAAATTGAGTTCTAAAGTTTATGTAACTGAAAGCCTATTTAATTTTAGCACAGAGACACATTCATCCATTCAATAATCACTTTTGGAGCACCTACACCATGCTAATGACTGGACTGGGAGCTGGAATGACCACACACCCTCAGCACAACACACACACACCAGTACCTAGTGGAGGAGATGCTGAAACATGCACTTGTAAGTCAGGGGGTGTGTGCTGTTGAGAGCCAAGACAGGGGATGTCAGGGGACAATAGAAAGTGACAGCTCCCCCACACAGCCAGTATGGAAGTCTTCCAGGGGCACTCTAAGCAGAAAAAGGGTAGGAGTTAGCCAGGCCAAGGACGTGGGAATACAAGGCAGTGAAAAGCACTTACAGGCAAAAAGGAGCACAGTGAGTTAAAGGTGGGGATGGCAAGCTGTAAAGGGCCAAAAGGTAAATATTTTTACCTTTGTGGGCTCAACTCTGCCAGAAATGAATTGGCATGGCTGTGTGCCAGTATAACTTTATTTATGGGCACCAATCTTTGGATTTCATATAATTTTCACATGTCACAAGATACTATTATTCCTTTCACTTTTTTCAACCATTTAAAAATATTAAAACCATTCTTTACAGTCCTACAAAAACAGGCAATGGGTCAGATTTGAGAGAGAAAAAAGACATGCTGCATATAAGGCACATTGTTCTGCACCCTGCTCCTTTCACACATTCACACATTCACACAATTTGAAATCCTTTCCATACCAATGTCGATGTTGCCTCAGTCTTTTTGTACATTGCATGCTAATCCATTGTGTGGATATGCCTTAATCATTTAATCTCCCATTGAGGACGTTTAGAGGGTACCAATCTCATGCTATTACAAACTATGTGGCAGTGAGGATCTTATATATACTTCTTTCACCCATGAGAAGGTTTATCTATAGAATAAATATTCCTGGTAGTATGATAATTTGGTCAAAAGCTTTGTACGTTTGGATTTTTAGTGAATTCTACCAACTTGCTCTCCATAGGAGTGGTACCAATTTCTACTCCTGCCAACAACAAATGGGGGTTTCTATATCCCCTCAACCTTACCAGTACTGTGTGATCTGACCTTCAGAATTTTGCCAATTAGATTGGTGAAAAATAGTGTCTCAGTGTAGTTTCTCTTTGCTTTTCTGGGGGTGTGCATCTTTTCACATGTTCAAGAGCATCCTTATTTCCTTTCTCATTTGACAGTCTGTTCATACCTTTTACCCATTGTTCCCAGTAGGTGGTTCATCTTTTTCTCTGTGGGAGCTTATCACGTACTGTAATGTGATTTGAAAATAGATTTTTCCTAGTCTTTGATTTGCTCTTTGACTTTGTTGATGATGTATTTTGCCATTCTCAAGATCTGATTTGGTTTTATACTTTTCTGTGGCAGAAGAGACCTTTTAAATCTCATTAAGAAAGATGGATTTGGGGGGGCGCCTGGGTGGCTCAGTAGGTTGAGCGGCCGACTTTGGCTCAGGTCATGATCTCACGGTCCATGAGTTCGAGCCCCGAGTCGGGCTCTGTGCTGACAGCTCGGAGCCTGGAGCCTGTTTCGGATTCTGTGTCTCCCTCTCTCTCTGACCCTCCCCCGTTCATGCTCTGTCTCAAAAATAAATAAACATAAAAAAAAGAAACATGGATTTGATCCTAAAAGAATGGGGGAACTGAAGCATCTTAAGCAAGAGAGTGACAAGGCCAGGAGTCTGTGTCATAAAGCTCACTCTAGCTACAGAGTGATGGATAAACCCTAAGTGGTGCAAACGGACTCAACTGGAACCAGAAAGGCCAGATTGTAGCTGGGATCAGGGTGTGGACTATGGAGATGGGGCAGTGAGCATTTCTGAGTGAGCAAGTGCAGTCAAGGAATATGCTGGACTGGTCTTGTCTAGCTGGGTCACTGTGTGGAGGCCAATAATCAAAATAGGGGATATAAAATGAAGAGAAAAGCTTTATTTTCTTCCCTTATTTTATTGGGATGTGGGGGAGGTCATGAGTTCTACCAGGGACCTGTGGAATTGTTGGCATGTCCTATAGGAGCCCTCCCCTCAATCCCCACATGCAGCTGAGGGCCACACCTCTGTGCTCCAGTAGCACTGGCCTGTCCACTGTCTGCTTCCCTCAAGAGTCTTACAAGGGCAGAGATGATACTTTTGCCATATGTGTACCCCTAGAGCATAGCACAGTGCCAGGCAACAAATAAATACTTAAAAATGTTTAGCCAGAGCCAGAGAGTGAACACAGCAAGGATAAAGCTAAGTTGCTGCTAACAACTACCCAGAGGGAAGAACAAGAGCTCTGGAGTTGGTACCATAGGCCCACACACAGTGCTAAGGCTGGAGAATGAATGAGTGAATGAATGAATGAATGAATGAAGTTCCAGGCAGGGAGGAACCTTTCCTATACCCAGGCTTCGTTCCTTGGCCTGCTCTTCTCAACGTGCTCTCCCAGTTCCAAATGTTGCTTACTAAGCTTATGCCCAATCTTCAAGGTCAGCAGTCTACAAACCAGGTGGCAGCCCTAGGTGAGTGGGGGCAGAAGAAGAGGACAATAGGGCAGCTTCTATTGTTCTTACATCATTTTGAATGTCTAGTTTGTAGATATTTTATAGTGTAGTACATACTATATTATGGTAGTAACATGCATGTGATTTAGAAACAGCTAAGTACACACATATTTAGGAGAGGGGGGTGTCAGTTGAGTCCCCCAGGGACACTGAGAAAGCCTTAGGAGTGCAGTTTCTGTCAGCCCTGAACAGATAAATACTTGGTTCCTTGGTTTACATGCACACACTCTGTATATATGTGTACAAATCTGCCCTGGGGAAGTCTTCCAGACCACCTGCACTAAGCCAGTTCCCTTTCATGCACCTCCATTGCCCTGGGGACCTCTCAGTTTGATGGCTATGACTGTAAATAGCATTGTGTGGTTATTTGAGCAATGTCGCTGCCCCCACTATTTGAGGCAAGGGGCTGTGTGAGTTGGTGCTTACTGTGGTGTCCTCAGAGCCTAATGCTGTGGACACACAGTAGGAGCTCAATAATAAATACTTAAATGAAAGTGAGCAGGCAACATCATCTATTTGTTCTAGCTCTCCCACAGCACTGAGCACCAGAATATGCACTCAGTGAGGAGATACTCATGTAGCTCAACCTGTGAAATCATATATATTCTAAAATGACTCCAGGTTGAACAAGCTCAAGAAGTAATGACTACAAAGGGAAATTATGGTGATTCAACACATGTAAGAAGAAAGAGGTCTTTGATAGGACTGGGAATGCAACCCATGCCCTCTTCCTCCTTACATGTGTTGCGCCTCCATAATTTTACCCTTTGTAGTCATTACTTCTTGAGCTTGTTCACGCTGGAGTCATTTTAGAATGAAGCCCTGGCACCTGCATCTGTATAGGCCCGCTGAGGATCTGGATGCTCTGGGTGTCCGCAGTCCTACTCTGTGGGAGTCCAGCCCTGCTGTCAGTCAGAGTCTTGGCTCTGGGAAGGCGCAGGAAGCACACGTTCCTACATAAAACCCGCGGTTGCTGGCCTAGAGCCTTCGGACTCCAATTTGCCCACTTGGCGACCGCACAGATCGCCGTAGGCCACCCCCAGGCCACGCCTCCGCAACTTGGTCACACCCGGCGCTTTCTGAACAGGAGGCGCCGCAGTTAGTGTGGCTGAGTCTGCATATCAGGAGGCGGGTCCATGCCAGTGGCGGGTGCTGGTAGGGCTTTCAGATGTCCTCTGGGAAAACCGCAAGGCTTCTTCCCACTATAGTCCTGAGCGCTGATGGCATGGTACTGCGTGCGAAGGAGTAGGGGAAACAGTGCCCAGCACCCAGAAACGCTCCTGCTGAAGAGTGATGCTGAGGACATGCAGAAGGACAGTACCAGCAGTGAAGAAGACCGAGAGAAGGTTGGCGGCCAGTGTGCTGGAGAGACCCTCTCCTGTAATCCCACTTCCCTGCTTCACCCCCAGAGTGCCTTTCATGGTCTCCATTCTGAGGAATGGATGAGGAAACTGAGGACCACAAAGGACAAGGGAAATGGTGTTTACTGGGGGGCGAAATAGGTAATCATCAAGAAGCAAGTCAACTGAGGATTGGGACATACTTGAGTGTGCCTGGCTTCATGTCAAGAGAGAGTGCCCCCGTCTGTCAGCTCATACATGGACAGTGCTCATGGAAGCAGCTGAGGAATGCATCCAAGACCAGCCTGAATTCTGTATACACACTGTTCCATCCAAGCCTTCCTGCATGCCGGTCAGGGAGAGATCGTTATGGTCATTTCATAGTTGCAGAAACTGACGTTCAAAAAGGTTGAGAGTATTGCTCAGGATCACAAAGCTAAACTAAGCGGTGGAACTGGGCCTAGAATCCAAACAGTCACACAAAACCCTACACTCTTAACCCAGTGCTGGGCTACAGTGGTTCTAGAACTGTCTTCCCTGTCAGAACCACCTGGAGAGCTTGTTAGAACTTAGAGTGCTGGGCTCACTCCCAAAGTGTTCAGAGTGGGGTGAGGCCTGGGAATTTGCATTTCTGAATGTTCCCAGGGTATGCTGATCCTGTGGTTCCCAGGCCTCCACCCCACCTCACAGCCTACCTCCAGCACTAACCTGGCTGTGACCTCAATACTGCCTGCTTTAGGACAGGTCCTTTGCCCTTTCTGGAATGTTCCCTTCTAGGGCCACCCTAGGAAAATCCTCCAGATGTGCCCATAGGAGATGTCTTTCTCTGATCCATCCACCCCCTGCAACAATCCTCCCCGACATTCTACTGCTACTCCATGGAACAATGATCTTGTGGTTTGGCCCATACTAAACTTTTGGCTTTATCTTTCCCCCCTGATGGGATCTTACTTTTTTTTATTGAAGGAAGTGATCTTGTTCTATTTGTCTATTTATGCTCAACAGCAAGTACACATTTACAGAAATGCTTGTTGATGAGTGCATGACTCCATCCTGCCTTTCAGGTCCCTCGACAGCCCTGGCCTAACCACTGTTTAATTTTTTAAAAAATGTTTATTTATTTTTAGAGACTGAGAGAGAGACAGAGAGACAGAGAGAGAGAGAGAGCACTCACATGCGTGCACACACATAAGCAGGGGAGGGGCAGAGAGAGGAGAGAGAATCCTAAGCAGGTTCTTCACCGTCTGCATAGAGCCCAACGTGGGGCTCCATCCCACAAATTGTGAGATCATGACCTGAGCCGAGATCAAGAATTCGTCATTTAACCCACTGAGCCCCATTCCACCACTGTTTCATTCTTATTTTTCGACATTCCTTTGACTCACCCTGCAGCTCCAGATTGCTTTCCATGCAGTAACAACATCAGACAGGATAGATGGAGTGAACATTCATGAATATAACATGCATAATTAATGCTAACAGTGACCAGGGCCAGTGCAATAAATACATCTCAAAGACCCAGAAAGTGTGGAATAGCACTGGAGTTCTCAAAGCAGAGTCTGGGGAGCCCCCAGGGGTCCTTAAGATCCTTTCAAGCATGGGTCCAAAAGATCAAATCTCTTTTCATAATGATGCTAAGATATTTTTACCTTTTGCACTCTCTTTCCCAAGGGTAAAGTGGGGTTTTCTAGAAGCTATCTAACTGTGATATCATGGCAGACTGAAGTCAGAAACAGATATGATTACTCAGCTGTCTCCTGTTAATCCAGACAATAAAGAAAGTTGCAAAACCTAAAACTCTTCCCACTAAATTTCATTTGTTTTGTATAGATTTTCTTCATAAAATATTTTATGTTAACATATAATGGTTTTATTGCTGTCATATTTAAATGAGTGAATTTTTTAAATTTCTCACTTTAAATTTTAATACAGTAAATATTGATATGTATAACTCACATAAACAAAAGTTCTTTGGAGTCCTCAATAAATGTTAAGAGTACAAAGGGGTCCTGAGAACAAAAAGCTTAAAAACGTGCTTTGATACTCCACATCGGAATGAACAAAAAAAATCTTTCATGGTATATTGAGTCATGGGGGAAGATCTTCACTTTTTTAAAGATGACTTTATGTTTTGTTTCCCTCTTGATGATGGTGCAGGTACCACAGAATGCAAATTTAGAAGGGCAAGCATGGGAGATTTTTGCAATCCATGTAAAACATTGGATATTTTCACTAACAATTTCTATACCTTAATTTAAAAATTTTTCTTGGGGCGCCTGGGTGGCTCAGTTGGTTAAGCGGCCGACTTCAGCTCAGGTCATGATCTCACGGTCTGTGAGTTCGAGCCCCGCGTCAGGCTCTGTGCTGACAGAGCCTGGAGCCTGTTTCAGATTCTGTGTCTCCCTCTCTCTGACCCTCCCCCATTCATGCTCTGTCTCTTTCTGTCTCAAAAATAAATGAACGTTAAAAAAATTTTGAAAAATTTTCTTAATTTGTTTTTATATGGGAAGGGTATATAAATGGAGTAAAAATAAGGAATTATGGCTTAAGCTTGAAAACTCCCTGAGATAAAGAAATGAGTTGCATGAGTTTGCTAGAGATGCTGTAACAAAGTACCACAAACTGAGTGCCTTAAACAATGGAGATTTATTGTCCCACAGTCCAAAGCCAGAATTCCAAGATCAAGGTGTTGGTAAGTGCCTCTAAAGGCACTGGGGCAGGGCATGCTCCAGGCTGCTCTCCTAGCTTCTCCCTGGTTTGTGGAAGCATTACTCTGATCTTTACAGAGTGTTCTCCCTGTGCACACGTGTGTTTCCAAATTCCCCCTTTGTATAAAGACACCTATCCTATTGGATTGGGCCCATCCTAATGACCTCATTATAACTTGATTATCTTTGTGAAGATCCTGCCTCCCAAATAAGGTGACATTCTGAACCACTGGGAATTAGGACTTCAACATATCCTTTTAGGGAAACACAATTCAGCTGGTAAAAATGGACAATGATACAAGTTAGAGAAATTATAAAAGAAAGAGGTATGAGTTAAAATCATGGGGTTTGAATCAATGAAGCCAATTCCATATTTTGGTTCATGGTAATGAAGAGCTGAGTTTCCTGGGTCCAAACCTTAAATTTCCTTGTTGTATTGTTATTTGTCACCACGTGCATGGAAATGTTACTTGGCAACTGGGTCTTCTGCTGTTAAGCTCCTTGCTGGGCCTCACAGATGCTAGGAAGGTCTGCTGGTATGGCAGAGCAAGTTCACATTCTTTTAAGTCATTCCTGCTTAGGTGACTCAGGTGGCATGGAATGATCTGGACCTGCAAATTGTAGAACCAATTCTAATACCTTTCCATCAAAAGTCTGGGAGTGGACTGGGGCATGGAGGAGGAGAAAGACAAAAAAGAAAAGTGGAAGCTTATAAAACTAAAATATTCTAAAACTTGGGACCTCACAGCCATGTAAAGATGCAACTTGTGATGAGCAATGTCACTAGGAAGGAAATGAGTTTAGTCTGTGACTGTATGGAAAGAGAGCTTGTAGAAAAGGACAAAAGAGGCAGAACCTCCTGTTGAACTGTGCATTGTTGCAACCACAGTAGTAAGCTGAACCAGGAAAACAGTTAAAAGTTGACCAAAGGGAGCCAAGAGCCTGATGGACACTGAAACCAGCACCCACCATTCCTGAGGGCCTCAGCAAGGAGGAGAAAGCCACACTGAAGGGCCACAAACATTGGAAGGAGCTGCATTTACAACAGGAAAGCCATGCTGAATACTTAATACAGCCTCATGGAACAAACCACTACAAACTTAAAAGCTTAAAATAATGCCCATTTATTATGCACAGTTGCCCTGGGTCAGGAAACTACCTCCCAAGGCTGCAATGAGAAAGCCAGCTGGCTGGGGTCTTTTCTGGAGGTTTTGGGGGAGAATCTTTCCAGCTTCACTAAGGTTGTTGGCAGAATCCAGTTCTAGGTGGTTGTCAGTTTGGGGTCCCAATTCCCTTGCTGGCTGCCATCTGGCCATCACTCTCCGCTCCTAGGAGCCACCCACATTCCTTTACAAATTTGTTCCCCTCCATCTACAAACAAGCTTCAAATCTCACTGAATTCCCCTTGTGCCTTCAGCAGGGATAAGGCTTTGGTTGTAGAGACCCCACCAGAGAATACTAGATAATGTTCCTATTGTAAGGGCAACTGATTAGTAACCTTAATTACATCTGCCATGCACCATTGCATATTCATGAGTGCGACACCAGGAGGCAAGGGTCATGGGACCAAAAGCCTATCTACCACAGAGGGCAAGCCTGTGTCTCAGGGAATGCTGTCTTTGGAATCTACATTTTTCATTCATCAGAGGATTATTTTGGCTCTGTCCTCAAAATCTCTCCATCATTCCAAATTGCTTGCCAGCCACTTTTAACTTGTATCCATCACAGTTCCCTTAGCAGCAAGTGGAGTTGGCCACCTCTTGATGAGAACCACCCTTGTGTATTTTCCCACAGAATGCTTTTCCATAGCAGCTTTCAAAAGAGTCCTCAAACTGTTATGAAAAACTTCATTATCAGTTCCTGCTTGCTGAAGAAGCACCCTAAGATGTGAGTGAACAGGTCAGCAACAGACCCCACGGATGCACCCCCCCACCTCTTCTAGGACCTCCCAGTGCCCATCTCCTGGAGAAGAATGCATTAGGCATGGGACACCCCCTTGGCAACCAGTGAAAGAAGCAGACTCCCAGGATGTGTCCTTCACCTCTCCTCTGAGCAGGTGTTTCTCACAGAGGTGAAAGGCAGTTTTTCACCACTAGATCTGCTGGGGCACTGAGTCACCATGGAAGCCACCTATAGGGCAGGCAGGATGATGCTTGCCTCTCAGTCACTCCCTCTGTCCTTCTCTCCTTCTTTTCCTCCTGGCCCTTCTGGCCCTGGCAGCCCCCTCAGCCCTCCAGGCTTTCCCTCTTCTGTTGGGGGTGGTGCCTAGAGACCTACATAGAAGGGACTTTGCCACAATCAGAGTCTAGGGCCACAGGTGCCAGAAGTCTTTGCCCCTACCCAGTGATGCCTTGGCTCTTCCCTGATCCGCTTCCTGTCTTGCCCCTTCCAGGCCTTCCCAAAGGCCTCATGGGCCACTCTACCTCTCAGCCATCACCCTGGGTTCCCACCAGGTTCCCACCTGGTTCCCACCAGGCCAAGAAGTTCAAGAGAGGCAAGCATATCTCCCACCCCCCTCAGGGGCCCTTTCCCACACAACCAGGCTGCTTCTGTATGCATTCCCTGAGGCCTTCCCTCCCAGTGCAACTCCCCTCTGGGAGGATTCAGGACCTGATCCTGCAACTGGAGCCCCCACATGGGCGGTCTCCTTGTCAGTCAGACTGGGGCTGCAGGAACACAAATAAATACACATATGCCCCAGCCCACCAGCACCAGGGCAGGGGCCTGCTCGGGGCATGGAGCAAATAGGCCAGCCTGACTTCCTCCAGCAGCATCTCAAGCCCAGGACAGCTCCCCATCTGCAGCGCTTCATGGCAATTCTAGATATGGCTCTGGATCCCCAAGACCATGCCCACAAAGCTGACCAGAATGTTTGCACATTGGTCCTCAGGAAGGCATAAGGAGGGGTGATGTGAAGGAAAAAGGAGAGGGGGTTGAACTGATCAAGGAGACAATGGGTCTTTAAGGAGTTTGCACCAGTTGTCTGTTTAAATGTTACCATGCAATGACCATGTGGGAATATAGTCCAGGGTTACCTAAATGTAATCTTACCATTATTTAATGGTATGGATTGGAGGAGTTTGATACAGCTTTTTCTTTGTGCCCTGAAGTACCAGATTCAGGTGATGCTCCATAAAACTAGACAGATATGATGTGAGAATGGCACATGGAAACAGTCTTTGGCATATGTATAGGAAAGAGCTATGGTGGCCACTGCCACTTCACAGTCTGGTTCTGTGTGCACTGGGGTAAGGTGACTTAGGAGCTGCTGTGGCCTCCAGTGTAAATAAATAATTTGGTCCTGCATCCATATGTGGAAGAAGAGACTATTCCTACAAGTGGCAGGGGCTGCATGGAGGAGGCCCCTAGGCCCAGCTAGCTTCTCCCCACCCCTCCACCCAACAGTCCCAGCACCCCTGAGCCCCCACGATGGAAAAGGTGCGCTTGGGCCCTCTTTGGGGGTGATGGCAACATCAAAGGGGAGCCTTGGCCCTGGGCAAGGCTGCACTGGATGGACTCGGTGGGACAGTGCCCTCTGAACTAGGGTGTTGCGAATGCCACCACCACTCCTCTGTACTTGAATGACAGAGAAAAGGAAGACCCCCTTCCCCTGTCCACCAAGTTGTGCCTGGACACAGCCACTAAGAGCCTAAGGTTCCTCAGGAAGTCCTGGAGAGACAGGGACATGGCCTGAGGTAACAAGCCCCAGCTTGGAGCTGTGCAGCTGGAGCCCCAGGAGAGGGAGTTGTCCCAGATCCAGCAGGGGTGTGGGCGAGGGGGTAGGGCAGAAGGGGTTGTCCTGAGGGTTGTGCCTGAGGAGGTTGAGGGCCTCCAGCAACAGGCGATGTGCTCCGCTCTGGGGCAAGGAAGCACAGCCCTGGGAACACCAAGTACAATCTAAGGGGACAGGAGCTCCTTGTTTCAAACTGCATGGTTGCTGCAGGCTGAGGGGGTCGGTGAGAGGACTGGCAAGGGACACGGGGTCCACAGGATCCGCGTATGTGGGCAGTGGCCTGGCCCTGATCACCCCGAGGCCCTGTGGCCTCTCTGGGGCCTTACCCAGGCCTCTCCCAGGGACCAGTTTCTGCCCCAGGAAAGACCCCAAAGGCTCTGGGACAACGTGGGCAAAGGCATCCCCTCATGCCAGCTCAAACCCACTGGCCCCACGGGGGGCTCCCCATCTTCTTGTGCAGCCTCACCTTGCTTCCTGCCCATGTGCCCAGATCCCCTCCAATTATAAAGCTGTGCCAAGCCCTTTCAGTCCTGTTCCTTGGTCTCTACTAGGAAGTCTGACTCCCAGGATGGGGTGGGAGTGGAGATGGGGACATGAGTCCTGCCTGACATGCACTTCACACCTGAACCACTGATCTGCCTCCCCTCTGGGAGTCCATTTTGCCCTGGGCTTCCACAGAGCCTGGTGCTGGTCCCCACATCTTCTGGTCTGAGGACAGCCACAGCATCAGACGGAGGGCCTGGGAAGGCCATGAGGGTCCCCCAAGGTCAGGTACGGTGGGATTAGAGCCCACGTCTGCAGGCCCCGTGTCTGGCGTCTGGTGTGCTTTCCGGAACAGGGACTAAGGTGAGCCGAAAGGCCTGTTCCACTTCTGCCTTAGCCCTTCTGTTGCTCTCTTCCTTTCCATTTCCAGGGGTCCTGGCCACCCTTGCTTGTCATCATGCTTGGACCAGGGTACCACGTGTGCAACAAGTTTGACCTGGCTAAGGGTGAGCAGGTGGTGTGCACAAAAAAAATGGTGCACAAGGAGACACCCAGTAGGGCCCCAAGACAGGGAAGGGATGACATCCCAGGGGACGCCAGATAGACATCCCAACACCTGCCCCAGCAGAAAGCTGGCAACAGGGCCATGCCTAGGAGCATGTGGGAGGTGAAGACTAGGGCATACCCCACTGGGTCTCTTCTGCCACTGTGTCTAGGAGTGCACGCTTGACTAAAGGCCTCAGAAGAGAAGCTGAGAATTCACCATCATCGCATCTCATAAGCATGCAGTTGCCGTGAGTATGTGACACATGTACATCCAACCTCTTTCTTGGAGGCTTTAAAAAGACATCGACGTTCTTGAGTTTTTGCTTTGATGGCAGAAGCACGACATACTCCCCACCCAGGGAGCATCCATCACTGCTCCCCATGTGCGGTATGTCTTTCATTCAGCTATTTCTCAGAGCTGTCACCATTAGCAATCTGCCATGTGTCCGTCGGCTCTGCTTCCAGGACCGTCACTGCTACCCACATGCCTCGAGGTTCTTTCCGTTGTTTCCAGGGGCCGGGCTGTGTGGTCTTGCCAGCCTGACCTAGAATCCCAGCACATCCACTGAGGGGCTGTGGGACTTTGAGCAAATCTCTGCATGTTTCTGCACCCAGTTCTCATCTGGAGAAGAGGGGCCATAAGAGTGCCCACCTCCCGCCAGGGCTCCTCTGAGGACTCTTGGAGAGAGCGCAGGCCCAGTTGCTCAACCCAGTGCCTGGCATGTAATGAGAATTGATGTTACTTTTAGTTGTTGTTTGTTTTGTTTTGTTTTGTTTTGTTTTGTTTTCATAGTTAAGGCTATGCTATTTATGTGTACAATTTCATGTTTTGGCTTTTTTCTTTAGCACTATTAACCATGTACCTCTGTTCTTTAAGTCTTTGTTTCTTTTTTTAACTTTTTAATGTTTATTTATTTTTGAAAGAGAGAGAGAGGGTGGGGGGTGCTGAGGGGCAGAGAGAGAGGGAGACACAGAATCTGAAGCAGGTTCCGGGCTCCGAGCTGTCAGCACAGAGCCCGATGTGGGGCTCGAGCCCACGAACTATGAGATCATGACCTGAGCTGATGTCGGACGCTTAACCGACTGAGCCACCCAGGCACCCCTGCTTTCACTGTTTTTAAGCTCAGAATATTCTTTCCTATCCAGAGCCGATGTAAGTACTCACTGGTATTTTATTCTAATATTTGTCTTTACATTTAGCCTTTAATCCTGTGGATATATATTTTAGAGTACGCCATGTGTTAACGATCTGCTCTGTTTTCCTCCAAATTGCTAAATGTTCTGATACCATCTCTGAATCATCCTTCCATGGTGATGACTGATGTTTCCTTCATTTATATTGTACATATGTGTGCGTGTGTATACCACCTGTAGTCTCTTTCTAAACCATTTGTTTGTTTATTTTGATGCCACAGTGACTTGGTGACTCTACAGTCTAGAGTTCTATGTTGTAGCACTAGGAGAAGTGTGAAATTCTGGCATCAAGTGAACCCCAGTCAAAAATAGATGAAAAACAATTTGTAAACATGAAGTTTGTTGTGAAGGAAACCTATGGTGGCATTGTGTTAGTACCTAAGTTTTAGTTTGCTTTAATGAATAGAGTTCAGTTTTGTACCATATTTTGGCAAGGAAACTTAAGCAAGGAGGCAGGAACTCCCTCCTCCAAATATACAACCCTGAGGGCCACAGCTCCCAGAATTTACTGTCTGAGCTGCCCCACTGGCGACAACATTCAATCATTACAAGGCAATCACTAAAAGGTCTATGTGTCTTAAGTGAACCAAGTGATTAGCAGCTATGTAATGTGAAACACACAGTTAGTGAAGAGAAAGGAACCAAGGAGCATTTGGAAGAGGCCCGGAAGTAGCCAAAGCTACTGGGAGTGTAGCACAATGACACAAAGCAAGTGGCTTGTGTGTGCAGGGCCGTTAGTGCTAGGTTTCTGCTGTCCCTTGTTTAGCCAGGTGGGATCATGGCTCTCACATTGTTAAGTGGGACTAGAAGCAAAGTGTAGGGGTGCCATGGATGACATTGGCATGAACAGTGCCACAGAAAACACACCATGGAGGGTATGCAGCATGGGGATCCCCCTGTGCAGAGCCCAAGTGGGCATGTGCTAGAACACCTGCATCTGGGCTCAGGGAGAATATCAGGGCCCAGTCTTAAGCAGCACAACGTGCCCTGGAACAAGCCCAGAGGCCCCAAGGGTACTCAGTGGTGATCTAGGCTGGCTGTCAGCCCTGCCAGGGAGAAATCTACCCTAGCCATACCCTGGCAAGGGAAAGCAATCTGCTTAGAGGGCTGATCTTTCCTCTTTGTAATGTGGACCACAGCTTACAAGGAGATGCTAAGGACATAGGGACCTATGGATTTCTACTGTGAGAATGGGAACCATGAGTTTGAATCCAGATGGTCAACTAGGGCCAGGAGCACTGCAGCCAGAAATGCTGGCAGCACCCAAAGTGCTCGTGGAAGGGATTCCCGTGTTCAGGGATAGAATTCTTGGTTGGAAATAATCCCTGCTCTGGGATCCATGAGGAAAGGTTGGGATCTAGAGGAGGATGGTGGCCTTGAGAGGGGCTGCACCCCAAATGATGGGGCTTTGGCCATGGAACAGTTCAGAGGATAAGACAGGCTCCTGGGCCTGGGGAAAGCTTGGCTGAGGAGGAATGCAGGGCACACAGCTCTGTGGGGTCTCCAGCAACAGGGGAACTGGGCTAATCACCCAAGCCTGGGGAAGTGGCTGGCACCTAGGCTTTGAACCTGCCCTACTAGCACTAGGTGAAGTGCCTAGGGGCCTGGACATGGCGATCCTGCAGAGTAAGCAAAGGGAAAAGGGAGAAAAGGCCACATTCATCTCTTTCCAAGTTCTCTCCCTACAGGGGTGAGATGATGAAAGGCCAGGCTAGAGTGGCCACCAGGGGCCTCTCTCTTCTAAACCAGCCCCAGAAGGAGGAGGGCAGATTCCCAGGGCCAGACTTGAGCCAGCCTGCCTGGGGTCCAGCCCTCCTCCTGTCTCCCCTCCTCCAGACGGGTGGGAAAGTGGCTGCCCCCACTCAATCCTAGAAGAATTCAATGCACACCAACCCATGTTCCATGACACACACTCCTATTCACACATTCACACTCCTACACACTCACATAGTCTTGCACACAGACATACCGTCACACACTCCCATATTCTCACATTCACTCACACTCTCACACACTCACACACATTCACTGACACTCACTCATACACGCACACACACTCACACCTGCTCAGGGAATACACATGCACAAGTATGCTCCGAATGGTGGAGCGACAAGGGATCAGCCACACTCCCATCCCCTCTCCTCTTTTTCTGCCTTCCAAATCCCAAAGCACTGGTGGAAAGTGGCCAGTTGTCATGGCCCTGCTAAGACACACAGGACAGATGTGGTTAGGATGGTGCCTTCCTTGAAGAAGCAAGAACAGAGCCCACCTGGGGACCTTACCCCAATCCTGAAGCACACTCTGATGGGACACATACAAGGGTCCCCACAACATGGGGCCAAGCTCACTAGGCCAAGGAGGCTGCAAGCATGGTCCTGATGACCCCCTTCTCAACAATCCCCTGCAACCCTCATTCCATTGTCCATTTGTCTCATTACCAAGCATCTCCAGGGGCCCATCCATCCATGCAGCACCACTGTCTGCAGCTCTCACCACATGGCCTGGGCCTCCCCAGATGCACAGGTCCCGAAGGCTGGTCAAGCAGCTGTGGGCCTGGGACTCAGCTTTCTGCAAGGTCCTCACTCATCATTGGCTGCTTTGGGAAATCTGTTCTTCATCTGTACCATGGGGTTGGTCACAGCCACTGGTCCTTCAAAACAGCCGGAGAACACCTCTGGGAACAGACTGAGTGAGCCCCCAAGGGGCCTTCACAATTTCCAGGTCAACAGTACTGTTCTCTCCCAAACACCTGCAGGGAGAGGCCCTATTGTTCCTTCTGTCTCTTAAACAATCAGTTCAGAGGCAGATGGAGGCCTGCCCTCAATTTGTGAAATGCAGGGCCCTAGAGGGTTTGGGCAGGCTCCTCAATCCTTATGATGGCCTTCTCCAAGAATTTCCCCTCCAGCTGCAGCATGCAAGGAAGGGATCCCTGATCAACAGTGCCCTCCACCCTGGATGGGTGCCTGCCTCAGGTGGCACCAAGTGCTCTGTGAGAAGCAGAGATCCAGAACTCACCTCCAAGCAGGAAGAGGCCCACTCCCCAGGCCACATCCACAGACCCCTACTCGTGTCCCACTACCCCCTGTCTGCTCCCAGGACACATGACTGGTGCCCTCAGAGTTGGCTGGAAGGGGAGTAGGAGAGGGAGAGGGTGCTCCCTCCCCTTTGGGGGCCACCCTGCCCAGGATTAAGATCAGAGGACAGCTCTCCCTGCCTGTCCTCCTTCCTGGCAAGGCAGAAGCACTGTGGAAACCCAGCCCAGCCTGCCTTCTGTCCCTTGACATCATAGCCTCCCAAGTACCCCCAACATCCCTCAGTAGCTAGACCATGATGGGCCAATTGTCAGCTGGCAGGGGTAGGTTGATCCCAAATGGAAGCGATAACCCCCAACTTGGAGTCCTGCATGCAGCTCCTGGCAGGGGTGTCTAACCTCATGCACAGGCCTTTCTGTGCCCAGTGGGTCTCTGGGATTATACACGTGAACTCTCTGACCCATCTGGACGACCTGAGCTTCTCAGCCCTGCCCAGATAATGGGCCTCAGGCCATATCTGCTATCCCTCCCCCCCCCCCGGAATACCTAACCCACTTATTCCTGGGGGGTTCCCTGAGATTTATGGGGACCCAATCAGACACTTCTTGTGCCCAAAGTTCAGGTCACCTGGCTCTATCCAGCCAGAGGACCAGAAGCAACTCTTGGATCCTGCCCTGGCCACACCCAATGCCAATGGCGGGTACCAAGCCACTGTTATTCCCCAACCCACCCCCAGGTGAACCTTCCCTCAAATGCCCACAGCAGAAGTGAGACTCAGCTGAAACATTCAATGAAATTTATTGAAGAGAAACATTTACTGAACCCATTGAAGAGACCCTTCCCTCAAATGCCCACAGCAGAAGCGAGACTCAGCTCAAACATTCAATGAAATTTATTGACGAGAAACATTTACTGCAACCACTGAAGAGAGGGAATGACAACACAGAGAGGAATGTCGAACAGCCACTACAGCCCATAGGTCACGGAACCCCTCCTCCTGGGTCCCAAAGGAGGTGCCTCTGTTCCCCGCAACACCGTGGCCCTCCTGCCGTAATCTCCCTTTCTGAGGGCCCCATGATCAGCCTTTGGCCAGGATGATGGATGCTGGCCATGGCCCCTCACTCCAGGGCACTCTCCCCTCTGGCCAACATGTTGGGGCCTGGTCCTGCCCTATGGCATGCACAGGACACTCACAGGATGCTGGAAAATGCAGACGGGGACCCTCGGACAAGCCAAAAAAACTCAGTCACAAGTTAACAAGAGAGTGGCACATCACAGCACGGTTTCCATGGAGACTCCTGCAGGCCACCTCTGTCCTTGGTCCAGTGCCTCCTTCCTGAGGTCGCAGGGGGAGCACCAGCCATGCTCTCTTCTGTCCTTCCCGCCATCTCCTGGGATTGGGCTCCAGAGGTCTCCGGGGCGGGGTGGGGGCGGCTGCTCAGATAAGAACACACACACATCTCCACAAGAACAAGCAGCAGTTGGCCTAAACCTACACCGAGGAAGCATGGGCTGAGCTCACGACACCGCACGACAGCGAACAGAGCCTGGGCTCACACTGAAGCTCGTGCCACACACCCAGGGCTGAGAGGTGGCTGCTGCGTCAGGCCAGGACACCCGCCGCGGGCTCCTGCACACCTCAGGGCTCTGCACGGGAATGGTAACTAGGGTGCGTGTAGGGGGAGCTGGGGGTGCCACTTGACACGGGGGGTCACTAAGGGGCCTACAGAGGCACAAGTGGGCTTCTCAGAGCGTGGAGTGACGTGCTCCACGGGTCAGTGAATGAGGGTCCCCCTCTTGGGCGGCCCGAGGGGCCGGCACCCTTGAGACGGCCCCTAACATCTCCCAGGCCAGTGTGGGTGGCACACATTTTCAGGTGCCCCTCACCTAGGCTAGGGCCAGCCACTCAGGGGTGCTTCCCAGGCTGGCTGCCTGGACTGGCAGGGTTTCGGGCTGGGGCTGGGGCTGGGGCTGGGGTGGAGCTGCCATGGGAGGGGGCACCTCTCCCTGCCCCACTCTGCATCAAGTACGGTCATCCTGGTCCGTTGGAAGGGCTGATGGTGGTGGCCAGGGTGTCTTGGGAAGATGGGGTCCTGGGAATTTGGGCTGGGTGGGTTGTTGCCTCCATGTGGGGAGAGGCTGCTGCCCTGGCGTGGCCTCCCCCTGCCTCCAGAGCGCTGCTGCCTGAGAGGAGAGGGGGCCCCTGGGCCTTCTGAGCCTATTTGCCCGAGGAGCACTTGGGGGGCCTCACCTCCCCAGCCCCGTCCTCGTTTCCCGACTCCTCTGGGATGGGCTTGGGCCCCTCCTCCAGGGGCTCCCCAGCCTCCTGGTCTCCTGCCTGGGCGAGGCCCTCCGGCTCACAGCCAGGACCTCCCGGGCCCTCCCTGGAAGCGCTGCCCATCTGGGCAGGGGTGGGGCCCCCAGGGGCCTCTGAGGGCCTTGCCTGATCTAGGCCCGCAGAGGCGGGAGCATTTTCATCTTCCTGCGTGGCAGGGAAGATCTTGGGGGCCTCCTCAGGGACGAGGGCTGCCCTGGTGGCATCATGGGCTTCAGGAGCAGCCGTATCAGCTTCGGCACTGCCAGGAACGGCCTCACTGGCCCCTAGGTTGGCCAGGGCAGCCTGGGAAGCATCTTCCCTGGCTGGGGAGGCTTCGGCAACCTCTCCACTGGCCCGGGCAGCGGCCAGGCCTCCGGTGCCCACACGGGCCCCCTCTTCCACTTGCAAGTGCTCACTCCTAGCTGCGGTGGCCTCCCATGCCTCGGTCTCCTGAATGAGCCGCAGCATCCCCAGGAAGCCAGGTGGTCTCCTGTCCAGCCGCATCCTCCTCAGCTTGTCCTCGAGCATCTCGTTGGGGCGGGCCCGCATCAGCACCTGCCGGGCGCGTAACTGGTCCGCAAGGTTGGGATGGATGGCCCCCTTCTCCACGGCCGACTGCAGCAGGCCTTCCAGGCGAATCACATAGACAAAGAGAGTCTCCTGGGGCCGCTGGCCACAGGTCAGGAACTTCAGCCGTGCGGTCGTGGGGGTGTCCTTCCTCCCAAACACCTGGACCAGCGCGGCCAGGCAATCCTGTGCAGGGACGTCAGGGTTTTCTGCCAGGAGGCCGCACACGAGATCCAGTGCGGGGCCACCCAAGCTCTCCATCAGCCTCCTCCTCCTCTCCCTTTCTGTGATGTGGCACCACAGGTACAGCATGTCGCTGGCGTGATCCAGCCAGCTCTCAAAGGACTCTTCTTCTCGGTGTGGCTCTTCCATTCCAGGAAAGGTTCTCAGTTTCATAGAGGCCCTGTTTTCCAGCACAGGCTGCCAGGCCGGGCTCCAGCTCCAAGGCTGGGTCCAGGATCTTCCCGCACCTATGGCTCCTGCCACACCCACAGCTCCTTCCTCACCTGCAGGTCCCGCCTCACCTGCAGCTCCTGCCACACTCACAGATCCTAACAAACCTGCAATTCCTGCGTCCCCAGCGGCTCCCTCCTCATCTGACTCTCCTGCTTCCTCTTCAGGCCCTGCCTGGCCCAAGTGGCTGCCCTGCCTCCAGCTCCTTCCTCGCCTCCAGCCACTTCCTCGCCTCCAGTTCCTTCCTCACCTCCAGCCACTGCCTTGCCTCCAGTTCCTTCCTCACCTCCAGCTGCTGCCCCGCCTCCAGCTCCTTCCTCGCCTCCAGCCGCTGCCCCGCCTCCAGAGCTGCTGCCTAGCCTCCAGTTCCTTCCTCACCTCCAGCTCCTTCCTGGCCTCCAGCCGCTGACCCGCCTCCAGCCGCTGCCCCGCCTCCAGACGCTGCCCCGCCTCCAGCCGCTGCCTTGCCTCCAGTTCCTGCCTTGCCTCCAATTCCTTCCTCACCTCCAGCTCCTTCTGCGCCTCCACCTGCTGCCCTGCCTCCAGCCGCTGCCCCGCCTCCAGCTCCTGCCCCGCCTCCAGCCGCTGCCTCGCCTCCAGTTCCTTCCTCACCTCCAGCTCCTGCCTCACCTCCTTCCTCACCTCCAGCTCCCTCCTCGCCTCCAGCTGCTGCCCCGCCTCCAGCTCCTTCCTGGCCTCTAGCTCCTGCCCCGCCTCCAGCTGCTGCCCCGCCTCCTGCCGCTGCCCGCCTCCATCTCCTTCCTGGCCCCCAGCTCCTTCCTGGCCTCTAGCTCCTGCCCCGCCTCCAGCTGCTGCTCCGCCTCCTGCCGCTGCCCCGCCTCCATGTCCTTCCTCGCCTCTAACTCCTGACCCGCCTCCAGCCGCTGCCCCGCCTCCAGCTCCTGCCCCGCCTCCAGACGCTGCCTCGCTTCCAGTTCCTTCCTCACCTCCGGCTCCTGCCTCACTTCCTGCCTCGCCTCCAGCTTCTGCCTCGCTTCCTTCCTCACCTCCAGCTCCTGCCCCGCCTGCAGCTGCTGCCCCGCCTCCAGTCGCTGCCCCGCCTCCATCTCCCTCCTCGCCTCTAGCTCCTGCCCCGCCTCCAGCCGCTGCCCCGCCTCCAGCCGCTGCCCCGCCTCCAGCTCCTTCCTCGCCTCCAGCTCCTGCCCCGCCTCCAGCTGCTGCCCCGCCTCCAGCCCCTTCCTTGCCTCCAGAAGCTGCCTTGCCTCCAGCTCCTGCCCCATGCCCAGCTCCTGCCTCGCCTGCCAAGGCAACCCCTGCTTGCCTCTGGGTCTGTGCAAGGAAATTGGGTGTATCCTGTGACTCTGATTCTGGGGCCTGGGGCAGGAAGACCACAGTCCAGGGTCCTCCCATGCCTGGTATTTGTCGGGGGATCACACTTCGGTTTAAATACTGAGCCATCTCCACCAAGGCGACCTTGGATCTGAACTCCTTTCTGAACACCTTGCCCAGCACTGGGTATCTTCCCAGGGGCTGGAGGGCAGCCTGCGCGGCCTCCTGGAATTCCTGGTCCTCACAGTCGTGGGGAATGCCCAGGATGAGCAGCGAGCGCTGAGCATCCACGCCCATCCACCTGCACCAGCCACGAAGCATAGCCAGTGCCATCGCGGATACCTGCCGGGGAGGGGCGCGATCGCACAGGGGCGCGCAGACTGTCGCAGGCTCTGCAGTGGAGGCCTGTGGGTGCAAAGGGGAGAGAGGGACACTGGTGCCAGACAGCCCACCGCACCGCCCCCCACACCGACCTGGAACTCCTCCCTGGCCAGTTCACGTCTTCCAGGCCACGACTCAGAACCCCCACCATGCAGCCCTTCACCTCTGCAAGGAGAAGGTCCCCTTTCGCCTTGTCCGACACCCCTGCTGGGGCCACTGCAGCCGGAGCCCCTCCCACCATCGTCTGCAACCCCGCAGCAGCCGGGAGCCCTCCCTTCCTGATCCCCACAGCCAGGAGCCCTCCCATCCTCTCTTTCTTAGGGCTGGACCCAGGGCACCCCTGCTCTGCCTGGGCAACCTAGACACCGGGTCCCGCCCTCTCCCACCAGCACCTGCCCCTCTGCAACTGGAGCCGCCCTCCGCAGTCAGGAGCTCTTCCCACCCCTCCCCTCCAGCGCCGACTGGGTTCCGCCTCCTGCCCCCACTGCCTGCCTTGGCAGAGATCCAGCCCTTACCCAAGGCGCTCGGTACTTCCAGGGTCCCGTTGGAGCAAAGCCCCTGGTCTCCGGCTCACTTTCTCTGACTCTGCAGGCGCTGCTGGGCAGGGACACGCCACCTGCGAGCTGTGGGGCGACTCTGGAGGCCACCTCAAAGCCCTGGAGCGACAGGATCAGAAGAATGCACCTCAGCTGCACTGCCCAGGACTGCACAGTCCAGCAGGTCTCCCAAGTCCTCGGTACTAAGGCCACGTGGGCTTCCCGGTGTTCCCAGAATCCCCAGGTGGATGAGGGAACAAGATCTCGGTATCTCAGTGCAGGGCAAATGCCAGGATCAGGAGAGCAGGAGAAGAGGCATCCGTGTTGCCGTGACAATGGGACCTGCTTGGTTAGGGCTTGATGTGACAAGCCTTGGAGCCTCCAGAAGCAACAGGCACACCCTTTGGCCCTCCAGCTACAAAATAGACCCATCAATAATTGTGGCCAATGTGTGGGGGCTGCAAACTAAGGGTTAGGGGACAGAGGAACCTAAGAACAGGTCCCCATTACCACTCTGTACTCACAGCCCTCCCTCATTAAGCCTGGAATTTCCACAGCAGACACAGGTCATGTGTTCCAGGTTAGGAGCCCCGCCACAACTTTTTGCATTGTAAAGCCAGCTCTCAACCACCCAGGCTGCCATTCTGTAGGAAAGTGTGTGGGCATTGTGTCATGTAAATTATAGATTCACCTAACAGCTGAGTGGCGAGTCACTGAACACCTGTGCCCTGAATCCATAAATAGGCAATAGAAAAACTCCTTTTATATAGTGCTGGATTTGATTTGCTGATAGTAAAAGATTTTTGCTATATTGTTCTTGAGGGTTGTTTTTCTGTACTTCTTTTTACATAATAAATCAAGATTTATCACAGCTTCTCAAAAATGACTTGGGAAGTGTTCCCTGCTCTTCTATCTTCTGAAAGTGGTTGTGTGAGATTGATGATGTTCATTCCTTAAGTATTTGCTAGAATTCACCATGAAATCATCTGGGCCTGGATTGTTCCTTTGTCGTGTTTGTTATGCTTTTAGGGAAGTTTTTGATAGAAAATTAAATGTATTTATAAGAAATTGAGCTATTCCTATTTCCTATGCAATCTGTCGTCACTTTCAGTAAATTGTTTGGTTCCAAGGAATGTGTCACTTTTGTCAAAGTTATCAAAGTTATTGGCATAAGGACCATCCTAATAGTTGCTCATTATTCTTTTAATACCTATATGATCTATTTGCTATCCCTATTTCGTTCCCGATATTGACTAGTATTTGTTCTCTTTTTTCTTAATTAATCTTGCTAAGGGTTATATAATTCATTCTTCTTTTAAAAATGTATGGCTTTATTCTTATTCAACATATTATTGGAAGTCTTAGCCTCAGCAATCAGATAACACAAAGAAATAAAAGGCATCCAAATCGGCCAGGAGGAGATCAAACTTTCACTCTTCGCAGATGACATGATACCCTATATGGAAAACCCAAAAGATTCCACCAAAAAACTGCTAGAACTGACCCATGAATTCAGCAAAGTTGCAGGATATAAAATCAGTGCACAGAAATCGGTTGCATTCCTATACACCAACAATAGAGCAACAGAAAGAGAAATCAAGGAATTGATCCCATTTACAATTGCACCAAAAACCATAAAATACCTAGGAATAAATCTAACCAAATAGGTGAAAAATCTATACACTGAAAACTATAGAAAGCTTATGAAAGAAATTGAAGAAGACACCAAAAAAATGGAAAAGAATTCCATGCTCCTGGATAGGAAGAACAAATATTGTTAAAATGTCAATACTACCCAGAGCAATCTACATATTCAGTGCAATCCCTATCAAAATAACACCAGCATTCTTCACAGAACTAGAACAAATAATCCTAAAATTTGTATGAAACCACAAAAGACCCTGAATAGCCAAAGCAATCTTGAAAAAGAAAACCAAAGCAGGAGGTATCACAATCCGGGACGTCAAGCTATACTACAAAGCTGTAATCATCAAGACCATCAAGCTGTATGGTACTGGCACAAGAACAGACACTCAGATCAATGGAACAGAATAGAGAACTCAGAAATGTACCCACAAATGTATGGCCAACTAATCTTTGACAAAGCAGGAAAGAATATCCAGTGGAATAAAGACAGTCTCTTCAGAAAGTGGTGCTGGGAAAACTAGACAGCGACATGCAGAAGAATGAACCTGGACCACTTTCTTACACCATACACAAAAATAAACTCAAAATGGATGAAAGACCTCAGTGTAAGACAGGAAGCCATCGAAATCCTCCAGAAGAAAGTGGGCAAAAACCTCTTTGCTCTTGGCCACAGCAATTTCTTACTCAACACATCTCCAGAGGCAAGGGAAAGAAAAGCAAAAAAGAACTACTGGGACCTCACTGACAGAATGGGAGAATGTATTTGCAAATGACATATCTGATAAAGGGTTAGTATCCAAAATCTATAAAGAACTTATAAAACTCAACACCCAAAAAACAAATAATACAGTGAAGAAATGGGCAAAAGACATGAATACACACTTCTCCAAAGAAGACACCAGGTGGCCAACCGACACATGAAAAAATGCTCAACTTCACTCATCATCAGGGAAATACAAATCAAAACCACAGTGAGATACCACCTCACACATGTCAGAATGGCTAACATTAACAACTCAGGCAACAACTGATGTTGGCAAGGATGCAGAGAAAGAGGAACTCCTTTGCACTGCTGGTGGGAATGCAAACTGGTGCAGCCACTCTGGAAAACAGTATGGAGGTTCCTCAAAATATTAAAAATAGAATTACCCTATGACCCAGCAATTGTACTACTAGGCATTTATCCAAGGGATACAGGTGTGCTGTTTCAAAGGGGCACATGCACCCCAATGTTTATAGCAGCAGTATCAACAATAGCCAAAGTATGGAAAGAGCCCAAATGTCCATTGATAGATGAATGGATAAAGAAGATGTGGTATCCATACACAATGGAGTACTACTCGGCAATCAAAAAGAATGAAATCTTGTCATTTGCAACTACATGGATAGAACTAGAGGATATTATGCTAAGCGAAATTAGTCAGAGAAACAAATATCATATGACTTCACTCATATGAAGACTTTAAGAGACAAAACAGATGAACATAAGGGAAGGGAAGCAAAAATAATATAAAAACAGAGAGGGGGAAAAACATAAGAGACTCTTAAATATGGAGAACAGAGGATTACTGGAGAGGTTGTGGGAGGGGGAATGGGCTAAATGGGTAAAGGACATTAAGGAATCTACTCCTGAAATCATTGTTGCACTGTATGCTAACTTGTATGTAAATTTAAAAAATAAATTAAATAAAAATTTTTAAATAAATAAATAAATATGGCTTTGCTAATTTTCATCATAGTTTTTTATTTCATTTATTTCTGCTCTTATCACTATTATTTCCTTTTCTGAAACTTATTTTGGATTTACCTTGCTTCTTTTCTAGCTTCTTTAGATGAAGCATTAAGGCATTGATTTTATGCCTTTCTTCTTTTCTAATATAAACATTTAAAGCAATAAATCATCCTCTAATCACTTTGCTACCTGCCGGCCACTAATTTTGATGTTTTATTTTTATTGTTATTCTATATGAAATATTTTCTATGTTCCTTTGTGTTTCCTTCTTTGACCCATGGGTTTTTGTAGAAATGTAATGTGAAATTCAGATATTTGGAGATATATTATTGCTATTAATTTATAATAGAACTCCATTGGGGACTCAAATAACTTATTTTGTAAAATTTCAGATTTTCAGATTTGAGACTTGTTTTGTGGCCCAGCATTTGCTATATCCAGGTGAATGTACAATGTGCCGATGTAAAGAATATATTCTGCCATTGTTGGGTATGATGTTTTATAAATATCAATTAAGTAAAGATGGTTAGTAATGTCATACAGATATTCTATATATTTAATTATTCCTTGTCTATCTATATCAACTGCTGAGGGAAGGGTGTTAAAATCTCCAAATATAATTTGGAAATATCGATTTCTCTCCCTGTTCTGTCAAATTTTACATATTTTGAAGCTCTGTTGTTGGGTGCATACAAATTTATGAATTCTTTGTGGTTCTGATTGACCCTTATATTTTTGCCTTTTATCTCAGGTAATAATCTTTGTCTTTAATTCTACTTTGTCTAGTATTAATATAGTCATTATCACTTTTTATGCTTACTCGTTGCATGATATATCATTTTGCATCATCTTACTATCAACCATCTGTGTGTTATATTAAAATTGCATCTCTTGTAGACAACAATAGCCTTGCCCATTTATCTGTTCTAACAAGTTCTGCTTTTAAGTGTTTAGCCCATTTACACTGAATATAATTTTTGTATGGTTGGACCTAAATTGGTCCTTTTACTATATGTGCCCTCTATTTTGTTCCTACGTTCCCTCTTTCCTGCCTGAGTTAATCAAAATCTTTTTAGATTTCCATTCATCTGTTATATTTTTGGCTACACCTCCTTGCATGGTTTTCTAGTTGTTGCTCTAGATATTAATATATATCCTTAATTTTCACTATCTACTTAGAGCTAATATCGTACATAAATGTAAGAATCTTTCTACCAAACAGATTCAATTCCCCTTCTAATGCATCCTTTATGCTATAGTTGCCATATGTATTACATCTAAATATGTTATAAAACCTATAATGCACTATTACAGTTTTATTTTTAAAAGCCATATGTACTATAAAGAAATTAAGAGAAAACATTCCTTAATATTTACTCAAAATTTTGCCATTTCTGGTGTTCTTTATCTCTACCCAAAGATCAAGATTTCCTTCTACTATTATGTTTCTTCAAATTGAAAGACTCCCTTTAGCATTGCTGTTAGTGCAGGCTGTTGATTAATTCTCTTAGCTTTCACTTA
Organism: Acinonyx jubatus; assembly: GCF_027475565.1. Lineage (NCBI taxonomy): Eukaryota > Metazoa > Chordata > Mammalia > Carnivora > Felidae > Acinonyx > Acinonyx jubatus. Next base: position 122,412,265 of record NC_069389.1, read on the forward strand.
TCTCAAAATATTCTTATTTCACCTTCATTTCTGAAGAATATTTTTCTCAGATATAGAGTTCTGGGTTGAAAGTGTTTTTTTTTCTTTATTACTTTAAATATGTTGTTCCAAATAATCCTAAAATTTGTATGGAACCACAGAAGACCTTGAATAGCCAAAGTTATGTTGAAAAAGAAAACCAAAGCGGGAGGCATCACAATCCCAGACTTTAGCCTCTATTACAAAACCAAGATAATATAGTATTGGCACAAAAACAGACATATAGACCAATGGAATAGAATAGAGAACCCAGAATTGGACCCATAAATGTATGACAAAGCAGGAAAGAGTGTCCAATGGAAAAACGACAGTCTCTTTAGCAAATGGTGCTAGGAGAACTGGACATCAACATGCAGAAGAATGAAACTGGACCACTTTCTTACACCATTCACAAAAATAAACTCAAAATGGATGAAATACCTAAATGTGAGACAGGAAACCATCAAAACCCTAGAGGAGAAAGCAGGAAAAAACCTCTTTGACCTCAGCCGCAGCAATTTCTTGCTTGACACATCTCCAAAGGCAAGGGAAATAAAAGCAAAAATGAACTATTGGGACCTCATCAATATAAAAAGCTTCTGCACTGCAAAGAAAACAATCAACAAAACTAAAAGGCAACCGACGGAATGGGAAAAGATATTTGCAAATGACATATTGGATAAAGTATCCAAAATCTATAAAGAGCTCACCAAACTCCACACCCATAAAACAAATAATCCAGTGAAGAAATGGGCAGAAGACATGAATAGACATTTCTCCAAAGAAGACCTCTAGATGGCCAACAGACACACTAAAAGATGCTCAACATCGCTCATCATCAGGGAAATAAAAATCAAAACCACACTGAGATATCACCTCACACCAGTCAGAGTGGTTAAAATTAACAACTCAGGAAACAACAGATGCTGGCATGGCTGTGGAGAAATGGGAACCCTCTTGCACTGTTGGTGGGAATGAAAACTGGTGCAGCCACTCTGGAAAACGGTGTGGAGGTTCCTCAAAAAATTAAAAATAGAATTACCCTATGACCCAGCAATAGCACTACTAGGAATTTATCCAAAGAATACCGGAGCGCTGATTCATAGGGGCACATGTACCCCATTGTTTATAGCAGTGCTATCAACAATAGCCAAATTATGAAAAAAGCCTAAATGTCCATCAACTGATGAATGGATAAAGAAGATGTGGTTTATATGCACAATGCAATACTACTTGGCAATGAGGAAGAATGAAATCTTGCCATTTGCAGCAACGTGGATGGAACTGGAAGGTATTATGCTGAGTGAAATAAGTCAGGCAGAGAAAGAGAGATACCATATGTTTTCACTCATATGTGGATCTTGAGAAAGTTAACAGAAGACCATGGGGGAAGGGAAGGAAAAAAATAGTTACAAACAGAGAGGGAGGGAGGCAAACCATAAGATACTCTTAAATACAGAGAACAAACAGAGGGTTGATGTGGGGGCATTGAGGAGGGCACTTGTTGGGATGAGCACTGGGTGTTGTATGTAAGCAATGAATTACAGGAACCTACCACCAAAACCAAGAGCACACTGTATGTTAGCCAAGTTGACAATAAATTATATTAAAAATTAAAAATAAATAAAAATAAAAATAAAGATGTTGTTCCACTGTTTCCTGGCTTCAACTGTTTCTAATGGCAGTGCTGAGAAAAGTCTTGTCAATGTACTCCCATAGGTAATGCTTCATTTTACTCTGACTTCTATTAAGATTTCTGCCCTGGCCACACTGCCATAGTGATGGTCTGGGATTTAAGTCCTCTCACACTGTGACCCAGCTATTAGAAGTTATTAATATACATTGAGCTCTGGCTGTGCATATGCGTTCAGCAATTGAATGTGACCTCAAAACTCAGTTGTGTATGTCTGCCTTCATTGAAATAGAAAAGATTTTTCTGTTGTTTTCTGATGTATGCATGTGACTAGAAAACATGTTCAGACCCTGAGGCTCATGGAAACTGACCTTTCTGGCAGGATGCTTTAATTACTGGTTTTGATTTCTGGCTTAATTTTTAAAATCTGTTTGGCAGTTTATGGCCCTTTTCTGACCCTTTGTAAAAATTTTATCATTTCTAATAAATATCTCATAAATCAATAAAAAAAGGTTTTTCTCATTAACCTTTGTTTTCAGTAGTTTGACTACAGTGTGCCTAGGTGTGGTTTTTCTTTGTATTTATCCTCCTTGGGGTTCATTGAACTTCTTAAACCTATAAATAATCTTTCTCCAAATTTTGGAAATTTTCACCTCTAATTCCTTCAAGTAGCTTTTCTTCTCCATTCTCTCCATCCTCTCCTGGGATTCTAAACACCCATGCGTTAGAACGTTTTTATTACTGCACAGATCACTGCTCTTTTTTTGATCTTTGTTCCTTTTGGTGTATCAGAATGAATCATTTCTATTGATATATCTTCAAGTTTGTGATTCTTCTGTCATCTGCAATCTGTTATTAAGACCATCCAGTGGGGCACCTGGGTGGCTCAGTTGGTTAAGCATCTGACTTAGGCTCAGGTCATGATCTCACTGCTGGTGAGTTCAAGCCCCACGTCAGGCTCTGTGCTGACAGCTCAGAGCCTAGAGCCTGCTTTGGATTCTGTCTCCCTCTCCCTATGCCCCTCCCCTGCTCACCCTCTGTCTCTCTCTCTCTCTCTTTCTCTCTCTCTCTCAAAAATGAATAAACGTTAAAAAAATTAACATTTATTCATTTTTGAGAGACAGAGCGCAAATGAAGGTTGGAGAGAGAGAGATGGAGATACAGAATCTGAAGCAGGCTCCAGGTTCTGAGCTGTCAGCACAGAGCCCGACTTGGGGCTTGAACTCACAAACTGTGAGATCATAACATGAGCCGAAGTCAGGCACTTAACCTACTGAGCCACCCAGGTGCCCCAACATTAAAATTTTTTTTTTAAAAAGAGCATCCAGTGAATTTTTCACTTCAGACATTGTATTTTTCAATTCTAGAATTTACAGTCTGTTTTTTTCAATAGTTTCTTTTTTGCCTGTTAAAATTTCCTATTTTATAAATTTATTATTATTCCCTTGGAGCATGTATTTTTTGCATTTACATTTTTACATTTTACGTTTTTACATATTACACCATACATTTATATTTTACATTACACACTTGATTGTGTGTAAATTATAATAAACACAATAGCCAAAGTGTTAAGTAGTAGGGTTAGTACATATAATCCATTCATTTATTTATTCATGTATTCATCCATTCGAAAAGCATCTACTATGTACCTACTATGTCAGGCGTTGTTCTAATTCCTAAGAACTTGGAAACAAACTATAAATGGTCCCTGTTCCCAAGGAGCTCCCAGAATGGTAAGGAGAAGCAGGCATATAAATAAATTGGCTAATATGATATTATGGGTGGTGGTGGTAGGGTGCATACAGAGTATAACAGGGACACCAGGTGAGCCAGTCTACCTTGGGAGGGTAAGAAAAGCCCTTACATAGAAAGTGACCCTTGCATTGGCATAGAGGAGTTTGAAGAACATCGTAGGAAAGTGTCCAGTGTGCAAATGAACATTGGGATTTGAAAAGCAGAAGAGAATTTAGTCCTGGATACCCAGGTTTGGTAGTCCAAACTTTGAGCTTTGGGGTCGTTGTGTGAGGCTGAGGGAATGGCTGAGATTCCTCCAGATGGGATGACAGGCAGCCTAAGAAGATGAAGGTGAAATAGAGTTTGTCTGAGCCTTAGTCAATCAGGAGACCGAAGCAGATTGGGTTGGAACTGAGGACCAGTCTCCAAGCCTGAGATGCTCCGAGTACGTTTATCTTAATACTTTAAGAACACAGACTTTGGACTCAGACAGATCTGAGTTGTAATGTCAGCTGTGTGGCCTTAAAGAGATTGCTTAAACTCTATTTGCCTCAGTTTCTATGATAATAGAATGGGTATAACAACAGTACCTGCCTCAGGGTTGTTTAAGAATAAGATAAGATTTATAAACAGTGCTTGGCACATATCAAACAATCTTCAAATAGTAGCTGTTGTTATCAATTCATTAGTAAAATGGATGTGAAAGATAGGAACAAATTTTAATTTCTTTACAACTATATTGGAACACAGATGCACTCATTTATTTAAGAAATATTTATTGAGTACCTACTGTATTCCAGGCATGGTTTTTTGCTGTACTTGGGAAAAAGAATATCTGTGACCTTAAGATCTTAACCTGACATTAAGAACTCAAGGGATCTGAAACCTGAATGGGGGAACATGTATTATTTTTACTAAACTAACTAAAATTTAGCATTTCCTTCGATTATGAATGTAGACAACAAACCATGGTAGCATCACAATATATGTGACTTTGTCACCACCAGAAATATTTTCACATCACATTATAGTTATTGCAGATATCTAGAAATACTTACTAGAAATAGCGTTACTTCAAAGTTGGGGAGTTGGTAGACCATTTTAGATATTGTTAATTTATCTTGTTAATGATGAAGTACATATATCACTGTAAAAATTTAATAATGAGTATGCTTTATGTCCATAAGTGTATTTATAATAGCTTCTTTGAAAATATTGTCTGTGAATTACAACGTCAGGGTCATTTCAGGGTCAGTTTCCCTTGAACATTTTTTTTCTTAAGTATCACCACATTGTCTTATTTTGTTGTTGTTTTTTTTTCTAGTAATTAAGCATCATATCCCAGACATTGTCAATAATGTTTTCTAGTGGCTGTGGCTTCTTGTTTTCTGCTATATTTCTACAGACAGGTGTTGTTGTTGCTGCTGCTGCTGCTTTAGCATGCAGTTAACTTCGCTAAACTCAAGCTCCAAACTCTGTCTCTCCAGCGTTGGGCATCAACGGAAATTTCTGCTCCATTCTTTCCTTGGAGTCTGTCCTATTCATACACCCAAGGATCACCAAAGATTTGGGCAAAGCATATATGCCAAATTTGGGTTCCCTGACTGTGGTTCTCTCCTCTCCAGGATTTTTTCTCTTGCTTTCCCTCTGAAATGGTCACCCTGAACTCTGCCCCCTGGATCTCTGAGTTTTAGCCACCCAGCTTGGCATCCTCTATGGCCTGCCCAGGAAACTCATATTCTACCAATTTTTAAAGGAAGAAATAATGCCAATACCACACAAACTCTTCCAGAAAAGTGAGGAGGAATGAATACTTCCAACTTATTCAATAAGGTCGGCATTATCATCAAAACCATACAAAGACATGAAAAGAAAACTACAGACTGATATTCTTTATGAACATACTTGCAAAAATTCTAAACAAACTTTTAGCAAATTGAGTTCAATAAGATACAAAAATGATAATATAATATGACTAAGTAGCCTATCATGTGAAAGCAAGTTTGGTTTAAACATTTGAAATTTTATCAGTGTAATTCAGCATATTAATAAACTAAACAAACTAAAAATTCTTAAAAAACATGATTTATGTCTTAGTCCATTTGGGCTGGATACCACAAGCTGAATGCCTTGTAAACAACAGAAATTTATTTCTCACAGTTTTGGAGACTGGAAGTCCAAAATCAAGGTACCAGCATGGTCACATTCTGGCGAGGGCTCTCTTCCTGGTTCATAGCCAGAAACTTCTTTTTATGTTCTCACATGGTGATGGAGCAAGGCATCTCTGGAGCCTCTTTTGTAAGGGCATTAATCCCACTAGGACCTACTTACTTCTCAAAGCCTCCACTTCCTAATACCATCATCTTTGGGGGCTACGATCTCAACATATGAGTTTTGGAAAGATACATTCAGACTATAGCAATCTTCTCAATAGATGCAGAAAAAGGATCTGACAGAATCCAACATCCATTCCTGATTTAAAAAAAAAACTCGCAGAAAACTAGAAATAGAAGGGAACTTCCTCAACTTCATAAAGAACATCTATGAGCTGCAGCTAATGTCATCCTTGGTGCTGTTAAGACTGTGCTTTCCCCCCAAAATCAGAAATAAGACAGGATGTCCACTCTTACACTTTCTGTTCAACATCATGTTTGAGGGCTGAGCCTGGGAAATTAGACAAGGAAAAGAAACAAACAGCATCCAGCCTGGAAAGGAAGATGTAAATTGTCTTTTTTCACCAAAGACAAGATTATCTATGTAGAAAATGCAATAGAATTGTCAGGAGTTACTAGAATTAATATTTGAATTTAACAGGTTGCAGGAGATAATATCAAAATACAAAAATCAATTGTGTTTCTATATACTAGCAATGAACAGTCAGAAATTTAAAAATTTTTAAATTACACTACTTAAAGTAGCATCACAACTATGCAATATTTAGGAATAAATCTGACAAAAGATATAAAAGACCTGAACACCGAAATCCAAGACCAAACTGAGAGAAAGAGACCTTGTTCAGGGGTCAAAATATTCAATATTGTTAAGATGTCAATCTTCCCCAGGGTGCCTGGGTGGCTCAGTGAGTTAAGCTTTAGACTTTGGCTCAGGTCATGATCTCACAGATCATGATTTCGAGCCCTGCATCAGGTTCTGTGCTAATAGCATAGAACCTGGAGCCTGCTTCGGTTTCTGTGTCTCCCTCTCTCTCTCTGCTCCTCCCCTGCTCACACTCTGTCTCTCTGTGTCTCTCAAAAATAAATATTTAAAAAAAGATGTCAGTTCTCCCCAAACTAATCTACAGATTAGTCCTAATCCAGTCCTAATTAAAATCCCAGCAGACTTTTTATTTTTTTCTGGAAACTAAGATGATTCTAAAATTTATATGGGAATGCAAAACACCTGGACTAGTTAAAACAACACTGAAAAATACAAAGTTGTAGAACTTAAATTACCTGATTTCAAAGATTATAAAACTATACAAATCGGGATGCCTGGGTGGCTCAGTTGGTTAAGCATCCAGCTTTGGCTCAGGTCATGATCTCACGGTTTGTGGGTTTGAGCCCCGCATAGGCTCTGTGCTGACACCTCAGAGCCTGAGGCCTGCTTTGGATTCTGTGTCTCCTTCTCTCTCTGCCCCTCCCCCACTCACACTCTGTCTCTCTTTCTCTCAAAAATAAATAAACATTAAAAAAACCATACAAATCAAAACTGTATGTCATTGTTGTAAAGATAGAAAATACAGCAACAGAACAGCAAAAAGAGTCTTGAATCCACACATTTACTGATATTTAATACAGGCACCAAAAAAGACAGTACAGAAAGATAGTCTCTTCAACAAATGATGCTGGAATAATTGAATAACCACAGGCACAAAAATGAACTTTGACTCTTATCTCACACTACATACAAAAATTGACTCAAAATGGATGAGAAACCTAAATAAGTATAAAACCTAAAACCATAAAACTTCTAAAAGAAAACAAGATCTTTATGACCTCGGGTTAAGTAAAGATATCTTAGGGGCACCTGGGATATCTTAGGGGCATCAGGTCAGGTCATGATTTCACAGATTATGAGTTTGAGCCCCACGTAGGACTCTGTGCTGACAGCTTAGAGACGGGCCTGCTTTGGATTCTGTGTCTCCCTTTCTGCCCCTCCCCCACTTTGTGTGTGTGTGTGTGTGTGTGTGTGTGTGTGTGTGTATGCGCACACGTGCGCATGCATGTGCTCTCTCTCTCCCACTCTCTCTCAAAAAAAATTAAAATAATTTTAATAATAAATAAATAAATAAATAAATAAATCTTAGATGTGACACCAAAAGCACAATCCATAAAAGAGCAGACTGATAAATTTAACCTCATCAAAATTAGAATTTCTGCTCTTCAAAAGACACTGTTAAGAAAATGAAGAGACAAGCCACAGACTGGGAGAAAAGGCTTGCAAAGCATATACCTGACAAAAGACTTGTATCTAGAATATATAAAGAACTGTTATAACTGAATAGTAAGAAAAGCCACCCAATAATAATAACAGGGCCAAAAGGTTTAAGCAGACATTTCACTAAAGAAGATGTATGATGGCCAATGAGGACATGAAAATATGCTCAACATCATTAGTCAGGAAAATCTAGATTAAAACCAGAATGAGATTATACTATACAGCTACTGGAATGGCTAAAATTCAGAAGACTGACCATACCAAGTACCGACAAGAATGTGGAACTGGAACTCTCCTACAGTACTAGTGGGAATGTAAAATGGTACAACCACTTTGGAAAACAATTGGTAATTTTTTAAAAAGCTAAGCATACCTCTACTGTATTATCCAGTCATACTATTGTTGGTAGTTATCCAAGGAAATATATGTATGTATAAAGGAATATACACAAATGTTTGTAGCAGCTTTATTTGTAGTTGCCCTAAACTGGAAACAACCCAAATGTCCATCAACCAATGAATGAATAAACCCATTATGGTACAACCAACAGAACATTGATTTTATGATTCCATTTATATAAAACCCTAGAAAATGCAAACTACCTTATAGTGACAGAAAGTAGATCAGTGGTTGCTTAAAGACAAGAGGGGCAAAGGAGCAAGAAGAGACAGGAGAGAAGGACTACAAGGGACACAGGAAACTGAGAGTAATGGATATGTTTATTGCTTTGATTGTGGTGATGGTTTCATGGAAATATATATGTCAAACCTCATCAGATAGTACAGTTTAAAGACGTCTGGTTATCTTATGTCAAATATACCTCAAAAGATCTGTTTAAAAAAAAAACACCTACAAGAGTAAATAATAAAAAGACAAATGACCCTATAAAAGTGGGAAATCTATTTGAATAGACACTTTACAAAAGAAAATATAGAAATGACCAGTAAGCACAGAAAAACATCATCCTCAACATGATTAGTCATCAGGGAGATGATAATTAAAATCACAATGAGTTGCCACTTCACACCCACTTAAATAGCTAAAAATAAAGGTTGACATCCCTAAACGTTAAGGAAGATTGGAAAGAAAAGGAACTCTTGTACATTTCTGGTAGGAACATAAATTGTACAACCACTTTACAGAATATTCTGGCAGTTTCTTATAAAACAACTATCCTATGATGTGGCAATTCCCTTTCTAGGTACTTATCCAAGTAAAATGAAAGCAAATGTCCACACAAACTTGTAGACGAATGTTCAGAGCAGCCTTATTTATCATAGTCCAAAATGGAAACCGCCCAGATCATAAACTGGTGAATGAATAAACCAACTTGGATATATCCAGACAATGGAATACTACTCAGTAATAAAGGGAAAGAAGCAATAACACATTCAACAACATAGAAAAATCTCAACATCATACTGAATGAAAGAATCCAGGCACAAAATAGTACATACTGTATGATTCCATCCATATGAAGTCCTCAAATAGCAAAAGTTACCTATGCTGGAGAAAACTTAACACTGTGGTTGCCTTTGTGTGGGATTGTGGTGGTGACTGACTGGAAACGGGCACAAGGGAAATTTCTAGGATGTTGCATCTTCTGTATCTTGACAGGAGCTTGGAGTATGCATTTGTCAAAACTCACTACATGGGGCACTTACGATTTGTGTGTTTTTCTGTAGTAAATTTTACCTCCCCCAAAACAGTAAACAGGTATCCATCTCTAGTTAATGCTATGCATGCTGAGGTGTTTAGAGGTGAAGCATACTGATGTGTGCAGCGTGCTCTGAAATGTATCCGTAAATTAAGGATGACCTACAATCAAACAAGTAGAGCATAAGGCTAATTGTAGAATATTGGTGATTGGTACCTGGGTACAGATCTTTGAATTGATCCATATGTTGCAAAGCTGTCATAATAAAATCTGAAGGAAAATAAGAAAAAAGTTGTTAACATCTAAAATGGTTACAAGAATATTTAAGAAGTCGGTTATCACTGGGGTGCCAGTGTGGCTCACTCGGTTAAGCATCTGACTCGATTTCGGCACCTGTCAGGTAAGTTCAAGCCCCGTGTGAGGGCTCTGACGGCACAGAGCCTGCTTGAGATTCTCTCTCTCCCTTTCTCTCTCTGCCCCTCCCCTTCTCTCTCTGTCTCCTTCTTAAAGTAAAAAAAATAAACCTTAAAAAGAAGTTGGTTATCATTATCACTAATAAAGCATTAAATGCTTATTAATAAGGAATAAAGAAAAATGTTAAATCGTGTCCTTCAGACTCAATTTCAAGTGCCCAGCTTCACCCCACCTGTGTGGCTCTTTCTTTCCCTTGGCTTACTACACTTCAGCATTTTCCTTTTGATCCTAGGATATACCCAATTTGTTCTTGACACATGGTCTTTGCAGTTGCTGTCCCTTTTGCCTGAAGATGTCCTTCCTCTCTTCCCATGGTTGAGTCCTTGTCATTGAAGCCTCATATCAATGGTAGCCTCACCCAATTCCTCCACCCATCACTCCCAAACGTCACCTTAAATGATGCTCTTCACAGTTCTTATCACTCTTATTCATTTTATGTTGATCCTTGTTAATTATAGTCTTCCTTAGGAAACAAGAGTCTTCAAGGAAGCACTAACGGGCTTAGCACACTGCAGGGCAGCAGCAGCTTCCTAGATTTCTAATGACTGGCAGCGAATTCTTCTGGAACTGGATGTCACTACTTGCAGCGCTCCTCCCCCCCCCCACCCCCATCGAAGAATCCTGTTGGTTTTTCTTCATAGTATGACCTATTTTGAAATTAACTCAAATGCCTTTCCCCTCTACCCCTATTCCCACATGGGTGCGCGCCTACACACACACACACACACACACACACACACACACACACACACACACACGAGCTTTTGGCGCCAAATACGCACCCCCTGAGGGCAGGGATCCGGCCTGGTTTTGCTCACAGCTGTATTCTTACTGCCTGGCACAGTAAGGGCTCACAACGGCATTGGTGACTCAGTAAGGAGCTTTGACCCCTCACGTGAGATCTGGCTTTGCTCTGCTTCGCTTTCGGTTCCCGTCCCCCCACCGTCACTAGCATCCAGAAGGCGTCCGAGGGGGCAGGGTTCTTTCCATTGCTTCGTTCCTTCTTTCATGGGCTGGTTGCTTCGTTCGATCACTCATTCATTCATTCATTCATGCATTCATTCATTCACTCACTCATTACCACATTCATTCCACTCCTCCCTCCTCCACTTAGGAATCAGGCCCGCACGCGCAGATCCCCCGCAGTCGCGCCCGCCCCTCCCCCTGGGTCTCAGCCCCGCCCCCGCCCCGCCCCGCCCCCTCTCCGGGCCAATTGGGGCTGGCTGACCGGGCGGGGCCGGGGCCGGGGCGGGCCTTGCTCCCCCACTACCCCCTGCTGCGCCCGCGGCTCCGGAAACGCGCCGCGGGGCTGCTGGGCTCAGCCGGGCGCGGGCGGCTCCGTGGCGTTTCCTGCCACGCCGGGCCTGCCTGGGCCGGGCCAACGCCGCTCCGCCGAGGTCCGCGCGTCGGCCGCCACGGGGCCGGGGTGAGCGTGAGGGCCACGGGAGGATGTGCGCAGGGCGCGGGAGGGTGTGCAGGATTGGGCTGATCGTTTGGGCCACGGGAGGATTCGCAGGGGGGCGGCCTGGGAGAGTGCGCGAAGCTAGGGTGAGTGTTCCGCAGAGTGTGCGGTGGGGGGCGGCAAAGCGTTTTTTGGGGGCGCCTCGGGGCCCGCTCCGCCCTGAGGCCATCCAGAGTGAAGGACGAGTCTCATATGGCGGGTACGAGGAGGCCCGAAGGCCTTCTCGCGGGGGCCGGCGCTCGGAGCGGGAATCACAGATGTGCCGAGGCCTACGCTGCTTTTGAGGGGACACGAGGAAGTGGGAACTGGTCGTTATGGGAAGGAGGGGACCCCTGCGCCAGCGCAATGGAGGCTAAGGGGGAGGGGGCGTTGGGAAGGTTAAAGGGCTTTTACCCGGTCTGGGGGAGGGGCTGAGACGCAGTCAGGGGCGCTGGATGGATGAGCTGAGGACGGTTCCTGCTGATGGAGTTCCTCCTTTTCTTTTGGGTGGGGGTTGAGCCTCAGGGTGGCGGGGAGGGATGGGGGACTAGCCCAGAGTCCAAGAACTGTGAGGGAGCGCAAGGGGGGGCAGCCCTTGCTGTGTGAAGATGAGCTCCAGGCTCTGGGTCTGAACAGGGCTTTTTCTGTCACCCTTCTGGGGGGGCCATATCTCCTGCTCCTGTGCCCCCCCCCCTTAAACTCCTTTGCTGCCTCCTCTAGTCTATATTTGGGTGATTAATTACATGTCTTTTTCCATCCTACCCCCACAAACACACGCTTGCCTGCAGCCCAAAGCCCATGGTCCCATTCAAACACCACCGCCCCCCCCCCAAAATCCTGGCCCTCTTCCCGGAGGTCCCACCCTGTTCCAACTGACGCCCTCCAGCCAGCGTTGGCCTAGCCTGGCTGCCAGCCCCCTCTGGTCTCTTTGGTCAGTGAAATATTTTCTCTTAAACCTCAGGCCCAACATTTTTCCTTTACCAAAGGATTTCAGATGAGATTGCCAGAACAGCACCCCCTCTGGGTACTAATGCTGCCTCACCCCATTCCCCATCCTCCCTCCCCCATTGAGCCTTTAAGTAGAAGCAGCTTGCACCGTGCCTTGCACAGTCCATTCCCCAAAAATGTCCCTGGATCTATGTTTAGAATCCTGATGAGCAGTGATTTTCAGCCTTCTTTGGGTGAGAGACCCCTTGGAAAATCACTAGAAAGTGTGAATTCTCTTCCGAGAAGTCTGACAATCAGCAAAGACAGTGGGATCCCATACTGGAGGCTCACAGGCCAGAGTCCTGTCTTCTGAGTGCTGGAGGTGAGGAAGACTCCAGATTCTAGACAGGCCCAGCACTAACAAAGCGCAGCTCCACATTCCAGTCCCAAGAGTGCTGGTTGAAAATGCAGATTCCTCGGCCCCACCCACACCTGCTACTCTGCCCTTTGAGTTCTTAGCAAACCCCAAGCCAGGGTTCTAACACACTGATCTAGCCCTGCTCCTAACCTGCCTGGGCTCCCCAAATGAGCAGCCCCCATACCCATGTAGAATCTCTCATATCCAGGGATTTAGATTCATAACCTAAATGAATCTAAACTTCACAATTTATTTTGATTTTTAGTAAGATGCCATGCGTCTTCTTGGGGAAAGGGCAACATAAACCTTTCCTCAGTTAAGTACAACAAACACTACAAAATCCCCTTCTGGTCTACCTTCTGGCTTTTTATAGAAGGAAAAGAAAACAGAAACCTAAACAGAGAGGGACAGGTGCCCAGGCAAAGTGAGAGAGGAAAACTGGAGAAGATGGAGACAGATGCCTCCCACCCACGCACACGGAAAAAGACACACACAGACACAAACATCCCAAGAGAAACAGACTTTCCTGGTGAAACACCCTCTCTTGGCCCTTTAGGATTCTGCCACTTCTAGCAACAGCACGCTTGCACGGTACAGGCTGGGCCCAAACAAGGCCTTCATGGCCACATCCTGACGAGACAAGTTGAGAGCATGTGAAGGCCAGGCTCAGCTCCAACCCAGAGGCTCGGGTCAGCGTCCTGGCCTTGCCTGGCCGGGGTGGATCAGGATCTCGGCAGTGTGTGTTGTCTCGGTCTGTCCTTTGGTTAAGTACTCATGACCCAAACAGACACGTTCTCGGAAGGTGCATCCAAGTCTGCTTCTGTCCCCCCAAATTATTTCAGTCTAACAGGTGGAACCTTTCCTGCCTGACTCATCGCTCAGAATTGTCCCAAGACACAATGAGCCATCCTTGTATGTCTCTTTTGGGTAAGTCTGGGTGTTTACAGACCACGTCTGCTGGCCTTAAAGCTGGTCATGCTGTTAGGGTGAGGATGCCCACGGTGAGGATGCAAGATGGTGTGAAATATTCTTTGCATTCTAGAAGTGCTTGTATTTTCATGTATGTCAGTGTCACTAAACCGTCTTTGCCCACAGACAATTCTCAGTCTAAGCAACAAGACTCAAAGGAAAACAGATCTCTAATAAGGAGAATTGGGAATCTAGGTAATCATTTGAATGGGACAGAAAGCTGCAGGCACCCATCTGAATTAGATGCTGAAGAGCGAGGTCTCTTGTCTGACCTATAAAGATACCCTCCAGGGCATTTTTGCTCTGGCCCAGAACTGAACTGAACACCATGAGCTACCTATTGTCTTCCAGGGCCTGAGGACATTCTGCTACAGGTCCTTATTTAGATGTTCCGGGGAGTCCAGGTATTTCTGGAACCCCTTAGAAGTTTCTAGAAGCTGCCAGATAGATCTAGTTTGGGTGGCCTTGCTACCTCACCCCTGCTCCACTGCGCAGGGAAAAACAGTACCTGCTAGGGAGGTTGCATGGCTGTTTGTGCCACGGACTTGGTCAAACACTGATCTTTTAGGCTCAGAAGCGACCCTTACTAGTAGCCAGACATCCTGAGGAGGGTTTCTGAGCTCAAATGCAACCAGAAGACACCTAATTATTCACTACCTTTTTTTTTTTTTTTTTGACATGGGTTATTTTTTGTCTCCATTGAATTCAACTCTTAATTTCTGTTCTTTCATATCAGAGAGGAATGATTATTCTGGTTCTCTGAATGTTGCTGGTTCTATACAGAAAATTCTACATAAGTAAGTTGACTAAAATTTACATTGCCATCTAAAGTACATATCAGGGCTATTTCTGCACTCACATGAGCTCTCATGTTGTAGAATACATTATTCAGATTGCCAGGCACTGGATTAGCATTGAGAGGATTTCCCTGTGCTCATCAAGCAGCTGCATGCAGTGTCTAGGGTGGAATCTGCAGTCAACCTTTGATAGGGCCTTCACTCTCAGGGAGCATATAGTCATTAGACCACACTTCAGATCACACTTAAAGAAGAAAGATAATATTACTTATATTAAGAGGCAGAGATTTGCCCCATGTCAGGCTCAATGCTGACTGCGTGGAGACTGCTTGGGATTCTCTCTCTCCATCTGTCCGTCTGCTACAGGTCCTTCGTTACATTCAGTAACTGCCTGTTCTCTGGATACAGCCTGGTGTTAGAAGGCTGCCTATTTCTTTTCTCTGGTGTGGCTCAAAAAGTCTTAAATCTTAGGAGCTGGACCTTAGGCAAGTTACTTAAGCTCTTGGATCTATGACTCTCTTCTGTGTAAAATGGAGGTGGTAATAACTATAGGTTGCAATAATGAAATTATGTGAAGGGAAGGAGAAGCACAGTAGCAAACACATAGTAGGTGCTCTGTAACTGAAGGTTTGCACCATTTAACATGCCCCTCCCCCCACAGTTTATCCCGTGTCCACTCAGTGCCAGGGGCTCCTAGAGATGCTGGGGATTCCAGGGGTGACCAAGAAAGAGCAGGTCTCTCTCCTGTGGGAGGTGACATTTCTCCTGGGGAGTCAGGTAAAAACAATTTCAGAGGATTTTTAGGTAGTGAAAAGTGTTATGAGTACATCGTGATAGGACTGGAGAGTGAAGACACTTTGAGGAGGTTGACACTTGAATGAGGCCTAAATTCTTAGAAGGAACCTCCTGTGGCATGTTCAGAGCCCTGAGGGGCATCACCTTGGCATATTTAGGACAGAATGAATGCCAGAGTGTCTGGAAGGAATGACTAAGATGTGGGATGAAGGATATGGGCCTGGTGGCCTGGGCCAGGGTCTTTTTAAGGAGTTAAGGCCTTAGGTCTTTGGCTTGAGGACAGTGAGACAAGTTTATAACAGGCCATCTTTCTCAGAAGGTAAATGTGAGCTATTCTGTCCATTCCACTTGTGAGCAAAAGCTCAATGTCAATGGAAGTAAACTTTTTCAATGAATTATATAAGTAATCTCTGACCAGTTTGTTTTGTATTGGAAGTCAAAGTCAAACAAGACATCAAATATATACCAGGAAGAATCCAACTGCCCAGAGGGGGCCCTACCCAGGTGACAGTGGGACATGGAGGGCTTGGCTGCTGGGTGCCTAGGGCTTCACTCACACACCAAGGAGCCACCCGTGCTGGGCAGTGGGTTAAAGATGGGAATGGGGCTTCTGTGGACATTTAGACCAAAGGAGGCCTTCTGCTCTCACCCGTGCATGGCACTGAGAACCTGGGGAGATGAGCCCAGGAAGTCCCAATCCCATGGTCCTATCTCTAAGCTTTCTGGAACTGCCCACACATTCCTAGCAGCCCTTTCCCCTGTATCTACCTTGACCATGTCAGTATCTCAGGATGTTGCTCAGCTCCCAGGGCCATTCCCCATTGTCTCTCTGGCCTTAGCCCTGCCCTCTTGCATGCTGAGCATCTTTCTTATCTAAAGTCTATCCAAATCTTTTAAAATTGTTATTCTTTTCTGATTACCAAAGAAATACAGCTTGGTCACTAAAAATTCACATGTTGCAGAAACAGAAAGCAGAAGACCATTCTAAACCCAGACTCTTCTCCAGTGTGGCACATGTTACAGTATAGGTGTGCTCATTTCAGCTACAAGTCACTCTGTTTATTCCTTTTTTTTCTCCTAAAATGCAAATATATACTTAGCAAGTCACTCCCCTTCCCCTACGCTCTTTGGAGTTTTTAATAAACAGTTACTGTCGGTCTACACCTTCTATGAAGGATTTGCATTTTTGTAATCTGCATGTCATCCATATTGGCCACCTGTTGATTTTTTTTTGCATTTTTTTTCTTGTTTTCTACCACTTGTTGATTTTATGTTCAAGATCTCCAGTTTTCTTCCTGCTCTGAGTTCTAGGACTCTTCAGTAAGGTCTCCTGAACACTGCACCACATTCACCATTCACCCTCTCTTCTTATTTTGGTCCTTGGGATTATTTAGACCCATAGTATATTGTTTTCCATCGTTTTATTTGTCACCTATCTATGTCTTTACATTTAAGGCCTTTATATGTAAAGTTTCTTATAGACATCATAAAGTTGAGTATTGTTTTTTTAATGCAGTCTAACAACCTCTGCCTTTCAATTGGAGTGTTTAGTCCATTTACATTTAACTTAATTATCCATGTGCTTGGATTTAAGTTTGCCATCCTGTTGTTTGTTTCTTTTTATCCCATCTGTTCTTTTTCCTTTGTTTCTTTACCTTTCTTCTTTTGGATTTTTTTTTTTTTAGAATTGTATTTTATCTTCACTACTGGCTTATTAGCATGCATGAGAGTCTTGGAGGGCTTCCTAATACACACAATCATATGTTTTACTTACACATATGTTATAAAACCCCACACTACCTTAATATTATTATTGTTTTAAATGATCAGTTATTTTTTTTTAAAGATTTAAAAATAAATCTTTAGTGGGGGGTCCCTGGGTGACCCAGTCAGTTAAGCGTCCAACTCTTGGTTTTGGTCAGGTCATGATCTCACAGTTCATGAGTTCAAGCCCTGCACTGGGTTCTGCACCAACAGTGCAGAGCCTGCTGGGAATTCTGTCTCTCCCCTCTCCCTCTGCCCCTGCCCTGCTTGCTTTCTTTCTCAAAATAAATAAACTTTTAAAAAGTAAATAAATATATATAAATAAAAATAAATGAGGTAGAAGTGTTTTCTACTTCCTCACATATTTACATTCCTGTTCTTCTTCATTCCTTTGAGTAGATCCAGGTTTCCATCTGGTATCATTTTCCTTCACCTGAACAACTTTCTTTAATATGTCTCATAGTACAGGGGCGCCTGGGTGGCTCAGTCGGTTTAAGCACCTGACTTCAGCTCAGGTCAAGATCTCATGGTTTGTGAGTTCAAGCCCCACATTGGGGTCTCTGCTGTCAGCGCAGAGCCTGCTTCAGATCCTCTGTCCCCTCCCCACATCCCACACCCCTCACCCCTCACCCTGCACCCCCACTTCTCTGCCCTTCCCCTGCTCACGTGCTCTCTCTCTCTCTCTCTCTCAAAATTAAATAAAAACATTTTTTAAAAATATGTCTCATAGTACAGGTCTGCTGGTGACCAATTCTCTCAGCGTTTTGTCTCAAAAGATTTTATTTGCCTTCATTTTTAAAGGGTATTTTCCATGAATATAGGATTCTAGGTTGGCAGGGTTTTTTTTTTTCCTTTAGCACTTTAAAAATGTCATTCAGTTGTTTGATGGCTTGCAAATTTTCTGATAAGAAGTTACTCTTTGTGCCTCTGTAAAGAACAGGTCGTCCCCACCCCCCACCCCCCACAGCTGCTCTAAGATTTTCTCTTTATCACACTAGTTTTCAGCAATTTCATTATGGTGTGTTTTGGTGTATGTGTGTGGTTTTTTTGGTTTTGTTGTTTGTGTGTCTGGTCTGCATAGGGATTGGTTCTCATCAAATTTGAGGGAAAAATTCCAGCCATCATTTTTTCAACTATATTTTTATCCTTTTCCCTCTTTTCCTCATCTCAGATTCCAATCACATATGTGTTAGGTGCTTTTCTGTTATCCCAGGTCACTGAGACTGTTTTTTAAATATCTTTTTTTTCTTTCTGATCTTCACTTGGGATAGTTCGTATTGCTATGTCCTCAAGTTTTCTAATATTGGAGGGGAGGGGATTCATTGTCTAATCTGCTGTTAATCACATCCAGTGAAATTTTTATTTTAACTATCATAGTTTTCACCTCCAGAAGTCCCATTTGGATCTTGTTTATATTGCCCATTTTTTTCATTATGTTTCTGTTTTTCTTTCAATACTTATCCATAGTTAAACTAGCTGTTATCCTTGTCTGTAAGTTTCATTTTTGAGTGTTTCCTATTGACATGATTTTCCTTGCCATGGGTCACATTTTCCTGCTTCTTGGCATTTCAGTAATTTTTTTCTTGGATGTTGGACATCATAGAGATTATATTGTTGAGTGTCTAGATTTTGTTGTTTCACTTTGAGAAGTGTTGGACTTCCTTTTTGGGAGGTAGTTATTTATGGAACAGCTTCATCACGTTGAAGCTTATTTCTAAGCTTTTCTAGAGCAGGTTCAGGGTAGCTGTGACTCCAGGGGTCAGTCAGTCGTACTACAAGGCCCTCTGATTCTGTACTGAATGCCCTCGGTGATCACGGAGGACTCTCTACCCTGGCTGGTTGGATACTGAACATCTCCCTACCTTTGTATGTCCTGGAAATTGTTCAGCTTAAAGCTTCCTGGTCATTCTTTTCCTAGTCTTTGGGAGTTTTATTATGCACGCATGTTAGGAAAAGTTCAAGGGGAGCCTTCTGCTGATTTTTTGGAGCTCATTTTTCCTGCATAGCTCCCTCCTTTCTGGAACTGTGTTCTGCAGCCTCTAGCTGCATCAGCTGCCCCAAATGCTAGTCTGTGTCTTGATGGAGCCACCAAGCTCTGTTTGAGTCCCCCCCTTCCCTACACTCTCAGTCTGGCAGTTGCCTCTAGGCAGAGCCGGGGCAATGATAAGGCTCATCTCCATTGTGTTTCTTCTGTTGGGATCATGATCCAGCACTTCCTGCTCCGATGTCTGAAAACTTGTTTCACAGCTATTTTGTCCAGTTGTCTACTTGTTTATGGCAGGACATCATTTGTTCCTTGTTACTCTATCATGACCAGAAGTGGAAGTCTCTGTCTATCCCTTTTAATATAATATCTAATTTTATGCAAAAGTCTTTCTGGAGTATCTGGGTTTTCTACTCCGTGAGCTACTGGAAAAATGCCTCCTTCTCAGTCAGGTCTGGATTGAATTGAATTGACTTGATATCAGAACAGAAACCATAATCCTGTTTCTTTGAACTCACTGAAATGGGAGGCCTATGATGCATACACGTTTGTGGTATCTTAATTACAATATTTCACATATTTTGCAATCTGGGAGAAAAAGGTAAATTGTACATATCGTTCAGATCTTTTATTTAGCAGCTTGGTATTTGAAGATCTTTTCTTTGCAGCTTCTTTTTTTCCAGCAATTTTGTTCAACTTTTCATTTTGTCAGACATAACCACAGAAATGGTCTGGTCTGCATCTCTCTCGCTGTCACCTGGTTCATTGTTTCAGTTGAATGGGGTATGGCCTCTAAAGGGCCTTGCTTCTGGTCAAGAAGACATAGCTTCTCTTGCCTCCAGTGGCCCAATCTGGTTTTTCTGTTGCCCCTACAAAGTTGGAAAGGTCTCTCACTTCTCACTTAGTTAGTTCTTCTGATATTCTTTTGGGGAAGCTTCGTTCCTGGGCAGTGTGAGCACTGACCTCTTTGAGGCTGGCTGCTAAGGAAACCTGCGGCTGGCCTGTCTCTGAGAGTCAGTTTCGCTACCATTCATTCTGCATCTGTGTCTATATTCTCTGGGCTGTTCCTGGGCCAACATTCATTCGTTTTGTTTGGGTTCTCTTTGGTCTGCCTGTATTCTCTGCTAGCCTGTTTTCTCCACTGTTTGGGGTCTGTTTTCTTAGGCATACCTGTAGCTCCGGCTTGTCACTCAGCTGCTGTGCAAGAGAAGACTGAATAAGATTTAAAACCAGGGAAAAGGAAATCACTAGTCTTGTCCTAGGTGACCCAGAGACAGGGCTATTGTCACTCATGGCTCTTTTCACTTTCCTTAGCTCGGCCTGCCCCCCCAGGGTCTTGCCCTTTCCCAGGATGGACCCCCAGGAAACCAGGTCCTGGCAGGCCCTCTTGAGATCCTTGAGGCCCAGGTGAGCTGTGCTTCCCCCTGCCTGGCTTGGGAAACTGTCACTGCTCCCTGAGTCTGCCTTAGCCTCTACCTCTTTTCCCAGCATGACACACTACAGGACTTGAACCTCTGCTGCTGCCTTCCATCCCTCTACTGTCCTCCTCAGAGTCTACCAAGAAACGGGTACCTGCTGGGCTTGTAATTCCCATTATGCTGGTGCGGGAGCTGCATTTCAATCCAGGAAAGTGATTGAACTGGGGTCTCTTGGGAAGACAGTGGGAGGCCAAAGCGAAGGCCATGGCCCAGGTCTTCTGGTGCTTGGTTAGATTCTCTTTCCAGGATTTCTTGACGCTTGTGCTTAGATCTCCACGCTAGTGATGCACATCTACTCCGGACCCTCACCTCTTATCCCTGCTGTTACTAGAGCTGCCCCTGCCTCATTCTAGAATGCACAGAAGGACTGCTTATCCCTGGGAATTCTTACAGGATTCAGTGACATTTGATGACGTGGCCCAGTACCTCACAAAAAAGGAGTGCCTGAGACTGGACGCTGAGCAGAGGACACTGGCATACTACAGGAATGTGAACTCCGTGGGTAAGGATGCCCCCGGCCCTCCACCAGCTTCCCCACAGCTTCGTGGTCCTGTGCAGCCGAGTGAGGGTTGAGGAGCACCTGGATTACCCCCGCACAACCTTGCCTTCTGGGGGCTTATGCCCCCCTACCCTAGGGATCAGCTGTAAGAAAACGCAAAGGGTCTGCCAACCCTCACCATTTCAAATTGGCAGGGCCCCCTCCCAACTCCTAAGGGCATGGAAAGAAGCCTCCTCAGGTTTTTACTGGGAAAGAAATTAGAACAAGGTGGCCACTATCATTTGGAAAACTTTTTTTTTTAATCCTAAATTGCACAAAAACTGAATGGCCATTTTATTACAGTTTGTTGTTGAGAGAGATTGGCACGGCAAGGCCCTATGCCCTGTTGAGGGCTGCACATGGTGGGAGGGGCGAGACTGCTGAGTCAGTTTGGGAGTCGTGGAACAGTAGGACTTTCCGTTTGCAGGCACTGAGGAGTGTGAACAGGCAGAAAGGGAGGACCAGCTCTTCACAACAAGTCCCTGGCACTCTACCCAGGTGGGCCCAGACTCTGCCTCATCCAGTCTCTGGCGGGAACCAGCCCTTGGGAAAGGGCAGGGATGAATGAGTTGCCTGAGGGCACAGCCAAGCTACGTATGCTTGGTGGATTAAAAGAGTTTTGACTTTGAAGGCCATGTGCCCCGCTCCCCCCCCCACCCGGCTGTGTTCTGATGGCATCTTTGGCTGCCACCAAAACCCTTTTCCTTTTCCGCCAGCAGGAGTTCCTGTTTTGATTGCCGCCTGGCTCCTCACCTGGTACAAGGCCACGTGGTGCTGGCATCTGAGCCATCCCTGAACACAGACTGAGGTAAGCATTCCGCCGAGTGCAAAAGAACCCTGGAAAGCGCGAAGAAACTGTGGAGGAGGCCCCCGCCGAGCCTTTGGGGAGGGGGTGTGGCTGCTTCTCAGTCACAGGAGGGGAGACCTCCTCAGCACCCCTTTGGTAGGGGGCATCCAGCAGTGACACCTTTCTGCCCCTTTCCTCTGTAGTCCTTGCTTCTGGTTGGATGGGCACTGGCCACCTTGCTGCGTGGTCTCTGGGCCCTGTGCTCAGCAGCTGTCTCAGGAGGAAGGTGATTGTTGACCAAGGAAAGTAACCTCCTTCCCTCCTCCTCTGCAGAGTACAGTGTCTTGCGGTGCCCGTCTCCAAAAGCATCTTGGTGACACAACAGCAGAGAATGGGTGAAGACGCTCAGCCCCAGGAGATGGCATCCACCAGCTCCCCGGTGGCCGGTGCACCCAGCCCTGAGGTCAAACAGAACAGAGACTTGGAGGGGAGTGGGGGGAGCCCCCAGAACCTGCCCATAGAACATCACTTTGCATGTAAGGAGTGTGGGGATGCTTTTCGGCTCAAGGTCCTCCTTGTGCAGCACCAGAGAATTCACAGCGAGGAGAAGGGCTGGGAGTGTGGCGATTGCGGGAGGGTCTTCAGGGGCGTCTCTGAGTTCAACGAGCACCGGAAGAGCCACGTGGCTGCAGAGCCCCAGCCGGGTCCCAGCCGAGCGCCGGAAGATGCTATGGAGGAAAGGGAGCAAATGGAGAGGGAGGCGAAGCCCTTCGAGTGTGAGGAATGTGGGAAGAGATTCAAGAAGAACGCGGGCCTCAGTCAGCACCTGCGCGTCCACAGCAGAGAGAAGCCGTTTGACTGCGAGGAGTGTGGGCGGTCCTTCAAGGTGAGCACCCACCTCTTTCGCCATCAGAAGCTCCACACTTCCGAAAAGCCGTTCGCCTGCAAGGCATGCGGCAGGGAGTTCCTGGATCGCCAGGAGCTCCTCAAGCACCAGCGCGTGCACACCGGCCACCTGCCCTTCGACTGTGACGACTGCGGCAAGTCCTTTCGGGGTGTCAACGGCCTGGCCGAACACCAGCGCATCCACAGCGGGGCCAAGCCCTACGGGTGTCCCCACTGCGGCAAGCTCTTCCGGAGGAGCTCGGAGCTCACCAAGCACCGCCGGATCCACACGGGCGAGAAGCCCTACGAGTG
Organism: Acinonyx jubatus; assembly: GCF_027475565.1. NCBI lineage: Eukaryota > Metazoa > Chordata > Mammalia > Carnivora > Felidae > Acinonyx > Acinonyx jubatus. The sequence goes on from NC_069389.1 coordinate 122,435,316, forward strand.
TGGCCAGTGCGGCAAGGCCTTCCGGCAGAGCTCCAGCCTCCTGGAGCACCAGCGCATCCACACCGGGGAGCGGCCCTATGGCTGTGGCGACTGCGGCAAGGCCTTCCGGGGGCCCTCCGACCTGATCAAGCACCGGCGGATCCACAGCGGACTGAAACCCTACGAGTGTGACAAATGCGGGAAGGCCTTCCGGCGGAGCTCCGGCCTGAGTCGCCACCGGAGGACCCACAGCGGAGCAAGACGCTGCGAGTGCAGCGAGTGTGGCCGCGTGTTCAAGAGGCGGGCGGCACTGCAGAAGCATCAGCCAACCCACCATGACTAGACGAGGCCCCGAGGCCCACGGCCCCACGGCCCCAAGGCCGGCGGCGCCTTCCCGCGGGGGGCGAGTCCCTAGAGGGGAGGGCAGAGTCAAAGGAGATGACCAGTTTTGTAGCACTTATGTCTGTTCTCGTCCGGAAGGTTGAACCCAATTTATACCGTCACCAGCAATTTATAAGTGCACACGTTTCCCATTTTGCCTGTTGAGAGTTGCTTCTACGACATTCTAATTTATTTTGACTCGTTTAACTGGCAGGAAGTACCCTCAAGGTATTTGACATCCACAGCCTTGAAGCAGGAGAAGGAGAGAAGAGACACCTGCCTGCGGGGGTGAAGGGGCTCGCAGGACCTCTTCTCCAGGCCGCTCCCTCAGGAGCGACTCAATGACGGCCTCCGTGTGACGGGACCCCAGCTCTCCTGGAGAGAACAAAGCCCCAGAGTCGTTTGGCCTACTTGAATTTATAAATTTTTAGGGATGTAAATAGAATACTCAAATGTCTTATAATATTTAATTTATTAATTCAGTTATACATGCATATTGTAAATCACATACTACATAGAATAATATATTAATTTAGAAAAGCCGCCTGTTTTCCCTCACTCCGTTCCACAAGATCATTTTATCCTAAAGCCTCACACGCAACTCTAACCTCACCATCTTCCCCAACCTCGCAGCCCCCTCTTGAGTCATCCAACAGTTTCAAAGCACATCCAATGGCTTCAACTCATCCAAGCTGTGTGCCATGTAGCACTGTGACAATCCCTGCACAAAGCTCTCGCTAGAAGTTTCCTCCCAAGCCATAAGTACCTGGTCACATAACATTAGGACGATTGTTGGTTTCTTCAATTTGTCCTGTAGCCCTACAACATAACCACTTGACGTGTTTGCCTTTTCAAATGACCTTTAAAAGACTTTTTTGAAGCATCTATAACTTGTCATTGTGAGGTCATGCTCTTAGGAATAAGTACTGAATCTGGGTTACGTTTCTTTTGCATCCATTTTTCTTGAACCAGTTCATTCCAGTGACTTCCATGTGTGTCCAAAACTAGCATCGGTTGGGGTCTGTTCCAGGCTAATAGGTCTTGTCCTCAAGCAGCACTGTTTTCTTCAGAATTAAATAGCTGAGGGCACCCCCGTAACAGGGACGTCTCCAGGACTCAAGTATAAGGTGATGCCTCTTGTTCGGGAATGGTAGCCTCTCATACAGAGCCAGCCCTCTGTTTCGAGCTCTGTAAAACAGGGGCGATCCCAGGACTACCCCTAAGGTTAGCATGGGAACTGTGATGCCACGCCTGGCCCGAAGGCACACACTCAGTGAAGGTCATCTCCTGTCATCACCATAATTATTGCCGTCATCCTGTGACTCATTAGTACCAGAACTGGGGATGGACCCAGGCCTCCTGACTCCTAGTCTCATCTTCTTTCTCTTGTGCAATGACTTAAATACTGTTCCTGTTTCCTTGCATGCAAACCGTACGTTCATCTCCTTTGACCAGTTATCAAGTTACCTTTGGACATAATGACTTTATACAGCAGTCCTTTCTACATCGATTGTGATGGTCTCTTTTCCAGTTTTATTGCTTTGCTCTTTGGAGCAGTTTTATTACATTTTTGTTGTGCGAGCTCTTAATTTTTACATACCTGGGCATTCACTGTTGTCCGTGAAGCCGTAACTTTCATTGCTTCAGTAGTTAGATATGATGATGTTTTTTTCTAGAATTTTAATTACAAGTGAAAAGTTGAAAGCCCTGCCCCACCAGAAGGTGGATGCACCAGGTGGGCAGGCTGGATGGGAACGGGCCCTAGAAGCAGGCTCTCTCCTCATCCACGATGCGGACTCTGCATGTCTGTGGGCAGTACTTGACTATCCAACCTGGCCACTCAGACACGCGAGAGAAACTTCCATCTCGGATGGCCAGAACATTCTGACTGTTCCTCAGTATAGCCCTACCTGGCAGCAGCAGGGCTGGGCCTCAACTAGATCAATGGGGCGGTCCAAACGTGGTCTTGGCCACAGCTGGCTGTCCTCCAAGCTCCTGGGAGCTTTGGCCATGCCCAGCACGGATTCAGTGCCTGAGCAGCAGACCCACCAGAGACACATCTCCTCGAACACAAGAAGACTCACTTGACCGATGCTGTCATGTGGATTGCATCCTCCTCCTAGCGAGTGACTCTGGAACTAGAAAGAGGTCAGTTTGGTGGCTTTTGCTTTGGGCAACTAGGGGGAAATTCACCCACGTGTTCTGATGTTACCTCCCGCAGCCACACCCAAGGAGCAGCAGAGCAAAGGCTCGGAGAGGAACGGCGCCCCTCCGATGCCCGGTGTGGCCTGGTGATAGAAGCTGGCCACCACAGGCCTGGGCTGTGACTTGCAGCAGCCATGCCTGGGAGGGGTGACAAAAGAAGGGTTTGGAGGGCACCGATGCCCTTCTGACGGCCTGTGTGGCATAGAAATAGAAGCTGGTCATCCCGAGGCCAGGCTGTGACTTCGACAGTCTCCCCCAGGGGGAACAGCAGCAAGGGCTGGCCAGAAACCTGGCCCCCGGTGGCCTGCAGAACCCGCAGGTAGAAGCCAGCCATGCTGGGGCTGTGGTGTGACTTCCCAGCAGCCGCGCTTGGGGGGCCTCTCGAGGGCCCACAGAGGAAGCATACGCTTCTGAGGGGCCCGCCAAGGCTGAGGCCGAGCTTCCTGGCAGGCACATCTGGAAGAGCTCCTCAGACCCCCATCCTGGGAAGCAGGGTCCCATGGTGACCCCTGTGACCTTAGCCAGAAGGTCCTCTGGAATGGCCCCCCGGGCCACAACGGTGGCTCTCTGTGACGTCCCCAGCCTGACCCTCAGGCTGGAGAGAAGCCAACAGCACCTGTTACATAGCAACTCCTTTTGCTCTGTGGGCTTCAGTTCTCGCAGTAGTTGTGAAACTGTGTCTGCCATCACCGCTTCCTTCGGCATCAGTTTTCTCTTTTCAAGCTGTCAGGACGTGTTTGACACCACTGTCATTCGGGAAAGAATTTGACATTCACGAGGGGCAAGTCTGGCAGCTTTCACTGGGAGCGCTCTGCCATTTCTTGCTTGTTCGCTAGCCATATGTCAGGTTTTATGAAGGATCCAGATACAGTATTAACTCAGAACCTAGCGTTGTCATCACTGCTCCCTCTCTCCCAAGCCAGGACACGGCATCTTGGCATCCTGGCCGCCTGTCCTGCCCTCCTTGACTTTTTTCCATTCCCCGTTCTATAATTTTCTCCCAAACCCTCTTCTAGAGTTAACACTAAAGACCGCATCTTCTCTGTCACTGTGTTTGCGGGTGAAGTCTGTGCTCTCTCCAGCGCAAGCAGTCTGTGGCTTTAACGTGTGTCCTGTAGTTGTGCCAAGTTCAGTTTTTGCCTCTGGTAACTTGGGGGTGGATTTCCTTGGCTTCTGTAGGTATACTGCTACATCAGATGCAAAATGTGATCAAGCTTCCTATTGTGTGGGCTCGTCTATGCATTTGTGTATCTACCTCATTTCATTTTTTCTTTCTAATCACCCGTATTTCTTTTGCAAGGGAAATGAAGAGCAGTTGGGTTACATAGAATGCCGACTCGCATTAGAAATATATCCTTTTCTTATATTCTGAAAGAAACCTTCCATTGCTTTTATTAAAGTTTTGAATACTTGCTGAAATTTTTAAATGAAAGTTCCTGTTTACCATTTTTGCTGCTTATTAAGATTAACTGTGTTGATTAGTTGTGTCTTACCCACTTCTGCATTTCCAGAATGAGCCCCACCCAATCACAGAGGGTACCTTTGTCTCACAGTGTTGGCATTCCACGTGCTCTGGGCTTCAGCCCTGTTGTGTGCCCTGTGACCCTCACTCCCCTTCCAGGCCACACTAATCAAACCAGAACTGAACACTTGACTCAAGGGCAGCACCTGGTCATCAGAGCTGGCTGGCAACGACAGGCTGGGCCTTTCGGGTTCTCTGTGAAGTGCAAACAAGAAAAATGAGAGAGAATCTTCTCGTTGGTATTGGAAAGAAGAGGGAGCCACACAGCATTTAGGGGAGTTGACCCGATAGGTGACACCAGCTTGAAGATCCTGCTAAGCACTCCAGAGCTATCTCCCTGAGGCAGTCCACGCCCCATCATGTTCTTGGATTTCTGGCAACTGCCCTCACCAGTTCATTTGTGTCCCCACCAGAGACTCCCTTGACCTGTCAAGAGTCAATTGCCTTTTACCAGTTGGCTGCTTCCTGAGAAGAATCACATGGCTGGTTTCCCTCATGTTCTACCCGACTCAAGTTCGTGGCCCAAGTCCCACCTGACTGTTGTAGACACCTGTTTAAATGTGGTACTCTGTTCACTCAGATGGGGAAAACCTATGCCTTTTAGTCTCAATGAGTTTGACCAATGCCTCTGTCCGAGTGTTCCTGTACGGATCCCATGTGTGCCCCATGAAATGAGTTAAGTCAACACCCACCCTGTTCTTTATTTTGGAAGTGTCTCGCTACTTCCAGAAAATCTGTGAGATTGGGGAATTGAGAATTTCTCTATTACTAGTATACTTACATTCTGTACTTCTCCTCATGGTATCAGTTTAGCTGTTTACTTTGGAAACTAGAAATGGGCTCTTTTAACTTGGCCTTTAATGTTATTTGCATATCTAAGAAGAGTAGCTGTGTCCACCCCAGTCCACGGTTCATTTGTTGGCGCTTTTTCTCATCCCTCCCTGATCTCCTTAACTTGTCTGTTTTATGGCACTTACTATAATCAGCCTTGCACTAGAGCTTCGCCCTCCCCACCCTCTCCCACCTGTTAGATTGTGAGCTCTTATAAGACAGGGGTGACCCTTCATGTCTGATTCCCCTACCAGATCTAGCACAGTGCCTTGCATCAAGTAGATTTCAATAAATATATGTTAAATGGCATTGGTCTTCCTTGACTTATTTTGTCAGAGTTTCGGTTAACAGCTCTTCCCTTGCTCCTTTCTCTGCCCTCTAAAGTTCTTGCCCCACCCCCCACCCCCACTTACTGGATGCCTGGAGGGGACAGGAGGTGCCCCGATGAGGAAGGGCTGGTTTCCCTGGACATTTGAGCTGTCCCTTGGCAGAAGAGGCCTGTCATTCAGCCAGGTCCCTTCTCCCACCCTGGCTCGGGCTCTCCTCAGAGTCTGAATTCCGGGTGGGAGCAGAACACCAGGCTGGACCCTGAGCTCCTCCCTTAGGGACCAGAAATAGAGTGACGGAAGTGGCTACTAGGACTTGAGGATCGGCCAGCCTCTCTGGTCTAGGTGAGGGTGGGAGTGAGGAGGTCAGTCCTCTTGACCAGTGGCTGGCCCTCTCTCCAATGATCATTGCCTCCAGAAAGGCAGGTAGTGAGGACAGGCCCCTGGATTCCTGACCCCCCTCACCTGCCAAATACAAACAAGGCTCACCTGTGGAGTCAGCTGCCCAGTCCCAGAAGGGCAAGCACCCAGGAGCCCCACGAGCACTTGGGTTGGGATCTCAAGGGCCATGGTGTGCTGTAACAGCAAGGAGAAACTGTTGGAAAGGAACATGCCTTCCCCCACCATCCCAATCTCCCTGGAGGTGCCCAGGAAAGACCCATGTCATCTTTCCCCCAGGGTCCCATCCTCATCACTCTATCAATTAATTTTCCACCCCAAATGCAGCTTCTTGGCAGGTGGTGGTGATACGACCACACCCCACTGCCATCCCAGCCATCTCTGCTCACAAGCCAGTTGTTTGGAGAGAACCATTCATCTGCTTTGCTGGTTTCATGATGTACTTGCCACTGAGAAGTCCACCTATGTTTCCCTCAAACATGAGCAAGCTCTGTTCAGGCAAACTTCAGTTATGCAAAAGCCAAGGCCACAGATCTGTTTGGACAACTAACACTGGGCCCAGAGGGTAGGGGATATCCTGGGGCTTCTTGTAGGGGGTTGAGAATCTTCCTTTCTGACCCTCTCCTAGGGCCCCCTGACTTCTGGAGCCCTGTAGCCTCTCCAACAACACCCTCCTCTGAGACCCCCAATAACTCTTTTGCTTACCTGAGAGTTGACAGTCCCCAGACGCTCACCTCCCGGGCCAGGCTCCTGCCCACAACCATCTGCCCCAACCCACTTCTATCCTGCTCACATCCCACCTGGGAGGGGCCGCTAGCCTTGTTGTAGTCTGTTTAGGCTGCTATCACCAAAACGCCATCAAGGTGGCTTATAAAACAACACTCATTTATTGCTCACAGTTCTGGATGCTGGGAAATCCAAGACCAAGATGCTGGCAGAGCCAGCATCAGGCGAAGACCTGCTTCCTGCTTCATAGATGGCTGTCATCTGGCTGTGTCTTCACATGGCGGAAGGGTGAGCAAGGTGCCTAAGGCCTCTTTTATAAGAGTGCTAAACCCATTCATGGGGACTCTTCCCTCATGACCCAATCACCTCCTAGAGGCCCCACCAACTGATGGGGTGACATTGGGGGATAGGATCTTAATGTATGAATTTTGGGGGACACAGACATTCAGAGGAGAGGGTACTTGGGCTTCTCATAGTTTCATGCACTTATTAGTTTGATTTATACATTGGTGAGCTGTTTCAATTACTTCCCACTGAGCCCATAATATTGCTCACATATTTTAAATATTGCTCATATATTTTAAAATATATAATAAAAAGGACCCATCGGGGCTGGGCCGGCCCGGCTCCCTGGGGCCCCGGCCTCCAAGTCCATGGCTGTGCCCATGATGCTGCTCAACCTCATGGACCAGCTGGGGGAGGCTGACGAGGAGCTGGCGGGCAACTACACGGAGCTGGGGGACTGGTGCGCCCAGAGGATCCTGCAGCATGTCCAGGTTGGGGACGTGTCCGGGGGCCAGGAGGCGGACGCTGGCCGCCAGGACGGGTCTCGGGGGGCTGGGGAACGGGAGACCCCCGCTCCCCACCCCCTGCAGCACCTCCTTGGCTCACGCCCCACCACCGCCACCCCAGCTGGGCGCCGATGGTCCCCTTTACGGATGGGGAGACACGGAGGCCGGGGAAGCGCAGGACCCTACACCCTGGGGAAGGAGGAGGGCCCAGGGGAGCGGGGGGGGGGGGGGGAGGCGCCAAGGGCAGGAGGGAGGGTGCCGGAGCCCCTGGTGTGTTAGAGGGAGCAGGAGACCTGGCCAGATCCAAGTCTTTCCAGGCCTCTGTGTGTTCCAGGACAGCCACTTTGGTGGTGGTAGCAGGCTATCCTGCTTGGAGATGGTCGGACTTGGCAGGTGCCTGGAGGATGAACTTCAGGAAGGTGTGGGAGATGCATTTGGCCAACTGTCACTATCAGGGAGTGAACTTCTAAAATTCAAGAAGAATTTGGAACTCTGTCTCCGAATGCTACTGTTATTATAATTTTGTCGTCCACTTTCACCCTCCGACTGTCAGGGTCGGCCTTCCGCGACAGGGGCCATGGTCTCAGCTGCCGGCACCTGTTTCTCGGGTTCCCGCGCCATGTGCTCTCAGGCTTTACGCCGGCAGCTGCATGATGCCTAACGCTTTTCAAGCAGCCCACTGGACTTCGGAAGAAAAGTTTCAGTAGCATGTTTTCCAGAAGGAACTTTGTACCTAGGATAAACAGTTTGGTCAAATCTCAGAAAATCTTTGTGTTTAGTTACTATAGCAGTCCTTGTGACAGCAACTATTTCCCTAAAGCACGTTATAAAGTCTGGTGTGAAGTGTGTTTAGTGGAGATCAAATGTGTTTTAAGAGCCTTGTTTTTCCCTGAAACTTGGTTCCTTTCTTCATGTGTTACATTCTTTATTATTTCAAGATCAGAGATGATTTATCAAAGAAACAGTTGTATACAAGTTGGGAGATAGTGCCTCCTGGAAGTTCTGCTTTATTTCATCCTGGCAAAAATGAGAATTCTCCATAGGACTTTTTCCAAAAACACTCACGGCCTACGTGGAATCAAACAACTGAATGATGCATCCCATTCTGAAAGTCGTTCTACTCAGTGCTACGATGGGGTCCTCAGGGAAGTGGAGGGTCCCGGAGCAGCTGAGTGAAACTGAGGGCAGGAGCGAGGGGGCCAGAAACCGAGGGCACGTTAAAAAGCAGGAAACCCAAACCACTATGCGAGTCTACCAAACCAGCGAGTGAGGAATTATTCTGTGTCATATTATTATTAACAACACATAAACACTCTCTATTTTATATGCTTTTAAATTTATTGTTAAATACACAAGCAAGACATGAATATAATTCTCATTTTAAAATATTAAACAAATAGGAATAAAATAAAAGCTCCTTTTAGCCATTCTCTAGGCCCCTCTCAATTCCCCCTTTCCCGGAAGATCCTTCCCGACATTTCCTGCATGTTTACATGCATATATGTAGGGACACACTGGAGAGTTTCTCATACTCTATGCTTATTCTGCAAGTTGCTCTCTCTCCCAATTCCCCCTTTCCCAGAAGATCCATAAGGAAGCGTGCCTGGGAGAGAGTTTTTAATTATAGCTCTGTACTCCACAGCATGGATATAGCAGACTTTGTTCCCAGCTTCCCCTCCTCGGTGCACATTTAGGGGTCCTGCGGGGTTTCGCTGATGGGCACAATGCCGCATGGACACTCTTGCCCCATCACACACACACACACACACACACACACACACACACGAACACTGCTGTAAGACTGAGTCAGGGAGGGCAGCGCTAGATGGCTCCAACCAAGAGACCACCAATGATGCAGCTAGTGGCTTAGAGAAGACTGAACATTGTTACTCGCTCTCATAAGGGTCAGCCGAGCACTCCAGGTTGAAGGGACATCTCTGTTCCACGCCGTCACTCAGGAAGCCCAGTGCTTCTCAAACCATTTGTGGTGAAAGACCAGTTTATGTCCACCCACCCACCCCCAATCCATTTTGCCCAAGGCTTTTGTAAAATGCAATAAAGATATCATGGTGATGTTGAGTTGCTATAAAAGCTTCACAACACTTCCTCCTGATGGACTCGCCTCATCCTGGACCCTAAGGGCACCTTGTGGCTGAGCAGTGGTCCAGGAACCACGCCCAGGAGCTCAGCTCGAGGGCATTGCCTTGACTGCTGGGTCAGCTCCTGCACAGGTGTATCTGTGCTCTGGATCCTGTGAAGTGCAGGGAGGACAACGGTGCGCATCCAGGGTGAGCACTTGTCCACTGAGCAGGTGAGGGAGAAGTTGGACACATCACCCCTCACTCTTGCATTCCGTTGGTGAATTCTTACTCCCATGGCCACCATACCTGCCCCCAAGGGAGCCTGGGAAACAGTCTAGCTGAGCCACCCAGCACCCGGGAAGAACAGCCTTGCACAGAGACAATGAACAGTCTCCCCCATAGATACCCAGAAGTGGGTTCAAATGGTACAGGCATTTGAAAAATACATACTGTCAAACTTCTCTCCAAAAGGGTGTGTACCAAGCATGTACAAGAGTTCCCATCCCCCCCCCCACACACACACAGTAGCCAACACTGATTGCCAGAAATTCTATCTCCTTGTCATCATTGGCATTTTTCATGATTACTAGTGTAGTCGGGGTGGCCATCTTTTCAAATATTTATCGTTCATTCATACACTTCCGCAAACTGCTTGTTCTTATTCTTTGTCATTTTTCATATTGACTTGTAGGGATTTTTATATGCTTGACCTGAATCCTTCATTTGTTATACATGTTGCATATGCTTTCCTCCACACTGTCACTTATTTTTAACTTAATTTATAGTGCTTTTATTGCGATGCAAACGTTGTAGTTTTCCTCTTCATGCTGTCAAATGTATCGCGTTTTTCTTCTATGGTGTCTGCTCGCTTCAGCATCTTCTTTATCCGAAGACTAGAAAGATATATTTCTCTAGTTTTTTTTTAAATAACTTTTTATAGTTTTATTGTCACAGTTCTTCTCATGTTTAGATTTTTTAATCACTTAGGAATCTCTTTTCATCTATGGGATCTGTTTAGAATCTACTGTTTTGCCCAACACCATCCTTTCCCCTGTTAACTAAAATGCCAAATTAATTATGTAGAATATAAGCGCCACACTTTTATGAGAACAAAGGCTTTGTTTTATCTACCCCTAAAACAGTATCCGCCACATCATAGACAATCACTGTTTGTCAAATGAATTAAGGGATGGATGGATGGATGGATGGACACTAAAGTGCCAAATTTTCTTCAGTGTATTTCTAGAATTTCTGTCATTCCATCAGTTAGTATGCTGATTCTTGCATCAATGCTATTTCAATTACTCTAACATTATAATATATTTTGATACCTTTCTTTCAAATTTTAGGGCCTATCTTGTGCATTTCTCTTCAGAGTGGATTTACAAACCAGCTTATCAGTTTCCATTAAAATCTTCTTGGGATTTTTATTGGGGTGCATTGAAGTTATAGCTTAATTTCAGAGGAACTGACATCTCTCAAAGTTGAGTCTTTCTTTCCAAGAACATGATATATCTCTTCTTTTATTGAGGCTTGCTTTTATGTCCTATAGTGAGTTTTTGTATTGTTCTTCACATCTGTCTTAGACATTTTAATACATTTTCGTCCAAAGCATTCAATAGTTTGTGTTGCTCATGGGATCAGGAGGTTTTTTGTTTTGTTTTGTTTTGTTTTGTTTTTGTTTTTGTTTTTTTTTTGTTTTTTATTTTTGTGTTTTTGTTTTTGTTTTTGTTTTTGTATAACATATTTGTCAGTTGCTAATTGCTGGGAAGGTAGAGCTTGTGAAAAGCTCTCATATGATTCCCAGGTCCTTCTTTAAGATTCTCTAGACAAATGAGCATAACATCTCTAAATAATTAGGTTTTTCTCCACCAATACATTCATCCTGTATTTCTTTCTTGTTTCACAGTAATCAGGACAACTCCTTTACAGAAGAGTAGCAAGGATACTATGAATTGGTGTTGAGTTTTATCAAAACTTTTTCCTACATCAATTGAGATAATACATTTATGTTTCCTCTTTAACCAGTAATAAGGTGAATTACGTTAACAACTCTGTCAGTATTAATTTAGCATTGAATTCCTGGGGAAAACCCTACTTGGGCATGATAAGGGATATGAGTTAGTGTCTTTTCATAAGAAAGATTGGTCTACACAGAACTTTTACTCTGCTAGCTCCGTCCAATATGGTAGTCAGAGTTATGATAGCCTCAAAGAATGTGTTTGGATGCTTTCCATATTTTCCAGTGCAGACAAGGGTTTGGGCAACATGATTACCTGTTCTTTTAGGTTTTACTAGAATTTAACAAAACCACCTGGGCCTGATGACGTTTTGAAGGATAGATCTTTGACTATCTTTAAATTTCTTCTATGGATATTGGTTTATTCTGATCTTACAACTCTTGACCTATTATTATTATCATTTCTATTTTCCCTCAAGGTACCCATCTTATCTACATTTTCCAGTTCATTTATATAAAGCTGTATGCATATGTGTTCTTTTCCAATTGTTTAGAAAACTTGTATCTTTCTCTAAAGTTATAGCCCACCCTGTTTCTTACGATACTTATTCATTTCTTCACATTCTTTTCTCTTGACCAAAATTACCATAAGTTTGTGCGTTTTTAAATTTTGCTTACTTAACTATTCTCTAGCTTTTTGCAGTGTATTTGTTTCATTAGTCATTATTTTCAGGGTCAGTGGCTTTCCTTTGGTCAAGAACTTCTAACTTTAATGTTTTGGATTCAATTAATATGATTTCTGCTTCTGAACTTGTTGGGATTTTCTTTGTGACTAAATACATAATCACTCTTGGATAATGTTCCATATACCTCTGAGAAGCATCTGTATTCTCTGATTCTAAGGGCGGTTATATATACACCGTATATCTCTTACATGGAGCTCATGACTTCTGTTACTCAAATCTTCCATATTCTTACTTGTATTTCGTCTCCTTGGTCTGTTAATTCCTGATAGGAGTACAGTAAGTCTTTTCTGCTCTGATTACGTCCAGTTCTTTTTGAATTTCTTTCAGTTTTTTGCTTCATATATTATGGAGCCATGTTGGGCACAAACGTTTGTCCCTGTCATAACTTCATTGGCCTTATGTCTTTTCTTTACAAGAATATTTATATTTGTCTATTTGGAAGAATTTTGCTTTGGATTCTATTCTACAGGATAGTATTGCTCTACCTGCTTTTTTCTGTCAGTATTTTTCTAGCATTTTTTAATCTATTTATTTTGACCCTTCTCATGATTTCTTTTTTAACAAGACTCTCAGTTTGTTGGGGGTAACAATGTGCCGAGTTTCCAAACTACATTTCCCAGCCTCCCTTCTAGATAGGGACGACCAATGAAATGAGAGTGGAAGTCATTGGGTAAGGGTTCTAGAAAGTTTCTTACAGTGATCTGAATTAGTGGGAACTTCCCCCTTTTGGTCCTCTTTTGCCCTTTTTTCTTTCCCCAACCTGCATATACATATTCGATGGCTGGAGCTTCAGCAACTCTCTTGTTACAGTACGGAAAATACTAAAAGAATCATAAAGACTTCTTTTGATGCTCTTGAGGAACTAACCAAAGCCAGTCTACTTTCAAACATCTCAATACATGAGAAAAATAAACTCTGTGTTTAAACAACCACTGTTGCATGTCTGTTATTCCATCATCACTGTTCCTGTGTTTTAATGCCTGTGGAGGTAACCAGTGTTATTAGTTTCTTGTGTACCCTTCTAGAGATATTCTTTTTATTTTTGTTATTCTAAGTGTACTTTTTACTTTACATTATGAAAATTTTCAGACATACACATAAACAGCAAATAGTATAATTTGGTACCTCCATGTACCCATCACCCAGCTTCAACCACTATCCATCAATATTCTATGCATCACCCTGCTTCAACAACTATCCATCAATATTCTATGCATACACACACACACACACACACACACACACACACACTCTTGTTTTATACAAATGCCAGCACATTATTCACATTCTCCATTGCCTTCTTTTTTATGTTTTTTTTTTTCTTTGTGAGCAGGGGGAGGGGCAGAGAGAGAGGTAGACACAGAATCCGAAGCAGGCTCCAGTCTCCGAGCTGTCAGCACAGAGCCCGACGCAGGGCTCGAACCCACGAACTGTGAGATTATGACCTGAGCTGAAGTCAGGCATTTGACTGACTGAGCCACCCAGGTGCCCCACCATTGCCTTCCTTTTTAAAATTAACATGTATGATGGAGATGGTTCCATATCAGTACATAGTTTCTTCATTCTCTTTAGTGTCTATCAATATTTCTTTATCATTTCACATGTATCCAATTATATCTGTGGAATAAATTCCCAGATGTGGAGTTGCTGGGGCCAAAGGTGTATGTATTTGTCATTTTGATGGATGTCGCCAAAGTACCTGCATAGAAGTTGCGCCACAGCTCCAACCCCAATTAGCAGTGCAAGAGAATGCCTGCTCTCTTTGCCCACACCTTTGTCAATCATGTATACGTGCAAACGGCTCTACTTTTGCCAACCTGATAAATGAAAAAAGGATATCTCATTGTGGTCTTAATTTTGATTTCTCTTATTTAGAAGTCATTTGTATTTCTTTCCTGTGAGCTGCATTCACAGCTTTTGCCCATTTTTCTCTTGAGTTGTTGGCATTTTTCTTACTATTTTGTAGGAGCTATTTATATCATAGAGAACTTAGCCCCCTTGTCTCTGATATGAGTTGCAAATAACTTTCCTGATTTATCGTTTTCTTTGGCCTTTGTAACAGCGATCTTTGTATTAAAGAAACTTTTTTGTTTTTGTGTATTGAATGAACCAAGCTTTGCTCTTTTGGTCTTCTGAGGTCTAAATTGTACTTTGTTTTTTTTTAATGTTTATTTATTTTGGGGAGGGGGCAGGGGGGAGGGGCAGAGACAGGGAGACACAGAATCCGAAGCAGGCTCCAGGCTCTGAGCTGTCAGCACAGAGCCCGACGCAGGGCTCGAACCCACGAACCATGAGATCATGACCTGAGCCCAAGTCGGCGCTTAACCGACTGAGCCACCCAGGTGCCCCTAAATTGTACTTTAAAAAGTCTTTCCTCCTCCAACATCATATCTTAAATCTAACATGGTTTCTCCTAGTATTTTTATAGTTTCACTTTTTTAATCTTTAAGTCTGATTTATCTGAAATTTAGTGTGCTGTATATCGCGAATAGGGATCCAACTGTATACTTCGCCAGGTGACCACCCACCTGTCCCAACGCCATTTACTGAGAATCCATTTTCCCCCCAGGGAACTGAAATAACATTTTACCATATACTAAATTCCTGTCTGTATTTATGCGTATTTTAGAGTATCTATTTTTTTCTATTTTTCTGTCATTTGATTCCTACACCAGTACCACACTGTTTTCTAATTACTGTCCCTTTATTATGTTTTAATATCTGATGGGACCAGTGCTTCTCTCATAGTCTTCCTTTAAGAACACCTCTGGCTATCTTCACGCCTTTAGTTTTCTATATTAATGTTAGAAGCATCTTGAAAAGTTCCAAACAACTCTGTTGTCATAAAATGTTTTAGATCATATTTCATTTATAGATTGATGTTGGGAGATTTTCCACCTTTATAAAGCTACAATTTTCTAAGAACAGAGTAGACTTTTGCATTAATTTAGGCCTTTTTATGTCTCTGAGGAACATTTTAATGTTTCTGTACGTAGATCCTCCATAGTTCTTAAATTTGTTTCTACATACTTTATTTCCTTTTTGTTAAGCAGGGACTTTTCTTTTATTATGTCTTCTAACTTGTCATTTGTCTCAATGATTTTGTCCTGGCCCACTTACTGTATTCCTCTTACAAGTCCTTGTAACATTTTTAAAGAGCAGATTCTCATCGGATTTTCCAGATATAGAAGACATATCATCTGCAAATAGCCATCATTTTAATTCTGCTTTTTCATGTTTTAACCTGTCAGATTGTGAGGTACAGCACAGACGCAGAGACAGGTGTAAATCCTATATGGTTTGCATGCATTTCCTGTACTTTACATAAAAGAACATATTCTTGTAACCATCCCCAGATCAAGAACTAGAGCCCCACTCTCCAGCCCCAGCGCGTCTCCCCACAATCAACTCCCTAACTTCTATGGTAACCCTTTCCTTCTTTTCATCAGAGTTTTGCCACGTAAACATCCATCCATCCATAAATAACATGGTTTACTTTTTGCCTGTTTTTAAACTTTACATAAATGCAATTCTAATACATGTATCCTTCTATGTCTTGTTCCTTTCACTCAGTGGTATGTCCTTAAAATTTAAACATGCTGTAGTGTATAGGGAGTTTATTCCTTTGTGTTCTAATAGAGTATTCCATGGCATAACTTTACCATAGTGTTATTTATCTATTCTATCCCTGCTGGATATCTGGGCTGTTTTCGGCACACAAATTCTGTGGCAAGCCATTGTATTAGTTTCCTGTGGCTGCCATAACAAAGCACCACAAACATGGTGGTTTACAAGAACAGAAATTCATTGTCTCGGTTCTGGAGGCCAGAAGTCCAAGATCAAAGTGTCAGGAGGGCTGTGCTCCCCCTGAAAGATCTAGGGGAAAATCCCTCCTTGCCTCTTCCAGTTTCTGGTGGCTGTGGGAGTCAGTCCTGGGTGGTGAAGTCACATCACTTCCATCTCTGCCTGTCCGATCACATAGCCTTCTCCTCTTCTGTCTATCTCTAATTTCCCTTTGCCTTTCTCTTGTGACGTATCCACTTGTCACTGGATTTAGGGCTTACCTACACATCCTAAGATAATCTCATCTCAAGATCCTTAAATTAATCGCAACTGCAAAGACCCTTTTTCCAAATAAGATCACATTAACAGGGTCTGGGGGTTAGAATGCGCACATATCTTTTGGGAGGCCACTGTTGAACCCATCGCAACCATTTACACTTGCTTCTTGGTGCCAGGGTACACAAGTTTCTCCAGAATTTGTACACTTGGTATTGAAATGCTGGCTCCTCGAAGAAGCACGCCTTCATTTTTTCTACAAAATGCCAGCCAGTTTTCCAACACACACTCCCATCAGCAGTATGTGAAAGCTTGCCTGTTCCATGGCCTTGCCAACTCTTAGAATCATCAGACTTTTTAGTTTCCACCAATCTGGTGGGTGTGTACTATCTCCCGGTGGCATTAAGCTCTGTAATGATAAATGAAGTTGAGCGCTTATATTTGGACACCATTTGGGCTTCTTCTACTGTAAAAACAAACAAACAAAAAAATGTCTGTCCAAGCCTTTGATCCATTTGTTATATCATGCTATTTGTATTGGTCTTGTTATTTTGTTCCTTCAATCTTCTCTTTATTAGAACGTTCTCAGTTACATGCATTTCCCTTCTCTTCTCCAAACCTTCCATCAGAATCTCTCCTATGGCCCACCTGAACCGAAACCTAGACGAAAGGGAATTCTGGGAAGCGTAGTTCAGTTGACACATTACAAAGCCATCCCAACCCCTTTATGTGACTCTCCTCAAATTACTTAGCTTGCGTGTGCCGTGTGCTTCCTGTCAGACCGCTTACTGATTCATGTGTGTAGTAATGTTTTAATCATTCAATAAACTATTTCCTAATTTCCATCATGTTGTTGTCTTTGAACCATAGGTTATTTAAACATTTATTTCTTCCTTTCTAAACATGTGAGGGTTTTTCTCGTTATCTTTTTGCTATAAGTGTCAATTCTCTGCTGCCAAAGACCCCTGGGGAACCCGTCCGTAGGTGAACAAGTTGGGCCAATTACTCTGCACTGAGGGAGAGCACACCATGCAGAACCGAGGGGTATCTCAGAAAGAGTGTATTAGACAGAACCTACTGTAACATCTGGGCTTTGTGTGATCTTGGGGAGAGTCCAAGGAGGCAAGGGTTTGCTCTAGATGCTGTCATAAAGCAAAGGCAATTCTGTGATCGAAGCTCTCAATAAATCTCCTTTACTGGGAGGGCAGACTATAGCAAGGCTAAAGCTGTGATTGGGACACCAGCAGCAGGCAGCCATATTAGCCAAGCAGGAGGGAGGTGTTTGGTATTTGTGGGGTGCACATTGACCTTGGCTTTATCTGTGCTGAGAAAAAGGTGCGAAGTAGCCTTGCTTCATCTCTTTTCATCATGATCTCAGAGCAACCTTGTCTGAGGTTCGGTATTCTGTGAGATTGTTTATGTCCAGTATGAGAACAACATCGCCTGGCTGTGAGCGCTCGGCCAGTGTGCAAATGTCAGACGCTGCTGTTTTGTTCTTTTTCCCCCCTTGCTCATGGGTTTCCAGCTCAATTACACTGTGGTCAGAGGTCATGCTCTGAGTAATCTTGATCCTTTGAAACATCTGGGGACTTGCTTTAGGTCCCAGCACATGGTCAGTTTTGTGTAAAGTTTCCATGTGTGCCCAAAAGAATGTGCAGTCTGCAGTTGGGTGCAATGTTCTGTACTTGCTCATTAGATTAAGCTACCAATGGTTCAAACTCACATCCTTACCGACATTTTGTGTGCTTCATCTGCCAATTACTCAGAGAGGTACGTTAAGGTCTCCCAACTCCACATATGAATTGGTATTGCTACAAAAAAAATATATATATATATAGAACCCAAATATGATCAGCCCTCTGATTCCAACTACTAATTTACAAGAAATATGAAGTTCAGAGGAACTCTGCATGCACAGAGATGCATTCAGCAACATTCAGACTGTGGAAACTCTATAGTCCAAACAAAACGACTTTCTCAACAAATAAGTTGCAAGAAAAAAGTAAAGCCAGAAGGAGAACCTGCAGATTAAAAGACACTTAAAATCATCTCGTTCCACAGATGGACCCCAATTGGTTCCTCATGCACACAAACAAAGGAGAAAGGGAAAAAATGTGACCACGTGCAGGATATAAAACCAATACACAGATTTCTGTATATTTCTATACGCTAATAAAGAAGAAGCAGAAAAAGAAATTAAGGAAACAATCCATTTACAATTGTGCCAAACATAATAAAATACCTAGGAATAAACTTAAGCAAGGAGGTGAAAGACCTATACTCTGAAAACTGCAAAACACTGATGAAAGAAATTGGAGATGACACAAAGAGATGGAAGGATATTCTAGTCCATGGATTGGAAGAACAAATACTGTTAAAATGGCTGTATTACTCAAAGCAACCTACAGATTTAACGCAATTTCTATTCAAATACCAATAGCGTTTTTCAGAATAAAGAACTCAGATATAAGCCCACGATTATATGGTCAATTCATCTTTGACAACGCAGGAAAGAATATCCAATGGACAAAAGACAGTCTTTTCAACAAATGGTGTTGGAAAAACTGGTCATCTACAGCAAAAGAATGAAACTGGACCACTTTCTATCACCAGCCACAAAAATAAACTCAGAATGGATTAAAGACCTAAATGTGAGACCTGAAACCATAAAGCTCCTAGAAGAGAGCAGCGCAGGCAGTAATTTCTCTGACAGCGGCCACAGCAACTTCTTTCTAGGTGTCTCCTCAGGCAAGGGAAACAAAAGCAAAAATAAGCATTCATTTATTCGTTTATCTCTTGATTATTGGTTTGCACTCAGAAGTTTCCATTTTTCAATGGTTTGTAATTCATTACTGTCCTTTATTATCTGATGCTCAAACTGTCCCAGATTTAGCCAGTGTAAGCTCATTGAAGCTACTTCCAGTGTCCCTTTTACACACCACTATCATTTTTTGAGCCCTTCCGTACTTTCTGCCCCAGTTCTGAGATTAGCCATTTTTCTGAGGATCCCTGGTTTCTTTCAGTGAGGAGTAGTAATAGGGACCAAGATGTGATTGCTTGGGTGGGCCTTTTCGGCGGCAGGAGCTGAGAAATGTATGCATGTACCTCAAAGTATACACACATACATTATTTACATTTACATATACATATGCATATATCCACACATACATGTCTATCCCTTCATTCCAAAGCCCTCCCCACAGGCTTTTTCTTGTTTTCAAGTTTTTCTTTCAATTCTAGTTAGTTAACATATATGTCCACAGGCTTCTTTCTTGTCTTCCTCCATTTCATATTTGTATCTCCATTCTTCCCCCGTGAGAACCCTGGCTCCCAACATTTACTCACTTGCCCAATCCTACAATACATCAGAGATAGTTTCAAAATTGCTTCAAACTCCCCAGTGCCAAAAACAAACCCACTAAGAGCTTGGAATCTCTGGGCAGTCCCCCTTGCCTCTGCAACCTTACCCAAGACTGAGAGTAGGTCATCAAATAAGCTTTAAAAAGAGTTTGGGGTGCCTGGGAGGCTCAGTCATTTAAGCGTCCGACTCTTGGTTTTGGCTCAGGTCATGATCTCACGGTTCGTGAGTTTGAGCCCTGCATCGGGCTTTTCACTGTCAGCACAGAGCCTGCTACGGATCCTCTGTCTCACTCTCTCTCTCTCTCTCTCTCTCTGCCCCTCTCCCCTCTCAAAAATAAATAAACATTAAGAAAAGAGTTTTCAAAAATAGCTTTTACGAGTTGCTTGGTGTTTTCTTCCCTTTCAATGTGATTATAGTTTGCACTCGATAGACAATTAGGTTCATTTGCTTGCAGTTTTAAGCTTTTTCCCCTTCCCATTCCCATTGATTTTTCTGCCTGAATATGAAGAACATTCACATGCTCACAAAAGTCGAAACTAATCAAAAAGGCATACTCGGAGAAATACAACTCCCTCTTGTACTCCTGCTCCATTTTCCCCATCCCTTGTAGGTAACCAACTTCTTTGTTTTCTGGGTTATCCTTTCCGTGTTTCTTTTTGTAATGCCTAGCAGATGTGTGTGTTTTTCCTTACTTCCCCGTCTTTATTACACAAAGGACACCACACTATAGATGATCTTTCCACTTTGCCCTTTCCACTCAACGATGACCCTTATAAAGCCACTCCATATCAATTCACAGAGAACTTCCTCATTCTTGTTTATAGCTGCTCAGTCTTCTATTGCATGTATATACCATAGCCTGTTCAATCACTCTTCCATATTTAGACATGGGGGTAGTTTCCAACTTTCCAATATTTTTCAAGTACAAACAAAGCTGCAATAAGTAACATTGTGTATATGTCTTTTCATATCGCTAAATGCCTATCTTAAGAGTACATCCTTAGAAGTGGGATTGCTGCTTTGAAGGATAAACTTACCACCCTCTGATAATCTATACATACATGTTCATTGTCTGCCTCCTTCCTTCAGAGTATCTGCTCCATGAGGACACACACTTTATTTTATTCACTGACTGGAATACACTTGAACGAATGGATCTCTGTGCAGCATTTCATCATATAATTAAAACATGTCTTATTCATCTATTCTCTTCCAGACGGATGTTTAGATTGTTTCCAATTTCGCCCTATTATTTTAAAAATGCCTCAGTGCAAAGCCATGCATATGTCTCCATGTGTAAATGGACAAGAGTTTCTCAAGTGTGTATCATAGCATTTGCTCTTATCTTACTTTTTATTGTCAAATTGTTCTCCAGAATGGTTCTATCAATTTACATCCTCCCTCAGAAATGTAAGAAAATACCATCTTCCATGCACTCGGCCAGCATTTGACATTTCTTTCGGCGGGGTACCTGGGTGGCTCAGTTGGTTAAGTGGCAGACTCTTTTTTTTTTTTTTTAATTTACATCCAAGTTAGTTAGCATACAGTGCAACGATGATTTCAGGAGTAGATTCCTTAACGCCCATTACCCATTTAGCCCATCCCCCCTCCCACAACCCCTCCAGTAACCCTCTGTTTGTTCTCCATATTTAAGACTCTTGATTTCAACTCAGGTCCTGATCTCGCAGTCTGTGAAATCAAGCCCTGCATAGGGCTTGGGCTGATAGCGCAAGGAGCCTCCTTCTGATTCTCTCTCTCTCTTCTCTCTCTCTCTCTCTCTCTCTCTCTCTCTCTCTGTCACAATCTGTCTGGCCTTCTCCCACTTGTGCTTGCTCTCTCTCAATATATGTAAATAAACTTAAAATTTGAAAAAAAGAAACTTATGTGGTCAACTTAGGGAATACAAATGGTAACTTGTTCATATTTTAACTTATATTCCTATGATATCTAATCATATCTAATATCTTTTCACAGATGTATTGGCTATTTTCATTTCTTCTTCAGTGACTTTTCTGCTTATATCTTAGCCTATTTTTTCCATTGTATGGCTTGTCACTTTCCTCCTGATCTGTAGGAGTTCTTCATTCAGGCTTGAAATGAATTCTTTGTCTGGTGTATACTTTAGTAATGTCTTCTTCCAGTCTGTCATTTGGTTATAAGCCATGTTAATGGTGACTTTCATCAATACAATTTTTAATTTTGACATAGTGAAATGTATCTCTTTGCCTCTGTGCTTCTTATGTCTCATTTAAGAACGTTTCAGAAAATTTCCTACTACAAGGCCATCTGTCTTGTATTTTATTTCAATGGTATTGGAATTTTGGTTTTCACCTTTATATATTTAACTCCTCTGGAAGTGATTTTTGACAATAGAGTAAGATAAGAATGTGTTTTATTTTTTGTCCGTGTGGAGCACTGAATTGTTCCATCATCGTTTATTGAGGACACTCTCCTTCCCTACTTACTCTTGATGCCTCCTCTGTCATATGCAAGGTATGGAAATGTCTCTTCCTTTTTCTGAGCCAATACCAGGCTGCTTTAATTACTCGAGCTGAGAAATTTCTTACTATCTGGTAAGGCAAAGACTCTTCTTCATTCTTTTGAAAAACATTCTGTACGATCTTTACCACTTTACTCATCCATATAAATTTTAGGATCTGTTTGTTAGCTTCCCACAAATCTATTGAATTTGTATTTAATTCAGAGATCAATTTGGATAAAAATTGTCATGTTTGCAATGCCAAGCTTCCTCTTTCATGAGTATAGTATGTCTCTTCAAATATTTACTTAGGCGGACTTTTACATCCTTCACTTAATTTTGATAATTACCTCCATGAAGGTGTTGCACATTTTCTGTTAGGTTGACTCCCAGATACCTTGTCATTGGTATCGCTCTTGTGAATTGTATCTCCTTTGTCTCTGTCTCATTTTCTACTAGGTGATTGGTAGTATTTAAGAAGATGAATGATTTATCTTATGCTCAATGAAATAACTCAGTCAGAGAAAGACCTCTACCATATGATTTCACTCATATGTGGAATTTAAGAGGCAAAGCAGATGAACACGTGGGAAGGGGAGGGGAAGAAAAGAAAGGGAAACAAAGCAAGTAGGGATAGGAGGATCATACCTCGATCATAAAAGCCATATATGAAAGACCCAATGCTAATATCACCCTCAGTGGGGAAAAACTGACAGCTTTCCCCCTAAGGTCAGGAACAAGACAGGGGTGCCCACTCTCACCACAGTTATTCAACATAGTATTGGAAGTCTTAGCCTCTGCAATAAGACAACACAAAGAAATAAAAGGCATCCAAATTGGCCGGGAGGAGGTCAAACTTTCACTCTTCGCAGATGACATGATACTCTATATGGAAAACCCAAAGGATTCCGCCAAAAAACTGCTAGAACTGATTCATGAATTCAGCAGTTCTAGGATATGAAATTGATGCGCAGAAATCGGTTGCATTCCTATACACCCACAATGAAGCAACAGAAAGAGAAATCAAGGAATTGATCCCATTTACAATTGCACCAAAAAACACAAAATACCTAGGAATAAATCTAGCCAAAGAAATCTAACCAAAATCTATCCACTGAAAACTATAGAAAGCGTATGAAAGAAATTGAAGAAGACACCAAAAAATGGAAAAAGATTCCATGCTCCTGGATAGGAAGAACAAATATTGTTAAAATGTCAATACTACCCAAAGCAATCTACGTACTCAGAGCAATCCCTATCAAAATAACACCAGCATTCTTCACAGAGCTAGAACAAACAATCCTAAAATTTGTATGGAACCACAAAAGACCCCGAATAGCCAAAGATATCTTGAAAAAGAAAACCAAAGCAGGAGCCAACAGAATCCCAGACTTCCAGCTGTATTACAAAGCTGTAATCATCAAGACAGTATGGTACTGGCACAAAAACAGACACTCAGATCGGTGGAACAGAATAGAGAACGCAGAAAGGGACCCACAAACATGTGGCCAGCTCATCTTTGACAAAGCAGGAAAGAATATCCAATGGAATAAAGACAGTCTCTTCAGCAAGCGGTGCTGGGAAAACTGGACAGCGACATGCAGAAAAAAAATGAACCTGGACCACTTTCTTACACCAGACACAAAAAATAAACTCAAAATGGATGAAAGACCTAAATGTAAGACAAGAAGCCATCAAAATCCCCGAGGAGGAAGCAGGCAAAAACCTCTTTGGTCCTGGCCACAACAAGAGACTTTTAATGACAGAGAACAATCTGAGGGTTGATGGAGGGAGGTGGGTGGGAGATCTCAGGCTAGATGGGTGACGGGCATTAAGGAGCACATGTGTTGTGATGAACCCCGGGTGTTGTATGTAAGTGATGAATCACTGAATTCTACCCCTGAAACCAATATTGCTGTATGTTAACTAAGTAAAATTGAAATTAAAAAAAAAAAAAGAATACTAATGATGTATATATGCTGATCTTCTATCTGGCTACCTTGGTGCAGTTGTTATTAATTTTAACAAGTTGTTGATTGATTCTCTTCTGTCTTGTTTGTAATATAGACTCCATAATTCAATAGTTTTCAAATGCTGGTAATTTAGTCTCCTTTTGTAAAATCTCCATCCTGCTCATTTCTTTTTCTCATTGCATTGGTACTTCCAGTGCAAAGGCAAACAGCAGTGGTGGTAGCAGACAGAGGGAATTTATTCTCTAACAGGTACGATGCTGCGGTCGGCTTTTTGGTAGCTAATCTTTATTAGGTTAAGGAAGGTGTCTCCATTCTTAGTTTGATAAGACTTTTCATCAGGTATAAGTATTGTTTCATATCGAATCCCTTTTCTGGATCTATTGAGATGGTAATATGATTTTTCTAATTTGATATTCATTGAATGACAATGATATATTTTTTTCTGACGCTGAACCATCCTTGTGTTCGTGGGATATATCTTATTCAGTTGTAATGTGTGTGTGTGTGTGTGTGTGTGTGTGCGTGTGTGTGTGCAATGTGTGTGTGGGTGTGTGTGTGTGTGCGCACATGCACGTGTGTGTGCTTAATATACTTCTGGATTCAATGTTTTCATAGCAACTTTATTGAGATATAATTCATACACCAAACAAGTCATCCTTCTAAAATGTACAAACCGGTGGTTTGGGTTGCTGAATTCAAGTTGCTAATAATTTCTTTAGCATTTTTTACCTATAAATGCCTACACTTCCTATACTTTTTATGTTATACTATATTCATCAAAATACATTTTGGGAGGCACCTGGGTGGCTCAGTCCATTAAGCATCCGACTCCGGCTCAGGTCATGATCTCACGGCTCATGGGTTGGAGCCCCGCGTCAGGCTCTGTGCTGACAGCTCCAAGCCTGCTTGCTGGAGCTTGCTTCAGATTCTGTTTCTGTCTCTCTGCCTGTCCTGTGCTCTCTCTCTCTCTCTCTCTGTCTCTCAAATATGAAATAAAACATAAAGAATTGGTAGATTTCCCTCATTTTCTTGTAGCTTGAACAGTTTGTACAAGTTAGGAAATCCTTGAAATCTCGGGGATTTTTTTTTTTAATACCTGGAGCCTATTTTTTTCTGGGAAACATTTGAATACTGCTTTAGGTTCTTTAATGGTGATTTTTTAAAAATTCAGACTTCCTTCCATCCATCCTTACTTAGGGGCTGCTTCCAGGAGCACTGAACCTGCACATTCAGATGAGAACACGGCCAGCCAGCAGGTGGATCACAGCCTGATGGCATCCTGAGCAGAGGACCAGGTACACCCACACTTATACGCCGGGGAGACTGGGAAATAATGAATGTGTGCTGTTTTAAGCCACTAAGTTTTTGGTCATTGGTTATGCAGATCAGAAAACTCACACACCTGTTACAGAGTTGAAGGGTGGTTCCCCCAAAGACGTGTCCACGTGGAAGCTGTGTATGTGAGCTCACTTGAGCATACGGTCTTTACAGATGTGATTAAGTAAAGGATATCAATATGTGGTCACTCTGGATTAGGGTGGACCGTAAACCCAATGACCAGTGTCCACATAAGATGTAGAAGAGGAGAAAGACACACACAGAAACGCAGGAGAAGACCATGCGAAAGCGGGGGCAAGAGAGTTGAGTTAAATGGCCACAAACCAAAGAATGCCTAGGATTGCCGCTACCACCCACACAGGGAGAAGCAGACTCTCCCTCAAAGTTCTCAGAAGGAGCCAACCCTGCCCACATGTCAATGTCAGACTTCTGGCCTCCAGAGCTGGGGGCCAGTCCTACTGCCAGCCTTGGCCTCTCTGCTGGCAGCAGCAAGGGGCTACCGGGCAGCTTTAAGTGTGAGGGCAAGATGCGGCTCACACTTGTCAAGGACCTCTTTGTTTCTCGGCGGTGAGGGCTTTGAGGGAGACTGACCTTGGAGGCTAGGCAAGCCAGAGGAGACCGTCACAGTGGTCCGGGGGACAGAGGGGGGACATGTGAGCAAAGTGAGACGGAGAGGGTGACACACGGGAAAGTCGAATCAGCCAAACAGCAAGAGGAAAGGAGGTAGGAGAAAAGACCCTCAAGCCTTGAACCAGGGTGACAGAGAGAACCTGAAGCTGACAGGGGGGACAAACTGTAGAGGGTGCACAGATCCCTTTTGAGATCAAAAAGGGGCCTCCGTTTTGGTACCCAAGTAGACATTGCTTAATGCTTACTAACCCAAGGAAGCAGGAAAAGCCACTTAAACAGGTAATAAGCCGGTTACGAGAGGCCTCCCCCAAGCCTGTCTGAGCCCCTAAGCCATCCCCAGTGGACTGATCCGTTCACCAACTTCATCCCTGTTAGGTGACTGCAGTGGCCTTTCCTTCCATGGAATGTGATTCTGAGGTCATTGGATTCCAGCTGGGCCAGGGCCTTCCCAATCCTTCCCTATTCCCAAATATGCATAATTAACTTCTAGGTACATGGGGCTCAGCTGTTACAGGGATTAAATCTTCTCAGCCTGTTCCCCAATTCTTACATTCCTTTTGAATTGTGCTGTAAATCCTGGCAGAGAGCAGAATTTTCCAGAGGGGGCAGGCTCTGCCCTGGCCATGCGCCCAAGCTTCCGTCCCTCCTGTACGCTCAGGGCCCATGTGGCCAAGGCCAGTAAACATGTGGTAGCTCCTCCCCTCCGCCCAGCCAGAAATCCTCACGTTCTAATCCCTGGAACCTGTGAATGTGACCTTAGATGGCAACAAAAACAAACAAACAAACAAACAAACAAAAACAAACAAAAAAGCACTAAAGATGTGATTGAATTAAGGACTTGAGATGGGGAGGTGATCCTGGATCATCTAGGTGGGCCCGAACTGCAACCATGTGGATCACCTTAGAAGACGGTGATTTGAAAGACAGAAGTAAGAAGGCAACGTGATGGAAGCGTGATGGAAGAGAGAGATTTGAATATGCTCTGCTGCTGGCTTTGATAATGGAAGAAGGAGCCACGAGCCAAGGAATGTGGCTCCAGAAGCTGGAAAAGACCGGAAAATAGATTCTCTCCTAGAGGCTCCAGAGGGAACATGGCCACGCCAACACCTGGATCTTGGCCTAGTAAGGCTGAACTCCTACTACCTCCACTGCTGACTGTCTAAGCTCCAGGTGATGAGATGGGCCCTAACAATTTCATCGCTATAATTTTACATTCTTTTTCTTACAGAAGGCCCTCCAAACTGCATAAGCTTTAGACCCCACAGACCATGCATCCACCCATGCCCATGCCTAAACCACCCACTGGCACACCGAATGAGACCCTCACGAGTAGTTTCCTGTGTCAGTGACATTCCAAATGGCCCTGACAGAATGGCTAAAATTAACGACACAGGAAACAACAGATGTTGGCAAGGATGTTGAGAAAGGAGAACCCGTTTGCCCTGTTGGTGGGAATGCAAACCAGTGCAGCCACTCTACAGAATGGTATGGAGGTTTCTCAAAAAAACTAAACATAGGACTACTCTATGATCCAGCAATTGCACCATTAGGTACGTACCAAAAGGCTATAAGAATACAAAATACAAATCATGATTTGGCCCCTGGCTAGAGACAGCTGAGCACATGGCTCCAGCAGGCTAATACTCAAAAGATGGGGGCGCTTCTCCTCCCCTTTCTGCAGGTTGTAGCACAAAGGTCACTTCCTCGGCATCCCTTTTTCGCCTCCCTCTTCTCCTAGACTACATTTGGACTCTTTTCTAATCTCAGGTGCCTGGCATTTTCCTACATAGCAGCTATCACCCTTTTTAACCATACACGTAACTGTGGGCTTACTTTTCAATGTCTAGATTATGACATCCACGAGGGCAGGGAGCTGATCGATCCCGGGTCCCCGCTGTATCCCAACAGCGAGCAGAACACCTGGCACACAGTTGGTGCTCAATAACTGGGATGAGTGACCAGGCACATGGGAGGCAGAGATGCTGAGGAGGTCGTCAGAGAAGCAACCCTGGAATCCCAGGCAGTGAAGAAAGGGAGCCTGGAAAGGGCTGGGCAAAGGTGGGTGGAGGCAGGGACCGGCACTGTCTTGCATCAAGCTCAAGGGATTGTAGAGGAGCAAGGGTGGGTGGGAGGGTGGAAGGAGGAGGTATGGGCCCAGAGAAGGCACCTAGGCAGAAGAGGTTGGGGGGTGGGGGAAGGGCGGTAGGCCCAGGGCTGTGCCCTTTACAGCAGGGAAGCAAGGCAGCTGTAGGAGGAGAGGCTAGACACAAACAACAGGGACACTCGAGATGGATTTAACTAGATGAGGTGAGCCTAGAAGGGCCAGATTTCACACGTGGGTGGAGGAATGCAGGTACAGGAAGTAACACTGTAGGGCAAAGAGGGTACCAGCCCTTTCTTTTGCCCCATTGGTACGTGGGGCAAGAGATGGAGCGTAAGGTGGTGGCCCCTCAGTTGA
This sequence comes from Acinonyx jubatus, assembly GCF_027475565.1. Taxonomy (NCBI): domain Eukaryota; kingdom Metazoa; phylum Chordata; class Mammalia; order Carnivora; family Felidae; genus Acinonyx; species Acinonyx jubatus. Next base: position 122,463,561 of record NC_069389.1, read on the forward strand.
GGTAGGAGGTGGAGGAGAAGGAAGTACGAAGGCCAAGGGGAATCGGCACAGCAGAAGGCCCGGGGAGGACAAGAGCAAAGGAGGCGATGCAGGTCCAGTGCAGAGAGGGAGTGGGGAAAGGATGGATGCCCAGCATCTCAGTGCCAACCGATGGGAGTCAGGGGGTGAGCCTGATACAGTCAACTGCAGGCAAGATTTCCCAATGGACCTCTGTAGTCGCTGAGAGAGTCCTTCTCTCCCACCAAACTCCGAACACCACGTCTATGCCCCAAATCCCTAGCCCAGGCTGGCCAAAGCGGATGCCCCACCAATGTCAGTGCCTTTGAACGATACTTACTATGCGAGCCAGCCTGAGGACGCAAACGGCTAGGAGCTGGGGGTGCCTTAGGGAGCCATGCGTTCCCTGCCTTCACCGAGCTTAGAGTCGCAAAAGTAAAAGGGGCATCTCTCCAGGAAGACAGTGGGGTCATGAAGTAATGATGCTGGCGACAGAAGCCCTGAGCAGAGCAGGGCTCTGTCGCAAAATCCAACACAGCAGAGCCACTCCCTGATGGTGCCGTCTCGGGCACAGCATTCACCGACGTGAGCCTCAGTTTCCTAACATATTCCTCATTTCAGCCCTGCGTATGTAACCCATGAGGCTTTGGCATGCGCATCCCAATTCTACGGGATCCTCTCCTGCCCCTGCTATTCATCCTTCAGGCTTCAGATTCAAGGTCCACTGCTCAGAGGCCTTCTCTAAGCCCCACCCACAGGCAGAATCAGTAACGGGAGGGCTTGTAAAAGTGAAATGTGGAAAAGTGCTACAAAGTGCTTTCGGTATTTCCTTGAACCGTGAGATCTGAACGGAATGTAACTTTTGGAAAGTTGGTAACCAAAGCAATGGAGTTGAGAGGGTTTCTCAGCAGGGTGGCTTTAATCACTTGACCATGTGGCCACAGAAGCTGCCTCTGGCCCTTCCTGGGCCACCCTGGCCTGAGTCACGGGACTTTCTAGGTTAGAACATATGTTTCCATCAGCCAAGCTGCTGATCAAAGATCTTGTCACCAGCGGCCACTCTCCCACCCGCTACCTTTGGAACTGTGCTCACTGACTGAGAGCCAGTTCTCAACCTTGAAGCCTCGGGGTCCTGAAATAGAAACCACCAAGGCAAGGCTTCTGAAAATGGTGCCTCCAGGTGGAAGAGAGATTACCTGGGCTCTGAGGAGCTCCCAAGGAGGTTAAGGACAGCGAGTGAGACACAGGTGGCCCACGATGTTGCAGGCAGTAACAGAGGCAAGGCGGGAGACACTTGGAGAGGGTGTCTGTGGCAGAAGGGGTCCCAAATGTGGGAAAATGACCCAGCCTGAGGAGGCAAGGGCACCGGTGGCCAGTGGGGCTGCCAGCCTGCTGGGCTGTGTGATTATGCTGACAAAATATGCCAGCTACCTCCTCTGGGCCAGCTTCTTTCCAGTTGGGGCACTTGGAGATGCAAAGAGAAGGCAGCCACGCCTCTTACCACTTCTCTGCCTCCAAAGGTCCCTCAGATACCCCGTCACCTGCCCTTGCCTGGAGGGGGTACTTAAAACTGGCCTTCAAGGCCCCAGGCAAGACCCAGGGCCCCCGGAGCCCTGAGAAGATAGCCCTCACAATCCCCCTTTCTTGGACGCTGCAGCGTGGGAGCCCTGCTACCCTCTACATTTCACTTCATCTTCAGGTAGTACAGTTTTAAGAAACGTGTCATGCCTTAGGCACCAAAGAAATGGCTTTCCTCCATCCCTCAGATCCTAACTTGAATCAGGGCCAAGGAACACCCACCCTGATATCTGTGGATTGTCATGCGCATGTATTTTTGAGGGCTCGCTAATTCAACATGGCTACCTGAGCCTTTTCATTGGCCACAATAGATGGGGGTGGGGGGTGGGGGTCTTTAAGAAAATGCACTGCTGGAGCGCCTGGGTAGCTCAGTCGGTTGAGCATCCAACTTTGGCTCAGGTAATGATCTCGTGGTTCATGAGTTTGAGTCCTGCATCGGGCTCACTGCTGTCAGCACAGAGCTTTGGATCCTCTGTTGCTCTCTTCTCTCTGCCCTTTCCCCACTCACGCTGTCTCTCTCAAAAATAAATAAACCATTTTGAAAGAAAGACAGAAAGAAAGATAGAAAGAAAGGAAGAAAGAAAGAGGAAGAGAGAAAGAAAGAAAGAGAAAGAGAGAAAGAAAGAAAGAGAAAGAGAGAAAGAAAGAAAGAGAGAAAGAAAGAGAGAAAGAAAGAAAATGCCACTGCCATAGGGCCCCATTGTAGTTCAAAAGTCTGGAGTGCCTTGGGACAGACAGGCGAAGTGACAGAGAATTGCTGTCCTTAGTTCTAATATCAGTGACATCAAGAGTACATAAAGCCGCTCACTTCCTCCACCGGATTCCCCAACACGCAACACACACATGCACATCAACCATAGTCCCCAAGTCCTCACCTAGCGTGGCCAGCCTCATGCCCAGGTGGCCCTCCTTCCTGCCCATGTTCTCTTTTCAGCCTTTACTCCTAGGGGAGGGGAGGGAGATCTCCTCATTGGGGTGGGGGTGGGTTTGAGGCATATCCACAGGAGACCATTCTAGGTGATATTTGTGACTCCACAGGCCTGTGGGACTCCCCGGCTCGTCCTTGTCTCCCTCATCCAAGCAGGTGGCCCACAGACTGCATAGTGGCCCCAGACCCACACTTACCAAAACAAAGAACACACTGCCAGAGAAGAGAAGTGCGAGCTAGGTGGTGACTGACAATGGGCCTTGGGCCCAGAAATTAGGAGCAAGATCAAATCTTAAGCTACAACGTTTTGTTCTAGAACCACTGTCTGTCAGAACTCATTCGTCTGAGACCCACAAAGGGCGGGTGCCTTTAGTCCCACAGTGAACTGGTGTTAGAGTTGATCAAATGCTTAACTTGACCGGGAGCAGCGCAGGCTTGTTTACAAAGGCCAAGGTGACTTGTATGAACCTTCAGATGGAACTAAACGCCTAAAGCCAGGTCAGGTAGGATGGCTCCTGTTGTGACATGTCGGTTACCAGTGGCACGGTCTGCCTGGCTGGCTCTCTCGGGCAAATTACTTCCGTTGAACTTATAAAGGATTCTGTGCCTTTTAAGGCAGTGGATTCCAGATTCCACCAGAGTAAAGCCTATTGCGTGGTGCAGACTCACTGTACCTAAAGGCGACATCACTTGGCTGGGAAGCAGCTCTCTGCATGTGGTTTTTCCCTTGCAAATCCCATCACCCATGTCACAGGAGCAGTCTGCTGTTGCCGCGGTGAATTACTGTTGTACTGCGACCTTGATTCTGAGCAGAAATGTACGTTGCCTTGACCATGATTACACAAAACGCGTTGTCTAGGAAACAGAACAGGAAGGGCTAGATCATTCTTGGCTTTGACTAAAAGCCACACAAGGTTACCTTGTACCCAGTGGGGTCTCAGCTTTCCTCCAGGGTCTCTAGGCTTTGTGTTTGTGTGTGTGTGTGTGTGTGTGTGTGTGTGTGTGTGTGTGTGGCAGAGAGAGAGACTGACAGACAGACAGACAGACAAAAAAGGGAAGAGCGCTAGCTTCCCTCTGCACACGTTGGGAAGTTTCAAGCCAAGCCAAGCTTGTGCAGCTGTTGTTTGGAAGCAGAGGGGGCTTGCAGAGCCCTCTCCCGTCTCTTACTGGGAGGCTGCTGGGGAATGGAGCAATAACAACTCTGGCCTCCTGCATGTTCTGTCACCCAATGCAGTTCCAGAGCTGATGAGGCGTGACACTGTGGGAGGGCCCCACCGGGCTCTGGAAAGTGCTGGTTTGCCATAGAGAGTGCCTGGATCCATCTATGGGAAGCTCCCACACACTCTCCTCTCTCCCTCTTCTCTCTCCCTCTTCTCTCTCCCTCTTCTCTCTCTCTCTCTCTCTGTCTGTCTTTCTCCGTCTCTCTAACACACACACACACACACACACACACACACACACACACACCCCAAGTGCAGATTGACCCAAGAGTAGCTTGTTGAGACTCCAATCTCTTTCTTTCCTCACAGAAATCATGTGCTCCTTCAGGGCTGGTTTCCCAGGCCAGCCACAAAAGCCACCTTGATCTAGAAAAGAGCCTACAAAGACAGACCCAATGAGCCTGTGGCCATACATGCCGGTGTGGTGGCAGAGGCCATTTCCAGCAGGGCACGCTGAGTAAGGCATTGTTTGACTTCTGGCCCAATGGCTTCCTGGTGCCCCTAGCCCAGGGCCCTTCCTTCTCACAACTTGAGAAAAGCCCAGGTTAGGAGCACATCCACTCCTCTCTCTCCCCCAACCACAAGCTCACGTCCCTCACCAATCTATCAGGAAGTGCTGTTATTTCAGCACCTTGGCGGACTCCCAGTCCAGCCACCTACCCCTTTCCATTCTCCCTGCTTCTTACTGTGTCCCAGGCCCTGTCCTCATTCAGGTGACAAGTGCATATAGAAGGGATACGGGAAATACTTCCCAGAGAAATAAGCAAGAGACAGAGATCACCATGAGGCAACTAGCAAGGAGAGGAAACAAGAGGTTACGTTCATGGCGGAACAAGTCAAGCGTTCCAGAAAAGCCCAGAGAGGAAATCGAATCCAGCCCAAATCCCGGCACCCAGAAATTCCCATCATTAACACTGCCCCAGATGTGCAATGATAGAAAGATGCACAGATGCATGAAGAGGTAGGGGAGACAAAACTATTTCCCCAAAATAGGATCACCCAGTATATTCTGTGAGAGAAGCCAGGCTCAAAAGCCACATGGTGTATGATGCCATTGATAGGAAATATCCAGAACAGGCAAATCCACAGTGACAAAAATAGATCAGTAAGTTCCAGGGGCTGGGACAGCAGGGAATGGGGAGCGCCGGATAATGGTCACAGAGTCTCCTCTTAGAACAATGGAAGTGTCCTGGGAGTCAAGGGAGATAATGTCCATACAGCTTTGTGAATATACAGCACTAAATACACTGAATTGTACACTCAAAGGGTAAGTGTATTATATCTCGGTAAAAATGGAGTCATGACACATGCACTGTTTAATATGAAGTATTACACACAAGGGGCACCTGGATGGCTCAGTCGGTTGAGCATCCGACTCTTGAATTCGGCTCAGGTCACCATCCCAGGGTCATGGGATGGAGCTCCGTGTCAGGCTCCACACTTACTTAGCCTGGAGCCTGCTTAAGATTCTCTGTCTTTCTCTCCCTCTCCCTCTCCCCCCTCTCTTCCTCTCTCCCTCTCCGTCTCCCTCTCCCTCCCCCTCTCCTTCTCTCCCCCTCAAGCTCTCTCTCTCTCTCTCTCTCTCTCTCTCTCTCTCCTCTCTGTAAAATATAAATACATAGGGGTACCTGGGTGGCCGACTTGGTGAAGCATCCGAATTTGGCTCAGGTCATGATCTCATGGTTTATGAGTTCAAGCCCCAAATCAGGTTCTGTGCTGACAGCTCAGAGCCTGGAGCCTGCTTCAGATTCTGTGTGTGTGTGTGTGTGTGTGTGTGTGTATGTGTGTGTGTGTCCCTCTCTCTGCCCCTCCACCCTCTGTCTCTCTTTCTCCCTCTCAAGGATAAATAAACATTAAAATTTTTTTAAATTAAATACAAATACATTTAAAAATAAATAAATTAATTAATATGTTACACACAAATACACAAGCGTTTGTGAACAAAGGAAAAAACAGAAACTGAAAAGAATTGCTGAAAGTATAATAAATGTTTCTTTACCAGAAGTCTTAGCTCCTAAAAGATCTCACAAAAGTTACGGAATGAAACTATGGAAAACACTAAGCTTTTTGAAATACTGGAAACATTATGCTTGATTTCATGTTCCAGCACAGTATCCAGTGACTCTGCTCTAACAGATAAAGAAATCATCCCAGGCTCTTCCTCCCACCCCTCAGTTTTCTACCTCCGGTTTGTGCTACATGATGACTTTTATATTGTCAAGAATTCTAAGATTTGCATCGTGTCTCTTTATTGTTCTCTTTTATAGAAACACCAATTTTTTGTCTGTGTGTATGTATACGCACAACACACACACACACACACACACACACACACACACACACACACACGTATATTTCCTTGCCTAGCTTCTCTCCAAGCCTCTGCTCGACAAATATGTCTCCAGGTGGCCATTGTGTATGTGGTCTCCTTGGTTGTATTTACTCCAAGTGTGAATTGCTCTTAGTGTGGCTTTTATCTCAGTAATATTTGTATTTCCCTCTTCCAATTCTTTTCTGAGTACTGCTACCTTCCTCTCATTTCCTTCTATTTTCTCATCATTTCTTTAAATTCTCTTTTCTGGGGCGGCTGAGTGGCTCAGCTAGCTAAGCGTTCCTCTCTTGATTTCGGCTCAGGTCATGATCCCAGGGTCTTGGGATCTAGCCCCACATCAGGGAGCTCTGTGCTGACAGCACGGAGCCTACTTGGGATTCTCTCTCTCCCGCTCTCTCTCTTTCTCTCTCTCTCTCTCTCTCTCTCTCAAAATAAGTAAATTGAAAAAATAAATTCTCTTTTCTTTTGAGAAATCATCTTTTCTGGAATTGCTTTGCACCTGTGGAGGTTTTTTGTGTTTTGTTTTGTCTCGAGTCTTCCTGTATGTTTTGTGCAATTTCCCCTTGTGATGTGCCTTTCATCTGCTGTTTGCTTCTGCTCCTTTCCTCCTCTTACTATGTGTGTAACTGTTGCTGTTGCCAGTTCATGTATAGGACCCACGATGGGTTGTGAACACACTTGATTTTGCCAACACGTCCACACCGTCTCTAGCTTCCACATTACCTGACTGGGTCTCCGCAGTGACGCTCCACACTCCTGCGGCCTGTCCCTCAGTTTCATCACTCGAACCAGAGATTCGTTTTCTATTTTTATATGACTTTGCAGACTGTGATCCCTGACTTGCGAGCAGTGTGATTCTTGCTCCCTTCCTGAGGAGGCATCGCTGACCCAGCTGGCTCCCTACCCCGTCCAGACATAGCAGTGTTTGCCTGGACAGCGTCCTAATTTGTGGTTTGGAGTTGCTGCGGTTCCCAATGCCATTTTTCTCTTTGAAGCTGTCTTTGAAGCGAAGCCAGCCCATCGTTCTTCTGTACGACTAGAGAGGCAAAGAGCCCAAGGCCTTGAAGGAATTTCCTTTCTTAAGTGGGTATCTTTTGCAGGCAGCTGAAACTTAGGCATGAGCGCAGAGCACCCCTGACTGGTCACCAGGGGGCTCTGTACTGGCTCTGGCCCTTTTGAGGGGCAAGATAAGGCTTCTTGGGCAATTCCTGAGTCTGAGCTGTTCTTAAACCAGGACCCAGCAGGGCATTCGATTGTGGACCTTCTCATTCACTTCGGAATAAGTTAACAGAGAAGCAAGCCCTGGCAGGCAAAAGTAAGAAGGACAATGAGGCATGAAAGCATGCCCCAGGAGGACACAGTGGAGCAAGGGGCAACAAGGAGCCAGCAGCCATGGGCTGGGGGCAGCCAGGGCAGGGCAGCCCCCAGGCAGGGAGTTCTCCGTGAGCCGGGTGGATGAGGGCCTGGTTCAAGGCCGGGCCTCGGTGTGCCTGCCGGTTGAGGCTCCTTCGAGATCAGAACGCACTCCCTAAGGGATACAGATGATGTAGCACAGGGATTACACCCCTCTCGGTCAGGGGAGCTGCTCCTTTGGGGCCTGATCTCAGCAGAGCTGGCGTGAGGGAAGCAGAGAGGGTGAGCACCGCAGGGGTCAAGAACAAACTGGAAGCCACATCTGTGTCCCACCACTTCACCCCTGGCCCAGCACTTGGAGAAGTGGAAGGAGGCAATTCGGTGGCAGCAGCAGGGCCATAACACCTGGCCTCACTGCTATACTGGCCTCAGGAGTATGTTTGTAAATACCCTTGCTTCATTCATCTCTCCCTTCCAATTCTTGTGCAGCTTGCTCCTGGGGTCAACCCTAACCCGGACCGGACCATACAGGGCAGGGAATTCTGGGAGAACTAGTTGCAGCTTAGCCCAGTGGACACGGTAAACCTCATAAATGCTGTCCTCTATCTGGGGGTGCCTCCCTGCCTCCTCTGCCCCTCCACAACACGCCCCTATGTGGTGAGGGGTCACCCATTTTGTTTCCGAGGGACGTGTGCCTTGGCTCCCTGAGCCTCCCACAGTGCTGTGGGCGCCTGTCTCCTCCAGTGCTGGTGGGCGGGGCTGGGAGAGAGGATCCCTGAGGGGCACCTGCCCAGGGCCAGTCCCATGGAGAGCACAGCTAGGCAGCGCCACCCCTGCCCCTGCTGCACCGCTGGAGCCAGCGGAAGCCTGAGCTCCTGGTGCAGCCCTCTTGGCAAGCTTCCCGAGGCCACCTGGATCCCAGCACATCTGGAACGCACCAGACGGCAAGAGCGGCAACTTAACACGACAATGAGGGAAGCTGGCCACCACGGGAACAGGCGTGCGCTGCGTCTCAGCCCTAAGCCTTCGAAAAGACGGCTCTGGGGCCGGCGACGTGGCCACTGGGCACAGGCTCACCGAGGTCTCCCTCAAGCCACCCTCAGCCCAGATCCCCGCATACCCAGAAGTTGTTGGCTCCCTGGGCACCTGGCTGCCAGGACGGTCTCTGGAGCCCCGCCCTGGTGGACTTGTCCCCTGAAGTCGTGTGGCCACCAGAACGTGTGCGCAGAGCAAGACTCAGCCCCCCACGCCAAGCCACTGTTGGGGAGCTGCTCAAGGCCAGCTCCTGAGTGCCCTCCAGGGGCACAAAGCTGCGTCCCCCCACCCCCCACTCAAGCAGCCAGCAGGCTTCCCTCTGTTTCATTGCTCAGGGCACTCCATAGTGGGGTCTTACTGGTCCTTTGCTGAATACAGTCACCCCCTGTACAGACAGGAGCTGGGCTGGGACTGGAATAGGCGAGGGGGCCAGGTGGGGGTGTCAGCAGCGTCTGCACTAGGCTTCAGGGAGGGCAGTCCTCTCTCCAAGCTGCCACCCCTTAGCCAACTGTCAGCCATGGATCTGCCCCCCCACACACACCTGGAAAGGGTGTGACCGGTGGGGCACAGGACCCCTCCCCCTCCCCCCCCCCCCCCCCGCACTCCTCAGGACTCTACCAGCCGCCCCAGAGTACAGGCAGGGACAGGAAGGGGCTAGACCGACACGGACTTGCACTGTGGGCCAGACAGAAGGCACAGGAAGGAAACTGAGAAGGAAACATGGAAGATGTTATCGAGGCCTGTGAGGATGTCCCTGACCTCCCCATCTGGGACACGAGTGAAGTACCAGAAGCTCCGGGGAACTGGGGTCAGGACTTCCCCCGAGCAACCAGGCTGCTCGGTCCCCTCAGCTGGCTGCTGTCAGCCAATGGAGTCTTCCTCTAATTCACACACAAACTTCACCTGGGCCTGGGAGGGGTTCTCAGGCAGGGACGTGTGCCCTCACCCCAAACCGGGGGCTCCCCGCTCTCCACCAGACTGGCTCCCCCTCGGACGTCAGCTGTAGCACTCAGCCCCAAGGCACAAGAGGCCAAGACCCACCCACGCTGTCCCATACCCCAGGGGCCAACACCTTGAGCTTCCCCACCCTGCTTACCCCCAACCTGCCCTGGAGGCACGAGACATGGCCCCAACTGCCAGCTGCCCAGCAGGAACTGCAATACAAACACCTACTCCTGTGCGGACACTGGATGCTCTTCTAGCAGGTGTCATCGGGGGCTCCCGTACCACGCAGAGTCTTTAGCAATCGCATCTCACTGCAGCTGATGGCAGCACAAATGAGCTGAATAGCAGGTGTCTCGCCGCTGTTTGGGGAGGGCTGGAAAGCCAGGCTCGGGGGCTTTGCAGAGAGGAACAAGGGTCTGAATCCCACTGCTGTGCCGCGCTGAAGGCACTCCTATGGCGGTGGGCACAGACACTGTGACTTGCGGCCCTGATGCCGGACGTGGATGCCGCCATGAGACCTATGGCTGTGGCTGCTCCTCAGGAGACAGGTCTCACTGCCCCTACTGCCACCAGCCCGCCTGAGACCAATCTGGGGGGCCCCGACTCTTTCCCATCTCTGGCTCCAGATTCATCTGATTGATGGGTCCTGCTCATGTGCCCAGGCCCTAGCTGTAAGGGAGGCTGGAAGAGTGCCAACCTGGCATTTTCTGCTCCTTTCACAGCTGGCACATCCAGTGGCAAATTCCTGGGACACCGGGCTCACCCAAATGGTCTGACGGCTTCCCACTGCCCTTAGTGTGAAACCCAACTACCCGCCCTCCCCCATCCTTGAACATGACCCCTGCAGACAGCAAACCTTCCCCGCCCGCAGCTAGTGTGGGTCCTCCTTCATTGTGCATCCCAGCGGCCCCAACTTTCTCTTTGCCTTGAGAGCAAGTCTTTTTGCAGGTGGAGGGGGTAGGAAAATGTACCCATTTTCCAGAAACCCCACAAGTGTCTAATCGGTTGCTCAGTAAGTATTGTCAATGTTGTTGCATGCTGAGATTTTCACATTTACAATACCTCAAATTAAAATACATTTGGGTTTCTTTTTTTTTTTTTTCCCAAAAATCCTATCACTTTTTAACGCTGGCACTCTCACCAAGGATGCTATAGGCTTTGGAAGCACGACAGCTCTTGGTCGCATGGCCCCACTCCATGCATCACACACCTTAAGCAATATTCAATCCCAGGAACTGGATGCCAGTGACCCCTTTAGCATAGTCAAGGGAAGAAAAAGCATGACTACTCCCGCTCAATTTCGAAGGTGACAGGATCATCCCAAGATGAAGACCAATGGGACCGCAAAACTTTGTAATTCACCTGTAAAATAGAATGGCCCTCAAAAACATCCTATTTTTCCTGTCAAAGTGCCTACCCTACCCTGTCACTGGAGAAGCCTCCCATGGGTGCCGAACAATAATATTTTCTCTGGCTCCCTCTCCCAACCCCAGGTGACCCTTTCCTCGACTGCCCACAGCAGAGGCAGCACTCAGCTGAAACATTCAATGAACTTTATTGAACAGAAACATTTGCTGAAACCATTGAAGAGAAGGAGGGACAACACAGAGAGGAACGCCGAACAGCCACTACAGCCCACAGGTCACAGCCCCCCTCCTCTTGGGGTCCCAAATGAGGTGCCCCTGTTCCCCCCAACACCGTGGCCCCCCCGCCATAGCCTCCCTTCCTGAGGGCCCCACGATCGGCCTCTGGCCAGGATGATGGACGCTGGCCATGGCCCCTCACTCCAGGGCACTCTCCCCTCTGGCCGACATGCTGGGGCCTGGCCCTGCCCTATGGCCTGCACAGGACAGTCACAGGACGCTGCAAAACGCAGCATGGGGCACTCGGACAAGCCAAAGAAACTCAGTCACAAGTAACAAGAGAGTGGCACATCACAGCACGGTTTCCATGGAGACTCCCGCAGGCCACCTCTGTCCTTGGTCCAGTGCCTCCTTCCTGAGGTCGCGGGGTCAGCACCAGCCATGCCTTCTTCTGTCCTTCCCGCCATCTCCTGGGACTGGGCTTCAACAGGTCTCTGGGGCGGGGTGGGGGCGGCTGCTCAGATAAGAACACACACACATCTCCACAAGAACAAGCAGCAGTTGGCCTAAATCTACACCGAGGAAGCAGAGGCTGAGCTCCCGACACCGCACAGCGAACAGAGCCTGGGCTCACACTGAAGCTCGTGCCACACACCCGGGGCTGAGAGGTGGCTGCTGCGTCAGGCCAGGACACCCGCCGCGGGCTCCTGCACACCTCAGGGCTCTGCACGGGAATGGTAACTAGGGTGCGTGTAGGGGGAGCTGGGGGTGCCACTTGACACGGGGGGTCACTAAGGGGCCTACAGAGGCACAAGTGGGCTTCTCAGAGCGTGGAGTGACGTGCTCCACGGGTCAGTGAATGAGGGTCCCCCTCTTGGGCGGCCCGAGGGGCCGGCACCCTTGAGACGGCCCCTAACATCTCCCAGGCCAGTGTGGGTGGCACACATTTTCAGGTGCCCCTCACCTAGGCTAGGGCCAGCCACTCAGGGGTGCTTCCCAGGCTGGCTGCCTGGACTGGCAGGGTTTCGGGCTGGGGCTGGGGCTGGGGCTGGGGTGGAGCTGCCATGGGAGGGGGCACCTCTCCCTGCCCCACTCTGCATCAAGTACGGTCATCCTGGTCCGTTGGAAGGGCTGATGGTGGTGGCCAGGGTGTCTTGGGAAGATGGGGTCCTGGGAATTTGGGCTGGGTGGGTTGTTGCCTCCATGTGGGGAGAGGCTGCTGCCCTGGCGTGGCCTCCCCCTGCCTCCAGAGCGCTGCTGCCTGAGAGGAGAGGGGGCCCCTGGGCCTTCTGAGCCTATTTGCCCGAGGAGCACTTGGGGGGCCTCACCTCCCCAGCCCCGTCCTCGTTTCCCGACTCCTCTGGGATGGGCTTGGGCCCCTCCTCCAGGGGCTCCCCAGCCTCCTGGTCTCCTGCCTGGGCGAGGCCCTCCGGCTCACAGCCAGGACCTCCCGGGCCCTCCCTGGAAGCGCTGCCCATCTGGGCAGGGGTGGGGCCCCCAGGGGCCTCTGAGGGCCTTGCCTGATCTAGGCCCGCAGAGGCGGGAGCATTTTCATCTTCCTGCGTGGCAGGGAAGATCTTGGGGGCCTCCTCAGGGACGAGGGCTGCCCTGGTGGCATCATGGGCTTCAGGAGCAGCCGTATCAGCTTCGGCACTGCCAGGAACGGCCTCACTGGCCCCTAGGTTGGCCAGGGCAGCCTGGGAAGCATCTTCCCTGGCTGGGGAGGCTTCGGCAACCTCTCCACTGGCCCGGGCAGCGGCCAGGCCTCCGGTGCCCACACGGGCCCCCTCTTCCACTTGCAAGTGCTCACTCCTAGCTGCGGTGGCCTCCCATGCCTCGGTCTCCTGAATGAGCCGCAGCATCCCCAGGAAGCCAGGTGGTCTCCTGTCCAGCCGCATCCTCCTCAGCTTGTCCTCGAGCATCTCGTTGGGGCGGGCCCGCATCAGCACCTGCCGGGCGCGTAACTGGTCCGCAAGGTTGGGATGGATGGCCCCCTTCTCCACGGCCGACTGCAGCAGGCCTTCCAGGCGAATCACATAGACAAAGAGAGTCTCCTGGGGCCGCTGGCCACAGGTCAGGAACTTCAGCCGTGCGGTCGTGGGGGTGTCCTTCCTCCCAAACACCTGGACCAGCGCGGCCAGGCAATCCTGTGCAGGGACGTCAGGGTTTTCTGCCAGGAGGCCGCACACGAGATCCAGTGCGGGGCCACCCAAGCTCTCCATCAGCCTCCTCCTCCTCTCCCTTTCTGTGATGTGGCACCACAGGTACAGCATGTCGCTGGCGTGATCCAGCCAGCTCTCAAAGGACTCTTCTTCTCGGTGTGGCTCTTCCATTCCAGGAAAGGTTCTCAGTTTCATAGAGGCCCTGTTTTCCAGCACAGGCTGCCAGGCCGGGCTCCAGCTCCAAGGCTGGGTCCAGGATCTTCCCGCACCTATGGCTCCTGCCACACCCACAGCTCCTTCCTCACCTGCAGGTCCCGCCTCACCTGCAGCTCCTGCCACACTCACAGATCCTAACAAACCTGCAATTCCTGCGTCCCCAGCGGCTCCCTCCTCATCTGACTCTCCTGCTTCCTCTTCAGGCCCTGCCTGGCCCACAGAGGCTGCCCTGCCTCCAGTTCCTTCCTCACCTCCAGCTCCTGCCCCGCCTCCAGATCTTGCCTCACCTCCTGCCTGGCCTCCAGCTTCTGCCTGGCCTCCTTCCTCACCTCCAGCTGCTGCCCCGCCTCCAGCTCCTTCCTGGCCTCCAGCTTCTGCCTGGCCTCCTTCCTCACCTCCAGCTGCTGCCCCGCCTCCAGCTCCTTCCTTGCCTCCAGAAGCTGCCTTGCCTCCAGCTCCTGCCCCATCCCCAGCTCCTGCCTCGCCTGCCAGGGCAACCCCGGCTTGCCTCTGGGTCTGTGCAAGGAAATTGAGTGTATCCTCTGACTCTGATTCCGGGGCCTGGGGCAGAAAGACCACAGTCCAGGGTCCTCCCATGCCTGGTATTTGTCGGGGGATCACACTTCGGTTTAAATACTGAGCCATCTCCACCAAGGCGACCTTGGATCTGAACTCCTTTCTGAACACCTTGCCCAGCACTCGGTATCTGCCCAGGGGGTGGAGGGCAGCCTGCACGGCCTCCTGGAATTCCTGGTCCTCACAGTCGTCGGGAATGCCCAGGATGAGCAGCGAGCGCTGCTCATTCACGCCCATCCACCTGCACCAGTCACGCAGCACTGCCAGTGCCATCACCACTGCTCACAACCTGAGGGTGGAGAGAAATGACTGGAGAGGGGCACAGACTGTCGCAGCGTGAGCCCCAGCCTGTGAGTGCAAAGGGGCGAAGGGTGTGTCCAGAGCACACAGCCACCCCCCCCCAAACCGCACAGCCAAGCCCATCCTCCTCACACTGGTGGCCCCCTCTGCCTCTCCTCCTGTTTTGTTTGATTTTCCAAAAACTTTTTTGATACTATACTAATTTATTTACTAGATACAGAGCTAGTCACCTTTTCTTTTTTTTTTTTCTGGCATCACCTTTAGGAATTGCTGTTTCTCCCGAGGAATATGTCAAGGTTTCAAATTTCTTATGTACATTTTTCCATAATATTCTCTCCCTTCTCTTTCTGATGTCTGTCTGATCTATAGGGATAGCCCTCTTTCATTACTGATACTGGTAGTGTTCCCTTTCTTTTTTCTTGATTACACTCAACAAGGCTTTACCACTTTTGTTTCTCTTTTAAAAAAAATTGGGGGGGGGGGCACCTGGGTGGCTCAGTCAGTTAAGCCTCCGACTTCGACTCAGGTCATGATCTCATGGTTTATGAGTTCAAGCCCCATGTCGGGCTCTGTGCTGACAGATAGCTCAGAGGCGGGAGCCTGCTTCAGATTCTGTGTCTTCCTTGCTCTCTGCCCCTCCCCCATCCCTTCTCTCTCTCTCTCTCTCTCTCTCCCTCTCCCTCTTTCTCTCTCTCAAAAAAAAATTTCTTTTTTTAATTTTCTTTAGGTTTGGGGCACCTGGGTGGCTCAGTCGGTTAAGCGTCCAACTTCAGCTCAGGTCATGATCTCCTGGTTCACGAGTTTGAGCCCGGCGTCAGGCTCTGTGCTGACAGCTCTCAGCCTGGAGCCTGCTTCAGACTCTCTGTCTCCCTCTCTCTCTGCCTCTCCCCTGCTTGCACTCAGTTTCCCTCTCTCTCTCTCTCTCTCTCTCTCTCTCTCAAGTGAAAACATTAAATTATTTTTAAGTTTATTTACTAATTTTTGAGAAAGAGAGAGCTAGGGAGTGTCAGAGAGAGAGGGAGAGAGAGAATCCCAAGCAGGCTCTGCACTGTCAGCACAGAGCCCATTGTGGGGCTTCAACTCACAAACCGTGTGATCATGACCTGAGCCAAAACCAAGAGTCAGACACTTAACCAGTGAGCCACCCAGGCTCCCCTTGTGTCTCTCTTAAAAACAGAAGCCGACATATGGCTTTGTTAAATGTCTCGATAATTTGCTTTCTAGTACTGATTTCTTTTCTTAGTTACAGCATTTTTTCAGCCAGCTAATTTTGCATTTACCTTATTCTTTTTATAGTTTCTTTGAATGCACCATTAGGTCATTGACTTTATGCCTGTCTTCTTTTCTAGCATAAATATTTAGAACAATACATTTTCTTCTGATTGCTTCTTTAGCTGCCTCCCAATAATTTCAGTAAGTCGTGGGTTTATTATTCAGTTTGAAATATTTTCCAAGTTCCTTCGTGCTTTCTTCTTTGAGCCACAAGTTTCCAAATATTTAAAAATACGTTACCATTACTAATTTTAAATAAAACTCCCCTGTGACCAGAGAACTTATTATGTAAAAACACAATCCTTTAAAACTCATAGAGACTTTTTTATGGCCCAACATATGATGTATCTGGGTGAATGTGCAAAGCACTTTTGTAAAGAATCTGTATTTTCTGTGGAGGACAAGGTCTTGCCCCTCCCACGGCTAGAATCCTTATTCCATCTCCCATCTCCGAGGCGACCCGGAGCCCCCACCCCCCGGTACCACCCCCAGAACCCCCTCCCCCACGCACCCTGGGCCAGTCAGTGCAGTACCTTCCAGCCCATCCCCCTCCCCGCACGCAGGCTCACAGCAGGGTGGCAGCACCCATCTAGTCCCTGGAAGCAGGGCTCCCCGACAGGCTTAGACATTAGCCTTCCTCTCCCACCTCCTCACAACCGGAGCTCTCCGTCCCCCCTCCCAACCATTACCCCTCGCTCCCTTGCTCTCCACACCCTCAGCCAGTCACCCTCCCTTGTGGCCCTCCGAGTCGCGCACCCACCTTAGCCGTCCCCTCTAGCCTCCCCACACCGAGGAGTCCTCCCACCAGCGCCTGCCAGCAGGGGCCCTTCCCCCCCACACACACACGCACCCCGAGCGGGCGCCCCCTTCTTGCCAGGGGCAGTTGGCGCCCTTCTTTCCCCGCTCCCCCTTCCGCCCCGCACAGCCCAGTAGCTTCCCCCCCCCACGCCTCCCCAGTCCTAGGCTCCTCCCCATCCCCCCCACCTCAGCAGGGCGCTCTTCCCCCTCCCCTTCTGCCACTCCCAGTAGCCGTTAGTCCTCCCACCCAGTCTGAGCACCGGGCACCCTTCCTCTCCCGCACCCCCGACACCAGTGGTCAGGAGCTCTCTCCCCCTAGCCCCCGAAGCTAGCCGCCACCGCCCAGCGGCCAGCCCTGCCCTCTCACCACCCCACCAGGGAATCATCCCCGCCACCTTCCTCCCCAGCGGTGCTCCCCTCAGGCCTCCAGCCTCTGGCACCAGGGAGCCCTCCTTACCTGCTCCTCACAAGCTTAGATATTAGCCCCACTGGAGCGCCCAACCAGACGCCCCTCAGCCAGCAGGCCTCCTCTCGGGCCTCCGACACTGTAGAATCTTTCCTTCCCTCGGCTGCCCCCGCCCTGCTCCCACACCGCCACGGGCGTCCGCGTTAGTTCTCCCCTCACCCGGAAGCATGCCCACCGTCCCCCCAACCCCCACAGCGAGGCCTCCATTCATGCCACGAGGCCTCTATTCCAGCCACCGCCCCCTGCCCCTGACCACGAGCCCTCTACTCCGGCCACGGGCCCCCCCGCAACGAGCCCTCTATTCGGGCCACGAGGCCTCTGTTCCGCCCAACGCCCCCCCACGAGCCTTCTATTCCGCCCAACGCCCTCTCCCCCACGAGCCCTCTATTCGGCCACTAGGCCTCTATTCCGGCCACAGCCCCCACACAAGGCCGCTATTCCGGACACCAGCGCACCCCCCGCCCCCCGCGAGTTCTCTATTCCGGCTACCGCCCCCCCCAACCACGAGCCCTCTACTATGGCCACGGGCCCCCCCGCAACGAGCCCTCTATTCAGGCGACTGCCCCCCCCCCACGAGCCCTCTATTCGGCCACCGCCCCCCCACGAGCCCTCTATTCGTACCATCGGCCCCCCCCAAGAGGCCTCTATTCAGGCGACCGCCCTCCACACAAGCCCTCTTTTACGGCCACCGCCCCCCCCCCCCACGAGTTCTCTTTTCCGGCCACCGTGCCCCCCCCCTCACGAGGCCTCTATTCCGGACACCCCCCCCCCCAGCCCTCTTTTCTGGCCACGAGACCTCTATTCTGGCCACCGCCCCCTCCCCCAACCACGAACTCTCTACTCCGGCCACCGGCGCCCCCCCACAAGCCCTCTATTCG
This sequence comes from Acinonyx jubatus, assembly GCF_027475565.1. Lineage (NCBI taxonomy): Eukaryota > Metazoa > Chordata > Mammalia > Carnivora > Felidae > Acinonyx > Acinonyx jubatus. The sequence continues at coordinate 122,481,200 of NC_069389.1, forward strand.
GGCCACGGGCCCCCCCCAGGAGCCCTCTATTCAGGCGAATGCCCCCCCCCACGAGCCCTCTATTCGGGCCACGAGGCCTCTATTCCGGCCACCGCCCTCCCATGAGCCCTCTATTCGTAACACCGGCCCCCCCCACAAGGCCTCTATTCAGGCGACCGCCCCCCCACGAGCCCTCTACTCCAGCCACCGCCCCCCCACCCAACCACGAGAGCTCTACTCCAGCCACCGGCGCCACCCCACGAGCCCTCTACTCCGGCCACAGCCCCCCTCCCCCCACGAGCCCTCTATTCGGGCCACGAGGCCTCTATTCGGGGCACCCCCCCCCCCCACGAGCCTTCTATTCCGGCCATCCTCACCCACCTCGGCTCCCCGCCCGGGCACCCGCACCCGACGCAGCCGGGAACTCCGAAGCCCCGGCGCTAACACGGCCCGCGCCCACCCTCTTACCTTCTCCAGCTGGGGGACCGACCCCACGCTCCCACTCACAAGGGTCTGAAGAACTCGCCTCAGCCGCACAGCCGGGAACTGCGTGGCCGCCTCTCCCAAGCACTCGGTGCGAAGGCCACGCGGGCTTCCAGCTCTCCCAGAAGCCCCCAGGCCGAGAAGCTAGAAAGTTCTCGGCGACGCGCTCTTTAAGGAGCAAATGATTGGACCAGGAGAGCACGTGAGGAGGCAAAATGTTACTGTAGCGACTGGGCTTCGCGAGCCCCCGTGGGGGCTCGAGGTGCCAAGGCTCGGAGCCTGCAGAAGGCTCCTTGCCTTCACTTTGCACCCATACGACGGCCTACCGACAAGGCGGTGGCGTCGGAGGGACAGACCTGCAGACCCAGGGCTCATCGTGGCGAGTCGGGCAGAGTTCCTTCAGAGGTGGCTTTCTATGGTGGTTGGTAAGGTCACAAACATATTCTCTATTTCTATTGATTTCGGATCTAGCTGTTTCAACTGCTGAGGCAGACATGTTAAAATCTCCACCTATACTTGTGGGAAAGTCTGTTTTTCTCTGGATTCTGTCAACTTTTGTTTCATGTATTTGGCAGCCCTTTTATTGGCTGCAAGGACGTCTATCAGTTCTGTGTTCCTGATTAACTGATGCTTACATCATCATTACCTTTTATGTCGGGTGATAGTCTTTGCCTTTAAATATGTTTTGTCTAATTTAATAGAGCCATTCCCACTTTCTTAGGCTTACTCTTTGCATGCTATATAATGTGGGATTCTCTCACTGTCAACATATCAGAGTCTTTATTTTTATTATTTAAAAAAAATTTTTTTTAATGTTTATTTATTTTTGAGACAGAGACAGAGCATGAACGGGGGAGGGGCGGGGAGAGAGGGACACGCAGAATCCGAAGCAGGCTCCAGGCTGGGAGCTGTCAGCACAGGGCCCGATGCGGGGCTCGAACTCACGGACTGCGAGATCATGACCTGAGCCGAAGTCGGACGCCCAACCGAATGAGCCACCCAGGCGCCCCATATTTTCAAATTGCATCTCTTGTAGACAGCAAAATCCTCGCTCCTTCTTCATTCTGACAATCTGTGCCTTGCAGTTGCAGTGTTTAACCCGTTAATTTTGACTATACCTTTTGAACGGTTGGATTTAGGTGTGTCTTCTTACTGTCCGTCTCAGTCTGCTCATCAGGCTGCTATGACAAAATATCACAGGCTGGGTGCCTTATAAACAACAAAATATTTCTTTCTCACAGCTCTGGAGTCTAGAAAGGCCACGATCAAGGTCCTGGCAAATTCTGTGTCGGGTGAGAGCCCGCTTTCACAGTTAACAGACAGCCATCTTCTGCCCATGTCCACAGAAGTGGGTGAGGGACCTCTCCGGAGCCTCTCTTATGATGGATGGCACTAACCTCATTCAAGGGCTCCTCCCCACGACCTAATCAACTACCAAAGTCACCACCTAACTCGCTGCGATTGGGATTTAACATGTGAATTTGGGGGAGGACACGAGCATTCAGTCTGTAGAACTGTCTGTCCATCTATTTTTGTTCCTATGTTCCCCTTTTCCTGCCTGAGATAATGAAAAATTATTTAAAATTCCACCGTAACTTATCTACGGCTTTTTTAGGCAGTTATCATTTTGCATTGTTTTTACAGGGGTTCCTCTACAGACTACAACGTATACCCTTAACTGTTCACTTGTCTACTTGAGGTTAATGTTGTACCACTTTACGTAAACGTAAGAACCTTCCCACCATATAGATTCATTCGCCCTCTACCTCATCCCTCATGCTGTAGTTGCCATATGTGTTACGTCTACCTCTATTATGAAGCCTACAATACGCTAGTATAGTTTTTACTTGACACGGTCATGCGTATGATAAAGATATTGAGACCAAATAAGTATTCTTCAATAGTTGCCTACATGTTTACCATTCCTGGCGTTCTTCATCTCTAACCAAAAAATCAAATTTTCCCTCCACTGTCATGTTTCTTTAGAAAGACTCCCTGGGGTGTCTGGGTGGCTCAGTCGGTTGGGCGTCCGACTTCAGCTCAGGTCACGATCTCACGGTTTCAGAGTTCAAGCCCCAAGTTCAAGGTGAACAAGGCACACATCCTCAATTTTGGGCCTTTCACATGGGGATTCCATTCACTGCGGCTGGGGACTCAGGGAGAGCACCAGCCTGGGTAGAAAAGCATGAGTTGCATTTTGGACATGTGAGTTGCACGCATCCAAGTGGAGATGTCTAGAATGCAGCTGGATAGAAGGGGCAGGGACTCTGAGGAGACGTCTGGGCTAGGGAAAGAGTGGGGCATTATGGAAAGCTCCAGGTGGCCCGGGGATGAGTCCACCTACAGACGTGTCTCACCTGCCCCTCCTCCCAAGTGTAGACATAGGCCTGGGGACGGGCCCCTAGTGGGAACAGGCAGTGGGGGGCGAGGTGCAGCTGGCTGCAGGTCGACCTCAGGCTGAGTAGCTGCCCTAGGCTGCTGGAAGGTGAGCCTCCCGTCCGCCAGGACACCTCGGAAAAGCTGGATAGCTCTCGCAGGTCCCTATGATTGGTGACCCTTCTGGCCACAGCCCCTGCCGCCCAAAGGAATGCCTGGAGACAGGACACTGCTGGCTGCTCTCCCAGCAGCCATTCGCCCTTACTTCTTTGCTCTGAGGACCCCCTTTTTTGTTTCAGTGTCTGTCCCTCCCTCACACAGCTCAGGGCATGATAACCCCCAATCCCCAAATCCAGAGGCAGGTCTGATTGGTCCACGGCCAGTGGCACATGGCATTCCTCGGGCAACTAGTAGTGATCTGGGCAGCCCACCACCCAAAAGGCCCAGCAGGGTGGGAGGAGAGGACTCACATTCTGTGTGAGGAGGAGGGCTTCTCTTTCTTCGGGCAGGGTCAAGGAAGCACGTGGTCCCAACTGCTGCTGACAGACCTTCCCCAGAACACAGAGAGCAGCCTGACTCCGGAGCCAAGACTCGATGCTACAAGGAGGCTGGGTCGGGGCGCCTGGGGGGGCTCAGTCGGTTGCGCGTCCGACTTCAGCTCAGGTCATGATCTCGTGGTTCACGAGTTCGAGCCCCGCGTCGGCCTCTGTGCTGACAGCTCGGAGCCTGGAGCCTGCTTCGGATTCTGTGTCTCATTCTCTCTCTGCCCCTCGCCCACTTGTGCTCTGTCTCCCTCTGTCCCTCAAAAATAAATGTAAAAACAAAAAAAATTAAGAAGGAGGCTGGCTCTTGGGGCAGTGTAGCACCTAAGGACACAGAGTGGGGGGGGGGCATCAAGGGACAGTGGTAGGCACATTGGGAGGGTCAGTGAAGGGACGGGGTGGCCATACTGGAAGGGACAGTTGAGGGACCGTGGTGGCCGCACTGAGGAAGGACAGCAAAGGAAAAGTGTTGGCTCCCCTCTGGGAGATTCAGCGGCCAGAGCAGCAATGCCGTCATCGGCAAAGCCCCAGCTCCAGCCTGAGCTTCAAGCCCACAAAGGCCAAGGTGGGCTGTTTGGAAGGGAGGGTTTTGCTCCCTCCTGGCACCCAAGCCCGACGCCACTGCCCCCACCATCCTCGCTACGAGCGCCCCATCAAACCTCAGGGACCCCAAGGGTATGAGGACTGGCCCCCCCATGTGACATAACATCTCCCCCCGCACGAGCCACTCAGTGTTCTGACCCTCGCACCGGGTAAGGAGCAGCCTCCGTGACCCGGCACACTGACTGCCACGCGCATTCCCAGCTACCGCACACCCCAGGGCCCCCCCCGCCCCGGTCTCCCAGCAGGACGGTTTGGACCGCCCCCTCCTCCACCTGCAGGCTCCACTCCATCCATGCCACCTTCACCACAGGGGTGCGCAGGTGCGGGGACCTGCATAGAAACAGCTTGTGCTGTCCATCTGTCCACAAACCAGCTCACCTCCCATGTCAATCCCGGGCTCTGTCTGTCACCCTCAGTTGGTGTCAAGGCTCTGCACGGGCCCCGGACCGCCTTCCTCCATGGGAGGAATGGGCTGGCAGAGCAGGTCGGCCACAGCATAGGTGGCATGGGGGACACGGGTGGCGTCCTCCCGCAGGCACCACCCCAGGCCAGCCACCTGCGACTTTGTCCCATGGCCTCCTCGGGCCTGGCCTCCCTGCACCTGGCTCAGACCCCACCCTCCCCAGCGAGAGGTTCACTCACTTCCACTGATGACTTAGATTCCCCTGGACTCCTTCTTCAGTCCCCTTCCCCACTGGGGTCCCTGGGACCTGCTGCCCTCAGGGCACCATCCCCTGCCTGCAGTGGGTGAGGCTGCCTCTCTCCAGGAAGGGTCACCCTCCTCCCACAATGAGGGGAGGCACATGGGAGGAGAGAGGGAGCAGGACGGCCCTGTGCCGATCACTGTTGGAGCCGACCGGGGCGTCCACAGACTTCTGTCATATTACGCTCTCCGGGCTTGGTGTGTGTTTGAAATTCTTGGGAATAAAAAACTTGAAAAAAGGCTAGAAGGGAAATTGTCCTCCTGCTACAACGGTGGGCTTATCAGTTTCTCTTCGTAGGTCTATCACCTCTGCTTTAGGCATTCTGACGCTGTCCAGGCTAAGTGTAGTAATGCCACCACCGCCGACGTGAGAAGCCCAAACGGTTGAACACAATGACACATCGTCTCTCTTTTCTTTGTTTTCACAGCCCTGTTACAACCATTCCACAGTGGGTGCTGGCACGCACTCCTAGAACCTGCTCCTGGCCTGCGGCTCTCACGCCCATCCTTCCATAAAGGTTGAATGTTCCAGGCCAAAGGGGCTACCTTCCCTACCTTCCCTGAGTCTGTCCCACCCTCCGCCATCCAATGACTGCCAGCTGATGTGGGGCGGAAAGGCCAAGTCCCTTTCCCTCAGCAGGCTCAGCCCATTCCCTGGGATGTGGGTTTTCTGGGGCTGCTGCCGTGAGTTCCCACAAGCCAAGTGGCTTAAACCTCTAGGAGTGCACGCCCTCGTGGCTCTGGGGGCCGGAAGGCCAAACTTAAGGGTGTTAATAGGGCTGCGCTCCTTCCAAAAGCTGGGAGCAGGGGAGCGTCTTTCTTGCCTCTCCCGGTCTCGCGGGGCTCTCAGCATTCCTGGACTGGTGGCCGCACGCCTCCATCCTCTGTCTACGCCTCCGTGCGGGCTTCTCTCCGTGTGTCTCTTCTGTCTCTCACAAGGACCCGTGTCATTGGATTTAGGGCACACCTGGAGAACGCAGGATGACCTCCAGATTCTTAACTTCATCACACCTGCAAAGGCCCTTTTTCCAAAAAAGGTCACAGTCACAGGTTCCAGGAGTTAGGATGTGACACATCTTTTCAGGGGCCACCGTACACCCAACTAGACCTCAAGAGCCCAGGCCCAGGCCTGCCCAGCCAGTCTCCCCAGGGGAGGGTCAGAGCCCGCAGCGAAGGACCACAGGGGACTCTTCTGCCTCTGTTCCGGGGAAGGGCCCCCAAAGCTGTGTTGCCCTTGGCCTCCTGCGAGGCCTGCTCCCTGCAGCCAGAAGTACCCTGAGTGAGTGTCCCAGCTCTCCCCCTGAGCCAGGGGCAAGTAGCCGAAGGCCTCTGGCTGCAGACCAAGGCTCTCCTGGCCAGGGCCTAGGGCCATTTGAAAACAAGAGATGCCCGAGCTCTGCTTTTGTGAGGAGGGGTACAGCTCAGAGGCAGAAAGGGTGCCTACCTCATACTCACTTCCCAGCCCCCCGCCCCGGCGGGGGGTGGGGGGGTGAGACACGCAGTTCGCCGGTTCTTCCTCGTTGCTTTTCTTTGCCAGCCTCTTTCATAGTCCTGACCTCAAGTAACCCATTATCAGTGGAGCATGTGTCCCGAGTCAGCCCTGGATTCCAATCCTGGCTCTGCCACATGGACGGTGACGTGTCGGAAAATGGAGACCCCGGTGCCCAACCTGCAGCCCAGCTCAATGGTCACGAAAAGGTCTGGGGGGCAGGGGCGGCAGATGGAAAACGGGTGCGGCTCTTTCCTTCATCTGTCTGCGCACGGACTTCCCCAAGGTCCCCCCTCAGTGCACCCCCTTTTCTCCTCTTTGCCCTCCTGGCTTAAGTGCGTTGGTCTCTTACTGGGTGCCCCCACAGCGTCCCATGGATCCCAGATGGATGAACAGATGACTGGATGGACTCAAACCCCCCCCCCCGGGGTCTGACCCACGGGAGGTGCTTGGCCAATGCCGCCCCTCCCCTGGCCCCCTGGGGGGGGTGGGGGGGGGGGAGACACGGCGGGCCGGCCACTGCTACTCAAGTCCTGGAAGCAGCCCAGATGGGAAGCAGAAGTGCCCCGGGGTGCCCTGGCAATCAGGCCAGCTCCCCCGTGGGGCGCGCTGGGACCGGCGTGGGGCCCAGCCGCCCTCCCGCTGCGACGCGCATGCTCCATGCCCCCCACCCGCCGAGCCTGGTTCCCACGCCGCCGCCGCCGCCACCGCCGCCCCGGCCCCGCCGGCTCCCCGCCCGCCTCCCGGCCCTGCTCCTGGCTCTAGACAGAGGAGGACGGACAGCCTCGCAGAACGCGCCTCCTGAGAGCGGCGCCCAGGGACCAGGTCGAGACCGGGCGGGGAATCCCGCCATCTCCTGGGGCCGCTGTTCCCGAGGGCTTCTCGGAGGCGGCAGCCTTGGCCTTGGGCCTGCCGGGGGCGGGGGGGGGGGCAGGGGGTGGGGGTTAGGACCGACAGCCCGGCAGCGGCCCGCGGAGCCCCAGTATGGCGGCCCAGAGCGGGACCCTGCGGAGGCGGCGGGGGGGGGGGGGGGGGGGGCGTCTCGGCAGGCAGGTGGCGATGGGGCGAGGGAGAGGGCCCCTGGAAAGCAGCCTATGCTTATTGACTGCGGTTCGCCTCTGATCCTGGAGCTGGCAAGGGAGCCCCCGGCGGGTAAGTTTGGATTTTGCGCCCGTGTGTGTGGGTGCGCTGGGCAGGCCGGTAATTCGAGGTGGCGGCACTCCTGCTCAGGGGCACCTGGCGAACTCAGCAGGCACAGGCGGTAAGGGTCCCAGACGTGTCCTGGCCGCTAGCTATCAAGGGGGCGGGGGGCGGTGGTGACCCCCTTTGGTGAGACCGTTGGTGGTGAGGAGCTCCCCAGAAGAAGGTGTAGGAAGAGGAAGCCAGGGCTGGGATGGAGGGCCCACAAGATCAAGAGAGGGAGGGAGCGAGCTGAGCGGGGAAGGAGCTCCAGCAGTCCTCCAGTCCCACAGACGTGTGCCTGGCAGCCCCTGTGGGCCAGGCCCCTGCAGGCATTGGCGATATGGCAGGGAAGAAAATGGCAAAACTCGCCCCATGTGGGTCCAGGCCTAGTGGCAGGGCGCACACGACAGGACAGCAAACATCTTAAATGAAGGATGCTAGAAGGTGTTCATCGGTGGTAAGTGCCCTGGGGAAACTAGAGCAGAGGGAAGGAGGTGAGGGGTTGGGTCGCAAGTCTGAGTAGATGAGGGTATTTCAGAAAACCTTGAAGGAGATGAGAGCGTGTACCGGGTGGAGGGAACAACCAGTGCAAAGGGCCTGAGGTATGAGTGGACTGGTGTGTGGAAGGGAATGCGCAGAGGACGGTGTGGCAGGAGCAGAGGGAGCAAGCAGGTGGGAGGGGGGCAGGGCGAGGCCAGGAGGGGCCACATGGGTCTACTCTGAGTCAGATGGGCACCCCGGGGAGGGCCGTGAGCAGGCAAACAGAACCCCATTAGGAGGTGGCCCTGTTTACCATCAGTTCAGCCTCTGCCCCTCCCCCGCCCCCCACCGCCCAGGACAGGGGAGACCCCAGTTGCAAGGCTGATCCTTAGATGATCCTTAGAGGGCTTTGTTGGGTGGAGCCGCGTGGAAGGCCCTGGGGTGACCTGCGGCCTCCCTAGGCCCATGGCCCTGGGGCCGACCCACCCAGCGGGCTGCAAGCGCTGAGGTCCCCAGGGAAGGCTGCCGGAGCCAGGAGGAGGCAGCCGGGGTCTGGAAGTGCCAGGCCTCAGAGGAAGTCCGCCAGGAAGGAAGAAGCCTGACTGCAAGAGGCCTGGCGCCACTCCTCCTCACAGATGAAGAAGCCCCAGTTCCTGATCCCAGTTCCTGTGTGGGGTCGCCTCCTGCCTTTCCTGGGGTTTGTTTTCTGTGTTCTTTTCCTGGGGAAATAGCCCCATCTCCTGGTCTTCTGTAGGCACCAGCACGGAAGCCCACTGGCTGCCTCTTTTTTTTTTTTTTTTCTTTAATTTTGTTTAAATCTTTCTCTATTTTTGAGAGGGACAGAGAGCCACAGAGCGCAAGCAGGGGACGGACACAGAGAGAGGGAGGCACAGAATCCCAAGCAGGCTCCTGGCTCCGAGCTGTCAGCACAGAGCCCAGAGCCCGAGGCGGGGCTCGAACTCACGAACCAAACCATGAGATCATGACCTGAGCCCAAGTCGGAGGCTTAACCGACTGAGCCACCCGGGTGCCCCTCCCTTTTCATTTTGAACACCGGCAAGCAAACAGACGAAATCGAGAGGACAGTCTAAGGCAGCGCAGGTGCCCACCTCCCGGGGCTAGCGGCGGCCTCCAGCTTGCCTTGTTTGCTTGTTTCTCTCTTTCTCGGTTTCTCCCTCCCTTTGTCCTTCTATCCTTCGCTCCCTGCTTTTCTCGCTCTCTCGCTCTCTCTTTCTCTCTCTCCTTTTCCCTTTCCTTTGTTTTTGCTGAAATAGTTTACAGGAAGCGTGCATACCATTTTCTCCCTACGTGCTTCAAGAAGGAAGGACATTTCCTCCCATGACCCAGGGCCGTTATCCATCCAACCCACGCCCGGCGCAGGCTCCTGCTGTCGTCTGACAGCCGCTGCACAGCCACCCTCCAGGCCCCCACTGCCTTTGACTCCTCTTTCCTTCACGCCAGCATCTCATCAAGGACTTCGTTACACTTGACCATTGGCCGTCTGGTTATCTTGTCATCTGAAGCAGCCTCTCTCCCCAGCCTCGTCTTTTCCCCCTGGCGCTGAGACACGCAGGAGACCGGGAACAGCCCACCTTCTAGACTGGGCCAGTTGCTCCCTTGTAGCTAGTGTCTTTAAGTGGTCCCTCTGTCCCCAGTATCCTTTATAAACCGGGTGTGGGGGCACAAGGCTGCACTAGAATTGGGTTCAGCTTTGGCAAGAGCCTTGTGCCCTCCCTGGGGTGGCATCGTCACAGGAGGCGTGTCCGACCTGTGTCCAGCAGCCCTTCACTTAGCTTTCTGTCTCGGGACCAGCGGTAAGCAGGGGAAGACATCTTGACATCGTGCGGCTATCCATGCCTCCTAGGCCTGTCACCCGGCGGTTTTCGCGTCCACTCCGCCTTAAGGGATTCTTTCCATCTGATTAATGTAAATGTCTTCATCAGACACATGAGTTTATTTCTTCTGGGCTAGTGTTTGTTGACAGCTCGTCACTGGTGATAAGGGACCTTGCGGCAATTTAAATGCTCCGGGACCCCGTCCCCCCATCCTCTCTCCTGTAGCATGAATAAGCTGGAGTCACCCACGCAGCAAAAGCATCCTGGGCCCGCTCCCCACCAGCCACTGCCTGGCTCTTCCGCTTCCCCACTGGGGAATTGCACATTCTGGCCTCCAGCTGGGTGCGGAGCACATCCTTGGAGCAAACTTTCTTTGGCCCCGCTGTTTCCTGGCACTGAGAGCCGATGCGGAGGAGTCAGACGCTGTCTGCTCTGTCCCTGACAGACTCTTCCTGCCCTTGGTGTGAGCCCCCGCTGCCTCCTGTCCCCAAGGCGCACACGTGGTCTCTCCCCTTTTGCACCCCCCCCCCCCCGGCCTCCGTCTCAGCCCCGGGACCGGCCGGCTTGGGTCCACCCAAGGGCCAGATATGAGCCATGGCCTTAGCCTGCTACTCTCTTTGCTCACCCGCAGCCTTCGGCTCTCAGCCTGAACGTGACTCCTTCAGAGAGCACCCCTCCCCTAGCTATTGTGGCTCCCTCCATAGTGCGTTTCGCTAGCCTGGTCTTCCTCTGTTCCCTGACAGTGAGGTTGTTTACAGGTGGAGTGGTGTGTGTGTGTTGGGAGTTTTTCTGTAAGGACCCTGACCTGAGAGGAAAAGGGGTCAGCAGTGGAGCTTCCGGGGATGGCTGGCAAGTCGGGGTGCAGGGGTCCTGCCCCCATGGTAAGAAAGGAATGAGAAAGAGGAAGCCAAGGCTCACCGGAGGTGGGCAGGACTCCCTGTCTGGCAGCCCACCGCCCAGGTGAGGGGAGAGGGCGGCAGCTCGGTCTGGGAAAGTGTTATGGGTTGGACTGTGTCCCCCAAGAAACATGTGTTCGAGTTTTGCCTGCCAGCAGCTGTGACTGGGACCTAACCTGGATGAGGTGGTGCTGGACTAGGGCGGGCCTCATCTCGCACTTGGCTTTTGGCAGTCCCCTTAGCTTGTTTGTACCTCCGCGATGGCAGCCATTCTCTTGAAGGCCGGACCCAAGGTGAGCGGGGCTCCCTGACCGTCTCCGTCCGCCCCCTCATCATGCCCCAGCCTCACAGCTCTGGCAACCCCGAGTCTCCCCTTAGCTGCTGAGTTCTCTGAGTCCCCACCCCCACCCCATGTTTGGTTGCCGCCCGCCCATCCTGCGACCCACGGGGCTGAATTCCCCTGCAGCCCCGGGAATTTCTCACTTTAGGTGCCGGTATCGTTTGAAGACGTGCCCGTGTACTTCATCAAGACAGGATGGAAGCTTCTGGACCTCAGCCAAAGGATCCTCTACAAGAGAGTGCTACTGGATCTCTGAACGGAATCGCTTGTTGGTTACTGTAAGCCCGAGAATACGTGCATTGATCCGTAAGTGGTAACCGCACGGGCCCCCATCATAGTACTTTTGCATAGAAAGTCATGGGTTGACTAGACCTCTTCTACCCAAAAGGTGGAAGCACGTTATCCTTGAATGTGTATGTGCGCTCTTTGAGACTTCATTTATTTTTATCAAGGCTGCACTGTACAGAGTTTAGCAGTTTCTGTTCCTTGAGCCAAGCCAGGCAAAGAGGCCCAGGAGAGGAAGAGCGTTGGGTTTTGCAGCCTGAATCAACCCAGAAAGGAGCTGGGGTGCCCCCCCCCACTGCGACTCACTGCAACTCACTGCGACTCACTGAGACCCACTGCCTGCGGGGCTGCAGGGGGCCGGTTTCCTCTATTTCTTCTCTCCAGATTTAAACTCTATAATCTAACCACACACAGGGAGGCTACTTTCTTCACCTTGGTTCTTTCTGACCCTCACTGGGCAGATGCAGGGTTCACAGCGCAGTTCCAGAATCGTCAGTCGATGCCACATGTCCCAGCAGCCTCCTGACCTCCCTGCAGGCCAAGGAATAACACCGTTATCCTGCTGGCCCCAATCACCACCTACTTAGGGCTCCCCGTGCCTGCCTGGCCCCCATGCATCCAAAGTCCTTTGCTTCCTTAAAGGGACTCTGCCCTTTATCGGGACCTTCCCAGGGGCAATCTCTAGAGAGTTCTTTGTTCTCTGTTCTTGAAGATGCTGACGCTGGGCTGAGTTCAGGAGTGACTGATCTGCTTCATTTCCATGGACAGGACTTTTAGCCTCCAAGCCTCACCTGGTCTCCTGGCTGGAGCAAGGGGACGAGCCCCAGGCGACAGACATCCACGGGACACAGGCTGCTGCGGGGGTGCGGACAGGTGAGGGCCGCGCAGCCGGCTCACCTGAGCCTTTCGGCAAGAGTGGCCACCTGAGCAGGGCAGTGCAGCCACCTCGGGTGGGAAGTTCCCCTTTTGTGCCAGAGTTTACTCTCCTGAGGAGTCCCTGTTGAGGCGCCAGATGGAGGGAGCGCCTCCTGCTGCGTCACATCAGTTCCAGTCCTTCCAGCTCGTTCCCACCACTTCCCCTCTTGCCCTCCTGTCCGCTGACGGTCATCTTGCCTCTTCCCCCGCGTCCTTGTCTCCCCCATTCATTCATTCTCGGCTTTGGTGTGAGGGTGAGAACAATAGACCCTAAACAGTGCTCCGGGGAGAGGGTGACAGTTTGGTGTTCGCTGTCTCTGTAGGTGACGGGATAGAGAACAGGACGTTGACTTCAAAGCAGAAGCATTGCCCCCAAGAGCTCCCGAGGAGTGACCCTCGGGCTGGTAACAAGAGCCAGGTGGCCCGGCCAACAGGGGAGACCGCTAATCGCACAGGGAAACATGCTCGTTCCCCACAGACGGGTTCTGGCAGGGATGACCAGCCCGGGGAGAGAGGTCAAGGCGGCTCCTCCGGTGAGGGAAGAGCGATGAGGCAGAGAAGACAGGACGGCGTGAGGCGGGATTAGGGTCTCAGGCCGTGGGGTGCGCCGGGTGCCGACAAGCGGCACCTGTGTCTGCAGTGTGGGAAATCCTTCAGTCGCAGCTCCAACCTACTCAAGTACCGGTGCACCCACAGCGGCCACAAGCCGTACACGTGTGGCTAGTGTCTCAAGGCCTTCAAGGGAGCGTCCCAGCTCATTCACCGCCAGCACGTCCACAGCAGGGAGAAGCCGTTCCCTTGCCAAGAGGGCAGGAAGGCGTTCCAGGGACGCTCGGGTCTCAGCCTGCACCGCCGGGCGCACGGCGGCGGCGAGCGGCCCTACGCGTGCGGCGAGTGCGGGAAGGCCTTCGGAGGCGCTCCCCCCTCTTCAAGCACCGGGCGACTTGCGGCGAGGGGCGGCCCTGCGGGTATCCGCACTGCGGGAGGGTGTTCCGGAGCCGCTTGTCCCTCCCGGAGCACCGGCGCGCCCCGGGCGGCCAGCGTGGCCTAGCCTGTGAGGGGCAGTGTGGCGCGGCGGCCCCCGCGCCAGCCACGGGGGTGGGAAGCCCTCGGAGAAGAGCGACAGGGGAAAGGCGCCGGCCTGTTTGGGTGCGAGGGCCAGAAAGTCCGGGGACACCGCGAATGCGCGGCCACCGGCAGTACAGCCTGTTCGCCTGGGAGAGGGCCCGCTTTAAAGCCTGGGGCCTCCCGCTCCCCTGCCTTTGATCGCTGAGGACACGACTGAAGCACAGAGACCTCAGAACAGATCCATGTTCTGTGCTGGAACTGCACAGATGCCCCTACCCCACGCGGGTCAGCGCTGCGCTCCAGCAGGGCCCTGTCGTGGGCACAGCCGCCTCCGGTGAGGGACGAGCGGCCTCTCTCGTGTCGTGGGACCATCCGCTTCGCTCCAAGACTTCTTGGTGTTTCCAGGTAAAAGCACTAAAAGCACTTTAATCCTTTCAGAGCTCATCAACGGGGGGGGGGGGGGGGGGGGGGGGCTGACGGAATTCTACAACTAGACTGTGGCCAGCCCGTGACATCACCTCAAATGCATCAAGAAACTGTCCGAAAACGGCCTTGGGCGAACACATTCGTGGACAGCTCACGCTCAGGTGTCAGGCTGCGGGAAGCGATGTCTCCTCTCTAAGCCCGCAGCTCCATGGGAGGAAACAGGACACTCTGCCATCATGCTGACTGGTGGCCGGCTCTTTTTCCAGGCCCTCTGTCCCCATGCCAGAGAGGCGCAGCCTTCTCCTTTGAGAAGCAGCCCCCGGGGCCCATCTTCTCAGAGCCCTGGGGCGGGGCAGGGGAGTCAGGGGACACTCTGGTCCCTCGCAGGAGCAGGCTCCGGGCAAGACCCCGCACGAGCTGGCCTGCTGCTATCCGTCTCCTCCCACCTGGTGCCCCGGGCTCACCCTACTTACTGCCGTCTGCCTCACACACCCCAGCAGCACAGACCAGCCTGGCCTCTCTGCCCCTCCTCCCCACCCTCAGTGCCTAAAGCTTCACACTTAGCTGCTCTCCCTCAAGTGGCCACCTCTTGTGGCTGGTGCCGATCAGGAACAAAACAAGACGGGCTACAAATTTGCACACAGCATGCCCAGTGATGGCTCTCTCATCGGACCTTTCGTATGATATTTCTTACAATACTGCACGTTCACTTGCTTTCAGCATTTTTGTATTCAGGAGTAACGTAAGCTAGAGATTTCGGCCATATAAGGAAGGGTGTTGGTGAATCGCTCCTGAAATAAGAATCCTGCCAACCCTGTGAGACCTCAGGCAGGAGAAAGAGACACCCCATGGGTGCGATGGGTGCGGTGGTGAGCCTGGCCCCTCTTATCCCTCCCTCCTCCCCCTGAGCCCCACGGAAACAGGGCGGCCCCTTCAAATGGCACTTTCCTGCAGCCTCCTGCTGGCCAGGGGGTGGCGGCTGCTGGCAGGCTCTGCCCTGTTCTGTCCTCACCGTCCCCAGAGCCGGGTTCAGGAGTTCGGCCCCTGGGTGCTCTCAGCCCAGCGTCCTGGTTGGCTTGCCTCCACCTTCCAGCCCCCTCCACTGCCGGGACCTCTGGCGGGCAACTGGTAGGTATGCTGAGCACCCCCTATGGGCCTCTGAGGATCCTGTGCGCCTTCCCTGCCACACAGTGAGAGGCTCAAAGCACCCTCAGGACAGTGTGGGGAAGATCTGGAAATACAGGATTTCTTCTGACCATGCTTCTTGGAGCTCCAGTCACTAGGACGGCTCCAGGAGCAAGAGATACAGATAGATAGAAACACATTGACATAGAAGTTTTATATAGCTATATTAGAATGATTTTTAGACACGACTTACAGAAAGTTCTAGAGTTCTTGCAACTTGCTTTTATCTCAGAGCCCCTTTCACAGGGTCTGTGTCCCCTTGTCCTTCGATTGCCTTCTGCTCTTTGTGTCACATTCATCTTTGTCGGCACCTCAGAAACATGAAGTATTAAGGCCACTGTCTTTGAAGTCCACGGACAGGACGTGTGGAAGCACGTGTTTTTATGAGGCGCGATCTTTGCCAGGGCTGGGGTGGATTCAGGAAGCCAATCCCAGTGCAGAACAAGAGACAGTGGCAGGAGGCATTCGGATGACAACTGCCACGCGGTGGTGGGAACTAGAAAGAGATCAGATCCCGGGGCTCTGATGTCTGTTTCCATCACCGGAGTAAGTGAGCCGTCTCAACTCTGCAGGCCAGTCAGTAACCGGCTTCACTAAAGAAGAGTCATAGCCCCCGTGGAATGTCATCCCATGGGTTCTACTGGATGAGCCACCTTGATTTTGTGGTTTTCTTTCTAATGTGCTCTGAAATTGGGCTCCCACACAACTGGACGCAAAAGCTCACGCTACTGGAGGACATCCTGCCGGCTTTCCAGTCCCTTCCCCAAGAACTTCCCTGGACGTCGGCCCCATCGCGCTTCTCGACTGGTGTGCTTCAGGGACGGCCCCGTAAGACACGGTGCCAGCGCACAGTGTGTCTGACGTTGAGACCACTCGCCCTGTGAAACTGTGCAGACTTTCCAAGAGCCGTTTAAATGCTGTGGCGGTGCCTCCACGTAACTGGTGAATTGCCTCGACCGCATTCATTTACTTCGGGCACGAACGAATGAGGGTCTAAGAGTGCTGGCCTTAAAGGAGCCCTCTCATGCTGTAAAGTAACCAGATGGCAGTTGGGCTAAAGGTCCCAGGAAAAACTCTAAGTGTGGAATTGTAGGGGAAAGCCAAGACACTACATTGGCGTTAAGGGAAGGCAGAAACCCTGGAGGGCGAGACACATGGGCATCAAGAGCTGCCACCCCCGGCCGGTGGGACACCGTGACTCAGATCAGGAAGGACAGAGTGGCGCATCCGTCCCCCGAGAGACCCAGCTGTGTCTTCCTCCCAGTTGCTTCTTCAGGCAACATGGCGGCACGCACACTCACTCGGGTGGCTGCCCCGTCCAGCCCCGTGCGGGCCTGTATAGAAGGTGGCTCCACCTTCACACTTCCATGGTTTGCTTCGTGGCCTCCCGCTGTGGGGGGACTCCAGGGTGGACACCTGTCTGTACTATAGGCCCTGCAACCTCTCCATCTCCGTCTTCCCCCAGCCATGTTTGAGGTCCTCGGCCCTTTCCTCTGTCCTTTATCTCTGATGGTCATTGAGCCACCAGATCCCGTCCGCCCTCGATTATGGTTGCCCCAGCTGCGCCTGCCTGCGTGCGGCCGTGTTTGAGTTGCAAGGGCGGTCCTGCAGTTGTCACCTGACTGACGGCAGCATCCTTGTCTGGGGCTTTACGTAGGCCCGGGAACATAGATCTCCACAAAACGGACCGTGTCTACAACCTTGCTCGGATTGTAGCTCGCGAGACTAGCTCTGCTTTGCAAAGCTGGCAGGTGCTCCAAACAAAGAGATAGGGAAGGCTGTGTTCCCTGTGACTGTGTGGCTATAATCCCAGACTTGCCCCCAAGGGAGGGAAAAACAGGCCTGGGAAGGGGGCTCTCAGGATTGTGTTGCCATTGTCGCCAAACATCCTTAGCTTCTACGTGTTTGCTTTGCTCTCGCTCCCGAGGTTGGTTCTGCAGGTGTTACGGCAGCAGGGGCGCAGCGGGATGCCTACAGCACGGCTGATTCTCCGTAAACGTCTCAGGACGGGCCAGGACCTTCACTCCTTTCCTCAGCCGGAGGAGCACAGCAGGCTTTCAGGTGGGGATGCTACTACGTGTATGTCTTGTCAGGCGGCAGGGACAAGTGCGTCTTGAAGCCACGGCCAGAGCGAGCAGCAGGGGGGCTCTTGAAACGGGAAGGAGAGGTGGAGGGATTTCAGGCAGGGTAGGGGGAAGAAGAGAGGGCACATGGCGTGGTCAGGAACCCCCAAAAAGCAGAGGGATTTGGGTAGGACTGTTGGGGGGCAGATGGTCATGAGAAGCAGAGTGCAGAAAGCCTCGGATGCCAGACGAAGAACTTTCATCTCCACCTGCTTCCTGATGAGGAGCGATTTTTTTTTAACATCAAAGAATTATTCTAACATTGAGGAGGGGACGTTAGTGTATATCATAACCTCTAGAGCGCGTGACTCTGAAGGCTGGCCACCAAGTATACACACGACAGTCAGCCAGATGCTTCTGATGTTCATTAGGTGTTGACCCGGGACTCTTTGACGTGAGCACCTCAAATGACGTTCTCAGGAATTGCCACTTGCTGTGGGCTCACTAGCTCATCCCCTCTCATGCTCCTACTGATGTGTCTATGACTTCACAACACAGGGACCCCCCCCCAGGATTTGCAGGTCACCGATTCATCTTTCTTTGACCGCCTCATGTAGAGGTATCATCCTGCGTGGGCCACAAGACCTGTTGAATGCTTGCTGGTGGACATTTGGGTTGTTTCCAGCCTGGGGCCGTGACAAATAAAGCTGCTATGAGCACTTGAGTGCAGTTTGTGTGTGTGTGTGTGTGTGTGTGTGGATATGTCTTCATTTGTCCTGAGCGTACAGCTAGCAGTGGGGGTAGGTCTTATGGTAACTCTACGTGTAACTTGGTGACAAGCCGCCAGACTAAGTTTTCCTAAACACCTGCCCCGTTTTACATCCCTACCAGCAGCGTCTGCGGGTTCTGGTTATGACACGTCGTCCTTAACGCTTATCTGTCCTCTTCATTCCAGCCATCCTGGGGGGGGGGGGGGAGGGGCGGGGGCAATGAAATGGTATTTAATTGTAGTTTTGATTTTTATTTCCCTCTTGGCTAATGATGTTGAGCGTCTTTTCCTGTCCTTCTGAGCCACTCATATATCTTCTTTGGTAAACGGTCTGTTCAAATCTTGTGCCCATTTTTAATTGATTTGTTTGTCTTATCATTTAGTTGTAAGAGTTCTAGATACAAGTCCTTTGTCAGGTATGGTCTACAAATATTTTCTTCCAGACTGGGGCTTTGCCTTTCTATTTTCATAACAGTGAGGGTTTGTTTTGGTTTTGTTTTTGTTTTTGTTTGTTTATTTTTTTTTTTGAAGAGCAGAAGTTGGTTTATTTGACGAAGCCCAATGTCTGGATTTTTTAAATTTTATAGTTTGCACAGTTAAGAAGTCTCTACAAAACTCGACTTCGTACGATTTGATCCTGTTTTCTTCTAGAAGTTGTAGGGTTTTTGCTCCTACATTTAGGACTATGATCCATTTTGAGGTAATTTTTGTGTGTAGTGTCAGGTGAATTCACAATTTATTTATTGTTTCTATACGGAGATCCAGTTTCTCCAGCACTGTCTGTTGTAAAGATGATCTTTTCCCCAATTGAGTGGCCTTGACATCTTTTATATTTTTTTATTTTTTTTAACATTTCTTTATTAATGAGAGACAGAGAGACACAGAGCGTGAGCAGGGGAGGGGCAGAGAGAGGGGGAGACACAGAATCCAAAGCAGGATCCAGGCTCCGAGCTGTCAGCACAGAGCCCGGCGCGGGGCTCGAACTCACAAACTGTGAGATCATGACCTGAGCCGAAGTCGGTCGCCCAACCAACTGAGCCACCGAGGCGCCCCAAATTGTCTGGACATCTTGCTTGAAAATCTATTGGCTGTGTGAAAGTCTACTTCTGGACTCATTGTGGTGCCCCATCAATTGGCTTGTCTATTTTTATGTTACATTTTTTTTTTTTTTTTGGTTACTGTCGCTTTATAAATAGTCTTGAAATCGGGTAATGTGAATCCTCTGATATGGTTCTTTTTCAGACTTGTTTTGTCTATCTTAAGTGTGTCTCACTTCTGCATGAGTTTTAGAATACCTTGTCCATTCCTGTGGGGGAGGGGGGGAGAAGCCTGCTGGGATTTTGATTGGGATTGCATCGAATGTATACATCCTTCTGGGGAGGACAGACATCTGAACACCCTGAGACCTTCAGTCTGTGGACCTAACATAGCTCCTCATTCAGGGGCCTTCCCTCCTTCCTCTCGACAGCAGCTTGCGATTTCAGGGTCCAAGCCCTGCACACGTGTTAGCATTTCTTGATTCCCACGTTGTTGCAAAGGCCCTATTTGTAAATAAGGTCGCATTCTGAGGTACTGGGGGCTAGGACCCCAACATACCTTTTGGGGGGACATGATCCACCTCATGGCATCACCCAGTATCCATTCCAGCCTTCTTCTCTGGGGAGAAGATCCCAGTTTTGTTCAGGGCATCAGTAGGCTCAGCCTCAAGTGACGGGTCATGACAATCCTGTATCCAGCTTTCCCCAGCCTCTCTTCCAGCTAAGGGGGGCGGGGGGCATGTGATCCGCTGTGACGGAGACTTAAGTGGAAGTCTGCTGGGAAAGTTTCTGGAAAAACTGTTGCTTTCTTGGTATAAGAGGACAGGTGTGGTTATCCTTGCCCTTTCCCCCTTCTGTCCTTGAATGTATATGTGATGGCTGGAGCTTCAGCAGCTATTTTGTGATCACGAGGCAAAGCTAAGCTAATTAGATACTGGGCCTCACCAATGCCCTGCTGCTGAACGAGCAAGCTACCCTCCAGATTCCTTACATAAGAAAATTAAACCTGGATTTAATCACCACAGTCAGGTTTTCTATTACAGATGATCCTCGAATAGCATGGGAGTTAGGGGTGCTGGCCGCCTGCACAGCTGAAAATCCATGTGTAACTTTGACTCCTCAGACCTTAACTTCTAATAGCTGACTGTTGACCAGAAGCCTCAACAATAACATAGACAGTCGACGAACACATATATTTTGGATGTTACGTGTATTATATACTGCATTCTTACAAAAAAGTAAGCTGGAGAACAGAGAATGTTATGAAGAAAATCGCAAGGAAGAGAAAGGACATTTACAGTCCTGGATTGTATTCAACAAGCAGAAAATCTGTATTTAACACACAGTGGTCTCCTGGACTTGTGGGCACTTTCCCGATACACTGCATTTGTTCGTTTTTTTATCCCACCCTCATAGTCTGAGGAGACAGCCGAGATCTCCTCTACTCTCCTCCTCAACCTTGCTTTTCTCTTTACTCCTGTCTCTTTCTCTCCCCACCTCTTCTCTGCCTGCCTGACTCATTCTCTCTCCACCTCCTTTCACCTTGTTCCCACTGAACTAGCCAGAATATGGGAGAAAGTAAGTTATATATTAAGCGAGGAATATTTTAACTGAAAGAAAAGACAAAAGATTAATTTGATTCTTACTTCCTTGTTTCAATTTGATTTTGTTTTCCTCTTAGAAGTCTTTGCCAGAAAGGTGTTTGTTTTTTTTTTTAATCTTGGAACAATGGGTTCTCAGAACCACGAACGTGGGATGCACGGTTCTGTTTTATATTATAGCTGAGGCTGTTATCAAATATGGGCTGGGCTACGCAAAGGCGTCATAGGAACAAATGTGTGCTGACTCATGATCACAAAATGGCTGCTGAAGCTCCAGCCATCACATATACATTCAAGGACAGAAGGGGGAAAGGGCAAGGATAACCACACCTGTCCTCTTATACCAAGAAAGCAACAGTTTTTCCAGAAACTTTCCCAGCAGACTTCCACTTAAGTCTCCGTCACAGCGGATCACATGCCCCCGCCCCCCTTAGCTGGAAGAGAGGCTGGGGAAAGCTGGATACAGGATTGTCATGACCCGTCACTTGAGGCTGAGCCTACTGATGCCCTGAACAAA
Source organism: Acinonyx jubatus (assembly GCF_027475565.1). Taxonomy (NCBI): domain Eukaryota; kingdom Metazoa; phylum Chordata; class Mammalia; order Carnivora; family Felidae; genus Acinonyx; species Acinonyx jubatus. The sequence goes on from NC_069389.1 coordinate 122,501,974, forward strand.
ACTGGGATCTTCTCCCCAGAGAAGAAGGCTGGAATGGATACTGGGTGATGCCATGAGGTGGATCATGTCCCCCCAAAAGGTATGTTGGGGTCCTAGCCCCCAGTACCTCAGAATGCGACCTTATTTACAAATAGGGCCAGTCACACTGAATGACTGAAGACCCAGACACGGGGAGAAAATGGCCACATAAGGATGGAGGTAGAGACTGGAGTGACACGGCCACAACCCAAAGAATTTCTGGGGCCTCCAGCAGCTGGAAGAGGTGAGGACTGATCCTCCTCTAGAGCCTCTGGAGGGTATGCAGTCCTGCTGACCCCTTCCTTTCTGCCGGTCCTGCCTGAGCGCCCTCCCACGTGGCTGCTGCCAAGGTGGGTGCCATCCTGACCCCAGACCCCGGGACACCAGCCCCACGGCTCTTGCCACTGTGGCCGACTCTGTTCTCGAAACTACAGGGCACCTGGCTGGCCGCCTCAGTTTCCCAACTCTGCCCCCCTTGGGGATGGCTGCTTGCAGTTCCCTCCGTCACTAACCACCGGTTGTGTGGCGGGCCGTGCACCTCACTTTTCTTCCTGCGAAACTGAGGTTCTTTTACAGACGCAGGTTGTGATAAAGGGGAAGAGAGCCTGCGTACTTTCAGTCAACGGATCGACACTGAGGCCACGGTGAGCAAGAGAACATCCCTGCCCCTGTGGAGCCGGCCTTCTCTCCAGGGACTGGGCTGCTGTGTGCAGGGTGAGGGTGGGCTGGAATACGGCCGGGAGCAGGGGAGAGACAGTGAGAGGTGGTGGAAATGGCGGCTCGGGAGAGTGGACATTGAAGCAGGGACCTGGTTGAGGGGGGTGTCTGGAAAAGCAGTCCGGGCGGAGGGCACAGGCAGTGCAAAGGTCCTGGGGCAGTGCGTTGGCCTCCTGGGGCTGCTGTAACCAATACCACAAATCGGGTGGCTTAAAACAATATTTAGTCTCTCACAGTCCTCACCTCTTCCACCTGCTGCCGGTCCCCTGCATTCCTTGGCTTGTGGCTACATCATTCTAATCCTTGCCTCCGATGTCACCTGGCCTTCTCTGTGTCTGTGTCCCTCCCCTTCTGTCTCTTATAAGGGCACTTGCCATTGGATTTAGGACCTGGGCAGGTAAGTCTGGCTGATCGCATCTCAAGATCATCTCAGATGTAACTGTATCTGCAAAGACCAAATAAGGTCATATTCACAGGGTCCAGGGATTAGGACACGGACGGACCTTGCGCATGGCCCCATTCGGCCCGCCACGGATGGGAACGCACGTGTCGTGTTGTTCCGTGTGGCTGGAGCTCAAGGAGCCGGAAGAAAGGATGACGGAGGCCGCGCGAAGAGTACGTGCTCAACACGTAATCACCTTCCGGCCACGCTGCGCTGTCGCCGTTTACAGATGAAGCTGAGGCCAACCTGTTAGGTGACCCCAGCTGGTCACAGACTTGGGGAACAGGGAGCAGAGGGGCAGGACCCAGCACCCAGGCCCTGCCCCTGCACAGCCCACACCGGGTCCTTTCTCACCGCCATCCTGGGGCCCAGACCAGAGTAGGCACATGGCGGGGGGGGGGGGGGGGGGGGGGGTCAATGCCTCGTTGCTCTTTGTCGGTGAGCAGGCTCTCCAGGTTCTCAACCTCTCAGGCACCGGAGGGCAAGGACGGTGCTCCATGTACCCCAGTTGTCGGGGTCTGAGAATAGGTTTCTAGCCGTCAACGTTTTCTGAAGTGGCCGGAAAGTCTGCGCCCAGCCCTGTACCAGCCGGCCTCCTCCTGCCCTCCTGCCGGGTGGGCCACCAGCCCTTCCCTACCGCCATCACACCCGTCATCCTGCGCCAGCGGCCCCGCGCTTCCTGCCTTCTCTTCCCGGCCCGTGTGTCAGGCCCAGGGCAGCCAAACAAGCGCTTCCCCAGACTCCTAGTTTGGCCAGGTTGGTGGAGGTGAGAAGAGGCAGGGAGCCAGTAGGGGAGCTTGCTGGGGAGGGGACAACCCACCTAGGCATTTGAGAGGCCACGCGCCAAGTGTGCGGGCAAGCTGACCCTGGCATCCGGCAGACAGCGGCCCTCGCGAGCCTCTGAGCAGGGCCGTGTGCTGAAGGGCACTCCGGGCCTGCGGTCTACACCTTGGGGCTGCGCCCGGGGCGCCGCCTCGCTCAGCCTGCGCCGCTGGAAAGGCCAGTCAAATGCAAATGTGGCACGAGATTTCCCCGTCGGGAGACCTTTCTCTTGTCCCTTCCTCAGAGCACCTGGGTGAGAACCCTAAATAAGCCTCTGGCCAGCCTTTCGGCCCAGGAAGGTTCTTCTTAAGGGCCCCTTTGAAATGCAAACCCCGAGGAGAGTAGGCCCCTAGCGCTGGCTGCACTGAGAAGGCTGTCATTGTCCTTAGGATAAAGGGAATGCGAGGGCACAGAAGGCCCCCCTGACTACCAGGTGAACTGGCCGCCAGCTAGGACGGCGATCTTGAGAAGTGTGCATGGTTTTGTACACTAATTATACCCCAATAAAGCTGGGATGAAAAATAAAATTTCATTTTAGGGGCGGCTGGGTGGCTCAGTCGGTTACGCATCCGACTTCGGCTCAGGTCATGATCTCACAGTCCGTGAGTTCGAGCCCCGTGTAGGGCTCTGTGCTGACAGCTCGGAGCCTGGAGCCTGCTTCCCATTCTGTGTGTCCCTCTCGCTCTCTACCCCTCCCCCACTCGTGCTCTGCCTCTCAAAAATAATAAACATTGAAAAATTAATGAAAACAATTTTTTTTCATTTTAAATTAAAAGAGACAAGCCCGGGGTGGCAGGTAGGAGACAAAAAATAACGAGCAGGCTCCGAAAGGAAGCAAGGTAACACATGAGTAAAAACCTCGCTGAGGACACCAAGGCCCCTCGGCTGCTCCAGCCCAGACCCGGGAAGCAGGCGGTGCCTGGTGAACGTTGCTGGGCTCCCCGGAGAGCGGGAACATCTCAGAAGCCTCCAAACAAAAGGGAGCGGCCACAGCAGAAGCGGATATAGGTGGGCCAGCTCCCCAGGCAACTCTAGAAGCCGGAGGCTGGGGAAGTGGCCTCAGCCAGGTACACTGCAGCCTGCGAGCCCCACTCCCAGCCGAAGGCACCCACCGGGCAGGGGAGCAAAAACTCGGAAACTGTCCTGGAGGCTGTTATGCCCAGAATTCGTGATCCCCAAAGACCGCCAGGGAGCCAAGTCTGATGCAAAAGCAAAAGAGCCTTTATTCGAGCTAGCTGGAGCTCAATCCCCTACCTGCACCGAGGCAGCGGTGAGATACCGGGGAGAGAGAGCGAGTTTCAAAAGGACAAAGCTTTTATTGGGGCCTAGGGGCAGTTGGTGAGGTAATGGCTGTGGCCTCAGCCGATTGGCTGGGGAAGGCTCGTGGCCTCGGCCGATTGGCTGGGGAAGGGTCGGAGTCCTGTTACGCAGGTCGCTGGGCGTGTTTTGATCGGGAAGTTTGAACGGGTGAGCGGGAGGTTACTCAAGGGGAGGAGGCGTGGTCAAGGTGAAGGACACAAAACAAGATGGAGTCGGCCGGCGTAGGTCTGCCCTTTCAGAGGCCTCGGGAAGCAGTGGCGGGCCATCGAACTGGGCAGTGCTGTCTCAGTGAGTGACAGAAGGCCCAGGGAACAAAGCGCGGAGAACAGGCATTGAGCTGCTTCGTTCTCTGGGTCACCTTGGCTAGGCTAGGGTACCCACTTTTTGGACAAACGTGACTGGAAATGTCACCGTGAAGGGATTGTTTCGGATGGATGGACACCGAAATCAGTAGACCCCGAGGAAAGCAGATCAGCCTCCATGGCTCTTTCCTGCGTCTCCGGCCTCCAAAATCGTGTGAGCCATTTTCTTGTACTTATATCCCGCTGGTTCCGTTTCTCAGGAGAATCCTGACAGATACGGTCCTCGAGCCATAAGCACAAACACACAACAACTACATGCATAGAAACTGCAAGGCGGGCAGGCAGATGTCAATAGCATGCCATCATAACAGCATATTTTCATATAATGGCCTAGAACGGGATCGATGTCATAGTCCAAAACAAGTCAAAACGGAAAGGAGTCAAATAGCACAATTGTCGAACGAGATTCTGGAGGAATATAGAAAAGTGCACATGGCTTAAGGAGACACACGTTGTCACAGTCTGTGCAACGTGTTTTCAAAGTTATTTATACACTAGGCCCCTGTTATGGGTTGAGTGATGTCCCCTCCACGAAAACGACATGTCGGGGTCATAACCGCCAATACTTGTGGAGGGGACCTTATTTGGAGACGGGGTCTGCACAGAGATGATCAAGTTACCGTGCGGTCATTAGCGCGGGCCCCAATCCTGTAGGACTGGGTCCCCACGAAAAGGGGTAGTTTGGACACAGAGACATGCATACGGGGAGAAGGTCACGTGAAGATCAAGGCCGAGATCCGGGCGATGCTTCCACAGGCCGAGCAGCGCCGCAGATGGCCGGGAAGAGCCAGAAACCGGAGGAGAGGCCCGGAGTGGACTCTCCCTTGGAGTCGCCGGAAGGAGCCAACCCGGCCCACGCCCGGACCTCAGACTCCTCGTGAGCCAAGGAGTTTCTCTTGTGTGAGCCACTCACTGTGTGGTGCTGTTACAGCTGCCCTACGAAACTCACACAGCCCCCCAACAACCTTAAGCAACACATCCTCAGACCACTATCCAATACAATTAGAAATACATAGTAAGAGATGGTCACAAAGTCTTGACAACTCAGAAATTAAGCTAAATTCTACTCTGCAAGCATCAGCTCAGGGAAAAAATGAAAGCAAAAGGAGAAACATTTGTAACACAAAGCAAAGAGGAACGTTTCATAGCAAACCACAGAGACACAGAAGATCTCACTGGCAGAAAAGTTAGTCTTTGGCCTTAGCTATTCAAGATAGAAGATGAAAAAGATATGCATCTTCCCCTTAAGAAATTAGAAAAAAACAGAAGAAAAAGTCAACCCAAAGAAAATAGACAGATGGATTTAATAAAGATAGAAGTTGAAGCTAATGAAGCAGAAAACCAGAGGGAGAGAGAGAGGGAGAGACAGAGAGGATGCTCAAAATCCTGGGGTTTTTTTCTTTGAAAAGCCCAGCAAATGAGAAAGAGATTGCTGCAAACACTGAAGAAACAGGAAGAATTATGGCATCGCGCCTGAACGCCTGGCAGAAACTGACTTTATAGACCCTGAAACAACGAAGACGTGCTTGTGATATTTGTAAGCAGAATCTAATGAGATCCACTCATGTAGAATCATAAGCACGCATGTGTGAATGGGGCGCATCTAAGTATGTGGGGGGGGGCATCTTGAGGGGTGTGTTTGCACACCCGTGTGAGTCGGTGTGTGGGTGTGAATGGGGAGGAACGTGTGGTGGCAGGGTGCATGCGCAGGACCTGAGGTGCAGAGAGCAGGGTCCCCACGATGCAACACTGCTCTCAGGGACAGGGATCCGCAATATGAATTTCTTTTCCACACACTCGTGTGCCCCGTATGAATCCCATACAAGGCCAAGCGTCGTTTAGAGAAAACACAAACAGCGGGTAGCTTCCCTGAAGAAACGATGGCAGGAGGGCCGGCCGTGTCCTGTCTCCAGCTTTCTGCTCGAGGCTCGAGGTTCGGCTCATGGTGGCCCACTTCACACTTTGCCCTCATCACCTTGTTTCCTGCACCAAGACAACCTGAAAATGCTCCTGGCCTTGTTGTTTGGGTTCTCATCCCTCTGCATGGATAATTCCGTTTTCAATTGGCTTGCGTCGTTTCCCCCAGGAATGCTGCTGGTCACAGATACATCCCTATTGGCAGACACTGATGTGGCTTTGAAGCCAGTGACACATCTTGACAACAGGCAGGTGGCTGGCCAGAGTGAGCTGGAGTAGTGGTGTTGTTTCTCTGGGTCTGTCCCGTTTCAAGCCGCGTAATTACTGTGAGTGCCCACCCCCCACAACCTGCTGTGTCTCAAACGCTCGCTGTCACTGTTCAGCGGGGTGCCGTGGTATGGATGTGCTGCTGAGGGACACTTGGGTTCTTTCCAGTCTGGGACTGCTGTGAATAAAGCCGCCATAAACCGTCATGTGCAAGTCTCTGTGTGGACACATAAGGTCATCTCTGTCGGGTAAGTAAATACCTAGGAATGGAATCACTGGGGCATTATGGGAGGTGCACGTCTCACATTTTAAGACACGGCCAAACTGTTTTCCAAAGTGCTTGTATCATCTTACATTGCCCCCAGTTCTGCCACATCCTCGCCAGCACTTGGGATGGGCAGTTTTATATTTTAGCCATTCTAATAAACGCTAAACGTTCGGGAATTTGGGGAGCTGATTGGGAAACACCACCATTATTAGAGATGAAATTATGTGAACTCCCACTCACATTATATTAAAAACAAAGGAGAACCTAAAACCCCATCACGTCTTATTTCGCTGCACTCTACTGTTATGGATGCATTGACATCCACTTGGTAGGGACATACATTAACAGTACGTTAAGGTGAATCTCTTCCCAGCCCCACATTTGATGGCGTCATGTGGGTAACCTAGAATCGGCCTGGTGAACGTATTCACACCATGGCAATCAGCATACACAACAAACCAGGGCTTGGTCCATTATTATTTGTTGATTGTGTAAACTCGAGCCTGTAGTCAGTACATTGTGACTAGCAAAAAAAAAAAAAAAAAAAGAGGAACTACTCTTCCAATAGCAGAAACTATTATCCAATTCAGCTTTGGTGCTCGTGTCTCTGTTTCACTTCCTCTTACTCATTGAGATAAATGAAAATAGCCACCGACATTTACATGGGAACCACACTCGTTCACCAGCTGCAATCACGGGTTGGGTGTAGATACAAAAGTTCAGCAAAAGTCAATGAAGGGATTTGGTAAGCATGTTGCAAGATTTGTAAGGGATTTTGCAAAACTTTGGCCATATGGAACTTATAAATAGCATATTGTGCATTTTATTGTATATTTTGCGTGTGTGTAGTATTTTATTATTTGTAAATTGTGTGTTCACATTCTTCATATCGATAAAACTTATAATGAAGTTATTTATGTATGTACGTGTGTGTGTGTGTGTGTACACACACACACACACACACACACACACAGAGAGAGAGAGAGAGAGAGAGACAGAGAAACAGATATACCTATGTACACAGATACACGCATTCATGAGCGCATGCTTTCCAGCAGCAGCACGGCAGCCCTAGCCTGGCTGTGTGACGCACGAGGCACGACGTTCGGCCTGGCCCGCCAAGCATGGGCCTAAGGAGGGTGCCTGAGGCCAGGCCACCAAGAGCTCAGGGGAGCCCGGAGTGCTGAGACAGACGCATCTGGGCCCAGAGACCACTCTGGGGCAGCGGCAGTGGCCACTGACCAGGCTGTCACCTGGTCTGTGACAGACCCTGCCCACCCGGGCCTGGACTCGAGCCCCTCCTGACTTGCCCAGCGAATGAGAAGGGAGCCTCGTGGCAAGACCGCCTCTGCGAGTCGGTGGCCTGGAGCCTGGCCAGCCAGATAATGGACCTGAGCGTCCCTGGCTGCCTCGAGCCTGGTGGCGTCCCCTACTCTCAGCTTCTGCCTGGTGAAGGCTCTTGGACTGAGGACCCACTCAGGCCCGGCCTCGGGGCACCCTTCCAGGTGGGTGCCCGCGGGGGCAGGGAGCCAACCAGCCTTCCTCGGGAAGTTCAATGGCACACAGACCACACTCCGCAATGAGCCCCCTACAGGTCTTTCCCTTACCACATACCCTCCCCCACCCCCGCCATTCTGTCCTTGGCCGGGCCAGTGGCGCTCCCTGCAATAGAGCCCCAAACCCACTGCTCCTCTCTCCCTCGGTTGCCAACCTCCCAGTCTAAGGCCTGCTTTAGTCCATCCTCCACAAAGCAGCCCGACAGGCACTGTGAAAACTTAAACCTGATTTTGCCCCTCTCCTGCCAACAACTGTCTGTGCCTCCTCATCGCCCTCAGGCTCAGTGCAGACGCCCCGGCCCCGGCAATGGGAATGACCCAACGGGGCCACTGCCTGCGTTCTGACGTCACCGTTCTTCTACCTTCCACGTTGCAGTGGCTCTAGTCACTCTGACCTAGTTAGAGTGTCCTGAATGGGCTCAAGGCTTCACTCAAGGGAGTCACGCGGGTGTGGCCGCCCCACCCACCCCACCCCTTCTCACCTGCTCTCCCTGTCTCCCGGACGTCCCGCCCCTGCCTTGCCCCATCGTTTGGTCACACAGGTGGGGCCCCCCGAGGCAGGTTAGCTGGCTCCTCAAAGCCCAGCAGAAGCAGCTGCTGAGAAGCTGTCCTCCCCACAGGGCAGCCTCCTGGCCCTCCTCAGGCCAAGCCACAGGGGCCCAGGACAACCTCCTTCCTAGGTATCGCCCCCACTGCACCGGCCACCCCACCTCTGCTATGCACCCCTCCTGCTGTAGGCCCTCCTGGAGCTTGACCTGCACATGTAAGGCCCCTTCTGCATACGTGTCTGTGTGCAAATGGGGGCGCTTCCCATCTTGTGTGCCCATCTTGTTTCATCCTGCCGTCACCTCGCAGGGCAGGGACAGGGGCTCCAGGAGAGGAAGGAGATGCCCCGGGCCCACAGGGGCGAGGACTGGAGCTGGCCTTTGCACCATCTCCCTCCCCAGCACAGACTCGGGACCAAGGCACATGTTCCTGAGGCCCCGTGCACTCATTTCTTGGGCCTCCGGGGTGACAATGCAGGGAGGGGACGATAGGCCAGGCAGCAGCAGACCAGCCAGGGAGGAGGCCCACGGCCCCCACCTGTCAGTCACCCACCGGGTTCTCAGCAAGGAATGGCCACAAGGAGGCGGCCCCAGGGGGCTCTGCTCCGGCCCCTGGCCCAGCTCCCTGCCTGCTCCCTCTGGGCAGGGTGGAGAGGGAAACTGGAGGTTCAGCTGCTGAGTACTCGTCCATGTTTATTGAGAGGCCAGGTGAGGGGTGGCCAGCAGGGAGCTCTGGGGCTACAAGGCTGGGCAGGCCCGGGCAGGGAGAAAGCCCGGCAGATGCGCAGGCCCAGGGACAGCCAGCTCAGAGGATGGGGAGAGGGACAGTGGGACACCGGTCCGCTGCCGGCTCCGGGCCCCAGGGCCCGACTGAATGGTCAGAGCTGGTGCTGCCCATGGTGCTGGGGGCGGGCCTCACACCCCTGGGCGGTGGCGTCACCGAGCCCCCGGCATTCAGGCTTCAACGCTCGGACGATCGGGTGGCTCGTACATGGGCTCGATGCGGGCCCAGCTCTGGGCCTGCTCGTCTGCCCAGCCGAGCAGCTCAGCTGCGCGGTGCAGGAAGACCATGAGCAGGGTATGTACGTCGCCCTCGGCTGAGTGGGCAGCACTCGGCTCGGCGTGGAAGTAGCGGCGGAAGAGGCTTCCCAGGCTGTAACCCTTAAAGCCCTGGGCCCGGGTGCCATGGCTGTGGGCGCGGTCCAGGCCCCGAAGCGCAGGCAGTGTATCCAGGCAGATGGTGTCCGGGGGCAGGTGGGCGCCCAGGCGCCGCAGCTCTGTGCACAGCAGTGGGAAGTCGTAATCGAAGCCATTATGGGCCACGAGGCAGACGGGGCCCTCCTGGCGGCTCAGGAAGGCCTGTAGAGTCCGCACGACGGAGCTGTCAAAGCCGGCCTTCCGGCACTGGGCCAGGCTGTCACTGCTCAAGCCGGTGATCTCGCTGGCCTTAGCGGTGAAAGGACGCTCTGGGCTCATGCACAGCGTGAGTTTGTCCAGGATCCGGGGCAGCACGGGGACACCAGACTCATCTCGGTCTGGGTTCTCCAGGGAGGAGCGGTGCACCGCGAACAGAGATATCTCGGCCACTTCGGGATCTATACTGGGGAGCCCAGTGGCTTCCAGGTCCAGGAAGACGAAAGTCTCGGCCCGGGGCACTTCGGACATAGTGATGTGCTCACGGGGACAGCAAAGCCTAAAGCTGCCAGAGCAAAAGGCATAAAACCTGAAGGCCGAAGTGATGGGGATGCCTGGGCCCAGCCACACACAGCCGACCCCGTGGCCAATGCTCCAACCCCTTTGTCGACGGTGAGGCCTCCTAGGGCCTCGCCACCCTCTCCATTCTGTGCCCCAGTCCCTCCCTGGCCATCATCACCACCACCAGCTAGTCAACGGCAAAAGGCAGGCCTGATGTGCCCGGATCCCGGCCCAGAGGCCTCTGCTGCCTGCCTCCAGGTACAGGAGACACAAAGTGAGCCACGTCCACGTCATCAGGGACCCGGGAGGTACTAGCCCAGGATGGCATCTTCACTGAGACACCTTATCGAGGAGCCTCAGGCACAGCACCCTGAGCCTGCAACCCTAGGGTCAGCTGTCGGAAAGCAGGCAGCCAAGCCTCCCTGGTTTGGCCTCCTCTGGCCTTCTCCCTTGCACACAGGTGCCTTCCCCAACCTGGTCACCTGCGTCTGGGCTCCCGGCAGCTGTCCTCACCAACCCTGCTGGCCGGCTTACCTGGGGCGGCTGCTCGCCGGCTTCTTGGGCTGCTGGGCACCTGTCTCCACACAGGCTGCTCCAGGCGGCCTTTAATCAGTGGCCACGGCCCGCCCCCAGCCGCCTGTTGGGCAACGAGGAGGCCTAAGGCCGCAGGACCTGTGCGGCCGGCTTGCCACCCCCTCGCTCACTCACAGCTGCTGAGACATACGCCCCATGTTTACAGATTGGAAAGCAGGCTCCCGGGCCACACGCAAGGCTCCCCACAAGCTGGAAGAACATGTCATCACAGGCACGAGGAGGAAACACGAGTCTGAGCAGCGCCAGGACACGGCAGCCGAGCCGAGGCCCCTCCCACCAAGGTGGCAAGCCTTCCCCTCCAGGGCACCGCTCCACCTGGGTCACAGGGGACCCAGCAGCCCCTCATGAGGCTAAAGGGGGCCTAGGAGCAGCAAAGAGGTGCTTGCACAAGCCATGCTCGGCCAGTAAAGGGAAGGGCGCATTCAGGATGGGACCTCAGTGTCGCCCCAGTGATCTTGGGGCGGCTTCTGTGCTGCCTGGCCGTGGCTCGCACATCTCACAAGCTCATCCCCACCGGGAAGGGGAGATACTATCCGTTTCACAGGTGCAATGACCCGTACTATCTAAGAGACCCTTAGCAGAGGCCACCAGGAAGGAGGAAGAGTGGCGGAGCCTGACCTGGCAAGGCCAGGTGGCTCCACCGAGTGATGAAGGACGGGCAACGCGAGAGGTGGGGGTACGAGGTGGCCTCGGCAGCGACCCCAGCCCCAGGACCATGGGAGGAGAAGTGAAGCCCAGCCCCTCCCAGCCCAGGCTCTGGGGCCCTCCCGGCCCACCTGGCTCAGTCAAGGGCAAAAGGCACATTCAAGACAGGTAGAAAGCAAGAAGGCCCTCCGTGGCCAGAAAGTGGGTGGCACCGTCCCGAGTACCTCGTTCCAGAGCAAGCTATGCCAGCCCTTGGTTGGTGGGTGCCCACAGGCCCAGCCTCCCACCAGGGGCATGGGGAGGCAACAAAGATGCTGGCTGTGGCCTGCCTGCCACAGGCCTTCGTGGGTTCCTTGGACCGTGAAGCTGCTGGCGCAGCTGGACAATGGTGACCCTGGGCCCGCCTGTCCCCCTCCCTCCCTCAGCAGCCTTCCCGTCCGGAGCAGCCGCAGGGAAGTCGAGGAGGAGCGGACGCAGGAGCAGGGGAGGCTCACAGCCAGGGCAGGCCTGTGCGGTGGGCCAAGTGTTTAGAGGGAGGCCCCTCCACAAGCCCCTTCCGGCCCGCCGCCGGGCTGAGGGAGGCAGAGGCCCCGCCAGTGGTGCCTGTTCCCATGCTCGGAGGGAGGGACGGGCGCACTGCTCAGGGAGATACTGGGTCACCCTGGGAAGCCCAGAGAGCAGCTTCCCGGACAACCAGTCAGGCCACTGGCAAGAATTTCCCAGGCGGGTGCAGGGAGCCCTGGGGAGGGAGGAGGAAACACATGCCCGCCCACTCAATTCCAGATGTGCTGGGTGCCGGGTGTCGGTGGCTGGGCCCGGGGTCTGCAGGGAGTCCTCACGTGGGACCCCAAGGCCAGTCACAGTGCAGACGGCAGTGGGGCGGTCAGGTCCCACGGCGAGGCGGAGACATCTGAGGCTTGGCGTCCCCAGGTTTCACCAGGCAGGGGCAGGAGCAGAAGCAGTGCCAAGGCCGCCTGGGACAGCAGGAAGCCCAGAGCCCGGGATCTGGGACACCACCACGGGGAGAAGGGCAGACTGAGCAGTGGGGGAGCCACGGCCCCCTCAGCCCCAGCCAGACGGCAGAGGGGAGGAGGCAGTCAGGAGGCGGCTTCTTGGAACCCGAGCTTTCCTTTCTGTCCAGCTCAAGTCTGCCCTCTCCCTCCTTCTGTCCCAAGCTGCTGATGGGGCTGATGGGGCTGCTCCCGCAGAGCGTGCGGCTGTAACTGCCTCTCCCGCCTCAGGGCTGGCCCTGCGCCCCACCCCCCCTCCGCCCCCTGCCCCTATGGCCCGGCCCTGGCTCCTCAGGGCAGAGCTTCCAGTCCCCAGACTACTCCATGTCTTTCAGACTGTCATTGAAGACCTTGTATTTCTCAGTTAGTTCTTCCATTTTGGTGGCTGCAGACAGAAAACAAAATACAAACAGCAAAGTGAGCCCTAGTGCTTCCCGGCCCAGAAGAGGCCACTCCGCACCCCCCTCCCCCCCAGCCAGGCCCACACTGTGGTTCGCTGGTTCTCCTCCGGCCCTGGGCTCACCTGCGCCTGGCGCTCAAAGGGCTTGCAGCCCGGGCGCCCGGCTCCCAGTGTGCCCCCAGACACTGCCGGGCCAGGAGCTGCCCCTGTGGGTGCCAGGCCGAGCCCCAGGTCAGGTTCCACTCACTGGGCCGCGTCCGTGCCCATCCCCACCGTCGCTCCAGAGCCCAGGAGCTGGGGCTTTCTCTGATTCTGCCAGTGTGTTCGATCTCGGTCAGAACAGCAAGCTACGCACACAAGCAAGGCAAATGCCACGCGCCTTAGCTGCCCTCCAGCCTGCAGGCGACTGCCACGACCTGCTACCCGGCTCTCAGGGAAAGGCGATGCCACCATAATTCGCGACTGCCTCCTGAGGTACCAATTTCAGACAGTGACCCCTGGGCATGACATACAGGGACTTTCACTCACACCCCTCCCCCACCCTGGGGGCTCAGGGCACCACTCTGGGCTCTGCCTTAACTTAAATAGACACCTACTCCTTCTTCCGTCTCCTGGCTGGCCCTCTGCCCTCCCACTTGGCAAGGCCTCTCACTGACATTTGGTCCTGCCTGTTTGGAGGGGGACCCTGAGGCTCAGGCATCACGGGCCCCCACGGCCCTCCCCACTTGTCACCAGAGCCCCCACTGGGTGCAGTTTACCGCCCTGATCACACTTCTCCACCGATGGGCTTTTCCTAGCTCCCTCTGGGTGTAACCTGCCTCTCCCGAATCCTCAGGCCATCCCCACCTCGAGCCCCACTCCAGCTCCACTCCGCCCTCCGTGGGCCGCCTCAACCCCGGGTGCTCCATCAGTCCGCACCCCTCCCCTTTGTCCTGGGCTCGCGTGGCTCAGAGCTGTCTGGGCTCTGGGTTTAGGCCAGAAGCCCCCCGCCCTCCAAACGTGCAAGGCATTAGCTTCTGGAGGCCGCCGGCTTTGTGTCCGCAAGCCTGGACCCCGGCACTGGACCTAGGGGTGCGTATTTTCAGTTCTGTCCGCGGTGCACTTGGAATCCAGAGACACCCCGTCAGCTCTGCGCTCACCGGTCCCCGCCCTCTACTCTCCTTCCTTGCCTTCTCTGGAGGGCCTGCTGGCCACGGGCCGCTGAGATTGCTTATGCTTGCTGTCACTGTTTCCCTGTCTCTTTTCTCTCTATTCTCACAGATTTGTTGCTGCTCCTGCTGCCCCACCCCCCACAGAGCTCTTTCCCGTGATGTGTTTCAACACTTTTAACTTCTAAGAGTGTGTGCTTGTTTTTCTCTTTGTTGGTGTTTCCTAGTTTTCTAGGTTAGGGTTTGCTGCAAAGTTCTCTTCTCTCCAAGACCCACGAGCCCTGCTGGTCCAGGTCTCTCTTCTCTCTTCTCTGGCGTTGGTCCAGGCTGGGGAGAGGGGGCCGCCCCCGCTCCATTCTGGGGGAGACACTCGTGCTCCCCAGCAGGAGCCCCGCGGGGCGCAAGGCAACGGAAGTGGCCTTCCTGCCGTGGGCCCTCAGGCCAGACAAAGGCGGGCTTCTCCTGCGCTGCCGGCCACACCGGGGGCCCGGGCTGCCGTTCACGTCAATCATTTTCTTTACGTGACAGCAGGCTAAGGCCTCACTGGCAGCACCGACCTGCCTCACTGGCCTGCTTTGCCGGCTCTCTCCCCTTCCGGCCCACCCACCACTGCCCCTCCCCGGGGCCGCTGGCCGCAGGGCCCTTCTCCCTTGGGCCGTGGCTTTCTCCATCCGCCGCATGCGACCAACTGCTACCATCCACCCCTCCACGCCCATGCTGTCAGTTCCCCTCCGCTGCCTCGGCACCGAGGCAAAGGGGGCTTCAGGTCCACCCAGTCGACACGGTGACTAGTGAATGACGATGGGGTGGGCTGCCCGCCCCACGTCACCAAAGCCCGCTCCGCGCACGCAAGGGCACAGCTCAGGACACAGGCTCGGCAGGCACTCCAGCCCCTCGCTTTGGGTTTCTTATACTGGGAAGGGAGGTGGTGCAGACACACGGACCTTCCCTCGCCGCGGAGCCTGAAGAGGTCACGGAGGCCGAGGCCCTCAGTTTGTCAGATGGGAACAGGGAAGGCGGGAAGGCCGTTCCGACTGGCCCTGGCACGGAGGTGGCATTGACCGCTTCTCTGGGGTGCGTTTGCAGCCTAAGGACTCAGGTTGAACAAAACCTAGGAGCTGCAGCGATGAGAGCCGAGCCCCGGCCCTGCGCCCCGGGTGCAGAGCTTTCCCTCACTACTGTCCAGACCTACAGGACGCCAGGCTCTCCAGGGCGAGCAGGCAGTCCTGTGCACCCAGCAGTCCTGCAGTCAGGTGAGACGGCACACGGCAAAGGGCGGTAATGACCGCTGTTCTATTAACGACAGCACGGTTCAGAAGCATTTTATTAACAGCAATTAAACACAGTGCAGGGGGGAAGTCACAGTGACAGTGGTGACCAGGAGGAACGTTACGACAGCTTTTCAAATGGACGATTTTGTGGGAGTCAGTCAGGAAGAAGAGAGACCTTTGAGTGCCCGGTATACACGGGGCAAGTATTCATGCCAAGGCCAATGCCGGCTGCCTGAGGAGAGGGCTGGCTGGACAGTCCGTGCAAAGGGATGACTCAGAAGATCTGTGACCTAGCGCCACTCCTTGGGGCTGTGCCGGGGGGGGGGGGGGACACATTTATAGGCGAATGCGTCCACCGCTACCGCCTGAGGCAGTGGGTTAAGAGCTGGAGCCTGGGAGGAGAGGATGGGGAGTGAGGACTTCCGACAGTCCTGGCAGGGCCGCATGTGTGCCCACGGCTGTGCACGTACCCAGGAGAGACCCGACAAGGACCCGAGCAATCACCTCGGGCTGACCTCGAGGCTCGGAGCAAGCAGGAAGTGAAGGAGAAGGAAACATCGTGAACTATCTGGCTGAGTGTTGATGAAAAATGAAGCTACACGTCCAAGAAGCTCAAAGAGCTCCAAAGGGGATAAAGCCAAAGCAGTTCACACCAAGACAGATGATAACGAAAGTGTTCCAAGCCAAAGACCAGGATGATCCTGAGACCAAGAGGAGAAGAGGGGCTATAAAAGGGTCTCCATGAGATCAGCAGCTGGTCTCACATCACAGGCTACGAAGGCCTGGACACAGACTGTGGCCCACACAGCCTAACCGTACAATCTGACTCTCTACAGACCGAGCTTGCCACCCTCAGCTCCATGGCGATGAAAATGAACCAATTACGGAGACCGACGTGGTAGATGCGTCTCACGGAGACGTAATCATCAGAGTCAGGATGGCAGTTAGCCGTAGACAAGAGGAGACACACGACCTGGGACAGGGCGGCACCTGAGCCCGGCAGGGGTGGGGGGTGCGACTATTTCGTATTTCCATCCCTATGAGTTCAGTTTCCTCCCTAAACACTGTGTTTTGTATTTAAAAAAAAAAAAAAGACCTTTTCTGAATGCACGTTTCCATAATAAAACAATAAACGTACTCGGCCGAAACTTTAATTGAAACTAAATGCAGACACACTTTTGGCCCATCCAATAACAGAAATGCCAGAAGGGCCCGATCTAGCACTGATGAGGACGCAGGAAGACAGGTACCGTGTGGCCTCAGCGACGGAGACGGGCCTCGCTGCCATGATGCCAAGAACCGCATCCTAAGGACACGATCTAACATGGGAACACTGCATCTCCCGAGCAGACTGCCGGGGGGAGGGACGTGGAGCACATAAGTGAGCCGTGCCCATGATGCAGACTGTGAAAACTGGGGAGCAGGATGGACGAACCGCGCGTGAACTAGACCGCCCCTGCCCCTGCTGCAGACGCTCGCCCTCTGCCAGGGGCTCATCCACATTATATTATATTATATTATATTATATTATATTATATTATATATAATAGTAAAAAGCTGAAAATGACCTACAGGCTCAATAATATAAAACGTTAAGCAAATTACAGCAAATACATGGATAGAATAGCGTTTCACAATTAAAGATATTATATTACTTCAAGGGGTGCCTGGGTGGCTCAGTCAGTTAAGTGTCCAGCTCTTGATTTTGGCTCAGATCATCATCTCATGGTTTATGAGTTGAAGCCCCACATCAGGCTCTGTGCTGACAGTGCAGAGCCTGCTTGGGATTCTCTCTCTCCCTCTCTCTCTGCCCCTCCCTGGCTCATGAGCGTGCTCTCTCTCTCTCAAAATAATAAACTTTAAAAAATGTTACTTCGAGAACATGGGAAAATGTTTATAACATTTTTAATGTGTTTTTTAATTGCTTTTAATGTTTATTTATTTTTGAGAGAGAGAGAGAGACACAGCTTGAGTGGAGGAGGGGCAGAGAGAGAGGGAGACACAGAATCTGAAGTAGGCTCCAGGTTCCAAGCTGTCAGCACAGAGCCCGATGCGGGGCTCAAACCCACAAACCGTGAGATCATGACCTGAGCCGAAGTCGGACACTTAACCGACTGAGCCACCCAGGCACTCCAATGATGCTTTTTTTTTTTTTTTTTTTTTTTGAAGTAAGGTCTATGCCCACTGTGGGGCTTGAACTCACAGCCCCAAGATCAAGACTTGTGTGCTCTAGTCATTGAGCCAGCCAGGCATCCCAGGAAAATGCTTTATAAAATGGTCTCAGGGAAAGAACATAATATAAAAGTTTATATGTGGGGCGCCTGGGTGGCTGAGTTGGGTAAGCATCCAAGTTCAGTTCAGGTTATGATCTTGCAGTTCGTGAGTTTGAGCCCCGCGTCAGGCTCTGTGCTGACAGCTCAGAGCCTGGGGCCTGCTTCAGATCCTGTGTCTCCCTTTCTCTCTGTGTCCCTCACCCATTCACCCTCTGTGTCTCTCTGTCTCTCAAAAATGAATAAACGCTAAAATAAATAAATAAATAAATAAATAAATAAATAAATAAATAAAGTAAGTAAGTAAGTAAGTAAGTAAGTAAGTAAGTAGAACTGTATATGTGCTGTGATTACTTACAGAAAAAAAGTAAAAAATGATGAGAGGAAAAAGAATAGAGATAAACAGACCAAAATACTAACATCAATCATCTCTGGGTCATCAGGTCATAAACTGTTTTTTTTGTTTTTTGTTTGTTTTGGTTTTTTTTTGGGGGGGGAGGGGAGCACAAGCGGGGAAGGGGCAGAGAGAGGGGAATAGAGGATCTGAAGCAGGCTCTGCGCTGACAGGCTGACAGCAGTGAGCCCAATACGGGGCTTGAACTCACGAATCGTGAGATCGTGACCTGAGCCGAAGCCGGACACAACCGCGTGAGCCACCCAGGTGCCCCAACAAACTGTTTTTACCATACCTCCACACATCTCTGGGTTATCCCAATTTCCCACAATTAATTTTTTTTATTTGATATCCATAGAAAGCATTTTTTTTCAAAGGAGGGAAAACCTTATGCATCCGAAGAAGCAGCAAGCAAGGGGCAGTCCCCAGCTACTCCCCAAATGCTGGTCGAGCAAGAAAGGGCCACACACGAGGCGGGCGACCACATACCTAGACTCGTGACAGAATTGCTGCCGCCCCAACAGATGCGCTCGTCCTGCTGCTGCTTCGCCATCTGCACGGCTTCTGCCGAGGTGTCGGTGACCTGCGTGACCGCTCTCAGCAGCTGTGAGGGAGGGGGAGTGGCACAGAGGCATCAAATGCTGCTGAGCCCACCTGCAGAAGCCATCCCCTGCTTCCCCTAAGAGCAGCTGGAGAGTCACCAATCAGAGTTCTCCGTCCTCACTCCTTTCTTCTGGGCCCAGTGGGGATGCCGCGCTATTACGTGCCCCATCCCACACTAGTGGCCCAGCAAAGCCAGGGCAGGATGGGAAAACCCATGTCCCAAGATAACAGAAGGGCCTCTCCAGTGGGAAAGGCCTGTACCCCATGGGACCCTGTCGGCAGAACTGTGGAGGACAGGCCAGACGGAGGTTTGGAAAGTCTAGGAGTCTTTGTGTTAAACTGACATGGTGCTCGCTTAGGCAGCACTTAAGCTAAAATTGCGAAAAACCAAGATAAATGCCATGGAAGCCCTGAGCCAATGTCAGAGTTCCACGTGTGGCAACTGCACTCATAATCACAACCAACCCAGTGTTTTAGGCTGGACTCTAGGGATCTGAAATGTGAAACAACAAATGAGGAGGTAAATATTTATGTAGTCAGCTGAGCAGCGTGAGACCACTTTTTCCCATCTGTGTGAGCTGGGTCAAGAGCACAGACAGGCAAACGTCTGGCTGTCTGGCTGGCTGGCTGGCATAGTTCCTGGTCATACACAAGAACGAACTGGCCACGATACATTTGGGTATGTCATGAAGACAGAGTGACCCCAATACAGGGACAAAAAAGCTAGAGGCTGGGCTAAGGGTCCCATATGGTCCACTAGGACCCAGCACAGGCAGTACACAAACCTCTTCTGGCCCCAGGGTCTCGGCTCACCTAACAGCCCCCTGAAATGCGGTAGGATTCTCAGGGAACATCCACGTCGGCCCTCCCCCTTCCACGGCACCAGGAGAAGCGCCCTCCCCAACCTGTCCAAGCCCCAGTCTGAGGGCCAGAGCCCAGCCATGCCAAGCCCAGCCCAGGCCCTTGCCCTCGTGTGTGCGGCTGGGGGCTGCGGAGGCAGCCGGAAGGGAGGGGGGGAGCGGGGCAGGAAAGGGTGATTCTTACTTGGTTGCACGAAGTCAGGGTCTGGTACACAGCCTGGACGATGGGGCCACACGGGTGGAGGTAGGGGCCCGGGCGCCGGCAGCACTCACCCAGCTCGTCGTTGTAGACTTGGAGGAAAGCCACAACGAGCTGGTGGAAGTCAGAGATGACCAGGCGCAGCTTCTGGTCCAGGGTGCTGGTGTCGGCCCCGCTCACAGCGCCCCCTTGCTTGTGCTGCTCAAAGCACAGCAAAGCCAGAGGTAGAGGGGTCCTCGAGGCCCTGCCTGCCCCTGGGGCACCAAGTCTCCTCCCGCTCAGATACACAAGACCGGAGGCAGACAACAACTTGGTTTTGTGCAAAGCCGCCCAGCTTCCAGCCTCAGCGCAGCCGCTGCTGCCTGTGTGGGCCTCAGTCTCCTCCCCAGGAAGAAGAGGACAGGCCAAGGACTGGTAGGAAGGCCATGTGCAAGAGAGCCCGTGAAATGCCAGACCTCAGGACCCGGTGCACAGCCTCCGTGAGGCCAATATCTTCCATTCTTCCGAAAGCCTCTCCACATCTGCCCAGAGTCTGCCTGCCTCTCCCCTTCACATGGGCTGAGCACCCACAACATTCTAGAAGCCATGGAGCCACCTCACTTAACCCTCACAACACATTCGCTGTAAAGGTGGGGCCCCTGAGGCGGGGGAAGTAACGCTCCTTGCCCTGGACACAAAGCGGGGCCCTTGCAGTCGGGCCCTCAGCCCCAAGCCCCGCGGCCCCCGGGAGCCGGCATCCCTCACCTCCACCCTGAGCGCCTGCAGTTTGGCGGCGCTCTCCTGCAGCTGCCTGCCCAGCTCCACCACGTTCACGTCCTCCACCTCAACGCAGGGGCTGGCCCTGCAGGGAGAGGAAAGAGGACGTGCCCAGCTGTGTGCCATCACAGTCATCGGAGCACCTGCCACACGGGGAAGGGTGTGTCCCGGGTAACGGGAGCCAAGTGGGACACGTACCTCTGCCAGGCACCGCTCTGCTGCCTAAGGAAGGGCTGAATGTCCAGGGACCATGGCTCACACTCGGGGCTCAGGAGCGTCTGCAGGTGGGGGCTGGAGAAGAGCTCCCCCAGAAGCACCTCGTTCTTCTCTCTGGTGTCCTCTAAGTGCTCCTTCACACTGCTGGGGCATCCCCAAGGCCACGCTGTCACTGGCCACAGCACAGCCTCCAGATCTGCTGAGGCCCCCCACCGAGGAAGCCCTCAGTCCCCCAGGGGAGACCCCAGGGGCAAAACGAGACCAGGCAGAGAGGCCAGGAGACGATGTCTCCGCCAGTCCCTGCCCTGCTTTGGTGGCCATGACCAAGCCCCATTCCTGTGAGAGCCCGCCTGCCTGCAGGGACAGCGCGGGCACCCATGTTCCTCCGCAGGCCAGCCTGTCTTCTCCGAGGCCTGCAGAGCACCTTCACACCAACAGCCCGGCACCGTGAGCACTGTGCTGTTAGCACTGTCCCACGGGGACGTCCTTCCCGGGCTCACACCTTGCCGCGCGCCGTGTGCAGCTGCCACCACCAGAGTGGCGAGTAAGACCTCGGCTGGAGACGTACGTGGTGGTGGGCCTGGGTGCCCAGTGGGCCCCCCAGCCCTACCACCTCCAGATGGAGCTCCAAGGTGCCTACCGGCCATTCTGTGGAGAGCCCGCCCTGAGCCTTTACCTGGAGCGGCTGCAGCATCCGGCAGTCAGGCTCTGGACCCCATCCAGCAGCTGGTTCATGAAGCGCAACTGCTTCTGGGCGCAGGCCCGGCCCTGGGCAGGGAAGGGCGCACCCACTCACTAGGCCAGACGTGCTGGGGGGGTCCCCTGCCCCACACCTTGCCCTGCTGGGGCCAGTGGGAAGGAGTGGCCTGCACCAGCAACTCCCTGTGCCCGACCCGGCAGCATTTTGGAGCGGCTTGGGGCCCACGGCCTCAGGGGCTGCTGTCATTGAGTGCTCCCAGCCTCGGGTGGCGATGATGCCCGGGACCAGGCTCTGGGAAGTGCAGCAGAGATATACGGGAGCAGGGCCCCGGGGCAGGGGCTGGGGGCTCACGCGGTTAAGCACAGGACTCTTGATTTTGGTTCAGGTCGTGGTCTTGCGGTTCGTGGCATCAAGCCCCGCGTCAGGCTCTATGCTGAGAGTGAGGAGCCTGCTTGGGACTCTCTGTCTCCCCCTCTCTCTGTCCCTCCCCTGCTCTCTTTCTCTCTCACTCTCATAAACAAGTACACCTTTGAAAAAAGAAAGGAAGATACACGAGCACGTGCCCATCACACAGCCCACAGCACAGCTTCTTGGGTGGCCGTGTGGAGCACAGCAGGGCCTGCCGAAGGCAGAACACGGCCCGCAGGGACTGAAGCCGCTCTGTTCCTCAGGAGCGCCCCCGGGCGGAGGCTTATTCTCCCTGCAGACTGACCTCTGCAGCCAGGAATGGCCTGTGATGACCCTTCTCCTCACAGGAAGAACAAGTGGCCAGACTTCACGGCTGACAGAGCCCCCCAGCCTGAAGGCAGCTGGGATTCCCAGCAGGGACTCACCTGGCCAGGAGCTGAAGGCTTCAAGAAGGAGAGGAGACTCACAGGACCCAAACACTTACAAGCTGAGAGGCCCGGTCTGCTCCAGACAGCCTGGTGTGAGCAGCGGTATCAGAAAGAAAGCCGGGGCCTGCCTCTCCGTTTTAGATCTTCCCTGCCGCTGCCCTCACAGACCCACTATTCTGAGGGATGCCACAAAACGATTTGCTCAGCTGGCATCACTATAAAGCCCTCCAAGAAGCATCTGCACTTAAAGTGGGCATGGAAGGCACAGGCTGTGGTAGAAGGGCTGTGCGGTTCCTGGCGGCATTTCAAGCCAGGCAGCCCCGGCTTGGGGAGTAGATTTGGGGACAGGAACGTGCTCTGCTACGTTTACAGCCCAGCTCCCTCTCCATGGGTGCCAGGCCTCGTGCCTACAGCTGCCTGGCACTTCCCTACAAGCCTGGCTCCCGGCTGTGTAGCCACGTCAACAGGATCAGTGGCTCTGGAAGCTTCTCAGTCTAAAACTGGGCGATTGGGCCTGGTCAGTACCTCCTGTTGACCCATTCTCCCAATCTGGCCAAGTGACACTGAGCCCGAGTAACATACCTGAGGGCAGCATGAAAGCAGAGGCAGAGGTTGGGACACTGTCTAGACAGGAGACAGCCCAGACAGAAACATGACAGCAACTATCACTCAGGACCTCACAAAGCCTTGACCAGTGGCCAGGGCTGGGCCACCCTGCCTGCCGTGCCCTCCTCGGCACAGCCCTGACTCTGGTAGCCCCCCGAATGCCCGGGAAGAGATTGGCATCCCTGCTCTGGGCTCTGCCAGCCCGGGTCAGGACCAGGACTGTAGTGCTGAGCCCACTGGGCGGTCCCAGCCTATGTGTCCTGCCCGCTCCCTGGTCACGCTCCGGCAGCCTGGGGCACTCCTCTCCTAGAGGTGTTCCATTCCATTGAGCTGTGCTGGTGATTTGTATTTGAGATGTAACGCACACACCATGAATTCACCCTTCTTAAGTACATAGTTCAGGGCTTGCTATGACAGTCACAGAGCTGCACAGCCCTTACCACTAGGTAAGCACGGGACATGACCATCGCTCCCCAAAAGCAATCCAGTCCCCATGAGCAGTCACTCCCCATACCCCATCCCCCCCACCCCCGCCAGCCCTAGCCCCTAGCACCCACTGATATCCTTTGGCTTCTATGCATTTGCCTCTTCTAGACACTTCCTATAAATGGAATCTTACATACGTAGTCTTTTGTGACTGGCTTGCTTCACTCAGCATAATGTTTTCAAGGTTCGTCCACGTAGTAGTTTATTCTTTATTATTACTTGTTTATCCACGCACTGATTAATGGAAATTTCAGGGCTTTTTCCTACTCTCTGTCTATTAAGTAATACTTCCTGTTCATGTACAAGTTTCTGCGTGGCCAGTCCTGTGGGGTCCGCAGCTGGCAGTGGAAGCACTGGCCGTGAGGCACGGTTTAGAGGAACCAGCAGGACTGTCTGCCACGGTGACTGAACCGTCTGCCACTCCCAGCAGCAATGGATGAGGGCTCCAACCCATCCTCATCCTCACCGATGCTTGTTACTTTCCTTTTTGTTTGTTTTTTTAAATCCTAGCCCTCCCACGGCACATGAAGTGGGATCTCATCGAGGTTTTGGGAAAAATGTATTCAGCTCCTCTGCCCAGTTTTCTGTTGGCTTCCCTGTCTTATTATTACTGAGTTGTAAGAACTCTTTATGGATTCTGAATACCAGACCCTTATCAGATATATGATTGACAAAGATTCTCTTCAATTACCTTCAATTTCCTGATGTCCTCTGAAGCACCAGAGTAGCTCATTTTAATGAAGTCTAATTGATCTATCTTTTTCTCTTGGTTTGTGCTTTTGGTACCAAAATGACTTTTTAAAACTGTTATGAACCCATGGGTTTGAAATAATGTTGACAGGCCTCAGTCTACTGCGGTCATCATCCTTCCGATGCGTTCATCATCTCACGATGTTCCCTCTCTGGCCAATGAGGGCTTCTATTGATAGCTGCCTGCTGAGTCCTTCAGATGTAACTGTAAATCCTTGGATGCCTGCCTTGTTCTCTTGTGTAACAAAGTGTTCCTGACTCAACTGGTACATTTCCTGCCCCAGGCCTTTGTTACAACTGGACTGTCATTGTTCTTGTCCTTTTAAGAGGATAAAGCAAGGAAACACACACACACACACACACCAAAACACACACTCAGGTTTTAAGTTAAAATACATTAAGAGCTTATGCTGATATTCCCAATTCAAATTCCTACAGGGTTTGACCAAACCTAATTATCTTATACCCATATCTCCATATCTCCTTTCTCCCATGCCCCCCACCAACTCCCAGCTCTCAACAATGCCAACATGAATTATTTTGTTTTTATTTTTTATTCCATAAAAAGGAATGAAGAACTGATCCATGTTCCAGCATGAATGGCCCTTGAAAATATCGTGTTAAGTGAAGAAGTCATTACAAAAGGCCACATACCATATGACTCATTTATATGAGATAAAGACAGGAGAGTAGCGGGTACCAGGGCCTGTGGGTAACAGGGAGTGATGGCCTAATGGTCACGGGATCCCCTTTTAGGGTGATAAAAATGTTCTGGAACTAGATAGAGCATGCTCTGGTTGCACGACAATGCGAACGTACTTAACGCTGATTGCACACTTAAAAGTAGTTCAGACGGTAAATTTTACATTATGTGTATTTTACCACAATAAAAAATATTTTTTTAAAACAGAATAGAACCCTTCAGAGCTTGCTGGGAAATTTTTTTAATGGTTAAAATGGTAAATGTTATGCTATGTGCATTTTACCACAATGAAAAAATCTTTAAAGATAAAAAGGAAGGGAGGGGTTCCAGTTCCAGGTAAGATGAAAGGACCAGCTTCCTCTCCCACTAAATACTCACCTCTCAGAGCAGGACAGAATGTATGTGGCAGGTGTCTATAGTCTCAGAAGGGCAAGTATCAGCAGGCATGTCAAGGACGCATGCCAGAATCCTAGGTGACCATCGAGGCTGGTGATGATCTAGCATGTTCTCTCCTCTGGTCTCTCTAGACCTGCACTCAGCCCAGCTCAAACCCAGAAGGGAACATAACAGTACAGACAGAGAACTCCAGAAAAGGAAAAGGAAACCCCTAACACTCAGAGAGAGTAGGGGAAATCTCCAGGCTCTTTTCTCTCCTTCTGCTCTGTGACCCCAGACCCCAGGCAATATCATGGCACTGGTGGCTGCAGCAACAAAGGTGGTTACTAAGAGAAAACTGCAGAAGCCAATACTCTGGGAGCAGGGAATCTTCCTCTCCATTCAGTGTGGTGCAGTCACAGAAGTGGGTGCTTTATGGCTGCAGGGCAGCAAAGGAGAGCCCTCTCCCCCAGGAACCAGACAGTATCAAAGAGAGGACAGGGAGTGACAAACTAGAGAAAGGGATCCCATAAATCTGTTTTGAATGTCTGGGCTCACTCCCACCCGTGCAGGGGTAGATCTGATCTCCAGGAGCATACCGACAAATGATCACAGGGGAGAGACCGACACCAGATCCCAGGCTGACAGTCAGGCGGTCCACATGCAGGGAGGGCCTGAACAGTAGCACAAAGGCTGTGGAAAGCGGGCCGACCCTGGAAGCACAGGCCAGAGAAGGAGGCAGAACGTGCAGCTTACGCCTGACCAGGTCAAGTACCTGCTACAACACAAGTATCAACATTCTTCATAAAACTCAACAAGACCCAGAGTCAAAGTCAACGTGCGTGAGAAAAGACAATGAACAGACGCCAATCACAAGATGGCACTGATGTTGGAATTACCTGACAAATTTAAAGCAGTCATTATAAAAATGCCAAGTAAGTAATCATGAGTTCTCTTAAAACGAAAGTTAAAATAGAAAACATCAGCAAAGAACCAACTTTTTTAAAAATATTTTTTAATTTATTTTGAGATAGAGATAGAGACAGCATGAGCACGGAAGGGGCAGAGAGGCAGGGGGAGGGGGGAGAATCCTAAGAGAATTCCCAAGAGAATCCCAAGCTCCACACCATCAGCACACAGCCCAGTGGAGGGCTTGAACTCCTAAACTGTGAGATCATGACCTGAGCCGAATTCAGACCTTAACCAACTGAGCCACCCAGACACCCTAAGAAACAATTTAAAAAAAAAAGTATCTTTTTTTAGAGCTGGAAAATAAGAATAACTGAAATAAAAAACTCAGTGATGAACACAATAGCAGAATTGAGGGTACAGAGGCAAAAGTCAGTGAACTTGGAAACAGATTAACAGAAACTATCCGATGCGAGCAACAGAGAAGGGAAAAACATTTAAGAGCATCATGGACTTGTGGTACAATAATAAAAGGTCTAATATGTGTGTCATAGGAGGCCCAAACGGAAAGGAGACAAATGTGTGCACTGATAAAATATTTGAAGGAGTAACGGCCGAAAACTTGTCAAATTTAGGAAAAGACACAAACTTATAGATTTGAGAAGCTGAACGAATCCAAACAGGAAAGCCAGGGAAATATTCGCACAAACACATAATCAAATTACTGAAGACTGATAACAAAGAGAAAGAAAAAAAAGTTTTAAAGTAGCAACAGAAAAACAATGTATGACCCACAGGAGAAAAATTACCCAAATGACTGCAGATTTCTCACTGGAACCTGTGGAGAGAAAGAACTGCCAGCCCAGTACCCAGTACACACCAGGAATAAAGGGGAACACTAAAAGAATTTGGACCCAGCAGACCACTTCTAAAAGAATTGGTAGGGGTACCTGGGTGGCTCAGTCGGTTAAGTGCCCCACTTTGGCTCAGGTCATGATCTCATGGCTCATGAGTTCGAGCCCCGCATTGGGCTCTTGTGTTGACAGCTCAGAGCCTGAAGCCTGCTTTGGATTCTATGTCTCCCTCTCTCTATGCTCCTCCCCTACTCTCTCTCACTCTTGCATGCTCGCTCTCGCTCTCTCTCTCTCTCTCTCTCAAAAATAAACATTAAAAAATTAAAAAAAAAAAAGAATTGCTAAAGGCCATCCTTCAGACAGAGGTGAGAGGACACCAGAAGGAGACTTGGAACATCGCAAATAAAGGAAGAATAAAGGACAAAACCAGATAATCAACTCAGTAGATGCAAAGAAAGCATTTACAAAAATTCAACACCCTTTCATGACAAAAGCACTCAACAACTAGGAATAGAGGGGAGTATCCTCAACCTGAAAAAGGGCATCTATAAAAAATTCACAGTTAACATCATAGTCAAAGGTGAAGATCAAATGCTCTCCTCCTAAATCAGAAACTAGGCAAGGATGCCCACTCTTGCCACTTCTATTCAACATTGTACGGGAAGTGCTAGCCAGAGTAATTAGGTAAGAAACCGAAATCAAAAACACACAAATTGAAAAGGCAAAAATAAAACTATCTCTATTTGCAGATGACACAGTCTTTTATATAAAAAATCCTAAGCGAATCCACTAAAAAACCATTAGAACAAATAAGTTTAGCAACGTGGCAGGATACAAGAGCAATGTGCAAAAAGCAATTGTATTTCCACACCCTAGCAATGAGCAATACAAAAAAATGAAATTAAGAAAACAACTCCATTTATAATAGCATCATAAAGAATAAAATACTTAGGAACAAATTTAGATGTGTATACTGGAAGCTACAAAACAGCTTTTAAAGAAATTAAAGAAAACCTAAATAGGGATGCCTGGGTGGCTCAGTCAGTTAAGCATCTGACTTTGGCTCAGGTCATGACCTCACAGCTTGTGAGTTCGAGCCCCACGTCAGGCTCTGTGCTGCCAGCTCAGAGCCTGGAGCCTGTTTTGGATTCTGTGTCTCCCTCTCTCTGCCCCTACCCCTACTGAGCACTCTGTCTCTCTCTCTCAAAAATAAATAATAAAACATTTTTTTTAATTAAAGAAAACCTAAATAAATGGAAAGACAGTCCATGTTCATGGATAGAAAGACTTAATATTAGTTGATGGCAATACTTCCCAAAACAATCCACAGATTCGACACAAACTCCATCAAAATTCCACTTGGCTTTTTTGCAGAAATTGACAAGCTTATTGTAAAATTCATGTGAAAATTCAGTGGAATCACTAATAAAAGCCAAAGCAAACTTTAAAAAGAGCAAAACTGAAAAATTCACATGTTACAACTCACTACAAAGCTACACTGATGAAGACAGTGTGGCATAAAGTCAGACATAGATCAATGGAACAGAATGGAGAATCAAGAAATAAATCTTCACATTTCTAGTTAACTGATTTTCATCAAGGATGCTAAGACAATTCAATGAGGTAAGAATGGTCTTTTCAATACATGGTGCTGGGAAAACTAAACAGCCACATGCCAAAGAATGAAGTTGGAGACACACTTTACACCATACATAACTAACTCAAGATGGATCAAAGACCTAAATGTAAGAACTAAAAACGATAAAACTCTTAGAAGAGGGGCACCTGGGTGGCTCAGTCGGTTGAGCATCCGACCCTTGATTTTGGCTCAGGTCATGATCCCAGGGTCATGGGATCAAGCCCCGCGTCAGGCTCCACACTGCTTAAGATTCTCCCTCTCCCTCTGCCCCTCTCCCCCACTCATTCTCATTCTCTCTCTTTAAAAATTTTTTAAAGACTCTTAGAAGAAAAGATAGGTATCTATCTTCGTGACTTTGGATTTGGCAATGCATTGTTAGCTATAACGCCAAAAGAACAAGCAACAAAAGAAGAACATACATAAATCGGACTTCATCAAAACTAGAAAGTTTTGTGCTCTAAAGTATAATTCCGGAAAGCGAACAGACAATCCACAGAATGGAAGAAAATATTTGTAAATCTAATATCTGACATGGCTTGTATCCAGAACATATAAAGAATTCTTACAACTCAACAATGAAAGACAACCCAACTAAAAAGTGGGCAAGAGAACTGAACATAGACACTTCTCCAAAGAAGATATCCAAATGGCCAACAAGCCCATGAGAAGACACTCAACATCATTAGCCAGCAGGGAAATGCAAATCGAAACCCACACACCAGGACGACTGGAATGAAAAAGATGAACAAATTTTGGTGAGTATGTGGAGGAACTGGAACCCTCACACACTGCTAGTGGGCATGTCGAATGGTGCAGCCACTTTGGAAAACAGGTTGGCACAACATTCTTCAAACCGTTAAATGTACTACATTTACTACATTGACCTGTCACTACCACTCCTAGCTATGTACCCCCAAGAGAACTGAAAACGTGTCTTCAGTTAAAAACATATACACTGACATTCATGTTATTATTTAATAGCCAAAACGTGAAAATAATTATTTCAAGAGTTTGACAAGATTCTAAGGGTAGGGGCAGGGTTCCTTTGACTGATGCGGGTGTGGATCAGGGTCACCTCTGTTCAGAAAGTTGCAGGGGGCCAGCGAGTCAGGGAAAGTGCATGGGCTTAGACCAGAGGCCTGGGTTTGAGGCCAGGCTCTGTCACTGGGTGACCTAGAGCAAGTTGTCTGACACTTCCCCTGTGAAATGGGGCTAAGATAAGTACCTAGTGCCAAGGGTGAGTGTGACAGCTACTGGCATATAAAGTACCCACCACAGTGCCAGTGCATATGAAGTCACTGACCGAGGACAGGATGTGCTCTGTCCCTTCAGTCACCATAACCAGAGATCTGCCTTGGGCCTCCTCAGTGTCCTTTCCGCTTAGCCCTAGGGGTGGCTGGGGTCTGTGCAAGGGAATCCTACTGATTCCTGTCCCAGGGGGCTGAGGAACAGTGGCTGGGATGCTGGCTTCCTGAGGCCAGAGGAAAGATACCCCTCCTACCCCTAACCCAGCCTCACCGAGGTCCCCAGCCTGTGGGGACGGAGAGGACCCTCTCTTACCTTTAGGAGCTCCTGGTCATCCAGCCCACACAGCATCAGCTCCTGGCCTAGTCTCACCATCTCTGTCAGAACACAAGGATCCTATTACCGCAGAGGCCCACCCAGGCGGGAGAGGACACCGTGCGCTCAGGGGCACACCGACACGCAGAGTGCCAAGCGCCACTCTGGGGACAGTGCTCCCGCTCCAGCATGGGTGGGCCGGTGTCCAAGAGGCCAGGCTGGGCCCAGAAGGCCTAGGTGGACAAGGAGGCGGGGACAGGATACCTAGGAATGCCTCTGGCTGTGTGACCCGCATCAGTTTCCTGGGCTGAAAATAGGGCGTCACATCTGACGTTCTTCCATATAAGGAACACTGTCTGGCTTCTAGGAGAAGCGGCCAGCCTCCTGAGGAGCTGACAGAGGTCAGGGAGCCTTCCTACAGGCCTTTGTCATCATTGTCTCCTTTCACCTTGCCAGCAGCTCTAGGAGGCAGACCTCAGCTCCATGGTACAGATTGGGAAACTGAGTCACTGCCTGGTGCCCAGCCACACCTTACAGGGTGCCCTGGGCATTTTCTGAGCAACCATCTGGTACAGAGAGAAAGGCCCAGACTTGGAGCTAGAAAGCCTGGGGCCAATGCCAGCTCTGAACCCCCGAAGAAGCTCTGTGGCAGTGCCCTTACTCCTTCATGGGCAAAGCCCATCTCCTACGCCGACATGGCTCAGTGATCCAACAGGCCTAACTCTGGCATCTGCTTTGGAAGGTTTGGTGCAAGAAACGAGCAGAGCGTTTTTGTGAAAGCGCTAGTAATCCTGGAAACAGAGTACAAATACCAGTCATACCCCAAGCATGCCTGCTCTACCCACAACCCTTAACCCCAAACCCTCGTGTCCTCCACAGCTCCTCTCCTGCTTAGGCCACGTCCAAGTCTCGGTGAGTCCGGCCAACCCCCCCTTCACGATAAGCCCGGGATCTGGCCAACGCTCTACCTCCACTACCACCCCGTCCCCATGTCTTGCCTGAATCACCGCAACAGCCCTCCAGGGCTCTCCCGGCCTCCGCCCGGGCCTCCCGTTCTCAGCTCAGTGGCCGTAAGGCCCCTGCGACACCACAGCTGTAAGCTTAAGTCAGGCCACAGCTTTCCTGACAATAAAAACTGTCCTTCCATGGCCCACAGACCTAGCCTGATCCGGCCCTGTGGCCTCTCTCTCTGCCCTTGCCCCACCACTCTTCCCTTGCTCTTCACTCTGCAGCGGCCACCCCGGCCTCCTTGCTGCTCTTCACAGCTGCAAGGCACACGCAAGCCTACCTCAGGCCCTTTGCACTTGCTGTCGTGTTACCCTGAACACCATTCTTCCTGAGATCTGCCAGGCTCACTTCCTCCCTTCCTGCAAGTCTGTGTTTAAAAGGGAGGCCTTGGGCACCTGGGTGGCTCGGTCGGTTAAGCATCCAACTCTAGATTTTGGCTCGGGTCACGATCTCACGGTTTGTGAGATGGAGTCCCATCTCTGTGCTGACAGTGTACAGCCTGCTTGGCATTCTCTCCCTCTCTTTCTCTGCCCCTCCCCCGCCCATACTCACTCTTTCTCTCTCTCAAAATAAGTAAATAAATATTTTAAAACGAAGAGAGAGAGAGGGAGGCTTTCCCCAACCATCTTATATCCACAGGAGCACCCTTCACCGCCCATGCACCACTCTGCCCTCACCTGGCTTGCTTTATGGCACTTCTCACCATGCAACACAGAACTTTGCTGCCTCCATCTATCACCTGTTTCTCCCAGCTGGCACGTAAGGGCCGTGTGAGCAGCACCTAAAACGATGCCAGGTGCGTGGGAGACACTCCACAAATACCGGTCAAATGAATTCATGAATTGTCCGAATCCTCTTTGGAGGATTATACCCTTTGACAAGCACCCGTGTCCTACCACCTGCTCTGACACTTGGCACGCTTCCCCGGGTGGGCGAGGCTGAGGCTGTCACCCCAGCTCTACAGAAGAGGAAACTAGGCTGGGGATGGCGAGGTCGAGGCTTTGGCTGGACTAAGGGCACGGTTATTACCTGTGGGTGGGTGGGTCTGAAAGAATTCAGATGCAGGCTGATGGCCAGGCTCACCTGGCCTTGACGTGGTCCCATCAGTAGGAAAGTGCTGGCCATAACACACCGGGGAAAGGGCAGCACCGCTGTGCAGCCCAGGCCGGTCCTTCACGCTCCAAGACACGACACCCTGTTCTTCTGGGCCATTTCAGCCTCGGGGACAACTGTCCCTGGATAACTAATCTGGCAGTGACAGCCGGGGCCTGCACTGGGGCTCCACGGTCCAGGTCACCCGCCCTGGAGTAGATGGGCCAAACACAGGCCCATGAAAATCTGACCTTCGGAGACACCATTGTGAGGACTGTCCCCTATCCCCTTTTGCCTAACGTTCATCACCAGATTAAGAACCGTTTCTGCCAACAAAAGATCGAAAAGAAGCAGTTACAAGACAAGCCCTATGGAGAGCTATCAAGCGTGCACACGGCAGAAAGATGGGGACGGAACCACCAGTGGCATCGGCAAGAACCAGTCCCCGCCTCCGGTGCCCTGGCGGGTGGGCTGGCAGGGTGACACATTCTTGGTCTCATTCGCATGCCCTTGTGAGAGGAACTCTCCCACTGGCCTACGCACAGGGTGTGAGTGTGCCCTGATTCTAGAAGGCTCTGGCAAGATCTCCAGGGTGTGTGCTGGCCAGAAATAAACACCAATCCAATGGGAAATTCACTCCGTCTTGCTAAGGAGGCCACGCACAAGCTCAGAATCCACCCCCCAACTCCAAAGTCCTGTAACGCAGACTCACCTTGGATCTTCACCTCGACTGGGGCCCCCTTTAGTGAGCTGAACTTGTCCTGCCAGGAGGGGCAGACCCTGCAGGCAAAGAGCAAAACTGGTCAGTCCGGAGCGGGCCGCAGAGGCTCCTCGTGACCTCTCCCCGCACGTGCTCTAAAAAAGTGAATTACTTGTGCGTGAGCTAAACACCAATGAAATGTTCACTTTGATATGGACGCTTTTATGTGACGTGAATGTCAACTCCATAAGTTACCAGGGGGAGAAAAAAACCACAAGATATTTCTGCAAGTGAACCTCAGAAATGTGGATTTGAACACTGAAATTTAAATTCTCATGATAAACAAAATGACCACCCAAGAGGAAAATCCTGATTTCCTCAGAGCTTGAAGCTCTGAAGGAACCAAGGGGCCGGCTTTTCTTTCAACCATGCTGCAGGTTCATTTGAAGGCTATCCACCAAGGCCCTTCCTACCCAGGCATCCTTGAAGCCCTGCCTGGGTGTCCCCTGGGAAGCTGGGGGAGGGCCAGGCCCACAGACATCCTGGCATCCCTCCATCACAGCAGGACCCGGGCACTGACCTTCCACTGATCTCCCACCTCCCAGACCGCAGGCCCACTGAAGCCAGGAGCCAACTTTTCATTTTATACATCTGGGCTCTAATGCCATGGCAGCCAGCACAGAAAAGGCAGCCAGTGTGTATTAACAAATGAATAATCAGGGCCTCTTGCCATGGAATAATGTGCCATTAGTAAATGCCCATGCTTAGCTCTTTCAACGGAAGGACGTTTTCTCTTTTTTGAAAATCTTAAATCAGCAGGACATTAGGCCACTCCAGTTCACACCTTTAAACCATTTGGAGGCTCCTAGTGTGATAGGTTCTGGGATCACAGCCCCAGCCCCTGGGTTGGGAGACAGCAATCCCAGCTGTCCCCTAGGTCCAGCAGAGCCCCAGCCCTGATGATACCAGATAGATACATGGGACGGTGGCCACTCATAAGCATCTTGCCTTAAGACACCGAGCTGATGGGCAAAACCATTTCCAGAGACCACATCCAAAGGCAGGCGTCATAAGCAACACACGGCTCAGGCCCCCCCAGACTGGGTCTCCTCCACAATCACGGGACGATCTGAACACTGCACCCCCAGCCCCTAGCACCAGGCCTAGCACAACACCAAGGCCGTGGGGACATCGCTCCAGCTGCTGAGACTAACACCTGCCTGCCAGGGAGCCTCAGGAGCTGGCTGCCAGGGCAGGCCCCCCCTACAGAAAGATGAAGAGGCTCTTTCCACAGGACAGTGGGGACCGGGACTCCACTCTGCCATCATGGTGTAGTGGCCTGCCAGCCCTAGGGACCTGCTGACTTTGCGGGCTCACTTCTCCATCCTTGGGGCCACACCTCCGAATGAATGCCTGCATCCCAGGCCACACCTGCCCTGACAATACTGGGACCCTGGGAGCTGGTGGGGCCACCCTGCACCCGAGGGCCCGGGCTCCACGCCGCAGAAGTACTGCAGAGGGGGAGCCTCAGCTATATCGCCTGTCTTCGAGACTCACTGAGGCAGCCAACTTTTCTGCCAAAAAGGGGTGGGGCAAAAGGAGTGGGAGAAGGAGCCCCCCGCCGTGTGAAACGCTGGGAGGCTGGGCCCTGGGCCCGGTTGCTGGGCGACGCTCCCACTCATAAGGCGCCAAGGAGCAGAGAGCACTCAGCAATCCATCAGGCTGGACCACAGCAAACCACTTCAACACACTAAAGAACAAATCCACAAAAGACTAAGCGACCTCACTTGGAAAGGGCTTTCATTAAAGTTGATTTTCCTGAAGCAGCAGGGAGCAGGGCAAGAAGGAACAGCACTCAAGGCCTTGAAAAGCAAGCACAGCTCTTTAG
This sequence comes from Acinonyx jubatus, assembly GCF_027475565.1. Taxonomy (NCBI): domain Eukaryota; kingdom Metazoa; phylum Chordata; class Mammalia; order Carnivora; family Felidae; genus Acinonyx; species Acinonyx jubatus. Next base: position 122,536,375 of record NC_069389.1, read on the forward strand.
GAGCCAAGGAAAGCCAGGCGCCCTGAATTCAGCAACGCAGGGGACCCCGTGGCCCTGCTCCGCCCCACGCTGCGGGCCAGCTCGGCACACGGGCCGGCCAGAGCCAGCACGCTGAGCCCCACGGCCGACACTAGCTACAGCTCCCAGGTTCCACCCGGAGCGGGGTGAACAGAGCGGCCGTAAGCAAGAGCTGAAACGCAGAAGCCACATGCAAAGAAAGCCTACATGAAATATGGGAGAAACTGAACTCTATCCAACCCTCTTTTCGGGCCCTTGAAAGGCCCAGGGCACTTTTGCCAGGTTGCGATCATAAGAAGCAATTATCCGTTCCCTGCCTATTCCTTCACAGGATTCAGCTTCTTGTATTTATAAAAGTACTAAAAACACTTCAGGAATGTACCCATACACTCCCATGCATCCCTCTCTGGGCAGCAGGTGACCCAGTCCCCAGCATCAGATTGGGCCAGGCAGATCTGGGCTCTGTCCACGAGAGCCTCTCCAAGACGTGGCTGTGGCCTCCCTCGTTCTGGGAGAACGCTCGAGACCCCATCCCCACTATTGCCTCTCCTCCTGGATTCCTGGACCATGCACTGGTCCTTCCAGGGCTGGCAGTGACTGTCACATGAGCCATGTGTCATTCCAAGCCAGCCTCCTGCCATCCTGGGGCTGTTGCAACAGTCTCCATCTTGGTCTCCCTGCCTCCAGCCTCTCCCCTCCAAACCCATCCACCACAGAACCCCCGAGTCACCTTGCCAAAGCTTCCAACTTCAGAAGGTCGCTCCACGCTGGCCCTGCCTAGAGCGTGAGGTACAAAGGCCTTTACGCAGCTTGCAAGGCTCTGCATGAGCTTCCCCAAAGCTGCTCTTCAGGACACTGCTGCCCAGCTCTCCCTCCCACACCTCAGTCCCTCACCCCTGTTGAAACGAGCACCCGCCATTATCTGTCCCCTCCCAGATCAAATGCCACCTCCTCCTTGCCAGCACCCATAACATTCAGAACACAGAGATATGCCCAAGTCTGGGGCTCATGCCTGAGCCCTTTGCAGCACTGGAGTCCCCGTTCCTTGAGGACACCCGTCCGAGCCTGAGGCACCCAGAAGGACACATGGGTGCGCATGTGTCCATGCACCTGCTTGTCAGCCCACAGCCTGGACCACACGTGCGGCCTGGGGCTGATGCAGGAGTCCTACCTGCTACCTGCTCTCCAGCAGCTCCCAGTACTTTGCAGAGCCAGACAGGACAGCAGGCCAAGACAGAATTCATGGGCTGAGGGCTCTGGTAGCGACATGCTCAAAAGGTTGTGGGTATCCAGGGGAAAGATGGATATGTTTTGCCCTGGGAGCTGGGGAGAGTTTATTTTTTTTTTATTTTAGAAAGAGAGAGAAAGGGAGAGGGAGAGGAGAGGGAGAGGGAGAGGGAGAGGGAGAGGGAGAGAGAGAGAGAGCATGTGAGCCAGGGAGAGGGGCAGAGGGAGAGGGAGAATCTTATGCACGCTCTAAGCTCAGCATGGAGCCGGGCTTGATCCCACAACCCTGGGATCATGAACTAAGCTGAAATCAAGAGTTGGATGCTCAAGTGACTAAGCAACCCAGGAGCCCTTGGGAGCTACTTTAAAAGGAGTCGGGCCATGTGAGCTGGGTCTTTGAAGGCCATGTAAGAGAATGTGTAACATGCAGAGACCTGAAGGGTGTTTCCAGGAGGGAGAGAAAAGGTTATGAGAGTGCTCTGAGGCCTGGAAGACAGGACAGGCTGCTGGAAATGCAGAGGCCCTAACATGCAAATGCCTCCTCTTCCTCCCAGCCATTCATTGGACACCCAGCCCAGGGCAAGGCCTGCTGCCGTCCCGTGGCCTGGCAAGTACACCAGCTGGGTGCAGGCTGGATCCTTGCTGCTCCAGTACCGGGCGCCTGCCCGGGCATCTTCCTTAGCTGCAAGGGCAGACAGGCAAGGCTGAAGAGGAACAGGCCCACGCCTGGCCTCCTGAGAGACTCCCGTACCAACCGTGCCCACTCCAGAGAGGGCCCCGGGGTCACGCCCAACAGTACAGGAGGCTGTTCTCCATGAGGCTTGGTCAAGCCTTCCGCACTGCAGCCTTAAGACAGACGCTCAGCTCAGGGGCTGCTGCTCCTAAGGAACAGACTTCCCTTAAGACTTTCTGGATCTTTGCCCTTGCCATCTGGGCAGGCTTTGCTCCCCCTGCAGAGTGCCAGGCACACACAGCAGGGCACACCTTGACCTGAAGGACTGGGAAAGAGGGTCTCGGCCCTGGTTGTCACTCCTCAGTGGCAAGACGTAAGACAGTTCACAACTCCAGACTGAGAATGAAGGGATGGGGGCCCTGTCAAGTCTGCAATTAGTAGAGCGAGAAGAACACTCAGAAGCACCACGCAGCACTTCAGCAGGGCAGCAAATGGCCCACTAGAGCCCTGGTGTGGGGGTGGGGGCAGCACCTCCAAGGCAAATTTGAGCCCGGCTTTCGTGGCTGGCACTTCTTTCCCAAACAGCTGTTCTCCTGATGTCCGGGGGTAAAGGTATGAAGCCCTCTGGGAGTACCACTGCTTGTAAAAATATCAACCCCTCCCCCTTCCCCAGGTGGGCTGAGTGGCCCGGGGGGGGGGGGGGGGTACCCCAGGGACTGGGAGGAAGAAACAAAGATGTTACCGAATACACATCCACTCCAGGATTTCCAAGCGGTACTTCGAGGGACTACACAGCAGTTCCTGAATGGTCTTGGGTTCTGTAATATAAAGACCCTCCAGGACCGGGCAGTTGAGGTCCTAAGCAAGGAAAGGGAAAACCAGGAAGCTTTAGAAAGTCTGACCGAAGGGCAGAGATGCACTTCTGCGCTCATGCTCTCCATGCACCTTCCCTCACACCAGGCTGGTGAGCACACGCGCTCCCCACCCCCGCGGCCGGCACGCGACCAGCAGCGCTGCCCCTCCCACTGTCCTTCCGTCTTGCCCAGAGTTCAATTCCCCTCGTTCTCAGCCCACCTGCAGTGGCCTGCCACCCCGCCTCCTCAAGTACGCCCCCTCCGCGCAGTGTAACCTAGTAGCAACTAGGGGCTTTGACGAGATTGCGAGATTCTGATCCCGGCTCCCGGCTAGGGGACCCAAGGAAAAGTCGAGTGAGAGCGCCCATTGCGCTGTTCTGCAGGGGACGGGGAGGGGGACCGGCGAGGGGTGGGGCGGAGCAGAAGCAGGGCGTGCGGGACCCCGGCCGGCGGTCGGACCTGGTGGAGCGGGTCTCCTCCCCACGGGCACCTGACTCCCACTCGACAGGGTGACACGGACCCCGCCCGTCCGTCTCCCCCTAGACCCCGCGAGCTCCTGAAGGCCAGGGCCCGTGTCCTCCCCGCGTCTGCGCTTGCTTCATGCGCCCAGCCAGGTCCCGCAGAATCCCTGCAACACAAGTTAAGGGGCAGCACCCGCGTGGCGCCAGCCCGAACTACCAGGCACGGACCACGCAGACTGCAAGCGTGGAGGCCCAAGAAGCAGAGACAGGTGCCTCCCCCGCCCCGCCGCCCCTGCAGCGGGACACAGGCCGCAGCCGAGAGCTAACACAAGGGCGGGCGCGTCGCGCCGCCGACTTCCGCTGTAGGCCCTGCCCTCCCCGCCGTCCGGCCGCCGCTGTCCGGGTGGCTCCCTGGGCCCGCGGCACCTTTAGCTTCGCGAACACCTCCACGGCCGCCTTGAGCACGCCGTCGTCACCCTCGTCCCGGTAGCCGCCGCCGTCCCCGCCAGCACCCAGTCCAGCCATGTTTCGCGCTCTGAATCGCGCCCCGCCCCCGCCCCAGGCTCACCGGCTGACCCAGCTGCCAATCACACCCAAAGCCCTGCGCCCGTCCCGCCCCCCGCCCCTCCCACCCTCCCCGCGCCCCCATTGGGCTGTCGCTCCACGCGCGCTGTGGCACCACCCAGGAGGCCGGCCTTGGGGAAGGGGCGGGGCGCGGGCTAGCGCGGCCTGGCTCTCCGTGGCCCCCTCGCTCACGTCGCCTCTGCTAGCTGTCTGGGCGGAGGAGGCGTCCGGGCAAGCCTTCTCCGGGAGAGGGCGCTCCTGCCTTGGGCGGGTTGTCCTCTCGAGGATGGAGAGGCGCCTTGTGGGTGGGATGTAACTGGGGGTTGAGCATCCCGCTCCCCGCGCGGGGCTCTAGCTCCTGTTTCCCACGCTCACGGCTGCAGCTAGAGGGACGTTTCTTGTGCTCCAATCCGGCCCCACGACTCACTAGCTGGATCACTTTGGGCAGCCTACCCAATCTCTCCGTGCCTCCTTGCCCTCACCTAATGGGGAATGACGAGAGCGCTTACCTCATTGGGTTGCAATGAGAGAATAATTCCTCTGACAATGCCTGGCACGTACAAAGCACTGTGTAAATGTTCACTATTATGCTGGGCCCTGCTACCGCCCCCGCCTCCTCCCCGGCTCTCTTTCATCTTCCTGGAAGGTTCTGTGGCTCCTTCCCTCCCTGTCCACTTGTAAATTTCTTAGCATCTCTCACAGCCCTCAAACTCAATGAGTCTGGCATGAAATTTCACCACCCATCTGCCCCCAGACCTCCAACGCCCCCATCCCTGCGACTTGTTGTTCAGACGAGCGGGCAGCTGCTGTCAGCTCCATCCTGTCCGGAGCCTCTCCCTCCTCTGTGCCCTGTCTGGCCACGTCCTGGAGAGAGGGATCAACAGGCAAGTCTAGAGACAGGGAGACCCAGGGCCCTGACAGGACACAACTGCAGTCATCTGAGTGACAGCCAAGGGCTCTCAGCTCTGTCCCAGGAGGCGGGGGGACGCAGGAGTGTAAGTTAACAGAAAAAGACCCCAGCCCGACTTTGTGGGGCAGGGCCTGATTCCCTACTGAATGCTTTGGAATTGCAAGCTATTCTGAGGACCCAGCGCCTTGGAACTGAGCTGAAGAGACATGCAGGGCACCACAAGGCCCCTTCCCCTCTCCAGCATGGCTGCTGCCTTGGGCCCTTCTGGCAGCTGAAGGCTATAGGGGCTTTGGGTGTGTTTTTTTTTTTTCTCTTTTTGTTTTTGTTTTTCTTTCTTTCTTTTTTAAAAATTTCATTTCAATCACAGCTCCAGCTCAGACATTCAAATTCTTGTGGGTTTTTCTGTGGATCTTTCCTAGGACTGGGGAATTTGGCGGGAGAAACCACAGCAGTGTGGTGGCCTCCCCCACCCTCCCCATATCCTCTGCTCCTAAGGATCAGGAAGAAACCAGCTCCTGTGTATTCTGGAAGAAAATTCCCCTTCTCCACCCAGCCCGATGGAGCCAGTACTCTAAGCAGCCCTTCCCCAAACTCAGCAGCTCTGTCCATGGCATGGGGTGGGATGTGGAAGGGTTGGCAGGGCCTCGAAGGAAGAAAACCATCTTGAGAGGTCAAGGGGTCCATCCCCTTCCATGAGGGACGTGCTGGCTGGCCCTCAGCTCGTGGAGATGGCTGCCGAAGACACAGCAGCAGGCCGCAGCCTCCCTGTGCACACCACCGCTAAATCATGGTGCCTCCCAAGCTTCCTCCACTGGAAAGGCTGGAGGCTGGGCTGGGAACAGAGGCTACTGGGCCCCTCAGGGAGGGGGGAAAGAAGGGGCCAGCTGGTAGAAGCGTCTGGAAACTTGGACTCAAGCTCAACACAAGGAAGCACCTCTCCCAGAAGACACTGTCTAAACAGTGGGAGGTGTGCAAGCCCAGAGAGGTGGGTAGGGATGTGAAAGGGTGGATAACTAGAGTAAAGAAGGAGAGTGTAGCTCTCTGAAGGGCACTCCTGCCCAAATCGCCTGTGTTCTACGAAGAGGCTTGGGTGCATCAGGGGCCAAAAATGAGGCTGAAGGACGCATCCACCTAGGAGGGGGTTGGGTAGGGGTAGGGGGTCAGTGGAGAGTGCGGGTCCCCAGGCGGACCTAGGCACTTTGTGCAACAAGAGCCAACCTCCTGATCGTGGGGGAAACTTGGCCATGGATCCCAGCGGGGCCTCAGCCATGTGTCAGTACTTGGAAAACAGGTTGGAAAATGAGGCCAGTTGACAGGCACTGGCCCCACTGTACCAGGGATGGGCTGGCGGGCAGTGGAGGCCAAGGCGGTCAGCCACGTGAGGCACCTCGCCTTGTGCAGTGGGCACAGAAACGTAAGCCAAGCAGATGCCCTCACCCACTGGCCTCCCTGCCCTGGGGCAGCAGCTGTTGGCGGGAGGTATGCAGGACATCTGGCAACAGGAGGGTCCGTGAGAGCATCTCCACTGCAATGTTCAAGCTGTCCTTAGCAACAGACCCCAGGGCTCAGGGGGAACCTTAACCAAGGCCTCCCTCCCCCAGCAGACACCGCCAATCACAGGAAGCTGGAGTTCAAAGGTTTGCCTCTCCATCAAGGAAGAGAAAGCAGACTGGTTTCTGCTGCATCTGACAGGGGCCGAAGGCCTTGTTCCCCAGAAACTCCTGCCCCCGAAAGAGGGGTGCCTTTGAGGGACAGAGGCCCCCTCTAACTCCCTCTCTCCTCACCCCCCTCCTCCTCCCCAGTAGGAAGAGATGGAAAGACTCCTCGCCACGTCCCCTGGTGAGCACCAAAGGCAGGCTCTTGAAGAAAAGGCAAGTGGCGAATGTGTGTGACATTTCGGAGGAAGAATTCAGTTCTTCTCCACCCCGTGGGAGAAGTAAGTGGCCGTTCCTGACTCTGGATTTGGGGGCGAAATGAGACAGGGTAACGAGGTCAGGCTGAGGATGGTCTGAGGTGCAGACTTTCCACAGGCGAGGCGAAGGCTGCCTTCTCTGCCCCTCCCTCTCCCCTTCCTCCTTCCCCAGCCTCATTCTTCTGCCCCTGACCGAGCTACCCCACCGCGCTGGGCTGTGGGTCACCGCCCACCCTCGTGCCCAGGTCTCGAAGCCAGCCCACAACATGCATGCCAGCCGGGAGCCTGCTCAAAACGAGCCGTCTTCACAGGTGGGAGGGGGGCTGGAAAACCAGAAAGTAAGGGCTTTTGCAAATGAGACCCGGAGGAGCCACAAAGACTGCAGAGACCCCAAACTGCCACATGGGCAACGAGGCCTAAAGGGCTCCTGGAACAAGGGTGATGTTGACTCTCTTTCAGGTGGCTGTCATTCACCCACCTCAGGGCCCTGGGGACTCGCCTGGCCAAGCACACACACTACTGGAGTCTAGTAAGTCCAGAGGACTCCAGAGCTGCCACTACAGGCCCGACAGATGTGAGCCTGCCACAAGTACTGGGTGGATGAGGTTGTCAACCTAGGAGCTGACTGATGACCATCCATTCGAGAATGCTGTCATTCTACACCTCTGTGTGGACACCGAGAGTCTGGCACATGAGGATGGGGAGGCTGTCCTGGGAACTTGGCATTCCTCTTCCTATCCTTTCTGGTCCCTGTGCTGGGGAAGGGACCATGGCAATAGAAGGCAGGGGCAGCTGGCTCCCTGCCTACGGGAACACTAAGGAAACCTCGGCCTGCCTTAGGCCTCCTGATTCAAAGCCTCGGCCTCACCTCCCGCTGCTGAGGGGCCCTCAGAGCCAAGGGGACGCTGGGACTTCCGAGGCCACAGCCTCCTGCAAGGGCACACTTCACATGCCTAGAACCCCGATCAGATCTCAGACTACTCCTAGGGTCTGTGAGGTCCGTCCCCTCTGCAGGCATTTCTGGGGGTGTAGACGGAGCCAGGCTGTGTATTTGGGGGGTGGACCCATGACTCGTGAGGCTGATCCTAGCCCCCATAGATCCAGGGGTGAGAATGAACAATGTCGAGTGCGGGGTGGCGGGGGGGGGCATGGTCAGGGTCTTCACTTGCCTTCTTGAGCCAGGCTCTAAAAATGGGGTGGGGAGGGGGGCCCCTGGAGGCCTTTGGGATCCCAGCTCCAGGTCTCATGCTCCCCATCTGCAGCGGCCCAGGCCGCGATGCGATGCGCTGCCCTGGTCAGGGGTGGGGGGTGGCCGCCCTGTGCTGGCGACAGTGCTCAGTGGAGGCAGGGGCGGAGGGGCAGGGGAGGGGGCGGCCCCGCATGTGTGTGGGGGCTCAGTCGCCCCAGGCAGCAGAAGAGGAAATGGCGGGCGGGATGGCCCCCTCCGTAGGGAGACACTTGGGTCTAGACGGCTTGGCAAAGCCGGCAGGGCTGAGTCACATGCGTCTGGAGCTGGAGATGCAGGCGCCAGGACTGGAACACGACCGTGCCCACTCCGGAGGGCCAGGCGGGGGAGGGGCGCTCAGCCTCGTCTTCCCAGTGCCAGGCCTCCAGCTGGCACCCAGCCTTGCTCCCCGCCTGAGGCCCCTCAATGCCCACCTGGCAGTCGAGCGGGGCCCAAGTTATTGGTAGGAACCAACTGAGTTTTAGGCGTGGCCGTGCTCCCTCAACCGGGCCGCAGCAGCCTCCTGGGACCTTTGTGCCCCAAAGCCCCCCTTGTTGCACTCCACCCCCTCCGGCCCACCTTCTACAGGCACCTTCCCCCAGGGAAGCTGAAGGTGATGGCCCCTCTACCTGACTGCCAGTGCACCTCGCTCCCCACCACCCCATCCCCAGCCATCGTGGTCCTGCTCGGGGTTCTGTGTTCCCCTTCCCTCCTTCTCCTTTCTCTGTCTCTCTGCCTCTCTCTGTCTCTGTCTCTCTTGCCCTCCCCCTGCTTCTTGTCCTCCCTCCTCCTTCACTCACTCAGGAACACCAGGTCTCTGGATGGGCTGATGTATTTAGTGCTCACAAAAGCATCTGCAAAAAAAGTTGTTTAATTGGGACCAGATCCTCTGAGGTTTTAATGGCATTAAAACAAGATGGGTTTTCTCTGGGGAAGAAACTGCTGGCAACAGGAAGAGGGCACAGAAAGTTTGGCTTTTTTTCTTCTCAAAGCTTGAAGGGGAAAAAGGCCCCTGCACCTTTCTTTATATACTCTAGATGTGTGAGCGTGCACCCTGAGAGTGCGTGCCACACATTCCCATCGACAGAGCCGGGCACCCACGTGTGTTTGCACCTGCACACAGGCACACACATGGTTTCCATGTTACTTGAACACGAAATGGAAGACTCAAGGACAGGGCTGTTCCCTTATTCCCACGGTCACCCCAAGGGTGTGTCTTTGGCTGCAGAGCCACTGTCCCTCCGTGGTTCCTTGCAGAAGGCCTGGTCTATAGTGGGGGCTTGACACACTTATCAAATGACAGATAGAGGGAGGGCTGGACCAGCAGCCCAGATCTTGGCCCCGAGCTTCAGATTCATCTACGGAACTGCCTTCTAGATATCACCGCCTGGCTGTCTCCTCGCCAACCTCACACCTGACCGGATCGTGAGGTAGATTCCTGAGCTTCTGCCCCAGGCTCACTCCCCCCTCAGCCCTTCCGCCACCAGCAGCGTCTACCTGGAGCCAGCCACCTTCACTTCTCCCCCAGACTGCCTCCCCTAGCTGCCTCTGCCCTGCCTGCCGTCTTCTCCCTCGTGGCCCCACCAAGTCTGTGCTCCGCCCTGCAGCCTGTGAGATCCTTTTATAATGGAAGTCAGATCATGTGACTCTTCTGCTCAGGAGTCCACGGTGGCTCCCTGTTTCTTTCAAGGTTATAGGCGAGGTCGGCCCGCCATCCATAGACCGCCCTATCAAGCTAGCCCTCCTGCCCTTCCCAGCCTCACCCCTCACTCGGCCTGCTGGTTCTCAACTTGGGCCACACCCCTTTCTGCCTCGCAGCCTTGCTCTGGCCATCCTTCCCGTGGGGAGGACTCTGCTGGAGCTCTGCTTGCGAGGCTTTCTGCTCTTCATTCACATCTCCACCCAGATGTCACTGTCTCAGAGTCCTCATCTGATCCCCTGTCCCTCCGATCACCGTGGCCAGTCTCTTTCCTTCTGATGGGGGTCCCTGTGCTCCCCCACTACACGGCCAGCCCGGGGAGCACAGGGGAGGTGGCTGTGTGGCTCCCGCATGGGGCCCGGCCCACAGCAGGGGCTCAGGAATGTTCCCCGAGCAAAGAATCCATTTTCCAATCCTCCCTTGATGGGAGGAGAGCTCTCAGCTGTGCAGTTCTGAGGAGGCCTGAGGGATGAGGGGTGTTGCTTTGGCATCCTCCCGGCCACTGATCGGAGCCCCAACTGATGAAGGTATGTGTGCGCCTGGGTGTGCCGAGTGTGTGGACAGTGGGCCACGTGGAAGGGAAGGGCAGGAGAAGAACCAGGAGTCCGTTCCTTGCCCTTACAATCCCAGGGTTGTGCAGCTAGAAGCAACCTCAGATTCTAGAACTTTGTAAGGAGCCCACACCCACCACATTAAGATGGAAAGACCGAGGCCTTGAGCACAGAGACTTGCTCCCGACATCACATGGCCAGTCTGTCCAGGGCAGAGCTGTGAGCCCAAAACTCTTTCCAGCAACCCCCAGGCTGTATCCCTGGTTCCTGGAAAATCCCGACACCCCTCCCACCCTGCGCTCCAGACACTAGGCTCAGGGTTAGTGTTGGCCGGGGGCCCTGCCTGTCCCAGCCCAAGTCCACGAGTGAGCTCTGTGTGTAGGAGGGGTGGGCGTGGGAGGGCACCTCAGGTTCTGCTGAGCACCCCCCACCCTTGCAAGCTGGCTCTGCTCTCTGGGAGTTTTCTCAAGGTCCCCATGATGTCCAGGTGCCCCAAGACTGACCAGACTAGGTGGCCAGGTGGCCACTGGGTCCCCAGCGCAGGAAGGACAGGAGGACAGAACTCCACGGGAGCTGGGGAACTGAGAGGGCCCAGGCCTCGCCCCTTCCTGCCTAGGTGGGTAGAAGCGGGGTCCCTCCCTCCTCCAGACTGCTGTGCCAGAGAAACCTGGGAGCAGGCTTCCTCCCACCCCCAGCCCAGCTAATGGGAACCAGATGGCAGGATGTTTAGTCAGCGCCTGGGGAGCGGCACGAACAGGGGAAATGGGTTGGGGGCCAGGATTCCAGAATCTATCCCCAGGCAGGGGGAGGGTCAAAGCAAGGGCTCCTGCCACAGTCCCAGTCCGACTCCAGGGGCCCACTTTGGGAAGGGTCCTACCCCTCCTCAGGCAATGCCTGGACCGGGAGACAGGAGGCCCGGCCTCCAGCATCTGACCTACCCCCCTCTTGGTTCCTTCTCTGTACTGGGGAGGCTGGGAGCGCTCAGACTTCCAGGATCCCCGCCACACCTTCAGCTTCCATTGCCTGAGTGCTCCCGCCCCCCAGAGCCTTAGCAGACCACCAGCTCAGGACATCCTGTGTCCCCCAGGGCCACACAGGCACACTGATGGCTTCATCTCTGGCTCCCAACGTAGTTGCTCATGCTCAGTCCACAGACAGTCTCTGTCTCTAGTCTGTGTGTGGCACAGTCCCAGATTCAGGCCATAAACCAGAGCCCTGGATGGGAGAAGGGAGAGGGTGCCAGCGGCCCCCGTGTGCTTCATATGGGACTGTGAGCTGGCACGGGGGCTCCTTGAGGGCAAAGGTGCAAGCGTGTGAATGCTGACGAACCCGGTGAAGACCCTCTTGCTGGAGACTTCCGCCCTGACCCACCCCCACCCCCTCCTGCATCTCACACCACCCCCGCCCCGTGGCCCTGGACAGAGACCTTGAACCCCAGATGGTGGTGGGAAGCTCCTTCCAGATGGCCCTTCTTGGCCCTGCTCCCCCCTCCCTGCACCCTCCCCCAGTTTCCCCCTCTCCCCTCCACCCGAGCCTTGCCCACAATTAACTCATTTTTTCAGATTGCTTCCAAACATAAGTCAACGCTGGACAGAGCTGTAGGAAAAGCTTCCTCAAAGCTGGCCCCAAAAAGCCATGTGGTGAGACGGGGCCTCTTTGCCAGCCCCCACCCGCCCGCCCTCGGCTCTCGTAGCGGGGCCTGGGGCTGGGGCCCTCTGAGGGTTGGCCCGGAGGCCTGTGGTCAGATACCCCCTTCTTCGGCTCATGCTCTGCCCCACGGCCCCTTCCCTCGGGCCCGGCTTCCTTTCCCCCTGGTCCACAGGTGTCCCTCTGACCAAGAGGGGAGGCGTGAGGCCCAGAGGCATCTTCGAAGTGCCCGATGACGGTGGTCACACTGGGACCCGGCAGCCCCTGGTTCACATGCAGTTTACAGTGGGGGTGGTGGCACAGCTAGGGAGGCTGCAGGATGGGTAACTGTCCCCTCCACCGACTTTTTCCAGAGGAGAAAATGGAGGTCTGGAGGGAAGGGAGCTGCCTAGAGGTAGTTAGGGAGCTGGAAGGGGGACCAGCCTGAGGCGGGCCTTGTGCCCAGGTGGCACTGGGGCCCCAAGGGCCGGGGTCCATGCTCGCCACCCTAGCTCTGCCCAAGTGTGGTTTCCTCCGGAATTGGGAGGCCTCAGCACTGGCGCCCATGGCAGAAGCCCACAGGCTTGGCAGGTTCCGGGCGGCCCTGGCACCTGCCCCCTATCCCGGGGACCCAGGAGGCCCTGAGACCTGCTGCTCGCAAGGCCCGGCCCCTCTCCTTTCCCAGCCATGGACGGAGGACCTGGCAGCCTGGGGTGGGCGGCTTGCCCTGTGGTGGGCCTCACAGGCCCACCGTGTGTGCAGACAGAAACCCCATTCATGGGGGCCACTGGGCCTGGTCCAGTGGAGAATAAACGCGGGCCTTACAGCAAGAGACCAAGAACACTCAAGTCCAAGAAAAACTCAATCTCTCTTTCTCTTCAGGTGGGAAGAGAGGACGTTGGGGGAAGTTGGGGGCAAGGGTGGGGGGGTATTTGTTTGGGGGGGGCCTTCCTGGGGGAGGGCTGGGTCAGGGAGGCTCGGAGCACTGCCGCCAGGGCCAGGAGCCTAGGGAGCGGGACTGCTCGTGTCCCATCCTGCTGTGGCTACCGCTTTCACCTCTCCCAGCTATTCACGCCCTCTCTGGGCCCAGGAGGCCTGTGCGGCCCAAGCGAAGTGGCCACGAAGAGTATGATGTTCCAGCCCCGGCTTTTTGGGTGGGGTGCTGCCCTGGAGGGGTCCCGGCCAGGCAGGCACCGCCGACTCCCATGGGCATGCCGACCCTACAGCCGCCGCCGCCCAGCCAGCCAGGGCCCCCCAACGGTGAGTAGGTGGCACCAGCAGGAAAACTCTGGCAAGCGGGGAGCAGTCTGCCTTGTTATTAGAATTCCCCCCCCAACCCTGAGGCTGGCGCAGGAGAGAAAGCCGGTCACCCCAAGGCTGCCCGCCTGGTACTCACCTTGGGGGTTTCAGCAGGAGCTAGGAGGGACCCAGGGGCCTCAGGGAACCCTCTCTGGAGGGCAAGGAGGAGTCACAGACTCTGGGAGGCCTGGTGCCTGTAGCCCAGGGTGAGGGCAGGGGGAGGAAAGACACCCCCCTAGGAGGGGCCCCAGCAGATGGGGCTGGAATAATGGATCCAGCTTTGTTGGTTGGGGAGCCAGCTGCCCCGGGACCTACTGAGGAGACCGGGAGAAGTGTGGGAGGCTGAAAGTGGCACACCCGGGGCTTGGGTGGGATGCCATAATGGGCCCCAGTAGACCAGCTATGGCGTGACCTTCGTCCCATATGCCAGTGGTTGGCACCGTACTTGGTCGCCCCACCCCAAGGCCTGAGGGCGGGATGAGAGAAGCAGTGGGTGGGCCCAGGCCCCCACCCCCCGCAGATAGCAGGATCTGCAAGGGAGGCCCATGGTCAATGTCACCATGTGTTAGAGAGGAAGGAGGCAGGCAGGGTGACCCGCTGGCCACCGGCCTGCTTGTGACATTGAGCAGCACTCTCTCTCTCTCTCTATTTCTCTCTCGTGCTTGGGGTCCCCCACTCTGGGGCTATGAAAAGGCGTGCGGGAGACCAAGGGGTCTCTGATACTTGGTAGCCTGGGAGCGGCAGGGGTGGGGGGTCTGTGACAGAAGGCTGCAAAGTCCCGAGGGCAGGAGAGAGAGGCAGAAGTGAGGCCTAGGCAGAGAGAGGAGGGAGGTGGGCCAGCCTGTGACTGGTCTCCCCACTTAGGAAGGAGGTGTGGCCTCAGCCACACAGGGGTCCCAACCAACTGAGCCCACACTGGCTCCTTCTGCAGATCAGGTGCGACCCACCTTCGGGAACCGCAGCCTGGACCAGCCACAGGTGCAACCCACTTCCAAGGAAGGAGCCCACAAAGCCCCCGCCCAGCACCCAGCACCCAGCTCGAAGGCCCCCGCAGGCCAAAGCTGGCTCAGAGGGAGGAGTCACCCCGAGCAGCCTAGGAGCAGGAGTGGTGTCACAACAAGGGACCTAGCAGCAAGCGGGCCCAGCCACAGACCATAGCCAAAATGGGGGCTGAAGCAAGGCCCAAGGCCACCAAGCTCGGGCCCTTTCAGGCCAGCAGGGCCTCCTGAGCCCAAGAAGGGACAGTGGCCACCAAGGAGGGCCAGGGCAGGAAGGCAGGAGGCCAGGCACCCAGGCGATAGGGCCCAAAGCCCAGAAGGCCCCCCCAAAGGTGAGAACCGGCCAGGACAGGTAGCCCCCAGATGAAGCCTGCAGGGGGTGATGGGGCTGTGCCTGAATCTCAAGTGGCTGAGGCTTGGTCACACGTCTCCCAATCATACCAGCGTCACCAGCCCCTCGGGCCCCCACCCTGCTGTCAGTGTGCCCAAGCTGAGTGGCCCCGCGTACAGGGCCCCGGGCGAGCTCCTGTCCCTCATCAGGCCCCTGTTGCTACATGACCAGGCTGGGGCTGTGTCTGTTGTCCTCTAGGGGCCTTCCACCAACCTGGCTCAGGGGGCCGGCACCGAAAGAAGGATCATGGCCAAGGCCAAGGTGGCCGCAGCACCAAGAAGACCACAGGCCACGGGCAAAAAAGGCCTAGAGGCAGGCACAGGCACGGGTTCACGGACCTGGGCACCTCACAGCAGGCCATGCCATCCCTGCCAGCCTCCTGCCTCCTGACCCAGGAGGCCATCACCCGCAGCAATGTCAAGATGAAACACGTCCCTGCCCTGACTGACCCTGGCCTAGCCATGCTCCACCTGGCAGGTCGGTGACCCCTTTCCTCCACACTCACCCTTATGGCAGGAGTAAGAAGGCCACGCACTTGGGGTTCTCCTCTAGTGGGTCCTCGGCCACTGTGGCTGCAGCATCGCTGTGCCTGGAAATGGCCCACCTACCTGTGCGTCCTGGTTAGCAGTGAGAAGATGCCCTGATGCCCAAGAGCCAGCTCCTCCGGTCCATGTTGGGGAGGTACCGAGTGGCAGAGGGGAGGGGGACAAGGGAGCGCGGAGTCCAGCTGCCCTGTGTCTGCACAGAGCATGAAATGGCCAAGATCCCATCCCGCACGTTCCCCGGGCTGCCAAATCTGCGGCGGCTGGACCTGAGTCAGAACAAGCTGGATGCCCGAGGCCTGCACCCCTGTGCCTTCAAGGTGTGCAGCACCCTTCCGCTTGTGCTCCCGGGAGGAGGGCCGGCAGGTCTGAGATGGCTCCAGGCGGCCACCGTGCCTCTCCCCACCCTGCCTGGGGTGATCAGGCCTGGAGGAGGCGCTGCGCAGACCACCCAGCATGGTGGGCTTCAGTGATTTGGGACAACACGGTCCACAGCTGGGTGTGGAGAGCAGCGTGGATCCTCGGGCCCCCACAAGGGATCCTTGCGTCCCCACAAGAAGTTCTGGGAGAAACCGAGCAGCGATTCTCAAAACCCGCAGACAGACCTGCTCCAAGCCGCAGTGCAACCAGATAGGTGTCCCTCGGGCAGAATCAGCCCAAAGCCATGCCCAGAAGGCCTAGCCTGCCTAGTGGCACCGCGGTCCCCAGCCCCCTCTTCCCCCTGCCCCCCAGAATCTGACACGGCTGAAACTGGATGGGAACTCGCTGTGCACAGTGCCAGCCCTGCAGCAGCTTTCAGAGTGTGGGGGTGGGCCCTGGGGGCAGGGGTTGACAAAGCCAGGCCTGGGAAGGGGGGCGGGGGGCGGTGGGGGGCTGTTGGTGAGGCAGAGGAGAAGTGCGGGCGAGGGGAGGGCCTCTGCTGGAGGGCAGAGAAGGGAGGACTGGCTGGGACAGTGGCCCTGGCCTCTAGGAGCTACACAGGGAGTTCCCAGGGGGCCCCCAGACCCCTGCAGTCAGGTCACGTGCCCATCCGCCCACCTGCCCTGCAGGGCTCAGCCGGCTGCTGACGCTGGAGGTGGAAGGGAAACAGCCGCAGGATGGCAACATCTCATCCCTGGCCTTTCAGCCCCTACACAGCCTGCTCTACCCGGGGCTGGACCGAAACTGTCTGCGGACCATCCTACCTGGCCTGCCAGCCTCCCTGCAGGTGAGCCAGTGGGTACAGCTGCCCATGAGGATAGTTTTAAAGATAAACCCACAGAGCCTCGGTGCCAGAGGGCCTCTCCTCTGACTGACCTAACCTTCCTGAGGCCCACAGTTGGGCCTTGAGGACCGTCTTCGGCCTTCTGGGTGTCCCTGAACAAGGCTCAGGCCCGCCCTGGGCCCCCCGGCCCCCCTGTGCTGGATGGTGCTCTTTGAGGCCGTGAGGAGCCCTGGCACAGCTGGAAGGTGTTGCTGGGATCCTCTGCAAGATGGCCATGGCCCCAAGAGGGACAGACATGGCGACACCTGCAAGGGGATAGGGAGCCAGGCCAGGCAGGTGGGCCCCTCACCCTCACCCTCAGCCCCGGCCCTAGGAGCTATACCTGGGCACCAGTGTCGTCAAGGAGGTGACAGAGGGCATGCTGAACCACAGCCTCGGCGTACTGGTGCTCCGGGAGGACCTCCTGGCACCCCGTGCTCGGATTGACCTTCCGAGAGTGCTGCCGCCCGACCTGGCACTGTGTGAGCTTTACCCCGACGGGCACGTGGATGCCCGAGAGGGGGGATTCACTCAGAAGGACCCAGAGAGTCACAAGGAGGGGTGGCTCCATTGCTTTCGGGCCTGGTCTCAGGTGGGTCAGCTGGGTCATCTGCCTCCCTGCTCAGGGCTCAAGGTGACCTGGGCCCTGAGCCACCCACCTGCTACTCCAAGAGTTTCCTCTGTCCCTCCCACCCAGCAAGATCCCCAAAGCCACAGAAACCCCTTCCTCTGCTGGGAATTGCCCTGTAGGCCCCCAGCCAGCTCCCCTGGGAGGTGGCGTGGGCAGGGATAGAGGGGCAGCAGGGGCAGCGGGAACTGGCCAGGTGTTGAGTGAGATCAGCTAGGAGGTGACAGGGCAGGAAGGTGCATGGAAGAGGTGGTGGGCACGGGAAAGAACAGCGTGTGGGTGTCCTGGGGCGTACCAGACAAATGCCACATACAGGGTAGCTTAAGATAACAGAGATTTCTACTCCCACAGCTCTGGAGGCCGGAAGTCTAAAATCGAGGCGTTGACAGGGTCACACTCCCTCCACAGGCTCTAGGGCACAATCCTTCCTCGCCTCTTCCAGCTTGGTGGCCCCGCGTGTTCCTTGGCTTATGACCACACCACTCTAGTGTTGGCCTCCGTTGTCACATGGCCTTTTCTTCTGTGTGTCTCTGTGTCTGTCCTCTTTTGTCTCTTATAAGGACACTTGTCATTGAATTTAGGGCCCTCCCTAATCCAGGATGATCTCATCTTGAGATCCTTCACTTACATAGGCAAAGACCCTTTTGCCAAATAAGGTCATGTTGACAGGTTCGGGGCAGACGTATATTTGGGGGCTACTATTCACCCCACTACGGGAAGGGTCCAGAATGAGTCCTTATGATCTGGTTTGGACAACTGGGTGGAGGTGCCAGCAGAAGGGATCCCAGAGGAGACTTGGCTCTTACAGGCACTGCCTAAGGAGTAAGGACGTGGTCCTGGGAGCAAGCAGCAGGAGGGCTGGGAAGTACAATCCGTGGGGTCTGGTGACCGCCATGGCAGGGCAGGGGGTGGTAGGCAGGGGTCAACAGACACTCCAACCGTACATTCCAGGGACCAGAGCCTCCCGCCCTGTACCCTCATGTTCCAGGAAAATGTTACCAGGACGTTTGGGTTTAATTATTCTTTTTTCCTCCCCCCCCCCCCCCGCTTGCCAAGGGGGCAAAGGAAAGCAGACAGCAGCCTAGGGAGGGGCCTCCCAGCCACTGTTCCACTCCCACCACGGGGCCTGGGCAGGGGGCCGGCGGCCGGTCAAGGCTTGCTGGCGCCGCCCCGCTTTCCTCTGTCTGGTGGAAGAGGAGGGGGCCCCTCCGCTGGCAAGGCGGAAGCCCTGGAGCCCCAGCCCCCGTGGGCTGAGGGGCGGCATGGGCCCCAAGGCCAAAGGGCTGGCCCGCCCACAGGAGCTGGGGATGTCACAGCCCGCGTGGAGTGACCTGGGCTGACGTCCACCCAAGCTGCACCGCCTGCTTCCCTGATCCCTCAGGGTCCCCAGCCGCGGCCCCTGGGAGCCTTAGTTTTCTCTCCGTCCCCATCCGTCTTCTGCTGATCAGGCTGAGTGAGACAGGAAGAGGACAAGAGAGTGTGTAAGGACGAGAGGAAAGGGCTCTGGAGCTGAGCGGGGCAGAGTGGAGACAGACTGAAGTGGGCCAGCACCTGTATCTGCACTGCTTTGTCCCCTGGACGTTTTAGGAGCCCCCGAGGCGGGGGAAGGAGTGGGAGAACGCTGGCCTCACTAGCCCTGTGGTGAACTGGGAAGGGCCCCACCCAGATCCCCTTTTCCCAGCCTCTTCAGACAGAGGAGGACGCAGAAGCCAGACAGGGCCTGGCCTGACTCACGGTCAGACTGCAGCTGGCCTCCCGGCCCTTCCCAACAGTTGGGAGCTCTGGTGGCCTCTGCCACCTGGGAGCCAATGCCCACTCTCTTCTTGGGTGTGGACCAGGCACCTTGATTTGCAGCTTCAGCTGTGGCTGCGGTTCCTCCTGGGCACCACCGGCTCACCCCACACCTGAACACCCATCCTGCAGGAAGCTGGAGACCCTCGACCTGTCCCACGACCCGCTGGTGCACGTGCCTTCCTTCCGCCACGGGGCCTTCGGCGCCTGCCACCGCACCACAACCGCACGAGCGCATCCCCGGCTACGCGTTTGCGCACACGAAGCCAGGCCTGGAGCTCCTGTCCCTGTCCCACGAAAGCCTGTGCACCGACGGCGTCCACGGCGTGTGCTTCCTCGGCCTTCGCGCCTCCCTGACTGGGCCGCTGCTGGATCGCAACCAGCTGCGGGCCGTCCCCCGGGGCCTCGGGGGCCTCAGGGGGCTGCGGGGGCTGCGTCGGAGCCACAAGATCAGGTGGGGCTGTACGCCTGGCCCAACACGCTGTCCCACCACGCCCCACTGCCAGCCAGGGGAGAGAAGGGCAGCTGAGGCCGGGGGCGGGGAGGGGGGGGCCCTGCCTGGCAGGTGGGCCCACGGGAGGAGCCCATCACTGCTCCTATCCATATCCACCTTGGTTGTCACGACGGGAGGCCATGCCCGGTGGTTGGCAGGCCCGGGCAGCCACGGTGGAGGGCTGCAAGAGGCAGAAATCTGGGCAGGGGTGGCCAAGGGGGAGGTGAGAGGGCCCTGAGCCTCCAGTGGGGAGGTGGCAAGTGGTGGCCATGACCTGCGTGACCAGCTTCCCTGGGTCTGTTTCTCTCCTCTTGTATGACACCTGCTTCTGCTTTCTGGGGTCTTCACTCCTCCGCTTGACCCTGCCACCCCACTCTATAGACAAGTGCCCCTGAATTCCATCTGTGTGACAGTCCAGTGGCTCAGGACTCCAACCTCATCCCCACGCACCTGGAAAACAGCCTTATTGACCGGCGCCGCATCCTGCCCACCGCCTTCTCCTGCATCTGAACCTGCTTCGGCAGTGTGGTCCTCTGGCCCCAGCAGGGGGCGGGGGCTGGGGAGGGATCCTGGGATTCCTGCCCCCCACCACTCCTTAGGACTGGTTGGGGAGGGGGGGGGCCCAGGTCTACCTCCACTTGATCTTTGCACTACTAACAGAAAGATCTAGAAGACCCAGCTGTTTCAGATGCTCCCACTTCCCATTGACTGCTGAGGCCCCTTCACTTAGTAAATGGCCCAGCAGGGTACCGCGCTGGTCTGGAATGGAACATAATAAATGCATCTCATTCAAGCCCAGAAGCCTCTGTCAGCCTCCCTCTCTCCCTCCTGGATTTAAGCTACACTTGCGTGCTGGCTGTCTATTGTGCAGGCAGTTAAGAGGGCCTGCTTCTAGAAGCTTCTCCAAGAGCCTCCCCAGCCCCACCCACCCCAGCCAGGGTACTGAAGTCCCCAGTAGCTCAGCCCCAAGCCATCTGGGGGCCAGGCTCACCTCAGTTGCTCAGGACAGTATCAGTACCTCTCTTCAGGAAGCATCCCCGTCCCAGGTGTGGACCGACAGAGATGGGCTCTGCTGGCAAAGCAGGCTGATGTGGAGGCCCCTGGTGCCTGCCCTTCATCCTAAAACCACTCACACTCGTACCTGTACCAAGGCCGGGGACACCCCTCGTCCCTCCTCCCCCTAACCCAGGTCCCAGGGCCCTCACCCTGGTCCCCCACCCATCCCCGGTGCATACACATCCCCATGCCAGCCTGAGGGTCACCATGGCCCCACCCAAAGCCCTTAGAGGCAGGGACAGGCATCAAAAGACGTGGGACCCAAATGTACCTTTATGAGACCTGGTACCAGGGAAGGGTAGGGAGTGCTTGGTGTGTGGGAGGCCAGACCTGGCCGGAGATGCTGACCGTCTGGCGGACGAGGCAAATGCACACACCAGCAAGCTGTGAGGGCTCAACCCTGCGGAGCGCCGAGGACAAGACAGGACTGCCATGCTGGGTGGGGACACGGGCTTTGCAGAGCCCCCTGAAGCCACTGGGGCAGTCCCTCTGCTTGTGCGAGGGGACCACTGGGAGCAGGGTAGGGTCACCAGGTCAGCCTTGACAGCTCACAGTGCCACCATACCTGGTGCTGGGGCGGGTGAGGGGTTGGGGGGGCGGGGCACAACCAGCCAAGAGCACAGCTGACCCAGCCCCTGCCCCAAGGGAGTGAGAAGTTCATGGTGGTGTGAGGGCCAGAGAGAGAGCCAAGTGACAGGCATCAAGGATGTGGCAGGAGCAGGACGGGCCCCAGATTTCAGTGCTGCTGCTGGATGTGGGTGGAGTGAAGGAAAAAGGGCACCAAGTCCCCCAGTGCAGACGCCTTGCCCTGCCACCACCTCTGGCTGGGGTCTAGGACTATGAACTGCAAGTCTTATGTGGGTCCCATTCCCGCAGCCAGTCCCCCACCCCCAACCCTCATCCCTACCCCCACCCTGGAATTCTCAGCAGAGAAAGGGCCAGACTCAGGCAGGGGGCGGGGAGAGGCCTGGGAAGCTTGGGGAGTGTTTGCTTTGGACTCATCTTTACATTCCTTCTCCTCCGGGCCCAGGCCCACAGATATGGCACTTCCTGTTTGGGCTGGGTCAGAGGTCAGCAGCCCTAGAGGCGCTGGCCCGATGGGAGGGAGGGCCTGCCTCGTTCCCAGCTCTCATGAACCCTCCTCCCCAGCCAGCCGCCTGGCCTGGGCCCTGCACTCCTGCTCCGGTCAACCCCCGGTCCCCTCCTCCCCCATAGTCATAGAGGTCAGGCCCTAGGGAGGCACAGGAAGTTCAAGTTAGGTGACCCCCCCCCCATCCCCCGTGGGCCTCCCCTTCCTGCTGCTCTTACCTCTACTGAGCAGATGAGGCCAGAGGGCCTGGGAGAAGGGCCACACCCCAAGGCCCACCTGCTTGTCAGGGCAACCTGGCCTTGAGGGACAGAGAAGGGCAAGGGACACAGGAGGCAGGCAGCCCAGGTAGTTACTGGGGTAAATTCCACTTCAGACCGGCAGCTACTTGGCCCTTGGGGCTGTTGTCAGGTGGGCTGAACCCAGGCCTGGAAGCCTGTCCTTGATCTTCCTGAGCAGAGCTGGGCCCAAGACAGCACAGACGCAGCCAGACCCCTAGTGGATGTCTCCCATTGGGCTCCCCAGAAACACACTAGGACTAGGAAGCAAGGGTTAGCTCACAGGGAGTTTACTGGGATGTCTTGGGGCCACCACCTGGGGGAGGGGAGGACAAGAACAGGAGTGGCCCAAGGAGAAGGTGGCCCGTGACTGATGACCGTCCAGGCAATCCCCACGGAGGCTCTGGAGCTGAGCCAGTCCTGAGTCGGGGCAAGGGGACTGGGAGTCTATATAACCCATCATCCTTGCATGGGGCTGCCCAGCGGAGAGTAACATTCTCTCCTGAAGGCACGGGGTGCCGGCAGCTGAAGGCCAGGACCTTCAGTCCAACAGGGGAGATGGCTCCGGCAGCACGGCATGCCCACAGTGGGACATCCCCGGACAGAGCCCCAGCCGAGTGTAGCCGAGACCTGCCGGTGCGACCAGGCCCGCCCGTTGCCCTGCGCCCACGCCTTCCTCACCGGCATCTCTGACCCCATATCCTCTACTCATGCATGCCAGCGTGGCAGCGATTACTGTGCTCCTGTTTAGGGCAGAGCTGGCTCCACTGGGGCATACGGTGGTGGGCATGGCCTGGAGCGCTGGGCGTCTGAGGGGTGACTGCAGTCAGGTGGCAAGAAGGGCGGCACTCGTCCACCCTCAGATTGAGACAGGGGTATTGAGGTGGTGGGGGTGACACTGAGGGGAAGGACGGTGGGGACAGTGCAGACCCAGAAGGGGACACCTGGGCCAACAAGTGCAAGCAGTGGAAAATACGGACAGGGAGCAGATGTGTACCCCTTGGGGCCAACCCCCCGTCTCCTTCCCCGGGACCTCAGTGGAATGTTGTCCCACTGCCCACCCCTCCCAGCTACAGGCCCAGAGTCCTGCCCATCGGCTTCCAAATTCTCCGACCTGCCTGCTCCTTTCTGTCCCCGGCGCCCCTAACCGAGGGCCCGCCTCCCACCCCTTGCCAGGCTCCCTGCTTAGCTTTGGGCACATTTGCTTCCGAGCCTTCCTCCTGCCTCGTACCGTGGTGGCAAGCTTGGTTCACGTCCGGGAGAAACAGGCCCCGGAAGGAGCAAAGGATACGCCCGGCATGGTGTGCCCATGCCTGGGCTCCCCTCCCATCCTTGCCCGTGTAGCAACTGCCACCAGGGCAGCCACGCAGGGCCCATCCAAGAGATGCTGGCCACCCGGCCCCTTCCCCTGTGCCTGCCCTCACCCACTGCCCCAGATGGAACCCCCTGGCCCCACAGGCAGCAGGAAGACCCAGGGGCGGGTCCTGGGTGCTGGCCTTCCCCCACCTGGGGAAGACCATGGCAGCCTCCCCGTATCTCACCGGCTTCTTGGGCAGCCCACAGATGCCTCCCTGAAGCACAGCCCCCTGTCCACCTTCCCTCATCTAGCCACACCCCAGACCATGCCTCTCTAAAGATAGCTAGACACAGGCCCAGCCCCCATGGAGACCCCTCTGGGCCCTGAAATTATAGCCCTGACGGCCTGGGGCAGAGAGCCACTGTGTGATTATGTCCTCAGGGGCAGGTCAAAAAAAGCTCTGGCATAGAGAGTGCCAGCTTTCACTGGCCGCACCTCAGCTATCGGAGCTGGGAAACTTCCAGATAGTGGAGGCTCGGCTCACTCCGCGGCAGCTCAGTTTCCTCTTGGGCCTGTTCAACATGAGCCTCATCCGGAATGGTTCCTAGCCCCCTGCACCAAGAGGGTCCCCCTGAGCACTTAGGCATGGAACCTCAGGGCTTCAGGATGTTACGACTCCAGCCTCCAGGGACCCTCGAGGTGGGAGGGGCTGTCTCCTGGTGACTGTGGGCCTGGTTCTCACCCTGTCCCTGCCCAGCTACTCAGAGTGTGGAGCTTGGGAGTGGATGAAGCCAGCGGGCTGCCAGTGACAGTTACGTGCAGGGCTGTGAACTTGGAGATGCTGGCTTGCCTTCAGGGGCTGCAGCGCCCAGGAGTCCTGAGGGCCGTCTCTGAGATCTCGGCTGAGTTCCGGGCAGGGTCACTTGCTCGAGCAGTGACCTTGATATGCATGATATGTCCCTGTCTGGGCGTTTGTCTGGAAGGCAAAGGCGTCAGGGCACTCCCTTGGTGAGACCACTTGCTTTGGGCCGGCTTTGCAAGGGTCCTGTGTGGGCACCCCAGGGAAGGTAGCCCAGGGTGCTGCTGGAGAGCCACCTCCTCCCAAGAAGCCCTCTCTGCAGCCCCATCCAGCGCTAGTACCTAGGCCTGTGCGGTTTCCTTTGTAGCACTCATCACAGTTGGTCACCATCATGCTTCCTCGAGCACATCCTTGCTTCTGGTCCAGCAGCTCATGTGCTCAGGGGGGCGGAGAACAGTGAGGCTGACTGACTCTGTGCCCAGGGGAGGGAAAGAGAGACAGACGAGAGATCTAAGGAAGGAGTGAGGAGCAGGAGGGAAGTGAGGAGGGAAGAACAGATAGGGGAGCGATGCGTAGAGGCAGACAGGGATGAGCAGGGACCCAAGCAAACAGTGCAAGGCAGAGAGGCCAGGAAGGCCCCAGAAGGGGGCTGGCAGAGGGCCCCCGGAGCTCAGGGCCATGCTGTCCTTTGCAGGCCCCAGAGGCTCACAGGGCCAGCAGCCGGGTGGGCTGGAGCTCAGGAGGAGCTCCCTCAGCTGCCATCACCTTGGTAGGGGCCCTTTCAAGCCCTTGGGAGCCCCGCCTGCTGGGCCACCTCCCGGGGCCCCAGACTCTGCCCTCCAAGCAACCCTACCAAAGGCAAGGTTTCGTGCCCCAAAGGGAGCGGCAACTCGAAGCCTGCCTGCTGTGTGCCCCGCTTCTTTCCTGGGCCTCCCCCCTCTAACTTTGAAGGCAGGGCACAAACAGCTGCAGGCCAGCTGTTAGGGGACGGGCTGCCGCTGACTCCAGGTCCTTCACACACAGCCCTACAGGATGGCAGGGGGCTTGGATTGCCCCACCCCAGGAGCCCCCCACAGCTGCTTACGGGCCCTGCCTTCCCCTCTGCTCCCTTCAGCCTGCACACACTCCCAGCTTAGCACCCCTGCCCCTGCCAGTCCTCCTCTCTCCCGACCCGATACCCCTGCCCTGCTACCTTCGAGCACTTTCCCTGCACCCTGGGGCTGCAGGCCGGGTACCGGAGAGCCGGCTGGGGCAGCTAGGTGAGGGCTTGCTGCAGTCTGATCTGGGGCACCAGGATCACCCGGCACTCTGCAGCCATTTGGGGAAAGTGTTCGGGCTAGGGCTCTGGGGCCCTGTGTGCTGGTATCCCAGAGTCCGGGGCATGCTGGGAGAGGACCCTCGTCACCCATGGGTCCACGCTGGCGGGGACCGGGGTCTGCCTCCCACGGCCCCCATGACCCCCATGACTTGGCCGGCCCTGTCCACCGAGTGTTCTTGTGGAGCTAAGACAGCTGTGCCTTGGCCTCCTTCAGAGCCTGGGGGCCTCAGGAAATGCATGCGCTTCCTTCCTGCCTTGCCCTCCATGCTGCCTTCCCCTGCCTCCTGCCGCCTCCTCCCAGCACTGGGAGGCCAGAGGGCAGGAGGCCACTGCTCCTGCTAGCCAGCAAAGACTTGCTGTCCCCGGCACAGCTTCAGCTGGGGTCGAGGTAGTTCCTTGTGCTTCAGGGAAAGCCGAGGCCTGGGGACAGGGAGGGGAAGAGGGAGGCCCAGGACTGAGGTGCTGCCTGGCTGGTCTGGGAGTGGCCCCCAAATTAGAGGGCCAAGCCGGCCGAGTGACTCAGTGGGCCTTGGGCCGGGCGTGCAGTTATGCCTTATTGCAGACTGCAAACCACAGACACAAGAGCCTTCCAGGCGCAGGAACCGTATTTACAGAAATATTGCCCCAGATGCATCCCCCAGCTGCAGGAAAGAGCTCCAGGGTGCATAATGTGCCCTGTGCACAGGGCGTTGCCTCATGGTCACTCCCAAGCTCCCTCCAGGAACGTGCCTGGCTGACGCCCAAGGGTGCGCACTGCACGGGGGACACTGAGGCTGCCCCACCTACTTGCGGTGATACTCTCCCCTCCCCTGCTCCCCACACCCTCTGCACCTTGGTATGTGCTGTTCCTTCCACTGCCAATGTTTCTCTTTGGCCCCAAGAACCCTCTAATGTACTCTCTGCCCCTATAGATTTGCTTACTCTGGATGTTTCGTGTGAAATCACAGTATGTGGTCCTTGGTGACTGGCTTCTTTCACAGAGCACGGTGTTTTAGACATGTTGTGGACACGTTTTTCCTCCCATGCAGCCATGGTTGGGGATATCGCAGCTAAGGGAGGCTATCTTCTGTGATATAGTCTTTCTACTGCCACCAATGTTGGGAGTGTGTCTCCCATAAACAGGAAAAAACAAACATGGAGACAAACGACGCGTGCTCCCAGCCAAGACCCTGTTTTTCCCACATCTCCCTTCTCCATGGTCCAGCCTGGAAGCTTCTTGAAGGCAGGCACCACAGCCTGGTCAGGCCACCATGTGTCTCACGTCCCCGGCCGGGGCCCCTGAACTGAAGCTGGTGCACATGGGAGGGGGAAGCCGCACCCCCAGGAGGAACCTTCTAGATCCCACCTGCACGTGGCCCGGGACAGCTGGCCAGGTAGGCAGGACCCTCAGACCTATTCTCCTTGGACCCACCTCTTCCTGGCGTCCCTCAGCCTCTGCCCCGCTGGTCCTCTATGCAGTTTTCTCTTTTGATCCCTGGGGCATTGTGTTCCATCTTGTGGCCCGCTTTACTTTCCCCCCTCTCTGTTTCCTTTGCAGAACTCAGTGTTGCTCCCTACCTTGGTTTCTAGCTCCATCTAAACCCTCACCTTTGTTCTGGGAGCAGCGCCTGCAGGAGTCTTCCTCAACGCGGCCAGGCTCTTGGCCTCACTCCGCTGGACGCTGGGGCACAACAGACCAGGGGAGGATTGGGGACCCCTGGACGGGGAGGAGGTGTGCTAAGGCCCTCAGCTCTACCCGCAGGTGGAGCTGGGCGCGTCCTGGCCCTCAGGAAGCCTCTGAGCTCCCAGCGATCACGTGGGGTGGTGGCTGACGATGGCCTCTTCCTGGGACGCTTGGCAGGCTAACCCACTTCGCCCCTGTCAGTGGCCAGCACAAGGCTCAGCCCAGAGGAAGTGCCCACCCACAGAGCATTCATTGCGTTGTAGGGGACCGCACGGATTGAGCAAAGAAAGATGACTCACTCTTCCACTCTCAGCTTGTCTGAGCCTCAGGGCTGGCAGGCGAGGGAAGACCCTCAGAGTCTGTGATGCCTTCCTGTCCGTCCCTCGCGGAGTCCCGTCTTGAGATCACACAGAGAGGACCCGTCCTGTGTTTTAGGGCAAAAAGGGCTGCAGCGGGGTGGGGGGCTGGGGTGTCCACAGTACCTGGGAACCTGCCTTAAGCCCTTCCAGAAATCCACAACAGCCGCCTCCCTGACTGCAGAGAACCACCTCCTTGTTCAGGCCCAGGCTGCCGGAGGTTCTGGGCGGGCTCAGAACAAAATTCCAGGGGCCACTCGCTGGACTAGCAACCAGAGGCCGCCTCCCCCTTGTCTCCCTTCCCTTTCTGCCATCTCGCCTTCCCCTGCAAGTGCCAGCAAGATAGTCCCCGCCCCTCTCTGGGCCTCAGTGTCCCTATCTGGGCAGTGGAAAGTTTGACTCTCTAAGGCTGTGCCGGCCCAGAGACACCAAGGGTCCTTGTGAGAGTGGGAGTGTGTCCCTTCCCCATGCGCGGGGGGGGGGGGGGGGGGGGGGGAGGCGGAGGGGGAGGGGGTTGTGAGGGGGAGGGGGTGCAGCTAGCCCAGCCGTCTACAAGAAAATTGCTCCCTTTGAAGCTTCCAGGGGGGCCGGGAGGCCTGCCCCCTCCCTCCCTTCTTCCCTCCCTCTCTCCTTCCCTCTCCGCCCCACCAGCCCCCTCCCTCCTTTCCTCCCTCCCCGCCCCCTCCCGCCGTCCCCTCCCTGTCGGCCAGCCCGCCCAGCCTTTAGCCTCCCTCCCACCGCCTCTGTCTCCCTCTCTCCACAAACTGCCCAGGAGTGAGCAGCTGCTCTCGGAGGGCCCGACGGAGACGGACAGACACACTGACTGCCTGACACCCAAGCCTGCCAACTAGCCAGCCTGTGCCCGGCCGCTTGCCCTTCCCAGGTAGGGCCCCCACACCAGCCCCACACTGTCCCCACTGTGTCCCCACGCCGGCCTTGAGCTGCCCTCCTTGTCTCATCCCTGGTTCCACTGTGCCCTCGCCATCCTCAAAATGTCCCCACCATCCGCATCCCTACCCTTGTCCCTGCTGCCCCCTCACCCCCCTCTCCCACTCCCAGGCTGTCTGTGATCCCCAGATTCCTGCCAGCGCTGCTGCGGGCTCCTGGCCCGCACCCCTGCGGCCCCCTTAGTGCTTGTCCCTTTTTGCATTTTTTCCCCACCCCCCTTTCCTCTCCCCTCTGACCTCACTCAGCTGCACTCCATATCTGCTCTCCCTGTCTCCCTCTCGGGTTCTTCCCCGTGACTGGCCCCACAGAGCATCGCTCAGGGCATGGCTGGGTGGCTGGCATCCCAGCTCGGCCAGCGGCTCTTCCTTCACCGCCGGTCCCGAGTCCCGAGCGTGCCCCGCACTCCTGCTCTGTGCCTCCACACTGGGAACACGGGTGGGAGGGCTCAGTGCTAGGGAACAGTCCCCACTGTCCCTGGTGTGGGCTCACAGACTTGGTTTCCTAGGCTGCCTGCCCAGGTATTTCTCCCTTACCCACAGGCTAATTCCCTTCCTCTACGTCCTCCTGGCTGAGGTGGAGGTCCACAGGGCCCTGGCCCCCGGGGGCCCTGGGTGGGGCTGCCCGGATGGCTTGGCTCTGTCTGTCCCCAGAACCCCCTTGCACTGAGACTCAGAATGCGGGGCTGTGGGCAGAGAGAAACTCAGGCAACCGTGCCGTGCTACCCTAGGCAGCCTTGGCTTTGGGCCTCGCATGGCTTCTGGGGACCCTGGGGAGAAGTGAGGCCACAGGCCTACTTCCAAACTAGGACACCATTGTCCCAGGATGGGTGCCTTTTTAAAAAATGTTCTATTTACTTATTTGTGAGAGAGAGCATTAGCAGGGGAGGGACAGAGGGAGAGGGTGACACAGAACCCCAAGCAGGCTCCACACTATTACCCCAGAGCCCAACATGGGGCTCGAACCCACGAACCATGAGATCATGACCTGAGCCGAAATCAAGTTGGACGCTTAACCGACTGAGCCCCCCAGGTGCTCCCCAGGATGGGTGCCTTTAAGGATCAGTGAGGTTCAAGAGCTCTCTGACCAATTGCCTTGTCCCCCAGAAGCAGCACCCCCCCCCCCACGGGTGCATGGGGCAACTCTGGAATGGAGAGAGAGCCTCAGGTCAGAATCAAAAGTGTAGTGCAAGGTTACCCCCAAAGTTCTCTGGGAGGGGCCGAGCGGTTCCTGCTGGT
The DNA here is from genome assembly GCF_027475565.1 of Acinonyx jubatus. Classification (NCBI taxonomy): domain Eukaryota; kingdom Metazoa; phylum Chordata; class Mammalia; order Carnivora; family Felidae; genus Acinonyx; species Acinonyx jubatus. Next base: position 122,565,517 of record NC_069389.1, read on the forward strand.
CTCACTCCCACTCCATCCATCATACAAAGGGGGCAAGTGAATCCCAGAGACGGGCAGGAACCTACCCACAATTGCACAGCAAGTCAGGTGCAAAGCTGGGGCCAGGACTCAGGGCTCCCGACTGACAAACCCTGGCTATTGACCCCATACCACCCAAGGAAGCCTCAAAGTCACTGGGGCATTGATAATGACAGCCTGTGGCCAACTGCACCTCCTGGGGATTGGAGTCAGAGGTGACAGGGCCACTGGCCCCTGTCCTGCAAGCTCCCAAGATGGCGGGCATGCTGAGGGGCCTGCCAAGCGACTTAAAAGAAGAGCAAAGGAGAATGGAGCTCTCTGTATGTGCCACCGAGTGCCATGGAAGGTTGGGGGATGGGAGCACCCCCTCACTGCTCCGTGGGTGTGGCTGGGGCCTGGGCACTGGTTGGTTCTGCCGAGTGGAGCAGGAGGCCCAGAGTACTCCAGGCCAGGGTCATGGGTTGGGGCGGGTAGGGTAGACCTTGCTCAGGTCAGAGAGACTGTGGCGGAACAGTGTTCACTAAGGGCCACTCTGGCTGCAGATACAGGCCAGTCCTGTCCTCAGCGTGCTCCTGCATCCGTGTCCTCCCCCACTCGCTGGCCTGCCAAGTCTCCACCCTGCAGGGACTGATTGGCATTAAGACAAGCGGGAGATGCTCGGGGCTCCCTGGATGCCAAGAAGGAAGGTTCCTGGGGATCTGCATCCAGGGGCAAAGGTCAGCGGGGAGTGAGAGTGCATAGGCGCAGCTGCAAACACGCACGTGAGCGCCTCCTGGCGACACGCAGCTGCCCTGAGAGAGTGTGCAGGCTGCCCACGTCTGGCCCACGGGACATCATGGTTAGCCTTTGAGGGCAGGACTGGGGGGGCAGGGGGGATGTTGAAAGGACGGCACCACGCCGGACAGCGAGAGCAGACTGGGAGCCAAGGAGCCGCTGCGGAGTGCTGCCCCGGTGGGCCCGGCCCACCTGTTCACTCCCTGGCCCACCTTTAAGCCCCAAGGACCCAGGGCACAGTGGGCATTAACCACCCACCGCTTTCGTGCCCTGCCCTGAAGCAGGGTCCGGAGTCCCCGTTTAGTAGATGGGGAGCCTGAAGCCCAGCTTTTTCGCTGCCGGGCTGGTGGCAGTTCTGTGCAGCCTTATTTCAGAAGCCCAGAAACCTGGCCTGCCGGCCCCTGTGACCAAATTTCTCCCCAGCCCTACCAGTGGCCCTGGCAAACAAGGAAGGACAGGAGGAAAAGGGGCCTTTGAAAGGCCCCAGAGCGTACCTTCCCGGGCTGTGCCAAGTCCCCAGAAGGAGGCGGAGCCTTCCAACAAGGCCCTCCCATCTCTCCCAGCCCCCCTCCTTCCTGGACCGCGTCCCTCTTCCCCTCCTGGGAGAAGCCCCGCAGACACCACAGGTCGGGACTGTTCCAGCAGTCACTTCTCCTCAGTTGCCTGGGGACACAGCCGTGGCACGAGAGAGGGGCGGTCTCCCAGGATTTCCTTGGAGCACACAGGCACAGGCAATGGCTCAGGCGTGTCCACCCTGACCCCGCAGATAGTCCCAGCTGCAGCTCCGGGGCCTCATCTGCTGAGCCACTGGGTCCTTTGTCCTGCATGACCTCAGGGCCCTTCCCTCACCTTCCTTGCACACCTTCCAACACCCCTAATTGTGAGAGAAGTCTTCACATCCCCACCCACCACACCCTTCCCATCTGTCACCCAAGAGTGACAGAGCTTGTTCTCTGCCCAGAGCTGCCTCCTTCCACACCCGTGGGCCCCACTGGTGGGAGCGGACATACCTGCCCAGGGCTTCACTCAAATTGAGGGGCTGGGGATGATGGTCGCTCTCCCAGGGCATCCTCCTATGAGCTGGGGAGGGGGGGGAGGGGGGTAAGCAAAGGCTCCCGCCGAAGGCGGGGTCCTGGCAGCTCTGGCCCCTCCTGTCAGCTGGCACCTGGGGCAGTCTGTGCCCCTCCCCTCCCTCCTGTCGTCTTCTGCCGAGACACTGGGACCCACACCTTGGTCACCCACAGAACACCTTCTGTAAATCCCATCTTAGAGGGAGCCGATAGGGAGCAGGCAGAGGGGGCTCGGCTGGAGGAACGGGGTGGGTGTCTGCTCAGTCCTGTCCCCCCGGGCCTGAGGCCCGTTGAGGCTAGCTGGCCCGCCCCGTGGTCAGGCCCTTCCGTCTTCCAGAGCCCATTTCCCAGTGGCCCCTGCGGGAAGGCCCCTGTGGGCGTGGGGCCTCCTCAGCCACTTCGTCTAGGGGGTGGGTGGCTGTGATCCATCCCCCCAACCTGGGCCCACAGCCCCAGGGTCCCCCGGGGCCTCCTTCACTCCCTCTGGGACTCAAGGCTCCTGGAAGCAGCCTCACACCCACCCCATTTGGCTCCCCCTCCCTCGATCTGCTCTGGGTCGGGGCAGTTGTGGGGTGGCTGCGGAGGGGGCCTTCTCCCCGGGGGCCTACCAGCCTGCAGCATCACTCGGATGACTCACCTGCCTCCTCCCTGTGGTAACACATCTTGAAGTTTTAAGGGGCAGGGCTCTCTACCCAGCTTCCTTGCACCCAGCTCTCCCAGTCCCTGGCATGGGAGAGCCAAACTCTGCAAACACCTGGGGCTGACCTGCAGTTTCCCCCCCCACCACCTGCCCCTTGAGGGTCAGATGGCCAAGGGGGACACAGCAGTCAGAGGCTGAGGTGGCCGCTGGATCGGGAATTTGAGGAAAAGACGTGCGACTTCAAGGAGAGGGGCAGAGGGCAGAGAGAGGCTGGTTCTGGCGGCCCTGTCCTGGGAGACCAGAGGCAAATGTGAGGTTCACCTTCTTGCAGTCTGAGTCCCTGCCTACCTTTGATTACAGTCCGCCAGGACCTTAGAGGCCGCCTGGCTACAAGCAGGCATGCACTGGGGGAGCCCTGTGAGGGGCTCTGAGGGGCCAGAGCCCCTGGCAGAGAGCAGGGAACCTGATGCAGGGAAGGGGATGCAGGAAACCCCGGGCCCAGGAAGGCAAGGGCCTCACTCGCAGGTGCCTGGCCACTCTCCTACCCAGAAAGTGGGGCCAAACCCCCTTGTCTTGGCCTGGCTCAGGTGGGGAGCAAGGCAGGCGGGGCGCCATGCTCTGGGAGCCGGGCTGAGAACATCTCGCTGTGGGGTCTGGGGCCTGCTAGGACCTAAAATGCTCTGGGGCAGTTCCCTGGCCTGGTGACCAGGGGGCTTGATGTCTTTTCCATGTGACATCCCTGCAGGCCCGTAGCCAGCACAAGCAGCAAGGTTGCGATTGGTCAGGTGGGTGTGTTGGGGCCAAGGAGGGGCGTATGGCCCCACCGCCAGTGGGGAGCTCCTGATATTGGCAGTCAGAGAGAGGCATCACGTTGCCAGAGGATTCATGATGCAAGCAAGGGGGCAAAGGACCCACAGAGCAGGGCCCTGCTTTCCAATGGCATCACCTCCCAGCCTAGGTGAGGGAGCTGCCAAGGAGTCTTTCCCAGGGCCCCAGAGGCTGGCCGCCCCCCCCCCCTCACAGCACAAAGAATATAGGGTCTTGTGGCTTTGGGACCTGTGGCAAAGTCTGCAATGACAGAGGGTGGGGCCAGACACAGGCGCAGGTAGGCAGAGTGGAGTCCCAGTTCCACCATTTCCTTATCGTGTAGCCTTGGGCAAGAGTGTGGGGCAAAGTCTGAGCCTCCGTTTACCTATTCAAGCCTCGCTTTCTTCTTTTGGTCATTGGGAGGGCCGTTAAGAAATCATTTGAGCCCCCTGCCCCGCCTCTGGCAGGTAATAACATCCTCCCTCTTCCCCGAAGATTCTAGAACATGGTGAGCAGGGGCTCAGGATTCCTTGTGAGTGGGAGAAGGAGGAAGGACACACAGCCCAGGTGTGAAAGGACCAGGAAACTCAGGATCCCCAGCTGGCTTGGGTCATCTGCTGCCTGACTCCTGGCCAACAGTTTGACTCTCCTGTTTTCCAGAGGTTTCCTGGCAGGGTGGGAGAGGGGTGGATGGCTCTCCTGGACGCTGTGGGGAGAGAGGTCCAGCCTAGCCGGCACCGGCCACCCCACCACCTCCCCGGTACCAGCGCTCTGCACACAGCCAATAGGTTGGCTCCCAGCTGGCTCCCTGGGGCCTCCAACCCCCACATCCAGGTCAAATCCGTACCTGAAGGCTGACAGAGCACAGGACCCAGCTCTGTCCAGTCACACCAGCAGTGCCGGGGCCATGGCAGCAAGGAGCAGCTCGCGCTGTAGCCTAGAGGGCATGCAGGGGCGGAGGGCCCAGCGTGGCCCGGGGTGCGGACACAGATGGGGTGGGGCTCAGGGCCCGCCCCTCCCCTCTCCAGCCACCAGCCGCTCACGCAGTCACCCCTGCATACGTGTGCACGTGCAGGCTTCGGCAGACCCATAGCTGGCACCCAAGTGTAGATGAGATGCTGTCGGGGGTGGCAGGCTGGGGCCTAGGAGGGCAGCGAGGGGCAGCTGGGCGTCAGCCTGCGCACCGTGCCCACCTGCGCAATACGGTTGTGGACAGCGCCCCTGCCCCTGGCCTGTTGTTTGAAGCTGGGCCCTGAGGGCTTTGGTGGACGGAGAGGGGCGGTGGGGGGGGAGGGGGAGGGTACCCTCTGCTCAGCCCGTCTCCCTCCCACCCGTCCCCATCCACGTAGTCCTAGGGATGGGGCAGGGCTAGGGAGACGGTGGCACGCACGCCGGAGTTCAGGTCGGGTTGCTCGGTGGGGCCAGACACCCCGGGCTGAGGCCTCGGGACAGTGCCCGGCGTCTAGGACTTGGCAGCTGCGGGCCACGCATCTGCAAGCAAGCTCCCAGGGCATGCCAGACCTTAAGTCCTGCTCCCGCCGCCCTTGGCCTGGCCTGAATGCCTGGCACGGCACCCCCATGTTCTCAGAGGCCGCCAACGCGTCTTGTTTGGCGCTGACCTGGAACGGTCGCGCTCCGAGGACTGTGCTGGCTTTCGGAGGGCTAGACAAGGAAGGCCCTATTGGTTTGGCGGCACAGCCTCCGGGAAGCCCGGCCTTTTCCCTTGCTCACACCTGTGGGCACCGGGCGGGAGGCCTCACCGCCATTACCACTTCTTTCCTTGGCCCTGAGGGGCGGGGTCCGGCGAGCTCCGAGCACACCGCGATGGGGCTCAAGGCCCTCCCCGAAGTCCTTGGGGACACCCCCTCGGGGTCACCGGCCGGCCGGCCCCCTGCTCCCCGTGCAGTTCTACCCGCCGAGTCTTGTGCCAGCTCCGGGAGTGGAAATGAGGCTCTGCTGGGAAGCCTGCCCAGCCCCCACCCCGCCGGCCTGTCCACTGCCTGGGCCGGGCCAAGAGTGGGGGCGGGGGAGAACCGGCCAAACCTCATCCTCTGCCTCTATCTCGGGGCCCTGCTGTGGGACCTCCAAACCCTCGGCCTCGGTCCCTCCCCCCCAAGAGTGAGCCTGCGCTGGAGCCCAGGGCCCCTCCCTCGGCCTCTCTGTGGCCCCCAGATGCAGCCATGTCAAGCACGGCCGGTTTGAGCTGATTCATCTCCTCTAGAGTCCCCATTGCCCCAGGACGGGTCCTACGAGCCCACTTGGAGCCTGGGTGGCCAGTCCCACCCCAGTGGGCCTTCCCAGCGCCTGCCCGTCCTCTACCCTGGGGGCGGGGGGCAGCCACGGGAGGACAGAGGCTCCCTGGGGAGACCCCCACCCCTTCTCAGCCCCCGCAGGCCAGAAGAGGCCTGTTTCTGCCCACTTTGCCTCACAGCCGCCCCTGGACCCGGCCCGACCACCCCAGCCACCCCCACCTGTCCAGGTGGACCGTGGATCCCAAAGCCTTCCAAGGCTCCCACTGGGCGTTCCAGCCCTGACTCATCCCCCCGTGAGGCAGCAGCTTTGGCAGGGGTGCCGGCAAGAGGGGAACAGTCTCCTCCCTCTCTCCCATTCCATCTTGCTCTCCTGCCTCCGTTCTCCCCTTCCTGCTCTCTCCTACCACTGCCCCTCCTCCCAGCCCTGGGCATCCACTGGCTCCCAGACAAGGGCCCCAAGCAGCGGCAGCAGGCACTCGAGGCCTCGGCCTACCCTGCCGTGTCCCGGAGGTTGCAGAATCAGGGGAAGAAGGAGGGACACACCGTCCAGGTAGGCAAGCACAGGGCCTTCTCCCTACTCGGCCCCATGACCCTCTGGGGGCTCCCCCTGGGTCCTGCTCGGCCAGCCCGGGGCTGGCAAGACCTGGGGCGTGATCGTGGGATCTTGAGGCCCAAAGGAGCCGGGGAGACAGGGTCCTCTCCCGACATGGGGGATCCTCACTCTGCTGTGTGACCTGGGACAGGCAGGCAGCTTCTCTGAGCTCATCACTGGGGGCCAGCCCTCAGGAGGGCTGTTGGGACCTGCTGCGGGTGCTCCGGGGCTGACTCCCCAGCTGAGTCCACTGAACCACGTCCTGGGTCTGTGACCTGTGCCTGACAAGCACACCGCAGCCCTGGCAGCCAGAAAGGCGGCACGCTTCTCTCCCACTCTGTCCTCGGGGATGGCGGGAGCCAGGGCACGCTCTATGACCCCCTCGGGGCTGGCCTGAGGAGTGTGGAAGGGGTTGGCGAGGCTGGGATGGATAGAAAGCCGAGGCTCAGAGCAGTTGTGCCCAGACCTGGAGGTGGCCCCTGGCCTGCCGGTGGGAGGAGCCCAGGGGAGCCTGCAGGGGCCCGGGCTGGCCCAGGGAAGCGGTGGCCAGGGCCACACTGCGCACAAGGTGCCGGCCTAGAGGATGCGGGCTCCGCTCCCCGAGGACTCCTTCCACATTTGCAGCCAGCAGTTGGGCTTAGGGGTCACCCAGACCCACTGAAGCCCCTGACAGCCCTGCCCCCATCCAAAGCGGCCCGAAGTGAGGAGGGACTCCCGGGGGTGGGGTCCAATGGGGGCTACAGGAAGCCCCTGGAAGCCAGCCAGGCTCACTGCCCACAGATGCGCCCAGGGCAGCCTCAGTCACCGGAGCCTGGGAGGGAAGCAGGGCAGGCACACATGCCTGTTTCACGAATGGGGCAAATGAGCCCGGCTGGGACTTTCCCAGGAAATCCGAATTGGTGAGGACGGCGGGAGAGGCAGGGGCCCCGGCCTCTTCCTGTACAGGAACTTCTGGATGGGAGAGGGGAGGAGGGGGGTAAATATGGGCACCTGGGGGCAGGTTCGGGCAGAGGGCAGCCTCCCCCTCACGCCCACCCCACTGCCTGGCCTGGGGGAGCCTTCAGACAAGCCTGATCCTGCCTGCCACCCAGCGGCAGCCTGCTCCCCTCTGGTGGCCTCTCCAGGGGGCTGGGCCACAGGCAGAAGGAAGGCAGGAGCAGATGTGGGAGCCCTGGGGCTCTGCAGGCCAAGCCAGGGGAAGTCTTGTGGGCCAGGAGAGGGTGCTGGGGCCCCGGGGAGCAATGGGAGGGGCCTCACCCCCTCCACCTCAGCGGTTTCGCCCCTGCCAGGGAGGACGCTCCTCTCTTTCTCCACACGGCCTTCCGGGGCTAGCCCAGGTGTCAGCCCAGCGTGCCCAGCCTGGCCTCTTGGCCTCTTGACTTTCTTTGAAAAATGTGGACGTGCTGCAAGGGGGAGCTGAGGCAGGAAAGGAAGTGACTCATGGTGGTCTAACTCCATCCCGACTGCGCCCACATTGCCCTGAGCATGTGGGATTGGCCGTGGCCACAGCAGTACATTCAAATCCAAAGTCTTCAAAGCCTGTAGGGGGCAAATGGTTGCCCTTCCCTCTCTGCCTCCTCTACTCGCTCCACTAGCCTCCAGGAACCCCCCACCACCCCCCCTCCCGGCAGGCTGCCAGCTGACTCAGTGGTGCGTGGAAGACAGCAGAGGAGGGGGTTAGTGCTGCAGACTCGCTAACTGGCAAGGCGATGCACTGCCCATGAACCCCCCAGGCCTGCCTGCGATCAGAGGGGAGCAGAGGGAGGTGTCTCCTGCCTGCCCGCACCCCCTCCCTCTGCCGCCTCCTTCCCTGCCACTCCCACCCTGGGGTCTGGCTGTCCGCAGTGAGGGATGGCGAACGCGGTGCCATCACATGCAAAAGCTCAGCCCCTGGTATTTGGAGGTTTGCCAGGAGGGGGCCCCGAGGGCAGGGACCAGTGGTGGCTGGGCCCTCCTGACAGCCCCTCCTCACCCCGGCCTCCCAGGCATGCCCACCATGTGGCCCCTGTGGCTCCTCGCATCCCTGCTGGCCCTGAGCCAGGCCCTGCCGTTTGAGCAGAAGGGCTTCTGGGACTTCACCCTGGACGACGGGCTGCCCATGCTGAATGACGAGGAGGCTTCAGGTGCCGAGACGACTTCAGGTGTCCCGGACCTGGACTCCCTCACGCCCACCTTCAGCGCCATGTGTCCTTTTGGCTGCCACTGCCACCTGCGGGTCGTTCAGTGCTCCGACCTGGGTCAGTCCCGGGCCCAGGGTGGGACGGGTGCATGAAGGCGCAGGCCCGGCCCTAGCGCCCTACCAAGGAGACACGTGTGTGTCCCGTGGGATGGGCGTGAAAGGGTGGGGTCGGGGATGGGGTGACCCCACACAGGGTCCGGGGACTCCTGGTTTCAGCGCGGAACGCTGTCCAGCTGTTCGTTTGCAACAGAGCAGGGAGTGAGGAGGGCCCTGGTCTACGGTGGAGGCCTTGTGTGGGTGTCCGTGGGCGCCCGTGTCCCCGTGCTCTGAGCTGCTCTGGGGCTGGGGCTGGGGCTGGGGCTGGGGCTGGGGCTCACACTGATGACCGCGGCCCCGGCCCCCAGGTCTGAAGTCTGTGCCCAAGGAGATCTCCCCCGACACAACGCTTCTGGACCTGCAGAACAATGACATCTCCGAGCTCCGCAAGGATGACTTCAAGGGCCTCCAGCACCTTTACGTAAGCCCACCCTGGCCCTTCTGAGGCGCTGCGAGGAGGTGGGCAGTGTGCAGCTGAGGAGTTGGGTGCTTGTGGGTGTGCACATGTATGTGTCGGGTGCGAGAAGGGACTGGGGACCCACAGAGTCCTGCGAGAAGTCTGGAGGCGGGCTTGGTGGGAGCGCCCCAGGTCACGGGTCACATGTGCGGATGTCTGCAGCCCTAAGCACGGGGCAGAATCGCTCCGCCTCGAGGCCTCACTGGCAGCCCCACCGATCACCAGCTCGGGCGGCAAGGGAGGGAGGAAGAGGTGAGGGCAGGGCGGGGAGCTTGTGCCTTTACTTCTCACGCCCCCCTGCCCCAGGCTCTTGTCCTGGTGAACAACAAGATCTCCAAGATCCACGAGAAGGCCTTCAGCCCCCTGCGGAAGCTGCAGAAGCTCTATATCTCCAAGAACCACCTGGTGGAGATCCCTCCCAACCTGCCCAGCTCCCTGGTGGAGCTCCGCATCCATGACAACCGCATCCGCAAGGTGCCAAAGGGCGTGTTTAGTGGGCTGCGCAACATGAACTGCATCGGTGAGTGTGGCATGGACTGTGTCAGTTGTCACCCTGTGGCCAGCAGGAAAGGCTCAGGGAGAGGGGCCTCTTGCAGCCGGAGGGGCTGGGTGCCATGGACAAGCCTGGTGGGCCTCACAGGACATTCTGGAGGCTTGTCTGGGGACATGCCCCAGAGCTGCCAAGGCGAGATGAAGAGAGACCCGGGGACCGTAGAGGGAGGGAAGGGAAAGGGCTAGTGCAGCCAGCCAGCCAGCCAGGGGCCACCAGAGGCCAGGCCAGAGGAGCTGAGTGGGCTGCGGTGGAGCCCCACCTTGATGTCTGGCTCCCCTCCTTTTCCTCCTGCTCCCCTTACCCCCTGAGGCCAATGCCTGGGCCAACGGCCTTGGGAGCTGATGGTCTTGAACAGCCAGGAGTTTGCAATTAGCCCAGTAAATCACTGGAGCTGCTTTCAGGGGTAGATGGGGGAGCAGGACCCATCAGGCCAGCCCAAGTCAGGACCTGGGGCTGTGCGCGTAGCCACCCGGCTCTGGCGTCAGGGCTGAGTGGGGGGCGTCTCTCCTAGAGATGGGCGGGAACCCGCTGGAGAACAGTGGCTTTGAGCCTGGAGCCTTCGATGGCCTGAAGCTCAACTACCTGCGCATCTCTGAGGCCAAGCTCACGGGCATCCCCAAAGGTAGGAAGACAGACCTTTTCCCCCATGCTGTCCAGCCTCCATGGCACAGATGGGCACAGATGGGGGAATCCGGGGACATCTGGAGCCACCAGTCAACTCAGGGAGGGCTTTGGTAGCCCTCTGTTCCCATCTGCGCCCCCCCCCCCACATACAGACCCAGCCCGCACACGTGGCCTCCCCTCCCGCATTCAACTCAGAGCACCCTCTTTTCCTGGCAGACCTCCCCGAGACCCTGAACGAACTCCATCTGGACCACAACAAAATCCAGGCCATCGAGCTGGAGGACCTGCTCCGCTACTCCAAGCTGTACAGGTGGGCTGCGGGTCCCCGTGGGGTGCCCTGCCCCACTGCTCTTTTCTCCCCCAGCGTCTCGGTACGTGTCATGTGCCCTTCGCAGGTTGGGCCTGGGCCACAACCAGATCCGCATGATCGAGAACGGGAGCCTAAGTTTTCTGCCCACCCTGCGGGAGCTGCACTTGGACAATAACAAGCTGTCCAGGGTGCCTTCTGGCCTTCCGGACCTCAAGCTCCTCCAGGTGAGAGCTGGGGGGAGCCCCCATGCCAGGGGATGTAACACAGAGTGGCGCGGGACCTTGCCGTGCGGCCGGCCAGCTGTGTGGTCTGGGCAGCTACTCCTGCTCTCTCTGCCTCTGCCTCCGCATCTGGAAAGAAGCCATCACAAGGATCCCTCCCTCAGTGCCAGCGAGCTGTGCTGAGGAAGTAGGGAAGGCAAGCGGGGACTCCCCAGGGGCTGGCAAGGAAGGCGGGTCATGGGTGGAGAGAGGGTGTGAGGGATGAGCAGGAGCCGGCCTGCTAGACATTGCAGCTGAACGTCTCCTAGGTGGGCGGGACACCAGAAAGGCACGGCAGAGCCGGGGAGGTCAGGGAACAGTGTGCGCACCGGAGGTGCACGGATTTGTGGTGAGACGGACGGGTCCAGCTCGGGGCAGGAAGTAGGCTGATGAGGGGGTGCAGGGTCTTGCCTGGGGTTCTCAGGATCCCCCCCCCCCACCACCACCACCACTCCGGTCCTGGCTTGGCTTCCAGTCTCTTCCTCGGCCCCAATCACACTAGCCAGGAGACCTGCCATTTCTACAGGCTGTCCGGTCAGAGCCAAGTCGGGACAAGCTCTGCATCCGGGGAGGGCGGGGGGAGGGCGGAGCAGCCCGGAAGCTGCCGGGGCGAGGCCCAGGCCCGGCTCAGCGCGCCCTCTAGCGGCCGATGTCCTCTCTGCCTCTAGAGGGCGCTGCTCCAGCCTGAGCACCTCCCCCCCCCCCCCCCCCCCCCGCCCATCGTGGGGTTCCTCACCCTCTCTCTCTCCTGCTTCCTCTGTCCCTCCCCTAGAGAGGGGCTTCGGGAAGTTGAGAGCTGCTAAAGAGCAAGTACCCCTGCGCACTGGACGGAAGAGGGGGCCACGTGCAGGCTCCTTCTCCTGTCATATCTATGGGTCTCTGGAGTGAGAGGCTGCTGCCGGGGGGGCAGGCCCGGAGCCCGGGGAGCCCAGAGGGAGGGCCAGGGACCCTCTGTGAGCCCAAGGTGCCACCTTTCCTGCATCAATACCCACGTCCCATCCCTTGACCCCCGCGTGCCCCTCCCTTCCCACCCACCACACACCACACCGGGGCCCTTCGTCCTGGCCCCTGGTCACATACCAGTGCCTTAATCCCATCCAACAGCCTCGTGACCACCATACCCAAACCTCGCTTTGCTCCTCCCAACAATGGAAGAATCATATCCTGGACCTCAAAGGGCAGGCGCTGTGATTAAATCACACCCATGAGGTGGCCAGAGGGGACCCAGCCCGGAGGGAGGGCCCAAGCCCTCTGTCGTCTGCCCTCTACTTGGCCCACCCAGGGCGGTACAGGTTCGGAGGGCAGTCAGGGGTGACTGGGCCACCGGCACTGGGCCTGAGCCACCTCCCTCTGCCCTCAGGTGGTCTATCTGCACACCAACAACATCACCAAGGTGGGCGTCAACGACTTCTGCCCCGTGGGCTTCGGGGTGAAGCGGGCGTACTACAACGGCATCAGCCTCTTCAATAACCCTGTGCCCTACTGGGAGGTGCAGCCGGCCACTTTCCGCTGCGTCACCGACCGCCTGGCCATCCAGTTTGGCAACTACAAAAAGTAGAGGCAGCAGCGGCCGCTGCGGTGGCCTGGGCGGGGTCTCTGGGGAGCGCAGCAGACATCCCGAAGGGGAGGGCAGAGCGAGGGAGGGAAGCCAGTGCCCAGCTGCACCCAACCCAGCCCCCGCCCTTGATCCTGGACCCCAACGCGCTGCCTCCTGACGCCCTCATCCCGACTCCCAGGCGTGCAGATGGGGCACAAGACCCAGCCGCCGTCACGTGTGCCTTGGCTTCAGAGCTGCCCCTGCCCCCCACTTCATAGCCACTCAGAGCACCCTCATAAAGCTTTCTTCCCATTCACCCTGAGATCAAGTCACCCAAGGCTCCGGTCCAAGGAAGACGGTCCCTGGGTCTAGGGGGTGGGAAGGGGCTAAGAGGGAGGAAACAGCCCACCCCACCTGCCTGGCACGAATTCCTTCTTCTCATGTACTTCCAGCTTCCAACCCTCCTTAGCCTGGCCTGCTACCCCTGGCCTTCCATGCTCCCCCTGCCCTTCTGCAAGTTCACGGCCCATCTACCCCAGCCTCCTTGCTCTACTGGCCTCTAGACCAGTGTCTTCCTGTCTGTTTCTCTGTCTCTCTCTGTCCCTCTCTCTGTCTCCATCCGTCTCTCTCATCCTCCCTCTCCTCGCTCACATCACTGAGCTGGGTCTGGTGTCTGTCTCGCTGGGCTTCTGCCCAGCCCCAACCTAGGCAAGCCAGGGGGCAGAGGGCAGCTGCCCCCAAGCCTGCCCTGCCCAGACTCTGCCCCCCCACCCCGAGTCTGGACAGTCCTGGAGGAAGCCAGCATGTGGAGGTGATGCACCCTGCGCGCAGTCCACAGTCCGAAGGGGAGCACTGGCCCAAGAAAAGGCCCAGCATCCCGCTGGAGTCGGCAGCCAATTTTCCTTGGCCTTTCCCGCCCCGCACGATGGCTAGTTCCCCCCTCCCTTCACCTTCTGGCCCCTGGTATGGTGGGGGTTTCGAGCAATCACACCCAGCTTGAGGAGGAGCTGCTTCTGAGGTCGGTTGTTGTCTTTCAATTAAAGAAACACTGTGCACTATGGCTGTGTGCGCCACCGCTCTCGGGTGGCATTGGGGACTGAGCAGACAGGGGTGGGGGGGGGGGGTGGAGAGGCACGATGTGCGGCTGCGGCTGGCGGCCAGGCTCTGCCTGTTCGTGTCCACTCTAAGCCTCGGGCTTCCTCTTTCTTGCTTTCCCTGCACTCAGGCAAGAGTCCCCAGTACCTCCAGGTCTGAGACTGGACAAGAAGGCCCCTTCCACTTCTTTCTAGGCACTTCCATTGCCCCAGCTGTCCTTCTCCTGGGCTCCTAAAGCAGGCCTGGCTGAGGGAGCATCTGCCCACCCAGAGTGGAGCATTTGCCAAGCACCAGCCAGCCGAAGAGCCCCAGATGAGACTCTCACCCTGAGAGGGGAGCCTGGAAGTCCTAGGGGCCCCGCATGCCTGTCCTAATGGGATTTGCCGGCTCAGAATGAGGTTAGATCCTGGCCGCTGTCAAAGCTGTGTGCGGCATCCAAGTCAGCACCAGGGGGCGCACTGCCACGCAGGCTGGGCCTCCTAGGGCCGCAAGTTGTGCGAGGCCGCCTGTGCTGGCCTGGCCTGGCCTCAGGGCAGACACACTGCGTGCCAGCAGAGCCAAGCCCAGGTTGCCATATTCTGTCAGTGGCTGCCAAGAAAGGACCCAGAACATGGCCAAAGAAACCTACTAGCTGGGGATACAGGACTGCCCCAGAAAGGGCAGCATGAGACAGACGGTCCCCGGAGCGATGTGCCCTCAGACGGCAAGCCCAGAAGACCATCGGCATCACAGCCGTGATGCTCCACGGCAATTTCTGCTGAGCCGGGCAGGCTCAGGGCAGGGGCACTGACCAGGGTCCACCAGTCACTGCCTCAGTCAAGTCCCCTCACTGGCCAGAAGAGGGACAGCCAGCACTGGGGCCCGGAAGAGACAGAAACATGGAGTCCGGTGGGAATGGCGGGTCACCTGGCAGAGCAGGGGACAGCGCCCTGCAGGCGGGACCCACACTCTGCCCGCACCAGAGGCGTCGAGGTACCCAGGGGACCACTTGGGCCCGTGGCAGGAGCCCAGGGAGGCAAACAGGGCCACACGCCACAAGAGCTTGTGAGTTGTGGTTGGAAAATGGGGTTCCCTACCCAGAGCAGTTGGTCAGAGATGAATCACTTAGGCTCACTGTGCCGTCCAGTGTGTTGCAAACTATTGGAGGAGGATGATGACCATGGTCATACAAAAGGTGAGAGTGATCGGGCTTAAAAATCAAACCCATGGCAACCCCAAGGCGATCCGTGCCAGGCACCAGCTGCCAGCCCCCGTGTACTGTCCCATGTACACGTTATGCCAGGCAGAGTGCCCTCCTCATGGAGCTCCGCACCTGGCTGAGGTCACAGGGAGCCCCAGGTGGCAAAACCGCAGAGGGCTGGGGGGGGCACCCTGAACTGTGAGTACCTGCATGGGCTCGGGGGCGCCCCGTTAGAAAGCCCCAGCAATGCCAGAAAGGTGGCAGGAAAGACAGAAGGAGCGGCCAGGTTCCAGCCCTGGACTTGGGGACAGATTGAACGTGGGGCGACAGGAAGGGAGTGGCAGGATGGGAGTGTGGGACCCCCACATCTGAGGCCCCTGGAGGAAGAGGAAGGGGCCGCAAGGAACATAACCTGCGGGGGAGAGCACCCCAGGCGCCATGGGGGTGTGGGCGTGGCTCAGGGGGAAAGCCTAAGGCTGAGAGTGAGCTGAGGCAGGCACGTGTGCACACTCGCACACACACGCACACTCGCACATGCACACATGGGGCGACAAAAGTCCCGGGAGCAACTCGCTCAGGGAGGGCCGTCTTGTGAAAGCAGCGGCTGCCAAGCAGTGGACCCAGGGACAGGGGGCTGGGCTGCAGGACATTTCCAAGTGCTCACCGCAGGTCAAGTGCCTTCTGGATGTGGTGCGGCCCAGCTGGAGCCTAAGCCGAATCCACTGCTTGGTTTTAGACAAGTTAGGGCTTGTTGAAGGGGCAGCCAGCCAGGCGTCCGTCTGTAGATCATGGCCGGGGATGGGGGCAGGGCACCTCAGAAGGACAACCCCTCCTTGAAGGGCCTGAAGGGGCGGTGGAGGGGTTGATTTGAGAACTTGGGGGGGTGGTGTTCATTCGCTTCCGGTCCCCCCTGCGGTCTCCAGGCCCCATCCCCATGGGCTCCAGCTCCAGTCTTGGGAGGGCAGAGGCTGCAGGCAGAGGCAAAGCCAACTCCACTCTGGACACGTGGGGCCGGGCGCCCTCACCAGGGTGGCCCGGAGCCACCACAGCCCTGGAGAGCCTGGGGCCACCGCGGCACTGCGGGGCCCAGGGCCTGCCGCACACAGGCTGCCAGGGCAGAGGTGGGGTGCCCGGGGTCTGAGCTAGCCCCCGAGGCTGGAGCAGGCTGGCGGGAGGGCTTGTGCTCAAAAGGCCGCCCAGCCGCAGCCAGGCCTGAGTTGTTCCTGAGCATGAGACTCAGCCCAGGCTGTCCAAGACCTCTGGGGCACAGTCTATTGAGGCTGAGCACCTGAGATGCCCAAAGGGAGGTGTGCTGCAGGCAGGGTGCTGGGGGGCCCAGGACTTTCTCGGGGGCCAGGTCAGGGACTGGTATGAATTTCCCAGGGATGCTGTAACCAAGGACCACGAGCAGGTGGCTTCGAATGGAGATTGACTCCCTCCCAGCTCTGGAGGCCACAAGTCCAAAATCAAGGTGTCAGCAGGGCTGTGCTCCCTCCAAAAACTCTAGGGGAGGATCCTTCCTGCCTCTCCCAGCTTCTGGCGGCTCCAGTCATTCCTTGGTTTGTGACTGCCACTCCAGTCTTTGCCTCTATCTTCACATGGCTTTCTGCCCTGTGTCTGCATGTGTCAAATGTCCTTCTGCCTCCCTCTTATAAGGACACTTGCCACTGCACTTAGGGCCCTCCCAGATACTCCAGAATCATCTCTCCATGTCAAGATCCTTAAGCACATGCGCAAAGTCCCTGTTTCCAAATCAGGTCCCACTCTGGTTCTGGGGCTGCAGGTGAACACTGACCCGGGAGGTCCCAGCGTGATGGTGGCCCCAAGGCCTTGGAGGAGTAGGGCAGGAAGAGTCTGTGACGTCAGCCAGGGAGAAAGTGAACACTCCGAAAAGAGAGGGCCCTGGGACCCAGCCAGAAGTTCCCCCACTTCAACGCTGGGCTGAGGAATTGCTGTCCCCAGAGACGGCTGTGACAGCCACAGCAAAAGTGGCAGTAGAGAAACCAGGCAGGGGAGGGGTGGCAGCTGCTGGGTCCAGGGGGAGGATCGTGGTGGCAGGTGGCTTAGGACCTGGGAGAGAAAGCATCCGGGCAGTGGAGGAGATGGCGGTGGGGGGGGGGGAGCGGTGAGGTGGAGGCAGGTGACAAGGGGGGGTGGCCAGTAGGAAGAGGGAGAGTAGGTTCCTCTCACACAGTGCGTGTGTGAAGGCTGGAGAGAGATGGGCCTGAGGCTGGGCCTCTGGTTCTTGGCTTTGTTTCTTGGGCCAAGAGTGCCGTTGAGATGGTCCCAGGAGGAGACAGATGACAGGGATCCATTGACAATACAAGAGTGAGGGAAACTGACCAAGGCCCAAGGCTCCTGATGGGGCAGGACAGGCCAAGAGCACAGTGGGGACGAGGTGTGGGGCTGAAACGAACAGGGGAGGGTGCAAGGAAGCAGGGAGGGCTGTGCCACTAAGCCAAACATGTCCCCCTGCTACGTACATGCCGAACCCCGGCTGTGGGCCTCCCTGGGGCTGTCCCCCAAGCACTCTCAGTACAGAACACAGGGCTTGATGTAAAGAAGAAGTTTCTTGAAAGCTCTCCCCGCCCACCTCTTTATAGACAGAGAAGCCAAGAGGGGCTGGCCAATGAGCAAGCAAAGGGCCATCAGTGACCCTGGGACAGCTTCCCTGGTACCCAGGCTCCCTCACTCCCAGATCTGAGACTTCTCTCTTGACCTCAGGGCCACAGGCGAGGGACCAACTATTTTGAACCACAGAAAGGGGGCCACCCCCTCTCCTGGCTCATTAGCTGTTTGGGGATTGCCATTTGCTAGAGACGGGATTTTCATGACACCCCGTGGGGCTGTGGCTCAGTGCCTTCAGCTCTCCTGCAGGCCACATACCTTGATCCTTGGCCAGCTGACTGTGACCACAGTGGGCCTCATCACAAAGGCATGTACCCCTGGGAAAGAGGCAAAGGGGTGGTGCTGGGTGTTCCCTGCTATTGATTTTCTCCCCTCAACCTGTTTCTTCCCCCTCAGTGTTCAAGGGCAACCCCAGCAAACAGGTGGCCTGGGCATAGCACAGGGAGGGGGGGCCCGTGTAGCTGTCCAAACAAGGCAGCCAGCTCTGAGCTCTGGGAGCAGGATGGACTTCACCGGGTGGTGCTGATGCCCCCACGTGGACAGCAGCCATCAGTAAAATGGACATGGCCTCAGGGGCAATCAATACGTCCCCTGGTCTCTGGAGGAAGGCAGTGACACAGTCCCAAGGGAGTCTCAGCTCTTCTCTTCAGCCACTCCCAAGCCTGCACATGGAAGGCTCTCCCCTCCCCCTCAGCACCCATTTCTTCCCCACTGTCGTCCCATAGCTGCCGATACCCATCTGCGAAGAGGCTGACCGATAACTGAAGGAGGCTCCCGTAAGGGCCACCGAGGAAGGCTGGGCCCAGCAGCCTGCCCCATCTCCCCTGGCTCTAGAGCCTGGGGCCCGGGACAGAAGGACTTGCCCCCGGGCCACACTCCAGGGAGCCTGCCACACCCTGGGGGGCCAAGAAGGGAACCCAGCTTGAATACGTGGGGTAGAGGAGGCGCTCCAACCACTCAGGGCTCCACTTCCTAGTGCGAATGCCACGGGGGGTGGGCTGGCACCCTATCCCCTGGCCAGGGCGAAGGCCTGCCCAGCTTCCCAGTTGGCTCCAGGTAGGGCGTGGCGCCCCTTTGAGTGTGGGCTCCAAGGACAGCGCTGAGCTCGCGATGGACGCTCAGGAAATCAGGGACTTGCTTTGGCTTTTAGCTTCCATATTCTCGGCACAGCGTGTCAGGCAGGCCGGGCGCCGGGGCTGCTGTGGGGCCAAGGGAGCCAGAGTTGACGACAGCTGACCCTGTGTGCTAGTGCAACCCCCCCCCCACCGCCGCCGCCCTCCGTGGGACAGCCAGCTAGCTTTCCAAGAGCAGACACCCAGGAAAAGTGCATAAGTATCAGGTAGGAATGTGTGTGAGCGAGCAAGTAAGCGTGTGTGAGAGAGCGGGTGTGAGCTCTAGTCAGCGTGTGTGAGAGAGCGGGTGTGAGTCCACATCAGCGTGTGTAAGACAGCATGTTGAACCCGTGTCAGCGTGTGTGAGTGAGCGTGTAAACCCGCGTCAATGTGTGTGAGGGAGTGGGTGTGAGCCCGCGTCAGCGTGTGTGAGAGAGCGGGCGTGAGTGTGCCCATGACCTTCGTCTACACTGAGAGGGGCCAGGTCTCAAGGGCTCTTCATGGGAGCAGCTGCTTCCTGCGGGCAGGTCAGACTTTGGGGAGGTGTGACAGTCCCCTGGCCAACCCTTTTGTCCTTTAGGTGTCTGTCACCGTGGCACCTCCTCACAGAAGCCTTCCCTGAGCCCCCAGCACCATCTTTCGTGTCCCCCTATCAATATTCCCCAAGGGGCCCTTACCCCAACCCGTGACCTCACCTTCACTCTGCCCGCCAGCCCCCTGTTTTGTGGTCCCTGCTGCGTCCCCAGCGCCCAGTCCGGGCCTTGCATAGAGGACACCCCGGGGCCCTGTTTGTCCAAGGCAAGAAAGAATTTGTGGCTGTGTCCACATGTCTTCTACCTGACACACTCTTGGGCTCTGAGCCCTGCCTGCTCTGGGACGGTGATGTCACTGTGGGCCTGTCACTTCTCTCTCCTACAGAGTCAGCCCCCTTGCACTTCTACTTCATGGTCACAGATGGTGGCAAAGGCCTCATCTGAGTTTGGAGACACCCACTGTCCCTGGAACTGGGAAGCTTGGGACTCCGAAGACAAGTGGCATGGGTCAGCCAGCTCCTGCCTGGCTGCTGAGCGTCTGTGGGCATGCACTCGGCTCTCTGTCCACGGGTGTGGCCGAGTGTGTTTGTGGATATGGGTCTTCTCAGCACCGGGGTCGTGTGTCTGTCTCCACTCATGTCTGGGATGTTTGTGTCCCTGTGCATCTGTCCCCGGGTGTCCACCCAGGGCGTGCAGTATTTCTGTGTCCTGTGTGACTGTGTTTATGTGATAACCTTTTGGGGTCACCAACTTTGAGAATCCGTCGTAAGCTCCAGCTTCCTTCTCAAAACTGCTTTCAGTTGTCAGACTCCCAACAGCAGGCAGTTTCAAGAGTTATCACAAACCCCTGGGACACCACAGGGGCCCAAGAACCCCCGGGGCTACGAACCAGCAACCCAGCTCCCCACTCCACTTGACTGTTAGGGACAGGACCCAGAGGGCAGGAGTCTTGAGAGGAAGCGGCAGCGGGTGCCCCAGTCGCTGCTCATCGCTCTTTCTCTATGCTCCCAGGTGCCAGGGCCCCCAGGTTTCCAGGCCAGCCCGCCCCCCACCCTCCTTCCAGCGCCCTCAGGGGGCACTGGCTGGCCGGGAAGGGCAGGCACCTCGGCGCATCCTAAGGGACAGAAGGGCGCACGCCGGGAGTGTGGCTCTGGAGCCCCGCGGCCCCCGCGCGGCGCGCCGCCCCCCGCGCCCGCTCCCTCCTCCCTTCTCCTCCTCCCCCCCCCCCCCCCCGCGCTCTCTGCCTCCCTCCCTCCCTCCCTCCCTCCCTCCCTCCGCGCTCAGAGCTGCGGCTGGAGCCGAGCGCGCCGCGTCGCCCGCCGCCGCCGGTGCGGAGCGTGGGGAGCACTCGGCCGCAGCCCTCGCCTGCCGCGGAGGGTCGCGCCCGGCGCCTCCGGCCAGGCCGCCCTGTGCCCGGGCCTTTCCGTCCTTGGAGCGGATCGTTGCCCGCCGGGCGTCCGCCTGCAGCGACAGCAGCCGCTGGAGCCGAGGCCGCGGCGTCGGCCGTGCCCAGGACCTGGTAAGTGGTGCCCGGGGCGCGCAGGCAGGGGCGGGCGGGGCGGGCAGCCCGGCAGGTGGCGCGGCCCGCAGGTGGGGGGACGCGGGTCCCCGCCCACGGCACCTGCGCCCCGCGTCCGGCCTGCGTGTCCTTGCCGCGCCTCGCGTCACCCCGGGGACCCTGGGCCGGCGGGCAGCGCCCCGCACCCCGCGCCCCGCATCCCGCGCGCACGCGCATCTGCGCCCGGGGGGGGGGGGGGGGGGGGAGAAAAGGCCGCCGGGGGCTGCGGGCGGGGTCCTGGGCGGGCACAGTCTGGGCGCCCGGGCCTGGGCCAGAGCCAGGCTGCGCCGAACGCACCTCCCCCGAGTCTCTTGACACCCCCTCCCCCCCCAATGCCCTCACACTGTGTCATCTTCCCCCAACACGCTGAGAAACCCTCACACGTTCCCACACTGCCCCCCGCATGCCCACACGGCTGCCCTGCAGACCCTGCCGCGGGGTCCGGGCAGTGCAACAACGAGCCTCCCTGGCCACACTTGGGTAACTCCTTTTCTATCCCTCCACGCGAAGCTGTCCACCCCCTCCTCACCTGTGTGACCTTGGCCAGATGGCTTCTCCTCCCAGCCTCAGCGTTCTCTAGGTTTAGGATTCTGGAATTTGGAGGCTGGTATGGCATTTCCCAGAGGAGGGAGCCCTGGGTCTCCGCCTCGGACAGTCAGGTTCTCTCTCTAGGACCCGGTCTCTTTCCTTCTGCCGTCCCTGCAAGCTTAGCAGCTGGCCGGCTGACCAGGGGTGGCAGGCAGGACGGGGGCATGGCCCAGGGCCGATCTGTAGGGATCCTTGGAGTGAGGGTGGGTGAGAGGTTGGGGGAAGGTGTGGAGACACTCCCTCACCAAACAGGACAGGGCCACTATCCCTCAACTAGGAGCTTGGCAACCCGGGTCCAGGCAGCTGAGTGGGGCCCCTAGGCATTCCTGACCCTCAGACCTGAAGTGGGTCCCTGCCGGCCAAAGGGTCGACTCCAGCCTTGACCCTGGCCATCCCAACCGCCCCTGGCTGCCAGCCTGGAAGGCATCCCCCTCGTTGCCCGCTAGCTCTGTGCCCTCCCCACTGCCCTCTCCCTTTAGTGGTCTGTGAGCATTTTAAGGCAGGGACCTCTTGAGTGCCCAGCACAGGCCCGGCTCAGAGTGGGTACAGGTTTCGGTGCGGCACGTTCACGACCTTGACCTCACTGAATCTGCAGAATCACCCAGTGAGGAAGGCAAGGCTGGGATCTTTGTTCCCATTTTTCAGTCGGGATAATTGAGGCCTCAAGCGGGGAGGGGTCCTGGCCCTACATTGACTGGCTGGGTGGAGGGCTGGGGACGCTGCCAGCAGCCTGGTGGGGCAGAGTGCCTCCCACGTGTCCCAGCACCATTGTAAGCACCTTCCTGGACTCCCCCCACCCTCCCCCCCCACCCCCTGCCCAGCCGAGTCTCTCCATCAACACCACTGTTTGCATCTCCCCCTTTCACAGTTGAGGAAAGCAAGGCCAGGTGGCTGCTGAGGAGGGAGCCGGGAACCCCTACCAGAACCGGCCCGCAGAGTAGAGGGCTGAGGGACTGCCAAGGCCTTGGCCTGGCAGAGGGTCTGAGGGTGGAGCTGGCCCCTGGACAGGGAGCCAATTGGAAGGGGCCGGGCGGTTTCGGTCCCGGGGCATCGATCGTCCCTGCTGTTGGCCTGGAGGAGAGGGAAGGCCAAGGACACAGCTAGTCTTGATCAAATCAACCTGGTCCCTGCCCAGCGCTGCCAGGTGGTTTGAGCGAAGGGGCAGGCGGCTCTGGCACAGAAGTGTGGGGGGGACGGGTGGGGAGGGGTAACGCAGGCAGATGGAACCGGGGTGGCGTGGGAGGGGGCTTTGCGCAGAGCCAGAAGGAAAGCCATTCCTTGGGGAAGGAAGCCCCCGAGGCTAAGAGCACTCTGGGTAGAGAGAGCGGGTAGCAGAAATGCTACGGCAGGGCCCTGAGGGGCACAGAAGGCTGGTCGGAGGTGTCTTGGCCCAGGCAGGAGCTCCGTTTTGGTGCCAGCTCTGGGCCCGATGGTCTTCGTGACCTTGGCCAAGTACCTTCCCTGCTCCAGGCCTGGAGCTTTGGAGGTTGAATCATTTGTGAGCGAGTGGGGAGAGGCCAGGCCCCGAGTCAGTGAGTGCTCTCCACCCCAGCATATCTTCTCCCAGCCCAGGAAGGCAGCCAAGGGTGCTGGGGTCAGCTTCGGTCCCTCCGCCTCCCCCAGCGTAGCTTATAGAGAGGGGCCCCTTGCCTTCCCGGTGGCCAAGGTGAGGGCGCCCTGGGTCCCCGGGGGCTTCAAGAGCTGAGCTTCAGCTGGTTCTCCTGAAGCCAGCAAAGCCAGGCCCGGCTTCCTCCTCCTCCTTACAGATCAGGTTGTCAGCACATAGGTGGGCTATGCATTGCACTCCCTTCCAATTCTAAACTGAGGGCTGCCGTCTCCGGCAGAGGTTACAGGCACATTCAGTAATGTCAGTAATGACGGTAACAGTGATGGCACTCGTCTTGCGCCAGACAGCATTCTCAGTGCTTCACACACATCCCCTCGCTTCATCGAAACCACAACCAGTGAAGCAAGAGCTGTTACTGTCCCCATTTTGCAGATGAGGAGACTGAGGCCCGGAGGGGTTAGGCAACACGCCCAAGGTCACGCAGCCAGCAGGTGGCAAAACCAAGATTGGAAGGCAGGCCACCAGTGGTACACATGAGCTGATTGTCGCGGGCACTTCCTCTGTGAAGGAGCAGTCTCAGTGCATGTCAGTGGCAGCTGACAGACGGGGACCTGGGCTGTGGCACCAAAAGCAGATGCTCACCTCTAACCAATGGCGTGCTGCTCCGGGGCCTCGCCAGTGCCATCTGTGAGATGGGCTCAGGAGCCAGGCTCCGGCTGTCTCTTTGCTGGGGAGGGCAGGCAGAGACCTGGAATGTGCAGATGTCTCCTCCACAACCCCCCCCCCCCCCGCCCCGTCATTTCCCGGAAGCCACTTCTTCGGCCGAGGCCCCGGCTCCTCACCGCTCCTCGCTTCTCTGCCCCGCCTGAGCAGGCAGAAGCCAGGCCAAGTGGCGCCCGGCGGGAGAGCCCTCCCCTGCCTATGCACCTTCTGTTGGGTGGGAGGTGCTGGAAGGTGGCCTGGGGTACAGCCTGGGGAGCGGGATCTGAGCCCACACGTCACCAGGAGGGAGGGAGAGAGGATCCCAGATCCGGCAGTAAAGGCTGGGCGTCCTGGACTGCCAAGGTTGGGAAGGGGAAGAGGCTGAGGTCTCATGGCTGAACCCAAGCCAGAGCTGTGGGGGTGAAGTGGCAAGGCCCAGGTGGGAAGAAAGGGCTGGAGGTTTCTCCTGACCCCCACCTCTGGGGACCGGAACAGGAGGTTTCCAGAGGGCTGCCCGGTCAGTGTTACTGGGGAGCACCTTATCTGAAGTGGTCCTGAGCCTGCTTTGGGTTCTGCGGATGGGCCCCTCAGTAAGACGGGACCTTTTCACTCAAATGCGAGGCTCTTGCCCGCGGCTACGATCTCGAGGCACCGCCTAGAGCCTCGCGGTCCAGTGCAGTAACCACTAGCCGCAGGTGGGAATTCAACTGAAATGAAGTAAAATTAAAAATTCGGCCTCTCAGTCACACTAGCCACGTTTCAGGTGCTCAGTGGCCGCACGTGGCCAGTGGCTACTATATCAGACAGTGCACATAGAGAGCACTTCCTTCATTCCAGAAGGTTCTGTCACGCAGCACCACTTCAGGGCCACTGCAGGGCAGACCCCAGTCCTCACCCAGACCCCGAGCTCACTCCCCTGCCCGTCCCCCGTTGGCCCCCTGAAAGGGAGCGGGCCGGGTGGGTGTGGACACCTCAGGGCGGTGTCTGGGGAGTCTGGGGACCTTGTCCACAATTGCCAAGGGCTGGCCCAGGTGCCCCGACAAACGAGGCTCCGGCACGCTAGCTTGGGGCAAATCTGGAGCCGGCCCCGCTCCATTCTGATGAGGCTCCTGCCGTGTGCTCAGGCTCGCTCACCTGGAACATGCCGGCGGGGCCCAGGCGGCTCTGCACAGATGGGCGAGGCTCTTGGGTTTCAAAAAAAAAAATAACGTTTGTGTCTCTCCATTTAAAAATAATGCTCTTAACATGCATGCTGTTTATAGAAGATTCATAAAACCCAGAGAAGTAGAAGACGTAGGAACCCCCCTCGGTCCTATCGCCAAAATGCAAGCCAGTGTTTCCATCTTATAGGACTCGTTGCCACGCCGCTTTCCTTGCATAGGCTATTTATTTTCACATTACTGTAATTATACCATGGGCACAATTGTGTAATCTATTTTTTACTTTACATAAGCAGTTTCTTTATTAATATAATCCCTTCCTAAATGAATTTCTTCAAAATGGATATGGTTTAATTTTTTTTTTAAAGATTTTGAAAGCCATAAGTGCTTCTTGCAAAAATCAAGAGAGAGCTCAAACTGTGCTCATTTGCCCATTCGACGGCGACGTATCAAGCACCCAGGATGTATCCAGGAGGGCCTCAGGACTGTAATTACAATGTTTAATGGCTGAATAATATTCTCTCAAGAGATTATAACTCGCTTAATTATTTGGCTATTTGTGGAGATCCCGGCAGTCGGATCCGTTTTGCTGTCATCCTTGAGGCTCTGCGGACAGAAGCTCATTCTGCCAAATTGTTCTCCAGAAGGGCTCTTCAGTACATCCGAAAGCCTGGCCCACTGAAGCCTTGCCAGCCTTGGGTATTATAATCAAACAACCTGGCATAAATATCTGGGGCCAAAATATCTACTTCGATATCTGTTTCTTCCATGGTTCCTGAGAGTGAGCATTTTTCCACGGGTTTACTAACTGTATTTCTCTTTTCTAGTGATGCGTCTTTTCCTCACCTGGTATTTTCCGGGTGGGTTTGAATAAACTTTCCACGTGAAGGATGTCGACAATGTAGCACACTTGTTCCAAGTCACTTTGAAAATTCTTTGCTCTTTGCCTTTGAATTTTTTCTTGTACCAGGTGAACACTTTCTATGCCACATTTTTGGGGGATTTCTTCCCCTGCTTCTGGGCTTACAAAATCCCTGACAAAACCCTGAGAGCTATCCATTTCTGGGTTTGCCCTGCACGTGTGTGTGAGTGTGTGTAGTTGTACTTTTAAGATTTTTAACCCTTTCATTCGAGGGTGGACAAGCTTTTTCCACAAAGGATCAGATAGTAAATAGTTTCCCCTTGGCAGGCCACAGAGTCTCCGTCCCGAATGCAGACAGGACAGAAATGAATGGGCGTGGCCCTGTGCCAATAAAACTTTATTCACAAAAACACTTGGCTGCCAGATTTGGCCCTTGGGCCATGGTTTACCAAACCTTGTTCAAATCCAAAGGAAATCTGTCTTGGGGAATAATAGGCGAGGATCTAAGGTACACCGTTTTCCTGAGGGCCAACCCATCATCCCTGTTTCTTTTATCAAATGATTTGTCACCCAGCTGGTGTGTGATGCCTCCTTAGTCCAGATGGATTCTGACGTGCGGGAGGGTCTGTTTTGGAGCTGTCTGTCCCATTCTGTGGACCCGTCTGTGGGCTCATGCCTTTTATCTTTTAATACCTAACCTGCAGTCACACCTTAGCAATCTTAAAGCAAAACAAACCTCTTGCTTTCCACAGACACTGTGGATTTTCCTCACAGAGATACACAGAGGGAGGCGGGTGTGGGCAGGAGAGTGTGATCAGAAGCAAAGGCTCACAGCTGAAGATGGCCAGACAGCCCAGGAGCACCAGAGCCTCCTGATTAAGAAACAGAGAAGCAAAGCTGGCAACCCAGGAGGGGACAGGGAGATGTGGGGATCACCGCGGGCCGCCCCCACCCTGGCTGCCGGGGACGCAGACGACGGGGCTTTGGTCTTTTTGCTTTTCTTTGGGAGTCGCGTCTCTGGCTTGCCCCGGAGGAAGGAGTATTAGAAAGAGCCACCGCAGTCAGGGTTTCCCCTCACTGGCCTGGGAACACCGTGGGTCCCTTCACTGTCCCCATCCTGGGAATCCCCGCGCGCTGCCGTTTTGGCACAAACCCTGAACGCGGGTCGAGGCGCGGGGAGCAGACACCTTCGGCTTGACGAGGTGATCGC
Source organism: Acinonyx jubatus (assembly GCF_027475565.1). Classification (NCBI taxonomy): domain Eukaryota; kingdom Metazoa; phylum Chordata; class Mammalia; order Carnivora; family Felidae; genus Acinonyx; species Acinonyx jubatus. Next base: position 122,591,881 of record NC_069389.1, read on the forward strand.
CGGGACCCCTCGATGGCGGCCTGGGACGTGACCCAGTCACGTCGACCAGCCCTACGGAACGCGCTCGGCGCCCTGGGCGCATAGGATGGCGAACGGCCTGGGCACGTGCCTCCCGGGCCACGTTCGTGCCTCCTCCCGCCCCGCCCGGTCCAGGGGACCTTCCCTGACTCCCGTCCCCTCAACGGGCTTCAGCTCTGCTCTTCCTGGAAGACCTCGGGGCCAAATTTCCCGTCTTGCTTTGGAGCCACAGGCGCGGGAGGGGTGCACTGGGTCCAGGGACAGGGCAGTCTGGGCTCCTCGGGCTGCTGGGGTCCGCGAGTGCTGCCCCCTGGGTGGGGTGACCCCCACGGTCAGAGGGAGGCTCATACCTGAGTGGCCCCGCGCCGGCAGCGGGACCGGAGCGTGGGGCACGGGCACGGGCCCCTCGAGGGCGGCCGCCACCCCATCTGTTCCCTCCTTCCCGCGGCCCCTGGCTCCTGGCCGATGGGCTGTGGTGTGGGGTGCGCCGAGGGGGAGACTCAGACCCCACCTTGTTGTCACCGTCCAGTGGTCCCACCGTGAGACGGGTCCTCCCGCCTTCACACCAGCCCTCGGTCCCTCTCGGCACCTCCCAGGCCTGCAACAGCTTTGCGGCATCCTCTCAGGGCTTTGTGGGAAATGCTTCTGGATTTGTGTGCCTGTCCTCTGCCAGACATAGGCTTTCAGGACCTGGCAGGGCTTGATCTGTGTGATTCAGATAGCAGCCAGGCCCCTGGTGAGCCTCAGGTCCTGCCCTGGTCGCTGACCGGGGTCATTAAGGGCCGCTAGACCCAAGCCTGGAGCCCTCGCAGAGGCCCCTCCCCCGACTGCAGCCTCCAAGGCACCGTCTCCTCCATCAGTGTATTGGGCAGCGGGCCTCCGAAGTCAACCTGGAAAGGTGGCAGGAACACTTTGGTATGCCAGTTCTTTGCGTCTGGGTCACAGAAGGCCAGCTGGGCTCAACTCCCATCTTTAGTCTGAACATGTCTTCTTTGCTCCACCCAGCACCCTTGCCACTCCACTGCCAAAGGAAAGGCCAAGGCCAAGGTCTTTTCTAAGCTCTCAGAATGACCCGTGTCTAAGTGGTGATGGTCTTGGTCAGTTCATTCTCCACGTTGAGTTGGCTTTATGGACCTGACTTGAACCTCTAGCCTGAGTTTGCCCACAAGTCTCCCATCCCCCACTGGGGCCTGGTCTTCCGGACTCTTACTGGCCACGGGGACGTGGGTCTCCTTCCTTAACAGTCCTCCTGGCCCCTGACTTTGACCCAGTGAGTGTTCCCAAGGGCTTCAGCCTGTTTCCAGAAACCAGATCCTCTCCCCATCAGGACCCACCATGGGGCCTGCATGGACCCTACCCCCAGGGGACACCTGTGTTTCCTGACAGTCTCCTTGTCTAGTCAACCCTGGGCCTGCAGTGTCCCGTGGCCTTCAGCTGTCTATCGTTTCCTTAGTTACTTGCCTAGGCCTTGGGTGCTTGCAGTGGCTTACAGCTGCCTTTAGGGATTGGAAGCTGGCAGGGACAGCCAGCCCAGTACCACGGACAGAGCTGGGGAGACTTGTGGGGAGGGTTGGGCTCGGGCACTCCTCATTCTGTCCCTGTGTTCTCTATGAAGGCCTGGAGGGCAGGGATCTGCTACCTCCCAGACCCCAGATGCATTCTCTCTGCTCCTTTGTGGGCTGGAGAAATGCCCCAGAGGCAGCCATGGTGTTTCTGGGTCCCCTCCTGCCTGCTACTCCTGAGACCACACGCCAGGCCACGCTCTGCCCTCTGCGGGGCAGGCCCGGGACCTCACTACCCGCCAACTGCTCGTGGGATAAAGCAGGAGGGGCGTGGGCCAGAGTGTGCCAGACCACGGGTATGGGGGGAGGGGGCGGCTGGCTCAGGCTCCCTGCTGCAATGCAGTTCTCTCCTGAGCAGCCCGCTGTAATTGGATAATTAGTGTCATTATGCTTCCTGCCCATCAGCTCTCCTCTCCTGCTCTCTCGCACTCTCCTTTTCCAGCTCTCGCCTTCTCTGGCAGGAAGACAGATGACTGCCTTCCCCAGGGGAGAGTGGTGACCCCCACAACGACACTTCAAGGCCCCAGCCAGAAAGGGGCTTCCGACTTCCCTCTGGGACTCGAGGGCACCTGGTGCTCTGAGAGCCACCCGTGTGGGAGTGTGGACTTCCCTCCAGAAGCATCCTGGGGAGCCAGCTGTCCCCACAGGACCTAGCACTCTCCAGGAGAGATTCGCGGCCCTGGCCAGCTTGAGGATGGCCCCAGAAATGAGGAAGCCTCTGAGCATTGCATACAGCCAGCCCCTGACCAAGTGGAATGTTCTGGCCTCACTAGTGGAGCCGGGTTCTGACCTATGACTCCTGGGGTCCAGATGGGCTCAGAGAGAACTCAGGGCTTCAGGGTGGATGGAGGGCGGGTGGGTGTGGCAGATAGATGAGTCAACAAGGGGCATTCCCTTCATCGTCTTCCTAATGGAGACCTGACAGGCACCAAGCAACCCTCCAGGAAAGAAGGTACCCTGGCGACCTTGTTAGGTATGCGGGCACGGTGTCTCCCTGTCCTCAGCAAGGAGGAACAGTGATCCATTTCCCAGATTCAAAAATGGACACCCACAGAGGTTGAGGGACTTGGGCCGACTCAGACAGCCAGGCTACGGTCCCAAGCCCTGAGGTTTACGGGGACACATTGCCTGTCTAGACACTTTGTTGAACTCTTTTAATTGGTTTTAATCATGTGTTCATTGCTTTCCCGGGGTTTCCTGGGCAGTCACTTGGCAGAGGGACAATGTAGAATTCTCTGGAGCCAGACCACTTGAGTTCATGTTGGCCTCTGCTCCTTGCTGGCTGTGTGACCTTCAGTGAGTTCTTCGGTTTCTCTGTGCCTCAGCAGTGATGTGGAGATAATCACTTAGCAGCTTAGAGGCTTATGGCACCAAGCAAATGGGTAACTCCGTAAAGCGTGGAGAAGGGTTGCCTGTGACCAGACTGCCATTCTGTCTCTCTTCAGTACTCCCATGGTTCTGTTTTCTGCTTTGGCTAGGGCTTCTAGGACCACGTTCCAATACACAGGCGAGAGGGAGCCTAGCTCCGGGTCATCGCATGTCCCAGAGAGCACATGGAAGTGTGGGCCTTTGTTAGGTCATAGAGACTTCGGGGAGACATGGGGGGAGCAGGCAGATGGCGACATTCATCCCCTTTAAGGACACAACCCTGAAGTTGGCCCTATCCCCCTTTTGTTCCATGTGCTGTCCCAAGTGTAGTCCAAGGGTAAGGTGTGTCCCTGTCCCATTTGCTTGAATGCCACTGGCCAAGACATAGTCACATGGTCATATGTAGCTGTACCGGAGTTGGGGGAATGTAGTCATTTTCCTGGATGACAAGATGCCTGATTAAAAATTAAAATCCAACATTGGAAAAGAGAAACAGAAATCGGGGAATGTCTAGCAAGGCTCTGCCACAACCTCCTGGGGGTTCTTAGCACTTCCTAAAGCCATATTATATAAACAGAATGCAGATCTGGAGGCCAGGCCTTCCCCAAGTGTTTTGGCCATCCCTTCTCGTCCCTTCTGAGGGCAGGATGGTGTCAACACCTCTGAGGAAATGCATGCTAGCATGTGGGCGACACGTAGGGAGCGGGACCACACTTCCTCCAGGTAGAGTGGCAAGAACGGTGGCAATGGCCTCCAGGAAGCCCCGCTTCTCAGCTCCTCTGGGTCCCTGCCACCTAATAGGGCAACCATCCAGCTGAGGCAGAGTGCGGGTGCTGTCGAAGGTCACTGAGGCCAAACGGTGGGGGTAGGGCGTGTGCAGAACGATCTGCTCAGTCTTCCATTTCAGACAGGGGATGCTCCTGCAAGTTACAATTGCCACGGGCAGAGCCATGGGCTCACCGCCAGTCGCCAGTCGGGGCAGGGGGATTCCTGCGATCACTGGACACAGCGCGAAAGGGGTGGCAAGACCCGTTTGGTTTTTCAATTGTGGAGAAATAACACGTAACATCAAATTTGCCGTCTTCACTATTCTTTTAAGTGTCTAGCTCAGCGGCATTGAGTATATTTACTTTGCTGTGCAACTCTCCCCTCTGTCCTTCGCCAGCCTTCGCCAGAACGTTGCCATCTTCCCAAACTGAAACTCTGTCCCCGTTGGACGCTAACTCCCCTTCCCCCTCCCCCAGCCCCGCCCCGCACCCACCATCCTGCTTCCTGTCTCTCTGAATCCGACTGCTCTGGGCAGCCCATAGGAGCGGAGTCCTCCGGCATCTGTCCTTTCGTGTCTGGCCTCTTTCACTCAGCCGTGTGTCCGAGGTTCATCGATGTGGGAGCAGGTGTCTGCCTCCCCTTCCCTTCCAAAGCTGAATAACGATGCATTTGGTGGACAGACCACATTTTGCTGATCCATTCGTCCCTTGATGGGTCCTTAGGGTTGCTTCTAGCTACTGGGAGTCATGCGGCATGGAACATGGGTGTGCCAATCTCTTAGAGACCCTGCTTCCAATTCTTTCGTAGGTATAGGCCCAGGCGTGGCGATCATACACATGGTGTTTTTGATGAGCCGCTGTTTTCCGTAGCAGCTGCACTCTTTTACGTTGTCTGCCGGGGCTTGTTTTCACTGGACAATCCTGGATACTCCCTGGAGCCCCTGAAGGCAGGCAGCCATGTGACATCAAACCTGGCTGAGGCCTGGGATCCCCAGGCAGAGGGCTTTACAGAGTCCCAGTGCCACCCCCTTCTGACTATGGAGCTGCGACTGGGACTGTGCATTTTTAAAGCCCCTTGGTGGAAAGGGGGGCCCTCCGGGTCTGGCATGCACTGCTCTAGATTAAAGCACTGGGCCATCAATTAGCAAGGGGTACTACAGATGTTCACCCACCCATAGGCAGGGGCTGCACCAGGTAAACCCCAGGTCCCTGCCACCTAGTCTAGACTTGGGTTTCTCTGGGTTCCAGAACCCTCCTTCACCCGGCTCTAGTCAGCAAGGACCTCCCGATGCTTGAAGTCCGTGCATCTGTCTTCCTGCTGGTCTCAGACAGTCCTTTGAGCCTGGACCAGGCGCTGGATGGGAAGCATCCTTCGCCCTTGCTGGCAGCCCCCAGCGGGTCCCTGAGGTGGCCCTAGTGGCCTGGTTGCAGCACAACAGTCCCTCCCTGGGGGCAGCCCTGCAAGGGCAGACGTGCCTGTGGACGGCCGCGTGCGTCAGTTTGGGGAGAGGGGGCCATGGAGTTATTGTTTTTGCCCAAAGCTGTTCGCTGTGAGCGCTGCTTGGCGCGTGCACAGATTGTACCAGGAACGAGGGGGAGGAAGGAACGGAGGGGGGACTGTCCCTTTAAATCTGTTTTCTCTGTTTTATTTCCTTCTTTCTTCCCATCCTCCTCCTTCCACTAGCACAAGTGGTGGAGCTGTGAGGGCCCAGGAGCTGCAGTGACGGCGCCTCTGAAATATTAATGAGGCTGTTCTCTGCCTCAGCTCCCCCCTCGACGCCCGCTCCCTCCTTCCCCAGCTGAATGCAGGCTTCATCCTTGGAGCCCTGTTTTCTCCTACCAGGTGGCAAGCCAAGGTGTGCCAAGCAGAGGGGAGGGACAGGGGCCGGGCAATAGAGAGGGCCCAGCAAAGGAGGGGGTTGCGAGAGAAGTCAAGGGTCAGAGGGCTGTCCAGCCACACGTTCACCTGCCTGGGATTAAAACCAGGCCCAGGAGAGGGCAGGGCTCTGCCAGTGGGGTTTCCGGAGGGCCCCTGCACCCACTCCCCACCTGCTCTCGGCTGGCCACGCCCCACATCTGCAGGTGTGAGGGAGGCCTGGGCCGGTATATGGGGCCCTCGCACTCTTCCTCTCTGGGTTCTGTAGGGCCTGGCCTGGGCTCCAGGTGCCTGGAGGCAGAGAGAAGAGGGGACGGTTTTCTCAAGGAATCCCCACAGTGAATCACACTGCTGAGCCGTGGGTTCTTCTGGCGGTGGGTCTGTCGGGAGATGCCAACAGGCAGTGTGCATCATGGGGGGCAACGGTGGAGGGCATGTGCCTGGGTGGGCCCTCGGGCCCACATCTCCTGCCCTCTGACCCTGCCTCAGACGTGACCTGGCTGTGCCGGATTCTGCTCCGTTCTTGCTTCGGGCAAGCGCAGGGGGAATATTCCTGTCACCAGTTTACTGACCGCAGGGCTGAGGGCACAGTGACTTGAGAGTGACGCAGGGACCTGGGACTTCCTGGCTTCTAGTTGGTGCTCCCGGCCAGCCTCCATCCATCCTGGGGTGGGGGTGGGGAGCGGTGCCTGGCAGCAAATGCCCTCTCACCAGCCCGGGGACACATGCCCGCTCAGACACACGCGGCAAGCACGGACTGGTGGTAACGTCCAGTGGCCGCTGCCCACAAATGAGTGCGACCTCTGACTTGTAGGGTTTCACCCTCTGTTCCTGTCCCCTCTGTGAAGGCGACAGCGGGCAGCCCACACAGAGTAGGGACTGAGCAACATGGAAGGCAGGTCCAGGAGGTCTGGGATCATTGAGCCTCCCTGAGCCTCAGTTTCTGCATCTGTGAAATGGAGAAATGTGTCCTTGCCCCTTGTTTATGAGGTACAATGAGGAGAGCATCTGGAGTAGGGGCCCGAGAGAAGGGAGCCTGGGAACAGAGGTGCTCCCACCTCATTCAGGAAGCTCCTACCTTCCTGGAGGGTGGTTGGCTGCCCCGGGCCTTAGGGGAGGTGGTCAAGGAAGCAAAATGGGGGATTTGGGCAGATTAAGTCAAGGGTGCTGGGAGATCCTCCCAAACCTGATTACAAGTGGCCAGGAAGGGCCGGCGCAGAGGGGACGAGGACTCCTGGGTTTCTGGTTAGGCAGACTTGAGTCAGTGGGCGTATGGACAGGGGGCGTCAGGCCACACTGGAGGGAAGGGTCCAGAACACGGTTGGGTGACTGGTGTGAACATGGGCGATCTCCTGCAGTGCTCTGGTAGCAAGCAGCCTGTTGAAAGTCCCAGAGCAAGGGTGAGATGGTCCCGGGGACCCACGACAGCTCACTACTCTCGTCATCACACTGCGTGGGCCAACTTATGCCACGACAGAGCAAGTATCGGAAGGTGTGAGTCCGTCCCTGTGAAGGTTTGCAATTCAATTAAGCCAATTAAGGTCTGGAAGATGGTACATTGCCTGCACTTTTAGTGCCTACAAACCGTTCTAGGCAGCCAGCCCAGGCCGGAAAGCCTCTGTCGGGCCTGTAGAACTGATAGGCCTGGTCGCTTCTGTTCTCAGCCATTTCAGTGATGGCTGCCGTCCTTATTAAGAATGAGAGAGGCAATTGCCCAAGCTTACAGAGAACCCAGAAAAACAACAGTATATGCCATTTGGTCTCTACAGCAGCCAACAGTCACTCAAGACAGACTTTGATTTAACTGATGGCTCCTGTCTGGCTTACAGAGTTAATGAAGATGAGGAAGGTTAGCATGAGCACAGTCTTTGACTTGAGGGGGCCCCCCCAGAGCTGCGTGGAGGCCCTGGGCACACTGCGAGTAGCCTGCTGGGGGTCAAGGCATCCCTGCCCTGCATCCCTGTGCCCCCCTCATGGTCTCCAGGAAGGCGATCCACACCCTGCCCCTCAAAAAAAAAGACTCCCCGCTCTTCCTTGGCCAGCCAGGCCCCTGTTCGCTCCCTCCTCCGGGCCCCCATCCCCAGCCAGGGCTGACCATTCAGTGAACTTCCTGCCAACTCAATAACCGCATATCTCAAAAAGCTTTCACCCCTGGGAGTGGGAGAGAAAGCAGAGAGCCATAGGAGCGGTCAGCGGATTAGAGACTCAGCAGCGATCAATTTTGGCACAGACTTTCTGGAGAATGTTCCACTTGAATTGCCACTCAAATTCGTCAGAGGTCATCAGGCAGAGAGGGGACAGCAGGCTGTGCGGGGCGGGCACATATGGAGTGCTTGGAGCCGGCGAGGCTGTGCGTGGCGGCCAGGTGAGCGCTGACGCAGGTAGACGGGCATGGGGCACAGGCGGGAGCAGGAGAGGAGCTGGCTTTTTGCTTGAGGGGGGCGGGGGGGGTCACCTGCACCGGGGAAAATGGTGACCCAGAGCCGGGTGGTGACAGGCTGCCCAGCTGGAGGGAGACAGGCGACGTGGTAGGCGGGGACACGGGGCCTGCTCGGCAGGGGATGAGGCAGAGGGACCAGGCCACAGCCGCAGGCGGGGTGCCAGGGGACGCTGAGGTGCAGAGGAGCAGCAGGGCCAGCTGAGAGGCGGTGGTGAGGGCGGGCACGCTCTGTGTCCCACAGAAGGTCAGGCCTCGCCTCCCTGCTCGGCTCCCTTACCGTGAGTCACTACAGGCACAGGAGGCCTCAGTGATGACAGCACACCGATTGGGAGCAGCTCAAGGACGCTGTGTGGCTGTTTGGGCCACGGCTGTTGCTCAGTCGAGGGCAGGGCCACGCCTGGGGGCCGAGTAAGGAGCAGGAGGCAAGGACAGGGCTCACCTTCAGTGAACCCTGTTTTCAGGGAGCGGGTGGGAGAGGCCGGTGCCTCCGGTGGAAGCAGGCGTGTGAAGGTTGCCTCCACCAGCCTGAGCTGCTGTCTCCCACCACCTGCCTCAGAGCCCACCCAACTATGGGCCATTCCTCTGTCATCCCCAGGAGCCCTCCAGTGCCATACGGGTGGGGTCGGGCGCCTTCTACCTGAGCCTTCTCTGAGTGGGTACAGGTGCCGAGAAGATAAAAGGGTTCCAAGGGAAAAAAATCATTCATCTGACTTCGCTTTTAGAAAGAACCCCCGCGGAGTCCCTACACAGCTCAGTGGGGGCCATTTGGGCACATAGCTAGCCCCAGGGGCCTAGGTGGAAGGTGTGGGATGCAGGCCCGGGGCCTGCCTGCCAGGGGCGTCAGAGCCTCCCTTGTGCTCACCACTCCCCTCAGCCTGGGAGGAGGGGCCTACAGGGCACCCCAGGGTGCTGTGCTCAGGGACAGTTGACTCCCCCCCACCCCCTGCCGGGACCCACACAGCCCATAGATGGGTGTTCTCTCAGCAGCCGAGTGTGCCCGGGACCTACTCGCCGGGGGCTCTGTGCCTATGGCAAGCCAATGCCCACACACATGAACCAGCCCCTGTCCCTCCCGTCCAGCAGCCAACAGGCCAGGGGGCTGGGGACACAGAGCCCAGCCCTGCAAGTTTCACCCAAGTTGCCTGGTATGTGGGAAGGGAGAAGCATGGCAGCGACACTCGGGGTCAGAGAAAGGAGGGGAGAAGGGGCACCCAGCAGGGGCGCTGTCCTGAGCCACAGTCTGGACTGGGGAAGGAATCTGGCAGGACGAAGGCAGGGGTGGGGGCGACAGGCAAGGCCATCTAGAGAGGTCAAAAGCCACCAACGCTGCCTCCGATGGCTCCTGAGATGGCCTGAGGTGGGGACAGCCAGGTCTCCCAGTGGCCAAGCCTCTGTTTCCGGCGCTGGTGAACGGGCCAGTGATTCCTACGGCTCCCACCCAGGTGCGTGGGCCACATTCGCAGAGCACCCCCGAAGGAGCCCCACGTGCCATGGAAATGAAAGGTTTGCTCGCTTGAAGCTCTGCGTGCCGGTGCTCCCGGGAGGTCAGGGTCACCCACGTTGCCTCCGCCCTCTCCCCCACGTGCCGAATGACCTAGCAGCTGACTGCAGCCCTCCCTCATCTCTGGGCTTCTGCCCCTCCAGTCTGGCGTCACCCGGCAGCTGTCTGCTCGGTGATGGCCCATGTCACTTGTGGCCCTGTGGGATCCGCAGCCCCATTCCCCCACCGACCCGTCCCACTACCTGTCTTCTCCTTAGGATCAGAACACTCTTTTATCCAGAAGAACGGCTCGCTCCTCCCCCTTGTTCTGGTCTTTTCGCAAACGCGCCCCTGCCAAGAGGCCTTCTCTGCCCCTACCCCCAGCGGAAACCATTCTGTCCATCACTCTGTCACCTGCTGCGAACTCACCTCCAAGCCAGAGAGCACAAGGATGCACTCAGTGCTGTCACCTCTGTGTCCCCAGCACGGATGGCCAGTGCAGGCCTGTAGTAGATGACAAAGTGGAAGGATGGGCAGTGGGAAGATGCGTGGGAGTGGAAAGGACGGCACGTTCTCGTGTCTGCCATTTTGTTCCCACATCTTCCGGCACCGAAGGCTGCTCCATGTGGAAACTGTCTAGAGGATTAACACTTAGGTGCCCAAACTTATAAAATGGGGATCACTTTCGATGGGCATTTTTTGAAGTGCCTCCCTGGGTCCCAGGCCTCCTGGGTGGGACTGCCCTAGGTATATGTGCCTTTTTTGGACACGGTAGGGTCAAGTGTGCAGAGGAACTAAGGCCCCCACATGTTCTGAACGCCCTCGGGCTGGTCTTGTCCCCTGAGGGTTGTGGTGCACCCCTGCTTCTGGTGTCCCCTGGGCTCTGGGTAACAGGTGGGACCTCTCCTGAGAGTAGGCGCCATAGGCTCTGGGCTGTGTTTCCACGGGCAGTTCTAGATCAGGAACCTGCATTGGTAGCCAAGTTTTGCTTCCAAGAGGATCCTGCAGCTTCCCCAAAGGCAAAAGATTGGGCCCAACTGAGCCATGCCATCGGGAGGCCTCTTTGCTGTTGTGAAGGCCAAGGCCGTGTACACTGACACTAGTTTAATCCTGGGAGTTTGACCTTTGGGGATGCTTGCACTCATGCTCCCAGCCTGTGTGTGTGTTGTGGGCAGCCCCCCAATTCATCGCCTGGAGGGCAGAAGGGTGTGGAGGGGAGGGGACGGCACCGTGCTGTGGGCGGGCTGATGGGGAAGTCAGTCGCCAGTGACCTGTGGCTGCTTTCCACCTTTTCCTGTGCGCCCTCTCCTCCACCCCTCCTCTTCTCCTTTTATCCCCTCCTTTCCCTTCCTGCCCTCCCTCTCCCTCCTTACCCCCTCCCCCCAGGCCACCTCCCTTCCTTGCCCCAGACCCCCCAGGTGCCCTCGGGGCAGCAGAGACTCCCTGCACACTAAGTCTTGACCTGGCTCCCGGCTGGCCCCGCCCATGGCCTGGCCTGCTCCCTGGACCCCCCGCGCAGCCCCAAGCCTGAAACCGTGAGCCCCAGAGGCTGTGCCAGGCCGCTGCAGGGGATTTATAGCACGTCTGCTACACTGGGCGAGTGTTAATCAGGCAAGAGCAGGGAGCATGACGGAGGGGACAAGCTTTCACCCAAGGTAGGGCACGTACATGAGAGAATTGTGGCACAGATAGCCCACCCACCCGTGCCAGTAATCAACCCCAGGACATCACCTCTGCTTCGGTGTGGGTTCCCAGATGGATTTGGGAGGCAGTCAGAGTCTCCGTATCGCAACAGCAGACCCCTTCCAAGAGACACGAACGCTCCCTCCTTCCCCACCTAGGCGAGTCCTCCTGCCTTGGGTACTCGGGCTGGGCAGGACTAGGGGATGGCCTGGCAGCTGGGCCTGGCAGGGCATGAGGGCCACTGACCCAACCTAGGAGGTGAATTTTGCAATCGGCAAGTCATGGCTCAGACTGAGTGCCGATTTTCGGAGAACGTTCTGGAAGAGTGGACCTCAGTCTTGTCTCAACTTCGCCCCTGGCTTCTTCTCACCTCTCCCCAGGTGTCCGTGCTTGGCCACTTCCCCGCTGCAGCTCCCTCCACTACACCTCACCCAGGCACTGGGACCTCGGGTGGCTGCCTGCCCCTAGCTGAGGCCGCACCTGTGAAGAGGTCGGGCACCCTGTCCTCCCGGCACGACAGGCGGGATGGGCGACATGGCCAACAGTTCCATCGAGTTTCACCCCAAGCCCCAGCAGCAGCGGGAGGCCCCCCATGCGGGCGGCTTTGGGTGCACACTGGCTGAGTTGCGTTCCCTCATGGAGCTCCGAGGGGCTGAGGCGCTGCAGAAGGTCCAGGAAGCCTACGGGGACGTCAGTGGGCTTTGCAGGAGGCTGAAGACCTCGCCCACAGAGGGTAAGGCTCCCAGCAGAGCCCCAGCACAGGCCGCGAGTGCGCCAGGGATGTAGGGTCATGGGCCACCGGACACTCCCCCCGGTCTCCAAGGGCCATCCTGAAGACGTCCCGTACCCCCGGGGCGGGCCTGGTCGAGGGCCGGGTGGTGCTTCTGCAGCAGCTTCCGGAAGCACTCTTGACCCTGACTGTGCCCTCCCAAGGAAGCCATCCCGCCCCCGCCACCACCGAGCGGGAGATGCTCTGTAGGGGGGTGAGGGGGATCGTCCTCTGGGTAACCTGGGGTCCTCCGGGAGCCGTGGCCTGACCCCCTCCATCAGCAGCAGCTCCCTGCTCTCGCCTCTTTGGATTAAATAGAAATCAAGCAAAAGAGGAGGGAAGGAAGAGGACGGCACGGTGTCAGGCTGGGCCCCAAACTGAAACCTCAGAAGCTCTTCTGGGCAACAGGGCAACAGGGTGGGACAGAGGAGGAGGAAGGCCGGGCCCCTGTCTGTATGCTCCAGGCCGTGTGCCCAGCCCCGTGTCCGGTTAAGGGGCACAGGAAAACGAGGGTGCCGGCCCTCTGCGGGCTTGGGTTGCAGGGGGCTCTCTCTGGAAAGGGGGGGCAGAGTGCTGAGTGGAGGTGCCACTGGCCACAGGCTGTCCCAAAGAAGCAAAGAAGCAAGTGTGGTGCTTGGGTGGTTTAGCGGCAGAATTCTCCCCTGCCAAAGAGGTGCAAGCCACAGGCAGCATAGATCTGAGGAGATCTGCTGCCCGGAGCCTTGAGGAAGGCTGAGGAGCATTGTCTAGAAGGTTCCAGAGGCAGAGGCCTGACCGCCACCTTGGGTCCCTGCCTCGGCCCTGTAGCCCTTGTCCCCTGCACTGGAGGCAAAACTGTGCCCTGCTCTGCACCAGCCTTTCCCAGTCCTGCCTGCTGGGTCTGCTGGGAGGCCGGGACCACCAGGACCCAGGCTTGGCCCCAGATTCCAGGAGTTGGAGTGTTTTCTGGCCCAGCTGGCACCTCCCTGGCAGGGCTCCTAGGGCTGTCCCAGCCCAGTGCCAGGCCTGTTCTCAGCCAGCCCTGATTTATCTCATCAGCTCCCATCTCAGCTGTCACACCTTTGTCCACCCAGGGCTCTGGCCATCACTCTTGTCTGTTGCTCCCTGGCCCTATCTGTCTGTGGATGGCACATGGGCTGGAGCAGGGGGTAGAGAAGGCCCACCCGGGAGGAGATGGGCCCAAGGGCCGGGTGAGAGGGTGCCCACCCAACCAGGTCAGGAACTCCAAGCCTAAGTGGCCTTCTCAGGGCCGCCTGGGTCTCTCTTGTTTTGTGCGCTAAAGGGACCCAGCCTGGTGTGTTGTGTCATCAGGGCAGATGGCTTGGCTCAGGGCCAGAGGGATCTCTCTCCTTCCCTCCTCCTTGCCCCCCCCCCCCAGGATTTGGGGCTAGGGGGGAGGCTGGGGTGGAGGGCCATTTAGCCACAAGGGCTCTGGCCTCTTCCAGATAAAAGGAAGCAGATGGGCTTCAGCTGGCAGCTCTTTCCTCTGCCTGTCAGGCCTTGTTAAATATTTAAAATGTCAAGGCCCCTGGGAACCTGCCTGATTCTGCCACAGCGGCTCTGGAGCTCGCCCAGTGCCTGTGGAGGGGCGGGCATGAAGAAGGGCAAGTGCCCAGGTGGGTGGCCAGGCCGCAGCAGAGGGAGCCGGCCAGGCCTGACCTGCCTCCTGAAGAATGAGCAGCATGAGGACTACCCCTCCCCACTCCAAGCCCAGGAGCCCTGGCCCCCAGTACACCTGCCGACTTGGCCCCGGAGTGTTCACCCACATGTCCCCACTCCTGCCCAGACACAATGGCCTGAGCTTTAGGAGGGGCCGGCTTAGCCGCACCCTGGGCCCCACATCAATCCCCTGGCAAGGTGTGCTGGCAGATGGGTGCTTTGGGAAGGGTGGGGGGCGTGGGGACGTGCATGGTGTACTGGGGGGGGGGGGAATTTTGTCTGTTCCCGGCAATAAGCACGTCAATGGGCTCAGGCTTTGTAGCTATCCAAGAGGATTCCAGAAGCCAGAGAACCCGGGTCTTGGGCCAAGCTCAGTGGGAAGCCCACCGGGGGGACCTGGGCCCCAGCCCTTCCCCTGTCTGGCCTTTACCAGCAGCAGACATGGAAATGAGAGGGCGGATTATCCAAGAGCCGCACGATGTGGTCCTAATCCAATTCTGATGGCATCTGGCCTCTGCTCTGGGCAGGACACTCATCTGTGTCCAAGCCAACCAGCCGGCCCCTGCCCCAGCACCTGGACCTGGGCCGCTGTGGGGGCCTGCCGACTGGGCACATGCTTGGAGCCAGAGGGGCTGCAGCTACCTTCTGGCCCCCACATGAGTACCCGAGCAGCTGTCTGGACCCCCAAGCCCAACAGGAAGGCCATGGTCTTGGGCTGGTGCAGGGCAAGGGAGAGAGAAGCATTGCTAGAGTATCAAGGGGAACCCAAGGCCAAGGGACAGGCTGACAGTGGGAGGGAAGGAACAGAGCCAGCTCACTCCTGGGGAGGGGGCCCCAAGGGCCTGGCTTCCCTTGGGGACAATCTGGCGTATGGGGTGAGGCAGGCAGGATGCAGACTTATGGTGGCACAGGGACCCATGGGCTCTCTCTTGAGGGTCTCCAGATCCGTGCCCTTTCTCAAGGCAGGGGCAGTGGAAATTCCGGGTGTCTGGGAGAGCGGGGGTTCAAGCACTTCCATAGTACTGACTTCACTTTTCATATCTCTTGTAGCTTAAAGACGCAGGCCTCAGTTAGGAGTGGGGCACAGGCCCTCGGCTGGGACCCCAGGCCCTAGGAGCTGAGGTCCTGAGCTTGTCCCAGACACCCAGGTGGAAAGTTGCAGCCTTCAGAAACCAGAGCCCCGGCAGGGCCCAGGCACCATGAGGCCTGGGGAGAAGGGCAGGGGCAGCCACAGCCCCGCTGGGTGCGGAGATGTGCCCAGGCTGTGCCCGCTGTGGGCTTTTGCTCTCGTCAGGCCTTCCACCTCTGGTGGGCTCCAGCCTGCCCCTCCCCAGGCCCCTTCCCTGCCTAGTGGACAGCCACCCTCCTTCCTCCCAACTCTTTCTGCACCCCACTTAACACTTCCTTGCTATCAAGTCCTATGTGCCTTCCCAAGCCAGCTGAGATCACCCCCATAAGCTGGGGAACCCGCCCCCCATCTGCCCTGCCGGTAGCTCCCTGCCCCCGGGAACTGCAGTCCAGTGTCTGCCCACGAGGTGTCAGTGTGGAGCCGGACCCTTGGGTTCAGGCCTAGAAGGAAGCAGCATCCTGAGGGATGAGGACGGGGCCAGGGGACGGCGTCCGGTGGGCCCGCCTCTGGGGAGGGTGGCCAAGTGGATGTCTGGCCTCGGGAGGAGGTAGCCTGGATGTCAGTTCCACATGGAGACTTCTGGTAGCTCCAGGCATGGGCCTGAGGGGACTCATGCTGTAGAGGCAGAGACCCAGAGGGCTTGGTGCAGGCCTGGGTGGGAAGTGGGCTGTCCCAAGGATGAGAAGTAAGGTAAGGGCCCAGCCTCGAAAGCCGGAGCTCACCCCTTGGTGGATGTTGATTCTGAGCCCTTCATCCCAGCCCCAACACACTAGAGTGCCTGCGATGTGGCGGGGGCCTCCCAGGGCTCTAGAAGTCCGGGTCAGGCCTCTCAGCCTCTCAGCCCTCCTTCAACATGTTTCACCTGCTCTGGCCACAAGGGGTCCCCACTGAGACCGGCTTCTTCACCCTTCACTCTCCTCATCCTCTGCCTGGTGGCCTGGGGACACCGTGGCATCAGTATGAATCACTCACTGACAATCCCAGAGCCTCAGAGACATTCACCAAGTGCCACGTGTGCGGCCCCAGAGGAGGCAATAGGTGGGGGCGTGGGCAAGGCAGGGAGCTCACGTCCCATCCCCGCCCTTCGCCGTGACCCCCAGCTCAGAACTCGAGGTTGGCACTGCAGCGGGGTCTAGGGAAAGCGTTAGGAAGGAGGCAGCTGACTCCGGACGACGGCCACGAGAGCTCGGGGCGGGGGCAGTTCCTACGTACCTCCTGGTGCCACGGGTGCCACACCCATGCTCAACAGTATGGGCAAAACCGACGATGCTTTGGGGCCGCCAGAGCCGACTGTCTCCCGGGTCTCGTCAGATGACACAGGTTCTGTGTCCCGCGAGCATGGCTTGGCCACGCCCCCCATTGATGGCTTAGCATGTGTGAGGCTCCCGTCATCCTGACCTAGGGTCAGGTGCACAGGGCAGCAAAGGAGTCCTGGGCTGCCAGCAAGAGCTCCGACTCACAGGCACAGGGCCCTTTCCCTCCCTGGACTCAGTTTCCTCCTCTGGACCCTGGAGGGATTGTACGAGCACCTCGGCCCACTCACAGCCCACAGGGGATCAGCTACCCTGGGCCTGGCTGACAGCAGGCTGCCACACCTGTGCCCTCCATCCCAGTCTTGTACCAAGCCCTGCACTCCTGCGAACGCCTGGGCTGTTCTCTTCTCCTGTCTCCAGGTGACACTTGGCCATCCCTGGCCTAGCTGGGTTCCCTCTGCCCACCCCCACCCCATGGTGGCCGTTATCACCGTCCTTCCCATCTGCCCTCTGAAGGGACCCACCGTAGCCCATAGACCTCCCCGCGCATATCGGGAGGACGACCGAACCCTTCCTCATACCAGGGGCTCCGCATTGTTGCGAGTCGCGCGGTCGCACGCCTGAGCTGTCCAGGCAGCTGGAGGGCACACACGCCCACATACCTGTCCTCGGGGTTTGCAGAAAGACTTGGAGGACCGGGCAGGTGCAGTTCCCGCCTTCCAGGAGCTTTCAGGCCAGAGAACAAGACAGGCACTCTGGGCGAGCAGGGGAGAAAGGGGCAGGGCCTCACGCTGTTGGCCCTTCCCATCTTCTTGCTCTGTGTCCCCGCTCTCTATCCCTGCACCACACAGGCCTGGCCAACAATGCCAATGACTTGGAAAAGCGCAGGCAGATCTATGGGCAGAACTTCATCCCTCCCAAGCAGCCCAAGACCTTCCTGCAACTGGTGTGGGAGGCCCTGCAGGATGTGACGCTAATCATCCTGGAGGTAGCCGCCATCGTCTCCCTGGGCCTTTCATTCTATGCACCGCCCGGAGAGGAGAGCGAAGGTGAGCAGGGGAGGACCCGGCAGGAGGGAAGGAATGGGACCTGAGCCGAGGGGCCTCAGCGTGACTTTCCTGCCACCCCACCCTTCCCTGCTGTCCTCGGGTGCAGCATGCGGGAACGTGTCAGCTGGGGCAGAAGATGAAGGGGAGGCCGAGGCAGGCTGGATCGAGGGAGCCGCCATCCTGTTGTCGGTCACCTGCGTGGTGCTGGTCACGGCCTTCAATGACTGGAGCAAGGAGAGGCAGTTCCGGGGCCTGCAGAGCCGCATCGAACAGGAACAGAGGTTCTCCGTCATCCGGGACGGCCAGCTGCTACAGGTTCCGGTGGCCGCACTGGTGGTGGGCGACATCGCACAGGTCAAGTACGGTGAGTGCATCTGGCAAGGGCCTTCCCCACCCCCCGGTACGTGGGCCTTCACCTGCGGGACAAGGCGGGGCAGGGGCAGCAGTGGGCGGTGGGGGGGCTCAAGCTGGAGACAGAGCCCCAGGAAGCAGGCCTGAAGCTGAAGGGAGAGGGCCCCACCCCCTAGGTTCGAGACCTCTCCTGGGGCAGGCGGGAGGCAGCAGGGCAGAAGGCTACCTGGACCCACAGCGTGTGGTTCCGGCTGCCTGGCCGGCCTTAGGAGACCTGCTACCTGCTGATGGCGTGCTCATCCAAGGCAATGACCTCAAGATCGATGAGAGCTCCCTGACAGGCGAGTCGGACCACGTGCGCAAATCAGCTGACAAAGACCCCATGCTGCTCTCAGGTGAGGCCTCGGGGCACTGGCCAAGCTGTGGGGGGGGGGGGGGGCGGGGGCAAGATGCAGGCTGGCACTGCCCTCTGGACCAGTTCGGCACCAAAGAGCCTTGGAAGCCATCTGGCCCAGCCACCCCCTCAATCGCAGGCCTCCTGAGTCACCCTTCTGGCTAGGGAGTCTGAAGTTTTTGCCCCCAAGAGGACAGAGTGGCCCGTTGGGGGCCTGATGGTGGTTGCTCTAGCCACTGGGGAAGGAAATGGGTGCTCCCCGCCTCAAAGGGCCCCTAATATCCTGAGGAAAGCTCCTAGAACGTTTTGGCCTAGCCCAGCATTTATCCCGGTGGCAAATGCAGTGTGACACAGGACAGAGAGGCTGGAGGCCCCAGGTGGACCCTGTGAAGACCTCACCTTGTGTTTCTGGGCAAGCAGCTGCTCATGTGTGTGCCTCCGGGTCCCCTCCAAGCCAGGAATGAGGCTTCGTTCTAGGATTAGGGTCAACATAGCCTCCAGGGGCCTCCAAACACCGAGTTCGTGCTTCTGGGATTCCTGGGGGAGAACTTGTAGGTGTTCAGCCACGCCTCCCTCAAGCAATGCAAATCTGTCTCGGTCCCCCTGTGTTCCCAGGTACCCATGTCATGGAAGGTTCTGGAAGAATGGTGGTGACTGCTGTTGGTGTCAACTCCCAGACAGGAATCATCTTTACCTTGCTTGGAGCTGGTGGGGAGGAAGAGGAGAAGAAGGATAAGAAAGGTAAGGAAATAGTGACGTCCAGTTCCCAGCACCACTGGCCTAATCCCCCACTCCAGCTCCAGCTGCAGCGAGAGCCAGCCTTGAGCGGTGAGAGGCCGTACCTTCTCTTCCGATTCCTTTGGAGGACCTGCTTCCGGTGTCTTTGCCCAAAGGCTTTGGGAAGTGTGTGCCAGGGTGGGGGGAGTGCCCTGCCTGGGGAGGAACGGGGTTGGAGGGACAGAGGCCAGCCGCCTTGGCTTGGGAGAGTGCCCCCGGGGACCCTGTGCCCGCTCTTGGGTGTGCTGACGCCCCGTGGTGAGGTGCCGAGGGCCCCACCAACATGGCAGCCAGGGAGATGTGAGTCATACAGCCAGAGGTAGAGGGCTCCCAATCGAAATGGACTGGACTCCCCAGAGGATGTCCGAGGCCAGAGGAAGCTGGGATGGGGTGGAGGCCCAGGGGAAAACAGTGTCAAGGGACAACTGTCTTGTGAGAGTCCAGCTGGCACACGGCCGTCCCGCTGCCTCCTTTCGCCACTGCCCCGAGCCCCAGGCGTGGCCGCTGTCTCTTCCAGTCCTCAGAACAGCGCTGACAAAACTATGGAGCTGTCCTCAGCACCACCCCACGCCCAGAGCCCCAATCCCACCAGGCAGGACCCCGTTCAGTTCTTTGTTTCAGGCCCGCACCAGGTCACGACTCACCTTGATCTAACCTGGGTCTCCCCCGAACCAGGCGGGGAGCAGAGTTTCCTAGATGTGTGCCTTCGAGAACATTCGCTTGGGTCCACTCGGAGTACAAAGAAGCTGCACACATGTGGAGAGAGCGTGTGCTGAAAGCCCGCAGCCAGGGTCCCCGGGGGGAAGTGAGACAGAGGGGTGCCGGTCACCGGCCCTACATCAGTCAGTCAGGGCACCTAGACCGGGCAAACAAGTGGCGAGGGGACAGGCCAGCATAAGGAAGGATGTGCCAGTGTCTCCAGCCCTAGGCTGCCCTGCTCCTGGAGACAGTGAGAGAGGAGGTGGGTGACCTGCTGTGGCCTAGAAGCTTCTGTGGGCCCCATCTCCCAGCAGCCAGCCAGCACTAGCAGACCCTCATCCACATTTGCCACACCAAGCATCCTGTCCCTGCGGGGCTCAGCGCAGTTTCTCTCCACCGTGAACAGCCGAGGGGCCGCAGGCAGGCAAGCGGGTGGGTGGGTGGGCCCTGGGCCTCCTCCAGGCTGGGCTGGGGTACCCATCCCCCTCTCCAGGGAAGCCTTCTCCTCCCCTGCAGCCCTGTCCCTGAGATGTTGGTGGTCTGCAGGACTTGGTTTGGGGCCCCTCTTCTTCAACCTTGACAAAACCCCACCAGTCCCCCCAGGCCCCTCCCCAGCTCTGGCTCGTCTGCCCCTCACTCTGCTTCAGCTGCCCTAGGCTGAGCTACTGAGGGGTCAGAGGGGGCACCTCTGCCAGCCAGCTCCCTGGAAGAGGGGAACCCTGAGGTGGGGGGGGGGGCTGGAGGGGAGCAGAGCTGGCCAGGCTCCAGGCAGGGGCAGCAGCACCCACAACTCCCCACCAAGGTGTGAGCCCAAGGCCCGGCTGCTGCTGCGGTGGCAAAGCCAGCGCCCCACCCTACTCCTGCTGCCTCTCAACCCCGTCTCTCAGCCCGATGCTCCCAGGCCACCTGCTGCCCTTCAACCTGTTTCTTGCCTTTTGGCCTTGACTCCTAGTCGCCCTCCTACTTGAGGTGCTCTCCTTCCCCTCCTCCCCTCCCTGGGCTTCTGTCTTCCTCTTCCTGTAGTGCTGATCCCGCACGTCTCTCCCTCCTCCAGAGGCCTCTCTGGGCCCTTCTGCATTGTCACCGTGTGTCTACAGGTGTCTCCTCTCCCCCCAGGAGTCTCCTTCGCCTCTGAACCTCCCCACTCTGACAGAGGGACAACCTGCATACCACCCCAGCCGGGAGGGGGCCTCTCTCTCCTCCCTGGGACCCCCAAACTAGACCCCACCGCCTAGAAGCCACCTGGCACCCTGTCTGTGCTCCTGGATCCCCAGTGACATGAGTTATTGGGTATTGGTCAGCACACAAACCCCTCCTGTCACACGTCAGTCATTTCCAGATCCCAGGCTAGCACTTGTGTGGTCCCTAAGAGAGCTCTTTGAACCGATGCCCCACCGCGATGCCCTGGGGAAGATGAGGCCAGAGGGGCTGGTACAGAGCCCGACCCAGAGCACAGTGCTGGCCTCACTGCCAGCGCCGTTTACCTTGGTCTTGGAAGCCAGTCACTGCCCTGGTCCCCAACACCCAGCTGCGGGCTTTGTGGTTGCAGACCACATTCACGAATGCGCCCCCCGCCCCCGCTGCCGACACACAGGTCCAGCTGGGGCCCAGCCCATTCCGTGTACCATTGCTCCCTCCAGTGCTGGGTGCCTGGCACCCATGTGGGCATTCAAGGCCAGCAGGTTTCTAGAGTCTCCCTTCTCTGTCCCTCCAAACATTCTGCAGAGCTGACTGCTGGCTGCGCTGCACAGAAAGCTGACCGCTAGGCCACTAGGGGTCAGGGACCACCTAGGTAGACGGTTCATGCCACTCCTGTGGAGGGGGGCACATATCCCGACTGGGGGGGCCCTGCTCAACGTGGCAGACCTGGGACCAGACACCTGGCGGCTCTCACTCCCCGTGGCGGTAGCCTTTTCAGAGACCTCCCCCACTGCTGGGCACACATGACCCAGGGACCGTCCAGGACTGGCTCGGGGAGTTCACTGGAGGGCCGGGCCCTCGTCTGGGAAGCCAAGAGTGTGGCTCTCGTGGGCCGAGAGGTGGAGAGAGGGCATCAGAGCAGGCCCGGGGAGCACAGGGCCCTCCTCCCCGCCCCTTTGCACCGCGCTCTCTGGCCTCGCTGTCTGTGTCCCGCTGTCCTGTGTGCGTGTGCGTGTGCGTGTGCGTGTGCCAGGGCCACGTGGATGTTCTGAAGCCTTCGTGTCTGTCATTCCTCTTCCGTTGTAGGCAAGCAGCAGGATGGGGCGATGGAGAGTAGCCAGACCAAAGGTAATGCGCGCCCCGTGCTCAGGGTGGGGTGGCGGAGGGGTGCGGCACAGGGTGGGGGGCCGCCCGCGTCAGTTGCTGGAGCAGCACCCAGAAACCAGGTGAGTGGGGCAGGGGGCCCCTGTGCAGACCCTGCCAGAAGTATGCAAAGATCACCCGTGAGGAAACTGAGGCTCAGAGAGGGTGACTCACCCAAGACCACACCAGGCCTGTGGGTTTCCCGGTCCAGCTGCCTTTCTTCTGGGCTTTTGAGGCAGGGTGACCGGGTGCCGGTCCAACACCCACTCTCCTCTTGGCCCGAATGCCTGGTAGGTGCTGATGCCGTGTGGCTGGGATGAAGGTTGTCAGCGGTGAGGGGCTTTGGAGGGAATCCAAAGGTGTAAAGCACGGTCCTTGCCCTCAGGAAGGTCAGAACGCAGAGAAACGGACCCAGGGGCAAGACTCAAGTGCATTGTGGGGCCCAGGGGCCCAGGGACCAAGACAGGGTCAGACACGCAAACTAGAGTTCAGAGGATAGCTGAGGTTGGGAGGGATCTGGGTCAGGGGGACAGCCTGATGGCTAGGGTCCCGGGCTGGGGCAGGGAGTGCCAGTCAGTGGGGCGCAAGGCTAGAGTGACCCAGCTGGGTGGGGCATTGAGTATCACTGAGGCTGTGGGCTCTGGCCTGAGGCCCCTGGGGACAAGAAGCCTTGTGGTCAGGGGCAGTGTGAAGAGAGCAGGACCCAGTGAGGGAGCCACGAGGACGCCACCTGTCCCAGACAGAAGGCGAAGAGGCAGCTAGAGGAGAGAGAGGTGTGAAGCTCGCCCATGGTGGCCCGTTCCGGCAGGAGCCACCTGCAGCCAGGGAGCGGGCTGAGGAGGGGCACACAGCAAGCCGGGGCTCTGATGGAAGTCAATGCGCCCACTCGAGAGGCTGACGGAAGAATAGACAGCCTAAGCAGGGAGCAGGGGAGAAGAACGCAAGGGCTCCTAGGCCTCCTGAGGGGGGGTGGTGCTTGGACACCAGTGGGCCACTGACTCAGTGCAAGGTTCTGGAACGTTCCCTGGGCCCCAGACCTCTGCTGTCAGGTATTGAGATTTGGGGCATTATGGGGCTGGCCATCCTGTCTGTGTGCCCAAAGTTGCTCGTGCTTGTGTCTGTCCTCCTTTCCCCTGAGAAGTCCCGAGACAACCGTCTCTGCACTGACCACGACAGCACCGGAGCCTCCCACGCATCTCGGGAGGGCCTGAACTGCCAGGGAGACGGGAGGGAGAGGAGACAGCCCCTGGGCTAGGTCACACTCAGAAAGCAGAGAAACCCCTTGAGCCCCGTTTCCTCTCGTATAGTGTGGCACGTCTTTCCCTGTGAAAGCCCCTTGTAGCTGTCACCTGGGCCCTAAGTTTGGCTGTGGGGTTCCTCTGTACGCAGCCAAGAAGCAGGACGGGGCAGTTGCCATGGAAATGCAGCCCCTGAAGAGTGCGGAGGGTGGGGAGACTGAGGAACGAGAGAAGAAGAAAGCCAGCGTGCCCAAGAAGGAGAAGTCGGTCCTGCAGGGCAAGCTCACCAAACTGGCCGTGCAGATCGGGAAAGCAGGTAGGGCCAGCAGACGCGTGGTCCAGGGGCCACCAATGGGCGAGGACACTGGGCCCCCGGGCCTGAGGCCGGGCCGTGGAGGGCAAGTGGGAAAGGGATGTTCCAGGGGGCGCAGGCCAGGCAGCAAGGGGACCCCACCAGGGCCCGGCAGTGGCCGGCAGGGGCCGGTCCGGCCCCCATTTGGAAACCGTGGCTTCCAAGCGTCCGTCCGCAAGGCTGGGGACCGAGTGCCTCCCCCGACCTGGCTGGCCGTGGCGCGGTCCGCAGCCTCCCTTACCACTCCTTCGCTCTTGCTCTCTCCCTCCCTCGCCCCGGCCGACTCCCCTTCCCGCACCCACCCTCTGTGGCTTCCGCGGCTGGGCAGGGCTGGTGATGTCTGCCATCACCGTCATCATCCTGGTCCTCTACTTTGTGATTGAGACCTTCGTCGTGGATGGCCGGGTGTGGCTGGCGGAGTGCACGCCCGTCTACGTGCAGTACTTTGTGAAGTTCTTCATCATCGGTGTCACTGTACTGGTTGTGGCCGTCCCGGAGGGCCTGCCTCTTGCCGTCACCATCTCCTTAGCCTACTCTGTCAAGGTAATAATTATAAACACGGTACGTGTGAGAATGCCTTCATACTAGGATACAGACCCAGAAATTGGCGTTCCAAGCCATTAAGCAAGTTGGGATCGGTCGTGGGGAGAGTGGGGCGGCTGGGATGAGCTGGACGGCAGGCAGGCGGGAGGATAGACCTAGCATCTGCAGGTCTGAGGACACCGCTGTCCCTTGCAGAAGCGGGTGCAGGCACAAAGGGTGATCCGGAGAGGGCCGAGAACACCGGGAGACAGTGGGGGGAGATGGCGTTGGGAGGGGGGAGCACAGAGACAGCCAATGACCTGAGCGGGGGCCATGGGCAGGGGGGAGGCCCCGGGGAGCCCTGGGAAGAGGGAGCGCCGCGAGTCGACCGCTTGGCCTGTCTCACGAGAGTCCTCCCGCTCTGCTGTCACTCCAAGCCGTGCCCGGCCGCGAGGGTATGTGCCAGCTGACCGAGGCCCCCCGGGCTGTTAGTGCCACATGGAAAGCTGGCTGGGCAGAGCCGAGTCGCACATGACCGGCTGATGACCTCTTGCTCCCCGACCCCATGGGCCAACCTTTCCAAGGACAGCTGGCTACCTAAGCCCTCATCTATGCCCTTTACAGAAAATGATGAGGGACAATAACCTGGTCCGCCACCTGGACGCCTGCGAGACCATGGGCAATGCCACAGCCATCTGCTCAGACAAGACGGGCACGCTCACCACCAACCGTATGACCGTGGTCCAGTCCTACCTCGGGGACACCCACTACAAAGAGGTTCCGGCCCCCAGCACCCTGACCCCCAAGATCCTCGACCTCCTGGTCCACGCCATCTCCATCAACAGTGCCTACACCACCAAAATACTAGTGAGCAGGGAGCGGGCGGCAGGCTGGGCCAGGTCGGGGTGGGATGAGGGCAGGGCGCCAGGCCGGAGGCTGCGGCGTCAGGGGTCACCAGGGCCCCTCTGGACTCCTGCCCTGGCTTCTGGGCGGGACCTGCAGGTTCTGGAAACCCCCTCTGAGCCCAGTGAGTGGTGGGCAGCCTGCCCACATTGGAGTCTGCATGGAGGCCCTCCTCGGCTCCCTGCCACCACACCCTAAAGACATGGTGGCCACAGCTAGGCCGGGGTCCTGGGGGCAGCAAGGAGGGGAGACTTGGGCCCCCGGTGCCACGCTGGTTCTCCTTGCCTCGTAGCCTCCAGAGAAGGAAGGCGCTCTCCCACGCCAAGTGGGCAACAAGACGGAGTGTGCTCTGCTGGGCTTTGTCCTGGACCTGAAGCGGGACTTCCAGCCTGTGCGGGAGCAGATTCCGGAAGATAAGCTTTACAAAGTGTACACCTTCAACTCGGTCCGCAAGTCCATGAGCACAGTCATCCGCATGCCTGACGGCGGCTTCCGCCTCTTCAGCAAGGGTGCCTCGGAGATCCTGCTGAAAAAGTGAGCCGGCGATGGGAGGCAGCCTAGGGCTGGGTGCTGCAGAGCGCAAGGCTTCTGAGTTTACTGTTGTGGTAAAATAGACATAGCGTAAAAGTGGCCATTGTAATCGCGTGAAAACACACAGCAAGTATAGTCCCGGTGTGGCGCATTACAAAACGTTTTCGTCACCAGCCCCCCAAAGGCAACCCTGTCCCCATTCAACAGTCCCTCCCACCACACCCCCAACCAGCCCCTGACGTCCACTCATCTCCTTTCTGTATGGATTTGCCGATCAGGGACATCTAACATAAACGGGATCGTACAATATGTGGCCCATGTGTCAGGCTGCCTCTACCGAGCAGAACGCTGTCAGGGTTCATCCATTCGGCCTTCAGCCAGTCCCCCGCCCTTGGGCTGCTGTGAGCCTCGCTGCCGTGAACAGGGGCGTACAGCTGTTCCTTGGGGTTCTCTCGGACATACCTGGGAGCGGAAGGCTGGGTCCTGCCGTAACACAGGTTAACTTTTTGAGGAACCACCCAACTGTCTCGCGCAGGGGCACCATTTTCTATCCCCCCAGCTTCTCCTTATCGCTCTTCTTATCGCCATCCTAGTGCACGTGAGCTAGGACCGCACAAGGGGTTGGTTTACATTTCCCTGATGACTAGGGATGTCGGCCCCAAAATGGCCAAATTTCAGGCCATTTGTGTGCCTTCTTGGGAGAAACAGCCACTCAAGTCCTTTGCTCGTCTTTGATTTGAGTTATTCGTGGTCTTGTCGTTGTCCTGTAAGAGATCTTTAGCACATACTTGATTGGCAAATGCCTTTTCACTGTCTTCATTCATTCTTGGAGGCACATGTGTTTTTCACTGATGAAATCCTGTTTGTCTCTTTACTTCTTGTGTCCCTCGTGTAGGGTTTTTTTAGAGGTGATGGAAATGTTCTAAAGTGCACTGTGGTGATGGTGGCACAACACTGCGACTAGCCTAAAAGCCATTGAATTATACATTTTATTTTTTTAATATTTTTTAAATATTTATTTTGAGAGAGAGAGCATGCATGCATGGGGTGGGGGACAGAACCGCTAGATCATGACCTGAGCCGAAGTCAGACGCTCAACCGACTGAGCCACCCAGGCGCCCCTGGATTGGACATTTTAAATGGATAAGTTGTGTGGTGTGTGAATGATACCTCAATACAGCTGTTATAAAAACTGAGTGGGGCGGGGAGCATGGAGCTCCGCCTCCAAGTGCCCCCGCCAAGCCCCCCAGCCGCTCTGCCCTGCCCACCTGGCTCCTCACTTATTCCAAGGCCACCTGCTAAGACATAAATGTTCTCCCCCAAGTCTCTGCCCAGGCACATACTCCCCGGGTGCAAAGGCCACCTCCCCCCTGAAGCTGTCCTACCGCATCCCAGGAGGTGTGGCGGCCGGGTTTGGAGGCCCCAGCTCTCTTTCTGTGCTTCCTCAGCTTCTGGCAGGTACCGTGGCTAGAAGCCCCATTCCTGTAGTTCGGCGCTGGGCTCCACTCCTGGCTCTCCTCTTTGCTGGCCGTGTGGACATCGACTCACTCCCCGGCACAGCCTCAGTTTCCCCTATGTGGAGACAACAGAAATACCTCCTGGGAGTGTTGCGAGAGTTACGTGAGTGACTCCACAAAAGGGCGAGAGTCCCTGCCAGCTCCTCCTTTCCTCCTTCACCAGTCTGTCCAGGGCTCCCATTTGCCCCTCCGCCATGCCTGCCTCTGGGGACCTCGGTTCCTTTGCTCCTTCTTCTTGCACACCTGAATCCTGCTTCTTTGTCACGGCCACACTCCATGGCATTGCCAGAGCAGTGTACCCCAGAGAGTCCACGAAGAGCTGGGGTGAGCCCTGCACTCTAGGGTCTCCTCGCCTACACCAGCCTATGAATTTCCAGCTCCTGGGGCTTCCAGAACGGAGGACCATAAATCTGATGGCTTAAAAACACAGAAATCTGTTTTCTCACAGTTCTGGAGACTGGAAGTCCGAAATCAAGGTGTGGGCAGGGCCACGCTCCCTTCGAAACTTCCAGAGGAGGGTCCTTCCTCATCTCTTCCAGCTTCTGGCCATGGCCAGCAGTCTTTGGGGCTCCTTGGCTTGTACACGTATCACCTCTGTCTTCACGGTGCCTTGTCCTTGTGTGCGTCTGTGTCTCCATGTGTTCTCTTCTCTTTTGATAAGGACACCAGTCATGGGATTAAGGGCCCACTCTAAACCAGTATGACCTCGCTGTGACTTTGCAACAACCCTATTTCCAAATAAGGCCACATCGTGAGGTTCTGGGAAGGATGTGAGTGGTTGGGGAGGGTACACCGTTAGACCCCAGGAGGCAGAACGCCTCCCTCCTTGTACAAGCCTGTCTGCCGCGCTGAATGCGGGGCTCACACCGACGCCTGCCGAGACTCTCTGTTGCTCCGGCTGCCCTCGCTTCACTGGCACCAACGCTGTTGTTCTGTCCCTGCCCCAGGTGCACCAACATCTTAAACAGCAACGGGGAGCCGCGCGGCTTCCGCCCTCGGGACCGGGACGACATGGTGAAGAAGATCATTGAGCCCATGGCTTGCGATGGCCTCCGCACCATATGTATTGCCTACCGGGACTTTTCTGCAGCTCAGGAGCCCGACTGGGACAATGAGAACGAGGTCGTGGGCGACCTCACCTGCATAGCCATCGTGGGCATCGAGGACCCCGTGCGGCCCGAGGTAGCCACCCTCTGGTCCAGGAGCGGCCCGGGTCGTTGAATGGGTGGAGGGGCAGCCCTGGTTCCCGTACGGCCTCCATGGCATGGCCCCCTTCTGGTGCCTTCGCTGCTCTCACACTACTTCCTGCTGGAGCCCAGAAAGGTTAGGAAAGGTGGGCAAGGGCAGGGCCCCAGGGTCCTCCAGGTCAGACCTCCCCGGCAGGACTGACAGGCTGGAGGGAGCGGCGAGGGAGAGGGAGAGTCAGGCACCACTCCCAGGGCTCTGGTTTGGAGGCGGCACTGGGGCACGGTACCGGGAGTCCGACGGGACACAGGTTTGGGGGGCAGGGGGCTGTTCCCGGTCACGGGTTTGGTTGGGGCCAAGTGATGTTCGGGACATCCCTGCAGAGATGTCAAGTGGGCAGGTAGCTGCAGGAGTGGAGCACTCAGAGCAGAAGGTCCTGGCCGGAGAGAGATTCCAGAAGCATGTTTATATGAGCGATGTCACAGGGTGAGTGGACAGCTGGGACGGAGGTGGGAGGAGCCTGCAAAGAGACTTGAAGGAAGGGGCCAGGCAAGGAGCCAGCATGTGTAGACGGCTTTACCAAGAGCTTTTGTGAAAAGGGAAAAGAGAAACTGGGCAGAAGCCGAACAGGCTGTAGAGCGAAGACGCAAAGGGGAGGGTTGCCGGTCCATAAAGACGGAAGAGCCTTGAGACAGGGAGAGCGAGCAGGCCCCAAGGGAAGAGCGCAAGCCACAGGGGTGCAGGTTGCCAGAGGCAGGGAGGGACCCTCTCTCACCTCCCAGGGCCTCTCCAGTGGCACCCACCTCATGTCAGAAGCAGGGCCACCCCGATCCTGCTGATTAGCCTGAAAACACACGCGTTGCTGAGACGAGGGAGGACAGGCTTCTGGGCCTTTCTTCAGGAGACAGGTATTCACTGACATACCGGAGCAGGTGCCTAAGACCGGCCAATTCCACAGTCAATGCTCGCTACGTGTACAGAGCGACCGCAGGCCCTTGGCAGCAGTGTATCCCCGCATTCTGAGGACACTGGGGCCTCTCTGTGCAGGAAGGGGACACCTGGAAGCTGGCCTGGGAGGAAGCGGATGGCAGCAGAGGGGACGGGGAGCAGCAGCTTGGGAGAGCAGGGAGAGAAGATGCTGCTGTGGGCGACAGGGCCACCCCCGGAGACACAGGGCCTTGCCCTTCGTCAGGCCAGGGAGAAACTGAGGCGTGGATGATTGGCCTGTGTCTACACGGCAGAGCCGAATCATAAAGCTGCGTTGTGCTCTCATAGACCTGATGGCCTCCCCCTTCTGAATGGAGCTGTTCACTGCTCCACCCCCACCCCTGCCAGGCCGAAGGCGACCGGCTGGTGTTCAGTGCTGCTCCTAGCTTGGCAGGTGCCAGAACATCTCACAGACCCAGGAAGGCAATGTCCCTGGACTCCCAGGACCCTGGCCACAACCATTTCTACTCCACGATAACTGGCCTGCCCCCACCCTTCTGCCTCAGCCACGTGTCTACTGGTTCCAAGTAGTGAAAATACCTTATCATGTAGAACCTATAGCTGTAAATGCCTCTGGTTCTATGTTGTAAAACGGTGGGCGGCGGGGGCGGGGGGGGGGGGACAAGTGAGAAGTGTCCAGAGCTTGGCCACAAGCCAGCTGATGGCCAGAAGCCTGCCCTGAGTCGGGGCTCCAAAGCAACAGGCCTGCCCTTGGCCTTGCCATCTGGCAGGGTAGCTGGGGACAGAGGTCTCTTTGTCATTCTTCCAGAGCTAAGTGATACAGCCACCCTGCCAGCCAGCCTGGTAACCAGGGCCGATCCTGGCTCGGCCGCTCTGGACCTCCAGTTTGCAGAGGAAAATGAGATTGACGGAGCTGGTGATTTCTATGGTCACCTTTCCAGACAAGACTCCAATGGTGCCCCTCGACAGCATAAAAGCTTCCAGTGGCTTCTCCCAGCTTTACTTGTGTCGGGGCCTGGGTCCGAGTCGTCGCCGGTCCCGGGGCCCAGCGCAATGAAGGAGGCACCTGGGGTCAGGGGGTGGGGGTGGGGGTGGGGGTCGTGCTGAGGGAACGAAGGAGAGGTGCCGCGGAGCCGGATGGAGGGCAGGTCTCAGACCAGACGCGGATGTGTCTCGCCTCGGTGGCCGCACCCATGCCTTTTGTCTCTTCCAGGTTCCTGAAGCTATCCGCAAATGCCAGCGTGCCGGCATCACAGTCCGCATGGTGACCGGGGACAACATCAACACGGCCCGGGCCATCGCGGCCAAGTGTGGCATCATCCAGCCCGGGGAGGACTTCTTGTGCCTGGAGGGAAAGGAGTTCAACCGGCGGATCCGCAACGAGAAAGGCGAGGTAGTTCCTGGCTCTGCTGCCCTCCCACCTCAGTCCGGGGCTCTGGCTGTTTCTCCCCCCCCCCCCCCCCAGCCTCTGCTCGGTACCCCCTCCCCCGCTCCAGGCTCTGCAGCATCTGTGTGCTTCCCCTTCCCAGATAGAACAGGAGCGTCTGGACAAGGTGTGGCCCAAGCTGAGGGTCCTCGCCCGATCGTCTCCCACCGACAAGCACACTCTGGTCAAAGGTAAGGGAGCCCGCTCACCCCTGCTGCCCCCTGCCGTGCCCCTTCCTGAGGTGCCATGATGCTGGCTGGGTGTGGCCATCGTCCCCACGTGTGCTCTTGCCCCGGGGCTCCCAAAGCCAAGCTCCAGGGCCTGCCTAGGAAGCGGGGTCCCGGGCTGCACACGTGTTGCTGCTGGACATGGCCCTCCCTAAACTTCAGTTTCCTCCTCAGGAAAATGGGGATAATGATGGAGACGCCCTCGAAGGGCTGACATGCCAGAGCTCACTCTGCTTCCCTGGCTAGCAGCATGAATGGAAGACACCACTAGAGAATGGCCTCTCATTGTAACAGATGGGGAAACTAAGGCCCAGGAGGGGGAGACATTTCTCCAAGTCACATAGTGCTTGACCAATGACACTTCATAGTTGGCCGATGACAACTTTACCACCTGCCTCCCACCCAGTCACACCACCCTGTGTCATCTCACTGGGGGATGGGCCAGGGCAGGAGGAGGGGAGCAGGGCTGCCGGTCGAGGCACAAGGACTTGACCCCAAAGGCGACAAAAGGGCAGGGGATTGGGGGTGGTTGGCACGGTCGCGATCCCGAAGGGTTTCCCGAGTCAGCCAGCCGCCCCCACAGCCCCCAGACAAGGACCCACTCTGCATTCCAGGGATCATCGACAGCAGCACCGGCGAGCAGCGGCAGGTGGTGGCCGTGACCGGGGACGGCACCAACGACGGGCCAGCCCTCAAAAAGGCAGATGTGGGCTTTGCCATGGTAAGCCGCCCAGTGCCGGCCTGACTCACCACATCAGGCGGGGCCTTGTGTCTCAAGGACATTGGCTTCGTGCAGAAAGGTGCGGGCTAGTGTTAAGGCAGGTTGCAGAGTGATGAAGTCTGTCTCTCGCGTCCTGGCCCCTGGGACCTCCAATGGCTCATCTGGTCAGGGGATACAGGTGTGAGTTGTTTAAAGGCATTTGGCGTGGAGATGCCCGAGGTGACAGTGGGGCCTCAGGGGTGGGGGACATGGGGCCTGCCACCTGTGCGCCCGCCTCAGCCACCCCCAGTGCAGTCTAAGCGAAACTCGGCCCCAGGGGCGATCACTGGAGTCCCCAGATGAGCTTTTCCTCTGTGTTTCTCTCTGGTTACTTGTATGGAGCTCATTATTTCTATAAAACCCTGACCCCGCCACCCGGGTCCAGCCCCGGCATTCTGCAGCGAGCTGCGTGCGCTTGGTCACCGAAGGCACAAAGCGAGTGAGCCCCTTTCCCCACCTGCCATGTAAGAGCCCCCTTCACTCTGCCACATTCAGGGTAGCCCACTGTGGGCAGGCGCCAGGGGCACGGGCCAGTCCGTCCCAGAGCCCAGGACAGGGAAGGGCACCGAGCCACAGCCCCTGGGCACTGTGAGAGCCAAGCCGAGCTGCGCAGGACCCGACCTCAGGGTGGCAGACAGGGTGTGCAGCTGTCCCTGCATCAGGGGCTGTGAGCAGCAAACACCCCCACGGGCCAGCAGGACACGTCCCTGCTCTGTGGAAGGCATCCCCGCCCAGGAGTCGTGGAGCTCCTTATACAGCAGGCCGCTCTGGCATGCTAAGACCGGACAGAAGACCACTTGGTGGTCACGTGGTGGCAGCTGGGCCTCGTACGTGAGGCCATGGTGGTGGCCATGGTAGCAACACCCTCTCTGTTTATGAGCAAAGGCCCGTACCAGGCCATGAGACAACCTGCCCACTCCTAGTACAAAGTCGCACTGGATGAAACCAGATCTGTCTGCAGCTGGCGGGGAGCCTCATTTGGAAGGGAAGCCAGACAGTAAGCCCGGGTAGGCTGGGTCGTCAAGGGGGCTGGGGAAGAGGGGCCTGTGGACACTGTGTGTGTGCCCCCCAGGGCATTGCGGGGACTGATGTGGCCAAGGAGGCCTCAGACATCATCCTGACCGATGACAACTTCACCAGCATCGTCAAGGCGGTCATGTGGGGCCGGAATGTCTACGACAGCATCTCCAAGTTCCTGCAGTTCCAGCTGACAGTCAACGTGGTGGCCGTGATCGTGGCCTTCACGGGGGCCTGCATTACTCAGGTGGGCACTGGGGACCGCTGTGCCCAGGGAGGGCCCTGGGCTCTCCCTTCCACAAGGTACAGGGCCTGCAGGAGGCAGCTGGTTTCCCAGGCCCGGCCTGCTTCCTGCACCCGGACCCCAGTGCAGAGAGCAGGCCCTGGAAACCCCATCCCGGGAGTTGCGAGAGCCAGGGGGTTCTTTGCCACAGATTTTTTTTTTTTTTTGAGATAAAAGTCACATACCAAAAACTTCACCATTTGAGAGTACACGGTTCAGTGGCAATCAGTACACGCACAGTGTGCACGACCACTGCCTGTGTCTAGTTTCTGAACGTTTTCATCACCCCTGAGAAGACCCCGGGGCCCATTAGCGGGCACTCCCCACCCCCTCCCCCACTCCCCAGCAACCACGGATCTGCTCTCTGTCCTTACAGACTTGCCTATTCTGGACATTTCATATAAAGGGAATCAAATAACATGTGGTCTTCCATGTCTGGCACCTTTTCATTCAGCACGATGTTTCCAGGGTCCATCCAGGTTATAGCCAGTATCGGTACTTTGTTCCTTTTGATGGCAGAATATTGCTCTGTCATATGGAGAGAGCACAATTTGTTTGTCCCTTCCTCCGTCAGTGGGCATTGGGGTCATTTCCACCTTCTGGTGATTGTGACTGACGCTGCTGTGAGCACACCTGTACGAGTCTGTGTGTGGACCTACATCTTCATTTCTCTTAGGTGTGGATCTAGGACTGGAAGTGCGGGCTGAGATGGGAACTCCATATTTAACCTTCGCAGGAGCCTCTTCCCCCTTCCAATAGTCTCGTTCTCCCCAGTAGTGAGTGTCCAGAACTTGTCTCCCTTTGAAAGGTTTTTTAATTGAGAAAATCCACATAACATAAACTGCACCACAGTAACCATTTGAAAGTGCACAATTCAGTGGCCTTTGGTGCATTAACAATGTTGTCCAACCACCACCTCTAACTCATTCTACAACCTTCTTGTCACCTGTGTGCCCACTAAGCAGTCATTGCCCCCTCACCGTGCCCCCAGCTCCTGACACCCACCCATCTGCTTTCTGTCTCTATGGATCTGTCAGTTCTGGGAGGTCAGGAGAGTACCCACCAGTCGAGCACTTTCACGGTCTGGGATAACACACGGGTTGTCAATCTCCTGCTGACAATTTGGACCACACCTTCTAGGTCACTGCCACCAGGTGAGAGAAGGGAGGCTGGCAGCATTTTCAGAGCAGGAAATCCGAAAGCCCAGTGAAAACCCACTGCTAACCTTCCCACAGGGATGGAGATGTTAGATTTTGATGGGAAGGTCAGATCTGCCGCGTTTCACTAGAACGAATCCCTGTGACGTTGCCCCCAGGCTGGGTTTCTTCCCACTGGAGTGGTGGGCCACTGGGCTTTCTGGCCCCATGTTAGGGTGACTGCCTCCTCTCGACAGGACTCTCCTCTCAAAGCTGTGCAGATGTTGTGGGTGAATTTGATCATGGACACATTTGCCTCTCTGGCCCTGGCGACAGAGCCACCCACTGAGTCACTGCTGCTACGGAAACCATACGGCCGGGACAAGCCCCTGATCTCCCGCACCATGATGAAGAACATCCTGGGCCACGCGGTCTACCAGCTCACCATCATCTTCACGCTGCTGTTCGTTGGTAGGTTGGCCCCGGGTCACACTGCCCTGCCGCTGGCTGCACAGGCTTGGGCCCTGTTTGCCAGTGGAAGGGACAGATGAGCACCCATGAACCAAATTTCCAGCACGGGCCCCTGCATGCTCACCTCCCCGCTGTCTCTCTGTGTGCGTGCCCCGTGCAGGTGTCATAGGCCCCTGTGCCTCTGAGAAACTGCTGTCCTTCACCGAGACCCAGATCACCCCCATCCATCCACTCACCCTATGGCCATTTCTCCAAGGCATGGCGAGCAGAGCACTGTGCCACAGACAGTGGGAAGAGGGGGACCAGGAAAGACAGGTGGAGGGAGAGGGAGGGGATAGGAGATAGGAGAGGGAGAAGCAGTCGAGGTGAGGCAGAGAGTGGAAGACAGAGAAGAGGCCTGAGGGGCAGAGGAAAGGAGGGCGAAGGGGGAGAGAAGGAGGAAGGAAAGGGAAGAGGAAGGAAGAGAAAGAGGAGGAGGAGGAGGAGGAGGAGGAAGGAGGGGTGGAGGGAGAGGAGGAGGAGCAGAGAGGAGTAACTGTCAGGAAGCCAGAAGAAGGGGGCACGAGAGAAAGAGGCTGTGGGTTGGGTATCCAGGGCCGGCTGGGCTCTGGCTCTGTCCAACAGTGTCCTTGGGGTGGGTTTGTTGCTTTGTCTGCTTGTGGCGTCTCTCCGTTATGTCACCAACCCTGGGCTTGAGGGCGCAGGCGCGTTCCCGGGAGCAGATTGGAAGCTCAGTTTGCAGGACAGTATTTGCTGAGGGGCAGGAGGGACGGTGTGTGGGGATCACAATGTCACTACTGGGGATCCTCTCGGGGGTCCTTTCTCTGATATCTCGGGAGCAGAAGCCTCTCTCTCATGGCCTGCCTGACGGTCTACACCTGGCCGCCCGGTCTTAGGGACAGGGCGGAGGAGGGCTGGCCCACCCTGTGCCCAGCCCCACTCAACCCGGCAGGCACACGGTGTCTTCTTCCGGGGTTTCTGCGCCAGACCTCTGCTCCAGGGGTGAGCGCGTGTTGTGGGGAGAGACCCGTTACTTTCCCTCCGGGTCCCTGTCACCACAGGGTGGGGCTGCCTGTGGCCCTGCCGCAGACCCCCTGGCACTCCTCAGGTGACACTGGCCGGGAGCTGCCTCCACCCAGGGCTCCGCTCCCCTCACGTGCCCCCTCACGTGCCCCCTCACGTGCAGGGGAGCTCTTCTTCGACATCGACAGCGGGAGGAACGCACCCCTGCACTCTCCACCGTCAGAGCACTACACCATCATCTTCAACACCTTCGTCATGATGCAGCTTTTCAACGAGATCAACGCCCGCAAGATTCACGGCGAACGAAACGTCTTCCACGGCATCTTCAGCAACCCCATCTTCTGTACCATCGTCCTGGGCACCTTTGCAATTCAGGTAGGCGGGGGGGGGGGGTGGGCAGGCCGACCGTATACTGGCACCAGACAAGGAGCGGGAGCGGGGGACCATGCCCACTACCGGCCTCCCCATCCCCGTTTACAGAACCAGAACTAGTTCCGCCCCTCCCGCTGTCCCAGGCCCCACCGGCATGCCTTGTGACCCCAGGCCCTCTGCACTCCCCTGCTGGCTTCCAGAGAGCCTTCTAGGGCCTTCCTCAGAACGAGCCTCCTCATAGTTCCCTCTGCGTCTTCCACTCCCATTTCCAGCGCTGGATTCCTTGCCGGGGGACTATCATAACTCTAGAAGGTTCCCTTGGGATACTTTCTGTCCCCAGTGCTGACCATCGGCCTCTGCCTGCCACCATGCTGTGGACAGGCTGGTCAGTCAACTCTTTGGGAGTCTGAGCCTTTAAAAGTAGGGTGTATTCATAGAAAGTGTGACGTATAGTGAGGACAACAGGCCAGGATCGTTTGCTCCTCACAGGGATCAAAGGAGGGGGCCTGCCACGCCATGAGGGGTCCACCTGGGGAAGCACCTGGGTCGGTTGGAGACAGAGGGAGAGGGGGAGCCTTTACTGTGGTTTCTGGGGGAGAAACTGGGGTGAGGCGGTCAGGCTGAGGACTCATGACTATGAATAATTTCAGGGTTCAGGGGGGTGTAGCGCCGTCTCTGCTTGTGTGCGCCCTGGCCTGGGGAATTAGGGCAGAAAGGACAGCACGGTATCGGAGGTGGCGGTGGCCTGGGCTCGGGATTGCTTGGTCTGTATTTAAACAGCTCACCCCCAGGAGGAGGGTTCTTCCCTCGGAATGGGCAGTGAGGCAGCAGGAGTCCCAGGCAAGGCTGGCTGGGCATGTCACTGGGGCACCTGGGATGAGGCGTGTCCAGCACGGGCGTGCAGGGCACACGGTAAAGCATCAGGTTTACAGAAGCGGGAGATGTGGCTCATCTGCTGAGCCACGGCCAGAGCCCCATCTGCCGGGAGGACCCAATGGCCCATCTCTGACCTGCCTCCCTCCCATCCCACCCCTGCAGATTGTCATCGTCCAGTTCGGTGGAAAGCCCTTCAGCTGCTGCCCCCTGTCCACGGAGCAGTGGCTCTGGTGCCTGTTCGTTGGCGTTGGGGAGCTGGTCTGGGGACAGGTGAGTGTCTGCCTGGTCACCTTTCCCAGCCCCAACCCTTCCCTGTTTCCAGGGACGGACACCATGCCGGGCAAGGGTGGGGGAGGCCATGGCACCTCAGAGCCTGTGCTTAGGAAAGCGTTTGGTGTGCTCAGGGTGGGCAGCACAGCAGGGCTCAGGCCCGGGCCAGGCCACAGCTCAGGTACACGGCCACAGGCGACAGTTGTCAGCAGAGAGAGGGCAAAGGGCCACGTCTGGGATGTCACAAAGCCCCGGCAAAAATCACCCAGCACTCCCCTTTCCATGATAGAAGCCCAAAATCGTCCCCTAAAACTGGGCGGCTTGGAAAACGCTCACGGATGTGAAGCTAGACCACACCGTGCTAAATCCTCCAAGGGGCAGAAAGAAAGTGTCAAGGAAAATGAAGAAATATTTTGAGATGCTAGAACATCAAAGTCAGACACCTGTAGCCCTTGACGGTTAAAGGCATGCACAGAGGGAGGAAGAAGCAGCCCATGCCACAGGCACGCAAGAGGCTTCAGAAACCATTGCTCTGCAGTTCTAGAATATTGGTGCAGGACCCACTTTGCCCTGCGTCTTAGTCACATCTCAGGAAGCTGGAAGTCCAAGATCAAGCATATGTAGGGCAGGGTCCAAGAGAGACTGGGAGTGAGCTTCCACGGAAGCTTCCCTGAGCACCGGGGACTTCAGTGGGGGTCGGTCCTGTGGGCCCGGGGCTCCCGTGTGGCTGACCTCAGATCCTCAGTCTCTGCCCCCCAGACGTGAAGCCGGTGCCCCACCAGGAATCACACTGTTGGCGCAGATGGCCCGGCAGGGCCCTCGGGGAAACTGAGACCGCCTTGTCAGGCAGGATGTGCCAGGGGCCTAGCGGTCCCCTCTCAGGAGCGGGGCGGGGGGGGGGGCACCAAGGCCAGACCTCCCCTCGCTGGAAAATGCTCCTTGGCCCCAACAGCTCCCGCGCCCTGCTCCCCGGGGACCGCTCCTGGTCATGCAGCCTCGGGGACCAGAAAAGGATGTCCCATCCCCCAGTCTGCCCACAGAGAACGGGTGTTTAGGAAACAGTGGTGCATGACGCTGGAGTGCAAGGGGCATACGCACTAGCTGTCAGAGGGAGGCGGAAGGCGTGGGTCCCTCCCCAGCCCCAGCAGAGCTCCTACCCCAAAAGGACCAGCTGTGCTCTGACAGCCACCTGCGCCTGCTACCCCTCGCCTCTGGCCCCCCAGGTCATCGCCACCATCCCCACCAGCCAGCTCAAGTGCCTGAAGGAAGCAGGGCACGGGCCGGGAAAGGATGAGATGACCGACGAGGAGCTGGCCGAGGGGGAGGAAGAGATCGACCATGCCGAGCGGGAGCTCCGCAGAGGCCAGATCCTCTGGTTCCGGGGCCTCAATCGGATTCAGACGCAGGTAAGCCGCCGTGCCGCTTGGCTTCTCTGGCTATCCCGCCTTGAGAGGGTGGCAAGCAAGGGCCATCCCCGGATGTGCCTGCTGGCTGCAGTGCTGCAGACACGGCCCACCTCTGACGCTTCCGTCAGAGCCCAGGCGGCTCTCCCCCGCGCTGGGTGCCAGTGTCAGCTAAAGACATGTGTTGTGATCAGCAGCTGTCTCTTGGGTTCGGGTGGAGGGGGCGCAGGCCACCCGCTGTCTGCACGGCCGCTGGGCCTTGCCTCATTTGCCGGAAGCAGCCTGGTGACAGGGAGGTGACGTTGTTGGGAGGAGACAGATGCCCGTTACAAACAGCCTTTGGTGAGCTCACCGTGCACTGGGTTATATCGCGAGCCCTATGGAAGCTGATTCTGGCCCCGGAGTTGCTTCTTTCTCTTCATCTCCATCCCTAAGTCACATAGTCACAATGACCACTCAGCCATGGGCACTTTCGAAGGCTTCAGGAGACCCGTCTGCCAGAGCAGCCCCATGCTCTTTGCCCCAACCCTTGCCAGCTAGCCTTCTTGCCAGAATGTTCTGTACTCTGTCTCTCCGCATCCTTTCCTCACACTCGTGATCGCATCGCAGCCTGGCCTCTGCCCGCAGGGTCCCAGACGCAGTTCTCACCAAGGTCTGTGCGACCTACAGGGCCCGGAACCGGGCTGTCCCCTCCGTCCTGCGTCAAGCTCTCAGCTGTAGCCTCTGAATGCCACACCTTGAGCCAAGATGTCCACGGTGGGGTTGGCCAAGACCACGGTCCCTGAGCCAACCTCCTTTCAGCCCCTCAGCTCCCAGACGCTCTTCCTGTCTCCCCGCACAGCTGGCGCAGCAGCATGGCCCATCCGTTCAGGTCTGCCCCCTCGAAAGCACGTCCCCAGTCCAGCCACCCCTGCCCCCCATCCTCCCGGCCTAGTCACCAGTATCTGCCCAGAGTAGTCTCCCTGCTGCCTCCCTAGCCCCCAGTGACACCTGTCACTCTCTGCCCTTCCCGTGCTTCCCAAAGCCCCGCCTCTGACCTTTCTCCACGTGCTGTCCAGGACCCCCAGCCCCCCTGCTTCTCCTCCTGGGGGTCCCACCAACAGGAAGGCCACTACCCTACACGTAGCCCTGCCCGGCCCCGCACTCCTGCCGCGGGCCCCTGGGCCTGGGGAATGGCTTCAGACCACACCTCTGCCCTGTGTCTGCCTCCAGTCTGTCACACATCACCACAAGCTCATCCCAAGGAATCTTTCACGCACCCCACCCAAAGCGCCCTCGGCAGCCGGTGCCTACCCTGCCCCCGGCCTGAGGCTCCCCATACACACAGCTTGCCTGCTATTCCCATACGGTCCCCAGAAGTCTCCCGGGGCTCAGCCTCAGGGCCCCCTACTTCTTTCTTCCGCAGGACCCAGCCTCAGCTCCAGCCACAAGCTCTCAGCCTCCTGCCCGCTGCTCCCACCTTCATTCAGCTAGCTTGCCCCCTGCCCCGCCGTGGCCAGTGTAGCCTCTCTTCTGGTCTTAAGGGTCAAGTCCAGAGTCCTGACCATGGCCTTCAGGCCCCTGCCTCTTGGCATCACCCCACACACCCTGTGTCCCTTGTAACCCCTGCTGCTTTTCCAGATGTGCACTCGCTGTGCCTCCATGCCGGCCACGATCTGGGCCCCAGGCCTCCCCAGCTGCCGCTGTGTTCCCTCGGGGGGCCCCCCTCATCCGGCAGCAGCCCAGAGACCACCACTCTCTCCCGCCCCCATAGGCCCTCGCGTGCCCAGGGCACTGGAATCAGTGAGGAGCAGAATGCCCCAGGGAACTTTCCAAAGCTGCAGACTTCTGGACTGCCCCCAGGGCTTGGGATATCGTAGGGCTGGGTGAGGTGGCCCCAAATAATTCCGGTTTAAGGAGCTCCCCAGGAATGCAAGGGGCTTCTCCAGTGGAGAAGCAGGAGTCCAGGTCGTGAGGCATGGCAGAGGGCGGTGGGGTGGGGGGGCTCAGTGGTGCCCGACTGGTGTGTGTCTGTGCCTTCCGTGCGCCTGTGGGCTCTGAGTCCTGCCACCGCTTCCTGGCTGGTCGGGCGGGTCTCCTCAGTCAGAGCCTGGGAGTCACTGCCCAAGTAGACACTGGCCAGTCAGGTCCCTACTTCAAACATGATGCAATGGGGGGGGGGGGGCGCCCAGAGAGAAGGGACTTGCCCAAGGTCACCCAGTGACAGCGTCCCTCCCCCATCCCCTAGCATATTCCGTGTCCTTTCCAGAGAGCCCCTCACTGCTCCACAGGATCGTCCCTTTGTCACATCCGATTCACCACCCTCCTCAAGAATGCTAAGCCAATCCGCTACTTGAGCTAACTTTTTAAGAGCATCTGTTCTTTTTGATTCAAAATACCTGCTTGAAGGACAGACATAAAGCGCCCCAGCGTGTAGGTGCCCCCAGCCAAGGGAGACATGCCTAGATTTCTGGATTTTGCAAACAACGGAGCTGCAGGGTTTGGGGGCCAGCACAGCTTTGCTAAGTGAAGGCATTTTGTAACCTGCTACCTGCTCTCACCACCATTCCATACTAACATATTACTGCACCAGACAGGGGGGGTCATTCCGGCATCAAAAAGAGTCCTTGAAACCCAGAACACGGAGCTTCTCGAAGCACTCACGACGTGGTCCATTTCACATTCCATTATAAACCAACGAGAAGCTTCAGCAGCAACTGGGTTTTGGGAGGGCGGGGGGGGGGGCAATTGTGAGGTATTTTGATTGACACCATCATCCCATCCGGACACCGTGAGGAGAGGGGTCCAATCAGAGGCAGAAAAGACTTCTTTTCCTTGCCTCATCGCCCTGGCTGCAGTTAAGAGTGCATCACATCATGGGCCATCTTCCTTCAGGTCATCGGGGCACACTAGACACACTGTGCCAGCCCCCTGTGGCCACTCAGTGTGCGTTACGCACGGGTCTCAGCCCTGGCAGTGAGGTCGCCCTGCTCACGAGCGGGGTGTGTTGGGGGCGGGGGGCATGGGGGAGGAGGGAGCTCGGGGGCAGAGTATGGGACAAAAGTCTTTTTCCACCGCGCGTGTAGGGCTTGAAATGATGCACATCTTCATGTGCGAGCACTCAAGCTGCCTTCTTCCCAGAAGCCTGGCCCCCTGTCAGACTCCCTGCCGAGCCTAGGGGCCACCACAAAGCCACCGCAGGGCTTGGGTGTGGCACAGGGCCTCCTGCTCTGGGCCCGGAGTAGGCAGCCAGTGAACTGTATGGCACTTTCCAGAAATCAGATCCACCTTCTAAGGCCAAAGATCTGCACACACACCCATCTCCCCACCCCACCCCCACCCCCAGAAGGCATTCCCAAAGGGGCAACCAAAGGTGTGCCACGTTGGCCTGCCCTCCCAGAACTTAGGCACACGGTCTCCGGATGGGGAAACATTCACTGTGGCCACTCAGTCACAGGTCTCAGGTCTGAGTCACCCCCAGGCCCGCTCGCCAGTCAGAGATGGGGGTCGGGAAGTCAGAAGACACTAGGACTCCTAGTGAGTTCACCCCATGGTTGTCATTTCCCTTAGACCCACATCCCTTTTGACCCCTAGGAAGCCTAAGGGGGAGGGGGCTGCAAATAAAAGCCATCTCTGCTCCCGGGACACTTCAGTCTCTTTGCTCTCCCTCCTGCCGGGCCAGTGGCTCTGCAGAAAGGAGTCTGATAAAAGAAAGCAAGTGATTTTGCATTTTAAATCCTTTCCTTTCACGGAGGCTCCCCCAGGGGCGCCCGCCTCCATCACTCTGAAGAGATTGAGCCTCCGGGCAGGGCAGGGCAGGGCAGGGCAGAGAAGCAGTAAGCGTCTGTTGCTTAGAGAAACGTAAACAAAGGGCATTCGGGGAAGGCCCCGGTCCCGGCACCAACCACGAGCACTGCCACAGGGAGCCTTGTCCTAATGGGAGCGGGGAGTGGAGCGAGTCCTACCCCTCAGGTATATTGGGGCAGAAAAGGGGGTGGAGAACCAGTGATCTGGGATCTCAAAGGACTGCCAGACCCAGGTATTTGTTGACAAGTGGCTCGCAAAGAGCGGCTGGTGACTGCGAGTGGCTCTTTCTGCAAAGGCTTGCCGCGCGCCCCCCCCCCCACCCCCGGTCTTCTGAGTGCTAATCATTTGCTCAGCAAACCCTCTCTCGGTGGAGGACACGGAGGCTGGCCCCAGCCGTGACCACGTGACCCCGGCCCCGTCCGAAGCGCTGTCAGCTCCAAGGGGGCGGGGCGGCCTAGATGCCGCCTCCTGTCACCATTCGTGTACCCAGTGTGGCCCCTGCCCTCACCCAACCCCACCCCCGTGCGGTAGCCGGGACCGCAGTGCAAGCCAAACTTTATCTCATTTTCTCTCCCACAGATGGAGGTAGTGAGTACCTTCAAGAGAAGCGGTTCATTTCAGGGTGCTGTGCGCCGGCGGTCTTCAGTCCTCAGCCAGCTCCATGACGTAACCAATCTTTCTACCCCTACTCACGTAATTCTCTCTGCTGCCAATCCCACCAGTGCCGCTGGGAGTGAGTCTTGAGTCCCCTTTTCTCTCATAAATGGCATCTCTGGGGGAGCAAAAGCCTCCCCAACTCTTCCTTCTCTTTTTTCCCCGTCCAGTCCTTTCCGCCCAGACGGTGTGTGTCTCCAAAGCCATATCCTCTTATGAAATGTACTGAATCCATGGCCCTGCCGGACCTTCTGTTCTTTGCCTTGTTTGGTTGTTCGCTGTTCGTTCCTCCTGTCGTTGGTTTGCTTTTCTTGAACTTGTCTGCATCTGCCAATGGTTCTTCACGAACTTGGGCCGCTTCGGGTGGCGTCCGGTGGCAGGATGGGGCCTTGGTCAGTGTTCTGCGGGGCAGCCAAAGGGAGGCTCGGGACCGCCTCGCAGGGCCGCAGGGGGAGGCGAGTGCCTTTCCGGCATCGTTCGCAACAGAATAATCCGGCCCACCTACTTGGGACTAAACTGACAGCTTCCAGAACTCTCCTGGAGGTGGTTTCCAAAGGCAGTGCACCTGAGGTGGGCTTCGGGAGGCCGCTGTCACGTGTCCCCAGGTGGGCTCAGTGGTGGCCGACTGCTTCTGCTCGGGTGCTACCTGCCCTGTAGGCCTTGGCCCTGAGCTGCCCGTATGCGAGGCGTCTGAGGGGTTCCTCAAACAGGAGTCATCCTCACACCCCCAGCCCGCACTCTGCCACGTGTCCCTTTTGTTCCCAAGGCACCTTTGCTCTTTCCAAACAGGCGTCAGGATTGGAAGGTCTTAACGTGGTCTCGTCCACATTCTCTCTCCTCCTTCCTCCAAGAAGCCGGGACAGGTAGATTCCTTCCTACATGTTCCAGTGAAACGTCCCCACCATGCTAGTCACGTTTTCAAGAGAACCCAGGGGCTGTCGTAAAGAGATAGAAACTTCCATGTCTGCTGGTATCTTTTTACAAAGACGAAGGGAAAGCTCTTAGAACCCACCGCCCCATGGTTTCCCTAATGAGAGAGAATGCAGGGAACGTCTCTGCTCCTGGCCACGGCCACCTGCTTTTGTAACAGACTCATCTCAAAAACCAAGCAGTAAACTTTCAAGTATGGGCCCAGAGCCCCTGCTGGGATGGTTCGATGCTACCTCTTTCCTTTCCTTCCAGTGAAACCCGGCAACTCTCACCTCCGTGAACACATCACTTCCCCACAGACGGGAGCTGTTAACCGTGCCTTTTTCCCTCACCAGACTCTGGCATTTTTCTTTTTGCTTGATTTCTTCTCTTTGCCTTTTGCCTTTTGTCTTGTCTTTTCTCTTTTTTTCTTTTTGCATTTTCTTCGCTTTTTTGTTTTGTTTTGTTTTTTTAGGAACTGGTGAGAGGTCCCCAGTGGGGGGGCATCCCTCCTCTTGCTCAAACTGTCGTTTCAGGCCACTCTGCCCTTTAAGGAAGGGATGTGGGCCGCACCAGACCCCGCTGGACCATGTGGTCCCCTTCGGAAACAGCACGTACATGTGCGTGCACGCACACACCCCACCCCCGAACCACAGGACACACACGCCTCCGGCTCCCTTGCACACTCACTGGGCCCCCCACCCGGGCCACAGACATTGGCCAACAGCCATCACAGACAGGCTGGAAAGCTCCAGCCTTGTCCCAGAAGGGTCTCACTACCAGTCCACCCAGACAAGTCTGCACGGGGCTCAGCTACCTCCAGTCAACCGAGGATAGAAACGGTACTCAGCCTCCCCGGGGAGCACCAGCTAGGGCAAGGCTAGGACAGCGCACGTTCTTCCTGGAAATGAAGGGACAAGAGGGGGCGTGGTCTGCCGAAGGGGCACATACTGACCTGCCCCTGTCCCTTCCTCACCCGTGACTTTTTTCCACGTGTTTCTTTGCCATCTCTGTCTGTACTTCCTCTCTGTCTGTCTGTCCGTCCATCTGTCTGTTGACTTGAGGCAGGGGAGGCAGCCGACACAGCCCCCACTCCTCATGCCCCTCAGGCCTTCTCCACACCTCTGGCCTTGTTCTGCTCCAGGGCCAGCCTGGGCCTCCCCTCCAGGATCCTGGCGAGGCCTGCTGTCTCTTGGCTCCCTCTGGATTCCTTGGGCTTCCTCCCTGGTGGGAGCCTCTTTCTCTCCTCTTCCTAGCACC
Source organism: Acinonyx jubatus (assembly GCF_027475565.1). NCBI lineage: Eukaryota > Metazoa > Chordata > Mammalia > Carnivora > Felidae > Acinonyx > Acinonyx jubatus. Next base: position 122,636,507 of record NC_069389.1, read on the forward strand.
TTCCGTCCTTCTGCAGCCATCTGTCACCCCCGTCTTCCCACCGCTGGGAGCCCAGCAGTGCCTGGTAAGAACAGTGCGAAAGACACCACCCCTCCCCCTGGTCCTGAGCTACTCCAGGGGCATCTAACTAGTGCCTGTCTGAGGAGGGTGCTGGTGTGATAGCAAGGGGATCCCAATGTCCCAGCCCATCCCAGTTGAGCAGCAGCACCTCAGAAAGGACCCCACTGTGGAGGAAGATGCTGGTTGGAGGACCAGGCAACACCAGGGGACATGCCTGCTTCTGGAAGCCACCAACCAACACCACCTCCTGCCATCACCACTGCGTGGCAGATTGGTTTGGAACTCTCTGAGGGCCTAGAGAAACCATTAAGCCCAGCACCCTCATTGTGCAAACCAGGGAAAGGCCCGGTGGTGGCGGCAGCGAAAAAAGTGACTAGACACAGGTCCCCACCCTCTCTTGGAACTCACCGGAAGGAAGGCGAGGCACAGACCACAGCAGAGCTCCTAGCCGAGCATTCTAGAAGGTGCTGTGGGCGCAGGCTATAGGGTTTTCCTGAGCAGAACCCCAGCTCTGATGGGACATCTATCACCCACCGCCCGGCCAGCCTGGCCCTTATCCCACATGCTGGAGCAAGGCCTCTGGTCTGACAGCACTTCCACTGAGAACCTGAGGCCCTCCGGGCCTTAGAAGGCCCAGTGCGGGTTGTGTACAAAGAGCCCGAGGGCCACAGTGATAGGTGGCTGCGCTCACCGACACGGGTCCCAGCACATGGCACCCAGGCCAGAGGCAGCCAGAGAAAGTCCCCGGGGCGAGGGAAAGGAGAGCCCCTAGAGGGGTGACCAGGGAGAGTTAGAGACGCAGAGACCCTCGGAGTTCAGCACACCCACAGCCTCACCCCCTCAACCTTCTAGCCGACCTCTGACCCCGCCCCCCCCCCAGGCTTCCCGCACCCAGCCGCCCTCCCTGAGCCACACACAATGCTCATTCTCAACCTGGGGTGTGGCATCTGCCCTCCATGGCGTCCACCTCATTTCACGGGACCTCAGCCGTGGGCTGGAGGCCAGCCCCTGTGAGTGGCTCCAGAAAGCGCATCCGTTAATAACCGCTTTCGGTCTTAAGGAAACCAGCCGGGAGGGAAATCCTATCCCCTGCTGGGATGCCGGTCACCCCAGCTCCTCCCCGCTCACACACTAATGCCAGAGGCTCGGTGTCACACCCTGGCTGCATGTGAGGGTCCAAGCCACGGCCCCAGATGGTATATAGGGTTCACCCACGTTTACTACCCAGCAGCAAGCCGGGTGCCAGACGGCTGCCTCCAGGTGTGAGCGGAGACACGGACACACCCTAGCCACCCCCCCCCCCACCTCCCCAGCCACACTTTCCAAATCCTGTCCCCTGCAGCAGCACTGGGTCTCTATACTCGAACGTTTATTGCTACAGTGCTTCACGATACGGCTCCTGACCCAGCCGGGCGGAAGGCGCAGAGGCGGGCAGTGAGTTTGGCCACATGTGGCCTTGAAGAGCTCCCTCAGGGCTCTTTAGTTCAGATGAACCTAGCCTGAAAGAGATCATAGCAGTTGCTTTATTTTAATTGCCTTTGCAACATGAAAGCCTTGCATCCAACTTGGCAATGCTGATGCCGGGTAAGCCCCCACGATTTCCTTGCACACGCCCTTCTGGGGCCTGAGGAATCGAGCCAGCCCCATAGAGGAAGGAGCCCCGCAAAGCGAGCACAGCTTCGTCTGCTGGAGTTTGCTCCTTTCTCAGGCAGTCCGTCCATTTCAAGCCAAGTCTCTCTCTCCCCTTGGGTTTCTGGGGACAGTGTACTGGCATTTCTTCTCAGCTATTTGACAGTGTTGTTTCCACACTAGGACTGGTATCACCCTGTCCTGCACGAGCCCTTCCTGCAAGCATGGGCCCCACCCCAGGGAAGGACCTTCCAGGCAATTCATACAGTACCAGCCAGCTCACAGCCCAAGGCAGACCCCAGGACCCCTGCTCCTAGGCCCTCCCCAGTGGGCACTTCCAGGCCGACTCCCAGGGCTGGGGGCTAGGGCCCAGGGAGCTCAAGAGACTTCTTTGAGGCCCTGCACCTGGCCACGGCCAGGATGAGAGGCAAGGCCCACCCCCCGAAAGGCCGGGGACCCACCGTACCTGGGTCACCTCAGTGCCACGGCTTGTTGACATCGGCAGCGTGAGTCTGGACTCTCCCAGTCCTGGGCACAGATGCACGCACACAGGATGGGAGGTGACCTTCACGAAAGTCGCCAGCCGCTAGCATGTCTGACTTGCTCACATACACAGAGCCCTGCCTTTGGTTTGGGGTCCGGTCCATCAGTGGGAGGGCCAGCTCTGGAGTTCAAGTTTCTTAATTCCTTGGTGAGGAAAGGGAACCTTCCTCTTCAACTGTGGGTATGTCGCCCCACACCTCTTTGTGTCGCTTTCAAGTCACGATTCACCCTCATGCCTGCAGGGATGGTTTGGGACCTGGGAACCCCAAAGTACTTGGAAAGCATTTCCCCTGGCTCTCCCCAGCTGCTCTGCTCAGAGTTTGCCATAAACCCAGAGCTTGAATGCCAGGAGAGCAGAAAGTCCCCTCCCTCCCACAGAAGGTTCTGGATTAGTGGCTGGCACAGAGACAGGCATGTCCATCAAGCATGTGGCGGGCAGGGGGTGGGCGGGAGGGCTTTGCAGGAGCAGCAGTGAGACAGAAGTGGAGGGCGGAGAGCATGAGGACCCCTCCCCATCTGGGGCCTGCTTGTCCCACAGCACAGAGGAGAAAAGGCCAGAAGGTTGTCAAACGCAGTTTCTGTTGTTACTGTTGTCATCATCGTTCTGGAGCCTTTGCTTTTGTTTTTCTCTTCTCTTCTTTTCTTTTCATTCCCTTTGTGCATTTCTTTAATGGGGCGGGTGCTCCCTCAGGCCTCCCCTTGCCTCCCAGTGTTCGCATCCCTACTCTGCCCCCATCACCACCTGCATTGCAAACTTGAGCGATTGAAGGTCAAAACAAAAGCGGAGTCCATCCACTTTGCCCCACTTTCAGCCTTGACCTTCAGCCCCTCTGCTCGCACCCCAAGCATCCATCAGTAGCATAGTGCTGTTGCAGAGTCTGACATAAGCATCCCTTCTGCTTTGGCTCTATGTGGCTGGCGTGGCGCTGTGAGTTTGGGCCATCACCCGCCCTGTCCCCACTAGTGGAGCTCACGGTTCAGGTAAAGGCAGGCCAGCACTCACATGTCGGGGCGGGCGGCGGACAGCAAGGAACAGAGAAGTAAGCTTATGCTAAGTGTCCGGGACAGCTTCTAGAAGGATGTATGTGTGAGCCGGGTTCTGAATAAAGAGAAAAGGCCAGCACAGGACAGTCTGGCAGAACAGTCTAGGCAGGCGAAAGGGCAGGTGTAATGTTGCTGGAGAAGACTTTCGGCAGGGTTGCCCACTCTCTGAGCCCTTGCTGGGTGCAGGCGCTGTGCTGGGTGCTGGGAGCTGGGGAGCTCGTGAATCAGACGGAGCCCTGTCTTCAGGGGGCTACGGCAAGGAGACGGAGGGTGAGGGGGAGCCTTGAGGCTCAGTGGGGAAGAGCTTGTGCACAGGCCCTGAGGCAGGGGTGTGCCAGTGTTCTTCACGGAAGAGCCAAGAAGCTGAGGCTGGAAAAGAAGGATGAGAAAGAAAACGGCCCGAGGCAGGCCCTGACTTTGCAGGAGGTGCGGCTACAGAAGGGTTTAGACCAGTGGAGGATGTGACTTGTTCGGGCTCTTATTTGAAAAGATTGCTTGGGCTGCCATGCAGAGAATAGACGGTAGAGGTCAAGGGCACTGGCAGGAAGACCAGGGAGGAGGCGTGGGGTGGGTGAAGCTAAAGTAGCAGCCGGAGCCCACAGTCTGGAGATAGGGACGCGGCACTCATTAGAAGACAGATGGAACTTAGGGCCATGGCAGATTCGAGCACCTGGGAAGTGTGCTGGTGTAGATGAAGAGAAAAGGTCCCAAGATGAGCCCTGGGGCCCCCAGATGTGAGGGGGGTGGGGGCGGACGGAGACCCTGCACACCCGTACCCAGCCAGGAAGCGGGGATGTGGCATGGGGAGTGCTGGGTGCCCAGCTGGGGAGGTACCTGGGGAGCAGGGGGTGAGGCGAGAAGCGGCCATTGCCAGCATCCAGAGGGGACCGCGGCGCCAAGACAGGGTCTCTTTTAAGAGAGACAAATGAGTACGCTAGTCGAGGGAGGAGGCAACATCCGTGAGTGGGTGCAGGGCCTGGGGCGGGGTACCCAGGCAGTGCAGGAGCAAGCTGGCTGGCTCTCGGATGTCAGGAAATTGGCGGGGGGGCGGGGTCTCGGTTGGGGTGAGACAGGAAGGTACGGGAGAGCCCTCCAGCCCCAGCCCGACCTGATCCTCCTCGGCCTTCCCAGGCACCTTGGCTGTAGCCCTAGGAGTCAAGTTTACTGGAAAGTGCTTTCACGTCTTTTACTTTCAGATTAGCCCTCAGCAAAATGGAGTTTCGGGGGGTTCAGTTCAGTGAATTCCCACACTGCACGGAGTGGACCCAGAGCAGCTCCTTCACCTGCTGTGATGCTCGGAGTCCCGACACCAGCCAGGCTGGGAGGGCAGGGCCTGACTCAATAGTCGGAGAGGAGGGAGGCTGCAAGGCACCCCGGGGATGGCAGCCACACAGGCAAGAGCCAGGGAGAGATCAAGAGACCAGGCAGTCGGAGTCTCTGCCCTTGGGGGCTTGAGTCCCAAGGGGCCCCCAGGGCCCTGCAGGTGTGGCAACAGCAGTGGAGATAGAGGGGCTTCCGCCGTGAAGGGGTTGGGGGACTGGGGGCTACGGGGCATGCTGCTGTAGGACGCTGGGGTCGGGGGTCAGGGGTCGGGGGTCGAGGTGCCTCTGTGGTTTCGAAGGAGCCCGGCACTAGAACCGGAAGACCAGGGCTGACAGGGCCAAGGCCGAGGGCCCTCCTGAGCCTCCTTCAGTCCGGTAGAGCCCTCGGCCATCCCAGGGGAGGTGGAGCAGTGCATGCTGAGAAGGGGTGCACGCTGGCTGCAGCCATAGGCGGAGGTGGTTCAAAGGGGAGATATGGTGTCACTGCAGCGTGTGGGCTGTCGGTGGCACTGACAGCCTTGAGGGTGGCAAGGTCCCCTTGGGAGTGGTAGAGATGGAGAGGCGACCTGATGGTCCCAGGTCGGGAGAGTAGCCTGAGGCAGCCCGAGGGGAAGGGCACCGTTTCTGCTCAGCCATGGTCGCTCTTGGTGAGCGGTCCTGAAGTCGGCTGTGGCGATGTGGTCAAGCCCCCGTGGGTGACCTCGGGTCTCTAGGGCAGGCCTCTCTTCGACACTGCTGGCTGTCACCAAACCAGTGTCCCAGGAAGTGACTGTGTTCTTCAGTGTTGGGTGGCCTGAAAACACCCCATCGTAACACCAATACCAGTGACTTGTTAACAGCCCAGGATGGGAATGCGGGGAAGTGGGACCTGTAGGAAGGCCAGAAGAGACTCGGGAGGCCAGGAGCCCCACGAGCCCCAACCGTGAGTTTGGCCAGCGGCCCTGGCACCCCCTGTTGGTGATTGAGTGACTGCTCGAGGCTGCACTCTGTTGATAGGCCGCAAACAAGGCTAGCGACAAGACAGTCATTAAAGTGAGTCTGGTTATACCTGGGAGGAGCACCCTGAAGGAACATTCCAGAGCCGCAGAAGCTGAAGAGGGAAGGGCTGGCTGCCCTTTTTGGGCAGAGACGATGGAGTTCAGCCAGGTGCAGGGAGACCTGGGATGGGTCTCAGCAGGGCTCTGGCCTGATCACTTGACCCAGATCCAAATGAGGGGAGGAGCTCAGCTAGAGGAAAGAGTGTAGCCCAGGTCATCAGATCATTGCAGGAAAACTTACCACAAAGGCCCCCAGGGTCAAGGGCAGTGGGATCCAGCTTACTCTCCTTTCTCCACCACTGCCAGGTAGCCGCCAATAAACGTCCCGGTAGCTCTCCCATAGTTCTGGCACCAGGAAAGGCCCAAATAATGAGTCCACATCTGCCGTGACTCCAAAAACTGAATTCTATTTCTTTTCATTAAAAACGTCAAATGATGCTCACCTCAATTTCTGTGTTAGCCCTTTCTCAGGAGCCAGTCTGGGGGAACTAAGGAACTGAGTGCAAATAGTTGGCCATCTGTAATCCAAAAGATGTGACTTCACCAAATTCGAAGAAAATCCTAACCAGACTTAAGATCTGGAGTTAGAAAATTCCAATTTTACGGAGCTCTTTGGCTGATTATTTTTGCACTCAAATGACTGAGATTCAACTGGTTTAAATTGATTTAAATTGTGCTTGGCCAAGCAGTGACAGTCCTGGGTTCCAGACGCTGGAGGGTTGAAGGAGACTCATTGTCAGCGGTGTGATTCATGGTCTAAACTAGGGGGCAGCAAACTTCTCCTATATAGGACCTTAGAGTAATTATTTTTACTTTGCAAGCCAGGTCTCTGTCGCCACTACCCAACTCTGTCCTATGATCTCGAAGACCCCCACGAACCATGCAGAAATGAATGGGCGTAGTTGTGTGCCAGTAAAATTGTATTTATAAACCCAAGCCGAGGGCCAGGGTTAGCCCTTGGGCCCCAGTTTGCCGACACCTCGTCTAAACCAAGAAAACCAAATCCTAGAACCTTTGACCTGGAAATGATGTTACAACCGATGTTGTGTCCAGCCACTCACATAGGAAGGAGCTGGCTTCCCCATCTCAGCACAAGGCCAGCTGGCTCACGCGGGGCCCTGCAGAGGCCTTCCCTCTGTCCAACAGAGGTCGACTCTGGCTTCTAGAACCCAGAGGGAGCCCAGGGTGGGGGGCCAGGGAGGGAACAAAGAGAGGCAGCAGCTCTGTGAGGATATTTGAGCACGCATCTAAGTGCAGGTGGGACTGAAGAGACGACGGGGTAATTCTGGGAGCACGAGCCTGTAGGAGGTGGCTGAGCCCAGCTGGGGCCGAGGGCCACGGTAGCCAGGGATCAGGGCATTGTGGGATGTGCTTCCCTGCGGGGAGTTATGCTGATCTGAGGTCTGCAAATGCCAGTGGAGCAGCCAGGAACAAGGGCAGGAGACGCACAGGCAGAAGTCCTTGAAGAGAAATGACCACCCAATCAGCCACAGGCCAGGAGGGTTGTAAGGAGGCTTGAGGAACCATCTCGGTAGGTCAGGGCCTCCCAGCAGGATAGGTTTGGTGGGTGCAAATTCAAAGCGGGGCCCATTTTCAGTCTTGGATGCCTCCAGATGGGAGACCGGCAGGCTCTTGCGCCTGGAGCTCTGAGGAGACGCCGGGGCCACAGTCTCTGATTGTAGCCAGATGAGTCCCCGGCGAAGAGGTGGGCCTGGGCGTTTGAATAGAGGGGAGGAGGACCGGTGCCAGGCCGGGGCTCTCGGGCACCATGGGACAGAGGAAGGAGAAGTGGAGGAGACAGGGCCAGAGCAGTCAGGGAGGTAGGAGGAGGGTCACGCGGTGGCAATGTCAGGGAAACCAGGAGGGCTTTCCAGGAAGCGGGGCAGTCAGCTGTGTTGAGTGGCCCCGAGATGGAGACACAAAAGTAGCCAGTGCGCTTAGCAGCAGGAAGACTGATGGCCACGTGGGTCCAGGCACGGTTTGTGCTGGTTACAGTTCCGAGAGCTGGCGGGAGAGAGGAAGAGATCTATAGAGAAGCTGGGGAGGGTGACCCATTTGAGGAAGGCTGGCAATGTGACCATAGGCTGGGGACTTTCTCTTACCAGAAAGTTCTTGAGACTTTCTGGTAAGAGAAAGTGGGGAGTCCACTCTCTACCATTCTCCCTTTTTCGAATCATCTTTTTGTTCTACCAAGTTGGAATTCAGATTTGGCAGAGGGCCCGGGGGCCACCTAAGCCAGTCCTGCCCGCTCCTGGAGCTGGGAAAGGGGGTTAACAGCTAAGAGTCCCAGGCATTTGCCACTCGTGAGTTCCAAAATATGTGCACAGGTCAGCCTAGAGAAAGCTACCACCCTTTGTCCCGCATATGGATCAGTTGATGAGACATAGCCCCAAACCCGAACACCCTTACTGCAACCACACAGAGCTGCCTGTTGTTCCATTCCAATGGATGGCTATTTGTCAACGGTGACCTTGTGCTATTGGTGTGGGTGGAATTTGCCAGCATTAGCCAGCCATTGACTATCTCCTTCCTTCCTTCCTTCCTTCCTTCCTTCCTTCCTTCCTTCCCTCCTTCCTTCCTTCCCTCCTTCCTTCCTCTCCTCCTTCCTTCCCTCCTTCTTTCCCTCCTTCCTTCCCTGCTTCTTTCCCTCCTTCCCTCCCCCCTTCCCTCCCTCCTTCCTTCCCTCCTTTCCTTCCCTCCTTCCTTCCTCCCCTCCTCCTTTCCTTCCATCCTTTCTCCCTTCCCTGTCTTCCTGCTCCCCCCTCGCGCCCCTGTCCTTGCACCTTCCACTCCAGATCCGGGTGGTGAAAGCGTTCCGTAGCTCGCTCTATGAAGGCCTGGAGAAACCGGAATCCAAGACCTCCATTCATAACTTCATGGCGACGCCCGAGTTTCTGATCAATGACTACACCCACAACATCCCACTCATCGATGACACGGACGTGGACGAGAACGAGGAGCGCCTGCGGGCCCCCCCGCCCCCGTCCCCCAACCAGAACAACAACGCCATAGACAGCGGCATCTACCTGACCACGCACGGCACCAAGTCAGCTACCTCGTCAGTGTTTTCTTCCAGACCTGGGAGCCCGCTCCACAGCGTGGAGACGTCCCTCTAGGGGACCCGCTCTCAGCACGCGCACACCACACGCACGCGCGCTCGGGCGGGATGGCGCAGGCCTGCAAGGAGGATGGTGCCCCGACGGCGCTTGCGGGAAGCCGATCCATCCAAGGCTTCCTACCCGGGACTGAAGACGAAGAGGGAGAAACTAGAGAGTGACAAGAGCTGTGTTTCCCTTTTTTCTATCGAAGCATTTTTTTTTTTTTAACGGACACTACAACTCCGCCAGATGGGTCGCTGTCTGGGCTGTGTGGTGGGGCAGGGGCCCGTTCGCTGGGAGCTCGGCGGCACCCTAGGGAGAGCCCTGCAGGGCCTGGAAGAATGCCCAGCCCGGACCGCCCACCGCTGGGAGCTGCCTGCGGGTGTACCAGCGCCACCAAGCGCCCGTTCCCCGGGACACATGTGCAGTCCGTATGTGTGTGCGTGTGCATAGATATGAGCGTGCGTATAGACATATACGTACCTATATGACCAGATGCATATTTAAAGAATAAGGAGCTATTTATCAGCATGAATTTCCATTCCTCTTATCGGGTGTTTTCATTTTGAAATCTCATTATTTATTGTGACAGGTTTTTTTTCAGGGAACTAGACTGCAAGAATATCTTTTTGGTGGCTTGCCCCCCCCTCGCTGCCCCCCACTTTCCGCCCAGCCTCCGTTCTCCATCCCAGCCCTTCCTCCCCGCACAGTTCCCGAGGATGTTGCACTTTGAGACCCCTGCCTATAGAGGAAAACAAAACAAAACAAAACCCTTGCAATGGAATTTTTTATTTAAAAGGAAAATACCAAAGTATTGATGAGAAAGATCCCCTCCAGGGGCTGGAAAGGGGACTTTTGCTTTCGGTTTCGACTGGTTTCAACTCCAAGTCCTGGATTCTGGCTGGTGGGCTTTCTTTGTCCGCACCCCTACGTCAACAGCATGAAGCACCACCCCCTGCCTCGCTGATGCCTTGGGAGAACCCAGAATTCCTGGAGCAGCCCCAGGAGAGCCAGGGCCAGAGGTGGGGGGTGGGGCGAGCAGCAAGAGTGAGGCAAAAAGCGGCAGAGGAAGAGGTACCATCAAAACCCAAGAGGAGCTGAAATGACCGCAACCGAGAAGTTGTACCGAGGTGTCTGTCGAGTGGCTGGAGCAAGTTCTCGGTCATCGCCCGCCAAAGCACTCTTCCGACCCGGATCTTCTCCTTCAAGGACAACTGTGACCCACAAAGGCAGCCACCTACAGTGACGTGGGGGAAGCAGATGTGGCAGCGAAGCCCCTGGGAGCAATGGCACCTCGTCGCTGTCGCTGCGATCACACCTGGCACTCTCTCTCACGGGCAGGGAAGGCTGAGGAGGCCAGCCTCGCCATGCCGGCTGAGCACCCCGTCTGCACGTGGGAGAGCTGGGCCTGGGCTCCCAGACGGTTCCCTCGGGAGCCTCTCCTTGCAGTGTGGGCATGCCTCGTGCAAGCCTCAGTTTCCCCCTGAACGCGCACTGACCAGAACAAGCAGAGGTCCCTTTACCTTCTGAGTTCACGTGTCTCGTGTTTTGCAGAGAGGCAGTTCAGGTGCATGTGCCTACCACTTGGGCCTGGGGCTGAGCCGCTGAGGGCCAGCCACGAGCGGAGGGAGGCGAGAAGGAATGGGAACCGCCGGTGTGGGTGGCTGGCAAGGCTGGCTCGCAGCACGCGCCCTGTCCTAGGCCCACGGGCAGGGGACGTCTCACCTCCACCCGCGTCCGTGAGCACTGAGGTCGCCATTCCCACCGCTAACAGGAATGCTGCGTCACCCCTGAGCGGGAGTAGTCAAATCTCGGGCAAAGGAATTTCGGTTAGAAAAGAAAATCCCACTGAAAATGCCAGCTACAGATAACTTAAAGCCATCCCTTTATTCCAAAGGGCACATTGAGAATGTTACCCATTTGTAAATTGTTCCCTAATGTCCTTGTTTAACCGACAACAAAAAAAGGGCAACTCAATCTGTTGAGGGTCTGTGTGTTCTGAAACTAGAAATAAAATTGGAAATCTTTTCATTCTCTGTTATAGACACATCAGTAGAACTAATGGTCACTATAGAGTCCAAAAAACCCTCACTGCTGCTGTACAAAGTTGCCTACGGTACGTGTCGATTGTTTAGTCCCCAGGTTGCCTTTCCCCCGGGTGTGGGGTTCAGAAAAGGGGCGCCGTGACCTCGGAGTGTTGCTCTGCTTTCTGTACGGTCTTCAGGCCGAGGCACCTGTCTCATCAGGAAGCCCGTCTCTATAAAGCGTATTATACGGAATGGCTTGGTCAACTGTGTTCAGTTATTAAATACGTTTTCCATTTTTATCTGCCTGTTATAAAGATGAACGAAAATTATCTTAATGAGGAAGACCAGATGCATCATAACTTAAAGTCTGTAGTTGAATTTCCTAATTTAAAGAATAGTCTGAAATTTCCATGTATTAAAAAAAAAAAAAAAATGAAAGCCTCCTACAGTCCCAGTCTGGGTAACGTGTGTAATTTGTTAGTTTTTCGGGAATTGTCATCCGGAATGCAAAGGAGGCGTCCGCATCCACTTCGCCAGGCCGAGATGAGCTCCAGGGGAGGCAGAGCACCCCCCCCCCGACCAGGTGTGCGGCCACCTCCCCAATCCTTCAGGGAGGCAGCAAGGGCTCGCCTGCCCCATGGGGTCAGAGGCGCTCCCAGGGGAGGTCTGCGTGGTGACCCTCTGACTGTCTTGACCTAGAGGGGCCCGGCCTGGACGTCCAGGCCGGCGTCCTCAAAGGAAGGCGAGGGCTGGGAACACCAACCCAAACGGGAGAGCCTGGGACACACGCGGACTCCGTCTTTTTTCTTTTTTTCTTACGGCAAAATACATACCACGTAAAAGTCGCCATCCTAACCGTTTTTAGGCAAACAGTTCAATGGCATAGAGTACTTGCACACCGTCTCTAGAACATCTTCATCTCCCCAAACTGAATTCTGTTCCCATTAGACACTAACTCCCCACCCCGCTCCCCCAGCCCCTGCTACCCACCATCTTTTCTGTCTCTGTGAATGTGAGTTCACATCTGCGTGAGTCTTAGAGTTACTCGAAGCAACTCGCAGAACTGGAATCCTACAATTTCTGTGTGCGACGGGCTCATTTTGAGCAGCACAGGGTCCCCAGGGTTCGTGCGTGTTGTAGCCTGTGTCAGAATTTCCTTCCTTTCTGAAGCCAGGTAACATTCCATCAAACGCGTAGACCGTAGTTTCTTTATCCACTCATCCGTCAGTGGACACTCGAGTTGCTTTTACCTTTCGCCTGCTGTGAATCGTGCTGCTGTGAACCCAGGTGTGCAAATAACCCTGTGAGTCCCCGCTTTCGATCCTCTTGGGGCTACACCCAAAAGTGGGATGGTTGGGTCATATGGTGACGCTATGTGTCATTTTTTGAGGACCCCTCCCCCACCAGCAGTGCACATGGGTTCCAATCACAGACTTCCTCTTTAATCCAAAGCCATGGAAAGAAAACCCATTATTTTACTCCTTCCCTTGCTCCGTGGGTCATTCCCCCATCTGTTCCTTTGCTCACTACGTGTCTTTGAACACCTGTTGGGAGGACGTCTGTGCCCTGTGACCCACCCCTCCGCTCTGCCAGCAGAGCCACGAAGGCAGCTCGGGTCTAAAACTTGCCACGTCTCCTCTCCCTGTGCTTCTATTTCTCCACTCCACACATCACCCTTTTAAACTTGGCAATGCCGGCGGGTGCATTTTCCAGGGAAGCTGCCAACAAAGGACAAAAATGACTTCTAAGTTCCCTCCCAACCACCAGAGCCCATACTTCTAAAAAAGGCAAAGAGACAAACACCAGAAAACAGCAGAAAAACAAATAGCGGAGGGCCCTTGCTTCACTGACGCGGGAGTCCATCTGGAACCACAAGGCGAAGTGAGTCTAGCTTGGGCCAAGTGCCTTATCATGAGAGCTGGCACCTCATGGACATATGTTGCGCTGCCCCAAAACCGTTCGTTTCTGTCCGTGGAGACTCTTGCCCAGTCCTGCTATCAAATATGGCCCAGGTTCCCGTGGAAAAGAATCGGTAGCCAGCCGTGCCTCCACAAAGCCGCCCCCGTTTCCCCACCCAGCCAGAGGTCAGAGAGCAAGGTGTCGGCAGGGCCGAGCTCCCTCCGAAGGTTCTAGGGGGAGGCTCCGTCCTCGTCTCTTCCAGCCTCTGGTGTTGCTGGCAGTGCATGGCCTTCCTTGGCCAGTAGGCACAGCACTGCGGTCTCTGTTGTCACATGGCCTGCTCCCTGCTTGTGTCTGTCACCGTGTCTGCTCTCAGCTTCTTATAAGGATACCAGTCCCATGGGATTCAGGCCCACCCTACTCCCGCAGGATCTCATCTGACACTGACAAAGACCCTATTTCCAAATAAGGACCGGTCCTCACGTTCCAGGGGTTAGGACGTAAACATATCTTTTGGGGGACACCATTCACGCAACCACAGCTGGAAAAGAAGAGACAGGCCAAGTCCCTCATAGGACCTGGATTGCCCCCCTCCTCCCACTAGTTTGACAGGCCAAGCAAGGCTCAGCCGTTTATCACGTTACAGTAATTAAGACATGCTGGGGCGGGGGGCGCTTGGGGGGCTCAGCCGATTTAAGCATCTCACTCTTGATGTCAGCTCAGGTCTTGATCTCGGGGTCCTGAGTTCGAGTCCTCCACTGGGCTTAAAATAAAAGACATGCTCTGGACTAAAAAGCTCCTGGAAGTTTTGGGTTCTGGAAAATCTCTCAACCCCTTATTGCTGACCAATCCCTTTCCTTCATCAGGAAAACACAGACGCCCCCTGAGCGATGAGCATGGACAGCACAGGCCCCGAGGCCAGCACACAAACCAGCAAGTGCCAGGACAGCATGATAGGCACACACGCGGGTCCAGGAATTTTCAAGTAGTAAGCAGCAATCGCTGATCATTTGGGCCAACCTGCTCAATTTACAAGGTGGGAAACTGAGTCCCACAGACAGGAACTTGCTGGCTATGCAGGCATCGTAAAAGGAAACCTAGAGCTACAAACTGTCCAGAAAGCCCGCCATTAGCCACAGCAGACCAGAGCCGATGGAGCCACGCTCTCCCCGTTCGGCATAGCGGCTCCCAGCCAGGGCTGGGGATGTTCACCAAATCCCTACAGAGCTTTATCCAACTATCCTCCCTTCTTTCTGGTAAGTCCTGGGGCCGAGGGTGGGGAGGAAACAGAGTGGAACAGGTGCAGATGGAGAGAGCTCTCTTAGACGTACCGTCCCCTCCACCCGGCCCTCCCATCCAGAGCAGGGGGTTCTGGTCTCTGAGAAACTGACCTCACATCGATTGTGGGGGAGCCAGCTGCCTCGCTGGAGGCTAAACTCTGAGGTCCAAAGATTTCCAAAGCCATCAAAGCTTCTCTAAGTGCCAGTGATCTTGTCAGGGGAGATAAGACAGAGAACCCGCCAGTGAAACACCCATCACCTAGTTCCATTCCAATCAACAGTAAGTGCTGGCCAAGGGCAGTGCCCGGTCAATGCAGGACAGGCAAGACTGGGATACGGGGGGGAGGGGGGTCCTGGGCCCAGCTTGTGGGGGGGGAAGGACTCGAGAGAGACAAGGTGCTTTTTAAATAGCAGAAGACAGAAAGTACCAGTGAGAGCCAAAGCTGCCCACAGAGGCCTGCCGCTGGCCCCTCGCCACCCATCCCCCACCCCGTGCTCAGAGCACCAGCCCCATACCCTGAGCCTGGGCACCAACCCTGTCCTCGGAGAGCTCCCAGGTGAGCTGGGTGGGCACACACGGAAAGCACCTGGTGGAAACGTGGACATTTACTCCAATCCCTCATCCTGAAGACAAATAACACAGCTGCTTAGTAAACTCACGCAAGCCTCGCTGCCTGACTTGTCACCGGTGTGTGAGCCCTCCCTGTCTCCTCCACCAGAGACAAGCGCTCGGAGGCACCCCAGGCATCGCAGCAGGTTCCCACACCTGTGGGCGCCGGAGGGCGTGGCAGCCAGTCCCCAGAGCCCATGCTCCGCTGGCCCTCACACCATCATGTGTTGAAGGACGGCCCCACCAATGTGTGTCGAGCCCAATGCGCATCCCCACGGAGAACAACCTAGGCTGCTCTGTTTCTCTGGGCGGCCCAAAGCAGTTCTTCTGGAAAAAGGGCCTTCTGGGTGCGTCAGGAGGGAGCCATGGCTCTGAGATTCTCTAGACTCTCCCAAAGTAAGCCTCGCTCGCTGAGCGGGACTGCCAGGCTCTGCGAATGTTCCAGTGGAGGAGCGAGGACACGTGGACTCCCTCAGGGCATGCCACCGTGACGTGAGCACACGCTGGGCCATCACGCCGTCAGAAAGCGATGGATACCCCTGCCCCCAAGAACACCGCAGGTGCACGAGGGGCAGTTCCGCCCGGAGAGAGCATTTTAGGGGAAACTGAGGCTGGGTGGCACCCATCAAAAGCCCAGAGCAGCACAGGCCATAGGGCAATGACAGGACATCACATTTGACTTGTATCATCTTTTATTATACAAAATAGAATTCCATCTATGTCACACATTCATCCTTTCTATAAATCTGGCTTTTAAAAAATCCCCAAGGGTGCAGTCTTATCTGTTCTCTGATTTTCCTTCCAATGATGTCACAGCTCAACTGCATTTGGTGCCCTCTCAAAGGACAAAAGCAGACAGGGACGCCTTGCGGGCCCTTCCCCTGGCCCGCCCCGGCCTGCCCGCAGGACGTATGGCTCCCGTCACCGTCTGGACCACAGCTGCTAGGGACAGTCAAAGCATGAGAATCAAAGTGGCAGCATATGTCATCGCCTTCACCAGCCTGTCTCCAGAAGCACAAAACCAGTCCTCGCAGCTGGTCCTCTGGGGACCAGCTGTCACGGCGATGTGGTGGCGCTGTCCCCAGGCGGCCGAGCATCCCGGGCTTCTCTTTGGGCAGGCCTGGACCAGGGCCTTAGGGGATCTCTGTGTCCATGGTATAAATCTGAATGAGATCAGACACAATGTTATCAATGATTGGCTTGGTAAGGTCGTCACTAAACACCTAGAAAGGAGAAGGAAAACAGGTTCTGATTAGACTCCCTCTGCATCAGACAAGGCACCCTCCAGTAAGCGCGGAATCACACTGCATAGGGGAGATAGCCCGGGGACTTGGCTATCACAAATAATGGTGGCTCTCTGCAAAGCCAGTTTACTTCCAGCCTGCCAAGGCTGATCACAAAGCAGAGAACATTCCAGATGGAAGAGGCCTTGGTGATCACCCAGCCCAGATGGGACAGGGAGTTGGTGACCGAGCTGGGCCAGGAGTCCATTTCCAGGGGTTAGCAGGCCAGAGCACCTGGGCCAGACGTCCTCCTGACCGTGAGCGAGAGCTCATCAAAGTGTAAAGTGAATCCCCAGGCACCCAAACTACGAGGAGTGTGCAGCTCGGGGCTAACCCTGCATGTTCCCAAGGAAGTTCTGGCCCTTGCCCAGCCCCTGGGAAAGGACCTCTAGGCCCCTGGCACGTCCTGCCTGATGAGAGGGTCTCGGATTCCCTGAGGGCCCTGCCAGGCCATCTGCGCCGACAGCGTGATTCCTGGTGGGGCCCCGGCTTCACGTCTGCGGGGCAGAGACTGAGGATCTGAGGTCAGCCACGCGGGAGCCCCGGGCCCACAGGACCGACCCCCACTGAAGTCCCCAGACGCCGGCGCTCAGGGAAGCTTCCCCGGCGGCGGCATCCTGCGCGCGTCGTCACGCGTCACCGCGGGTCGGGCCGCACTGCCCCACGACCCCCCTGGCCAGGGACCCGGAAGCCCGCCCCCGGTCTGTCCCGGACCCTGCCCTACGCCCCTTTGGTCCTTGCTGACTCCCCCTGTATCCTCTCACTGTAAGCAGCCATTGTAACGGCCGTAACCACGAGTAGGACGGCTCTGCTGAGTTCCGTGGCCCTCCTAGCGCAGCACCAAGCCCGAGGGTGCTCTCGGGGACCCGTGATGACATGGAAAGTAAAAGGCAAAACAAGGAGATCTTGGTTTGATGCTGTGGCCCACCTTGGGCCCAGGGCTTGCTGCTTGGGGAACCAAAGTGCCAGGAGGGTTAAGATTTTGGGGCAAGCCAGGGCAAAAACTAGACCCAAGTCCACCCCCTCTACGGCCCCCAAAGAAAGCTAGGACCCTCCACAAGCCACTACTGCAGGTAGGAAACAGTGACCTGAAAATCCCCTAAGCCCTGGCTCACGGAGATTGGCCATCTCACCCCAGACTCTGGGTAGAAAATCAATGCTTCAGAAACATGTGTGTTCCTGGAGACCCCAAGCAGAGAAACACCATTAAAAAGTAGTCCAGGGCCAGAAGCTGGAAGCAGCCCAAGTGTCCATCCACGGAGGAACGCACAGACACAATGTGCTCGGTCCACAACATGGAACAGAATTCAGCCTTAGCAAGGACAGAAATCCTGCACCTGCTACAACATGCTACGGCTTGAGAGGCACCACCCCGTCCGCCCAGCGGCCCGACACGGCTTGGCACAAAGGCCCGCCTCGCCACTGTCACACGCCAGTGCGGGCAGGCTGCTGGGGGAGAAGCACATCAGGCTCGACCGAGTGTCCCGACCCACCCCCAGGAGACAAGTGACCACAGACAGGTGGTTACTGCAAGGAGGAAAAGCGTTTCCCAGCTCAGACTTCAGTGTCCCGGGGCCGGGCAGGCGGGGGCGTCATCCGGAGCCACTTATCATTAGGCAACTGGTCCTTGCATGTCACGAGCCCCAAGGGCAGCTTCGGCTGCTCCTGGCACGTGTGGCCCAGAGCCAGCCAGAACAGGTAAAGAGCTGAGTGAACGGGGATGCGCCACCCCATCCTGCCCGGCACCTTTCGCTGGTGAGGGCCATGCACGGGAGCCAGAGGCAGCAAGGTGGCACCCAGTGAAGTTCAGGAGCAAGCGAAAAGAAAGGAGAGAAGAAAGGAAGACACAAACAGAGGCGAGCGAGACGATGGGAAACAAGCGATGGCACCACAGGTCTAAGCAGCCCAGAGACGGGCTGCCGTGCCCACCAAACGTCCTGTGTGAGTGGGGCCAGGAAGTGGCAGCCCCTTGTGCTACCACCCGATTCCAACAGAGCAGGGACACCACGGTCACATGATCTGGAAGCCCCCGAGAAGCCCCAGCATGGAGCAAGATGCCTCTTCAACCCCATGCTGCCAGAGGAGGCATGTCTCACCCGAGAGCGGGACGACACATGCGTGTGTACAAGGGTGCACAAGCACCTACTATGTGCCAGTGTGCTCAAGGGTGCACGAGCACCTGCTATGTGCCAGCTCTAGGCCCTGGTCATAGGGCGGCTGATAGAGCAGACAACATCCCTGACCTCCAGGCACTGACAGTGCGATTGGGTGGGGGGTGGGCAGTTCCACAGGCAATAAAGGACATAGAACAAAAAGCAGGAAAAGCTGGGTGTCCGGGGAGGGCAAGCAGGCTGGGGGAGGAGCATCAGGAAAGGAGAGACATCATCGGAGCCAAGAGCGGCAGGAAGGGAGGGGCAGCCAGGAGCACACGCGGGAAGGCACCCAGGTGGCACCCTCTGTTCATGAAACAGATGACACATTTTAGATTTCTGGCCACTGGGGGTTTTGCAGGGGACGAAACCTTCAGTCATTGAAAATACTGCTTGCAGAGGACCTCCCACAGAGCAAGGCCACACAACGAGGGGTTATGACAAAGGAGCAGCAAGCTTCAAGTATGGGAAAGGACAAACCGCAAATGATCTCCAAACTCCAAAGTCGATAGGGCTGCAGAAGTCCTTGAGGGCAGCAGCCCTTCCCACAGACTCGCCCTGTACAAACAGCACTGTGCATTCGGCAGGTCTGGGGGAGGCCAACGAATCTTCCAAGCACCAGGCTCCTTATCCGCCCTCTAGCCACCCACCCTGCCCTCCACCCGTCTGTCATCTATCTACCTGTCTGCCATCAGTCCATCCTCTCAGAGGACCCCCCGTAACTTCTCCTGATGCGCATCCACGCACATTAAGCCCTGATCTACGGTAAGCTCCCACTCGGTCCAATAAAAGTGCTCGGTTGAGCAAAGTGGCTGTCAAGTGGCAGCCATCCCCACCCCGGGACACTTGGTGATGTCCGGAGACACTTCTGGTCGCCGTGACCGAGGCAGGGGATGCTCCCGGCACCTACAGAGAGTGACCTAGCCCCCCAACGTCCACAGGGCCAAGGCGGAGAGCCCCTCCTGCCTTAGACTACTGTGACGGGC
The DNA here is from genome assembly GCF_027475565.1 of Acinonyx jubatus. Classification (NCBI taxonomy): domain Eukaryota; kingdom Metazoa; phylum Chordata; class Mammalia; order Carnivora; family Felidae; genus Acinonyx; species Acinonyx jubatus. The sequence continues at coordinate 122,655,475 of NC_069389.1, forward strand.
GACGTTCGAGCTTCAATGTCCCGCAGTGGCACGTATCTCCCTTCATGGATAATCACTACAAGCAGACACAGGCACCCGGGTACCGGCACTCCTGAAAGTCCTCAGGCGAAGGAAAGCAGAACACTCAGCAGTCACCTCACCTGCCACCACGGCTTCTCGGCCTCGGCCTCGGCGGGCACCTCGACCCCGTAGGCCTGCAGGGCCAGGTGGAGCACTGCCACGGCTATGTGCTGAGCCCGGAACCGGAGGCACAGCCCCCCATGGTAGCTGTCCCGCAGCAGGGCCCAGGCAGTGACGGAAATGGGGGTCCGCTGCCAGCTGTAACGATTCAGCCAGTTCTTGAGGGAAACCAGGTAGTGGAGCAGGTACTGCAAAGACACACCAGTCAGCCGGTTGGCCTTCAGGGCTCCAGTCCCTAGCCGCCTGACTCCCCAATGCGAGGCGCTGTGGCCCCTGCGTCCACCCGCCACTCTCTGCTCAAGCCCTCCAACGGCTCCCTGCGTCACGTAGGAAAAAGCCCCGCTGGGGGCGCCTGGATGGCTCAGTCAGCTGAGCGTGTGACTTTTGATCTCAGCTCAGGTCTTGACTTCAGGGTTGTGAGTTCGAGCCCCATGTGGGGCTCCACACTGGGCATGAGGCCCACTTCAAAAAAAAAAAAAAAAAGAATGAAAAAAGCCCCAGTATCTTCCACTGGCCCCCAAGCCCTGCCAGCCCTGCCCTGCCCCACCCCCTACCATGTGGGAACAGGCCAAGCACGGTTCCCTCACGGCCTGGTCATTTCCTGCTCCCTCTGCCTGAAATCATCTCTCCCCACTGAGCCGGTCCCCGTGTGCCCACCCACCGTCAACTGGCGGCCCCGATCCCGGAACCCGCCTGGGCCGCTCTCGATGGCCACCCCTGCCACAGTGCATCTCCATCATGGGGCCCCGCTCTCGTCATCGTCAGAGGTCATTCGGCACATCCCCCTGCCCAACTCCACACCGGCGCCAGAAATAGCGCCCTCATCTTCCGTTCCGAACATCGTGCCAGCCTGTGCACCCAGCCTGAGGCCGGGGACTGCCCAGAGACAGGACGCCTGCTTTCAGAGGGACTAAAACTGGTGACTGTGTGTCCCGGTAGTGCTGCCCTTGGCTGTAAACTCTCAACGACCTGTCGGCCCCGCTGCCTGTCAGCTCTCGCTTCAGGAAGACAACCGCTTTGCTTGAACCGCCTAGTCCACAGGCGTGAACACACAGGCGTGGGACTCTTGCACGCCATGGGACAGGGGGCTCAACTGCTGCCCTACACCCCGTCCCAACCCAACGGAAGGTGAAGGCCGCTAGGCTCAGGGTAACGCTGAGCCCCGCTCCCCTGCCCGACAACCCCCTTGGCCGCGGCCGCTCGTCTTCAGACTTGGTGCCACGAGTGCCCCCCCCCCCCAGAGCCAGAGCAGCTACTGCCTTTCCCGTGTATCATGCCACCAACTGAAAGCACGACTGTTTCAAAATCTCCACCAGGGGCTTCTGGGATTAGAAAGGCGGTTTGGAAGGGGGGGGGCGGGGGGGGCGGAGATTACAAGAACCCCCGGGGTGATGGGGTGCTTTTGTATTTTAACTGCGCTGGCGAACAGATGAAGGCAGGAACGTGACGAAATGGTGCGGCACCGCGCAGTACAAGTAAGAAGCAACAACCCCGGGATCCCCTGGCTGTTGCAACGACTGCAGGGTCCCACAGTGTCTCTGTCCCAAGTAGGATTCTCTGTGTTACTTCCTCCGACTGCTTGTAAATCTACAATTACCTCAATACAAATTTCAGTTGGGTTTTTTATTTATTTTTTTAACGTGCATCTAGTTTTGAGAGAGAGAGACGGAGCATGAGTGGGGGAGAGACAGAGAGAGGGAAAGACGGAATCGGAAGCAGGCTCCAGGCTCTGTGCTGACAACACAGAGCCCGACGCGGGACTCGAACTCACGAACCGCAAGATCATGACCTGAGCCGAAGTCAGAAGCTTAACTGACTGAGCCACCCGGGCGCCCCAATAAAAATTTCAATCAGAAAAGAGGCAAAATCCTGGTCACGACACCCCCGTCCCAACCCCCCACTGCCCCACGTGTCCCTGCAGGCCACCTTTCCAAGCTGCCCACATCGGGGCCTGGACCCCAAAGTATCACCACATCCAAGTACTCGAAGGGTGTCTCACAGTCCTGCTGGGCCTTGCCGGTTCCTAGCCGTTAAAAGTGTGCCACTCAACTCTGTGACTCAGCTCGTCTTGTGGGTTTGTAAGCACAGCTGAGCAGGATGTGAGCTCTGCAGCCGAGCAGCACCTCTCGGGGACAGGGCCTCGGGGAGATCACGAAAGCAGCCCCGTTTCCCCGTGGCCCACTGAGCATACCATCTATGTGAGTCACGGGGTCTGCCAGGGCTTTGGAGAATCACACGGATCTCGGCTTGTGGCCTTGGCCACGCAGGCAAAAAGGCAGACGCCGACATCGGAACTGCCTGAGAGAACCCCGAAAGCGGAACAAGCGAGGCCACCCAGCCAGTCACCGTGTGCAGCCAGGGGCCCCCAGTTCCCAGCGGTGGCTCTGCTCTGCCTCGCACACCCGACATGTTCTTGAGGGCTCAATGGGTGCCGTCTCAGGACAAAAGAGAAACATGAGCTCGTGCCTCCGGAGACAGTTGCCAATTCCCCAGCATGTACCTTGTGTGGGTGCTGGAAGGAGACTTGGAAACGCAGGACTCTCAGCATGAGGAGTTCACACTGCACTATACTGTCCCGCAGGGCCCAGAAGCGGGAGTCCAGCTCCAAGGGTTCACTGCCCGGGTGAAAGTACCTGCACGGAGAGACAGCAACGCTTATGGCAGCCAGGGAAGTTTCCGTGAGGAGCCCCTCGAGTCAGGTGACATCCAGATACACACTGCAGCGTTCTTCGGCCCAGCCTACTTATGTTTTGCTTTTGTTTTGTTTTCTTGAATAAGAGATAGAGAGCGCGCGAGTGGAAGAGGGGCAGAGAGAGAGGGAGACGCAGAATCCAAAGCGGGCTCCGGGCTTCGAGCTGTCGGCACACAGCCTGCTGTGGGGCTCCAACCCACGATCCGTGAGATCGTGTCCTGAGCGCAAGCCGGACGCTTAACCGACTGAGCCACCCAGGCGCCCCTCCTACTTATGTTTTTATACGTCATCCTTCATTTATACGTCTAGGATACGGTATCAGAAGAGTAACCAGCAGACAAAAAGCAGCCCGCTTCTGGCTTTAGCCCTGACGGGCTGTACCAATCCCTCGGCAAGAGGTCAAGTGTAAAGATGACCTCTCCGCACCTGCTCCGGAGGGACTGGAAGCTCTTACTCTGGGCCCAAGGAAGGCATGTAAACATATCATGGGGCTGCTGCGTGCAGAAGACTCCATGTATTTCAGCTGTTTGTTTCCCGGACCCTACTGTCCTTATTGGCACCATATACATCCACGACAGTCCCAGCTACGCAGGATCACCAACATGTACATATTCCCACTCAAGGGACCAAAATTCTCTGCCGACGATTCAGCCTCCCTAGCTCTTCACTCACGGTCCAACCTCCCCACAGAACACCCCCCGCCCCCACCGGGTGCCATGTCTAATTAGCGATCCACACAATGTCCCCTCTGCCAGTCCTCCCTGCTGGGGACCTGGCAATTACAGGTGGACTCTGGCGGCCCTCCCTTGGTTCCCTCGCCTGTTCTGCTCTTCGTCTTGAACGGTACGCTGTGAGCCTGTCGTGCTTGGGGGGTAAGGAGTGCTTTTTCTGTTCCCTGTTTATTAAAAGAGAAGCAGCAGAAAACAGTTTTCTTTTCTAATCATGAGTTTCTAGAAAGGTTATGCCATGCTGCTATCAGTAACTCTCCATAAATTGCTTCCTCCCGGGCCCCCTGGGTCTCCGTGCGGCCCGGCTGGCTGGACCCCCACGTCCTTCTGCGATAGGAACAGGGCTACTTGCACCCCGAGGTGCCGCCCACAGAGCACCGCGCCCACATGGGGACAAGAGATGCTTGCCAGCAACTCTGACTCCGTTTCTCACACCATCTCAATAAAGTAATTGCCCGACTCAGTCCACACAGCACAACTGGTTTGGTCCATCCTGTCCAAAAGTCCAGGTGAATCCTCTTTGATATACCTCTCCAAGATCCCCGTGCTCTAGGCATGTCCCCCAGCCCATGACGCCGGGGCCTCTGCCGTACCCAAGTCCTCCGCACTCCTTTGGCCTGTGACGCCTCCCTTCATCTGGCCTCGCTTTCTCTCCCACTGACCCCCATGGCTTTCTGACGGGCTCATTCCTGCCTCTGCTGCTAGTGCTTCTTGCCCCGGTTCGAGACCACTCCCCCCCCCCCCACCCCGGCCAGGGCTTCCTTCTGAGCTCGACAGCTGGCACCTCTCAAATGCCAGCGCCCGGGAGCCATTACCTGTTGGACACGTTGATGATGTCACGAGTGCGCAGGTGCTGTTCCTCCACTTTGCCGGCCAAGTAAAGGGCAGACATGGCGACCAAGTAGGGGTCATAGGCGTCCAGGTTGATCTCGCAGAAGAACTTATGGTAAATGGTGCAAGCAGTGGCAACGGCAATGGACTGCATCCCTAGCTTGACACCTACCGAGGGAAAGCAGGCAGGAGAGGAGTCAGATCCAGCGCCCGCCCTGGGCCGAAGTGAGCAGGGAGGCACGGGGTCGGCCCGGAGGGTGTACGCCCCTCGCTCAGACAAGTCCCAGGCCCTGGAGCCCAGCTGGCTGTGGCTGCTGGGTCTTCCGCTGGGTCCTTGACCCGAGGGGTTCTGAGCCAGGCTTCTCAGATTCTAATGGGCTAACAAGCCCCTGGGGGGTGGGGGGAGTGCTCAAATGCAGATCCCACACTTCCACCAAGCCTCCCTCACCACCACCACCACCACCGAGACACCCAAGCTACGGAACTGAAGACCATATAAGGACAAGCAAGGCTTCAGACTAGTCCTCACTTGGCACTTGGGCCTATCAGCTTCCGCACAACATCGCCAGCATCGCGGCCAGGACCACACCGGGCCGTGTGTCCGCTGCTACCTTAGCAAGCATTTAACTAGAGGTCACCCCCACGGCGCACCCAACAAAAATCCTGCCGAGATGACAGCAGGTGAAAAAGGCCTCTACCACAAAGTCCCAGTGTTGCCACTAAAGATTTTACTCAGCCCTGGTTTCCTTGTCTGAAAGTGAAAAAAGGTGAAAAGCCAGCAGGGTCGTTGCCAAAGGCAACTGCGGGCAGAGCAGGGAAAAAAGCAACACCTGTGACCTCAGACAGCCCCCCCCCCCCTCCTGGGGAAGGACAGTGACACCCTGAAAAGGGAACGGAACTCCAACACCGGAACACGTGCTGGTTTGATTTGGGGGTTAAAGCCCAGCTCCCACCCCGCCTCTGGACGGCTCCTAAGGTAACCACTGCACTGGGTCCCAGAACCAATGATATAAATTCGCCATGAGCAAGGTTAAGAAGAGAAGGTTAGGGGCGCCTGGATGGCTCAGTCGGTTGCACGTCCAACTTTGGCTCAGGTCACGATCTCACGGTTTGTGAGTTTGAGCCCCATGTCGGGCTCTGTGCTGACAGCTCAGAGCCTGCAGCCTGCTTCGGATTCTGATTCTGGGTCTCCGGCTCTCTCTGCCCCTCCCCCATTTGTGCTCTGTCTCTATCAAAAATAAATAAAATGTAAAAAAAAAAATTTTTTTTTAAGAAGAGAAGGTTAAATGACTCCCAATAGACTGAACGAAGGTGGCAATCACATGCAATATCGGCCAAGGTGTAGGAGTTTCCTGGGGCTACTGCAACCAAGGACCACAAAGTCAGTGGCTTCAAACATTGTTTCTCTCTCACTGGGTGTGGTGAGAAGTCTGAAATGACATGTCTTAGAGGGCTGAATTGCAGGTGTCAGCAGGGCGGGTTCCTTCTAGAGCCTGCAGGAGACAATGTTTCCTTGCCGTTTCCACCTTCTAGACGTGTCTGCAATCTTCTATGCTCCCATCGTTACATGGACTTCTCGGCCTGTCGCTTTGGCCTCTCTCGTTAAGGATGTGACAGGTGTGGGGCGCCTGGGTGGCTCAGTCGGTTAAGCGGCCGACTTCGGCTCAGGTCATGATCTCACGGTCCGCGAGTTCGAGCCCGGCGTCGGGCTCTGTGCTGACCGCTCAGAGCCTGGAGCCTGTTTCGGATTCTGTGTCTCCCTCTGTCTCAGACCCTCCCCCGTTCATGCTCTGTCTCTCTGTCTCAAAAATAAATAAACGTTAAAAATAAAAAAATAAAAAAGGATGTGACAGGTGTCATTATCCCGGGCCTAGTGAATAATCTAGGATAGTTGCCCCATATCAAGATGCTTAATCCCACCTCCAAATGTCCTTTGCTACCTGAGGTAACAGTCACAGGTCCTGTGGATTAGGATGGGGACATCTTTGCAGGACCAGTATTTAGCGTTACACAGAGGGCTAGGGCATGTGCAACACATTGTATAAAGAAGTCCTTTAAGAGTGGTACCTCGAAGAGCTCTTAGCAGTTCAAGATTTGAATTTCAGTTACATAGACAGTTCCTGCAGGGGACCCCTCGCTCCTAGAGGTGTCAGATAAGGTGGTATCACTGCACATGACCCTCCAAGTCTTGTTCTAATTTTTACATTTTTTAAAATGTTTTCAACGTTTATTTATTATTAAGAGACAGAGCGTGAACAGGGGAGGGGCAGAGAGAGACGGAGACACCGAATCCGAAGCAGGCTCCAGGCTCCAGGCTCCAAGCTGTCGGCACAGAGCCGGACGCGGGGCTGGAACTTTGGAGGTGTGAGACCATGGCCTGAGCTGAAGTCGGATGCTTAACTGACCAAGTCACCCAGACGCCCCCCTCCTCGTCTTGTTTTCTGTGGCAAATGCTCAAAGCACCGCCCACTTCCCTGGTGTCCATGGCCCGTCTTCCTCGAAATGAAATGTACAGATCACTGGGCTTAACTGTCCTGCATCATTTCCCCGGCTCTGCTGACCTTGACTTGACGGCCGACTCCCCCAAACCCCTTTCCCGGCACAGTGCACACGAAGTAACAAAGATCGGAAATAAAGTGTGTGCCAGCCGAGCAAGATACTGTTGCCAGAGACGGAAACAATGTTTCCACAGGAACCTCCTTCCCTTCATTGTGTGGCCTTTAGGAGTAGCGGCGCCCGACACCCGTGTGGACACCCTGGTGGGGCTCAACACACCAGCCGCACCCTGGGTCCGCGGTGTGACGCGACCTCGGCGACAAGGGTCGTCAGGAGCGTCACCAAGGGCCGCGCCAAAAGCCTCCACGCGACCCAGCGCGCGGGCAGGCAGGCGTGCCCGAAGGCACGGTAGGCCACCCGGCCGCGGGCACCCCGACTCGGCCACCTCCTGGCTGAGGCCGGCCCCTTTCCACGTCCTCTCCTTGGGCCCCCGCGCCCGGGCGAGACACGGCCGTGACCGTGGCCGCCTCGCGGCTCAAAGCCTTGCACGCGGGGCGCGGACGCACCGGGGCCTATGCCCCCGAGCCGGGCCTCTCCCCCCCCACCCCCGGGGCAGGCCGGCCGCGCCAGCCCCGCGTCGTGCGCGTCCCCTCTGCGCGCGGCGGCCTCCCGGGGCGCCAAGCCCGCCTCCCCGCCGCGGTTACCTGCCTCCATGATGAACCGCGTCACTCGGAAGTGCACCCTGGCCTCGGGCGCCGGCCGCCCCTCGGCACCCCGCGCCTTGTCCCCTGCTCCGCCACTGTCGGGGCCAAAGGCCTCCATGAGGCCCCGCCCCGCGGCCCCAGACCCCCCCGCCGTAAGGAGAAGGGGTCCGCGCGCGCGGCGGCCGGGTCCGGGGGGTCCTCGCGACCCGCGCGGCCGCCCCGTCCCGTCCCGTCCCGGCCACCCCGCCCCGGCCCGTCCCCCGGCAGCAACCCCCCCTCCCCCGGGGAGGGGGTGGAAATGACCGCCAGGCCGCGCGCAGGCGCGGGCGCAGGCGCACAGGCCGAGCCGGCCGGGAGGCTGGCTGGCGCCCGCCCTGTCCCCAAACACCACGTGCCTCGCCCTAGAGCGCTGACGCCCCGCCCCTGGGAGCCCAGTACACCGCCCCCGAGAGCCTCAAGTCCCGCCCCCGGGAGCCGCACGCCTAGTGCCCGTGCAGCCCGGGACCCGCTGGGCCACTTCGCGAGGTCACGGGCACCCCCAGGCATCTTAGCCGCAAGCCCCTGCGGTCCCTCTAAGGTGTCCTTCCAGCCTGCTGGCCCAGCGGGGTTTAGGCCTGGGAGAGCTGGCGGCGTCTGCCAACCCCGGGGCGAGGGGCGCTTACGGGTGCTTTCGCTGGGACGCCGGCGGCTCCCAGCAGAAGAAAGCGTGTGAGTCAGCGTCAGCGTGCGTAAACGCTGAATCCCGCGTTACCAAAGTCCCCAGACAGGCAGATGAGCCCCGAAGGGAATGTGCCAAGAGTGACTGTATCACGGGGTTTTGTCTCTGGGGTCTTCCTCTGCGTCCCTGAGAGGTCTGGCTTCCGCTCACCTTCCCAGCCTGGCACACGTTAGGAGCTCACCAAATGAATGAACGTTGTGAACCACCCAACTCACAATGCCATGTCATACTTCCTTTGTGTGCCTTCCACAAGCAGGAAATCATGCATCGGGCCTCAGATATACAGCACCAAAGGGACTCCGCAGCCGACGACTCAGTCCATCTGGGTGGTTCTGATACAGCCCGATGGTTGCCATGATTTGAGAGAGTTGAGAACCTTGAGAGGAAAAAGCCACTGCTCCCAAGCTCTTCCGCCAGGATGAGCGGACTCCGCCGATCCTCACGCACCTGGGACAGCCTCGTCTCCTTCCGCAGCTGGCCCGAGTCTTCTCTCCACACCAGCTGGGGTTGTTTCCTGTGGCTGCTGTCACAGGTGACCCCAAAGGGAGGGACTTAAATCTTTCCTTTCCTCTTCCAGCTGCTGGTGGCCCCAGGTGTTCCTTGGCTCGTGGCCACATCCCTTCGGTCTTGGCCTCTGTTCTCACCTGGCCTTCTCCTCTGTGTGTCTGTGTGTCTCCCGTTTCTCTATTACCAAATAAGGTCATGTGCACAGGTCCAGGGGTCACGACACGGGCACGTCTTTTAGGGGGCTACTCTTCGGTCCACAATACCAACCACCAGCCAGAGGGAGCTTCCCGAAACGTAAGCCGGAACGGGCTCTGCCCTGCCTACCACCTCCCCGGGCCCCTTCAGCTAACCGCTCTCGGCTCCCACCGCTTTGCCGTCCGTGCCAACAGCCTGGCGCGGCTCCCCGGAGGTGGTAGTCTGCCACCTGAGGGTCTTCAAAATGTTCGGCCAAGGGGAGGGACTCGCGTCGCCTACCCTGTCCCCAGCTCTCACTGTCTGCGGCAAGGCGCGGGCCCCCTGGGCGGAGTACCTGTGTGCGCTGCGTGTTTGTGCGCGGGTGCCCGTGCGCGTGCGGGTGGAGGGACTCAGGGCCCCAAGCCCCCTGTGCAGCTAACCCCCGTCATGCCTGGAGCACCGTGTCACTGCTGACTGTCCCCTACCCGAGGCCGAAACCCAGACCACGCAGAATGGCAGCCGAAAGCGGCATACCATGCACACACACCCCCCACACTCACCCACAAACGTGCACACGCATCAGGCACGCCCCCCTCCCCGCGCGCACACGGAGGGCTGCACCGTGCATACACGTCACACACCCAAATCCTATCACTCTGCCCTCTGGCCCCCGGGCCCGGAGGCCTGCAGGTGACCTCCTCATCCCCCGTGTTTGTCAGTTAAACAGCACGGCTGGAACTCCTCCTTCCCCCCCCCTCCCGCCCCCCCGCCGGGCCTTTTGTGGTGTGAAGTCTCAGCTCAGCAAGTAATAGGTGCCTGTGAATGTGAGTCAAGGGAACGACTCAATGAACACATTAATTTTTAAAACCCTGGGTCACAGGGCACCCTCCTGGCAGGCAGCCTGGACACAGTGGTTGACAAATGAATAATTCACTAGCCACCAGTGGGAGCCAGCAAACCTCCAGGCTGCTCGGCTCTCCCACCACCAAGCCACACCCACGGTGCCGGCCCTCCCTTCCTGGTCACCTGTCACCACTCCCCCGAAAGTGGCTTCCCCCCTCTCACCACGCACCCATCCCCTGACCTTGCCCCAGGGATTATCTTCAGACCCTGTACAGAGAAGGATTCTGTGACATTTGCCAACACTTCCTCCAATTGCCTTGGCAATGGCGCCGTCTCCTAATGAGGGAGGGAGGGCTCGGGCTGAGGCTCAAAGGGTGGGGCAGAGAAGGGAGAGATGCACTGGGGGCGCAGGGGAGAGGCCGTGCCCAGGCCAGGCCACCGGAAGGCTGGGTGGTCTTCATCAAACACAGGGGATGGTTTCCAAAGTGCTGACCCTGCCCACCTCCTCCCCAGTGGCCTTCACCCTGGGAGCGGTCGGTTGGAGAGCAGCGTCATCCAAGTCCAGTCCCGTCACCTGTCCTTGGAACCTGAGAACGTCGCTCCGCTGTAACCCCTTCTTGCCCACCTCACCCCCTCTCCTCCAACACCTCCCGGGCCTCCGATCGCTCGCCGTCAGCAAGCCCAACTGCCTTCCTCTGGGTCCGCCTCCGGGTTTCCGCTGCCCTCTTCCCTACTGCCCTTCTCAGCTCCGCAACTCGGAAGCCGTGGGTGTCCGGAGGCGGGAAGTCCAAGACCAGTGCGCCGGGACAGTTGGCTTCTGGTGAGGACCCTGTTCCGGGTTGCAGAAAGCCAAGTTCTCACCCTGTTCTCACGTGGTAGGAGGGGCAAACCACCGTCTGGGGTTTCTTTTATAAGAGTACTGATTCCACTCATGAGGCTCTGCCCTCGGGAGCTACTCAGCGGCCCCCCTCCAAATACCATCACCTCGGCCATTCGGTTTCACCATGCGGGTTTGGGAGGAGGGACACATTCAGACCCTAGGCCCACCGAGGTCATGTGCCACTTCCAAGCTGTCTCCTCCCAGCGACACCTGTGGCAGGTGACCTCCCTGTAATGCAGGGTCTGGCTCCTTACTTTAAAGTGTGACAGCCAACAGCTTCGAAGCCTCATCCTCCCTGTCCCTTGTGCCCCACACATGGGCAAGCTGATGTCAAAGCCTCCGGGCTCCCTTCCTTGGCATCAGAGGGGAGTTCGCACCACCCACGGGAACCCCCGCCCCTGCTCTAGCTCCAAACACAACAGAGACACCCCCGCACCCCCTGCCCGGTCTCCTTTCCATGTCCTCTCAAGTCGTCTTCTGACCACCTTGGGGACCTGCCGTGCGATCCCAGGAAGCCTCAATGTGTGAGTAAGGAACCTTTTCAGAACCTCTTGGGGGTGTGGTGCCATCGGTCTCCACGCCCAAGGCAAATTTGGGGTGGGAGGTCAATCCCGTTTCTAAAGGGGGACCACAACACACTCCTTCCTGCCCCAAACACTCTCCTCTTGTGGACTCATCACCCCCACTCTCCTGGCTCCCTGCCTCCCTCCCCCACGGACTGAGTGCCTGCATGAGCCAGGCTCAGGCCTGCTGCTGGGACGAAGCAGACAGGGTCTCCCTTCAGTTGCCTTGCCCTCCTCCCCCACCTCGCATGCTGCACACAAAGCAACCTTTGTCAAACCAAAATCTGGTCGGGGGCCCTCCCTTCTCGGAGCCTGCAAAGCCATATTAGCTGCCTGGACACAGCTCTATTTACCTGGCAGGTCAGTGTTCAGTTTTACTAAAGAAGGTGGAAGTTTCCTTACAAGTGGGGAAACTGTGGGGATAATGGCTCTTGGTTAATCTACTACCTGAGATTATTTCCTTTTTCACAGTTTTGAGTAAAAACCAGCTCTACAGAGAGAGAGATCGAACAGCTCTGAACACCCATGAGATCTCATGTGACCAAGTTGGACCCCAGAAGTGTGGAAAGTCGGCATGAGGGTTAGAAAACCCACTCCAGCAATAGACATGTACAAATAGCTGCTACAGCTCCAGAGACAAAAAGTAGATTCGTGGGTGCCAGGGGCTGGGGGAGGAGGGGAGGGGTGTGGGGGGAGCAACGGAAGTAACTGTTAATAGGGACAGGGCTTCTTTGGGGAAGTGATAAACACGTTCCGGAATTAGATTGTGGCGATGGTGGCAGAAGTCTGGATATACTAAAAACCATTGCATTGTATAGTTTAAATGGGTGCATTTTATGGTATGTGAATTATATCTCAATAAAGCTGTTGTGTAAAAACATTACCATGGATAGCTGTGCCACCAAGGACAAAATCCTCCCATGGGGAGAAAGCGTTTCAGAAGGGAGAGCCGAAGACTGGCCAGCAAAGGGAATCAGAGGGCAAAGCTGTGCTGGTGGAGCGACCACAAGGTGTTTTTCGAAGAGCTAAGGCTCTGCGTGGACAAGCACACGGACCCATGCAGCAGAAGCTGACAAGCCGAGGGGAGGGCAGTAGGACAGGTGCAGCGAGGGTGGTGACACTGTGCTACAGAAAGGTCCGGGGACCCTGGGGAAGACAGAGAGTTCAGGGAAGACCCAGAGGTGTAACACATGCCCTCAAAGTCCAGAAATGGGGCTAACGGTATCAATTCTGAAACCCAAGACTCTGAGAGGCGAGGCCCCTTGACGAGGAAAGCTTGGGTCTGGTGGAAACATCCTGCCTGTCATTCTGCTTACCCGAGGCCCACCACCCAGACTGAAAGTCGATGCAGACAGACATCTTGACCCGAGTCCATCTGATGGGTGATCTCCTTAACCCATAGGCCACTTGAAAACAGAGACAGGGACCAGAGCGATGTGGCCCCAAGCCAAGGGATGCCTGGAACTACCGGAGGCTGGGAGACTCCTCGCCTCGTGCCCTGTTCTCGGAGGGAAGAAGGCCTGAGGAGGCATAATTTGTCCGAGGGCGCTGAGAAATAAAACAGATGAAGAGGGTGCAGATGAAGAAATCAGATCCAAGAAGGTCAGGTGGCTTCTCAAGGTCACCCAGCACATGGATGCCATTCCAGATGTGGCGCCTTGAGCTCCTGGCACAGTACTTTCCTTGTTATCCCGAATGGGCCCCATTGAGGTTGGAAAGTGAGGTCCTGACCAGTGTTGCCATCCTTGCCAGCGCCTCTGTCCTGTGTGCTGTGTCATCGTGCCCTGTACGTCTCTAACTGTAGCCCTCCCAGTGTTTCCACCAGACCCTCTCGGGGTTACTGTCCACAAAGCCTTTCCTGTGGTTGGGACCACTGAGGCTTGGGGCCAGAACTGCTGCCTTCCTCACTCTCCCCCTGGCTTCCTCACTCCCATATCTTTGGCCGTGGGGCCAGCACAATGCAGATTTTCACTCACGTGTCCACCATCATTTGACCAACTCTGTGTCCAGGCTCAAAGTCCAGAGGGAGAATCTGATTGGATGAGCCTAGTTAATGAACACATCACCCTGAAACAGGAAGCCACCTTTGGTCAGCTAGGGGCAGTCCAATGTTTGTTCTGGTCCCTGTGGAAGGGAACGTGTGAAGGGAGGCAGTGACCAGCCAACTCGGTTCGGGAGCCCAGGGACATCCATTCGACAGGGCCACTGCAAGCACACCTGCGTCCACTGCCTTGGGTCCACACTTTGTGCGCCACTCCCTTACACCTAGAAAGGGACTTAGAAAAGGACAAGTGAAGCCAGTCAGAGATCTTGTCTCTGCTATTTGTTTAATGGGCAGGGAAGTCAAACCCTCATGGCAGGCAGTCAATAGAGGCAACTATTAGAAGAGTTACAATGTTAGGGAGAAGTCAAGCAAGTGAAATGATAACAAAGTGCTTCTGGACTGGAAAGGGAAAGACAAAACTCTCTCTTCACGGATGATACAATCTTGTATACAGAAAATCTGAGGGAATCCACAAAAACCAACCAACCAACCAAACAACAACCTATTAGACTGAATAAAAAAGTTCAGCAGAATTCTAGATCAATATATACCAACCAACTGCATTTCGGTACACTATCGAGAAACAATCCAGAATGAAGTTAACGGTTCTATTTACCATGGTATCAAAAAGAATAAAATACCTAGGAATAAAGGTAACAAAAGAAGGGCAAGACTTGTACAACAATATCAAACAAGATGTGAATAAACAAAAAGACATCTCAAGTTCATGGGTCAAAAGACCTATTATGAAAATGACAATAGTTTCCACATTGATCTACAAATTCAGCGCTATCCCTATCAAAATTCCAGCTGGCTGTGTGTGTGTGTGTGTGTGTGCAGAAATTGATGAGCCAATCCTAAAATTCACATGGGAATGCAAGGGACCCTGAAGAGCTAAAACAATCTTCAAAAGGAACAAACCTGGAGGATTCACACTTTCTGATTTTAAGTGTTTATTCATTTATTTTTGACGAGGGTGGGGGCAGAGAGAGAGAGGGAGGGAGAGAATCCCAAGCAGGCCCTGCGCTGTCAGCACAGAGCCTGACGTGGGGCTCGATCTCACAAACCCTGAGATCAAGACCTGAGCCAAGATCGAGAGTTGGACACTTCACTGACTGAGCCACCTCGGTGTGCCCTGTGATTCCTGTAGCTTGATGGTAACTTTTTTTTTTTTCCTGTTTGTATTTTATTTTTTATTTTTTTTATATATGAAATTTATTGTCAAATTGGTTTCCATACAACACCCAGTGCTCATCCCAAAAGGTGCCCTCCTCAACACCCATCATCAGCCACCCTCTCCTCCCTCCCACCCCCCATCAACCCTCAGTTTGTTCTCAGTTTTTAACAGTCTCTTATGCTTTGGCTCTCTCCCACTCTAACCTCTTTTTTTTTTTCCTTCCCCTCCCCCATGGGTTCCTGTTAAGTTTCTCAGGATCCACATAAGAGTGAAACCATATGGTATCTGTCCTTCTCTGTATGGCTTATTTCACTTAGCATCACACTCTCCAGTTCGCTTGATGGTAACTTTTAAAATCAATAACTGTGTCAGGGCACCTGGGTGACTCAGTCGGTTAAGCATCCGGCTCTTGATTTTGGCTCAGGTCATGATCTCAGGGTCATGGGTTCTAGCCCCTCATTGGGCTCCGTGTTGGGCATGAAGTCTACTTAAAAAAAAAATAAGCTACAGGCCTCGAGACTGTGTAGAACAGTCTGTGTAGAACTGAGAGCCCATAAACAAGAATAGCCTCTTCTACAAATGGCACTGGGACAACTAGACAGCTGCCTGCACAAGAATGACATTGGATCCCCTATCTCACACCATATACAAAAATTAACTGAAAATGCATCATAAACCTAAACATAAGAGTCAAAACTATAAAACTATAAAAGTCTTGTATAGTTTAAAAACTATAATACTCTTTTATAGTTTAAAAACTATAAAAACCATAAGCATAAATCTTTGTGACCTTGGATGAAGCTGTGAGATCACAACCCGAGCCGAAGTTGGACAGCCAACCAACTGAATGACCCGGGCGCCCCTAAACAGTTCTGTTCTGAGATTGGCTGGGTTGGAAGGTACAGAAAAAAAAAAATTAAACGGTTCTGTGATCCATAGCACACCACCGAGAAAGTGACTTGTACCTGGAATATATAAAGAACCATTACAACTCATTAATAAGAACACAAATAACCCAATTAAAAGGGGGCAAAAGATCTGAATGGACATTTCTCTGAAGACCGTATACAGTGTGCCGTGAGTTTGTGAAAAGATGCTCAGCACCACTAGACATTAGGGAAATGCAAATCAGAACCACAAAACAGTACTTCCTGCCTGCTGAGGTAGCTATCACTAAAAAGACATAACAACAAATGTTGTCAAGGATGTGAAGGAATTGGAACCCTCACACATTGCTGGTGGGAATGTAAAATGGTGCAGCCACTATGGAAAAGTTTGGCATTTCCTCAAAAAGTTAAATATAGAGTTATCATATGGCACGACAATTTCACTCCTAAGTATATACCCAAGAGAAATGAAAGCATATGGCCACACAAAATCTTATACGTGAATGCTTATAGCAGATTTATTCATGATCGCTTAAAAAGCGAAAACAACCCAAGCGTCCATCAACTGATGAATGGATAAGTAAAGTGTGGTCTCTCCATACAATGGAATATTATTGGGTCATAAAAAGTAATGAACTATTAATAGGTACTACAACGTGGACGAACTTTCAAAACGTTATACAAAGTCCAAGAAGCCAAACGCAAAAGATCACATACTGTATGATTCCATTTATATTATTTATTTTGAGAGCGAGAGGCAATGTGTGCGAGCAGGGGAGGGGCAGAGAGAGAGAGAGAGAGAGAGAGAGAGAGAATCCCAAGCAGGCTCCGAGACAGGGCTCGATCTCACGGTTCGGTTAAATGAGATCTTGATCTGAGCTGAAATCGAGTGCAACACCTAACCAACTGAGCTAGCCAGGTGCCCTGAATTGTCTACTTTAAATGAGTAAGTTGGTATGTAAATTATGTCTCCAGAAAGCTGTATTTGTTTTTAAATGAAAGCCAGAAGGAAACGTTTAAATTGTTACTGCCCTGGGGCAGGTCTAGCTAGAAGATAAAGCAGGCGGTCCTGAGTGAAGGCCACCTCCAGGGTCTCAGAGGCCCTGTGTGAAGCTGCCAGGGAGTAACGTCAGGGGCCAGGTGTCAGCATGGGGGGGGGACGCGTCCCTGTACTGTCTTGGAATTTCCTGTAATTTCAAACCAAAAACAAAACAAAACAACGATGTCACATGCGCCGGCCTCTTATCTGGAGGCCCTGGAAGATTCTGCTTCCAAGTATATTCAGGTCATTGGCAGAACCTAGTTGCTTGAGGCGGTAGGACTGAGGTCACCATTTCCCTGACACATGGCTGCGGGCTGGAATTCTTCTCATTATCTTTGAATCTTTCTTACTCCCGTCTGGTCTCAGCTGGAAAATTCTGCTTGTCAGGACTCCTGTGACAACCTTGGACCCAGCCTATAATCTAGCCTAACATTCCTATATCCGGGTCAGTTGGTTAGTAGCCTTAATTACATCTCCAAAGTCCCCTTGGCCATGCAATGTAACATCTTCATGGGCGTGACATCAGAGGGCAAGGGTCACCAGGGACGCAATTATGCTTAGCAGGAGTGAATTATTTAAAAGCTATGTCGTTGTACGGTGACAGATGGTTGCTACACTTGTGGTGAGCAGAGTATAACATATGGAGATGTTGAATCACTCACTATACTGCACACCTGAAACCAATGTCACATTGCATGACGACTATATTGAAATGGAAACTAAAGAAAGAAAAAGTTTAAAAGTGAATGAATGAATGAATGCTATTTGGGATACAAACCCCCCAGAATGGGTGAGGATTGGGTGTCGGGGAGGAGGGAGGGGAGCATCAAGGACTTGCTCCCAGTTTGGGGCAACCCAGGGGGAAAGGCCTGGGCAGACGTGAGAGGGACCGAGGTCACCCAAAACGAGAGTGGGCCGTGGGGAGAATGCCCGGGGAGGGTCCGGCTGTGATCCCCTCCCGGGATGCTCTCCTCCCCCTCTCCCGCCCCAAGCTCAGCCTGCGGTTTTCCTCCGTGGACCCGGCTTTGGAGGGCCAGTCTCCTGTTTCCTTCGTCTGCGAAGACCCCCCTCCTAAATCAAGGCCGGAAGGAATCCCAGGGAGCGCAGGTGGCCGCCCGCCCCTCCGAGCCCGGCGTGCCCGCTGCAGCCTGCCACTAGGGGGCAGAGTAGTCTACACCGAAAGCCGCGCCGCTGGCGTGGGTGCGGGTGCGCGCACGCGCGCGCCCCTGTGCTCGCTCCTGGACGGCGCGCTCGTCTCTGGGCCGAAGGAACTCCGCTCACTCCCCCTGCCAGTCAGGGCGTCCTCCCCCCTGCCAGGTGGCTCACAGGGTCCCCTAGGCCGGAAACCGGAAAGTGGGCTCTGAGAATAGAGAGAGGTCAGCGAAGGGGGAGCCCAGCGGGTTTCCGTCCCACCCCAGTCGCCCACAAAGCACCGACGTTGCGCTGTTCCGCCCGAAGAAGGGATCTAATCCGGGGTAGAGATTGAGGGTTGTGGCGGCGCCCACGGCCTGGAAGGTTGGGGCCTTCAGAGAAAGGAGGGGAGCGCGTCCCCTCTCCAGCCCCGTCAAACTCAGGCCCGGCACCCTCGGTGCCAGCTCTCCAGAATTGAAATTCACGGCAAAATCCAGAACTAGTGAATAACTGGGCTCAGGTCCCAGAAATAGGCTGCCCTTTCTTCGGGGTGAGGGGAAGATCCTCCCAGCTTCCTGTTGCCATGGTTTCCACTCCGCTACCAGGCAGACAGCTTGGTGGAAGCCATTTCCTGCAACGGGATGCTGGTGCCGCCGGAATGCGCAGCTGACGGGGGCCAAAGGAGAGCCGGGTGGAAAAAAAGAAACCCTGGTCCCACAGATCCTGCAGCCAGAGAGTAAATGTCAGGGCGTTACGCGCTCCTCGAGCACACGGGTCGGGAGGCCTTGAAGAGAGACTACACAGGAAAAAACAAAATCAAAGAATGCGAAAGCTAAAACATGCTTTGGCAGAACGTGCCGGTGGTTGGGGCACCGGTCGTGGGTTCCCGGGACAGGGGAAGCCCTCTTCTCTTCTGGCCAGAGAAACGAAGCGAGACGGAAGAGCCCTTAGGCCATGCTACCCACACAAGAAGGTCTTGGGGGTCCCCAGCGGGCACAGCGCGACAGACTCTGAGCTCCGGCTCTTTTGTGCCCTGACATTTGGAGCCTTAGGACATTGCTAGCAGGTCAGAGCCAGGGGCCCCGAGGCCGCAGCTCTCCTGTTGAGCCACGTCTGTTCTCCAAGAGTCCACGGATGCCCTGTAGGCCTGCACAGCCCAGGTGGTGAGCCCCTGTGGTCCCCAAACCTACAGGCTGCCCCTATGCTGACTCAGGGACGCTCTCACCTCTGCCCTGCTGTTCGTCCTGAAACCACAGCCCAGTGATTTGGGGTCTACACTGAGTGTCTCCCCACCCTGCCCCCATAGCCTCAGTCATGAGAAATGTGTCTGGGGCTGCCAGTCAACCTGGCTTGGCTTGTGGAAAGGAGAGTCCTTTGGGGGGCTGCCCTCTGCCCCCAGACCCCCGTCCTGGCTGCCTTCTGGGAGAGGCCGCTGCCCCCAGCCAAGGCCCACTGCTGGCCCCATCTGGAGAGGACGGAGCCCGGAAACAGGCATCATACCTGGGCCTGCAGCCCCTCTGGCACTTCCTGGGGCTCCAGCTACCATTCCAGACCTTTCGTGCTGGTGTAACTGAGGATACGGTTCGTTGACGCTAGTCAGGCGTGTTCTGGCACTTCCCGACCCCCACTCCCTCACCCCTGACGATGAACTTTGCTGGCTCTTTTGAGCGATTAAAATTCAGCCCAGATTCGCATCCCATTCGAAACTCCCCCTCCCCATCCCCACGACTGGAATGGAGAGGAATAGAGACAGGGTGCTCTGACTTCCCCTCCAACACCGCCTGCCTCTGCTGAGGCGGGCAGGCCTGGTCTTGCGCCCCAGGCCCAAGGTCGAAGCGGGAAGGGTGCCCCATCTTCATCCGTGGCTTCTGCCAAGGGGGTCGCTCCTTTCCCGGGATGGGCTCAGGCCCCTCTTTGCTAAGGATCCTTTAAGGCCGGCAAGCCCTTCTGTCTTTGGGCCCCAGCCCAGGTGACTGCCCCCTGCAAGGACAGCCGCCTGGGCCGCACTCCGATCTCAGCGCTCTGGGCCCAGTCTGCCTGCTGCCAGGGTAAAGGGGAACCGGGGTACGGGTGCCTCAGACTTTCCTTCCCAGCACACACACTCAGTCCCTCCCGGCCCGACCGGGCAGCTCTTCGGAGAAGCCTCCTTTCTCCAGAAAGCCCCACGGGCAGACGGGGGAAGAGGGCAGACGCAGGCACCCCACTCACAAGCCCAGCCTAGACCGCGCTCCCCATACCTAACTTCCTGCTTGGAAGGCAGCCCAGAAGTGGGTCTTCCAAGAGAGCAAGGGGTCCTTCTCCCCAGACTAAACCATTAAGAGCTTCTGTGTGGGCAGCAGAGGAGGCCTTGCCCCCCAAAGGTGGTGGAGGCTCACAGGGGGTGAGGGCTCAAGGGAGCTTCCAGGGGAGGGTACTAAAGGAGGAGAAGGATCTAGAAGTCTGGGTGGAGTTCTCCAGGCCGAGGGAAGGGACCAGAAGGAATCACAGGGAGGAAGTGGGGCGCCCTGGAAGCTACCTGGGGGCTGGAGAGGCCCCTACCCTGCCCCCAGCCTCAGGGCTCAGGGCCCCCATCAAACTGGGCCCCGCACCTGCATCTGGGCTTTATTTGCTCCCAACTTTTCGGCATTTTAAGGATTAAAACCAACAACAAAGGAGGAAAACAAAGCATTCCTCTCAGTGCAGCTTGCTTTAATCCGTGTTTCTATAGTAGTTAACGTGGATCCCTGGGCCCCTCCACAGCAAACAGTTACTGGATTAACTCGCCTACTCCTCCTCTGAAGGACACACTGTTCTTGCCCCATTTTACGCGGGAGCAGGCTGGTGTGACCTGTCCGGGGTCAAGGGCCAGTGACAGCAGAGCCGTTGGGTGCAGAGGCCATGAGAAGCCAGGACGACACCCGGCATATTTGTCCCTTTCTATTTTGTCCTCTCTGGAATACTTCAAGGACTTTTTTGCCTTTTGGTATAAAGATCTTTTTCTAAGGTTGTTTCGTTCGAAGCATTAACATATTTTGCACACTTTGTGTTTCCCGGTCCCATTTTCTTTGTGAATTTGATGTAGTGCCACGTAGCATGCAGCCCAGGGCAGTCACTGGCCATCCCACTTGCCCCTTCCTGGGACAAAACTGGTGGCGTGGCGTGGCTGCAGTGAGCACCCACGTCCGCTGTGCGCCCAGCGCCCCAGGGCGCAGCCAGGGCGAGGCAATGCCAAGTGCAAGGACTGACAGGCAGCTCTAGGAAACGCCGCGCCGTGGAGACCCCAGGGCAGCTAGACATGGCTCCTTTTGAAGGAAAGGGGAAAAGAGCACCCAGGAGACGGAGTACCCGTAACCCAGCTGTGAAGCAATCCTTGGAAACACAGCACGCACACAGAAGGGCCTTCGGTGAATTGATTTCAAAATGCTTAATTTTTTTTTTAATTAGGCAAATTGATCATTAGAGAACTGATTACGCCAGAGTCACTGTTAGAATAAAAGGTGAAAATAAACTCCTTCATTTGAATTCCAAATTCGGGCTTGGAGGTGACCCGGTAATGAGACCAACCAGTCATTAGGCAAACTGGCTAATGGATCCGGTGGGCGGAGGTAACCTTGAGTCTTCTCTCCTCCAAGAGTGGGGGTGCTGGGCCTGGCTGCACAGCGGGGGCAGCAGGAATGTTCCTTGCGCTTGACCCCCCGGCCCGGCCCGGGTAGGGTGGCTGCTCGCGGGGTCCGGAGAGGGAGTGCTGGTTATGGAAACAGGATGGGGGCAGGAGGCCCCCCCAGGAGGGGAGGCTGGGGTGATCTGTAGGTGGGGACCATTTGAGGCAGGAAGTACTTCAGCGCACTAAGCACAGGGTGCCACCCGACCAGTGCCTCCGGCTGGCTGACGTGACCGAGACCTGGGGGTCAGAGCAGCGGGCCCCGTTCCGAAGCGAGGCACCAGAGCCTGAGGGCTGCTTCCGAGGTTCCCGGCCACAACTGGATCGCAGGGCCTCTCCACAGGTCATTCAGCGGAACTCTCCGTGTTTAAAACTGTTTCTTTTAGGTACCAAGAAGACACAAAGAATATTTTCAGAACAGGCGTGAGTGTGAAGAACAATACCATGCACGTCTGTGTACTCTGCACCCAGCTTGGAAAAAGAAAGGTGACGTTACCTGTGAAGGACCTTGAGTGCCCCTCCTCGTCCCCCCACTGCCCTCGCCCCGTTTCAGAGGTGACCTCTTTCTTGAATTGTGCCTTTACCAGCCCCCGTACTTTTTTTCCCCCCGTTTCACCATGTTTGTGTGCAAAACCCCAAACAACACACTGATTTGTTTTGCCTGATTTGAACTTTATGTAGATGGAATCATGCTCATTGTATTTTTCTGCAACCCGCTTTCCCACTGAGCTCGAGATTCCCAACACTCATCCGTGCTGCTCCATGAGAGCTGGAATCAGTCTGTCCTCTGAGCATTCTATTCTGTTCCCTTGGGGGACTAACTCTTAACCTCCAGCAGTTCAGTCCCCTTGTCGGCTTCATGAGCTAGCTGCCATGAGCCTGATGGGCAGTGGGGTTGTCTCTGCCTCCTGTGACGGTACAAACAGCACAAGTTTCTCTCGTAATTACATCCAGGGGGAAGTCCCTGCGCCACAGGAAACGTGTGCTCCCCCTTTTCCGAGGAATGACAAGTGATCGCGCCAGTGCCCAGGCCCACCTGCAGTATCCGAGTTTTCTTGCGGCTCCCCAGGCTTGCCAACACCTCGTGTCGTCAGACTCTATTTGCCATACAGATAACCAATTGCCCCAGCTGTATATACTCAAAAACGTCCCCTTCCCCCCCACCCTCGAACTGCAGCACCAGCTTTGGCATAAATGGAGTTTCTACATGCTTTGTCCACGTCCACATTCTCTATTCTGTCCCTTCGGTCGATTTGCCCATCATTTTGCCAACACCACATCATCTTAAATGCAGTAGCTTTAGAATAATCCAATGTATAAATCAAATGGAAGAGAATTGGCATGTTCAAAACATCGATTGTTTTGGAGAATTCTGAGTAACCAAGATAATGGCAAAACTCTCAACATAGCTTCCAAACAAAAATCAATGAAAAAAAAAAAAAACAAGAACAAATAAAACCACACAAAACCCATGGCCTCAGCATCACTAGAAGACAGAGAGCATCTGAACGTCGAATTACCTCTAATAAATGAAATCACAAGTTTGCAGGGAATTTTCCAAAAGGGAAACACAAATGGACGAAGTCATACATCAAACAATACCATGACCACCCTGAAGGGGAAGAAAACAACTAACCCAGGTAAGTTTGAATGGTGTCCTTGGACAATATGTCCTCAAGCTAAAGACAAAAAGACAAAGAAACAAATATTGAACTCTAGAGAATAGTTTCCTTTCTTGCGGAGACATGAGGTTACAATTCTGAGACTGTTTTCTGAGCCTTCTAGGGTTGAACAAATACATACATATAGTGTGGATGATGGGAGTCAGCTTTCTCAGTGACAGAGAAAGAAGTTAGAAATAAGCAAGTGGGAAGAAGGCTAGAAAGAACATGGAATTAGAGGTGTCAGTACGAACTCGTGAAGATAAATGGATGGATGGATGGACAGATGGATGGATGATGATAGAAATGTGTGGCAGGGGCGCCTGGGTGGCTCAGTCGGTTAAGCGTCCGACTTCGACTCAGGTCACGATCTCGCGGTCCATGAGTTCAAGCCCCGCGTCGGGCTCTGGGCTGACACCTCAGAGCCTGGAGCCTGCTTCCGATTCTGTGTCTCCCTCTCTCTCTGCCCCTCCCCTGCTCATGCTCTGTCTCTCTCTGTCTCAAAAATAAATAAACGTTAAAAAATTTTAAAAGAAATGTGTGGAGGTGTACATACATATATGTAGAAGCACCTGTACAGTTTTTAATAAATGTGTGTGTGTGTGTGTGTGTGTGTGTATATAGTGTGTGTGTGTGTGTGTGTGTGTGTCATTTGCCAATAGGTCTCTAGGTGCAATTACTCATTCAGTCAGATTGAACTAGGAATGCTAGGATAAATGGCTGGTTCTAGGAATGGGGGACAGGAAAAGTCTGGAGGAGCTTAGAACATCTTGTTCTTCCAGAAGGTAAGAAATCTATGACTCTCCATTGATATAAATAAGTAAGTCAACGGGGAGAAACGAGGCTCTTCCTCACAGTAGAAAGCCAAAGAATAAGTGTAGAGGGAATGATGGAACTGGAAAATCTCCATTTGGCAACCATGATAGTAACGATTGAGTCAAGCCAAAATGATCAATGGATTAAAAAAGTAGTAGGTGAAAGTATGATGAGAAACAGGATGTTTAAATAGTCTCAAAATGTCTCTCCACAAAAGGAAAATAATAGCAACCTGATAGTGGGGAAACCTGGCAGACATCACTTGAACCATGTGATCAAAGACACCATCGCCAATAATGGAACAAACCGCCATTGTGTGCCTCCAGATCTGACATTCCTACCAAAAGTGCAAAACCTGAATCTAATGGTAAGAAAACATCAGACAAACCCAAACAGAGGGACACGCTACAAGATAACTGCCCTGTGCCCTTGAAAAATGTCAATGTCATAAAACGCAAGGATCAAAGAGCCGCTCCAGACTGAAAGTAGATACTAAAGAAATATGACGACTGAATGTAAGGCGTGATCAGAGGTGCTCCTTTTCTGGATGCAGAGAAAGGGGAACCCTCTTGCACTGCTGGTGGGAATGCAAACTGGTGCAGCCGCTCTGGAAAACAGTGTGGAGGTTCCTCAAAAACTTAAAAATAGAACTACCCTATGACCCAGCAATGGCACTACTAGGTATTTATCCAAGGGATACAGGTGTGCTGTTTTGAAGGGACACATGCACCCCCATGTTTATAGCAGCGCTATTGACAATAGCCACAGTATGGAAAGAGCCCAAGTGTCCATTGACTGATGAATGGGTATTCATATATCCATATATATCCATATATCCATACATATACAACAAGATGTGGTGTGTGTATATATATATATATACATATATATAATGGAATATTACTCAGTAATCAAAAAGGATGAAATCTTGCCATGGAACTAGAGGATCCTACTCCTGAAATCATTATTGCACTATATGCTAACTCACTTGGATGTAAATTTGAAACGAAAAATAAATTTTAAAAAAGAGGGGCTCCTTTTCTAAAAAGGACATTATTGGGACAATTGGCAAACTCTGCATGAGGTCTGTATGCTATAGTATTGTATCAACGTTAATTTCCTGATTTTGGCAACTGTACTGCGGTTCAATAAGAGAACGTTCCTTGTGTTCAAGAAATACACACTGAAGTTTTTAGAGACACAGGAGCAGAATGTCTCAATTGATTTGAAAGATCCAGAAAGTAAATATGTTGATGTAGGGGAGCACTGGGGGGTGAGGGTGTAGATATACTGAGACAGGAATGAAACAAACACAATAAAATGTCAACATTTGGGAAATCTGTATGAAGGGTATAGAAGGAATCTATCCACTATTCTGTTTTTAGCAGTTTATATTGGGATATAATTCACATGCCGTACAATTCACTGTTGGGACTATCCCTATGAATGAAATTGCTAGGTCATGTGGAAACTCTGTGTTTAACATGTTGAGAAACTGCCAAGCTTTTCCAAAGCAGCTGCACCACCAGCAACATATGACCATCTCAATTTGTCTACATCTTCGCTAATATGTTTTGTCTGTCTTTTTGATTCCAGCCATTCCAGTGGGTGTGGAGTGGGATCTCATGATGATTTGGGTTTGCATTTCCCTAATGACTAGTGATGTTGAGCATCTTCTCATGTGCTCATTAGCCACTTGCATATCTTTGGAGAAATATCTGTTCAAATTCTTTGCCCATTTTCAGAATTGGGTCATTTATCTTTTTATTGTGCAGTTGCCAAGCGTTCTTCATATATTCTAAATACAAGTCCCATAGCTGATATATGATTTCCAAGTATTTTCCCTCGTGCTGCCGATTGCCCTTTCACTTTCTTGATAGTATCATTTGCAGCGATTTATCTAGTTTATCTTTTATCACTTGAGCTTTTGGTGTCATATCTAAGAAACTATTGCCTGATCCAAGGTCAGGAAGATTTACACTTAACTTTTTTCTAAGAGTTTTATAGTCTTAGCTCTGACATCTAGGTTTCTGATCCATTTAGAGTTACTTTTTGTGTGTGGTGTAAGGTAGGGGTCCAACTTCACTCTTTTGTGTGTGGATATCCAGTTGTCCTAGCACCATTTGTTGAAAAGACCATTCTTTCTCCCATTGAATCGTCTTGGCACCCTTGTTGAAAAATTAATTGACCATAAATGTCAAGTTTTATTTCTGGACTCTCAGTTCTATTACAGTACTTTTTCAAGATTGTCTTGGCTATTCTGGATCCCTTGCATTTCCATGTGAATTTTAAGATTGACTTATCAATTTCTGCAAAAGTACCAGCTGGAATTTTGATCGGCATCACATTGAATCTAAATCAATTTGGAAAGTGTTGCCATCTTAATATTAATACTCTGATCCATGAACATGGAATGTCTCTCTACTTATTTAGATCCTCTTTAATGCCCTTAAACAATATACTGTTGTACCAGCCTTGCCATTCTGGACATTGACCTCATATCCTGCAACCTTGTTGAACTCATTTATTAGTTCTAATCATTTTTTAGTGGATTTCTTAGGACTTTCTACATATGAGATCATGTCATCCTTTTTAACACAGAGTTTTCCTTCTTCCTTTCCAATCTGGATAGCTTTTATTTCTTTTTCTTGCATAATTTCCCTGACTACCATGTCCAGGACAATGATAACTGGAAGTGATAAGAGCAGACACTTTTGTCTTGTTCCGTTCTTAGGGAGAAAGTTTTCAGTCTTTCACTATTAAGTATAATGTTATCTATCAGTTTTTCATACATGCCTTTTATCAAGTTGGAGACGTTCCTTTATATTTATTTCTATTATTCTTGTAAACTGTTTATAAATTTAAAATTATGTTTAAGAAAGTTAAAAGGAAAAAAATTATGTGTTGCAACCCATAAACATAGCATATATTTTTATTGTTTTTTTTCTTTCACTGTCTTTCATAACATAAAGTATGTCTCTGTTAATGATATATATTTATTTTATATTCAGAAGCTGTGCTAAGTTTTCTTAATAATTTGAATAATTTACCTTTAGGTTTTGGGGATTTTTTACATAAACTATTATGCCATCTGCAAATTATTTCTAAATCTTTTTTTTTTTTTTTTGACTTGCCTTGCCTTGCCTTGCCTTGCCTTGTTGCACTGGCCAGGGACTCAAGTACAATACCAAATAGAACTGGTGTTAGCCAGTAGCCTTATCTTGTACCTGATCTCAAATGTAAAGCTTTCAACATCTCACAATTAAGTAATTTGGTTTTTGGTTATTTTACCCTGATGTCCCTAGCTGGGCATTTCTCTTCATTTATTCTGCATGGAGTTTCTAAGCCATCTTTAATCTGAGATTAATCTGAGATTTGGAAAATTCTCAACCATCATGTTTTTTAATATTGCTTAGGTCCCATTTTTTCTTTCCTTGTCTTCTGGGACTCTAATTATGCATATGCTAGATTTTACTGTATCCTTTCTTTCCCCTTTTTAAAAAAAAATTCCCATCCCTTCATCTCTCCCTGCTTCATTCTGGACAGTTTCTTCCGATTTATCTTCCAGTCCACTGATACTCTCTTCAGCCGCACATACACTGCTATTATGCCTATCCATTCATTTCTTAATTTTGGTTGTGGTCATTTTTAGTTCTAGATTTTCAAATGGCTCTTTTCTATAGATTTAGTCTTCTGCCATAATTATCAATATTCTCATTTATATCTTTGTATAATGTGTACTTAGTTATTTTAAAGTTTATATTTGATCATTCGAATGTCTGGAGCCACCGTGGGTCTTTTTCTATTGTCTATTATTTCTGTTGTTTTTCACTCCTATTGCCTTCTGTCTTCATATGTCTACTTGTTTTTATTGTTTGCTGAACATTGTAATTGAAAATATGTTTGTAGCAATAACTTGAGGGTGAGAATGATGTTATCTTCCTCCAGAGAAGATTCCACTTGGCTTTGTAAGCTTCTGAACACAATGTGGCTTCTGCGAGCAATCTAGGATCATCCTAATCCAGCTTCAGAGATTAAGAGGATAAAAAGCTAGTTAATCCTAGGAGACTCTTTCTATTTCTGGATCACCTTACTCCTTGGGAGTAGCTTCAGAGTCCCAATTAAAATGAAGAAGATGCACCAGAGTATTTCTTTGACATCTCTTAGATTCCAGTGCCTCTCCTTCTAGCCACATGTAGCTATCAATAGCCCTCTGCGGTCTCCAACCCACCCATTCTAGACTCTGCAGACACCCTCAGAGGATAATTAGCTCCAAGCACTGGCTTCACCTTCTTCAGTTCCTGTTCTCTGTATCATGGACTGGAAATTCTACATCCTCTTTCTTCTCTGTGATGCCTTCAAGGAGGTGATTTTTATATTTTTCCAGCTTTTCTAATTGTCTCCATCAGGAGATAGGCATGAATTAACTAATTTCTCATTACCAGGAATAGAAGTCCTTCACTGAATTTTTACACTCGATTATTTTATTTTTCACCTTTAGCAGTATCATTTGCTTTTTTCACATATATTTGGTTGTTTCTTATAGAATTCTTCCCTTTATTATGTTTTCAATCTCTTCTTGTATTTCTCTGAACATATTAAACATACTTATTTTATCCTCTGTGTCTGATAATCCCATCATCTGAAGTCTTTAGGGGTTTTATTGTTTTATAACTCCCTCAGGGGGCTCTGTTCCCTTTTTTATTCATGTGTTTAGGTTCTCTGACTGGATATTTTCATTTCTTAGAGGTTCACAGTGAGAACGCCATGAAACCTAGATTGAAGGGGGATTCCTTCAAAGAGCATTTGTATGGGCTTCTGGTGATATTTTGGAGCCCCTCCAACCTAGAACCATTTTAAACTGAAGTCTCAGTGTGGGGAGTTTACAGACTACCCAGGTGTTCTAATTCTAGCTGCAAATCCACATGCTGCTTGCTTATGAACACAAATGTGCCCAGCAGATCTCTTCTCCTCCCTCTCATGCCAGGTTTGGAAATAAGCCACTCTCCTTTAGGTCTGGTGGATAAAGCAGTGGTGGTCAGTATTTCGGGTTCACCCTTCCAGCGAGGGCATAACCTTTTATGTCCCTCCTTCATGCAGTGGGGGGAGGTGCATGAAGGCTTCCGATTTTGCAAGACTTGGGCTTTGTATTCTGTCCCCACAATCCATGAGGCCATGAAAACTGAAGCTTAAGGTCACCGGGGTCCACAAATGCCCTCAGGATGAAAGTTGGCCTCCGTGTTCTATTTACCTCTCTAGGTGCCTGTCTTGACTTAATTTTTGGACTCTGGGATTCCTAACTTTTTCACCATCTCACTGGTGCATTTAAGAGGATGATTTTTAAATCTTTTATTCAGCAATTTCGGTTATTTTCTTCAGAATGGTCATTCAGAGTACCTAGTTTATAATACTGAAGGAAACAAATTAACTCATATCTTTTGAAATGTCACAAAACTTACACCCATACTAACATAAGAACAGCTTCCTTTTTGGTTTTCTGATTGTAAAATTCTGGATACATCCATCTAAGACGAATCTTTCTCTCAGTCTTAGTTTTTTGTTGAGGGGTGGCCTTGTAACAGCATTCTTTCATAGATACTTTGCAATAATAATTACACACTTACCTATTAGATGTGTCAGTAGATGGCTGTCCCCCTGCTAGATAATATCAGAGACCACATCTGTTTTGTTTTTTCACCTGTCTGTTAGGATTAGGTTTAGCTACACACATGAGAAAAAAACTCATTATAATGGCGGCTTAGCCAAAGAAGACATTTATTTGGGGGGAACTGGCTGGCTCAGTCGGTAAAGCATGTGACTCTTGATCTCAAGGTTGGGATTTCAAGCCACATGTAGGTGTAGAGATTACTTAAAAATAAATAAATAATTTTTTTAAAAAAAGAAGACATTTAGGGGCACCTGGGTGGCTCCATAGGTTAAGTGTCTGACTCCAGCTGAGGTCATGATCTCACGGTTTGTGAGTTCGAGCCCCATGTCAGGTTGTGTGCTGACAGGGCAGAGTCTGCTTGGGATTCTCTCTCTCCCTCTCTTCCTGCCCCGGTCCCATGCTCGCTGTCTCTCTCTCTCTCTCTCAAAATAAGTAAATAAACTGAAAAAAAAAGCCAAAAAGGAAAAAGAAGACATTTATTTGTCATGTGTATTTACGACATCCCGAGGTAAAACACTCAGGTCTAGGATGGATATTCCACAAAATCATTAGGGTTCAAAGGTCCTTCCAGGTCATTGAAACTCACTAATCTCTAGGGTGTGGCCTTCCCTGCCTTGATCCAAGATGGCCGCTAGAGCTCCAACCATCACACCAGAACAAAGATGAGGCAGGGAACAGAGGAAGGAGTGAACAAGAGAATACCAGCATCTCTGACAGGACTTTCCCAGGAGGTGCTATACAAGACTTCCAGTTAAATTTCGCTGGCCAGAGCTGGCCAGCCATGTGGCTACAAGCAGCTGTAAAGGAGGCTCAGAAGTATAACGTTTATCCAGGCAGTCATGGGCCTGGCTATGAATCCGTTGCCTGACAAGGATAGGCAAACAGACGCGGGGGAAGCAACCAGCGGTCCTCACCATGATCACCATATCCGGGGAGCCTGGCCCATGTCTGGCATATGGCCAGCACTCTGCATGTGTTGAACTAATGAAGGGGAGAGACAGGGAGGGATACTTACAGACCTGTCAAGAGTAGGGACTTCTCAGGAATGACAAACGACTGGAAACCAGTCATGTCCATCACTCAAGCCTAGTTGAGTCAGCTCTGCCAGGCCTGCCCCTTAGAGCAGCGTGTGGCTGGATAAAGGGATACAGAAGAGCTCCGTATACCCCCTGAAAGGTCTGCAGGGTATAATGCTACATCCGAAAGCAAGGCACAGTACAGTATACAATAATATCTGTGTAAGAGATCAGGGGATATAAATATACAAATATTGGTTCATGAAAAACATTTCTATAATTAAGAAAATCAAAAAGGCGGGGCGCCTGGGTGGCTCAGTCGGTTAAGCGGCCGACTTCAGCTCAGGTCACGATCTCGCGGTCTGTGGGTTCGAGCCCCGCGTCGGGCTCTGGGCTGATGGCTCAGAGCCTGGATGCCTGCTTCCGATTCTGTGTTTCCCTCTCTCTCTGCCCCTCCCCCGTTCATGCTCTGTCTCTCTCTGTCTCAAAAATAAATAAACGTTAAAAAAAAATTTTTTTTTAAAGAAAATCAAAAAGGAAACCAAAGCAACCCCTAAGAGTCAGAAACAAGTGAACATAACCATGTAGCCGTTTTGGCATTAGCTGTGCAAAACAAGAAGTATTGTGAGTGTCTCAAAAACGTGGAATTTTGGGGCGCCTGGGTGGCTCAGTTGGTTAAGCGTCCGACTTCGGCTCAGGTCATGATCTCATGGTTTGTGGGTTCTAGCCCCGCGTCGGGCTCTGTGCTGACAGCTCAGAGCTTGGAGCCTGCCTCAGATTCTGTGTCTTTTTCTCTCTCTGCCCCTCCCCTGCTCACTCTGTCTCTCAAAAATAAATAAATGTAAAAAAAAATTTTTTTTTAACACAGAATTTTAACTGTACATGCCTAATGGGATATATCTCAAGGAGACAAAGAACTACAAGACAATCTTACTTGTACTCAGCAGCACTTAGGTGTGGTCTTTCTGAATATCTTTTCCTTCAAACAGGAACTGCGACCCTGTGCAGAAGGGCTGCGGTCCAGGTGTGGGGCAACAAATGTACAAAACGAGCCTGGGACATTCTGCCATGGCAGGAAGTGAAGAAGGCCTCAGACTACTAATGCCCCATCAGGGGGACCTGGGAGCCACCCTGAAGGAGCTCCCACAGGCCACAGGCAGCACCATCTGAACATCAAAACGAAGTACAATGGCAACAGCAGACACATAGCCAGTATGTGAAAGTTCAGGCATTCTTAATGAGTGGTCATTCTGGAAGTTGCAAGGGGACCGAGTCATGACTCGAAGGGTAATAAACAGAAAGAAGGCTCATGCATCTATCTGGCTTTTCCTGGATTACCTGTATTTCATGCTAAGCAAATAGTTGATGAGGGAAAGTTCTTCCGTTACCAAATTGCAAGTGGGAAATGCACGAAGAATGATCGAATCAGAAAACCACCCGTCTGTTTGTAAGCTTATGATGAAGGACTAGGTTTTCCAACAAATAGATGACATGGAAAAGCGGAGAAAGGAGCTGTTCTAGGTTTTAAGACATAAGAGGCATATCAACCCCATTCTACTTTTTCAGTGTCTATTTTTGAGAGAGTGCGCAAGTGAGTGGGGAAGGGGCAGAGAAAGAGAGACAGAGGACACCAAGCAGGGTCCATGCTGCCAGTGCAGAGCCCGATGAGGAGCTCGTACTGCTGAACCGTGACACCATGACCTGAGCAGAAGTCGGATGGTTAACCAACTGAGCCACCCAGGGGCCCCAGCCCCATTGTAAGTATGGAACTTGGTGGCATTCATATCTGAACAAACCACTATGAAAAGGCATCTTTGAGACAATCAAGAGAAGCCTGTATTAGGTAACATTAAGGACTTATTTTTAATATCAATTGTTAGGTGTGATAATGACATTGTGGGGTTGTTTTTAGAAGCCCTTATCTGCTAGAAATCCATAGGTGTTTGTATGTGAAATGACATGACCTTTAGCATTTATTTTAAAATGTTCCGGGGCGGGGCGCTTGGGTGGCTCAGTCAGTTAAGCGTCCGACTTCGGCTCAGGTCATGATCTGACAATCTGTGGGTTCAAGCCCCGCATTGGGCTCTGTGCGTACAGCTCAGAGCCTGGAGCCTGCTTCAGATTCTGTGTCTCCCTCTCTCTCTGCCCCTCTCCTGCTCATGCTCTGTCTCTGTCTCAAAAATAAATGAAAACATTTTAAAGAATTTTAAAAATAAAATAAAATAAAATTTAAATTAAAATAAAATTAAATAAAATGCTCTGGGGCGCCTGGGTGGCTCAGCTGGCTGGGCGTCTGACTTCGGCTCAGGTCATGATCTTGCGGTCTGTGAGTTCAAGCCCCGCGTCGGGCTCTGTTCTCTCCCTCTCTCTCTGCCCCTCCTCCGCTCATACTCTGTCTCTCTCTCCCCCAAATAAATAAACATTAAAAAAATTGAAAACACTCCAGATGAAAAGCAATGTGGGGTCCTGTTTAAAAAACACACACACACAGGAAAGAAAAACATTCGTAGAAAAACTGGTGAGATCTGAATGAAGTCTGGACTTGAGTTAAGCAAGGGCGAGGAGTACCCAGGAACTCTCTATACTATCTTAGTACCATTTCTGTAAAGGTAAAGTTCATTTTTTTAAAAAAACACGCCACGGAAAAGGGTAGGAGGGCTATAAATGAAAAGGATGAGCAGAATTCAACAGCAAAGAGGCCAAGAATCTACTTCGAAAACAAACAAAAACCATTTCACCAAAGAGGCCGTGAAAGTGGCAAATAGGGGCATGAAAATGTGCTCGATATCATTAGCCCTCAGGGAAACGCAAATCACAAGCACAGGGCAGTATCACTATGCATCTATCAGAGCGGTTAAAATAAAAACGGTAGCAATAGCAAATGCTGGTGAGGACGTGGAGAACGGAGCCCTCACGCCTTGCTGGCGGGCATGTAAAACGGGGCGGCCGTTCCGGGAAATAGTCTGGCAGTTTCTTTTAAAAAAAAATACACATCTGGGGCGCCCGGGTGGCTCAGTCGGTTAAGCATCCGACTCCGGCTCAGGTCATGATCTCACGGCTCATGGGTTCGAGCCCCGCGTCGAGCTCCGTGCTGACAGCTTGGAGCCTGGAGCCTGCCTTGGATTGTGTCTCCCTCTCTCTCAAAAATGAATAAACATTTTTTAAAAATCCGCATCTATAAAGAGGTAGTACAAGGATCTGTGTGGTGATGGACCGGCTACCCTTTGATGGCAGTGCTGTGACACGGGTCTACGCACACGATGACATTGTAGAGATGCACACGTGTGCACACAAGCACGTGCACACATGCCACCTGAGCGGCTCTGGGAGGACACCGATGTCATCTGCTGGGTGTGCAAGATGCCGATGCCTGGGGGGACAACTTCCTGTGAAGCTAACATTTCAAAACAGTAAATTCCAAAAAAAAAAAAAAAAAAAAAACCCTCCAGGACACAAAGAAGGGTATACACGAAAAATGCAAGCAAATTGTTGATAACTGTTGACACTGGCTGATCAGTCTCCGGGGTCTCCAGGCCTCCATTAACGATTCTCTCTCCCTTTGTTTAAGGTTGACATTTTCCGTGATAAACAGTTTTCTTAAGAGCCACTGCTAAACCAATGTCTGTTGAATGAATAAATGAAGGATTAATGAGTAACCCCAGTCTAAACCTGTGGTTCTATAGATAATGGAAGCAAGAGTGAGGGAGGGAGAGGCCTGCTCAAGGCCACACGGAATAACAGAGTCCAAGCCGGGCCTCAGCCCCAGCGCTCCTGATCTCCAGTCTAGCTTTTTTAAAACACGTCTTTTAAACTTTACACAAGCAGTCCATAATCACACGCTCATTGTACAAAAAAGGAAAATTGACGATAAATCGAGGACTCCAACGTGGCGGGTGGGGGAAACCGAGAGTTCCAACATGGCGGGGGGCAGGGACCGGGGGCTGCAGCATGGGGGCGCGTTCCCTGGGAAATGGCACGGGAAGACGGGGGACGCCGGCTGTGCGCACAGGCAGCTAGACAGCCGGCGGCCGGTCAGACGGCTCTGCCGCAGGAGATTTTCTTTAAGAAGAAATTACTAGAATACCTGGTGGTTTGAACGTCTTGAGAGAACATTTACACGCCAGGACGAGTCTAGGGTTGAATTAGGGATAAGTGCACGGGAAGCTGAGCAAACAGCCAGCCGAAGGACAATTATTAACTCCTGGGAAAACAAAATGCTGTGCAGAGAAGAAAAGTAACCGTGGCTTGCATGGCTTCGCTGTGAATGGCATTTATGTAGCTGCATAATTTTCAAGGATGGGGAGAGAGGAGGGGGTGGGGAGAACAGAACCCTGGTCTTGCAAAGGAAGCACTGAAACAGGCTGGAACCGCGAGGGCCGCCGGCTCTGGCGACCTCGTGAGCCAAGGTTTGGTGGCAGGATGGAGGGAGGCGTACGAGATGGTCCTCAAGATGTGGCCGTTCCCTCTTCCAAACTGCTCAAGGGCTCCGAGGGTCATCCCTCTGCTCTGCACACTCCTCGGCCCCTGCCACGGCCCATGCCTCATATTTTGCGGAGGAAACAGAATCCACCGCGCCCCCCTCCCCGCGCTGCTTGCCTCTTGCTTCCTCCCATCTCTCCCGATGGCTTGTCGCTCCCATCTGAGACCAGTCCCTCCTCGGGGGCACTGGCCCTTTCCCACGAGCCCACCCGAGTGCCGACCCCTCTCCCGGACACCCACCTGTGCACATGCCCAGCTACGGACACGCCTAGGCCACTCTGTGGTCTGCCTGCGTGCTGGACAACGGCTACATCACAGGGAGAGGGAGGATACTCAGCTCCCTGTAGCCAGGGTGGGAAACGGCTGCAAAGCACGTGGGACCCCCATGAGCCATTGTCCTCAGAAGTGGGGGTGCCTGAGACTGGGGCACACGGTGGGGGGGGTGGCGTGAATGGTGGCCCCCAGAAGGTACATGCACATCTCAGGACCTGTGAATGTGGTCTTATTAGGACAAAGGGCCTTTGCAGGTGTGATGAAATTAAGGATCTGGTGATGAGATCCTCCTAGATTACCACGGTGGACCCTAAATCCAATGACAAGCGGCCTTACAAGAGGCAGAAGAGGAGCGGAAGGAAAGTCGTGTGAAAACAGAGGCAGAGATTGGAGTGATGTCTGCCAGCCCAAGGACTCCCCGAGCCCCCAGAAGCTGGAAGACGTGGGAAGGATCTTCCCTTAGAGCCTCCAGAGGCCCTCCAATGCCTTGATTTCAGACTCTGGCCCCCAGGACTGGGACAGAAGACATTTCTGCTGCTCTAAGCCCCACAGTCCTGGCGATCCGTCGGGGCAGCCCCGGGAACTCCGACAGGGAAAGAAACAGGGGTGTGAGAACAGAGCCCCTTGATGTCATGTGGTCTGCTCCTGACCTGGGGGACAAGGGCCATCAGCCTTCGTTCAGTAAGTGCCCCAGACCCAGCACACATCCCCAGCCCACTGTCACTGACTGTGAGGGCGGGCCGCGGGGAAGGACGCACAGGGGCCCACGGGGCTCCCCTCCGGCCGCCACCCTCTTGCTCCCAGACCACCACCCATTCAACTTCCACCCAACCCTCCTCTGACACAGCTCCGGCCAAGGTGGTCAGTGCCCTCCGTGTTGCCAAAGTCAGTGGTCACGGTTCGGTGCTCACGGCGCCTGACCTTCTACGGGGCTCACCCTCGACCCTCTCCTCTCTCTCTATCATGACCCTCCTCCCTGCAGCCCTGGCAGCCCCATCTACGAGTTCCTCCGTCTGAGGCTTCAGCTCTACGATCTGTGGCCTTGACTGGGGACCGCAGGAGCAGAAGGGAGCCGGGACAGCATTGTGGGCAGGAAGAGTGAAGGTTGTAACCAAGAGAGACAGAATGTTTGTTCATCCCGGGGCACCAGGAGGCCGCAAGTCTTCCCACGTGGGAGCTGGGTGCCGCAGAGGGGTGCTTGCTAGCCTGAGCCCCACACCCTCCCCTTGGGAGCAGGCAGGCCTAGAAGAGGCCAGGCCCACCACAGAGCCAGGGGCAGGGCTCCTGGCCCCAGAATGGCCTCATGGCTGCCCAGACGCTACCACCTAGGGCCCTGCAGTCACCAAAGGGCAGGGGGTTGGAGAGTCAGGGGCCTGCCATGGCCATGCCGGCCCCGAGGGGCTCTGGGAGGGCGCCCGGGCCCGGGTGTGCCTGGCTTTGGGCAACTTGCCCTTTACCTGACTAACAGTCTGGCTCCCCCGCCTGAATGTCAGCACCGTGACATCAGTCACCCGGCTTTCTCCACAGCCCATTCACAGACGCTTCACTATTGTTGACTAAATGAATGGATGGATGAATGAGGAGACCCAACACTCCCTGCAAGGGCAGAGCATGGTCTGGACAGCCCCCGTGATGGGCCGCTGTCGTCGAAGCATGGTCGCTGCGTCCTCTCCCTCTTTGAGGGGTAGCCTGGGAATCACGGACATGGCTGACAGTGTCCCTGGGGGCAAGGGGTGTCCTGCTCCAAGTCACACAGGCTGCAGCTCGGGGGCCTTTGGAGACACGTCACCAAGTCCTGCTCCATCCAGCTCCTTGCTGTCCCTGGATGTAATTCTCTTCCCTATGGTCAGGTCTCTGCGGCCACCCCTCAGGGCGCTGGCCTCTGAGCTGATGGTCACCAGGCATGGAGGTCCAACGTGGCAGAGGTCTCCTCCCTAAGGGAGGCAGAGGAGCTGGGGCGTTCGGGGAGCACGTGATGAGGAGCCGGCGAGGAAGAGTGAGGAGCTGGCAAGGGTGAGGGCACCCCCACTGGCCCTCCCCCCACCTGGCTGGCCCAGCCATCCCTACCTCCCTTCTCTTCTTGTCTGAGCTCGGCCCAGAGGGGCACAGAAGGGGCAGGTGCGTCTCAGCACAAACCGGGGATGCTGGCCAGGCCAGAGATGACTTCCTGGTAGGGGCAGGTCAGCAGCGGGTGCCAGGGACGCCAGCGAGGAAGGGGCCCGGAGAAGGAGTCCAGGGGGAAGCCAAGAAGTTAATGGGGAGCGAGTGAGCCCCTTCGGAGGGAGGGGTCCAAGCCAGCAGTGGACCAACTTTGCAGGGCGGGAGTGGCTGTGCGAGAGGCGTGCACCATGGGTGTTGTAGGAGCTTGGCGAGCCCAACTCTCTCAGAAGGAAAGTGGAGTTTCTCCTGAAAGTCCGTGGACACACCAGTCAGCGACAATAGCAGTCCTCTGGGGCTACCGTGCTCCCATGTCTCCTCCCATCTCCCTCCCCTTATTGGAGCCGGGGGGGGGGGGGGGGCCAGAACCTTCTGTGAAAGAGGCAGCCTCACCCACTGCACACGGGGATGGTGCCCTGATGGCAGCAAGGCCTGATTCAGAACCTCGGCCCACGTCTCTGCCGACCGGCGCAGGCAGCTGGTCCACTCAATGGGGGGGGGGGCGGGGTTCTCAGGGGGGCCCCAAGCTGGGCTCAGGCTGCTGCATGGGGGCTGCCCGGGAGATCTGAGTTCACAGATCAGCCCCCCGTCCCCGGCGGGAACAGGTCAAAAACCAGTGTGGGTGGGAGGTGTCCGCAAGGCCCGCATGTGGAAAGCAGGGTCCCAGGCGGGGACAGGCCCAGACAGCAATAGCCCTGAGCGATTGTGTACCCGGGGAGGCAGAGTCAAGGGGAAGCAAGGTCGCAACCACAAGGGAGGGAATGTGCGTCAACTCGGTGCAAAGGTCAGGTATGAGTGGAGTTGGAGCAGAGAGGGCAGTGGCTGGGAGCCCCCAGGGGCGGGCAGGAAGGAGGTCCTGCGCGCTGACCCGGGGCACCCGCCCCCACTGCCCGCGATTCCCCGCGCTGAGCCCAGGCCCGCAGCTCCGTGGGCCCAACAGCCCACCTACCATGGCACGGGAGCCTCCGGAAAGGCCCGGCCTCCTCCAGCCTGGGCCTGCCTCCCTTGCAGGGCTCCCTCACGCATCCCCGCCACCAAGCACTCTTGCCAAGCATCTGAGCGGTCGCGTGAGCCGCCACGCCTCTGCCCCTCTGACCCCTCCGCGCCTAATTCAGCTCCTGGGGCGATCGCCGCTTCCTTCAGCATATCTCCCCGGCCCGTCCACTTCTCTGCACACGCTCCCTCAAGCACCCATGCAGGCTGCTTGGGGGTTTCTCGAACGCTCTGGCCCTTTCCCTCCCACAGTACCCCGTGGGGCTTGGGGAAGGTTGGGAGACACACACACACACACACACACACACACACACACGTCTTCTTTCGCCTTGCACATATGGGTGAAAATCATTTGGTCCCCATGGCAGACAAGCGAGGAGGCTGGGCCCTGCAGCCCCGAGACCCGGCACAACCGGGTCTTGGAAGAGAACCCCTTCTCTTCCTACCACATGGTCACCATCCTGTTGGCCCAGGAAGGTGCCTGGCCCCAGAAGTGAGCTTCTCAGTTGAGGACTCAGCTGGCAGGGCACTTAGGGCCTGGCTGTGGGTCCGTGGAGGCCTCCCTCCCCCGGCAGGCCCACCCCGCCCCACGGGGGACCAAGGCTGCTGGGCCCTGCCTTACCTTGCCCGTCCTCCCCTCACCCACCCTCCAGAAGGTACAGAGACCCAGAGGCTGGCCTAAGAGGGGGCAAGGGGACACGTCAGCCAGCTAAGAGGGGTCCATGTCACAAGTGATAGATGATGCAAGGGGCGCCTCCAAGGACACTCATCTGCTTTCCGCTCAGCAGAGGCAGAGGTTCTTGGAGATGAGCTGGCATTCAGGATGCATCTTCAGCGTCCTGAGCAGAGGGGGCGGCCTATGCCGCCTCCCTCCCCACAGCCCCCTCCTCTGCCACGCAGCCGTGGGCTGTGTATGTCGGGCTCTACTACACCTCAAGCCTCACTGGACTCTAAACACACACACACACACACACACACACACACACACGAACACGCCCTAGGCCTAGGGTGTTCGCGTCCCTGAGCAGATTAAACATGTTCATGCCCCCTGCTCCCCCCACCCCCACCCCGTGAGCTCCTCCTTCCAGACTCCACTCTGGGGCCCCCTCTCTGGGCACCTTTCCCTGGTCCCACACTATCTGTGGAGTTTGTGGGCCACTTGTTGAAGGCAGTCTACTTCCTCCTGGGTCCTCAGCTACCATCTCAATGACTAGCCCCAGACCTAGACTATCCCTGGAAAGAAACCGTTCAGTTCATTCATTTATTCCACAGACAGGTGTTAGATGCCAACGATATTATGCCTCCTCCCTAAAGATAAGCTCTTAATTCACATAACTATCAATTACTACGTTGGGATGAATATTTAGCAAAAGCTATAATTTAGAGCAAGGTTTCAAGAAATGCCATCAATTAAGGATAAACTAAGGACCCCGTTTCAATGTCAACTATGAACCATCATTGCTCATGAAATCTGGGTCTGTCTTGGAGGTGGAATAGGCAGAGATGTCTTTGTGGAACTTCAAGTTTTATTTTCAAAGCCCCCCATCCCCGGGCGCCCGGGTGGCTCACTCGGTTGAACTTCTGACTCTTGTTTTCAGCTCAGGTCATGATCCAAGGGTCATGGGATTGAGCCCCACATGGGGCTCCATGCTGAGTGTGGAGCCTGTTCGGGATTCTCTTCCTCTCTCTGTGTCCCTCTCCCCCACTCATGCTCTGTGTCTGTCTCTTAAAAAAATTTAAAAAAAATCATCCCCATCCATGCCTCTGCCATGTTACAGTTCCAAGCAGATGGGAATGCCCACCTGCTTTTCCATAGAGAGGGGCACAGGGGAGTGCAGGCCGCCCTTCCTTTCCCTTAATCTGCAGCCAATAGAGCCAAGGGCAGCAAAACTACCTCCTGTGAACTGAGTTTCCTTTCCTTCCAAGACACTCTGCCGCTGCTGGTCCCCCTACAATGTGAAAACTACAACTGGTTAAAAAAAAAACAAAAAACAAAAAACAAAAAAATTTGCATAAAAAATAAAAAAATTCAGTTCAACAACAACACAGACTTATCGCGGTAAAGGGTCGTCCCACCAAAAAGACACAGCACCCCTAAATGTATATGCCCCAAAGAACAAAGCTTCTAAATACGTGAGCAAAAACTGGCGGCACCGCACAGAAAAATAGACACAACCACAGCATCCCTCTCCCAACGATCAACAAGACAACTAAAGAGAAAATCAGTCAAGGGGCACCTGGGCAGCTTGGTTGAACATCCGCCTCTGGCTCAGGTCATGATCTCACGGTTCATGGGTTCGAGCCCCACGTCAGGCTCTGTGTTGACAGCTCGGAGTCTGGAGCCTGCTTCGGATTCGGTGTCTCCCTCTCTCTCTCTGCCCTCCCCCACTCATGCTCTGTCTCTGTTTCTGTCTCTCTCTCAAAGATAAGTAAACATTAGAAAATAATAATAAA
Source organism: Acinonyx jubatus (assembly GCF_027475565.1). Classification (NCBI taxonomy): domain Eukaryota; kingdom Metazoa; phylum Chordata; class Mammalia; order Carnivora; family Felidae; genus Acinonyx; species Acinonyx jubatus. The sequence goes on from NC_069389.1 coordinate 122,696,229, forward strand.
AATCATTAAAATTTTAAAAAAATTAAAAAGAGAAAACCAGTAAGGATCTAGAAGAACCCCAAAACACCAGCCACAAACAAGATCTAATGCACAGGTACAGAACATTCTACCCAACAACAGCAGACATCCATTTTGTATAAGTGCCCACGGGCTACATACCAACATAGACCACGTCCTAAGCCGTGAAGCAAATGTCAGCAAATTGAAAACAACTGGAATCACACAGAGTGTGTTCTCTGGTCACAACAGAATCAAACTAGAAATCAGTAACAGAAAGCTAACAGAAAAATCTCCAGACTCTAGGAAATCTGAAGAAAAATTTTTGAATATACTGAAATGAATGAAAATAAAACTACAGCACAGCAAAATTTGTGATATGTAGCTAAGGCAATACTGAGGTGGGACATTTAAAGCCAAAAATAAAGATCGAGGGGCTCCTGGGTGGCTCAGTCGGTTGAACCTCTGACTTGGGTCATGATCTCAGAGTTCATGGGTTCGAGTCCTGTATCAGGCTCTGCGCTGACAGCTCAGAGCCTGGAGCCTGCTTTGGATTCTGTGTCCCTCTCTCGCTGTGCCCCTCCCTCACTCATGCTCTCTCTCTCTCTTTCTCTCAGAAATGAATAAATGTTAAAAAAAAAATTTTCAAAAAGGGGTGCCTGGATGGCTTAGTCAGTTAAGCGTCTAACTTCGGCTCAGGTCATGATCTCACGCTTTGTGGGTTTGAGGCCCACGTTGGGCTCTGTGCCGGCAGCTCAGAGCCTGGAACCTGCTTCGGATTCTGTGTCTCCCTCTCTTTCTGCCTCTCCCCTACTCACACTCTGTCTCTGTCTCTCTCTCAAAAATAAAATAAACATTTTTAAAAAAATTTTTAACTAAAAAAAAGAAAGATCAACTGTTTCTCTCCCTAAAAAGACTCCAGTCAGGCCCAAAGCTTCAGAAATATACGCTTTGGGGGTGGCTCAGTCGGTTGGGCATCCGACTTCAGCTCAGGTCATGATCTCGCGGTCCGTGAGTTTGAGCCCCGCCTTGGGCTCTGTGCTGACAGCTCAGAGCCCAGAGCCTGTTTCAGATCTGTGTTTCCCTCTCTCTCTCTGACTCTCCCCTGTTCATGCCCTCTGTCTGTCTCAAAAATAAATAAACGTTAAAAAAAAAGAAAGAAATATACACTTTGTCCCCACCCCACCCTGACACACACACTTTAAAATAAAGTTAAAATATGACTCTATCAGGAAGCTGGGAGACTTTAGATGTCTTACATTTTACTGAATCTAGATTTTTTTTTAATGTTTATGTACTTTTGAGAGAGAGAGAGAGACAGAGCGTGAGCAGGGGAGGGACAGAGAGAGAGGGACACACCAAATCGGCAACAGGCTCCAGACTCCGAGCTGTCAGCACAGAGCCCAATACAGGGCTTGAACCCACGAACCGTGAGACCATGACCTGAGCTGAAGTCAGATGCTCCACCGACTGAGCCACTCAGGCGCCCCTACTGAATCTGGACTTAAAATCAGAAGAGTGGCATCGAGCCTTGCCTGGGTCTACCTCATATGGATATTTTAGCATTAAATGATACAACAGATGAGGAGACATTTTGCAAGTAGAAAAGCCATAACAAAGGACCACAAACCGAGGGGCTTAAACCACCACACGTTAATTGTCTCCCAGGTCTGGAGACCCGAAGTCTGGGCTCAAGGGGTCAGCAAGGGCGCGCTCCTTCTGAAGGCGCTAGGGAACGATCTGGTGCCGGTGTCTTCCTAGCTGCCGCAGGCATGCCCGTGACCTTTGGTGTTTCTTGCTCTGTACAGCTGTGCCTCCCTCCCTCTTTACGCGGAGTTCTCCTATCTGTGTCTGGGGCCAAAGGTCCCCTTTTCGTAAGGACCCCAGTCATACTGGATCACAGGCCCACTCCACTGTGGTATGACCACACCGTTATTACCTCTGCAACAACCCTATTTCCAAACAAGGTCACGTTCACAGGTACGGGAGTTTAGGAATTGACCATATGAATTAGGGACTAGGGGGACACAATTCCACCCATGAGGAGCCCTGTATTAATGTTATATTAGAACATTTTAGCCTTTTGGATCACCGTTGGCTACAGCTTATGCGATCCAATTAAATCATAAGAAATAGGTCTACACACATATAAATACGAATATACATATACATACGAGTGTGTGCATGTGTGAGTGTGTGTGTGTCTCAACCTTGGCAGACTCCCCGCCACTCTGCCCGTACGGCTCGGGAGGTGTATTTATGTCCCCTGAAGGTTTGTGCACACCCACGCGTGGACGCCATGTGACTGTCCTGGTTCTGAGTCCGTGCTACCACGGCATAACTAATAACGCGCGTTCCAGCACCACCGGAGGGACCAGCAGGTGCACCCAGGCTCGTCCCTGAGCTCGCTGTGCACACAGCCCCGTTCCAAACGCACCCCTGACTGCCGCCCTGGGTCCCCGCAGCCCCGGGAGTTGGCCGGGCTCTCGGCACACATTTCCGGGCCCATCTAGTGAGGCTCTGTACAGTCGCACGGACACCCCAGCCCTGGTCCGTCACAGAGGGTGAGCCGCTGGTTTCCTGGCTCCCAGATGACAAGCGCTCACGTGAGACTTCCGTTTCTGCAGTAACAAGACCTGCGGCTGCCTGGTCACAAAACCAGTAGCACAGGTGTCCTGGGGACCACTGGTGGGCCCGCCCGGCAGCTCAGCCTCCTCCCGCCCTGCCCGCCTTTCCCCCTCAGCACGTGTCCGGAAAGCACACGCTCAGCCTTCCGGCCAGAAACAGACAATGACAGAAGCGGCCACAGGGCCTGGGCCGGCTGCCTGCAGCCAAGGGGCAGAGGGAGAAGGCCGGTGCGGGAGCCAAAGCCATCCAACGGTGCCTGCAGACTGTGGGGCGCACCAGGGATTCAGAAGCCGGTGCTTCGGGCCAGTGCCAGGGGGTCTCTCAGAAGCAGGTCTGGTCCTCGATCCTTTCCGTCCCCCAGTGAGCCAGCCCGGAGCCAGACATGGAACGGGGTGTTGCGAGGGTCTATGTGGGGCGTCACAGCCACCCCAACTCGACCACATTCATTCAGGAGACGTTTGTGGAGGGGAGCCCTGTGGTGCATGAGACGTGAGCAGGGTGACCCCTGAGGGAGGCGCTCCCAGCTGTGGGGCCAAGGAGGAGGCAGAGAACACCCTGCGTGCTAGGACGTGGAGCTAAGCAGCAGCCCAGTGAGGGTAAGGCCCAGGCCGAGTTCGGACCTGGGAGGTGCCGAGAGTGACCGAGGGCTGGTGTGAAGGCAGGAGGACCCGTCTCACGGTGGGACCACTGGACGGTGACAACAAGGTGGGGTCTGAGTCTCCCCCTCGGCGCACCCCACACCACAGCCCATCGGCCAGGAGCCAGGGGCCGCGGGAAGGAGGGGACAGATGGGGTGGCGACCGCCCTCGAGGGGCCCGTGCCCGTGCCCCACGCTCCGGTCCCGCTGCCGGCGCGGGGCCACTCAGGTATGAGCCTCCCTCTGACCGCGGGGGTCACCCCACCCAGGGGGCAGCACTCGCGGACCCCAGCAGCCCGAGGAGCCCAGACTGCCCTGTCCCTGGACCCAGTGCACCCCTCCCGCGCCTGTGGCTCCAAAGCAAGACGGGAAATTTGGCCCCGAGGTCTTCCAGGAAGAGCAGAGCTGAAGCCCGTTGAGGGGACGGGAGTCAGGGAAGGTCCCCTGGACCGGGCGGGGCGGGAGGAGGCACGAACGTGGCCCGGGAGGCACGTGCCCAGGCCGTTCGCCATCCTATGCGCCCAGGGCGCCGAGCGCGCCCAGGGCGCCGAGCGCGTTCCGTAGGGCTGGTCGACGTGACTGGGTCACGTCCCGGGCCGCCATCGAGGGGTCCCGGCGATCACTTCGTCAAGCCTAAGGTGTCTGCTCCCCGCGCCTCGACCCGCGTTCAGGGTTTGTGCCAAAACGGCAGCGCGCGGGGATTCCCAGGATGGGGACAGTGAAGGGACCCACGGTGTTCCCAGGCCAGTGAGGGGAAACCCTGACTGCGGTGGCTCTTTCCAATACTCCTTCCTCCGGGGCAAGCCAGAGACGCAACTCCCAAAGAAAAGCAAAAAGACCAAAGCCCCGTCGTCTGCGTCCCCAGCAGCCAGGTTGGGGGCGGCCCGCGGTGATCCCCACATCTCCCTGTCCCCTCCTGGGTTGCCAGCTTTGCTTCTCTGTTTCTTCTTCTTCTTTTTTTTAATGTTTATTTATTTATTTATTTTGAGAGGGAACGAGAGAGAGGATCCCAAGCAGGCTCCACTCTGCCAGTGCAGAGCCCGGCGTGGGGCTGGAACTCACAAACTGTAACATCATGACCTGAGCCAAAATCAGTGGTCGGAGGCTAAACCGGCTGAGTCCCCCAGGCGCCCTGGTTCTTCTGTTTCTTAATTAGGAGGCTCTGGGGCTCCTGTTGAAGTCATGTGGCCACTCCAGCCAAGCTCTTGGAGTCGCCTGCTCCTGGAGTCCACGCACAGTGCCCGAGCCCCATCTCAGAGCCATGCCGGGTACAGAGCACTGGAGACAACTACCACCGTGATGGGACCCCTCTCCTCCAAACATTCTCTCGACTCAAGAGGTGGCTCCTTGGCCACAGACCACAGTGGTCCAGGGCTGGGAGAACACAGATGGCCTGGGCCAGGTGGTCCCAGCGAAGACAGAACGCCCCCGCTGGGCAGATGGGGACCTACGGGCAGTGCGCGTGGCAGGTGAAGTCTCTGGGGGATGGCAGGATGGCGGCAATGTATCTTGCCCGTGGGCCAGACACGAATCGGGGACACAGGGCATGACATAGTGGGCGGCAGGGTGGACCCACATAACATAGGTCCACCCGGAACCTCGGAACGTGAGCTTATTTAGAATAAGGCAGAGGGACCTGCCTCCTTAGTGCAGGAGGCGGTGCTCAGTCTCAGAGGATGAGGCAAAGCCACCCAAGACGTCCTGGTGCATTCTGGCCACCACCAGTAGTGAACTGGGGGCTAGGGAAGCCCATGGGCTGTGTCATGTGCACATTGTCCTCGAGGCCACTCGGGCCCACTGAAGGGCGCTGGAGGAGGGGACAATTGCTGCACCTGCCACACAAGGGCTGGGTGGGAGAACAGAGCCTGGAGGCTTCTGAGAGTGAGGAGAGGGCAGAGCCCGGCCAGGGACAAGGGGTGATGCACCTGCGAGCTCTTTAAGTGGTAAAGTCATCAGAAACTGTGAGGGGCGGTGGAGCGAGAGGGAGCGGAGACAGTGAGTCCCTTGTGGGGTCGTGGGGAAGACAGGCGGCCGGGGCCAGTTGCCAGTTGGAACTGTGGGTGTGGCCCCCAAGAGACCCTGACGTCACAGTCATCACCCAGGAGAGGAACTGAGGTCACGGGCAGGAACACGTAGGGCAGAATGGGGGCTGTGGAGCTTGGGAGAGATGGCCGGAACGGTGTGGAGAAGACCGGGAGCGGGGGACAGAGGAGGGGGTGACGAAGAGCAAGACCGAAGAGGGCAGCTGAGCACGCAGCACGGCAGGGCAGAGGCCAGGGGCCCAGGAGACGGGGCGCCTGAGGGACAGGAAGGGGACTCCGCCTCCTCCAAGCTTGGATGCCAGGTGACTGGGGCCATGGCTCCTGGCGGCTTTGACCGGGGAAGGGCCGGAAGTCCAGGCAGCTCTCACCTGACCCGTCGGAAAGGGCTTGATGATGTGGGTGGCAAAGGTGCCTGCCGGGAGGGACAGGCCGGAGCTGGGCTCCAGGAGACGTACTGGTCAGGAGTGGCCACCGGGAGCTGTGGGAAGGAGGCTGGCCAGGAGCAAGTAGATGTACAGGCTGACAGTGCGTGTCCGAGTGTAGACGGGGCCACCAGAGAAGCAGTGACGAGCAGAGGCTCAGCTGGGCCATTCTGAGGATGAGGGCTGGCGTGGCGGGGAAGAGGCCATGAGCCCAGAGTCAGGGCCCCAAGAGTGGACCTGTAACCAGGCGCTGAGGGCTGAGGAGGAAAACCTTGGAGGCCCTGGACTCTGACGGGAGGGTGGTCGCGTCATGTCCAGGAGCCGCACTCTCGGTGCCTTGTTTTTTCTCTGAAGTAGGCTTCACAGTCGGCAGAGGCCAACACGGGGCTTGAACTGACAACTGGGGACCACGGTCTTGGGAAGCAAAGCAAAGTGATGCCTGCCGGCCTGGAGCTCTGTGAGGTGGGGGTGGGGGGCAGAAGGAGCAGCCCCCACAGGCCAGAGGTCAGAGGAGAGCCGAGCCGCGGGAGTGTCTGCATTCTGAAGGCATGGACGCATGGACGTCATGGGAGGATCTTGAGGGCTGGTGAGGGGCTTGGGCAGAGGTGGGGCTGGTGCCAGGGGTTCCAGGGGCCAGCGCTGGCCGCAGGGTACAGGGGCGGGAGCCATGGGGGAAGGGTAGGCTCGGCTAAGAAGGATACGGCATTCTGGGCACCACAGGTCCCCCTTCCTGAAGACAACTTCTGGATAATTCTATCCCTCGCAATCCACAGAGCCTGTCTGGGCAGGCCATGGTGGATGGGGCTGCCACCGGGAGCGGAGCACAGGAAGTTTGCTCTGACGATTGGGAAGTCCTCCTAGGCTTATATCCTTGGGGACCCGATCCTCGACACCCCCGTTCTCCTCTGTGGCTACAGAGAACAGGCAGCTCGAGCCAGGAGTGCCCCAGGGAGGCTGAGGCCGCCGTCACAGTCCCTGTGGCTCTGGCCAGCTCTGCGACGGCAGGTCCCGAGAGCTGTCTTCCAGGTTGACACAGCGGGTCCGGGGTTAGGCTGGTGGTTGCCGACAGCGGCCCCAGAGCGGGGGTCCACTGAAGAGACGCTTGCACTGCTGGAAGGCTCAGGCCACTGCTCCAGGTTGGTGACGGCAGAGGCAAACGGGACCCCAGAGCAGCCGGGGCTGAACCCTGACTCCCAGAGCCCCCACGGTCCCCATCCTTTCTCCCTGCGGTGGTGACATGTTGCTGGCAACGGGGTAGGGAGGAGAGGGCCGGGCTGGCAGCTCGCCGCCCGCTGGGCGTCGCGGCTGAGGTCCTTCTGTGCGCCCCTGCGGGAGGCGGCCGGCACGGAGCGCAGACTCTTTGCACCGCGGAAGCACACAGGGACAGACGGAGATGGCTCTGAGGATGTTACTGTAGCCTCCGCGGGCCTGCAAGGGGCTCAGGGACGCATCACTGTGCCCCACCCAGAGGGTCACCGTGCGGGGCCGGGCCGTGTGCCTGCCGGACTCTGAGCGCGAGGCCTGGGCCATCCCCTTCCCGCCTCTCCGTGGATATGAACCATCCCTCCGGCTTCCTGGCCCTCCCCTCCCTCTCCTTCCCCCTCTCGCAGCCCAGGGACCAGCCCCGAGGGGAGGTGGTCACATGGCACCACACCTTCACACTCTCCTCTCCGCTGGGGCGCGTTCGCAGGATGCAAATCAGTCACCAATGTGGGAAGCAGGTACTGCGGGGTAAGAGCTGCTCTCTAAATTTAGACAGGAAAAATCCCCATAGAGCTGGCAGAAATATCCCGAGCCTTCCTTGTGGCGAACCTCTAAAGCAGGAAAGTGGGGAGGGGGCAGCGAGAGCCGGGGGGCTGTGTGGGGGATGGGGGCAGGGCCAAGAAAGGGTGATAGAGGCAAAGGCCTTCATCTACAGGCCCGTCTTTGTCACCCTGGAGCCACAGCCTCGGGCTCTACCCTGGTGGGGCTGGCCTGGATTCAACCGTCCTACCAGGCCCTCTCCGCAGTCGGTTCTCTGCCAATTCGGACCGCGCGGACACCTTTCCAGGGTCCCTCTGCAACCAAGAGCTGCCTCCTTCCTTGCTCTGGCCGGGTAGCTGGCCATATTCCACCCCCTCCAGCCAAGAATGACTGGGACCAGACCCAAGCCCCCAGGGCCCAAGCAGTCCCCTCTATGGAGGCTGCAGCCTGGCCGGGGTCCTCGTCCTCGTCTCTCCACGGAGAGGAGCAGAGCAGTGCTCGGTGCCCCCTGACCCCAGAGCGGCACCTGACCCGGCCAGCGGGGTGTCCGGTCTTGGTCTGGGTGCAAGGAGCCAACAGGGCCCAGCCTGGGCCCTGCAGTGTTGAGAGGGGACGCGGGGGACACAGCGGAGAAGGAGCCAGACTTTGTTCTCAATCCCGTGACCGAAGGGGGCAGACCCCTGAGGAGCACGGTCGCAGGTGGGGACACACAGCGCCCTCACGAATCCCCTCCCCACCCCCGCAGACATCTGAGCCAGGGCAAAGGGTCAGAATGAGCAGCAGCCTGGGCCTGGCCTCACTTCCTGTTCTATATATTGTCTTCTTTCCCAGGATGAGATGCTCCAACTCGAGAGGCACGTTCCGGTCAGGACGTGGAGACACGCAGCCGGAAAGGCAGGTGGGCCGCTCAGAGACCTTCCGCAGCTCAGCCGGTGGACGGGGGTCTACAGCAGGGGAGCAACTGCCTGCAGGCTCTGGGTACCCCCAATCTCCCCGGCCATTCTGGCTCCCCTCTCTTCTGCCCCATTCAGCCCTCAACTTGCCTGGGACAAGCCAGGAAGCCACCTGCTTCTGTCTCCTCCCCTTCCGTAGCATGGGGGCTGGAGGGGCTGCCCGCCCTCCCTCCTCTTCCCCACTCACCTCCCTTTGCCCGTCCAGCCGATGGGTGTGGGCGTCCGGCTCTCTCCCGGTAAAAGGATTATATCATCTGTAATGTATATCCAGACACGCGCACTGCTTCTCGGGAGGACAAGACAAGGAGAGGGAGCCCGCACAGCTGGCCGGAGGGGGTTTATAACCGGGTTATTGAACCTGAACCTGAGCCCTCCCAGAATGGGGGTGTTAATGGCTCCCGAGGTCACGGCCGCTCAGAAATCAATCGCTGCGTGCTTCTCCTGTCCCTCCTCTCGTGTGGCTCCCTCCTGTCACCTCAGCTGCAAGTGCAGACCCCGGGATGTGCATTTGGTTTAAAATGTCTGGACCTGGCCCTGTTGGGAGCCGCCACAGGCAAGTGGGGTGCTCCAGAACAGGGTCTAGGACGCTCCGAAGGCATGGCAGCCGGTAGCACGACGCGCCTAGAAGATGCTGGCTACAGCACCTCACGTGGGGGGAGGGGGCAGGGCGAACCGCGGCACCCAGCCGTGGAGTGACCGGAGGGACAGTGATGGTGGCCTGGGGGCTGGGAGCGGGGTGGGCGGTGTCACGGGGGTAACGGCTTCGGGTAGCACCCCGTGGGTGCCCAGAAATAAAGCCTCAGGTGTGGTGTGCCCACGTGCCAGGGTGCCCCAGACGGGAGCAGGATCTCCGTGCCAGGCCCACGGGAGGTAGGGCCTCTCCTCAAACTTTGCTTGCCTGGAAAGCGGCCCGGAATCGGGACCTGGAAAACGGGCTTAACAGGTACGGCTGTCTTCGCCCGAGGCCCAGAGCAGCAGAGCTGCCGTGTGCCTCCGGGTTCTGGTGGCAAAGGGGGCGGGGGTGCTGAGGACAGAGAGTCTTGGGGGCTGCCCGGCAACTCGGCTGAGATTCCCGTCCTGTCGGGAAGGGACAGGAGTGAGCATGCGGGCTGGGCGGCTTTGGAGAGGGAGGCCCAGCTGCGTCTTCAGAACAACCTCGGTTCCAACACAATTGGCCTGGTACTCAAGTCCTCTTCCAGAAGGATTCGCATTTTATTCCTCAACAGGGTATGGAGTCAGGCCTCGCTCGCTAAGTCCCCGGCCTGGTCTGGCCATTTCTGCCTTCTCCTCTTCCAGCACTGGGTGGGCCTTGTGGCCTGGAGAGCAGAGGCCCCGTGGCAGGGCTGGGGTGGGAGCTCTGCAGGGGTGGGGGACAGCAGCATTCGATCCAAATGTTCCTCCTCCAGCCTGTTGGGCCCTGAGTCACTTAAGCATGGCATGGCGGTGGGGAGGTGGGGACTGGTTATCCAACCTTTCCAGAAAGTCCTCTGAGTCAGCTCACCAAGTCTTTGCTGGGGGGCTGACTGAGTGCCTTGGGCCGGGACAGGGCCCTGGGTGGGGGGCAGGGGGGCGGCGTTGGGGGCAGGAAACAGAGCCTTATCTTTTGTGGTCTCCATGTGTTTTCAGCACATGCGGCCGGTCGGAGAAGCACAGGGTCGGAGCAGCAGGGCCCCCTCCCCCCGCACAGCCTGGTTTGCTGACCTGTCAGGTGCTGTTATGGCCTTTTGGCTCCACACTGGCCCCCGGAGCCCTGACGCCGAAGGGGAGAAGAAAGTGCCAGCCTGGCTCTGGGGTTCCCTGGGCCTGCCGGATGCACCTTCCAGGAGATACAACCTAGGAAGGCCCAGGGGCCAGAGCAGGGGGTGGGCTGGGAGAGTGAGCGTCCCGCTGAGGCTGGAAGGGGTCAAAGGGCAAGGCGGGTCTGCCAGAGCGGCAGCAGCTGGGCTCTGCGCGCCCCGTCTCATGGGTCCAGACTGCAGTGAGGCCAGTCCCAGAGGGCCCTGGGAGACCATGAGGTCCTCCCCTCCCCCCAGCTGTACAGATGAGGAAACTGAGGCAGCAGAGACAAAGCTGCCCCTCTCCTCTCTTTTCCAGGAAATGACTCAGGGGAATTCAGCAGTGCTGCAGACAGGAGCCAGGCAGCCAGGCCTCCCTTGGCTGCCCCCTCATCCATGGAGCTGCTGGCATCCCAGCCCTGCCTGCCTCCCTCTGGATGTCGCCCCAGCCTGGCCTCGCCTCGCCTCACTCTGATCTCCCTGAGCAGAGGCACGGGAGACCCTGCCAGAAGCTGGTCTACAGCAGCCCACAGCAATCATGCCGCTTTTCAGCATCCCTTGTGCCCCATTCCAGGGGGGGCCAACTCACCCATGACTCACGTGGGAGCCCCTCTGTGCTCCTCCCCGCCTCCTCCTCCCCACAGCAGTGAGCGGGGCAGAGAATCCACTGAGTGTCCTCGTTCACACTCAGCTGGGGCTTCTGAACCCGGTGGGGCTCCACCACCATGTCGCCGTGTGACACCAGGAAACCAGTGCCTCAGTTTCCCTAGCCAGATCCCCTCTGACTCCCAGACTGGCGTAAGGACAAAATGAGGTCCTCGATGGAGATGCTTATGGCCTTTGGTGCCGAAGAAAGCAAAGTGGGTCTGGTGACAAGGCCCCCTCTCAGGCCCTCCCCCAACGTCCTGGCTCCACCCCTTCCAGGCACTGAGGCTCAAACGCTATTATTATTAGCCAGAATCTGATACACGAGAAAGGGAGAAGACAGTGCGGAGGGACCTGGGAGCTGGGGGCGGGGATTTGTAGTAGTCAGACGGACCTCATGCCCTCTCCCGCGTGGCAGTAGGAGGTGGCCCCAGGGGTCTAGCTGTGCCCGGTCCTCCACGGGCCCCTTCGCTTCCCTCGCTGGAAGCAGAGGCGCCAGCACGGAGTCTTCGGGGCAACCCTCCCCCAGCCCAGGTCCAGCCTGGGTCGGGTCTCCCCACCCCACTCCCGCGCCCTGAGCCCGCGGACCCCATGCCGCGAGCCTCCCGCGCAGAGGGTCCGCGGCGGGCAGAGCGGACAGTCTCGCAGGTGGGAGGAAGGCGGGCGGGGGCGGGGGAGGTGGAGGGAGACGCCGGGCAGGCCGCGCGGTCCCTCCCCTCTCCCTCCCTGCGCGCCGCCGGCGACATCGCCCCTCCTGGGCAGGGGGCGGAGAAGACGGCGACGGGAAGGGAGGAGGCGGCGGCGGAGGCGGGATTTGGAGTTTCCCTCCGCAGCGGCGGCGGCGGCGGCGGCGGCCCCTCGGCTTCAGGCGAGGCCGCCGCCTGAGGCTCCGGTGACGCTCGGCGGCAGCGGCGGTGGCGCTTCCCGCCGCCTGGGCTTCGGAAACTTCCCGGCCGCGACGCGCGTAGCCGGCGCTGGAAGCCGAGCGGATCCGGGGTGAGCGGAGGTGAGCGGAGGTGAGCGGAGCACGCGGCTCCCCGGCACCCACCCACCCCACCCCCACCCAGCCCGGCCGCCCCCTCCGACGTGAGCTCCTCCACCCTGCACCCCAAAGTCTTGCCAAAGCGTAGCCCACGGGGCCGACGCACGCGCCCCTGTGAGACCCACTCGATCCTGTCACCGCACACCCCCCGCATCCCGCCCGTGCACCTCCCTGTCCTCTGCACGCGCGCGCATCAACCACGCACCGCAGACCTAGTCCCTGCAGTGAGCACAGCAGCAGCCCCTAGCCCACCAGCCAGCGCTGCCCCCAACTCAGGCTAGCACCCATCCCAGAGCCAGTACACACCCAGGCGCGCGCGTGCGCACGGACACACACACACACACACACACACACACACAATCCATCCCTGCCATATCTGCACTAACATAGCTCCCTTCACGGTGCCACCACCATCTCCAACTCCCCATATGCTCATTACAGACACTCCACCCACGTTCCCAGCCCAGAGACACTGCTGCCACCCACCTACCCCTGAGTGAAGCCCCAGAACTAACTCATGCCCCAGCAGCCGGCTCCCCACACCCCACACCCACACCGGGCCCATTCCCCAGGCACACACCCCTAGCATCCCCAGCGTGCACGCTCACACACACCCCAGCACGTACGCATGCCTGCTGGATTTACGCTCCCCGGCCCCATCGCAGATAGCCCCCCACACCCCCAGCACGTCCCCGAGGCCCTCCCACCGCCACCCCTGACACCTGGCACGCGGGCTCTAGAGGCTGCAGCAGTCTTCGCGTCCCTGCCAGGTGCCTCCCTAAACAGACCTTGAGTCTCCCCAGCGACTGGCCTGGCCTCTTCCCTAAGAGATAAAGCAGGCACTTGGGGTGCAAGGTACCATACTTAGATGTGGGCTGGGGGAGGAGGAAGGGAGAGGCGGGCACCGAAATGGAGGCAGCCCATCTGGAACCAAAGGAACGCCAGTTGCCGAACAGGCACGTAGTAGGTCGGCTCCAGGAGGACGGGAGTCCGACACAGTGTGTGTGCCTCTCCGGATGTGCCGTGAGGGCAGGGCTGGGCGTGCATGTGTGCCTGTGCGTGTCCGTGGTGTGTGTGTGTGGGGGGGGGGGTGACCCGCGGGGAGAAACAGCACGACCAGCACCCCCCAGGGCTTCCTCATGCAACAATTGGTTTCATTCATTCACGACTTCTTTGTTAACAAGCATTTCTTCCGGGAGCGCCGGGCACACGCCAAGCCCTGCGCTGGGGGCTGGGGCCAGCTTGGGGCCCGCTCCTGCCTTGGAGGAACTCCCAGTCCAGCGAGAACACCGACCAGGAAAAGCAGAAAGCCATCCCCGGCGGAAAGTGGATTTGGTGGAAAAGACACTGGATTTGGCAGGAACGCTGTCGCTGGGAGTTGTGCTCCTCCTGGCCATGTGACTGGGCCGCGACAGCCGAAATCCTGCCATTCGGCCCGGAGAGAACCGTGCATTTCGGGGTGAGGGGTGGCGGGCGAGGCGGGGCGCCGCTCTCCAGAGGCTCCGGAAGACCAGAGGGCGCACACGGCGCGCGCGGGGCCTACGGGCCGCCGCGTCCCCGCCGCCTCCGAGGGGCACCGGCCGGGTCGGGCGGAGGCCGGGGACGCCCGGCGGGACCGGGGCGGCAGGCTCAGCTCCCACCCTGCGGCGAGCGCGCGGCCTGGCTCCACCCGCCGTGCGGGCCTCCGCGAGGCCGGGCGCACGGCGCTGCCTCCCCCAGCCCAGCACGCTCCCAGCCCGCGGGGCGGGGCCGGCGCCCAGAGCAGGTGCTACGGGGAACCCCGAGTGCGGGCGGGCCGGCCAGGGTCGCTGGGGGCGGGGCGGGGGGGGGGGGGGGCTTGGCTGCGTTCAGCCCCGCAGTGCGGAGATGGCAACAGGTTCCAGTTTGTCCTGCGGCTGGCGCAGCGGGCGCTGCTGGCGCCGGGCACTGAGTACTCACTTGCGAGATTGAACACGGCCCCTCCTCCTGATCCTTTTCACCCGATGGGTGGGCTTGCCCGCAGCAGTCCAGCGCCAGGCGCGCAGGGGAGCCCCTCGTCAGGCGCTGGGAGCCACAGGCTCCGGCACAGCCCCGCTCCGGGAGAGTTTCTTGGAGCCAAGTTTCCTCTCCCTTCACCGGTGCTGAAGTTGCCTCCCTCCCACGCCCCAGGCCGCCCCCACCCTCCTCTTCCCAGACAGGCTCCCCTCGCCTCCTCCAGGTATCCCTCTCTAGAAAGCATGCCTGGGCACCTCAGGAGCTCCTACCCCTTAAGGGGCCGGCCATCCTCTCTCCAGCCACACTGACTCCCCAGGACAGGGGGCCTGGCCGCCCCGCACCCCTCCACCTCCCTGTCCAGCATTGCCACCGCCCACAACTCGGCCAAGCCAGGCACTCCAGGCGGGCACACTGCAGAAGTCCTTGGCGGTTTCAACCAGGCCTGCCCCAGAGTTCCTTCCCCAGCTGCAGCGGGCCGGAGGGAGCCCCGAGGCTTGAGGCCCAAGTCCAGGTGGCAGCCCACCTCTGCCTCTGGGAGCTAGGATGTGAGGAAAAGGACAGGACAGAAGACAGAGTCCCTGCCCTGGAGCAGGCGATACCACGGGGGGGGGGGGGGGGGGGGTTAGTGCGCGTGGGTCCCGCTCTGGCCGCAGCCTCCGAATCTGCAGCAGCTCCCAGACATTGCAGCGTCAGGGACCTGAGGCCTAGAGCACAGACCAAGGAGGCTACAGGAAGGCTGCTCAGAGGAGGGTGCCTTGGGAGGGCGGTGGGGGGTGGGGTCTGGAAAAGGAGCAGAATCTGAACAGGCTACAGAGGACGGAGGCCTGGGCTGGGGAGCAGGAGGGCACGGCCCAGCTCCCTAAGACCCCTGGATCCCTGGACTCCCAGAGGCCAGGACACCGTGGGCTGTAGCCAGAGAAGAGTCCCAGGCAGCCCTGCTGGGCCAGGAAGGGAGGAGGGAAGGGGGGGGGGGGACAATGGCGGCCCCTTTGAGGGCCCGGCTCCCAACAACCTGTCCTGTCCCTAGTATTCCTTCCTGAGTTGTCTCATCTTCTTCTATGGCTCTGATGAACAGAGGAGACTTCGTAGGTGGCACTGAACTTAATTATCCGAAACGTCCGCCCTCCAATGCTTTTGTGTCCTTCCCGCCTTAGTTGCACATCTTGTGGTGCCCACCCTGTGTGCATAGTTCTGCCTTCTTTTAGTTAGTTCCTCGGGATAGATTCAGAGCAGCGGCCAGAGGGTGTGGATTTCTTCCTAGCTTTGGATGCCTGTTACCAAACTAATTTCCAGAAGGGCCATGCAGATAAGAGCAGCACTGGGTGTATTCACTTTAAGAACATTTTACCAATGTACTAGGTGGGAAGTGTTACCTTGTTTTCCACCGTCACCTTGTTTTGTTTTGTTTTGTTTTGTTTTGTTTTGTTTTGTTTGCCTTCCCTCCATACCTGAGGTCGAAACTTCTTCCCCCAAAGGTTGCATTTCTTTCCTCGCACGGTCTTTTCTGGTTCCTTGCACATTTATTGGAGCCTTAACCTTTTGATTAATTTGTATGAGCTTTATCTTACCTGCTGTACATTTTCCTTCAACTCTGGTGTTTGCTTTTGATGGGTTTTAAGCAGGGAAGGGACACTTACCACACCCCGCGTTATCGCGTTCAGTCTCCCTATTACTGACCTGTGCGGCTAAGTTGGGAGTGCCGAGCGAGCAGGGACCCTGTGTGTCCTGCCTGTTCATCATCCTGTGTCCATGGAAGGTATGGAGGCCACTGGCCTCTGATGAACAAATGATGTGGAAGCAGGGAGAGAGGGCTTTGGAGGCTGTGACGGGGACCTGGTCAAGAGTTGGCCAGCGCGAGCCCTCACTGCGGGGAGCAGAGGGCAGAGTACAGGTGTAAGAGATGAATTTAAGTCGCAACTACTTGGCTCTTGACCAGGGAGGAGGCAGAGGGAGAAGCCAGGGATGATTCCTGGGACAGTGACGTGGTTAAGAGCAGAGCACCTCAGTTAGGGACTGGGGACTCAGGGCTCCTGGCTGGCTAAGGCCATGTGTGAGGGAAGCTATTGGGGGGGAGGGGGTGCCCAGAAGCTGTCATTTGTCCTCCTAGCCCTTGGGCAGAGTTCTGGGCCAGAAGACAGCAATGGGTTTCTGGTCTGGCTTCCTCCTCCCCTCCATGATTTCAGTGGCATCCCACAGTAGCTCGAGGTGCTGGCTGTGATGAGCCCATTAGAGAGATGGGGTCACTAAAGTCCAGTCAGTGGACGTGATGGTCCAGGGTCAACGAGTGAGTAGGGCTGGGCGGCAGCTTCTGGGGCAGGGGCACTGGGCTCTTATCCCTGTCCCTCCCCCCTGCTTCCAGCTGGGCAGAAGAACTGAGGCTGGTCACCTGCTGGGCCCCTGACCTGCCCTTGGCCTCTGCCCCGGCCCGGTCCCGCTTCGGTGCGAGCCCCCGCTCAGCGCGCCACTTGGGGGCCCACCCGACTGCTTCGCTGGCACCCGTTGGCTCGCCGGCCCCCCTGAGCCCGCCCCCGCTGTCCCGCCCCTCCAAACAGCAACTGCACGTCCAAAGGCAGCTGCTTCCAAGGTGGAAGCTGGGTCCCGCCGCCAGGAAGCTGCCGGTTGGAGAGCTGCGCGGGACTCAGCGTCCACGTGCGCGCCTGCTTTGCCACCCCGCCCTCTTCCCCGGAGGCCGGGCCCGGGGACGCCCTACCGGGGGAACCGAGCCCCGCGTCGCGCGCTGGCCTCGGCTCGGACGTCTGCCCGCCGCGCGCAGCCCGCGCGCAGCCCGCCGCGCGATCACGCTCCAGGTCTCTTGCCTCCCGTTTCCTCCTCCCGGGCGCCACTGGGGCCGGGTCAGCTCCGAGGAGGCCAGCTCTGGCCCATCCCTTCGGCGCCACCTCTACTCCCCCGGCCGCCTCTGCCGGCACACACACCCCCAAAGTCGGAAGCTTGAACTTGGGGAGCGATTGCGGGCAGGCCAAGCGAGAGCCGCGGGAAGGGGGTGTGCAGGGGCGTCCCTGCGGGGCTCTCGGCGCCCGCCTTGGGCATGCGGGGTGGGCTTCACGTCTCGGCCCCTTGGCGGCCGGGCGCGGGGGATGCGAGCTCACGCCGCGCGCCTGCCCCTCTCTCCGCAGCGCCGGCGGGCGGACGGGCCGGGAGCCGCGAGCCCATGGAGGGTCTGGGCCGTTCGTGCCTGTGGCTGCGGCGGGAGCTGTCGCCCCCGCGGCCTCGGCTGCTGCTCCTCGACTGCAGAAGCCGCGAGCTGTACGAGTCGGCGCGCATCGGCGGGGCGCTGAGCGTGGCCCTGCCCGCGCTGCTGCTGCGCCGCCTGCGGCGGGGGGCCCTGTCGGTTCGCGCGCTGCTGCCCGGGCCGCCGCTGCAGCCGCCCCCGCCCGCCCCGGTGCTCCTGTACGACCAGGGCGGGGGCCGGCACCGGCGCGGGGAGGCGGACGCCGACGAGTGGGAGGCCGACTCGGTGCTCGGCACCCTGCTGCAGAAGCTGCGCGAGGAAGGCTACCTGGCATACTACCTCCAGGGTACGTGCGGGCGCTGGCGCGGGGCACCGGCCTGGGAAGGGCCCCGGGCCCCCGGGGGCTCGCAGGGCCACAGCTTCCCGGGGGACGGGGGGGGGGGGGGCGGGAAGGTTCCTAAAGCATTTGTCCCTGGGCAAGCCCAGCCTTGTTTTACCTAAAGTGGAGCTGAGATCCCCTCTCCCCTGAGAAAGACCTGGGGCAAGCCCTTCGCCCTGGAGAGCCCCAGTTTCTGAGTCTGGAAAATGGGGAGAATTGGGCTGCCCTGCCCTGCCCTGCCCAGCCCTGCCTCAGGGGACGCTCAACAATAGAGTACCAAGTGCGGACTCCCAATCTCCCGGGAGGACGTCACCACCCCCACCCCACCCCCGCAGCTGCTCTGCCGGGGGCAAAGGAGGCAGGGGCACAAGAGGACAAATCCCCGCTCTGCAAAGGCTCCGGAATGGGGAAGGGGGGGGGAGAAAGAGAGAGAGAGAGAGAGAGAGAAGCAGTGAAGGTAGGAGGAGGCAGAGACCCGTCCCATCATAGCCACGGGCTGGGGGACGGAAAGGGATAGGCTGATACAGGCCTGTTGGCTCCTTGACGAGCCAAACACACACCCAGAGGCCCAGGGTAGGGACAGGGTTCCCAGGAGCCTGCAGAGCCAGCTCCCCACTTCCCCATCAAGGCGGGTCATTGCACTGTTGTCCCTTGCTCCATTCTGAATGCACGGGGACACAGAAACCTATAAAGCGTCAGATGTCCAGGCCCCACACCTAGCCCAGGAAAATAGTTATCCATACACGAAGGAGATGCTCACTTCTTGGGACTTTGAATCGACCCAGGTGGAATGATGTGCTCGCTCTCAGGCTCCTGCCTCTTGGGGTGCTCCTGCTTGAGCTGGATGGGGGAAGCACCCAGGGACAGAACTCACATCTGAACCTTTCCTCTTTTTACAATTTTTAAAAATGTTTATCTATTTTTGAGAGAGAGAAAGAGAGAGAGAGAGAGAGGCAGAGCATGAGTAGTGGAGGGGCAGAGAGATAGGAGACGCAGAATCCGTAGCAGGCTCCAGGCTCTGAGCTGTCAGCACAGAGCCCGACGCGGGGCTCGAACTCACTGACCGTGAGATCATGACCAAGCCGAAGTCCTACGCTTAACCGACCAAGCCACCCAGGCGCCCCAGGTTGCTGACTGTTGAGTTCCCTTTGGGGACCTCTGCAAGCCCCCTCGGGTGTCGGAGTTGTATCCCCAGCCAGGGGTGCTTGGCTGCCCAGGTGGCCGAATCGACAGGACGGTCCTCCTCTCCCCTCCCAGGTGGCTTCAGCAGATTCCAGGCAGAGTGCCCCCACCTGTGTGAGACCAGCCTCAGCAGCCAGGGTGGCCCAAGCACAGCCCCAGTGCCCAGCCCAGTGGTGGGGCTGGGCGGCCTGTGCCTGGGCTCGGACTACTCTGATGCGGAATCTGAGCCTGACCGCGACTCCATGAGCTGTGGCCTGGATTCAGAGGGTGCCACGCCGCCCCCAGGGGGGCTGCTGCCATCCTTCCCTGTCCAGATCCTGCCCAACCTCTACCTGGGCAGTGCCCGGGATTCGGCCAACGTGGAGAGCTTGGCCAAGCTGGGCATCCGCTACATCCTCAACGTCACCCCCAACCTGCCTAACGTCTTCGAGAAGAACGGCGAGTTTCACTACAAACAGATCCCCATCTCCGACCACTGGAGCCAGAACCTGTCCCAGTTCTTTCCTGAGGCCATCGCGTTCATTGGTGAGTCTGCTCGGCCCCCCTCTGCCCCCCTGCCCCCTGCCCCCCCAGGCCTGGGTCCTGGCCTCTCTCACTCCCCCATGAGGGCCCCATGATGCACTTGGCTGCCGTCCGCAGAGCCCAAAACCGGAGCGGCGCTTCTGGGGGCGGGCAGTGCCGGCACCAGCTCCCAGAGGCCACCAGCGAAAGCCCCTGGACTCCTCAGGCAGGACAGGGCTCCCAGGCCAAACCGGCCAGAGCCACTCGGTTCCAAGACGGCGGAGCGGGGCCCACAGGTCACACTGACCCCCACTCTGCCCCCATCTAGATGAGGCCTTGTCGCAGAACTGCGGGGTGCTCGTTCACTGCCTGGCAGGCGTCAGCCGCTCTGTCACCGTCACTGTGGCCTACCTCATGCAGAAGCGCCACCTCTCACTCAACGATGCCTACGACCTGGTCAAGAGGAAGAAGTCTAATATCTCACCCAACTTCAACTTCATGGGGCAGCTGCTAGACTTCGAGCGGAGCCTGCGGCTGGAGGAGAGGCGTGCCCGTGAACGCAGCAGCGGGGGGCAGGAGTCGGCCGCCTCCGACCCACCGTCCTTCTTCACCACCCCCACCAGTGATGGTGTCTTTGAGCTGGACCCCACATAGGGCGCCGTTCCACCCCCCCCCCATGGGTGCCCCTGACCACCCATGTGCGGGGGTGGGGCGGGGGGGAGCTGGGGGGAGGCAGAAGAGGGAGGCAGCGAGTTGGGGAGGGGGAAGAGCATAATACCTCATGGGAAGGCTGTGGGGAAGAGGCTGGAGCCAGGAGCCCCTCCAGGGTGGCCTCGGGGAGAGACCTGTCCTACCCACTTGAACCATCCACAGGAGTCCTATTAAATGTGCCTATAAGCAGGGCCCGGGGCCACCAGCCTGACCCGCACCGCTTTCGGGGCGGAATCACGCTCCAGAACCTGCCTCTTCTGCGACTGTTACTTTTTTCTCTCGGGGGGGGGGGGTTGGGTTGGGGGGGTTCCCATTCCAAGGGACCATTCCAAGCGGCTGCCTATTCCTGGGCCTTGAGACTTCCGGTGGCTTCCCCCTTCAGAAGGGCGGGCCCCTGCACTGGCCACCTCATGTGCTGCAGGGGCCCGCTCCCAGTCCGTCCCTGTCCCCCGACAGCTGTTTACGGGGAGGGTTCACCACCGGTGTAGTCACCTCCCCGCTTCTCTGCCCAGGGTTCGGGCCTCTCGGGGCTGAGGCTTGGAGGTGCACCGGCCGCCCAGCGTCCATGCGGACAGCCCCTCTCGGGGCGGCTCCTTGCCGGGCGCCGCAGGGGAGGGCGCTGGCCCGGGAGCTGCTGAGCGGGTTCCTGGCCACACATCTGGCGCCCTGTTTATCCACTTGACGTTTGAAAAGATGCTTTTTTTCCCTCTTCCCCCAGATGTCTTAACGGGATCACTGGAGCTCTTTGTGACTGAGGGTGGTCAACCGCGGCCAGAGGAGATGGGGGTCTCAGAGCAAGAGCTGGGGGCGGGGAAGGGGAAGAAGAAGGCCTGAATTTTGCTGCGGTGGGCCCCACATAGGCACGGTTGGTTTGGGGGGGGGCGGGGAAGGGGCCAAGCGGCTTATACAGAGTCATTCATTGCAGTCCACGCCCTTCGTGGGCGGCGCGCACGCGCGTCCGCGTGTCAGCGCTCACACACGCACACCACCAGCCTGCTTACACACCCGGCCCGGCCATCTCACCCCGGGGAATCCGCACCACAGTTGCTTTCTTTAATTGTTCTTGAATAAACAGTTTATGTAAGATACTGAACAGAGAGAGCTGCTTCCAGAGCACCCCGGAGGGTTTGGGGGAAGGTGGGGAAGGAGGCGGCATAAGGGGGTGGTAGCGCCGAGCCGTGTGCTGCGCTGGTCGGGGAGTTGAGCGCCACCCCACCCCCATGGCACTATTTCCCATCCCGCGCCCACTCGGCCAGGTGGCCCAACCTCCGGCCGAGCTGCCCATTCGCTCGTGACCCGTCGAGCCTCGGCTCTGGGCCACACGCGCTAGGGACTGGGACTCAGCAGCAGCGAGCCAAAGATGACTGCCAGTCAGAGCCGACTTCCCGGAGGCGGGGGGGGGGGGGGGGCACTAAACAACAGACCCCAATGGGGCTGGGTGTCTGGAGCTGTGGACAGGGCAAGGGGGCGTAGTGGAGACTTCATGAACAGTGTGGACCATGTGTCCAGAGAAACCCTCCTGCACCAGAGCCCCTAAAACCGTTTGAATGAACGGCCGAGCTGCTGGGAAAATAAGAGGAAGGCTCCAAGGTCAGAAACAATGAGGGTCCTTGAGTCCAGAGGAGTGAGACAGCTCCTGGGTTAGCTCCTGTCCCAGGGGCATCTACACCCAGGAAACAGGAGCCCAGGCCACCCTCCTCCTCGCACACCCTCTCTCTATGGCTATCCGGACGCCACCCATGGGAGCCAGGAGGTGATGCCTGGGCCCCCATATAAAGCCAGTACTCTTGAAGGGCAATGCTGTCAATATGCGTGCTTCGCAGGATACCAGCCCCCCAAGATGGCCACGTCCTAACTCTGGGCCCCTGCGGATATGTTACCTTACATGGCAAAAAGGACATTGCAGATGGGATTAAGCCAAGGATCTTGAGACGGGGAGGCTGTCCTGGAATGTCCGGGTGGCCCCGAATGCCATCATACGCATCTTTATAAAGGAAAGACAGACGCAGGGGAGTGACAGGAGATGCGACAGTGGAAACAGGGGTCAGAGCCAGAGAGACACGGGAGAGAGGCTACATTGCTGGCCTCAAAAATGGACAAAGGGGCTGCGAGCCTGTAGAAGCTGGAGAAGGGCAAAACAACAACAGATTCTTCCCTCGAGTCTCCTGAAGGAACCCAGCCCTGCTGACAACTTGAGTTTAGCTCAGTGAGATCTACATTGGGATTTCTGACCTCCAGAACTGTAAGATAATAAAGTTTTGCTGTTTAAAACCACTAAGTTTGTGGCAATTTGACACAGCAACAGCAGAAAACTACTACAATTGGTGACCTATATATATATATATATATATATATATGTATGTATATATATATATATATATATGTATGTATGTATATATATACTATATATACCCCACCAAAAGAGGTGAGGATATTCGTTTATTTTGACCTTGGGCCTGGGTAGAAGTGGGAGGCAGGGGACAAAGGAAATATTGCCCTTGAGAATTTAGAGCCACAAGCTGAAATTTTAATTTAAAGGATCTAGGCATAGCAATCCCTACCAAAATAACATCAAAAACAACACCAGCATTCTTCACAGAGGTAGAACAAACGATCCTAAAATTTGTATGGAACCAGAACAGACCCCGAATAACCAAAGCGATCCTGAAAAAGAAAACGAAAGCTGGAGGCATTACAATCCCAAGCACCAAGCTGTATTACAAAGCTGTAATCATCACGACAGTATGATGCTGGCACAAAACAGACACTCAGATCAATGGAACAGAATAGAGAACCCAGAAATGGACCCACAAACATGTGGCCAATGAATCTTTGACAAAGCAGGAAAGAATATCCAATGGAATAAAGACAGTCTCTTCAGCAAGTGGTGCTGGGAAAACTGGACAGCGACGTGCAGAAGAATGGACTTGGACCACTTTCTTACGCCATACACAAAAAGAAACTCAAAATGGATGAAAGACCTAAACAAGACAGGAAGTCATCACAATTCTCGAGGACAAAGTAGGCAAGAACCTCTTTGACCTCAGCTGCAGCAACTTCATACTTGACATGTCTCCAGAGGCAAGGGAAACAAAAGCAAAAATGAACTATTGGGACCTCATCAAGATAAAAAGCTTCTGCACAGTGAAGGAAACAATCAGCAAAACTAAAAGGCAACCCACAGAATGGGAGAAGGTACTTGCAAATGACATAACAGATAAAGGATTACTATCCAAAATCTATAAAGAACTTAACAAACTCAGCACTGGGGCACCTGGGTGGCTTAGTCAGTTGAGTGCTGACTTCAGCTCAGGTCATTATCTCATGGTTGGTGAGTTCGAGCCCCATGTCAGGCGCTGTGCTGAAGCTCAGAGCCTGGAGCCTGCTTCCAATCCTGTGTCTCCCTCTCTTTCTGCCCCTCCCCTGCTCGTGCTTTGTCTCTGTCTCTCTCTCTCTCTCAAAAATAAACATAAAAATTTTTTTTTAAAAACTCAACACCAAAAAAACCCACAAATAATCCAGTGAAGAAATGGGCAGAAGATATGAATAGACATTTTTCCAAAGAAGACATCCAGATGGCTAACAGACACATGAAAAGATGTTCAACATCACTCATCATCAGGGAAATACAAACCAAAACCACAATGAGATACCACCTGACACCTGTCAGAATGGCTAACATTAACAACTCGGGCAACAACAGATGCTGGTGAGGATGTGGAGAAAGAGGGACCCTCTTGCACTGCTGGTGGGAATGCAAACTGGTGTCACCTCTCTGGAAAACAGCATGGAGGTTCCTCAAAAAGTTAAAAATAGAACTACCCTACGACCCAGCAATTGCACTACTAGGCATTTATCCAAGGAATACAGGGGTGCTGTTTCAAAGGGGCACATGCACCCCCATGTTTATAGCAGCACCATCAATTGCCAAAGTATGGAAAGAGCCCAAATGTCCATTGATGGATGAATGGATAAAGAAGATGTGGCATACACACACAAACACACACACACACACACACACACACACACACACACACAATGGAATATTACTCAGCAATCAAAAAGAACGAAATCTTGCCATTTGCAACTACATGGATGGAACTGGAGGGTATTATGCTAAGTGAAATGAGTCAGTCAGAGAAAGACAAATATCATATGACTTCACTCATATGTTGAATTTAAGATACAAAACAGACAAATAGGGGCACCTGGGTGGCTCAATCGGTAAAGCATCTGACTCTTGGTTTCTGCTCAGGTCTTTGTGGGTTCGAGCCCCCCATGGGGCTCTGTGCTGATGGCATGGATCCTGCTTGGGATTCTCTTTCTCTCCCTTTCTCTGCACCTCCCCTGCTCTCGCTCTCTCTCTCTCAAAATAAATAAACATTTAAGAAAAAAGAGATGAATGTAAGGGAAGGGAAGCAAAAATAATATAAAAAGAGGGAAGAGGACAAACCATAAGAGACTCTTAAATACAGAGAACAAACTGAGAGTTGCTGGAGGGGTTTTGGGTGGGGGGATGGGCTAGATGGGTGATGGGCATTAAGGAGGACACTTGTTGGGATGAGCACTGGGTGTTATATGTAAGTGATGAGTCACTAAGTTCTACTCCTGAAATCAGTATTACACTAGATGTTAACTAACTTGGGTTTAAGTTAAAAATAAATTAAGCAATTAAATAAAGGATGTAGGCATAGAGTACTTAATGCTCCAGAATTTTTTTCTCTTGGGGGGACTAAGGGGCAGTCCTCTGGTTGGGGGCACGGCTCCTGGATTTGTCTTGAAGCTGCATTTGGTTAGTTTGCACACAGATTTTACTTACATTGCAAAGGCCCTATAAAAATAGCAAAGTTTTGGGGCGCCTGGGTGGCGCAGTCGGTTAAGCGTCCGACTTCAGCCAGGTCACGATCTCGCGGTCCATGAGTTCGAGCCCCGCGTCGGGCTCTGGGCTGATGGCTCAGAGCCTGGAGCCTGTTTCCGATTCTGTGTCTCCCTCTCTCTCTGCCCCTCGCCCGTTCATGCTCTGTCTCTCTGTGTCCCAGAAATAAATAAACGTTGAAAAAAAAATAAAAAAAATAAAATAAAAATAGCAAAGTTTTAAAAACACATTGTTCAAAAGTTCTAAAGGAAGTGGTCCAGAGGGAGTATTGCCCAAGAGCGCCTGGCAGGAGTGAACACAAATCCCCTATGCTGGGAAGCCCTCTAGGGCGGGCTGGGATGGCTAGAGGGGCTGGGCTTGGGTATTTGCCTTCTGTTAGCCTCTGGCACGACCCCAACAGCTGGCGCCATAGCTTGTCTCGAGGGCAGACCTTAGTAAGAAGGGTGTAACACAAAATCTGGTGTATTTCAACATGTCTACTTTCCCCCTCCCAGGACCAGAAGCATGACATTTTTCTCCAGTCTCCGCTGTGGGAACCTGGTAGGACTCCCAGAGATACAATTTATAGAAGTGTGGGAGCCTCCATAAGATCGCCCCACCCCTGGATTTGTTTTAACTCTCAGATATGTCCACACTGAGCCTGAAGCAATTCATCAGTTCAAGTTCAGGTGTTCCTACCCCAGAACTCTTCTCACTCATGGGTTTTGGCTCCAGGAAGCTGTGGTTCTCTGTGTCTGTCTGTCTCTCCAACGTTTGGAGAAATGGTTCACCCTGGGACCTCACTTCCCCGATGGATCTAAGAAGAATTGTTGATATTTCTGTTTTTTTCAGCTTTTTACTTGTTAATAGCAGGGAGTGGCAACTTCCAAGCTCCTTACATGCTGGACCAGAGGCTGGAACTCACCGGGGTCTGTTTTGATTGGCTGACTTTTATCATTATGGGTTACAT
Organism: Acinonyx jubatus; assembly: GCF_027475565.1. Lineage (NCBI taxonomy): Eukaryota > Metazoa > Chordata > Mammalia > Carnivora > Felidae > Acinonyx > Acinonyx jubatus. The sequence continues at coordinate 122,721,875 of NC_069389.1, forward strand.
CTTACGTTTTTTCTACTTGAGTCAGAAAGTCTGGTACCACAGGGTCTTCACCAACTGTGGTCTCCCTTCTGGAAACAGTTGATGCATATATTTTGCCAGGTTTTCCAGTTATGTACGGTGGGAGGGTAATTCTGGACCCTCCCTCATGGCCATATCAGTATTGAATCACTTGAAGCTTTGTTAGGATAAATATGCTTGCTAAATTTTCTAGAGTAACTAATAAAAGATTATAGCTAGTGTTACTTCCAAACTGGTAGAGGAAAAAAATCTCAAATAGTGAGAAAAATCTGAATCCAAAAGAGGTCAAGGAGGAAAATAAAGAAAAAATAAAGAAACAGGATATTGGAATAAGTAGAAAGTATCAAATAATAGTTTAGAAATTAATCCAAACACACTGAGGAAAATAGACTAAATTGTCTAGTTAAAGACAGGATTTTTAAAAATCCAGGTATAAGCCATTTATAAGAGACACATCTAAATAATAGAACCAAAAAACAAAAAAGATTGAAAGGGCAGGACTTCCACCTATGGCCAAGTGATGATATCAAAAATAATCCCCAGGGGCGCCTGAGTGGCTCAGTCGGTTAAGCGTCTGACTTCAGCTCAGGTCACGATCTCATGGTTTGTGAATCCAAGCCCCGTGTTGGGCTCTGCATTGACTGCATGGAGCCTGCTTGGGATTCTCTCCCCCCTCTCTGCCCCTCCCCCCTCTCTCTCAATCTCTCTCTCAAAATAAATAAATAAGAACTTAAAAAACATAAAATGTGTGTAATGAGATGCTTTGAAGAAGAGACAAAAGGGGGCAGAATACACATTTGAAGATATAATGGTAGAAATACCCAAAATTTTATGAGAAACGTCAATCAGACCCAAGAAGTCCAATGAACACCAAGTAAGATAAACACAAACAGAGCTAGTCGTAGGCACTTCATAGTCAAAGACAAAAGCCAAAGATAATCCGTCCTGAAAGCCATAAGAGAAAAAAGACCCAGGCAGAATGGAACCACAATGAAATTAGCAGTTAATTTCTCACCCAAAACAACAGAGGCCAAAAGACAGTAGAATGACATAATCAAAGAACTGGGAAAATACCCTATCAATCAAAAATTCTATATCGAGCAATAGTTTCCTTTAAAACTTGAAGGTTAGGGGCATCTGGGTGGCTCAGTTGGTTAAGCATCCAACTTCGGCTCAGGTCATGATCTCTCAGTTCAAGGGTTCGAGCCCGCATCGGGTTCTGTGCTGTCAGCTCGGAGCCTGGAGCCTACTTCCAATTCTGTCTCTCCCTCTATCTCTGCCCCTCCCCTGCTCATGTTCTGTCTCTCTCAAAAATAAACATTAAAAAAAATTGTTGGGGCGCCTGGGTGGCTCAGTTGGTTAAGCAACTGACTTCGGCTCAGGTCATGATCTCGAAGTTTGTGAGTTTGAGCCTCGCATCAGGCTCTGTGCTGACAGCTCAGAGCCTGGAGCCTGCTTCAGATTCTGTGTCTCCCCCCTCTCTACCCCTCCCCTGATCACGCTCTGTGTCTCTCTCTCAATAATGAATAAATGTTAAAGAAAAAAATTTTTTTAAATTGTTAAGTTGAAGGTTAAATGGGGTGCCTGACTGTCTCAGTCAGTAGAGCATATGACCTTGATCTCAGGGTTGTGAGTTCAAGCCCCACGTTGGGTGTAGAGATTACTTAAAAACAAAATCTTAAAAATAATTAAAAGTTGGAGGTTAAAAAAAGAGACATTCCCAAATATACAAAGACTGAGAAAATCCACTGCTAGTATAGTTCTTTACAGGAAATACTAAAAGAAGTCCTTCAGGTTGACACCAGTTGGTAACTTAATTCACAGGAAGAAATGAGGAGCAGTGAAAATAATTAATATGTGTGCTAATATAAAAGTCAATATATTTTTCCTCAATTGTTAAAGGACATAAGATTGCATAAAGAAAGCAATAACCATTGCACTGTACTGTTGGGTTTATAACCTATATATGTAATACACATAACATTAACAGCACAAAAAAGAGGGAAGGAATGCAGCTATAATTGGAGCAAAGCCTCTACTTTTTAATAAAATTGAGTATTGATACAAAGTAGATTGTGATCAGTTAAGATGCATATTATAATGCAATTGTAATTCAAAAAATATACAGTTAGGTGAGCCTGGGTGGCTCAGTTGGTTAAGCATCCAACTCTTGATCTCAGCTCAGGTCACCATCTCACAGTTCGTGGGTTCGAGCCCCACATCAGGTTCTATGGTGCAGAGCCTGCTTGGGATTCTCTCTCTCCCTCTCTCTGCCTCTCCACTGCTCTCTCTCTCTCTCTGTCTCTCTCAAAAAATAAACTAAAAAATTCTTTAAAATATATAGTTAAAAAATCAACACAGAAAATAAAATGGTATACTAAAAAATATTTAACACAAGAGAAGGCAGTAAGAAGAGAGGAACAAAGAAGAACAGAGATATGTAGAAAACAAATAGCAAAATGGCAAATGTAAACCCAACTATATCAATCATTACATTAAATGTGCATGGTCTAAACACCCCAATCAAAAGTCAGAGATTCAAAAAAGCAAGATTCAACTATACGTTATTTTAAAAAGACAAATCTTAGATTTAAAGACACAAATAGATTAAAAGTAAAAGGATAGAAAAAATATATCATGGGGCGCCTGGGTGGCTCAGAAGGTTGAGCATCTGACTCTTGATTTTGGCTCAGGTCATGATCTCTCAGTTCATGGGATGGAGACCCACGTTGGGCTCTGTGCTGACAGTGAGGAGCCTGCTTGGGATTCTCTCTCTCCCTCTCTCTCTGTCCCTCCCCCATCTCAAAATAAGTAAATAAACTTTTAAAAAAAGAAAATAAAAGTAGATCATGCAAACAGTAACCATAAGAGAGCTGGAGTGGCTATATTCATATCGGATAAAATAGACTTTAAGACCAAAGCTATTATTAAAGAAAAAAGGGACATTCCATAGTGACAAAATGGTCAATGCATCACAAAGATATAACAATTATAAACATATACACATCTAACAACACATAAAGCAAAAACTGATAGAAAGGAGAAAGAGACAATTCAACTATGACAGTTGGAGATTCCAATACTCTGCTTTCAATAATTGATAAAACTAAAAAGAAAATCAGCAAGATGCAGAAAATTTGAACAACGCTATCAGCAAATCTGATCTAGCTAAAATCTATGGAACACTCCACTCATCAAATGCAGTGATTCACTCTTTTCAAATATGTATGGAACATTCTCTAGGACAGACTATAATGGACACCATAAAATAACTTTCAACACATCTAAAAGGATTGAAATAATACAAAATATGTTCTGTGACCACAACATAATTAAATTAGAAATCAAAAAAAGAAAGACACCTAGGAAACTCAAAAATATTTGGAAGTTGAACAAAGCACTGCTAAATAACCCCCACAAGTCAAAGAAAAAATTACAAGGGAAATTATAAAATACCTTGAACAGAATGAAAATGAAAATTCAACATACCAAAATTATGGGATACAGCTAAAGCAGTACTTAGAAGGAAATTTATAGCTTTAAATGATTCTACCGGCAAAACAGAAATCTCAAGTCAACAGCCTAGTGATCTACCTTAATAGCCTAGAAAAAGAAAAGCAAACCAAATCTAAAGCAAGTCAACATAAGATTACTGTAGAAATGAATGAAATAGAAAAAGGAAGAAAAATAGAGAAAATTGATGAAAACCAAAGTGTGTTCCTTGAAAAGATCAACTAAATTGATTTTACCTAGACTGATCAAGAAAAAAGATTACCATGATCAGTGAAAAGGGGGACATCACTACTGACCTACAGAAATTTGAAGGATTCTATAGCAACGTTTTGACAAATGTATGGCAACCAATCAGACAATGCAGATGAAATGGGCAAATTCTTAGAAAGACACAAATAACAAAAATTGACTTTAAAAAATAGAAAATCTGAATAGACTTATAATAAGCAAATAAATTGAATTAGTAATTTAAAATGTTCCCACAGCAGAAGACATGAACAGACACTTCTCCAAAGAAGACATCCAGATGGCCAACAGACACATGAAACGATGCTCAACATCACTCATCATCAGGGAAACGCAAATCAAAACCACAATGAGACACCACCTCACACCTGTCAGAATGGCTAAGTCAACAACACAAGAAACAACAAGTGTTGGCGAGGATGTGGAGAAAAAGGAACCCTCGTGCACTGTTGGTGGGAATGATAACTGGTGCAGCCACTGTGGAAAAGAGTATGAAGGTTCCTCAAAAAGCTACAAATAGAACTACCCTACAATCCAGTAATTGCACCACTGGATATTTATCCAAAAAATACAAAAACACTAATTCAAAGGAACACATGCACCCCTATGTTTACAGCAGCATTATTGACAATAACCAAAGTATGGAAGCAGCCCAAGTCTCCATCAATAGATAAATGGATAAAGAAGAGGTGGTATATATACACGGTGGAATATTATTCAGCCATAAAAAAGAACAAAATTTGGGGGCGCCTGGGTGGCTCAGTCAGTTAAGTGGCCAACTTTGGCTCAGGTCACGATCTCACGGTTCGTGAGTTGGAGCCCCGTGTCGGGCTCTGTGCTGACCGCTCGGAGCCTGGAACCTGCCTCGAATTCTGTGTCTCCCTCTCTCTCTGCTCCTCCACCACTCGCACTCTGTGTGTGTGTGTCTCTCTCAAAAATAAATAAACATTAATTTAAAAAAAAAAAAAAACAAAATTTTGCCATTTGCAACTATGTGGATGGAGCTAGAGAATACAATGCTAAACACTGCTAGGAATTTACCCAAGGGGTACAGGAGTGCTGATGCGTAGGGGCACTTGTACCCCAATGTTTATAGCAGCACTCTCAACGATAGCCAAATTGTGGAAAGAGCCTAAATGTCCATCAACTGACGAATGGATAAAGAAATTGTGGTTTATATACACAATGGAATACTACTTAGCAATGAGAAAGAATGAAATACGGCCTTTTGTAGCAACGTGGATGGAACTGGAGAGTGTGATGCTAAGTGAAATAAGTCCTACAGAGAAAGACAGATACCATATGGTTTCACTCTTATGTGGATCCTGAGAAACTTAACAGAAACCCATGGGGGAAGGGAAGGAAAAAAAAAGAGGTTAGAGTGAGAGAGAGCCAAAGCATAAGAGACTCTTAAAAACTGAGAACAAACTGAGGGTTGATGGGGGGTGGGGAGAGAGGGGGGAGAGGAAAAGTGGGTGATGGGCAGGGAGGAGGGCACTTGTTGGGAGGAGCACTGGGTGTTGTATGGAAACCAATTTGACAATAAATTTCATATTTCTTTTTTTATGTTTATTTACTTTTGAGAGAGAGACAGACAGAGCATGAGCAGGGAAGGGGCAGAGAGGGAGGGAGACACAGAATCCGAAGTAGGCTCCAGGCTCCGAGCTGTCAGCACAGAGCCCAACGCGGGGCTCGAACTCACGAACCGCTAGATCATGACCTGAGCCGAAGTCGGACGCTTAAGCGACAGAGCCAGCCGGGCGCCCCAGTAAATTTCATATTTAAAAAAAATAAAGCTGTTATACACACACCAAAAAAGAATATAACGCTAAAGTGAAATAAGTCAGGCAGAGAAAGACAAGTACCACACGATTTCAACTCATATGTGGAATTGAAGAAACAAAAACAAAACAAAACAAAAACCGAGCAAAATAAAAAGAGAGAGACAAACCAAGAAACAGACGTTTAGCTATATCTGAGACTACACTGGCGGTGACCAGAGCGGAGGCAGGTGTAGGGATGGGTGAACTCAGTGATGGGGGATGAAGAAACACTTGTGCTGAGCACTGGGTGGGATGCTGTTGTTGAATCACTGTATTGTACACCTGAAACTAATATAACGCTGTTAGCTATGCTGGAATTAAAATAACTAATGTCTCCACAAAGAAAATCCAAGCGCAGGAGACTTCATAGGTGAATGCTATCAAATAACATAACTGAACACATATGTCCACACAAAAACTTGCATAGAAACGTTCACGGCGGCACCATTCACAATCGCCAAAAGGAGAGAACAACCCAAATGTCCACGAACGGACGTGCGGATCAACAAAATGTGGCGTCTCCATACAGTGGGACATCACTCGGCTATAAAAAACGAAGTGAAGTACTCTCGCAACGCCACGGTGTGGATGACCTCAAAAACGTTATGCTAAACATAAGGAGCCAGACACAAAGGGTCACGTATTGTACGATCGCATTTCCGTGGAATATCAGAATAGGCAAATCCACAGAGACAGAATGTAGGTTAGTGGCTGCCGGGGGGCTTGGGGAGCGGGGGTGTTGGGGAAAATGGGAAGTGACCGCTAACAGCGACAGGGGTGTTTTGGGGGGAGGGGGTGATGAAAATGTCGCAGAGTTAGATCGTGGTTGACGGCTGCACACGTTTGTAAATACACTAAAAACCAATACGTCGTACATTTGAAAGGGTGAATTTTATGATACGTGAATAATAGCTCGCTAAAACTAAAACGAATCCTAACTCTGAAAGGAAGAGGCTTAAACAAGATATACCAGGCAAATATTAACCAAAAGGAAGTAATAGTTGCTATGTTACTATCAGGCGAAAGGACCATAGGGCAAAGCATGACAGTATTAAAGCATCAAATACTCAACTATCCTGAAACATAGAGCGATTCTAAATTCATCTGCACTCAATGACCTAACTTAAAGGATATAAAGCAACAGTTGAAGGAACAAGGCTAAACTGAGAAGGAGCCATCGGGCCTCTACGTGGGGCATCGTGGGAGGCAAGCTGGGCTCCCTGGCGTGAGGACAGCTACCAAAATCCCCACGAGGCCTGGAGACAAGATCTGCAGGCGAGGCTTTTGTACGGATCGCCAAGGGCCAGATAGGGTTGAAGAATCCTGAAAACCTCTCTTCAAGCAAAAATCTAATCCCATCGGCGCACTGCCTCCAAGTAGCCCTCCGATGGCTCCCCAGCGCCCTCTTGAGAGAGTTCCATCTCCAGGCCCATCTCTAGCCACTTCCCGCCACTGCCCTCAATCAACCAAACCGGGCTACGTGCTCTCTCCGAATACTCCGCACTTCGTGTCTTGCCCACCTGGGCAAGGAGACAGGGATGGAGGCAGGACGGCCCGGACAGAGCTGAGATTAGGTGGAGAACGTGGCAGCCATGTGCCCGTGCAGCGGCTGGCAGGAGGGGCTGAGTCCCGACCGGCCCCTTCGTCTCCCGAACGGGCCTGCTTCTCCCCCGGGTTCGACTCCTTCGTACTCTCCCCTCCCATCCAGTCCCCTACCAGAGGTCTCCATCTTTCCAGTCCCACATGGCCCCCAGACATGTGTCCCTGACACCAGTCCTGCCCCAAGTCCCCACGTACACCCTCACGCTCCCGGCGAGCCCTCCTCCCTTGCACAGAGGCGGGCAGGGGGGCAAAGCACAAGGCTGTGTGGCCTTGGCTCAGTCACTCGGCCTCTCCGCCTGTTTCCCGACATGTAAAGTGAAGATGATACAGAGAGGTTGAGTTAATACGTGTGAAGGTCTCTGAAACTGCCTGGCACACAGCAGATGCTCAATATAAAGCTGGACCCACATTTGCAAAGAAGGATGAGAAACAGTCTCTTTGGCACCCCTTTGGGCACCTCAGATTACCATGTCCAAAACCAGTCTCGTCTCTCCCCCAAACCCAGCCGTTCAACCCCTCTCGGCGAATGGTCCCAAACATATGGGCCACCGGGGACGGCTCCTTCATTCCCCACCCCCAGCCTATCACTGGCCCCTGAAGGCCTCCCAGGACCATCCCCACCCCCACCGGCGTCCCCACCGGGAGCGTGAACCCACAGGCTGAGCATCTCCAGAAACCCCGCCACCCACAGGTTTGCTCCAAGACAGAGTGCGTGGCCCGCCCTGTGCGGTCTGGAACCTCTCATTTCTGGACTGGTCCTCCCGACACCTGGGCTCCATTCCCAGCTCACAGCGCCCCACTTCTTCCAGCTGTCCAAGCTCAGCACCTGCTATCCCGCCGGCGGCTCGCCACCGCTCACAGACTAGGGCCCAGCCCTTACCCTGCCGGGCCTGGGCACCTGTTGCTACCCAAGGCTGAAATGCTCTCACAGAGCCCCCCAGGCTCCTCCACCCCCTCACCCCCAGTTCTTGTCTTTGGCCGCACCAGCCCCTCCTGTCTCGCAGGCGGCCAGACTCACGGCCTAGGCACCCAGGCGACCCAAAACTTTCCTCTCACAAACTGCCCCCTCGGATGGGAAGGCCTGGGGGGGGGGGGATGAAAGGATGCCGCCTCTGCTGGACCTGGGGGTCCCCCTATCTCCTGGCTCCCGGATGGGCGGCGCAGCACTTCTCTCCCGAGTGAGGAGTTTCCCAGGGCCCGATTTTGGGGTGCGGGTGCGGGGTGGGGGGCACTGGAGGAGAGGAACGGTTTTGAGCAGCTGCCCCAGGTGGTGAAGGACAGGGAGGGCTGATGGACGGTTTTTCGATGTAGCCATGGCGCCGCCTGCTGTTCGGAGGCCAAATCGCACCCCGGGTCAGGACGGGCGGAGCCGCAGCCCCAAGCGCAGCGATGATGTGGCCACCTCCGAAGCAGGGCGACCCCGGCAAGGCAGGCTCCGGCACTTGTGCTCGGAGCTCCCTCAGCAGCCAGCACACTACTTGCCCAGCTCAGGTCTTTCTTATCATCTGAGTAAGCCCACCCCTCCATCACAGGGCCTCCATGAGGGCAGGTGCCTCGCACGGTGGGCCGAGCGGCTGGCACAAAGTAGAGGCCGAATCAGTATCTGATGCACAAAACAAGAACAGGTAGGCGTCATGAGAGTCCAGTGTGAGGATGTCAGAGGTGGCGGGACAGGGGATGACCGGGACCCAAACGGGAGCTAAGCGGAGGCCAGACAGCTCATTGGAGGCGAGGAGACCGAGCCGTCGAGACCTGGCCGTGGCGCTGGCTGCCTCCGGTCCCCTGGAACGTGGGCAGAAACAGCAGGCACGGGAGGACTGGATTATGTGACCCAAAAGCCTGGAGCGAAGGATGGCCTAGAAGTGGCCATGGGGACAGGAAAGGAAGCTGCCCACCCCCGCCCCCAGACCTGCCCTGGGCTCAGGGCCCCGTGGGGGCTGCGCATGGGGCACTACGGGGCAGGATGGGGGCTGGAGGAGAAAGCTGCAGAGGGATTTGTGTGCCTGAGAATGAGCGGGCGGGCATGCCCACCCCGGGCGGTGCCCGTCTGCGGCTACCTAGAGGCGCCGTGCGCCTGGCCATTCTTCTCCGCGGAGGCCAGGCCCCTGGCTCCAACCCCAAAGGCTGCTCCAGTCCTCCCCCTTCTCCCCCCACCGCCGAGACCCAGGCCAGCGCTGGGGTCTAACTGCCCACGGGTCTAACTGCCTCCCTTCAGGTCCTAAAGGCTGACAAAGAGAAAGGTCTTCTGGGTCAGCCTCCGCAATGGGGGCTGACAGGGAGCCGCAGAGGAGGGGTGACCGGGGCGCCCAGAACTCTGAGAGCTCTTTCCCCCGTGGAGGAAGGAAGGAGGCCAGCCCAGCAGGGCCAGGAGAGGCTTGGGGGTCCTGGCCAGCAGGGCGCCGGAGCCCTGGCTCACCCACAGTGGGGTTGCAAGGGTCAGGGGCCGCACAGGCCGGAGGACCGGCCGCCGCCCTTCGTGCCACGTGCCACAAGCCGTAACCAACCCAGCCTCCATGTCCTAGGCTGTCTTCCCCTCCCCGTCGCTGCCCCGAGCACAGGGGTTCCAAAGCCACAGTACAGTACAGACGTTGAGGCCTCAGTGGCGCCCTCTCCTGGCTAAGGAGCCCCGCCTCCACCTTCTGAGGCCGGGGTTCCCCAGGCTTCCGCACAAGAAGGTGCCCGCTGGAACCCCTCTCTGTCTGGCCAGGGCCGCGGAAGAGTGGGGGAAGGAAGGGAGAGGCTGGAGGCCACAGCCCAGGGCTCTGGTCGTCCTCCAGCTACAGCGGGCCTCCACTTGCCCGTGAGCCCCTCCCAGCCTGTCCTGCAGCCCAACCCCAGGGGCCCAGAGACAGCGACCCCCATTTGGCCTCCCGCCACCGCCCTCGGCTGGCAGCCCACAAGGCCTGAGCTGCCTCCGTTTTCTCTCAAGGAGCCACAGCCACATGCAGGCCGACCGCTGGGGTGGCGGAGCTGGCCAGCCAGGCCGCCTCTCGCCGGTGCTTTGGGGGGACCGGGACAGGAAATTCTTGAACAACTTGGGAGCTCGCCTGCCATGACAGGAGGGAGCAGAAGTTCAGGGGGCCGTAGGCGAGGTCACGTGGCCGGGTCCCGCGGGCAGGGGGCCTGCCTCCTTGGTCTCCTTCCCACAGGTGACATCCATCCCCTCCGCCCTCATCCCCCCATCCCTGTCCCTTACCCCTCCCTCCAGCTCACCACTGCCCCCTCGCTCTGTCTGTATTTATTGATTTGGGGGAAAACTCAAGGGCCACGACACAAGCGGGACCACCACAGTCAGCAAAGCACAGAACAGCCTGCGGGAAGAGCTGCCCCCGGAAAGCCTCTTCGGCATCTAGAGCGGGTGTGGCGGTGACAGTGGAGCGGGATCTCCGAGGACGCACCCCGCCAGCCCCCGGGCGAGGGCGGAGCCTGGGTGGCAGAGGGGGGAGACCCACTCCTGCCCCAGCGCCATGTGCCACACCCACACATCTCCAACTTTCCAGCAGAGGCCAGCCCAGGGTCCTGGGGCTGGGGAAAGGGGACTGAAAGGGCCCGCCCACAGGAAGGGAGTCCAGGAGTCAGGGCACTCGGCCTCAGCATCTGCCTGGGGGCAGCGGGGAGGAGAGAGGAGCACGGGGAAGGGGGTGGTCAGGAGGCTCCCCCAGCCTGCCCCCGCCCCCCCCATCCCAGTCTCGTTCTCAGCAGCAGTGCTCCCCGCCCCGCCCCGCCCCGGGTCTTGCCATCAGGCTCCTCATGATCCCTGCAGCCACCCGCTCCCTCTGGCCTCCATCGTCTGCTTCTGCCAGAACCCCGGCTCCTTCCCTCCACCTCCACCTTCGGTCCTCAGTCCTCTGCTCTGCGAGGTGGCCACACAGAGCCCGCCCTCCTCTCAGTTCACTCGGGGGTCAGCTCTCAGTGGGTGCAGGGCCCACGCCCGCACACCTGGGCGTCACCACTTGGGGGGCTGGCCAGACCCGAGGCCAGGGTGGCTGTGGCGGGCCGTCCTCCGCCCTGAGGCCTCCTCGCTCTCCGGGCTCTGCCCCAGCTTGCGGATGTGACGCAGGAAGGAAGTGGCGTTGAATGCTCGCTGTGGGGAGAGAGGGCCATCAGGCCATGCCCCGGCAATGGCCCCAAGACTCTGAGGGCCACAGAGGCCACTGGCAACCGAGGCCGTCCCCTGAGAGGCGGGGACAGCCTTGAGCCAGGTCCACAGGCCCCTCTCCACACTGACCTTCCAGTGAGTCCGGGCAAAATTCTTCTGGATCTGCTCACTGACTGAGCCCAGGATGTCCTTGTCAAAGGCTGCGTCCCCAGAGATCCTAGGGGGAGGCCACGGGTCAGTGGCAGGGGAGTCTCTGAGGGTATGGGCCCTCTGGTCCCGGGAGAGCTTGGCAGGGGCCCCACTCACCAAAGATGCTGTAAAGCCTGCTGGCAGGTGAACCTCTTCTGTGGGTCTCGCTCCAGAAGGTGCCGGATGAAGTCTTTGGCTGGAGTGGGGACGCCAGGTCAGCCCACCCCGTCCCCGCTGCCCTCGTCACTGCCCCCTCCCTGAGCTCGGGGCCAGCTTCACGTTCACCTGATTCTGAGATGTCATCCCAAAAGGGAGAGTCAAACTCATAGCTGGCCCTCAGGATCTGGCTGAAGAGTTCAGGGTCGCTCTCGTCGTAGAAAGGGGGGTACCCACACAGCCTGGCACCCACACATGAATCACCCAGCTGCCGGGCCCTCCCCGACCCAGCAGGAGGCAGGCAGGCAGAAGAGGAGCCTCCCAGCGGTCACTCACAAGATGTAGGAGATGACACCCAGGGCCCACACATCCACAGCCTTCCCATAGGGTTTCTGCTCCAAGAGCTCCGGGGCTGGGGGCCAGAGACAGACAGACACACACCCGCACGCACACGTGCCGTGGCTTCAGTGCCGCCAGGCTCAGCCTGGTCGACCCCAGGGATGACCCACCGCCTACCCTTCCCCTGGCACCATGTCCCCCAGCCCCCTCAAGCCCCAGTGAGTCTCAGGGCGCGCCCCCCTCACTGACCCACATATCCTGGGGTCCCACAGGCGGTGCCCAGCACATTGCCAGTCTGGATTTTGGAGAGGCCAAAGTCGGAGACCATGATCTTGGAGTCCTCAAAGGGTGTAGCGTAGAGGAGGTTTTCCGGCTATGACACACGGGCACCGGAGAAAGTGCCAGGTCAGCCCTGGCACCACCCCTGGGGCTGGGCACCCTCAAGTCCCCCAGACCCTCGGTGCACAGGGATGCCGGGCATGGCCCCGGGCGGGCAAGCAGGAGGACGGGCACCTTGAGGTCTCGGTGCACGATGCCCAAGCTGTGCAGGTAGGAGACGGCGCCCAGGACCTGGCCCACTAGGTGGCTGGCGTCCTTCTCTGTGTAGGAGCCACGCTCCATGATGCGGTCAAACAGCTCGCCCCCCGTCACCCTGAGGGCAGCAGGGACTCGGCTAATTCAGGCCAGTCGGCCCCCACTCACCACCCAGCGCCAGCCCCAGCCACCCCCCCCCCCCCGCCCCAGCTTGCCCCTGCCCTCCTCACAGCTCCATGGCCAGGTAAAGGTGGGAAGGGCTCTCGTGGACGTCCTCCAGAGCCACAATGTTGGGGTGGCTGACCCTGCAATGGCAATAGAAAGGCCCGTATGGGCCACCGCAGCCCCCTCTGGGCCTCTCGGGGCCTCGGAGTGCTTCGTCCCGGGGCCCCAGGGAAGGCTCCCTCCCTCTTCTGTTCCTCTGGCCTCTACCCCGCTTACCTAGCACAGGCCACCTCTGCCTGGTCCAGCAAGGCAGAGCCCTGGGGCCAGGCGGTCGTGGGGATGCACTGAAGGCACAGGCCTGGCCAGGGGCGAGCACGCACCTGCGGAGCACGGCGATTTCGTTCTCCACCAGGGCCTCCTTGCCTCGAAGGGCCTTCTTGGGGATGCACTTGAGGGCGACGAGGTGTGAGGAGCCCCGCTCCTGGGCCAACACCACCTCAGAGAAGGCGCCCCTGAGGCAGAGAGGGGGAGGCAGGCAGGGAGGGGGAGAGGCGAAGAGGAGGAAAGGAGGGGGCGGGGAGGGAAAGCAGAGGTGCGGAGGGGGAAGGGCCCTCCTAGCTGAAGAAGATGAGGAGGCCCTCCCGGTCCCAGGCCACCCATCCGCCCCCCCACACACACACTCACACATTCGCTGACACACACACACACACACACACACACACACACACACATCACATTCATTGACACACACACACTCACGAGCCGAGCTTCTCCCGGATCTCATAGACGCTGCTGATGTCTTCCGTCTGTTTCTTGAGCAGCAGCATGTCTGTGGGGGGTCGGGGAGAGATGGAGGGAGGCCCCCTGCGTGAGGCCACCCTCAGTGGCAGCCCTGCTCAGAAACGCGTAAATCGCCCCCAGCCCCAGGCCGGCAGCATTTCGCCCCTCCCCCACCGCCCAGGCCCGCACTCCCAGGTGGGCGACTCCCAGCGAGGCCACCGCAGACCTTCCTCCCCTCCCAGATACGAGGCCGCCATCCGGAGCCCCCACCCCACCCCCGCTCTGGCACCTCGACGGCGATCAGCGCCCAGACACCCCTTCTCTGCCTCCATACAACCAAGGCAGCCGCGATCGGCCGGCTTCCAGAAGGCTCCGTGCACCCCCACCCCGTCCCCTCTGGGCCCACCCCCATCCACGGCGCCCACAGACGGCCCTCCCACACCCCCAGGCCTAGACCTGTCACCCAAGGCCCAGCGCTCACAGGCACTCGCGACTCAGGCCACCAACCCTCCCAAGATGCACCTGCGACCCCCGCGCCCAGCCGCCTGCCACGGCCACAGCCGCGGCCACCCACGCGGCCGCCCAAGTGCAGCCAGGCCCTCGGCGCCTCGGGGCGGGAGGGACTCGGCAGCCTGGGCCTCCCACGTCCCGAGCTGCGTGGGCCACGCCGGGCTTGACAGGTGTGCGCGGGGGCGCGCGGGGGCTGCGGCGGCCGTGGCCGGGACTCCCACGCGCCCCCGCCCGCGCGCGCCCGCGCCCGGGAGCGCCGGGTGCGGACCTGGAGCCGAAACTGCAGCGTCGCCTCGCGCAGTGGCCGCCGCGCCGAGCCCCCCGCCCGCGCCCCGCCGGACCCGCCCCCTCCGCGCGCGCCCCCGCCGGCCGCTGGCGACCGAGCGAACAGCGAACGTGCGGTGGCCGAGCGCCGCCGCGGCGCTGCAGGGCGCCTTGTAAGGCAATCGGCCGGCGCGCCGGCCCCCACCGCCTCCCTCCTCAGTCATTCGTGCCGGTTCCTGCCGGCTCCCGGTCCCTTGGCGGCCTGGCTGGGCCGGCCCCAGGGCCTTTGCACCACCGACTTTTGCTGTCTCTTCACCCACATGTTGACATAGCTCGCTGCGTGCCCTCAGGTCTCTTCCCTCGCGCCAGCCCTGCCACTGCCATTTCTGCCACCCTGGCCTGAGCCACCACCCGCACTCAATTGGAGGACAGCAACAGCCTCCCCATTGGGGTCCCTTTGTCCTCGGACCCCACCCTTCACCCCTCCTACCCACAGTCTCTTTCCCACCGAGCAGCCAGAGCATCTCCTATATCTGGAGATCGTTTCACCGGACCTCCGGACCCTTCCACAGCCCTCCAGGCCAGGAGGCAAAGCACAAGTGCTTATGGTGGCCTAAGGGCTCTGCATGATCGGTCCCCCTTCCCTATCGCTGCTCTGGCCCCTTTCCACCCAGTCTCCCGCTCACTCAACTAGCTCTAGCCAGCTCCAACCACACTGGCTTCCTAACCGGCCCTCAAACACACCACACATGCACCTGCCCCAGGGCCTTTGCACTCTCTGCCTCTCTGCCTGGAATGCTCTTCACTCAGATACCTGCTTGGCTTGCTCCCTCACTCTGTCAGTCTCAACTCAAATTTCACCTCCTCAAACAGGCCTCCGCTGCCCACCCACCCCAGTGTGTAGAGCACCACCCTGCCTGCCCTGTCTTCAGGAGATCCACCACTGCAAAATCACCTTCTCTGTCTTGTCTTCCTCATCAAAGAATCCACTCCCAGAAAGTGTCTCTGCTGAACCAGCTCGGGAAATTAGTGCAACATTCAATCCTTCATGCAACAATTAGTTGATTCCTCCCATCCGGTCCCATCTCGGTCTGGCACTCCTCCTAGGGGGTCCAGGCCCTGCCAGGGATGGGGGGACAGCTGTTCTGGCTGTTGACAGGAGTACATCCATACAGGTCAGTGCTGCACAGGCTTCATGGAGTCACGGGAACTGCCTGCTGAATGCATCTTCACAGGGGTGTGTCTGTAGTCCTTGGCATGACACAAAGTCTCTTTTTTTTTTTTCTAAATTTTTTTTTAATTTTTTTTTAATTTATTTTTGAGACAGAGACAGAGCATGAGCAGGGAAGGGGCAGAGAGAGAGGGAGACACAGAATGTGAAGCAGGCTCCAGGCTCCGAGCTGTCAGCACAGAGCCCGACGCGGGGCTCGCACTCACGGAACCTGAGATCACGACCTGAGCCGAAGTCGGACGCTTAACCGACTGAGCCACCCAGGCGCCCAGTCTCTTCTTTTTTTTAAAGTTTATTTATTTTGAAAGAGAGAGAGAGTGAGCATGAGCAGGGGAGGGGTTGGGGGGGGATGGGCAGACAGAATCCCAAGCAGGCTCCGTGCTGTCAGTACAGAGCCAGACACGGGGCTCGATGTCACCAACCATGAGATCACAACCTGAGCCGAAATCCAGAGTGAGACGCTTAACCTGCTGAACCCCCCCAGGCGCCCCTGACACAAAGCCTTTCAAGAGAGTCCATGGGGCCGACAGAGGTTTTTCAAAATCATCTTTCCAGAACTCAGCTCCCACCTGTCTCTGTCCAAAACGTGGTAAGTCTGAGATGATCCCTCCAGTTCCTGCTCCCCAGCCCTTTCCCAATCGTCCCCCCAGTTAACTCAAGAAGGTTCCAGGGGTCTCAGCCCTCGGCAGCATGTTCATTCTTAGGAATGGAACTGATACTGAGCCCCGTCCCACACCGACCGTATGTCCTCTTTGTTCCCGGACACCTGGACTAATAATGGACGCACTGGAGACCCATGTTACTTGCTTGTTTAATGGTTACACGTCAGCAGGTCGGATCCAGGGCTGCTGTTCTGGTCAAGCCGGAAGGAATTTTACCAGAGCCCCGTGGTCACAGATTGGAACAAGAAGTGTAATTTATATACATTTGTGTTTCAGAGAAATACAAAGCATGAGGAATAAAAGCCCGGAGAAAGACAGCACAAGGGGATGTCTCTGAGGGGCAGCGGACAAAAAGTGGAGGCACGAAGAAAAGAACTAACTTCCAAAGGGAACATGGAAAGAATTTGAGATGGACACTGGGATCAGTTCACCGGGTGATTTTAATGCCATTGGCCTCATGTCAAAAGTGGTATCACGGTTGTTGTGTTGTTTTTTTTTTTAACAGTATTTATAAGACACCAGAAAGCACACCCTTTGCAACTGTTTGAACATCCATTGAAATATTGTAGACGTCAACTTCAAAATGCACACGTGTGTTGAGTGGTTGGGATAAAGAGCTTTTCAAAATCCTTTCAGGGGACCCCTTAGAGAAAAATTAGCTCAGAGTTGACCACAGGCCTCAATGTAAAATACCAAACCTTTAGAAGAAAACAGAGGAGAAAAATCTGTCTTAGCGTGGGCTTGGTGATGAGTTTTTATTTATCTATCTGCCTATTTATTTATTTACTTACTTCCTTATTCTTAAGAAGGCTCTGCGCTAGGCATGGAACCCAACGCGTGGCTTGAACTCACAACTCTGAGATCAAGACCTGAGCTGAGATCAAGAGTGAGACGCTTAACCAACAAGCCACCCGGGCGCCCTGAGTTTTTAGATATAATATGGAAAGCATGGCCCGTGAAAGAAAATGTGAGAAACTGGACTGTATCGAAATTTTCAATGTTTGCTCTGCAAACAACACCGTTAGAGAAAGAGAAGAAAAGCCACAGGCTGGGGGAAATGTCTGTAACAGACAAATCTGATAAAGGACTGGTATTCAAAATAAACAAGGAGCTCTTAAAACTCAACAAAAGAAAACAAACAGCTCGATTAAAAAATGGGCAAAAACAAAGAAATGCAAACAAGTAAGCATAGGAAGAGATGCTTGAGGTCCTACGTCCACAGGGAAGTGCAAAAAATATTTTTAATGTTTATTTATTTTTGAGAGAGAGAGAAAGAGTACGAGCAGGGGAGGGGCAGAGAGAGAGAGGGGGACAGCAGAGAGCCGGATGTGGGGCTCCATCATGACCTGATCGTGACCTGAGCCCAGGTCTGACAGTTAACACTTAACCGAGCCCTGCAGGCACCTGGGAAGTGCAAATTACAAAACTAAATGTACTCTTCCCAAATGAGGGAGCAATCGTGCTTCTATTTACCTAAAGGAGTTGAAAACTTACGTCTACACAAACAGCAGCACGGAAATGTTTAGAGCAGCTTTGTTCATCATCACGCCAACACTGGAAGCCACCCTGATGTCCTCAGGTAGGTGAATGGATAAAGTAACTGCTCGATGAAACAAGTCCGCCTGAAAACAGCAACATAGTGTAAGATTCTCTTTATGTGACATTCCAGAAGAGGCAAAAAAGGTAGAGACAGGGACCACATCAGGGGTTGCCAAGGGTTTGAGACAGGGGAGTCCCGGGTGGCTGGGGGAAGCCTAGATGTTTAGGGCTGGGAGGCCAGACACCCTGGAGAAGTCAAGACCCAGAGAAGTGGACAGCAGAAAGAGTGAAGCTTAACATACACAAATTTTAAAATAATCCTTCAGGAAAGTGGGGGATCCCAGGAAGGAATGCAGACCCACCGAAGAATCTGGGTGGATTACAGATGTATGCAACCACCTTGCTGAACGGGATTGGGGGAAAGGGGCTGATGAAAGTCACTAGGAAATGAGGGGATTGGACAGGGCGGGGGTGGGGTGGGGTGGGGTGGGGTGGGGTGGGGGGGGCGGGGTTCACTTTAAAGTGGAGACACCTGAAGTACAGGCACGACCCCAGCCCGATGACCGAGGTCGACATACAGCGGTGAGTCATGCTGGCAGCTCCTCGTCTCTATAACCATCACCCGGGCTACTCGTGACAAAAACACCAGACAAACCAAACTGTCCAGGCGGTTAAACATGAAGAAAGTCTAAGAGGAGATGTGACAACAAATGCAGTGTGGTCCCAGGGCAGAGCAAGGACATTAGAGGCAAGCTGAGGAAATCTGAGTTCTGGCTACGGACTTGGGTTAATAACTGGTTGGTTATTGTAACAACGCGTAGGCAGGGCGCCGGGGCACAGAGGCACCCGGTTCGAGGGCCCCAAACACACCAAGTTCAGCCCCTCCAAACTCCAAAGACAGAGAAACTAGGGGTAGTGAAACAGGAAAGGGACTTAGTTCGGTGAGGCCAACACCGGGAAGACAGCGAATACTTCCAGGTTTGTAGAACAAAAACGTGGGGCGGAGGGAGGCGGGTGCGTGCGGGTGGGCAGTGAAGGTCAAACGGATTGTGTGTTCCAGGGCGGGATCTTGCTGGCTCGGGGGCAGTCCCTCTGCTGGAGGGGGTAGTTTCGGTTCCCATCTGGGGGTGCTTTGCCAACAGACCAGCTGGAAGGGAGAGGCCAACTGGCAAGGGTGAGGTCAAAATGGAGCCGGCCGAAGCCCTCTGTCAAATACAGCACACTAATGTGCAGTCTTGCAACAGGGGAAGCTGCCCCCCCCCCCCCGCCCCGCGCTGCCCTGCGTAGGGGTAGGAGGCTCAGATTGCTCCTCCCTAGTCCTGGGGACCCTCCAAACCTCCAGCCCCCAGCCCCGGGGCAGCTCCCTACCCCAGTCGTGGAAAGCACAAAGCCCTTCAAGGTGGATCCCACCCTTTGTTCCCAGCTAATTCTAATTCCAAAACTCCTTGTGCCCCTACCCTATCTCCTGGTGCCCCTGGGATAGCCAGCCACTTCCGGGTGGGGCACCCCCCTCACCCACGGGCCCGCTCCTCAGGCCGTGGCCACCCGAGATCGGGTGGGCCGCGCAGCCCCAGCCTTTGTGGGCACAGGGTCCAATTCCCAGGCCTCCCCGGACAATGAGAGCCTTCCGCTCACACCCCCTTCCTGCCCTCCCTCTGGCTCTCTCCTCCTCCTCTCCCCCTCCTCCTCAGCTCCTCCGGCAACTCCAGCCTCACTGGGCTCTGAAAGGCAGCCCCCCCTGCCTTGGGCCCAGGAAACCTGTGCTTGTCACTTCGAAGCGGCCTTGGTGAGAGGCCCCCACCCACTCCCTCACGTGCTCGGGAGCCAGCCTCATGGGGGTACAGGGGCCTGGCAGGAGCCATGGAGGCTTAGACCGGGCTTGCAGGGGGGAAGGTCTCCTGGCCCTCGGCACCCCACTCACCCCCAGTGGCTCCCGCCCGCCCGGGGAGGAGAGGGGGGCAAGATATACCTTCCCCAAGCCCCAAGAACCTCCCGCCCCCGCTGCCACCCCGAGGGCTGCAACTCCCTCCGCTTGTGTCCTGTTCAGATGGTCAGCACCAGCCCCAGGAACGCTGTGGCTGTCCTTGGCAGATTGGAAGCTCCCACGCGCTGCTTGGGGCAGCACCACAGGAGCCAGAGTTCCGGCCTTCAGCTCCCACTCGGGGCGACTCCCGCCGATTCATCCTGGCCGGAGGCGAGGACCAGTCCATGAACTTCGCACCCCATAGATGCCCAGCTCGCCTTGGCAGTGCAGGTGCCAGCGGATGCACACCCATCTCTCTGGCCTCCCCGGGACAGGTGGCAGCCAAGCCGAGTCTGCAGGGGCAGAGGGAGGTCAGCCCAGACAGTGGGCCCGGCGCGGGTCACGGGGGCAGGTCAGCTCAGGGGGCACGCTGCTCTGCAGTGCTGGGAGCCCACATGCCAGCTCTTGCCCAATTTTGTGCACCTCGGAGAGGAATCTGACTCCGTCTCCAGCACAGACAAAAGCCCAGAGAAGATCAGATGGGGAGGGACAGGGGAGATTTGTCCAGCGTGGCTGCTGGGGCTGAGAGGAGGAGGCCACTGGGGCCCGGGGCAGGGCGGGGGGGGGGGGGGGGGGGCGTGGTTACCTGCTTGGGGGAGACTGGAGTGGCGGGGGGCGGGGGGGGGGAGGCGCAGCAGCCCTGTCAAGTCTGGTCTGGGGGCCTGTTGCACCCCCCAGGTCATGGAGCGCCCCCCCAAGGAGGGTCTAGAGACACCCCATGAAGGCTCCCCCTGGAGGGGTGCCAGCTTGGGTCCTAGAGCCCCGGAGCTCCCCGGGCCCTTCTCAGCACTCACCTCCCCCTCGGGCCTCCCTGTGGCCCCTCCGGCCAAGCTGCCCCCCCTCCCAGCAGCCTCGGATCTCACGGATCTCACGGATCTCACGATCTCACGCAGGCAGCTCACTCACTGCTCAGCCACTGGCCTTTGAACCTGCCTCCCCTCCCAGGGGAGAGGAGACCCGCCCTTGGCTCCTTCAAAGGCCCTCCTCAGGTTCCCCAGGTCTTGCCGCCTTCACCCTCTGCCCTCCCTGCAGCGGCAGCCATTTCCCCAAAGTGCCACCCGCTGGCCCACACCCCCTCCAGTCACTGCCTTCTCTCCCCGCCGCGCTCCTGGTACAAGCAAGATCTTAAATTCTCGAAAGGGTTGCCTGCACCCGGCCGAGTCCGCGCGTCCTCACTTCCCCCTGCTTGTCAGGGCGCTGTCTGACCTCTGCCCGAAGACCATGTCCATCACGGCTACCGCCCTCCCTTCCGCGGGCACCCCCGCCCCCCCCCACCTGCCGGGACGCTATCTGTGGTTCACTGGGCTACTCGTCTTTCCCCTCTGCCCTTGCTCCCCGGTGGCCCCCACTTCTCCACGACGCCTACATGTCACACACTTCTCGGTGGCCTCTGTCTGCAGACCAGCTTCAGTCTGACACCCGGCCAGAGAAAACTCCAGTTAGGGTCTTCCGATGAACAGAGCCGCCCTGCCACCTGGCGCATCCCCAAGCCTCACCCCGCTCCCCCGTGCCCTGACCCAACCTGAGCACAGGCCACCTGGCCAGGCTTCCACAAAGCCCCCGCCCCGGAGACTACTCCAGCCATCCTGGGAGGAGGGCCTGCCCCTCCTCACCCAGCAGGCTCAATCTGGCTCGGGCCAGAACTGCTTTTCTTCTAAAAGCCGCCGGATGGCTGAGGGTTTAGCTTAACAGGATGAGCCATCTGGGGACTGCAGCCTGGTGATCGCAGAGTCTGGGAGTGGTGGGGGGCGGGGGCACCCTTCCCGTCCCCAGGTCAGGACAACGACCCTTTCCTTCCCCACCCCATGGCTGCTCTTCGCCCTGCAAAGTTCCCCACAGGCTGCTCGGCTGCGGGTCGGGAGGCCGCCGAACACCCTTGCTAAAGGGAGGCCTGAAGGTCCCTGGAGAGAGAAGCTGTGCAGGTGGGGGGTGCTGGGCCTCCCAGCTGAGGCCTTCGGGGGAGGGTCTGTGCACCTGACAGGCACCAGGGGGCAGCCTTGCCCTATTCGTGCCTGAATCTCCAGCACATCTGGCACGGGTGGGGGCAGCGAGGGTCCCTGCGACCCCTCCTTGGTGACAGTGTGTTGCTTTGCCGGGCAGGCTTGTCCTCGCCCACTTAGGAGACTCAGAGAGACTTCTCACCCCAAGAGCTGGGACGCTGACCTCAAGCTTCCAGGGTTTCGACGCTGAACGCCAGGAGGAGGCAGGGCGGTGCCTCTGGTAAAGCCCCCCCCCCCCCAGCACACCTGGAGACAGAGCCCCAGTCCAGCCTTTCCCTCGCCCGCCAGCTCAGCCCCACTCCCTCGGGAGGCAGAAGCAGCCGGCAGGCCCTCTGGTACGGGGCGCCAGGAAGCCCTAGGCCTTGGTACCCACCACTGGCCCAGGCCCTAGCTGGGACTCAGAGAAGGGCCAGAGGGATGGGACAGACTGGAAGGAGGTGGGGAGAAGAGGAAAGGAGGGCAAGGATGGCTGGAAGGCAGCCAGGGAAGTGGCTTTCCTAGAACCAGGAAGGGCAGGTTAGGAGGGGCGATCTGGGAGGGAGCCAGGCCCAGATAAACTCGGGGTCAGGAGTGGCTCTGTCCCTGGGAAGGACGTGCTGGTCGGCGCCCCAGGTAGCAGCCATCCTGCTTCCCGCCGGAGTGGCGTCTCCTCATCGGGAGGAGGGAAGGAGGAGGTGGGCGGAGTGACGGGGAGGGCGGGACGGCGGGGGGAGGGGGACCAGCCCGGTCGTGGGGGTGGGGCGACAGTGACATCACCGGGAGTCGGTTCTTAAGCGGCAGCCGCTCGGACCGGGAAAGAGAGGGACGGTCGGAGCGCGGTGGCGAGTCGCTGAGCCCGCCGCGGCCCCGAGAGCGGCTGGAGCCGCCGCCGCCGGGAAGGAGGGGCGAGCGCGCCTCGGCCGTCGCCGTCGCCGCCGCCACCGCCGCCGCCGCTGCCGCCGCCGCCGCCGGAGCCGCGAGCGAGCCGGGCAGCCGCGCCGGCCCGGGCCGGGGCGGGGGGCGCGGGCCGCAGGCCCCTGCTCCGGCCGCCGCTTGCAGACCGTGGGCGCCCGATGCCGCCCGCGCCCCGCTAGGCTGAATTTCGGGCCGGGCGAGCCGCCGCCGCCACCGCCCGAGCCGCGGACAGGAGTCTCGGGAGCCACCGCCGCCGCCCGGCCGGGCCCCGCCGCCGCCCGCGCGCCCCCGGGCCCCCGACACACATGAGATTCTTCAGGCTCACTTTCAAGTGCTTCGTGGACTGCTTCTGACCGCGCCGCCCCGCCTCCCCGACCCCCGGCCCGGCCGCCCCCGGCCCCCCGGCGGGCCCGCGCCTTCGGGGCCCCCCAGCGCCACCGGCGCCCTCCGCCGCCCGTCCGCCCGCCCCCGCGAGGCGCCGCGCCCCCCGGCCCGGCCGCGCGGCCCGCTGGGGCCATGGCGAAGAAGAGCGCCGAGAACGGCATCTACAGCGTGTCCGGCGACGAGAAGAAGGGCCCCCTGATCGCGCCCGGGCCCGACGGGGCCCCGGCCAAGGGCGACGGCCCCGCGGGCCTGGGGGCGCCCGGCGGCCGCCTGGCCGTGCCGCCGCGTGAGACCTGGACGCGCCAGATGGACTTCATCATGTCGTGCGTGGGCTTCGCCGTGGGCCTGGGCAACGTGTGGCGCTTCCCCTACCTGTGCTACAAGAACGGCGGAGGTGAGCGCCCCCGCCCCGCCGCGTCCCCGCTCCTTCTCGCCAGGGGCCCCCTCCCCCGCCCGCCCCACCGGGGCGCGGGGCCGAAGTCCGGGATAGGGGGTGCTGGAGACCGCCCCTCGCTGGCCGCTGCCGCTCGGTGGCTCAGCCCCGGCGGCCTCCACCCCCCAGCCGGTCATGTGCCTGGCAGTGTGTGGGGGGAGGGGGCCGGCGAGCCAACTGCCGAAGCCCCGGGACTGCCTCCCCCCGGACTCCTGGCGCAGGGGCCCCGGAGTGATTGGCCACGGAGGTGGGAAGGCGATGCCTGCCCCCTGGGGGGCTCCCAGAGGTGAGGAGCCCAGGCTGCCCCCGCCGGTCAGGCACACAAGTGGCACATTGTGCGGGGCCCCCACGTGTGCACACACGAACACACACACACACAATGGACTACTCTGTCCCTCCCCCTGCCCTCTCCTCCCCTCCCCTCCCTTCCCCTCTCTTCTCTTCCCCTCACTCCCCTCTCCTCCCCTCCCCTCCCTTCCCTTCCCCTCCCCTCCCCTCCCCTCTCCCCTCCCTTCCCCTCCCCTCCAGCCTGGGCCTGGAACACTGGGTGCCTGAGCCAGGCTTGGGTAGCCTGCGGCCTGGGCCGCCTGGCGCCGCCGCTGGACACACTGCACGCATACCCCATGCCCGCCTGCCCCGGGCCCAGCTTAGCAACAGCGATAGCCACCGGGTGTCCTGTGACTGCAAAGTAGCGCTGGGGCTGGGGGAAAGCCATGGTGACTGGATGATGGGTGGGAAACTGAGGCCCAGAGTGAAGGCCTTGGCCCAAGGTCACACACAAGAAGGATGCTTGGGACCAGCAGCCGGACAAGCTGCAGCCAAGCCCGACTTCTGAGTAATGCAGAGCTGAGCTGGGGCAACAGAAGGGGGCCTGGAGAGGACAGGAGAGCAGATGGGGGGGGGAAGCTGCTGATGCCCAGCTCCCCTTACCCCCCACCTCTGGCCTGTGGTCTCTGGCCCCACGTTGCCTGCAGCCTCTAGAGCCAGGCTCATCAGAGTTTGTACTACCCCACCTTGACTCCCTCTGTCTTTGTTCACCGATACCTCGAGATCCCCTCCCCCCACCGTGCCCCCTGGCAGAAGACTGCCACCCACCCTCTTCCCTGGACCTTCGTGCTTGCAGACAAGTGCCTGGGTGCAGGAAAACCCAGGCTCCCCGTCCTTGCCCAAGCCAGACAGGCCCCCAGGCCGGAGTGCCAGCCATGGCGCACACACGCACGCACACGGACGCATCCACGTGGCCTCACCGCTCTTTCCCGTGCTGCCTGGCCAACTGCGACACGAGGCTGTTATGTGTCCTCCATGCCTGTTAGGTCACTCTCAGTGACGGTGGGGCCAGAAGCCTTGTGAGCACAGGGGCCCCCTACCCAAGAAACAGGGCTGTAAGCATCGGGGGACGGCCACATCCCTCCCGACATTCCAACCCCCTCCTCCCAGCAAGGCTGTTCACCTTGCAACTCTGAGTCAGTGGCCACCCCCTGCACTGATTCACCCACTGGGAAGTTAGGATGGGGCCGGGGAGGAGCCCGGAGCTGGCTCCTCCCTGGCCTCCCACGGCTTCCGAAAGCTGGGCTGGCCAGCCAGGGGCTAAGGGGCCGCCCTGGGCAAGTGCCCACCCTTGTGTTCTTCCTCCCCCAGGTGTATTCCTTATCCCCTATGTCTTGATCGCCCTGGTCGGAGGAATCCCCATTTTCTTCCTGGAGATCTCACTGGGCCAGTTCATGAAGGCCGGCAGCATCAACGTCTGGAACATCTGCCCCTTGTTCAAAGGTGAGCGGCCCCCAGCCGGTCCCATTTGCCCTCTCCCTCAGCGACCCCTCCCCTTTCCCACTGCTAGGGCAAAACTGGCACCCACTTGAGAAATCTTGTCTCACCTGAGCACCAGGCCGGGGACCCGGTGCATACCCCCCAAGTCACGAGTGGGAAGCCGGAGGATCTGGAGACCACCCAGTGACCTTAGGCATACGGAGAATGGGAGTCGGGGACTGGCCTCTCCACCAGGGTGAGGGTGCCCAGGCCCAGCAGAGCCGGGAACAGACCCTGCCAAGCATACTTGGCTCACCGGGGCTGAGCAGAGGGTGCGAGAACAGGAGATGATGTCAAGGGCCAGCTCTCCCAAGGCCAGAGGGCCAGCCTAAGGAGGTGGGGCAGCAGCTATGGGAAGTTCAGGGAGAATCTGAAGGGAAGGACTATTGGCAAAAGTCACTTTAGAGCTCCTTCTGCATGTGGGCAGTGTCCCTGTTATCTCTCAAGGCCTTAGGAAGGACCCTGGGGAGGCCAGGGCTCAGAGAGGCGAAGTGACTGGCCCCGGTTGCCCGCTGAGAGAGTGACCATCTCCCACACCACCCCAGGTCACCAGGAAGCCCCCAGCTGCTGAGTACTGGAGGCCACTGGGGGGCCAGCTGGAGGCTTGGCCCTCCATCAACCGCCACGGTGGCAGTGGGACCCAGAAGGGGACCCGTGTGTGAGACTAGGGAATTCACAGGAGCTGAGGCTCCGACTGCAGCAGGAGGGGAGGGTTCAAGGGAGGAACCTCGAGCCAGCCCTCTAGTGTCGGGCTACTCGGACAAGTGAGAGTCCAGGGGCTCTCTGCATCTGCCCTCCCCACCATCCTCCCACCACATGTCAGTCATGCTCCAAAGACTTCTCTGAGCTCGGTAGGATAGATAAGGGGGGCGGTGGGGAGCAGCCAGAGAAGAGCCCACGCAGAAACTCCTCTTCTTCCCAGGCCTGGGCTACGCCTCCATGGTGATCGTCTTCTACTGCAACACCTACTACATCATGGTGCTGGCCTGGGGCTTCTATTACCTGGTGAAGTCCTTCACCACCACGCTGCCCTGGGCCACATGTGGCCATACCTGGAACACTCCTGACTGTGTGGAGATCTTCCGCCATGAAGACTGTGCCAATGCCAGCCTGGCCAACCTCACATGTGACCAGCTTGCTGACCGCCGGTCCCCTGTCATCGAGTTCTGGGAGTGAGTCAGGCGCCTCCGGGCCAAGCCCTGCCTGTCCCTGTCTGTGGGCTCCCCATATGGCCCGGGTCTGCGTGTGCTGGGGCCCGGCCCCCTGGGGGGCGGGGGCGGGGCGGGATGCCGAGCAGGGGCCACTCCCAGGCCCTGCCTGTCCTCCGGGAGCCCCCCACGCGGTCCCTAGGGGAGCTGGAATGGACGGGCCTCACTCCCTCACCACTTCTCAGTGCCGGGCATCGTCAGTCCCCTTGTGCCTGCCAGCCTGGGGGAGGGGAGACCACCGAGGGCACGACCAGCCTCTGGCCAGGGGCTCCCAGGCTCCTGCCTCCCGCACTGCAACGCCTCCGGGCTGTGGGCTTGGGCTGGGTGCCCAGGTGCCCAGGGGGGGCCAGCTGGACCCGAGGGCTGTGGCACGGGGGAGTACTGCCCCGGCGACAGCTCCCGGGTCGCTTTGCCCTCTGCTGCGGCAGCCGTGACGGGCTGTCCCTCCCCCAGGAACAAAGTCTTGCGGCTCTCTGGGGGGCTGGACGTGCCAGGGGCCCTCAACTGGGAGGTGACCCTGTGTCTGCTGGCCTGCTGGGTGCTGGTCTACTTCTGTGTCTGGAAGGGAGTCAAGTCAACAGGAAAGGTACAGCTGGAGGAGGGCGGGGGGGGGGGGGATGATGGCAGGGGTGGGGGCAGCATGGCCGATGGGGAGAAGAGGCATCTCCACTGGGGGGGGGGGGGCGCCACGCGAGGTGACCAGGCCAGGGCCTGAGGAGGGGGCAGGTACTTGAATCCAGGCCACTGGATTTCCCACGCATGCCTGCGTAGTCAGTCCTCCCCACCCTCCAAACTCCAGCCCAGCCGCCTCCCGTCCTGAGGGGACAGGCCCAGGCGACAGCCAGCTGAACTTGCCTGTGTCGGGCATCCCCGCCCCAGTTTCCCTCTCTTCCTCACTCACTACTTCCTCACTCTCTGCTTTGCGGCCAGCCTGGGGGGACCCGGCCTGTGGCCCTCCCTTGCCTACCTGTCCTGCTCTGCTGAGGGTGGGACGGAGGCAGAGGTCTTCACGGTCACCTCGCTGTCGCCTCTGTCTCCGGCTGGCCCAGTCCACTCCAGACTACCCAGGACCCTGCCCCTGTGCAGAGAACCACCTGCAGTCAGGGGCACGGGAGGCATGGGACCTGCCTCCAGGCCGATGTCCTGCTCCCCACCCGGGGAAGGTCCTGCCTCCGCCCTCCCTCTACAGCTGACCTGTCCTTGCGGGGGCGGCCGATGGCCAGCTGAGCACCCCGCTTCCTTCAGGAGGAGCCCAGGCTCTGAGGAGTAGAAGGGGGGGCTGTAGGCTGGCCTCCCGCTTGACCTCGGAGCGGACCATACCACAGTGGGGGGAGTGTGGCCCACCTGCCCCCCTGCTGAGGCTGGGAGCCCCTAAGTGGGGAGGCGGGGGCCGCAGGGCCCCTTCTGAGCAGCGCCCCCACCCCCACCCCAGATCGTGTACTTCACGGCTACATTCCCCTACGTGGTCCTCGTCGTGCTGTTGGTGCGGGGAGTGCTGCTGCCCGGCGCCCTGGACGGCATCATCTACTATCTCAAGCCTGACTGGTCGAAGCTGGGGTCCCCTCAGGTGAGGGGGTGGTGGGCTGGACGGGACAAGGGGCGGGCCAGGCCGGCAGGGCCCCTCACCTCCTCCCCACCCTGGTCTATCTCCAGGTGTGGATAGATGCCGGGACCCAGATTTTCTTTTCTTACGCCATCGGCCTGGGCGCCCTCACGGCGCTGGGCAGCTACAACCGCTTCAACAACAACTGCTACAAGTAGGTGCCGCAGGCCGCCCCCCGCCCCTGACGCGCGTCCGCGGGCAGCAGGTGGCCTGACCAGTCCCCGCGGCCCCTCTGCCCCCAGGGACGCCATCATCCTGGCCCTCATCAACAGCGGGACCAGCTTTTTCGCTGGCTTCGTGGTCTTCTCCATCCTGGGCTTCATGGCCACAGAGCAGGGCGTGCACATCTCCAAGGTGGCGGAATCAGGTGAGGACCCCGACCCCTCCGCCCGGCCTTCCGTCCTAACAGACCCCATCCGCGAACACACGTGCACACAGACGTTCTGGGAAACGAGAGACAGATTCACTTTGCTTGTCCCGTCACTCGGGGCCGAGGGAGGCCTGGCCGAGCAGCTGCGAGGCACAGCTGTTCCCGTCGGCCCCGAGCCGGAGCCTCGCGGGCCGGGCCACGGGGGGGCCTCGAGATCTGGTCCTTCCGTCCGTGCATCCCTCCCCGGGGCCCTGGGCTGAGCCCCTCACATTCGGCCGAGTGTTGCAGAGGGAGAGGAGGGGCTTTCCGGGGTGAACGGTGACCGGTGACCACAAGGGCAGCCGGCCGGCAAGACCTGGGGCCTGAGCCAGACACCCCGCTCTCGCGGGCTCAGGCCCCCCTACCCCGGCAACACTTTGACTCAAGGGGAAAGGCCCCCAGCCACCGCACGCCCCGGCGTCATGCCTCAGTTTGGAAGCTCAGGGAAGGGGAGAAGGGGAGGGCGGCGGGCAGTGACGAGGCCGGACGGAACGGAACGCGGGCGCGGGACACAGGTGTCGAGACCCTGCCGCTTCCCCCTTCAGGGCCCGGCCTGGCCTTCATCGCCTACCCCCGGGCCGTCACGCTGATGCCTGTGGCCCCCCTCTGGGCTGCCCTGTTTTTCTTCATGCTGTTGCTGCTCGGCCTGGACAGCCAGGTTTGCGGGGGGGGGCGGGGGGGGGACAGGACGGAGGGTGCCGGGAGGGTGGGGGAGGCCCCGGGGCGAGGGGGGGCGAGGGGGGACGGCTGGCGGGTGGCCGCAGGGGCGTGGCCTGAGCGCCCGGCCACAGTTTGTAGGTGTGGAAGGCTTCATCACCGGCCTGCTCGACCTCCTCCCGGCCTCCTACTACTTCCGTTTCCAAAGGGAGATCTCCGTGGCCCTCTGCTGCGCCCTCTGCTTTGTCATCGACCTCTCCATGGTGACTGATGTGAGTGGGGGCGGGGTGGGGGCCGCCCCAGGCCTCCTGCTGCCTGCCACCTTCCCTGACCCGGCTCCGTCCCCAGGGCGGGATGTACGTCTTCCAGCTGTTTGACTACTACTCGGCCAGCGGCACGACCCTGCTGTGGCAGGCCTTCTGGGAGTGCGTGGTGGTCGCCTGGGTGTACGGTAGGTCCGGGCCCCGGGGCGAGCTGGGGGTGCGGGCCGGAGCAGGGGTGGTGGGGTGTCCGGCTCCAGCCCTCCCGCCTCGCTCGCCCCAGGAGCCGACCGCTTCATGGACGACGTCGCCTGCATGATCGGGTACCGCCCCTGCCCCTGGATGAAATGGTGCTGGTCCTTCTTCACCCCGCTGGTCTGCATGGTAAGGGCCGGGGGAGGCCCGAGCCGGGGGAGGGGTGCCGAGGGCCCGCCGCTGGCTGAGCGCGCGGCGGGGGGTTCTCACCCGCAGGGCATCTTTATCTTCAACGTGGTGTACTACAAGCCGCTCGTCTACAACAACACCTACGTGTACCCGTGGTGGGGCGAAGCCATGGGCTGGGGCTTCGCGCTCTCCTCCATGCTGTGTGTGCCCCTCCACCTCCTGGGCTGCCTCCTCAGGGCCAAGGGGACCGTGGCTGAGGTCAGTCCCCTGCACCCCCTCTTCCCTGCACGACTCCCTCCTTCCCTCCCTCCCTCCCTCCCTCTCACCCACCGGATCAAGGTGTTTCCTCCCAAGTGCCCCTTCTCCCACCCACTACTAGGATGTAGCATCACGCTAGGAGTCTCTGGGCCAGAAGTCTCTGGGCCGGCCCACAGGGGGGTGGATGGAAGGAACGCTGAGCCTCCAGGTCCCGAGGTCACGGCAGGGGGAGGAGAGAGAGGTCTGTCCCTAGCCCCTGCCCCGTTTCCCTAGGACAGAGTGTGGGGTATGGTCAGTGCCTGTGGGAGGGGCCCCGGACCCCCCACCCGTGGCAGGTGGTGGGAAGTGGAGAGAGACCAAGGGGAAAAAGCATATGCGCCCCGCCCGGGGACTTGAACATGTCCCTCTCTCCTGCAGCGCTGGCAGCACCTGACGCAGCCTGTCTGGGGCCTCCACCACTTGGAGTATAGAGCTCAGGACTCCGATGTCAGGGGCCTGACCACCCTGACCCCAGTGTCCGAGAGCAGCAAAGTGGTGGTGGTAGAGAGCGTCATGTGACAGGCACCCCGGCTCACATCACCAGCTCACCCTCTTGTAGCCATAGCAGCCCCTGCTTCGGCCCCCAACCCCTCCCGGGGGCTTGCCTTTCCCTGACACTTTTGGGGGTCTGCCTGGGAAGGGGGGGGAAGCACCACGAGTGCTAACTAAAATAACTTTTTTTCCATTTTTAATAAAACGCCAAAAATATCACAACCCACCAAAAATAGATGCCTCCCCACCCCCCACCCAAGCTGGTACACACGCTGCTTCCTAGGCCCTGCCCACCGCCCTCCCCCTAGTGCCCGCCGCAGATGCGCCTCACCGGCCCCCAAGTGCGCCTGCCTCTCCGGGCTCTGCCCTGCACACCCCAGGGTGGCCCCTAGAGGAGGCAGCGGCGGCTGCTTGGGGGACAGGACAGGAGAGGGGAGGAGGGAGGTGGGGGAGGGGCTGCGGAACCAGGGCGAGTATTTCAGCCGGGCTAGACCCCCTCTCCCCGTCCCTATCCTAGAAGCTTAGAGAGCCAGCCAGCAAGGGAACCTTCCGGTTCCCGCGCCAATTGCCACCAATATCAGTTGTGTGAGCTTGTGTACGAATGCATGTGTGCGTGAGTACGTAGGATAAACCTAGATCTCTTAGCAAAGGTGACTACCAGGTGTAAACTGTGCCTGTGGGCTAACGAGGCTTGTATTTTGCACATTTTATAAAAACTTGAGGAAAAGAGATTTCTGCTTGTATATTTCTAAAGAGAAAACCGCCCAGCGTCCCTCTCCTTGCCGCTCCCTGCCCCTCTCAGCACCCCTTAAGTCCTCTGCCCCAGCCAAGGAGTGTGAATTTATAGATCTAATTTTCATAGGCAAAAGCTTCAAGCTGTTGAGCGCGCGAGTCTGTCGTGTGGGTGTGCATGTGTAGCGCCCGGCCCCAGACCGGGTGGAGGAGTGCATGGCCGTGGGGGGTGGGCGTGGGGGGGGCCGGAGCATCCCCGCACCCCCTCTGCCCGCGAGGCGAGGCGGCGGGGTGAGCGGAGGCGGCATCCTGACCCCTGGGGGACCTGGGGCTGCTCACCTGGAGCGCTCAGGCTCGCCCCCGCCCTGCCCCCTGGGCCGGGTGCCACTGCAGGGATCTGAGGTGGGCACCGGCCAGGGAAGGGACCCCGGGCACAGCTCCCACCTGCGAGCTTAAGGCTGATGCACTTTCCACGGCTCAAGTCTTCCATGTAGCAGCTTTAATTAACCCACGTGTGTGTCACGTCCGATTCCGAGACAGCCGAGCGGACCCTAGAAAGGCTTCCCCCACCCTGCGCCACCCCGACGTCGGTCGGAGGGGTGGGACTGGGTGAGGGCGGGGGTCCGGCGGGGACATTCTTACTGTGCTAAAAAGCCACTGCAAACATAGCAATAAAACATGTCATTTTCCAAAGCCGGCTCTGGTTCCACCTCTGCTTGTCGCGAGGGGTAGTGGGGTCGGGTCAGGGGTGCTGGGGCTGCAAGCGGGGGGAGCCTTCCCACCTCGAGCTGCTTCCTCGGGCGAGTATTTGTTGTGAGGGTCTGTGCCCGGCGCTGTTCCAGGAATAGGGGTCGAGAAGGTGACAAAGCCGGGAGAAAGGGTAACTGGAGAGGAAGGCCAAGAGCAGGGAAGGTGGGTGGGAAGTGGCCAGCGCGGAGATTCCCCAAGACGGCCCAAACACACACTGCACCCAACAGAGCAGGTCACCTCCCGAGGGACAGGCAGGTGGGGCTGCTAGGAAGGAGGCTAGGGACAAGGCTGCAGCAGAGCCCAGGAAGCCGGACAGGGCACGAGCAGCATACTGGGGGCCTGTCTTGTCTGCAAGGACTGCGAGGCCGTCCGCAACAGGGCTGCGGGCGGTTGGGACGCAGGGTCGAGAGGAGCCAGGGAGACGCCGTGAGCCTGAGCACTTGAGCACCGGGAAGGGCAGCACTGCCAGGCCCTCCCTGCACCCAGGGAGATGCGGGAGAGAAGGTCTGGAGGTGGCGGTGGCCACTGACTGTGGGCCTACTGTGCCAGAGATGTCGCCTCAGTGGGAGTGTCTCGTCAGCAGGTGGACAAGGAATCTGCAGTTCCAGAAAGAGTCTGGACTGGAGAGAGAACATTAGAGGCTCTCAGCACACAGAGATGGGCCAGAAAGCCCTGAAGCTGCACCAGCTCGCCAAGGGCGGCCGAGAGCCGTGTAGAGGGACAAGCGGCCCACACACCGAGCCCTGGGGTCCTGGGACACCCTAGAGGTGGCAGAGAAGAGAGGGAACTGGCAGCAGAGACTGAGAAGGGGTGGCCAGGGGGGAGGGAGGGACCCCAAGCGCAGGGTGGCCTCCTGGATCAGGAGTCTCTTACACACACACACACACACCTAGGGCAGGAGTGATCAGCTCCCCGGGGTGCTGCTGATGGTCCAGGGCGATGAGGCCCTAGAATGCTCACTGCGTGTGACAGCATCCTGGAGATCTGCACAAGACAGGGTCGGGCATACAGGGACATGCAGAAGCCTGATTGGCGTGGGATTAAGAAAGAAGGGACAGGGGGACACCTGGGTGGCTCAGTCGGTTAAGCATCTGACTTCAGCTCAGGTCAAGACCTCACAGCTCGTGAGTTCGAGCCCCGCATCGGGCTCTGTACTGACAGCTCAGAGCCTGGAGCCTACTTCGGGTTGTCTCCCTCTCTCTGCCCTTTCTCCGCTCACACTGTCTCCCTCTCTCTGCCTCTCCCCCGCTCACATTCTCTCTCTCTCTCACAACTAAACAAACATTAAAAACAAAAAAAGTAAGAAGGGTGGAAGCAACAACCCAAGTGTCCCCTGATGGGAGGAAATGGATGAACAAAATGTGGCCGTTCCATACAACAGAATATTATTCAGTCTTAAAAAAGAAAAGAAAATTGGGGCGCCTGGCTGGCTCAGTCAGAACAGCATGTAACTATTGATCTCGGGGTCATGAGTTCAAGTCCCACATTGGGGGTAGAGATTACTTAGATAAATAAAAACTTTAAAAAAAGTGAGAAGTCGATACCTGCTACAACGTGGCTGAACCTCGAAGACCTTATGCTGAGGGAGAGAAGCCAGACACAAAGACACTGCAGGAGACGGCTTCTGTGAGGTA
The DNA here is from genome assembly GCF_027475565.1 of Acinonyx jubatus. Lineage (NCBI taxonomy): Eukaryota > Metazoa > Chordata > Mammalia > Carnivora > Felidae > Acinonyx > Acinonyx jubatus. The sequence continues at coordinate 122,755,511 of NC_069389.1, forward strand.
CACAGTCACGTTCACAGACAAAGTAGGATGGTGGGTCAAGGTTGGGAAGCCTGGTGCTCACGCCGGAGGCCGGCCTGCGGAGGGGCGGTGGCCCCTCAGAGGGAAGTACCGGCTTGCTTCCCGCCGCAGTCCCTCCCGGGCCGGTGCCTGCTCTTCGGCAAGGCTCGCTCCCCTTACGGAGGAGGGGCTTTAGCGCTCAACTACATGGCCGGGGGGAAGAGGGCCTCTGGCTCGTGATGCCGCCACCAGCCATGTTGCGGTGGTCACCGAGAACCTGGATGGGGCAGGTCCCCACAGAGCTCAGAAGGGAGCACTGGCTGAGCAGGCCCGACTGCAACTCAACCCAGGCCTGTGCTGGCATGCGGAGGTGCCTGCCCACGGGACTCGGCATGGCCCCGCGGCACGTGGGCCGTGTCCCAGGCCCTCCCATTACGCCCTGCCCTGTTGACTCCTCCATCGACAGTCTCTGCCTCCGCACCCACAGATCGGAGCCCGCAGCCTAGCGTCACCCTCAGGCCCGCTCTGCTCGCTACCCTGGGCTCACCCCAGCTCCTTACCATCTCCACTCCCCCCACCACGGCCAGGCCTCGGCCCAGGCTTCGGCACCTTTTCCCAAATGGTCTACGAGCCACCTGCCACAATGCCACCGAAGACTCAGGAAACATCGACATCATTCAAAAAGAAGTCCACGGAAGTCGGGACTGCTCGGCTGGGACCCTGAGAGCAGTGGGCAGTCCCCATTTACTCCGGAGTCTGCCTCTGTGGTAGGGGCTCAGGACACGGGGTCTGGCAATCTAGTGGGAGGCAGGTAAGGGAAGGAATCAGCCCAGGACTGTGGTGCACCATGGCCTATCACAGCCAGAGGCAAGGGAGAGGACACCATGGGGCAAAGGGGCACACGGGCCTACTGGAGCAGAAGGCTGCTAGCAAAGTTTCCATGGTGGCCCTCCAGTCACGGCTGGTCTACCACCCCCGAGACTGTCTCGTTCCCCGTCCCCCAGACAGGGGGTACTCTGAAAGCAGTCTGGTGCCGCTTTCTCCTCTGCCTGGTCCAGAGCCTGACACTGAGGGGGCCCGGGGGCTGCCCGAAGTTGGCCAGGGAAGAACCCACAGACACACGGCTTGGACTCTGGCCTCTAGAAGTTCGCAGGAGGGCGAGCTCAAGGGAGGGTAAAGTGGTCAGGGAACACTTCCTGGAAAAGCGGGCCTATCCCTCGGCCTCAGCACAGCAACCAGAGAGCCTCACCCATAGTCCCCGCCCCCACCCCCCATCAGACACCACCTCGCTGCTCACGAGAGCATGGGGAAGGGACACTGGCGAAGGCAGCCCAGGCCCAGGCCCGGCCAGGTCAGGAGCAGCGCGAGCACCAGCTAGCCACCGGCACTAACATCTCCAGGGGTCCCCCCAGTTCCGAAAGAAAACCCCTCCGGCCTGCTCCTCCTGCCCTCCTACCATCCTCAGGGCCAGCGGAGGATGAGCACCGCATGGGAGACGGGCCACAGCCGCCCCGCCACCCGTGCCCTGGGCCCTCAGGCTGCTCGAGGACCAGGCCCTGTTCAGCAGAGGGCACCTGCCGCAGCCAGTCAGGGGTGGGGGGAAACGCCAAGGTGGAGCCCACTGCAAGAGTGGGCTCTCCAAGCAGGTAAGCACAGCCCACACGGGCCCAGGGTTGCAGGCAGCAGAGGGGGCACCCTCCCCACCGCCTAGCTCTACCTAGGCCAGTCATAGGTGACCGTCAAGGGCAAGTCTCCTGCCTTAGCAGGCATTAGTCAGAGGTCATCCCGCAAACCTTCAGGAGGAAGTGGGGCAGGGAGCGACGTGTGGCACTCTGCCACGTTCCGTCTGTCCTACAATGTGATGGAACAGGCTCAGAGGAGGCGGGCAAGCCTGCCACCCGGAAGCCCCACCGGTTTACTGAGTCTCTCAAGCTTCCCCGGGCCCAGTGGCCAACCCAACAGGTCAGACGCGCCCCAACCGGCCATAAAATAAGGCCTGCCTGGGGAGCAGGAGGCAGAGGGACAGAGAGAGCAAGTGTGGGCCTGGGCGCAGTCTGGGAGGAGGGAGCCCTTAAGGAAGAAAATTTTTCTTCAGGAAGAAAATAACCTGAAGGCCTCCAGGACCAAAGCCTGGGGGTCTCTATCAGAGCCACCTGCTGCTACCTTCCTGGTCACTCCCATGAGGGGAGGAGGAGACGGCCTTCTGGTGGCCTCAGTCACACACATGAAGCGCGGTTGCATAACAACAACCTTTATTGCCCCCGAGAGAAAAATATACTCTGCCTGCTCCAACCACCCGCCTGCAGGACCAGAGACAAGGGGCCCCAAACAACATAATACACAAAAGAGGCTCAACCCAGCGGGAAGCAATGCCTGCCTCGTGCCTGGCCGGCCAGGAGGTAGCAAACCCATCCTGAGCAGGCAGAACCGGGTCCCCTGTGGTATGCCGGGACAGCGTGGAACTGTAAGCTGTGCAAGGGGATGGGAAGCGGTAGGGGGCGAACTGAAGTAACCAGTGAGGCCGGGCCGCAGGCGGCAGCAGCGGGCACCGGCCAGGTGGCAGGCAGGGAGGAGCGGCCTCACTCCTCCTTCTTGTCCATGGGACCATCTACCGCTGCCTGGAAGGGACAGAAACCACAAGGCAAGGGGTCGGCAGGGTGCACCCCTCCCCTTCACCCTCTAGGCCCTCCACCCCAAAGGCCCAGCTTGCTGCCTTCTCCCCAAATGACAGGTACCAGGTGACCAAGGAACCCCACCCTTCAGTGCACTCCAAGTCCTGCGAGGGTGGGAGTGGCCCTGCTCTACCAAAAGCTGTGACCCTAATGCCAAGCAGAGGAGTGCAGCTGGAAGCCTCTGTTGTCACTCTTCTCTGAGAGGTGCTGGACCCCACACCAACCCCGTCTCGGGCCCATGGCGGACTCGGCATTCAAGTCCCCCCCAGGTCCCAGTTCAGGTCCTTCCCAATTCTGCACGCCTTTTACAGGTCCTGCTGGTGAGCGTGCCCTACAATGGGGCCATCGGTCCTCCTCTGGGGCCTTCCTCATCACCCACTGTTGCGGCCCAACTTGGACAGCCAAGCAACACGGCAAATTGTCAGAACTCAGGGGTGTTTACTTGCCCCTCACGCCCAATTTCTGGGCCACCTGAGCTTCCAGATCAGATCATCTGAGGACTCAGAGAGGACCTGGGGTGGGGGGGTAAGTGGAGGGCCCTGTATCACCCCACAGCCCCGTGTACAGGAGAGCTGCCAGTCCTGGAGCTTCCCGGTAGAAGACTTGAACTAGAATCAGGGGCCCCACACCACAGACCAGGCGCACAAGTAAGAGGAGCTCCTCTCAAAGGAACTGACACCAGGCACGGGGCTGGGCCGGCCACAGTACAGAGGACCCATGGCTGAGGCCACTTTAGCAAGTGGCTGCCATCTGCCAAGCCACACCCCTCTAGGCTGAAAACAGGTTCCAGCTGCTGGGCCCAGACTGGCACCGCTTGGCAGGCTCTTCTCTAGACCCAGCCTCAGCAGCAATGGAGGAAGAGGGGGGCAGTGGGAGACAGAGCAGCCAGTCTGCCACCGGGGTCTCTCAAAGGCTCTGCCGGGCAGGCTAGGCTGGGGATGGGCCTGCTCTGTGCCTGCTCAGGGCGCGGGAGGCGTGGGGGGGAGGCGGGAGGTTCTGATCCGATGCAACAGAGCAGACCAGTGTGCTGACCTGTAACTTCGCATGCTCCTCCAGCAGGCGGTCATACTCCTTGGTGAGGCCCTCAGACTGCTTCCGCATGGCCAGAGCCTCATTTTCAGCTTTTTCTAGTTCTGGCGGTGACACAGGTAAGGAGGAAAGGAAAACAGAAAGATAGGGATTAGGGAGTAAAAACCCAGTTGCGGGAGACACCAGACACAGGCTGAAATCTGTCCTCACTGAGGTTGTCTAGGAGACGGCTCCTCTCAAGAAAGCTCCCTGCCAGCTGTCATGAGAGCCCCCCAAGTTGGGGGGGGGGGTGGCCACCACAGCTGGGGGAAGCGGAGAAACACGAAGGACCCCCTAGCCCCTTTGATGGAGGGACTCCAAGTGGCTCTCAGCATGGCTGACTTCAGGGAGGCCGAGGGTGTGGGGCAAACAGCCTGAGAATGCTGAGGTGAGAGCAGGAGGCAGGGAGCAGAATCCCATCCTCAGAGCTGACGGCAAAAGGCGTGTCAGGTGGGGCCTTCAGGAAGGGAGCAGATGAGCTCACAGCAGGTTTTTCAGGAACGCTGCAAGCAGCTCTGGCATGGCTTCTATCCCCGCCCCAAAGACCCTGGGGATGCCACCGCCTGCACAGAGCACCCGTCCCCAGGCCTGGTGCTGGGTGAGGTGCTCCGGAGTCAGTCTACAAGCACCCCAGAGCTCCCCGGGCCCCCAGATGCACACTCTACCACCGAGCCCCAGCCCTCGGGGTTGGACAAGCAGGGTATCACTGGTCTGTTTTCAACCAGCTCCTGAGCCCAAGCATGCGTTTGTTATTAACACTTTGGCAAGGGGGGGACAGCCACCACGAGTGGAAGTTCTAGACTTTCAGGGGCTGGGGGACACCTGAGGACAATGCTCACTTTGCTTGCTGATGTCCAGCTCGTCCTTCAGTTTCTTCAGCTCGGCCTTCAAGCTCCTGTTCTCTTCTCCCACCTTCTCCTCGACATCCCTACCATCCAACTTGACTCCGCCAGCAGCAGCTTCCTAGGAAGAACGCCAAAGGCACGGGTTACTTGGGAGGGAGGGAGGGAGGGAGGGAGGGAGGGAGGCAGGCAATCCAGCTCTGTCTTCCCCACTGAGTGTGATTCCTCAAGCTGTCCCAGGCACCTGCCCCTTCAGAAATGTCAGCACAGAACTGGGCCACTGCTTCTCCCCAGCCACAGGCAGAGGGAAGGGCCAGCGTGGCCACCTGCTGCACTCCACAGGCCATACACCCAACCTCTCTTTCCCAGCAGCTCTGCAGAGTTTACCTCCGTCCAGTGACTCGATCCGCTGTCATCTGTTTTTGCCAATCACCCCTAAGTGACCAATGCCCTCCCCGCCTCTGCCCAGGCTCCACAGCTCACTCTGGCCATGGAGCCCCGAACTCATCCCTGCCCATGCAATCCCATCCTGTCTATGAGCCCAAGTCCATCCATCCATCTCCTTCCCAGCTCCACAGACACCTCACTTCCTCAGACAAACCTTTTAAGACCGGCTGCCCGCCCCCCATCCCTGCCTTGTCCCCAGCTGATACAGTCCTCCGGAGACCACAGGCCTTACCTTGCATTCTTCTCTGTTAGCCTGCCCATGGTTCACAGCACAGGGTTCAGCTCATTAGAGAGTCAGTGTTACCAGGAAAAAGTCTGGCCCAGATGTAGCACGTAGAGACAAGGGAGCAACAAGGGTGTCCCTCTCCCTGCGGAGTCCCCCAGGCCCCTCCCATACACGCCCCCACCGAGAACCTTTCCCTTCTACCCAACTCCTCGGCTTTGCCAACACCAGCACTGTCACACGTTCCCCAGCCCAACAGGCCAACAGTAACGCTGTGGCCCGTAAGGAATGTCACGTGACAGAGTCCAGCAGGCAGAGCTCACCTTCTTCAGCTGGTCATTCTCTTCCATGTACTTCTTGGCCGCCTCACTAGCACTCTCTGCCTGTTTTTTAAAGGCTTCATTGGAGGCCAGCAGTGTGGCCTGCTGGGAGATGAGAGTCACCAGGCGTCTCAGCAGGCTATAATTGAAAAAGAAAGGAGAAGTGCCCAAAAGAAAACAGGAAAAATGGCTGGCACGATCTTCTCTTGGTTGCTCCTGCCCCAAGCCTGCCTCCAGCCTAGACCTGTCCTCTTAGATTGCCAGGGCAGCCAAGCAAGATGCCGCCAGCCTGGATCTGGCAACACAAGGGAAAAGGTGGAGCCTGCGAGCTGTCTTCTGCCACCAGAATGATTAATACTGCCCCAAAATGGCTGCTTGAAGCTCTAAGGCCGTCCTTCAGTCCCGATGGTGTGGGAAGCAGCACAGTGACAGGGTACCCTAGGCCAGGCCTAGCTACGGCCGGAGGACCCTGAACCTGCCCCTTTCCAGGTCGGCACTCGGGTATTCCAGAGAAGCCACAGCACCATTTTCCTTGCCGTGAAGTCAGGCTCGTCGTGATAAACGATGAGAGCAGCTAGCGTCTGGGGGCATTTCCAACTCCTGGGCCAAATCCTCACACCCACCTGATACTGTAGCAGGATCACTGCCCCCGTTTCATAGAGGGGAAACTGGCTAAAGCAACCGCTCAACGTCAAGAGCCAAAAACGGACCCGGCAGAAATCCCCACTCCAGTCTCTCTGACCACAAGGTCCAAGCTTGGAACCACCACCCGTTCTCCATTTGGAGGGAACTGCTCCCACGCCAAATGAGAGAAACACAGAAAGGACTCCCGAGGCTAGGGAAGCAGAAAAGGAAGAATCAGGGCCCAGACACACACCTCAGGTCCAGACCCGCCAACGAATGGCAAATAGGTGGCAGCTGGGGGTCACGGGCTGCTGCATTTCCCCTGACGGCCACCCCTGCGCTTGCTATGTTGCCTGATGGGAGGAGAGGGGAACTGGAAAAGGCACGGCTCCAACGGTAACAAAGGAGACGGGTCCCACACACCTGGGACACAGGCCCAGGCCAGCTACAGCTACGAGGAAGGCGCTTACGGGCACCCCTGGGGAACAGAGAAAGACTCCGCTTTGTGCAGGGTGTTTCCACAACAAAGTGCTTGCTCAGAAGAGACAAGACAGCCTCGGATGCCTGCTCCCAGACCATCCTTTCCAAGCACCTGCCAGCCTTCGCAGGGTTCTCGTGGATACCTGCTACTCAGATGACCCGAAGGGATGGGGACAGAAACCACGTGAGCTGCCCTGCTGGCGCTGGCCCCCAGAAGAGTTCCTGTCATGAACAAGCACTTGGGTAAGGGGTAGGGGAGGTGGGCACACAGGGGCCCTCATATGCCCCTCGTGCTTCCTGGTTTGCAGAGAGGCTCCAGGGGCCCCTGGCAGTATGGGGAAAGCCAGGCTGCTGGTTCCTGGCAGGAAGGGAGAGTTTCCAATGACATGTGCTCTCTAAAATTAGCAGCTGGGACCTCGTGGCCCAGGGCTCAGGTTTCCCTGTCTCAGCCCCTGACTATACAGGGCTGGAGCCCTGGAAGTGGAAGGAACTCCCAAGCACCCCAGAAGCCAGAGAAAAGCAACACACCTGACTCATGTCAGCAGGGCGGAAATCACTGGAAGGACCCAGAAAGGCAAGTCTGACTGAGCCCCAACCTCTTATACCTCCCAGCAAGGAGTACTCAGGCAGCTCTGAGCAGATTCTGATGATGTGGAGGAAGCCCCTCCTCCCAGATGGACACGGCCGGGGTGGGGGGGGGGGGGGGAAGGCACGTGTGCCACCTGGTGGACCCAGCAGGCAAAGATGGGGCAAGTAAGCCCAAGAGTGACACACCCCCTGTGTCACGACAAGGCCAGGCAGGGGGCTGACGTGAGAGGGACTCCAGCAGCGCTCTAAGTGACCACGGCTACCACCCCCACCCCGGTCATCCAGGGAGGCTGGGTCCAGAGTGACTGTGGTGATGACGCTAGCGACACAGCAGGAGCCCAGCTCTCCTCAGCACCCTCCCAGCATGTCCCCAGCTACGGAGAAGCAGGATTACTAACACAGGCCAGGGAAAAACCCAGAAACTAGCACAAGAGCCCTGCAAGGAGCTTCCCGAAACCTCAACCTGCTCCAGCCCCACCCGAGCTCACCGCCCTTAGTGAGGATCACCCCATTCGGTGCAGGACAGAAACCACCAGAGCAGGCACCCTCCGGTACCCCACCCCAGCCCCTGATCTCTCATCCTCTGGCTCCCTGTCAGACCTGTTCCTCCAACCCTGCCCTGGTCGGTTCTGGTAATTCCTCCCTCCAGGAACCTGGCTCTCAAGGAGCTCTCCCTCCTGCTGGCCCAAGCCCCTCCTCCTCTCCTCCCTCCTTTCCTCCCTCCATTCGGCAGCCCACTAACCTAAGACCTGCCCTGGCCAAGTCAGGGGCAGGACAGCTTCTGGCCTAACCACCAGATCAAAGGAGTGCCCTGGAATCCCTGGGGCGCTTATTCGTGGCACTCGGTGCAGCTGACAGGTTGCCTTCCTTGTAGGAGTCTCTCCCGCCTCGGACTCAAGCAACCCTCACCACCCACTGAACTCACCACCAACGGGGTTGATCTCACGCTAAACCCCTACATCTAACTGCCTGCTAAAGGGCGGCTCCAGAGGGGCCCCGAAACAAGCCCCGCTCAGCATGTCCTTCGGCGGGCCGTCCCTGCACCCCATTGTGAAGGACAATGCCAATCTACCCACACTCTGCTTGCACAGCACCTTGCACCCTTCTCCTTCCACCCCCAGCCCCCACCCAGTCCCATCCACATCACCTCCAGACAATCTCCCAGTCGTCCCCACTGCCAACGGCGATGGCCTCAATACTCCTTTCCCTGGGTGATTTTAACAGCTCCTGAGAGCCTCCTCCCTATCCACGACCATCCGACTTTGCAATCCACACCCCAGAAGCAAACTAGAGTGGTCTTTCTCCAGGACAATCTGATCATGTCACCCCTCTGCTTCAAGCCCTCTGATGCCAGACCCACCGTGGGCCCTCTCCCCTCACCACCCACGGAGGCTCTGCTCCAGTAACACCCAATGGCCGGGCATTCTTGGAACACGCCAGGTTCTCGCTCGCCTGCTCTCCATGCCACCGCACCCCAGCCTGCAGCAGCCTTTCCTCTTCTGTCTCAGAACGCCCACCGCCGAGTCACATCCAGCTCAACCACCTTCCCAAAAAGCCTTTCCTGACCCTCCTGGGTCCTCCTTTCCTGGTTCTCCCACAGCGCCTCTGCACACCCCCACGTGGCCGTGCTGCGTGGCCACGCTGCTGTCACTCTGTTCTCCCCCTTACCACCTCTCCAAATCGTCATTTGTTCCCCGGGGCCCTGGCTCCCCCCTGCCCAACTCCACTGTCCCTCAACCCAGCCACGCTGACAAGGACACAGGCACAGAACTTGCCACTCAGTCGAGCAATAGGGTGACGGGAAACAGCGGTGGAGAGATGCCATGTAAGACTGTGCTGATGAGCAAGCCAGGCTCGTGACTGCAGTGGTAGCTAAGAGGCAGGCGGAAAAACACTCATCACCAAAGCCGGGGGGCCCAGGGCCAAGCCAAGAGCAGTGAGCCCAGGAGGTGGCCTTCTGGAAGTGCCCCCGCATACTGGGCCCGAGTTCTTGCCTCCAACCTGCCCGTCAAGATCCAGCTGCGCCACTACCCCCGCGGCCCTTCATGGCACACCAATGTGCTCTTTTATGAGTTCCCTCAGTGCTCTGAGTCTCCATCAGGCCCCAGACCCAGGACAGAGCAGACACGGGAGAAGAGCTCAGCTTCAGAATCTCCAAATCTCAATAGCCTAAGTAAGAGATGCCAGGCAGGACAAAAGACTGATGTACTCTTTTCTGTCTCCTGCCCCTTACCCTCCATCACACTCTGCTCCACTGCCCAAGAACTATGATGCAGGCACGTGACTGTTCTTAGCCATCCACGTCTGGACAACACACGAGAACCCAGGAGCCAAAGGGATTTCCCAAAGGCACAAGGCTGACAGGCCCAGCGTCCGGAATAAATGCACCCAGCGACAGATGGGAAAAGCCGGCACACAAACCTTAAGAAAATCCAGATGTCTCCTTGGCAGATAAACGTCATCCCCAAATACCTGAATTCAACTCAGCTTTCTTATAAAATGTTTTTGGACACTGAGCAGTGCTCTCATGCTTTTATAAAAGGTTGAGTAAACAGGGAACGCGGGAGAAACAGACTCTCTGTGTGGACACTAAAGAAACAGTGCCAACCATATCAAGTGGGGAAGACATGGTTCTTACGTGCTTTGCACCAATCCTGTGTCCCTCTTCTGGGCAAATGGGGGAGGCAGACAGGGGCTTAACAGGAAGTGGGGTACAAGCAAGGGGAGGGTCCTCCCAAGGTCCAAATGGAATATTCCATGGTTGTGGCAACCCCCCCCCCGCCCCCCATGACCCTGTTGCTGATCCTGCCCACTTAGCATTTACCAGGCATCTCCTGGTGCCATGCCCTCGGGTGAGTTGCATCACTGGGTCACCAGGACCCCACTATGGGGACAAGTAGGCAGGCAACTCCCCTTCACTCCGCTGCCCCTGTGCAAGTGGGCACAAGCTAGTGTCACAGTGCCACCTGTTGACTCTCCAGACTGACTGCAGCCTGGCGCCAGAAAGGAGCTCCACAGGGTGGATTCTGGGTGACCCCAGCCTGCCCACCTGTCCAGGAAAAAACATACAGGAGGAAAAGGCCATCATGGAGAGAAACCAAAAGCCAGGTGATGCCCTAGCAAAAGGCTTCGGGGAAAGTAGAATGAAAGTAACAGTGCAGAAGTGGCCCCAGGAAACTCACACCCTAAGAAGCCTGGAGTCATGAAAAGAAGGCCTAGAAAACAGCAGGAAGAGCTGACTCAAGATCCAAGGACAGTCGTTCCAGAGGGGCTATCCGTGAACACCCTTGCATACGTGCCTGACCTTCCTCTTAGCCCTCAAGCACAGAGACTATAGAAAATGGGGAGGCGGGGCACAAGGGTCAGGGTAAATGCCAGCGCCTATAGCAACAGCCAGGTGGTGCTCGCCCACCCCGAGGCCAGTGAAGCCAGCTAGAGGGGACCCGGGTGGAAGCATGTGGCTGTCCACCCCATAGAACTAAAGAGAAGCAACGGACAGGAGCGAGCTGTGCTGCTGGGGGTGGGGGGGCTATCGTATTGCCTTCTTGCAACCAGCTATCTGATAGGTTCTGTGTAACCTGGAGAACAGAGAGCAACTGAATGAGGGCAGACAGCCAGGACTCAAACATGCCGGTGGTCCACCTGGTGACCGCAGAAGTCAAAGGAGCGGGAGGGAGGGAGCCGTCAGCCCTGGATGTGCCCAGCACGGTAGTAACTAAAGTCCAAAGGAAACAAGGCAGTGCCTCCAGCAGGCAATGTGCCGCGCTGGGAGCGTGGGAAACATGCTTGGACCAGGGCATCGAATTAAAGGATGAGAAGTGGTTTCAGCTACACAGTCCTGTGCGAAAGCCACCAGCCACATGTCCTTTTCAGTTTAAATGAATTAGAATGACATTAAATGGCCAAGTCCAGCTCTTCAGTGCCACCAGCACGCTCTGGCAGCACGAGCAGTTCCACCCTGCAGACAGCTGGTAGAGGGCAGTGCAGGGAGCCCTACTGGTCCCTTTCCATCCAGAACCCTGCTCCCGGCTCCCACACCCTCTGCCTCAGAAAGGGGCCCTCCTGGAAGGCCAGGCTTTCAATGACCTTGGAGCCCAGAAGAAGGAACCTCTGCACACTTGGTGCTCTGCCCCAAAGGAGGAGATCATTCACCGTTTGCTTTTAGAGCACAAGGAAGGGAATTCTTCAGGCCAAATCAAGTAGCTGAGCAGACAATCTGGATTTTAAAAGTGGACGCTTGTTCCGCGAGGCTTTTTCCGAGGCATGTCAGACGGTCCTGCTGGGACAGTGTGTGAAGAACTCCCTGTCTCCTGCTTCAGCACAGCCCCTCCACCAGAGCCCCTCCTGGCCCAGCACCCACAGGACACTGCATGCCCCTACAAGTGGGCAGAGTGGGCCTTGGAGGGGGCGCTTCCATAAGACTTCCTCAGTGTCCAGATCTGTTCGTACCCTCAGAAAAATGACCACAGCCAATACAGCCACCGATAGAACAGCGGGGCAAGAGGAACTGAGGACCAAAGCCGTGCCCAGCCTTCTGTGACAAGGCCGCCACCTAAATCACTCCATCTTTCAGCAGGCCTGAGCATCAGGATTTTAAAAATCCCTTAGTTGCCTCACCTAGATACCAATTTAAACAAACTATAAAAAAAAACCCAACCCTGGGGCACCTGGGTGGCTCCGTCGGTTGAGCGTCCGACTTCGGCTCAGGTCATGATCTCAGTCTGTGAGTTCAAGCCCCGCATCGGGCTCTGTGCTGACAGCTCGGAGCCCGGAGCCTGCTTCAGATTCTGTGTCTCCCTCTCTCTCTGCCCCTCCCCTGCTCATGCTCTGTCTCAAAAATAAATAAAAACGTTAAAAAAATTAAAAAAAAAAAAAACCCAACCCCAAACCTACAAGGCGATCAAGAATACATGAATAGTCACTAACAAGATTACATGACAAAGCTGTTACCATAAAGTCCTTACTATTGCTTATGACTTTAAATTCCTCTCTTTGCAAAAAGACAAACCTAAATTTTGCTTTGCCCATAAACATAAGATCTGGGATTTGCTTCAAAGTAATCCACGGCGAGGGGACCCTGGCAGTGGGGAGCGGCCATGAGGCGCTCACTGCTGAAATCGCACTGGGGCACTGGGGCGGGGGCACGGCCAGACTCCTAGTCCGCCTCTATAAATGGTCAAGAAAAAGAGCAGCAGCCGGGGCGGTTCCAGCACTTGGCCCGGGCTGAGAGCCCCCGAGCACCACCTCACTGGGTGCCCTGAGGATGCCCTCCCCCGACCTTCTGCTCCGGCTGCAGTGCCTTTCCCGCTCCACTCCACCAGCCCCGTGCCCGACCAGGGACACGAGGTCCCTGAGGACCAAGACTGGGCCTTCTTGTTGACTCTCCACCTGGGCTTGGCACAGCCTACCGCACGGTGAGGAAAAGCCCACAAGAGTCTAGCCCTCCTCGAGGTGATGCAGAGAACAGCTACTATTTACAAAATACTCCCTACGTGCCAGAAACGAGGCTGAGAACATCTCCTGAATCCCCTCAACCCCCACCCCAAGCACACAAGGAGTACCCTCATCCTCGCTCTACAGATCCGGGGAAAGGCTCAGGGAAGTTGCTTACGTGACTTACCTGAGGTCACCGAACAGCCAGGAACAGACCCAGGTTTCCAAAGCCATATCCGATTCCCAAGCCCACTATGGTCACAGCAGCCTGCCTCTCAGGGCCGCCACGGGTCATTACGGGGGGAGGGGGAAGCGGCCAACGGTCAGGGCAGAGCAGCAGAGCCCAGGCCGGACACGGGCCCCTGCCCGGCACAGGCAGGCGGCTCGGCTCCCCTCACCTTCAGCACAAGCTCCGGTAGTCACGCAGGCAGCAACTGTCCGCAGAGCTAGAGGCCGGCGGTAAGCAGGGCTGGCCTGAAGGCAAAGCAGAGCCCTTGCCCGCCTCAGAGGATCTGGATGAATTCTACCCTGGGGGTTAACAGGGACTCAATCAGCTTCAAACAAGCAACCCAGCCCCTAGGTCATTAAGGAGAGAAACTTGGCAGAGAAGCAGAGGGGTAGCCCCATCTGGACTAAATACAGCAACACAATCCAACCCAGAGGGATACACAGAAGACAAGAGATCCCTGTGGACCAAATTCAGGTCGTTACACGTTGTGGGGTCCAGGGGTCCTGGGTCTGGATGGTGAGCACTACTTTGGTCCCGACCCGGACTGACATTTTAGCAAAAGCAGAGGAAAAAAAAGAGACAGTGTGGCCCTCTGAACACTCAAAACAGCCCAGCAGGAGCTGCTGTGCGGCCACAGTCCCAGCGACTCCAGAGGGATGATGGCCAGCTGCCAGTCTCAAGTGGGGAAGCAAGAACCGAGGAAAGGGGTGTGAGATACTAATAGACTGGACAGAGCCTGCAATTGCCCAAATTTCTACTAAGCAGCAACCTGCAGGTATCCTTGCCACAGACCAGAGGACCCAAGTGTGGTGCCGGGGCCAACAGCCATCCGCACCTTCTGGGGGTCCACGCGCTGTTTTCATAACGCCCCTGGGGTCTCTACTGCGGGAGCTCAGTAGACCGGAGAGCTGGGCTTCCAATCTAGAACGCCTGCCGTGGCAGTCTGCCAGGCTCAACCCGGACAGAGGCCTAAAACTGTCCTCACCTGCCCACAACGCCTTATTCAGTCCCTAGTGGTTTAACCAGCCCGTGGTGTGCACCCAGCCCCTCGACACAGAGCTGACCAGCCTGCAGCGGACGAGCCCAGGTTCCCGTGCCACACCTCACAGGCTGCCCGGGGCCTTGGAGGACAGCCTTCAAGGCCAGCGAACGGTGCGGAGCGGGCCTCACAGAGCAGAGTCGGGAGAGAAGCTTCAGGAAAGCATGAAGAGGCAGCAGGCGTTAGCTGGGCCATCAGGGGAGAATGGGGAGGGGGGCTTCCAAGCAGATGCCACAGAAACACTTGGGAAAGGGGAACCACAGAGCCAGCTCATGACATATAGAGGCCAAGGCAGAGACTATAGAAGGCTGCAAAGGAGGGGTCACGTCCTGAAGGAGCTGGCTGTCAAGCCTCTAGGCCAAAGGTGCTGTGGAGGGACGGACTGAAAGGAGGGGGTGGTGGGATCAATTCTCCGTGTCGGGAAGATCACTTGTCTGGGGCTACGGGGGCACAAATGGCATCAGGAAGCCCAGCTGGGATGAGAGCAGTGCCGCCATGGCAGTGGTTCCAAAGATGAGGAAGGCAGGCTCGGGAGGTGGGATCCCTAGGCCATCAAAGGGGGACGGTCTCAGTTCTATAAGGTGAAGAGTTCTGGAAGGTGGCTGTACGACAGCGTGCACGGCCTCAACAGTACTACACCATACGCTTCAAAATGGTTCCGACGGTTAACGTTACGTGTACTCTACCAGGATTAAAAAAAAGAAAAAAACCCACAGGGACAGATCATACGGGACAAGGAAAAATGGCAGAGCACCTCCAGGCTTCTGGGTTGGGACAGCAGTTCTCAACTCTGTGGCCCAGCCCAAAGAGAAAGGAGCATGAGGACCCGGAGAGGGAAGCAGCTGCCCACATCAGCGCCGCCATGCAGCAGAGAGGGGACCCATGCAGCAGAGAGGGGACGAAAGCCCAGACCCCGCTCCCACCCCCTGCAGCCCACTGCTGGAGGGAAGAGTAGGCTTATTTAAGGATGTGATGCTTTCTTTAAGCCCAAGGCCCTCTTCTCCAATTATGAGGAGTGCTCAACCCAATTCCAGCCACCCAACGTGCTCCTGACCCTGCTCGGAGCCAGTGCCACGAGCAGCCTCTCTTCTGAGCATCGCTCTCTTCCTCCGTGGTCCCCACATCCACTAACCTGCACTGCAGTCTCTGGGTCTCTATCCCAGTCTTACCTCTCCTGGCATCTGTTTCCGTTTCACTGCATCTCAATCCCAGGGAGCGGCCACCCTGCCGGCACTTCCCTCTACCCATCCGTCAACCCCTCCACGAAGCCGCCCACGGCCCATCCTGCTGATTGGCCGCCCTTTGCCTCCTTGAGCCTGGTCCTCATTCCTTCCAGCGAGCCCTGCCAGCTCCCTTCCTTCCAACACATGGATCTTCTGGCACCGCCACTCTGCAAGCGCCCCCAGCACAACCGCCAGCCCCTCAGCCTCAGAAACCCCACTGGCTCCTCCCCTTCTCACCTGCACCTCTCCGACCTCCCTCAGCACCCCTGCTACTGTGCCCTGCCTCAGGCCACCGGCAGCTCGCTCTCCCACAAACTCCGACCCGGTCTCCCTCCATCTGGACTCTCCCACCCACTCCAGCCTTTGCGCCGTTGTCAAACACGGACACGTGACTCTGACCAAGATGCAGTGCCCTCTACCACACGGAGGTCAGGTGCAAACTCAGAAAGCAGCACTCAAAGCCCTCTACCCTAGCTCTCACCACATCTGACCCATGCACCCCACACTCAGACGAACTTCCTCGGGTTCAGGGGCCGAGCCAGCACCTGCCAGCGCAACATGTGCAAACACAAACGAAAGAGGCAGAGGCTTCAAACAGGATCAGGAGACCCACAGCACCTGGCCTGAGGTGCGTGCAAAATGGCAACTGAGGGGTGTTTTCACGGTTTATGACCAGAAAAATGGGGGAAGATGGGTTTGATGCTCAACAGTGGATAACTGGTTAGACACGCAATAATGCTGGAGAGGCAGATCAGTTGTTCTAGAACGATGCTCATGATAAACTTGGTAGAAAGAAAATGCAAGTTCCCACATGGCAGCTACTGGTTGAGCCCGCCTTTTAAAGAAAAGTTTTTTAATGTTTATTTTTGAGAGAGAGAAAGAGACACTGTGAGCAGGGGCGGGGCAGAGAAAGAGGGAGGCACAGAAGCTGAAGCAGGCTCCAGGCTCTGAGCTGGCAGCACAGAGCCCGACACGGGGCTTGAACTCACAAACCGTGAGATCATGACCTGAGCCGAAGTCGGACGCTTAACCAACTGAGCCACCCAGGCGCCCCAGAGCCTGCCTCTTTTTTTTTTTTAAATGTTTATTTAGAGAGAGAGAGAGAGAAAACGCACCCACATGTAAGTGAGGAGAGGGGCAGAGAGACAGAGAGAACCCCAAACAGGCTCCTCACTGTCAGCTCAGAACCTGACGTGGGGCTCAAACTCACAAACGGTGAAATCATGACCTGAGCCAAAATTAAGTCTGATGCTCAACCAACTGAACCCTCCAGGCACCCCTGCTTGGGTGTGGTATATAGAATGCTTAGCAAGTGGTAGCCGCTATCAGGTGTAAAAAATTCTTAGGAAGATACACAGCAAAGGTATAGGTCAACAGCGGTTACGGGAATAACATCATTTCAAAAAATTTATTTTATGTATTTAAAGCCTCATCTTCCTCCAAGGACTATGTGTTACCAGATGGCAATAATCTTCAGCTGTATGAAAGGGACTGAGAGAGTAGTCAGACTCGTGAATGCAACACTAACAAGGAGGACGTGCAGGAAGGTAGATTTTAGCTTATGAACGGTACAGGAGCCTTTCTACCAAAAGCTGGGCAATAACTACTTGGGGGAAAAAACCAGCCCACCATCTGGTCTACAGTCAGAGGCGGGCTGAAAACCAACAATCTGATATTGACAGCTCCCACCAGATGAGCGGCTATCTGAGCAGAGGATCAGACTAGGTGTGAGCTTGGGCTCGGGCCACTTAGAACTTGTGCGACTCGGGCCACTTGTCTCTCCACTGATAAGGCCCACAGAACAAAGCCGATTATTAAAGTTCTTCCTGGGTCTGAACGGAACCAGAACCCTAATGAGCCACACAAACAGCTCGCACACAGAGGTGAGGTCACAGGGCCACACAGTCTTAGAGACAAGCCCTCATTTTAACAAATGAGAACACAGAGTGCCAAGAGGAGAGGAGCCTATCCAAAGCCACGCCCTGACCTGGGGGGATCCAGTCTCCTGACTTCACAATGTTGAGTCCTTCTTCAGACGCTGCGACTCTAAGTGTGGATCTGTACGGGCGTGGCACCCCAGGCATCCTCTCCAGCTGTAACTCCAACACAGGGCAGGAAGGGCTACTCATGTGCAGGCCTCCCCCAACTGCCTGTCGTCTTCTCCTTTCCGTGGCAACAACCCGGCACCGTCTCGTGGCAAGTAATGCTCACGTGTCCACTGAGTGACGACTGTGAGTGGGAACACACAAAGCAACTACCATAATATAACCAAACCTGACCCTGCAGAGAGAGATCTCTCTTGCTCATTCTTTTGGAGGTTTGCATACAGCTGACAGGAGTTAAGTGGTTCCGGGGCACCACGCTGAGTCAGCTGGGAGAGCATGCAACTCCTGATCTTGAGGTCATGAGTTTGAGCCCCACCTTGGGTACAGAGATTACTTAAAAAGAAAAGAAAATTCTTAGAGGCGCCTGGGTGGCTCAGTCTGTTGAACGTCTAACTCTTGATTTGGGCTCAGGTCATGACCTCGTGGTTGTGATCAAGCCTAGCATCGGGCTCTGTGCTGGGTGTGAAGCCTGCTTGGAATTTTCTCCCCCCCCCACCCACCCACTTGTGTATGTGTGCACTCTCTCTAAAAAAATAATTTTAAAGTAAAAAAATAAAAAATGAATTTAAAAATATTAAAACAACATGTTCAGGGGCCCACAAAGACACGTAGAACAAAACAATACAAGGAGGCAGCCCTCCACATAGGGCACACAGTAGGTGCTAACAGACGAGACAGCCGTTCTTCAAAGGGGAAAGTGCTTCAAACGTCACAGGGCAGGCACAGCATGGTTTCTGAACCAAGCAGATAAACGAGGAGAGCAAGAGAGCTCTCCAAGTGTTTTAAATGCCTTCGACTGTGTCCAGACACAGAGGACTCCTATCCCAGGTAGTGAAACTGCACAACACGGCCACAACTGCCATCCGCTGGTGACCTCTGGGGTACTGCGCTTGGGTAGATGTGCCAGAGTGGTGCCGTCCAAGCACTAATGTGCACGGGGCGGGGAGCAGCCAGGAGCTTGCTCAAGCGCAGGCCCTCACCAGAAGGCCGGGGGCAGGTCTGGGGATCTGCGTTTCCAACAAGCTCCCAGGTTCTCAGTTCCTACTGAGGCTGCTGGGCTACAGGCGGTCAGAGCAGCGAGGCGCCAGGGGAACAGGACACCAACGGATCCATTTCCCACGACTCGAGAGAGTTCAGAGGCAAAAAGGAACACAGTGCCTGGGAGGACTGACGTGGGAAAGTGGTTTCTAATACTAAATATTTCAAACCAGCTCACATATCTGGGAGCAGGGAACTGGTTAAACGCACAATGGTCCCCTCACATGACTGACTACACGACCGTTAAAAACAAGAGAAGTCTGCATGAGTCATTTGGAAAAATCACGAAGATAGATCATTGAGTGAAAAGGGCAAGTCAGAGCAGAGCAAAAGAACCCACGGCACTCGTAAGAGAAAAGTTACACGTTACGTAAAACGTTATTTTAAAACTTTGGAAACATCCCAATTATTACCCATCTGTGGGGATGAGACGAGGCACTCCCTCCTGCGCCTGACATTTTTTTTAAAAGATTTTATTTTTAAGTAACCTCTCTACCCGACATGGGGTTTGAACTCACAACCCCAAGCAAGATCAAGAGTCACATGCTCCACCGACTGAGCCAGCCAGGTGCCCCAGGTGCCTGACACTTCTAGATTATTTGGGGGCCTTTATTTTGTGATGAACAGGTATAACTTTATAATAAAAGTAACAAAGATGACAGTTTTGTTTTTATTGAGTTTCCTGCAAGCCACGTATATGGGTCATGTGGACGTCAAGTCTAGACAAGACACTTCTATGGTTTACGTGCAAAGAGAGAAGTTCCTCAAGGACCACAGCCACCGTATAAGACCTCACCCCTAGATTAGGGAGGAGTATGTCTTTCTGGAAAATTTTAGAAACAATTACACAGACTATTTGTGGGCAACTGGGGAATCCACACTGATCCCTGGGGTTACCGTTTCCTCTTCTAAGAAGCTGTACGAGACCAACCTCCCATCTTTTTGGATCAGCTACTGGACAGGGACATGGGAGGGTGCAGCAGGGGCAGTGAAGCATCTTCTAGCTACAATGGAGAGGTAGGAGATCCGTGGCTGCCGGAACAACCACGCCCGAGAAGCTACCACAGTCTCTTGTCCCGGCTGACTCGTTTAAAAGGGAACTAGATCAAGTGTTTGGTGCTTGTAAAATGGACAGGTCACGGCAAAGTGGGGGAGATGGCTCATAGGGCAGAGAATAAAAGCAGACCGGAACGGCGAGCTCAAATTTCACTCCATCCTCCTAACTTCTGTGCATCCTTCTGGGAACAGCCTAGCATGTGAACGAGGAGTGCTCTTCTCTGAAGCCGCCCCCTTAGGTTTACAAAGGAAACTGTATCCCGATGATGATGCTGGTACCGGACTCGGCATTTACCAAAACATCCCCAGAACCAGACTTGAGTGTGTACTGTCCATGTCAACAAGTCAACTGCAGGAATGACGCTGGAGCACCCAGGTGCGCAGCGCTGCAGAGAGAGGGGACTGAGCCGAGCACACACTCACTCGCCTGGCACTCTTGGCTACCCACTGCCCCTGGCCCAGCCACACAGCCCTGTCCCGGAGGGTCCCTCTGGAAGAGACTGTGAAAGCAGAACCGTCAGGAGAGTAACTTCAAAGACACAGAACGTGGAGAATAAGCACCACTCTACCCTCCACGGTGACCACCTCTGAATTCTAATCTCGTTAGTTTAGATATGCAAATCTGCAGTTTGCCAGCATCTAGCAAGAGGTGGGGTCCCAAATGCAACCCTCCAGGCAGCACCAGCCGACACAGGTCAACGAGGCTGGCACCTCCCTCCTGGCAGCCCCAGCCTTCACGCAGGGGGCTAAGAGCTCTTCTTCTGCCACTACCTACCACTAGGCTGCAAGAAGCCACAACCCCAGGTCCGTAGGAGATCGTGACTGGCCCTGCCTCTGCCGCCCTTTGTGAACCTACACAGTCATTTACAAATGTGTCCCCCACTAAAAACTCGAGTCGCAGGGCACCTGGGTGGCTCAGTGGGTTAAGTGTCCGACTTCAGCTCCAGTCATGATCTCACGGTTCATGGGTTCAAGCCCCGCATCGGGCTCTGTGCTGACAGCTCAGAGCCTGGAACCTGCTTCGGATTCTGTGTCTCCCTCTCTCTCTGCCCCTCCCCTGCTTGAGCTGTCTCTCTCTCTCAAAAACAAATAAAGAATAAAAAAAAAGTTGAAAAACAAAAACAAAACAAAAACCTCGAGTCTTGTTAGACTCGGCCCTATTAGTGAACCCATCTAGACAGCTGTGGATTCCCAGTGGCAGCTAACCTACCTGCTGTTCAAGCCCTCCCAGCTCCCATCTCTCTCAGCACCTGCTCACCATGACAAGCCCCAAGTGTCCTCCGCAGAGAAATGCTGAGCAGGCTGAGAGTGGAGCCTGTCCCCAAATGGAGCGGGTCCCTGCAGCAGCTACTCACGGGAGTTAGGATCCCACCTGACTGCATACTGTTATGCCAGCACCCTGACCGCACTTCGGCATCTGGTCCCTAGGAATCCAAAGAGAGCCTGGCAAACACCGTGCTGAGAAAGTCCAGACACACTAAATGGATGGAGGGCAGGTGAGACGGACAGAACTCATGCTCTCTGAGTTCATAGTCACCAATGATCTCTCTCTCTTCTCTGAGAGCATACAGGCTATTACTCTTTCTAAAACACGAACTGAGATCGAAGTCAGGCCTGCACACTCTAGTCAGTTCTTCACCAGCCCTCTCCCTCGGCTGGAAACTGGGGTGTTTGTGTGGAGTCTCCCAGCACCTCTCCTACCCCGTGGCTCCTCAAGGACCAGCAATTTCACCTGCAGAAGGCCTCAAAGAGCCTCTGGACAGGATGCCGTTAGTCTGAGCAGAAGTTAAGCCTCTCAC
This sequence comes from Acinonyx jubatus, assembly GCF_027475565.1. Classification (NCBI taxonomy): domain Eukaryota; kingdom Metazoa; phylum Chordata; class Mammalia; order Carnivora; family Felidae; genus Acinonyx; species Acinonyx jubatus. Next base: position 122,776,694 of record NC_069389.1, read on the forward strand.
CTGGGATTTCCATTCTCTCGTTCCAAGGCTTCCTTTACCCTTGGCTTTCTGCCCGCCCTTTCCTTACCTTACATAAAAAGGTCAAAGTAACTATCTTTGCCTCAGGTCTTTCTGTGTTTCACCATCCAGCTCACTGCAGGCTTTCACCTTCCTGACGACACTTTTCTTACAGCTCTATGTGCTCTCTTGGTGCGGTCCTTAGTTTTCTTTCTGTCCTTCCTATCTTCCACAGAAAACGTAAGCTGGCCTGGGAGTCCCTCCCCACACCCCAAGGCCTCCGTGTGCTCTTCAGACACAGTCAACTCTTCCTCCTCCCAGGAGCTCACCTACAGTTAGACTCAATCTCCCAGGACCTGCTTCCCTTTCAGTCTCAAACCACAAGATCACGCCTCTTTTTCGGAGCATCCCAAAACCCTCCAACTCCAGGGTATGTATCCTCCCAGCCTTCTCGCTGCTGGACTCTCCAGTTTGAAGACAGCATGCCTGCAGACCCCTTCAGTGATCCAACAGACCACTTGGAAAAGCTCTGCCCTTTCCGGCTCCAACCCTACCACCTTCCAACTTCGACCTGAAGTGGTTAAGGTCACCTGAACAAGGGACTTTTCTTTTGCAAACCTGAAACCCAAGCAGGTAGTCATTCTAATGCCCAGTGAAGAAGGATATCCAGCTCACTAGAGGCAGAAAAGCCCTGCTAAAGAATTCACACGCTACCCTGCTAACCTCTGGAAGCCCTTGGCCCGAGTGCAAGGTTTACTCCCAGCCAGTTAGCACGCCCAAGGGCAGCCGGGCCTTTCTGATGGCAAATCTTAAGAGCAGAAGGCAGCAAACTGGCCTCCAGACTCAAACAGGTACTTTATTATCAGTTTGGTCTTACCCAACTAGCCACCCCCTCAACCCTGACTGAGGCACTCGGTCTCGCCAACAAAACAACAAAAAAACAAAAACCACCAGAAACACACAGGCTGCTGTGGAGCACAATATTCTCCTGTAACAGATCTACACTGGGGAAGGCGCTGGGCATAAGCATGGTCTCAGCCCCTTCCTGACATTTCTGCCCACTCTTCTCAGGTCAGGTGCCCATGTCCAAAAGGCTCCTATTCAATTAGCCCCTTTAATTAAGTTGGCCTCCAAAGATACTCTCCCAGAGTACGACGCCTCTTCACTTACTCCAACCCATATGCAGAGAGCAAACTGGGCATGTTTCGCCCTAAAAGAGCATGTAGCAAGTTATGGCAGAGACAGAACACAAGTCTTCTGACCTTCCAGTCACTGATCTCCCACCACCACACTGCCTCTGAAGGTCAGAAGGAAAGCTGGAGGCTCTGGGGAAATCTGGTGGCTTCCAGAACACAGACAAGGCCTCCGGTTCAAGACCAAAGACTGAAGAAGTCAAGGTCACAGGCTAGCCCAGGGCTCCCTTCCCAACCCCTAGCCCCTTGTCCCTCCCTCACTCACAAGGACAGCAGCAAGGAAAAGCCAGCAATATAGAGATTCCTCTGGGCACGGAAAAGCTTCATGTGGAAGTGTTCCATGGCCCCGGGATTATTCTGCAGGTTCACCTTCTCTGTCACATCATCATACTTCCGGATCTCACGCACAGCATCTGCAACAGAGAAGAAATGTGAGGGCATTTAACTCCTACTGACATTGGGGTGTCCAGGGGAGACGCAGCAGGACTCAAGGTGACCTCACTTCCGTCACATCTGCCACCCCAGTTATCCCCTGTTCTACACACACCTTGGGGGACACCTTCTCAAGAGCTCTGCTCTCAGACCCATTCTCTCCTTTGGTTTTTCTCAGGTCGCTCCCTGGCCCCAGCCTTCACAGACCACAAACCCGCTCATATCAAGGTGCTAACCAAGTCTGAAGTGTTGCTGGCAATGGCCATGGTGCCCCCAAATGCGATTCTGCTTAGCTCAAGTCAGACTGGCCATCAGGTGCCCCAGTGATAAACCAGGGTAATCCCCCACTGAGGAGGTACCAGTGTCCTAGGAGTCAAGATCCTGAGGGCGCCTGCCTGCTAAAGACTTGGGCTTTGGGGCACATGGGGGCTCAGTTGGTTGAGCATCTGACTTCGGATCAGGCCATGATCTCACAGTCCGTGAGTTCAAGCCCTGCGTTGGGTTCTGTGCTGACAGCTCAAGCTTGGAGCCTGCTTCGAATTCTGTGTCTCCTCTCTCTCTCTGCCCCTACCCTGCTTGTATGTGCACGTGTGCTCTCTCTCTAAAAAAATAAACATTACAAAAAAAGACTCAAGCTTTTCCATTCCTAAATTTCATAATGGGTTTTATTATATAAATATTACCCTAAAAATAAATGTTAAGATGTCTACATTACCCAAAGCAATTAGCAGATTGCATGCAATCCCTATCAAAGTACCAACAAACAGCATTTTTCACAGAACTAGAACAAACACTTCTAAAATGTGTATGGAACCACGAAAGACCTGGAATAGCCAAAGCAATCTTGAAAAAGAAAAACAAAACAGGAGGTATCACAATTCCAAATTCTAAATTATATTACAATGCAGTAATAATTAAAACCATATGGTACTGGCATAAAAATAGACACATAGATCAACAAAACAGAATAGAAAATCTAGGAAAAAAACCCACAGCTGTATGGTCAATCTTCCACAAAGAAGAAAAGTATATCCAATGGGAAAAGCACAGTCTCTTCAATAAATGGTGCCGGGAAAACTGGACAATTCTTCATGCAAGGACCACTTTCTTTCACCATACACAAAACTAAACTAAAAAATGCATTAAAGACCTAAATGTGACACCTGAATCCATAAAAATCCTTGAACAGAGCACAAGCAATAATTTCTCTGACATCATCCACAGCAACATTTTTCTAGTTATGTCTCCTGAGACAAATAAAACAAAAGCAAAAGTAAACTACTGGAACCACAGCAAAATACAAAGCTTCTGTACAGCAAAGGAAACAATCGACAAAAACTAAAAGGCAACCTATGGAATGAGAAAAGATAAAAAAAAAACTTCAAAGAAAAACCAAAAACTGTCTTATTCTGATTACAAAATGAATGCAAGCTCATAAAAAATTCAAATACAACCTGTATATCTGAAATGTGTAAAGAGAAAGAATCCCATGACGTAATCACCTCCAGTAAGCATAATACGTTGGTCATCTTACCTAAAGCAGTCACTGTCAGCCACGTTACCCTATTTCCTCTGTAACACACACCCTAATCTGATATTATCCTAATTACAGGTTTATTGTCCATCTCCGCTGAATCAGACTACAAACTCCACTAAGGAAGAAATCTTTTCTTCTACATCCAGGCCCTAGCACAGCTCTGGGTGCACAGGGGGCATGCAAATGACTACTGAATCACCAATAGCCTCTGCTCCTGGGCGGCACTGTTAGACGTAGAGTGCCCCAGTTTACAAATATACTCATATCTGTTTGCCTATTATTGTAGAAACGGAATAACCTACTGCTTTTTCCTCCCTTACCCCTGAGACATCTTTTTAAAAGCTGGCACATAAAGATCTACCTAGAAAGGTCTGTTAACAGACACCCATGGGAAAGGAGCAAGTTAACACTATATGGACATTGTTTGGTTCTTAATGTCTGGTTCGAGACTGCTTAGGGTTTTTTTTTTTTTCCAATTAAAAAAAAATTTTTTTTAACGTTTATTTTTGAGAGAGAGAATGCAAGTGAGAGAGAGCACAAGCGGCGGGGGGGGGGGGAGAGAGAAGGGAAGACAGAGATCACAAGCACTGCAGCACAGAATCCAATGTGGAGCTGGAACTCACAAAACTGTGAGATCACGACCTGAGCTAAAACCAAGAGGTGGATGCTTAACCAATTGAGCCACCCAGGCGCCCCGAGTCTGCTGGTTTTTAAGCTGACTTCACATTATAAGAAATGTGCTCTTTACTGGCATTGCACCCTTGTGTTACATCTGGAACGTGAAACAAACATTCTCCAACACTGAGCAGGAGTTATAACCAGGACAACAACATACCTATTTGTTATGAACTGTGTGTTCCTGTCCCCCCCCCCCCGACCATTCCTATATAACCCCCCATTCCTATAACCCCCAATGGATTGGTATTAGGACGTGGAGCCTTTGAGAAGGGTTAGGTCATGAAAGTGGGGCCCTCATGAATAAAGTTAGTGCCCTTATAAAAGAGACCCCCCCCAGCGCTCTCATCCTTTTTGCCACGTGAGGACAAAACGAGAAGGTTTTATGAACAAGGAACAGGGCCCTCACCAGACATCAAATCTGCTGGTACCTTGATCTTGGACTTCCAGCCTCCAGAACTGTGAAAAATACATGTCTGTTGTTTAAGCCACACAGTCTGTGACATTTTTGTTATAGCAGCCCAATCTAAGACATAAAACTTAAAATGTTCATACCCTTGGGGGTGCCTGGATGGCTCAGTTAAGTATCTGACTCTTGATCTCGTTTTGGGTCATGATCTCAGTTTGTGAGATCCAGCCCTGCCTCAGGCTCTGTGCTGATAGCGCAGAGCCTGCTTGGGATTCTCTCTCTCACACTCTCTGCCCCTCCCCCGCTTGCAATCTCTCTCTAAATAAACTTAAAAAAATGTTCATACCCTCAGATTCACCTATTCCACCTCTATGAATTTATCCTACATGAACATTTGCATAAATGTGTAATGATACAAGTGCAACTGTAAAGAAAGAATTGAATTACAGCAAAACCATGTGTTAGAATACCACACAATCTTTAAAAAGGATGAGACTACTGTAAAAAGATATCTAAGACAACACGGAAAACACACAACCAATCCAGAATAGCGTGTACTATGATCTGAATCCAATCCCAAGTGGTACGTAATATACGTATACATTTTTGCTGTTTATTTATTTTTGAGAGAGACAGCACTAGCTGGGGAGGGGCAGAGAGAGAGGGAGACACAGAATCCGAAGCAGGCTCCAGGCTCTGAGCTGTCAGCACAGAGCCCAATGTGCAGCTCGAACTCACGAACCGTGTGATCACGTCCTGAGCCGAAGTCAGACACTTCACTGACTAAGCCACCCAAGACACCCCTGGTACTTGATGTTTTAACAAAGATGTCAGCATGGAAAAATGCTGTGGAGGGGTGCTTGGGTGGCTCAGTCATCCAACTCTTGATTTTGGCTCAAGTCATGATCTCACAGCTCATGTGATTTAGCCCTGCATCAGGCTCTGCACTGACAGTGCAGAGCCTGTTTGGGATTCTCTCTTGCTCCTCCACCACTCATGACTAGTGCACACGCGCGCTCTCTCTCTCTCTCAAAAATGTTTTAAAAAAACGCAGTTCAACAGCTTAGAAGAAGAGAACGAAAAATGCCTGTCGAAACATACAACAAAATACCAACAATGGTTTTCTGTGAGACATGGAATACTGGGGAAGGGGGGGGAATTCAACTTTCTGGGTTAAACTTCTGGATTTTTAAGAATGTGTTATTTTGTGATTTAAATAACACACATTGGAGCTCCTGGGTGACTCAGTAGATTAAGTGTCTGACTTGATTTTGGCTCAGATCATGATCTCACAGTTCGTGGGACCAAGCCCTGCATCGGGCTCTGGGCTGACAGCTCAGATTTTCTTTCTCTCTCTCTCTCCCTCCCCCTCTCCCATGCGCACTCGTGCGTTCTCTCAAAATAAACTTTTAAAACAAACACACTTTTCTACACCACCATTTGCATCCAGAAACCCCACCGCCCTAAGGACCACCATAGCCAATGGCAGGGAACAGATGGGATGAAGTGTTAGGCCACACTAGCCCAAGTCACAAAACAGAGTGCTGCCCTCCCTGTATCAGGCCCCTGGACCAGGGCAGCTGACCCTGGAAGTTCATCAAGCCCACCCCCAGCCCCAGCCCTGCCCCAGACCCCTCCCAGATAAGGCTAGAGTCCAGCCAGGGCTGAAGCTATAGCTAGTTATGCCCATCACCTTCCACTAGGATTTCCTGCTAACTGACGTTTATATTTTTAGAAGCCTCCACAGACCTATGTTACACTTCTTACCATTAGAGTAGAAAGCAGCCAGTCATCATAGCTAGTGTCTCTCTACAACTTCCAAGCAGTTCCCTGACCTCAAAAAAAAAATAGCACCTTTGCCAACTACTGGATTCTGCAAAGGGCCTCCCTGGCCCATCAGTGATGCTAGAAAAGAGAGCACTCGTGGAGCCTGGTGCAGAGGGGCAAGGCCCTAAGGGAGCACCCCAGCATAGCCCCTGCCACTCCCATTCTTGCCCCTACCCTACACCCAAAAGCAAAAGCACACACACTCGGTTCCGATCTAAAGTCCAGCTTTTTAAGTTTATTTTTGAGAGAGGAGAAAGAGAGAGAATGAATCCCAAGCAGGCCCCACACTGTCAGCACTGTCACACAGAGCCCAACACGGGGCTAGAACTCATGAAGCATGAGATCGTGACCTGAGCCAAAATCAGTAGTCAAATGCTTAAAAGACTGAGCCACTCAAGCGCCCCTACAGTCCAGCTTTTTAATGCGCAAAGGCTAACGCAGGTATTCCCTGCCCACTCTGTGCTCACAGAACACTCAGGGAAAGAACCTCGATTGGAAAGAGCTACCTCCTGGGCCCCTGCCAAGTATTTCAAGAACAGCACGGTTGCATATGAGGGCAGCTGGTACCCACCCTACACCGCTGGGAAGGGTAGGCCGCACCTGGCCTGGTCAGAGGAAGTCCTGCCTGAACATATCCCTTCAGGCCCCAAGACATTAGGAAGGAAATGCCTAATGCTCAGCTAGTGGGTGGAGCCTTGCACATTCCCCCTGAACTACGGCCCCCTGCCCTTCCACCCACTACCACATTTCTGCCAGAAACTAAGGGAAAGAAGAGCGTTTTGAGTCTAAGCAGGTCACACTCTGGAAACGGGACCGCTGTCTGCAGCGGAACCCAGCCAATGCTTTCAAGTCCAAATAGGGGGACGTACTGATCACTTACCACAGCGAAACGCACGTTTCACAGCCGGATGAGAACTATACTGATTCCTCTGGTCTCTAAACAATCACACCGCCACCACATCACAAGATGCCTGCCTTCCATCTTAACACCACAAGGCCCCAGGCCCCATCCCCGAGCATGCTCTGGAACCAGCTTATCTTTCAAGCCCTGCTGGTGTGCACCTCAATGTGTTTATAGAACTTCACGGCCAGAAGGACCCAGAGAGACCTGGCCTGACCCATCCAGAGAGATCTGGGATATACTGCCAGACCTCTCAGTCCCCCCCACCAAGCCACAGGACGTGGCAGCTTCCTCCCCAGCCCCACTCCCTTTTGGTAGCTCAGTTCCTTATTCACAGCCTGTCTGTGTGACTCAAGAGCAGTACTGCTTAAACCAAGGTCAACAAGGACCAGCCAGCTTCTCTCGGTTTCAGTTCTGGAATGACCTCAGGAGCCGCCCCAGAAAAGTGAGGTGGCTGTCATAAAGTGCATAAAGGCTGCTGGTCAAAATAAAGGCCCTGCCGGCAGTCAGCAGCACCCTCTTCCCAAGAGAAAGACAGAGGCACCGAAGTGGTCTCCTCTGAGAAGCTCAACCTGCAGGCTGCCCGTGGCACGGAGCCTTGCAGCAGAGGCCATGCCATGGCGAAGGGTCTGGGCAGGTGGCCGCCCTCAGCCACGGCTCACTCACCGATGACCAGCAGCACAAGGATGACAATGAGAACTACGAAGAAGGTATTGCCGTACATCACCACCAGCTCCACCAGGCGGGACTTGAAAATCTTCTGCCATCTGTGAAGACAAAAAGGCTGAAGAAACAAACACACTTGGGACTCGGGCCCCAGGAACAGAGCCAGTCCCGCACTCTTCTCCAATGGCTGAGTTTCTTGAAAAGACTCGGCCTTAGTGGCCTGCAGTGCTCCAATTTAGAACATCTGTTCAAGAGCAGAAAGGAAAAAAAAAAAAAGGGCCTGTGCACGTATAAAAAATTTCTAAAAAAGCACAATCTTAAACGTTAATCATCTCTAGGGAAAGAAACAAAACCTTTGTTTGATTACTAAGGTACAATTAACACACGACATACTACCAGTTTCAGGGGCAGGAGAAGCGAAAACCGGACCTTTTGTTGCGTTCCTCTACGTGATATTCAAAACGTTGGCCACACGCACACTTCTTCAAACAGCTTCTCCACGTGACCCAAGTGCGTTCATCTAGACTGCCACCACCCTAGGTTATTGTGAAGCAGACCCAAGACCCCTCTCCGTTTCCTTCCATAAGTACATAAGGATGTAACTCTGTCACGAAAGCACCTTTGGGAATGGCTAATACAATCACAATGCCATCGCCAGACCTCAAGAAAATTAACAAGAATCCCTCGTTATCAGAGCCAGAGTCCCAAAGTCCAATTGCTGCATTTCTTTTTAAAGCTTGGTTTGTTTGAATCTGAACTGATGAGGTTTTGACTCTGCATTTAGTTAGTATTTTCAATTTCTCCTCCTCACCCTCTTCTGTCTTCCTTCCCAGACCACTTTTTGCAGAAACCAGGTTGGTTATCTTACAAAGCTGCCCAGGTCGCAGCTCCAAAAGGGCCTCTGTCTCTGCATCTCCCCCCTGAACTGTATGAAGTGTGAAGAGACTCAGATCTGGCTTTGGCAAAAACATTTCTTAGACAAGGTTGAATACTTTTTATCCCATCAGCGGTCCGTATCTTTCAATTAAAAAGTTTTTTAAAATACCTGTGAAGAATTAGCGTTATTTGTAATTTTCTAATTAAAATCAAAATGTGTTCACATATTACCTGCAATTAAAAATTAATCTCCAATTAACTCCGAACAGGCCCTCCATTCTTTAAAAGGAATATGGCTTCACCTCTCACTGGCTGAGTAATGCTCATGAGGCTCCTACACAATGCCAGCGGGACTAGTGAGGAGGACAGGAGTCACCAAATCAACTACAACATAACCCCACGGTGTGTGTCTTCCAGATGCCACACTGCCATCCCCTGAACCCTTGGGGACCAAGGGAAGGCGGAGGCCAGCGTTCCCAGAAACATAACTAGAGACAGCTCTTCCTCCTTTTGGGGCATTCTGAAGGCCAGAAGGCAGGGTGCCCAGGGAGGGAATTCAGCAAGACGTGACAAAGCAAAACCGTGTAGAAGGCCGGCAATAGTTATCACAGCCCCTGCCACCCCAACCCCACACGGGTTCTACCTGTTTCCATGTGGCCCCGATGCCGGGGTCTTCCCAGCTTTCCGTACACAAGCTATGGGGCTCGGCGCAGTCACCCTCTTGCTCGCCCGCTTGCTCCACGGGCCTTACCTTTTGGGAGAAATGAAGGGAATGCAGAGCAGCAGCACAGCAAAGACCTCTGCGTAGAGGAAGGTGGCGACTGCAGTCCACTGCAGACTCATCCTGTTGCTAGAAGGTTTCCAGCAGTGAGATGTGAGTTTGTTTCCTGGCAGGACAGAAAAGGGACAGAAGTCGTGAGAGCTGAGCGGCCACTCCTGACCCTCTACCCCAGCATTCCACTCGTTTTCCAAACCACTGGCTGAAACTGGGCACGACTCGGCAGGGACACTTGGCCAACGGCGCCCAAAGGCCTGACAAACTCCCGTTTGCCAGGGCGGAGGTACTTGCTCCCTCCTAGCACGCGCATTAAAAGCCACCCTTCTGGAGAATTCCTTTCCCGGTTGAGTTGGGCAAACTCCTTAGGCCTGCCTACCCGAGAAAGCGTTCTGAATTATGATCATGCAGACGAGACAAAATTCTCGACATCCATCGGGCCCTCTCCCTTCCCAGCCAGCTCCGGGGCGGCCGCATCTCGATAACGCACTTTTCCCCAGAGCCGCGGCGTCCCCGCCCCCCAGGGAAACCGGAAGACCCTTCCCTGCCGAGCCTCTGAGCCTTCCCAAACAGGGCCGCAAGAGAACCTGCAGCCTCCCTCCGGGGCGCGAGCAGGGGCTAAAAATGGCCTTCCGACGCCGCGTCTGCCTCCCACGGGGTGGGAGAACTCGAAGTACCTCAGAGAGCCCCGCAGAGCGACTCCTACCGGGCGGGAGTCAGGGCCAAAAACAAACGCAGATCCCGACTAAGCGCCTCATGGCCCCGTCCAAAGAAAGTTCTAGAAAAAGCGGTCTTTTCGGAAACCGGAAGAGCCCCTCTCCTCAGCCCTGGTCGGCCCCAGCGCCCACGCGGCTCGAAACCCGCCCTCCTCCGCGCGCCACGCGCGCGACCCCCCGGGACGCGGCCCTAGCCCGCCACGCCCCCCACAGGCCCCACCCCGGCGGCCCCTCCCCAGGGGCTTCGCCACCGCCCCTCACCCCCGCGGAGGCCCTCAAGCCCCCGGAGCCCAACTGCAGCCGCCGCCCCGACTTCCCTCCCCAGCCCCGTCCCCGCACTCCCGGCTCGGCCGTCGTCCCCACGCCCCGCGGCCCCTCCGCACTACCCGCCGCTGCCCCCCGTCGAAGGCCCGGAGGCCCACGCTCACCGAGCTTCCCACGGCCGACGCACACGCCCCGCCGCCGTCACCGAACGCTCCCACCGCAGCCCTGGCCCCGCCCCTTCCCCCGCGGCCGGAAACCGGAAGCACCCGCCGCGTCCCGCCCCGCTCCCGACCGCACCCAGGCCCCGGCGACTCCGCCCACGGCCGGTTTTCGCCCCGCCCCCGAGCCGTGGCTCCGACGCCCAGGACTGGAGGAGAAGGGGCGCCTCGAGGCTGGGCGGTGGCGCCTCGAGAGCGCGCCGGGAGGAGGGGCGGGGCCTTGGCGGGAAAGCCAAGGGCCGCTTCTCTGGCCCGCGCGGTCCTCCCACGTCTCACTGGTCCGGGGAAGGGGCGGGGCCCAGCCGTGGGGCGAGAACGGGGTGGGGCTCGCTGCACCCGGGCTCCGCCTTCCGCCCCTCCTCCGCCTCCTCCCCTTCCCTCGACTCGCCCCTGGGGAGGGGTAGGGTGGGTGGGGATTCTGGGCGGGTGGCGGAGTCACTGTCGGCTTCAGCCGGGCTGCGGAGCGGACGGACGCGCCTAGTGCCCCGGGGAGGGGAGCCACCAGGAGTGGAGGTAGAGGAGGAGGTGTAGAGGAAGAGACGCCCTTTCTGCCGGGACGTCCCCCCGCCCCCCGAGGCTCTGACCCCAGGGGCTAGGGGCCTGACAAGTTTCTCCACCTTGGCTGCCTGAGGAGGCCGCTACCCTGGAGGGCCCTGAGCCCACCGCACCAGGGGCCCCAGCACCGCCCCGGTGGTCTAACGCGACAGTTTCAGGGACCACTGCAAGGTTTCCAGTGGCCTAGACCAGGAGCCCGGGGTCAGAGCAACAACCCTTCCGGCCACCTGCCTCGACTTCTGCCTCAGGCACCAGTCCCGGCCCCGTGCATCCAGCCCAGGTGACATGCCGGTACTCTCCACGCCCAGGCCCTCTCGGGTGACCACGCTGAAGCGCACAGCTCTGGTCCTGGCCCTCACCGCCTATGGAGCCCACAAAATCTACCCCCTGGTGCGGCAGTACCTAGCTGCAAGCAGGGGCCCTCAGGTACCGGCAGGGGAGTCCACGCAGGACGTCTCTGGGGCCACGGCGGCCAAGGCCAGCGTGAACAGGGTGTTCTTACGGCGGCTCTTGGGGCTCCTGCGGCTGCTCTTCCCCAAGACCCTGTGCCGGGAAACGGGGCTGCTGGCGCTGCATTCGGCCTCCCTGGTGAGCCGGACTTTCCTGTCCGTGTATGTGGCCCGCCTGGACGGCCGGCTGGCCCGCTGCATCGTGCGCAAGGACCCAAGGGCCTTCAGCTGGCAGCTCCTACAGTGGCTCCTCATCGCTCTCCCTGCCACCTTCATCAACAGTGCCATCCGGTACCTCGAGGGTCAGCTGGCCCTGTCTTTCCGCAGCCGTCTAGTGGCCCATGCCTACAGCCTCTACTTCTCCCAGCAGACTTACTACAGAGTCAGCAATATGGACGGGCGCCTTCGCAATCCTGACCAGTCCTTGACGGAGGACGTGGTGGCCTTTGCCGCTTCAGTGGCCCACCTCTACTCCAACCTCACCAAGCCGCTCCTGGACGTCGCCGTGACGGCCTACACTCTGGTTCGAGCGGCCCGCTCCCGTGGGGCCGGCACGGCCTGGCCCTCGGCCATCGCCGGCCTTGTCCTGTTCCTCACAGCCAACGTGCTGCGAGCTTTCTCACCTAAGTTTGGTGAGCTGGTGGCAGAGGAGGCGCGGCGGAAGGGAGAGCTGCGCTACATGCACTCTCGAGTGGTGGCCAACTCAGAGGAGATCGCCTTCTATGGGGGCCACGAGGTGGGGCAGGTTGGGGTGCTGGGCACAGAGGAAAGCTCACAGCTGGGAGGCTAGGGGGCAGGCAGCCATGGACAGCGTGGAAAGCTCGGGTCTGGCTGGGGCTCATGCCAGAGGTGTGGGTAGGTCATAGAAGACGAAGACTGGGGATGACAGGGCCTTGGGCGGCCCAGGCTTAGGCACGGAAATGGAGAAGCAGGAAGGCTGGGCGGGGGCTGCCCACATGCTCCAGGCCACTTCTGCTTCCTCTCCTCGGTGTGGTTGGCCTGGCCTAGGAGCTGTGGATCCTAGCGGTTTCAGATGGTAGAGCTCCCTGCTTGCTCCACTCCTACAGCCAGCCAGGAGGAGGCTCCCGACCCTCCACCAGCAGGGACTGTGGGACGCGGCCTGCTGCCTGGCCCCTCCTGGGCCGCCACCCCCCCCCCCGCCCCGGGCCCTTTGAAGGCCGGCATCTGGCCAAGCTGGTGGGCCAGGCAGGCTGGCATTATGGGCATGACTCAGCCCAAGCGGGGGTTAACGAGCAGCACCCAGCGCGGTGGCAGCGCTGGGCACTCGGGGTCAAAGCTTCCCCCCCGCCTCAGCCCCCAGGCCGGCCCCGGCTACCTGCTCGGCTGCCTCCCCAGGCCCCAGGCCAGGGATGCCCGGCCCAGGCCGCCACCACGGCGGGACGCACTTCCTGCCCGCCCGGCGGCCACCCTGCCCCCCGCCCCCGCATGGCCGCCCTTCCGCCTGGGTCCCAGGCCTGCCGGGAGCCCGGCGCTGGGAAAGGTTACTCGGGGCCAATGTTCCCTTTATCTCGCCTTGGCCCCTCCCCTTCCTCGTGCCTGGGGCTGCAGCTGCCTCCGGCCCTGCTCTCTGCTACTCTGGTTTCAGTTCCCGAGGGCTTCTCCAGGGAGGGGCACAATGGTATCCACCTCCTGAAGGCCTGTGTGTCCTTCCTAAATGAGGTGGGCTCTTGTCCCTGGGGCTTGTCTCATTGGCTGCACGGGGGGTGGAGGCTGTGATGTAAAAAAAAAAAAAAAAAAAAAAGGGTTTGTCCCTGAACTCTGCAGTGGGGGCAGCCCGGGTGTAGGCCGGGCTCCAGATTAAGAGAAAATGCCTGGTCTGCAGCCACAACCCATCTCTCCCGCACGCTGGGCCGCAGGGCCTTGGCAGGCAGCCACGGCCTTGGGTAAGGCGCTTGGCACATTACCCGCAGCTACATTGTCGGCCCCGGCTGGCACTCCTGCCAGCTCCCAGCACGAGCCTGGATCGCCAGGGTGCTCCCTTCAGGAACCGGGATTGGGCTGGATGCAAAGCCAAGTGATGTGGCAGACGTGGATGGTGGGGGCAGGAGAGCCCCGGCGTGTGTCCACAGCCTACGTCTTTAGGCTGGACAGCAGTGTGGGGTGACGAGCCCTCACGGGTGGTGGGTTGGTTGCCTTTGCTGTGCGGGTATGTGGCTCACCCCAGTCTCAGCTGCTGATGCCCCTAGGGATGCTGGCCCAGGCTGGGGCACAGGTGACTGGCCGGCTGGAGGGCAGACATCACAGTATTCTGCTCTCTTTGGGATTTCATTGAGGAGGCCGATCTAGATTTCATTCAGGAGGTGGGAGCCTGTGCATGCACACACGCACGCACACGCACGCACACGCGTGCACAGACTCTTGCTGGCTTGACAACAAGGTAAACCCCTTAGTAAGTCAAAGCATCATTTATGAGAATCTGGTTCTCTTTTAACGGCTCTGCCAGCGTGGTCCAAATTCCCCACCTTTTGCTCTCTCCAAGCTGCGCGAGCTCAAGCACATCACTTTGCCACTTTGGGCTGGGGCGTCCTACGGTACAACGGACGTAAGAATACACGTTCGACAGCACGCGATGATTATCAAGTGGAGAGTCGGGTGTGAAGCACTTGGCAAAGGAAATGGTGCCAGGCTGGGCAGCTGTGGTCAGCCGGGGTGGGAGGGCAGGGCTGCGGCACACACCCCTGTACTGAGCCAAGGAATCTGCAACCTAATGGCCACCTGGCTGTGACCGGTTCCTGACACCCCTGGTTCCCCCTCCCTTTCCTCTCCTGCTCTCTTCTACAGACCCTGCAAGGTCCCCTTTCCCCAGCGGTCCCCGTCTTGAGGTAGCCAGTGGTGGCCAGTGCAGGAACGGGGAGGGCAGGGCAGGGCTGGCTTGGGAGCCCACCGCCCGGGTTTCTGTAGGAGGACACAGCAGAGGGCCCTCGTCCAGAAGAACCTCGGGCAGGTCGGGGAGGCGGGGCCTCAGTAGGTAGACGCTCTCTAAGCAAGTTCCTCAACACCAAGTACTGCCTTATACTTTCCTGTGCTGACCTTTGCTTAGTTCAGGGTGGCACTCGCCAGCAGTTGCCCAAAGATGTCCCAAAGCCGCGCAGGGCAAAGAGAGGGGCAAGGTAAGTGTCCCAACTAGACAGGTGGAAAGAATGGGCCTCCGAAGGTGGGGGCGGCAAGTCCCTTCTCTTCCTTGCCACTGTACCCCCGTACAATGACATCAAGTGGTCCCAAAGTTTGAAAACTGTCCCCTATAAACGTGGCCCAGTTGTAACCCCCAGCCCCTGACCTTGTCATGGCCATCAAATGGCAGGGCATGTATGAGCAGTGCTGGGAGACTTGTTGCCCCCCACGGTGGTCACCGGAAGGCCTCTCTCTCTGTCTCTCTGTTGCCCCTCCCCCACAGGTGGAGCTAGCCCTGTTGCGGCACTCCTACCAGGACCTAGCTTCGCAGATTAACCTCATCCTGCTGGAACGCCTTTGGTACATCATGCTGGAACAGTTCCTCATGAAGTACGTGTGGAGCGCCTCCGGCTTACTCATGGTGGCCGTCCCCATCATCACTGCCACCGGCTACTCCGAGTCAGGTAGGAGCCAGCTCTGGGAGGCGGGGGGGAGGCAGGGACCCTGTCCTGTCCTCCTGGATCACTGAGTGCTAGGCTTGGAAGGACCAAGAGCTCAGCCGACCCACCCACCCCTTCTGCTAGGGCCGTGACGCCCACCCGGCATCCTCGATGGCAACCAAGGTCCCACGGCTCCTGGCTGCCTTCTGCTCTGCGTGTGTCTCCGCTTCCCGGCATTTCACGCTCCTGGGTAGCACTCAGCTGAGCCCCGGGGACTGTGAGTCAGGGACAACGCATGTCCCTTTCTCAGGCCCGTGCACCCTTGCCCACCTGGCCCTGTCCTCGGCTCACTGCAGCCTGCAAGTGGAGCAGCTTTCTGTGGGCCACCTCAAGCGCTCGGGCCTTGGGTTTCCCGTGCCTACAACAACTCTTGTAGGTTGCAGCAGTGGGTGTAGACCTCTGCCCTGTGGTCTGGGGTGGGGGTGGGGGACAGGAAGGCCTCCTTGCTTTTCACCTTAACTACGGGATCATCAGGATTCCCACTTTGTTCCTCTAACTGCCAGTCTTTTCGTGGTTACCGCGCACGGGAGAAGAGTAGCCCCTCCCCGCCCCCAGCCTTTAGAACACTCTAACTCAGGAAGGGACCAGCCGTGCTGATGTTTGAGGTAGCCCTGTGTCAAGTTTGCTTTCCTGATGTTTTTATGCTCGGCTATTGCTTTATCGGGTCGATGTGGATTTAAATTCATTCCTGTTTACCGATTTCTACATCTTCTAAAAGTTCTTTCTGCAAGGCTTTCATCATGGGAGCTTTGAGATTATTTTGTTGTTTCTTTCCCCCAAAGTTTGGTTGGGTGTGGGAGTCGAGGCGGACTGTTATTTTCTCTCAGCCCCTTGAGAATCTTCCATTTTCTCCATTGGAAAATCTATCAGCTTAACCGCCCCTAGAAGCCTGCATTGTCTCTCCGGTTACTTGGAAACTTCCTTCTTTGCCATCTTCCAGGTTCCCTACGAAGTGTTTACCTGTAGGTTTCTGTTTCTCCATACTTGTATGGCCTTTGTATGTTCACATTTTTTGATCATTCTGGAAAATTCTCCGTCGTTATCTTTCCATATGTTGCCTGGTCTCGTTCTTTTACTCTTTCCTTCTGGAACTTCTGCTAGACATGCAGACCTTTGCTCTCCCCCACCTAGCACTGTGCTGAATCTGGAAGATTTCCTCTGACCTCTGTGCTCACTCACCCATCACTTCGCTTTTCAGCTGCATCTGATTTGAAGTTTTTTTAGTATATGTGTTGCCGAAGTGAGCGCTGATTTGAAGTTTTTTAAAATTTCAATGACTTTCTTTTTTTTAATAATTTTTTAAGTTTATTTATTGATTTTGAGAGAGAGAGAGAGAGAGAGCACACGCAGGAGGAGCAGAGAAAGAGACAGAGAGAGAGAGGGAGAGAAGAGAATCCCAAGCAGGCTTTGCACTGCTTCTCATGAAACACGAGATCATGACCTGAGCTGAATGCTTAACCGACTGAACCACCCAGGCGCCCGTGAGTGACTATTTGTATAAGTTCTATTTGATTCTCTTTCATACAGAAATTTGAAAACAGAAATTTTCCTTTTTTTCTTCTTTCCTTCTTCCTTTTTTTCTTTTAGAGAGAGAGAGAGTACACATAGGCAGGCAGAGATGGGCAGAAAGAGACAGAATCTTTTTTTAAATTTTTTTAAATGTTTATATCCATTTTGGAGACAGAGACAGAGCATGAGTGGGGGAGGGGCAGAGAGAGAGGGAGACACAGAATCCGAAGCAGGTTCCAGGCTCTGAGCCATCAGCCCAGAGCCCGAAGCGGGGCTCGAGCCCACGAACTGTGAGATCGTGACCTGAGCCGAAGTCGGACGCTCAACCAACTGAGTCACCCAGGCACCCCGAGTGAGAGAGAGAGAGAGAGAGAGAGAGAGGGAGAGAGAGAATCTTAAAAGAGGCTCCATGTTCAGCATGGAGCCCAACACGGGGCTCGATCCCACGACCCTGGGATCATTACCCAAGGTGAAATCAAGAAACCGACTGAGCCACCCAGGCGCGCTGAAATTTTTCTTTTCAAATATGAATTCGAAACCGTTTCTAGAAGTGTCCAATTTTCTCATCTTTTGGACTGTTCCTTTTACGCTCCATGGTCTCTATCCAACTATTTGATTATCTGAATTCTTGGGGCTCTAACTCGTGGTGTATTGTTTCCCCGTGGGCTTTGCAACCAGACTTCCGTGGGAACCCCGAGTGGTCTCACTGGAGGGGTAGTTGTCCAGTGCAGTGTGTGTGTGCTTTTGTTTGGGCCTGCACACCTGGCTAATTGACCATTTGGAGGCCATTTCACGTTAGCTTCTCAGCTCGGGGAGGAGGGGTTTCTGAACTTGGAGGCAGTATTAATTTGAACTGCACACACACAATTACAGATTCTTAGAAGAGACCTTTTGTTCGGTGCACCTAGAGCCCCAGCTGCACAGAAGCTTCCCTGTCTTCTCCCATCTCTGGAGATTTCACAGGAGTACCTGGCTGCTGGCCCCTCTTTGTGCTCCTGGGAATTTCTCTTGTTTTCCTTGGAGCACAGCTCTGCTTTAAAAGGTGTAATGCTGGGGCTCCTAAGTGGTTCAGTCGGTTGAGCATCCGACTCTTTTTTTTTTTTTAACATTTA
This sequence comes from Acinonyx jubatus, assembly GCF_027475565.1. Taxonomy (NCBI): domain Eukaryota; kingdom Metazoa; phylum Chordata; class Mammalia; order Carnivora; family Felidae; genus Acinonyx; species Acinonyx jubatus. Next base: position 122,794,437 of record NC_069389.1, read on the forward strand.
TTTATTATTGAGAGACAGAGCGTGAACAGGGGAGGGGCAGAGAGAGAGACACACACACAGAATCGGAAGCAGGCTCCAGGCTCCGAGCTGTCAGCACAGAGCCCGACAAGGGGCTCAAACTCACAAACCGCGAGATCGTAACCTGAGCCGAAGTCGGACACCCAACCGACCGAGCCACCCAGGCGCCCCAGGCGTCCAACTCTTGATTTCAGCTCAGGTCATGATCCCGGGGTCATGGGATCGAGCCCCACGTTGGGCTCCATGCTGAGCATGGGGCCTGCTTAGGATTCTCTCTCTCTCTCTGCCCTTCTCCCCTGCTCACACTCGCTCTCACTCTCTCTCTCTAAAAAATGAATGAATGAATGAAATAGTTCTACTTTGGGGTGCCTGACTGGCTCAGTCAGTAGAGCATGCAACTCTCAATCTCAGGGTCATGAGTTCAAGCCCCACAATGGGCATGGAGCCTACTTAAAATAAAGCTTTTTTTTTTAATGTAAATAAATAAAATAAAAGGTGTCGTATTTTGGAGCACCTGGCTGGCTCACTCGGTGGCGTATGCGACTCTTGATTTTGGGGTTGTGTATTGGAACCCCACGTTGGGTGTGCGTAGAGCTTACTTAAAAAAATAAATAAAATGTGGGTGCCGGCGTAGCTTAGTCGGTCAAGTGTCCAACTCTTGATTTTGGCTGAGGTCATGATCTGACAGTGGGCTCTGCACTGGGTGCGGAGCCCGCTTGAGATTCTCTCTCCCTCTCCCTCTGCCCCTCCCCCCACTTGCATTTTCTCTCTTGCTCAAAAAAAGAAATAAAATACATTATAAAATTTCTGAACGTAAAAGGTGTCATGTGTTATGCGGTTCCATAGTAAGAGAATTTTCAGTTATATGTAAAGAGAGGGAGGGGAGCCTGGGTGGCTCAGTCGGTTAAGTGACTGGCTCTTCATTTGAGCTCAGGTCACGATCTTGAGGTTCATGAGTTCAAGGCCCACATCAGGCTCCGAGCTGACAGTGCGGAGCCTGCTTGAGATTCTCTCTCTCTCCCTCTCTCTCTCCCTCTCTCTCTGCCCTTCCTGTGCGTGCTTACGTTCTCTCTCAAAATAAGTAAAATAAACTTTAAAAATTTTTTAAAGAGAGAGAGAGAGGCTGACTTGTTTCAGAACCAGAAGCCTCTCTGATTCTCTCCCTATTTGTGTCTCTGCCTTGGGGCTTCTGAACCCTCCACTGTCTCCCCCTCTGGGTAACCCCCAAGAGGAAGGATCTATTGGAGGGGGGTTACTGCTTTCTGCCGCAAAGGCCATACGGAAAGGGCGGCCTTGATTTAGACACAGGTGCCAGACCCGGTCAGCACCCCTGGCCTGGAGCACGGGGACCCACCCATGAGGTGACCTGTGGTTTCCGTGAAGAAGCGCCTGCAGCTACTTTCCTCTATAGCTGGCCGTGGGGCCTGTCTGGTCCCGAGGCTTCTCCCTCCTGTGAAAGCCTAGGACTTTTTGGAGCCCCTGCTACACCAGGCTTTGTGAGCAATTCAAAGAAGCGTGAGCTCTTGTCCCTGGCCTCACGGCACCTGTGAAAACAAAATACTCCTGCCCCCCTGTTCCCTCTACTTCCGACTCACAGCCCCCTTGTTATTCCTCTGAAGCAATGCTTGTGCCTCAGGGCCTTTGCAGGTGACTGCTCTAATGTGCTTCCCTCTGATGACAGCACCCACCCCCCCACCGTCCTCTTCCCCTTCCCCGCCTCACTGCTGTCCTGACACTGAACACCCTGTCTACTCTACTTCTCTATTTGCTTTATTGTCACTCTGCCACTTTAGGCTGTGTGCTCAATGGGGGCAGGGGTTTTTGTCCATTTTGTCCTTGCTGCGTCCCCAGTCCCCGGTGGCTAAGTGAGGGCTCTAGGTGCTTCGAGGAGGCTGAGAGCACTGGGGACCAATGGGAGGAGACAGATACTTCCCAATTGTCAAGTAGGGAAAATTTGGATACCTTTGCCCTTCTGGCCTGGAGCTGCAAGCCTGGAGGGCCCAGAGGAGGAGTGGCCTTGCTGTGAACAGCAGCCTGTGTTCCGCTCCAGGGCCCTGGCCTTAGCTGCCTGAGTCTCTGCAGTAACCTATGGAGAGGTCGGTTAGTTCTGTCTCCAAGGAGGTGCCAGCTGTTGCCAGGATGCCCCCGGCAGCTGCACACCATTTCCCTGTGTGTGCAGTCACTGCCCAGCTCTCGGGACCTGTGAGGAGGAAGGCTTATGGCCCCCCTGCCTGTTGGGGGCTATGTCCCCCCGGGCACGATGGGAAGGTAGGCCCGGGACCATACGCTATCAGGATTAACAGTCCCGTCCCCTGGATTCCTGGGCCAGGCCCAAGAAAAGGCAACACAAGGCTCTCGGGCCATCCATCCCATCAATTTTCCACCGTGTGCTGTTCTGGAGGCCGTCTGTCCTGAACCCGCCTCCCGCCCCTTCCCACCCCACCCCCGCCCATCATAACCCTAGAGTCCCCAAGCTCTTTACAGAATCTTCCTTCCCACCGCTTCAGCCCGGGAGCCTCTGCTTCCCCTGGATACCCCCAGCGGGCACTGTTCACTCTCCCACACCCCAGGACCCTCAGACTCGGCCTCCCCCCTTGCTCCCCATCACCATTTCCAGAGCATTCCTTGTGTAAAAGCCCTGCCCCCCTGAGAGCTCTAAGGATCAAGGGAGTCAAGTCCTCTGACAGGAGAGGACCAAAGTGCACAACCGTGGGCTCTAGACTGAAACAGACAAGCAAGTCAAGACAGAAACGGGCTCCTGGGGAGAAACAGAGGCATCAAGGATGGCCATGCTCACGGAGGCCAAGAATGCAGCCTCGAGGGGAGAGATGGGGGGTGGTGATGGAGGTCCAAAAGGGACGCTCGTGTTGGAGAGGCCCCGGGGTACACAGCTCTGGGCGTGAGATGATGAGGTGCAGGTGTGGCCCTGAGAGGGGCTGCTGCCATCAGCGCGGGACACGGAAGGAGGGCAGTTTCGGGGGAAGGAGCGGACTGTGCCCGAGAAGAAGGCCAAATGCCTCGTGGCTCATTTTCTCGCCCCCGTTATTGAGATGTAATTGACATACCATACAATTCAGCCTTTTAAAGGGTACAATTCAGCGGTTTTTAATATATTTGCAAAATGGTGCAACCGTCGCCACTGTCTAAGTCCAAAACGTTGTCATCGCCCCAGAAAGAAACCCTGGACTCCCCATCCCTCCCCCCGCCCAGCCCCTGGCACCTACACCTCTTTCTGTTCCCGTAGATGTGCCTCTGGGGGACATTTCTCATAAACGGAATCATTCAGCATGTGGCCTTTTGTGTCTGGCCTCTTTCACTCAGCATAGCACTTTCGAGGTTCAGCCACATTGTGGGATGAGTCAGTGCCTCACTGCCTTTCGTGACTGAATAATATTCATATGCATACGTACGTACGTACGTACATACACCGCAGTTTCTTTCCTACCCCTCCGCTGATGGACGTTTGGGTTGTTTGCACCCTTTGGTGATTGTGAATAACGTTGCCGCGATCATTTGTATACAGGTTTCCGTGTGAACGGATACTTTTGTTTCTCCTGGATACATGCCCAGGCATGGGATTGCTGAGTTTTCCGGTAACTCTATGTTGAACTTTTTGAGGAAGCGCCGAACTGTTTTCCAGGCTGGGCCATTTTACAGCCCTCACAGCGGTGTGTGAGCCCATCTTTTCTCTTCCTCACCAATACCTGTTATCATTTCTTTCTAATTCTAGCCGTCCTAGGGCATGTGAAGTGGTATCTCACTGTGGTTTTTTTTTTTTTTTTTAGTTTATTTATTTTTGAGAGAGACAGAGACAGCGTGAGTGGGGAAGGAGCAGAGAGAGGGGAAAGGAGGGAGAATCCCAAGCAGGCCCCACGCTGTCAGCACGGAGCCCAATGCAGGGCCCGAACCCACAAACCCGTGAGATCATGACTTCAGCCGAAACCAAGACGAAGCCAGCCAGGCGCCCTTAGCTGTGCTTTTGATTTCTATGTCTCTGGCGACTAATCGCGTTGAGCATCTTTTCACATGCTTATTGGCCGTTTGTAGATCTAAGAAATACTGTAGAAATGCCAATTCAGATCTTTTGCCCATTGTCTAACTGGGTTCTCTTTGTTTTTGAATTTAAAAAGTCCTTTGCAGGGGCGCCTGGGTGGCTCAGTCGGTTAAGCATCCGACTTCGGCTCAGGTCACGATCTCACAGTCCTTGGGTTCGAGCCCTGCGTCGGGCTCTGTGCTGACAGCTCAGAGCCCAGAGCCTGCTTCGGATTCTGTGTCTCCCTCTCTCTCTGCCCCTCCCCTGCTCACACTCTGTCTCTCTCAAAAATAAATAAAACATTAAAAAATACATTAAAAAAAAGAAAAAGTTCTTTACATATTCTGGATATGAGACCCTTATCAGATACGTGATTTGTGAATATGTTCTCTCAGTTTATAGGTTGTCTCTGCACTTTTTTTGTTTTCTTTCAGTGCCCAAAAGGTTTTAATTTTGATGAAGCTCATTTATCTGTTTTCCTTTTGTTGTCTGTATTTTTGGTGTCATATTTAAGGAGCCAGACCTAATCCCAGGTCACAAAGACTTAACGCCTGCTTTCTCCTGAGAGTTTTACAGTTTCAGCACGTACATGCAGGCCAGTGCTCCACTTTGAGTTAGTTTTTGTGTGTGGTGCAAAGCAGGGGTCATTCTCTGGCGAGTGGGTACCCACCTGTCCCGCACCGTCTGCCAGGGAGACTTGTCTTTCCCCTAGTGGGTCAGTTTTGATTTTCCACTGTCCCCTCCCTTCTTCCCACTGTGCTCCATAGACTCAGAGGCAGTGAAGAAGGCTGCCTTGGAGATGCGGGAAGGGGAGCTCGTGAGCGAACGCACAGAAGCCTTCACCATTGCCCGCAACCTCCTCACCGCTGCCGCGGATGCCATCGAGCGGATCATGTCGTCCTACAAGGAGGTACCCCCCATCCCAGCTGCGCGCCCCTCTCCGCTGTGCCACCCACCTCACCCCCCAGCCGGCAGGGTCTGAGCCAGCGTCACCCTCCCCACAGGTGACAGAGCTGGCCGGCTACACGGCCCGAGTACACGAGATGTTCCAGGTATTCAAAGATGTCCAACACTGCCGTTTCAAGAGGCCTGGCGAGCTGGAGAGCACTCAGGCAGGAGCCGGGGCTGTGGCGCGCTCTGGTGTCCGTGTAGAGGGGCCCCTGCAGATCCGAGGTAAGGGCACCCTCCCTGCAGACACCCCCCCCCCACAACCCAGAGGGCAGCATCTTCGAGCTGCGCCCCAGGGAGGGACTTCCCCCGGACTGCTGTGGCCCCCCCCGCAGACTTCTTTCCCAGAGCAGTAACCGCTGGCCAACCCCTCGCTTGCCGGCTCCTTCCCAGTGCCTTGGCTGAGATTTCTGTTATTTCTCTTTGCAAAAGAGGGGGACGCGGTCCCCGAGTAGAGGGGACCACTCCCCCGTGTGGGCAGCAAGAGAAAGTTCAAGACTACAGCAGAGGCCACGATGCTGTGGAAGAGGGGCCCAAGAGTTGAAGCCGCCATTAAAATGGTAGCAAGAGCAGAGGGTTTTACGGAACAAGGCTGGACTCCGTGCCTCAGGTTCCAGAAGCCACAGAACTGACTTCGCCCCTCCCCTGCCCAGAGCTCGGCACCAGACACTGGTTGGGGGTGGACTTCCGGAAGACCCAGCATATTCCCAAGGGGGCCCCGGACCACACACTGGCATGCTGTGAGCGGGTTGGGGGGCACATGGAATCCACCAGAAGTCAGAGGGAGTGCTACTGCTCTCTCCATTCCTTCGTTGCATTCTCTCTCCAGGCCAAGTGGTAGATGTGGAACAGGGAATTATTTGTGAGAACATCCCCATCATCACGCCCACGGGAGAGGTGGTGGTGTCCAGCCTCAACATCAGGGTAAGTCATGTGGGGGACAGGTGGGGGGATGCCTGGCCCAGAAGTGTGGGCTGGGCTGGGCTGAGCTACCCTGGGCCTGGCCTTCTGCATCTATGAGCCCCCAGTCCTTGGTGTCTGGCCTGCCGGGCCTGCATATGTTGTCAGTCCCCGGATGTACTTAGCAGGCAGGCTAAGGTCAAGTTGAGAGGCCAGCGTGTCCCTGACTATTGGCTCTGATGCAGTGGAGTCAGAGCTCATCAAAGCGACTAGTGACTATCAGGAGTGGCCGAGGGTCACCCGAGGGCTCCTGGCCCCATCCTTGCCACCCTCCCCGGCTCCATCCCTGAGAAGCCTGGGACTTGGGGACTCTGGCTCAAGTCCAACTATGGTAGAATAGATTGCTCCAGTGACCTGGGCTTGGGGTACCCCCATCTGCTTCGAGAAGCCCCCAGTGCAGGTGTGTGCGGACTTCAGCCTGGCCCGCTGGGAGGGCTCTCAGCCACTACAGAGGCTATCTGGTGGCCAACATCCACCAGTCACCTTGTCCCTAGCCAGAGCTTTGGACAGGGTCAGGGAATGATAGGATGAAGGAGAGACCTGTTGGCAGGGGTAGGGGCAGGGGCTCAGGGTGAGAAGTGAGAGGGAGTCATTCATTCCTTCATTCATTCATTCATTTTTTCATTCGTTCAACCAATATTCCCTAAGCCCTGGGCTGGGCACTGGGAACTAGAGGTAAATTGGAGGGGCCCTGCCCTCTGGGAGGCCCCACTCTGGGGCCCCAAAAGTATTACAAAGGTCCCCAGTTAGCTGCCCAGGATCCCGTGCGGGCCATAGTAAGAGTAGTCCCATCCCTGTGGTGCACGGAGGTCACCTGAAGCTTCACCCAGGAGCCTCGGGACAGGTGGGCTGCATGATGAAGGCCTCCCCCTAGGGCAGGCAGAAAGAAGGCCATGAAGTAGCAGGAGCACAGAACTAAGGGATCTCGGGGCCGGGTCCCATAGAGGCCTCGTGCACCTGGCCACAGAGCCGGATCGGCAGGAGCCATGGCCGGGCCGGGGGTAAGGGAGAAGAGGCAAGTGGCTGGGGCTCCTTTCCTTGGCCTGCCGGGAGGGCCCTGAGAGCCAGTTGGAGGCGGGCACATTTCGTCACCCTAGGCAGCACAGGATCGTGGTGTGATCCCCATCGCCCCTGCCTGTGGTCACTCTTGCGGCATGGCAGGAAGCCACCGATGATTGGTTTGCCCAAGGCAAACGATTTCCAGGCAGGCCCAGTGACAGCCAAGTAGGCCAAGACTGGGGGCCCTGGCGAGCCAGGGCGCAGCTGGTTAGAGAGCATGGCCAGGTGAGAAGGGGTGACCGTGGCGGGGTGGGGGAAGAGCAGGGGTGGGTGGCTAAGCAGAAGCTGGGCTCCGGGACTAGAAGACGTTGGGGAAGAGAAGGAAGCGGTTCCCAGTCGTGATCGCCCAGGCGCAGAAGTGGGACAGGGGCAGGGAAGGGGACCAGAGAGGCGGCCTGGCGCTGGCTGGGGGCCGGGCCAGGCCTGCCGGACTGCTGGGTGCACATGGATGGGCCTAGGCCCCGCTAGAGAGACTTTATAGTGTAACAGAGGACCACAGAGTGAGGGGCTCAAACTACAGGAGTGGATTCTGGAGGCCGGAAGTCCAGATCAGGGTGTCTGGTAGGTGAGGGAGAGTCTGTCTATCCCAGGCCATCGGCGGTGTTCCCGGCCTTGGCTTCACGTCAAACTGTGCCTTCATCTTGACATGGTGTTCTTCCTGTGTGCACGTCTCTGCGTCCGAATGTCCCCGTGTGATAAGGATACCAGTCACGTGGGATGAGGGGCCCACCCCACTCCAGGATGACCTCATCTAAATTTAATTAATTATATTTGCAAAGACTCTGTTTCCAAATAAGGTCACATTCTGAGTGAGGTCTTGGGGGGTAGGACTCCAACATGTGCATTTGGAGGGACCCCGCTCAACCCACAACGCCGGCGCACTCAGGCCACCTAGGGACTTACGTGGGTCAGCAGGAGAGCGGTGCCACCATCAGTCACACTCTGAGAGACTGGAAGTTAACGTGGCCTTGGGCGGGGGGTGGGGGGGTTGTAGGTTGGGAGCTGTGCCCGGGTGCCCTGGCTTCATGCCCCGTACTCTCCCCTGCCTCCCGAGGACGGTGGTCTCCCTGCCATTTGACCCCCTCTTTCCTGCACACGCAACCCCAGGCTACCCCCCCCCCCCCCAGCCTGCAGCAGGCGTTTCTATAAGACCAGCAGGCATCATGGAATCAGGTGACCGGGGAGCCTGAGGCCTTGACACTGAGGCCGGGGGTCACAGAGGCATCTTCCCAGCACCCTAGGACCCGCAGGGACAGTGAGAGGGCCACGGAGGCAGGAGGACTGGCCAGGCATGAGGAACAGAGTTGGGAGTTTGTACCGTCCACCTAGAACTCGAAGGAAACTGCTTTTCCCAGGACAGTCCCTCACGGGAAAGCAAAGGACAGCGACCCTACTAGGACAGCGAGCACACGGGGACTCCTAGCAAGGCAGGACGGCATGGCAGAGAGGGCGACGTGGACTTTCTGAGGCCTTCCTCATGCTGGCCCCATGCTCTCCGGCACATGAAAGGAGCTTAGGGGACAGGCCGGGACCCAAAACAGGCATCGGGTTAGGGCTCTGGGCGCTGGACCTCATGCCTCGGGCCCTTGGCTGGGGGAGCCCCTGAGTGTGGGCCACGGTCAGAGGAGGGAGGGCCCCCGCGGCCCTGCCTCTGCCGGGGCCCCACGCCGCGCCGCTGCCCCCACAGGTGGAAGAAGGCATGCACCTGCTCATCACGGGCCCCAACGGCTGCGGCAAGAGTTCTCTGTTCCGGATCCTCGGCGGGCTGTGGCCCGCATACGGCGGCGTGCTGTACAAGCCCCCGCCCCAGCGCATGTTCTACATCCCTCAGAGGTGAGGGGGAAGGGGGCCCGGCGCCCATCTCTGCCCCTGCGCCCCCCTCCTGTGGGACCCACCGCCCAGGAGCCAGCAGAGCTTGGGGCATCGGGAGAGGATGACAGCATTCTGCCCTGGAGTCCAAGGGCCACAGCGCCTCCACCCACTGCCCCGCCCTTGCCTGCCCGCCGGGCGACTCCACCGCATGTGACTGTGTGCGCACAGAAGGGGGGGACCGTGTGTCTGTGCGCGAGTGGGTGTGTGTCTGTGCACATGCGTGAGCGTGCCAGATGTGTGAGCACGCACTTATGCACGCGGGGGGACTGTGCACAGCGCGTGGTGCGCGTGCATGGGGGGGGGGGGCACGGTGTGAGCACTGCCCGGATCACTTTGTGGAAGGGCCTGTGGGCTTCGAGTCAGCCCCGAGTCCAGTAGCCAGCGCCCTTGACAGGCCGTCGGTGGGGGTGGGGGCAGAGCCCACTCTGGCACAGGCTGTTGGTGGGGGGAGGGGGTGACAGGACCCACTAGGGCACAGGCCGTCGGTGGGAGGGGGCGGGGAACACGGTCAACCCTGCCCTTAGCGGACGTGAAGCTTCCCCGCAGGCCCTACATGTCCGTGGGCTCCTTGCGAGACCAGGTGATCTACCCAGACTCTGTGGAAGACATGCGAAGGAAAGGCTATTCGGAGCAGCACCTGGAGGCCATTCTGGACATCGTGCACCTGAACCACATACTGCAGCGGGAAGGGGGTAAGGGAGGGGGTGGCCTGTCCCACCTATCAGTGCCAGGGAGTGAGCCACCTATCAATTGCCCTTTGGCCCAAGACTGCCAACCGGCTGCCACCCCCACCCCTGCCTCCCTCTCGCCCCTGAGGGATACAGATAGTCCCTGCATCCGGGAGTCCAAAGTGCTAGCGCCCTGGAACGCCCCAGCTGGTGGGCGGAAGTCATGAGGCAAGGGCAGCCAGGCACAGCGGGAAGCGTGCGATGGGGATGCTCACTTTTGGCCCGGATCACCTTGTTCAGGCCATCGGGCTCAGGGGCAGGGAGGCTCCTGTGGGCCAGGCAGGGAGCCCAGCCTTTCCCTGACAGTGAAGGAAGCCTTTGGAAGGCTCGAGGCAGGGAAGTGACAGGTCTAGCGAGAGGACAGAGCACGGGTGGAACGTGTGCCCAGGGTGTCCGTGCAGAGCGCCTCTAGCACAGGGAGCAGGACACAGCCAGAGGGGACGCTTGCATTTCCGTCTTGAGCCTGGGAGGCGCCATCCCCTGGGAAGGAGACGGCAGGAGTGGAGGGACAAGCTGGTAGCCCAGGGCTGCGGAGCTGCTGGAGGAAAGGGAGGTGGGGCTGGGCTCAATTTTCTTCCTGAAATCTGAGAGCCTGGGCTGCGCTTCCTGCCTCGTCACTTGGGGACAGCTTGGCTGTAAGCAGTGACCTCACCTCTCGAGACTCTTCCCCTGCAAAAGGGGACAGCTCCCTTAGCACCAGCCTGACACAAAATCCGTCTTGTAAGGACTCATAGCAGGTGTTCAGGGCACAGCAGATGATTCATGAGGCTTCTTCCCAGATGTCGTCGCCTGTGTCACAAAGAGGGCTGGAGGTGGTGGATTTGGGGGGGGCGGCTCCTCCTGGGCCTACCCTGGTGGCTGTGGTCCCCCCAGGCTTCATCCCCGGCTTCCCTGTGTCCTGGTCAGCCCTCTTCTGTTCCAGCGGCCCCGCGCCGGGGGTGCACCCCTCCTCCTGTCTTCTCTGGCACCCCTGAGTGCGCTGGGCCCCTGAGGCCTGCCTCACAACCTATTAGCACTGAGTTCAGCTGTGAGCAGCAGAACCCCCTTCCCCGAACGAGCGTCAGCAAGATCGTTCACAAGTTTACCTTACCGTGACATAACAGTCCTGAGGAAAGCAGGCCACCACTGATGGAGGCAGCCCTGCGCTGTGAAAGGTCCCTCAGGTCGCTCAGCTATGTTAGCCTCCGCCACTGAAGCCACCTCGTGGTCCAAAGATGGCTGCTCCGGCTACCACATAACATCCCAAGCCGTGGCTTGGAGAAGGGGGGGGAAGGGCCAAGGGCACATGCCATGTGTCTTTTAAAGAAAGTTCCAGAAGCTGCCACGTGTGTAACACACTTACACGCGTCGGCCAGAAATCAGTCACCCGGTCGCCCCTCACCTCCGGGCAAGCTACGGCCTCAAGGCAAGGTATGGAGTAGAGGCTTTCTTGTGGCTGGGCGTGCGCCCTGACAAAACTTCGAGTCCCGAGGGAGGACCGAGTGGAGGTAGTTGCTTCTGCTCAGACTCGCTAAGGCACTGGCGACAGGCAGTGACAAACACCCAGTCCCCGTGGGTGAGGACCCTTCAGGAGACGCTGCTGCAGTCATCTGTGGGGCTGTGCCACGACCGTCTGCACAATTCTGATCACGTCTTTTTGGGCTATTAAAGTCTTACCTCCAGGTAGGTAAGTAGGCAGGACACGCGTACCCAGTGGCCAGCCTTCTCCAAAGTCAAACGTGCCACCGTATTCCACTCACTAGCCTCTCCAGCCCCTCCCACGTCCCCCGGGTCTGGGCCCCTGCTGATGCCCAGCCCTTGCTGAATCCAACAGAACCCCCTTGTGCCCTGCCCAGGTTGGGAAGCCGTGTGTGACTGGAAGGATGTGCTGTCGGGGGGTGAGAAGCAGAGAATCGGGATGGCGCGCATGTTCTACCACAGGTGAGCTGGGCTGTCCGCGGCGCTCAGGCTCCCTCCCGCACCGAGCCAGCGGCAGAGCCGAAAGGGCAGCCTGGGTGATCCCAGTGCTCTGGGTGGGACAGCCAGGTGCCCCGGGACCATTCGGAGGCCTCACCCCGGGCTCGGATTGGCCCCAAAAAGCAGAATCGGGGTTTGCACTGGGGCGGGGGGGGGGGGGCAGGCCAAGGCTTCTGCAAAGGAAGATCCACAGCCTAGCACGTTGGGCCCTACCCCCAGGCCCAAGTACGCTCTCCTGGATGAATGCACCAGCGCCGTGAGCATCGATGTGGAAGGCAAGATCTTCCAGGCGGCCAAGGACGCTGGCATTGCGCTGCTCTCCATCACCCACCGGCCCTCCCTGTGGTAGGTGCCCTCCCTTCCCTCCTGCATTCGGCACCCCCAGGGACATGGCAGTGGGGCGGGAGGAGGGTGCCAAGTGTCTCCTGCCGAACAGCCTCTGCCCCTCCGCCCCCATCCCTCTCCCGGCCTAGGAAGTACCACACGCACTTGCTGCAGTTTGATGGGGAGGGTGGCTGGAAGTTCGAGAAGCTAGACTCCGCCGCTCGCCTGAGCCTGACCGAGGAGAAGCAGCGGCTTGAGCAGCAGCTGGCCGGCATTCCCAAGATGCAGCGGCGCCTCCAGGAGCTCTGCCAGATCCTGGGCCAGGGCTCTGGGGTCCTCCAGGGTGCCGCCTCTCCCTGAGCCCCGGGACCACGTGGAGGAAACAGCAGCACCCGGCCACTCACCCCTCCAGCCAGCCCTGCCGCAGGCCCACCCCGCATGCCTTTCCCTCCCGGGCCTCCTGGCCGCCAGCGAAAGCACGCACCTGTCCCTGCGCCCCCTTCCCCGGGCCGGGCGGGTGGTCCTTTCTTCTCTTCCAGGAGGGGGTGGGGGTGGAGGTGACACCCCCAGCTCGCACTGCCGGCCAGACTGTGCAGAGCCTGGCATTTGTGGGGCCCTGCCCTCCTGACACCGTGGTCCCCCTTATTCCCTCCTCTTCAGTCCCTCGGAGACCCCACGAGCTCCCCCCGGATGGCCCACCGAGGCTCCCATCCCACGGGATGCCCTTCCTGCCATAGGAACGGGCGAATGGGGCCCACAGCCGGAAGGGGCCCCCAGTGTGAACCCCTTCTCCCCACCAGTTGTTTCCAGGAGCCCTTGGGAGGAAGCGCACAGTATTTCTTAGCAAGCGATGACAAGAATGTGGTCCCTGTCCTCCTCGGCCCCTAGCCTTCTTTCCTTCTACAAGCTAATTTATTGGATCCCTGTTTGTAGCCATCTCGATTGCCAACATGGGCACCCTGCCAGCAGCGCAGGCGGCCCGGGCCACGGTCATTCCGCAGGTGGCCTAGCCATTGAGCCAGCCCCCAGAGGCCCTGTGCCCCACCAGCCCACACTGCCGGCCACCTCCGGGGGGGTGGGGGTTGCAGACCAACTGAATGGGGGATGACTGCTGGGGCTGCCGGGCATGAGGGCACCTCTGTGCCCAGCTCAGTGCCAAAGAGGGGTCAGCCAGGGGAGCTGTCTCTGCAAAGCCAGCACCCACCCAAGAGGGAGACCCCACCACAGCCACCACCGCATGTGCCTTTCCAGGCCCTCGGCCCTCTGGCCGGGGAGCCTCCCTCAATCCCTCAGTAAAAGCCTCCCACAGAAAGTGCAGTGGTGTCGCCTAGCCTCTTTGTGCGGCAGGGCTTGGGGGAGAGGCGGAGTGGGCATCAGGTCGCCTGGGCTCGAAGAATAAACTTGACCCCCACCCAAACGCACAGCTCGGCGTAGTCTCCTGGGGACATGCCGAGGAGGGAGATTTAGCAACATCTCCCAGACATGCTGGCTGAGCGCCAACCGGAGTGCGGTGCAATCCCGGCCTCACAGCGCTGGGGTGGAGGGGAGGGGACTGACGCCCAATCCCTGCAAAGTGGGCAGAGGGAGGGGGCCACAGAGGAGGAAGCGTCCCGACGCTGCTGGCCTCCGGGCGGCAGGGAAAAGACGGTTCCAGACCTTCTAGGAGGAGGGAAGGCTGGTGCAAAAGCCCAGAGGTGAATCAGGAGCCAGACGGGGGACATCCACGTGATGCAGAGGGCAGAGGGAGGGAGGGGCTGGGGCCACGCTGGGGAGCCTGGACTTAACTCGGCGGCTACGACAAGAAGAAGCCAGCGAAGGGTTTTCAGCAGGAGAGAGGGAGGCAACCCGCAGCTCCACTTATGGCAGGTGTGTGGGGGGCTGTTTGGAAGGAGGCAAGAGCGCGCAGCCTGGTCCCCGTCCCCTGCGGGTAGCAAGGGAAATGGGGCTCCCATACCACCCAGCACGTCCACTCCTGGCTTAAAGCCGAGCCAGCTGAAAACAGATGTTCAATCAAACACTTAGATGTGAACGTTCATAGCAGTGGTGTTGATGATACTCTGCAAGCAGAAACAACCCAGAAGCCCATCAACATGAACGGACACAGAATGCGGTCTGTCCGGGCGACGGCGGCGACTCGGCCGGAACGAGGAATGCAGTTCTGACCCCTGCCACAACAGGACCTGGAGGGCGGGGTGGAGTGAGAGCAGCCGGACACAGAAGCCCGCATGGTGCGTGATTTCACGGACGGGAAATGTCCAGAACGGGCAAATCCACGGAGGCTGAACGCGACGGGTGGGTGCCAGCGGCCGGGGAGGTAGGAAATGGAGGGACTGCGTAAGGAACATGGGCTTTCCTTTTGGGGTGGGGTTCTGGAACTGTAGAGGTGATGGTCACTGTACCGAGTGCCACTGTACTGTGCCCTTTAAAAGGGTGAATTGTAGGTCATGTGAATTTCACCTCAGAAAATAGATCTGTAGATAATACGTGATAGGTACATTGATTGATTGATGATAGCTGGATGATGCATGATCGATAGGTAATAGAGAGATGATATATACAGAGAGATGATGGATGATAGATAAAGGTAAAATCCCTTAAAGCACCACTTTAAGCAGCCCAGGCAAGATGTGCTGACGCTTCAGATCCTGGATATATAAGAGCGAGATTAGAAGAAAGTCAAGAAGCATGGGGGGGCGGGGATTAGACTCAGGGGGAGGTAGACAGGGATAGTCAAGATGACCCTTGGGCTCTGGCTGACGTGGCCAGGTGGGTGATGGCAGCCTTCGCTGAAGGAGGGCAGGTGGCGGGTGAAGATACGAGGAGCCTGGGGAGGAGGTGCTCCTCACTACGGTTGGTAGCTCAAAGAGACAAAACTCGTGGGACTAGGGGTGCCTGGGTGGCTCAGTCCACCAAGCTCTGACTTCGGCTCAGGTCATGATCTCGCGGTTCATGGGTTCTAGCCCCACATCGGGCTCTGTGCTGTCGGCACAGAGTCTGCTTTGGATTCTCTGTCCCCCTCTCTCTGTCTCTCTCCATCTCTCTGTCTCTCTGTCTCTGTCTCTCTCTCTCTCTCTCTCTCTCTCAAAAATAAACAAACATTAAAGAAAGAACTTGTAACGCTATAGGAAAAATTGAACACGCTTCATTAATGGACATCGCAAAACTAGGGACTACACATTCTTTTCAAGTTCACCTTAAACGTTTACTAAAACTCATCACGTCCCAGGCCGCAAAACGAGCTGCAACAAATACTAAAAGAATTGATATTGTACAAATGACGTTCTCAAACTGTGAGAGAATAAAATCCTAAGTCTGTAACACAACTAAGTCCTCTCATATATTTGGAAATTTTAATGTACAAATGTAAATTTTAAAATACACTTCCACCTAACTGACTGGCGCAAGAAGAATTATAATGAAATTCTAAAAACGGAAGTGAGCAACAGCGAAAACACTACGTATGAAAACTTACGGGATGTATAGCTCGAGCAGTGCTTAGGAGGAAATGTATAGCCTTAAAGAGCTTAAGATGAGCACAACTCAGGAAGCTAGAAAAACCACGGTAGAATAAACGCTAAGAAAGCAGACCAAAGGAAATCACGGAGACAGCAGAAATTAATGAAATGGAAAAAAGAAAGATCAATAAAATGCAAAGTGTGTTCTCTGAAACTCGTAAAATAAACAAGTCTCTGGCCAGAACGGAAGGAGAGAAGTTACGAGGGAGCGTGAGCACCTGGGGAGTCCTGGCTCGACAAATCCGGTGCAAATGACACTAAGGGGATGACCAAGGTGGAAAGGAATGAACTCACCACAGAAAATGGGATGGGTGCCTACCAAGGATGTTTTAGAAGCTGGAGGACAGGTGGGGGAGTAACAGGTGATTCAGGAGACCAGAGCAAAGTTTTAAAACCGCAGGAAGAGGCAGCTAGGAGCAGGGGCTGGTTTGCGCAAGACCTGGAGGCATGAGATCTCTCAGAAGAAAATATGTGTGCATGCTCGGTCGGGGGTGGGGGGGGATTGATGGAAAATCTGTATAGGAAGCTGCTTGATCTTAAACACACTCACACACACACACACACACACACACACACACACACACACATATAAAGAACCTGCAGGGGCCTGGGTGTCTCAGTCGGTTAAGCGTCAGCCTCTTGATTTTTCGGCTCAGTCCTTGATCTTGTGGATGGTGAGATCGAGCCCCAAGTTGGGCTCTGCACTGACAGCGCGGGGCTTGCCTCAGATTCTCTCTCTCTCTCTCTCTCTCTCTCTCTCTCTCTCTCGATAAATAAATATTTTTAAAAAATAAAATAAAATAAAGGGGCACCTGGGTGGCGCAGTCAGTTAACCATCTGACTTCGGCTCAGGTCATGATCTCACTGTTCCAGGGTTCCAGCCCCACCTCGGGATCTCTGCTGTCAATGCAGACCCCGCTTCGTATCTTTTGTCTCCCACTCTCTCTGCCCCTCCCCTGCTCATGCTCTCCCTCTGTCTCTCTCAAGACGGAATACACATAAAATAAAATAAAATATTTAAAAAAATAAAGAAACTGCTAGATGCTCACATCCTTGCCCCACCTCTTGCAGAAGACCAGACTTCACCCTTGATGTAGTTAGGACAGAAGGCCCATGCAAATGCAAACTAAAGTCACGGTGAAATATCCCTGTATTCCCACCAATTGGCAGAAATTAGAAAGTGTGACCGCCCTGGACACTGGCGATGCTATGGGGCAGCAGGAACTCTTACACTGCGGCGCGGAGCGGGGGGTGCTATGTGAGCTGGTATAGCCACTCTGGAAAACTATCTGTCCTTATCCAGTAGACTTAAAGATGTACATATGTATGACCTAAGGATGTCACCCCTGGGCACATCCTGGAAAAGCTCTTTTACAAATAAACCAGATGGTTTACAAATAAACCATCTTATAACAAGCCAAAGCCAGAAACGAGCCAAGTGTCCAGTAGCAGGAGAATAAACACGGTATGTTAGAGTCATAGGACAGGAAACTATTCGGCAATAAGAGTGCCATCCTTGCTCAGGGACCATGCTAATCTCTGTATCGCGCCAATTTCAGCGTATGTGCTGCCGCAGTGAGCCCTCGGCAATAAGAGTGAGGAAACCGCAGCCCCGTGCAGCAGTCTGGACTCTGTCACAAGTGTGACATGGGATTAAAGCGACAAGTTACAGAAAATTGCATCTGGTACGATTCCATTTATATAAAGTGCAGAATATACAAAACTAAATCATACTGTTTCGGGATAATTCATATTTGGGATAAGTATAAAGAAGAACAAGGAAGGGTGCCTGGGTGGCTCAGTCGGTTAGGTGTCTGACTTTGGCTCAGGTCATAATCTCACGGATCATGAGTTCGAGCCCCGCGTCGGGCTCTGTGCTGACAGCTCGGAGCCTGGAGCCTGCTTCGGATTCTGTGTCTCGCTCTCTCTCTGCCCCTTCCCTGCTCATGCTCTGTCTCTCTCTCTCTCTCTCTCTCTCTCTCTCTCTCTCTCTCTCTCAAAAACAAATAAACATAAAAAAAAGAAAAACATGGAGGGATCATGGTTACCTCCATTGAGGGAGGAGGAGGGTACTTGGGGTCTTCAGAGGCTTTGGGAGTGCAGTCCTCCAGGGGATGGCGGGGATGTAGGCATAGCGCTTTATCGTCATTCTCTACACAGTGCACAGAACTGGTGTGTTCTCTTGTGTATGTATTACGTCGGATAAGATGAAGCTGCCATTTTTACAAGCCAAAGATAGCTGGATATTAAGCAATTCCATCTGCTTTTGACCTACCAAATTTCATAATAATAAAACCAAAAGACTTTATCCTAACAAATGCAAAATTGTGACGAAAGGGGCATGCTCCTAATAAAATACTGTTTATCAAAAACTAAGTCGAAGTAGAAAAACTCATGCAAAAGTTCACATGGACTCTCAAGGGACCCCAAACAGCCAAAACAATGCTGAAAAAGAAGCACAAAGTTGGAGGAGTCACACTTCCTGATTTCAAAACATGCTACAGGAACCGAAATCGTGTGGTGTGGCATGAAGACAGACAGACAAACCGACAGGACAGAACACAGACCCCAGAATAAATCCTGACAGAGAAGGTCAGACGATCTTCGAAAGGGTGCCGAGACCACTCAGTGGGGGAAAGGATGATCTCTTCAACAGACAGAGCTGGGAAACCGGACATCCACATGCAGAAGAATGAAATTGGACCCTTACCTTACATCGTGCACATACACCCATCCAACATGGCTTAAAGGCCTAAATGTAAGACCTAAGACTATAAAACTCCCGAGGCACCTGGGTGGCTCAATCGGTTTAGCATCCGACTCCTGATTTTGGCTCAGTTCATGATCTCAGGGAGCCTGGGTGGCTCTGTCTGCTAAGTGACCCACTCTTGACTTGGCTCTTGGACTCACGATCTCACGGTCCACGGGTTCGAGCCCAGTGTCGGGCTTGGTGCTGACAGCATGGTGCCTGCTTGGGATTCTCTCTCTCCCTCTCTCTCTCTGCCCCCTCCCTGCTCTCTCTCTCTCTTTCTCTTTGCCTCTCTCTCTCAAAATATAATGAATAAACTTGAAAAAGAATGGAAAATATCAGGTGTTGGCAGGGATGTGAAGAAATTGGAAACGTGTGCACTGTTGGGAGTTATAAAATGGTGCAAGCGCCATGGAAAACAGTATGGAGGTTCCTGAAAAAATTTAAACTAGAACCACTACATGATCCCGCAATCCTACTTCTGGATATATATCCAAAGGAGTTGAAAGCAGAGATTTTTGTACATCCATGATCATGGCGGCATTATTCACAATGGCCAACCTCAGCAGCCACCAGCTGATGAATGGATGAACAAAATGTGGTCTATCCATGCAACACTACTTTCCTAAAACAGGAAGGAAATCCTGTCATAGGCTACTGCACGCATGAACCTTGAGGACATTATGCCAAGTGAAATAAGCCAGGCACAAATGACAAATACTGTATGATTCCACCTCTACAAGGAATCTAAAGGGATCAAATTCATAAAAATGGAAAATAAAATGATAGGTGCCAAGGGCTAGAGAGGGGGGCAAAAGGAGAGTTGTTTAATGGGTATAGAGTTTCAGCTTTGCAAGATGAAAGTTCTGGAGATCTGTTTCATAACAATGTAAGTGTACTTAACATACTGAACTGTATACCTAGAATGGTTCGAATGGTAAACTTTATGAATTTTCTATCACAATAAAAAAAATTGACTCAAGAAAACCTGAACAGTCCCATAATTATTAAAGAAATTGGATAGGTAGTTTAAAATGTAGGGATAGGGGCGTCCGGGTGACTCAGTTGGTTAGGCATCTGACTCTTAATGGCAGCTCAGTTCATGATCTCACTGGTTTGTGAGATCGAGCCCCAGACAGGCTCTGCACTAACAGTCCAGAGCCTGCTTAGGATTCTCTGTCTCCCTCTCTCTGCCCCTCCCCTGCTCATTCTCTCTCTCTCTCTCAAAAATAAAATAAACATTTCTTAAGGTTAAAATGTATGGAAAGAGGGGCAAAAGACTGCAAAAACAAGGTTTATAGATGAATTCTATCAAATCTTCAAGAAACTAATAACTCTCTCTCAGATCAATAGTCCCAAGGAACAGAAAAGGCAAAATGCTCTCCCAACACATTTTATGATGCCTCTATATCAAAACTCAGCAAGGATAATACAAGACAAAAGAAAGAAGAAAGAAAGAAAGAAAGAAAGAAAGAAAGAAAGAAAGAAAGAAAGAAAGAAGAGGAAGAAAGGAAAGAAGGAACACAGGCAGGAAGGGAGAGAGAGATAAAGGGAGGAAGGAAGAAAGGCCAATCCCGAACTATATATGAAAAGAATACACCATGACAAGGTTGAGTTTAGCCCAGAAAATGTAAAAGTGGTTTAACATTAGAGAATCAATTACTGTAACTCACCATATTAACAGGTGAGAGGAAGAAACTCCTGTTACCATCTCAATGCACTGAGAAAAAGCATTCAATAAGAATTGAACACATAGCAAACTAGGACTGAAAGGGAGTCTCCTTACTCTCATAAAGGCGTCTAGCAAAACCGCCTGCAAACATCCTACTTAACGGTTAAACTGAGAACATTCTGCTTTGATTCCATGTTGTGCTATCCAGGGAAGAAAGCGAAAGAAAAGAAACTACAGTTAAAAGGACTGGAAAATGGGAGAAGATATTTGCAAATGACATTAGATAAAGGGTTAGTCTCCAAAATCTATAACGAACTTATCCAACTCAACATCCCCCCGCAAAAAAACAAATAATCCAGTGAAGAAATGGGCAGAAGACATGAATAGGCACTTTTCCAAAGAAGACATCCGGATGGCCAACAGACACATGGAAAGATGCTCGACTTCACTCATCATCAGGGAAATACGAATCAAAGCCACACTGAGATACCACCTCATGCAGGTCAGAGTGGCTAAAGTTAACAACTCAGGAAACAAGAGATGTTGGCAAGGATGTAGAGAAAGGGGAACCGTCGTGCACCGTTGGTGGGAATGAAAACTGGTACAGCCACTCTGGAAAACAGTACGGAGGCTCCTCAAAAAGTTACAAATAGAACTACCCTACGACCCAACAATTGCACCACTAGGCATTTATCCACGGGATGCAGGGGTGCTGTTTCGAAGGGACACACGCACCCCCATGTTTATAGCAGCACTATCAACAATAGCCAAAGTATGGAAAGAGCCCAGATGTCCATCGACGGATGAATGGATAAAGAAGATGTGGTTCATATAGACAATGAAATGAAATGTTACTCAGCCACCAGAAAGAATGAAATCTGGCCATTTGCAATGACATGGATGGAGCTAGAGAGTATAATGTTAAGCTAAATAAGTCAGTCAGAGAAAGACAAATACCATATGATTTCACTCATATGTGCAATTTAAGAAACAAAACAGGTGAACATATGGGAAGGGAGGAAAAAAAGAGAGAGGGAAACAAACCATAAGAGACTCAACGATAGGGAACAAACTGAGGGTTGATTGCAGGGAGGGGGTGTGGGGGAGGGGAAAATGGGTGATGGGATTGACGAGGGCACTTGTTGGGATGAGCACTGGGTATTGTATGTAAGTGATGAATCATTGAGTTCTACTCCTGAAACCAACATGACACTATAGGTTAACTAACTAGAGTTCAAATTAACATTTTGAGGAAAAAAAAAAAAAGGACTGCAGAAGAAAAAACAAAGTAGTCACTAGGCAGATGACATGATTGTATAAATAGAAAACAAACAGAATCCACAAAAGGACTCCAAAAAGCATTACTAGACGTAATACCAGCAGCGCTATCAGAAGGTAAATTAAAAAGAAGACAGCATTTATCATGGTATGAGACATGTAACAAATGATGCGCATGTCCTTTGGGGAAATGTGTATTTAAAGGACCTTATTAAATAGAGATACGCTATGTTCATAGACGGGGAAACAAAATTTTAGAGGTAGCTAGTCTCCAAAGGGTTTCAAAATGGAACAAAATCTCTATTTATCCCTTCAAAAAAATCCCAACAGAGTTTTTCCTGGAACTTGACAAACTGTTTCTTAAACTTAAAAAAAAATTTTTTTTTTAATGTTTATTTTTGAGAGAGACAGAGTGCAAGCGGGGCAGGGGCAGAGAGAGAGGGAGACACAGAATCCGAAGCGGGCTCCAGGCTCCGAGCCGTCAGCCCAGAGCCCGATGTGGGGCTCGAACCCACAAACTGTGAGGCCATGACCTGAGCCGAAGTTGGACACTCAACCGACTGAGCCACCCAGACGCCCCTGTTTCTTAAACTTTTAAGGAAAACTAAAGGGTCTAGTATAGGCAAGATAATTTTGAAAGATGATGAGAAGAAGGAGCAGCCAACTGAGGGGGAGAGCGAAGGAGAAGAAAAAGGAGGAAGAGAAGAAAAAGAAGCTTTCAAGCTTTAGTAAGTTGAACAGAGGTAGAGAAATCAACCAAAAGGACAGAAGAGAGAGCCACGGCCACATAGGCTTGGGACAGTCAGTGGAGCGGGGTGGGCTGAACACAGGGGCAAGGAGGACAGGCCCCCATGTGGAAAAGGAGAAGGTACATGCAAACAAACCCATTCCGGAGGGACGGAAGGATACCTGAGTAGGAAATTACGGCGGTGGCACATGGCCTGTGACCCGGCGAGCCTCCTGCCAGCGTCTGGAGAGCCTGGCACTGGGAAAGCAGTCAGCGCCAGGACACCGGGCACGGCACCACCGGGTGCTCGGACCAGCGACGGCCACCTCCCCACCCCTCGAGTGGACGCTGATAAATGTGCCATCGGCAAGGATCAGCACAAATACATCTCCCCAGGACCATGGTGAGGGGAAGGGGTCGTGGGCAGAAGGAAGCCCACCACACGGCTCCCTTTCTAGGAGATTTCAAGCGCACAAAACCTGGAAACATCCTCCATGGTTGCCACCAAATTCAGGCTCGGGGCCGCCACCTGCTCCGGATGGCCTTGCAGGCCATATGCGCGCAAAGCTATTCAAAATCGTGTTGCGCAGGGCGCCGACATGGCTCAGTCGGTTGAGCGTCCGACTTCGGCTCAGGTCATGATCTCACGGTTGGCGGGTTCGGGGCCCCGGGTCGGGCTCTCTGCTGTGGGCAGGGAGCTAGCTTCAGATCCTCTGTGCCCCTCTGTCTCTGCCCCTCCCCTGGTTGTGGTCTCTGTCTCTCTCAAAAATAAATAAACTTACAAAAAGCGGTGCCGTGCGACTACAGGTTTATTTTCTTCTGTGGAAAGGTAGGAAAAATGTTGCCATTGCCGAGATGGAAGATGTCTTTCCCGAGGTCAGTCAGGACATACGTGTGTGTGAGGTGCAGAGGCGGAGGGGTGGGTAGGGTTGGGAGGTTGGGGGGCCGGCTGGCTCCGCGGGCTGCTGGGGGATGGTCTTTCCAGTCTTACTGTTCAGAGCCCTGCCCTTGTGTCCCCCCCACACACACTGTCCCTCCCCAACAGCCTGGCCCTCCTGGGCTCCTAGATCCCTCCCCGGCCCCCTGTGGGCACCTCGTCTTCCCCCTGGGAGGGCGCGGAGAGGGAGGCAGTAACATATTGAGCACCTGTGCTCCACATCCGCGGGCCCTCGGGCTCAGGGTCACTCACCTGCCTGGACACTCCTGGTCTTGCTTCCAAGTCCCCTCTAGCGACACACATCCATCCCAGTGCCCCAGTCCCCTTGAGCCGAGCTTCTCACACTAACACCCCAACAACTCCATCGGCCATCTCTCACCTCATAGGCCCTTCAGTCCTCTCGTCCTACCCTGCACCGCCCACCCCTCCACCCGTACCTCTGCCCTGCAGGGAGCCACTTTCCCGCAGAAAGGGCCCAGGGGTCCCCCGGATTCTCCTGCCCACACTGCCTACACCCCATGGAACACCAGGTCTCCAGGATTCTGCCCCCTCCGGCACATCTGGAGCATACCCACCTCTCCACGTGCCAATAGCCACCACTGGTCCACATTCTCCCACGCTCTCCACCCAGGGCCACCAGCTTACACTTGTCCAAATTCCGAGCTATTTACAAGGTCATGGTGACTTTTGCCGTAAGTCTAAGTTCTCCCTGATTGGCTGACCTCTGCATCCCGTTCGACGAAAACTGTGCTCCAGGCACAGGGAGGCACGTGCGCCTATGTCACCTGCAGTCCTGGCATCGGGCAGTCCCCATCTCCCCTGCTGCCCAATGCCTGCCTTGGTTCATAGTTCAGGGCCACGTGGCCTGCTGGTTAAGTGCAGGGGCCCTACAGTTGACTCTTAGCCTTGCCATTAACTAGCCCTGCAACTTTGTGCAAGTTTCCTAATCTCTCATGCCTCAGTTTCCCCACCTGTGAACTGTAGAAAATCAGGGTACCCCTTCTGGGGTCATGGTAAGGGGTGAATGAGTTCACACACGCAGAACACTTAGAGCAGCCCTGATGGTCAGGAGGACATCAGAAGTAGCAGAAATGTGTGGTTCAAGGTCAGCTTAAATCTCACTTCCTCTGTGAAGCTCTCCCTGATGCCCTGAGCCCCCGTAGACTTGCCTCCTCTCCCTCCCACGCGAGGTGTCCTCCAGAGATGAGCTGTTCCAGCAGTGGAGCCTCATCGGTGGGCACGTAGTTCTGCGCCCCCCCCGCCCCCCAGGCCCGGGACAGACACCCTTGGATCAGGTGGCAGTGGGCTTTGTCTCTGAACGGCGCCACTGCGAGGCCCAAGACCGGCACCCGGTAGGCGCTACGGAATGCCTGCCTGCCCACCCAACGGGAGGGCACTGCCCGCTCTCACCTGCTCCAGCCAGGTGCCCACTGAGGCCAGCAGAGGGCAGCAACGCCCTGCCCTGCACCGGCAGTCACAGGGGTGGGCGGGGAGGGGCCGGGCAACCCAGGCAGGCCCCGCCAGGAGAAGTGGGGTTGGGCGCGATTGCGTTGTGGGAGGGAGGCCAGGGCTGTGCTGGGGACGCACTTCGGGCACTGCCAGCTGCTCTTCAACCCCTGCCAGCGGCCCACCCAGGTAGGCAGGAACTGGGGCTGGTGAGGACGCGGGGTGCAAGGGATGCTGGGTCGTGGGGTGCTGCCTTGGGGCGTGCTGGGTCTGGGAGAAGCCGGGGGTCTGCAGGGCCCACTCGCTGGAGAGGGCAAAGGCCATCAGGCGCCCCGATCCAACACCTCCTGAGGCCTTAGGGGCACGGCACCCCCTGAGGGGGGCGCCCTGGAGCTGGGAGGTGGGACCCCAGGCTTCTAACCCCCAAATGGGAAAGCTGGCGGGGCTGGGGGCAGGGGGCAGGGTAGGGAGGAGGCCCGCCTGGCTCCCCACCCCCACAGCCACCCAACCGGCCCGACCGGGTGGCAGTGAGCCCCGTTGCCACCACCTTGCCCCGAAGCTGCTGCTGCGGTGCACCGTGGAGAAAGTGGGCACCCCACCCCGTGTGCACCTGCCCCCCCATCACAGCCCAGGGCCCCTGCTCTGCCAGCCTGGGGTGCAGACGGTGCCCTGTGAGGTTGGCCAGAGAGCCAGCTGCCGGTCGCCACTGCCTTCCCACCCCCTCCTGCGCCCCACACGCAGAGGGGACTTCTAGGCCCATCTCGGGCCCGTGTTTCCCCGGGCGAGGGAAACCAGTTGCCAAGACTGAGGCTAAGTACTGGGTTCCTGGGGGCCATGCCCCCGCCCCCTCGTGCGCATCCTCTCTGCCTCAGCCCCCCCCCCACAGCATCCCCCGCCACGGGCACCGCCCCCTACCATCATGCTGCACCTGGCACGACTTTCCCAGTCCCCCGGGGCGGGGCTGGATGGACACAGGTCGCTTGCTCTCTGGACAGTCTTATTCCGGGCCAAGGGGGTGGGGGGGGGTGCAAGGTCTCCTGGACGGGCTGCCTTTGTCAGCATCTCCCGGCCCCCAGCCCGGACAAAGGCAGGCATTGAGGGCCAGGACTGGCACTTTGACTGGGCACCAAGGCTACCAAGGCTGAGGCTGGCATCGCAGGGGCTCAGCGCCCTGACCTTCCTGTGGGGGCCCAGTGGCCTACCCTGTGCCCTTCACAGGGACCCGGGGGGCGGGACACAGAGGCGCACGCGGGCTGGCACGGGGCGGGAGTGGGCCGGGGTCGGCCGTGTGGGTCTCATTTTGCTGGCTCGAAGAAACCCTGTCCTTTGTCCCCAGGTCCCGGGGGGTGTCTCTCTGGGGGTGGGGCGTGGCGGGGAGCCCCCTGGCCCGAACAGCCCGGGTGGGGGTGAGAGCACCAGACAGTGAGTCCCTGGCCCAGGCCCGCGGACAGAGGGGACATTGTTGGGGTGGAGGCAGGGCTGCCTTGGCCCGGCCACTATTCACAAAGCTGCCAGCTGCGGTGGAGCCCAGCCGCCCGGGCCCTTGGCCCCCCTGGCCTCCCTCCTCCCCCGGGGCCAAGGCTCCAGTGTCTCCCTCCCACTCAGGACAATGCCCCCCACAGCCGCCTTGTGCCCGTCGCCGCCGCCCTGGGCCGGCCAAACTGAGGAGATGGGCCTCCCTCGGCGCCACGCTGCCCAGGAGACCCCTCTGTCGCTCCTCTTTGAGGCGGTAAGCGCCTGGGTCCCCCGTCCACAGACGTGGTGCCAGGGGCGGGGGGCGGGGGTACGAGGCAGGGCAGGCACAGTGGTCCAGGGGAGCCCGGGCGCGGGGCTCCCGTGCACCGCGTCTGTTCCCCTCACCCACACAGCCCGGGCCTGGCCGCCGAGATCCCGGGTCCACAGGAAACGCCCCTGTCCCCAGGCCGGGCCTGACCTTCCTGTCTGTGTCCCTGAGATAAGGGGCTCCAGGGCCTTCCTCGGGGCTCTGCCTCCAGCCGGCACACCCGGGGCCCGGGCTGGCGTCTCCGCCGCCAAGCCGCAGGGCACCCAGGGACAGCGGGCCATGCCCAGCTGCGCAGGACCCCAGCCCAACTTAGGACCTGGACTCTGTCCCCTTCTCTGCGGCTCTGCGCCCGGGAGCTCTGCGTGGTGAGCCGGCGCTTCCTGTCGCCTCGTCACCTGGCAGCCGTGGGGACCCGAGGTTGTGGAGCAGGGGCCGGGACGCGGGGCGGCCTCCTCTGGAGGCTCGGGGCCCCCACAGGCCCAAGGGAGATAGCTTTAGCGTGAGCTCCGAATGGCTCCACATGGGTGGGGGTGGGGGTGCCCAGGCCTGGCTTCGCCCCCGAGTGCCCTCTCCTCAGGCAGGCTCACCCTTCTCTCTCTCTCTCTCTCTCTCTCTCTCTCACGCCTGCACGTTAGCACCCCGGGGCTGGGGCCCCCGCTCTACCCCTGCACCCGGTGTCATCTCTCGGTGCTTCCCCACAGCCTCCCCAAGTGCCCACTCTGGCTGGCTCCCAGGTGTCCCCCAGTCCCCGCTCTGACCCCCTCCCAGCCCTCTCCTCTGCCCTGCCTCCATTGCCACGTGAGCGGGGAAGGGGCAGAGAGACAGAGAGGGAGACTCAGAATCCGAGGCAGGCTCCAGGCTCCGACCTGTCAGCACAGAGCCCGACGCGGGGCTCGAACCCGCAAACCTCGAGATCGCGACCTGAGCCGAAGTCGGACGCTCAGCTGGCTGAGCCACCCAGGCGCCCTGGAGAGGGTCCCTCTTTACAGCTAGCTGGCCCTGCCTGCCCAGGGCGAGGTTTCTCTCATGCCCTCACCATCTCTCTCGTGCTGTGGCTGTCCCCCACCTTGCATGGTGGCCCTGCTCCCCTTGCCCCCAGGCTGACAACTGCCACCAGCCTTTGTTCTACGTCCCTGTCCTCTTCCTTGTCTTTCCCTCCCCTTCCCGCTTGCCTGGCTGCCGCAGCCTCTCTGCCTCCCCTGGTGTCTCCCCATCAGCCCCTCCCTCCTCTCCTGCCCTTTCCCCTCTCTCACTGCCCCTCCGTGGCTCAGAGTCCTTCTGTTTTGTTCTTGTGCCTTTTCAGGACCCGCCCCGTCCTTCAACAATGTAGATGCTTAAGACGTAGGAGATGAGAGAAATTCTTTCCTCGGGCACACGTGTGTGTGCGCCCCAGCCCACCCTCTCCCCATCTCGTGGATACTCTCTCTGTGCCTCTCTCTGTCTCTCTCTCTCTGCCCCTTTTCTCCCTGTCTCCCTCTGTCTCTCTCTCTGTCCTCTGCCTCCCTTCCTATCTGTCTCCCTTCTGGATCCTCCTCTTCCTCTGGTGCTCTCTCCACCCCTCTTCGTCGGTGTCTTTCACTGCCCTGACATGTGCGGGCATAGGGTGTGGAGGCTGGTGCTCTCCCCCCCCCCCCCCGTCCCCCACCCCCGACCAGGCCTCGCTTGGCTGCGCTCTCCCCCCAGGTACCTGTGATGGCTCCCCGGCCTCCCCTCGGGCCCCACCTCCTGCTCGTGCTGCTGCTGTGCCCGCCGCCGCCCCTGGCCGTGGCCCGTCACTTCTCCGCCCCCAACACCACCTTCAACCACTTGGCCCTGGCCCCTGGCCGCGGCACCATCTACGTGGGCGCCGTGAACCGCCTCTTCCAGCTCAGCCCCGAGCTGCAGCTGGAGGCCGTGGCTGTCACCGGCCCTGTGTTCGACAGTCCCGACTGCGTGCCCTTCCGTGACCCGGCGGACTGCCCGCAGGCCCGGCTCACCGACAACGCCAACCAGCTGCTGCTGGTGAGCAGCCGGGCCGGGGAGCTCGTGGCCTGCGGGCAGGTGCGGCAGGGCGTGTGTGAGAAGCGGCGCCTTGACGATGTGGCCCAGGTGCTGTACCAGGCCGAGGACCCTGGCGACGGGCAGTTCGTGGCCGCCAATGCCCCGGGGGTGGCCACGGTGGGCCTGGTGGTGCCTACGCCAGGCCGGGACCTCCTGCTGGTGGCCAGAGGCCTGGCGGGCAAGCTGTCGGGAGGGGTGCCGCCCCTGACCGTGCGCCAGCTGGCCGGGCCGCAGCCTTTCTCCAGCGAGGGCCTGGGCCGCCTGGTGGTGGGCGACTTCTCGGACTACAACAACAGCTACGTGGGGGCCTTTGCCAACGCCCGCTCCGCCTACTTCGTCTTCCGCCGCCGGGGCGCACGGGCGCAGGCCGAGTACCGCTCCTACGTGGCCCGGCTCTGTCTCGGGGATGCCAACCTTTACTCCTACGTGGAGGTGCCCCTCACCTGCCAGGGCCAGGGCCTCATCCAGGCTGCCTTCCTCGCCCCGACCACCTTGCTGGGGGCATTTGCCGCAGGCCCCAGCGGGGCGCAGGCGGCCCTGTGCGCCTTTCCCTTGGCTGAGCTGGACGGGAGCATGGACCGGGCCCGGCGCCTTTGCTACACGGCGGGTGGCCGGGGCCCCAGCGGCACGGAGGAGGCCTCCGTGGAGTATGGAGTCACGTCTCGCTGTGTCGCCCTGCCCCCCGTGAGTGCCCCTGTCACCGCGGGCTTTGTGTGCCGCCTTCGTGAGGCGGCCCCGTCTTGCCTGGCCTGCCTCTCCGTCCCTGTCACTCCGCGGTGTCTCTTGGCCCAAGGCAGGGACCGCCACACGTAGTCCCGGGCTGTGGGTGGCTGGATGCTGTCAGGTGACAACCGGCTGCTTAGAGGATGTCCGGGAGGGGCAGGCTCCTAGCTGCCCTTGGCCTGTGTCCCTCTGCTGTGTGAGCTTGTCCTGACACGGGGCTGGGGGCCTGACCACTCTGTCCCGGGTCCCCCAGGGTTCCCTGGCCTCGCCCTCCAGCCTTGACTAGCTCTGGGCCCGGGGGAAGGCACTTCCTGCCTCTTCCAGGAATCTGATCCCCTCCCTGTCCACCCAGGACTCCCCCGAGTCATACCCCTGCGGTGACGAGCACACGCCCAGCCCCATTGCTGGCCGACAGCCCCTGGAGGCCAGGCCGCTGCTGCAGCTCCGGCAGCCCATCAGTGCCGTGACAGGCCTCCAGGCAGATGGGCACACGATAGCTGTCCTGGGGGACACCCAGGGGCAGCTGCATAAGGTGAGGCCCTGACGGAGGAGGGGCTGCCCGAGCCCTGGGCCCCGAGCGCCAAAGGCCTCCACACTGCCCGGCGAGGCCTGGCCTCACTGGCTTGACTGGGGGTGCCCCTGCCCTGCTCGGGGAAGCCCCAGGTCCCTTGCGCCTCTCGGGCCGCATCCCACTGGCAGGTCGGAAGGCCACGCCACACACTGATGGCTGGCTGGGTGCCGCCTCCTGGGACGCCTAGGTGTGTGACTTAGGATGACTTCCCAGGAACCTCCTGGGCAGCCCCCGTTGCTCCAGATCGTAGCGGGAGCCAGCGGTCAAGGCGGGCAGGATTGCCACGGGGATAGGGTGGGCAGTGCCCGGTCCCCAGAGCCGGCCTGGCCCCGGAGGTCTCTGCGAGGCAGACTCTGGCCTCCTTGTGACCTGCTCACATCCCTACAGCTGCCCTCCTGCCCCTGGCTCCCAAGGCCCTTAGCCGGGGTGGCCGGGTGATGCCCAAAGCGGGAGGTGACGCCGGCAGAACAGGGCGTCCCGCCCCACTCCCACGCACGGCCCATGGCCCGGCCTCCCCGGTCTGGCAGGAAGGAGAGCCGGCTCTACGGGAAAGGGTGCCTCCCGGGAGCCCCAACCGAGAGGAGAGCACGTGTCCTGAGTGGCTGGCCCATGGCCATCTCGGGAGCAGGCCTTGTCGTCCCTCCAGGTCTTTGTCAACGGCTCCCGAGGCCAGGTGTACCACTCCCAGCAAGTGGGGCTTCTGGGCTCAGCTATCAGCCCAGACCTGCTGGTGGACGGCAGGGGCAGCCACCTCTACGTCCTGACTGCCCAGCGGGTGAGGCTTGTCCCGGGGCAGGGAGGGCACACGCACCCCGGGTCCCCGCACCCACCGCCCCTGGCCTTTGCCGCCCCCGCAGGTGGACCGGGTGCCCGTGGCAGCGTGCCCCCAGTTCCCTGACTGTGCCAGCTGCCTCCAGGCCCGGGACCCGCTGTGCGGCTGGTGCGTCCTCCAGGGCAGGTGAGCGCGGCCGACAGGCGGTGTGTGCCCGAGGGCGCCCCAAGGGCACTGCCTCCACCCTGCCCCTGGAGGCCCAGCCTGCTTCCTCCTAATTTGCCAGCCCCGCCCCCAGCCAGGCTTCCTCCGGTGGCAAGCCTTCCCCGTGCGGCAGTGGCCCCCAAAGCCTGCACACTGACCGGGAAGCCCTGTCTGCTTGGCCCCTTCCTCTTTTTTTTTAATGTTTATATATATATTTTTTAATGTTTCATTTATTTTTGAGAGAGAGAGAGAGGGAGGGAGGGAGGGAGACAGACGGAGAACGAGCAGGGCAGGGGCAGAGAGCGAGGGAGACCCAGAACCTGAAGCAGGCTCCAGGCTCCGAGCTGTCGGCACAGGGCCCGACGCGGGGCTCGAACCCATGAAACGTGAGATCATGACCTGAGCCGAAGTCAGATACTCAAGTGACTGAGACACCCAGGCGCCCCCTTGGCCCCTTCCTCTTGAGCGTAGTCCCTTTCACTCCCCCTGAGACCCACGTGGCGGGCCAACGGGCCCCTGTCCCACAGGTGTACCCGCAAGGGCCAATGCGACCGAGCAGCCCAGGCCAACCAGTGGCTGTGGAGCTACGAGGACAGCCAATGCCCGCATGTGCAGATCTTGCTGCCGGCCCACCGCCCGCGCCAGGAGCAGGGCGTGGTAAGATGCCCGCCTGCGGTGGTGGGGGTGGGGGGCTACCCCCAGGCCTCCCCGGCCTCCTGTCCTGCTGTCTCTGCTCCCACCCTGCTCCGCCCTCACCCCTGCTCTGCCCTAGCAGCATCTCCTTTGCTGAGACACCCCCCCCACACACACACACCGAGAAGCCCCTGCCTGCTCTGTTTTCCTTGCGTGTGTCCCAGGTCACCTTGTCTGTCCCTCGGCTGCCCACCCTGGCCATGGATGAATACTTCCATTGCGCCTTTGGGGACTACGACAGTTTGGCTCACGTGGAAGGGCCCCACGTAGCCTGCATCACTCCTCCCCAAGATCAGCTGCCTCTTAACCCTCCAGGCACAGGTGAGGGGCCCCTGGGGCGGGGAGGTTGGGGACCGGGGCGGGAGCTGCAGGGGCAGGAGCCGCATGACCTACCACCATCCCCTCCCAGACCACGTCACCTTGCCCCTGGCTTTGATGTTTGAGGACGTGGCCGTGGCCGCCACCAACTTCTCCTTCTACGACTGCAGCGCTGTCCAGGCCTTGGAGGCGGCCGCCCCGTGAGTGCTGGGCCTGGCTGCTGGGCAGGGGTGGCAGCCCCCGACGGAGCCCAGCCTGAGCAGCCACCGCCCCCCCCCCCCCGCCCCTCCAGGTGCCGCGCTTGTGTGGGCAGCCTCTGGCGGTGCCACTGGTGCCCACGGAGCAGCCGCTGTGTGTACGGGGAGCACTGCCCAGAGGGGGAGGTGACCGTCTACAGTGCCCAGGAGGTGGGTGGGCCCAGCCCCCGACCCACGCTATGCCCTGCCCGGGCCCCTCAAGTTCCGAAGGGCTAAAGGGTCTCCTTTCCGCAGACGGATGTCCAGGTGCGTGGCCCAGGGGCCTGTCCCCGGGTGGAGGGCCCAGCGGGTCCCCTCCTGGTGCCTGTCGGTTGGGAGAGCCGTTTGGCCCTGCGCGTGCGGAACCTTCAGCATTTTGGAGTGAGTGGGGGATGGGGATGGTGGGGGGGGATGCTGACCGTGTCCAGGGTCCTGATGACGTCCACTCCCAGAGCCTGCCCGCCTCGTACCACTGCTGGCTGGAGCTGCCCGGAGAACTTCGAAGGCTGCCGGCCTCTCTGGAAGAGACGGCCGGGGACGTGGGCCTCATCTACTGCCAGGCCCAGCAGGTGTGTGGCCGCCCCACAGCCTCACCTGCCACCACACACTTTCTGTAGCCCTCGGGGGCCCCGCACGGCCCTTGCCTCGCAGACCCTTCCGGGCCATCGGTGTCCTGTCACCATCCTGAGGCCTGCTCTGCGTAGGCCCGGGGCGTGCAGCGGGAACATGGCACTCACAGCCTCTGCCCCAGGCTCGCAGTCTGCCGGGAGACGTGGGCACAGAAGCGAGGCACCCATTCTGGGAGGAGGGTCCTGGAGGAGACAGGGGCCAGGGGCATCCTGAGTCGGGCCCAGCCTGACCCCACCCTCCACCCACAGTTCTACCCCTCCATGGCCCAGCAGGAGCTCCCGGTGCCCATCTATATCACCCGGGGCAAGGGGCAACGGCTGGACAATGCCCACGCTCTTCATGGTGAGCTTGAGGACGGCAGGGCGGGTGGCACAAGGCGTGTGGCAGACGGGATGCGCCTCAGTGCACCGCCTGGCCTTCCCTAGTGACCCTGTATGACTGTGCTGTGGGCCACCCCGACTGCAGCCGCTGCCAGGCGGCCAACGGAAGCCTGGGCTGTCTGTGGTGCAGCCACGGGCAGCCCGCCTGTCGCTACGGTCCTCTATGCCCCCCCGGGGCCGTGGAGCTGCTGTGTCCCACGCCCAGCATCGACGCAGTGAGCCCCCAGCCCCTCTGCCGCCCCCCATCCCACGGCCCACCCTTCCACCCCCTCCCCATCCGCCCTGCCATGCTCTCCACTCTCCTGACCTCACCCAGGTCAGACCAGCCTGCGCTCAGGCCCCCGAGCCCTAGAGGCTCTGTCCTGCCTCAGGCTGGTCAGCTGGCTGGGCACCCCTACTGCAGGTCAGATGTGGGATCCGAACACTCCATCGTCACCCTTCCCTGCTGCAGATCGAGCCCCTGACCGGGCCCCCCGAGGGCGGCTTGGCCCTCACCATCTGGGGCTCCAACCTGGGCAGGGACTTTGCTGAGGTGCGAGACGCCGTGAATGTGGCTGGCCGGCCCTGCAGCCCTGAGCCCTCCCTCTACCGCACCTCTGCCCGGTGAGGCATTCTAGCTGCCCGGGGGGCGGGGGAGGGATGCCCTCCCGGGGAGGCCCTCAGAGAGCGGCTGCCCAGAGAAGGGAGGCCTGGAGCCAAGGAATGTGGGCCCGGGCCAGATGCGCCAAAGGAAGATGAGCCAGGGGAGGGAAGGAGAGGGGAGCTGGCAGCGAGAGGGCGCAGGTCCTAGGCAGTGGCCGGTGAGTGGCCCACGGCTCCTGCTGAGGGAGGGCCTGACCAGCCACCGGGTCTCCATTCCCCAGGATTGTGTGCGTGACATCCCCTGCCCCCAACGGCACCACAGGGCCAGTCCAAGTGGCCATTAAGAATCGGCCACCAGGCGTCTCAACCCAGCATTTCACCTACCAGGTCAGTGCCCACGCCTGGGTGGTCCCCGCACAGAGCGACAGTAGGAGGGAGGGGCAGGAGGGCATGGACATCTAGGTGAGGCTTTCAAAGTTGGCCTGGGAGGTCGCACGAAGGGCCGCCACTCATCCAGGAGCGAAGCCGCGGATCTGACTGTTCGTTCAGGCCCCTGAGCCGAGGACAGTGGTGGCATCTGTCCCGGTGCGGGGAGGAGGGCAGTGAGGGACTGGAGCTTCCTGCCGGCACAGCTCGGGAGTGAGGGAGAGCGGGGACGCCTCCAGACACTAGCTTGAGCCCCCGCCATCCACTGGGGCTAATTCTGAAGCCAGGAAGCCCAGGGCGGGAGCGGAGGGAGGCAGGGCCCGGTTAGTATCGGGAGTTCTGCGGCGCCCGAAGGTGGTGATTGGATCTCAGGGTTTAGGGCTGGGTGGGGGTGGGGGGCTGGGAGGTGTAAGCCGTGGCAGAGGAGGCCGTCCCGAGGGGCAGAGACGCAGTGAGGAGAGAAGAGCCCCCTCCGAGGGCAGGGCAGCTAGAAGGAGAGCCACGGGGCTGCAGAAGCCCTGACACAGGGGTTCCGAAGGAGGGTGTGGTGGGCGGTGGCCCGGGTGACGAAGCACAAGTGCCTTGGGGACCAGATCCGAGGTGAGTGAGTGCCAGGCCAGGCTGCCATGGCTGCCCCAGGCTGCTCTGTCCCCCAGGACCCCGTCCTGCTGAGCCTGAGCCCCCAGTGGGGCCCCCAGGCAGGGGGTACCCAGCTCACCATCCACGGGCAGCACCTGCAGACAGGAGGCAACGTCAGCGTCTTTGTGGGTGGACAACCCTGTCCTATGTGAGTGTCTCTCCTCCTGGCCCCAAGCTGGCTGCTGTCAGCTCGGGGCATTCCCTGCAGGCCTCACTGTCCCCTCATGTACTGGGGGCAGTGGACTCAGGGCTCCCTAAAAGCCCCCATCAAAGTGCAACAGAAATGGCCACTGTGCCCATCCCTAGTACCCTGTGCCCTCACTGAGGGAGGCGACGTTGGGTGTCTGGTGGGGTGGCCAGGCCCAGGCTAGAGCGCAAGATGCCAGACCCCTCCCCACCCTGCAGCCGGGAGCCGGTGTGTCCCGAGGCCATTGTGTGCCACACCATGTCCCAGGCCAGCCCAGGAGAAGCTGTGGTTCGAGTGGTGTTTGGCCACGCCCAGCGCACGCTGCCCACCAGCCCGTTCCACTACACCGCCAACCCCCAGCTTGTGGCGGCAGAGCCCAGCGTCAGCTTCCGGGGGTGAGGACCCAGTCCGCTCGGGGTCGCCGCCGCACCTGGCCGGGGAGGCGGGGCGGGGGCGGGGCCTCCCGCCCGCGCCCCGCCCCTGCTGACTGCCGCCCCGGCACAGGGGCGGGCGGCTGATCCGAGCCAGGGGCACGGGCCTGGACGTGGTGCGGCAGCCCCTGCTGTCCGTGTGGCTGGAGGCCCCGGCGGAGATGCAGGTCGCAGGGGCCCGGCCCCCGGCCTCAACCCCGACGAGGAGCTGCGGGGCCCCCGCTGCAGCCCCCCAGGCTTGTATCCAGCTCGAGGGAGGCCTGCTGCAGGTGAGCGCCCCACGGGCCGGCGGCGGGGCCGGTCGTGCCCGCGGAGGGAGGACGGGGGCCCGGGGTCCACCTGGCCCCCAGGGAGCGAGCGAGGGAGCCCCAGCTCACCCCACCTGGTCCTGCCCCCGGCTGCCTCCTAGTGCTCCACCGTCTGTTCCGTCAACTCGTCCAGCCTCCTCCTGTGCCAGAGCCCTGCCGTGCCAGACGGGGCGCACCCGCAGCGGGTCTTTTTCACCCTAGACAACGTGCACGTAGACTTCGCCAGCGCCAGCGGGGGCCAGGACTTCCTGTACCAGCCCAACCCCCGCCTGGCCCCCCTCAGCCGCGAGGAGCCCGCCCGCCCCTACCGCCTCAAGCCGGGCAACGTCCTGGACGTGGAGGTGAGGGCTTCCACCGGCCGGCTCTTTGCGGGAAGCGTGCGCCTAGGCTGGCTGTCCTGGCTCGAGCCTCCCCCCCCCCCCCTCCCCCCGTGTGTCTCCCAGGGCCAGGGCCTCAACCTGGGGATCAGCAAGGAGGAGGTGCGCGTGCACATCGGTGACGGCGAGTGCCTGGTGAAGACCCTCACGCTCACCCACCTCTACTGCGAGCCACCGTCGCGGGCCCCCCAGCCAGCCAACGGCTCCAGTAGCCTGCCGCAGTTCGTGGTGAGGCAGGGCTCTGGGTGCCTTGGCGGCTGGGCGGGCGGAGCCCTGAAGGCCCGCACTCAGGAGCCCCGTCCCCCCAGGTTCAGATGGGCAACGTGCGCCTGGCCCTGGGCCCCGTCCAGTACGAGACTGAGCCCCCTCTGTCCGCCTTCCCTGTGGAGGCCCAGGTGGGCCTGGGCATGGGCGCGGCGGTTCTCATTGCCGCTGTACTCCTCCTCACTCTCATGTACAGGTGAGAGCGCCCTGCGACCCCTGCGCGAGCTTGCCCCTTCGCTGGTGCAGAGGCGCCCCCCCCCCCCCCGCGGCAGGCCTCCAGGCAGCTGGCCACCCTGGCTCGGTGAACTCGGCCCCCCCAGGCTCGGGCCCGCGGCTAACACCTGGTCCCCGGGCTGCAGGCACAAGAGCAAGCAGGCCCTGCGGGACTATCAGAAGGTTCTGGTGCAGCTGGAGAACCTGGAGATTGGCGTGGGTGACCAGTGCCGCAAGGAGTTCACAGGTGGGGTGGGAGCCGTGGGGAGGGGGTGGTGGGCAGAGGGCCCAGCTGGGCCCGAGCCCACACCTGGGTGACTCCCGGCCCGCAGACCTGATGACCGAGATGACCGACCTCAGCAGTGACCTGGAGGCCAGCGGGATCCCCTTCCTAGACTACCACACGTATGCCGAGCGAGTCTTCTTCCCAGGGCGCGGCGGCTGCCCATTGCAGCCCGCACCCGAGGGGCCTGGCGAAGAGGGCCGCCGTGCCCCCGTGCGCCAGGGCCTGACGCAGCTCTCCAACCTGCTCAACAGCAAGCTCTTCCTCCTCACGGTGAGGACTATGCGGCTGGGCAGGGTGCCCGGGGGTGGGGGTGCGGCGGGGCCGGGCAGCGGGTGGGGGCACAAAGGTGGGAGAATACGCGGGGCTCCCCTAAGTGCCGCCCCGCGCCGCCCCCCCCCCCCCCACAGCTCATCCACACCCTGGAGGAGCAGCCCGGCTTCTCCCAGCGGGACCGCTGCCACGTGGCTTCTCTGCTGTCTCTGGCGCTGCACGGCAAGCTTGAGTACCTGACTGACATCATGAGGACTCTGCTAAGTGACCTGGCCGCCCATTACGTGCACAAGAACCCCAAGCTCATGCTGCGCAGGTTGGCTCTGGCCCGACCACGGGGCCCGGGAGCAGGGGTGGGGGACTCCCCGCTGAGCTGCCCGCCTGCCCTGCCCCATCCTGGGGCTGGGCAGGGCCGCGAACCCCCAGGAGGCAGGCAGGCCAGGACAGAAGGCACCGGTAGGGAGGTAGATGGGCATCCTTCCCGGGGGCCCGGGCAAAGGGGACCAACAGGCGACAGAGCCCTGGCTTCCCCCCTTTGCCCACCTCGGCCCCGGGACGGGGTGGCCCCGCAGCACCACCCCCTCTGACCTGGGGCCTGCTCCCCCCAGGACAGAGACCATGGTAGAGAAACTGCTTACCAACTGGCTGTCCATCTGTCTCTACGCCTTCCTGAAGGTGAGGGGCGCCCCAGGTGACACCTCGTCCCCTCGCTTCACGCGCGGGCTGCTGCGTGTGGCCTCGCGGACCTGGCCCCAATTCTCCCCGGGGCCTCGGGCTACGAGGGCTTGGAAAGGGGGAAGGCGTGGGGCGGAGGCGTCTCCCCTCGGAGCTGACACGGGCCCGTCCCGATGCTTGCAGGAGGTGGCCGGTGAGCCGCTGTACATGCTCCTCCGGGCCATCCAGTACCAGGTGGACAAGGGCCCCGTGGACGCCGTGACCGGCAAGGCAAAACGGACCCTGAATGACAGCCGCCTGCTTCGGGAGGATGTGGACTTCCGGCCCCTGACGCTGATGGTGTTGGTGGGCCCCAGGGCCGGCGGGGCCGCGGGGAGCGGTGCGGCACAGCGCGTGCCTGCCCGGGTGCTCGACACAGACACCATCACCCAGGTCAAAGAGAAGGTGTTGGACCAAGTCTACAAGGGCACCCCCTTCTCCCAAAGGCCCTCAGTGCACGCCCTAGACCTCGGTGAGAGAGCCCACCCCCCCACCCGTCCCCACATGGGCCTGTTCCCACCTGTAGATGCTCAGCCGGGCCTTGCTTCAAATGGCAGGCTTGGGGGACAGGCTGCAGGCTAATCGGCCTCCCCACGTGCCCCCAGAGTGGCGCTCGGGTCTCGCTGGTCATCTGACCCTGTCAGATGAAGACCTGACCTCGGTGACCCAGAACCACTGGAAGAGACTCAACACCCTACAGCACTACAAGGTAACCGGCGGGCAGGTGCTGGGGGGAGGCAGGCCCCCATCTCTGGATCAGCCAGGGAGGGAGCCCAGCCTCTGCTCATCGCCCCACCAGGTCCCAGACGGAGCCACAGTGAGGCTCATCCCCCAGCTGCACAAGGGAGGCGCCGTCTCCCAGAGCCTGGCCCAGAGCTGCCCCTTGGGGGAGAGTGAGTCCTGCGGCCCCCATGCGCCCATCTGCGCCCCAGAGCTGAAGTGGGCAGGCAGGAGCCCTGGGCTTGCCGTCTGCCTTGCCTGGGTGTCCCCCACACCGCGCCAGTGGGCAAGCGAACGCTCTAGGCTGGGCCGAGGGCCTGGGGCAGACGAAGGCGCAAGCTCGTCCTGGTTGGGGAGCTCTGGGACCACGGGGTGTTGGGCTGAGCGAGCCCCTCGGCTGCCACCCTCTCTGCCTCTCTTTTCCCAGGCTGGGCATCCCCGGCCGGTGGTGTGGGAGAGCAGGCAGGGGCACAGGACTGAGGCCGGGCTTCTGCGCCCTCAGACACCCCCATGCTGGAGGATGGCGAGGAGGGCGGGGTCCACCTCTGGCACCTGGTGAAAGCCACCGAAGAGCCGGAAGGGGCTAAGGCCCGGCGCAGCAGCCTGAGGGAGCGAGAACGGGAGCGGGCGCGCGCGAAGGCAATTCCAGAAATCTACCTCACCCGCCTGCTCTCCATGAAGGTCGGTGTAGCTGCGGAGCTGGAGGGAGGAGCCACAAGGCTGGGAAGGTTCCCGGAGGGGGGCCCTGACTGGGCAGCGGAGAGGGCGTGGTCCTGAGAGGTAGAGGGGCCCCACACACTGACGGAGCCCGCCCCGGCCTCCCGCACGGCCCCTCCCATGCCTTCTAGGGCACGCTGCAGAAGTTTGTGGACGACACGTTCCAGGCCATCCTCAGCGTGAACAGGCCCGTGCCCATAGCCGTCAAGTACCTGTTCGACTTCCTGGACGAGCTGGCAGAGAAGCATGGCATTGAGGACCCGGAGACCTTGCACATCTGGAAGACTAACAGGTGCCTCGCCTACTGTCCCCGCCCCCATGCGGTCGAGACATGGAGTCCCAGAGGGATAAGGACATTGCCCGGGGTGGGGGCCACAGGGCCAGGACGCGAACCTACGTGTGGTGTCACGCACCCTGGATTTCTGGCCGCCCCCAACACGGACTCGTAAGACAGCTCCCTGCGGAACTCAGGTCCGAGGCCTGGGCTGACGATGCCTGTGGCCGACCCGTGTCCCCAGCCTGCTGTTGCGATTCTGGGTGAACGCCCTGAAGAACCCACAGCTCATCTTTGACGTGCGCGTGTCAGACAACGTGGACGCCATCCTGGCGGTCATCGCCCAAACCTTCATCGACTCCTGCACTATCTCGGAGCATAAAGTGGGCCGGGTAAAGGCAGAGCCGGCCCTGGTAGCTTCCAGAGGGGTGACAAGGAAAGGCTCAGGGCACACGCCACGGAGGCTCAGTACCCAGCCCTGAGCGGGCCTGGGGGTGGGGTTGGGGTGGTGGTGCCTAACGGGCCGGGAGGCCCGGGGGTGGGGGAGGGCACCGGTGATGCATTCAGGGTGACAGGGCCGGAGCTCCCCTGCCTCCCCGCTCAGGCCCACCCCTACCCGGAGCAGGACTCCCCAGTGAACAAACTGCTGTATGCCCGGGAGATCCCTCGCTACAAGCAGATGGTGGAGAGGTAGGTGTCGGGCCCCGGGGGGGGGGACTGGGGGGTGGGGGCTGCCCGCGCCTAACCGTGTCTCCCCTGCCAGATACTACTCCGACATCCGCCAGAGCTCCCCGGCCAGCTATCAGGAGATGAACTCGGCTCTGGCCGAGCTCTCTGGGGTGAGGCGCAGCCCAGGGGGCGCACTCCTCCATGTTCGGGTGGGGGCGGGGTGGAGGGGGGAGGTTTGGGGTTTAAGGTCCAGGCCGGGGCTCACCCCTCCACGTGCTGCCCCCAGAACTACACATCAGCCCCCCACTGCCTGGAAGCTTTGCAAGAGCTCTACAACCACATCCACAGGTATTACGACCAGGTGAGGCCTGCGGCGCTCCAGTGGGGGGAGGGGCGCTCGAGGCGGGGGGGGGGGGGGCCACGGCCCCAGAGCCCAGAGCCAGGCCCCGGGGATCCTCCCTGCCGGTGGAAGCAGGTGTCTGGGCCAATCTGGGCAGGGGGGGGAGGGAGGGCCCAGGTTGGGGAAGGAGCGTGGCTTCTGTCCAGATTCCTCGGGGAGGCCTGGGGCAGCTCCTGCTGGACCCCCCCCCCCCCTAGGCTGGCACGGCCCTGGGTAATGGGCGGAGCACAGAGGCCTCAGGCAGGGCACCCTCTTCTGCCCTGGCAGATCATCGGTGCCCTGGAGGAGGATCCCGTGGGCCAGAAGATGCAGCTGGCCTGCCGCCTGCAGCAGGTAGCAGCCCTGGTGGAGAACAAAGTGACGGACCTGTGAGCGGGTCACCTGAGGCCCAGCGGCCTGGAGAGGAGCAGCGCTGCCCGGATGGAGCCCGCAGCCGAGGAGGGGCCGGCAGGGCGCGGAAGGGGGTCGTGCCCACCAGGGGGCTCCCTGCCACCTCTCCCACCACCCGCCCTTCCTTCCCCTACCCCGGCTTCTTTCTAATTTATCGTAATCCTTACCTCTCTTCCCCGCCTCCCCCACTATATTTATTTGCTTGCTGGAGAATCACATCTGGAAATAAAATAGAAATACATCTTTTTAGAAAACCCCCCAGCCTGTGCCTGTCCCTGTGAGAGTTTACTCAGTGCCTCCCTTCTTGGTCCTCCCCTCGGCCCCGCAGCTGTGACTTCTGCCCGAGGAAAAAGGGCCATCCGGCACCCCCCCCCCCGCCGGGCCTTCCTCTCTTCTGTCCCCTCACCGCCTCCCTTGGCCCACCCGCCCCCACCTACGGCCACCCTGCCCTACCCCTACCAATTCGTTCCTGGCCCAGGGACAGCAGGACCAAGCGTCTCCCATCTTGGCCTCACCACGGTCACTGCCGAGCCCCCACTGCTTCTTTCTGACTGTCCGACAGTCCCCAGCTGGCCTCCCCGCTCCACACCTGCCCCCTCTGCTCCCTCCTGGGAGCAGCCAGAGTGATGTTTCCAAAGAGCAAAAGTGCCCGTCAGCCTCTGCGAGGATCTCACACAAACGCCCACGGGTTCCGTGAGGACCCTTGGCCGCCCAGGGCCTCCCTGCCTCTCCCCACCCCCGACCCCTCTGTGGCCAAAGGGGCCCCCGGCCTATCCTGCTGCAGACCTCACCCCAGCCGGGTCCTGCACCGCCCTGGAAGCTCGCCCACCCACCCCTTGCTGGGCAACCAACTCTTCCTGGTCCCTCGGATGCAGCCCCAAAGTCACAGGCTCCAGAGGGCTCTGCCTGACCTGGAGGTCCCTCTGTCACCGGCCTGTTAGAGCTGGGGGCTTGTGTGGGCCCCACCGGAGGAGGACCCCTGAGGGCAGGGCCAGGGCAGATGGGTCCCTGTGCCTCCCACGTGGGCACGTGGCACATGCTGGTGGACGCAGGGAGGAAGGCAGGGATGGCCGGGCGCTGAGGAGCTGGAGGGGAGACCACACTGTGTCAGGGCTGGGGTCCTCAGTGGGCGGGTTCCTGGGCTTTGACACCGTCCCAGCACCTCTGGTGGGAGCCGCCAGTTGCCTTCAGTTCACGCCCCTGACTCCATCATCCGGGATCCCCAGCGACACCACATTCAGGGAGAGGGAGGCGCCTGCCTAAGGGGTCAATGAGCCACAGGAAAAGTGGGAACCCCACTGAGAGCGGGCAGGGAACAGGGCACCCATGGGAATGGGGAGGGCCTCCTTCGCGAAGGCTACCAGAGGCCCAGCAGGAAGCCAGAGAATGTTCCGAAAGTGTCACGGCGCCCTAGGGTATGTGGGGTGTGAAGTAGCGCCCGACCTGAGGACTGGGCTGTCCTGTCCACCGCCCCGCCTCAGCTGGCTCCAGCTCCAGAGCGCAGGGACTCCGCCTGGGAAGCAGGTTGCCTGCAGTCCCGCTCAGTGGGCCCCCTCGGCCACCCCTGGGGCAGGGCGGGGGCGGGGGGCGGCTGGGCCTGGGGACCAGGCTTTCCCGGGCGGCCCGTGGCCGCACCGCCTCCTCCCGCCGCATACCTTGCCCACAGCCGAGCAGCTGGGAGGCTATTTATAAAGGCGGGTGAGATCAGCGGCCGAGGCTATAAATGCACGGGCCGCCGCCGGGCCCCACAGGAGCAGCCGCCCGGGGCGCGGGAGCTGCGGGCCGCGCGGCCGGGATGAGCGCCAGCGCCGGTGGCGGCGGCGGGGACAGCGGCGGCGGCAGCAGCAGCAGGTAGGGTTTGGCCAGGGCGCCCTGGGTCCCCCCCGCCGTGCCCGGCGCCTCGAGTGCTCACTGCCCGCCCCCCAACCCGCAGCTCGCAGGCCTCCTGCGGGCCCGAGTCTTCGGGCTCCGAACTCGCCCCCGCCACACCGGCACCGCGGATGCTGCAGGGGCTGCTGGGCTCCGATGACGAGGAGCAGGAGGACCCCAAGGAGTACTGCAAGGGTGAGGCCTGGCCTCGGCGCAGGCGGCCAGGTGGCTGCCGCGGGACACAGGGCAGCTGGGGAGGAGGAGGGTGCCGAGGCCGGCCCACGTGGGCCAGGGGGCCGGCGGGGCTGGATCGTCCTGGCCCCCCACCCCCACCCCAGGAAGGCGCCACCACCCACCACGCTCTATGGACTCCTTCCCCAGGCGGCTACTACCCTGTGAAGATCGGCGACCTGTTCAATGGGCGGTACCACGTGGTGCGCAAGCTGGGCTGGGGCCACTTCTCCACCGTCTGGCTCTGCTGGGATATCCAGTAAGTGCCCCCTCCGTCCACCACCCCCCCGGGACCCAGTGCCAGCCGGGAGCCCACCCCTGGGCTCCGTTGGGGCCACCACGATGCCCCCACGGGTCTGGCCGGGCCGGCGGCCGACGCGGAGCTCGGTGTTGCAGGCGCAAGCGCTTCGTGGCCCTGAAAGTGGTGAAGAGCGCGGGGCATTACACGGAGACCGCCGTGGATGAGATCAAGCTCCTGAAATGTGTGAGGCGCCACCCTCCCCGCTCCCGGCTCCCAGGCAGGGCGGAGTTCCCAGAGGGGCAGGCTCCAGCTGGCTCTGCCTGGGAGGACCTGCGGGAGCAGGCCAGGGAGCCGCAGCCGAGGCCGGAGGTG
Organism: Acinonyx jubatus; assembly: GCF_027475565.1. Classification (NCBI taxonomy): domain Eukaryota; kingdom Metazoa; phylum Chordata; class Mammalia; order Carnivora; family Felidae; genus Acinonyx; species Acinonyx jubatus. The sequence continues at coordinate 122,837,589 of NC_069389.1, forward strand.
CGCGGGGGGCGCAGCAGGGAGCAGCTGGTGAGGGCCAGGGTGGAGCCGTTCTTTCGTGGTCGCTTTGCTCCAGGTCCGGGACAGTGACCCCAGTGACCCCAAAAGAGAGACCATTGTCCAGCTCATCGATGACTTCAGGATCTCAGGGGTTAACGGAGTCCGTATCCTTTGCAGGAGGAGCAAAGCGGTGTGGCGGCAGCGGTGCCCGCTCCCGCCATCCCAGCTGCCGGGGCCTCGGTTTACTGATCTGCACAATGGGGGCTTATCCCTTCTAGTGACACTAGTCTGCAAAACAGCCCCACCGCTTCGGGGGTTGTATTTGTGCGGGGGCCAGCAGATGACCGGGCGGGCATCGGTTATCCACAGGCATTGCAGAGTTACCCCCAAATGGCAGTGCCATCCACTGAGGAGCTGCTCCAGAGGCTCTCTGGCAAATACTTGGGCACGGGAGTGCGGCTGGCCTGACAGGCCTCCGTGTCTGCTCCTCCGGTGCCCTGCCCCCGGGACAAGCACCCAAGGTACCTCCCAAGTGGCACACCCGAGAGTGGCAGGGACACCATAACGACACCGGGCAGGTGGTGACTCTGCACCACCAGACCCGGTTGCTCCCCAGCTGCGGGTGGGCGGCGCCCGTGCCCCCCTGCCGTGGGCCCTCCGGCCACCCTTCACTCCCAGCCCCAGATGTGTGCATGGTGCTGGAAGTCCTGGGCCACCAGCTCCTCAAGTGGATCATCAAGTCCAACTACCAAGGCCTGCCCGTGCCCTGCGTCAAGAGCATCGTGAGGCAGGTGAGCATCACGCATGCTCTGGGAGTGTGGCGAGGCGGCCGGGACGGGGCTGTGAAAGTTCCGGAGTGGCTCTCCCCAGGTGCTGCACGGCCTGGACTACCTCCACACCAAGTGCAAGATCATCCACACAGACATCAAGCCCGAGAACATCCTGCTGTGTGTGGGCGATGCCTACATCAGGCGCCTGGCCACGGAGGCCACAGAGTGGCAGCAGTCAGGGGCCCCGCCCCCATCCCGCTCCACAGGTACCAGCACCAGCCCGCGTGGGCCCAGGGAGGGGCCCGTGGGCCTCAGCCCCCGCCTGAGTCTTTGTTCCTTTCTCTCCCCCGATGCTCCGACTGCCCCCCCTCAGTCAGCACTGCCCCCCAGGAGGTCTTGGTAAGTTGGGGTGCCCCTTTGCCTGGGCCTCATCTCCCCATCTCCTCAGAGCTCCCTCCTCGGCCTCTCTGGCCCCACCCCCTTCCCACGTCCCTGCCCTCCCCAGGGATGAGGGTGAGACACAGGGTGGGTCGCACACATGGGCGGTCGCTTGGGCGCCACTGCCTCTGTGGGCGGACGGTGCGTCCAGGGCCACGAGGGGCCCAAGCTGCCCCACCCCCCCCCCAGGGGAGGCGGACTCCGAGCTAGACGAAGGCCCATCAGCTGCCCCCAAAAGTCTAGCTTCGGGCAGCGAAGGACTGGCGCCGAGGCGTGGGCCACAGCGGGGTGGCCCGGCGTTTACGTCCTCGGTGGCCCTAGGGCCCAGAGGCCCCGTCCCCCATGAGCATGCAGGCCGCAGGGAGAGGCGTGGGCGCTCAGAGGCTGGGCGGTGGGAACCCTGGGGTGAGCCGGGCTCTGATGGCAGCCCGGGAAGCTGTCGAAGAACAAGAGGAAGAAGATGCGGCGCAAGCGGAAACTGCAGAAGCGGCTGCTGGAGGAGCGCCTGCGGGACCTGCAGAGGCTGGAAGCCATGGAGGCGGCGGCCCAGGCCGAGGGTGAGGGGCCGCGGCGCGCGCCCGGCAAGCGCAGGCCACCGGGGTGCCGGCTCACACCCCGCCTCTGCCCCTCTCCCCAGACGCTGGCTCGAGGCTCGAGGGGGGCAGCGGCTCCACCTCCTCTTCCGGCTGCCACCCTGGGGGCGGGGCCGGGGCCGGCCCCTCCCCCGCCTCCTCCTCCCCCGCCACCGGGGGCGAGCGCAGCCTCAGCCCGGGCTCCCAGACGTCAGGCTTCTCGGGCTCCCTTTTCTCTCCCGCCTCGTGCTCCATCCTCTCAGGCTCCTCCAACCAGCGGGAGACCGGGGGCCTCCTGTCGCCCAGCAGTAAGTTGGGCCGGGCCTGCGGGTGGGCTCGGCGGGGCTGGACAGGCGGGGGCCCAGCCGGCTCAGCCTCTCCCCCTTCTCTTCCGTCTCCAGCACCGTTTGGTGCCTCGAACCTCCTGGTGAACCCCCTAGAGCCCCAAAACGCAGACAAGATCAAGATCAAGATCGCAGACCTGGGCAACGCCTGCTGGGTGGTATGAGCCGGTCTGGAGAGCAGAGTGGGCACCCGGCTGCGAGGGCAGGGGCACAGGCCGGCCTCCTCCGAGCCCCACGGGCCCCGAACCGCCACTCGTCCAGACCCCGGGCTCTGCCTCCTGACACAGACCCGGGACCGAGCCCAGACCAGCGTCCGTCCCATCCAGTCACCAGAACTGGACCCATTGCAAGGGGCGGGGACCCCTGGGAAGAGGCCAGTCCCTCTCGGGACCTCTGGGGACCCTGAGGCTCAGAGGGAGCCCCACTGAGCTCCTTGGTTGCCCGGCCCAGAGGTGGGAGATGGTGGGGGCCGCGGGGGGCGGGCCAGCCGTGGCCCCGGCTCCTCCCCAGGGCTCCCCTTGCCTCCAGCACAAGCACTTCACGGAGGACATCCAGACACGCCAGTACCGGGCCGTGGAAGTGCTGATCGGAGCCGAGTACGGCCCCCCCGCCGATATCTGGAGCACGGCGTGCATGGTACGCCCCAGCTGCCCTGGCCTAGGGCAGGTTCCCCCCCCCACCCCGCCCCCGCCGGCAGCCTCACCTTCTCCCCCTTCCAGGCCTTCGAGCTGGCCACCGGAGACTACCTATTCGAGCCTCACTCTGGAGAAGACTACAGTCGTGACGAGGGTAGGGGGAGGCCGGCCCTGGGCTCAGCCTGGGGGCCTCCCGGCCGCCCAGCCACCGCCCAGCCTCCTCTCTGTCCACAGACCACATCGCCCACATCGTGGAGCTTCTGGGAGACATCCCCCCAGCCTTCGCCCTCTCGGGCCGCTATTCCCGGGAGTTCTTCAACCGGAGAGGTAGGGCCGAGCGGGCTCGGGCCCCCTGGATGTGGGGGGTAGGGCAGGGAGCATGGGCTCCAGAACCGGGGGAGGGGGGCACGGGGTCCAGAGGCCCCCTTCCTGGCAGAGCCTAACCTCCGGCCCGCTGGCCGGCCCCCAGGAGAGCTGCGGCACATCCACAACCTCAAGCACTGGGGCCTGTACGAGGTGCTCATGGAGAAATACGAGTGGCCCCTGGAGCAGGCCACGCAGTTCAGCGCCTTCCTGCTGCCCATGATGGAGTACATCCCCGAGAAGCGGGCCAGCGCAGCCGACTGCCTCCGGCACCCTTGGCTCAACCCTTAAGCCCCACAGGCACTCTGTGCAGCTTGAGGCGTGCCTGCCCCCCCACCCCCTCCCAGTGCCTTCAGGGAAAGCCGGGCGGCTCCTGCCACCCTGCGAGCCACCCTTTGGGAGCTGCCCTCCTCCACCCTGCAGTGTACGAGCTCTCTCTCGGGCCCCGCGCCCCGAGGCAGGGCAGACAGATGCTGGAGCCAGGCCCGCCATTCAGCATTTGTTCTGTCCCCAGCCCTCACAGAGGGGCCCCGGATGGGAAGTGTGCGTGTTTCTTTTCTTAATAAAGTGTGAACTGAAACGTCAGCGTCCCGGAGTGACAGAAACACAGCAGCCGAGACCCCGGCCCCGGGACAGAAGCTGATTTACTCTGGGTCCGCCCACCAAGCTGGGGCGCTGGGAGCGGGAGGGGGAGTGAGCTGAGGCAGGCCCAGGGACAGCCTACGCCTCCACAGCCCGGCCGTTGATGATGCGGATGTGGCGGATGATGTCCTGGATGGCTTCCGACGTAGTGCCCTGGCCCCCGATGTCCGGGGTGTGCATCTGTGGGAGACGCGTGAACTTGAGCACACACCTGAGCCCTGACCCCTACCCGGGCCGCCCGCGGTCTCCCGTGGCTTGCAGGGGCAGGGCCTCCCAGCAGGAGGGCAGTGGTACCAGCTAAGGCCAAGAGAGCCCTCCCCTTGCGGACAGCAGGAAGTGACAGGTCATCACCTCCGCCCCTCAGGTAGCACACCAGCTCAACCCCCACGGTGGGGGGGGAAGGCAGGGGAAGAGGAGCCTCACGTTTTCGTTGTCCATGGACGCCAACACGGCCTTACGGATGGAGGCGGCATAGGAGTGGAGCCTAAGGAGGGAGGGAAGCTTTTGGTGCTTGGGGCCTGGGGGCTGGCCGGAGGGGCTGGCAGCTGGGGGTCACGGAGCTGCTTACTTGAGGTGGTCGAGCATCATGCAACTTGCCAGCAGCGTGGCGGTGGGGTTGGCGATGTTCTTATTGGCAATACTCTTGCCCGTGTTCCTCGTAGCCTCGAGAGGGCAAGACAGGAAAGGGGATGGTAAGAAAGCGGGGTGGGGCACCCAGGAGGCTCAGTCGACTGAGTGTCCCAAGTTCGGCTCAGATCTCACGGTTCGTGAGTTCGAGCCTCGCGTCAGGCTCTGCGCTGACAGCTCGAAGCCTGGAGCCCGCTTCTGTGTCTCCCTCTCTCTCTGCCCCTCCCCTGCTCATGAGCTGTGTGTGTCTGTCTGTCTCTCTCTCTCTCGCAAAAATAGACATTAAAAAAAATTTGTTTTAATGGTTTCACACTGTTATGTGAATTTTACCTCATAAAAAAAAAAGACCTAAAAATAGAAGCTAAGAGACCAACAAAACGTGGTCTCTCTGTACAATACGATATTATTCAGCCACCGTAAGGAATGTTGTTGGGGCATATAGCCATGCCACAGTGTGGATAGGCCTTAAAAATACTACGTTAATGGGGCGCCTGGTTGGCTCAGTCGGTTGAGCCTCCCACTCTTGATTTCAGCTCAGGTCATGATCCTAGAGTTGTGTGATTGAGCCCCACATCGGGCTCCACACTGAGCATAACTGCTTAGGATTCTCTCTCCCCCTCTGCCCCACTCCCCTGCTCACACACTCTTTCTCTAAAATTAAGGAAAACAAAATACTGTGCTAAGGGAGAGAAGCCAATCATAGAAGGCCACACGGTATATGACTCCGTGTAGGAGATGGCCAGAAAAGGCAAAGCCAGAGGGACAAGAAAGCAGATGAGTGGTGGCCAGGGACTGGGCGGGGGGTGCGAGTAACAACCAACAAGCACAGGGTTTCTTCTTTTTTTTAAAGATTATGTATTGGGGCACCTGAGTGGCGCAGTCGGTTAAGCGTCCGACTTCAGCCAGGTCACGATCTCGCGGGCCGGGAGTTCGAGCCCCGCGTCAGGCTCTGGGCTGATGGCTCAGAGCCTGGAGCCTGTTTCCGATTCTGTGTCTCCCTCTCTCTCTGCCCCTCCCCCGTTCATGCTCTGTCTCTCTCTGTCCCAAAAATAAATAAAAACGTTGAAAAAAAATTAAAAAAAAAAAAAAGATTATGTATTTACTTTGAGAGAGAAAGAGAGTACAAGTGGGGTAGGGGCAAAGAGAGAGGGAGAGAGAGAATCCCAAGCAGGCTCCACGCTGTTAGCACGGAGCCCAGTGCAGGGCTCGAACTCACAAACCGTGAGATCATGACCTGAGCAGAAATCAAGAGTCAGTTGCTCAACTGACTGAGCCCCCCAGGTGCCCCCAATACTGGGGGGACGACAACATTCTGGGACGAGACAGTGGCGATGGCCACACCATATCCTATACTTTCGGCGAAGTGGATGAGATGCGAGCTCTCTAGCACAGAAAGGCCAGCGGCCCTGGCGACACTCACCGTCTCAAACACGGCGTACACATGGCCGTAGTTGGCCCCAGCCACGAGGCCGGGGCCCCCGACCAGTCCTGCGCAGACATTGTTGACGATGTTCCCGTAGAGATTAGGCATCACCATGACATCAAACTGCTGGGGCCGGGACACCAGCTGCAGGGCAAGGGGGGACAGGCAGAAAAGCTGGAGCGCACGGGAAGCCCACCGCGCCGGAGGCAGGTTGCCGTGGAACCCGGCAGGCCACCTACCTGCATGGTGGTGTTGTCCACGATCATGTTCTCAAAGGTGATCTGGGGGTAGCGGGCTGCCACCTCCTTGCAGCACTGGAGGAAGAGCCCGTCGCCCAGTTTCCTAGGAGGGGAGCACAAGACGCCAGCTTGGGCACTGTAACAGTCAGCTGGAGGCACGGGGTATACAGATGGCCAGAGAAGCTGGGTTCTGACCCCTGACCAGTCCCCCGCCTGTACGACGGGCACGATCCTGCTCTACCTGCCCAAAGTATGCGCTGTGGTGACGCCGCGGCTGGAAAAGGGGCAAGAGGGCATGCCCCTGGGCACAGCCCCTTGGGGGGCAGCGGGGTCCGGGGCCCCAAGTCCCTAACAGCAGGGCGGAGGAGAGTGTTCAATTCAGCCGTTTCACAACTGCTTGCGGAACGGGCAGGGACACGGCAGGGATGGGACATACATGATGTTGGCCTTGTGCACGGCTGTCACTTTCTTGCGCCCGCTCTCCTGGGCCAGTTTGAAGGCATATTCGGCGATGCGCAGGGACTTGGCCTTGGTGATGATTTTCAGGCTCTCCACCACTCCAGCCACACTCTGGGACAGACGGGGAGAAGAGTCCCTCCAGCACAAGCTTCTCCCTGGGCCTGGCCAGGCTTGTCCCCAGCCCCCACGACCCAAGACAATAAGGGGACAGCCTGGGTCCCACCCACCTCGTGTTCCAGGCTGCTGTACTCGCCCTCTGTGTTTTCCCGGACAATGAGGATATCTATGTCCCTGTGCCGGGTCACCACTCCTGGCAGGCTCTTACAGTGGATGACATTGGCATAGAGGTCCAGGCTGGTACTGGGAACACAGAGAGAAGAGCAGCCGGCTGGTGCCACGACCGTCTGCTGCCACACTCTGCCCCTGCCGAGCCCCCACCCTGTGCACTGGGCTCTCACCGAAGGATGTTGTTTCGGGATTTGTGGGACGGTGGCAGGTTATGGTTTGTTTCAATATTACCTGTGGGACAGAAAAAAGACAGGCTGGAGAGGGGGCCCCTGGGCTCAGCGATGCCACCACATTCCCCATCCTGAGCAAGGGAACGCGTGCCCAAGGCAGCATCAAGCAGAGGAGGTGGCTTTACCGGCAGAGGTACCTCGCAGAGCGCCAGGGTGGTCTCTCACGTAAGCCCCGTGAGGGCAGAGAGTGCGTGCGGTTCACCGAGGGGTTCCAAGGGCCTAGAGAGGGACTGGCACGCAGCGGGCACTCGATAAATAGTTAATGAACGCACAGATGAATGAACAAGGGTTGGCAGCTGGCTAGGAGACCTTGCCAGACCCCGGGCAGGAAATGGAAGGTCGGGGTCTGGCTGGAGAGAAAGTGACCACTCCTGCTCACCAACCGGCTGGCTAGCCAGCCTGGCGCCAGCAATGTGACCTTGGCTGGCGTCGCCGTCAGGCCCTGCATCGAGGCGCCACATGAGCCCCAGTTCAGGGGCAGGTGGTGGTTGCCTGGAAAAGACTATAGTTCGGGCCGGGGCGGACCCGGGCAAAGAGAACGGGCGCAAGAGGGGGTCAGCAGCCTCCAAGAAAAGGCGGTCAGAGGGTGCCTCAAAGAGCAGGCTTTTCTCAGGGCCCACTGGGGCTACCGCCCCCTCCAAGTCACGCCCCGCCCACACCGCCTTTGCCCACAATGCCTCAGACGCCCTTCAGTTGCCACGCTGGCCCCCCTGCTGGACTGCCAGGAGCTGGGGCTCCACCCGGGTTCAGCTCTGCTCGCACAGAGCAGGTGATGGACTATAGCTTACAGGACGAGTAGTGCAAGCATTTTAAGAACATGTACCAAATCCAGGCAAACAGAGGAAGGGCTAGAATTCCTGCCTGTAACACCCACAGCCGTGCCAGCTACGGGCAACGCGGCGGGAGAGGGTTAAAACCGCATCCCTGTGACATACAGTTTGTGAGAAAAAGACCCCGAGGGTCAAAGCTGACCCCGGCAGAGAGGGCTGCGCCCCAGGAGAGAAGGGGGTGGGGGAAGCCCTTTACTGAACAGGCTCCTGTCCAGCCTAGTGCCACAAGCTCTCAGAATCGTGGCACAGACCCCAAAAGTTTCTGTCCGCTCTCCAAGCCCAAGGGTCCTCCCCAGCCAGAAAAACCCTAAAGTCCGAGTCGTGCGGCCCCAGGGACAAGTGTGTGTCGGCTTGGAAATGAGAGGGATCGTGCACGGTTCCCTGCCCTGGCCCCCGCGCTCACCCTTCAGGGCCACACGGTTCCGGCGGATGGCCATGATGGCATTGCGGATGTCCTCTTCATCAGCGTTGGAGCTCACGTGCACCTCTTCAAAGTCCACCGGCACACAAGCGTGCCTGGGGCAGAATTGGGTCAAGGTGGCGAGCCCCAGGCCTCCCCCACGCCTCTTCTAGGAAGCCCGCCTGGACTGCTGGGCGCAGAGGCCTGGCCACCGCCGCTGTCCACCCTGACCTGGCTCTGCCTGAGGGGAGACGGGGTCGACCTGCGCCAACTGACGGGGAGATACTTGAACTCTACAACACAGTTAGCAGCAGGACTGCTGCCACCTTCCTCGCGCCCGGGATCACAGGCACTGCGACAAAAGGCCTGGGCTTTCAGCCCTCCTGCCGCTGCCTCAAGGGGCGCTGGGGCAGAGCCCTGGCCAGTGGGCTTCTGGGCTGACGGTCCCTCTTGGCACAGTTCTCAAGCCCCCCCCGCCCCGCCGGGGTATAAGCTCCCCTAGGGGTACGGGTCAAGGGGAGGTAGGCCCAGGGGCCGTGTACCTGAACACAGACTTGACATGCAACATGAGCTCTGGCCCGATGCCATCCCCCGGGATCATGGTCACCGTGTGCCGCCCACCATACTTAGCCGACGGAGGCTGGAGAGACGGGAAGGTGAGGGTGGGCCCGGTGGGCCAGCCAGTCATGAGGTTCCAGCTTGGGGTTACCTGACCCCGCCACCCCAGCCCAGACAAGTTAATCACGGTGGGGGGGGGGGTTCCTTGGTCGGGAGGGTGGCGGCAGAAGCAGTCCCCACCCCCGCCTGGACTTGGCTCAATCCCAGAGCAACTAAAAGCCCCAAAACTTAACAGGCAGATGAGAGGCATACTCACAATTGTCTGTTGCTAGAGGAGGGACAGAAAGGAAGAAGACACGAATCAGCCAGGGTTGGAGGAACGAGGCTGTGCCCAGGGAATGGGGATACTGTGTAGTGCGCTTCGGGTGAGGAGGGGTGGGCGACCTCTGAGACTGTGCCTCAGAGAGAAGGACCCGGAGCGCCAGGGAACAAACAGGCAGGCACAGCACACATACGTGCACGCACGCACACACCTACGCGCGCACAGACAGGTGCATACGTGCATAAACACTAGCGTTCTCGGGCGCACACACATACACACGCGCGTACACGCTCTGGCAGGTACTTACGGAGAAGCTCCTCCGGGGGGCCTCGTGGGCACCTAGAACCTGGCGAAGAGAACCAGATGCCAGTGGTTGTTGTCCGGCCCAGAAAGTCAATTCGGTAAAGGCCAGCTGAACTCTTGGCAGGGAAGAGGAACCGTCCCCACCATGCCCAGCCAGGTCCCACGCATCATCCCTCCGCCTGACCCCTGCACCATCATGTGGTGAACGGCACGTGGTACGCGCCCAAATGGCCCAAAAGCCTCCATTTCCCAAGGACCAGCCAGTCAAAGCATCGTGGAGGGTCGCGGCAACCCTCTATGGTTCCGTCAGCTCTGCAATCAGCTCTTAATCAACTTAAGAAATGTTTCTCTCTTGTGTTGTCTGATTCTTTATTAGCCAATAATTAGTCCTGCCCAGTGATGTTTGTTGTCTGTAACGTGGAAAAGTTGGCACACTGCACGTGGCAAACCCTGGAGCGGCCACAACAATCATTTTGTCATTTTTAAAATCTTTTTTCCTTATGGGGCGCCTGGGTGGCTCAGTCGGTTAAGCATCCGACTCTTGATTTTGGCTCAGGTCATGATCTCACGGTTCGTGGAATCGAGCCCCACGTTGGGCTCTGTGCTGACAGTGCGGAGCCTGCTTGGGGTTCTCCCTCTCTCTCCGTCTCAAAATAAATGAGCGAAACTTAAAAATGTATAAAAAAATCTTGTTCCTTATGACAAAACAACATACAGTCCTAACACGGAGATCAGAACAAAAAGATAGCACCCAGTCCCCTGTCCACCCAGAGACAGCCACTGTCGGCATCGTGGGAACGGCCCTCCGGAATCACAAGTCCAAAGCAAATGTGCCAGGGAAAATCTAACCATTTTTAGAAGAATAACAGACACCAATCTCTCAGAGGGCTTTTACAAAGGACTGCAAAACTGCTCTGTGGCCTACGTGGAAGATGAATGTCCCCAACCCCCCAACTCAGAAACAGCCATGTTTAGCCACCCCAATGCCATGTCTGACAGCTTCAGAGTAAAAGCCATCCGAGTCAAAGGGGACAGCTGTTGAGCAGTGATCCATCTAGGGTCCCCACACAGTCCTGGAGGTAGATGCCTGTCTGCCACGTGCCACTGTGGAGGGCCTAGGCATCCTCACTCTGCTCCTGCGGCTCCCCACCTGGGAACACACCCAGTGTCTCTCAATCCAAAGAGGCAGGGGCAGAGCCAAGGTCCTTTTTGTCACTTGGAGATGCTCTGCCAATTTCCCGCTGGGGCAGCATCGGAGTATTCCAGCCAACGGCAGGGTCACCGTGGCCATCTTGCAAAGAGCCATACCTTCCTGCTAGAAGTCTAGAAAGCTCAGACAGAGGCTGATCATCCCCTCTGGGTTTCCCACGCTGGTATTCACAAGGCGGCCACTCGCACAGGCTCTGGCGGCATAGGTGTGCCACTCACTCAGCCAAGCCAGGGGCCAGGAGGAAGGTGACTACCAGGACAAAAGGCTTCGGGGTATCTGCTCATCCTTGTGGCCCCTGGATCTGCAGCCACAGGCACACTCAGGGCTTTCCAATTTTCCTTTCTAGCACTTGTCAGTATCTGGACTCATCTTTTTTTTTTTTTTTTGACAGAGAGAGAGAGAGAGAGAGAGAGAGAGAGAGAGAGGGGGGGGGGCACACAAGCAGGGGAGGAGCAGAGGGAGAGGAAGAGAATCCTAAGCAGGCTCCACACTCAGTGTGGAGCCCAACCCATGAATTCACGACTGGAGATGAAATCAAGAGTCTGATGCTTAACCACCCAGGCACCCCTGGATTCACCTTACTTGTAGGCTCTCGACATGACTTGTGGAAGGAGGCTTCCACCGCCTTTCTTCCAGGAAGCCTTCTCTGATGCCCTAAGGCTGCCAAGTTGTTGGTCCCCCTTGGCTGACACAACCAGTCTCAGGGCAAGGCACTGCCCAGCTACCAACCATTCACTGTCCCCCCCCCCCCCCCCACCAACCACAGTATCCTTAGGTTGTCCCTAGCAACGGCCTCGGTCCCTCCCCAACCCCGAAGTCCTTGAGGCTGGAAGCCATATCGGTCCAATTTCCTACTGTCATCCCAAGACCGAACAGAATGCCTGGTCCAGAGCTCAGACATAAGAAACATTTCCTGAATTAATGAACGCGCCAGAAAATGAAGGAAGAGATGGTGGGCTTGGGGGTCAGGGAGGCCTCGGTCTAAACCCACCATCTCTTGGTAGCAAACAGTTTAACCTTGCTGAGCTTCCTGTCTAAAACCCACGGAACAGAGACACCCACTTCACGTGGCTGCTGGGAGGACGCAGCAAGCCATTTGGTCCCCAGCAGGGCAGGCCCACTCCTTCACTACACCAGCCCCTTAGGCCAGTTTTCATGGCTGATGTCCAGTGGTGGGAGCGGCATGCGGTGGACCCCTACAGCTCCCAGCGGTAAATCCTCCTGGGAGTCCGCTGGTGCTACGCAGGTAACTCGGCCACAGTGGTGAGCTGCCCCCTCACCTAGCCCTGTATCTGGGCCACCACCCCCACCGCCCGCCTTGGATCACATCACCACCTGGGCTAAACCTCTCCCTCACCTGGTCCCGATGCTAGATGTTTCCCTTCAGGCTTTAGCCAAAGCCCCAGAGAGCTCTCAAGATAGACTTACTCCCCTGACCTTGCTCAGGACAGATACAGGCACCTTCCCTCGAGGGCTCACACAGGTTCCACCTCACACCTATGCCACCCTGTGACGCTACCCATCAGAGACGTCCAGTTGAAGGCAGGATGGGACATATGCGCAGGCCTGCTGCTCACTCGTTAAGCAGGGAGGTGGACCGTCAGCCATGCTGTGATGGCGCCACAGAAAGAAAGGGGTCCTGGGTGGTATGTGTTCCTGACAAAGGATTCCCATGCTCCACATCTTAGCGAGGCTCCTTTCCCTGGCATGTTTATGTTACATCAAGTGCCAATGGTGGCTGCGTGTTTTTCCCACAAGGTCCCAATCAGTCGGACCAAAGATCTACGGTTCATCTCTAAAGCTTCCCATACCCAGGACAACCAGTCTCAGGGCAAGGCACTGCCCAGCTACCAACCATTCATTGCCCTCCCCCCACCCTAACGTGGACACAAGCACACATAGAAGGGGAGGTCAGGGAGGATACAAAAGTCTTCACCAAGACACCAAGGGAGCCCAGCTGCCAGAGCCGTCAGGGCCTCTGGCAAGTCCCTCATCAGCAAGTTAAGAGAAATGAGAATTTCATAAAGCATAAGCTGTCAAAGGGTAGTCTTCCCGAGGGGTCAGAAGGCAGAGGCATAGCACATGCGTCCACAAGGAGTGTCAGCAAAGTCACAGGATTCTGGAAGGTCAGGGTGGGCTAGATCCTTTGAGACAGGGGGGAAATTGGAACCCAGAGACAGGAGGGTGGCCACACTGTAGGTTAGTTGGGGGGAGCCAGGCCGGGAGGTCATACCTCTTGTCCCCTAAAGTCAGCCTTGGCTCGCTGATGCTTCGGATGGCTTCTGACCCACCCAGGGACTAAGTTATCCTCATTTAAGTGTGTAAAGAGAGAGGAATGAGACTTGAGTGAATAACCAAGGTCCTAAACGGAGAACTGCGGAAACAAAGCCCCCACGGCCACCCCACCTCACCAGCGTCAGAAAATCTAGCTCCCTCCCATTCTGGACGCCTGCGGGATGAAAGAGCATCTGGAACTATAAAAATGTCGGGGGGGGGGGGGTGATGTCCGGAACACTTGGCAAAATTCGGTTCTCCAACTCCACAGGGACAAGTGACAAAAAGGTCCGCAACAGAAAAACCCGAGGAGGTACTGGGGCTAGGAACAGGATTCCTGAGGCCGCAAGAGGAAGGCGGGCCGGGACACGTGACCGCTTCGGCAGGGCTCCCACAGTATACTAGGGAGTTGACACTCTGCCGGCCGCTGCCCGCTCTCCCCGCCCCTCCGGGGCTCCCCCCGCCCAAGACCCAGACCCCTGGGAAAGCCCAACAAAGGGCCAACTTGATCCAATCCCCTCACTGACAGCGGAGGCAGCCAATCAACTCCGGCGCGTAGCCCTCACCCCGCCCCTCACGGGGCCCACAGCCAATCGGGCTCCAAGACGCTCCGCAAGCCAGCCGCCCTCGGCCCGGCCCAGCGAGCGCTGCGGCTGTCCCCGCGGCCCGCTGCCCCTTCTCACCTCCCAAGGACGGCAGAGGAGGGCCGGTCTGAGCACCGCTTTCGCAGCGCCACCGATGACCGCCGCCACCTTCAGCGCCATGACGGAAAGTGAGAACCGCCGCACGTCCAGACACGTAGACACCGCTCTCGCGAGAGCTTGGCAGGGCGCGAAGTGCCGGGAGCCGGCATGGACCCAGCAGGGCGCACGCGCGCTGACGCGCCGGTTCTCACGCCCCCTTCCGGCGCCGAGAGCGCCACCGCCGCCGCCGCCGCCGCCGCCGTCGCCATCGCCGCCGTCGCCATCTTGATGGGGCGGCCACCGAGGCCTCTGGTCTGGGGAGGGGACACGTCAGTGCCGCCTGTGGCGTCACTGGCCCGCCTGGCCCGCCGGCTGCTGATTGGCTGCCCCCGCTGCTTACGCGTCGCGCTTCCTCGTCTGCCCCTCGTGTTCAGGGGAGTCTCTCCCTTTTTCTCTCGGCAGAGAAGAGGCGATGGCGGCGCTGGCATCTCTCGGCGCCCTGGCGCTACTCCTGCTGTCCAGCCTCTCCTGCTGCTCAGGTAGCGGCCTGGCCGGAGCCCCTTTCTGGCGAGCCTCTCTCCCACGACTGGTGGTGCGTGGGGGGAGGAGGGGTGCGGGCGAAGCGGGGTTCTGGGCCTTCTTCCTCCGAGAGGCAGGTGGCCCCGGGGCGCGGCGACCGAGGCCACCACACGCTCCTGCACCACACACGTTTACCCAGCGGCCAGGCTGCTGGAAGAAACAGCCAAAACTTCCCAAACCTCCCCCCCCCCCCCCCCGCCGTCCGCCCCTCCGAGGAAGAGTACCAGTCTGTCTCGTTCCCAGCTCCAGCAGGGAAAGTGACATACGTCCCTGCTCCCACCCGGAGTTCCCAGTCCTGGAGGGGGTGGGGGTGGTCGGACAAGAGCAAAACTCGGCAGCGCAGGGCTATCCGAGTGAAAGACTAGGCTAGTGGGAGAGGAGCCACCTGACCCGGTGCAGTGGGGCCAGGCCTCCCCAGGAAGGGAGCTGTAAGTGAAGAGAGGAAGCAGGGATGGGGCCCGGCAGAAGGACCATGAACGTGGGCAAGTTAGATTGGAAAAGAGGGAAGAAAGGGGAAAAGGGTGGGGGAGGGCTTGAGTGCCAGGCCAGACCCTTGACTTTTTCCCTGAGGCCCTGGTGTATTCTTACAGGGCTTTTCAGCAGAGTTGAGCCACGGTCAGATCTACATGTACATTCTTGAGAGATTCTTAACACCTGGTGGCAGGGTTGAACTCAAGAACTGGAGTCCAGAAGCGTGTTGAGGAGGAGGTCCTTGCAGGAGCCAGCGCTAAGTCTGGGGGGGCCTGAGTCAGGGATACTTTGTACACATTCACTTTACCTATGCGCCACACCACGCCGCCACTCGGGCCAGTGCCTTTGGTGCCTGGAGGGTTTCATCAGCCTAACTGGCTTCCCTGCCTGCGCCCTTCTCACCTGCCCCTCAGGAATTACCCATGGTGTAGCCAGTGGTGTCTGGAAGGGACAAACCTGACTGTAAAACCCTGTGGTGCTCCACAAGGTCCTTAGGAAAAAAGCCAAGCTTCGCGGGGCACAGATGTGGCCCCTGAGAACCAGCCCCCACTAACGTTCCCAGGCATCTTCCTCCTGCTGCCCAGCTGCAAAGCTTCTCTGTCTGCCTCATGCATGGCTGTGCCAGGACACATTCAGAGAGCAGCTGGCTGAGAACTTTCCCACTGGTAGCATCTGCTTGGCACCCTGTGATTTAGGCAGTGTCCTTCCTTCCCTGCAGCCTCGAGCAGCGTGATGATGGCTGAGGCAGCCTCCTTTCTCTCGGGGCAGCCCTGTTAAAGGGTACAAGCTGTGCCCGTTTCCTTCCCTCGGAGACACTGGGGCCAGTCTTGGCCTTCTGCCAGCCGTGGGTGGGGGCAGAGACCCTTGCATCTCAAGCCCTCACGGGTTGCAAGCCGCACCATGCTTGGTGTCTGCGGAGGGTGCCTTCAATAAACCGGCCAGGGCTGTGCACGGCTCCGAATCGAGGTCCGGCTGCAACCCCAAGCCCTCGCGTGGCTTCTGTGTCCATAGGTCCAGCCACAGGCCCCAGTTGTGCAGTGAGGCCGTCCTGCTGCTGCCACCTCCACCCCCTCCCACGTGCGTGCTCGCGCACCTGCTCTTCTTTTGCCCTTACATTGAGGTTCCGCCTGTACAAAGCCTTCGCAGCCCTGGCCTTCCTTCAAGGCCATCCCACCCTACCCCTTCCACTGCCACTGCACTTCTGACTGAGTGTTCGGATCTGTCTCTCACATCCCACCTGACAGGTTCCAAAGGGCCCCGTGTGTCAGCCGACAAGGTCTGGGAAGTGGGTTTGGGCAGTCCCTTCTGCCCCCCAGCCCAGCACCCACAAGTTGGGCCTTACGTAAGCACGTCTGCCTTCTCCCCACAGCAGAGGCCTGCGTGGAGCCCCAGATCACCCCTTCCTACTACACCACCTCAGATGCCGTCATTTCCACTGAGACCGTTTTCATCGTGGAGATCTCCCTGACGTGCAAGAACAGGGTCCAGGTGAGGCAGGGTCCAGGGGGGATTCAGCCAGAGCCAGAGGTCCACAGGGAGCCTGGGACCTTGGGCATCAGGTCCTCACTGGCAGTTGATGGGATCAGACCCAGGGACCCATGTAGACAGAGGGAGATTGAGGATTTTGACTTACGGGTAGAGGAGAGAGGGTAGGGCACAACCAGGCCAGACTGCGTGAAGCAGGTGTTAAGAGAACATTTTCCTAGTCTGCCTCAGTGTGGAAACGTAGGTAGACGTCTTGCTGTGCCTTGTAAGGGTGCTGGGAAATGAGAAACAGCAGGGGTTCGGCTCCTGAGCGCCCATAGCCCGGAGCCCTTTCCTGGTTGCTGTTTGCCTAGGTGGTCTTTTCTGAGTGCAACACTCCTTGGGTGGCTCGGGGGCACCCCCTGACCCCAACACCCTTTCCCAGGCTCAGAGGAATGAGTACACTTCAGTTACCCCACCCATGTTCACAGTTAACAGGCTTGCCGTGGGTTAGGGAGGTCAGGCCATAGCGGGTAGATGTGCAGAGGCGGTAACAGCATCAACGGGGGTCGGCTTCCTGGCATCGCTCCGGTTGTGGCAGGCCTACCTCCATGGCTCTTACGTGGTGCCCCCTGCCAGACACAGTGTGGTCCCCAAGTGTGCCCAGACTCCCTGCCCACAGGCCACGAGTGCTGCTGTGAGCAGCACAGTGGGGTTTCTGCTGACTTGGGGGGGGGGGGGGGAGAAGGTGACTCTCTCTTTGTCCCATCCCAGAATATGGCTCTTTATGCTGATGTCAGTGGAAAACAATTTCCCGTGACCCGGGGCCAGGACGTGGGACGTTATCAGGTAAGGGATGCTGATGCCGCGGTTGTCATTTGGGGGGAGGCCACCTGCCCACCGGCATGACTTTGAAGCCCTAGGGATGGCCCAGTGGAGCAGGATTGCGGTTGTTTGACTCAGGCTGTGGGTGGTGGTACTGTGTCAGTGCTGCCGGGGGGCCTGGATGTGTCCACTGTGCCCACCTCGGTCCAACCTACCCAACCCAGGTGTCCTGGAGCCTAGACCAC
Source organism: Acinonyx jubatus (assembly GCF_027475565.1). NCBI lineage: Eukaryota > Metazoa > Chordata > Mammalia > Carnivora > Felidae > Acinonyx > Acinonyx jubatus. Next base: position 122,854,780 of record NC_069389.1, read on the forward strand.
AAGAGTGCCCATGCAGGCACCTATGAGGTCAGATTCTTTGACGAGGAGTCCTACAGTCTGCTGAGGAAGGTGAGTATCAGCGACCCGGAGCCCCGCCCAGGCCTACAGGAGGGAGGGTGCACCTCACTTCCACGGCCACCTTCGCCCTGTAGTGCCTCTTACCCGAGCTCCAGGCCACTAGGGGCCTTGCCCTCACAGAGAAGGCTGACCCAGGGTCGGGGGTGGGGGGGTGGCGTGCCTTCCTGACCACCTGCCACGCCTGTGCTCGCACCTTCCGCGTTTCTCTCTTGCCCGGCTCTTCTGTCTTCCGTGGCTTGGGCCAACGTTCCTGCCCGTCCAACCTCTCCCCACCCTGCCTGGCGGCACCCCTGACCCCAGCATCTCCTTGCAGGCTCAGAGAAATAACGAGGACATTTCTATCATCCCACCCCTGTTCACAGTCAGTGTGGACCATCGGGTAAGCGTGCTGAAGAGGCCAGCCGGTCTCAGGGGAAGCAGGGAGCACGCCACCAGCCTTGCCCTTTTTGAGGGGTGGGGACGGGCCGGGAGAGGGTCGGTGTGCCTTCACGCCCTAGAGGGCAGGTGGCCGGGGCTGGCTGGTTCCTCGCCCTTCTCTCCCCTGAGGTGGCTTTGGTCTCCTTTCTTGCAGGGCACCTGGAATGGACCCTGGGTCTCTACCGAGGTACTGGCTGCAGCCATCGGCCTGGTGATCTACTACCTGGCCTTCAGTGCCAAGAGTCACATCCAGGCTTGAAGGTGGCACCGAGGGGCCCTCCTTGCTACTTTCAATAAACAGTTGCTGGCTGTCACCGGTATTCAGGACGTGGGCTCCTGACTTGCGTTGTCGTGCCTTCTGCACATGCGCAGAGCTGGGCCACCGGTCCCCTTAGCCACCTGGATGGCGCAGGCACTGGCTGGGGCCTCGCTCTGCTGTCACAGGCTGTCCTTCCTTGGCCCCAGTTGGGCCTTCCCTGCCCGGTGCCCACGGTGTCTGCCTTCTGCCTCTCCCAGCTGCCCGCATAGGTTTGGGCAGGCCGTGGGGTTGTGCTTCTCCCCAGCACCTGCTGTCTTCTGGCAGAGGGGACGGCCTCGTTCTCTCCCGCCCTCACCTGGCCGCTGCACGGCAGGGTCTCTGTGGCCCGCCTGGGAGAGGGCCCGGTGACCTGCCAGCAGAAGGGCAGCTGCCCAGAGAAAGTCAGGGGTCGTGGCCGGCTTCCCTGGAACGTAGCAGTCAGCAGCACACGTAGGTGCACCGCCACCTGTGCGGAGCCCCGGGCTCGAGCCGCGCTCCCGAGCGCATACCTCCCGCGCTGTTGCCGTGGGGCGTCGTGGGCCCCCCTACTCGCTGGTGCGGCTAAGGCCGTTGCACCTGGCGGCGGGCGGCGGGGTGGTCCCTCCAGGTCCCGCACCCCACCTCCGTGTTGCCTCCCCCTGTGCTCTCACTTCGTGGTGTCCAGCGGGACGCGTAGAAGGCACAGGAAAGTGGAAGGAAAGGTGACGCGAGTCCCCACGTCTCTGAGGAGTCAATCTCGCCTCTTCCAGTTCGTCCTGCATCTCGTCTTAGTGCCCCGTCTCCCCTGAGCACCTAGTGCTCTGTGGCACTGGGAGGGCCTGGGTGTGTGGAGGGTGGCTTGTGACCTGGGACTGCCTGGGGACCTCCTTCGGGCTAGGGGACACCAGCCTCTCCCCGCTCCTTGACTCTCAGTCCTTGAAGTGGGTGGGGACAAAGTGACAGGAATGGAGGCTGTGGGGAAGGGCTGACTCCTTCCCAGAAGCAGGGGTGCAGCAGGAGACTTGGAGCAGCAGGGGACCCTTGAGAGTCCCCCGAGGGTCAGGCAAGGCTAGGACCGCTGGCTGATGGGCTTCCCGAACTTCCGGGAAACCAGCGGTGGGGGGTTTGGGGGGCGCCTGCTGGCAGGGATTGCTGCTCCCCCGCCTTGCCGAGGGGTGAAGGGGGAGGGGTTCTGCCAACACCCTGTGCCAGGCACGCAGGGCGAATAGTAGCTGCTTGTGGCTGCCCGGAGGCTCTTTGATTCTGCTCCACGGCAATAGGACCCAAACGTGACGTCCGTTCCAGGGCAGCAATAGCTAAGTGTTGCTGGCCCTCCTGGCGCCACCTCTCCCAGGACCCCTGGTGCCAGCTTCCACGTGGCAAGGGACTCCACACAGTTTATGGGCCTGTCCTGGCCCACGTCCCAAGAACACTGGGCCTCCGGCACTCTCTCCTCCCAGACAAAAATGGGGTGCCTTTAGAGCTGTCAAAGTGAGTCCCTCAGCAGCCAGAGAGGTTGGCCCCAGTCTCCAGTTGGCTTCCAGCCAGTTTTCTCGCAGCCGGGGCCAGGCTTTTTGGGGCCCCATCCTCTATGGGGCCTGCTTGGGGCCCAGTTGGCCCCTCTGCAGAACAGATGTGCCTAATGCTGGGCTCCAGAGGCCTAGGAGGGCTGAGAAAGCCTGTCCCCAGCCCCAACCCCTTCCTTTCCCATCTGTCCCTTTTCACCAACAAGCCCTTTCCTCCCTCCCCATGTGCTGGGGTTCCAGGCCTGCCGTGTGATGGACCGGGCCTTCTCCCCCCACCACCCCCAGCTGTGGCCCGCCCTCAGGGCCCAGCCTTTCCCACAGAGCAGGTGGCTTCTGGAAACACTTACTAGGATTTCCCGCTCATACCCATCTCAGTCAATCAGGGGGATTAATGAGAGGCCTACACTGATGTTTCAATACAATTTTAATGCCCCCTTGTGCACTTCGGCTGCTGGCAGCATCCTGCGTGTGCTTGGGAGACAGCTCCTTCACTACTGTGCTGCCCACCCCAGGGGGCACTGCACACAAGACGAGCTGGGGCCCCCGGAGTTGCGGTCTTTGGGGCCCTGGTCCCCCACCCAGCACTTAGCACATGCCCAGTTGCTGCACTGAACGGAACCACGAACATCTGGCTGCCCCTCTGGGAGTTCCCAACATGGAAGGGGCCTCTGACCACTCAGATGTTCACCCATGTGGCCAAAAGACCTTTGCTCAGCAAGCTCCGTACTAGGCCCCATGGGGGTCCCGAAATAAGGAGAGGAGTTTGTGCCTTCTAGAACTTCCCAGCTCTGGGACGCCTGGGGGGCTCGGTTGGTGAAGCATCCGACTCTTGGTTTTGGCTTAGGTCTTGATCTCACAGTTTGTAAGTTCGAACCCTGCATCGGGTTCTGTGCTGATGGTGTGGAGCCTTGGGATTCCCTCTCTCTGCCCTTTCCCCACTTGCGTGCGCTCTCTCTCAAAATAAATATACTTCAAAAAGAGCTTCCCAGCTCCTTCCCTCTTCTAGAGTGCTTTCTGAGCTGGGGGGCAGGGGGGGGGAGGGTGGAGCCCACTTCTCAAGGGTTCCGCTAGACCACCTAGTGCCGGCCTCACCCACATGCCGGAGGCAGGCCCTGCCACCGGCGCTAAGCCAGTCCTCTGCCATCCTTCCTGCATCTGGGCGCCATCCCTGTGACCACGTCACACTTCTGAAATAATTCAGGTGACTGTCGTGTGTGCTCCCAGAGTACACGACGGACTTCAGAAGACCTTACCGTTCCTCAGTGACACACCGAGAAGGCACAGAGCATAGCTTTCAATTGGCCCCTGCCTTGCCCGTGCCCGCCCCCCAAAACCTTCTTCCCGTCTCCTGGCCCAATGAGAATGAACACAGAGAGACCAGGAGTCACCTCAAAAAGGCAGCTTACTTTATTCTCCCAATGCCAATGGGGGGGCAGGGGCAGGCAGCCTGTGTGCCTCCAGTCTGAGGCTCTCTGAGCCGGGATGGCCCCGAGGTCCGGGCCGGGTCCACACTTAGGGAGCGTCTTCTCCCCAGGCAAGCCAGCTGGCCGGCCCGTCCCTCTTGGGTGCGGCTGCTCCCTAAGGTCAGCACGGGTCTTGTCACTGAGTTCTTCCACTGCTACTTCCATCTTGGCTCTCCCTCGGTCATCGGGGAAGGACGTGGGCTCCAGAGTGGGCCTCGCAGGCCGCATCGAAGGCTGCCCATCCCCACACCTCACGGCGGAGACCACCAAGAAAGCTGCTTCCCTTTCTCCCCTTCTTCCCCGACCCTTCCCTCCCCCTGCCCCAGCCCTCCCTCTTTTCCTTCCCCCCCCACCCACCTCCTTCCCAGCCATCACTGGGGGTTCCGCTTTGTCAGGCCGCCAGCCCCCAGGGCAAGTCCACAAAACAAAAACAACAACCGGCAAGCACAGAAAGGGAGAAAAACCACAAAACTCAGGGGTGCCTCTGTCTACAAATAACCAAGTCTCCCGGCAGGGGGCGAGGCCGTGCTCAGCTTCACAGCCAGGCATTCTCTTGTGCTTAGGACAGTCCTCTTCGTCTCTCCTTTTCAGTCCTTTCCCGTCCCCAAGTACCCACACCGAGAGCTCCGGAGAGGGGACTGCGTGTGCGCGTGCGTGTGCCTGCGCTCGCGTTAGGCACACGTGGCTGGCACACAGTGGAAAGGGTGTCCCCCGTGCCAGCTGGCGACGTGGCCGCTGTGCTTGGAGAGCAGGAAGTAGCCGGTGGAGAGAGGCATCCCTTCTCCTCGGGGGCTTCTCTCTGGCAACAAGGTCCTGTGCACACACACAAAGACAGGTGCACACACGCCGTGCGTACACACAGACACACACTAGATTCTAAGGGAGAGCAGGGGACAGGGTCTTGGGAGGCTCCCTGGACCTGGGGGGGCAGGGGGGCAGAAGGCCTGCCCCGGAGCACAGCGGGGTCAGACAGTGGTGACGGAGAGCAGAGGGTTGTAGACCCGCTTGCCGTCGGCGGAGCGAGTGCCGTGGGCCAGCATCTCCTGGATGGTGATCCAGTTGTCCAGGATCTTCTTGTTCCGCTTCTTCATGGTTTTGCGGTGGCTCAAGGCAATGATGTTGAGCTCGGCCTTGCTGTCGCCGTTCTGCTGCTCCCGCAGGCACTCCAGCCGGCTCTGCATCATGAACTCGCGCCGCTTCCGCTGCTCCCGGGCCCGGATCAGGTGCTGCTTCCGCTCCTCCTTGCTCCAGTAGCGGCCCATCTTCATCTCGCTCACCGCATCGTCGTCGGTGGTCATGCCGCTGCGCTCCTCCCGGATCTTCAGGGCCCGGGCTTTGAGGAGGCGATCGCGCACCGGCCGCTTGGCCACGTAGCGGGTCCCATCGCTGCGCACCTTGACCTTCCACTCCATGCGGGGGGCTTCGGTGGCCGCCGCTGCCCCGCCCACCCGGGGGCCGCCGGCCAGAGTGAGGGGCCCGTGGCCCAGCTCTTCCAGGCCGCGCGGCGGGGCCAGCTGCACACAGCTGTGGTAGTGCTCGCTCTCTTGGCCCTGGCCGCGGTGGCGCCGCGAGAGGTAAGGGCTGCCTTCAGGGCCCACGCGCTCCAGGGTCACGCCCGGCTTGGGGCTCCGGCGGACTCGCTCCTCCGAGTGCGGTCTCCGGCCCAGCTCGGGATCCCGGGAGAGAGATCGGAACTTGGCGGGGCTCCCCTGCGGAGGGGCTGCCTTGGGGTGGGTGGGGCCGGCGGGGCCGGGAGGGGTCCGGTTCAAGTTGGAGTTGCCGGCGGCGGCCCGCCGCAGGGGGCTCTCCGGCAGGGGCTCTGCGAGCAGCGGGGTGCTGCGGCAGCTCTCCCCGGTGTTGTAGGCGCTGGTGCTGTCCTTGTCCGACTTCTCTGGCAGCTCGGAGATGTCCGACAGCTCGTGCTTCTTGGGCTCGCCAGCCCCCGGGTCGTAGAGACCCTCCTCCTCCAGCAGCCAGGCCTTCATGCAGCGCTCGCGCAGCTGCTGCATCTTCTGCGCCCGCAGGATGTTGCGGCACTTGAACTCCAGGTGTCGCAGCTCCTCCTCCAGCACGGCCAGCTCGTGGCCCAAGCTCTCGTTGCGGTTCACATCCAGGGCGCTGTTGCCGCCGCCAGACGCCCTGGGGAAGAGGGGGCCCGGCTGGTTGCCGTTCTCCAGGTGGCCCTTGAGCTCCAGCAGCTCGCGGTAGCGCTCGTACTCCTCCTCCGTGAGGCCCGGGAGGTCGCCCCCGCCCGGCACCGCCCCCTCGGCCAGCAGGGAGTCCATGCTGAAGTGCAGGTCCCGGCTCTTGCGCAGGGCCCCGGGGGTGTCGGCGGCGCTGGCAGGCTCGTCGCCCAGCAGGTCGTGCTCGGAGCTCTCCTCGGTGCGGGTGCTCTCGTCAGTGCGGCCCACCCCACTGTCCAGCTCCTGGCTGTTGCTCAGGCCCGTGCCCACATCGGGGACCCCTTTCTCCTCTTCGTTGCCAAGCTGGGGCAGAAAGACGAGCCCCACTCAGCGTGCGGCCCGTGGAGGCCGGAGGGTCGGAAGGGCCTTTGGGTCCAGCCCCCCCTCCCCCCCCCCCCCCCCCCCCCGGCCTCCCATCTGCCCTCCCCGCGACCCGCCTCCGGCCTCCTCCCTCACCTGCTGGGCAGCAGGGGGTTTCAGCTTCCGTGCACGCAGCTCCCCCTCATGCTCAGAGCCAAAGTCATCCAGAAAGTCATCCCGGTCACTGTCCTTCCACCGCTTTGCCAGCTGCAGAGACAGGCCCGTGCTGTCCCCTCTGCTTTAAGGACCTCCCCAGACACCGCCCCCCCACAGCGGCCTCTAGGCCTCACACCCGGCCTCCTGGTCTCAGTGAAGGTGAACACTCAGCCATCTGAGGCCGGAAGGGCAGATGCGCCCCAAAGACACTACCCACCCTCCAGCAGGGCCGGGCCGCTGGCATATCTTCGCCCTTGTCACAGATCAGCAGCTTCCAAGGCAGAAGCCCGATGCCAGGGGTCCCACAGTATCCCACCGGGCACACACACCTGGCTCTCAGGCCGGGCCACCAGCAGCGAGATGTTGGTGTTCTCCTCCTGGCTCAGAATGGCCACCGCCTCTTCCCGGTTCTGGACGTCCATGCCATTTATCTGTGACAAGCCAAGGGACCATCAACAAGAACACCAGGGCTGGCTGTGGCACGGGCCCTGGCCGAACTGCATGGATGCCCTCACAGGGAGCTCCAGGCAGAGCACCGTGAGCCAGGAAAGGCTCTGGAGCTCTGACAGGATGGAAACTGGCTGGAAGGTGCTCAGGACCAGGACAGCCCGGCCCGTGCAAGAGCACTTGTGCCCCGAGGACAATGTGGCGTGGGGCAGGGGGGGGAGGGGGGTGCTCATGCCTGCAGGATGGATGGAGAGGCTGACTAGGTGCCAGAGCGGCACAGGCCCTCCTCGATGCCAGCAGATCCCATGAGCACACGGGAGCCACCAGGGGCAGCAGTACAGGAGAGGGAGGAGACCCAGCTCTCTCCCTGGTTTCAGGCACAGCCGGAGAGAGCTGGGGCTGGCTATGGACCAGTAGCTGGGCGGCCAGGGCAGCGAGGCCTCGGTCAGGCCTGCCGGCCCTGCTCACCTGGATGATCCGGTCACCCTCGCGGATCCGGCCGTCTTTGGCTGCAATGCTGTTGGGATTCACCTGCAAGGCAGATACATCACAGTGGCCCGGCACGCTTCGCTAAGGTTCCCTTTGGGTACCAAGGGGCAGCCTCACCTTGGGGACCCCCAAACCCCCAAAGCAAATTGAAGCCTCCTCCTTGCTTGCTCCGTCTGCAGCTCAGACCAGAAACTTCCAAGCTCCAGGAGGCAGGAACAAAACTGGGTCTTGGGCTAATCACCGCTCCCCAGCACGAGCCGCGAACTTGCCAGCCGAGAGCTTCCCAGCCCCTGGCCACCACCCCCAGGCCCAGGCCCATGCCCCCAGCTGGCACTCGTATACTCTTTTTGCATGGAAACCTATCACTGGCTGGGTAAATGGCGGCAGCCGGACACTTTCCCTTGCATACATCCACACCAAAATATCAGCCCTGGGGCTTGGTGGACAGTCAGACAGTCATACGGAGGCTGACTTGATCAGAGCGCTACCAGCACGTGGGGGGCAGCTGGGGAGCCATCCACCCTCCTGCGGACACACAGACATCTGCCACGGGCCGGTGGGGAAGAAGGATCCCGTGAGTACCGGGAGAGGCTGGCTGTAGGGCGTGGGAGGGGAACAAAGCCTGGCTGGGACTTCGGCCTCGCTCACTGTCCCCATCACTGTCCCCATCCCCCTCCTGGGGAGGGCTGCCGGGATGAACACACACCGGAAGCCATCAGCTGCCCTATGTGATGCTAAGCAGGCCCCATCCCCAGCGGTTGGCTCTTTATGCGCAGCCTCAGTGCCCTGGGCGGCAAGGACAGGCCACAGGGGTAGGTGCGGGGACTCTCCACGTGCCAGACCCTGCGTCAGCACCCGCCACCACGGTGCCTTCCCCCCGCTGCTGGTGCCGTGCAGGTGGACACCATCAGAGTCTGGCCCTGATGTCCTGGCACACAGGGAGGAGGCGTGGGGCTCCACCGCCTCCTAGAACACTCTACTCCTGCGCCCCACCTTCGTACCTCTCCAACATAGATGCCCAGGTCCTCCTCATCGTCCGTGCGGTAGCAAACCATCAGGCCTAGCTTGTCCCGGTGGCTGGTCTTATACAGCTCCACCTCCTGCCACGCGGGGAATGGGGGGCGCGGAGGAAGGAAGCCCCCAGAACGCGTGAGCGCGGAGGCGTGCTGCACGGCCGGCAGCCGCAGCCCAGCCCCACAGCCCAGCCCCACCCCCAGCAGCAGCACATCACCTGAGCCAAGCTTCCAGCCTCCGACTCAGAGGGTCTCTCTTGCCATCCCCAGGGGCGCGAGTGTGCCACGGCCTACCCTACCGGGAAATGCCCAGACACACACAAGACACACGGGACGCACGGGACACGGACATGCGTGGGACACACACTTGCTGACACGGACTGGCTGAGGGACCTCTCCCGTGCCCTCCCTGACTCAGTCCAACCTGACCCAACCTGGCCCGTGAGCCTGAGTCACCAGTCGCGCGTGGGCAAGGGCCACAAGGCTCGGCCGCCTGCAGACAACAGGAGCCAGGCCTGAGCCGGGCTACAGACAGCCATCCCGGGGCTGGCCCCTGGAGCTGGCTGTGGGCCCTGTCCCGGCCTGGCCGCCTGGCTCACCTCATACTCCAGCTCGTCCATACGGTCTGCCTCCTGTGGGCCGCCCTCCATGAACTCCGCTGGGTCATAATACTCATGGCTGATGGGGGGGCTGCCCAGGAGAAGGGGGGTCAGGCCAACCATCTGGTCTTCTCATGCCCTAGCCTCAGCCCCCAGGCTGGCCGGTCCCAGCGCGCTCAGCACGGAGCCCCTGCTTCTGAGCTACATACATGCATCCATGCAAAGGCCGGGAATGCTTCTTGGACAGAAGTGTGCAGGGGACTGCACTGAGGACACAGGCATGCCTACCTCTCCCCACCCCGCCCCACCCCGTCGCCCAGCCCCCACCGGCCGACAGGGTACCAACTTCTCCAAACTACAGGTGTCCCTCCCACCTGGCACTGGCCCCGCTCATGCAACGCCCCCAGGAGTTATCCAGGCCCCAGAGGACTGCTGGGGAGGGCAGGAGGGCCCGCTCTACCTCCAGGGGCAGCCCTCCTGGCCCCAAGGCTAAGCGTGGCTGCTGGCGGCCAGGGGCCTCGCTCTCGGCAGAGGAGGGGATCCCGGGACTACCTCCCTGCAGCCCGGGTTTCGATTAGCGGAGTAAGCCACGGGCCTGGACAAGAGGCCCTTCTTCTGAGCGGGCCAGAAAGAAGCTGAAGAGATGGATGGGACAGACCAGGATGGTGGAAGATTCAGAGAGGGAGGCTTGAGAGGCAGAAGACAATGGACGGCAGAGGGGGACAGAGGAGGAAGAAGGAAGGGCCGAGGCAGCAAAGTCCCCTGGCCCTGGGGTAGCTACCACAGGGAACCTGTATGTCAGCCTCCCCTGGTCCCTTCACCGGCTGCTGTCCAGCCTGAGGCTAGAAGCCTAGAAATTTCTGAGCCCGTGGATGCCACAGTCAGCTCTGGAGGCCAAGGAGCCTGCTTCCCGCCTGAGAGGACAGGCCAGTCGGGGTCTCCCTGCCGTGCCCAGAGCTGCGGCAAGGCAGCGTCTGGGTGGCGTGCCCTCTCTGGAGGCAGGGCCCGGGGCCCTCCTGAGGGCGACTCACAGCTCAGACAGGACGTACGGCTCCAGGATGACCATGGGCGGGGTGGGCGGGCGCAGCTTGCCCAGCGCCATGATATGCTCAAAGGTGATGTCGGTCTGAGTGCCACTGTCCACCAGCTGCAGGTCATGGCACGAGCTGTCCCCCCGGAGGCGGGGGCTGCGTCTCAGCACCTGGATCACTAGGGGCTCCTTGGAGGAGCGCAGGGCCTCCAGGGTTTGCTCCTGAGACAGCTTGGAGAGCTCCTTCCCGTTCACCTGCGGCAGAGACACGCCCCTGTGAGCACGCGGCGAGCCCCGCCCCGCTCTCCGCCACCTGCCACCGGTGGCGGGTGGGCTCTCCACCCTCATTCCCAAGTGAGCCCCCTTCGCCCTGCCCTACACGGTGCCGTCCGGGGCTCGGGGAGCCCCAGCGACCGTGCACTGGGTCTGGGGGCTCTGCCCTCGCCCTGGAACACGCCCCGGCCCTCCTCCAGCAGAAGCCACCCACTCCTCCGTCCTCCTCACTCCTTCGGGCAGTACTGAGGCCAGAGCTGGTGTCTAGAAGCTCATCTGACAGCAAGGCTGGAGGAAGACCTTGATTCCTCTCCCAACGGGAGTCAGTCAATAAATGGCCTCGGGCCGGAGGGCTGGAAAGAGCATGCAGACACGAAGGACAGGATCTGTGTCGTCAAGGCAATGACAGACTTGCTGAAGAGAGAAGGTGACACACAGAGCCTCCCTCCTGACACTGCAAGGCAACCTAAGGGAGGTGCCAAGGAAGCGATCCTTACAAGACCATCACCATTTCTCCGGTGCCTTGATGTGCGTCTCCCCCGGAATCCTGACCCCAACCACCATTTTGCAGATGAGGAAACTGAGGGAGCAGAAGGGAGGGAGTGAGTCAAGGTCATGAGCCAGACGGGGCTGTAGTGATCAGAGTTGGGGGCGGTGTTCAAGGAGGCTGGGCTGCTGCAGCCTTCCAGGAAGAGACCCCCAGTGGTGGGTGGTAGGTGGTGGGCGGAGGGCGGAGTGCTCTCTGGGCCCCGCTGGGCGGAGGAAGGTGTGCCCTCAAGGCAACCGGGGGCAAAGGGCCGGCCCCAGCCTGGCCACTTGTTTCTGCTCGTTTCTGCAGCAGCCTGGGTGCGCTGGGCCCTGGCTGAGGCCCCAACAGACACGGACAGAGTTCAGGACACGTGCCACGAGGCCAGTGAGGGGCGGAGGGTGCGGATCGGGAAGCAGTTCCAGAAGGAGGGGAAATGGCGGCGGCAGCTCACGGAAGGGAGCACACGCACTAGTGGGGGTACTGCAAACGGCCACACCCAGCGGGTCGCCACTGAAGCAGACCTTTGCTACCAAGGAAGCACAGGGCCCGCCACACCTCATCTAGGAAGGGGGTAGGGAAGGCTCCCCGAGCAGGGGCACCTGGCCCGCATCAGGAGAAAGGAGAGGGGAGGCTGGTTTGCAAGGGGAAGTGAAGGCAGCACGGAATGCAGGGCCCACAGACCCAGCACCCGTGCAAGGACAGAGGTTCAGCAAGAAGAGGAGGGAGGGGCCGCACTTGGGCACAGGTCCCAGTCTCCGAATTCCCACAGTGCCACCTCTGTCCCTGGGTGTCTCAGGGGGATGGGGTTCTTCACACAGATGCCCAACCCAACTGCAAAATCGTGTCTTCTGGCTGCCGCGTAACAGATCGAGCCCTGGCTGTCATTCCAAGGAGAAGGCCATCTTAGGAAGCACAGGGAGTCCTAGGGCCCCCTGGCCAACCAGTGGCTCCTCTGAGCCATGGAGCCCAAATAATTACCTATCTGCTACTTGATTATGTCCTTGTAAATAATAATCTCAGTATGTAGGTCTCCCTCTCCCCAAACTCTCCATAGTCAGAAAATATTTTTTTAATCAGTCGGGTCTAATCATCAAAAAAACAGGTTCATTGCAGAGCATTCGAAAAACACAGAAAATCATAAAGAAGAAAACAAAAACCAGCCAAGAAGGTACTGGTTTGCAACTAATGGTAAGTGTGCGAAAGTGGCGGGTACAGCCCGAGAGGCTGCAGGGTCAAGGCTGAGCGCGCAGGGGAGAGGCCCGCTGCAGGTATGCATTGGAAAGGCGAGGAAAGGGCCGTCTGGGAAAGCCTGTAGACACAGGGATGGCAGGAACGGCCCTGGAGCCCTTAGCAGAGTTGACTGTGAAGCTGCCAGGAAATTTGCAAGCCCCTTGTTAAACACAGCCGTTATCGCCATTTTGATGAATTAATCTTACAACGGAATGAATTATATTACAAGCAAAGGCAGCCAGTACTCCAAGCTCACGACTGTCTAATGATCTTCCTACCCTTTCCTGTTCGCACTCTCAGGGTTCCTAATGTGTCGCGTGTCTGGAAAGAGGACATCCTATAAAATGGCGCGGGACCTGCATCTCTTTCCGTGTTCAGCGACATCACGCTGGTGGCCGTGATGGGAGTACTTGCACCACAGAAATTAGCAACCGCTCCAAAGTGGGGCTTTTTGTTTCGGACGCTTCCCAGTGCCCCAGCGCCCTTAAGTCAAGTGCTTCCCTAAAATGCAACAGGGCTGGGCTGTCCTCGGGATCTCCAAGGGGTAGGTGTCTCCCCGGAACTCCTGGAGCAGAGCCACAAGTGTGCAACAGGATGCTCAGGTGACACTGAGAAATGCAGGAATGTCTTTCTCCCTGGAATCTGTTGGTTTTCCGGCCGCAGCGTTGCTATGGAAACTGGGCCCAGACAGTGGGGAGGGGAATGCGGGGTGGGCTGGGATGTCACGAGGAGGATGGGCGCCCGCAGAGATGGGTCATGAGTCATCAGAGTGACGCCTGGGCAGCCCAGCAGCCTTCCCTTTGACCCGCGTGTTCCTTCAGCCTCCTCTCTTTCCCCTTCCTCACGCAGGGTGGGCCCCCCAAGCCAATGAAGGTAAGCGGGGCAGAGACAGCCGGTGACAAGTAAGAAATGAGCCCCTCCCACAGGGGGTGAGAGCCACCGGCGGGCTACGGAAGTATGGGGGATGGGCAGAGTATCTCGGGGGCAGGCACACAGTGAGGACCCAGTGTTGTGTTAAGACCTCTTCTCGTCCTGCCTCGAGCCCTGCCCTCATCCTGCCATCTCGAGTTAGAGAAAGTCGTGCACACCAGCCTCAACATTGTCCGAAACGAGGCCGGCTTGCCCTCAGATTCCCCTCCTCGGGTCACACGCAAACGTGCACACACGCCAGAGACTGTCCCCACGGAGACACCCGGGACCCACTCCCGCTCCTCCCCTGCTGCCCACACTCCAAGCCCCCGACAGGCAATCCAAAATGGATCAAAGTCCTAAATGGACAAAGCAAAATCGCCTACCTTGGAGGCGAGAGAACAATGTCAATAATGTTGCAACAGAGAAGCAATTCTTAAGATTACAAAACAGACAAGCAAGAATGGAAAAGACATAAATTTGAACAAAGGACATAAGCACGGTGACAAGAGAAGATCGGCTGTGAGAAGATCCTTACAAGCATAGAACCGATAAAGGACTATCCAGAGCGTTACACAGAAGATTTCCAACAAAACAATAAGAAAATACAAACAACTCAACAGGAAAACCAACACTCACGGAAGAGGGAGCCCGAAGCAAGCCATAAGCATTTGGGAAGATGCCCCTTCTGGCCGCTGGGGTGTCAGCAGCATCGTGTCACAATGGCCAATGCGGGGAAATAGCCCAAGGATGTGCCATGGGTAGAATCGATCAAAGAATTGGGCTCGCTCGTGCGTGTGGCGTATGGAAACACTTGTGCTCATTAAGGGTATCAGTAGGAGAAAACGGGCATCAGGATGACAAACCCAAATCCGCCCACAAGGGAAGGAATAGAATGGGGTCAGGGATGGGTGTGCGCAGGCGGCTTCGGACCTGCCTTTTTAGGGGAGAGACGCTGAGGCCAACAGGCCAAAAGCGAGGTCGGACGGCTGTATGCTTTTCTGTAGTTGAGAAAGATTTCAAAACGGTTGCGTGTGGAGGGGCAGCCGGGGGCAGGGAGGCCCGCTGGGCAGCTCACGATGCCATCACCTACTTGGAGGGCGACACTGGGGGGGGGTGGAGCTTTCTGGCTGGGTGGCCTGACGGCTGTTACTGAGAATAGCCACAAAGCAGGAACAGAGAGCCGCTCCGGTTTGCCGACTGTGCCAGGCTGTGTTCAGAGTGCTCGCACAAGCGCGTCGAGTGGGAAGCAGAGGAAGCGGGGGCCCAGCGCCGGGGCATCTCAGGCCACCGTGGAAGAAAGCCCGTCCTTTCTATACAAGCAGCGGTTGGGGGGGACGTGGGAGGTAGGTGCCCACGAGAGTGGCAGGGCTGAGGGCTGGGGGCACGTGAGCGTGGGTGGGTGGGAACGGGCATAGGGGTGTGGGTAGAGCGTGCGTGAGGGTGGCCTTTGTGGGTGGGGAGTGGGAGTGGGTGGCGCGTGTGGGTGGGCGCTAGGGCTCGGTGGTAGGGGGGCGGGTTTTGACCCTGTGTTGAATCCCCTTCTCCTTCCAGAGGGTCTCCTCCTCCCCTCCCTCCCCCGCCATGTCCCTGCTTAAGCTGGGTGAGCCTCTATCATTCGGTCTCCTCCGTCCCCTGCCTCACACATCCTTCTTTCCTCCCCCCCCCCCCCCCGTAGCCGCTCATCACTGCCTGGCTCCCTCCTGTCACCCACACCCACGCAAGGACAGGTGCCAGGTGCATCCATCCCTGGCTGAAGAGTCACACTCGCTGGCAAGCAGACACATGCTGAGGGCGCCACGAAAGGCCCAACGAACACCCCGGGACAAAGAGGCGACCCAGCATGTGGACATGGCCTGACAGGCCTGCGATTCGACTCCCCACGGGCAGGCGAGACGTCCTCATCCACAGCTCGGAGGGGAAGCCAGGCCCCTAGGGGCCCCACCCGAGCCTCCGAGGTGGCCCTCAGCTCTGCTTCTACATCTGTCTCTCTCTCCCACCAGGCCAGGGAGCCTTCTATCCAGAGGGAATCCACAATTAGGATCACACTGGCGATGCCACTTCCGATCCGGGGAGAGCGGTGCTTGCTGGCCACGCTCGTTGTCAGAAACTCTATTAGAAGATGCTGCCTTCATCAAGTACAAACCTCCCGCCTTTGGAACAATCCAGAAGAAATCCACTTCGTCTTGCGACACCCACACAAGCCCGAAGCCCACCTCAACGCCCCCCCACCCAACTGCCAATCCCGCTGGTGTCACGGTGCGCTCGCAAAGACAGCGGATCTTCAAGCACTGCCCCTCCAGAGAGCGACTCGGTGCTCTCTGCTCGAGGACTCCGCACACACGGAGCCGGTCCCCGCTGCCGACATGGGCCCAGGCGGGTTGGCCAGAGACCTGCCGCTCCAACTCAAGGCTGAGCTGGAAGTCACTCCACTTCCACGGTGGGGAGAGGGGATCGAAGCCTTGGAGGTGCGCCCCGTTGCTCTAATGTGGCCCAGGCGGCCCTCACACTCTCCTAGCATGTGGCCCGGTTCCCATTTACACACTGGGAGAGCACTCGCTGCCCTGGGTCCCCAGACACCAAAGCACCTGGCAAGCCCCGGCTCCACAGGTCCCAAGGACAGTGGCCCCCTCGCAGACCCCACGGCGCTAAGGGTTCCCTCATCCTGGCTGACCCTGTCGCCCAGTCACACACTCTGTCTGAATCTCACCTGCTGTTAAAAGGGGAAACTTTCTGGAGAAATTTGTTAATAACTCTAAAGAATCTTGAAAATGTTCATCATTTCCCCTTTGATCCAATAAATCATCTCTAAGTAGTAGATCCTAAATGATAATAACAGCACGTGAATTACAAGGCTGTGCAGAGCAGCATAGTTTTTTGTGTTGCTGTAAAATATACCTAACACAACATTTACCATTTTTACCATTTTAAAGGGTGCACTTCAGAGGTGCCTGGGGGGGGGGGGTGGGGCAGTCAGTCGGTTAAGCGTCCAACTCTTGACTTTGGCTGAAGTCATGATCTCACAGTTCCTGAGTGTGAGCCCCACATCAGGCTCTGTGCTGACAGTGTGGAGCCTGCTTGGGATTCTCTCTCTCCCTCTCTCTCTGTGCCCCTCTCCTGCTCTCTCGCTCTCTCTCTCTCTCTCTCTGTCACTCAAAACTAAATAAACTAAAACAAGTTTTTAGGTATACACTTCAGTGGCACTTAGCTCATTCACATTTTTCTGTACCCACAGCCTGTATCTCGTTCTGGCACATTTTCATCCCCCCGGAAGGTGACCCCCTGCCCCTTGTCTCCACATTCACCCCAGCCCCTACCGCTCTCTTTTCTGTCCACACATAAATGCAACTGAACAATGTCCTTAGCATGGTTTATAGGTTCCCGCGAGGCTGCAGGAGGCATCGGCACTCCATTCTGTCTACGGCTGAATATTCCCTACTGGTCCCCCAAATGCAGGGACCACATTTCGCTGGCCCGTTCATCCGTCAGTAGACACTGGGTTGTTTCCACTTTGGGGTCACTGCAAACAGTGCTGCCGTGTACCCCTGTGTGCGACTTTTCGTCTGAGTCCCTGTTTTCAGATCTTTGGGGTGTATGCCTAGGAGTGCAACTGCCGGGCCCTGAGGTCATTCTATACTGAACTTATTGAGGTACCAAAATTCGTTTTAGTGGCAAAACCTTTACAACGATCTTCGGTATGAAGTGTCGACCTCACTGAAGCATACGGCTGCCCTACCACAGTCTGCCAACAGCAAGCCTGTTTCTCAAAAAAAGATATAAAATGACATGGGAACTCTGAGGCCTACCTTATAAAATATCTGTTTATGGACAAAGGCTGAGAAAGAATATATAAAAACACTGTGCGAGGGAAATCTGAGGTTTTTTCCCCCTTTTCCCAAACTGTATAGAACATGCCTATACTGTTTTTGGGGAAAAAAATGCTTATAAAGTTCAAAAAAAAAAAAAAGAACGTGGCTGGAAAAATCTCACGATAAAATATTAAGCAAAAAGATCTGCTTAAGGCAGTGTGACCCCAATTCTGGGAGCAAGGGTCTCAGTGAGTAGGAGGCAGCCCAGCTCGGACAGAGGCAGGGAGGGACGGGTGGCTGGCTGAGTTTTCACTCGTACGTGCATATGTGCGAATGGGTTCAACGCTACACAATACTTTCTTTAAAGACTATCAGGAAATTCACAAAAATAGAAAAGCATTAGCAGTGGTTGTATCTTGGAGATGGATTTACAGGGGATTCTTCTTCTCTCTTTTGTTTTTTATAGTACTTTCTCCGATGAACATCACCTTTATAATCAGAGAGAAAACACACAGAAACAACGTGGCCTGTGATATGCTCCAAGCTTTCCTCAGTTTCCCCACGGCTCCAGACTCGGTGGCAGGCTCTGGTTTGTGCTCCTGGCTCCTGGGCAGCCCAAGCGGGGACTGCAGCCTCCAGGCTCCAGCCCCTTGGGTGCCGATTAAAGGAGAGTGGTGGTAATGAAGTTACACCACACTCCACATCCACACCCGATCCGATCCGATGAGACTCAGGAGACACTCCTTTGTCCCTCTACTGCCTTCATTGCCCTGCCTGGGTGTCCCACAAAAGGAAGAGGCGGCTTCCAGGTGCCTGGAGTCCCAGAGGGAGTGAAGGAGGCCCCGGGGGGCCCTCGGGCTGTGGGCCCAGGTGGGGGGGATGGATCACAGCCACCCACCCCCTAGACGAAGTGGCCGAGAGGGCCCCACGCCCACTGCAGGGGCCACTGGGAAATGGGCTCCGGAAGACGGAAGGGCCTGACCACGGGGCTGGCCAGTTAGCCTCAAGAGGCTAACTAGGGGTGGGGGGTGCCTGGGTGGCTCAGTCGGTTGAGCATCCGACTTCGGCTTAGGTCACAATCTGATGGTTTGTGAGTTCGAGCCCCGCGTCGGGCTCTGTGCTGACAGCTCAGAGCCTGGAGCCTGCTTCAGATTCTGTGTCCTTCTCTCGCTGTGCCCCTCCCTCATTCATGCTCTGTCTCTCTTTCTCTCAAGAATAAATAAAACATTTTTAAAAATTAAAAAAAAAGAGGCTAACTAGGGGGACAGGACAGGACTGAGCAGACACCCCCCCCCATTCCCCCGGCCCAGCCCCCTCTGCCTGCTCCCTACTGGCTCCCTCTAAGGTGGGATTTATGGAAGGTGTTCTGTGGGTGACCAAGGTGTGGGTCCCAGTGTCTCAGCAGAAGATGACAGGAGGGCCCTGGGGTTGGGAGAGAGCACTGATTCCGTAAGCACCAGCCAAGAGGCAGGGAGGCAGAGCAGACAGGCCCCCAGGTCTGCCTTCAGAAGGAGCCCGTGCCCATCCCACCCACAATGCCCACCCCAGCCCCTCAATGCAAGCCAGGTGGCAGGGGTGGGACCCCTCCCCACCAGGGGGTGGACAGGCTTGGGGTAGCCAGTCAGGTAGTGGGGTGAGGAGACAAGACGTGACTAGGGCAGGGACCTACCACAACCCAGGCTTTAAAGGAGGGTTGGCATAACCAGTAAAGAAATTGAGTCAGTAACCAAAAATCTCCCAAGAAACCAGAGACCAGGGCCAGATGGCTGTCCAGGGGAATTCTACCAAACATTTAAAGAAGAGTAAACACCTATTCTTTTGAAGCTGTTACACAAGGGGCGCCTGGGTGGCGCAGTCGGTTAAGCGTCCGACTTCAGCCAGGTCACGATCTCGCGGTCCGTGAGTTAGAGCCCCGCGTCAGGCTCTGGGCTGATGGCTCAGAGCCTGGAGCCTGTTTCCGATTCTGTGTCTCCCTCTCTCTCTGCCCCTCCCCCGTTCATGCTGTCTCTCTCTGTCCCAAAAATAAATAAACGTTGAAAAAAAAATTTGAAGCTGTTACACAAAATAGAAATGGAGGGAAAACTTCCAAACTCATTCTATGAAGCCAGCATTATCTTGATTCCAAAACCACACAAAGACCCCACTAAAAAGGAGAACTATAGACCAATTTCCCTGATGAACACGTATGCAAAAATCCTCAACAAGATACTAGCCAACCAGATCCAACAACACATTAAAAGAATTATTCACCACAACCAAGTGGGATTTATACACGGGATGCAGGGCTGGTTCAATATCTGCAAATCAATCAATGTGATTCATCACATCAATAAAAGAAAGGACAAGATCATGTGATCTTGATCCTCTCAATAGATGCAGAGAAAGCATTTGACAAAATACAGCATCCTTTCTTGATAAAAACCCTCAAGAAAGTAGGGAGAGAATGATCATACCTCGAGATCATAAAAGCCATATATGAAAGACCTATGGCTAATATCTCCTCAATAGGGAAAAAGTGAGAGCTTTCCCCCTAAGGTCAGGAACACCACAGGGATGTCCACTCTCGTCACTGTTATTCAACATAGTACTGGAAGGCCTAGCCTCAGCAATCAGAAAACACAAAGGAATAAAAAGCATCCAAATCGGTCAGGAGGAATTCAAACTTTCACTCTTCACAGGGGACATGATACTCTGTATGGAAAACCCAAAAGATTCCACCAAAAAACTGCTAGAACTGATCCATGAATTCAGCAAAGTCGCAGGATATAAAATCAATGCACAGAAATCAATTGCATTCCTATACACCAATAATGAAGCAACAGAAAGAGAAATCAAGGAATTGATCCCATTTACAACTGCACCAAAAACATAAAATACCTAAAAATAAACCTAACCAAAGGTGAAAAATCTATATCCTGAAAACTATAGAAAGCTCATGAAAGAAATTGAAGAAGACACAAAAAAATGGAAAAAGATTCCATGCTCCTGGATAGGAAGAACAAATATTGTTTAAAATGTCAATACTACCCACAGCAATCTACATATTCAATGCAATCCCTATCAAAATAACACCAGCATTCTTCAGAGCTAGAACACACACTCCTAAACTTTGTATGGAACCATAAAAGACCCCAAATAGCCAAAGCAATCTTGAAAAAGAAAACCAAAGCTGGGAGCATCACAATCCTGGACTTCAAGCTGTATTACAAAGCTGTAATCATCAAGACAGTATGGTACTGGCACAAGAACAGACACTCATATCAATGGAACAGAATAGAGAACCCAGAAATGGACCCACAAACGTATGGCCAACTCATCTTTGACGAAGCAGGAAAGGCTATCCAATGGAATAAAGACAGTCTCTTCAGCAAGTGGTGCTGGGAAAACTGGACAGCGACATGCAGAAGAATGAACCTGGACCACTTTCTTACACCAGACACAAAAATAAACTAAAAATGGATGAAAGGCCTCAATGTAAGACAAGAAGCCATCAAAATCCTCGAGGAGAAAGCAGGCAAGAACCTCTTTGACCTGGGCCGCAGCACCTTCTTACTCAACACGTCTCCGGAGGCAAGGGAAACCAAAGCAAAAATGAACTACTGGGACCTCATCAAAATGAAAAGCTTCTGCACAACAAAGGAAACAATCAGCAAAACTAAAAGGCAACTGACATAATGGGAGATGATATTTGCAAACGACATATCAGATAAAGGGTTAGTATCCAAAATCTATAAAGAACTTATCAAACTCAACACCCAAAAAACAAAGAATCCAATGAAGAAATGGGCAAAAGACATGAATAGACACTTCTCCAAAGAAGACATCCAGATGGCCAACCGACACATGAAAAAATGCTCAACATCACTCATCATCAGGGAAATACAAATCAAAACCATAATGAGATACCACCTGACACCTGTCAGAATGGCTAACATTAACACATCAGGCAACAACAGGTGTTGGCGAGGATGCAGAGAAAGAGGATCTCTTTTGCATTGCTGGTGGCAATGCAAGCTGGTACAGCCACTCTGGAAAACAGTATGGAGGTTCCTCAAAAACTTAAAAATAGAACTACCCTATGACCCAGCAATGGCACTACTAGGCATTTATCCAATGGATACAGGTGTGCTGTTTCGAAGGGACACATGCACCCCCATGTTTATAGCAACACTATCAACAATAGCCAAAGTACGGAAAGAGCCTAAATGTCCATCGATGGATGAATGGATAAAGAAGATGTGGTCTATATAGATAAGGGAGTATTACTCGGCAATCAAAAAGAATGAAATCTTGCCATTTGCAGCTACGTGGATGGAACTGGAGGGTATTATGCTAAGTGAAATTAGTCAGTCAGAGAAAGACAAATATCATATGACTTTACTCATATGAGGACTTTAAGAGACAAAGCAGACGAACATAAGGGAAGGGAAACAAAAATAATATAAAAACAGGGAGGAGAGAAAACACAAGAGACTATTAAAAATAGAGAACAAACTGAGGGTTTGCTGGAGGGATCATGGGTGTGGGGATGGGCTTATTGGGCAAGGGCATTAAGGAGGACACTTGTTGGGATGAGCACTGGGTGTTATACGTAGGGCATGCATCACTGGATGCTACTCCTGAAATCATTATTGCACTATATGCTACCTTGGTTGTAAATTAAAAAGTAAATAAATAAAATAAAAATAAAGGAGAGTCAGGAGGGAGTTTTGGTGGGGGTGGGAAGAACTTTCTGGCAATCAGGGGTGTTGGGAGTGAGCAAGGAAGGGGAGTGGGGCGTCAGAGGCTGTATGGAAGTGGGTCTGGGCGACTAGGCCACTGCCCACTGCATTCTCTCGTTCCCAGGGGGCTGAAGACAAGGGACTCCAGGCCCAAACCTGCGCTGTCTCCAAGTGGCTTCTCCAGGAAGCAGAGGGACAGTGGAGAAGGGGCCCAGGCAGCAGGGAGGGCTCTCCTCTGCCCCAGGGCATCCGTCCAGAAGCTGACTGCTTCAGGCTGTGGGAAGACGTTGGGAGGGGAAGGGGGCAAAGCGCATGTCAGGAGCTCCGCGGCAGACAGCCCAGGAGATGAGCTCAGCACAGGGTTATGGGTGCACAAATGACCCTCTGTGTCCTCAGTCAGCTGGGAACCACTGGAAGGAAGAGGGCATGTGTTCCCGAGCGCAGCAGGCCCACAGCCTTCCCCAGACTAACACTCATCAGAACACTGGGAGGACTGGAAGAACAGCCATGAATGAGGCAGACGTGATCCCTTGGGGCAGGGGAGGCTGGTGCCCCAGGGCAGAACCCAGGCAAGAAACCAGCAATCTGGCTGCATAACTCATCCCACTGAGTTATGTGGGAGAAAATGCTGAAGTGGGGACGGTCTCCCTGGGGATACTGGCACAAGACCTGAATGATGACAAGGAGGCGGCCACGGGAGGGATTTTGAAGAACATTCCAGGCATCACTAAGCCCTTGGTGCTCCCAGAGAATAACGCGCACACACAGGAGAGGCCGGCCATCGTCATGGCCTCCGTGAGGAGCACGGAGCAGGGGACCAAGTGGTGGCAGGGGAAAGACCAGCAGGCAACCACAGTGGCCCAGACCAGAGATAACGATAGCTTGGCCTGACGTGGAGGTGGCAGTGGAGATGGGGACTGCCAGGACCTGCTGCTGGGCTCGGGACAAGGGACAGGGTGGGAGGAAGGACACCCAGCAAGCGCAAGAGAGTGCCTGACATCACCCATCATCAGGAAAGGGCATATCTAGAGCATACAGCCTCACCCGCCCCACTAGGGTTAGGTGGAATTAAAAAATGGAAAAGAGGGACGCCTGGCTGGCCCAGTCGGAAGAGCATGCGACTCTCGATCTCGGGGTCATGAGTTCGAGCGCCACATTGGATGTGGAGATTACTTTTAAAAAATTAAAAAATAAGATCTAAAAAACAATGGAAAAGAAATGTTGATGAGGATGTGGAGAAATGAAACTCTCACACATTGCTTGTGGGAATGTAAAATGGGGCAGTGCATGTGGAAAAGTCTAGAGTTACCACATGACCCAGCAATCCCACAAGAATGGAAAACAGGCATCCAAACAAAAACTCGTACACAAATGTTCAGAGCAGCACTATTCATAATCGCCAAAATTTGGAAGCACTGTAAATGTCTACCAACAGATGGATAAACACAGTGCAGTAACACCCACACAGCGGGGTCATTCAACCACATAAAGGGATGAAGTCCTGATACCTGCTACGACATGGATGGGAACAGTCTAGTCAGGGGAACGAAGGCAGAGGCACAAAAGGGCACATACTGTATGATTCCAGATGAGTGGAAAGCACACTCATCTGCACAAAGCAGATGAGTGGTTGCAGGGGGCTCGGGGAGGGGAGAATGGGAGTGCCTGTTTCATGGGTATGAAGTTCCCTTTTCGGATGGTGGACGTGTTCTGGAAATAAACAGTGGGGATGGTTGCACAACACTGTGAATGTATACATGGCACTCACGGTAAATTTTATGTCATATTTTTTTCCACAATAAAAATATAAGACTGCCGCCTAGATCCACAGAGGCCACAGAAGTGAGGACCCCTGGGGAGGATGCAGGGGTTGGTGTAAACACAGGAGCTGGGCATGTTTTATTAATGGAAAATTTTTGTCTCTGATGTGAAGCCCCTGAAACATGCAGACATCCCCATTGCCCCATTCCACCTACATGTGTCCCAAACCCAAGCCACCAAACCGGTTGTCATGTGACCACTGTTAACGAATTCAACTAGGGAATGTTCTTGATTTAAAATGAGATGGGGCGCCTGGCTGGCGCAGTCGGTAGAGGATGTGACTCCTGATCTCAGAGTTGTGGGTTCGAGCCCTACATTGGGCCCAGACATTACTTAAAAATAAAAAAGAATTTAATAAAATAAAACCATGAGATGGAGGAGACCACGAGGGATTGAACGTAGACAAGGGAAGAGGCCCATGGAGGACCATGAGCGGGTGGAGAGAGAGACCCAGAGTTTACGGGTCAGCCAGAGAGGAGGGGGGAATCAGAGCAGGACAGAGCGACGAGGAGGAAAGGACTGACCGTTGGTATTTGCATTTGTTAAGAGGTGGACCGCCGCAGAGGGGGACACCCAGCTGGCTGGGGGGGGGGGGGGGTGAAGCTCGGCCCATAGAGACTCAGCCTTTGGGAACTTTTGAAAGAATGGGGTGGGAGTGGCCGGGGGCTGCGGGAGAGCGCTGCCTTTGCATTTTACCAGGCGAGACACCGGAGCGGTCTGAACGCCGACGGGAGGTTCGCACGGGGGAAACTTCCTGCCCAGGAGGGCGGGGTGGGGGTGGGGGGAAGGACTGCGGGGACCGGACCTCGAGAAGGGGTGGGGGCCGCCGGGAGTGGGCGAGGGGGCCACGGGGGCGGGCGAAGGCTGCGCGGGAAGCGGGCCGACCGACCGGCCGCCGCCGCAGGGCATGGGGGGCGCGCGCGCGTGCGCGCGCGCGCGCGGCGGGGAGGGCTCGGCCCCGCCCCGCCCCCGGCTGCGACGCCCCGGGCGGCGGAGGGCGGGGCCCAGGCGCGCTCGCCCCGCCCCCCGGGCGCGGAGCCGCAGACAAAGAGGGCGGCGGTGGCGGCCGCGCGGGTGGGGTGGCACGCTCGCCTCCCGCGCGGGCCGCGGGTCCTCTGACACCCCGACCCCCCCACCCCCGGCCGGAGCCAGTCCCCAGGCCCTGACCTAGGGAGCCGGGCGCAGCGGTGCGGGGGCTCGCGGTGGGGGGTTCCTCGCCATGTCCCAAGTGCTGGGATCCGACATCTCTGGGCAAGGCGAGGAGGAGGCAGGAGGGCGGAGGGGGCTGAGAAAGGAGCGCTGGCCTGTGTGTCCGGCGGGGCCTGCGACCCCCGCGAGGCCTGCTAAAGGCCCCTCCCACTCTTGGTAACGCGGGGAGTAGGGGGTTAACTACATAAATTTCTAGTGGGGCCGTAGGCTGCTACGTGAGGATTCCGCCAACCCCACCTGCGGATTAAGAAATGGGCCAGGGGGGAGCAGAAGCCGGAAGTTGCCCCCTGCCCTGGGGCCCTGAGTCCTGATCAATGGTTCTAGGCTGGCTGACCCGAATGCCCAAGGGTATACCCTGGGTGTACCTGTGTCTCTGGCTTCCCGGGCCCAGAGAAGTGTCACGGGGACCTCCACACCGAGCTCCACACAAAGCGTCGGGGAGGGGGGGGGGGCGGGAAGAGAAGCCAGAGAAAGGAGGCCTGAGCCAAGGGCAGGCTCTCTGCACACTTCTCTTTTCAATGGCCCGGCACAAGTCCTCGTTCCTATTTTCCCAACTCTGGAGTTTGAAATTTGTCAATCCACAGGACCCTCGCAACATCTGACAACCTGCATTCCCTTCAGGCAACTGGCCCCCAGAGTGCACACTGCGACACCTGCTCTCTCCTTTCTACACACACGTTTTGCAAAGGAGGTGCCAACACCAATGCTCCCATTCCAGGAGAAACCACAACACCCTTAATATGCTCATGGATTTAGCACGACCCAATCATCAGCTGCTCCCACATCTCTCCAATTGTACCACTAATGCCTTTAAAGCTTGTTTGTTTTTCTTTCTGGACCCGGGATCCAATCAAGGCCACACACGTTACATTTGGTTGTTGTGTGTCTAGTATCTTTTAATCCAGAACAATCTATCCACTCTGTGTAGTTGTTGTTGTTTTAATTGCATGACATTGACCTCTTGGAAGAGTGCAGGGCAGCTGCCTTGCACAAAGCCCCAGAGTCTGGATCTGCCCTCGTTACATTCAGCTTAACTGCTTTGACAAAGTGCTGGGTTCTACCCCCTCGCCACCAACAGCATCAGGAGGTACTGGATCAGGCTGTCCTATTGTTAGGGAGGCTTGATTTAGTTTAATCACGTGGTCAAAGTCGTGGCTGCCAGGTCTCTCCTTTTCCCTTCCAAATTTACAAGAAACCTGGGGTAATACCTTGAGACCCTACGACTATCTTGTTCCCTGACCACCTTTATGTAATGGTTTTACCATCCAAGGATGATCCTTGCCTAAACGAATTGCATCAGTGGCTAAAAAAAAGTCCTTAGTTTGTATTCCAGCGGGGACACGGCATTACGCTCCATCATGATGTCACTGGCCCGGCAACTGGCAGGCCCCCCGGTCGTGGCTGCCTGGACAAACCAGGACAGCCAACCCCATAATCGTGCCCACCCCTTCTTGCCCAGGGGCAGGAGAAAGAAAGAAAAGGAAGCATGGGTGGGGGCTTCCTCCCAGAAGCCTTCATAGTTTGGTAGTTCGGTGTACGTGTGGGTGTCCATGTCAGCTGTCTGCACGTTGGTAAGGGTGGATGGGAGAGGAGGATTGGTTAGTTGCACCCAGCACAGAAAAGTAGACGATGTCCCTGGGGACCTCAGTTGGGCAATGACCCCTGGGAATTGGTTTGGTAGGTCTAAGGTGATGCCCTGCCTCTTGTTTATAACAATCGCATTGTAAGGTGGCGCTGATGTGATTCAAGGCCTCACTGATTTACCCCATTTCTTCCGGAAGTCCTTGCTACTTGCTGTGGTCGGTCCAAGCACCAGCAGCATGGACATCGCCTGAGCACCTGTGAGAAACGCGGAATCTCAGGCCCCAGACCCATTTAATCAGAGTCTGCATTTCAACAAGGGCCTCGCAGTGGCGTTGCACTGGCCCAGGACGCCCTCTCGAGGAACCGGGAAGGATGCGCGCGCACACCTGAATGGGGTTCAAACACCAGGTAGATGGTTCAAAGGGTCTCTCCTTCCCTCTCACCCCTTCCCACCCCAAAGCTGCTGAGTGGATGGGTGGTGGCCACCCAGGGTCTGCTGTAATCTGACCATCGGCCCTGGCTCCCGTGCCCTTCTAGCTGCGAGCAGGCCCCTCGGGTGCTGGGAAGGGAGGATACCCCATGCAGCCTGTGTGAAAACGCGAAGCAATTCCTGAGGTCATCGTCAAGATCAAGCTTTGGGTGTAAGCTCACCACAACTGAAAATATCCACCCACCCACCTCTGGGCTCACCTGACTGGTCCAAGGGCATGATCCAAGTCTAGCAGTAATCGAAAGGATATTCTTTATGAGGTGCCCTTCATTTCCACTGCTCACAGAAAGCAAGAGGCAGATTGCACTACAAAGAGGGGACATGCCTGCCACAGCCCAAAACCAGCCCCTGAGCCCCAGCTTCTCAGTTTCCTCCTTTGGCTCCTAACTCGTCTCATGCCTTACACTTCTTCACAACTCAGGGCTCCTCTTCCTGTGTGCCCCCCCCTCCTTCTTTCCCATTAGAGAAGCCCCAATTAGAAAATAATAGTGAACATTCTTCTGTCACTGGACATTAACAGTGTCATGTCCATGAGTGAGGCTGTCTCCATCCAGCTGCCTTCACCACCAACCGAATGGCCTGATGGCAACAATTCCAACCCGGGCCAAATGAGATCCCAGGGGAACTGGTGCAGCTCAGCAAAGGTGGGTGATGTCCCCATGGCGATGACCTTGGGAGGTGGGCACTCTTTATTCCCACATGGCCCGTTCTCCCCTGGTGGGGACCCTAAAGTAGAAGGAAGGAAAGACCCGCCCACCCCCACCAGGTGCCCCTGCTGGGCCAAGTGCTTTTTCCTTCGGTGAGTGTATGTTACACGCATTTCTTGTTTTTAAAGCTTTACTAAGGTGTCCTTGCCATATGATGAAATGCACATATTTGGAGCATACAGTTTAAAATTTTGTAAACATACACTCACGAAACCATCATCACAATCAAGACCGACCATTTCCATCATGCTGAAGTGTCCTCATGTCCCTTTGTCATCTCTCCCTCCTGCCCATCCCTGCAAATGCTGATGTGCTTTCTGTAACTGCAGATTAGTTTGCATTTTCTAGGATTTTCCATCAACGGCTCAGACAGTCCTTGGAACTGAGGGAAGGAAGGAAGGCAGGAAAGGCATTTAAAGATTTTGAGACAGGGGTGCCCGGGTGGCTGTTGGTTAAGCATCGGCTTTGGCTCGGGTCATGATCTCACAGTTCATGAGTATGAACCCCACATCAGGTTCTGTGCTGTCGGCACAGAGCCTGCCTGGGAGCCTCTCTTTTCCTCTCTCTCTGCCCCTCCCCCACTCACACTGTCTCTGTCCCTCTCTAAATAAATAAATAAGCTTTAAAATATATATACAAATACATAAACATTTAAATATATGTGTAAATATATAATAAAACATTTGAGACAATGGTAAAACATGGTGACGCTATGCTGATCATGGCTGTTGGACTTCAATGCCCCGTTCACAGACCGCACAATTATTCCCAGAGGGCCCACTCCAGGACAGGCGGTGTGCAAGGACACAGCCCAGTCCGGCTCACAGGACGCCCCCACTCAAGGGGGAAGGAGCACGTCAGGGCGAGGAGAGCCGCCGTGCAGGGTGGAGGAAGATGGAAAGAGGGGACAGGCGTGAGCCCACTGCCCTTCCCATGGCCCCCCGCAGCCCCGTGGGCCCTTCTCTCCCCCAACCGTCGCCTCTTTGCTCGTGGCCAGCCTCTCCCCTTGTGAAAAGGCCCAGGGGGAGGGAGAGAGGGGTCTGTGGACCGTCAGCACACAGAACGGTGGCTGGCTCAGCAAGCAGGTGCTGGAGGAAAGACCTTGCTGCCACAAGGCAGGCTGGTGTTTGACGTCTCCGAATGTGGACAGAGGGCGGAAGGTGGTGGTGGTGAGGCACTGGGCCCCCAGACTGAGAGAAGAGTGGAGGTGTGGCCAGGCCTGGCAGGGAGTGGGCGGAGTAGGCCGGGAGGCCAGTTTCCTCTGTCACAGAGGGTCTCCTATACACCTGCCAGCAAGACCGTGATGGTGGCAGGGGGCGGGGGAACCAAGGTATGGAAGACTGGGGTGACGGGGGGGGGGGCGACAAAGAGGGGCTTGATTAGATCCCTGACAAAGGGGTCCAGGTGCCAGAGGGCAGGACGCAGGCCCCCAGCAAGAAAGGCTCCAGGAAGGGCTCTCAGAAGGCACTGTGTGCCTTGGTGCTGATGCTCTCCCTCCCCACCTTCCACCGTCTGCAACCTGGATCCTTCCTCTTCCTAACTCAAGGGGCAAGATCGCAGGATCTTTCTACATTTTCAAGCTTGTCAGTATGTCGCATCCCCGCCCCCACCCCCGCCCGCACCCCAACACCCCTGCTCGGTTAAGTGGAAGACAAGAAGAAGATGACAGAAATAGAAGTAGGGCTCCGACATGCCACATTTAGTGCGTTTGTGGCAGGTGCTTGTGGCTGGTGCTCGTGGCCGGTGCTCATGGCACGTGCTCGTGGCAGGCCACAGCGGTAGAATAAGGGGCCCGAGCAGTGAGCATCTCAATAGCCACTGCAAAAGCATTTGATAAAGCTAACAACTCTTCATGATAAAAACACTCAAACTAGGAATAAAAGGGAACCTCCTTGACTTGATAAAGAGCATCTGTGAAAGACCTACAGCTAATTTTATACTCACTGGTGAAAGACTGGAAGCTTCTCCTGTTAGATCAGGAGCAAGGCAAGGATGTCTGCTCTCACCAGTTTATTCAATATTGTACTCGAGATCCTAGCCAGAGCGAAGAGGCAAGAAAGAAATAAAAGGCATCTGGATTGGAAAGGCAGATGTAAAACTATCTCTATTTGCCCATGACATAATCCTACATATAGAAAATCCTGAAGAATCCACTAAAAAACAATTAGAGCTAATAAATGAATTCAGTAAGGTTGCAGAATACAGGATCAATATCTAAAAATCAACTGCATTTCGATACAGTGCCAGTGAGAACAATGAAAAAGAAGTTAAGAAAACAATTCCAGGGGCGCCCGGGTGGCTCAATCGGTTAAGCGTCCGACTTCAGCTCAGGTCATGATCTCACGGTTGGTGGGTTTGAGCCCCACATCGGGCTCTGTGCTGACAGCTAGGAGCCTGGAGACTGTTTCGGATTCTGTGTCTCCCTCTCTCTCTCTGCCCCTCCCCCACTCGCACTCTGTCTCAAAAATAAATAAACATTAAAAAAATTTTTTAATAAAAATAAATAAATAAATAAATAAATAAAACAATTCCAGGGGTGCCTGGCTTGACTCAGTCAGAAGAGCGTGCCTTGGTCTCGAGATTGTGAGTCTGAGTCCCATGTTGGGTGGAGAGACTACTAAAAAAGAAAAACAAACTTAAAAAAAAAAAGAAAGAAAAAGAAAACAATTCTACTTATAAAAGCATCACAAAGAATAAAATACTCAGGAATAAATGTAACAAAAGTGCAAGACACTGTTTAAAGAAACTGAAGAACCAGGGCAGCTGGGTAGCTCAGTTGGTTGCAGGGGTTGAGCAAAGGGCTCTTGATTTCGGCTCAGGTCGTGATCTCGAAATTCGTGAGACTGAGCCCAGTTTGGGAACACGTCGGGCTCTGTGCTGACAGCGCAGAGCCTGCTAGGGATTCTCTCTCTCCTTCTCTCTCTACCCCTCCCTTGCTCATGTTTTCCCCCCTCTCTCTCAAAATAAACAAACATTAATAAAAAAAAAGAAAGAAATTGAAGACCCACGTGGAAAGACATCCCATGTTCATGGGTCATACTCTACCCACAATTGATCTACAAATTCAATTCCGCTGGCCTCTTTTCAGAACCCGGCAAGCTGATCCTAAAATTCATATACAAACTGAAGGGACCCAGAACAATCAGAACAGTCTTGAAGGGTACAAAAATGGAGGACTCACACTTGCTGAATTTAAAATTTACTGACAAGGCCAGAGTAAAAGCAGCGTGGCACTGGCATGAAGACAGACATTTCTCCCGAAAAGATCTCTAAGTGGCCAAGAGCGCACGAAAAGATACTTCACATCACTTAGACATCAGGAAATGCAAATCAAACCCACCATGATACCACCGCACAGACAGTAGGATGGTGATAATCAGACGCACGTGTTGGGGGAATGTGGAGAAACTGGAACCCTCTCCCACTCCTGCGAGAATGTAAAATGGCTTGTCCCTGCCAAAGAGTTCCGCAGCTCCTCAAAAAATTAAACAGAATTACCATCTGATCCAGCAACTCCATTTCAGGGTATATACCTGAAAGAATTAAAAGCAGGGACTCGGGGCGCCCGGCTGGCTCAGTCGGTAGGAGCGTGCAACTCTTGATCTTGGGGTTGTGGGTTTGAGGCCTACATTGGATATAGAGATTACTTAAAATCTTTTTTTTTTTTTTTAAAGAGTAGACCCCAGGGAGGCCGCCCACAGAGTGCATCCTAATGACCACCACTCCAGCCAGCAGCACCGCTAGCTAGAAGGCAGTGGTCCAGTACCTCTGTGCTCTCTTTTTTTAACATTTGTTTATTGATTGATTTTTTAGAGAAAGAGAGAGAGAGAGAGAGAGAGAGAGAGAGAGGGAGAATGGGGAAGGAGCAGAGAGACAGGGAGACACAGAATCCCAAGCAGGCTCCAAGCTGTTAGCGCAGAGCCCGACGTGGGTCTTCAACTCCGAAACCCGAGCTGAAATCGGACCAAAAATTAAATTTTTAAAAAAATGAAATAACGGGCAACCGAGTGGCTCCGTCTGTTAAGCATCCGACTCCGGATTGTGGCTCAGGTCATGATCTCGTGGTTTTTGAGTTCAAGTCCGGCATCGGGCTCTGTGCTGACAGTGCAGAACCTGCTTGTGATTCTCTCTCTCCCTCTTTCTCTTCCCCTGCCCTCCCCTCTCTCTCAAAATAACTAAATTTAAAATAAAAGCAGGGACTCAAACAGATATTTGCACACCCATGTTCACAGCAGCATTACTCACAATAGTGAAAAGGTGGAAGCAACCGCAATGTCCATCAAGGGATGAACGGATAAATATTATTTGCTACAGTCACACTGTCATGTTATTCAGCAGTAAAAAGAGATTTAGGGAGAGCGCCTGGCTGGTTTGGTCAGAAGCATGTGTGACTCTCGATCTCAGGTCATGCGTTCAAGCCCACATTGGGTGTAGATATTACTAAAAATAATAATAATAATAATAATAATAAACTTAAAAACAGAAATGTAGTACTTATTTGGGCTACAATATAAATGAACCTTGAAAACATGGTAGGGGCACTCTTGATCTCAGGGTTGTGAGTTTGAGCCCTATATTGGGGGTAGAGAGCACTTAAAAAATATTTTTTTAAAAGAAAACATGATAAATCTAAGAAGCCACACACATAAACAATCAAAGACTGTATTTGTATGGCTCGTATGGTTCAAAGTAGATTCGTGGTTGCCAGGGGCTGGGAGGCGTTGGGTTAAATGCATATATGACTGCTTAAGAAGACGGGGTTTCTGGGGCACCTGGCTGGCTCAGGTGGTTGAGCGTCGGACTCTTCATTTCGGCTCAGGTCAGGATCTCGTGGGATCGGGTCAGATCTCGTGGGATCGAGCCCTGTGTTGGGCTCCACGCCATTAGCCCTTAGGATTCTCCCCACCCCCCTCTTTCAAAATCAATAAACTTTAAAAAAAAAAAAAAAGGAAGAAGAAGAAGACAGGGTTTCTTTTTAAGGCGAGGACAATGTTCCAGAATGAGGTAGTGGGGACAGTTGCACAGCTCTCTGAACATAGTAAAAACCGCCGACTGCACCTATCACCAGGGTATGTGAATTATACCTCAATAAAGCTGTCGTCTGTCCTGTGCATGTGAGCCATCAGGAGCAAAGGACCTGGAACGCAAGGCTAGGACAGAGACTTGGGGTTCTTGATGGGGTGGCAGAGAGAAGTGCCACTGACACTAAAGGACCCATGTCTACAGGCAAGGGGTCCGGCTGGTCTTTGGGACAAAAGTTCCTTTCTGCTCTGAGAAAAAGGTCAGACTGGGCCAGGGAACACTCTCCCTGCTGTGCCTGGGGCTCCAGCCCCGAGAAATGGGGTCTTGTGGGACAACGGATGGTTTTTCCTGTTTTCCAGATCCTTTGTATTCAATCTTTTGTCCCCTCTTTATGTTTTTGAATCAAAAAAAATTCTTTTAATGTTTAGTTTTGAGAGACAGACTGAGCAGGCAAGGGGCAGAGAGAGAGGGAGACACAGAATGTGAAGCAGGCTCTAGGCTCTGAGCTGTCCCCAAAGAGCCCTATGTGAGGCCTGAACTCACGAACTGCGAGATCATGACCTGAGCCTAAACCTGACTGAGCCACCCAGGTGTCCCGAGTTTTAAAAAAAAAAAATTTTAAGTTTGTTTGTTTGTTTATTTATTTATTTATTTATTTATTCATTCTGAGACAGAGAGAGAAAAAGAGCGAGCGCAGGGGAGCAGCAGAGAGACAGAGACAGAGAGAGAATCCCAAGCAGGCTCTGCACTGTCAGCACAGAGCCTGACGTGGGGCTGGAACCCAAGAACGGTGACATCATGACCTGAGCCCAAACCAAGAGTTGGGCGTTTAACCTGAGTGAGCCGCCCAGGTGCCCCAAAACTACATCCAGCCTCTGACTCGGTCCAAATTTCTTCAAGAGTTTTAAAAGGGATCAGTGTCCCCAGAGACTGGTCTGTGATGGCTGCAGCTCAGACTAGGAAATTGCAGAGGACACCTGGCATGATGGGCTCTCCTCCTGGGGGTCTACTTGCCCGGGGTTTGGCCTCTCTCTCAAGGAAAGCTTGGCTCTCAGCTTTGCTGCACAGGTTCACCCCAAGCGCTCCTCCCACATGGAGCCTCCCTGAAGGCAGTCCCAGCCTCAACTGTGGCAGCCTCCCCCCAAGTGCCAGGGGGAGCCCGAAGGGTCACCTCCGTGTCGCCTCTCAACCACGGCTCATTTCAAGCCTGTCGCGCTGCGCAGGTGGCCCTCGGCTTTCCACACACCCCCATGAGGTCGGCCTTAAATGAAGTACTACATCAATCCCTCTCTGAGGAAGTGAAGAGCCCACAGCCTTGGGGTCGCTTGCCTTTCGGTGGAATGATTGCAAGAAAGGAAGCAGTGAGGGTGGGATCCCACGGTGTCACCGACCAACCAGTGCAGCCCAACCTTTCGCCGGCAGCCCCGGTGCCCCACCACTGGGATTCCAAGGGACTGCCTTTCGGTCCGGGCCCGAGTTATTACCGAAGCCGATTCCACGAGCGGGTAATGACAATGGCTGAGCAAGATTTCCAAACAGCGGGAACACGACGAGAGGAAACAGCCCGGGGCGGATGGCGAGAAAGGAAGAAAGAAGGCGAAGGGCGGCGAGCGGGAAAAGCGGAGGGCGGCGCGCGCCCCGGGAGACAGGGCCTGAGACACTGGAGGAGTGGCGCGGCCAGGACCGAGCAAGGTTCCCCGTCCCGCCCCCTCCCGCTCGCAGTGGCCAGAACTAGGCTCACAGCGCTAAAGCTGGGCTCCCGCGGCAGCCCCCATCCCCCCACCCGACCGCTCCCCACCGATGCTTACAGGAGCTCCCCCTATTCCTCTCAAGAGACCCCATTCCCGCGTTCAACACCGCGCGGACTAGCACCCGCTCCCGAGTCCTGACCGGTAAACCCGGAGTTGAAGTGCATACCTGTCTGCGCCCGGTCTGCCCCTGGGTCCCGACTCCCTCCGACCTTGAACTCCCTCCACTCAGCCCGGGGGGCGTGCGTCTCAGGCCCCTCCATCCGGGACATTTTCCTAGACACCCCTCTGAGCGCACACAGAAAGTACACACGCGCGGGGCCGCAGGAGCCTCCGCGCACACACAGACGGGGCACAGGCACGCACTCACGAAGTCACGCCACGCACAGGCAAGGAAACCCCGCTCCGGGCCACCGGGCTGGGCTCGGGTTCCGAGCCCGCGGCCGGGCGTATCCCCTCCCTCCTCGTCGAGCACCTGCCGGTCCACGCCCCCCGCCCCCACCCGCGACTCGGGGCCCGAGGCCCCGCAGGGCAAAGAGCCAGCCGGGCACCGCCGCCCGCACAGGGCGCACCCCGCGCTGAGCCCGCGGCACCCCGGGCCTGGGAACCCACCATTTGGGCCGGGCCGGGTCGGAGAGTGAGCGCCGGGCTAAGCACCCAGACCGCCCACGCGCTCCTGCTCCGCTGGGCCGCGGGTACCTGAATTCGGCCGCCCCCAGCGCCGCGGGTGCCCGGCTCCCTCCTCCGCCCTGGGGCCAGCGGGGCCAGCGTGTGCCGGGAACGGAGCCCGTTGCTATGCAACCTCCATCCCGCGCCGGCGCCGGCGGCACCGCGCCTCCGGGCTCCCGGGCCCGGGGGTGCAGGCGCGCCGGACCCGGGGCCGAGCCCCACTTCCCGAGCCGGGCCGAGCCGGATCCAGGGCTCACGTCCCCTCTGGGCGCCCGAAGGATGCGCCCTGCACCCCATCCCCACGCAGCTTCACCCCCCCCATCTGTGGCCGGTTCCCACGGAGCGCCAACACCCAGCAGCCCCCGAAACTGAGGGCGGGAATGGCTCCCTACCTCTTCCTCTCCGAGCCCTCCAGCCCCAGCCAGGTCTGTGGCCGGCTTCTTCCCCAGGTGGCGCCCACGCCCCCCCGCCCCAGCGGCCCCGCCGCCCTACCTGAAGCATCACTTTGTACTGCTCCTCCGGTTTCTGAACCACGCACATATTACATCCCATGGTGCTGGCCGGCGGGGGGAGGAGGGCGGGAACGGGAAAACGCCTTTCACTGGCCGGAGTGCGGGACCTCGGGTCCCGGGCCGGGGCCGGGGGCCATACCCTAGCGCAGGGGGCGGGCCGCCTAGCGGGGGAGGGGAGGACGGCCCGAGGGAGGGGCGGCTCCACGCCCCTCGGGTTAACTGGGCTGGCTGAGGCCGGGCGCGGGCATGCTCCCTCGCACCCGGCCAGGAGAAAAAGGGCAGCGGGGGATGGGCGGGCGCGCCGGGCGTTGCTGGGCGACGGCCCCCCAGGAGGCGCGGGGGCGCGCCGGGCCGCCGGGGGCCGTCAGGGGCCGTGGGCCGCGCGCCTCCCCGCCCGCGGGGCCCGCCGCTGCCGCTGCCGCTGCCGCTGCCGCTGCCGCCTCCGGCTCCCACCCATGGCCACCGGCCCCGGGAGCCCGGCCCTCGCGCTCGGCGCCGCGGCCCGGCCCGCCGACTGGGGGACGGCGGCGCGGCGGCGGTCCCCGCCCGCGGCCAGGCCCGCGCCCACGCTCCCGCCTCGCCCGGCCGCGCTCACGGCGCTCCCGGCGCCCGCTCTCTGGCCCGCAGTCGGCCCCGCAGTCTCCAGCTCCCGCCCGGGACGACGGGCACGCGCGCGCGCCCGCGGCGGCGGCGGCGGAGGTGGGGGGGGAGGGGCGCGGGGACGGGGCGCACGCGCGCGGGGGAGGGGAGCTGGGCGGGGTGGAAGCGCGAGCGGCGGGGGCCGCGGGAGCGGGCGCGGAAAGGCGGGGGCGGGGCCTTGGCTTGGGTGGTCAGGGGGTCCCGGCTCCCCGCTACCGCCGGCGTCGGGTCCCCGGGCTCTCCGCCCTGGACGTGCGGCCGACGCGGTGCGGGCCCGGGGGACAGGCGTCCTGTTCGGAAGAGCGCCTCCCGGGATCCCCCAGAGAGCTCGGGGCCTCGGGAGGGGGGGCGCGATTTCAGCCCAGTTCCCGGGGTCTCCACCTCTCCCTCCGACTTCCCTTTAATGACTGCTTCTAGCCTTCAAGTGAGGCGTTCCCCCGCTGTCGTTTAAATGGACACCTTTGTTAAAATAAGCTAAAAACAAGGAAATAAAAAGAGGTGGGGGGAGAGCCCACCAGGGCTCCGGATGCCCTGGGTCCCTCGCGCGCGCGCACGGAACTGGCCCACCTGAGTCCCCTGCCTACCTGTGTCTCTCAGCCCCAGCCCGAGCTCGGGCACACCGCTTCGACGTTCCCTCCATCTGTTTCTCTCTCTCCCACAACCTGCCATCTCTCTTCTTGGACAAGCCTGGAGAGAGAAGGCCTTTGCCTGGAAAGCAGCGTCGGATTGAGGGCTGGGTTCCCATGGGGTGCCCGGGAGAGTTGCTGAGCCCAAGCCCCCCCCCCCCCCCCCCCCCGTTGCAGAAGATCACTTGATTAAATTGCTGCACGCTTCATTTCCAGGCGTTGGCAAGTGACGGAATCATTAACCACACTGGGCGGTTTAATTAGACGGCGGCGGTTGGGGAAGGCCCCTTCTTCCTCCCTGACTCCTGGGCAAGAGGATAGGAATTGAACGGTGGGTCTGCTCCAGAGTTTTGCATCTGTCTTCTCCTGGCCTTCTTCTCCTTGTGTCTCCTCTGTATCTGTGTCCAACCTTCTCTTTTCTTATAAGGACACTGGTCATTGGATTTAGGGCTCACCCTACTCCAGCATGACCTCTTATTAGCTTGATTACATTTACAAGGGCCTGAATTCCAAATAAGGTCATATTCACAGGCACCAGGGAGGGGGACTTTAACTTTTTGGAGGGCAGAATTCTACCCACCACATATAGCGAAGTCCAGATTCAAGGACAGCATAGACTGCTCCTTCTTTTTAATGTGTTTCTTTCTTTTTGAGAGAAAGAGCGCGCGCACCTGAGGACACGACCAGGGGAAGGGGAAGGGCAGAGAGAGGGAAACAGAGCCCAAGTAGGCTCTCCGCTGACAGCAGAGAGCCCCATGTAGGGCTCAAACTAACAAACCATGAGATCACGACCTGAGCCAAAGTCCGATGCTTAAACGACTGAGCCACCCAAGTGCCTGCATAGACTGGGTCACTGGGAATGATGATGGGGAGAGCAGCAATCCTATTCCCATTCCTTGGTTCGCAGCACCTTGTATTGACTATTGACTCATTGCATTTGTCACATTATGGAGTAAGGTTCCCCAGCACCACAAGATGTTTGCCCTGACCCAGCATCTTTGCTGCACCTTCAGTGGGCTCTGGGTGTTTCTGGGTGATGCAGTGTGAGGCAGGGCAGTGGCTCCCATGCATGTGTGCTTCTTGCCACACCTCGTTTCTTGGAAAAAGACACCCTTGCTCTGAAGTATTGTTCTGTGGCATACCATGTCAATAGATCAGGTGTGTGTAAGCCCTCAGAGGGATTGCTAGCAGAGACGCTGTGCATAGGGAAGGCAAATCCAAATCCAAAGTTGGACTAATTACTCCCCCCCCCCCACCAGGGTGAGAGGAATCCGATACAACCTTTCTGCTACCAAACGGCTGGCTGGTCCCCTTAAGAAATGGCATCACACCAAGAGCTCCACATTGATCTCTGCTTGCTGGTGGATTGGGCACTCAATGATGGCAGTATTGAGATCAACCTTGCTGAGAGAGAACCCTTCCTTCTAGGCCCACGCAGAACCTCCAGCCCTTCCACTACAGCCATTGCCTTCATGGATCCATTGCATCATGGAGAGAAGCTGGCTGACCACCACAGGGTTCCTTCTATCTGCCTGGTGGCTCAGTTTGAGTTTCCTGCTCTGCCAGGAGTCATTGGCAGAGACACAGGAATCCACGTACCCTTCCCGTGCACTCCCCTAGGTACATTAGGTATCTCCACCTCTTCTCCAAAGCTTCTGGCCTCTTACTGTAACATTGTTATTTATGATGAAAATTATATATGTTTGGTCTTTGTCCCTGTTTTTGGCTCAGAGCTCTTAAAACTCTTGGAATTTCCTGTGATGAGAGTCATAAACGTGTCTTTTGTTTTGCGAATGCGGTGACTTTTGTACGCCACCTAAGGATGGGGCTGGTTGCCAGGAGACCCAACTGAATAATTAGAGGGTTGGAATTTTCCTTCCTCTTTCCCAACCTCCACAGAGGGAAGAGGGGCTGGAGATTGAATCAGTGGCCACTGGCCAATGATTTAATCAATCACACCTTTGTAATGAAGCCTCCTTTGAAACCCAAAAGGAAGAAAAAAGGAACAAGGCTTGGAGACCTGGGTTGGAGGTATGGGAGAGTGACATGCTTCGAGAGGACACAGAAGCTCTGTGCCTTGCCCTCATACCTTGCCTTACATATCTCTTCAATCAGGCTACCCCTGAAATATATACGTTTATAATAAACTGGTGATCTAGTAAGTTTCTCTGAGTCCTGTGAGCTGCTCCACCAAATTAATCCGGCCCATGGAGGGGGTCTTGGAAACCTCTGCAGTGGCAGTGGGTCTGCCAGTACTTACTTAGCTCATGATGGACGGCCTCAGTCACATAGGTACTTGATGGCCCATGGCCAGCTTCTTTTTTTTTTTTTAGCGCTTATTGATTTGTTTTGAGACAGAGCACGCACAGAGAGAGAGAGAGAGAGAGAGAGAGAGAGAGAATCCCAAGTCAGCACAGAGCCCGACGTGAGCCTCCATCTCACCAATTGTGAGATCATGACCTGACTTGAAATCAAGACTCAGACGCTTAACCCACTGAGCCACCCAGGCACCAACCCCCCTCCCCCACAGTCAGCTTCTAAGTCTGTATCGTGGCCCAGTAACATGATGGCAGCTGCTTTATTGTTAAGGTTGATTTACTTTTGAGAGAGACAGAACAAGTAGGAGAGGGGCAGAGAGAGAGGGAGACAGAAGATCCAAACCAGATTGGGCTGACAGCGCAGAGCCCAGTGGGGGGCTTGAGCTCACGAACCTCGAGATCATGACCCGAGCAGAAGTCTGACGCTTAACGGACTGAGCCACCCAGGCGCCCAATAGCTGCTTTTTGAAGAGTAAGTACCTCTGCCACAGAAGACAGGGCCTTGCTCC
Organism: Acinonyx jubatus; assembly: GCF_027475565.1. Lineage (NCBI taxonomy): Eukaryota > Metazoa > Chordata > Mammalia > Carnivora > Felidae > Acinonyx > Acinonyx jubatus. The sequence continues at coordinate 122,894,143 of NC_069389.1, forward strand.
AGACCTTTATGGGTCTATGCTCGGATCCTTCCACTGAGGTTTCCCAGACTCTTCACAGCATCATTATTATCTACCATGGACAGATCCTCTCGAGCCTTTAGGTTGGCTGTGTCTTATGGCTGTAATGGCACAGCAGTTTGCTCTGCGCCCCACTCAAAACAGGTCATGCCTGTGTGTCCCAAGACCTGCTTGAGCAGACATTCCACCAATTCAGTGATCTACTCAGCATCATGCCAAATACATCCCTTTCCTTGTTGGAGTTAGTGGCGGTTTCCTTTTGCCATCAGAAAATCCTAACAGCCTTTTGCCTCGTTGCGTCCGAGAGAACAAAATGGGTCACCAGCAGCTCTACTGGAGCCACTGGAGGAAATTTGGCCAGGGTTCTCAGTTCTTGCTGAATCTGCTTAAACCACCACAGTCTGATCCGGAAACCCAGCCTTAATGTGTGCCGCTGGTGTTTCCATCAGTGCTTGAAAGACCCAGACTTCATTAAGTTGGATTTAGTGAACTTCCTTGAATGGGTCATCCAAGAGACCTACCTTAACTGCACAGATCCAAGATGCCTACCTTACTGCTAACTCGTTGTACATAAAATAAAATAAAACCACTTCAATGAGGACTCCTGGGTGACTCAGTCAGTTAAGCATCTGACTTTGGCTCAGGTCATGATCTCATGGTTTGTGAGTTTGAGTCCCGCATGGGGTGAGCTTGAGCCCTGCATCGGATGAACACAAGCCCCGCTTCAGATAAGCCCCAAATCTCTCTCTCTCTCTTTCTGCCCCTTGTTCACTTGCACCCTCTCCCTGAAAGAAAGAAAGAAAGAAAGAAAGAAAGAAAGAAAGAAAGAAAGATCCTAACAAATATGAAGCCCTCTGAGAGTGTGGGGGAAGAAAAATCAGACACAGTCAATTGATTCAGGGATAGCTACTTTGATCTGAGCTCAACAACGAGGAGGAGAGTAGAAGGACACCCCCGCATAGCAGGAGGGCTGTCTCCACCATGATTGTCATGGCTGTTGTAACATTCTTTAGCCTGAAGACCAAATGCCAGGGCGAGCTTCACCCAAGCTTTTATCTGGACTGGTCCTGTCATGACTCTGATGCTATCCCTCCATGCCCTGAAGCTTGGATCTCCTGAAGACACCATATCACCTTGTAGAAGGGTTCCACTTCAACCCACCCTTGGTAGCTGCAAAGAGGTCAGGAGCTTACTCTTTTATTTTTTCACTGGATATGGTTCCTGGTCCCCAGCCCAGCCCTGCCAGATGCCCATCTGGGGAACCCTGTTTCCCAGTAGTCACTCATGACCTTGCCCACTGGCTTCCCCAGAAAGGAACTCCCAGGGAAGCTGAGGCCAGACCCCAGCCCAGAAACTCTGTCCGGCTTCTCTTCAGTTTTGTTTTTTTTTTTAACATTTATTCATCCTTGAGAGACAGAGAGAGACAGAGCATGAGTGGGGAAGGGACAGAGAGAGGGAGACACACAATCTGAAGCAGGATTCAGGCTCTGAGCTGTCAGCACAGAGCCCGACACAGGGCTCGAACTCAGGAACTGAGAGATCACGACCTCAGCCAAAGTCAGACGCTCAACCGACTGAGAATCCTAAGCAGGCTCCTGGCTCAGTGTGGAGCCCAATGCAGATCCCACGATCCTGGGATCATGACCTGAGCTGAAATCAAGAGTCAGACTCAACCGACTGAGCCATCCAGTCACTGCCCCTTTCTAGTTTTTTTTTTTATCCAGATGCACAGAATCTGATTACTCACTATCCATAAAATTTGTCCACTTAAGACCCACTTTCATTTTCTTTATTTTTTTTTTAAGATTTTTTTAAGGGGTGCCTGGGTGGCTCAGTCAGTTAAGCGTCTGACTCTTAACCTTGGCACAGATCATGATCGCATGATTCGTGTGTTCAAGCCCTGCATCGGGCTCTACACTGATGGTGCAGAGCTTGATTGGGATTCTGTTTCTCTTCTCTGCTCCTCACGTGCTTGTGCTCACGCTCTCAAAATAAATAAATAAACTTAAAAAAAGATTTAAGGTTTCAAAATTCTGTATATAATTTATTGTCAAATTGGCTTCCATACAACACCCACTGCTCATCCCAACAAGTGCCCTCCTTAATGCCCATCACCCACTCTCCCCTCTCCCCCCTGCCCCCCATCAACCCTCAGTTTGTTCTCTGTATTTAAGAGTCTCTTATGGTTTGCCTAAGATTTTTAACTTTTTTTAAAGTGTATTTTATTTATTTTGAGAGAGAGTGTGAGCAGGGACAGGGTAGAGAAAGAAGGAGAGAGAGAATCCCAAGCAGACTCTGCACAGTCAGCACAGAGCCCCACACAGGGCTTGATCTCACAAACCATGAGATCATGACCTGAGCCAAAATCAAGAATCAGGCACTTAATTGACTGAGCCACCCAGGAGCCCCCCTTTTTAGAGATCATTTAAAACTAATCTTGGGGCACCTGGGTGGCTCAGTCGGTTACGCATCCAACTTCGGCTCAGGTCATGATCTCACAGTTTGTAGGTTCGAGCCCCGCATCGGGCTCTGTGCTGACAGCTCGGGGCCTGGAACCTGCTTTGGATTCTTTGTCTCCCTCTCTCTCTGCTCCTCCCCCACTCATGCTGTCTCTGTCTCTCAAAAATAAAATAAAACATTAAAAAAAAATCTCTGTATCCAACGTGGGTCTCAAACTTACAACCCTGAGATCAAGAGTCACACACTCCACCGACAGAGCCAGCAAACACCCCACATTTTATTTTAAAAATAAACTCATTAACACCCACGAAGCTACCACCTGACCCTGGCACAGGACCACTACCAGTAACTTACATGTACCATCATGACCCTATAGTGGCCAATAGCCTGCGTTAAGACTTATCATTCTCAGGGCGTCTTGGTGGCTCAGTGGGTTAAGCATCCAACTCTTGATCTCAGTCCAGGTCTTCACCTCAGGGTCTCAGGCCCCACATTGGGCTCCATGCTAGGTGTGGAACCTACTGAAAAAAAGATTTCATCATTCTCTTGCTTTGGAAAATTACAATAGAATATATATAACACAAAATTTGCCATTTTTACCATTTTTAAGTATAATTCAGACACATTAACTACATTCCCAATGTGCAACTCTAACCATTATTTCCAAAACATTTTAATCACCCCAAAAAGAAACTGTATCTCCATTAGGCACTGGCTCCCCATTCCCTTCCTCCAGCCCCTGGTAATTTTTTACCTATTTTCTGTTTCTGTGAATTTGCCCATTCTAGATATTTCATTTCGGTGGAATTGTATAATACTTGTCAGTTTATAACTGATTTCTTTCAATTAGTATAATGTTTTCAAGACTCACCCATGTTGTAACATGTATCAGAACTTCATATCTTTTTTTTTTAATTTCCTCCCATATCAAAAAATGAAAAATTCCCTCTCATTTCTGCAAATCCATGCCCTTCTCTGCAGTGGGAGGTCCGCAGGCCGCACTCTCAGGTAAAGACTATTTCTCGAGAAGCAAATGTCCCATCAGTCACTTGAACTCACAACCCTGAGATCAAGAGTTGGACGCTTAACCAACAGAGCCACCCAGGTGTCCTGAGAATTTTATGTCATTTTAAGGCTGAATGGACCACATGTGCCTTTCCATTTATCTGTCAATGGGCATTTGAGTTGCTTCCCCCTTGTTTTCGTATTTTTTAAATTTTTTTGACCATAGTTGACACACAATGTTACGTTAGTTTCAGGTGTACAACAGGTCTAGGTGTCACGCTGTGCCCACCACCATTGTGACTACCTTCTGTCACCGTACAATGCTGTTACAATACCACTGATTCCCTATGCTGTGCCTTTTATTCCTGTGACCTTCTTTATTTCATAATGGGAAGCCTGTATCACCTACTTCCTTTCACCCATTTTGTCCATCCTTAGTTTTTATTTTTTTAAAGAAATTTTTTTCAATTATTTATTTATTTATTTATTTATTTATTCTTTTAAACTAAGCACCATGCCCAACGTGGGGTTCGAACTCACAACCCCGAGATCAAGAGTCACCTGCTCCACTGACTACGTCGGCCAGGTATCCCCTTAAGAAAATTTTTAGGGGCGTCTGGGTGGCTCAGTCGGTTAAATGTCCGACTTTGACTCAGGTCATGATCTCACGGCTTGTGAATTTGAGCCCCATGTTGGGCTCTGTGCTGTCAGCTCAGAGCCTGGAGCCTGCTTCGGATTCTGTGTCTCCCTCTCTCTCTCTCTGCTCCTTCCCCGCTCGCACTGTGTGTGTGTGTGTGTGTGTGTGTGTGTGTCTCAAAAATAAATAAACATTAAACAAAAATTTTTTAAAAAGATGTTGTTTGTAGCTGTAGTCCATTCAGGTTTTTACTGGCATGTAATATCCCATAATTCATTTCCCCGTTTCCTGAAGGGTTGTGTGAACATTTGTGTGCATGTCTCATAGGACAACATAAGCCAGGTTTTCTCCTGTCTGTGCCCACGAGTGGAATAGCACACACGTGTGCACGAGTGTGTATGCATGTGTTCAATTTGACTGGTGGGGGGGCTCATCGTTTCCCAAAGTGGCCCTACCAATTTATCCTCCTAGTGGGGTATAAAAGATCCCTTGGAATCGATATCTTCATCAACTCCTGGCATTTTCAAACTTTCCTCCAGGCGGGTGGGTGGAAATGGTCTCTCACTACTCTTCCATTTCCCTGGTTACTGCTGAGGTCAGTCTTTTCTTCAGTGGTTTCTTGGCCATATGCGTTTTCTGTTCTGTGTTATGCCTGGCTTTGGCTTTTGCTAGTTGTATTTTTTTCCTTTTGCTTATTTATTTGTAGGAATCATTTACATATTCTGAATACTAATCCCTTGCCAGTTACATGTATTACAAATGTTTCTCGCAGTCTGTGGCTTGCCTTTTCACTTTCTTTAAATCTTTGGTAAACAGAAGTTCTCACTTCTAATATAGTTAAATCTACCAATTTCTGTTCGGGGGAATTAATACTTTTTATGTCTGGTTTCAGGAATCTTCCTCACCTCAAAGTCAGCAAGATACTCAACTGTATTCTTTCCTTTTTTGTATTTTTTTAAAGAGAGAGAGGGCACAAGTGAGCGAGAGACAGAAAGAGAGAGAAAGAGAATCTCACTAGGGGCAGAGAAGCGGGTCTCACCGAGGTGAGCTTGAACTCACTCAGTGGGAGACTCAAACTCACAAACGGTGAGATCATGACCTGAGCTGAAGTCAGATGCTTTTTTTTTTAAGAGAGAGAGGGGCAAACCAAGAAACAGACTATCTCTCTCTCTTTTTTAATGTTTATTTTTGAGAGAGGCAGAGACAGAGCACAAGAAGGGGAGGGGCAGAGAGAGAGCCGGAGACACAGAATCCAAAGCAGACTCTAGGCTCCGAGTGGTCAGCACAGAGCCTGACTCGGGGCTTGATCCCACGAAACCACGAGATCATGACCTGAAGTGAAAGCAAGAGTCAGACACTTAGCCATCTGAGCCACCCAGGTGCCCTTGTATTACTTAGTCTTGACATTCACTCCCACAAAGCTAACAACAAACTTAATATCTAAACCTACTAAAAAGAGTCTAGAACAAAACCTATGGACAACTCTCACTTTTGAATACAAGTGCAAACATTCTAAAGAAAAAACAAGCAATTGGATTTGGGCAATACAGCAAAAGAGTAAGATATTATATATGACCAAATAAGGTCTAGTCCATAACTACAAGGATAGTTCAACATCAGGAAGTCCTTTCACAGAAGTCATTACTCGGCAAATCAGAGGAAACTACCTGATCACATCAGTAGGTGTTAATAAGGCATTTGATAAAATCCAACATTCACTCTCTTAAAACCGAGTACAAACACGAACATGGTGGTGAGAGACAGTGCTTCAACTCTGCCGGTGATCTCACAAAAGCAGGGAGGTGCATGGAGACCCCCTACCAACTCCATTTTCAGCAAAACTGGGAGACACGTATCCTCAGCCTTAAGCAAAGTTTAAGGGTTTCCCAAAGTAGTTAGAATTCGCATGGGGGCACTTGGGTTGCTCGGTCACTTAACCGTAGGACTCTTGATTTCCCCTCAGGTCATGATCTCATGGTCCCTGAGTTCAAGCCCTGCACTGGGCTCTGAGAGCGCTCTGTCTCTGCCTCTGTCTTCTCTCTCTCTCAAAATAAATGAATAAACTTAAAAGAATATTTTAAAATATTAAGAATTTGCATGGAAGCCACAGGGGACGGGCAGCCAGAGTAAATAGCGGGCCTGTCCGGTGATAGCATATCCCAGATAAGACCAGTGTACTTTGTCTAAGTCCGGGGCTTACTGTGAAGAGGTAAACCTATATCCGTTGCAAACGGCCAGAGCTATAGGACCTCAGGAACAGGGGGAGGAGATAGGCCCTGTATTACGCAAGGCTGAGTGGTACTTCGTTTCTGTATACGTATGTGCATAGTACAGGAGCTTGGAGAACTGGGGCGAAGAGAATGGAGATCATAGAATCCATCCAGTAGAATCCACACTGTGGCATGCGTGGGAGGTACATTGGCAGCATGTGAATACCACACTGGCCTAGTGCTGGCAGAGCTCAGAAAATGTTAATGTACCAACACTTTCCCTATGGTTAGTGCTTTCTGTGTCGTAAGAAATCTTCCCCAACCCCATGATCATGAAGATGTTCTCTCGTTGTCTTCTCCAAGCTTTGCTGTTCTTTTATTTTTAGATTTTCAGTACAATTGGAATTGATTTTATGTATAGTGTCAGGTAGTAGCCAAGGTTTTTTCTAAGAAAGGAAAGGAGAGGAGGGGAGGGGAAGGGAGGAGAGAGGAGAAGAGAGGAGAGGAGAAGAGAGGAGAGAAAAAGACTTTTCTAGGCTGAAGATGCTCTGGAGGGCTCTATAGGGTCTTATCAGCAGGTCCAGGGTGGTTGTTTTGATTGTTTTAACAATGCCAGGAAACCAGCCAAAGTACTCCTTTCCTTTAAAAGGACCTTGCATTGAGATTTGAGTCTCTTTGGGGGCCTGGGGGCCTTTGCTTATACAGAGGAGTCTTAGGCATTTTTAAATTTTAAGGGAAGCCCTTGGAAAATTCTTAGGGTCAGATCACAATTGCCTCCTGGAGTAAATGCAAACTAGGGGTTCCTGGGGAGTGGATATTGTCCATTCTTTCTTTCTTTTTTTTTTTGCAACTCTCCACTCCTTAAAAACTGAAGTTCATTGAAATGCAAGTCCCTTTGAGGGCAGAGGCATTTGCTTATCCATATCAGGTCTGGGCTACTTTTAAATTGTAAGGAGGCCATTGGAAATTCTCAAGGCCAGATCACAGTTGCTTCCTGAAACATAACCGTCCTGTGAATTCCTGAGGGGGGGATACTGTGAATGGATCACACTGTCAATTCTCAGAAGGACCCTTCCTCTCTCTGCCTCAGACCCCAGGATCTCTGCACAGACTTGCCTGTGGCCTCCGAACCACTCTCCCTGTTTGGTTTCTACCCATCACCCATCTTTCTGTGGCTCCTGGAGAGGGCTTTTGCAAATGCATCTGTGTCCTTGGGAAGGGGTGGTGACCCAAACCGGGTGTGGGGGGGAAGGGGGGTGTCTTCTACTATCTTTGGGTCTCTAGCTGCATCTAAGAATAAAACTGACACAACACAGCTAAACAAGAAAAAAGCACAGATTTTGTTGAATTTTTGCAGGTACACGGGAACCTTCTCAAAGCCTGAAAACCTGAAGAAGTGACCAAAGCAGGCAACCTTTCTACCTTTTATACAAAGAAGTGATGAATCTGAAGAATTGGCAAGACAGAGGATAAAGGTGAGTTTAACGAGGTCTGTTTGTACAGATTTCTCGGTCCCCCGTGCCCCACATACTTTTGGTATTAACACTCATTTTTATTTTTTTTTTTTATTTTTTTTTCAACGTTTATTTATTTTTGGGACAGAGAGAGACAGAGCATGAACGGGGGAGGGGCAGAGAGAGAGGGAGACACAGAATCGGAAACAGGATCCAGGCTCTGAGCCATCAGCCCAGAGCCCGATGCGGGGCTCGAATTCATGGACCGCAAGATCGTGACCTGGCTGAAGTCGGACGCTTAACCGACTGCGCCACCCAGGCGCCCCATCATTTTTAAATAAACTTATTTTACTCTTAGCCAGCTTGGCCACACATTAAAAGTACCTTTCAAAGATTCCTTTCCACATTCTGATTTTACCCTATGTTTTTCTTCTTTATTTTATTTTTAAAGATTTTTTATTTTTATTTTATTTTATTATTGTTTTTGAGAGAGAAAGACAGGGCACAAGTGAGCAAGGGGCAGAGAGAGAGAGAATCCCAAAAGGGGCAGAGGGAGAGAGAAAGAGAGACAGAGGCAGAGAGAAGCGGGGCTCACCCCAAGTAGGGCTTGAACTCACAAACCGTGAGATCTTGACCTGAGTCAAAGTCAGATGCTTAATGACTGAACCACCCGGGTGCCCTAGATTTTTTTTTTTTTAAGTAATCTCTACACCCAATGTAGGACTCAAACTTACAACCCCGAGATGAAGAGTCACATGCTCTACTATGAGCCAGCCAGACACCCCTGTTTTTCTTCTTTAAACAATCAACCTCACTTTAGGACAAAATTACTTTATTTTCCCTCAATAAAAAAAAACCATCTCCAGGGGCCCCCCGGGTGGCTCAGTCAGTTAAGCATCCGACTTCGGCTCAGATCATGACCTCATGGTCCATGGGTTCGAGCCCCGCATCGGGCTCTGTGCTGACAGCTCAGAGCCTGGAACCTGCTTCAGATTCTGTGTCCCCCTCTCTCTCTGCCCCTCCCCTGCTCATGCTCTCTCTCTCTCTCTCTCTCTCTCTCTCAAGAATAAATAAACATTTAAAAAAATTAAAAAAAAACCCCACCTCCATTTCTCATGCCTTCTGTAACCAAAAACACATCTTACTTTCCTGGCATACAAAGCTGTTTCTCTTAGTCTAGTAGCTATTACTTAGAATTCCTAACCCTTAGAAACCTTAATCTCTAGTGAAAACTAGACAGTATTGTGAAATATACCAAGATTCTTTCGATTTGCCGATTTATGAGGACATTTTATAAATTCGGGAAGCATATGCCTTTGGAATGGCTGTAATTTAAAGAGCAGTTGAGGCAGTCACACAGGCAGATATCTTTTAGTTTCTCTGCAATAAAAAGGCAAGAGTAGATAAACTGGTGTAAGGAAGAGCCCCAGTGGCCCCGACCACCCAGGTCAGTTTGATCTCAACCCCTATTCACACCTGTGCAGACGGACCCCACCCCCAACCCCAGTGACCCACAAGATCTCCTTATTTTCTGCAAGTAAAGTTTACTTTGCGCTACCACTCCACCTGGTGTATCTGTGACTCCCCCGGGAGCGGACCCTTGTTGGTTTGGTTACATAAAGATATACTTGTTTTTTGAAAAATTGGTTCTTCATTGCCAGACTTTTGCCATCCTTGTAACGTGGCAAGGGTCTGCTCCTGAATCAGAAATTAAGATGGCCACTTGGTTCTTCCTGGCCTGCTGGTAAGCCCTGTGTTTTGGGTTTTGCATTTTTTCACCCACCGTAAACATTTAAGGTAACTTAAATTATGAATAGATGTTGGCGAAAAGACTTCTATAAAGTTATGAAAACAATCTTCTGGCAATGTCTGACCTGTTAGGTTCATCATCCTGGAAAAACTGGTTTTGTTCTCCGAGGCTTTGGATCTCCTTCTGGACCCTTTATTTTATTATTTTTTTAATGTTTATTTATTCATTTTGAGAGAGAGTGAGCCTGAGCAGGGGATGGGCAGAGAGAGGGGGAGAGAGAGAGTCCCAGCAGGCTCTGCACTGTCAGCGCAGAGCCCGACGTGGGGCTCGAACTCTTGAGCTGTGAGATCCGGACCCGAGCTGAAAGGATCACCGACTGAACCACCCAGGCGCCCCTCCTTCTGGACCCTTTAAACGCCTGTGGCTGGACTTTATTCAACTGCCACTCAGCATGGGTTGTTAATGTGTTCTTGTTATTGTGTATGTGTCTTCCAGATAGGTTGAAGCTTTCTCCTGCTGCAAGGCCAAGGTCCTCATGGTGGCGAGGAAGCTGTCAGAACGTGTTTCTCACTTGCTCTACCTTCTCCAGTCTCCAGTGATCAAGGAACCCCCTTCACTGGGCAAATCATGTAAGCTTTGACAAAAACCCGCAGACTTCTTGGAATTATCACTGCCCCTGTCATCCTCAATCATCAGGTAAGGTCGAGAGAACTGATGATCCTCAAACTTCAAACTTATAGACTTGTCAGAACTGCTGGACTTCCCTGGCCTCGGGTATTGCCTCTAGTGCTATTGACTGTCCAACTCTTGGTTTTGGGTCAGGTTGTGATCTCACGGTTTTGTGGGTTCGTGCCCCGCATCAGGCTCTGTGCTCTGTGGCAACAGCATGGAGCCTCCTTGGGATTCTCCCTCTCCCTCTCTCTCTGCCCCTCTCCTGCTCCCACTGTCTCTCTCTCTCAAATATAAATAAATTTTTTAAAAAAACTAAAAAAAGAGCGTTAAACATGAAACCCTTTCTCCTTTTCCTTTCCTGTATCTCCCAGGCCATTGCAAAGTGGGGAAGTCACTTCTGGAAATTAGACCAACCTTTTATTTCAGCCCAGGAAGAAATGTAATTATGCCCTAGTTTCTCACAAGCAAAGCAAGAGATTTCATCGGTTGACTCCCTGCATTGAAATTGTTGAGTTAGAAAGGCCTTACCAGCAAGTGTTCATGAACAAGACTCATTACTCTGGCCTGTCCTGACTTGGTTAGGGATAAATGTAAATAAGTCTGTGATCCGAAATTTTTCCTCAGTTGAAATTATTACAGAATCTTCTGCTAAAGATCCTTAGGTTCTCTAGCCCAGATAGTTGTTGAAAATAGGATAGCCTTGGATTATTTTTTAGCTGAGCAAGGAAGTGTCTGTACTGTGGCTGACATCACCTGTCATATCTGGATTCACACTTCCGGGGATGCTGAAATTCCCTCCCATAAGATCACGGAGCAAGCCACTTGGCTTCAAAGGGTGACTCCTTCACTGAGGTCTTTCTTGGATTGGTTTGCATCTTGTGGGCCATGGCTCTGAAGCGCACTCCAAACGTCATGAACTGTCTTGGTTATAGTTACCAAAATCCCCCTGGTGGATAGTGTCCTCTCAAAAGCTGTAAATGCCTGTTCACAGCTACTGACTACCAAGCAAGTGATGTCCCTGCGACTGGAACTTCAGAGGAAAAGTGAAAAGAATGGCTGACTTGAGGGTTGTGGACCTGGAATTGTAGCCTGTGAAGATCACAGGGATTCTGCAACAACGTGACCCGTGAGTATCACACTGAGGCTCGCTAAGAGCCACGAGCACCACAGAGCAGAGCCGTGGTGCAAAGACGTGCTAACGCCTTAGGTTTCAATCACATCTCTCTGTTACGCTGAGAGGCTAATCAAAAGGGGGGAATTGTTCAAAAGAAAACCACAGGCCCCAAATAGCATGACATAGGCCAAGTCACCCAACCAGGGCTTAGTACCCAAGCTAATCGCACTGTCAAGTTACCCTAGAAATGTAAGTGGTAATGGTCAGTCAGAAATTTTCTCATCAGTGCCAATGAAGGAATCTGTCCCATGGGCCTTCTCCATCCCCCAAAGGAAGATGAGGTCATCCACCTAATAAGACTCCTTGTGTCCTGGGGCACCTGGGTGGCTCTGTTGGTTGAGCATCCAACTCTTGATCTCAGCTCAGGTCATGATCTCAAGGTTTGAGTTTGAGACCTGCTTCGAGGCTCTGTGCTGATGGTGTGGAACCTGCTTGAGATTCTGTCTCTCCTTCTCTCTGCCCTCCCCTGCTTGTGCTCTCTCTCTCTCTCGAAATAAATAAACTCAAAAAATAAAAAAGGACTCCTTGTCCTTCCCCCTAAAGGAATGTGACCTTGCCTGGAATAATGCTTTTTTTCGTATTTTGCTAATAACTTTCGGGGCCTACCTTCCTTCCCTTAAAAACCTTCCACTTTGTACAATTCCTTAGAGTAATCTTCCACTTGCTAGACAGGATGCTGCCTGAATCATGAATCACTTTGAATTTACACAGTTGAATTTTCTTCTTTAACAACTTGTTGAAGCCCTGATCCCCACTGGAATGATATTTGGAGGTGGGGGGATGTTGGGAGGTAATTAAGTTTATTTTTTGATTTTTTAAAATTTATTTTGAAAAAGAGAGAGCACAAGGGGAATGGGGGCAGAGAGAGAGGGAAAGAGAGAATCCCAAGCAGTCTCCACACTACCAGCGCAGAGCCCGATGCGGGGCTCGAACTCACGGACCGTGAGACTATGACCTGAGCCAAAGTCAGACGCTCAACTGAGTGAGCCACCCAGACACCCAGCACCGTTCTTTTTTAAACTTTTTTTAATGTTTATTAATTTTTGAAAGAGAGAGACAGAGCATGAGCAGGGGAAGGGCAGAGAGAGAGGGAGACACAGAATCCGAAGCAGGCTCCAGGCTCCGAGCCATCGGCACAGAGCCCAATGCAGGGTTCGAACTCACAAACCATGAGATCATGACCTGAGCTGAAGTCAGACGCTTCACGGACCGAGCAACCAAGGCACCCCCAGCATCGTTCTTTTTTATTGGAAATGTGGAAGTATTAGGGGGTGAGTGCCTTTTCAAAATTTTCTCTTGTTTTTCTAATTCTTTTATAATGGGTTTTATTTTTTCTACTGCAGCTTTTCACAAAGGATATTGTTTTACACATGATTATGGCTTATCCTTTCAGTAAATTTTTTTTTTTTGGTTCTATATCTCAAATTGAACCACCAGGGTGCCAGGGTGGCTCAGTCAGTTAAGCATCTAACTCTTGATTTTGGCTCAGGTCATGATCTCACAGCTCGTGGTTCAAGCCCCGCATTGGGCTCTGTGCTGACAGCTCGGAGCCTGGAGCCTGCTTCAGATTCCGTGTCTCCCCCTCTCTCTGCCCCTCCCCTGCTTGTGCTCTGTCTCTGTCTCTGTCTCTCTCTCTCAAAAATAAACATTTAAAAAAATATTTTTAAAGAATCCTTTAAAAAAAAGAAGAAGAAGAAGGCACAGAGTAACCAAATCAAGTGTCTTCCCCCAGGAGCTCTACAGACATCCCCTCCAGAAGAACAGGGCAACCTCTCCCCAGCAGTTTTCTGGGCAATTTGGAAGCAAGTAAGAACACACATCCCCAGAGAACCTATTTGTGTGGAGACCACGAAGGAAGGAACAGTAGAAAGGTAATCCAAGATACCAGCTACCTGTACCTTCCCAAAAAGGTAAGGATGGGTTAGCCTTAGGAAACATTGTTGACATACAGAGTCCCCAGTCCCCACCTCTGAGATTCCCTCAGCCTTTGAGTTTTGAGCCTTTTTTTTTTAGACTTTATTTTTAAGTAACCTCTACACCCAACATGGCGCTCAAATTTACAACACTGAGATCGAGAGTCGCACGCTCCATCAACTGAGCTAGCCAAGTACCTGGAGTTTTGAGCCTTTCGTTGAGTGTTTCCTAGCTGAGGTTCTTGTCCCTCTAGGCTCCTGATTCTCCTGTTCCTGGAGTTTCTTCCTCCTCCAGTCTTTTTCTACAATCCCTCTTCCACTATCCTAGTTTCTTCAGACAAGGACATACAGTCTCTTTCTTCCTTTATCCCCCTTACAGGTTGGCCAGAGTAGAGCTCACTCTCTTTAGAAAAAAAGTTCCAACTGAGCAACTAACACAGCAGTTTTTTGGTTTCTTTTGTCCGTCTTCCTCTGGAGTCCCCCAAACAGGGTATCTGCTGCTGAGCTTGGGTAATCGTCAGTCCCCGCCAGTTTCCCACCTTCTCTTCATTTGAGTTTCAAGAGTCAAGACAAAGGTGGTCAGGGACAGGGAGTGATTTTGATATACCCTTGGATCCATGGCCATATATTTTCAGAGACAAAAATCCCCAGTAAAACCGAGGGTGAGACATGTGAGGGACTCACTCTCTCCTGAGCACGCCGCTGCAGCTTCTCTCAGGTCACCTGTCCCCAAAGGCTTTGTGTACGGCCGTCAGTAACCCCTCCCAGTGGGTCTCCCATGCCTTCAGTTTTTCCAGACTCATGGAGGGTGGTGGTGTCCGGACCCCAGCATGCTTGCTCCACCAAACGAGCAAAATCTGGTTGTAGAATTCCACGAGCGGGGCTCGAAATGGAAAACACACTGACAAATGCTTTTGCAAACGTCTGGGGCACAGGGCAAAGAAGGCTTTAAACGGGTAATATCAGATGACAGAAAAGGTGAGTGGATGACCTCAGAGGCCCAAGTAGCTTCTCAATGGCAGCAGCTTTCTGGCCACCCAAATAGGAAAGACTGCCTTTCCTTGCATTGAGACAAGAAAAAAGTTAAAATTACATGGCATTTTTGGTCTCCTTTCTGATACTGACACCCATCGGCCAAACACCTTAATAATAACAGAAAGACAACAGGAAAATCTCCAAACACTTAGAAATGAAATGATATACTTCCTAACAATCCATGGGTCAAAGAAGTGTCCAAGGAAATTTTAAAAAATACACTGAACCGAATGACAATGAAAGTATATTGGCCCCTGGGTGGCTCAGTCGGTTAAGCATCTGACTTCAGCTCAAGTCATGATCTCACCATTTGTGAGTTCAAGCCCCACATCGGGCTTGCTGCTGTCAGTGCAGAGCTTACTTGGGATTCTCTGTCACCTTCTCTCTCTGCCCAACTCCCCACTCTTGCATGCTCTCTCTCTCTCAAAAATGAGTAAACATTAAAATAAAGAAAATGAAAATACAGCTTCGCCAAGTGTGTGGGACACAGCTAAAGCAGCACTGAGAGGGAAATTTATACACTAAATGCATACATTAGAAAAAAAAGGATAAGTCTCAAATCAGCAACCTGAGCTCCTACCTCGAGGAATTAGAAAAAGAAGAGTAGAATGAACCTAGAGCAGAAGGAAACAATAAAGATAAAAGGACATCGGGGTCACCCAGCTGGCTCAGTTAGTAGAGCATGTGACTGTTGATCTCAGGGTTGCAAGTTCCAGCCCCACACTGGGTGTAGAGCTTAAAAAATAAAATAAAAAATGAAAAAGAGGACATCAAAAGCAGAAAAACAAGAGAGAATCAATGAAACAAAGAGCTGGTTGCTTGAAAAGATCAATAAAATTGACCAACCTCTGGAAAACTGACAAAGAAAAAAGAGAGAAAACACAAATGCCTGATATCAAGAATGAAATAAGGGATGTCAACACAGACCCTCCAGGCATCAAAGGGATAATAAGGAATTCGACCAATAACTTACACACATACGTGTGACAAAAACAGAAATGGAAACGGATCAATTCCTCGAAAACACAAACCACCACAACTCATCCAATATAAAATAGATTGTTTGAATCACCCCATAACTATTAAGGAAATAGAATTGATTTAAAATCTTCCCCCACCAAAAAAAAAAAAAAAAAAAAACACTTCCAGTCCCAGATGGTTTCACTGGAGAATTCTGCCAAACGTTAACAGAAGATAACTGTCCATTCTATACAATCTTTTCCAGAAAGTAGAAGAGGAGGGAGCACTCATCAATTCATTTTATGAAGCTGGTATTATTCTGGTACAAAAACCAGACAAAGACAGATAAAAATTAAGGCAAACTACAAACCAGTATCCCTGAATACAATGAATATAAACAGGAATTCTTTTTTTACACAGTTTTTTAAAGTTTTTATTTGTTTGGGGGAGAAAAAGAGAGCATGAGTGAGGGAGGAGCAGAGAGAGAGAGAGAGAGAGAGAGAGAATCCCAAGTAGGCTCCAAGCTCTCAGTGCAGAGCCTGACTTGGGGCTTGATCCTTTGAACCATGAGGTCATGACCTGAGCACAAATCAAGAGGCAGACACTCAACTGACTGAGTCCCCCAGATGCCCCTAAACATAGAAATTCCTTTTTCTTTAATTTCCTAACGTTTATTTATTTTTGAGAGAGAGAGAGATGAGCATAGAGGGGCAGAGAGAGAGGGAGACAGAGGGTCTGAAGTGGGCTCAGTGCTTAGAATGGAAAGACCAATGTGGAGCATGAAGTCATAAACCGTGAGATCGTGACTTGAGCCAAAGCCTGATGCTTAACTGACTGAACCACACAGGTGCCCCTAGAAATTCTCAATAAAATATTAGTGAATGGAATTCAGCAGGCTAGAGAATCATACACCAAGACCAAGGAGGGTCTATTCCAGGGATACAGGCTGGTTCAATATTTGAAAATTAATCAGTGCTATCCACCATATTAACAGCTTAAAAAAAGAAGAAAAAATACATCCTGGTATTAATTGATACCAAAAAAAATTTGACAAAATGCAACACCTGTTCACGATTAAAAACTCTAAGAAAAATAGGAAGAGAGGGGGAAGCTCCCTAACTTGATTACAAGCAGCTACAAACGCTCTACAGTTTATATTATACTTAAAAGTGAAAGACTGTTTTCCCCTTAAGATCTAGAGGGGACCAGGCAAGGATGTCTGCTCTCACTACTCTTATTCAAATAGTGCTAGAAGTTCTAGCCAATGCATTGGCTTGCAATGCAAGGCTTGCAAGAGTTAGGGCAAGAAAAGAAAATAAAAGGCATACAGGTCAGAAAGCAATAAATAGGGATGCCTGGGTGGCTCAGTCGATTAAGCGTCCCAACTTTGGCTCAGGTCATGATCTCACAGCTCGTGGGTTCGAGCCCTGTGTTGGACCCTGTGCAAACAGCTCAGAGCCTGGAGCCTGCTTCGGATTCTTTGTCTCCCTCTATCTCTGCCCCTCCCCTGTTCACTCTCTGTCTCTCTCTGTCTCTCAAAAATGAATAAACATTTTACAAAATTTTTTAAAGTAAAGGAAGAAATAAAACTGTCTTTATCTGTAGATGACATTATTGTTTATGTGGAGAATCCCAAGGAGTGTACAAAAAAACTCCTGGGACTAATACGGGAATTCAGCAAGGCTACAGTCTACAAGATCAGTGTGCAAAAATCAGTATACTACAAATGAACATATGAACACCAAAATTAAAATACAATATCAGTTACAAGAGCTCAAAATACCTAAGAATACTTAGGTATAAATCTAACAAAATATGTATAAGACTTGTATGCTGAAAATTATAAAACCTCATGAAAGATCTAAACAAGACTCAACATAGAAGAGATGTCAATTGTCCCCAAATTAACATGCAGATTTAATGCAATTCCTATAAAAATCCCAGAAAAATTTCTTGTAGATATAGACAATATTATCCTAAAATCTATGTTGAAAGGCAAAGAAATTAGAATAACAAGCGATCTTTAAGAAAGAATAAAGTGGGCCAGACCTCAAGCTGTATTACAAAGCTGTGATAATCAAGACAGTATGGTATTGGCACAAAAACAGACAGATCAATGGAACAGAATAGAAAACCCAGAAATGGACCCACAAACGTATGGCCAACTAATCTTTGACAAAGCAGGAACGAATATCCAATGGAATAAAGACAGTCTCTTCAGGGGCGCCTGGGTGGCGCAGTCGGTTAAGCGTCCGACTTCAGCCAGGTCACGATCTCGCGGTCCGTGAGTTTGAGCCCCGCGTCAGGCTCTGGGCTGATGGCTCAGAGCCTGGATCCTGTTTCCGATTCTGTGTCTCCCTCTCTCTCTGCCCCTCCCCCGTTCATGCTCTGTCTCTCTCTGTCCCAAAAATAAATAAAAAACGTTGAAAAAAAATTAAAAAAAAATTAAAAAGACAGTCTCTTCAGCAAGTGGTGCTGGGAAAACTGGACAGCGACATGCAGAAGAATGAACCTGGACCACTTTCTTACACCAGACACAAAAATAAACTAAAAATGAATGAAAGGCCTCAATGTAAGACAAGAAGCCATCAAAATCCTCGAGGAGAAAGCAGGCAAGAACCTCTTTGACCTGGGCCTCAGCAACTTCTTACTCAACACATCTCCAGAGGCAAGGGAAACCAAAGCAAAAATGAACTACTGGGACCTCATCAAAATAAGAAATTTCAGCACAGCAAAGGAAATAATCAGCAAAACTTTTAAAAGGCAACCGATGGAATGGGAGATGATATTTGTAAATGACATATCAGATAAAGGGTTAGTATCCAAAATGTACAAAGAACTCGTCAAACTCAACACCCCAAAAAACAAAGAATCCAGTGAAGAAATGGGCAAAGACATGAATAGACACTTCTCCAAAGAAGACATCCAGGTGGCCAACCAACACATGAAAAAATGCTCAACATCACTCCTCTTCAGGGAAATACAAATCAAAACCACAATGAGATACCACCTGACACCTGTCAGAATGGCTAACATTAACAACTCAGGCAACAAAAGATGTTGGCGAGGATGCAGAGAAAGAGGATCTCTTTTGCATTGTTGGTGGGAATGCAAGCTGGTGCAGCCACCCTGGAAAACAGTATGGAGGTTCCTCAAAAAGTTAAAAGTAGAACTACCCTACAACCCAGCAATTGCACTACTAGGTATTTATTCAAGGGATACAGGTGTGCTGTTTCAAAAGGAGACATGCACCCCAATGTTTATAGCAGCACTATCGACAATAGCCAAAGTATGGAAAGAGCCCAAATGTCCATCGATGGATGAATGGAGAAAGAAGATGGGGTGTGTGTGTGTGTGTGTGTGTGTGTGTGTGTGTGTGTGTATAGATATTTAGATAGATAGATATATAATGGAGTATTTCTCGGCAATCAAAAAGAATGAAATCTTGTCATTTGCAACTACGTGGATGGAACTGGAGGGTATTGTGCTAAGTGAAATTAGTCAGAGAAAGACAAGTATCATATGACTTCACTCATATGAGGACTGCACTCATATAAAACATGAACATAAGGGAAGGGAAGCAAAAATAATATGAAAACAAGGAGGGGGACAAAGCAGAAGAGACTCTTAAATATGGAGAACAAGCAGAGGGTTGCTGGAGGGGTTGTGGGAGGGGGGATGGGCTAAATGGGTAAAGGGCATTAAGGAATCTACTCCTGAAATCATTGTTGCACTATATGCTAACTAACTTGGATGTAAATTTATAAAGTAATTAATTAAATTGAAAAAAAAGAAAGAGTAAAGTGGGAAGAATCACTTTTCCCAACTTTAAGACTTATTATATGGTTATAGTAACTGAGATGGTGTGGTTATTGGTAGAGGAAAGGCACACAAATCAATGAAACAGAATAGAGAACCCAGAAATAGACCCTCACAAATATACCCAAGTTGATTTTTGACCAAGACGCAGAAGTAATTCCATGGAGTAAGGATGGACTTCCAAGGAACCACTGGAGCAACTGGACATCCATAGGCCAAAAAATGAACCTTGACCAAAGTCTGACACCTTATACAAAAATTAACTCACAATGGATCATAGGCATAAATGTAAAACTCTTAGGAAAAAAAAAATAGAAGAGAAATCTCTCAGGACCTAGGGCCAGGCAAAAAATCTCATACATATGACACAAAAACATGATCCATACAAGGAAACATTGATAAATCAGACTTCATTAGAATTAAAAGCTTTTGCTTTTTGAAAGACTGTGTTAAGTAAGGGGATAAAAACGCAAGCTACAGTCTGGTAGAAAATAGTAACAAGCCACATACCTGAGAAAGGACAGGTATCTTGAACATATAAAGAACATGATAAATTGTCTTCTGTAGCTGCCCCAGTGTGCCTGTCCATCACACGCCCACTCGTGCAAGAACGTGGATTAAAGCCTCGCTTCACTGTGCTCCAAGTCCCTGCGTCCCTCCTTTGATTGTGTCGATGGGCTTATTTCTAACGGGAGGAAAGTCTTATCTCCAACGGAAGCACAACACTGATTCCATTGAACTGGAAGTTAAGACTGCTGCCCGGCCTCTTTGGTCTCTTCCCTAGGGGCAATTACAGCAGACAGTTTATCTCCTAGCATGCAAGTCCCTCCCTCCCCGGTTCCTCATTGGCTGAGTACTGCAGAGGTCACAGCCTTACCTGGACGTTCCCTATGCCCATGGAAGACTAAAAGCAGTCTGATTGGAACAAATGTACATTCCCTGAGGTGATGGAGAGACTTTTAGTCCCTCCTCCCTTTGTTCTTTGGAGCATGCTCATTGCAAAGCCTGAGAAAATAAGCCAATGAATCGGAGAAGGGAAGAAAAACCAGGAAGTGAAATGTCCAAGGGTTTGGGACTCCATTAAGGGGGGGGGGGGTGTACATATTTCCAATAGGTTGTAAACCTACTGTTAACTAGACAGCACAGCTTTTATTTGGTATTTCTGAAAATGAATCATTTCCCTTCTCAGACCTCCCTTTGGAATTAAGACCTCTAGGACAACAGAGCATAACGTCACAGGAACAGGAAGCAAAAATTTTGCTGGCAGGTCACTAGGAGTTATAGGGAGTTAGTGTCATTTCCACCCCTTGATTCCTGGACCTATGAATCCTGGCTATGGGAGAAAGAGCACCATTTACTAGATGTTGATTCAGAGTATATATAGCTTTCTGGAAAACTTTGCTCTAGCCCTGCAAGGTATTGCCACCTAGCCAGCACTGTAACTGAGTCTTCCAAAGGCCATTCCACTGTTCTATCAAGCCAGTTGCTTCAGGATGGTGGGGAACATGGTGAGACCAGTGAATTCTATAAGCATGGGCCCATCAACACACTTCTTTTTTTTTTTTTTTTTGGACACACTTCTTTTGCTGTGAAGTGAGTTCCTTTATCAGAAGCAATGGTGTGTGGAATGCCATGAGGGTGGATAAGGCACTCTGTATGTCCACACACGGTGGTTTTGACAGAAACGTGTGCAGGGAAGGCAAATCCATGGATTTGAGTAAATGTGTGTTCCAGTAAAGAAAAACACTGCCCCATCAATGATGGAATGCATACCATGTATACTAATATTTAAAGTTTTTAAATTTGGTATATTATTTAGCTTCTTGCTTCTTATCTTATTGAATTAAGGCCAGACTGATGAGAATTTAGTTGCAAAAGATAATATATATCTCAACTATTTAATATTTTATTTTGATAAATCTCATGGTAGAGGAATAATAATATATTGTCAGGAATGGAAAAAGAGGTTTAAAAAATTTTTTTCAGTTTATTCATTTTTTGAGGGGGGGGAGGGGCAGAGAGAGAGGGAGAGAGAGAAGCCCAAGCAGGCCCCACACTGTCAGCACAGAGCCCAAGGTGAAGCTCGCACTCAAGAAACGTGAGATCATGACCTGAGTCAAAGTCGGATGCTTAACTGACTGAGCCACCCGGTGCCCCGGAAAAAGAATTTTTTAAGTAATTTTCATAAACTCAGGATGTTCATTTTAAACTTTTACCTAAAATGAAGCAAGTGATAGTATATTTTCAAAATTCTACTTCAATCCTTCACCAAGAGCCAGTTCCAACAAAGTATACTGTGAAATTATAGTCAAATTTGAATAACCTTTTTCTACTATTTTTTAATGTTCATGTATTTATTTTTGAGAGAGTGAGCATGAGTGGGGGAGGGGCAGAGAGAGAGGAAGAGAGAGAATCCCAAGCAGGCTCTGTGCTGACAGCACAGGGCCCGACACGGGGCTCAATCTCACAAACCGCGAGATCACGACCTGAGCCAAAATCAAGAGTTGGATGCTTAACCAACTGAGCCCCTAAATGATCTTTTGATGAGAGAAATGGACCTCATATTTTAGACACTTTAGGGTTTACAGCTGACAAAGGGTGTTAAGACACACCTTGTAACTTGGTCCTACTGTGCATACCTAACATACACCTTGTTCCACATATGATTCACCACCAAGTTGGACAGCACAAGTGACCTATATCATACTCAACAAGGCAAGGCCACTAATTATGCTCTTTAGATGTCTCAGCATTGTTCAATTATGGTCCATGTTTCAAAAGCTTGCGACTTTCTTTGGTGAAGCTCTACTAATAAGGAATTCACTCTGGTTTTTTTCTTTCTGAACATGTTTTTATTTTACTTCCTCCTCAAAGTTTATCAGTTAGCTTTGGTATGCAGTGAACCTCAACCAAACAATTCATTCACTCACAATTACGTGTGTCAGCGATTTAGGCCACACTCAGCTGCATGGTTCTTATTTTGGTCTTGCCTGGGCTCACTCATGTGTTTACTGTCACCTGACAGGATTGCTGGGGTCACTGGGGCCTGTGTCTTCAGCGGACAAGCCCAGGTGGATTCACATGGTAGTGGTCGTAGTATTCCAGAGAGCAGCAAGGGAGGAAGTCCTGATGTACAAACGCTTTTTAAGCTTCACACTCAGTAATGTCCCATTGACCAAAGCAAATCACATGGCCAAGGCCATATTTGACCATGCAGAAATGGATCCCGTCTCCTGAAGGGAGGAGCTGCAAAGTCAAGTTGTAAAAGGACGTGAATACAGCAATAGGAAGAATTTATTGCCACTTTTGTGGTCTATCATAGATACTTTCATTGGATGCAAGTATTCTACACTTGTACTATCCTTTTACCTCTCCAGACTATTCTGGCTATTTTCTTCTTTTTTTTTTAAGCTTATTTATTTATTTTGAGAGAGAGTGTGTGTGTGTGTGTGTGTGCACATGAGCGAGGAAGGGGCAGAGCAAGAGAATCCCAAGGAGGCTCCATGCTGTCAGCACAGAGCCAGACAGAAGCTTGATCCCACCAACTGTGAGATCATGACCTCAGCTGAAATCAAGAGTCAGTCACTTGACCCATTGAGCCACCCGTGCGCCCCTGGCTATTTTCTTCTGACCTAACTTCCAGCTCACTGATTTTCTCTTCAGCCCCTGTTTAACCAACCCACTGAACTCTTAATTTTGGTTGCTGTATTTCACATTTCTAGACTTTTTATTTTATTCTTTTTGTAGTTTCAAAATGTCTCACAATTTCTCGGTTTTGTCTTTTATGTCCTTAAATGTATTAACTAGAATTATTTTAAAGTCTATGGTGGTGCTGGGTGGCTCAGTCGGTTAAGCATCCAACTCTTGATTTTGGCTCACATCGTGATCTCACAGTTTCTGCACGCTGACCTGCTTGGGATTCTCAATCTCTCCCTCTCTCTCAGCCCCTCCCCCAGTCACGCTCTCTCCATCTCTCTCAAAATAAATACATATATATAAATAAACAAAATAAAGTCTGGCATTAATTCCCTTGCTGGAGTCCCTGGAGCTCTGTTACTGTGTTTTGTTTGTTTGTTTGCTTGTTTTTTAATGAGCTCTACACTCAATGTGGGGCTTGAATTCACAACCCTGAGCTCAAGAGTTGCCTGCTCTACTGACTCAGCCAGTGAAGGGCCCTTCTGTTATTGTTATCTGCTGCTTTTGTAACTTTATTTTTTATTACACTTTCTTCCCTCCCTATCACCTGGTTGTTTTTAATTGAATGTTGGACATTGTATATAGAAAAGTGCATAACTAAAATGAGGCAAAGGATGATGCTATCTTCCTCCAGAAAAGATTTATATCTGCTTCTGGCAGGCAGCTAAGACACTAGAAATCTTGGCTTTCCTTAATCCAGTTTCTAGGTATTGAAACAGCTCAGGTCTTGACTACAGTCCCTTATGGGACAGGGCTACAGTCCATTTATAGGGCTATTCTATATACAGTTTATGTTTACTCCTAGACCTTTGGGTTTTCAACGCAAAGATGCCACCTCTTTGGTGGGCCCTGAACCCGAAGAGTGGATCCCTTGCCTCATAAGTCTGTCCACAGCTGTGCCCAGCTTCTCATACTCCCAGCTGACTCTTCTGGAATCAGCAACTGAGATCACTTCTTTCTGTTTCCCCTTTCTCCCATATCTTGGCCCCATAATGCTTCACTACCTGTTATCTCTTCTTGGATATTTTCTTCCTTTTTTTCTTTTTAAAGATTTTTATTAAAAAAAATGTTTTAAGTTTGTTTGTTTATTGTTGAGAGAGAGACAGAGAGAGTGAGCAGAGGAGAAGGAGGAGCAGATTCCAAGCCGGCTCCAAGCTGGCTGACAGCACGGAGCCCAGCGTGGGGCTCGAACTCACAAACTGTGAGATCATGACCTGAGCTGAATCCAAGTGTTGGATGTTTAACCGACTGAGTCACCCGGGTGCCCCCTTAAAGATTTTTAAAGTCATCTCTACTCCCAACATGGGGCTTGAACTGACAACCCCGAGATCAAAAGTCACATGCTCCACCAACTAAGCCAGCAAGGTATCCTTGTCACTCGGATATTTTCAAGCAAATGTTTTCCATAGTTGGTTGAGCTTGTCTGCTTGTTCTCGGTGAGAACTGTACTTCAAATTACTTACTCCTTCCTCAGTGATGGATGTCCACATTGCTTGTGCTTCCCGGGCACCACAAACAAAGCTGCAATGAGCTTCTTTTACACATGCCACCTTACACCTTGTGTAAGAACTACTTTGTGGCATATACCAAAAAACAGAATTACTAGATGTGGAGGCTAGGCATCTACTTAATACTCATATGTTGTTGTCCAGAATGGCTGTGTCTGTCTATATTCCCAGTGGCAGTACACAGGTGCCCCTATATCCCTACACCTCTGCCAGCATTTGGTATTATGTTTGTTTCTAGATGTGTATGTGTATTTGCCAGCTAATGAATAGAAAGTGATAGTTCATTGTTGCTTTCATTTGGATTTTTGTGATAACCAATGGGTTTGAGCATCTTAATATCTTTTTGAGCCTCTTCTCTACATGCCTCTTAACATTTTGGGGGTTTTCTTCTGTAAACCCCTTCTTCCTCTACTTTGCCCATTTTTCTTCTTTTGCTAGGTATATTGAGAAAACAAAAGGTACACAAAGTATTTCCACAGAGCAGATTTAATATAGAGACTTGATTAACCAAGCAGCAGAGGCCTGGGTACTAGAGGAACTGAGCACAGAGGCAATGAGGGCGGGAAGCCACTCCCACCTTCAAGACTGGGAGAAGAAAAGGAAGGTGCTGGGTTATGGACCTCGAAGCTCAGAGGAGGGGCTCTGCAGAGCTGGAAATCAGACTCTGAGGAGAGGGTGCTGAGTGCCTGCTGCCCGTACTACCAAGGCCTAGAGGAAGAGCCACACAGGTCTGGGACTTCGACCTCTGAGGAAGGGTGACCCCTGATGAGTTCTAAGAAAGCTGAAATTAGCTGGAAATCAACTGATGCTCCCAGGCTGTGGGCCAAGGCTGGGTGACAGCAGTAGGAACAGAAAGCAAACAGGAAGGAACAGGATCTTTGTCCCCTTCTCCAGGCTTGCAGTCTTCCTCTAGTGTCCCTGCTGCCGGAGCCTAACAGAGAGCCAGGAGACAAGGAAGAAATGTGGTTGTGGAGTCCCAGCGTGAGCATCACAAAGCTGTATTTACCCCCCTCCCCCCACCCGCCGTGCCCCCCTTGGCTTCTCAGCATCAGTACAAACACTTCTACATGTATTTGAACTTCAATCGGCAATGGTGACAACTTTTTGTCTCTGCCTGACAAAATGGCAGCATTATTGATAAAAATATGACCCTACCGGGGGCGCCTGGGTGTCTCAGTCGGTTGAACATCTGACACTTGATATCAGCTCAGGTCATGATCCCACAGTTGTGGGACCGAGCCCCATGTCAGGCATGGAGCCTGCTTAAGATTCTCTCTCTTTCTCTGCCCCTCCGCATCACTCGTTCTGGCCCCATCTCTCTAAAAAAATAATAAAATCAACAACAACAACAACAACAATATGCTCCCACCCTGTCCCCAAGGAAGAGAGACACAAAGCCCCAACAGCCTTTGTAATCATCTCCAAATCACAGCCACAGTATTGATGATGTTAATTTCTCCTCTAAATAAGTCGTAGTCCCATTTGAACATTAAGTGACACAGTGACTAAATTGTAAAATTACCTATCAAAACAATTGCTATATAAAGTACTAAGGGGAAAGGAGAGGAAGCAGAAAATAAATTGTAATAATGTAATATAATATAGGAAGAAATTGTACATAGCTGTAATACTTATTTCTATCACTGGTCAGGAGTCCAAAAGTGATTTTTGTTTGCTTCTGTGTTTTAATCCAATTTACACAACTGTGTTACTCTCAGCAAAACGATTGCTAGGAGAGTATGCTTACGTCTGGTAAGTAATCAAAGCATTCCTTCTAAACCACAACGATGCCTTCCATATCCTTTCTGACAATATTTTTGATAAGCAAATTTTCTATGCATCTTTCAACAAACATTTATGGTGTACTTAACGCATAGTATGTATACATATATGTATATGAAATATGTTTATCTATATGTGTATATATGTGTGTATTCTATTTTTTTAGGGAACACCCTCAGAGACATTCAACTAGTAATACCACTTATGTTCTGCCCAGGTTGAAGAACCAACAAAAACTCCCTAGTAATATGTCTTTTGCATGGTGATTGAAAACATGGGCTCTGGTGCGAGACTGACTGAAATATGGGGATTGTATGACTTAATTTATGTGCAGAACTTGGAACCATTTCCCACATATATAATAAGCATTCAAAGCTAGTATAAGTTATTATTATAATGCTCACTATCACTATAATTATAATATGTAATAATTATTCACAGTTATTGTTTTTATCATTATTAGTAATATTATTATTAAAAAGTTGGTTTAGTCTCCGGAGAACTTGTTAGAGGAGCAAATTCACCTTTTCAAGGACCATAAAACTGTTTATATTCAGAAAACAAATCAACCAAAGTCAAATATAAAAGCACTGAGCTTAGGGGTGCCTGGGTGGCTCAGTCGGTTAAGCATCCGACTTCGGCTCAGGTCATGATCTCGCGGTCCGTGGGTTCAAGCCCCGCGTCAGGCTCTGTTCTGACAGCTCAGAGCCTGGAGCCTGTTTCAGATTCTGTGTCTCCCTCTCTCTCTGACTCCCCCCCCCCCCCCGTTCATGCTGTCTCTCCCTGTCTCAAAAATAAACGTTAAAAAAAATTTAAAAATAAAATAAAATAAAATAAAAGCACTGAGCTTAGAAGGAAGGTTTCTTCTGCTTGGGACTGAAATGGTGGTAGAACGTGAATTTGAAGAAGGTTGGACAAATGGAACTTAAATGCTGTTTGGCAACATGGCAAGAAGACATCAACCAAGACCCTAAGACTCCAAATACTTTGTACCATCTCATAAAAAGTACGAAAGGACTAGTGGCGTCCCCTTTGGAAGAAGTGCGAGAACAACGTGGGACCGAGGGTCACTGATACGGCCAGAGACTTGGCCAAAAAATACAAAGACTATTAGAGTGTATCCTTTTTGTTATATATCCATCTTAAATTTACTCTCTTAACCATTAGAGGGCTTAAGATAACCATGTATTATTATTTAATATGCTCCCTAAAGAGTTTAATAATGTCTTAGAACAAGGATGTGTAGACTGTTCTGTAAACGATCAGACTGTACATACTTTAAGTAGCCATAGGCGACACTGAAATGAAAAAGCTTGGCTGTGTTTCAATAAAGCTTTATTTGCAGCAACAGGGGATGGGCCAGATTGGGGCTTGTGGGATATTGTCTGCCAGTGCTTGTCTCAGAAGAGTTCAACCACTCTTCTCCTACAACTTTCACTCCCAGTGAGTGCTTGAGACTCGCTAAGAACTTCAACGTTGCTGAATCTCGAATGGTTTATAGAGCAAGAAAGTCCACGCCACTAGAGCGTGTGTCTGAAGAGGAGGAAGGCAAGCAGTTGGTCAGCCTCGGGTCACATCTCAGTAGTGGCGTGGAAGAGACAGGAGGTGCCCTTGCTCAGATTATCAAGCACATGCCACGGTGGGCCTCTAACGAATCTGGGTTCGAAGATTGAACTGTAACAGATCAAGCAGAGATATTCCTACTAAGGTGAAACTGGAGGAAGGCAGTTGCATAGGAAAAACTCCGTGAATAAGGCTAACTGATGAAAGGAAATGGCTCCTTAATATAGGGCAGTCATTGGACTGTGAACATGACAATGACAGAGAACATGCCTTGTCGTGTGTTTGGGGCCCTAACACAGAGCCTGCACTCAGAAAATGCTCCCTAAATGTTTGTTCAAGTGTATCCACTCAGGTGGTAATAGGGAACCCAATCTAACCGTACCAATAGGGAGTCCAGGTGGCGTCACCATTGAACACTGTGTCTGTATGTGGAAGATGTCTGGCTCAAAAGATGACAACCTGAGAACAGAGTCTAGTCCTAGAAAGTAGAAACACAAAAGCCAAGCAGAACTTTGTGAAACGGGAAAGAAGACAGAAGGAAAAATCCAGGCACTACTCCAGAGCAGGTCAGCACTGGAAGAGGAAGAGTCATTGGAATTCATGTATCATGAGAAAGTATGAGCATTTTATGTCTACAGTACTGGATTCCCAATCTGGCTGCTGAAAAAGAGACTTGGAGCTCCAAAGGCAGTCCAACAAGGGACCTGTCAGATATGATTGGAATACTGACTTCTAAGCCTACAAGAAAGTCTGAGCTTCAAAACTCAAGGAGGTTGATATATATTATCCCAAGTCAGGGAAGATGGTCGGGAAAGAGTGGACCTTATAGGCATAGGTGTTTTATGGATATAGCCAGGAAGGATAGGTTGAGAGGCTGAGTTATTACAATACAGTGTAATCACTAAAATCATGAACCTCAGAGTCAGATAGCCTGGATTTAAATGTTGACTCTTCCCCCATTGTTCTACCCCATTTAGCTTTTACTCGTAAGCAAGTTATTTAATATATAGTGTTTATCTTCAATTAGCTTTCCTACAAAATGGGCATAAAAATAGCACCTACCTCATAAGATTGCCTCATAAGAAACTTAATGAAGGAAATATGCAGAGTGCTTTATGTCTGGCTATCCAGTAACTTTTCAATACAGGAAAGACTTCAAGTAGGAAAAGAAACTGGTAGGGATATGGGTTTAGCACTTCCTACATCGGTGTTTGTTAAAATATATTTAGATTTCTCAAAGCACAGATCCAGGAGCACAAAGCCCATTTTTACATTTTCTTTTCTATTTTGCCAAGAGCCAGCACTCGTGGACTTTGCAAATTTTGCTAAAAGCAATTTCCAGGATAGATGGAGAGCCTCCAGCAAATCAGAACCCAGCCTGTGGATTCCGGTTGAAGTTCAGAGAATGAATCTCCCAAGCCTGTTATGATTTTAATCTGAACCTTTGGAGGGGTCAAGGGAACATCGTACAGGAGCTTTTATTCTTTAGGGTTTTCTGGGACACAATGACCTCTCCTCCCAAACCCTGCAAAAGCCCTAATTTGGACACAGTGTAGAGGAAAACTCAGTATAAGGAGAATGTCCTCAGTCTCCCAGACCTCCCCAGACATGAGCTTCAGAGACTCACTTCAGAGTCAAGTAATACTAGCACATGGCATAGCACCTGATGCCAACTGCCTTTTGGAGCCGATTAAAACCAGGGCTCGGGTGCTATGAAATCTTGTCACAAATGGCATTTTCTTTTTTCCCCATTCTTCTAGATGTTAGGCGGTTTCAGCTTCCACCTGAGCTCTGTCAAACATTTCAAATACGATACGTCTTCGTTGTGATCATAAGGCACTTAAATATTCTCGCAAAGGTGGCTTGGAAGATGTTTTAACCCATGCCCAATTTAAATATCATTAAATATCATCTTTTCGTCTTTTCTCTCCTGAGTTGAGAGGCAAAAAGTTCAAATCAGAAAAGAAAATTTTTAGTTTCTGCGTTCTCTTATTTGGAATGATTGTGCATAAGACCCGCATAGCCTCCAGATATTGTAACGCTTAAATTATGTTTTCATCCAGCAGAACCAATATGGTCCTTTGTCATTAAACAGTTACTCCTAAGGAAAATATCAACAGCACAAGGACATTTCATTTGCATTTTCTCTTGGACCTCCTACATCAGAATCAATAGGAGTATTACTGAAAAATGGTGATATCTCGGCCCCACTCAAAATTGAGTCAATTAAAATACTAGAGTTGGGACTCAGGAATCTGCTCCTTGGCAAAGATTCCAGCTGATTCCTGTACACTATAAAACTTGAGCATCAATGATTTAGGGACTCAGTTCTAACACTAGATTTAAAAGTTAAAAGGATTTTAAAAGTAATATTGCACAAACTTTGTAATTCATTTGTGTCTGTAATTTCTACCATTTCACTGATTGTTTTACTATATTAAAATGTTGTACTACTAAATTCATAAAGCCAAATAAAGGGGCGCCTGGGTGGCTCAGTCGGTTAAGCACCCGACTTCAGCTCAGGTCATGATCTCGCAGTTCGTGGGTTCGAGCCCCGCATCGGGCTCTGTGCTGACAGCTCGGAGCCTGGAGCCTGCTTCGGATTCCGTGTCTCCCTCTCTCTCTGCCCCTCCCCTGCTCACACTCAGTCTCTCTCAAAAATAAAGAAACATTTAAAAAATAAATAAAGCCAAATAAAAATTTTAATCATGAACCAAATATGCCAATTTTCAGTATCTTTTTCTATTGGCACCATATATAATTTTCTTAACTTGAAATTTCAAAAAGAATTACATTGTTTTTCACAAGAAAAAGAGGAAAATAACAAAAACACATGAAACTGTGATCAAGCATTGGAAAATAGGAGCCAAGGGACTCTCACAAAGGGGGCACAAATGAGGTAAGCCCTATAATTTCCCTGGCTTCACTTCAGCAGACTCTTCTAAGAACACAGTTCTGGGAAGAGGGACTGAACCAGATCAAGGTAGTCTTGTTGTGTTGAGGAGATAGAGATTTAACTGTGAGAAAGTCGAGGCAGGAAGAATTTTCAGGCCAGGGACCTGGAATGAGTTACACGGAGGAAGTACCTCAAAAATCTAGGTAGACGTCTACTTGGGCGTGTTGCTGACGACCAAGTTGTATATGCATGAAGTGAAGTTCCATGATATCAAGCAAAAACCAAACAAAATGGTTAACTACACAATTCCTGAGCTCACACAGGGGTAGAAGATATTCATCTTCTAACTAGCCAGACAGTAGAATTCTCAATAAAAATTCAGGGTATTTTATCAGAGACCCCAGAGAGTCAGACCTTAATAGTAATGCTACACTAGTCCCAGATAAAAAGATATTCAAAACTTTTCTTTTTTTTTTTAACTTTCTCTTTTATTTTTAAAAATTTACATCCAAATTAGCATATAGTGAAGCAATGATTTCAGAAGTAGATTCCTTAATGCCCCTTACCCATTTAGCCCATCCCCCCTTCCACAATAAAACTTTTCTAACAAAGACTAAAACTAACTTAAGGGGTGCCTGGGTGGCTCAGTCGGTTAAGCGTCCGACTTCGGCTCACGTCATGATCTCATGGCTCATGAGTTCAATCCCCACGTCAGGCTCTGGGCTCACAGCTCGGAGCCTGGAGCCCGCTTCGGATTCTGTGTCTCCCTCTCTCTCTGCTCCTCCCCCACTCACATTCTCTCTCTCTCTCTCTCTCTCAAAAATACAATACACATTAAAAAAAAAACTAACGTAAAAGGATCAAGTTGATTGGCAAGTGATTTACCTGCCTACCAAAATAAACAACATAATTTTTGAACAAAGACAAAATTCACACACACACATATATATATATATATTCTGTGAAAGGGAGGTATACACAAAATGATCTCCAAAGGCCAAAGGGACTGTAAGACCAGTTTGATGAGAAATGATTTATGCGGAGGAATTAGCACACACAGAATAAATAAACTTAGGCAGCTGCAAGATGAGTAGATCTTTGTCCCAAATTGATTTTTATACCTTCCTTCTTCTTCTGTCTTTTCCATATTTCTCTTACCAGCAGCTAGCACTTTGGCCGCTTGAGGATCTATAGCTGGTGGAGTTTCTCAAACTTTCATTCCTGAAGGGTCTGAACACCTTTCAAACTTTTTCTATAATGTGTATTCATTTTTGAGAGACAGAAAGAGAGAGAGCCTGAGCAGGGAAGGGGCAGAGAGAGAGGGAGACACAGAATTGGAAACAAGCTCCAGGTTCTGAGCCGTCAGCACAGAGCCCAACATGGGGCTCGAACTCACAGACTGTGAGATCATGACCTGAGCCGAAGTCGGACGCTCAGCCGACCGAGCCACCCAGGTGCCCCTGAGCACTTTTCAGAGTGCTGTCTCCACTCTGGAGCCATAAATTGGCTGCAATTCATGGGGCAGTCTCTGCTGTGAGTGGATTAGGCCCACAGCTGCAGCGAGGGCCAGGTTGGCCTTGGCAAGGGACAGTCTATAATGTTGAAGTCATACATAAGCCCTCCTGTCACCATAGCCATTTAGTTCAAGGGCCCGTTGAGACAACACTGGAGTGGCATCCATCTGGCTATTGAGAGTCTCCCCTACAGTGAATGCCCTTCTGAGAGGCCCATCTACATTCCTCTTCCCCAAACCTGTCCCCCAACTTCCAACCCTGTTCTTGCCAGGTCACGACCTTTCAGCCAAATCATTAGCGGTTTCCTATGAATCAATGTTGATCCATACTTCTAGCCATCTCCCAGGCCAGTCAGAATGACCGATCAACTACATCAAGTTAAATAGCCACTACATGGGGTGCCTGGCTGGCTCCGTTGGTAACGAATGCAACTCTTGGTCTCAGGGTTGTGAGTTCAAGCCCCACGTGGCTACAGCACAGCAAAGGAAACAATCAACACAACTGAAAAAGCAGCCTGCAAAACGGAAGAGAATATTTGCAAATCATAAATAAGATAAACGGCTAATATCCAAAATGTGTGTTTAAAAAAAAAAAAACTCCTACAACTCAATAGCAAAAAACCCCAAATAGCTCAATTTAAAAACCGGCAGAAGACCTGAATACACATTTGTAAAGAAGACATACAAGAAGGGGTGCCTGGGTGGCTCAGCCGACTCTTGGTTTCGGCTCAGGTTGTGATCTCCTAGTTTGTGAGTCTGATCCCCACATCAGGCTCTGCAGTGCAGAGTCTGCTTGGGATTCTCTCTCTCTCTCCTTCTCTCTCTGCCCCTTCCCTGTTCATGCTCTCTGTCTCTCTCTCTCTCAAAATAAATAAACTTTTAAAAAAATTTTTAAAGAAAAAAGAAGACATACAAATGACCAACAGGTTCATGAAAATGTGCTCAACATCACCAATCATCAGGGAAATGCAAATCAAAATCACAATGAGGTACCATGTGGAAGGTACTCTCCATCGGAAGAGCATGTGAGTCTTGATCTCGGGGTTGTGAATTCCAATACCATATTGGGTGTAGAGGTTACTGAAAGAATAAATAAATAAACTCAAAAAAAAAAAAAGAATAGGTATCATCAAAAAGACAAGAGATAACGAATGTTGGAAAGGATGTGGAGAAAAGGGAGCCCTTGTGCACACTTGATAGGAATGTAAATTGGTGCAGCCACTGTGGAAAATAAGATGGAGGGTCCTCAAAAAAATCAAAACTAGAAATGCCAGATGATCCAGCTCTCCCAACTCTGGGTATATATCCAAAGGAAATGAAATCACTATGTCAAAGAGACATCTGCCCTCTCATGTTCAGCAGCACCATTCACAATAGCCAAGACATGGAAACCACCTGTTTATTAATGGGTGGATAAAGAAAAGATGATGTGGCATACATATATGAATATATTTTCCAGCTGTAAAAAAGAAGGGAGTCCTGTCATTTGGGACAACGTGGATGGACCTTGAGGGCATGATGTTCAGTGAAATAAGTCAGAGAAAGACAAATACCATATGACCTCATTTACATGTGGAAGCTAAGAAAGTTGAATTCATGGGGCACCTGGGTGGCTCTATCAGTTAAGTGTCTGACTCTTGATTTCGGCTCAGGTTATGATCTCACAGTTCGTGAGATCAAGCCCTGCATCAGGTTCCATGCTGATGGTGGGGAGTCTGCTTGGGATTCTCTCTCTCTCTCTCTCTCTCTCTCTGCACCTCTCCCGCTCACACTCATGCTCTCTTTCTCTCAAAATAAATAAATAAACTTAAAAAAAATAAGAAAAAAATAAGAAAAAAGCAAAAAGCTGAACTAGAGGCAGAGAGTAGAAGGGTGGTTGTCAGGGGCTGGGGGGCGGGTAATGACGAGATGTTGGTCACAGGGTACAAACTTCAGTTATAAGATACATAACACGGTGTTGTATCCCTCAAAGTTGCTATGAGAGTAGAATTTAAATGTTTTCATCACAACAACAAAATGGTAATTCTATGAGGTAAAGGATACGTTAACTAACCTTATTGCGGTAAACATTTCGCAACGTATACACGTACCAAACCAATGGTGTATATCAATTTTACCTCAGTAAAGCCGGAAAAAGAATTTTATTTATGTATTTGTTTGTTTGTTTTTGCTTGTTTTTGCCACTTCCGCCCCCTGAAAAACAACTTTTAAAAACGAACGGACAAAATGAACAAATCAGGAGACTACAGATGCTGGCGAGGATGGGGAGAAGCGGGAACCCTGTTGCACTGTTGGTGGGAATGCAAACTGGTGCAGCCGCTCTGGAAGACAGTGTGGAGGTTCCTCAAAAAATTAAAAATAGATCCACCCTATGACCCAGCAATAGCATTGCTAGGAATTTACCCAAGGGATACAGGAGTGCTGATGCATAGGGGCACCTGTACCCCAATGTTTATAGCAGCACTTTCAACAATAGCCAAATTATGGAAAGAGTCTAAATGTCCATCAACTGATGAATGGATAAGGAAATTGTGGTTTATATACACAATGGAATACTACGTGGCAATGAGAAAGAATGAAATCTGGCCTTTTGGAGCAACGTGGATGGAACTGGAGATTGTTATGGTAAGTGAAATAAGTCAGGCAGAGAAAGACAGATGCCATATGTTTTCACTCTTATGTGGATCCTGAGAAACTTAACATAGGGGTGCCTGGGTGGCTCAGTCGGTTAAGCGTCCAACTTCGGCTCAGGTCATGATCTCACAACTCGTGAGTTCAAGCCCCACATCGGGCTCTGTGCTTACAGCTCGAAGCCGGGATTCTGCTTCAGATTCTGTGTGCCTCTCTCTCTCTCTCTCTGCCCCTCCCCCACTCGTGCTCTGTCTCCCTGTCTCAAAAATAAATAAACATTAAAAACAATTTAAAAAAAAAGAAACTTAACAGAAGACCATGGGGGAGGGGAAGGGGAAAAAAGTTACAGACAGGAAGGGAAGCAAACCATAAGAGACTCTTAAAAACTGAGAATAAACTGAGGGTTGATGGGGGGTGGGAGGGAGGGGAGGGTGGGTGACGGGCATTGAGGAGGGCACCTGTTGGGAGGAGCACTGGGTGTTGTATGGAAACCAGTGTGACAATAAATTTCATATTAAAATAAATAAATAAAATAAAAACGAATGGACAATCTGCTGTACCGCTCAAGGGCCTGTCCACTTGGAAAATTGTACTTTGCCACGGTCCTTAGGGTAGCCCGGAAGTGGTGCTGTCACGCTGCAGCCATCTACTTCCGGGAGATTAAGCAGGGCCGTCCTCACCCTCCCGCACCCACTGCTCCTTAGTCAGCTGGTCACATGAAGCACTTCCGGAAGTGCAGACAAGGCTGAGGGAGGGGAGGCCATGCTGCAGGAGTGGGCTGAAGCCACGTGAGTTTCTGTCTCTAAAATTCCACTTGCCATCATCATGATATGCGAAGGTTTGATGGGGAAGGCCAACACCTAGCTCCTGATGGCAAACTCGGGTCGCATGGTCACCCATAGTCCTAAGAGTTCATTGTCTACCGGGGCCCAATAGCAAGCCGGATCTGTTTTTCCAAAGGACAGTGGTTTTCAGAAGAAGGCCAGAGGCTCCTCACAATATCACTACTTTCCACAGGCATTTCGAATAGGGTTAGATCTGCTGGGTCACAAGTTCCAATCAGAAGAGTAGCTTGCACTGAAGCCTGGACTTACTGCAGAGTTATCTCTTGTCTCCCCACACAGAAGTGGTCGCCTCGAGTGACACAGAAACAGGTCAACGTGTCACCGTCATATGTGACATATATTCCCCAATTTAAAAGGGTCCACTAGACATTACTTTTAGAGGTAGCTGGTGCAAGGTGCAGCCTCCTGTCTTTCACCTTGAAGAGGGGATTTGTACATGCTTTGGAGCACTGAACTTCTGGAAGCTCCACTGAGGTTTTACTTCCCCGTATTTTCATGGGGTGTAACTCCCACCTTCTGGTTTGCTTATATCCTACTGGAGCATCCATGGTACTTTCCGCTTCTTGCTCATCAGATTCAATCAGGATGTTGTCATCCACGCATTGGACCAGTGGATGCTGTGAGGGATGGTAAGACCAAGTCTCTAAGTACTATGTCAGAGAGGAGGAGACCTGACGTGGCCCTTAGGCAAGACTGTGAAGGTGAACTGTTGGACATCGAAGTGCTTCTGGTGGACTTAGTGAGTTGGCATGGGGCAACTTATCTGATAGGATGACAGCTGCGGAGCAGGGGCCAGGGGCTGTGACGCTCTGCTTTGGTAGAGAGACTGCCTCTGGGGCAGCATTTTCGATGGGAGTCACTGCCTGATTAAGTTCGCCCTCATCTACAGTCATCCTCCAAGATGCCTCCACCTTCTGCACAGGGTCAAATAGACAAATGGGGGTGCGATCACAAATGCAACTTTATCTCTCTTTTTTTTTAGTTTATTTATTTTTGAGAATAAGAGAGAGAGAGAGAGCACACGTGCGCAAGCGGCGGCAGAGACAGGGAGAGAGAGAAGATACCAGGCAGGCTCTACACTGTCAGGACAGAGCCAGATGTGGAACTCACAAACCATGAGACCATGACCTGAGCTGAAATCAAGAGTTGGATGCTTAATTGACTGAGGCATCCAGGTGCCCCTCTTTTTTTTTTTTTTAAGTGGGCTTTATGCCCACCATGGAGCCCAATCTGGGGCTTGACCTCATAACCCTGAAATCAAGACCTGAACTGAGATGAAAAGTCAGATGCTTAATTAACTGAGTCACCTAGGAGCCCCACAACTGCAACTTTCAAGTTCAAGGCACTAATCTCTGCAAATCCTTCTAGGAGTTACACCTTTGGGGTCCTTCCTCAATATCAAGCCAGGGATGTTCTGACATCTTCATTTGTTTTGTTTTGGTTTGGTTTGGTTTTTTGCATCAACTCCTTGGTTTTTGTTTGTTTTTTAATTCCAGTATAGTTAACATACAGTATTATATTAGTTCTGTGTGCAATATAGTGATTCAACACTTCCATACATCACCCAGTGCTCATCACAGGTGCTTTCCTTGACCCCCATCACCTGTTTCCCCATCTCCCCACCAACCTTCCCTCTGGCAACCATCAGTTTGTTCTCTATAATTAAGAATCTGTTTCTTGGTTTCTCTCTCGCTCTTTTTTTCCCTTTGCTTATTTGTTTTGTTTCTTAAATTCCACATATGATGAAATCATATGGTATTTGTCTTTCTCTCACTTTTGCTCTCTAGCTCTATCCATGTCTTTGCAAATGGCGAGGTTTCATTCTTTCTGTGGCTGAATAATGTTCCATTGTGTATATACACCACATCTTCTTTATCCATTCATCCATTGACAGACACTAGGTTGCTTCCATAATTTGGCTATGTAAATAATATTGTTATAAACATAGGGGTTCATGTACCTCTTTGAATTAGTGTTTTTGTATTTGGGGTGTAAATATCCAGTGGTGCGATTACCGGATCATAGGACAGTTCTATTTTTAACTTTTTTAAAAATATTTTTTTTTGTTTTTAAGTAATCTCTATACCCAAGGTGGGGCTTGAACTCATGATACCAAGATCAAGAGTCACATGTCCTACTGACTGAGTCTGCCAAGTGCCCCTATTTTTAATTTTTTTAAGTTTATTTATTTATTTCAAGAGAGAGAGAGAGCAGGCAGGGGAGGGGCAGCGAAAGAGGGAGATAGAGAATCCCAAGCAGGCTCTGCACTGTCAGCGCAGAGCCCAATGTGGGGCTCGAACTCTCGAAAACATGAGATCATGACCTGAGCTGAAACCAAGAGTTGGATGCTTAACTAACTGAGCCACTCAGGTGTGCATGCCCCCCCCCCATTTTTAACTTGTTGAGGAACCTCCATACTGTTTTCCACTGTGGCTACACCAACTTGCATTCCCACCAACAAAGCAAGAGGGTTCCTTTTTCTCCAATCTTTGCCAACACTTGTTGTTTCTTGTGTTGTTGATTTTAGCCATTCTGACAGGTGTGAGGTGATATCTCATTGTGGTTTTGATTTGCATTTCCCTGATGACGAGTGATGTTGAGCATCTTTTCATGTGTTTGTTGGCCATCTGGATGTCTTCTTTGGAGACATGTCTGTTCATGTCTTCTGTCCATTTTTTAATCGGATTATTTGTGTTCTGGGTGTTGAGTTTTATAAGTTCTTTATATATTTGGGATACTAATCCTTTATCAGATATGTCATTTGCAAATATTTTCTCCTATTCAATAGGCTGTCTTTTAGTTTTGTTGGTTGTTTCCTTCACTGTGCAAAAGCTTTTAAGTTTGATGTAGTCCCAATAATTTTAATTTTTGCTTTTATTTCCCTTGCTTCAGGAGACATATCTAGAAAAATGTTGCTACAGTTGATGTCAGAGAAATAATTGCCTGTGGTCTCTTCTACAATTTTTATGGTTTCAGGTTTCACATTTAGGTCTTTAAATGCATTTGGGGTTTATCTTTGTGTATGGTGTAAGAAAGCAGTCCACTTTCATTCTTTTGCATGTGGCTGATCAGTTTTTCCAACACCATTTGTTGAAGAGACTGCTTTTTTCCCATTGGATTCCCATTCTTTCCCGCTTTGTCGAAGATTAATTGACCATATAGTTGTAGGTTTATTTCCGGGTTTTCTATTCTGTTCTATTGATCTATGTGTCTATTTTTGTGCAGTACCATACTGTTTTGATCACTATGGCTTTGTAATATAACTTGAAGTCAGGAATTGATTGCGATGCCTCCAGCTTTGTTTTTCTTTTTCAAAATTGCTTTGGCTATCAGGGTCTTTTGTGGCTCCATATTTTAGGATTGTTTGTTATTGTCTTGTGAAAAAAATCTATTGGTATTTCGATAGGGATTACATGAAATCTGTAGATTGCTTTGGGTAGTATAGACATTTTAACAATATTTGTACTTCCTATCCATGAGCATGGACTGTCTTTCCATTTTTTTGTGTCATCTTCATTTTCTTTCATCAGTGTTTTATAGTTTTCAGGGTACAGGTCTTTCACCTCTTTCATTAAGTTTATTCCTAGGTATCTTATTATTCTTAGTGCAATTGTAAATGAGATTGTTTTCTTTTTTAAAAAAATTTTTTAATGCTTATTTATTTTTGAGAGAGCACGAGCAGGGGAGGGGCAGAAAAAGAGGGAGACACAGAATTCGAAGCAGTCTCCAGGCTCTGAGCTGTCAGCACAGAGCCCAACTCAGGTCTCGAACTCAGGAGCCGTGAGATCATGACCTGAGTCGAAGTCAGACACTTAACCGACTGAGCCACCTGGGAGCCCAAGATTGTTTTCTTAACTTATTTCTGCTGCTTCATTTTTGGTGTCTAGAAATACAACCAATTTCTGCACATTAATTTTGTATCCTTCAACTTTACTGAATTCCCTTATCAGTTCTAGCAGGGTTTTTTTTTGGTGGAGTCTTTTGGGTTTTCTATATATAGTATGTCATATGCAAACAGTGAAAGTTTTCCTTCCTCCTTACCCACTTGGATGCCTTTTATTTCTTTTTCTTGTCTGATTTCTGTGGCTAGGACTTCCAGGGCTGTGTTGAACAAAAGTGGTGAGAGTGACATTCTTGTCTTGTTCCTGGCCTTCAGGGAAAAGGTCTCAGTTTTTCCCCATTGAGGAGGATGTTTGCTGTGAGATTTTCATATAGAAGGTCTTTATTATGTTGAGGTATGTTCCCTCTAAACCGACTTTCTTGAGGTTTTTATCATGAATGGATGTACTTTGTCAGATGCTTTTTCTGCATGTATCAAAAAGATCATATGGTTTTTGTCCTTTCTCTTATTGATGTGATGCATCATGTTGATTGATTTGTGAATATTGAACCACTCTTGCATCCCAGGAATAAATTCCACCTGATCATGGTGAATGATATTTTTTTTAATGTTTATTTTTAGAGAGAGTGAGAGCAGGGAAGGAGCAGAGAGAGAAGGGGAGAGAGAGAATCCCAAGCAGACTCTGGCTGTCAGCATAGAGCCTGATGCAGGGCTCCAACCCACAAACTGTGAGATCATGACCTGAGCCGAAATCAAGAGTGGGATGCTTGACCGACTGAGCCACCCAGGTGCCCCTAGTGAATGGGTTGGATTTAATGTGTTGTTGGATTCAGTTTGCCAGTATTTTGTTGAGGATTCTTGCATCTATGTTAATCAGAAATATTGGCCTGTAGTTCTCTTTTTTTGTGGTTTCTTTATCTGGCTTTGGTATCAGAGTCATGCTGGCCTCATAGAATGAATTTGGAAGTTTTCCTTCTTCTATTTTTTGGAATAGTTTGAGAGGAATAGGTATTAACTTTTCTTTAAATGTTTTTTTTAACATTTATTTATTTTTGAGACAGAGACAGCATGAATGGGGGAGGGGCAGAGAGAGAGGGAGACACAGAATCCGAAACAGGCTCCAGGCTCTGAGCTGTCAGCACAGAGCCCGACGCAGGGCTCGAACTCACAGACCGCAAGATCATGACAGCCAAAGTCAGACGCTTACCCGACTGAGCCACCCAGGCGCCCCGGTATTAACTCTTCTTTAAATGTTTGGTAGAATTTGCCTCTGAAGACGACTGGTCCTGGACTTTGGTTTGTTGGGAATTTGTTTTTTAAAAGATTTTATTTTTAAGTGATCTCTACACCCACTGTGGGCCTCGAACTCACAACCCTGAGATCAAGAGTTACAATCTCCAATGACTGAGCCAGGCAGGTGGCCCATTTGTTGGGAATCTTTTGACTATTGATTCAATCTCCTTGCTGATAATCGGTCTGTCCAAATTTTCTATTGTTCTGACATCTTGATATCACCTAATTTAGGCCAGGATTGAGTTCAAGTTTAAGTCTCTTCCAGCTGCATGGGTGAACATTAAATAGAATCTCCTGTAAATGCACCCAGCTCAATAAATTGTGTCCAACTCAATGTTACTATCCATCCTCCTTGGTGTAACATCTCTAGAATTCACTCCCACACATATTCTCCCAGCTGTCTGCCAGTATTTACTAACGAAAATCCTGTTATACTTTTGGTGTATAGACTATTATCTCTTGGGTCTTGGTGTGTGCCTGTTCCCCTGGAACTTGCTGAGAGACCCTAGTTATGGGTTCAATGTCACCAGGGGATGGTTGTGGGGGTTCTTGAGGAGAGTGGGTACTCGTTTGTATGAAAGCCCTAAATATTTCTTACTTTTTGTAGCCATAGGGCTCCAGTACTGAAAATCCAGCTCAATTGAGTTATGCAGATTCAGAATCCCCAAGTCAGTTGAGTTCCCAGCCTCTCCGCGTTTCTCAGGTGAAAGGCAGGGTGATGGGAAGGAGTGGGGGAAGGGGGGCTCAAAGTGGTGGTGCTTTCAAGCCTGAAGATGCAAACAAACCAATACACAAAGCCCCTTTTTGGGGATAGGATTCCTGACACCACACCTGTTACCACTTTCTCCATCAGTCTGGATCCTGTGAGGAAGTCAAAACAATGGCAGATCCTTCCCTGGTTCCTTTCAGAGAGAGCACAACTCTGCCGATGACACCTTGATCCTGGCCTCCTGGCCTCCCGAAGTGGGAGACGATACATTTTGGTTGTGTGAGGCTTCTGGTTTGTGGTCCTTCCTCACAGCAGCCCCTGCAGACTCACGAAGCCCTTATGGCTGGAACCACAGGGGTGGGGGTGGAGGTGCAACTCCTCAAACTTAGCAAGAGACGGGGGCAGGGCTCACCTAGTGCCGGGGTCCCTGAGCTCAGAAGAGGGCCCTTGTGGGGCTGGGACCCCAAAGACAGTAGCTTAAGAAGTGGCACACCCACTGTCTGGCTCAGCGCCTCTCCTCCCGGGCACGTATCTCTGAGGAAGGACCGCGAGTACCCACTTGATTCACGATAGCCAGAACTGGAAACCACCTGAATACCAACAGGGACATGGATAAATTGTGGTGTGTGCATACAATGGATATTTGTCAGCAGTGACGAGGAGGGAACAGCTGACACAGACGGCCACGTGGGTGATGTCACCGGCCCCATTGTCTCTGGAGCGGGATATTGGATGGGTGGAGGCACGAGGGGGATTGTCACAGTGATGTAAATGTTCTGCAGTTCCATCTGAGTGGCAGATTCGATCTGAGTGGCAAAGAAGGCGGGTGTCCACTTCATTTCGTGCAAGCTCTCAATAGAACCATTTTGCAGGAATTTTCAGGGCCGAGAAACTATTCTGTGCGATCCTGTGAAGGTGGATCCCTGTGCTTATACATTTGTCCAAATCCACACGACACCCACCACGGAGAGTGAACCCTGATGCCAGCCGTGGGCCCTGGTTAATGATAACACACCGGTATTGGCCCATCAGGGGTAACAAGTGGCCCACATCCCTGCGGGATGTTAGTAGAAGCGGATACAGCTGAGGAGCAGAGTGAGGAACTCTCTCTCTAGGAACCCTGCCCTCGGCTCCGTTTCTCTGCAAACCTAAACTTGCTTTGAAACCCAAAGTCCACCGGGGCGCCTGGGTGGCTCAGTTGGTTAAGTGTCCGACTCTCGATTTCAGCTCAGGCTGTGATCTCAAGGTTTATGGGTTTGAGCCCCGCACGCGGACACTGCACAGCCTGCTTGGAATTCTCCCTCTCTCTCTGTCTCTCCCCTGCTTGCACTGCCTCTGTCTCTCAAAATAAAAATAAACTTAAAAAAAAACCCGAAAGTGTATTGATTTTTTAAAGGAGATATTCGGTTATTGAATACACCGCAAGGGGGGTGGTGAGAGGACAGCAGAGGAGGGGCCGTCTGCCAAGTCCATTAACTTTTTTT
This sequence comes from Acinonyx jubatus, assembly GCF_027475565.1. Lineage (NCBI taxonomy): Eukaryota > Metazoa > Chordata > Mammalia > Carnivora > Felidae > Acinonyx > Acinonyx jubatus. The sequence goes on from NC_069389.1 coordinate 122,937,011, forward strand.
AACACCCAGGAAGGCAGCCCCGGGCAGAGGCAGTAGGTCCGCATCGTCAGGACCTGAGGCTCCTTTTATCCCCCAGAGCCCGATAGCTTCCCTTCATCGATGTAGCATGCCCCCCCCCCACAACAGGCCACTGTGGCGTTCGTGTCCCAGCGAGGAGCTGGAGTGGGGCAGGGGGCCCAGCCTTGAGGTTACCCACGCACCCACATTCCACTGCCCCACCTACTCACAAAAGGGGGGGGATGTACCTTGAGCTGAGCACAATTCTTTTTTTTTTTATCTATTTTTTTTAAATATTTATTTATTTTTGAGACAGAGAGAGAGAGAGAGAGCATGAACAGGGGAGGGTCAGAGGAAGAGGGAGACACGGAATCCGAAACAGGCTCCAGGCTCTGAGCTGTCAGCACACAGCCTGACGCGGGGCTCGAACCCACAGACCGCGAGATCATGACCTGAGCCGAAGCCGGACGCTTAACCGACTGAGCCACCCAGGCGCCCCCAGCTGAGCACAATTCTATTGTTATGTAAAAATAAGCACAGACACTGGGGACGAGAAACAGAACCCGATTGCTACCCTTGGAGATTAGGCGGGACGATGAGTGTAGAGTCAAGAGAAGCAGAGAAACGGGGCAAGAACCGCGGGGTGTTGTTACTGACGGAAGCTATTACGGCACCATTGGTCTGCTCCCGGGACTGGTCAACAGAGACAGAAAAATCAGAGATGCAGAAAAGAGAGCAATCCCCGAGCGGGTCACGGAGGGTGGGACCCGGTGCCCAGGCGCAGGGACTGACCTCAGCGAACTGCACCTCGCCCATGGGGCCGGGAGAGCAAAGGGTTTGGGTCCAGGCCTTGGGGGACTGGGCCGTGGAAAGCCGGGAATTTGGGGGAGAAATTCTGATGCTTTCTGTGCTCGGTTACACATGAAACAAAGGCTGCTACTGAGATGTGAGGCAGGCAAGAGTTCACCGTGGAGAGCCCGGGGTGGGGGTGGGGGGTGGCGGTGAAGGGCAGACGGACTCAGAAATTCCCAAAGCAGGCTGGCCACGCCCGCGGTCCCACTGAAGGCTCGCCTTCATTTAAAGTGTGTTTTACTAGGGGCGCCTGGGGAGGGGTGGGGGGGTTCAGTCGGTTAAGCCTCGACTTTGGCTCAGGTCATGATCTCACCGTTCGCAAGTTCGAGCCCTGCATCGGCGCTCTGTGCCGACAGCTCACAGCCCGGAACCTGCTTCGGGTTCGGTCTCCCTCTCTCGCTGCCCCTTCCCCACGCATGCTCTGTCTCTCAAAAATTAATAAACATTAAAAACATAAATAAAGCGTGTTTTACTGGGCACTGGCGCTGCGGCAGGGAGCCGGGTGGGTGCTCACAGGGGTGCGGGGCAGGGCCCGGCGGGGTAGAGGCCGGGAATGGGCCGGCAGGTGGTCCCGGCTGCCCTGCTTGGCTCTGGCACCTACTGGTCGGTGTGGGACACGGCCGGGGGGCGTCATGCTCAGTAAAAGGACAACAGTTTATCTTCATGTGCAGGTTTTTATTTGCCTGTCATAATTCTGATATTTATGTACATATATATATTTCTTTTGTTTTTTGTAAAGGGCTCATCAACAGACCAAGCAAAGGCATAGAGGGACACCTTGCCTGCCAGGCAGGAGCACAGCAGAGCTGGGAGAACCAATCTTTCCTTTTTCCTTTTTTTTTTTTTTTTTTTGTCTGTTTTTATTTTTCCTAGGATGGGATCATCAAAGCTAATTGCTATAAAACCTAGAAACCACCTAGAGACTCAGACATCTGCCTACACACTAGTGGCATATGGGGGAAGGCAAGGGCACAAACTTTCAAAGTCACGGTGTATTTACATTCCCAAGGTTGAGGGGCGGGGGAAGCTGAGCACAGGAACTACTCAGACAGGGGCTGGGCGGGGTGGCTAAAGGGTTCTGGGCTGCAGGCGCTGGCAGGGGCAGTGGGGGGGGTGTGCCTGCCCCACACCCTGGCAGTGACAGAGGCCACTTGGATGCTGTCTGGTGGGCACCGAAGGCAGCGTGTGTATAGAACTCCTGGAAGCCGGCCGCGGGGCGGGGTGGGCGGTGGGAGGAAGGTGCCGATGAGAAGGACACTGGCAAGTGGGGACTCTGGGCTCTCCAGATGGCCTCCTCTGCACCCGTGGCCAGCTTGCCCAGCTCCCATCCTGGTTGGAGCAGATGGTGGGGACGCCGAGTTCTGTCCCCGGTCCCAGCCAGGCTGTGTGAAGAGCGGCCAGCCCTACTTCCTCTCTGTCCAGCCACGGCCTCTCTCTGCCCAAAGGCTGATGAGGCAGCACCTGAAGGCTCCCGATGTGTGGGTGACTGGCTCCTGGGCTGGAACAAAGCGGTGTGTGCCCAAGAAGGGGTGTGGCTGGGTTTTGGCAATAAAGTGGGGACCGGGTAGTCAGAGGGGGATCAGAGGCAGTGAGTTCCTCTCCTCTGCCCCCAACTTCAAGCCTCCCACAGGCCCGAGGTCAGAGCGGGGGGCCGAGGCCTGGTAGAGAGTGGAAGGAGCCTCTGTCCCAAGGTCAGCACAGGTGTCGGGCTTGGGAGCCTTGGCCTCTGACTCCCGTGTGGCCCAGCCCCAGGCTCCGCCCTGCCTGGCCTTGCCTGGCTGGAACCTGCTACTCTAGGGTCCCGGCAGGGTTGATGGGGGAGGCGGCGCCCGAGCTGTCATTGCCTCCCGCGGCTTCCTTCTCCTTCTTGCCGCTGTACTGGCCGATGAAGGAGCCGTCCTCATTGAACTGGACGTCCACGCTGCCCCCGTAGTCGGCCAAGCTGTCATCACTGCCCAGGGGCTTGATGTCTCCATTGAGGGATGGCTGGCTGCTGCCAAAGGCCTTCTCCTCATTGTCACTGTGGGGGCAGAGGGCAGGCAGGAGTGGGAGGCTGCCCGCCAGAGCCCGGCAGGAGCCGGCAGGTGCTAGCCCGAGGGAGGAGGCCTGGCCCAGGGTCCACCTGCCTTCCATGCGCTCTGAATGCACTGGGGCAAGGGTCCTCATCCCTGACACATACCGGGGGTGGGGGTGGGGGTGGGGGGGCAGGTGACACGCACAGCGCCAGAGGGGCAAGGCCCAGGCCTGCTCAGGATGCTGGGGGACGCGAGGAAACAAGCGGGCGCTCGGCCTGTAGGTGAGCCGGACGGGGGCGCCAGTCCAGCTGGCAGCCCTTCCACAGCCCAGAGGGGGGAAGCCGGGGAGGTGACAGGTAGGCCCAGAAACTGAGCGTCGGCATGGGGACGAACTGGGGCGTGTTGGCTTCTCCCAAAAACAGGGAGCTGCGGGGCCAGAGGGCTGGGGGCGTGCGGAGCCCCGGCAAGCGGGGGCCGATGGCACTCCCAGGCACACGGTCCTCAGGAGGGCCCCGGCTATCAGGCTCTGACAGTGTCTTCCCACCGCCCCTGTCTTACCTCTCCAGGGACCTGACATCACCCAGCGGCACAGAGAAGAGAGAGAGACAGGGTCAGATATAAGGGCGAGAGCAGTGCTGGGCGGCTGGCCAGCACCTGCTCTTACCCCCAGCTCACCTGTACTCGCCGAAGGTCTCGTCCTTCATCGGCCGGGCCTCGGAGTCCACCTGGGTGTCCTCCTTATCCTTCACTGGAGACACAGAGAAGGCCCGGCTATCCCTCCCACCCCCGCCGGACCCCGGACATCAGGCCCCATCCCCGGCTTGGGGACACGGGCGAGGCTTGCCCCCTGTGCTCCGAGGGCCCCGGGGACTCTCTCGGCAGCGCTCAGAAGCCAGGAAGTCTTCGACGTGGACCACTCACCCCACGTGGGCCTGGCTGCCGTTTGCTGCTGGTCTGCGCAGAAGCTCCCTCTGGGCCCCCCGCCTGCCCCCGACATGCCCATGCCGTCCTGCCGGAGGCTTGGGGACCGGGGGTGGGGGTCATGTACCCGCTCTACCGCCCTCACCTGAGCCCCAGGCCGGGGCTTACCTGAGTATTTGCCACCCTTGCTGCGCTTGATGAAGCAGAGGATGAGCAAGACGAGGACCAAGAGGATGATGGCGCTGATGAAGCCGATGAACCAGCCCTCGGTAGCGAAGCCAGCGGGAGGGAGTCTCACGCGGCCTGCGGGCAGATCGGGAAGACACGGAACCCGGCCCCAGGTGAGACACCCACTCCCAGCCCCTCTGCGTTGGGAACTGGCCAGGGCTGGGGGAGGACCAGGCCGGCAAACACCACAGGGGCGGGAGGGGACCGAAGCATGCTTGAAGCTGGCTGGTTGGGGAGGCCCTCGGGGGGGAGGGGGGACAGGGGGCACGGAGATTCCGGGAGGAGGAGTGGGGGCGCGGCACGGGGCCGGGGCGGAGGGACGCGTCACCGGTGCCATTGGTCTTCACGGCCATCTTTAGGAGCACCCTCTCCTTGAGCAGGTGGATCTCATAGTCTGTGTCGGGCTGCAGGTCCCACTGCGTGTAGGAGCTCTGGTTGTAGCTGACGTACTGTGGTGGCAGATGAGGGCCTGTCTTCTCGTCTGCTGGGGCGACAGGGCAGCAGAGGTGAGCAGGAGTGCCGTGCGGCGCCCTGGTTCCACACCACCCCCGGGGGGCCTTTTGTGCTCACCTCCCAGGGCTTTGAACCAGATCTGGAACCCAAAGTTGCACTGGCCCTCCTTGGGGACCCAAGAGACCACGCTGTAATTCTCGCCAGCCATGGCCGAGATGTTGCCAAAATCCGGGGTCCCTGGGGAGCAAGAGGGCGTTGTGGGACCTCGAGGCAGCCCAAGGTTGGCCATCCTGGGCCTGGCTGTCCGGCGGGGCCTTCTCAGCCCCCTCCAGCTCACCAGATAAGGCCATGGTGCCTCCTTCCCGCACAATGGCCTCTCCAGGGCCCTCTTTCGTGGTGGCTTGCAGCTGGAAACGGTACCGCAGGTGCGGGCTAAGGTTGGTCAGGTTGTGCATCCGCAGCTCAGGGTCCGGAAGGTCGAAGGACAGCTGCTCCTTGTCCCCATCATCCACTGCGAGGACAGACGGGGAGTTGGCCGTGACCTCCAGCTCCGCCCGCCCCCCAGCCGCCCTCTACTTGTCGGCCGAGCCCGGCCGGGACGACGCACGTACACGGGTGGTAAGAGAGCACGTAGCCAGTGAGCACGCCGTTGTGGCTGAGCGGGGGCTGCCAGTGCAGCAGCAGGCTGGTGTCCGACTGGCACTCCACGTGCAATGCCTCAGGGTGGCCGGGCACTGCGGAGCACAGACACGGTGGCAGGTCCTTGCCCGGCCAGCCCTGGGGGGGCGGCAGGGACAGGGCCGTGGGCTGCAAAGCTCACCTCCTTCTGGGGTGCTGAAGGTCATCTCGCTGGCAGGCCCCAGTCCTCGGCCGTTAAAGGCCTGCACCTCCAGATGATAGGAGCTGTAGGGCCGCAGGCCTCCCAGGACGGCGCTGGTGGTGTTGGCGGGCACCACCACGTGCCCTTTGTGGACATGCCTCTTGCTGTGCTTCCTCTGACTGCCCTCCCACCAGTACGTCACCTGCAGGTGGACAGGAGGCCCCGTAGGGACGGAAGGTGTCCAGCAGGGCAGACCCCCTCCCCGCTCCGGCGCAGGCTTCCCACTGCCCTGAATGGAGAACCTTTCCTCCTACCCTGATGACGCTAGGACAGCAGGTGGCAGAGGCCCGCCCCAAAGCCTGCCACTCCCGGTGGCCTCGCACCTCACCCTGGGAATCCCCTTGCCCCCACGCCTTGAACCCTTACATTGTATCCCCGAAGGTGGCCCTTGACCTGGGCTGGGTCCACGGGCCACCATCTGACCAGCACGGCACTCGAGTTAAGGATCTTGATGCCTTCCAGCTCGGGGCTTGCCTCGGGGTCTGGAAACAGCCGGTGGCATGGATGAGGGCCTGTGGCCTCCGGAGGCCAGCCCAGAACCCTCCCACAGAAGGGAGATAGATTTGGATGCTACGTGGGGGGCGGGCCGTTTGATGAGCACGGTGTGTGTACAGTGCCGGGGTCTCTCCTTGCATACTGTTTGTCGGTTCCAAGGGCAAAAATAGTACACAAAGGCGTAACCAGGAAGGATCTTGACCAGGTGATCAAAACTAACATCTCGTAATGTTCCAGATGCAGGGAAAAGAAAGAAGCAGGACAACCAGACTTGATGGGGGATCTGGGACTGGACCCCGGACCGGGGGGAAAAGACAGCACTAATTGATACAATTGGAATATCGGCTGCCAACTAGGTAAATACAGTGGTAAATCAACAGTAAATGTGCTGTCAGGATGGCACTTTGGTTATGGAAAAAAACGTCCTTACTCCTAGGATATGCTCTATGGAGAGCCCCGGCGTGGAGGGAGGAGTGTGGGCCATCTGTGTGCATTCGGGGCTCCACCCCCCCCATGGGCGGGGCCAGCCCAATACCCACCCCGCCATGGGCGGGGCCAGCCCAATACTCACAGTCTTCCCCAGAGTAGCCAATGGTAATCTGGGGCTCAGGGCCTTTGCCCTGGCTGTTGACAGCCTGGACCTTGATCTCATAAGGCACAAAGGTGGACGTGTTGGACACAACCAGGAAGGGGTCGCTCACGATCTGCTCCTGCCAGGCACCCCGCGTCCCCTGGGGGCGCCACTGGACGCGGTACTGAACCTGGGGGGCGTTCCAGTCCATCCACCTAAGCGGCTGGAGGAGGAGGAGCACCAGAGGAGCTGGTGGGCCAAGAGCACTCGCCTCCTTTGACCCCCTCCCGAGCCCAGCCATGAGCCCAGCCTCATGTCCCGTCATCTTCTGGTCCTCAGCACAGCCAGGGGTCACGGCCAACACCTGGTCCTGGCCTGATGCCCCGGGCCACGCTCAGCCCGACGGGGAGGAGGGGCGCCCTCACCTTCCAAGTGATGACCATGTTGCTGGTCTCATTCCCTTCCCCCTTCACGTCCACAGGGTTCTTCTCTGGGGCTGGAAAGTAATGTGTTAACACATCAAAGCCATGGGCTCCTGCCGAGGCTGCGAAGGCCAAGGACCAAGGAAGGAACGGCCCTTTCCAGCCCTGGGAGCCGGGAGCCAGCAGTTCTGGGGGAACCCTGCCTCCCACCTCGCACTGGAAACCTAGAAGCACAGGGGCTTGGGCACAGTCACCTCTCTAGGCCTCCTTGCAGGAGCCCAGGGGCCCTGGAGTTGGAGGCGCCCCTCCCAGGTGGCTCACCTGCCTCAGGCGTGACCACAGTCTCAGAGGCCGGGCTGGGCTCTCCAGAGCCATACTTGTTGATGGCAGTAACTCTAAAGGTGTAGTGGACATAGGGCGACAGCTTGAGGGTGGTGGAGGTCTGGTTCCCGGGCACCTTGCCCAGACTATACCATTTCTCAGGCGCCATCTCCTTGTCCTCAAATTCAATGTCATACTCTGCCAAGAAGCGAGCCAGCAATTAGGCGTGTGGCATAGAGGGGAGGGCTACATGGGGCTGTAAGTCCGGGTCTCCCTGAGGAGGGGAGGGAGCACCCAAGGCAACAGGCATTCTCAGAGTTCCAGGAGGAACTGTGAGCCCCAAACCCAGGTGCTTGCCCCGTGGGGTGGGCGGTCCTGGAGCCTTGGGCCTGGGGGGACGGAGGTCCCGCAAGGAGGGCAGGCTACCCGGGGTGGCCGTGGGGAGGTGGGTGGCGCCACGCTCAGGCCTCTTACTCTCGATGGGGGCGTTGTGGTCCTCGGCGGGTCTCCAAGACAGGCGGACCTGGCTCTGCTTCAGCAGGTGGCGGTCAGACAGCTCCAGCTGAGGCACCGGCCCGGGGCTCCCTGAGGGCCATGGAGGGTGGGTTCTCTGGCCCATACGCCAGCTGGCCACCCCCCTCCCCAGCTTGAGAAGGCCCTGCAACGTGACCCCGGGCTCTTGTGCCCAGAGGCCCGTGCCCCCCACGCCTGTAGGTCGGGAGCCCGACACTATCCTAGGACTCACCCACCACCAGGAGCTCGGCCCTGCTCTCCACTATGTCCAGCTCGGTGCCAGCCACGCAGCTATAGTTGCCCTGGTCACTGTAGTCCAGGCTGTGGATGACCAGGAGCCCGTCCTCTATGAAGTACCTGGTGGGGAGAGGGCGCACGCTTGTCCTTTTGTTCTGCTGCCCCCCTCCCCCTCTTGCCAGAACCTTCCTGCTCAAAGCAGGGGTGCTTCCCAACGGATGAGGCCAAGAGGTCTGGACATCCTGCCCTCCCCACTCTGCCCCCTTCCACCAGGCCCGGGTTGGGGCTGGGCCCGCACTTGTCATCGTCCCCAGACTCCTGCAGGTTTCGACCGTCCCCTCGCCAGGTGATGCTGTGCTGCAGGGAGGGGTCAAAGGAGGCCTGGCACGTGAATGTCACTTTTGAGCCTTTCTTCTCAATGGCACTCTGCGGCCCCTGTGTGATCTGAGTGGCATCTGGGGGCAATGATGGAAAGGGAGGGTCAGTCTGGTGTCCTCCAGAGACCATAACCCTCCCTCCTGGAGGAGCTGTTGATCACATCAGTCGGGGGCAAGGGGGGGGAAGGGGTATCATCTGACCTTTGACCTGCAGGTTAGCCACAATGGTCACATTGTTTTGGTCGTTGGCAGCCTGGCAGAAGTAGTGGCCAGTGTCGTTGGTCTGGAGCTCCCGGATGCCCAGGGTCCCGTTGGTGTAGGGGAAGAAGCGTTCATCCTGTAGCACGGTCTTCCCTTCCTTGTCTAGCCTAGTGTGAGCAGAGCAGGCCTGGCTCAGACCCCACCGGGCTGGGCTCCCCGCCCTCCCCAGCTCCCTGGGCCAGAATATGGCTTAGAGGCGCCCCCTTCCGGGAGGGTCACTCACCACTGGACGCTGGGCACAGGGGCTCCAAAGGCCTTGCACAGGAGATAGGCGGTGCTGCCCTCCACCGCCATGTATGTCTCGTTGTCTGGGGTCAGGATCTTGGCCGGAAGCTCTGGGGGAGAAGTAGTTACAGGGGACGGGGCAGGACTCAGGGTGGGGCGAGGGCCCGTGAGCATCCAGGGCAGGGCAACCTCTCCCAAGAGGGCCCTTAGGTGCTTCCCTGCACCCTACTCCCACCCCTGCCAGACTGAGCCTCTGCCTTCCAGCGTGCCTCAGAGGCGCCTCCCATCCCAAGCATCCAAGTTTTACCAATTACTTGAGCCCCACTGACAGTCGACCTCTTCCTAAAAGCCTTCCTGGCCCACCTTTGTCTTCCCTGAGGCTCCGGGAGAGGAGCCACCAGGCTGGCCTCGGGCACATCCTGGCCAGGGTGAGCCTCCGCTCAGTGACACCTGCTCAGTGACAAGCGGTGGGCCAGAGCACTCTCTAAAACTGCTTTTTCATCTGTAAATGGTGGCGAGACCCCGCCCTTCCTCCACAGCACTCCCCCCCCCCCGCCGCCCCGCCCCAGTCCCCCCGGCCGCCCCAAGCCACCGCTATTGATGGGGGTGGGCGAGACATGGGGTGGAGGGCCCCAGCGAGGAGAAAAGCAGCTGCTGGCCAAGTCAGTCTGGTGGCCTTGCCTGGTGGGCTGCGGGGACAGGTGGGTTACTCACGAACGACATAGATGTAGGCATTGGCCAGCAGCAGCCCGTGCCGGTTTCGGGCCTCACACTGGGTCACCATCGTGTCGCTGGGCTGCATGTTGCTCAGGATCAATGCTCCACGCTGGATGCGGTACTTCTGGTCCTTGGCCAGCTCTGTGTGAGCAGCAGGAGGGCGCCGAGGCCCAGGGCGGAGCAGTGAGGCACAGCGAGGCTCCTCGTCACCCTCCCCTTCCTCCCTGGGGCCCCCCAAGCTCCCTGCCCCTGTTCGAGGCCCCGCTCACCCTCCACGGGAATGCCATTGATTCTCCAGGTGACCTCGGGCTGGGGCCTCCCTTGCACTTGGCAATCCAGGCGGGCAGTCTCTCCAGGCCCATACAAATGGCTCTGGGGCTTGTGTAGCCAGTAGGGGGCAGCTGCGAGAGGTGGCGAGCTGCCCTGAGCAGGGGCGGCCGGCGGCCAGCTCTGGCCCCAGACCCAGACCCAGCCCACCCCCTGTGACAGTGGGCACTGCACACTGCCGTCCCTGGAGGTCACTCCTGGGAGGCCACGCGACCCAGGAGAGGCACCATACCCTCCACAGTGACGTAGTAGGTGTGCCGGTCGCTGCCCAGCGAGTTCTCGGCCAGGCACCGATACTCGCCGTCGTCCTCCTCCACCACGTTCAGCAGCTGCAGGGTCTTGTTGTGGTTCTGGTAGGTGACTCGGTCGGCCGGCATGGGGCCACTTGGGCGCAGCCACTTGATGGTGGGTGTGGGGCTGTCCAGGGCCACGGTGGAGGGAGGCCGAGGGAGGGGAGCACAGTGGAAGAGAGAGCGCAAGCCTGCTCAGCCCCGGCCCATGACAGAGGTCTGCTCGTGCCTGCCCACCCCCACCCGGGGCACCCAGACTCACAAGCCCTCAGCGATGCACTCCAGGACCAACGGCTGCCCCTGCAAGGCCACCAGGTGGCTGCTGGAGTTGGTGGGGAAGAGTAGGCGTGGCTTCCTGTCGATCATGCTGTTGGCTGGGAGGAGAAAAGGGGTGGGTGGCACAGCCCACCCCACCCTCCACCCACGGAGTTACCAGGCCAGGTGGATGCCCCTGTGAGGCCCTAGGGCCTCTGTTTCCTCCTCTGTTAAAGGGAGGGCCCCTTCTCTGTTCTTGCCTCCTGGGAAGGGGTCCGAACAGAGGCAAAGCGGGAGCCAAGCCATCCTGGAGGAAGACCAAGGTCGCCTGATCTTTGGGATGGGCCGTGCCAGAGCGTGAGACAGCAGGTGAGGAGGAGGGTGTATCAGAGTCTTAGGGACTCACTGGCCTTGACCCGGAGGTCAATGGGCTCCTTCTGGATGATGGTCCGAGTGCCAGGGAAGTGGGCGTGGCAGATGTAGTCCGAGTGGTTGTCCGACGTGAGCACGTTGGCAAAGTAGAGATTGCCGTTCTGGCCCATCGTCACCCGCTCATCCTGTTTGATGTGCAAGATCTCTGTGGGGGCAGGTGGGGGGCAAGGAGGCGAAGGTCAGGCCCCCGTCCGGGAAGCTGTACCCACTGACACCTCCACCCCAGGCGGCAGCCGCTCGTGGGCACCCACTGCTATTCATCCAGTAGATCCGGAGCGGCTCTGCGCTGGGTGGCGGGTGGCAGGGCAAAATCACCGATTCCCCTTCCTCCACCTCCACAGGTTTCACCGTCTCCTTCGGCCACTTGGGGGCACCTAGAAGGGACAGAGAGAGGCTGGCACTGTGGGGCCCAACTCTCCTCCCGGTCAAGGCAGGGCAGGGCAGGGGAAAGGAGGAGGGACGGCCAAGAGGGTGAGAGGGCCAGGTGGCAAGGAAGTTCACACGGTGGGAGGCAGAGACTCGGGGTCCTTTCCGGGCTCCCCACGCCGCACGCAGAGGACCAGATGGCTGTGAGGGGCCAACCCTTCACAATGCTTAGCTCCCACCCAGAGGCCTAAGATGGTTGGGGGGCGGGGGGGAGGCTGCGGTGCAGCGGTGGGGGAGGGGAGCTGCAGAAGGATGTGGGAGTCACAGACCCTTCCATCATCCTGACACAGAAACCATGGCAACAGTTCCCAAGGTAACCCGAGGGGTGGAGAGGAGAGAGGAGCATGCTCAGGAGGCAGAAAGCTCAGGGAGGACGGAATGCAGAGGGAAAACCCCAGGGACAGGGTGACACAGATAACGACGACGGAGCTGGCTGGCGGGAAGAAAGGAGGGAGACGGAGGAGCCGGGTCGGAGGTGGAGGGAGGAGGGGAGAGCAGAGGAGAGAGGCCACAGAGTGACGGGCGCAGCGGAGAGAGACGGCCCAGGGTGGGGCAGGAGATGGGGCCGCGGAGGCACGGAGGGGGCAGTGGGTCACACAGAGGCAGAGCAGGCCCGAGGGAGAGCGAGGCAGGTCAGCAAGGCCGAGGTGGGGCAAAGCCCAGAGGCAGAAACCAGGGAAGGGGAGACGGAGGGGACCAGGAAGGCAGCGCGGAAAGGGACAAAGCAAAGAAGCAGGAGGACCCTGCCGGGGAGTGAAGGGGGAAGGCGGCGGGCAGCCGGCGGAGCAGCCGGTGTCTTCCGCCCGCTAAACCAGCAGCTGGGGGCGTGTGGCCACCCCCGGCCCGGACCCCCACACACGCTCCCTGAGACCTGTTCGGGGACCCTCTCGTGTACCCCCAGGCCCTCCCAGGCCCCTGCGGTGCCTCGCACCCTCAGCCATGAGCTGGATCTCGTGAGACATGGCGGTGCCCAGCTTATTGCTGGCAAAGCAGCGGTAGGTGCCCTGGAACCTCTGGGCGAAGTTGCTGTTGTTGCCCGCGATGGTGAAGGAGCCGGAATGGGGCGCCTGGTGCACGGTCACACCCGCTTCCTCCTTGGGTTTGAAGTGGACGCCGTCCCGAGTCCAGCGGAACCTGTGGGCAGAAAAGGGCTCAGAGGCCGAAGGCCCTGGAACCCAGGACAGGGGCTGGCACAGGCTGGAGGCCACGGTGCGAGCAGCCAGGGGCCCCGGGGATGGGCCATGCAGGGCAAGGACCAGGGGACACGAGAGAGATCCGGGGCATCCGGGCGCAGAAGCTGGGCGGCCCTGGGAGGCAAGAGGACTAGAAGCTGAGGTCAGCAGTGAACAACGGGGCTTAGAAGGTGATGGTCACTCACTGCACTTCAGGTCTGCCGCTGGCCTCGCACTTGAGGCTGATGTCGTCTGTGGGGAAGACAACCAGGCGCCGTGGAGACTGTTCGGTGATGACAGGTGGTTCCATCACTGGGGACAGGATAGGGAAGAGGTGGTGAGGATGGGGTCTGGCTGGCTTCACGGCCTCGACCCCCGTCCCACTGGGAGGGAAGGCACGGTCTGAAACCCTCAGAGGCCCCAAGGCCGCGGAGGTGGGGGGGCAAGGAAGAACGAGCTGGAAACAACCCGGCTGGGCCACAGGCGGGTGGGCCATGAAAAGAGGGAGAGAAAGGGACACAGCACAAAGGTAGAAAGGGACAGAACAGAGAGGACAGCCACAAAAAGTACAAAGACATCTGAGGGAGAGATGAAGCCAGAGACAGAAACCAGGAAGTCACGGGGACAGAGGGAGCAGAGAGGACGCAGTGGCGACGAGAAGCAGGAGAGGGTACAAGAAAACCCAGGCCAGGGCAGAGACAGAACAAAGATGGCCCACGGGTGAGACAGCGGGACGAGGACCCAAGAGCCGGAAAAGGCAGCGACCCGCACAGGGCACAGGGCTCACAGAAGTGGAGCATGTGCGGCAGGGGGACTCGCTGGCACCCCTCTTCCCCGCCCCTCCCGCCCCGGGCCTGGGAAACACTCCCCCCCATCCCCCGACTTACCACGGTATCCTTCATCTAAGAAGTCCGGGCAGCAAGGGAGAGAGCGGAGAGAAATGCTGACACTTGCAGACCCCCTGGGGAAGGGGACGGAGGGAAAGGGGGCTACGGGTGGTGTCATACGGGGGGGCACAGGCCAGGCTGGGGTTGTGGGGCAGAGCAAGGCCCAGAAGGACAGGACGGTCTCGGGGTGGGCTAGGCTGCGGCCCCAGCACACAGGGAGAAATTCCTGCCTATAACAAGGAATGCCCTCTGGACAGAGGCTTGCATCCCGCAGGGGGCGGAGGCGCCGAACTGACCCCCCTCCCCCCCAGAAGGTGGGGAGGCAGGCAGCCCAGCATCCAGGGCACCCTCCCCCGCTCCAGCCCACTTCCCTCCTAATCCAATTAGCACAGCTCAGTGTTTTCAATTACCCAGGCCCAGCCTTCAGAGCCCGGCTGCCCCCGCTCTCCCGCCCCCCCCCCCCCAGCCCTGCAAAACCCTCCCAAAGGCCTGGCTGCATCCGAGTTTCCATTGCCTGCAGGGCTGACTCCAGTCTTTTCTTTCTCCCCTTCCTTCCTCCGGGCAACGGCCACCAAGTTGCCCGGGGCTGAGGCCAGAGCTGCTGCTTCCCTGCCACAGGACTCGGGCCCAGCACCAACCAGGGCGGCTGTGAGGAGGGGAGAGGAGGCGGGGAGGCAGGACGGGGAAGGCAGGAGTGCACAGCCTCTGAAAGCTTTGTCTCTGCAGAAGACCTCAGTCGCGGGTCCCCTGGAGAGAGGAGGAGGCTCCCGGGGGACACTGCAGAGGGAGCCGGGGCTGGGGAGGGGCCAGTACAGGCAGCCTAGAGCAAGAGACAGTGACCGGGACGGAGAAAGTCGCCTGGGTGGAGGAAGACGGGGAAAGAGACAAAGGGGCCCAGGGGCAGGGAGAGAGACAGCTCTAGCTGGAGGGCAGGTTCCTACAGGGCAGCACCGGGTGCCCAGAGCGGCCCACTTCTCTCTTTCTCCAAACTCTCCCCGCCCCTCCCTCCACAGACGGACACACCCGGCCAGACGGCCCCGTCGCTGTGGCAGCAGGGCAGGCCAGGCGGGTGCCCAGGGTGAGGCCTGAAAAGCGACCAAGAGGAGACGGAGGGGAAGGAGGACGAGCACATGTGTGTGAGTCCAGGCACACATGTGAATGCTCGGGAGTGTACCGCGCGCAGAACGTTTGTGTGTGAGTGTGTTTGCATATGGGTGCGTCTTGACAGAGTACGTCTGAAGGCCGTGCGTGTGCCTCCGTTCAGTACTGTACACCTGCTTCTGTGTGTACGGATGACTCTGTTCCTTTGTGTCTAAATCCCTCGCTTGTGTGTGTGTGCGTGTGTGTGTGTGTGCCTCCTATGCGTCTTCTCCGGGGGCTCTGCCCTGTCTGTATATCTGTGCCTGGTTGGATACAGGTGGCTCGTCTGTGTCTACCCACGTATGCATCTATGTCCATCTGCCACAGGGAATCGGCACAGGCACGACTGCACGTACCTCCGTGTGCATATCCCAGGGGACATCCCCACCCTTTGTCCCATCCGTCCCTCTCCACCTCCTCCAAACCCTTGGCTGCCTCCCCCCAGCACCAGGTGTCCTCCAAGCCCGCCTCCCTCGGCCCCTACCCCATTCCTGGCATAGACAGTGTTCCCCAGCGCCAGCCCCCGGCCCATCTTTCAGGGACACTGGCCTCCCCCAGGTCCGGGCTCAGAGACAAAGGTGGCAAGGTGAGGGAGAGAGGACTGGAGCCACCAAGGAGTAGGCTCGAGATACACAAATGCTGCTGCCCTGCGAGATGCCCCTCACACAAGCCCAACAGCCACTCACAGCAGTGTGTTTACACTTCCTGCTCATACTGGGGAGAACACATCATCACGGTGACACAGACTCCACACGCAAATGGGTACTCACAGATGGCCCCAGCTCACATGCACGCACAACCCACTATAATCAAATGCTAACAAACACCTGCAGACCTTCACAGACCTGACCAACAAGTAACAGTTACAGCGACTCACAAACTTATCCATGTAGGAAATCAAAATCACACTCAATAGCCACACCTAGTCGATCACAACCACACACATCCACACACACCAAATATACTGTCTGTGCAACTCACAAGCATACACAAATACTCATGTTTTGTCACAAGCCCCCAGTCATACTCCCTAACACCCGCACACCTACCCACGACCCTCCACGGACGGAAAGCTCCAGCAGTCTCACCCCTTCAGCCCCACCCAATCGTCAGGATTTACAAAACTGCCGGGCCTTTGTAAGGTGTCTTGTCCTGTGGCAGTTCACACACAGAGCTACCAGAGGCCGAAGATGAGATTACTCAGGTCAGAAACAGGGCAAAACTTGAATCCAGGCCTTTGCACAAGCTAGCCCAGGACTGGGGGCCGGCCCCGTTCTCCTGCCCGCCACAACACCGGGGGAGGGTGGGGGAGAGCGGGCCAAGGGAGAGCACCGAGGGGGCCCTTCCGGCGCCAAGCCCGCTGTCCGTGGTCCTGAAACCGCCCTCCCCCGCCCGCGCCGGTCCCCTGTCCGTGGTGCTGACACACCCCGCGTCTTCCACCCTGTCCTTCTCTCCAGAGGTCCGGGGTACCTCCTGTCCACTCTGTACCCAGGAAAGTAGAGGGGAGGGTCCAGAGCCGGCAGAAGGTGAGGAGGCAGAAGATAAAAGAGGAGCCCAGCGCGGCGGCGAAGGGAGGCGTCAAGGCTCCCTCCAACTACTCACATTCCTCGGGGATCTGGATGAGCAGGCAGGGGCTGCACAGAAGGAGAGGCCACAAGTACCGCAGCGACACGGCCATCTTCCCGGCGGCGCCGGCGGCTCGGCACGGCACAGCCGGCCGGGCTCGGCTCAGGCTCCGGCCGGAGGGAAGGGGGCTGGTGGGCGGCTTGGGGCGGGAGCCAGGGGTGGGGGCACTGGGAGTGGGAAGGAGGGAAAGGAAGGGTGGGGGAGGAGAGAGGAGAGAACGGACGACTTTAGTGACTAACATCTGGGCGAGCCCGGGCTCCTGGCCCCGCCCTCCGCCCCGCCCCCAGTGGGCCAGCTCCCCCATCCCTCCCTCTCCCGCACCTTGGAGGGAGAAACCTAGAAGTCTTAGCACTGGTTAGGCCTCCAGGTTGCCTTTCATTCCCTTTCTCCTCTCCGTCTGTGCTTCCACACCAGCTGCCTCTTCAGCATCAACTTGTTGCCCCAATCAGCTCCCCTGGGCATGCCACAGGCCACTCTGTGCATGAGTGTGGATGTGGATGGGCATGTAGCCAAATATACACATTAGTATTTATGTGGCTGTGCGTGTGCATGCAGGAGCACATTTGTATATGTCTTTTCTGGAAAGGGGGTGTGTGTCTGCAAGAATCAACGCATGGGTCTAGATAGCTGCATGTGCACACGAGAGCATGTGTGTGTCTTCTTGTGTGTCTGTACCTCTGGGGGATGAATCCTCGTGTCTGCTATCTCTGTGTGTGCACACAAGCATGAGTGCACGTGTATGTAGAGAAGAACTCTCGTCGGTCTCATTGCTGTGGGTTTCAGAGCCAACTGATCTCTGGGTGGTGTTCAGGCCTACAAAGCTGGTGGGGGACAGGGAGGTCTTGGGAAGTGGGGACTGGGAAGGGAGGAAAGGGGCCCGGGAGGGTGGCATTTCACAGAACAGGTTGAGGAAATGGAAGAAGGGGGAAGGAAGCCTGACCTCAAGATGTGGCAGGAGGAAGGGAAGTAGGAGAACACCTCTCTGCTGTCCCTCATGCCCCGGGGGGGGGGGGGGGAGGCAATAGAGGTGACTGTGGCCTCTCCCTTCCAGATGCTCCAAGCCAGGGTCAGGAGGAGCTCTGAGACAGTGTTTCTGTCACCTCTCATGTGTCTGGCAGGCCCGGGTCTTTTTCTGAGTCTTCAGGGCTCAACTGCTAGATGTGTTCACCCCAGCCCAAGTGACACCAGCCATACCCACATTCTCCCTGCATGCAAGAAGCCCTGAAGACCGGAGGCCCAGGGAAGCTGGGGGGGGGGGGCGGGGATTCTCTGCCATGACTACAAGAGGAAACACACTCCCAAGAAGACAGCTGTATTTGACTCCAAACAGGAAGGGGTGTGAGAAAGAGACAAGGAGAGAAAGTGCAGGTGGGGTAAGAGTAGGTTGCTGGTTGACAGAGAGCTTGGAGGCTGGAGCTGGGGTCTGGATGCACTCTCCAAGACCATACTGGACATCTTCATTGTGCCCAGCCAACACCTTATCAAAGGGGGACGAGGCCTCATCCAGAATGCTGAAGGGGAGGGGAGGGAGGCCTGGAATGCCATGCTAAGGCATCTAGACTCTGTCAGGAAGGGACTAGGAGACATAAATTGGTTTAGTGTAAGGGGACCTGACAAGAGTGGGGAGTTCAATAGACTGCCTGGGGGCTCAGTCGGGGAAATGGATGGTGGTGAACAGCTGGAGGGGGAGGTGGAGAAGCATCAGGACAGGTCAACATGGATGGGCCGAAGGCCAAGAGAAGGACTCAGAGGGCAGGAAGTGGCGAACGCGAGGCCAGTTCCCAACTTGCAAGAACTGAGCTGGGGCCCAGAAGGAAGGAGCAAACAGCAGACCTGTTCTGCCCCACCTTCCCCCACAAAGCCCGGACAAGCAGGGTGGGCCCCAGGCGGCCTTGGCCTCCACTTCAAGGCCTGTAGGAAACAGTAGGAGACTCAGATCAGAGGGCAGGCGATCAAACGACAACCTTGGGAGCTCTGAGCACTCTAGTCTTAGAAGGGGGGAGGGGAGAGAAACCAGCTAGGGGAAGCTCAAAGAAGGGCCTTCCTGAACAGAGGAGGCCAGGGAGCTCCCTTTGCTGGAATGATGATCACGGTCATGGGAACTCGTCTTTGTCCTCAAAATCTAGGCTCCCAGGATCGGGTTTGGCATATATGCCCTGGATGTATATGCAGGGAAAATGCAGTACTTCCGAGCCCCTGGCTCCCCATTCTCTGCCCCATCCCGATGTCCCACAGTCTCACACCCAACCTCTTTTAGTCTCCTGGCATTTGCCACCCAGCTTGCCGCCTTCCCGGGGAACTCAGACAGGCAGGAGCCAGAAGGTTGAGGCCCCTGACAGCTGGGAGGGGGCTCTGCCTCTTCCCCTCCCACCGCTGCTGGGTCTCTGATCTCTCATCATTCCTCAGGCAATTACAGAGCCAGCAGCTCAGGTTGTCGGCTCAGCAGGCCCCCCAACCCCCATCAGCACCTCCAGGGGCAAGGAAGGCGAGAGTGTTCCACAAGCTGGTGTACAGATGGAGCCAAGGCCACGTCTGCGAGGGGTGGGGATGGGCTGGGGAAGACTGAAGGGTGACAGACAGGGTGAGAAAGAGGCAGGAGGGAGCAGGAGAGGCTGAGGAGAGGGGCTGGGGGAGGGAGGGCAGGGAATGGGAGACAAAGACAGGATGCTGGACCACCACCACGGTAACCAAGATGGAGAAATCCAGCAACAGAGACAGGCATCGGGGAAAGGGTGAGAGAAAAGGAGTACAAAGGGTGAGAGGTGGCTGCAGAAAGCCCTGATGGGAAATGGTCCAAAGAGCAAGAAGAGTGAGTGGTGTGTGTGCGTGCACATGTGCACAGACGTGGTGGTGCCTCCTTGAGTGTCCTTGTCCCTGGGGGGGGGGGGAGCATGCCAGGCAAGGGACTGGGAGGGAGGAGGGAGGCGGGCCCAAGTAGGGGGGCTTCTTGGGCTTAGAGGTCAGGCTGTACTGACAGGCAGGGCAGAGAGACAAACAGCAGAGAAGCTGTTGAGCCAGGACCAGAGACACAAAGCCCACGACAACAGAGACAGAGCAGCAGGTCCCTGGCCACTTGTGGCACTGGGGCTAGGAGACAGTTGTAAGGCAAGATGAATGAGCCACTGCTGGCTGGCCCTCCTGGAGGAGGTGGGGACCCCCACAGCAGGAAGGGAGAAGCACTCAGAGTGAGCAGCCGCCCGGCTGGAGGTAGGCGCCCACACGTCTCCAGGCACAACCGTGAGTGTCCATGTGCATGCCCGCACTTTGTGCTGGGGCGATGCACAACAAAGGCAGGCTGATCCTGAGTGGGTCTAGCTGGGAACCCATCCCCCCGGACACACCGCACTGCACAGGCAAGAAGAAAGGGCGTGGCAGGCACCGAGGCAGACTGCTGTCCGCTGGAGCCTGCACAGACACTCAGGGCTCAGGGCGGCAGAGGAGCCACGCCCCTTGCTGCACCCTCAGTCCCTGGGTCCCCTGGGGAGTCTTCTCCTCTGGCCTCCTGTCCTCTTACTGAGGGGGACTTGGAAGGTCGTGGGTTGAAGCCGAGATCTGGGGTGGCTGCTTTCCTCCCTGACTCCCTGACCATACACACACACACACACACACACACACACACACCCCTCACGAACCTTCAAGGGTGTCCCGCGTCAAGGGTGTCCCGCGTGAGTGAGTGCCCAGGTCCTGTGTAGGGTCCTCCGTGTCCCTCCCATCTGATAGAAATGGAGTCCCTCCAGGGGCACGTAGCCAGAGGGCCCTCCAGCTCAATGTCTGTTGAGAATGGCAGCTTCCCATGGCCCGGCAGGCCCACCAGGGGCAGGGCTGGGGGCTCAGCTGGGGCTCAGTGCCCCAGGTGTGTGAGACGGTCAGGGTGTGGGTGCTGGGTCCACGTCCTTGAGGCTCAGGGAGTGAGCGCATGGGGGCATCCATGCCCGGGCTGTCTGCCAGAAGGGCTGGTGGGGGCCTTTGAGCCCGTCGGTGCGTATATGAGGGTATGGGTGTCACCTCCACCCTACGCACTATGTTCCTTTAAGGCTCCTCCTCGCCCTCCCTCCCCCCAGGCTGTGGCTGGCGGGTTTCCATGGAGATGGAGCCCAACTCCCTCCACTGGCAGCAGAGAGGAAAGCCTGCCTGCCTGCCTATCTGCCTGCAGCAGCCTAATGGGTTAGATAATACATAAAGGAGGCTGCTGGGTGGGAGCCCCCACAGGTATCTGGGGCCTGGAAGTGCTAAAGGACTGCCACCTTGTCCTCTGTGGCTCCCACCGCCTCGCCCCTCCCAAGGCACTCCCCAGAGTGAGCCCACGGCCCCCTCAAGGCTGCAGTCTCCAAGGCAACAGCAGCTCACCTGTAATGGACCATTCTCCTTAAAGGATGAGGAAGGGGTGGGACAGAGGTTAACCCTTCATGGGAGAGCAGTGAGAACAGACCGTCTCCACTGGGGAAGGAAGGGGGCATCTCACCATCTGCGGCCAGAACGGCTTTTCTCCACCCCCTCACGTGTGTGTCTCAGTCAGGTACCCCATTTTATTAAATAAATCCATGGATACCACTTACCACACGCCAGGGCTCTTCCAAGCACGTTTACACACATCGCCCAATGAATCCTTAAAATCACCCTGGAGAAGGAGGCCCTATCATTACCCCAATTTTACAGATTAGGGAACTGAGGCTCAGAGAACCAGAGCACAGTGTCCAAGGTCACAGAGCTGGCACTAACATTCACCAGGCATAAGGTTCTAGATGGCGTGGAGGTTCCCAAAGCCACCAAAGACTACCCTGGCAGGGGGGAGGTCAGCTTGCCTCTCAGGCATGTGTAAGGCATGTGTACGTGTGTTCCCAGAGGGCCAGGGGCCTGGACGAGGATGGCCTCCAAGCCGTCCTGTCCCCTAGGGAAGGGCTGATTTGCTAGGCAGATGGCAGGCAAATGGAGGGGGGGGCAGGGATGGAAATCTTGGGAGGAGGCCACGTGGAAGTAGGATGTGACCCATATCACGCCTCAGCACAGAGCAGGGACCATCTCATCCCTAGGCCTTGGGCTTTACTCGACCCACCATTCAAGGACACCACCCAAAGAGAAGGTAAATTCCTTTCTCTATTAAGCTTGGGGACAGCGTGCAGAAGGGGAAACTGAGGCCCAGGAGAGCAGAGGCCAAGACTCATAGAATGCCAGTGCTACAGCCAAGTTTCCCATGCACAGTTGGGGAAACTGAGGCCCACAGCCCGAAAGCTGCCTCCCTCGATGCCCTCTAAGCCTCCCCTTCGACTTTGGAAAGCGGGCTGAAAACAAGACCAGAATACCCCCCATACACACCTGAGAAATGAACCTGGCACTAGAGGGGGCTTCGGGGGCCAGGCTAGAGGGCACAGCGTATCTCTCATTGCTATGGGCTGGCGGGGCCTGTCGCTAGAGCAGGCAGGCGGTGCAGGGAAGGTGCTGCTCAGATACGTCAGTCCGGGGACACCTGGACCAAAAGGGCGGGTGGGGGCGCCTAAAAATGGCTCAGAGACTGCCAGGCCCCTCCGGCCCCCTCGCGGCTCCCCACTGCCAAAGGGCTAAAGAACAGAGGGGGCCCAGGAAGCCTGGGGTAGACAATGGGGCCTCTGTTGTCCCCAGGGCCTCAGCATTCCTAAGGCATGAACGCAGGAGGCCAGGGGAGGGGTCAGAGGGCACCCCCCCACACACAGCGGGAAGCCCCACATCATGCGCGTCATGCATCGGGCATGCCAGCCTCTGTGCCACCGCCATCAGTCCTGCCCCTTCCCCCACACAGGCCCATGGGGCATCTGAGGGGACCCATTCGGGCACAGAAGGATCTGTGTGCCCACGCTCTCTCACGAACACACACAAATGCACACATGCAACCAGATAGATGATCCCCACACATGCAAAGAGGAATACCGGAAGCTACGCACACGCCCATGCCCAACATCGCCCCCATGCAAACATCCAGCCTGGCTGCCCTCTCCCAATGGGCCTAGCTCCGAAGGCTCTAGACGGGAGAGCTGAGGGAGGGGCTCCTGGTAACTCATCTCCTCCCTTCAAGCTCAATCAGACCGACATCAAGATGGACAGGCTCAGAAGGCCCCCCTGGCTGAGTGCACAAAGCCCAGGACGCTGCCGCCTCCTGCTCCACCCAATCCAAGGCTGACAAAGCCGTCCGTCCTCGGTGGGTTTAGGGACAGAGGCTGGCATGAGCCGCTGAGAGGCAGGACAGTGGCTGGGCGCTCCCTCGGAAGCTTCAAGACCTAGAGAGAACACGAGGGCCCAGGCGGGCTCCCGAGGCCCTGGGTGGGGGGAACTGGACAAAGAAAAGCTTCTGGAAAGGCCAGCAGCCCAGAGCCTTCCCCTGCAGAGGGACCCCCCCCTCCCCCCTACCATCTGACCATAGCCTTTAGGAAGCCACAAAGATCCTGTTGATATCTGGGGAGAAGGCAGGCTGGCCTTGCTAACTGCCTGACCCCCGGTCCTCTGGCTGGTGGCCAGCAGGCGCCTCCTGTCCACCCCTCAGGTCAGATGAGGCCCCTACGGGCAGTGTGGGCCCAACCCAAAGGCATGAGCAGTCACCCCGGTGCTGAGGCTCAGAGCTGGGGCCAAGCTCAGGGCCATGGGGAGTGGGGCAGGGGAGAAGCAGAGAGAGAAGATAGGCAGAAGGGGAGGGGTGGGGCAGGCAGAGGAAGGGGGAGAGAAGGAGGGGAGTAGTGCCCTCCCCACAGCGAAACTCAACTGAGTGGGGAGAGGGAGGGGGACCTGGAGAGGTGGGTGGCTGGCAAGGAGAGCGCAAGGGGGGGCGCGGGGAGGGCAGAAGAAGGGAGGCGTCCAGAATGGGGCAAGTCAGAGCAAGCAGGAGGGTGGAAGACTGGAGGGCAGGGCCTGCTGAGGGCCCATCCCAGCGGGCCCCACCCAGGGACCCAAGCCCGGCCTTCCCAATCACGGGCAGGAGTGGGCAGGGCAAAGACAGCTGCCAGCCTGTGACCCTAGAGGGGGGATCAGACCCGCCACCTCCCCCATTGTCTGACTCACAGGGTGGGGCAGGGCCCCTGGGACTGCACTCCGGCTGTCACCTCCCCCCTCGCTCCTGCAGAGGTCTGCACCGGACCCCCATCTCTACTCCATTCTCCCCCAGCGCATGCCCCTCCCCAGGCCCCCAGACAGCCCTGGAAACGCATCCCCCTCATCCCCAAACTGTTCAATCTTTTGCCCAAGAAGGGGGTCCGGCAAAAGCTGCCATCACCTTTGCCCTGGCTCTCCTGGAGGCTGGCCTGGCACTGATGCGTGACTGGCACGGCCTGGTTGGGCCTCTCCGCGAGGCCATGCGGCCCTCACTGCTCAGAAGAGGGCCCCGAGACGTGCTTTCCAGCTGCGGCCATTTAGAGTGGCCCCAGAGATGTTGGTCTTGAAAGGGACCTTGGAGATGAATGTGATAGCCAAGAGGGCTGAGACTCAAAGCAGGGAAGGGACCGAGGGTCCCAAGTCACTGGGCTGGAGAGTGGCAGGTATGGCACACGGGGCTGCTCCCTCCAGCCTCCCCAGCCGGCACTGCCCAAGTGGGTGCCATGGAAGGCACCCACCCCAGCGGCAGAAAGAGGCTTAACAGGAGAACAGTCCGATGCCCCTGCCCACTGGAGTAGACCTTGGACCAGGCCTTCCGTCACTCCTTGCTTCCCTTTTCCCTTCAGATAGTCACAAAGGAAAAAAGAAAAGCAATTCGTACCCTCTGAGGACAAAGATGGTGTTGGGCTGGTTTGTTACCGGTTTTTCCATCAGTGGCACGGAGCCTGGCCCAAGTGGGCACTTGCCCAGCAAATGACCGTCCACACCACGGCCACCGAGCTCCCGGCCGGGGAGCTCATCACTGTGCAGGAAGGGGACCCTGCCGCCTCGGGGCGCGCGCCGTGCACACACTCGCACACTCGGTGCTCTGCAGGGGGCTGGGGGGCTGGGGGAGGAGCCTCTGGGGAGCGGCCCGTAGCAAAGCAAAGAGACTGAGGCCGGGGTGTGCTGAGCGGTGATCAGATCACCAGCGCTCCTTAATTTCTTTTGTTCTTTTCTGTATATTTCAAGCGTGCCACAGTAAGATGCATTACTTCTGGGGTCGCGCACACACAGACACAAGTGAGTAGGGAGAGAAGGACGAGAAAGCAGCAAACAGAAACGACGGAGGAGCCAGAGGGTGCTGCTGGTCTCAGCCCCGATGCCAACTTGCCTTGTGGCCGTAGAAAGCCAAGAGCCCCTGGAGGCTGGGGAGCCCAGGGGTGCGCGTGTGGGTGCTTCATGGGTGCAGTGCCAGGTGAGAGGCTGGGCCAGACCGAGTCCCGCCGCCCACAGCAAGGAGCTGATCGGGAGAGAGAGGCCCCGACGGGCCCCTGCCGCAGCCACCCCATAAGGGACAAGAAACACGAAGCTCGGCAGCAGTTTGTGGGAAGAAAGGCTGACTGGCTTATTCAGTGTCAGGGCCACGTGAGTCAGCAGAGATGGCACTGGGTTGCCCAGAAGCCCCTGCCCTTTGGGTGGAGTTAACTGGAAGCAGGGCACCTACTTGGAGGGGGGTGTCAGGCCTGCGACTCCTCGGGGCTGGCAGATGGCCCTGGGCCTGCCTCCCGAAGACAGACAGGCAGTGAGGAGCCGGGCTCCAGATACCCTGTAGGGGGCGGCAGGTTGCACCACGGTGCTCTTTGCAACCCCTGCCAACGGAGAGATCCCCAAAATCGACCCTAGGGAGGGGGGAGGAGGAATTGCAGGCCCCTCCCATAACAGAACCGAGATAGAAAGACTTGGCAAAAGACCCGCAGTGGGCAGGGACATCGCCATGGGCACCTTGCTTTCCAGAATCCCTGGCCGCGAGCCAATGAGACCCTCCCTCCCTCACCTGTCCCCCACAGACCCGCATTCTACACCCCTGTGCACAGCCGCCCATCTGTTGGTGCCCGGGCTGACCTCACACGGTGCGCCCTTTCTTAGCCACAAGAGCCTGCGGAAACTGAGGCCGCGGACACACCCTGCGCCTCCGCAGGAGGAGACCCTGGTCCCGGGGCAGGCTTTCGCAGGGGAGCCCCGGGGAGTCCAGGCTGGGGTTTGGAAAGAAGAGGGAGGAGAACAAAGCCCCCCTTCCCCACCCCTCCGCCTCGGGGCGGAGGGCCAGGCAGCGCCCTGCCCCGTCCTCACCCCTCCCCCATGGCAGGGGCAGCCTAGGCCAGCCCCTACCACGCAGGCGACGGGATTTTCAGCCAAACAGAGCCGTCGGCTGGGGAAGAGGGGCAGCCACGCCCAGGGCCACACCCCACGGCGGCCGATGGGGGGTCACTCGGCCCGCACCGCGCTCCCTTTCTCACACACGCGCACACACCCGTAGGGACGTGCCAACTTGGGCCCCCCACCTGCCCGCACGGGCCCTGCCTGACTCCCCGCTTGGTGTCCCTCTCCAGATCGGCATCTTGGGCGTCGCCCAGGTACCGCTCACCTGTCCGGCTCCGGCCCCCGGCCTCCCTCCCCCGCCCGGCTCCCGTCCGTGGGGCCCGGAGCCCGGTGCCCGGCCTGGGTGGGGCTCCAGCCGCCCAGCCCGCAACTGCGGGCAGAGCCGTGCGGCGCTCCTAGCTCTCGTCCCCCGACCCCGGCCGGGCAGGGCTGGGACGGGGGGCCGGGGACGCCGCAGCCGCAGCCGGGGCGCGAGGGCAGGCCTGCCCGGCTTACCTGCGCTGCGGCCGCCGCTCGGGCTGCCCGCCCAGCCTCCGCGCACGCCGGCCTCGGACCCGCTGCCGGAGCGCGTCTGCGATGCCGATGCTGCGGCGGCAGCGGCGGCGGGGCGGGGCGGGCGTGCGCGCAGGGGAGGGGGAGGGGAGCGCAGGGGAGGCGGGGGAGGAGGGAGTGAGATCACCTCCCCCGCCGCCCGCTCCGCCCCGCCGCGCCCTCGCCCCTCGTCTCCGCGGACCCCGGCTTCCGAGCCGGGCTGCCGAGCCCGGAGCGGGCTGGGAGTCCCCTGTGGTCCCCGCCCCCCGCGGGACCTCCGGGGGACCCCCGCCGCCAGGTCCCGCCGGACCTGCGCCCGCAGTCCCGAAGTCCCTGGCCCAGGAGTGCCCCGCATCCGGGCGCCCGCGCTGCAGTGTTGGCTCGGGGCAGGGATCGCGGGGTCGGGGTGCCCCCGGGGCGCGGGGCTGGGCGGTGGAGAGAGGAGTCGGCTGGGGAAACATCCCCCAGCCCTTTCCCGGCCCTCGAGGGCGCTGATGAGCGACGGGCACCCACACGCAACGGGTCCCGGCCGCACCCTGGTCGTGGGGTGTTTGGACGCTCCCCAACCCCAAGGGACAAGATTCCTGAGGCCCTGGGCTCTCTCCCGCATCCCTCCCATCCTAGGCCCCCGATCCGGTCCAGTGGGGCCCGCGGGCCTCCATTTCAGCCCACCAAGGACGCTCCAGGGGCGCAGATTTTCCTCCAGCTCCCTGCCAGCTTTCCCAGACCCGTGTTTTATTTCTTTGTGGTGGGGATTGGCCCCATCTCGACCTTTCCCGGCGGCCCCACTCTCTCTACAGCCTTGCACTGGAAGCCCGGGAAGAAGTTCCTCCCCTGCGCCCCCCCCCCCCCCCCTGGCCGTGATCTCAGATGGGAGGCGGAGGGCGCAGCAATTCCGGAGTGAGCCGAGCCCGGCCTCAGGGCAAGGAAGGCCTAGGGCCCAGATGGCAGATTGCGGGCCGTGGTGGCCACGGTATTTTTATGAGCATGCCTGTTGCCCAATGAAGCATTCCGGGGCCTTCAGCTCAGCCTCTCGAGACCCTCCAAGCCATGCAGGAGGCCCGCGTGGGAGGGGCCCGGGCATCCTGGCCTGAAGTTCCCATGCCCCTTCCACCTCCCCCTGAAGGGGAGGCTTGGAGCCCTGCCCTCAGTGACGGTCTTGATGCTATGTTCTAAGGGTCTTTTATTTTGTTTAAGCTTATTTATTTTGCGAGAGACAGACAGAGAGAGAGAGCAGGGGAGAGGCAGAAAGAGTGGGAGAGAGAGAATCCCAAGCAGGCTCCGTGCTGGCAGCGCAGAGCCCAGTGCGGGGCTGGAAACCACCAAGCGTGAGATCATGACCTGAGCAGAAATCCAGAGTGGGATGCTTGACCCTTAACCGACTGAGCCCCGCCAGACGCCCCTCTAGGGGTCTTTAGAAGGAGACCGGTGAGGAGGTCAGTCTGGGGCTGCTCGGAGGGAGGAGCCAAGGGAGCTCCGCCCTCACCCCACCCCCGGGGCGCCAGGGGCCCAGGGTTGGGCGGTGGTAGACCCAGAGCTGGGGAGGGGGGGGTGGGGGGGGTTGATGGCGGAGCTCTCCTGCCACTCGCCCCGCCCTTGCGGGAGCAGGGAGGAGGCTGTGGGCACCGGGCCAACTGGCCCGGAGCTCAGCTCCGTAAGGAGGGCGGGGGCGGGCGCCCAGGAGGGGGGTGTTTTCCATGAGGCACTGAGCTGCTATCTGCTTCCTGCCTGCTCTGATCCCACCGCTGATAGGCCCAGCCTCTCTCCTCTCTGGCCACCTCTGCCTCTCCACTCACCCCAAACAGTTACCAGCCTCTTCCTCCAGCTTCGAAGCCTTTGCTCCTTTCAGGAGGGTGGGGTTTGAGGCTGGTGGCCCTGCTGGCATTGGCAGGAGGGAGGTAAGAGGACGCAGCCCGGTGAGTCTGCTCCCCCGTCGGTGCACGATGGCGGGTTCAGTCTCCGCGGACCGTGCCCGCGGTCACCACTGTCACAACACGAAATAGCATTCATTGAGCCCTGCCACGGGCCTGCCCTTGTCGGAAGCACGTTTCGTGTGTTAGCACGTTTATTTAACACACCGACCCCGGGGAAGTCCATCATTAGACCCCAGTACAGATGAGGGAACTCAAGTCCCAAGAGCACAGCGGTGCCCCTCTCCCACTCGTGCTCTCTCTCTGTCTCTTGGGAGCCTGTTTGGAGGCGGTGGTCTCGGGCCCCTCCAGTGGTCCTGCGTGCTTCCCACCCCCTATGATGAACGTTCTCTTGTGATGCTCACTGCAAGCGAGGAGCCTGTGGTCCAGAAGGGAAGCCATGCAGCCCGGGGGGGGGGGGGGGGGGAGGCGCCGTGCCGAGTTTCTGCTCACCTGCTTCTCCGCCCGTCACTAGGGCCCCATTTCCCAGATGAGGAAACCAAAGGTCCGACGGGTCACGTGACTTCACCAAAATGACCCGGAAGGTGAATGGCACAGCTGGGGTTTGAACTCGCCTCTGTTTGACTGCAGAGCCCATTCTCCCACTTCTGCATCCCAAGATAGAGGGGCCAGCGGGAGTGACAACAGGAAGAAGAGAGGTCCCTGGGCAGAGAAGCAGGAAAGATTGGCCTCGAACACGCGGTGAACCGGGTCTCCGCTGCCACACGCTCGCTGTGGAGACCGGGAGGCTCTGCAGAGACAGCGGCTGGGTCTCGCCCACTCACCACCTTCAGTGGCCTGAGCTCCTCACGGCTCCCTGTGACCCACGCGTCTTGGGCACAGCAACCAGACGAGGGCAGCCGCCCAGAGTCAGGCCGGACCCTCCCCCACAACAAGACAAAGGCCACGTGATGAGGGAGCAGGAAGAAAGTGCCAGCAGGTTGACAGGGCGGACTGATGAGCCTGACCCACCTTTCTCTGGTTTTCTCCTTTCCATTTGTCTGCGTCTTCCTGTCCCAGGTGTATCTCTTCAAGCAGCATGTCGTCGGGGTTTGGTTTGCTTTGATCCGGCCTAACGATCGTTGCCTTTTTAAAACTCGGCTTTACGGAGGCATCGTTTACATGCAGTAAAATTGGCCTCTGTGAGGTGTACAGCTCGACGATTTTCGATAAACGTCCCGTAACCACCGCCACAATCAAGATATGGAATAACTCCATCACCTCCCCAAATTCTCTCCTACCCTTTTGAAGTCACTCGCTCCCTGAATCGTGCCGGGTGTATTCTCTTGGCTGGCTTCCCTCGCTCAGGGTGGTTTTCGAGACCCATCCATGTTGGTGTGCGTGCGCACGCGGCAGTGGTTTGTTCCTGTTTATTACCGAGTAGCATGCCAGTGTTTGGCCATATCCCGCTTTGTTTAGCCACAAGCCCGCTGGGTGGTTTCCAGCTCTGGGCGACGCTGAGAGGAGCTGCTCGAAGCATTAACGTACAGGGTCTGTGTCCGCTTTCATTTCTGTAACCATCACCGAGCCGGGGCTGCTGGGCCAGAGGGTACGTTCTTCTACCTTTGTCTTTTACCTGGAGGGTTCAGTTGATTCTGTCGGTGGTGTTTGCTAAATGCTTGGATTTGTTCTTGCCTGCCTGTTAAGTGCTTCCCATTTGCCCGGCTTTCCACATTTCTCTTTCTCTGCCCCCACTTTCTATCAGTGAAGGTTCAGGCCGGGGAAGCAGAAATCACTCCAGCCATCTTCCGCAGAAAAAGGTTTGTGAGGGGCGCCTGGGTGGCTCAGTCCGTCGAGCGTCCGACTTCGGCTCAGGTCATGATCTCACGGTCCGTGAGTTCAAGCCCCGTGTCGGGCTCTGTGCTGACAGCTCAGAGCCTGGAGCCCGTTTCCGATTCTGTGTCTCCCTCTCTCTCTGCCCCTCTCCCACTCGCGCTCTGTCTCAAAAATAAAAACATTTTTAAAAAATAAAAAAAAAAAAAGATTTTGTGGGCCTAAGAAAGGGGGTGGGAAGCATGCAGGACCGCTGGAGGGGCCCCAGACCACGGCCTCCAAACCGGCTCCCACGAGGAGCCGCCGCCCCTGGCCTCCGCCACCGCGGGCACCGAAGCAAATGCTGAGTTCAAGAAGACAACACCGTAGCCACGAGTCAGGGATCACCAACCCAGGACGGGAAGTCACCGCGGCCATAAGGAGTGGAGGCCCACCCAGCACAAGAGCGCTGCCACCGAAGCCGCATGCTTCTTCGTCCTTGCCATCCAGCAGGAAAACCGCTCCGCACAGCAGAAACGCGGCCTTCCTTCAGCCTTCCCAGTCTCAGGGGAGGGCACCCGACTGGCAAAAGCCGACCTGCCTCCCGGAGCCCAGCCCGCACCGTCTGGGAAGTGCCGCTCATTGCCCCTGTTCTTGGTTGTCATTTACATGGATTGAATTTGTGTTTTGGAATCTTCCTTTCGGTTTAGAAGCACGGCGAGAATCTTTGAATAGTGACTCTAGATATTTTGACATGCGTTCTTTTTTTTTTTTTAAGTTTATCTAATTTGAGAGAGAAAGGGAGAGAGCGCTTGAGCAGGGGAGGAGCGGAGAGAGAATCCCCAGCAGGCTCCGCGCTGTCAGCGCAGAGCCCGTCGCAGCACTCAGACTCACGAACCGTGAGATCGTGACCTGAGCCAAAACCAAGAGTCGGACACTTACCCGACTGGGCCACCCAGGCACCCCTTGATGTGCATTCTTAGTAAAGCCCAGAGTTCATCAATATCTCTGTTCTGGTGGTTTTAACCTATGGCCACAAATTCTTTGTTGTTCCTCCCTTCAAGAGGTGGTGACTCCTTTCCTTCTCTTGAACACTGGCTGGACTCCATGCAGCGGAGGCCAAGGTTGGGGCAGGTTCTGTGATACACAGCGTGGCCATCTGTTAGGAACTGAATTTCATGTACCCCTCCCCTTCACAGGCTGAAGCCCTCACCCACCATGTGGCTGTATTTGGAGCCGGGGCCTCTGAGAAAGTCAGTAAGGCAAAATGAGGTCATAAGGGCAGGGCGCTGATCGGAGAGGATTCCTGTCCTTATGAAGAGAGACAACAGAGACTTGTCTCTCTGTCTCCATCTCTGCCTCTGCCTCAGCCTCTCTCATTGCTCTGTGAGAGCACGGCAAGAAGACAAGCATCTAGAAGCCAAGAAAAGGAAACTGACCTTGGCCGAACTTGATCTGGGACATCCTGCCTCCAGAACGGTGACAAAGTACACGGCTGTCGTTGAAGCCACACGGCCTGTGGCCTTCTGTTGTGGTGGCCCCAGCTGCCGAAGACCCCACCTCTGTGTTCATCGCTGCCAGTGACACTTCCGCAGCACCTGGCCTGGCTGACCACACTTCAGTTACCTGTTGTCTCGTGTCTCCTCCAAACCCCCGGGCTTTGAACGGAATGGCCCGGGTGACACCCGCAGTCCCGCTCAGAGGCTGCAGACGCCGTAGGAGAAAGCCGTGTCAGTGTGTAGATGGGTCTCACTAAGGATTCACGAATGCCAGACCATCTGGCTTGTAAGGAACGCAGTGCAGGTGCGTGCCCCCAGCCAGCCTCCGGCCCCTTCCAGACCTTCTCCACATACTGTTGACTTGGATGTAAAAGGGACAAATCGGGGTGCCTGGGTGGCTCGGGTGGGTAAGCATCTGACTCTTGATTCGGGCTCAGGTCAAGATCTCGCAGTTCCGTGAGATCGAGCCCTATGTCATGCTCCGTGCTGATGGCGCAGAGCCTGCCTGGGATTCTCTCTCTGTCTCCCTCTGTGTCTCTGCCCCTCCCCCACTCACACTGTCTCTGTCTCTCTTAAAATAAATCAATTTAAAAAAATTTTTTTAAAGGGACAAATTCAGCACAGCCATTTATTTGCTCTCCCTTATGAAACCCTACTAAAATGACAGCAAATGAGTTTTTAAAAGCAAATGGTGCCAAGGACGAAAGTAATAGGAGATGAGGTAACCCCAACGAGAGCGTGGGGGTCCGGCAGTCACCCCCGCAGCGGCCCCAGCTGAACGGTGAATTCCCACAGCACAGCTCACCTGTGGCGCAGAAATCAGCCGTGCAGACAGGGGTGAGAATCTGTGCAAGAGGCAGACAGACCCCCACATGCCGCCCCCCATCCCCGCAGAAGAGGAAGTTCTTTCTTTGGAGATAATGACACAGAAAGTGCCTTCGCTGGGCACCACCAGGGACAGTTGCAGGGGCAGCACGCTGGGGACAGGAGGACGAGGCAGGTGAACATTCCCAGCGAACATGGAGTCTTCCGGCCCTCTCGCCCTACTCAGTTCAAGTGCAGACAGCCAGCCCCAGGCACCGGACTGGAGATCGTTCTCTGGGCTCTTCGGCCATTCCAAGAGGAAGGAACTGAAGCCAGGAGGTGGCGGTCGCCACCGAACGCTGCTCAGCGCCGAGGACTGGCCGCACACGAACCTTACCTCTGGCCTCTCCCTGTGGGCCTCGGGCCTCGATTCGTGACCCTGGGCTCCTCGGGGCACCTCCGACCCAGCGAGCGACACCTCAGACCCAGGACATGTTCCCGATGATGTGACAGTAGAGAAGTCGCAGCTGGAGATGGCCAAGGCCTGGAATCGACTAGATGCTGCTTTGCAGTGTCTGCTGGAGAAGAGTCACATGGACAGGGAGCACCTGGAGGAGGAAGCTGCGAGAACGCCTTGGACACCCACGACTTAGAATTGCTCCATTGCGAGGGGCGCCTGGCCAGCTCCCTCAGTGGAGCATGTGACTCCTGGTCTCAAGGTTGTACGTTCGAGCCCCGTGTTGGGTGTAGAGATTACTACAAATAAAATCTTAAAAAAAAAAAAAAAAAAGAATTGTTCCATTGCAGGCATTGGAAGAGGAGGAGGGGAAAGGGAGGTGGGTTATGGGCCAGCTGAGCAAGGACCTCAGCGACCCAACAGGTATGTGATCAAGCTGTTTGACCGGAGCACGGACTTGGGTCAGTTCAGCCAGAACACATCGCTGTACCCACTCTGCCGGGCCTGGATGCCTGACAGCCCCTCAGGGCAAGAGCGTGAATGCCCACTCGGTTCACCACTGCCACCACTGCCTGAGGACGAGGAGAGGTCAGAGGTCACTGACTGCCTCCACCCACCACCCCCAGACCACCTGGAGGGGCTTGCGGGATTTCCAGTTCAATCCCCGTTGCAGCCCGAAACCCAGGGTACCCCTGATGATGAGCCCTCGAAGCCTGAGCCCTCAGCACCCACACCCTGGACATTCCCCTCCTTCACATCTTAAAAAAATAATAATAATAAAGAGAGTAGGGCCACCTGGGTGGCTCAGTGGGTTGAGCGTCCGACTTCGGCTCAGGTCATGATCTCACAGTTCGTGGGTTCGAGCCCTGCGTCGGGCTCTGTGCTGATGGCTCAGAGCCTGGAGCCTGCTTCTCTGTCTCCCTCTCTCTCCGCCCCTCCTTGTGCTGTCTCTCTCCGTCTCTCAAAAAAATGAATAAACAGTAAAAGAATTTTTTTTCAATGGAGATGAAATCGAAGAAGAAAACAGTTTGTGGGAAACAGGACCATGAGGGATAAGAACACAAATTCAATCCATGTAAATGACAACCAAGAACAGGGGGGAATGAGTGGCACTTCCCAGACGGCGCCGGCCGGGCTCCGGGAAGCAGGTGGGCTTTTGCCAGTCGGGTGCCCTCCCCTGAGACTGGGAAAGCTGAAGGAACAAGTCAGTAGGTGGATGTTTTGCATCTGTCTGGGATGCAGAAAGTTGCAAGACTTTGGAAGCACGGTGGCCTCCAGAGTCATGGATTGTTTTTTCCTGTAAGCCCATCAGGGAGCTCAAGTTGCCACAGTGGGGGGGAAAACAAAGTGGGCCAAAATGTGAAACACAACGGGCCCTTCCCGGGAAAAAGACACAGGGGCACTTTTATCCTTGGCGGCAGCGGCCCTAGACTCGAGGAAGAAGGGAGCAGAGAACTGTTCGCTAACGTCTAAAGGTCGTGTGGCAGTGCACTTTGAATCCCCAGCCTCGGACAGAGGAGTTTGTGTTCGCCCAGCAACTCTCTTCCACGGGTTTCCCCGCAAAGGCTGGAGGCAGCATAGCTGGGCTGATATGCTTTCCCTGACGGTATCGGTGCACTAACGGGGTGAAGTGTGAATGCAGGGGCAAGAGAACTGAGGGCAACCCCACTCCTGCCGGCAGCAGTCCATGGCCGGGGAAGGACAGAAGACCCGACCTGTCTTCAGGCAGGGGAGGGGGACTGACAGAAACCTTCCAGCCTCCCTGAGCCCGACACCGAGGACAAAGCAAAAGCCTGCTACGGCAGCAGTCGAGGCAGAAGACCTGAGAGAGACACTCCTGAGGCACCTGTTCATGGATCTGCTAACGTCGCAGGGTGAGGTGGAACTGAAAAAAAAATCGCCAGGCACTCAGATCGCAAGGCCACAATATTTTATTTATTTTTACTGATCTGTTTAAGATTTTATTTTTATTTATTTTTAATTCTCTTTAATGTTTTTATTTATTTTGGAGACAGAGAGAGACAGAGCACACGCGGGGGAGGAGCAGAGAGAGAGGGAGACACAGAATCGGAAGCAGGCTCCAGGCTCCGAGCTGGCAGCACAGAGCCCGACGTGGGGCTCGAACCCACGGATCGTGAGATCATGACCTGAGCCGAAGTCAGACGCTCAACCGACTGAGCCACCCGGGCGCCCCTAAGATTTTATTTTTAAGCAACCTCCGCACCCAACGTGGGGCTCGAACTTCCAACCACGAGATCAAGAGTTGCACGCTCCATCGACTGAGCCAGCCGGGCGCCCCACAAGTCCACAATTCTTTCTTTAAAGAAGCATCTGGGAAGGGCTCAGCTGGGTGGTCCTGCCCGAGGGTCCTTCGTGCGCTCACCGTCCAGCTGGGGCTGGAACAGTGTGGAGTTGGAGCAACTTAGAGCTGCGTGAGCATCTCTCTTCACGGGTCAGAGCCCTTCCATGTGGTCTGTCCATGAGGGGCTAGCTTGGGCTTCCTCACAGCATGGCAGCCTCAGGGAAGCTAGAGGCCAGAAGACTGAATATCCCTGCCAACAGGGCCGAAGCTGCATTGCCTCTTCTGACCCAGCCTCAGAAATCAGGCGGCATCGCTTATGCCACATTATGTGGATTATTTATTTTTGAGAGACAGCGAGAGAGAGAGAGAGAGAGAGAGAGAGAGAGAGCAAGGGCAGGGAAGGGGCAGAGAGAGAGGGAGACACGGAACCCCAACTGGGCTCAGCACAGAGCCTGACGCAGGGCTTGAACCCCAAAACTGTGAGATCGTGACCCGAGCTGAAGTGGGATGCTTCACCGACTGAGCCAGCCAGGCGCCCCAAATTCCACCTCTTGATGGCAAAATGGCAAGGTTCCAGAACAGCAGAATGGGAGATATTGTTGGGGCTACCTCTGAAAAACACAGTCTGCCACACACACAAGTTAAAAGGCAGAAACTGTCGGGCTAGATAAAATATGTTATTTACAAGAAGTGCACTTTTAGCATAAAGACACAGACAAGCTGAAAGTAAAAGGATGGAAAAAGATATATCGCACAAGCTCAGCGTAAGAAAGCTGGTGTGACGATATTAGTATCAGAATAGAATTCAACACAAAGAATATTATCAGAGATAAACAGGGATATTTCATAATGGAAAAAGGGCAATCAGTCAAGAAATACACAAATCTCCAAATGTAGTTGGAGTCTATAACATCTTTTTCTCAGTAGCTCATAAAACAAAGCAGGGGAAAAATCAGTAAGAATATAGATGTGAACAACACTGACAACCAAAGTGACCTAATTGATATTTACAGTATACCACACCCAACAACAAGAAAATACACATATGCACATTCTTTTCAAGGATAGATGTAACATTCACCAACATAGACAATGTTCTGGACAACAGAACAGAGTTCAAGACATGACAAAGGATAACAGCCCTACAAAGTAAGATTTCTGACCACAGTGATGCTGAATCAGAAATCAGTAACAGGGGCACCTGGCTGGCTCGGTCAGTAGAGCATGCGACTCTTGATCTCGTGGTTGTAAGTTCAAGCCCCACATTGGATGTAGAGATTACTTAAAAATATTTTTTTTAAAAAAGAAAGAAATCAATAGCAAAATGATATGTAGGAAATTTCCAAATATTTAGAAATGGAAAAATACACTTCCAAATAAGCCGTGAATCAAAGGGGAAGTCACAAGTTAAAACCTGTTCTAATACAAAAAAATCGTATTGAATTGAATAAAACTAAAAACGTAAAATACCAAAATTTGGGAATTCAACTAAACAAGCGATGAGAGGAAAACGTATAACATTCACTGTTCGTATTAGAAAAGGAAAAGGGTCCCAAATCAATTTGAGCTTCCACTTTAAGAAACTAGAAGGGGTGCCTGGGGGGCTCAGTTGGTTGAGCGTCCGGCTCTTGATTTCGACTCTTGATTTCAGCTCAGGTCATGATCCCAGGGTTGTGGGATCAAGCTCCACTCATCAGCCTCTGCGCTGAGCATGGAACCTGTGTAAGATTCTCTCTCTCACACCCTCTACCCCTCTCCCCTGCTCTCTCTCTCTCTCTCTCTCTAATAAAAAAAATTAAAAAGTAAACTAGAAAAGGAAGAGCGAATTAAATTTAAAATAAATAGAAGGAAGAAAATAATAAAGAGCAGAAGTCAAAGAAATAGAAAACAGAAAAACAATATAGTAAATATATGAAACCCAAAGCTGTCTTTGAAAACATTAGTGAAATTGATAAACCTCTAGCTAGTCTGATCAGAAAAAATGGAGAGAATACACCAATTACCAATATCAAAAATGAAACAAGTAAAATGAAAGAGAAGACACCAGTACAGATATTACAGACATTAAAAGGATGATAATAATATGCTAATACATTACAATACAACTTAGATGAAATGGATGAATTATGTGAAAGATACAAACTATCAAATTCATTCCAGAGGAAATAGACAACCCGAATAACCCCGTATCTATGAAAGGAGTTGAATTTGTAGCTAAAAACGTTGCCACAGAGAATTCTACCAAACGTTACGAAAGAAAGAACACCAGTTCTACACAAACTCTTCCAGAAAATAGAGGAAACAGTTCCCAACTCATCTGACAAGGTAAACATTATCCTTATACCAAAACCAAAGATGTTACACAAAGAGGAAACTACAGACCAGTGTCCCTTGTGAATACACACACTGTAAAAATATTAACCGAAATTTTAGCAAATCAAATACAGCAATATATAAAAAAAATAATACATCATGACCAAGTAACGTTCCTTTCAGGAAAAACCAATTGAACGATTAAGTGGGTTTAGCAAGGTCACAGGATAAACAGTCAGTATGCAAATATCAATGGTATTTTTATACACTAGCAACAGGCAATTCCCCCCAGTTGTGGGGGGACAACTGGATAGCCACACGCAAAAGAATGAACCTGGATCTTTAATCCATACCACGCACAAAATTTAACTCGAGATGAATTACAGGCCTAAATATAAGAGCTAGAAATACAGAACTTCTAGAATAAATCATAGGAGAATAGCTTTGTGACACTGAATTAGGCAAAGGCTTTTTAGATAGGATACACAAAATACAAACTGTAAAGGAAAAAAAAACTGATAAAATTCGATATCTTCAAAACATCTTAAGTTGGTTTTTTCTTTTTTTCTTTTTTCAAGTAGGCTCCATGCCCAACATGGAGCTTGAACACACGACCCTGAGATAAAGAGTCATGTGCTCTACCAACTGAGCCAACCAGGTGCCCCTAAGGTTTTTGTTTTATTTTAAAGAGATGGTTAGGGGCTGGCTCAGTCGATAGAGCACGAGACTCTTGATCTGAGAGTTGTAAGTTCCAGCCCCACCTTGCAGGGTAGAAATTACTTAAAAGAGACTGTAATACAGTGACAAGGCATACTGGCAACACAAAACATATATGTTAAAGAACTTGTATCCAGGGGCGCCTGGGTGGCTCAGTCAGTTAAGCATCTGACTTCAGCTCAGGTCATGATCTTGCGGTGTGTGAGTTCGAATCCCACATCGGGCTCTCAGATGCTGTGTCTCCTCCTCTCTCTGTCACTGCCCTGCTTGCACTGTGTATGTGTGTGTGTCTCTCTCTCAAAAATAAAGAAACATTAAAATTTTTTTTAAAGAATTTGTATCCAAAGTATATTAAAAGTGAGGAGTGCCTGGGTGGCTCAGTCGGTTAAGCATCTGACTCTTGACGCTCGGGTCATGATCTAACAGTTCGTGACATTGAGCCCTGTGCCGGGCTCTGTGCTTCTCTCTGTCTCTCTGCCCTTCCCCTGCTCGACCTCTTTCTTTCTCTCACTCTCTCTCTCTCTCTCTCTCAAAATAAATAAACATTTTTAAAAATTCAAAACACATTGAAAATGAAAACACTCTTACAACTCAGCAACTGAAAAAACTTTCATTGGCAAATAAATATATGAAAAGATTCTCACCATCATCAGTCATAAGTAAAATGCAGAATAAGTTCCCAATAAAATACTGTTGAAATGGTTAAAATCAGAGAGGCAGAGTAGTGGACCTCATCAACTGACCCAGCAGCCTCAGTTCTAAGGATTTACTCTGGAGAAATTAAACCATGTGTGTCCGTGCGTCAGATCTCATTAAGCAATTTGTGAATTTGATTGGCTATTAATCAGACCTCAGAAAGTCTGATTTTAAAAAGCGAGGCGGGACGAGGAGCGAAGTCCTTGCGTACGTCGTGGCAGCCAGAGTAGTGGGAGCGCCGAACAACGACGCAGCCATAAGTGGAAGGGAGGCGAGCAGAGGAAGAAGGGTGGGTGGCGGTGGCGGTGGCGGGGAAAGGATGCCGGAGGCTCATTATGGAGCGAGGTGGCGGCGATTACCCAGGCAGTCCCTGGAGGCAGGTGAAATCAGGTGCCCCCGAATAATCGGCCACTTTAAACCACGCGCCTGGGTAACTCGGACCAAAAAGGAGACGCCTCCTGCCGGGCTGCCTTCCCCTCGGATGAGGACCTCGTGGTCATCCGGGGACAGAGGCCTCAACTGCTCACCTGTCTTCTACGCCCCTGGTCCTCAGCCCCTGCGAGGGGTGCTCCCCGTCCTGCGGGGGACCCTGCACCCCCCAGGCTTCGGGGCTCCTCGTCCAAGTACCACTCTCCTCTGTCCAGAAACTTGCGAGCAGGCTTGGTCTAACTTTCAAAATGACTTATTCACTCTCGTTCGGGCCTCAGGTGAGTGGACGCCCTGTCTTGCCACCACCGTTGGCCCATACACATTTCGATACATGTGCACACGCACGCACGCACGCACGTCGTTTTATTAAATGTATCTTTGGCCCTTTTGATCCCATCCACTGACCCAATGCCCTTTCGCCCCGTTGGAGCCTCTGCTTGTCACTTCAGCAGGTGTCAGTGCACTTACTCTCCCACGACCCTGCAGGATCTGCCATCTGCAGGGGGACCCCATCAGGACGGACGCCCAGCTGGGGCAGCTCGCTCCGTCGCCGGACACCGGGGCACCTGTGTCCCCTCCGGCCTCTGAGCAGATGTTCTCCTGGGTGTTCTCCCGGCCCCATCACCCTTACTCTCCACGTCCTCGGCTCCCTCGTCTCTCTCTCATCCCTACAGTGTCCTTCAAGGGTTTATTCCGGGCCTCAGAAACATCCTTCCTCTCCATTCTGTCAACCCGTTAACGGGGTCCCCACCTTTGGCCCCTGTGTGGTGGCAACAGTCTCCCCTGGCCTGCCGGCCCCCAGCCTTCTGGGCACAGGCCTGGGGGCAGGGCCCGGGGCCCCGCGCCCCACACCCCCGTGGCACAGGGCCGGAAGCACTTGCTGTTTGTTCAGCAAAGCGTTCTGATTACAGAAAGCCAGTGAAGAGCAAAGACCCGGGGCCTGCCAGCTCTGATCACCTGCCCACCCCAAGGCCTCCTGTCTTCTCCTCAGACATGGGGCTGGGGCACACACGAGCCCACACCTTGGCCACCCACAGAATCCTTTGTGCAGATGCAATCCTGCAGGGATGGGGGGGGGCGCGTCTGCTCAGTCCTGCCCCCGGCCCGAGGCCCGCTGGGGTAACTGGCCAGCCACGTGGTCAGGGCCTTCTCCGGTCCTTCAGAACCTGCTTCTCAGTGCTCCCTGGGGAGAGTGTGGGCCCATTCGGCCACCCCCCCAAACATTTCTCAGGGATCCCCCCTGTCTCCTCCCCAGAGCCCCTGCCCATCTGCCTGTCTCAGGGAGGAGCGGTGTTCAGGTCAGTGCCCGGCTGTCAGTTCACTCTGCCCAGAGGACAGGGGCTTCTGGGTAACCAGGGACCATCTCTGCTAACTCATGTGGCCCTGACGGTGACTAAGCCAGTCAGCCTATCCATGAGCTGGGGGGTGGCTGGGGCAGGGGCCTGCCTGAGGCCTCTCACCTCTGATCAGCTAGTCCCTGCAGGTGACGGGCCTCGGCCAGCCTGGCCCAGCATGTCACCTGGCACAGCACCCGGGGCACATGCGCGCCAGCCTTGGGGGCTCTCAGCTAAGGATCCAGACTCTCTCCAGGATGCCCTCTGGCTGTGGTGGCTTCTCAGTTCCTCCTGAAAGTCCCAGCACTTGTTCTGGCTGAGCAGGGGCGAGCTGTGCGTACGGACTCCCCATGATGTCTGGTCTACATGTGGACACAAACCCTCCCTTGCCTCTGGGAGAAAACCAGTGAGGAAGGGAGGGGGCTTCCCCAACATTCTTACCCCGGGCTCAACAACAGGAAACAAGGAGCGTAGGGAGCAGAGATGGCCGAGGAAGTGGCCTCATGGCTCAGGGGCCCCACCCTGCCTGTCACTTCTCTGCTGGGATCCATCCCTGCGTGGCCTCGCTCAGGTCCCGGCAGAGGGACCCGTACAGAGCTTCCGGCCCTGGCCTCCAGCGCTGCCCTACGTGCAGTGAGCTCTTCACCTGCCGGTTCCAGGCCTTTGCCCAACTTGTCACCATGGTCCGCGTTCGGGTGTTGGCTTCCCCTTTAAAGGAGGGAAAAGCCGAGGCCCCAAGAGCTGGGCAGAGCCTGCCCAAGGTCACACAGCTGGGGCAAGACAGGACAAAGGCTGCTCTGCAGGTGCCTGGATTCCCCCCCACACCCGGGGCAGACGAGGGAGGTCCCATCCCTTTGTGAGGCCCCAGCCCAGGGGGGGACAGAACGAAAAAGGACGTGCTGGGTGTGGTGTGACTCTCTACCAGGGGCTCCCTCGAAAACGCTCTTCTATAATTGTGCCCAGAACTCCACTTCTACCGTTTTTGTTGATCTGGAAGGCAGTAGAAAGTGGTTTCTTTGCTTCTATGTTATTAATGGCAGTGTGGTTACAGGGGAGAGAGTGAGGATGTTCCTGTTCTTAGAAGGTGTGGCTGAAGCCTTCAGACGTGGGCTGTCAGCATTCTGCAACCTGTTTCCTAGCAGTGTGTGTGTGTGTGTGTGTGCGTGCGTGCACGTGCTCGCGAGATTGTGCGAATGCACGGCACGTGTGGACGTAGTATGTGCGCTGTACGTGCAGCGTGCAGGGGTGCAGTGTGCGGGGGGGCGTGGTGCATGATGGCCGTGCTGCCCCCTGGGCCCTCTGGCCAGGAAGAGGAGGACTCAGTGTCGGCCGGACTTGGGCCTGGTCAGTGTGGAGCTGTGTTGGCCTCTAGCCTTGTAGGTCATCAGAGAAGACAGACAAACAGGAAAACGGGGCCAGCTGGGCCCAGAGCCTGGCCCTGGGAGGCCTGCAGGCCACTGCCTCGGGCCAGGCCGTGCAGGCCTTGTGCGAGCCAGGCCAGGGTCCTGGCAAGAGCAAGAGCGGGAGAGGGTGGGGAAGAGGGAGCCTGGGATGGGAGGGAAAGGCTGGGCTGGGGCGGGGAGGGATCCTGAACGCCGAGGACAGGAGAGAGGGGGAGCCCAGCCCGAAGCCCCTGGCAGGGAAGCCCCACTGTCAGGCCGTCCACACAGTGTGGGAACACAGGTGTTTATCTGTGTCTATGTCAAGTGTGTGTGCCTTTGTGGGCATATGGCTGTTGCACACACTCAGGCGTGTCTGTGTCTGTGCGTGTTACAG
Organism: Acinonyx jubatus; assembly: GCF_027475565.1. Taxonomy (NCBI): domain Eukaryota; kingdom Metazoa; phylum Chordata; class Mammalia; order Carnivora; family Felidae; genus Acinonyx; species Acinonyx jubatus. Next base: position 122,978,766 of record NC_069389.1, read on the forward strand.
AGAGAGAGACAGAGATCTGAAGCCTCCTCCTCTGACGACATGTAGCTGCAGGTGGGGCAGGAGGAGGGGGGTGTCCCTGGCCCCCACAGGACCCTGGGGAGGAAGCTGGCTCTCACAGGGGCACATTAAGCCCTGGCTTGTACCCACCCCACACCCTCCCTTCCTGTGCCTTAACTCCGGCAGCCCTAATTGAGGAGGGGCGGGCCCTTCATAGGCCTGGGAGGAGCCACCACTCTGTAGTGGGGACTCCACACGAGCTCTCACCCCTTCCTCCTTGCCCTGGCCCAAGAGGGACAGCAGGAGCCTGGCTGGGGAAAGGAGTCAAGCTGTGCCACGAAAAAGCTGCGTGATCTTCAGTCAGCCCCGCCTATCTCTGGCCTCAGTTTCCCCACTTATGAAATGGAGCTGAGCTAACTGATCTCCCACAGCCCTGCCACCTAGTAAGGTGGGCCCTGTGGGGGCAGAGGCAGGCAGGGGTTGAGGGGGATGGCCAAGCTGAGGACCCGCCTGGGAGGGTCCAGGCCCTCAGGGGCTGGGGGGTAGGAGTCTTGGGGACAGACCTGGGAGGGCAGGGACAGGAAAGGCAGCACAGGAGGCCAGGGGACTACTTCCCGCTGCCACAGGCAGGAGGCCAGGAGAGGCACGTGGGGGAGGAGAGGGAGAGGAAGTCCCCTCCTGGGCAGGTCACTCCCAGAGGCCGGGCTGGGGCGGGGCAGGCGATGGAGAGCAGATCCGAGCTCTCGGGCCACCTTCCGTGCCTGCCACTGCCCAGCTGCCCGGAGCCCAGACGGCCCAGCCAGGTAAGGGGCTTCGAGGGGCCCCGGGGACATGCCGGCCTCTCCCTGGCCAGCCCCAGCCCTTGGATGGCCACCTCTCCTGGCCTCTGTCGGGCCGCAGGGGGAGGACACGGTGAGGGGGAGGGTCTGCGTGTCTGCTCCAGGTCTTGTGGGCTGACGAGGTGGGTCCTAGGGCTCGTGTGTCTGTGTTACCCTGCCCGGTACTGAGAGGGGCACAGCGGGCCCTGAGGTTCACGTCTGGCTCAGGGGACCAGACCTCACCAACCTTGATCTGGCTAAGGGTATACCCCCCCGAACCCCATCACGGGAACACACACACACGAACGCGCACACGCGCACACGCAGCTGCACACAGGCTGGATCCCCACCCCCCCCACCCCCCGCTGCCCCCCCCCCACACACACACACAGACCTGTGTAGAAATGGGGCAGTGGGACTGGCCCCTCGGATGAGAGGCTGAGTGCGACACCCTGTCTCCTCCAGGCGCTCAAGACACCTGCCCAAGCTCCACCATGCTTATGGCATCCAGCAGCACGTCTGGTAAGGCTCCAGCCCCTGGGCCCCTACCCATCCCCCACCAATCCCTCCACCGGGATGAGCCAGGTAGGTCAATCGGGGTCGGAGGAAGCAGAGAAGCCCCTCTTTCAGACATCTGCTTCACCTGCCTCTCCAGGCTGCCGATGTGGGGAGGGGAGGGGATGGCCCTGCGAGCTCCCGGGGAGCAGGGGGGAGGTTGGGAGACTGCGGCTCCCGGGACACTGGAGGGAAGCAGGAGGCCCAGCCGGAAGGCTGCTCAGGCCACTGGCTCCGCCTCTCCCGTTGGAACTTCCTCGGGCCCAGGTCCCCCTGCAGAGCGCGCGCCCTAACCTGGCCCTCTTCCTCCACCCCTGCCCAGCCGTGCCCCGGCCCCTCTCTCGACCTGTTCCACCTGGCAACGGCAGCAAGGAGGAGCTGTCGGACACCCGGGACCCACTGCTGGCCCAGGCGGAATTGGCCCTGCTCTCCACAGTCTTTGTGGCCGTGGCCCTGAGCAATGGCTTGGTGCTGAGCGCCCTAGTGCGCCGGGGCCGGCGGGGTCGCTGGGCGCCCATGCACGTCTTCATTGGCCACTTGTGCCTGGCCGACCTGGCCGTGGCTCTGTTCCAAGTACTGCCCCAGCTGGCATGGGATGCCACCGACCGCTTCCGTGGGCCCGATGCCCTGTGCCGGGCAGTCAAGTACCTGCAGATGGTGGGCATGTACGCCTCCTCCTACATGATCTTGGCCATGACGCTGGATCGCCACCGCGCCATCTGCCGCCCCATGCTGGCATACCGCCACGGAGGCGGAGCCCGCTGGAACCGGCCGGTGCTGGTGGCCTGGGCCTTCTCGCTCATTCTCAGCCTGCCCCAGCTCTTCATCTTCGCCCAGCGTGACGTGGGAGACGGTACTGGGGTCCTTGACTGCTGGGCCCGCTTTGCTGAGCCCTGGGGCCTCCGAGCCTATGTCACCTGGATCGCCTTAATGGTGTTTGTGGCGCCTGCCCTGGGCATCGCTGCCTGCCAGGTGCTCATCTTCCGGGAGATTCACGCCAGCCTGGTGCCGGGGCCGGCAGAGAGGGCCGGGGGCTGCCGTGGGGGGCGCCGGACAGGCAGTCCCAGTGAGGGGGCCCGGGTGTCAGCAGCCATGGCCAAGACCGTGAGGATGACGCTGGTGATCGTGATTGTGTACGTGCTGTGCTGGGCGCCCTTCTTCCTTGTGCAGCTGTGGTCGGCGTGGGACCCCGAGGCGCCCCGGGAAGGTGGGTGTGGCTGGGGCTGGGGCTGGGGCTGGGGCTGGGGCTGCGGGGGGCCGTTTGCGCTCGGCCGCACACGCACCTTTACCCCCACCGACGCACGTGCTCACGTGGACTGCCATTCCCTAGGGGCAGGAGGGGCTGCCGTGCCCCTGCACGGGCACTCTTGGCCCCAGCCCGGACCCTTCCACGCCCACAGGGCCCCCCTTCGTGCTGCTGATGTTGCTGGCCAGCCTCAACAGCTGTACCAACCCCTGGATCTATGCCGCCTTCAGCAGCAGCGTCTCCTCTGAGCTGCGCAGCCTGCTCTGCTGGGCCCGGAAACGGGCCCCCCCCAGCCCGGGACCCCCCGAGGAGTCCTGCGCCACCGGCAGCTCCTTCCTGGCCAAGGACACTTCCTCCTGACAAGCCAGGCGGCGCCTTCCTTCTAGAGGCTCTGCGACGCTCAGCCACCTACCTGGAGCTGGCCCCGGGAGCCCCTGGGAAAAGGGGTCCCTCTGGGACTTGGCCGTGGCACTAAGAGCCAGAGGTCAGCTCCTTGGTGCTGGGTGTGGGGACAGGCTCCGGCGGCGGCAGCGCGGTGGCACAGGGCTCCCACCCCAGCCGGTGCCTTCCCAGAGACGGAGGTCCCAAGGAGCCCAGGAGGAAGGAAAGGGGGCAGGGCCTCGCTCGCCCCCCTGGCCCTCCCCTCTCGCTCTCCTGAATAAAAGTTCCAGCTCATTTTCCACCCAGTGAGCCTCCTTGCATCGGGGTAACAGTGGTCGTAGGGCAGCGTGGAAAGACCTTCTGAGACTGCCCCCCTCAACACACATGCACAGCTCGGGAACCCCCCACATGGGTGCAGGCCCCAAACCACACAGTCTGGGCAAGGGCAACTCGGTGCTGAGCACCCGGCATCTGACCCTGCCACCGCCTGTGCAGCCTCCCGAGACAGAAAAGGGGCTCGCACGGAGGAGTCAGCGCACAGGTCTTTATAAACAGCGGCCAACGCCTGCCCACCTCCACCAGGCTGGCACCCTCAGCTGAGGCAGAGAGCAGCCTGGGCGCCCACCGCCCGACAGTCACCGGCGAGCCCGCCCGGCAAAAGCCCCTCAGCCTCGGCCTCCTTCCTCAGCTGCCTCCCAAAGGGGCCCGAGCCGGGGCTGGGGCAGGCAGGGGGGCGTTGGGGCGGCTGTACCTTCCTCTGCAGAGGGGACAAGAGCAGGAGCCCAGCGCTTGCTGGACAGGCCAGGGAGCAGCGCGTCAGTGCTTGAGGGGTGAGTCCAGGCCCTGGGGATGGGACAATGCGGGTGACGCCAGGGCCCCGGGGCCGCGGGAGAAACCTTTGTTCTTGCCAAGGCGGCTGCAGGCTGGAGGCTTCGCGTTGCCGGGTCCGGGGCTGGGGGAGCCGGCGATTGCCGGCCCGAGACCCTGGCGGGCGGAGGTCTTTCCCAAGAGCTCCTTGAACACGGAGTCCATGGTCTGTGCCACGGCCTAGAGGAGAGAAGAGAAAGGGAGGGCATCTGTTGGGAGCCGCCCCACCTGCCCTGCCCGGTTTCTCTTCTGTCACTTTCGGCGTGGCCATCACAGCTGCCTCTGGGGACAACAATTCCTCAGCCCAGCCCTGAAGCGGGGACCCCTTCAGCCGAGGCCCAGATCTTCCCTCTTCCTCTCATACCCACTGTCTCCCTGGCCTCCCGGACGGTGCCCACCCGCACCCTACCCGGCCCTGCCGGCCACGCGCCTCCCCTGGGGTCTCCCAGCTGCCCTACCCCACCCTTACCCCTTGGCTCCGGCCCCTCGGGCATTTGCGTCTGTGTGGCCCAGCTCCCCGCCTTGCCCCCGGACTCCTAGGCCTGGCCACCGGGCCACAACTGGCACACAGCCAGTCCCCGCTCTCACCTTGTCTACCTCCACGTATCGCTCCGGGGAGGTGGGGACCAAGCAGTGCCGCCTGTGCCCAACGGGACCCCCGGGTGTGCCCAGAGGGGCCTCAGGTGGGGTGCATGGCTCTGGCCTGCAGGGGACGGACAGTGAGCCTGGCGGCACCTCCTCCCGTGCCAGGGCACGGCCAAGGCAGGGGGAACAGCGAGGCTGGCCCGGTGGGTCCCTCCTGCCCTCCTCTGGCGTCCCTCAGCCAGACGGCCCTCCCCCACCGGGCCCCTGTCCACGCGGCCACAGTCAGACCCCCGCCCTTTCTGACCGGGCGCGGCGCTCAGCTCCCCAACCGCAGTGCTCAGGCCGAGGTGAGCGAGGGGGGCCACCACGGCGAGTCCTCCCGAGGAACCACCTTTTCCTTGCTCACCGGTGGGCAAATTCTGTGGCCGGGAGGACGCCTGGACTGCTCAGCAGCTCCCCCGTAGCCTGTGGTCCCTGGCCGGCGGCTTGCTTCTCTGCACTGGGGTCAGAGAGACAACCTGTTGGGAGCGCCCATTCCGGGGGCAGGCCCCGGGGGGCCGGCGGGCTGGGGAAGCGGGGACTCGGGGCAGGGGACAAGCCGAAAAGCTGGCTGAGCGAGAGGCGGCCCACTCACCCCGCGGGCAGCGTGATGTACTTGTGCGGGATGAGTCCCCGGGTGCCCGCGCGCTCGCCCCGCCACCAGTCGCCCGAGGCCCGCTCGAGCAGCCGCAGCACATCCCCGCGCTGGAAGCTCAGCTCCTGGGCCGTGCGGCCCATGTAGGCAAAGCAGGCCACGGCCTCCACGGCCCCCTCCAGGTCTGGGGAGAAAAGGGGGTCCGAGCTGGGAGGCGGAGCGGGCGGGCGCCCAGGAGGCCGGGCCCTCCTCGTCTCGCAGCTCCCTCACTCACCGTCCTCCTGGGCCGGGGTCCCGGCTTCCAGCTCCGGCTCGTTCTCCCCTGCCAGGCCCTCCAAGTGGGCGTCCCTGAGGTCAGAGGGAGGCATCTGAGTAGGTGAGGGGGTTCCCCGGTGCTCGGCTCCCGAGCCAGGCCCGCCAAGAGCCTACCCCAGGCAGCTGGTAGAAGGCGGTGCCATGCACTTCTCATAGACGGGGCCGGGCAGCAGGCTCACGGGCGGGAAAACCCGCGACGGCTGCACGATGAGCGTCTGCACCAGCTGGTTCACCCGGCCTTGCAGGGCCACCAGGTCCTGCCCCGCGGGCACGGGCAGCAGTGTCGGCCCGAAGCACACGGCCAGGTTGTAGGGGTCCATCATGTTCTCGTCGCTGTACTGAGCCAGGCTGGGGAGCACACACGGGTCACGGGCAGGGAGCTCCCCGCCCGGTGTCCCCTGCACCCCCATGGGCAGCCCTCCTCGTCCCCTAAGGAGCACTCACTGGTTGAGGAAGGTGAAAAGGTAACGCAGGACCACCAGCACAGGTCTGGGCAGCCGGGCCAGCAGTTGGCTCACGAGCTCCACCCGCTCCGCCACGGCCTCCAGCTCTGTGGCCCAGGCCACCACCCGAGGAGAGGAGCGCGTGAGTGTGACCACGGCCACCGGAGAGCAGCCCCTGCCCCCCACCCCCCCAGCCGGCCTCAGGCCCCGGCCTCACCTGCAGAAGCCAGCAGGTCCCCGAACAGGTCCGGCGGGAAGAGCGGGGGGTCCAGGCTCCGGAAGTAGAGCTTCAGCACCCCAGCCACGGAGTCCAGGTCGTGGGCCGTACAGCCTTCCACCAGTGGGTCCTCCCCTGAGGGTGACCGAGGGAGCAGAAGGCCGATCGCAGCGGCTCTAGCTAGCCCCCACGCCCACCCCATCCTGCCGGTCCCTACCTCTCTCGAAAGCGTCGCGGATCTCTGAGACCCGGAGCTGGGCACCTGACACCCGGAAGATGCCCTCGTGCTGCAGGCCTGAGGGAGGATGAGAGCGGACGGGCGCTGAGTCCCGCCCCCCACCCCGCCAGGCTCCGGTGCCGGGTGCCGGGCGCCAGGCCGGCAGTAGGAGGGCCCGGGGTTGGCTTACCATTCAGGTTAATGAAGCGGACACAGCTCTCCACCACCAGGGGCACCGGCTGGCCTGAGCTCTGGGAACAGAGAGGGTGTTCACGTCACTGTCCCTCCTTGTCATCTGCTCATTGTATTTGCTCTTAACGATCCATTATGGCTATCGGCAACGACGTGTGGCACGCGGTTTGTGAGAGTCGCTCCCACGTGTCTGATATCCCTGGGGCCATTCTAGGCCTTACACTGTTTGCTGCTTAAAGTTGGCCAGTAAAAGTGCAACCAGATTCTCTACGTTGACCTGGAATCAGGTGACATTGCAAAACTCAAATTTGTTCACTTAAGTAGCCCCCTGCTTCTTTTCAATACGTACAAAGTGCGTCATCATGTCATAGAAAAGCCTAGTGCTATTTCTTCTTTTCAGGCCTTTCTCGCCTCCCTCGTTTCACTTTCTAGGGTCCCCAGTACCGTGCTAGCCAGAAGTGGGGCTTGTGGGCTCAACTCGTTGCGCATCCCCGCCCGAGGCTTTCTGTAGGTGGCCGGTACTAGTGAAAGATGTTCCCTTCCATCAGTGGAGGCCGGACAAGGCCCATCCAGGAAGGGACAGTTGACCGGTCATCGGCAATGGAGGACACGGGAGCCCCGGGCTGGACAGAAACCAACATGCGGGGGAGGGCCTGAGCACAGCTGCACTGTGAGGCAGGGCCAGTACCTGGATAAACTTCTCCATGTCTCCCCCGAAGAGTTTCTGGTTATACTGGGAGCTGGGGCGGGGCTGGCGGCTCTTCTGGAGTTTTCTCTGTGTGTACTGGGTCCTGGGGGGCAACGGAAGCTGGCTCGGAGGGGAGGGGGCATGGAGCACAGGATGTCCCGCCCCCTAGCCGAGGCAAACGGGGCCCTGGAGCCCGCGAGGTATTCCAGAACCCGATGGGCAAAGTGGAAACTTGAAGCCGCGGGACAATGCGCAGCAGAGGCGGGCCGCAAGGAGGCAGGGTGCGGACACTGAAGCCTGGCCCCCCGCGGCACAGCAACTCCTCCGAAGCAGCCCCGCGTGAAGCACTCACCGAGACGCCTCCCACTCCTCCTTGTCACCTGGGGACGAGAAAACATTGCTGTACGTCTTGGGCCAACAGGTCCTTAATGCACCGCACAGAGAAAGGGATGGCCCGAAGGTCAAGGGTGGTGGCCAGATAGGGGCCGGGACCCTTGCCCGGCTAGCCCCTGCATGCCGACCAACCTCTCCGGGCAGAGAGGAACGTGGGCTGGCTGGGGTTCCCGGGCAGGAGGGCTGAGGGCAGGTGCCACTCCTGGCCCTGGGGGTGGGGAGGAAGCAGCCAAGGGCCAGGATGGGGACCCACCTCGCTGAATGGCCTCCTGCAGTTTCTCATGCTTGGCCTGCAGCTTGGCGAGGATGCTTCGTCCACTCAGGTACTCCTGGAGCTTCTGGGAAGCCCCGAGAAGAGCCCAGAGTTGTAATCCCTGCTCCGGGCCCTTCCAGCGCCCTGCCCCTGCCCCTGCCCCTGCGCCCCCGGGGCCGCACCGTGATGTAGAAGGTCTCAGTCTCCTGCTGCTGGCCCCGCCTCCGGCCAGCCTGCCGAGAACCCGGATCTGAGCTGGTGGACTTGAGGGACTCGGTGGAGGGGCTGGCTTGGAAAGAGTCAAGCACGTCCCCGTCTTCCGACGCCACCACCTCCAGTAAGGCCTGCAGCGTGGCCTTCAGAGTCTTGCTCACCTAAGGAGGGGACGGCACCAGGGGAGGAAGCAATGGGGCACAACCGAGGGACAGGAAGTCCAAGTCAGAAGGGAAGGGGAGGGCAGGCCATGGCCACCTGGCTCCACGTCTTCAGTCCCGAGTCCCCGCAGGAGCGTGCATACCTCCTCCGTCTCGATGGTCTGTCGGTCCAGGCGGCTCTGGATATTCTGGGCCCTGGGCAGGATCTCGTCCCGCAGTTCTATTTCCACCTGGATCTCAGCCACCTGTGTGGGGCAGCGTCCAGGGCACTGAGGGCTGAGCCTGGGGACAGAAAGCTCAGACGTGGAAGTGGGGCTGGGCAGTGGGCGCCAGGGAGGCATGCACGTTTCCTCTGCCTCGGCGGCTGCTGTCCAGAACCACCGATCCGCGCGCCATGATACACCCGCTCCGGAAGACGCTAAGGGCCCCTCCCCAAGAGACAGGAGCACGCATGTGTGAAGACGCTGGGGGCAGCACTCCTCGTAACAGCCCCCAGACAGGAGCAGCCCGAGCATGTACCAGCAGATGAAAGGGTAAGCAAGTGTGTCACATCCGTACAGTGTAATGTCACTCAAGCCACCAAAACGAACGATGTCCTGGCTGCCCCACGCTATGATGCAGGTGAGCCCGGAAGACATTCTGCTAAGTGAAAGAAGCCAGACAGAAAAGGCACATGTCGTATGCTTCCGTGTACATACAATTCCAGAAGAGGCAAATCCACAGAGACAGAAAGCAGATGAGCGAGGGGCGCCTGGATGGCTCAGTCGGTTGAGCGTCCGACTCTTGATTTCAGCTCAGGTCACGATCTCACAGTTTGCGAGTTCGAGCCCCGTGTCGGGCTCTGCACTGGCGGTACAGACCTGCTTGGGATTCTCTCTCCCCCTCTTTCTGCCCCTACCCTCTCTCTTGCATACTCTCTCTCCCAAAAATAAATAAACATTAAAAAAAAAAACACATCATAAAGAGAATGGAAAGTTACACAGTGAGATGAGTGGGTGCCAGGGACTGGGGAGTGACTGCTTAATGGGTCCAAGGTTTCTTTTTAGGGGTGAACGTGTTTTGGAAGGAGATAGTGGTGATGGTTGCGTAACTCTGCATATATTCTAGAACCCACTGAATTGCACACTTTAAATGGGTAGATGACATGGTATGTGGCTCATACCTCAATAAAGCAGTTCATTATTTATTTAAGTTTATTTATTTTGAGACAGGGCAGTGGGGAGCAGAGAGAGAGGGAGACAGAGAGAATGTCAGGCAATCCTCTGCACTGTCAGTACTGAGCCCGATGAGGGGCTCAAAGTCATGAGCCATGAGATCGTGACCTGAGCCGAAGTCGGATGCTCAACCAACTGAGCCACCCAGGCGCCCCCTGGAAGAGATTTGCACACTTGTGTTCACCGCAGGAGGACTCACAGCAACCAAAAGGAGGAACCAACCCAAGTGTCTATCAACGGATGAATTGATAAGCAAAATGTGATCTGTCCACAGAGTATAACATTATTCAGCCTTAAAAAGAAAGGAGGGGCTCAGTCCTGGGTGGCTCAGTCCGTTAAGCGTCCGACTTTGGCTCAGGTCATGATCTCACCGTTCGTGAGTTCGAGCCCCGCGTCAGGCTTGGTGCTGACAGCTCAGAGCCTGAAGGCTGCTTCAGATTCTGTATCTCCCTCTCTCTGTTCCTCCCCTGCTTGCACTCTGTCTCTCTCTCTCTCTCAAAAATAAAGATTAAAAAAAAATTAAAAAAGAAAAAAAAAGAAAGGAGATCCTAGGTGGCTCAGTCGGTTAAGCACCAGGCTCTTGATTTTGGCTTAGGTCACGATCGCACAGTTCATGGGATCGAGCCCCAAATCGTACTCTGCAGAGACAACACAGAGCCTCCTTGGGATTCTCGGCCTCTCTCTCTCTGCCCCTCCCCAGCTCGAGCTCTTTCTCTCTCTCTCAAAATAAACAGAAAGAAAGAAAGAAAGAAAGAAAGAAAGAAAGAAAGAAAGAAAGGTGGGGCACCTGAGTGGTTCAGTCAGTTGGGCATCCTACTTGGGCTCAGGTCATGATCTCATGGTTCATGAGTTCAGGCCCCATATTGGACTCACTGCTGACAATGCAGAGTTCGCTTCAGATCCTCTGTTCCCCTCTCTCTGCTCCTCCCCCGCTTGTGCTCTCTCTCAAAAAAAAAAGGAAGGAGTTGCTGTCACAGGCTACAACATGGATGAACCTTGAGGACACTATGCTGAATGAAACCAGCAAGTCACAATAGACAAATACAGTATGATTTCACTTGTGTGAGTGATCTAGAGTAGTCTAGATCTAGACCTAAATTCACAGAGACAGGAAGTAGGATGGTGGGCGCGGAGGGGGGGTTGGGGAAGGGGGAGTTAGTGTCTAATCAGGACAGAGTGTGGTTTGGGAAGATGGAAAAGTTCTGGAGACATGAGTTCCAGCCTCACATTGGGTGTAGAAATTATTTAAAAATACACACACACACACACACACATTTAAAGTGGTAAATTTCATGTATATTTTACCATAAAAATAAAATTTAAAAAGTCTATTCAGGCCCTAGGGAACACTGACGTTAGAAGACCCTCGCTCAAACCCACACAATTAGCAGCAAACTAGAGATCTGCCCTCTAGAAAGGATAAATCAGAGGGATTCTGGACTTAGGGACAGTAGTCACAGCCAAAGAAGGGGACAAAACTTCCTAGTGATGAGAAAGAATAAAGCAGCCACTGCCATCTGGAGCTGCCCAGATGGGACTGGGTGTTATCCTACTGAACATAAGGAATGTCACAGAGCATCAACATCACACAAGGTCACTCTGTGACCACGATAGGGGAAGACCAAAGCAAGACCACCCCATAATGACATGTGAGGGCAGACCAAAACAAGAACTCTGTCCCAGCCACAAAAATGGCCAAACCTCCCTCTGTTTGGGCTACTACGAGTAACGGCTGCCTTCGTGTCCCTTCATCCCCTACCCCACCCCCACCTCTTGCCTCCCAGATAAGATTTATGAACACATCCAATCAGAGTTACCCCTGCTTCCTCACAGTATCTAGGCCAGAGCCGAGTCCCTCCCCCAAATCCCCTAAACTCAGCCCCAGTCTTACTGACCCTTTCTAGCACCCTCTTACCAGGACACTCGCCAACTCCCCACCATGGGGGTCTCCCTCAAAGTAATGGTCTGAGTCCCTGAGGGGAAGCCCTCTGTTGACAAGCTCTGTTTGTGCACATCACATATCTTTAAAAAAATTTTTTTGTTATTATTTATTTTTGAGAGAGTGCAGGTCGGGGAGGGGCAGAGAAAGAGGCAGACAGAATCCCAAGCAGGCCCCAAGCTGTCGGCACAGAACGCACCTCAGGGCTTGAACTCACGAACCGTGAGATCATGACTCGAGCTGAAACCAAGAGTGGACGCTTAACCCACTGAGCATGTCAACTACCTAATCCACCTCTCAGCGCTTCCTCTTAAATATGAACTGATGGCCAAGAATTGCCAGCCATTTGAGGGAAGCTCTAAAATGAAAGAGAAAGATGAAAGCAAGCTTTTTTAAAAACTGCAAGAACAAAGAAAATGCAGGGAGCAGAGAAAAATGTCAAGAAAACAAAAATGAACATTTCAGAATGATCGGACATGATATTATATCCGTGAAACAAGAACAAAGGGTTATTTTAAATTGGAATTTGGACAACAAAACAGAACTCTTAGAAACAAAAACTGTGAAAGTAAATTGTTTTAAAAAGTCAACGAGGGGTTGAAGAAATCACTAAGGAAGCAGAATTAAAAGGAATAGAGGTTGGGGAATAGGAAAGAGAAAAGATAAGAAAATTAGAGAACCAACCCATGGAGTCCAGCAACCAGTTACAAGAATTCCTGAAAGTGAGAGAAAAGTTAAGAAGTTAAGTTAAAAAGTTAAGTTAAAAGTTAAGAAGTTAAGTTAAAAAGTTAAGAAGAGGAAGTGATCGAAGGGATAATATGAGCCCCAAACCTAAGGACACACGATTTTACAGTGACAGCACCCAGCAGTTGTCCAGCATGGAGAAGGAAATAGGATCCCCGAAGAACATCATTGTACAATTTTACAAGGGGGGAAGAGACTCCTAAAAGCTTCGGGGAGAAAACTTGCAGGTCACACACAAGTATCAGAAATCATAATGGCATTGGGTTTCTCACCTAAGCACTGAAATCCTAGAGCGATGCCCTTACCAGTCTAAGGGAAAAATTATTTTCAACTCTGAATTCTATATCCAGCTAAACTACCAATCGATTTCAAGGATAGAATCCAGGCATTTTCAGACAAGCAGAGTCACAGATTGCCCGCGGGGGCGGGGGGTGGGAGGCGGAGGAGGGCAGAGGGTGAGGAGAGGGTGGCGGGGCTGAGCACTAGCCGGCCCTGGGAGGAAGTCGGTAGAAAAGCAACTAGCAGGCTGCTGTGAAGTTGAACACAGGGAGGGCAGCCCCAGAAGCAACAGCCAGAACACTGGGAGGTGGCTGTTTCTGGGGAGTGGAATCGGGAACAGAAAGGGTGAGTCAGAGAACTGCTATGTGGCATCGTAAGCCTTGAGTAACATTTGACTTTTTCAACTGTGACTCGGGTCAAAATACAGAGTAAAAAGCTAACAGCTCCGTGTAACCCCAGGCCATTCAGTGCCCTCCAAGATAAACTGGTAGAGGAAAAAATAGCTCAGAGACCAATGAAAAGACGCTAGCTATATTCTACCGCTGCTTTGGTTCATTTCCCCTCAACCTTGAATTACAAAATGTCAAAGCATGCAGAACATTTGGAAGAGGAGTATATGGACAGCCATATACCCACCTAGTACCTGCGTCAACCTGGTGATCTTTTTGCTGTGTTTGTCCTGGTGGGGACGTGTGCGTTCATTGGCTGAACTGCAGAAGTGAGCGGCACAAGTTTGCTCGCTTCAAACGCAAGTGGCCAAACTTACAGGGAGCCTCGTTTGCCTCGAGGACATTGAATGAGGGCTGAGCAATCAGCTGCGTGCAGGAGTTGCGACTCCCGAGCCAAGTGGAACTCATTTGACTGGACCACTGTGACAACAGAGACCAGAGAGCACAGAGCCCTTTGCCTCGCTGCTTGGCACATGAGGGGCAGGCGCCATGACCCTCACCTCATCTCCCTCGTGGGGCTGGTAGTCGAAGCGCAGCGGGGGACAGAAGGCGACTGCGTGCACCTCCAGAACCTTGGCCTTGTCCCCTGGAGGATCTAGGGCCTCCACCGCCTCTTCCAGGCTGCCGAGACCCTGCATCTGGGAGGCCTGGGTGCGGGTCTCGGCAGCCGTGTAGCTCCGGAGCACCTGGCCCAGGGCTAAGTGGAATCCTGTGTCACAGCACTGGGGAGGAAGCCAGAACGCGGCTCAGGGTGGGCCCCGGGGCACGGGGCACCGGGCGCAGCCTGCTCGCCTGGCACTCACATCCATGAGATCCAAGACGTCGTGCAAGTAGTAGTTGCTGACGGCAGCATTGACGCTGGCCAGGCTGAGCAGGTACTCGTTGCGAGCCTTCGTGCACTTGACTTTATGCTCCAAGAACTTGGCCTGACGCTGCTCAAGACCGCACAAGTACACCAGGGTCACCTACTCGGCCAGCCGGCCCCCATCTCAGGCCTTCCCTGGGATCTCCACCTCCACACCCCGTCTGCGTGCGGACCTCTGCCCCTGATGTCCCACAGGGCCCTCAAATGAACGGCCCAGAAGTCGCAATGTCCTCCCCTGCCCCACCCTGCGATGCATGAACTCGGGCCGGCAACCCCAGGTGCGCCTCAGCTTCTCCTGGCTCGGGGCCTCCCCATCCTTTCAGGGGCCACCTCAAACCCTCTCTCCCCGCACGCTGGCCAATCACCCATGCCACGCGTCCTCTCGCCCCTCTGCAACCTGCTGGCACCGTGCGAGGCCGGGTGGCTGGGTGGGCAGACAGCCTCGGGAGCACCAAAGCTCTCTTGACTCCAGCTGGGTAGGGGAGAGCTGGGAGCACGGGGCAGACTGTTCTCCTGCCCCCGCGTCTACCACCCCAGCTTGAGGAGCCGTCCAAAGCCAGGAGAGCTGACCGGAGCTCCGTGGCTGTCCTCTCCCCAGCCCGATGTTCCCCATCCACGCACCACCTCCCGGCAGGCCCCAGTGAGGGCCAGGGACTCGCAGGAACAAAGGCCAGAACCGGAGCCTTCGAAGACGGGCACCCTCCAGGCCCACCTTTTCCACCAGCCGCCCTCCCTTCTTGAGGGAGCTCTTGCGGACAGGGCCCGCCTCATTGGTGGCCGCGGCGGCGGTGGTGCGGCCCGCCCGCTTCTCCTCTTGCCGCTCAGCCTCCCGGAGCTTGGCCTCAGCATTGACGCTCTCCATGTGGTACACGTGGTACGTCTTCTTGGCCTGCGGGGAGGAGCGAGGCCAAGCCGCCCTGCTGAAGGCCACGGCCACAGCCAGGCCGTCCCGTCCTCCGCCCCCCGCCCCGGGCCATCTGGGATTCAGACCCGGGAGGTAGCCAATCCCACAAGAGCGCTCAGCCTAACCACCCTGTGCCCAAAGCAGAGAGAGAGGGCTGTGCTCGCAGTCCCCAAACCCCAGGTCTGTCCCGGGCTCTCGATCCTCTGATCCTTGAGCCCGGCTTGGGGAGATGTGATATGATGGCTTCCCTGCGCCGGGGGGCGGGCCCTGCCCTGTCCTCACCGTCTGAAGCTCCGACACCACCTCCAGGAGCTCCTCCTGCAGCTGCTGCTCCAGATCCTTGGTCTGAGGACGAGAGTGTGACCACAGCACTGCCCCCGCACAGCAGCTGCAGACCCGGGGGCGGGGGGGGGGGGGGGGGGGGGGCGGGTGGTGCTGACAGCAGCACTCAAGACTCAAGGCTCCACCCACCCGGCTCCCTGGGCCTGGCGCCCACCTGGCCCCGCCCCGCCTAGACCCTGAGGCCGTCCACACCTCCCTTGCCGCGTGCCGCCTGGGGCGAAGGCCTTACCTTCTTGACTATGCGCCCCACATCCTCTGCGATGTGACTCAGGCGCTGGGCCAGGGGCCCGGCCAGCACCTCGCTGAGGGTGGCGCTCTCCCGGCTCTGCTGCCGCGTATGCTGCAGCAACACGGCCCAGCAGTGCAGGGGCGAGAGCAGGGACGGCTCCTTCCTGGGGCAGAGGGGCACTCAGACCGGGAGCGGGGGAGGCGGGCTTCGGGCTCTACTGTGGCCACCCCACCCCGCGAGTACCCACCGGAAGCTTTGGTGCTCCCGGCCGCTGCCCCCCAGGCGGCCGCCTCGGCTGGAGAAGCGCTCGGCCAGTTTGTCCAGGCCCCGGGAGTACTCCAGCTCCACCTCGGCGCGCCGCCGCATGAACTCGGCTAGCTCCTGCAGCAGGTCCCGCCGCAGCTCGCCCTGCAGCTCCAGGCAGCGCAGCTGCTCGCTCAGCTGCCAGCGCATCTCTGCGAGGGACCGTGGCTCAGGCCCGGCCACGGCCTGAGCGCCTCCCCCCCACCCCCCGCGCCGTGGTTGCCCCCCAGACGGAGGAGGGGAAGGACACTGGCCCCCCCCCCGGGGGGGGGGCACGCCGGGCTCAGGGCAGTCCGGGGTGGGGAGGGGGAAGGGGCCTCTGGGCTAAGGCTAAAGGGAACCGGCCAGGCCCAAGCAGTTGAAGAACAGGAAGGCTGTTGCGGGGAGACGGGCAGCGGGGCCGATCCGGGGTGGTGGGAACCTGTCACGACGGTGGGAACCCAGAGCTGCCCCAGTGCCATCTGGCCCTGTCCCTAGCCAGGTGCCTTTCAACTGGGCTTCTCGTCACTCCGTGGTTCCTGGAAAGCCCCTGAGCTGTGTGTCCTGCCACTTCCTGCCCTTCGGGAGCCCAGGACCCCAGGCAGGGTGGCGGCCGCGCAGGGGCAAGGCTGCCGTGGCGCTCTGCCTAACCTGCGGCGAACTTGTGGCCACCAGTGGCCTCAGTGGCCGGGAAGCGTGCCCTTGGCCCCCCACGGGGAAAGGGCAGCCCCCTCGGCGGGGCCAATGGCCAGAGCAAGCTGGCTGGGGCTGACAAGGGAAAGGGACTGAGGGAGTTGGCCTGCTTTCGGTCTCCAGTTTCCACCCCCCGGCACCCACCCACAGGGCACCCCACCCCCACCTCCTGGCAGAGGCGCCACGCCCAGGGCCCCCACACCGCTGGCTTTTGACACCTTATCGCGGGCTTGATTTGGCAACACTGCTCTCCCCACGAAAGCAAAGAACCGCCTGAATGACACACTTAACCTGCTACAAACACCTTCTGCCACCCACCGGGCGCCCGGGTGGGCATGGGGGCTCCCGGGTCACAAGTCCCGGCCCGGGCTTCGGGCAAAAGGGTCGCCCACTTATTTATCTCCGTCCGTGTGCCCAGGGAGGGACATTAATTGATTTCGCCATTCCACAGAACGTTGATTACATACCCAGTCTGTGCCAGGCATGTTCCAGACGCGGAGACAGTGTGACAGAGGGCTGACCAAGTGCTTGCCCTCACAAAGCCAGGATGGGAAAGGGGGTGCAGATCACAAGGGGCCACACACATACTAGAACGTCCAGGAGCACAGGGTGCTGAGGAGGCAAACCCAGCAAGGTGAGAGCAGAGCTGGAGGTGAGGGCGGGAAGGGGTCCTTCTAGAGGGGGGCCAGGAGCTGAAGGAGGTCACACAGGGGGCGTGGGCCGTTGGAACCAGTGTGGCTGGAGCAAGCCGTGGGCACACGCAGATGGCACAGGGCCCGTGGTCAGGGAAGGACTTCCAGCCAGTCACCGAGAGAGAGAGGAGACACAGCAGCCGAGCACCACGGTCCGGCTCCCCCCTGGGCTGCCATGGGGAGGCCAGGCAGAGGTCAGGTCACCTCTCCGGTGGCAGAGAGAAAGTGCCCAGCTCCGGTGGCAGCTCCAGAGCCGCGCTAGGCAGAAGACAGCGAGGCCTCAGACCAGGGAGCAGGTGAGGGAGGAGGTGAGAAGCAGCAGGGGCCCATGTCCACTGAAGAAACTGCCCTGCAAACCGCTCAGCGCCTGTCCTTGCATTTGTGTCCTGCCAGTGACTTCCCAGGGGCCGTGGGTGTGGCGCCGCCTCCGTGGGTACCGCTTGCCGGCATCCCCATCTCCTTGTCTGCTCTCCCTTTAGAGAAGGTGTCTTTCTTTCTTTCTTTCTTTCTTTCTTTCTTTCTTTCTTTCTTTCTTTCTTTCTTTCTTTCTTTTAATTTTTATTTATTTGAGAGAGAGAGAGAACGAGCAGGGAAGGAGCAGAGAGAGAGGGAGACCCAGAGTCCGAAGCAGGCTCCAGGCTCCGAGCTGTCGGCACAGAGCCCGACGCGGGGCTCGAACCCACGAACCAAGAGATCATGACCTGAGCCGAAGTCAGATGGTGGGGGGTGCTTCCTGACAGGAAAGCCGCTGCAGAGCAGGGCAGGGCTGAGTGACCCAATCCGCTCACACCCTCTGAGGCCGGGCTCCAGCGGCTGGCTCTCCGCTCCAGGCGCCAGGGGGAGCGGGGCCTATGCCACCTGCAATCTGGGGATTCGTCACCGAATCAGGGCAACATTTTTGAGATCAAAGTGAATCTCATTTCATTCCAAGAAAGATCTGAAATGTCCCCACTCACCTCACCTTCCTCTGCTGTCTGCCCCGCCCTCCCAGAGCACCGGGTCCCTGGAGACCAATTACAACCGAACAGTGCTGAACAAAACAGCACGCCAGCCAGTTTCATTTTTTCTTCAGGGCAGCCGTGCCTCGGTTAGATACGCTGGCTGTGTCGAGTAGACTGAGCATCACCTGAACGCGGCGAGCTGGTGCCCAGTCCCCCGCCTCGGCCGGCACTCTCCAGCTCTCAGATCTCAGCTCAAATGCACTCATCATCAACCCTTTCCCGACCTCCTCCCAATCTAGCTCTGGCCCTCCTCCCACCCCCTTCCTCCACCTCTGCGCTCTCCCCTTTTAGAGTGGCCAGCATCATTCTGGAACCTAATCCAGCATCATTCTGGAACCTAATCGTGTTAGAGGACCTTTGCTGTCTGAGGGCAGGGACCGGTTCCCTTTTGCTCAGCGCTGTATTCCCCGGGCCTGGGACAGAAAAGCTGCGTGCAAAACAGCTGTGGAAAGGAAGGATGGAATCCACATAGGCCTGAATTGCAGAGCTGAGCCTCAGGCCCCACCAGCACTTCCTGTGAGCAAGGCATACGGTCTCACTTCTGCTGACCGAAACCACGACTGTGCTGACCTTTCACAATTTAGGGTGTCAAGACAGTGATCCTGTTTTTTTTTTTCAGCATGGTAAAAAGTTTTTTTGGGGGGAGGATGGGTTTACAAGCTAAAGTCACTGGAGGCCTTGCTCAAATTCCCAATTTTTCAGTGTGAATTAACTGACCCATATTTGCTGACTGAAGAGTTTCCAAAGCCCTTCAGCCTCCTGACGTTTTGGGGAAACGGGTTGGGGGGTCATTCTCTCCACCTGCAGAGCTGGCACGCCCTGCAAAGTCACCTCAAGTTGGCTCCGGGCAGCAGGAGCTACCAGAGGGGAGGACCCAGGCACACTTTGGCGGAAACTGCTCGCATTGGTTAATTATGGTGGAACCTGCATCTCTGGGTTGGAAGGAATTTCAAAGGTCATCTCCGTGTCCCTCGGAGGAACCGTGACCGTGTGCAAGGCACTTCTCCCTGAGGTTCGGTTTCCTTCGTCGGGAAAACAGAGCAATTGAGAGTCATATATGGAGGGTCACACGTCTGAAGACACGGGGAAATTTTAGGGCCCCAACTGTTGGCACTTGGATGCTACCTGCTTTCCTTCGCAAGAGTCACAGTGCCCTGAGTAAGACCGACAGCAAATTTGCAAAGCTGATTTGCATGAGATTTGCACAAAGTGTTTCTCAGAACCCAAGGAGGTCTACCCCCAGAAGGCTTCGAAGCTGGCCCCGCTGTATCTCTAAGTGCCGGTTTCATCCTCAGACAGCGACCCTCAACTCTGAGCCTCCTCGGTGCCCACCAGAGGGCCAAAAACTGGTTTCAAGGCAAAGCCATCACTACTCCAGCCACCTAGGCACGCAGACTCCCTTACCTCGGCCTCCCCAGCAAACCTGAGGTGTTCGATTTCACTGTGGCTAGAATGCCACTTTCAAGGGGGCCCCCTTCCCTCCTCGGGCTCCTTGGGTGAGGTGCAGGGGGACCCAAGGAGGGCAGAGCGACCAAAGGAAGGGAGGGAAGAAGGAAGGGGGAACAGCCCGCGGTTGAGGCCAAGGGGAGGCGGAGAGGCGGGCAAGAGGCTCGGGCTCCCTCCCTCAACCCCCTCCGGAGGTCGCGGGGGGCTGGGGGGGGGGCGGGGAGCGGAGCAGCGGGCCCTGGGCCAGCGGCGGGACTTTTCCGGGTCTCCGCAAGGGAACCGGGCCGGCAGCGCCCAGCGCCCTCTCACCTTTGACTTGCGCCTCATACTCGGCCTGCGGCCCCCGCTCCCGGCGCAGCTTCCCATGCGCGGCCATGGCTTCCGGGCGGCCGCGCCGTCGAGCCCCGCTGCTCCCACGCGGCCGCGAGAGGCCGGGCGCCGGGACCTGGGGCTCTACAGCCAGCACCCTGCTCTGGCTCCGCCCCGCCCCTCCCCCCCCCACGGCTCCCGGGGCGGGGCGCCCCCCTCCCCTGCCTGGCGCCACCCGCGAGGGGTTCCTGCCTGGCAGGGTCCCGCTACGGCTGGACCTTGCTGCCCCCTCGTGCTGAGCGCTGGGCACACACCTGGGCTGCCCGTGCCCAATGCTCAGCTGCCAGGCAGCCAGGGCCAGTGTGAGGGCCTCAACGTTCCAGGAAGCTGGCAGCCCCCAGAAGCTGTCTGCTCACCGTGGCCCAACCACACCCTTCACAGCACGGCCCCGGGGCCTTCAATGCCGGTGGGCAGCGCTACCGTGGCTGCTCCGGGCCCTGGACGCCCCTGGGTCACCTGCTTCCTCCAGACTCCCAGGACATCAGATGGGACCTACCCATCTCCACTGCCAGCCCTGAGAGATAAGTGCATGCCCGGAGAGGCTGGTGGGAAGTTCCCAGGGTGGATGCGGAAGAAAGTCAGCGCCAGAGAACAGAACCTCGGCCATTGTTCCCTCGGGCCCCCGCCCCCCTTGTTTTGAGGAGAGCAGGGTTTGGCTAAGGTTCCCCTTCTGCTCAACCCCGTAGGGAGGAACAAGCCTCATTTCCCCATAGGTAGTTACCACTTCCTACCACTTCCTGCTGCCGGAAGACACTCTTGTGCGTCCCCCACCCCAGCTTGCACCTGCCCTGTTTTAGGCTTGGGGCTGGCGGGGTTCAGCCGTCCTCTTCCCCCCTCAGAGCAAGGCCTTAGCAAGCCTGAGGGCAAATCTTGGGGCCTCCCTTCTCCGGGAGTACTGGAGTTTCCCTCTACCCCTCTCTACCAACTGGAAGCCCAAGGGCAACAGAGTTTCTCCAGTAAATTGGGAAGGCAGGGTGCAGGTGGCAGTTGACAAACCGGAGTAGACAACGGTCTCCAGTTGGGTGGGAGGGAAATCCCCGGGGTAAAGATGGTGGGAGAGGGGCGAGGCAGTGAGGCTCCAGACTTGTGCCCAGGGAGGCAGGCCTGTAGGCACCAGGGCAAGGAGTCCAGGCACGCATGTGTGTGCATGGATGTCAAAGTCAGGCTGTGTGCAAATGTGGGCACATATGACCTCGACCTACAGCTCTGGGAGGAAGGGAAGGCTGTGCAGGTACTTCCCGCCTTTAAACTATGAGCAGTTCTTTTGCCCAGAAGGGGAAAACATACCTCCTCAGCTCCCTGCCCACCCACCCCAACTCCCGCCCAGTACCCAGGCCCTTCTCTAAGACACCACGTGTCCATGGGGCCTGGGGTCAGAAGCCCCGGGAGCCGGCCAGACACCAGCAGGCCAGGACCTGGGCTCCCAGCAGCCGGTCTCAGCAGTACCACTGTTTGAGTCCTCCTACAAGGCAGGTGAGCCCCATCCAGAGGCATGCACGGGCACTCCCGCCCCCAAACCTGCTCCTGTGTCAGGGACCCATGCCCTCATCAGCTAACCCCAACACACCTCGCCCCCTACGCTCCATCTGAGCCCTGACTGGTCCCTCAATGTCCCTCACCCACACAGCAGAGCCATGCACGGAGCTCAAGCCCACAGGAAACTGCTGTGAACTGGCTTCAGCCCCTACTTTCAAATAGATGGACCAGAAGGAGATGAGATCAATGGGGAGACTGTTACAGCTATCCACGTCACAGCGAGAATACACAAGGGCATGAATCAGGCAGTGAAGGTCCCATATGAAGATGCTGTGAGGCCCCTATTTTCCTACAAGCCTGCTTTCCAGAAGTGTAAGAATGGGGGTTTCAGGGGCACCTGGGTGGTGCAGTCGGCTGAGCCTCTGACTTTGGCTACAGTCATGATCTCACCATGCAGGAGTTCGAGCGCCACATCGGGCTCTCAGCTATCAGTGTGGCGTGCGCTCCAGTTCCTGTCTCCCTCTCCCTCTCTCTCTCTCTGGCCCTTCCCAGCTCGTACTTTCTGTCTCAAAAATAAATAAAAACAAGGGTGCCTGGGTGGCTCAGTCAGCTGAGTGTCTGACTTCAGCTTAGGTCATGATCTTATGGTCTGTGAGTTGGAGCCCCACATCAGACTCTGTGCCGGCAACTCAGAGCCTGGAGCCTGCTTAGGATTCTGCATCTCCCTCTCTCTCTGCCCCTCCCCTGTTCATATTCTGTCTCTCTCTCTCTCTCTCTCTCTCAAAAATAAACATTAAAAAAATTTTTTAATAAAAAAAATAGAATGCCGGCTTCAGAGGGGCGCCTGGCTGGCTCAGTCGGAAGAGCATGCAACTCGTGACCTCAGGGTAGTGAGTTCAAGCCCCACGTTGGGCGTAGAGATTACTAAAAGAATGAGAAAAATAATTTTCGGGTGCCCAGGTGGCTCTGTCAATTGGGCGTCAGACTCTTGGTTTCGGCTCAGGTCATGATCCCCGGGTTGGTGAGTTCAAGCCACGCCTCGGCTTCCAGCTGACGGTGTGAAGCCTACTTGGGATTCTCTTTCTCTCCCTCTCTTCCCCTTCCCCAACTCATGCTTGCTCAAGCTCTCTCTCAAGATAAATAAATTAAAAAAAAAAAAAAGTTTGGGGGCTTCAAGGGTCAAGGTTGTGCACCCGGTCTGTGTACAGGTTCATCGCTTGGGGAGTCGTCTCCGGAGCCCACCCCCAGGCACACCGCAAGGAGGTAAGGCGGGGCGGGGGCCGGCTTTCCCACCCTCGGCCTTCCAGCCTCAGCTCGGCTCCGCAAGCCGGCACAGAGGCGGCCCCTCCCAGAGGCGGGCGCTGCAGAGACGCGGGAAGTGCTGGGCCCCAAGGGCCACTCGGGCCTGCGGCTTCCCCTCTCCCCTCCCCGCCCCCGCCGCGGCCCCCACCTCCGCCCAGGAAATCCGACCGCCTGGGGGCCGCCCAGCGTCTACTCGCCGCCGGGGACGCAGGGCGCGGAGGGCAGAGGGCGGTCCAGGTCCCTAGGGGCGGGCCCAGGGAGGGAGGAGAGCGCAGCTGGGCGCCGCCGTGGGAGCGTCCGCGGGCTCCCTCCCACCCGCGCGGGGGCGCGGCCGACGCAGCGCGCATGCCCGCCCCGCCGCGGGAAGTCCGGCCCCGCCGCGGGAAGTCCGGCCCCGCCGCCGCCCGACCAGTCAGAAGCCCTGGGAAAGAAGCCCGCCGCGGCTTGCGAAGCGGAAGGGACTGACGCCAGACGCTCGGGGCGGGGCGAGGCCCCGCCTCCCGACCCTACGGCGAGCGGGCGAGCCGGCGGGCTCGCGCAGGCGCACTGTTCCGCCCTCCCCCTCTCTAGTCGCCGCTTCTCAGGCGGCCTGCGGGTCACGTGCCAGGCCCGGCCAAAGAGAGAATGGAGCTCCCGCCGCCTGCTGGCGAATTACTCAGCCTAGCAGGGGCGCGGTGGACCATCTGCAGTGGCAGGCGCGTGAAGTATGGTGACAGCTCTGGAGTGTTGGGCTCCGCTGGGAGGTGGGCAGCCCGGGCACGGCCTGGCCAGGGACTAACAGCAGCAAGTGATAGTGCCGCCGCCAGAGGGAAGGACAGGGACAGAGGCACAGGAGCAAATCTTAGGGCAGGAGTAAAGCCATGAAAAACGGAGGACTTATGGAAACAGACCCAGAAATGCAGAGCACAAACTGCTGGTTGCCAGAGAGGAGGGGATGGGCGGGAAGGGCCAAACGGGGGAAAGGGAGTGGGAGATCCAGGCTTCTAGTTCCGAAGCGAGGAAGTCAGGGACTAAAAGGCGCAGCCTAGGGAAGATAGACAGTGGTATTGTGACAGCACTGTATGGCGACACATGGTAGCTGTGCTTGTGAGCACAGCGTAATGTATACACTTGTGGAGTCACTGTTGTACGCCTGAAATTAATGTAACATTTGCCAACCACAATAAAAAAAAAAGAGGGCTTATATTCTCCAGGAAATATGATCATTTGTGAAAACCCAGAGGGGCGCCTGGGGGGGGGGTCTCAGTGGGTTCAGCGTCTTTTTTTTGTTTGTTTATTTATTTTTGAGACAGGGAGAGGCAGCATGAATGGGGGAGGGTCAGAGAGAGAGGGAGACACAGAATCCGAAACAGGCTCCAGGCTCTGAGCTGTCAGCACAGAGCCCGACGCGGGGCTCGAACTCACGGACCGCGAGATCATGACCTGAGCCGAAGTCGGACGCTTAACTGACTGAGCCACCCAGGCGCCCCAAGGGTTTAGCGTCTCTTGCTTTCAGCTCAGGTCATGATCTCAGGGTTCATGGGTTCCAACCCTGAGTCGGTTCTGCACTGACAGCATGGAGCCTGCTTAGGATTCACTCTCTCCCTCTCTGCTCCTCCCGTGCTCACGCTATCCCCTGCCTCTCAAAAATAAACAAACATTAAAAAAATCATAGAATACACAACACAAAGAGGGAAATAAACCCTGGACTATAGTTAATAACGTTTGGATATTGGCTCATCAACTGTAACAAAAACAACATTTAATACAAAATATTAATAATAGGGGAAACCGGGGGGGTGGGGGGACAGGCGACGGGAACTGCACTGCCAGCTGTTTTGTATACCTAACACTCTACTAACAGTAGTCTATTAACTTGCAAATTAAAGCTTAGGTTATGGAGTACATTCCACAGGAGTTGTGGTGGTAGGTGGTCAGTGGTCGAACACATAGGACTTGTCAACCTTCTGGATGGCAGGGGAGGGAGGAATCCAGCACAGTTGCCAGGGCTCAGGGCATTACCAGGTAGGGCAGCAACAGAGAAGCCCAGTGAGCAGCTGGACTTTAGGCATCAGGAGCCCGGCAAGGGAGCAGTAGAGCAGGGCTCAGAAGCCAGAGCGCCTGCCTCCCCGGCAGGGACTGGCTTCCAGAAGTCCGGGGTCTCCCTTCCCTGGACCCATAGGGGCCGAGAGCCATCAGACTTGGGAGCCCCGCCTCCAAACCCCCAACAGAGCTCTTTCCTTCTACTTGGGCTTGGCAGGACGCACCATGCCAAAAGGCTTTGAGGTCCACATCCCGGGACACAGAGGGAGCGGGGAGAGGCAGCCCCTGCCCCCAAGGTGCACACTAGCACACACGAACTCCCCAAGGCCACTGGGTGAAGTTTATTGTGAAACCTTGAGGGGCGAGGACAGGACGGGCAGGTCGGGGTGGGGAGAGGAGCAAGTGCAGGCTCTAGGAGGCAGAGTCGGAGGCCTCTGAGCTGTCCTTGACATCGGTGCTCTCTGTGGTCTCGCTGACCTCGCTCAGATCCTTGCTGTCACCACCACTATCCTCAGCAGCCAGGCCCTTGTCCTCACGACAGGCCTCTCCCGAGCTTGGAAGCGAGTTGCCCCTGCTCTCCACCTTGTTCTCGATGGAGCCCAGCACCACGTGCCTGCCCTTCTCCTTCAGCTCCAGGTGTCGCCTCAGCTGCCGCCAGGAGCCCAGGAAGAGGCAGGAGGAAGGAGACAGGTCTGAGCCTCCAGACCACAGAGACCCCCTTCTGCCACCCAAGCCAGGGGTGAGGGCAGCCTGCAGGACTGAGTCAGAAGACCCGGGTGGAGTCCTGGCTCTGCCCTCTGTGGACCTGTTTCCCATCCCACAAAGTGAGGGTGCATGTGCCTCCCCCACGGGGTCTGCTGCAAAGCCTGTTGAACGGCCCTGGCCCCCGAGGAGCCTGGGGCAGGCCCCTGACCTTCTCCTCAGCCCAGCTGTCTTACCCCTGAGCCTTGGGGACCCTAGTTCTCAGTACACTGAGGGACCTCCTCCCTCACCTCTCACATCACGCCTCAGGCAGTACAAGCTTCAGGAGAGCATGCGATCTTGGGGCGATAGGGGCCCAGCTCCCCACCCGTCAGCTGAAGAAACTGAGGCGAACGGGGCCGTGACTCCTGGCAACACAGCCGCCAAGGCTGGCACGAATCCATCTCGCCTCTGGCCACAGAGGGCTTCCTACCGTCTCAGCACCCCGGTCCAGAGCTGCCCCTGACCTCCAGCAGGGCTGCCCCCACACCCCGAGCTGCCCCTGACCTCCAGCAGGGCCTCCTATGCTTTGCCTTGCTTTTCCTCATCTGTGAGACTGTGGCCCTGGCCCCACAGGACACTTACCTCGTCAGCCATCTGGGTGAGGTCCCGCTTCATCGCGTATGCATCTTCCCCATCTGCGTAGTATTTGGGTTCCACTTCGCTGATCCTGGGGGCAGGAGGTGGAGAAAAGAACGACCCAAATCAGGGGACACATTCTCACCCTTCCAGCATCATATGCTAGTGGGCAGGGTATCTGTTTTCCCCCAAAGGGCCCTTTTGGAGACAGCAAGCCCCGTTTCCAACGTGGCCTTCCCTTTGCGCCGTCCAGCAGTAAGCGGTAAGCAGCGTCCAGCACCTTTACCCCTCTGGGGCCTGCCCCTGTCCTGTGTCCCTCATCTGGCTACCAAGGATCTCTTTCTGTGCTTTCTTGTGAACTGAAGCCCTGGATTCAGCCATCCCCTCCCCCCCATGCCCGGTTCCGTGTCACTTACTGAACAACGCTGATTCCCGGGCCTAGCAATTAGAGCTGAGGAGGAGGGGCGCTGCGGCCGCGGGTCCTGACAGCCACCACCAGGCCA
The DNA here is from genome assembly GCF_027475565.1 of Acinonyx jubatus. NCBI lineage: Eukaryota > Metazoa > Chordata > Mammalia > Carnivora > Felidae > Acinonyx > Acinonyx jubatus. The sequence goes on from NC_069389.1 coordinate 123,005,012, forward strand.
TGTGGCCCCTGCTCTGAGCAGCTCAGGGGCCAAGGCTGCATGGGGAGGTGTGTGTGCATACTCGGGGACCTTGCCACTGGAAGGGGCACTGGACTTGATGGCCTAGGAGAGCCCTGCCGGCCCCAAGACCGTGGGATTGCTGGCCACCAGAGACATCTACGTCCAGGTCAAAGATCCCTCCTTGGATGCCCTTCCCAATAGTCCCTCTTTATCCGCCACCAAGCTGAAACTGAATGCCGTCTCAGTGGGCCCTCCAGCCCAGCCTCACTTTCAAGTAGCTTTTGCTACCGTGTCCTGCACACATCACTTCCCTGCCAGGCTTTCTCTGTCCCGTGCCAGGCACACAGAGACTCCCACGTCCCTGAGTGGACCTGCCCTCATCCACCAGGACACCCAGGGCTCTAGATCCCTCCACTGCTCTTGCCGATATCCCTACCTGTCTGGATGTGCTTAGGTTTCTGTAGCACCATGTTCTCCTTTCTCCTGGTCCCGCTTAGATGCTTCTAGGTGCCAGCTCACCATGAGTGCTGCACCTTGGCTTGTCCTCATGTCCTGGGCCCTCATCTCTACTCCTGAACCTTTACCCAAACACCCGTGTGCTCTTCACCTAGCCCCAGCCAGCGTCAGGCGACACAGCAAGCCACACCACTCTCCTGCCTCACAACACGCCTCGAGCGAACTCCAGCAGGCAGGTGCCGGCACCACAGACACTGGAGTCCGCAGCCTGCTTCCCACCTCAGCTGACTCCAGGTCTGTCCTCCAGCCACCCCCATCCTCCCGCCTGGAAGGCGGCTCAGCCCACCTCAGCCATCTGGATGCGCCAGAGCTGGGACCACCCCATTCCATTAGAAAAATCTGGAGCTACTTACTGAAAGTTGAGGGTGTTGGAATAGAGGTGCAGGGCGGCCCGGTTACTGCAGGGGAACAAGGAACTGCTAAGCTGAGCAGACTCGGCCACACAGGGACAGCGCATCCGGGTCTTCCGCCTCCCCCTCCACCCCCCTCCCCAGATCTCCACACGCCAGGGCACCCCAGGACCCCCATCAAGACACTGTCTCCTCCCCCACCCACCCCCCTCGGTCCTGGCTTCCACCTCTTCCTGACATGCAGGGAGACATATTTGGCATTGAAGTTCTCTATCATGGCTCGGGAGGCCTGGTCCATCAGCTTCTGTGCCAGGCCGAGGCGCCGGTGGGAACGCTTCACAGCCTGGTGGGAGAGGGCAGGGGACCTCGAGGGCTGCCCCAGGCAAGCCCACCTCCACCCCTGCCGCCACCCCGGCCGAGCCCCACGCACCAGTGAGGTGATATGTCCATGGGGCACATCATCCGGGTCCTCCTCCCTACAGCAAGAAGAAAGGAGAGGCTAGAGAGGAGCCTGGTGCAGATACGCTCAGGGCCCCACAGCCCCAGCGTGTGCCCAGAGCAGGAGCACCAAGTCCTCTGGTGGCTCCACCGTTCCCCCAGACCCAGGGTGGGCTACAGCTGAGACTCTCAAAACCCCTCGTGCAGCCAAAAGACAGGCGTGGTGTCAATGGAGTTCAATGGAAATCCTGATCGTGCTAGAAAGAAATGAGCTATCGAACCATGAAGAGACGTGGGGAAACTTTCAACGCATAGGACTTTGGTGAAAGAAGCCAGTTTGAAAAAGCTCCATACTGTAGGATTCCAGTCATAGGACTTTCTGGAAAAGGCAAAACTACAGAGACAGGAAGTAAGTGTATCAGTGGCTGCCATGGAGGGGGGGGGGTACAGAGATGAGAAATGCAGTAACACCCAAGATTTTTAGAGCAGTGAAACTCCTTCTGATTCTGTAAAGGCAGGTAGATATAGGTTGTTATACATTTGTCCAAATCCATAGAAGGCTACCGTGCGAACAGTGAACCCTAATATAAAGTATAGACTGTAGTAAAAATGTAGCAAGACTGGTCCATCAGCTGTCACCAACGTACCGCAAGATGTTAACGATCCAGAAAACTAGGGGGCAGATGGCAGGAGGTACACGGGAACTCTCTACGCTTTCCACCGGACTTTTTGTAAACCCAAAACTGAACTAAGAAACAGTCTCTTGATTAATTAAAACAAGAAAAAGCAATCCACGCAGACCCAGCAGGCACATGTTGATGCCCACCCCCCAAATCCACACCCCACCCCCAACTCTGGCATACGGTTTCTGTCTCCTTCCTTCGTGACTCACATTTTGGCGAGGACGTACCCCACAATCTTCCCGTTCTCATCCTCTGCGATGTAAGAGAGCTAGGTAGGTGACAGGGAGAAGAGAGAAGTCAGAAAAGGACCTCCTGTCAGAGCTGGAGGAGGCCTCGGCAGACACTTGGTCCCGCTGCCAGCTTGTCACTGTGTGCATGACAGGAACCGAACGGGTGGCGAATTCAGTGACAGCTCCTGACCTCCCGGGCCGGTGGCTTGGTTTCCTTCGGCACACCCCACTGCCGGTGCTCCGAAATCTGCCCCTGTTGGGTTTCCCTGGGTCTGCCCCTGCCACCCCCCCCCCCCCCGCGCCAACCGCAAAGTGCAGGGACACGCACCTGGGGCCAGGAGAGGCCGTGGTAGAAGTAGTACTTCATCTGGTAGTTCTCGGGCAGGCACAAGAGATTGCAGTGCTGCATGTTCATCAGGTCCTCCGGCTGCGGGGCGGGAAGGCCAGGGGCTGTGGTGACTCAGGAGGCCTCGGCCACGTTAGAACCCTCCTCCCTGTCTACTCACCGACCCCCACCCCCGCAGGGCTGGGCGGGCGCCGCGACTATCTGTCTGCACAGGCGCGGCGCACTGCCGCTGTGCAAAGATCATCTGTTCCGGGAATGGAGCTGCGCGCCGGGAGGCTCCGGGACACCATCCGACGGAGCCCCGACATCCCTGTTCCGGTAGGTCCACCCCACCGGGACGGTGGCCTTCACCTGTCCGTGCCCTGCGGCCGCAGGCACGCGGGGCTGCCGGCCCGGGGCTCGGCCGGACCCCTCGGGAGCATGCGCACGCGGCCACCGGGCCCGCACCCACGCGGCGCGGACAGCCTCCCGCCCCTGCCCCTCACCCTCGCATTGCGGATGTTCATAACGGCGGCGGGGCTCGCGGCTCCCAGCGGATCGGAAACGCGCAGTCAGCTGCCGCCGCGCTCCAAGGCGACGCCTGGGCGGCCAGGCCGGAGCTGGGGCTGGGGCTGGAGCTGGGTCTCCGGGCTCGCGGGGGTGGCGGCGGAAGGGGCGGCGCGCGCCGGGCCCCGGCCACGGGCCGGAAGTGTGCGCCGCCGAACCCGCCCTCGTGGCCGCTCGGCCAATGCGTGGGGTGGGCCGCTGCGGGGGTGGGGCGCGCCCGCGGGGCGGGGCGGGGCGGGGCGGGGCGGGGCGGGGCGCGCCAATGGCCCGGCGAGCCCCGGCGAGGGGCGGGCCGGTCGGCGGGGTGGGGCGGTCCCGCGCGCGCGCGGCGCCCCCGGGGCCAGGTCAGCCCTTGCCCTCCAGCCGGCTCGGAGGCCGCCCTCCTCCCGCGACCCCCACAGACGCGCGCACACGGGCACTGGAGCACGCTCGGTTTTATTTCGCGCCTTCGGGGCTGGGGGCGGCGGGAGTGCACTGCGTGCCGGGGCTCTGGGCCAGGGCGAGGCGGCTCAGCAGGGCGTCCAGCATCTCCTCGCACATGGCGAGGCACCTCGGCACGTGGAAGCAGCCTGCAGCGGGGAGGCACGACAGCGGGTCGGGAGGTGCAGGGGTGGCCGACTGCCCCGAGCCCCTGCGGCCCTGCCCTGTCCCCCACTCACCTTTGAAAGGACCCCCCTTGATGGTGAGAGCGACCTTCCCCTCTCGGTTCAGGTAGCCAAACCATTCACCGTACTCAGGATCGCGAAACTGGAATAACAAGACCGTGACAGCCAGCGCCTGCGGGGGGGGGGGGGGGCTCCCAGGTGCCACGGGGCCAGGGAAAGAGGGGCCCACCGTCCCCACCGCACGGCAACCCGGGGGTCAGAGCCGGGGCGGGCCCCAGGTAACGTGGCTCCAGAATCAGTGCTTTTAAAGGTGAGATGGTGTCCGGGACACAGATGAAAACGTGGGGCTTTTCCTTTCTGCCTGGGGCTGGGAGTGGGCCGCGAGATAACCCGCTGGGGGAAGGGGCTCCAGGCTGTGATCTGAAACGCTACAAGAAGGACTAAGAAGCACCCTGTTTGGGTGACGACATAAATGTAATATATCGTGATAGTGCTGCTGGTCACAGAGAGAGACGCGTGCGTTCTATAAATGATTGGAACACTTCAGATGGACATGTTTTACTGTGTATATACAGTGTACCTCAATACAACTGATAGGAAAAAGCAAAAGTAACTTTGTAGCAAGTTACTTACTCGGAGCCTGTGTTCCAGTACATGACACTGTAGACACCCAGCACCGAGATCCCACTCTTGGCTGCCTCCCCATGGGTCCCAAATACATCTTCCCCTCCCTCAGAGCTACCTGAAGCCTGCCCCTTCCCAGCAGCTCCGTCGACCTATTATTCTGTGTGCCTTCCTTCTCTCTGCCAGCATTACCATCAGGCACCTATCCCCTTCGGGCCTGTTAGTTCCACCCAGACACCCAGGATGGACCTCAAAGCCCTGGCCTAGGCCCCTCTGCTTCCTACCCTCAGAGACACTTCGACGGACCCCTTCTCGGAACCATCATAGACGAAATCAATGACATTGAAGTTCACTATCAAAATGTCTTTACACTGATGCCTCTGTGGGGTACGTGAGTGGCTCAAGTCGGTTGAGCGACTGACTTCGGGGCAGGTTGTGATCACGAGGTTTGTGAGTTTGAGCCCCCGCATTGGGCTCTCTGCTGTCAGCTTCAGATCCCCCTCTCTCTGTCCCTCCCCCCTGCTCATGCACCTGCTCTCCCTCTAAAAAATAAATAAACACTTGGGGGGCCCTGGTTGAGCATCCAACTTTGGCTCAGGTCACGATCTCAAGGTTTGTGAGTTCAAGCCCCAAATCAGGCTCTGTGCTGACAGCTCAGAGCCTGGAGCCTGCTTTGGATTCTGTGTCTCCCTCTCTCTCTGCCCCTAACCCACTCACATTCTGTCTCTGTCTCTCTCAAAAATAAATAAACATTAAAAAAATTTTTTTACATAAATAAGCACTAAAAAAAATAAATTCGGGCCTATGAGCTGTGTCTATTCATGTCATTTCTCTAGTGACTTTGTTTATGTCCTTTATTTTTCCACTACTCGATCTGCCACAGGAAGAATGTACCTGTTTTCCTGTCCAGGTTTTCCATGGATATCTGAATTATTGCTTTAGGTATTCTGTTATGTTGGGTAGCGCGTAATGATTTACCTGTTGGTGATAACCTTTGCAATTGCTCAATGCTATCACAAGCTCTTGAAAACGTATTCTTTAGACTTTGCTTTATGCAATTAACACTGCTGGCCTCTAACACATGTTGTTTATGAACGCATTCCACATTAATAGCCTCAGTTGTCCTGATGCCGTGTTTGGAAGCCGTGATGTGTGCGTGCAATATTGGAGATGCCTCTCTACCTGCCGTGGAATGTGAACACATTGGGGATTTCTACCGGTGACAAAGTCGGGCACTGCTAATACCACTGTGGAGGCGAGTGCTGAATTCCAATCAGAGGTCAGCGCAAATGGGGATGTCATTTTCTCCCACGTTTCAAAGCCCACACACCCCAGAACGAGACCCCCTATAGTTCCTCCTGTGCTGGGGTTTACCAGTGGAGTGCATCATGGCTTGAGAAACACATCAGGAATCTTCATTCATCACCAGGCGCAACAGCCAAGGTGTCCCCTGAGCGGCAGCTGGTATGTCACTCTGTTCACGGTGCTTGGCCTCTGAGGGACCCCTGGCTTCCTTCCTACCTCACAGCTGATTCATTCTTGCCACCTTGGCCGGGCCCTCGTATTCCCTCTTTCCTCTCCTGTCTCAAAAGCTTACTTTGCCTCACGGCTCACAGTATCGTCTATATTCTTATGACACCCAAGTGATCGTGGCCAGCCCAGACCTTGCCTGCTTGACCAGACTCTGACCCCTCTGCCCACTGCCGCTCGCACCCCAGGCTGGGCCCCTGTCCTCACCAGCCAGGATGGATAGCTACAGTCTCCTACCTCCCTGCTTTTGCCCGCAGTCTGGAGTCTCCCTCCCAAAGCCCCCGGACCCAGGAATGCCTGAATCACACAAGGTAACTCCTCCGTGCAAAAGGACTCCTGCCTGTATTCTTTCCCACTCGCACTGCCCCCCCCCCCCCGCCACGACCCGTATTTCCTTGTTTATATTCTGCCCCTCCTCCCGTGGAAACACCAGCTCCAGACCGGCCGCTTTGCTGACTGACTAGAGGGTCCGGACCTCTAGGAACCCAGACCGGCCGAGGGACCGTGTCCAGTGTGGGGGAGAAGAAGGGGGTGTGGGGTCAGCCTCCCCAGCCCAGCCCACCGTCCTCCCACGGCCAGAAAGGCCCGGGGAGGAAGGGCTACCCGCTGTTTCCTCCACACCCATGCCGAGCCGGGAGCCCACTCACCTGGCGGAAGGTGTAGTCAGCCACCCGGCGGAAGAGGTGCAGTAAGGCAGGGTCCCCGCTGTCACTGTAGCCCATGAGGAAGGCAATCATGGCTTCACTGTGGGGCCACCAGAGCTTCATGGCCCACTCCAGCTGAAAGCACAAAGCAGTGGCGGGGTCTGAGGGCCCTGGGTCCCACCCTCTGCCACCTCTGTCAGCAGGAAAGCCACCCCCATTCTCCAGATCACGGCTCAGACCCATCCGGCCCAAGCACTTGGAGCTTCATCGTAGGATGGATGTCTCTGAGGGTCTGAACAGCCCCTCTGAATGGGACTAGCTTCCTGAACGGGATGCACCCCACGCAGCCCCTTCCGAAGGGCCAGGGTGGGGTGACCTCTCCTTTAACCCTAGAATCGAAATCCCGTCTTCTTGTCAGTCTGTCTAAAGCCTCTTGGACACTCGGCTCCTGCCGGTGGCAGGCTCAGTCACCCTCTGCAGGGGCAAGTCTGCCCCAGCTGCTGAGGCCGCAGAATCACCCAGAGCGCCTTTCAAGGATGAGGGGGACGTACGTGAGGTTGAGGGCCACCGGCCTAGAAGTCAAGAGTTTGTCACCAGGGTCACACGGGGCAAGTTCATCACTCTGAGACCCAGGTCCCCCTCTGAAATGGGTGATGACAGCACCCGCCTCCCGGCGAAGACAGCCTTGAACAGGCTAGTACCGTGGGCCCCGGGCGCATTCCCACCTGGGTGGGGCAGAGGCCATCCGCATCCTGGAAGTAGAAGAGGCCTCCGTGGTCAGGGTCCCACCCAGAGCGGAAAGGCAACAGCAGGAACTTGTCGATAACATGGGCTCGAAGTTCGGGATCGCCCTTCCTGATGGCATGACGGAGCAGGAACCAGCCGGCCTCCAACGCATGGCCTGACAAGGGTTCCAAGTGAGGCAGACAGAAGAGCCTTCCCCAAGCAGGGGAAGGGGTGGGGGAGCTCAACCCCCCCTGTGCTGCCCGCAGGCGGCTCCCTTTCTCCTTCACTAACAGCAGGAGTCGCCCTTAGTGGGCCCAACGGCCACCCCCCTGCAGAAAGTTTGCCCTCGCCGTCTGTCCTCGACTCCCTCTCCTGCTGCTGACACCCCAGCCTGGGAGGTCTGTCCCTGCCTCCCTGCCTGGTCCTCAGCAGCAGGTGGAGGGCACAGAGGGCTCAAGGCAGCCCCCAGGCACTCCCCACACCTGAAGCCCAGAACCCAAGAGTGAGCGTTCCCTTCCTCCTGGGCCACCCCCAGCCCACCCTACTCCTCACCTGGGTTCTGATGTCGCCCCAGGCAACCAGAAAGTTCCTCACCATCCTCTGACACATTCTCCAGCACAGCCTGTCCATCCCTCTGTCGCGGGAGGAACAGAGAAGCTAAATGTGCCTTCAGCCCCTGCCATCCAACCAGAAAGATGCCCCCTCCCTCCCCTCTGTCACCTGCAGTCTTGGGCAGGCCGGGCTCACAGGGGAAATTTGAGAAGAGGCCCAAGGGCCTGGGTGCATTCTGACCCTTGCTTCGGGCTGGGCCCTGAGAGGTGGGAAGGGGGACACACTGAATGGGGGCCGAGACTGGGTGGCCTGGGCCTGCCCACAGAGGCCCGGAAGGACTTGGCTCTGGCCAGGTCTCCTGCTCCCTCTAACACGCCAGGGGCTCTGACACCCTCCCTCCTGCCCTTGGCCCCTCCCTCCGGAGCTCCCCTGGGCCCTCCGCCTTCCCCAGGGTGTAGGGTCCTGCGCTTCCCTGGCCTCCGTGTCTCCCCATGCGTAAAGGGGACCATCGGCGCCCAGCTGGGGTGGCGGTGGTGGGGCGTGAGCCAAGGAGGTGCTGCAGGGGGTGGGGAGTGGGGATCCCCTGCTCCCCAGCCCCCCGAGACCCGTCCTGGCGGCCAGCGTCCGCCTCCCGGCCCCCGGACGCATCCCCAACCTGGACATGCTGCAGGATCCTCTGGGCGCACCAGTCCCCCAGCTCCGCGTAGTTGCCCGCCAGCTCCTCGTCTGCCTCCCCCAGCTGGTCCACGAGGTTGAGCAGCATCATGGGCACCGCCATGGACTCGGAGGCCGGGGCCCCGGGGAGCCGGGGCCGGCCCAGCCCCGATGGGTCCTCCCGCACCCAGTACACAATCTGCTCCATCATCTCCACTGCTTCGCTCTGGGTCGGGAGAAGGGAGGCGAGGGGAAGGTCGGGGCTGAGGCCGCATCCCGGTCCCTGAGGTCCTGCCTGGGGGTGGGGTCCTGACCGGGGCGGGGGTGGGGGTGGGGGGAGAGCCCCCTCCTCCCACCCACTCATGGGACGCCTTCACCGAGGGCCGACTCTGGGCCCAGCGTCGTGTCGGGTGCTGGGGGCCGGGGTGGATCTGCCCCACCCTGCCTCGGGGGTTCCCAGTGTGTGGGTGCAGGCCACTGCCAGGCATCCAGGTCAGGTCTGAAAGCACAGGGGGCTCCAGGGAGGAGGGAGAGCTCCCTCCCGGCCAGGGCAGGGCAAGGATTGGTCCCTTTATGCCTGGTGCCCAGTGTAGGGATTCAGAGGTAGAGACTTCTGGGAGGGGCCACCGGTGACAATACAGCACCGCGAGGGGGGTGTAGCCAGCAGCCCCGGGGGGGGGGGGGGGCCGAAGAGAGGATTGACTTTGATAAGAGACCCAGCCTGCAGGCAGAGCCCAGGCCGGGGAACGCTGGTACCCAGGACTGGAATGCATCAGGGAGACCCACGTGCAGCCTTCCTCCCACACACCTGGTAACGCGCTTCCCCTGTCACCCTCCACAGCTCGTTCATGGCCATGGTGTAGAAACACTCGCTGAAGATGGTTCGCTGCACCTTGACCGGGCGGCCGTCCCGCGTCAGTACAAAGGCACACTTCTTTCCAGGAGGTGCCACTCGGGCATAACGCAGCAAAAATTCGCCACCTGGTGGTTGAGAAGTCGGCCTGCTAGAACTCAGGTGAGGACACTGCCACCTTCCCCTTCCTTCCCACCCGTGAGCGTCCCCAGGCCCTTCGCTGCTTCTAGACCTCTCTAGGAACTAGAGTACACTTGGAGGTGCCTCTGGGGAGATGGGGGGAGGGGAGGGGATACCTGCTTTTGCCGCGTCCAGAAGTTCGGGGCTGCGGAAGCGCTCGAGTTTGCGGTACAGGCGACAATACATCCACACCTGTGGGGGAGCAGAGGGAATCTGGCTTCAGTGGGGAGCAGCGGGGTCCTCAGGGCTGGGACGAGCAGTGCTCAGGTGCCGCCGTCATGGGAGGAAGAGCGTGGAGGGGACCGGCTTCGTGTGCGTGTGGACCGCGGACAGGCGGAGCTGACGTCCCCTACCTGCCTCCCCTGCAGCCACACATACTTGAGGTCATCATACACCTGCCCGTCTCGGCCAAGGCACGTGAAGAACCCCCTGTGGGAGGCACAGTATCAGTGAAGCGGAGGAGGGGCTGCACACACACACACACACACCACCCCCGCCCCACCGCCCTGCGGGGCTCGGCAGATCTGGGTCCGCGGAGAGCGAGGTGGGGGCTCAGGAGGGGCAAAGACCCCTGCTGAGGACACCACAAGGGGGAGACGCACCCATGCTCCTGGTCGTGGGAGTGCTCCACCCAGAAAGCCACCACGCGGTCCAGCTCCTGCCCCACGCGCTCCTTCCAGGCCTGCAGACCCTCCCGCTCCTGCTCCTTTTCCATGTCCTGAGGGGAACTTGGGACTTGGAGACCCAGCTGCCCCACAGACGTCCCCAGCTTCCCAGGCCCCAACCTCCTCAACAGGTTCCTCTGTGTCCCAAGTCACCCCAGGCTCCTGTGGACCCCAGGACCACCTGACCCGCCCCCCTTAGGCCCCCAGGCCTCGGGACCCAGACCTCACGGTCTCCCCGCACCCGTGCGGGAGGCTGCCCTCTGGCCCAGGACCGGCCCCAGGACTGACCCCACCGTCCCGGGAACCCTTCATGACAACGCCGTCCCCACTACGGGCCCCACCGCTGGGCTGCCGCACTCGGAGACCCCCGCTCATCCGTCCTTCTCCAGGAAGCCAGAAGGAGCTGGTCGCTGTCCCGTGACTGTCATTCAGCTGACCCAGCGGCGCCCCACCCGACCCCTCCTCCGGGAGGTGCCGCAGAGCCTGGGGGCGGGGCTTGGCGGTCGCACGACTCCGCCCCCCGTGCTCCGGCACCGCCCCCACGCTGGCCCGGCCCAGACCCCTCGGGCCCCGGAGTCGGAAAGGAGGCGGGCAGTGGCCGCTGCTGGGCGCCCTGGGCTCAAGGTCCTCCTGGGGAGAAATGCTGGGTGAGCTGGCGGGACAGTCTGGGACGGGGAACGCGGGGCCGACTCCCTCACATGGGCTCCCAGCCACCTCTCACCACCCTTCAACTGAGTTGGGATGACGGGCGAGTGGGGGAGGGGCTGGGCAGGGGCTGGGCAGGGGCTGGGCAGGGCAAGGCAGCCCAGAGCGGTGGCCCCAGCTCGTGCTTAGGGGAGGTGCTGGCTTTGGGTCCAACGGGGCTTGTACCCCCCCGCCCCGCTCACAGATGCGTGTTGTCAGTATTCATGGTATTTCCCTTCACGTCCAGCCTCTTCCCTGCCTTCCTTGCAGTCCGTCCGTCCCCGTCATGCCTAGCCAAGGGCAAGCCTTGGTATGTGGGAGGTTCCAAGGTTCCTGGCCTTGGGTCCAACGGACGGCGCCTTGGCCAGTCCCGAGGCAGAAGACTGGCCCCACTCCTCCCCGCGCGCATGGGCCTCTCCCCAGAAGGCTGCAGAGCGCTGTGCTCAGATGTGAGCCGGCACCAAAGATGCTGTAGTGACACGGCCCCGAGTGCCTTGCGGGCCGAGGGATGGTGGAGTGGCGGGTGGAAAGAACCCGGGCGGCCGTCCCCAGTGCAAGCATCCACAGAGCCGTCTGTCGCACGCCTGGCACGTCTGCACGGGCCCTCCCCTTCTGGGGCCAGCCCCACGTGGACCCTTTGCACCAGCTGGTGTGCATCCTCCCACACAGGGGCATTGTTCCCGCTGCTCCAACCTGAGGGACACATGTCTGCCGTCTCCCTGGGTCCCTGCCCCCTGGAGACGCCTGGGCTCCAAACCAGATCAGAGCTGGTGCCGTGGGGAAGACGGAGCCATGGCTCCTGGTGTCAAGATGGACGGGACAGGACCCAACACAAGACACCGTGAACCCGGTGGAGGGAGCACCGGGGGGGAGATTACCCTGGGAGGCTTCCCGAGAGAGGTGGCCATGAGCTGGCACCGCGTGGGTACACGCACGCGAGGGGAGAGAGGGAGTGACTAGATGAGAGGGTGACGAGGACGGCCTCTCCCCACAGCCCTTGGGTCCCCGGCAAGAGTGACGGGATGCGGCACAGCCCCTCCTGGCTGGTTGGCGGGAAGTACCAACCCCGCCCGTTTAACCCCGGCACACCACCCACCCTGGCAATTGCGCCAGCAGCGGGGCTGCGAGGAGCTACTTCGAGAGAGTTCCGTTCCTTCTCTTTCCGGGGCCTGGCCCATGTGCAGGATGGAGCCCGGGCAGGAGAGGATCCGCTCCAGTGGCACCTGCTGGGCCTCGGACACGGGAACCACCCCGCAGGCAATACCCGTGCGTCCTGGGGAGCGGACACCGCGAGAGAGCCCAGCTCAGTCCTCCCCAGCCATTCACGGAGGCCTGTGGCCGATGACCCGCTCTCTAGACAGGGAGTCGGGAGCGGCTGCCCAGGGCACTCCTCCTGTGTTCTAAACCCCGGCTACCGTGGGACCTTCTGCGGGCAACCAGGCCCTGGCCCAGCTCAGTCCCAAGGGCCAGGGGCCTTGGCAGACCCTTGAAACTTGGGAAGCAGTCTTGGATGGAGAGGCGCCCAGGTGGGGCAGGCAGCCCTGGGGGAGGGTCACACCCCTGGCCTCGAAGTCCCATGAGCCCAGACACAGTAAAACAGAAGGTGCTTATTTCAAAAAAAGTCTTTTAATTGTTCAAAATAGCACAAAACGACATCGCACTATGGTAATATTGAGTCACAGGGGTTACTCTACAATAGATGAACGGGTGTACTGTTCTCAGAAACAAGAGAAATCCAAGGGCGCTCAGGAGAGGGGACAGGGAAAACGACAGGACCAGGCGAGTGGGCTCCAAGGTGACGGACTAAACGTGACATTTTCCACAGCGAAATCTACTATAATACAACGAACCAGAGGCCCCAGAAGGTGCGGGCCAGCGGCAGGGCCATGCGCAGGCCAGGCCCCTCACCGCGGCTGCGTCTCCAGGGCGGAGATGGGGAGGTGGGGGGTCCGGAGAGACTGGCTGCTCGCTTGAACTTGTCCCTCACAGCCTGCTCACGAGCCTGAAGCCTGGGTGCGGGGCAGAGAGCCGGACCGCCAGCCACACTGGTCAGAGCCCCGGGCCACCTGGGTTTGGCCCTGGGAGGACAGCCACGGCCCTGCAAATGTATACAACCGCTGGCTGGTGCTGATAGCCCGCCTCTTCCCCGGGCTCCCTCCCGGGCCGCCTTGGAGACTGAGCTCCCCTCCGTCCCCGGACCCCACTGCTCTGGACACCACTCTGCGTGGAGACGGCCGCTGCGGGAAGCTTGGCGGCCGAGGGCGGCAGACAGCCGAGCAGGTCATGCCAGGGAGGGGGCCCGGGGGCGGAGGGCAGGGGGGGACGGGCCAGGACCTGCTCCTCCTCCGGCAACTGTCAAGCTCAGTCCTACAAGTGTGGAGCAATCGCCCGAGGGGAGTGAGCTTCGAGCTTCGCCAGCTCCCTCCTCCCTTGTCCCAGAGGCCTGGGGACGGGCAAAGGGGCAGACAGCAGGGGCCAGCAAGAGGAAATTGGGCCAGGCGGCAAACATCATGCCTACAGGGGAGAGTCCACACCTCTCCTGCCTGGGCTGCCCCCAGCTTTTCTTCCAGAAAGATCCCTGCCAAGGCTTAGCCAAAGAGAAAAAAGTAAAAGTTAAAAAAAAAAAAAAAAAGAAAAGAAAAGAAAGAAAAAGATACACGTTCTGTACACAACTAACAACAATGAAAAAGGGACAAAACCCCACACACTAAGGCTAAAATTACAATAAAAATGTTAACTTCATCAATTCCAACTTAAAAAAAAAATACAACAAATGCAGCAGTTGGTGGTGTGGCCCCTACCCCGACCCAGGGGCCAAAGCCGGGCTCGCTGGGGGCTGCCCTCCGCCCCGCCGGGAGTCAGGAGATTTGCACAGAACACTGCTCAGGCCACCACCAGGGGCCGGTTCTTCCCCCTTCCTTTCTCTTTCTTCTTGCGTTCTAGCTCTCTACCCAGGAAAGAAGAGGGAAGGGGAGAGGGTCGGAGTACAAAGGCCGCTGAGAAATCGCCAGGCTGACGGGGCTGGACAAAGCTCAAGCACGGGCCGCCAGGTGGCGGAGATGCAAAGGGAACAGGTAAAACGGAAGGAGATGGGACATGTGGTGCGCGGGCGCCCCCGGTCTTCTCAGGCCAGGGGAGGGGCTGGGGCCGGCTTCCTTCCGCTTCCTTGCCACACCCCCTCTGCCCCGGGCCGCCCCCCCTCCCGAGAACCAAGGGGGAGAAGCTGCAAGAGGCACGCTCTCCGTTCTGTCTTCTTTGTCCAAAGTCTGTGTAGCGCCCGTCGAGGGCCCCGGCGTGGCTGGGGTCGGGGGCTCACTGCCACCGGACGTGCTCGCTGCTCTTCCAGATCTGGGTTCTGCTCCCACCCGCGGCAATGATAAAATGTGCTTTCTTGAGATTATTTTAAAAACAGAAAGGGAGAGAGAATGAGTGGCGGCCAGTGGCTCCTGAGGGTGAAGTTTGAGCGCCGGGTGGGTGGGGTGGGTGGGCCCTGGCAGGTGGCGTTCCTGAAGCAGAGGGGGGGTCTGGCGAAGAATCCAGGAGCAGGGAGCTGCCTCTCACTGACCATCTGCCTTAGATTTCTTTGGAGCGGATTTCCTTGGAAGAAGAAAAGAAAGAGGAAAGACACTATCAGCAAGGGTCCCGGCAGTGCTGGGAAACCGCGGGAGGGACTCGAACCTCTGTGGTCGGGGCCTGGTAGGAGTTCATACCCAGTTAGCACTCTCCAATCCTTCTAGGGAAGAGAAGAGCCATACTATCACCACTGCTCCTTCTTCCCAGTGGTTGAGCCCCCAGCCTTTCAACCCCCAGCCTTAGAAGGTTCCCGAAAGGGGCATTCTGCTTACATTTCCGGAGAGGACATGGGCCGCTTGCTGGCTGGCTTGGCGCCGGAGCTGTCTTTACTGGTTTCTGAAGGGAAAGACGGCACGGTAAGCAGCTCGGTGAGGCGGGCAGGCAGGACGGCTTCAGCCACATGGCAGCACACAGGCCGAGAGGGCCACCGTGGGGACAGCGTGGCCCCCGCCCGCAAGCTCCAGAGCCCGTCGGCCCGAGTCGGCAGCCGGCCACTCGGCCTGCGTGTGCCACCTCCCGCGGTCGCCCCCGGGCTCAGGCTCCGAGGCCCTCCCTGTCCTCCCGTCATCAGCCTCAGGGGAACTGGCACAAAACCTGACAGGGCATCCCGGGGCCTCCGCTCCCCCCCACCCCCCCGCCGCCTGGGCTCGGGCCTCACCCTGTGCCTCCTACTTCAAGTTCTCGCCGTCCCTATCTCGCCTCAAACAACCCTGGACAGCATTCCCCGAGCCCACAGAGGAGGCAAGGTGCCCCTCCCGCCGCCCTCCAACTCCTCCCTAGCACCCGAGGCCACCTCCCTTGAGTCTATAACAAAGCTCCAAAGTCCCGCTTGGGGCCAGGTCAGCCCACCCCACCCGAGGCTCGGCCAAGGAGCCTGACGGACGACACCCACCTTGCAGCCACCTGACTTGGGTGGCAGGGCCGTAGCCCTTCTCGTTGCGGGCGGCGATGCGGAAGATGATGGCGGGCTTGGTGGTGTAGTCAATGTGGGCGTTGGAGAGGCTGGACGACTGCACCAAGCAGGAGGGGCTGGGCCCGCAGTACACCCGCATGAAGGCCAGCTGGGCCGGGGCGGAGCTCTTGGGCTCGCCACCGGCCTGCGAGCTCTGGATGGCCAGGTACACCGAGTACTCGATGATCTTGCCGGACGTCACGGACGGCGGCTCCCAGGTGAGGTGAGCACCATCTGGACTCTAGAAGCAAGGGGGCAGAGGTCAAGCCATGCCTTCTTTGGCCTTTATACCTCGATCTCCGTCTGCCCGCCCAGGGACAGAGGAGCGAGAACGCGTCACAGCTTCCAGAACCCACTGCTCAGACTCCGCCCCTCTTCCTGACACAACGGACCCGTCTCACGGTAGACACAGCAAACGCGAGGAGCTGGGAGGACGTGGCCTCGCCTGCCCCAACCTGGAAGGCGGCCCGGCGTAACAACAAAATAAAACGAGCGGGGACTGAAGACACAGCCTTCATCCACCTGCTCTGCCACCTAACGTGCGACTTGGCACTTAGCCTCTCGGTGCCTCAGTTTCCTCATCAGGTCCCAGACCTCCGAATGAGCCACGGGGAACGCGGCACGTAACAGACCCACACCGAACACGAGCTGCCGTGTCAGGGAGCAGGAGGATGGCGGGGAGCCGGAAGGAATCTGCCCCCGTCACTCCAGCAACCGGTGACAGCCAGGACCAGAAGCTGCACTCCATGACCGGCAGACAGTCCGCGTCCTGGGGCCCCTGCTGAGTCACCCCCACGTGGCCCAGCACAGAAGGGAGCACCCCGTGTGTGGACTGAGGTTGGGCCCGCCCTGCCGCGGGCAGGCGGGGGACGAGCTAGGGATAGGCCCGCCCCACGGCGAGACTCACTTTGCTGATTTTAATGGCACAGGGAGCCCCCGGGAAGCCGGGCAGACACGTCTTGAAAGCAGAGATCTCGCTGAAGGGCCCCCGGCCGCAGGCGTTGACCCCAGCGACACGGAACTTGTAGGCCGTGCCCGGCTGCAGCTCCTGTTTCTTCAGCTGGCTGTAGTCGGGGACGGCGCCCGAGTCATCCTGGCACAAGAGGCCGAGAGAGCAGGGAGAGAGAGAGAAGAGAGGCGCGTAAACCCCGCTGCTGAGCCCGCAGTTCTGGGGTGGGGCTCTGGGGCCAGCAGAGCAGCGTCCTATCCCGGGAAAGATGCGGACCCACGTGGGAGAGGGAGACGGGGAAAGGGCTGGCAGCGGCGGGAGGGGGCCAAGCCTGCGCTCCTCTGCTGCTTCGAGAGGCGCAGGAAAAGCGCGTGGAGAAGGCTCTACGCCTGGCTGTGCTCGGGACCGGCCCCGAGACAGGCAACCCTGGGAAGCTTCCGAGGTTCCCACGAGCCTGGATACCTGCCTCACGGCCAGGATCCACCCCGCCAAGGGCATCGGCTCCCAGGAAAACTTACGTCGGACGGGACGGCATCGTCTGGTGGCAGGAAATAGTGTGTCACCATTACGTTGGTACCCTTAATAACGCCCACGTCGAACCACTGGTTCTCCTTCTTCACGGGGGCTTTGCTGGGCGGGGGCGGTAAGTCTGGCTTCTGGAAGAGGAGAAGGAGGGCTCACACCCTCAGCCTCTGGGGTGCAAAGGCAGCACCCCCCGAAGCCCCGTCGTACAAGACTCACCACGCCCAGGGACTCGATGCCATTGGCCACTTCAGTCAGGGTCGCCGCGGCCTGTAGTTTGGCAGGGCTGGCTACCACGACCGGCTGGGGGGCCACAAATGTGTTGGACGGAGCCAGGCCTGCGAGGAAAGAAGACGTCAGCGGGCACGGCCCCAGACACCCGGCTGCCACGGGTGGGGGGGGGGGGTGGGTGGGCTGCCCTCGGGCCACACCACACGCGTCGGCTGGCCGGCCCCGCTTACTCTCAGTGGCTGTGGAGGGCAGCAGGGCCACGGTGCTGGGGACGGCGGCGGCCAGCTCGTTGAGGCAGTTGCTCTCGATGGCCGGGTCGTTGAGGCTGTCGGCAGGCGCCAGGGCCTCGGTGGGCAGGTGGTGGTGCTGCTGGGCCTGTGCCTCCTGCAGCTGCTGCTGTTGCTGCACCAGAGCGGCCAGCTCCTGCTGCGTCAGCACGATGGGGATGGTGGTGGCCTGGCCCTCCTGGCCCTCGGCGGACAGGTGGCCCAGCTCGGCCTGCGTCACGGCCGCCGCCGCCTCAGATGTGTCCATGGGCTCCCCGGTGCCTGCTCCGGGGGGGCGGGAGGGGAGAGAGACGCTACTCAAGAGGAGCGCCGGCCAGGGCAATCTGTCGCCGGCCGCAGGCCTGCAGACCTTGTTTCCGGGCCCTCCCCAGCCCAAGGGACCCTGCCTAACTTTTTGGGTGCCGTGCCCGGCCCGGCCAAGCCGCCGCACTGGTCCCCCACCCCGCTGCCGTCACATCTGATTCAGGCCGCCTGCTGTGGACTGAGCCACCTCTCCTCAGGCCGCCCATCACTGCGGCCATCCGGCCAGAGCTGTCAGCAGGGAAGCTCCAGAACCCCGTGTCTTTGCTCCGCTCGAGGGCCCCGTCTCCCCCTTGGGTCTCCCGTATGGCCTCGACAAAGACAGAGTGGCGAGCTGCCCCCCCACCCAGCACCTACCCATGACGGCCTGCTGCGCAGCCTGGAGCACCGCCTGGATGGCCAGGGCCTGGGCCTCCTCGGTGGCTGCAGCCTGGGCAGCTGCTTCAGCGGCAGCGGTGACCGCCAGCTCCTCGGGGGTGAGCCCCGTCACCATGAGGGTGGTGGTGCCTGCCTGGGCCTCGGCCATCAGCTCTTGAGGAAGCGACAGCTGGTCTACTTCAGACTGCGTAGGCGGGGGCGGCTGGACCACCACAGTGGCCACCACGGCGGAGCTGGCGGGCTCCTGGCCCGAAGACGGGTCCCCTGTACCGCTCAGATCCACGGCGGCTTGGAGCTCAGGGGTCTGGGAGGCTGACAGGACCTCGGCGGACTCCCCCATCAGGGGCGTGGAGGCGGGTTGCAGGAGCTGCCGTGGCGGAAGCTGCTGGCGGGGCCCTGGCGAGGCCTGGAGTTCCTCTGGGGGCTGCAGGATGTCAACAGCAGAGAAGGGCATGTCAGAAGTTTCTGTGTTGGCTATGGTCACTGTTATCGTGGCTGGGATGGGGACTTCGGTGGTCAGAGCCCCTGGGGTAGCCTCAGTCATTGATGAGATCTTCTAGAAAGGGAGAGAAGCCCCCGTCAGCGAGGAGGAGGGAGCGGCCAGAAGCAGGCAGCCTTCATCCTTCCCTGTAGGCCTCGACTTTCACTCTCCGTGGGCCAGCAAAACCCCATTCAACGGGGAGGGGCAGCAGGTGACTGAGAGAGAGCGAATGCAGCATGAAGAGAGAGACCCTTGGGACCTGCTGGCTGATCTTCACCCATCCTCAGAGACGCTTCCTGGTCTAGCCAAAGGGGCACCCAGGTTCCCGCTGTGTCCCTCTTACAGGTTACTGCCAAATGACAAGCCATGGGAAACACGAAGGAAACAGAAGCGTCTGCAAGACGCTAGGCCTGGGTGCCCCAGGCGGCCCTTTTATGGTCAGCAAGAGGGCCGAAGAACGGCAGCGTGCTCGGTGCAAGAGCGACACCTGGTGTCCAACTCGGGAATGGTACAGGCCACGGGTGCCGTGAGCAGCAGAGAGGAGGTACGAGGGGATCCTCCCGGGGCTCTTACCGGTACCGAGGGGCCCGGGACTGGGGTGGACTGTGTCACAGTGGTCACAGCCCTCGTCAGTGTGGAGGACACGGTTGTCGTAACGGCACTGGAGCTGGTGATGTTCACACTGTCGCCCTGGGTGCTCTCCACGTCTCCCTGGTCGCTGGCGGCTGGTGGGGGATCTGCAGAGGAGGGGTGCAAGCAGAGAGAAGGGTGACAAGCACTAGGCCAATAGGGGCCTGTAGGGGTGGGGAGGCAGGTCAGCAGGAGCCCGAGAGCCTCTACCTGGCTTTGCCCCCAGGGGACACTGTCACCTGGAGAACTCTACCCTCTGCTGGGAAACCGAGCCCCAAGAAATCTAAGTACCGGCCTGTGGCTAAGGGGACCTCTCGGTTTCCACCTCCCTCAGCCCCTGAGCCCTGGGCTCGGGGAGACGATTAACGCCGGGCTGGCGGCCTTCGCTCACCTTGGTTTGAGCTCATGTTCGAGGTGACGGTGGTGGCCGTGTGTGTGGTGCCCGTCTCGTGCGTCTCACAAGGGGGGTTGGAGCACACCCTCTGCGTCGGGAAAGGAGCCAGCAACGAAGCAGCAGCCTGGGGGGCGATGGAGGGAGGCGCCGCCACCTCCAAGCCGGACTCCACGGGGAGCAAGGCGCCCACGCCGACCGACATGGTGGTACCGGTGGACGTGGTCTGGTGTGTCTCGCAGGGGCGGCCGGCGGGGGGCTGCTGCCCGCCCTCAGGCTGGCCCGCACCCCCGTTGGACGTGGCTGTGGTGGGCGTGTGGGTGGTGCCCGTCTCGTGGGTCTCGCATGGCGGGTTGGAGCAGACCCGCTGGGTGCTGCCGGCATTCGAGGTAGTGGCGGTGTGGGTGGTGCCTGTGTCATGGGTCTCGCACGGCGGGTCGGAGCAGACTTGGCTCGCGGTGGCCGAGGGGCACAGCAGCGCCTCCAGGGCCGTCACAGTCACGGCGCCACTGGCCGAGCTCTCGTACGCGGTTGTGGGGGTCCCCCGTGCCTCGCCGGGCTCTCCGGCACCCATGGAGGAGCGGACCGTGGTGGGGGTGTTGGTCGTGTGGGTGTGATGAGCCTCCGGCTGGCGCCCCACGGACGCCAGCTGACTCAAGCCGGCCACGGGGCCGCTGGGTCTGACCTGGCCAC
Organism: Acinonyx jubatus; assembly: GCF_027475565.1. Taxonomy (NCBI): domain Eukaryota; kingdom Metazoa; phylum Chordata; class Mammalia; order Carnivora; family Felidae; genus Acinonyx; species Acinonyx jubatus. The sequence goes on from NC_069389.1 coordinate 123,025,225, forward strand.
TCACGGCGGCCAGCTGCACGAAGGTGGCGGCGCGGCCGCCGGCCTCCACCGCCAGGGCCGGCCCAAGGAGCGGGCCGGCCGAGCATGGGGCCCCGGTGGCCAGCACAGTCATGGCGGTACCGGTCACGCCGGTCTGGCGGGTTTGGCACGAGGCCTTGACGGAGCCCTGGGCTCCCTCTGACACCCCGGCGGCCATGCCGACCCGGACCACAGCAGGAGCGGTGCCAGCCACGCAGGCACGGCGGAGGTCTCGCTGCTGGCCGGCGCCGATGCTCGACACAGCGGTGGTGGCGGTGCTGGTGGTGCCGGTCTCGTGGGTCTCGCATGGCGGGTTGGAGCAGCCATGCTGCCCAGCCATGTTGGACGTGGCGGTGGTGGCCGTGTGGGTGGTGCCCGTCTCGTGGGTCTCGCACGGCGGGTTGGAGCAGACACGAACCACGCTGCCGTTCTGCTGCCCCACTGTCGAGGCCACGAGAGAAGCGGCCGCCTCCTGTCTATCACAGACGAACTGCACTTGGGTGGGCTGCGGCTGCCCCCCGAGGTTAGCCACGACGGTGGTGGTGGCTGTGTTGGTGGTGCCCGTCTCGTGGGTCTCGCAGGGCGGGTTGGAGCAAACCAGCGTCACGGTGCCCGGCTGCACCTCACCCTGGCCTGAATCGGCGATGGTGACCGTGGCCGTGGGCTGTTCTGTGGTGGGCGAGGCCAGAATGGACACAGGGAGGTCATGCACGGGCTGGGCCTCGACTCCACTGGGCGCCGTGATGAGCGTCACCTGGGTAGGCTGGGAGACAGGCTGCGGGAGACGCCAGATGGGAAGTCAGCTCGGGAACTTCCCGTCTGCCCGTCCCTCCCACCATCCCGTAGCGCCACCCGTGCTGCCGGGACCACGTCGGCTCCTAAAGGGACAGCCTCCTTGGTCAATCCAGAACCCGCTTGCCCTCTGACCCCCAGACGCTGGCTTGCTCAGGGACCGGGGAAGAGACATGGTCCCCACCTCAAAGGCCACAGGCACTGGGGAGCGGCTGTGGGGTCAGGGAGGGAACCCCGCTAACCCAGCACCACACAAAGGCCAGCAACAGAGGCTTTGCCGCTTCTACGGACTCAGCTGAAGATGGACGAACGGAAGAAAAGTGCCATGTGCACGTGAAGGGGATCTGTCGCGTGCTCTAGGTCGCGAGTCGAACAGCCCAGTGCTCAACCACTGGAAAGGCCTCGCGTCCGAGATCTCAATACGACGGACGGTTAGACAGTGACTGAGAATCACGTGGTGCGACAGGGATGCGGGCCCCGGGTGCAACGCGGGGGAGGAAAAGAGGATGTGGCGCAGGGCCCCAAGACAAAGCCCAGAAGCCTTGAGCTGGGGCTCAGACGTGCCCGCCTGGGGTCACAGACGTGTGCCCCCCCCCCCCCCGCCCAGCGCCGTGCTCTCCGGCCGCCCTACCTGCATGGTGATGGTGGGGGTGGTGAGCCCGCCGGCCGCCGTCAGCGTGGTCTGCGCAGCCGACACGGTGATGGCGGTGGGGTTGATCACTTGGCTTGAGAGGGTGGCGATGGTGCCCAACGTGGTGATGGGCGTGGCCAGGGAGGCGCTGGTACTGTGGCCCCCAGCTCCGGCAAGGCTGGTGGAGACGGTGCCTGTCACTGTGCCCAGGGTCGTGACGCCTAAGGGCAGGAAGGGGGCGGTAAGGCCGATGGCCGCGCCTCCTCCCTTCCGGCAGCTCTCCTCCGGCACACCCCAAGGGAAGGGGGGGGGCTGGGAGAGGGCACCGGCGCCCCCCGCCAGCCCTCCTGTGGGGAAGCGGGCCCAGCCTACAGGCTACACACCTGTGGTGCCCTTCACAACCAACGTGGTGACTGCTGGCTTGACGGCAGAGACGGTGACGGGGGTGACCAGGCGGACACCCCCCATGGGCACGGTGCGGAGGATGGTGCCCGGCTGTCCGGGGGCCCCCTTTAGCACCACCTGGAATGCCAGAGGAAATCGCCCCTGCGTCACTCTCAGCTTGCCTAGAGCCTGGGCTGCCCCCCTCCCAGGCCCCTCAGGACACGTGTGGCCTGCTGGGGTCCTGGCCTGGACACCGGGGTGAGGGGAGGGCCCGGCACGCCTCACCTGGGTCACTCCTTGCTGCCCGTGGCCAGTGGCGATTTTAGGGACAGCTGTGATGATTTTGGCAGGCGCTCCGGTTCCTGAAGTCATCACCTTGGTGGTGATAATGGTGATGGGGGACTTGATGCCCGGACTGCTGGTCACACCTGGACGGGAGAAGGGCGGCTTGGCCTCTGGAGCTCCTCTTCTCCGGCGCCCATTCCCCACTTCCCTCGGGCCCTCTTCCAAGCAGTCCCTCCCACTGCCCCTCACTGCAAACAGAGTGCCAGGTACAGCCGCAGCCCCGCCACCTCCCTATGAACGTGCGACAAGAGGCAAGGAGAGAGAGGAAAGAGAAAAAGCAGAACAAAAGCAAAAGCACGCCGCAGCCCAGCCCCCGTCCGCCCGTCTGGCGTCCGCCTCCTGGAGCGGCCCCTCGCCAGCACACCGCGGAGGCCCCTACCTGTGGCACCGGCCTGCGTGATGATGGCCGACATGGGGATGGTCTTGATGATGGTGGTCGTGCCCGGCTTGGTGGTGCTCGGGGACACACTGCTGATGCCCAGGATGGTGGGCTTAGTCCCGGCCCCGCTGGCCTGCGTGGTAGTGATGATGGTGGTGGGCTTGCCGTCCGCGGAGGTTACCAGCTTCAGGATGGTCCCGGCCGGCAGGGGCCCTTTGGTCTGCGACAGAAAAACACGTGGAAGCCTACTCAACAACAACAACGTCGATGACGACGACGACGTCTAGATGCAAAGAGCGGCTCAGCCGACTAAGGGTCCGACTCTTGATCTCAGCTCAGGTCTTGACCTCAGGGTTGGGCGTTCAAGCCCAGCGCTGGGCTCTGTGCTCGTGTGCTGGGCACAAAGCTTACTTAAATTTCAGAAAAAAAGGCCAAACAAAAAGTATGTCTCGAAAAGGAAAACAGCCAGAGGAGAACAAGGTGAACGGACACCACCGACTACCACGATGCAAACTGTGGCAGAAAGTCTACTCCGGCTACTCTCCACCGGTGGCCCGAGCGGCTTAGGGGATGTTCTGAAGACTGAGAGCGACCGCACCAAGCAGCAGGACTTTCTGCACCACACGTGCTCGAGGGATCTTCTCCAGGAGGGGACACAACTCCTTCCTGTGGCCCGGAGCCCCCTCATGAGTGTCAGAGTCTGGGTCCCACAAGCTCACCTGGATGATCTGAGTCACCGGGCCCGTAGATGCCTGGCCTGTGACCGCTGAAGTCTGAACCGGTTTGGTCTGAACCACTGACATCACCTTGCCCAGGTTGGAAATCTGAAACAAAGGACGGAGCAGGGAGTGATCCGGAAACCAATTACGAACACGGCTTGGGTCCGGCCTCTCCTGACCCGGGCCCAGGCCCGGGGTAGCGCCACAGGCCGGTCGCGGCCCCATGCAGCAGGGTGGCACCCGTCACTCACCAGAGCACTGCCTCCTGGGACAGAGATGGGGCTCTTCACCAAGGTGATGGTCTTGGTGACTCCACCCACCACCGTGGTCACCACCTGAGCTTGCTGGGCCACTGTCACAGTTCCCGACTTATGCACCGTGATGATAGGGCGGGTGGATGTGTTGGCAGCAGAGGAGACAGACGTCCCCACCTGGGCGGCCGCAGTCTTCAGCATCCGAGTGGCCGGGTTGCTCACCTTGAAGGGGTGGCGACGAGCCGTGAGTGGGGCAGGGCGGAGAGGCCCAGCTTCTGCCCAGAGGGGCCCGAAGCAGCTTGCCGGGCTTTGCCTTTCCCGCACCGACAGAGAGCGCGGCCAGCCTCAGGCTGCCACGTCCCGAAAAGTACCCACTCATTCCAGAGCCCGTGGCAAGCGGCAATTACGGGCCGGTGGCCCCACGGGGGCAGGTCCAAAGCCCGGAGGGAGTGACTGCTGTCTTAACACGGCGCTCAGAAGCCCCCGGCCCCGAGGCTGCCCCGGCTCAGAACCCGGCACAAGGAATGCTCACCATGACCGGCGAGGAGGCTACCTTTACAGTAGCCGGGAGGGTGGTGGTGCCTGGCGTCACAGCCACGGTTTTGACGATGGTCGTGCCTGCTGGGACACTCAGCACCGTGGGCGCTGACGAGGGCGGGATCTTCTGGGTGGCGGCAGCTGCAGCTGCCAGCGCGGCCATGCCGCTCATCTGCGGGCTGCTGCCAATCACCTGCGGTGGGCACAGGGGGCGTGAGCCCACACTTGGCACCAGGACCGAGGCTGCCTCGCCCCCTGCTCCAGACGCTTCAGCAGAACCCATCGAGAGGCCCGGCATCCCTCCCAGCAGCACCTGTCGGCCCCACCTTGGCCCCTGCTGCTAACCAGGTGCAGTGGCCCAGCAACAGGATTTTGCCAGAAGCTCTAGATACTTTCTAAAGACCACAGAATTAGACACAGCTCTCTCCTCCTGGCCCTGGGTCAAACCCCAGGTGCCTAGGTCCTCCCTGCAGGCTTCCAAACAAGGAAGTTCACGTTTAAGATGCCCTCGTCTGAATCAGATTCAGACAGCGGGGAAGTCCTTCTGAGGCATCAACTTATTAACTCGTATTAACTGACTGAGAACAATTTGCCTCACCGGTACATTCCTGGCCCAGAAAAGCCCAGGCTGAACGGCACTAAGGCTGGGTGCCACCAACCACCAGGAAATCCCACCCCACCCACCAGCTCCTCACCGTGCCCTGGGCACTCTGCGTGGGCACAACCATTCGCACGCCTGCAGGAAGGGAGGTCACGGTGACGGGGGCTTTCCCAGCCTGGCTGGCAGGTCTCATGGTGACCAGCGGGGTTCCTGTCGTGGCCTGAGGACCGGTGACTTTGAGAACAGCGGGGACGCCTGGCGAGGGAAGGAGGTGGCCATCAGCAGAGGCCCGAGCCTCCGTTGCACCCGGTGCGAACGCGAACTGCTTCTGGGACCTGCTGGCGCTTCACATCTGGTCCTTCCAGACACCCTCAGCCACTGTCCCCGCAAGCGGGCCCGAGCTTTCTCCCGGCCCCAGCGCTCGGCCACAAGCCAGTGCCGCCGACGGCCAGGTGTGCTATCTTCAGCGGCCCTCTCGGGCACACGGCCTCCCGGCGAGTAGCCCCTACCCTCTGAAGTGCGAGGCCCCGCTCACCTTGAGTCCTGGCCGCCGTGGGCACGGAGATTGAGCTGCCGGGTACCGTCGGCAAGACCTGGATGGCGGTGGTGGTCGGGGGCGCGGCAGCAGCCTGGGGCAGGAGCGTGATGCCTACCTGGGTCAGCGGCTGCACGGCAGGTGCGGCTGCTGCCGGGGCGGGGCTCTTGGGAGGGTTGGCGGGCACAGACGGGACCGGATTGGGCGTGGGGGAGGCGGCAGTAGCGGCCGTGGCGGGAATGTCATATTTCTGGAGCTGCAGAAGGTAACTGTCGGCTGTTGCCACGGCCCCCCAGCTCACCTCCAGGGAATTGGTGTTGGCTCGTACCAGCTGTACCCGGGCCGGGGGTGGTGGCTTTTCTGCAAGAGGGCACGGCCGGTGAGAAGGGGTCGCGCCAGGAGGCCCCGCGCTGTGGCTCCGCTGTGCCGCGGCAGGCCCGCAGGCCCCCGTGCAGCCGCCTCACCTGTCTCCAGGTACCACAGGTCCTTGCAGCAGACCTGGTTGTTCCAGGCCTTTCGGTAGCCGTCGCGCCCACTCCAAATGTACAGGCGGGTGTTGATGGCTACGGCACAGTGGCCGGCTCGGGCCCGGGGAATATTGTCCTCCAGCGTGTCCATCAGGATGGTCTCCCAGGCCATGGTATCTGGGGACGGTGGGGTTGGAGGTCAGTGAGGACGGCAAGCGAACCCACAACCCCCAGTGGCCCTCTGGCCTTTCGCTGTCAGGGATGGGGAATCCAAACCAGGAAGTCATTAAAGAGTACTAAATTAAAAACAAACGAACGAACGAAAGATAACTCGGTACGGCAAAAAGACCGTAAAAGATGTAATTATAAACCACAAACTGGGGAAACTATTTGAAACGCACAGCCAGAGGTCTCACTTCTCGCACATCAAACAACACAAGAGCCTATGTAGAAAAGAGACGGGCAAAGAGGAACGCAAGTTACGGAAAAGGCGACAGGAGGATCTAGGGGAAAATACATACCCTCGCTCAAAATAAGCGAAATGCAAACTTAAACCATAAGGTGCCTGGCAATTTGATTCCCGTGCCTGTGGTAGCCGGGGTTCAAGGTGAGCCAGGGGTGCTGGGGGGCCGGCCCGTGGGGAGAGTCAATCACCTACTGAACTTGGCGAAGAGCTGTTTGATGGTCGCCGCGCCGGCACTGCCGGGGGCATTTACGCGGGCACAGCCTCTGTGCAGGATGGCTTGGCGACATCCTTCGACAGTGATCCTACCTCTAGGCTTTTACCCTTCAAATACACTTGCACGGAGGTGAGGACAGTGCAAGGATACTCACGGAGTAGCGTCTGTGCAAGTTTCAACACCTCGATAGCAATTCAAAAGAATGAGGCCGCTCGCCGTGCGGGGATGGGACGGGACGGTCTCCGAGACAGAGTAAAGCGAAAAGCCAGGCGTGGCGCGGCGCCGAGAGCAGGCTGCCGTCGTGTTTGTTTATAAAGGAACCTACAGACGACGCTTGGACATGTAGAAAAGTCCCTGCAGTGGGGAGGAGAAGCCACCAGCGCGGCTGCCTCTGCAGGATAGGAGGCGGGAGGGAGGCTGCGCACGGTTAAGCGTCCGTGCTTTCGACGGCGGGCCACGTGTAGGAAAAGAGCCTACTCAAAAATGAAAGCAGGGAGCGCCCTCAGAGTGCTCGCACCAGTGGCTGCCTCTCGTGGACTCGAGGGGCACGGGCCTTAGAAGCACACCCCACACAGCTCTCGGGACCGAGGAGGGCCAGCCTCCCGCAGCCCTCCGCAGGCTACTCCGAGCCCGAGGAGGCCATACCCAGGTTGAGACAAGCCAGTGTGTTGGTACACTTCCACTCCTTCTCGTGTGTGGCCACTTTGACGTCATCCATGACGAGAGGCACCCAGCCACCAAACACGTACATTCTGGGACGAAGGAGGGAAGAGTAGGAGAGGGTTGTAGAGGAGGTGCCGAGCTAGAGGCCACCTCTTCCATCCAGAAAGTTCTAAACACGCTTGGTCCTCCAGCTCTCCCCGGGAGAGGCCCCCAGGGCGCATGAAAGCTCTCGATGCCACCCTGTCCTTCTTGGTGGCTCAGCCCTCACAAGACCTGCGTCACCTCCACCACGTGGAGCCGTTACTCGAGCTCATCTAAAGCTCACCTCAGTCCCCATCATTCTCATATTCGCTTTGGGACCGTGGCATTGACAAAGACACCCGGCTGCTCGTGGAGAGTATCTAGGACAGTCTGCGCCCCTCTACCCTGAGTCTGTCTCGGTCTCCCAGGGCCGTAATGTAAAGACAGGGCTGCGGAAGGCCAGCCCAGCCGGAAAGGGGCCTCGGCAGGCCTTAGGAATTGCAGGAACAAAACCGAGAGCCCCGTGGGGGTGGGGCGGGCGGGGAAGACAAGAGCCGTGGCCGCTACTCACTTGTTTCCTATGGTCGTGGCTGAGTGAAGACTCCGGGGAAGAGGCGCCACCCCGCTGAGACTGGGCTTGTTCCACGTCAGAGTCTCTGTGCAGAGCAAGGGAGGGAGGAGGGTCACCTACGCCATGCCAGACACGGGCCCTCCGACCCAGAGGACGCTGCCCAGAAGCAGGGAAGGCTCTGGAAGGTGGGTGCCTGCGTGCAGTGTAAGAATTCCGGGCCTGCGCTCCCTCCAGCCCGCGACAGGCCCTCTGGCCGGCAGATGCCAGCATTTCCCAAGCCGCATTCACCATCCTGGCGGCTGCGCCCCTCCCACGCTTCCTGAGCACCTGCTAGGAGGCAGCTGCGTCCCTCGGGGCTGGGGCGCGTCCCCCACAGGCCCTGCACTCCACGCCCCACCCTCCGCTAGCGCACCGGCCCCCACCCCACCGTCCACAGGCCAGGCGCCAGGAATCTCACTCGCGATCAACGGTTTCCTCTGAGTGCCGGTGCTGACCTACCGGACAGGTGCCGCCGGCCAGCTTCTCCCTCAGCCTGCCTTCAGGTCGAACACCCAAGCTACTTCCTACCACTCCTCACACCCACCCTGCTTACCCACCCAAGGAGCCCCTCGAGGTCTTATGGTCTCTCAACATCCCACCTGACCGTGACACACCAGGGCATGCCACTCCTGTTAGAGTCTACCACGGACGAACGCTACCTCATCTAGATAATTCCACCCTAGGAAGATCTTCGCTTCTCTCCCCTTATCCTCCTGTAGGACGGCAGACCAACTCAGCCAACCGAGCCTCGCTCTTTCTTAAGAGCAGTGCCACAAGCTCGGGGCAAAGGTGACTGACGCACACGGGGGCCCCCCGCCCCCTGGCCAAGAGGATGAGGGGCAGAGCAGCACACTCGCTCCCTGGGCCGTCAGCCCCGTCTCACCACCCTACGCCGGTGGCCCAGCCCAGTCTGCTAACTGCTCCGAGGCTCCCGGAACAGCCGTAGCCATGTCTTACCGATATCCAAGGTCCAAAGGTCCCCCAGCCTACAGCCGCTCATCCCTCCATAGATCACCAGCTTGGACTTCTTGTTGTCTTTCTCAGTATAGACCACAGCAGTGTGGGACTCCCGGGGTGGAGGCAGAACGCCGTAAGTGATGGGGATGTCCCAGGCCACCACTCCGGAGCCCGGCCGCAATTCCAGGATGTATAAGTCATTCAGGTACCTAGAGAAGAAAGGTCAGTTCTGGCAAGCGCTGACTCCACGCACCAGAGGCCTCGGCAGCTTCTAGGGGTGAACAGCAGACTCCCTGGGAGACAGAGGGGGCCAAATCTACGTTGAACTCCAAGTTCCTCTACCCTCAGCCTGGAGGAGGGGCTGCCAGAAGCTCCCAAGGATAAGTGTGAGTCCGAGGAGAGCGGCAGGCTGCCTCGCACACAAAGCCGGGCACTGTACGTGGGCCCCCGGGGGAAGAGGGGTGCTGGCTTGGGACTACCTTCAGACTTCACGAAGGCACTCAGCCACCAGCCTTGGAAAATACCACCACTAAGTCTGCAGGTAGCAAGGGCTAGGAAGGAGAGCGCCAGCCCCAAGGTGGCCTGAGGAGCAGAGACCGGCCCAAGGCAAGGTGGGTTGCTGACCCCCCGGGCCCAGCCCTCCTGCCATGCCACCTCCTCCTGGTTAGAGACCTCGGAGCCAGAAACTCCTTCAAGGGCATCTAGTGTCACCCTCTCACATCACAGAAGGAAGGAACCCGGCACGGTGCCATTGGCTGGCATGTGGCAAAGCACACCCACCCTCATGGGCTTGCACACGGAGAGGGCGAGGCCTCACCTCGGAATGTTGTTCTTGGGGTCTTCGCTATCGTTGGCCAGACCCCCAAACAGGTAGCACTTGTTGCCCACGAGGGAGAAGCTGTGCCCAAGCCGAGGACACGGAGGGGGTCCATTTTTGGGCGTCTTTGCTTTGAGTCTCTTCCATTCCCACCGGCTTGCCTGCAAAATCAAGACTCAGGGATTTAATCAGGAACGAGCTGGCCACCATCGGGGCCTGGGCCATTTGTTGTGGAGGGAGGACCTGGTAGGGGTGAGGGAGGCACAGGACCATGGGAGGCCTCCTGGGCAGCCTCCCCACCCCCACCCCCACACGGGGAGCACGCTAGGGGCCGTTACCTGGAGCTCGTAGAGGTCATTGCTGTATTTCCCATACTCCACCATCCCACCAAACACCAGCAGGCGAGTGCCATCACACACGAAGCCATATGCGGCACACCCAGGGGGGATGTCCCCTCTCACGGCAGGGATGAACCACTGGTTAGTCGCTGGGGGAACAAAAGGAAGCGGAAGAAGTCAGAATACCTTGGGGACTCCTAAGAACCAGAGCCCCCACTCCTCCCACTCCCCAAATCCAGCAGCCCACGAAACGTGGCCTGACAAAGGAGGAGCCAAGACAGCGCCTCCTTGTCCCAGGGTGTGGGGCCTTCTCATTTCGGTATCCAGTCCCAGCACCCCATCCGAGCCATCTTTTAAGTCCCTTGCCTCAGAAGCCACCTTGCGACAGCCTGCAACCACCTGGCTTCTCATCAAGGTCGTCTCAATAAGCGGGAAGTCACTAATTCATTAGCTTTTGGGAACGTGGGCCCTGACTTCCTTCCCCAACTGCTCAGTGGATCATTGGAAAGAAAGGTCTAACCCCCAAGATACCCTCTCGGTGGCCCCATGCACCTCTTCCTGGGGGCACGGGGGCCACACCTCCAAGTGGTTCACAGAGTGACCGTGACCAGCCAGTGCCCTCCCTCCCTGCAGGTGCCAATGGCAGGAGGCGAGCAGGTGAGGGTGGCCAATCAAGGAAGTCCAGTCCGCTGGCTGAGGAGAGCCAGGGAGGGGGGCAAGACTCCATCTCGGCTGGCGTTTCCTAGGTGATGTTCCACACCACCCCTCCCCTCATGCCACACCCACACCAATCTAGAACATTCTTGAAATCCAGAAGCGGTGGCAGTAGCATCAGCTTCTGAGGCAGCCTCCACAGCCTCTGCTGGCTGCAGAAGCGTCCCCCGAATCCATCCCCTGTAACCGGGGCTGGGGTGGGGAGACCACCAGAACCATCCAGCACCCCGCTCCTCCCCTCACTTAAGGCTTGTGTCCTATGTTCAGCTCCCCAGACACTTGCCAAGCCAGGGCCTCCCAGAAGAGTCACGGGGCACACATCCTCCTCTTTTTGAGGGGTCCTTCTCATTACACATTATTTAAAGGACTCTCCCTAAACGGCACGCCACACTCTCTCCAAAAACCTCAAACCGGGCGCCAGATGCAAATCTGATTCGGTGCCCCTAAACCGGTATTGGTCAAACGTCAGTGACTTGAGACGGAGGCACCGGAGCGTGAAAGGGGCAGCCCTGGAGTCCAAATGAGGGTCAGGATAGTCCCACAGGGAGGGCCTCGGGGGGGCCCCGGCTGCTCGACTGCTTCTCAGCCTCTGCACAGGCACGTACTTGGTTATGCATACTTGGTTATGCATACGTCCTTCCTGCGTACTAGGTAACAAGTCCTTTGTTGTCACCCTGGGGCCTCATGTGCACATTGGCCCAAAGGCCTGTCCTCATCTAAAAGCACACCAGTAACCCCCAGGACAATTACAGCCTTTCCCGAGGTGAAAGCGTTCCTGTCGCTCCCCACTCCCCACCTCTCCAGCTTTGCTTTGGAACAGGCTGTTGACCCCCTCCCCCCCTCAACGGTTCGGTGGGGTCACTGGGACTCCAGCACGCCCAGCACCACTGTCCCCCTCTGCCGTCGTCCTGGTGCAGGTGCGAGGCTGCACTGCCTGCTGCACACGCGTGCGCCCAGACCCCAGGTCCCGGCTCCCTCCCTCACTGTCATTCCTGGGGCAAAAACAAACCAAGAAAAGCAGCAGCTTTCTGTGCTGAGGCAAACCACCCATGCACAAATTGGAAGAGACGGAGTTTCATCCAACTTACCAGGATAAAAAGCTGAAAGAAACCTGGGAGACTGCCTAGGCCAAGCTCCCTCAATTGATAAAGGAACGGAACCCAAGAGAGGAAGTGACTTACCTGAGGTTATAGAGCAAAACAGACAGACACAGGCAAGAACCTTGTCACCAGCTTAAAAGCGACCACTAGGTGCCCACCGTACAGGGAGGAATCGGCTGTCCTCGCCCACCTGAGCGCCCTCTGGGCTGCTGCACGCAGCTACGGGGCCACCATGGGGCCAGCGGTCAGGCCTGGGACAAAGCTACATGGCAAACAGGACTGACCTGCCGCTTTCCTATCCCGCTCTCATCGCTGATGCGGCCGGCTAGGCTGGAAGTGACCTGTGACACCCCTCATTTAAGAGGCGCTGGTCTTGTTCTAGAACACGGGGCAGGGGCCCTACACCGCCATCAAGAGCGGTCTGTCAGGCACTTGGTGGCATGAAGCCACAGCCCCAGTGCTGCCCTCCAGATGGCACGGCCGCTGCCTCAAACACACCGGCTGCTCTCAGGTACCCCTTAATCATGTTATCTGTAGCTCATCCAGTGAGTGACCCCGCCTCCGGTCCCTTGTTCTCCATTCGCTCCAGCCGGTCAATGCTCGCAGCTGGGGGCGTGGTCTGAGGAGAGGAGGCCACCTGCACACAGGACCCTCCGTGGGCTGGTCAGAAACCTGACTCCACCTTGTCTCTCCTCAGCAAGCTTGACACCCGCAGTTTCCGTGTTTCATCAGCCGCTCCCACCCCTTTCCACACTTGCCAAACCCACCTGTAGTTGCTCCTGTCAACCTCTATGCACCCTCCCCTAGAGACCCTCACCCGCACAGTTGGGTAGACCGACCGACCGGTAGCCCTTCTGTTCGCTCGGTCATAACACGGCACTTCCTGTGTGGCAGACGCAACACCAAGTGCGGGGAGGCACGGAGTAGACCGCTCCCATCCTCAAGCTTCCAATGTAGTAGGAAGGCTGCCACGCCCTCCCCCCCATGATGGGAAAAGCAGCCCGGGGCGGGGCAGGGGGAGTCTGCACCAAGGTCAAGTCTGGGGAGCACAGAACAGGGCAATTTGGCAGAGGGGGCTTCTCAGAAAAGGTGACTTTGGAGCCAGGCCTTGAAGGGTGAACAGGATTTCCTGACAAATGAAACTAACAGGGCCAATCAGGAAGTGACTGCAAAAGCCAAGTGAGAAGAGGGGAGGTCTCATAATGGAGGGGGAACGGATCTGAAGCAAGCTCAACTTAGTGACCAATGAGCTACAGGGACAGAGGAGCTGCGAGGTGTTTCCAAGGAGGTGGCCTGTGCCTGTTAACTGAAGAAGAGAGCCCAACTATGTCCAGGAAGAGCTGGACTCCAGGCACTCCCGCGTGACCCTACCACCGGCTGGCAGGGTGACCCCTAGACCTGTCACTTCCCCTCTCAGACCCCAATTTCCTCATGTGCAAAAACAAGGAAGTTCCGCTAGATGCTTTGCAAAGCTCCTTCCAGCTGTTAACAGTCACTGGACATTAAAGACCCATGGACGCAGACCAGCCTTGGGCAGCTGATGTGGTGACCGGTCACAGTCTTCCCTCGGTACCAGGTCCTCCATAATCTGCTTTGCTTCCCTGAAATACAACTCCCCAAGGCCAAGGACAGTAGCTACCCTAAGAACTCTCAAAGGCCAATCAAGTATCCCACAGCCGCCGTGGTAAACGCCGCTGAAGAGGAAGGACACACTTTCTCACACACACCTGCTGGCCCCCAGCTCGTCACCCCCAGACCACCGAGCTAACCAAGACGGCAAAGTGCTCACAAGTGCCCCAAACACGCCCCCTGGAGCCACCGAGCTCAACAACAAGGAATGGGTCTCCCGTCCCGCAGAAGGAAGAGGGCGAGAGAAGAAGGAAGAGGCGCAAGGATCTGCCCTGCCCTGACTTAAACCGAAACGACGGCAAGCGGAAAGGCAGCCAGGCAGCCGTGCCGCCACTGGCGGCAGGAGGGCAACACCAAGCCCCATCTGTCCCGAAGGGAGCGCAAGAACCCTGCAGCTACCAGAAGCGCGGACACACAGCGAAAGCCGGCCAAGTTCCTGCGCCCTTCAGATAATGGGCAACACTTGGTGAGGACCCGGGAGTTGGGTCTGCTGGTGACTCTCCTGAGAAATCGCCTAAGGAGTTGGTAAGGGCAGTTTCCAAACTGCTAACTGGAGGAATCCGGGGCTGCGGCCCTTCGGAAGGCGGACTACCCTCTACTACACGACCCACGCTTGCAGATGGGGAATGAATTAATGCCAAAGTGGCCCGATTCATTTTCATAAACTAATGAATATGCAGAAGCCCCTGGAAGCAGTGGACTTCAGAGCTGATGGTAATTAGGCCCCTGTCCTACTTTCTAAAATTGTATTTCCCTGTTAAGGAGCCTGCTCCGGGCCTTGTGAGAATAAAGACAGTCCAAGGAGTTTAGAAGGTTCTGCTCAGGGCAACGGCCTCTCTAAAAACAGCCCTGCCCCTCAGCCTCACCTTCCCCGGCTGACTGCGGCCACAGCAGCTGTCTACGCCTGTGGGAGCACCGCCAACCAGCCCGGCCTCGCTGGAGGCAACAGGTGCCAAGAGCCGGAATGCAAAGGGTCGCCATCGACCCACCAGCCTTTGAAAGTCAACTCAGTAGGGGCAGCCAGCTACAAGGTGCGGAGAAAACTGCACTCTGCCTCAAGGGAGGGGGAGGGGAGCACCCAGCCCTCACTGCTCTAACCACTTTCTCCCTTGGGCGCCAACTCCCAACCCCAGAGCACCCTCACAGGTGGGAGGTGGGGCCCAGGCTCAAGGAGCTGGTATTGCCAGAGCCCTGGGAAAGGAGAGACCTGGAGAAATGGAGTCTGCTAGATGTGATGCCTGGGAGCAGAGCTGGAAAACAGCTCTCAGCCACCACCGACCCCAACGCGTCCCCCCCCCACCCCCACAGAGGGGAACTTCCTGAAAGACCACTGACAGGCGTGTGGGTGTGCAGGGCCCGCTGTGAGACTGCTCTCCCCCCTCCCGGGGGGGGGGTGTCTTAGGCTCTCTCCCGCTCTCCCCCCCAGAACACAGCGCACACAGGCCCGCTGGCCTCAGGGAGAGTGCCCAGCCCCTCCTCCTGAGCAAGGCGAGGCGCCGTGAGCCAACGTCCCTTCCACAGGCAACGGCTCCGTGTGCAAACCAGGCCAAGGGGCCGCCACGGGCAAGAGGCTGCAGGAGGCTGCGGCCCAGTCCGAGACCTGGCAAGGACGCCAGGCAAGGGGCGCGCACCGCAGCTTTGTGTGTCCCGAGGAATCCCGTTCCTCCCAATTAACAGCGCCCTGGGATTGGGGGAGATATGAACGGGGGCACGGCAACCTCGGCCTCACAGAAAGAGGAGAGGTAAGGGTCCACCTAGCCCACCATGGGGTCACTGGAATTCACCTCCTACACCGGAGGGCCCCCGATCCAAAAAAGAAGCAATTTGGAGCAAACACCGCAGAACTAAATGGCAAAAGGGGGAGCAGCAGCAACGCCAGCCTATCTGTGGGTGCACAAACCCTGAGACGGTCACCCAGCGGGGCACACAACCCCCCAGGTCGGAATCAGGGGCTCAACTCTGCCCCTAATCCGTCATCTAGAAGCTGTCATTTCTCCCGAAAAAGCATCAAAGAGGAAGAAGAGCTGAGCAGGCGCAGAAGGAGGGAAGAAGGGGGTGGGACTTTGCCTGCGCCAAAGGGACGCATCCGCCAGCCCGCCCGCCCGGCGGGGTAACGGTGTCTGTCTCGAGTCAACGCCGGCGACGCCCCCGCCCCCTCACCAACCGGACTGGATTTCTGTGGGATAATGAAAAGCACCCCTCAAACGCAGGGGGGGGGGGCAGAGGAAGAACGGGGAGAGAGCAGGAAAAGGCACAGAAGCCGGGCCGACCAAAGGGTCTCGGAAGAGAGAGAGCAGATCAGTGCGGAGGGAGAGGGAGGAACGGGAGGGAGAGGAGGCAGGAGGGAAGGGGAAGAGAAAGGAGGGGAGGGAGGGCGGAGAGGAGGGCGGGGAGGAGGGAAAGAGGGGGAGGAGGGGAGGGAGGGAAGACGAGGGAGAGGGAGGAGAGGGAGGGAGGGAGGGAAAGATCCCAGGACCCAGCGGGCTTTGCACTCACCCGTGTTGTACACGTGCAGTTCGTCCACTATCCCCTCGTTGCCGCCGCCAAACACCACGATGAGTTCCTTGATGGCCACGGCTCGGTGGCCGTGGCGGGGCCGGGGCACCGGACCCGACCAGCCCACCACTCGCTTCCAGCGGGGCTGCAGGAGCACCGCTGGAGAGTTGGCGGGCGACACGGCCGAAGCCATAGTTACGGGAAAGGCCGCGGTGGGGGAAAAGTCACCAAGCGGGAAGGGAGCCCCCCAATTCCTCTCACACACACCCCCTTTCGTCTAAGGTAGCTCTCACGGAGAAGCGGTTCCTCACACAGCGGTGGACGGTTCCATGGAGGCCGCCATCTTAACTACCCTCCTTCCCTTCGGCTCTTCCCCTTCTTCTAGCTCACCCCGTCTCTTCAAGAGCCTCCCGAAACTTTCGAGCGCCTAGCCCCGAGAAGCCGGAGGCCGCCGAGTCCCGCCGCCCTGACAACTCGCTCGGGCGCTCTCGCTTACAAGCTCGGGCGGGAGGCCCTGGGAGCCGCCATCTTGAGCCGTCCCTCTCTCCTCCCTTCCTCAGTCGTAGCCCTCCCCCGCCGGAAATGGCGGAGCCCCGGCCCGGTTCCCACACCCCCCAAGTCCCCTGCACTGGCCGGCTTCCGGGGCGGGTGGAAAGGAGCCACAAGCGCCGCGGTTGTCCCAGCCCCGCCGGCGCTCACACCACAATTGTGGGAGCCGCCATCTTGAGACCGTCCCGCTTCCCCGCCCAGCGCTTAGTGCAGCCGCCGCTCCCGAAACAGCCTCGACACTCGTGAAGGACAAAGGCGCGCCGGAGGCCAGTGGAACGAACTCGAATTCTCGGGGGCTGGTCGGAGACTCGCGCCGTACAGCTTGTGAGGTCTCGAACCTCTCCCCTGAGTCCGCCTCTGCTGCTCAGGCTGCGCCTGCCGCCCTGGGAGCCGCCATCTTGAGACTAACTCCCCCTTCCCCCCTATTCTCTTCCTCCTGGGTCAGTTCTTCCACTGCAAACCAAACGCAAGGCAGCGTCCGATCCTCGCTTCCCTCTTTATGACTCCTTCCCACAGGAGCCGCTCCAAAGAGCCAGAGTTAGGCCCCGGAGTGGCAACTGTACGGCAGGAGGAGCGGTAACGGCAGGGCGCTCATGCCTCCTCCCTGGGAGCCGCCATCTTGTGTGAAGAAGTAACAACTAAACATGGCGGCAACGGCGGTCGGGCGAGGGGGCGGAGTCGGGCTACGTCACTGTTTCCCCCCCACCCTACCCCCCGCCCTCGCACGGCTTCTCAGAGCCAAGGCCTCTTAAAGGACCCCCGTGCTGCCCCGGGGCGAGGGCCCAGGTCCACCGCGCGCCTAGCTAGGGCTCAGGCCGCTCTCGGGTCAGGCGCAGGCGCGCCCAGCCCCGCGGCCCACCCCCTCCCCCCCCATTGCGCCCTCACGCCTCCGCCCTGGGAGCCGCCATCTTGCCACTTCCCTTCGCCCGGCCGTCCACGGGCGTCAATAGCGACTTTCAGCACAAAACAAAGATGGCGGTTGAGGCCTCTGGTGAATGCCCGGATGAGGATGCCTCAAACGAGCTCGGCCCCGCCCCCCCTGGGAACATTCCCCCGGGTCGTTTAAGGAACACACGCCCGAGGAGTTGCCTTTAACTAGCAGTGGGGACAGGGCATAGGCTGCTGGGGACGGCCGACGGGAAACGTTAGAGCTGCAGCTCGGGCCGGAGAGTGCACATGTTTCCGCTCCCCACACCCAGGGGCCGCGGGAGAAGCGGCCCAAGACACGCCGCGGGGGGAGTCGGAGGCGGGGCGAGTGGGCGGTGACGCAGCCGGCTCCCAGGCTCGCCGGCCCCGCCCCCGAGCGCCGGCGCCACCGCCCGCACTCTAACGAAAGGAGACGCGCCGCGCGCCTGGGCCCGCTCCCCGTCCCCCGCCCCGCCGGCTGCAGGGCGGGCGGCCAGGCCGGCGGCACCCGAACCGAGCGGGCGGGCGCGGGAGAGCTCCATGTCGCCCCGCGTCACCTCGCGTCACCCCGCGTCACCCCGCTCCGCCTGCTTCCCAGAGCCCGGCGCCCCGCCCCGCGCGCAGGCGCAGGGCCGCTTCTCGGGTCCGCCCTTTCCCGAGATTTGAATTTTCCCCAGCCAAGATAGAGAGGCAAATACCCGGATGGTGATCGCTGGCCTTTTCGCGCCAATACCGTAAGTTCTCGCAGCAACCTTAAGAGGTGGGTACTGGCATCGCCCCCATGTGCCAAATCTTGCAGGAGGCCGGCCGGTGGCTGCACGGTCATCTGCACTGGCAGACTCAGGCTGTAGTGCAGGGGCCCTGAGCTGGTGTCTGTGAGCTTGAGGCAACCACAGAGGATTTTTCCACTTTCTCTCAGCTTTATTTCATTTTTATTTTCACCAACCCCGAGTTGAAATTTGGCGTTTCCCGCAACTACGATATAGGCCACAGAGCACACACAGAGTGTTAGCCTGGTGGCTTTGTCACCAATGGAAGTGACACCATTTCAGATCACTTAGCTTTTGTTGTAGTCCTCTTGAAATGGACTCAAGTACAAGACTTGCCCGTACGTCCTGTCATTTAACTTACCAGTAAAGAAGCACATATATTACCCTATCACACATTTTCCAAAATATTTTCATACCATCTCTCGACCTGTTAAGTTTATGTTGTAACTCTGTTTCTATGTATTTGGAAGCATTTGTTTGGGAAAGGCCACAGAGACCTGTGACGGCCGGAGGACAAGAGCCCTGGCCTGTATATGGGTGTGCCGCCAATTGCCCTAAATGACCTTGGGTATTCACCTCCCCTCTATGGCCCCGAGTCCCTCCCCGTAAAATAAGGAAGGTGAGCTGCTGGTTGCCAAAGACCTTGACTGAATTCAGCAGTTCTCTCCCTGGAGTTCAGGAGTCACTGGAGTTGTTCGAGGCTTCTTGGGTATCCAGGTGTCCCAGAGTGACCTCACCTGCAAGGGATGTCCCACATTACAGCCCTCAAGCTGGCACCCCCTTATCTGCAGAAAGGCAGCAAGGGTGGTCGGGACAGTCAGGGACACAACAAGCAGTGGTCATAAATGCTACAGGGAAGAAGCCAGCACTGTGACAGGTGACAGTGGCTCCTGCATAAATGCATGTAGCCACGGGAAGCAGGGGAGAGTGAGGAACATGTGTTAACCCCTTAGCCAGGATATCGTCCTGCTTGCAGAACTTCTCCAAAAGACTCCACAACTGTGGGCCAGTGCCTTTGGCCTTTGTGTGCCAGGTGCTGGGGGAATCTGTAAAGAACTTTGAGGGTCATGTCACAAGGGTCATGGCAGGAGCCATGGTATATGGAGGAGCTAGGCCGTAAAGTACCCAGCCTGGTCTCCTTGGTGGACTTGGGAAATTGGTTGGATGACATGTCACTTTCAGCTTGCACAAGGGCTCGGGTGGACTTTGCCCAGCAGCCAGAGAGAGGAGTCACTCTCCACGCCCTTCCTGGACCTTCTCTATCAAGCTGACAGTGTTTTGCTCCTGTCCCCGGCTCTTACCCATGCTTGCTGGCAGACGGGTGGGTCAGGCTAGCGCAGGTCCCAAAGGCCTGGCACTTCATGCCACAGAGCCGGGCCCCGGATAGATGCAGGTGAGCTGTCCCGGCTGGAGTCAGCAGCTGAGTGGGGAAGCCGCTGCAAGAGAATGGCAGCCGAGTGGAAAGTGTCAGCAGACGTGAGGCAGGAGGGAAGGCGGCCTGCAGAATCTCACTCTGGGCAGGACAGACCGGGCCTAGGGAGCTTTCAGGACTCCAGCGGGAGGGCACTTGGACGTGTGGCCGAGAGACTGGGACGTGATCACTCGTGGAGTAGAGAGCCAGCCACCAAAAGGTGTTAAGCGGGACTGGCACGATCCACTCCAGGGGCGCTCTTGCGGAACGTGCTGGGGGGGGGGGGGTTGGCTGTCGTGCACAGACCACATTAGCAGTGGGCAGCCTGGGAACGGGAACCCCAGGACAGACCTAGCCCCCTGGACCCAGAGGCTCTTAGGGAAAGAGCTGGGGCGGGCGTGGACCGCAAGCTGAGGCGGAGGCTCACGCTCAATGAGGAGCTGTAGAGTCAGTATGAGGGCTCTGGTTCACTGGGGGAAATGCTGGGCCCCATGGTCCTCCTTAACAACGGACCCCCGAGGCAGGACGGGAGCAGGAAAGGCCAGCAGCACCTCAGAAAGTGGCCAGCAGTCCCCAGAAAATAGAGGTGGCTGCCCAGGGCCACGTGAAAAGCGAAATGGTAATGTGCCTGTGAAAGCATAGGAAGGACAGAGACATGTGGGCTTTGTGCTTGAATGGCCGTGAATTGAAATTGAGCAGGTATTCACAGAGCTTGGGAAGGAGAGCGGGGAATCAGACCCTGCCCTGCCCTGCCCTTTCAGGGCCTGCGTTGCAGGGGGAAATGGAGCTGTGCCTCAAAAACAAAAGGTGCTAAGTGGTCTCCACCTGTAAGAATTTAGTCCACACGAGGACTGCTCCTGGAGGTACTGGAGGCATCGCCATTCTACACGTGTGCAAACTGGGGCCCAGACCGGTGAAGGCCCAAGGTCACACAATTAGCAGGTGTGGGGAGCCGGAGTTTGAACACAGGCAGTCCCTCTCTTCCCCACCGGCCTGCCGTTTTGGCTTTGAGTCATTTTCAGAGCGCGGAACCTTTTCTCTGTTCCATGGCAACATGCTTCTAGGCTACTGGGCCAAGTCACAGCGCAGCTGGCCCCAGAGCAGTTGACAGTCATGATAACTGCATGTTCTTTTTAAACTGTCTGCTTCTCCAGCTGCAGGAAATGGAAGGTTTATTGTGGGCCAAGGGAAGCAGGGGATTTGGGATGGTGTGGCGCTTCGGGGCAGGGCAGGAAGGCCCACCCGGCAGATGCTCTTCCTCCTCCCGCTGTCCTCTCCCCCCTTCCTTCCCCTCCTCCTGCCCCTTCCCCTCCTCCTCCTCTCACACCGCCCCATCCCTTGCCTTGGATTCTAGAACTTGGACCACAGGGAATGGTGTCAAACTGGGTATTTGGCGAAAAGGGCTTGGGGCCAGCTGGAAACTTCAACATTTATGACACCACTGAGGCAGGGAAGCCCATTCTGAATTGTAGCAACAGTCCTAGGAAAGGTTGAAGTGTGTAAATGCAGTGGCTCTAAGGGAAGTAGGGCAGTGAGCCGGGTGTTACAGTACACAGATGAAGGACTGAAGGACAGAGCGCATGGGTGTCAGGAGAGAAAGGCACGAAACCTCTAGGGGAGATCTAGATGATTTTAGAAGCCATGATTCTGGAAGCCATGAGTAAGAAGGTGAACATGCTGTGGGTAGCGCTTCACTTTTATTTCTGGTTGGTTTTCTTTCATTTTTTAAGTTTTTAAGTTTTTTTATTTTTTGAGAGAACAGGTGAGCAGAGGAGGGGCAGCGAGAGAGAGAGAGAGAGAGAGAGAGAGAGAGAGGGAATCCAAGCAGGCTCCGCACCGTCAGCACGGACTTGGGGCTCAAAGTCAGGAACAGCGAGATCATGACCTGAGCCGGGGTCGGTGGCCTAACCCACTGAGCCCCCCAGGCACCCCCTGGATGGTTTTCTTTCTAACCACCCTCTTTTTGTAACCACAGAGGAAAAAGGCAGAAGGCCCTTCCACTTCTGCTCCCCAGTCGGCGGAGCCACGGCTGGCCCAGCGAGGGGGGGCAGGGCGCGTTGCTTGGCGGGAGCCGAGTGTGTGAGTTCTGACCTGCCAGCCACACCTGCGGTTCCGCATGCAGCCCGAGTCCACGCGGGCGCTGTGCCACGTGGCTGTGGCCAGCTGCTTCTGCCTGGCCGTCGTCTACGCGGGGGTTTTCGACGGCGTCTCCATTCAAGTGGGCTACGAACACTACGCTGAAGCCCCAGTCGCCGGCCTCCCCATCTTCCTGGCCATGCCCTTCAACTCACTCGTTAACGTGGCCTACGTGCTCCTGGGGGTGTACTGGCTGCGGAGGAAGGCGGTTCCCCTGGGGCACCCTGTGCACGCGCGGAGGGCTCGCTACCTGAAGGACGTGTTCGCCGCCATGGCCCTGGTGTATGGACCGGTGCAGTGGCTGCGGGTCGCCACGCAGACGCACCGCGCCGCTGTGCTGGACCAGTGGCTCACGTTGCCCATCTTCGCGTGGCCCGCGGCCTGGTGCCTCTCCCTGGACAGGGGCTGGAGGCCCGGCCTGTTCCTGGCCATCGAGGGCCTCTCCCTCGGCAGTTACGGCCTCGCCTGGCTGCACCCCTGCGGCTTTGAGGCCGCGCTGGCTGCACACATCGCGGCAGCCGTGGGCCGGGCCCTGCACGCTCACGGGCGCCACGGCGGCACCTCCTCGGGAAGGCACTTGGCGCTGGGCGTGCTGTCCTGTGCGGGCTTCGTGGTCCTCAAGCTGTGTGACCACCAGCTCGCTCGGTGGCGTCTCTTCCAGCGGCTCACGGGCCACTTCTGGTCCAAAGTGTGTGACGTGCTCCAGTTCCACTGCGCCTTCTTGTTTCTGACCAGTTTAAACACCGGCCGGAGACTTCCTCCGGATGGGAAGGCACGTTAAAGCGCGGAGAGAAGCCGCTTCCAGCCACCGATCGCCGCCGTGTCGCCAGTGTGAAATTTCCTTCCCGGGTGTGACAGATGCGAGGGCTCCGTGGAGGGCCGTCCCTTCCTCCGAAGCCACGGGCTTCGGTATTTAGGGGTGAGATGTTATGCTGTGTGCCACTTACTTTCAAAGAGATAAAGCAAATAGCTAAGTGCAGGGGGTTCAGGGACTCATTGTCCTGCTCTTGTAACTCTTCTGTACTTTGAAATTCTTTCCAAATAAAACGTGGGGGTAAAACGAGCCTGAGAAATCCATCACTCTCATGGCGGCAGGGGAACGTTTGTCTGCAATGGCTTCGCGGTTCAGGTCACGTCCGTGGGCTGCTGACGGGGAGACTGAGTCACAAACCCATGCTGAGCAGACCGATGTGGCATCAGTGACGGCTGTGCTGACAGCAGGTCACACGGAAGGAGCCACGTCACCGCAGACCCTTCACGGAACAAGACAGGGCCGTCCGGATGAAGAAACACAGATGTCAAAAGTTGAATTCTCAACGCAACGTTGCCCTCAGAGCCAGGGTGTGGCTCAGATGTCCTCCGCAGCAGTGGTTACTGAAGTGTCACGTGTCTGTTTCCATGGAGAGACCCAGAGCAGGGTATGAGCCAGCCCCACACCCCTGCCGTCCCAGGCCCTCAGGAACCACGGTCTCCTGATGGCGTGTCAGGCAGGGCCCTGGAGTGGGCATCTTGAAACCGCCCCCCCCCCCCATGCTTCTCGTGCAGACAACAGTGTCCGAAGCAGCGAGCCCAGGGGTGACACTGTGGCCGAAGAGAGGCTGAGGGTTTCTGCCCTCTTTGGACCCTTGAAGGCCGTGCTGTTCGTGTTCTTTCTTCTGCTTGTTAATGTGCTCTTTTTTTTCCATTTTTTTAATGTGCTCTTTAGACGCCTGTTTTATCCCCCGCTGTCTGAGAGGCGTTCAGTCTGTAGAAACAGAGGTGAAGACAGCGTTCGAGAGGACACTGTGTTCCTTCCAAACGGCCTCTCGGGACGGGCTGCCTACACGCACCCACTCAGTGTCCCCCCAGGCCCCTCTTCCTGGAGCCTGCGGGTTGCCATGTGGACCATTGCTGTGGAAACCGGGTCCCCGTACTGGATGTTCTGTCCCAGCTGGGCACCCCACGAGCGGGTGGTGGGTCCTGACCAGGCCACCGCCCAAAGAACCCCACGGGTGGGGGCCCACGAGCGTTGCCTCTGCTTGGGCCGCGGCCAGCTGAGCTCTGCCCCTCCCACAAGGCCTGGGCGGATGGTGTGGCCTGGCCCGGGGTCTGGGGCCCAGAGGGGGGACGCGCCAGTGCGTGAGGAACAGGCTGGCATTTGCTTGGGGAAACAGCTTTGTTCCATGGCAGTGCGTTAAAGGCTCCGGATGCCTTAGAAGGGGAACAGCGCTCTGGGGGTCGCCAGGACGGCCACCCTTCCCTCAGGCCAGAGGGAGGAAGGACTGGGAGATGTGTGTCCTGCGTCCTGTGTCCTGTCCTGCGGGGGCCCAGGGAGAGGTGAGGGTGGGTGGGTGGAGGGAGAGGGGACCAGGGTCTCATATGGGGTGGGTTGCTCTCGGCAGCTGTTTCTGTCACCAACGGGGCGGGTCCCCTGAGAAGTGTCGAGGTTCTGCATAGCTGTGTTCATCCCACACCTTTGAGCAGTAACTTTTCATTTTGTTTCATTTCGTTTTTACCAATACTTATTTAATAAGTAAGCCTGAGAACCTTCTGGTTTTCATTCCACTCCTGTGTCAGGCTGGGTCCCCACAGGAAACAGGTGGCAGGCTCAGATTAGGGTGACTCAGGACAGTTTCATGGAGAACTGTGTACGCCGCTGGGGGGCCTGGGGGGCCCTGGCGTGGGGGGGGCTGCACCCAAGGGGACACAGGAGGGTGTGGGGACCTCCAGAAACCTGAACCCCTCTATCCTGCTGGTCTCTGTCCAAGGTTATCTGATAAAACGCAGCAGCACAAATGATGTTTCAGTTCCAGCCTGTCCCAAATACCACATGCTTGTAGTAAGAAGACTGTTTCATTATTTATCCTAAATTCACATTTAACTGGGTATCTTGTCTTTTTATTTGCTAAGTCAGCTGATCCACGCAAAGCCAGAGGGTGGGAAACTTCTGTTCCTCAGCCCAACCCCTGGGTTGGGGCCCCTGGAGGAAGAAGGCAGGTGGCTGTGCCCCCGCCCGCCCTCCCCCTGCCCACTGAGCTCTGCTGCCCTTCCCTCTTCTCCTTGGCCCTGTTGGCAGTGTGGCGTCCCTCTTCCCGCTGAGAAGCTGGTGGTCACTAGAGGGGCCCTCTCCCTGCTTTGGGCCTAAACGGTTCAGAGGTCCCAAAGCTGGGAGGGATCTCGGAAACCGTCTGCCCCAACTCCCTCACTTCACAGAAACTGAAAGTCTACAGGTCCAACTTGGCTGACGGTTGCATCAGAAATGCAGGCATCCCACCTCCGCCCAAAGTCCCACCCACGGCGCTGCTCTGCCTGTCCCCGGAAAGGGCGACGGTGGGGTTTCAGCCTGGTCTCCTCCTTGCTTTCCTGTACCACAGCCTGGGAATCCGAGCCCCCCACCCCCACCCCCGCCCCGGTGAAAATGGCTGTAGTGGCTTTGCTGCCCGTGGATGGGATACAGGCTCGTGGGGGTGGGGGACGGACCACGAGTCAATGGAGAGGACTGGCGGGATTCTGGGGGCCCTGCCACCGGACACGCAGGCGTGTGCAGTTGCGTGACAGGTGCAGACACTGCCCGAGGGCCCCTTGCGCTTTAGTGACGTTGTGCCCATGGCTGTGGCTAATCGTGGGCTTCTTCACCCTGTCCTCATCTGGTGCCCTGACTCCTTCCCAGCTTTCGTTGCCTGCAAGGGTCCTCCGCTTCCATGCCCTGGAACGAGCCGCCTTTATCTGGGTCCATCTCAGGAGGGTCATCGAAGGGCATGTGGGTTTGACAACCCTGGGCTGCTTTTCCACCTGACGCTCATGATTCACGTTTCTACCAGCGACATGGAGGCCACCCCCGGCCGCCCCGTACCAGAGAGGTGTGAGCGCACGTTTTCACTTTGTGCCAATCTGATGGTGGCAAAGCGAGATCTCATCGCGACTTTAATTCCTGCCACCCCCTCCGTACACTGGCACACACGCACACACGCACGTATGCAACTAGTGCTCAGGGGCTCGTCTGTTGCAAGTTTAGATTTGTCTGTCAGTTGCTTGTTGATATGCTTCCCTCGTTCTGCAACTGTATTTTCTTAATTTGTAGGAGCTCTTTTTTATATTATAGACATGAATCACTCATCTGTCATACAGAGACAGAGTGTGAGCAGGGACGGGACAGAGAGAGAGCGAGACCCAGAATCCGAAGCAGGCTCCAGGCTCTGAGCCGTCAGCACAGAGCCCGACGCGGGCCTTGAACTCACAAACCATGAGACCATGACCTGAGCCGAAGTCAGACGCTCACCCGACTGAGCCACCCAGGCGCCCCATGCAACTGTCTTTTCTTAATTTGTAGGAGCCCTTTTTTATAGTATAGATCTTAACCATTCATCTGTCATACAGATGGTAAGTATGTTTTCTCTATCTATCGTTTGCCTTTTGACTTTGTGGATATTTTAAAGTAACACGGTTGAAGATTTACGGAGCCCTGTATGTCTAGATGTCTGTCTTTTTCTACATGGTTTTTGGGTTTCGGGTCTTGCTGAAAACATTTTTCTGGGTGCGTAGATTATACTTGTCAAACCTTAACATCTCCTATGGCTGCTTCAGATCTCTTTCATTATAAAATGTTAATTATTCAAAGATTATTCAAAACAGGGGTACCTGGCTGGCTCAGTCGGTGGAGCCTGCGACTCTTTATCTAGGGATCGGGAGTTCGAGCCCCACGTTGGGTGTTAAAGATTTAAAAAATTAGTAAAAACCGTAATTGTAAAAACAGAATCTACGTTTAGAAATAAAACAGAGCGGCTGTTATTGTCAACATGACAGTTTGCCAAACCAGAGTTAGCCGGCGCTCTGGGACAACAGCTCCCTCTCACCTGGGAAGATCTCCGTAAGTTGAAATTTTTTAAAAATTATTTTATTTAGTCAACACACAGTGCAATATTGGTCTCAGGAGTGGAGTTCAGTGATTCATCACTTGCATACAAGACCCAGTGCTCATCACAAGTGCCCTCCTTAATGCCCATCGCCCATCTAGCCTGTCCCCCACCCACCTCCCTCCGTCAACCGTCAGTTTGTTCTTTATTGCTAAGAGTCTCTTATGGTGTGTTTCCATGTCTCCTCTTTTGAAATCTTTGCATGAGGATAAACTGGGTGATTTATGTCCTCCGCTGAGCCCCCAGATACCCATGTGATTAGGGAGCAACTCTTCCCCTTCTGAGTGGAGGCTTGTATCCCGGGTCCTTTCCGTGGTCGCCGTGCCCATCGCCAAGACGAGCGCTGCGTGCGCTGGGCCTGCGGCTGGCTGATTTCCGGGGCCTGGTCCCTGGGGGTCTGGCGAGCCGCCCAAGCCCGCTTGCCGTCTGCAGCCTGGGCCCCGGGAGCATGGCAGGTGCTTCCAACCGTGGTCTTGTTTTTCTAGTCTTTTTTCCATTTCCTGCCCTTCGCTTCGATCTTTGCCCTCTGTGTGTCTTCAGAATCGCTGACTTCTGGTTCTACTTCTGCCTCTTCTTTCTCAGCCCTGCCTCACTTCCACGGGGGCCTCTGCCGGGCTGTACGCGCTGCCGCCATCTCGCCGGCTCAGGTCTCTTCCGCTGAAAGACGGGAAACCTGACGGATTAAATTGGAGCCCCATCCCTGCCTTCCTGCCCCAGAGGAATGCACCGTGCGGAGATGGGGACACCCTTGCCCCACAGGCTCTCATACCTTTCCCACGGGTGAGAAGTCCTAGTGCGCGCATTGTGACTTTCCGTAACTGTGCCACACGGTCCAGACCTTGTATGTGCGCCCTTCACGAGGGTATCTGCCTGTGCGCCCCTGCACCTGTGAACCCACAGCCATTTCAGCAACCTCTTCCCTGAGCCATTTGGCAACTTGTAGCCAGGTGCAGGGGCACACGGGGTACCGGATACCATCAGAGGATTTCCCAGCCACGGACCTAACACGGTCTTGAAAGGGAAAGAGATGGGGCGCCTGGGTGGCTCGGTTGGTTGAGTGTCTGACTGCGGCTCAGGTCATGATCTCACGGCTCAGCCCGTGAGTTCGAGCCCCGTGTCAGGCTCTGTGGTGACAGCTCGGAGCCTGGAACCTGCTTTGGATTCTGTCTCTGCCCCTCCCCTGCTTATGCTCACTCTGTGTCTCTTGAGCATAAGTAAACATTAAAAAAGAAAGAAAGGGAAGGGGAGGCAGACACCTGCTCCCACATCGATGAACCTCGGACACACGGCTGAGTGAAAGAGGCCAGACACGAAGGGACAGATACCGGAGGATTCCACTCCTACGGGCTGCCCAGAGCAGTGGGATTCAGAGAGACAGGAAGCAGGGTGGGTGCGGGGCGGGGCTGGGAGAGGGGGAGGGGGAGGGGGAGTTGGCGTCCACCGGGGACGGACTTTCACTTTGGGACGGTTGCACAGAATATGAATGTTCTTTATGCCACAGAGCCGAACACTTACAAATGGTTCAAATGATACATTTTATTTCTGCACTTAACCACATTAGAAAACACTCGGTGTCGACCTTTGCCTTTCACCAGCGGGGTGTGCTCTGGGAGTTCTGTCTCCTGCCGAGGGGAGGGTGCAGGTGAGCAGCTCAGCGGGGGTCCGTGGGGAGGTGGCCCGGCTCCCCACAGCTGGCTCGCCTTGGAGACGGGAAACGGCATCACACTGCCAGATGCTAACAGTTCTCGAGGGCTTACCGTCTAGGAAAGTGAGTTTAGAGAAGTTGAATGACCTTCAAGTTCAAGGAGGTAGGAAGTAGTCAAGGTGGGGTTTGCCCCGGGGCTTTAGACTTCCCTCCCTTGGCTGTTGGCTGTTACTTTCTTGTTTGTGACTGAAGCCCTCACCACCGTGACTTGGGATCCAAATCTCATTTTGAAAATACACTTTTATTTTTTTAATTTTTTAAGTGTTTATTTTTCAAATGCTTATTTATTGCTTTTTGAGAGACAGAGCGCGAGCGGGGCAGGGGCAGAGAGAGAGGGAGACACAGAATCCGAAGCAGGCTCGGGGCTCCGAGCTGTCAGCACAGAGCCCGACGGGGGGGGGGGGGGGGGGGGGGCTAACCCAAGAACTGTGAGGTCATGACCTCAGGCGAAGTCAGAGACTCAACCGACTGAGCCTCCCAGGTGCCCTGAAAATACACTTTTAAACTGAGATCTACATCACATCCCATGCCATTCATTCTTTTAATGGGTACAAATCACTGGTGTTTTGGTATATGCTCAGGGTCGTGCAACCATCACCCCTGTCTCATTGCAGAACGTTTCCATCATCCCAAAAAGAGCCCCTGGACCCATGAGCAGTCACTCGTCAGTCCCTCTCCCCCTGCCCCCCACCCGGCCACTGACACCCACTCGTCTGCCTCCATGGATTGCATGTTATGGACGTGTCATAGCAATGGAATCACTCAGTATGTGTCTTTTGTGTGCGGCTCCTTTCGGTCAGTGTGTTTCCCGGGTTCATCCATTTTGTGGGGCGTCTCTCTTCCTTGTAAGGGCCCCAGAGTATTCCGTCGTGCGCACGCACAACCGTCCCTTATCCGTTCGTCCTGCCGCTTCCACCTTTTGGTCCCTGTGGGTTACGCCATGGCGTGCACGGATGTTTTCCTTCCTCCTGGGAGCACAGCTGGGGTGCCAGGACCGGACCATACGCTAATTCCACGTGTGATTGTCAAAGCCGCCACACCGTTTCCCACGGGGGCAGCCCATTTCGCACGCCCACCAGCCAGGCAGAAGGGTCCAATTTCTCCACAGCCCCGCCGGCTTTTGTTATTGATTTTTGATCGTGATTGATTTTCACGTGGCAGGATGCGTGGTGGGCCAGGTGCAGACAAGGCAGGCCCGACAGATGTCACCTCTGAGGGGACTTCAGATGGGGGCGCGGTGAGAGATTGTCATGGCATATCAAAACCACAACATGCAGGCATGCGCTGCTTACTGGAGGCACACCTAACACATGACTGCAGAAGATTAGGTGTGAAAGGATGAGGAAAAAGATAGCGTTGGGCACCTGCTAGCCCAGGGAACTGGAGAGCTGTGGGACAGAGTCGACTCTGGCACAAAACAACATTTTAGGAATAATGTTAAAATAGTTTCAAAATACATAAAGCAACAATCGACAGAACTCCAGGGAGAAATAGACAAATCTAACATCGTGGAGGTTTCTGTGGGCTTCCCTGGAAGGTATCGGAGTCAAACAGAAAACAGTCTATGACGCTGCAGAAAATGTGAACCAGCCTGTGACTTGGGGTGCTCTGAGAGGCTGCTGTCCCCCCATGTCTGTGAGCGGCATCCGAAGCCAATGAGAGCATTGTAGCCACAAAGCATTCTTGGAGCCCAGCACAATTAGGTCAGGAGTAGTAGCGCGCGCGTGCGCGCACACACACACACAATCGCCGTATGTTGCAAAGTTTTCAAGATCATGGTGAGAATTTAAAAACACTTAGAACTACATTAATAAAAGTAAAGTTTTTCCGCTGAGCCAAAGCATATTAACTGTGCGACCTGACCTTTCCCTGCGTGGACAGCGGAGGCTCCGTGAAACCAACCCCCAAAGGTAAACACCCTTGTGGCCTCTATCCCTACACATTGCTTTTGCGTGTTTGACAACTTCGCCTAAATGGAAGCATATGACCTGTGACATTTGTACACATAACAGGACATCTATTCCTTTCTAGAAGTGAGTGGCGTCCCAGAATACTGACACAGGGAAACTAGAGGGACCCTGTGAAAAACTGCCTTTTTCCCCCCTGCTTTTCCTGCTTCTGTTCAAGAGCTAATGCTTTCTTTGGAGTCTTCCAGCACAGCAGGTGACACCTAAGGAGTCACGGGCAGGGTTGTCACAAAGGCTTTCCAAGCCCACGGACTCATCAAGACCCCTGGCACCAGGGCGCCGGTGACTTCTCAAGGACACGTCGACCCTCGCCCTTGTTCCTGAATTACGGAGAAGACGTGCACCGGGCCGCTGTCCTCAGTAACAAGGCCAGGCCCCAGGCAAAGATGAGACACCTCCCCCTCTCCTTTCTGAGCGTCCCCGATGCTCCGTCTGTATGTACATTCTCTCTCAGTCAACCCCGCTCTCATTTCCTCTGCCTCGCATTTCATTTCTATCCTGTGCGAAACCAGCGACCGCCTGGGCTGCTCCCGCGGGACCCCCTCTGAGTCCACGGATCCAGCCAGTCTGCATCAGTGCGGATTCACCAGTTTTGTCGACCTGCTCATTTTGCTAACGGGCATTCGGTTGCTTTGCAGCTGCTACAGTCACCCACACGTCTTTGTGGGGACAGATGCATTCATGTGTTTTTGGTAGAACCTAGCAGTGGAATTGCTTAGGGTGGGTGAAGTTCAAGTCCATAAGAACTTCTTTCATAAGGTGTCCACAGTGGCTGTCCCAGCTCACAGCCCGAGCCGCCCCCCACCCCCGCCCCGGGTCCATATCCTCACCGACACTTGGTATGACCAGTCCCTCTAGCATCAGGCATTCGTCAGTATGTGTGAACTGTCTTCTGGTTTTCTCTTGCACTTCCCCTTGACTCAGGAGGTGGACCTTCTCTTCCTCTCGGTCCGCCAGAGTGGGCAGAGCCAGAGACAAGGGCGGCAGACAGGCCGGGAAGAGGGGTTTTCCTGGAAGGAGAGGGCAGGAAGGCCGGGGGAGGGGCAGAGCCCAGCTGGGAGAAGCACTGCCCCCCCCTCCCCAGGGGCCAGGCTCTGGGCTCCTCGCTCTCTCCCGGGCTCTGGGCGGGGCCCCTTGTGCCTTTGCTCCAGGCTTCCTGGCTCCAGACGGAGGGGCCCCCGATGCCCCCATGGGCCAGGGCAGGGGCCTCGGGGTTTTAAGGCACACTCCTGCAGCGGGATGGCTAGGGAGGCGAGGAAATGGACATTGCCAACATGGGCCCCAGGATAAAGAGAACAGCCGAGCGGAGAAGAAAATGGGGAGAGACGTCAGTCTCAGACCTTTCAGAAGCAGGTAGTTCTGGTGTGTGAAAGAAAAGAAAGAAAAGCTTCCAAATGTGTTTTATGAAAGCGGAAGGACCTCTCCTCCCAGGAGAACATTAGCGCCACAGATGCCCCGTCTGTGGGTTGGTTGCAAGAGTCCAGGCTGACGAATGGACGCAACTGGTCTCCAGACGTGACAAAGACAACAACGAGGAAGACTGCAGATCACTATCACTGATAAATAGTAACGCACATTTTGAAAATAAAAATATTGCTGATATAATTTCCAAAGCAGATTAAGAAGTGAATATACTTTGCAGTACAGTCACGAATGAGACGGGTCTGGTTTGGGCTCCCCTGGGGCCCCTGATCTAATAGAGGACACGAATTTATTTATTTTTTTTTATTTGAGAGAGAGAGAGAGAGAGAGAGAGAGAGAGGGCACAAGCAGGAGACAAGGACAGAGGGAAAGAGACAGAATCCCAAGCAGGCTTCACGCTGGGTGTGGACCTGGGGCTCGATCTCATGACCCTGGGATCACGACCCAAGCTGAAATCAAGAGTCAGCCACTCCACTGACTGAGCCACCCAGGTTCCCCGAGGAGAGGGATTTAATAAAAAAATAATTTAGCCCCCCCACAAATATATAGTCAGAAAGTATGACATTTGTATTTGGGGTGGGGGTATAAGGACTATTTCGGGGCACAAGAAATAGCACTCAGCCTGCTCTGCAGCTGTGTTTTAACAGACAAATTCTAGCCGTGTGACCTTGAGCAGGTCAGCTAACCTCTCTGAACCTTCCCCCTTTCACCTATACAATAGAAATGATAACTGTTGCTTCACTGTATTGAACTGTGCCCATATAATTTATCATCTATAGAACGACGATTTCAAGAGTAATGGGGGGGCATGTGGGTGGCTCAGTCAGTTCAGCATCTGACTCTTCATTTCGGATCAGGTCACGATCTCACGGTTTGTGGGATCGAGCCCTGCGTCGGGCTGTGCACTGACAGCCAGGAGCCTGCTTGGAATTCTCTCTCTCCCTCTCTCTCTCTGCTTCTCTCCCGCTCATGCTGTCTCTCAAAATAAGTACATAAACATTAAAAAAGAATAATAAAAGGGTACTGTTGCAAGAAAAAAAGAGAGAGAAAGGAAGGAAGAATGAATCAAGTGAAGTTCATGTCAAGAGTGCACAGATGATTCAATTAGGAATTATGTTACTATAATTAGTAATATGAATGTATCAGAGGGCAAAAACATGCCGTCAGTAGATGTCTAAGAGATATTTGAAGCAATTCCGCTTCTGGGCGTAAACTCAAATGAATCGCAAGTCGGGACTGGAACAGATATTTGTACCCCAAGCAACCAATAACGAATGAATAAACAAAATGTCATACGGATAAACAAAATGTGACAAGAGACATACAACGAAACGTTCTTCAGCCTTAAAAAGGAACAAAATTCTATGTTGTTAAGATTTTATTTTCTGGGGGGTGGGAGGGAGGGGAAAGTGGGTGATGGGCATCGAGGAGGGCACCTGGTGGGATGAGCACTGGGTGTTGTATGGAAGCCAATTCGACGATAAATTTCATATTTAAATAAAAAAGATTTTATTTTCAAGTAATCTCTACACCCAGGGTGGGGCTCAACCTCACAATCTCGAGGTCAAGACTCACATGGTCCACGGACTGAGCCACCGGGCACCCCAAAAAGGGATAAAATTCTTTTTTTTTTAAATTTTTTCAAACGTTTATTTATTTTTGAGACAGAGAGAGACAGAGCATGAAGGGGGGAGGGTCAGAGAGAGGGAGACACAGAATCCGAAACAGGCTCCAGGCTCTGAGCTGTCAGCACAGAGCCCGACGCAGGGCTCGAACTCACGGACTGCGAAATCATGACCTGAGTGGAAGTCGGCCGCTTAACCGACTGAGCCACCCAGGCACCCCAAAAAGGGATAAAATTCCGATACACGTTTCAACACGGGTGAACCTGGAAAGCCTGCTAAGTGATATAAGCCGAGACAGCAAGGGATGCATAGAGTACGATTCCATTCTATGAGATCTCTGAAGTAGGCAAACAGAGAGACAGAGTAGGGTGGCGGGCGTGGTGTGGGGGCACGGGATGGGTGCTGGGGAGCGGGTCTCTGTGGGGACAGAGTTCAGTCGGGGAAGATGGCGACGTTCAGGGAATGGACGGTGGGGGTGAATGATCTGAACTTAAATGCCACTGAACTGTGAACGGCACAGCTAAAATAGTCCAAATGGTAAATATTTTTTTGAGAGAAACAGAGAGCGCGCCTGAGAGCAAGCAGGAGAAGGGCGGAGGGAGACAAAGAATCTTCAGCAGGCTCTACACCCAGCACAGAGCCCCACGCCGGCTCCATCTGACAACCGTGAGATCGCGACCAAAACCAAGAGTCCGACGCTTAACCGACTGAACCACCCAGGCGCGCTGAAATGGTAAATTTTACGTGCCTATTTTGCCACGATGCAAAATATAAGAAGAAAGGTTGGTGCCGGACGTCAGCTGGGAGCGAAGCATAGTGTTCGGTTCCAAGGGAGGGCATCCCACGAGAGGGATCTGGCCTCAGAGGTCACTAGTTCCCCTTCTCCCAGACCCCATCTAGTCAAGACACAGACAGGGCCACCCAGGGTCAAGGACACTCCACCTCTTGATGCGGTAGTGGAAATGTTCTGGAAGAGCAAGTGGGATGGGAAGTATTATTCCAGCCATATTTTGTTTACATATATATATGTATCAAGCCACAAGGCAGAAGGCAGGTCAGATGATTGTACGGCCAAGAATTCCAAGAGAATCAAGTGCCAAAGAATTCCAGGAAAGAAGCGAACGCCGTCAGAATTAACCCCCAAACAGAGTGGTTTCTACGCAGAGTCAAGTTACAGGATGCAGCGGGGAACCCTGTTCGGTACCCAATTCCTGCAGCGACACCACCACCCACAAAAACTGTCGTCTGCCGAGATGTCAGTCGCTGTTTCTCTTGATGACCAGGCCCCACCCCTGTCGAGGGCTGGTCCCCGGTCCCAGCTCCGACTGGCGGGAGACAGCAAGGCGGCAACAAGCCCAGCGGGCACCTTTACCAGTCGGGGAAGGGTCCTGGGGTCCCGTCCGCCGGAGCAGCCTGGCCAGTCCCACTCTCTCTTGGGGCTCGTCCGTTTGGAGCATCGGGTTCACCCCTTGAACCAGTCTCGGGAGTGGCCTCAACGCCACGGAAACAGACACACGTAGTCCCCCTTAAGCTGTCGGAGGCCAAGTGCATCGTTTTCCAGGACTCCTGTAGGTACTGTCATTCTGGTTCTTACGATGGCGTCCATCTTCAAGCATGACCCTTGTACCCGATTTGAAGCGCTCACCGGCGCGAGGACTCCCGAGTCGCCCCTCAGCCCTACCTACCGCACAGTCCTTGCTGCCAGTGGCCCTTTCAGTAGGACATGCTTGTGGGTAGAGCCAGTGAGACAAGCCACCGGAAACCCCCGTTTCCTGGCTGTGCCGAATGGTGGCCAGCGGGCTGCCCGTGGCTGGGCCCTCCCTGGCTACTCATCGCGCTAGCCCTGCCCGCCGGGACCTCCACCACTTCTAGATGAGACAGGGTGACCCGAGCAGGGGACGAGACCCCCATGCCTTCCCGTCAAATGCCACACCAGCCGGAGCCCCTTGTTGCCAGGGCATGAGTGTGACAGCGGGAGGTCTCGGGGAGGGCCAGTTCTGCTCGGTTACGCCTCCCGGCAAGCTCCACAGGGCGGTGGTTTCCCCCACACGCAGCAGGTTTTGACCTCAGAATGTGAGCAGCTCAGCAGAGAACTGAAACCAAAGACAGTCACCCGGCTTCTGGTGTCCCAGCACTCACATGCCTTTACTATGCCAGGAAATTCTTGTCTAGGAAGAGGAAGTTGCAAGAAACTTGATTATTTCAGGAACTTCCCCCAAATCCATTTATCCAGACATGAAATTGAAATCAGCCAATTAGTCAGCCAGCCCTCACCAGGGTCAGTGTTCAGGGGGTCATTTATTCTCGGACCTTCCCTCCAAAGCCTGTGCTTTGAGGCAGCCACTGATCTTAAACAACTTCACTCAACCCCCATCAGATGCCGTCCTTGAGCGTCCTGCCTTAAACCAGACTCGACAAACCTACTTGAAAACACCCTGCCGTTGACCTCACACTTCCAAGAAGCTTGATTTCGCTTGACTCTGGGGGGAGTGGGAGCCACCACGGGCGTAGGGGTCCTGGCTGGGAAATGTGAAACCAACATCCTTTCCTAGCCCTGTGTTAAACCACACTGGCGGCAGACATGACTTCCTGTCCCCATTCCACCGTCAAACTGGGTAAGACCAAAGTAAATGAACTTCTGGCTCCAGAACATACCCGCTCCCGGAAGGTAAGACCCAACACTTTGTGGAGCCTCATCTGGGCTCTTCCTGAGTCACGCCCCTAGGCTGTGTCCACCAATCCAAGGTGACGATGTCATAGCCTCGGCCTGGCCTCCGGTTCCTACCCTGAAATCGCCGCAGGCTCTGAGGCTCTATGCGTCTCTGTTTCTACTGCACTGACCCCAGTAGACTCAGCTTTGCTCAACGGGGTTTTCCGGTGGTCGTTTTGGGGGACCCGTCACCAATAGCTACAACTGGGAAATGGGGGGACCCCCTTTGTTACCTCTGACGGGCTTGGTGGCTTTGGCGGCTGCGCACAAGGTAGAAAGAAACCACACACGTGTTCGGTTCCCGAGTGAATCAGTCCAAAAGGCAGAAAAGTGTCGGAAGCCAGACGGGTGCCCCGATCCCCTGCACGCCTCACCTGTGCGCAGGGCCTGCGAGCATTCTTCCCGGGCTCGCCACCTTGCGTGACTGCCTGTCTGAAAGGCAAGGACGGTTCACTTACCACGAGCGTAGACTGTGCCTCCGGACCTTTAGAGGCTGTGGCTGCCTGTGTGACTTTTGTCCTATTGAGTTTTTGACTTCTTTTGCAGACAGTTTTGGAGATCTCTCTTTTGCAAAGAAAGTCGTTCATCTAAAAGGTATTGGCATAGTTATCATTAGTACTTAGTAGTTTTTGTTTGAATTTCTTCCTCAACCTGAACCTTATTTAGAAGCGTGTTTTAAAATATGCACTTGGCTCAGCAAGTAGTTTTTGGAATGTTTTGTACACGTTGGAAAAGTGCGTATCCTGTTTGTGGGGCACAGTTCTCTGTGCCAGATCAATGTTGGTCTTTTGAATAAAACATTTACACGTTAAAAGATAAAGTCATAAGAGAGGAAACATGAGCGACCTTTCAAAATGATCATGAATTGGGAAAAGCCATTTAAAGCCTGATGGTGCAAACCGGAAGCCACGAAGAAAAACATTAGTAAATTTTTGCATGGAAACCGCCATGAACGAAGTCAAAGACACATCGTCAACCCAGATGGAATATTCGCCACACGTGCGTGAATAGGTCACAGCTATGATGCCGACTATGCAAAGAACTCTCCCAACCAACAAGAAAAAGTTGTGAGGGGCGCCTGGGTGTTTAGACGGTCGGTTAAGCGTCACGACTCCCGATTTCCACTCAGGTCACGATCTCAAGGTTCGTGGGTTCAAGCCCGGCGTCGGGCTCCGAGCTGACAGCATGGAGCCTGCTTGGGGTTCTCTCTCTCCCCTCCCGCTTGTCTGGCCCTTCCTGTCCGTGCTCTCTCTCTCAAAATAAATAAACTTAAAAAAAGAGAAAACGTTGTGGAACTCTCGGCACAGATAGGACTAGATGGTACGCAGAAAAGAAGTTCAGAGGCTGATGAACATAATGAAGAAACTGCAAATAAAAAGCGAGCTCAGCTTTTTCACTGATATTTGCGAAGGTGAAACTTCTGGCCAAAGCCAGTGTTTTGCAGGCCGCTTGGGCGACATCTGGCAAAATGATGTAGCAATCCGGCTGCTAGAAGTCTCCGCGGAACACAGCCTGGCCTAAGTGTGCAAAAACACACGCGCAAGGACTCCGGATTGTTCGCGACAGTCAGAAAATCTGGGAACAGCCTGGGTGACCTCCCAGAGAGTCCCGGCGCAGTGCATGTGTCGTCAGCCCACACGGTGTCTGCTTTGGGGTCTCCGGAGGAACGGAGCGGGTCCTTCTGTGCCACAGGGAACAGCCTTTATGGACGGTGCTGGGGGGGGGGGCGGTGGAAGGTGCGCGGCCGGGGTGTAGGAGTTACGGGAGATGACAGGAGGTTCGCGCAGCCACTCTTGGGGGAGGACACTCCAGGCTGAGACGGTCAGGACACGTCTGTACCGTTTGCGCGTGTTTGTAAACGAGCAGGTATTTTTGAAAGGAAAAGTTTGTCTTCAAAAAGTGGTGTCTCAAAATGTCCTGGCTAGGGAAAAAGGGGGGGGCATGGTGGCCGGGAGCGGGACTCCGTCTGATCCCAGGTTGGCTTCGGTCCCGGCCCGCTCGCTGGTTGCCTTAGAAACGAGCAAAACGTGGGGGAGTCGGTTACCTCGGGCAGCCACGGAGCCCGTGACTCAGCAGAAAACCCCACCCAAGAGGAAGGCCTCGCTCACCGGTTGTGCCCGCCGAGTCCCATGCTCTTCTAGAAAAACAGCAGAAGGTTGATGGGAAATGCCGGGAGGACAGCGGCGGCATCGTGTGTTTGCGCTGGCCCATCCTCGGGGGACCCCGGTCCCGGGCGCTGCCGGCCGTTGGCGGTGTCGAGTGGCGGCCCCGAGTCGGGCGCTGCCTTCTGGCCGGTCCCGCTGACAGCGCACGGCTCGCCCCCCTCGCCGCCTCCCCCTCCCCCCCCCCCCCCGGGGGGCCGCAGCCACAGCGGGCCTGAGAGCAAGGGCTTGGCCCTTGGCGAGTTTAAAAAAAAAACCCGAAAGCCAAGCCAGACAACCCACCCGCCGAATGCGGGTCGTAAAGCAGCCTGGGCACAGATCTGTCCTGCACGAGGGTACACCGACGGGCGGAGTCGAACGTGTGGTTTGCGTGAGGCGCCCCCGCTGTTGGCGCGAGCGGGGGGTCGAAGAGGATGCGGCGCGCTGGGCCCCGCGGGGGAGGAGGCCTCATGGCCTGGGCAGGGCCCGGGTGCCCGCAGGGGCAGGACTCGCAGGGTGGGGGCTCGGGCCCGGGCGGGGGGTCGCGGAGGGGCCGCAAGGCGCGTGGGAGACAAACGCGAATGGGAGAGGACAGGATCCTCCTGGGGGTCCCCAGGCCACGCCAGAGCGCGTCACACCGAGCCTCCCAGAAAGCAGTTGCCAAAGCCGGACAAAAGGTATGTTCCGGACAACGGGCAGCGGGAGCACGACTGGAGGCGCTCCGGCCCTTGACGGGAGGGCTCGAGGAGAGGATGGCGAGAATCTTCCTGAACCCCGGATTCCGGGAGGGTACGGCATCGCGAACATCAAACAACAGAGCCACGAACAAAATCACAACTAGGCACGTTATGACAGGGAAAGCTGGCGTTCGGGGGGCAGAGAGGGAAAGGTGAGGACCAGAGGTCCGCTGGCGGGGAAAGACAGATTTTGGAACAAGGCTGAGAGCGTGTGACCACGGCAGACCCCTCAGCCTTAAGGTTCCTCCTGAGAATGTACCAGACCCCACCCACTCCCCTCAGGGTCCCCTCAGGCACTAAAGACCTGGCTAAAAATAAGACGGCGGAACGAACGTATGGCCCACAAGGACCCGGAGGCTACAGACCACGCCTCCCGCAAGGGGACCGAGCCAGTCAGTGCCGCACAATCCAGCACCTAGAGCGACCCGGCCGGCCGATGAGGGTAGGACCTGAGAAGGACCGAGGGGGAGGGGAGGGGGAAGGGCTGACCAGAACCTTCCGAAACCAGAACGGCCAAACGTGACGGCTCGGCGTCAGAGACAGAAAGGCGGCCAACCTGGAGTCCTGTACCCGGCAGAGGAACCTCTGAACGTGAGGGCAAGGGGCGCCAGGGGGACTCAGTCGGTTGAGCGTCCGACTCTTGGTCTTGGCTCAGGTCGTGATCCCAGGATCGTGGGATCGAGCCCCGCGTCGGGCTCCTGCTTAAGATTTTCTCTTTCTCCCTCTCCCTCTGCCCCCTCCCACGCTCGCTCTCGTGCCCTCTCTCTCTCTCTCTCTCTGAAAAAAATATCAGAAAAAAAAAAAAACACTGCAGGTGGTCCTTCAGGCCGAGGGAGAGGGTCCTGCGCCCGAAAAGATGCCCGACACCGTCAGTCATCTGGGGCGGAAGGGAAACTCGCGGTAGGGTAGCACCTCGCGCCTACCGGAATGGCCGCCGTCCAAAGGATGGACAGTACCGAGTGTCGCGGACGACTCCCGCCCACGGCCGGTGGTGCAACACCTCGGCGCGTTCGCCCCAGCCCTGAAGAAACACCCGGAGGACACGCGCGCGTCCCCCGTAGCGTGTTTGTCCTGTGTGCTGCCACCGGAAACATCCTCACGTCTCCGCTGTGGGACCCACACAGGGTCTTTGGCGGTGTTTACAGGAGTCGCCGAGACCAGAATATTCATCTGAGTCCCCCATAGTGACGTTACCCTCCCGTTCGTTGCCTGACCTAACTTTCTGCCAAAAAACGAAGTAATGTGCGAAAGAAAAGGAGGGACGGAGGGACCCCGGACACAGGAACCCATCGGCAGGAAAACTGGACCGTTCAACACCCGTCATGCCTTTGGGGTTCGGGATCTAGGAAAACAACAGTGTCAAAGGCAAGGGAGAGGGGTGGATGTGGGGGCGCGCGGGGGTGGCTCTGGTTCCACAACGCAGCTGAATCGTGTGCAAATACTTCCAACGATAAGTATTGCCTGTGTGTTTTGCCACGATAAACACGCGCGCGCAACCCAGTTGGTAAATGTGGTAACGTGTGGGTGGGAACAACGATGGCAAGGCCGGGTTGGAGGGAAAAAAGAAACAACAAACTGCGGCTTGAAAGACACGCTGTATCTCTGAAAAACAACTTTATGGAGGTCGACTGGAGACACAGCACGCCGCGCGGTTCTTGAAAGCCTATAACCTCGCCCCGCAGCCCCTGCCGCCCCACCCGCTGCTAGGCCGCCGCTGACCAGGCTTCTGTCCCGAGAGGTGAGCGTGCACCGCCTACGACTGCACAGGGACGGATGGACCCGGGTTGTGCGTATGCTGCGGTTTGCTCCTTTCGCTCAGCGTACTTACTGTGAGAGCAGAAGAGTTCTCTTCTTACTGCTGACTAGTCTTCCATCGTACCGACACACCGTTTGTCTCTCCAGGCGCCTGACGTCCCTCCGAGTTCTTTGCACCGTCTGCCTGTTTCGTTGTGGACGGAGCTGCTGTGAACGCCCGTCTTCGTGTGCATGTATGAATTCAGTTCTCTGACACGCATCCCACAAGTGGAATATTGTATCAAATAGTATAGGTGGATGGTAACATTAAAAAAATTTTTTTAACATTTATTCATTTTTGAAACACAGAGAGACAGAGTGTGACTGGGGAAGCGGCAGAGAGAGAGGGAGACACAGAATTCGAAGCAGGCTCTAGGCTCTAAGGCTTCAGCACAGAGCCCGATGCAGGGCTCGAACTCAGAAACCGTGAGATCATGACCTAAGCGGAAGTTGGCTGCTTAATCAACTGAGCCACCCAGGCTCTCCAGGTAGATGGTAACATTTTAGGGTGGGTGGGTGGATGGACGGTAACATTTTGAGGTGGATGGTACCCTTTTTAGGTGGATGGTAACATCTTAGGGTGGATGGTAACATTTTAAAGCACTGCCAAAGCGTTTCCCAAAGTGGCCAAACCGTTTCACATCGCCACCGGCACTGCACAAGTGTCGCCACTGCTCTGCGATCCACATGTAAATGCAAAGGGCCTACCATACGTGAGATGATAAGGAAGAAGAAGGAACTGGTGGGCTCACAGCCCATACAGATCAAGACTCACTCTACGGCTACAGTAACAAGCCTAGTGTGCTGTGGGGACAGTGCTACCTGGATACAGTGATGTGACAGAACAGAGGCTACAGAGAGGCCTGTGCAGGCACAGCGGGCAGACTGATGACAAAGTCCCCATTTTGGTTCCCTGGGGACAGATGGTCTTTTTACTGACTGGGATGGGATGAAGTGGACGTCCGGGGGGGGGGGGGGTTAGAAGGACATCTCGATGGCTGTCTACCAGCAGAAACAAAAATCAATTGGAGATGTGACATGGACCTAAATATGAAAGGGAAAGCAAGGAAGCATCTAGAAGTCAGAGGAGAGTATCTTCATGACCTTGGGATAGGCAAAGGCCTCTTACGCAGAAAACAGAAAGCATTATCCAAAACAGAAAAGATTGATAAGTTGGACTTCCCCAAAATTAAGAGCTATTCATCAAAAGTCGGCATTAGGAGAGTGAAACGGTGAAACTCTGGAGCGACAGAGGACGTCCGAGCCTCATAGCCCATATCAACGAGGATGACAACGTGCGGAAGCCGGGAATGCACCTTTCGTGTACAGACAGCCCGTGAGCACGTGCGCCGCTGCTCGCGGCCACACTGGCCATCACAGAGACGCAGAGGCCACAGCGAGGCACCTGTCGGAACGACCCTGGGTCGGACACGCTGACGCTGTCAAGCGTTGCCGAAGATGCAGAGCGCCTGGAACAGGGAAGCGTCCGGAAGGGCCCACCAGGCGGCCCTGAGGAGCAGCACCCCTGCTGCCAGAACGGGTGCCCGTGCCGCCTTCGCTCCGTGTCGGTCTGGCTCCGCCGAAGCCCTGTTCCTCAGGATCCGGTCCCCTGTGCGGTCCTGGGGCAGGGGTGGCCGCAGGAGAAATCCGCGTGGGGCTCGGCCAGCGAGAGCTCCGTCGCATGCGTTCCTGTGCCATACAGGCTGGTGTATCGCCGGGTGCCGTGCGGCCCGGGCGGCGGCTGCCAGTACCGATCCTGGCCGTTCCAGATTCCGGGCCCGGGGCGGGCACAGGCCGTGAGGAAGGTGCCCGCTGGTTCTGTAGGCCACCCGCACTGTCGGCGTTGGGATGAGGGCTGGGCTGGTCTGCCCCCCGCAGAGGGCCGCGTCTGCTTTCCGGGGACCAGTGCCGCCGACCCGCAGGCCCGCAGGCGGTGCGGAAGTCACAGCCTTCTGAGGACCCGCCGGGTCTGACCCTATCCGTATTTATTCTTGTCTTCGCTGTGCTGGCCCCGATAAAACACCTGAAAGAAACGAGGGCACGTGTCACCATGCACTAGAATGTTCACAGCAGCTTTATTTACGGCGGCCGCTGCTGAACACAACGCGGATGTCTGTCAAGGGCCGCAGGGACACAGCGTGCTATCGTCGCACAGTGGCTGCTACGTGGAAGTCAGAACCAACACTACGTTTCAGTACGGTAGCCAGTGAAAGCAGCCAGACGCAAGAGCCTGTGCTATGTGAGTCCATTAAAAAACATGTTTTTAATGCATGTTTATTTTTGAGAGAGAGACAGAGCACGAGTGGGGGAGGGGCAGAGTCCCTCTGTCAGGGCACAGCCCGATGTGGGGCTCAAACTCATGAACCACGAGATCATGACCTGAGCCGAAGTCAAATGCTTAACCGACTGAGCCACCCACGTGCCCCTACACGGTCCCCCTTAAGTGAAGCTTAAGAACACGGAAAACTAATCTATGTGTGTGCTTCTTTTGTGTGAGGGATCTTTCTGGAATGATAGAAGTGCCCCTGTGCTGGTTTTAAACACGCCGACGAATTCTTTGGCCATCCTCCATCCAAAGTGGGACACTAATTCCTTTCCCCTTGACGACGGACCGCCCTTAGCAACTTGCTTCCAATGAAGGGACTGCGGCACAGGCCAGGCCACCAGAGGTGACAGAGCCGCCCCCAGGACGAAGCCCCATGGAACGTTCAGGTGTCTTAGCCCCAGGGGGTCCTCCGCTGACAGCCTGCGTCAACGGCCAGCTATATTGAGTGGAGCAGGTGGCTGTCCTGTCTGAGCCCTGCCCAGACTGCGGGTTTGTGGGAGAAATACACATCATCGCCTCCCCCCTGAATCTCGGGGTGGTTTGGTACATAGCAGACGTTTCCTGGCCCAGGCCGTGGCCGTCACGTGGCTGTGTACCCCTGTGAAGTCACTGAGCCGTACGGTAGACGCCGAGTACTTGCCTGCCTTCAAGTCGTGCCTCCGTAATGAAGTCTGTGAACAAAGTGTAACCGCTGGGGCGCCGGGCTTGCACAGCGGATGGAGGGTGGTGCTACACACCGAGACGGGGAGCTGGTGGCGACCGGGAGGCCAAAGTTCCATGTCCGGCTTGTGATATCTGTGAGACGGCACGCAGGACTCGTCTGGCGGGTGAAGGGCTCAGCGGAGACTTCATTGTTGGAGATGTCATTTGGGAATGATCAATCCACAGA
The DNA here is from genome assembly GCF_027475565.1 of Acinonyx jubatus. NCBI lineage: Eukaryota > Metazoa > Chordata > Mammalia > Carnivora > Felidae > Acinonyx > Acinonyx jubatus. Next base: position 123,068,892 of record NC_069389.1, read on the forward strand.
CGGTGTTTAGGGCCACGAGAATGAGCGAGGTCAGCACAGGAGTGAGTAGAGGTAGCGAAGGGGGCCCCGCCCCCCCCCCCCACCCGCCAGGGACTCCCACCTTGTAGAGGGGACAGGGCGGTGTGGCAGAGGTCATGAGAGGAGGGCAGTCCGAGGGGCCCATAGGATGAAGTCAGAAAGGGACTAGCCAACCCGATCCCTGGTGACATCGACACGCCACTTTGGCGGGGTGGTGGGGTAGGAGCCAGGTTAGAAGCCTGGTTAGAAGCTCTCCTGTTGGAGAGGCAACAGGAAGAAGTAAGGAAACAGGTGTCTGGAGAAGTTTCGCCGTAAAGAGGAGCGAAGAGTTGGGGCTGTGACTGGAGAGAGGTGTTGCCTCAAAGTTCTTCAAGAGTGGATGCTACTGGGACCTATCTGAGGACGCAGGAGAAAGATGGGGTGACGTCAGGAGTGAAGAATTCCTCAGAACAGACGAGAAATTTGTGATTCTGGCCATGGTGGGATAACAACTACTAGAATAGCCCTCTGGTAGTAAAGAGCTAGAAAACTAGGCAAAATCCCGCAGACAACAGGCTGTGCCAGACCGTGATCACAAGCAGACCCGATGCCGTGACCCGTATGAGCGGCCTGGACTTCTGCCTCGAAGCACTTCTCAGATCACGGTGCAGGAAGGGGTGTCCTGAGTAGGACTTGTGGTCTCCGCTATTACAGCTAACGAGCCAATAGTGGAGAAAAGACAGAAGACCGGAAACATTTGAATAGAAAACACATAGCAAGATGGTGGACTTAAATCCAACCATTACAGTGTTAATGGATTGGGTACCTGAGTGGCTCAGTTAGTTGAGTGTCTGACTCTTGTTTTTTTCCAGTTTCTTTGTTTATTTTGAGAGAGAGAGAGAGAAAGAGACAGAGGGAGAGAGAGCACAAGTGGGTGAGGGGCAGAGAGAGAATCACAAACAGGCTCTGTGTGGACAGAGCCTGACCTGGGGCTCGAACTCACAAACTGTGAGACCACGGCCCGAGCTGAGATCAAGAGTCGGACGCTCAACTGACTGAGCCATGCAGGCGCCCCTAAACAGAGCAATTCAAAGGCAGAGATTATGAGACTGGTTACAAAAGCGAGACCAGGCCACAGGCCGTCTACAGGTGCACTTGAAAGGAAGACACGGACAGGTTAAAAGAACACAACTGAAAAAGTCACACCAAGAAATAAAGTAAGCATAAGGAAGTTGGAGTGGCTACACCGAACAGAGCAGATGTCGAAAGGAGCAACATTACCAGGGAAAAAGACGGCCGTTTCCTGGTCATCAAAGGGTCAACTTATCAAGAACATATCGTAGTCCTAAAGGTGTACGCGCCCAAAGGGAGCCTCAAATCAGATGCAGTAAAATCTGACAGAACCGAAAGGAGAAAGACAAATCCACAAGTGCATTTGGAGACTGTGATGTTTTTCTTTCAGTCGGCCAGAGACAGCCGGTGGAGAGAAGATCCGCACGGCTACCGAGGACATACACAACATTACCAATCACCTCGCGCCAAATGACACTTGTAGTTCGCGCCACCAACTGCGGAATATCCACTCTTTCCAGATACACGCGGAATGTTCGCCGAGCTGAACCATCTGCTAAACCATACAAGTCTCAATTGTTTTAAAAGAAATGAAATTAGCCATTGTAAATTCTCTGTCCTACAATGTAATTAAAAATGCATAACAAGGTGTCTGGCTGGCTCAGTGGCTAGAGCACGTGACTGTTGATCTCAGGGTCGTGAGTTCAAGCCCCATGTTGGGCATGGAGCCTACTTAATTAAAAACAAAAAAACAGGGGCGCCTGGGTGGCCAGGTTGGTTTAGCATCCAATCTCGGCTCAGGTCATGATCTCACGGTCCATGAGTTCGAGCCCCGCGTCGGTCTCTGTGCTGACAGCTCGGAGCCTGGAGCCTGCTTCCGATTCTGTGTCTCCCTCACTCTCTGCCCCTCCCCTGCTCATGCTCTGTCTCTCAAAAAATAATAAACCTTAAAAAAAAACTAAAAAAAACATTATTAACTCAATGATAATGAAAATAGAACATATCTAAGGGCATAGAATACAGCTAATGATGTTCTTAAAGGGAATTTATAGCTTTAAATGCTTAGGCTAGACAAGTAAAGTTTTAATTTTTTTCTTCAAGTAGGCTCTGTGCCCAACATGGGGCTTAAACTCATGACCCTGAGATCAAGAATCACACACTCCACTGACTGAGCCAGCCAGGTGCCCCAGGAAAGGTTTAAAATAAATGACTTGAGGTTATACTGTAAGAAGCTGGAAAAGATTGGGGCACCTGGGTGGCTCAGTCGGTTGAGCATCTGATTTCAGCTTGGGTCACGATCCCAGGGTGGTGAGATCGAGCCCCACGTCAGGCTCCATGCCTTTTTCTTCTTTCTATATAGAGAGAGCATAAGCGGGGAGAGGGGCAGAGGGAGAAGGAGAGAGAGAATCCCAAGCAGGCCCTGTGCTGTCAGCATGGAGCCCAGCGTGGGACTCAGACCCACAAACAGTGAGATCATGACCTGAGCCAAAATCCAGAGTCAGATGCTTAACCGATTGAGCCACCCAAGTGCCCCTAAAGATTTTAAAGTAACCTCTATACCCCAACATGGGGCCCGAACTTACAACCCTGAGATCAAGAGTCACACACGCTACCAACTGGGCCGGCCAGGTGCCCCTAAAGGAACTGAAATTATAACTAAAAACCTTCCCACAAAGAAAACTCCCATAGAAACGGCTTCATTGGCAAACCCATCACTCACTTAATGAAGTAACACCAAGCATACACGAGCCCTTAAAGAACGTAAGAGGAGAGGGAACACTTTCTAAAGCCAGGTGCACATTACCAGAAAAATGCAGGTCAACCTCTCTCATCAACATAGACGCAAAACCTCCCCAGGGATATTAGCAATGGTGAAAGACGACATTTTGCACCCAAGTTTGAGTACAAGGTAAGGACGTCCATTTTCACCACTTCTATTCAACACTTGGTTAGAGGCCCTAACTGGTGCAATAAGGAAAGAAGAAAGGCACACAGATCGGAAAAGAAGCAGTAAGTCTCTGTATTTCCAGAAGAACTGACTGTGTAAGTAGACTACTGCAAGGTATTTACCGCCCTCCCAAAACGACTAGAGGTTGGTTCATTCCTTGGCTTTGGCACCAAAATAAGTAAATACATTAAAAAACCTACTAGAGCCAGTAAGTGAGCCTGAGCGAGGCTCAAGATGCAAAGCCATTCTTAAAAACTCAACTGTATTTCCAGAAACTCTCAATGATCAATTAAAAATGAAAGGACGATACCAATGGGAGCGGAAACCAGAGGCTCCAGACGATTTTTGGGGGGAGGGGAGCGTGTCCAATGTTTTGGGTTGGATAGTTATGAACCCCGAGACGAAAAGCATTGGAAGAACTCGAGGCTTTCAGGGCAAAAAAACTGCACGAGCACAGGCAGAGATGGAAACGTAAGCTTTTATTCCTCCGGACGGCTTGGACTTCACCAACGCCTAGCTTCATGGGGCACGTAGTGTGACTCGTGACCGCAGACACAAAATCACTGTGAGCCTGTGCTACTTTTGAAGACACTCAGTTACATGAAACCTGACTTGCTTTTCACAACGTGAGTCCCGTTTTCTTCATCCCTCTCTGCCTCGCTTCCAACGCCCCCCCTTCCTGGGGCTCCTCACCGGCCGGGTAACACAAGGCTTGGGCTTAGCCCAGCCTTGGGTTTGTGGCCCCTCTGTCACAATCAGCGCCCGGGCCCGAGGCTGAGCCTGTGGCCTCCGGAGCTGGGGCTGGCGCGACACCCGTCAGCAGGCGCCCCCGGAGGTGGGCCGGAGTGCCAGGCGATCACGCTAGGCTGGCTCCCAGGTCCCCGGTGAAGCCTGCAGACACCAGCCCGGTGAGGGGACACCACTGGGCTCTCTGGGGTGGCTCCGAACTCTCGTTCTAGCTAGTGAACTGAACCACAGGACGGCCACACCTCACTTTTCCGAATCACAAGAGCCCGGGGCGGGGGGGGGGGGGGGGGGGGGGGGGCGGTGCGGCGCAGCCTCATTGGCTCTGTCCTACACGGTGGCCCCTTTCCCCCAGGGCTTCAGCCGAGTCCCAGGGGAAGGGCTAAGGGCTGCCCTGCCCAGTTCTTAGGGGAGCCAGCTCCCTGCTCCACCCGGCAGCCACACTCACATCTCTCCCCTGGCCTGCGAGGCCGGCAGCCTTCAGACACGCATTCCTCCCACACCCCTGCACCCCTCCGATGAGAACAGCTCGCCCGTCCCCCAAACGCTGGAACAAAGGCAGGCCTTTGCGGTGTCCTGCCTATCGACAGCTAGCAGCCGGCTCTGAGCCCAGCCTGTGCCCGCGCGCCTGGAGCAGCTGGGGCCACCTTCTGCTGTCCCCTGCGAGGAGGAGACCCCCACCCCCCACCGCCCACGGGCTGCTGAGGATTCGAGAGCCACGAGAACTTGCAACTATGAGAACTTTGACTTCCAGGTTTGGGGAATCCGCCAGGTGAACACATCAACTCTGAAATTCGTCACTCTCTTCTGGCCCCTGCCTGTTTTGGCGCTCCACGCCTAAGCCTGCAGAAGGAGGAAACGGCAGTCAGCAAGTGGAGCTGGGCTTCTCGGCAGAGAAGGTGAGGGAGCTGGGACGAGGCCTCGCCCCGAATACACAACTTCCAGAGGGAGGTGTGGGGGGCAGGCCTGTCTCCAGCCATCGTCGCAAGGGGTGGCCTGCCTCGGAGCTGCCCCCACCCCCCAACCCCCCTTGGGAGCAGGCGCCGCGTCCATGCCGATCGGAACAAACGCTCTGCTGTCTGGGGCCGGTGTGAAGAGGCGAGCCCGAGCGGCCCTGGAGGCCGGCCGGCCGCAGGGCGCACCCGTGCCTCTAGTCCCTGGCCCCATGGGGGCCGGTCCCAGGGGTACCTGGGAGTGAGCTGGACGACAGCAGCTGTAGGCTGTCCAGGACCCCGTCCTCATACAAGGCCAGCTTCTGCACCATCTTCTGCCGGGCTGGGTTGATGACGATCTGTGGTGGCTGTGATGACAGAGAGCTACCCAAGAGCGGTCCTGGGGTGGAGAGAGTGTCCTCTGAGCTGCAGGGGCCGCTGTCCCCGGGAACTCGTCAGGGACGCTCCTGGCCAGCCCCAGCTTAGTTCCCTGCCCCTTGGGACACACGTCCTCGGTGCTGTCTCTGACGGGAGGGCCTGGAAGGGGCCACGCCGTTGCCCCAGCTCCTGGCCGGGCCAGGAACCCCATCCTGCATAAAGCCCTCCTTGTTCCCAGCTTTCAGGGAGTGAGCTCCTGGCCTCTTCTCACCCACCCGGAGGTCAGGGCCTGGAGCTCGCTAAGGACACAGGGAGATAAGAGCAGGCCCCCAGTTCTCTCCTGCCAAAGGGCTGGGGGTGGGGCGTATGGGGACCGTCAGCAAAGGAGGCCCCTGGTCCCTCTTTTGGGCACCGGTCCCCAGCTACCTTCCATAGCTGTCAGCCGGGGCCCTGGGCCGCTCCCCCAGCTCGACGCTTGGGTGGCACCCCCTTCGGTACCGCCGGCCGTCCCGAGGGATGCCGGGGCCCACACGGCGGCACCTTGCCCGGGGCTGCCGGGCAAGGCCAGGCCTGGGGGGCAGCTCGGGCTCAGGTGCCAGGAATGCAGGGCAGCAGACAGGCCGGACACGCTCTCGTCACTCTCCACGGGCTGGTTGGGGCCCTTCTGGAGCCAGTCTGGAGCCGGGGCTGGGGCTCCTGGGGGAACCGCCAGGGGCCGCAGCGGGCCGGCAGCGCTTGGGGCGCTGCCGGCCGTGGAGATGTAGGAGTTCTCCTGGGGGGAAGGGGGGCCGTGGCCGGCAGCCTCAGGCTCCAGCACTGGCCCCGCCACAGCCGCCTGCAGCCTCTCCAGGCTCTCATACACCTGTGAGGACAGAGAGACGCTCTGAGGGGGTGGCCTGGGTGAGGTCTCCGTGGCTCTCCGCAGGCAGGCCAGGACTGGCCACGCGGACCGGTCACGGCCCTCACATAAGAGGGCCCTGCTCCGGGCCACCCGTGGTCTGTCCTGGGGCTCAGGCTTCCTGGGGGGCTGCGGGGACCAGTGAGCTGGCACGTCCTGCATCTGTCCTTTGCCCTTTTGTCCCTTTCGCAAGGAATGCCGAGAAGTCACGGCCCCTAAGATAAAGGACCAAGAATGGCTTTTCCCTCTCTTCCAGAAAGCAAACCTCACTGCCCCCCTGCCCTCAAATGGGCAGAGGGAAAGAGGGGAGGGGCAGGGAGGGGCCAGGGAAAGGCAGATGCAGTGGCACAGTGTACCCAGAAGGGGGCGTGGCAAAGCCCTTTGCTTGTGTCTGGCAGGTGGGGTTTGGTGGGGCTCCGGCCACCCCAAGCGGAATTGAAGGGCAAGCGAAACACGTGTGAAGACCCTGGCTCTAGAAAGAGGTCCGGCAGCTGCCACGTCCAGCTCCCCGCAGAGCAGCACTGGGAACACAGGGCTCCCGACACGCTGCTGTCCCCCACGGGCAGCAGAGTCCCAAGTGCTTCCCACCCTACGCCGCTGTGCAGGGCTACCTGGGTCATGGGGGGTCTCCTTTTGGCCCGCCGGTGCAGACAGCAGCAAGCCAGCTGGCCCAGCGCCAGGCCCAGCTCGGGGGGGCACGGCCCGGGCCGGGGGTCCAGATGCTTCTTACAGATCTGGGCGGCAATTGGGGCAGCCCAGGTGTCTGCGGCCAGACCTGCTTGGAGTGTGGTCTGGGTGCTTTTCAGGGCTAACCCGGCCTCCTCAGCCTCTTCTTCAACCAGGTCTTTCTGTGGGACGGATACTATGAGTGTGGCCACTGCGGGGGAGGTCGTACCTTCAGTCCCATTCCCCAGGCTCTCATCACGGACTCCTGTGGTCTTTGTTCAGACTTATTAAGCACCCACTGTGTGCCCAGCACTGCCGGGACACACCCTAGGGACACAGTGACAAACGGAGCGCTCTGGGTCCACCTTCATAGAACTGACTTCCTGGTGTGGGAGAGATACCAACAAGCCCATAAAGCAATGGGACACTTCAAAGGACAGGCCCGTGGGGCTTCTGATGAGGGCCTGAGCAAGTAGCACTCGAGCTGGGATCTGAAGGCACGAACTCGCCAGAGGTCAGAGCTAAGAAGGGAGGGGAGTGGACCAGAGAGAGGTACCCAGGGGCGCAAATAGGACTGGAGATCATCTTGAGTTCTGACATGGGAAGGACCAGGAGGAAGCACCTGGGGTGGGGGTGGGGGGTCTTTCAGAAGGAAGGGCTCATAGAAAGGCCCTGGGGCAGGCAGCAGGGAGCTGGCTGAGTCTGGAGGACAGAGGGATGTGCTCATGGATGAGGCCGGCGAGGGAAGCATGGCTCCCGTCCGGCTCCCCGGTTCCGGCCCAGACCCGGTGAAACTTGGGAACAGACAGAAGCAACCCCGAGGCGGGAACAGGGGCAGCAGGAGGTACACCAGTTGTCACACGTACAGAACCAACATCAATGGAGCGGCCCAGGAAGTGCCTGAGCACGGCGCGGGGATTAAGTCTGTTCCCAGGGGAGGGGCGCCTGGGGGGCTCAGGCAGGTAAGCGTCTGACTCGGTTTGGGCTCCGGTCATGATCGCACGGTTTTGGGAGTTCGAGCCCCGCGTCGGGCTCTGCACTGGTGGCGCGGAGACTGCTTGGAATCCCCTCTCACCCTTTCTCTGCCCCTCCCCTACTTGCACGGTCTCTGTCTCTCTCAAGCAGACAAACAAAAAAGTCTCTTTGCAGGTGGGGAAACGGGCCCAGTGAGGAGCAGGGATTTGCTCCAAGACCGTCACGCTGGGACTAGAAGCCAGGTCTCAGTCCGCGGTGAGACGAATGGGGAGCAGCTGGCCCGATTTCCCACCACGCCTCCCCTGGGGCCCTGGGTTCTGTTTCCCACCACAGCTTCTTGGCCCCGAGCTCTGGGACTGTCCTGTTGGGCCACCCCCTTCCCCGCCCACAGCCCGGGTAGGGGCTGGAGAGGCCATAGCATCTGCAGAAGACAGACAGGTTTTTCCTCGGCAAGGTCAAGGGAAGCTGTTTGGCGCCCTGCCTGCTTTCAAAGATGAGTCAGCAGTAGCAGAGGCTGGCTTCTGTGGGGCACTGCATTCCAGATCATTCTACCCTCCAGGGCTGCACCTGTTGGTCACCAGGAGTAGCGCTTCCCTGCCTCCCTTTCTGCCTCTCTCCCTGCTGTCTCCTCGCCTCTCTGTCTCTCTCTCTCCTCTGCCTCCCTCGCTGCCCCACCTCAGGAGGCTCACCAGATACTTGGTCTTGGTACCATGCGTCCTCACGGCCCTCTGGCCAGCCAGGGTCTCCAGCACTACCTGGAGAGGGCAGGATGGAGAGTGTGGCAGTGGCTTCTGGGATGGAAGGGAGGGCCACACGCGGGGGTGGGGGGGCTCGTGGGGTGGACTGGCCCAAAGAGGCTGCTAAGGCACAGATCCGGGCGGACGGGGGCTTGGCCCTCGGACGCGCAGATGGAGACTGGCTGCCGGCAAGGACGGAGCCGCGCGTTATGGGACCGGAGCTCCGGTGGGAGCACACACGGGGAGTGAGGTGCAGGGCGGAGGCGAGGGCCCGTGTCAGGGAGGGAGGGGCCCCGGAGCCGAAGCTCCGTTAGCTTCCCGCCAGGTCGGCCTCTGGCCCCACGGGGAGCTCTTCAGGCCCCGGTGCCTTCGCTGGGCCCCGGCCTCCCATCCCCCCGTCGCCTCCCCAAAGCGGCAGAGGGGCCTGCGGCTCACCACGCCGAAGCTGAAGGTGTCGGTGTCCACGGCCAGCCGCCCTGTCTTGATGTACTCCTCGGGCAGGTAGGCCAGAGTGCCACGCACGGTCCGCGTCCGGGCCACGGTGCTGCTCTGGCCGGGACTGGCCGCTGCGAAGCGGCTGAGACGCGCCAGGCCAAAGTCTCCCAGTTTGGGCATGAGTCTGTCATCCAGAAGGACGTTGGAGCTGGGGGAGGGAAGCGGCGGCGTCAGCTCGGCCCCAGCCCGCTCCACACCCCAACACCTGCCTGGCGCTGACAGAAGAGGACTCCGGGCTGCCAGCTCGCGCCTCGCCCATGGAAAGTGGCTGGCGGTGGCCGGCGGTCCCGCTGCCCGGGGGCTCCCTCACGCGGGCCAGCCCCTGCTCCTCGGTGGGGCCCGTCCTCAGCCTCTGCTTCCATACCTGTCCTGCGCCCGGCTCTCTGTGACCCGGGGCCCTCAGCTCCGATGGCCCAGGCCTCGGGGCTGCAGCCCGTCCCTCACCTCAGCCTCAGGCAGGAGAGGACAGGCCTATTCTCATGGGGGACACCCAGAGCAGGGCTCCTTGGGACTCGGAGAGCGAGCACCACTGCTCCCTGCCGGCAGAAGGTTGGGGAGCATCATTCCCTTGCGGCGGACTCCGCTCTGACAGCCGTCAGAGGCCGCAGGGGCCTGGCCGTGTCCCCTCCTCACCTCTTGATGTCTCCGTGGATGAGGCTGGGGCTGTCCTGATGTAGAAACTGAATCGCCCGCGCCGTGCCCAGGAGGATGTTTAGTCGCTGAGGCCAGGAGAGAGGGGGGCAGGCCTGGCAGAGGAAGCAGAGGGGCGCAGAAGAGGCTGGAAGGGCCCCCGTTCCTGGACCCCAAGCCTCCCTCCGCCTGTCACTGCAGGGTCTAGACAAGTCACTTCACTGCCTGGGCCACAGTCTCCCCTTCTGGAAAACCACGAGCCAAAAGTCCATGAGCTACTTCACAAGAAGGTCAAGGCTAAGCTCTTCCAAGGAGGGGAGGATGGCTGGGGTGCGCCCTTCCTCCTGGGGTGAGCGGGATGTCGGGGGAGGGAGGCGTTCTCTCCATCTCCCCCAGCACAGCGTGCTGATCTCCAGAGCTGAAGTCCCTGAGCGCCGTGAGCCCCTGGATCTTGTGGGCACGTCACGAGAGGGGGCTCAGTCGTGGGTCCGGATGGTGCAGTCCGCTGCCCCGTTTCTCCAGGGGCAATGCTGACAAGACCCCTCAGCTACTCTGCTTGCAAAAGGGAGAAGCTTGACTCCGGCCACTGAGTCAATAACCCTCCTCTGATTTGATTTGATTGATTGATTCTTAACTATTTATTTCTTTATCTTTAACTTTATTTATTTATTTAGAGAGCAGGAGCACAGGAGGGGCAGAGAGAGGGGGAGAGAAGCCCAAGCAGGTTCCATGTTGTCAGTGCAGAGCCTGCCTCCGGGGCTCAAACCCACAAACCGTGAGGTCGTGACCTGAGCTGAAATCAAGAGTCAGACGCTTAACCCGCTGAGGCACCCAGGTGCCCCAGTAACCCCCCGTTTAGAGGCATCATGACCCAGGCTTCCCAGCGCGCGGGAGCAGCCAGAGGGAGGCCCCGGGAAAGGGTGCCGGGGAATATGGCAACCCACCTCGGGCCGAACCCCGGACCCAAACCTGCCTGCCGGTGGGACCCACTCATGGAACCTGAGCGCCCAGGTGCCGACAGCACTGTGGGGCCGGGGAAGTGTGTGGGGCCAAGTAGGCCTACCTGGAAGTGGAGGCGGTCTTCCAGGGAGCCACTGGGCAGGAAGCCATAGACGAGGCAGTAGAAGCCACTCTCAGCGCAGTAGCCGGCAAAGTCCACGATGTTTGGGTGACGAAACCTGCTTCAAAAGTGGGACCTGAGTGCTCTGGCCTCCAGCCTCCACCACGCTCTCCAGCTGGCTGTCGTGGGGGTGGGCAGTCCCCGGGGGCTCGAGGGAGCCAGGCACCATGGTCCACGGTCCTGGAGGCCGATGGGGCCCCGACGCGGCGCTGTCTCTGCCGCCACCCGGGAGGGACGCCCCAGGCTCACCGAGACAGCTGCTCCACTTCGGTCAGGAAGCTCTGCCTCACTGTGGTCCACTCCAGGTCTGCCCCCTGCGGCCCCCAAGGAAAACGAGGGCGGGAGGCAGCGTGAAGCCTTTGCGGCCAAGGCTTGACGGCCACTCTCACTGCCACCTGACCCGGGCCCAGAACAACCGAGGGGCTGGGGACCTTGAACTGGGGAATCAGAGGGCTGAAGGAGGTACACGGGGCAGCGTGTCCCGGGGAAGGCCCAGAGAAGCGAGGGTCTGCTGACGACCGGCCAGGGCCTTTGCGGGGGTGCTACACCCACCTCCTTCAGCCTCTTCACAGCATACAGCGTGTTCCTCATCACAGCCCGGTACACACACCCGAAGCCGCCCTCCCCGATCTTCAGCTCCTCTGAGAAGTTGTGGGTGCCTTGGGAAATCTCAGTGAGGGGCCAGCAGAATGGAGAGGGGTGGGCCCCCTGCAGGAGGGACACTGGGCTCTCCTGGTTAGGCTGTGGGAAGATACCCTGGATCAGGTGAAGTCCTCTGTCTTCCTCTGTGCCCCAAACCCTCCCCTGCGCCTGAAACTCACAAGCTCTTGCTACCCCAGCTGCCTCCTGGCCGGCCCTCCTGGCTGGCTGGGGTTCACAAGTGTACCAAAGGCTACCTTTTTTGCTCCTCGTCTTGACTCTTTCTCTGCCGGCAGGCCCCACCTACCTTGGTAGAGGAAGGGTCTGGATATGGTGGTGGTGGCTGGAGGGCAGCAGGGCTTGGGACAGGACCCAGCTCAGCCCCAGAATGGGTTTGGGAGCCTGGAAAAACTTCATAAAGACACCAGTGAGAGGCAGGGAGAGACCAGCGGCATGGTCTACGACAGTGGCCATGGTCAAGACGGACCTTTCCAAAAGACCATCAAGCCCCACACCGGGCCCCTCTTACCTGGGGAGGGGAGTGTGGAGGCTGACGTCTGCAACTTCTGGGGGCGGAGGGCCTCGGCCTCAGAGGGTGCAGGGGGGCTGCTGGGCCTCGGGGTGCTGGTGCCGGGGGGCAGAAGGGGGGCGGGAGGGTGCCCTGGGATGTCAGGGAAGAAAAGGGCGGTTAGGCCCAGGCGGGGGAGGGGAGGAGGGAGGAGTCCCGTGGGAGGTCCTGGGTCAGCCCGGGATCCCGGGGTCCCCGGGGCCGCTCGCTCACAGGCCGTGATGATATCCCGCGCGCGGAGCAGCTGCAGGTGCGTGAGGATGCGCACGAGGTCGGCCACGCGGGCGTTGCGGTTGATCCAGGGCCACAGGACACTGGCCGTGCGCTGCCCGGAGCGCTCGCACAGCCGCAGCTCGGTCTGGTCGCGCACGATCAGGGCGGCTGCGGGGCGGGAGGCGTCAGGCCCGGGCACCCGGGGCCCGCGCGCCTCCCGCCCCAGCCTCTCCCAGCCCGCCGCCACCCACCGAACTGGCACCAGTCGGCGGGCTCCAGGGCGTCCATCACTTTGTAGAAGCGGCACATGACCCAGGGCGGCACCTCGTACAGGAAGTGCTGGGCGCCGGGGGCCGCGGGGTCCCCCGGGCCCGGCCCACCGGCCATGGCCGCCGCCGCCGCCGCCGCGCCAGGGCCTCCTGGGGCCTCTCGGGGCCGCGGCGGGCGCGGGCCTTGGCCGGCCGGGTCCGCGGACACTGACTCACTTCCCCTTTAAGCCGGCCTCGTGCGGCGCCCGGCGGGGCGGAAGGGGCGGGGTCCGGGCCCGCCGCCATCTTGCCCGCCGCCGCCGCCGCCGCCGCGACCCTCGGCCAGACGGGGGCGCCGCGCGTGGTCTCTCCCCGCGGAGGCCGCGCCCCTTCGCCCTGTGAGGCGGCCAGGCGGGCTTCCCGGAGGAGGGGCCGCCTGAATGGGGCCCCGAGGGATGGAGGAGCACGGTTCCGAGCCGTGGGACAAAGGGCGAGGCACGGCCCGGGACACGCCAGACCGGGCTACAGCCGGGCCTTGGGAGAGTCACCGGGAGGTCCCCGCAGGAACTTCTGGCTTCATGTGGGAGGCAGTGCAGAGTCGTCAGAGATCCAGGCAGGGCGAGGTCAGATACGGGCCACACAGAGGACCCCCGCCGAGTCCCGGCAGCTGGCCGGAAGGCCGGGCGCAGGGAGAAGCGTCTGGAAGCTTGCAGGGCAGGCTACCCAGCTCAGGGCATTGTTGCCCACCTCCTCTGCGCTGCATCCTATCTTTTCCGCTCCTTGAGGAACCTGCTCCAGCAACTGTTAGCTCTTTGCGGTGTTTGCAAGTCTTCCTTCTTTGCTGGCCTCTTCCCACTAGCCCATAAAACGTATTTACACCTCTTAAAAACAGGCCTTCAGCTTCCGCCATCCCTCCTCCCTCTGGTGGCCATGCTTCTGGCTCACTTGGCGTTCCCCCCTGCTGGGACCGCAGACTCCAGCCTCTCCCCGGCACCAAGCTCGGCTCCCAGCCTCCTTGAGGTCTTCACCACGTTAGTGTCTCTTGCCCCTTCCCACAGTGGTCTGCAGCCATGGACTTCTTTGGATTCTCTGGCGCTCCTCCATTCCAGCAGCCATTATTCTCCGCTCATTTCCCTGAACATCTCGGGAGTCCGCTTCTTCCCCATAGGCCCATTGCTCTCACTGCTCCCTGCTACCTGGGGGACCTTCGGCCCCTAGCTCCCTCTGGGCAGAGCTGCCTGCTGCCCCTGGGGCATCCTTGTGGAGCCTCTGCACTTGTTTGCCTCCCCCACTAGATGGGGGAAGACCCCAGCAAGCAGCAGCGGTGCCTTCCTCTTTTGTTTCTCCAGTTGGATGCGTGCTTGCAAGGCAACAGGTGTCCTTCCCTGACCCCCCGCCCCCAGTCCCGACCGGTAGTGGGATCCTCTCCAGGCCGTCCTCCCGACATGGGCCTCCAATGGGAGGCTCTTCCCAGAAGCCACGGCCATTGCCAGCCACACCCTGAGCCCCAGTGGCTTCTCATGAGACAGCCTTTACAAAGACAACGGACTCTGGTGCGGGAAAGCCTCCTGCACGCACACACTGAGCTCTAAGGGAAGAGCAACGCGCTCCTCCTTGCTCACTGCTGTACAGCGGCTCCCAGGACGGGCCCGGCACGCGAGAAACGCTCAGTATACACAGGTCGCATTTCAACCCTTTGTTTTAACATTCAAGGCCAGGATATTGGAGTGCACCTTTTAGCAGCTGTGTCCACATTTGCATGTGAAGCCGGGCTCTGAGCCGTCGTTCCCTCCAGCCCGGCAACAGCCTGCTGAGAACAGCTGCGGCAGGGCGCGCAGCTCCTGAATGCGGGCTTTGCAAAAGGTCTGCACACCCACGGTGATGACAGCGCCCCCTGTGGGCAGGGGGCCAGGTCAGCAGAGGCCTCGGGAGGGTCCTGGGCGGCAGGCACAGGAGGAGCTGCAGCCGGGGAATGGCTGGGTGTTTCCCAAAGCACCTGGACAGAGAAGGCGCCCCCGCCACAGCCCCCAGGAGCGGGAAAGTTGTGCTTCTGTGCAGAAGGCCTGTGGCCCGCTGGCCTCTGGACCTGGGGCACGGTGGGCCGCCCCCGCACCGGGCCCTTCCCGGCCTGCCACCCCAGGGCTCCCTGTCACACGCAGGAGCAGTGTGCCTGGAAGGCGTAGCCTCGGAAGCCAGGGGGAGGTGGTGTATGGAGGGGACTGCTCTTTCCTCCCAAGGCCGTCCTGACAGCGGCTGGCTGTCGTGTTCGGGGGCAGCCAGATGGAATCAGGAGACACCACCGTGCTGTCCTGTGAGCTGTCTGATAATGAAAGCCCAGACCTTGAGTCACTTTCACAGAGAGATTTATCGAGAATGCTAACAGCACAGGATACAGTACTTCCCAACAAAAGGTGCAAACGCGTCACTTAGAAAGGCATGCTGAGTATTCTTTGCTTTCACACGTATTAAAAAACTTACAAAAATAAAATAAAACTGCGTGCTGCCCATCTTTTCAAATAGTAAAAGAACCTCATGAAAAAATCACTTGATTTTACAACAAAAGACACAAACGGACATTTTTATGTAAATTTATAAGGCAAACTCTTTATATAATAAATAGGTTACAGGGATTCAGTGGGGGGGGGTGTTTTTGAAACGTATACAGGTACATTCAGACAGGTTTACTGAAATGGTACAAATTTCCTTAATAAATTGCCTTTTGTTTTTAAATATATCAGTGCTTTCAGTCATTTGGCTATACACAAAGAACCTTTTTTGAACACTACAAAAAAGCAATCAATATTTTTTGTTTTTAAAACAACCTACTTATTTTCTAAAGTAATTGTCCCAAAACACAAAAACCAAAAGTGAATGTGATGGAGGGCTTTTGGAGACATCTCTAACCAAGTCTGTCCTGGGCTGCTCCCCGGCCTGGCCCGCACACACCTCTCTCCCACCCTCGGCCGGGTTTCCGGCTGGAGCTCCTCTGTCTAGGGCGACCGGTGTCACGGCGAATCAGGAGGGGGCAGCCACCCTGCCTGGTTCTTCCCATGTGCAAATAGTCTTGACAGTCAGCATTGTCCTTGCCTTTGGTGGGGGGGGGGGGGCTGCGTGCTAAGGGAGCACACATCTGTCCCTGTTCCATGAGCCCAGAACAATGGTGTGGGTAATGGCTTTTTTCAGAAGGATCTGGTTCTGCCAAGGAAAGGGAAGCATGAATTTGTCATGCCCAAATTTTGCTGGGGATCAGATGACAGCAAAGAGAGTGCACCCCTCCCCCATCATCAGATCACCCCGGATGGTGAAGAATCTACAGGTCACATGAAGTGTTGTGGACTTTGGGACAGGGTGGGATGTGATGGAGGTGTCCCAAATGGTAATGCCCACCACCTGGCCCGTCCAGGAAGAGCCGCATCGGGTGGAGAGTGGCCATCTGCCCTGCGAACACACACTTGACTCTCTGGCCACAGTGGAGGTCCCCAGGGAGGTGACCACCTTTCATCTGAGCTGTGCTGCTCGGGCCGGCCCTATCCTCCTCCCGCTGATGCGAGGTCGGCTCTGCCCACACCCCACCTGTCTCCCTTCAAAGGGACACCAACCTTGTCTGTCCTTGAAAGTAATGATGATGCTAATAATCTCAGGGGGAAAAAAGGCAACAGAATCCACTGGGTGGAACGAAACCTGGTTTTGCTCTTTGAAAATGGCAACACATCAGCTATTTGGTCCGTTGGTTTAGGCTTAACTTCCTTGGGTGGCTTCTGGCTGATCTGGGCAGGGGTCATCTCTTCGGAACTCCCCTCCTGGGGAAAAAGGACAGCCCCCCTCATCTTGGTCACCATCCCCTCCCTCCAAATCCTTTTGTTTGTAAAGAAAAGGTGTCTAGAAGCATTTGTCTCTGGAACAATTACTTTAAACATGGTTACAATACAGACTTCAGTTCAAACACAGAAGAGATTTACTTAGCAAATTTCCTTTCACCCACCAAAAATTACACAAATATAAGCCTCAACACCACAGTTAAGAGGACCAGTAGAGAGAACCTCATGTTTGGAACACAAAAGGAGAAAGAAAAACCAAACCAAACCCAAACGGAAAAACCCCAGAACAATGGGAGGGTGAAGGAGGAGGGGAGGAGAGCAAACACAGCACACGTTACAGTGTCCGGGTACACGGGAGCCCAGCGCGAGGAAAGGGCTCGGCACACATTGAGTAACAGTCCTGGTGATATTTGGTCATATATTCATCAACTACTGACTCTGGAGCGGCCGTTATTGATTGAAGCAGTGACAAATCAAACGGAAAAGGAGGCCTTGGTAGCAAGGGAAGGAGCAGGCTTCAAGTTCTGCAAGCCTTTTGCACTCCACCGTCCAGCTCCCCAGAAACACTCGACTGGGTGGGCCCTGCTCCGTCCAGGCGGGCGAGAGGTCACCGTGTGAGGCTAACTCGGGCGCTGATTTCAGTCGGAAAGCACGTGCTTTCAGTGGACACATGTGGACACCCACCTGTTAGCGGCAAACACCGGCGGCAACGGCCCCCTCGCCTCGTCTGCCCCCACCCCAGCCTGGGTGGGAAGGACGCTGTGACCCACCGCTAATACTGACCACAGGCTGGAGCCGGCCCCACGCTGGGCCCACAGGCTGCCCCGGCCCGGGGCCTCCGAGGGGCCCACGGCTAGCCTGGCCACCCAAAGGGCTTATGAGCGTTTCTCTTTTGGTTCAGGCCTCAGAAGAAGTACTGATGCAGGGAGGGAAGCTTTTGGCCCTGGTGATTATAATGCTCTCTGCTTTGGAAGAACAAGTTTCTGGGTTTTGTTTTTTTGTTTTTGTTTTTGGTTTTTTTTGGTGTTTTTTACTTAAAAAAAACGATCAAAAAGAAGTGCTACGGCTAAACTCTAGCGGATATTGCTCGTTAAGAATTACAAAAGCAAATGCGGTTACTCGTAGGACGGGGGAGAAGAGAAAGGGATGTTTCTGGAGTCTTTGCCACCTCCTAGAGGGGACCCGGTGGACTCTCGTATGTGGTTCTGGGGTCCCTGGTGCTCTACCTGGTGCAGCTCACACGTTCAGAGAGGTGACAGGCCCCCCAGCTCCCCTCCAGTCTCGGCAAAGCGGAAGCCCTACTGGTGGGGAGGTCTGTTGAGCCGGCCCTCCAGACGCCATCACTCTGACTGCGTCACCGGGAGGGGCGGGGGCGGGGGGTCAGGCCACCCCCCTCCCCGTGGACTCCAGCTGCCCCACCCAGACGGCAAAGGGGGCCAGGTGGTGCCAACTACATTCCAGACTTTGCCAGGGCAAGGAAGCGCTCTCGTGCCCACCCGCTGAGGTGAACTGACTCGCACCAGCATCCTGGGACCTTTCTCCGGAGCATGGGAGAAACAGTGCAAAACCCGGACGCTGCCTGGAGCCTCCTTAGCTTGGCACAGGGAAGCCCTTAAAAAAAGCGAGGAAAGACCACGGATCTGCTTGGACAGAAGAAGTGACCAGCAGACAGATTTGTAGTTTTTTGTGGTTTTTTTTTTGTTGTTTTTTTGTTTTTTTTGTTTTTTGTTTTTTATTTTCCCTTGTCCTATGCTATGGTTATCAGAAATATTGTAATTAAGCAACAGGTATAATTTTAACAGGTCTTTTTGTGTGTGTGTGGAGCCACAAGCAAAATGAGTTTATAATTGTGCAATATACAGATATATATATATAAATTCAACTGCTCTGTGTGTCTAGTTGGTGCATTAAATAAAAGGGACAGAAAAACTAAAAGCGAAGCTAAAAAGCAAAACAAAAGCCCAGGATAGAGACCAAGCAGGCCTATGCGTATAGTCTATAAGGTACTGGATATAATCAGGGTCACCAGGAGGAACAGCTCTGTCACTGGACACACAAACACTGAGGGAGAGGGACTACCAGTGGGCAGGAGCCAAACCTCTTGGCCTTTTCATCTCATTGTCTCTCGCTGCTGAGGACCTGAGAAAAGGGGAGCCGGAAGGGGGCTGGGGAGCAAAGGCAATTTGCAGGTTTCCCGGATGCTCTCAAACTCCAAGGCCGGACTTCCCTTCCGGAGGGTCTCGGTTCTGCTCGGCACCTGTTCTTACACCTGCCGTCCCTCCGGCCCAGGGGCTCTCGCTGGTGAGGGGCGAGGGGGACACGCACCACAGTGGGTGCTCAGGCCACTGTCTTCCCCTCCGACCACAGAAGGGAGCACCGCTTCACCTAGGCCCTGGGCCCCAGGGAGAGCAGAGCGGGGGGAATGTCCTCAGGGCACAGGTCAAGGCTGAAAGGGACACCTCACCCTCACCTTCCTAGTTGCCTGGGCCCTAGGACCCTAGAACTCCCTTTTTCCTGAAAAACCAGCACTTGGGGAGGGCCCTGTCGAGATGAGAAAGGAGCAAAGAACAGGTGGTGCTCGGTGGTGAGGACGTCGCAGGCCTCTGGACTCATTGGTGAAACTCTGCTTCCCACACCAAGCGCTGGGCTCCTACAGGTCTGGGACCAGGCGGGCGGCCCCACAGGACAGGATGGCCCCGAGCCTCAGACCCAGCAGCTTCAGGCTGGATTCCCCTTTTCCTGCAGCACTCACCACATGTCAGGCCAAGCTCCAAGTTGTTTTAGATCAGCATTTCTGCAAAAACTTGGTCTTATTCATTCAGCAACATTGAAATGTGGTTTTCTGCCAAATGTTTTCTAGGTTTTCTTTCTGAATTGTCAAGAACAGGTTTCAGTGTTCACTTTTTTTTTTTTTTTTTTTTTTTACCATTTAATATGTAACTTCAGACCCTGGGGGAGGCAGTATCCTAGCGATTGATAACAATTAGACTATGCCTTTTCTAAAGATCGATAACAGTAGCTGAAAGAGAAAGACGCAAAAATGGAGACTCAACAAACCCCTCCAGAGTGGACGAGTTTACTGATGAAGAGAGCAAAGGGGGGGCCCTTACAGAGAACAGAGTAAGATCAGGAACGCGACACGGTGGGGCCGCAGGGGCACAGGAGCAGGGCTTCTACCACAGGCGGGGCAACACTGCCATTGCTTGCCTCCACCCCCACCCCCACGAGCCAGGACTCCGGGAACTGGCTAGGCAAAGGCCCGCAGGGCTCTAGACATAGCTCGCTTCCTGAGGTCTGGCCCATCAGTCCTAGAATCTGTGTGTGAAACTCCGATCAGGAAACGATTCGGGGTGACACTGGCTAGGAAAGGGTGCGCAAAAGGCTTCTCCAAGAACCGGCACCTGTGACCTTCCCTGGCTCCATCAGCCCCGAGAGCTGGGTGGGAATGCTCTGGAAAGGGGGCACGGAGTTCGGCTGCCGGGCTCTACCTGGGCCCTGTAAGATCCAGTCGGCCCCACCTGGTGAATTCAGTTCATACCTTTTGCTCCTTCCTGCACTTCGGCTGCTTTATTAAAAGTTACTTAGATGCAGAGGTCCTGTCAGCTAGAGAAACCCCTTTCCCTCTAAACATGGCAGTTTGTTTCGGACTAGTACCCTCTTTCACACCCCCGTCACAGCAGTGAAAAGCTGGGCAGAGAAGCAGGTGACAAGTTGGGGCTCCTCCGGGTCCTAGTGCCACCACTGGTGGCCTCGAGCCAGGAAGGGTGCCCTTGAAGACTGTTGCCCACACCTGCACGGGGTCTGAGGAGTAGAAGCCAGGTGCTGGCTGTGGCCAGGGTCCCCGGGCCACCACCACGGCTTGTACCCTCCAGGAAGTTGAGGGGCTGGGGTCCTTGGGTAGTTTGGCACTGACGGACTTGGGGAACGGGGCATTTCTAGGTGTGTCCTGTGCCTTCTGATGTGGGAATACAGCAGCAGCAGAAGGGAGCTGTCTTAGAGCCTGGCTGTGGCTCAGTGCCCTGCTTCACTACAGTGTCAAGGCCAGCAATTCCACTGGTTAGGGCAGGCCCACCAGTGGGCAGGGCAGAGCTGGGCTAGGCATTGTGGGAGGAGCTCGAGGGCCTATGGCATTCTGTTGGGAGAGGAGGTAGTAACTAACAACTAGAACGAGGGCTGGGGTGACTGAAAGGGACTCTGTGACCTAGCCCCACAGACAGGTATCTAAAAGCTGTTGGTTAATTTCTGTACTCTTCACACAGTCCCTAAAAGATGCCCTCAATCTTCGGGGCGGCCGAGTACACACAAAATTGAGGTCACACCCCCAAACTGGGCTGGACACAGCTGGTGAGAATCCCATGGCCTGGCTTTCCCTCCAACCTCCTATCAACCTGACCCAGGACAGGGGTGGCATGGGAGCTGCAGGGCCCCTGCCTGCCAGGGCGACAAACCACCACGGCGACCTGCTTAATGGTGACTTACTCGTGGTGCTTTTATTAGGTGGAGGGAATGTGGAGGAAAGGGGAGGAGAGAAAACCCTACAGAGCCCCAGGCGCTGCCTGCGGCTTTGGAACTGTAAGGAGAAGCAGCCGGGGAGTGAGGGGCTGCAGGTCAGGCCAGGCAGAAGGAAAATGACACTTGAAACGCTGTGCCCTCAACCACCAACACCCAGGCAGCCCCTGAACGGTCCTGGGTGAAAGGGGGGGGCATGGTGGGCCCCACGCTCGTCTTCCCAGGACCAGATGGTACTGAGCTGATGGGGAGGCCAGCTCTTGTCTTGACACTGGTTCCAGGAGTCACATTCCACTGGACTAAGTGTAATGCATAAAAACCCAACCGACCAGAACGGACGGCGTCCCCACGACAAACTGGCCGGACGCTGTACTCGCGTGGATAGGCATCCTTTGTGGGTGCCGGGAATGCGAGGCTACTTCGGGGTCAGGAGCCTTTTGTCCTTGAAGGAAGAGGGGTCCTGAAGGACTCGCCTCCTCCTCCAACCACCCCCCCTTTCCCTTCCTGGGGAGGAGTCAGAAGTGAAGCCCAGAGGGTCGACAGCAGAGCGGGTCTGGTTGTGGGACTTGCTTTTGCAGCATAGGGGAATGGGTACAGAAACACTACGAAGGCCAACTATGATTCTGCAAACAGAATGGGGGCAAACTCCCTTGCTTCTAACCATTCCGGAAGAGACAAACGCGATTTTTTCTTAAGCTACTGATTGGAACGGTCAACTATGGTTCCTGATCACTAAGGACTGGCAAGGAAGTGCTAGACGGTTTTTAGGATGTTTCACTCCTTCATGGTTACACCGCAGTAAGGAAGCCAGGGGACAATAACTGAAATACACGAGACAACACGCACTTGACAGTTCATGGCAGCAGCTTGCATGGGACGTGCTTGTGGGTGTTTCTGGAAGCATAAGACTGCTGTCTCATTTGCTACTTTGATAAGGTACTTCTCAGTTGGACAGATTTAGATATAAGAGACATCTCTGTAAACACAGAAAAGGATATACCAATATGATGAAGATATGCAGCTAGATAAGGACTTCCTGAACAGAGAATGAGGGGATGGGGTCCTAAATGGAGACTGATCAAGGAACACCCACAGCAAAGCCAAGCCTCTAAGCCCCCACACCACAGCCCTGGCACAGAGGTGGAAACCTGGGGTGGGCTGGCCCCACCCAGTCTCCGGCAAGCAAAAGCCACACATTTTCCATCAGAAGAGAACTCGTGGTCAACTCAGAGGAGGAGCGGAGGGGCCAGGGGGCTAGGCGCTGGTCCCGGCCCAGATCTGGGGCACCTACATTCCTTCCCACCTGCTGCCTTGTTGCACTGCACTGTGCTAGCCGGGCCTGGGGGAGGCCAAGGTCAGGGCTGGGTTACTCAATGACTCTGGCAGGCCAAGGGGGCCTCTGAGCTACCCTCAGCTCCCAAATCCAAATCCGCCCAACTTCTCCTGCCTGTTTCTCTCAAGTAGAAGGTTCAGAAGGCCCAGAATGCAGGGTCTGACCAGGGAAGGGAGCTCCCTACGAGAGCAAGATCGTGCTGCTCTCTTGCCCTTCAGAGAAGCCAAGGTGCTAGGGCCAGGTGGACTCGGCAGAGCCCAGGGCTTCTTCAGGGCTCAGAACAGGGTGCGGCTGGGGCTGGGGCTGGGGCTGGGGCTGGCAGTGGGAAGGCCAAGGGCAGGGTGAGATCTGGGGGACTGAGCTGACCAGCATCAACTCAGGTAAAGTTGGGAGACTGTGGGTACCTGGCGCAGAAGGGATGAACGAGGAGGGAAGAAATGAAAGGGTGAATGAGAGAAGGCAGAAATGGAAGGACAGAAAAGAAACCAATCAGGAAGTCCTTATAAAATTGCAGCAAACACTTAGAGTTTCGGAGCTTCGTGGGAACCCTATGTGCTGAGCCCACTTTAAAACAAGCGCAGGTATATACAGATCCAGGTAGTTCTAAACACCGTCACGTCTGGTGGCTTGAGGGACAAAGTGTCACCAATTCAAGCCAGTTTGCTCTCAGAGCATGTTTGTTTTGAAGTGGGAACATGAAGACTCAATAGTGCAAATAGTTCTAAGCTGTCCCTAAAGGAGTAGAATTGGAAAGTTTTGGAAGAACATTTTCCCCTCCTTTCCCCTGGCCCCCCAACCTGTCCACTAGGCCT
This sequence comes from Acinonyx jubatus, assembly GCF_027475565.1. Classification (NCBI taxonomy): domain Eukaryota; kingdom Metazoa; phylum Chordata; class Mammalia; order Carnivora; family Felidae; genus Acinonyx; species Acinonyx jubatus. The sequence goes on from NC_069389.1 coordinate 123,091,623, forward strand.
CTGTCTACCAGTCACAGACTGCTCTGAGCGACTAGGAATTCCATCGGCCCCACTGCTCTCTGCCACCCGGAGGAGTCGGGGCCAGCCTGCCCGCGCCCTGTCCTGCGGCTTCCACGGCCTCTCTCTAGCGCCACCCACTGGAGGACGGCCCCCCCGGCCGTCCTCTCTCCTGCGGCTCAGGCCAATCTACACCCAGCAGCTCAAGGACTGACTCCCTCCTAGCCATGCCGGAACTGGAGCGAACAGGTGCTTACTTCCCTGTTCTGTGAAATGTCCTAGTCGGTTTTGGATTGGGGCTGGCGTGGGGCCAGATTTGTGCCACCATGGGTGAGATCACACAGGCTGTAGCCACTGGCCATCTCTGTCTTTTTCTCTAAAGAATCCAACTGTCTCTCCTGCCTCACACCTCCTTGTCCCAATGTGGGTGGGGAACTGGGGTATAGGGGTGGGGCAGGGGAGGGGGAGAGGAGAGGGCAGACTGGGGCACCAATGGCACCGGCACCGAAAAACAGGCGTGTCCTCTCAAGCACTCACTGTCCCTAATGACCACACAGGGGGGAGGTCCGGGTGGGAGGGGAGGTGCAGGCACACCCTAAGAAGCCTGGTCAACAGCTTGTCTGGGTCAGTAGTATCTGCAGCAAGCCTTGTTGAAGGAGCCTAGTTTAGAAAAGTGCAAAGCTACTTCTGGCCCTGGTTAGGTCTTCAACCTGACTGTGCTTGTCGGTAAGAAAAACATCCCAATGCTCCAACTACTCCCACCCTGAAGCCACGAAACTCTAAGTTTACTGAAAGAAAAAAAAATATTTTTTATTTCAGTTAATCGGGAAGCTTTGTCAGAGCCCTACCCATAAGGAGAAGAGACAACAGCTGCCTTTATTCTTGTTGGTTTGCTTTGCAATCCGCTCTGTGTAAAGTCAGCTAACTCTCTCGGTCACGGGCGTCCGGCTGTCCACAGGCTCCTCTCTGTTTGGCCTCGGCATGGAGGACGAGACAATGTCTTTGCGCTCTCCCTCCCCTCGGTGTTTGTACTTTTCTGCGGCCGTGGCAGCGGTTGCGACCGCGGGCTGAGTCTTAGCTGGCTCCTTGGGGCAGCCGTCGCTCTCCAGCGAGCCTCCTCTCGGCATCGTCTCCTCTTTGCAGACGCCGCTGCTCAAGTCCTGGGGCTCAGGGGGGCTGGCGGGGTCCTCGGAGCTCTGGGGCTCGGGCGGGGGTGGGGGAGGGGGCGGAAGCAGCGGCGCAGGCGCCTTCGGGGGCTCCGAGTGGTGGTGGTGGTGGTGGTGCTCCTTCTTGGGGGGCGAGGAGGCGCTGCTGCCGCGCCCCTTGGGGCTGCTCTCCTTGCTTTTCCGCCCGGGGCTTTTGCAGGTCTTCAGTCCCTTTCCGCTCTTCTCGCCGAGGGTGGACACCAGCAGGGGCTTCACCACCTCCTTCACCTCGATGCTGACGGTCTCCCGGGTCTTGCGCTTCTTGATGGGGAGCACGGTCTCCTGCACGGACCGGATAGAAGACTCCTTCACTGCTTTCTTTTTGGCCTCCGCAGCGGCGGCCGCCACCACACTACCTGGCTTTCGGCCCCGCTTCTTGGGGATGGCCTGGGGGTCGGCCTCGGCTTTTCGCTTCCTGCCGGGGCGTTTGATAACCATGACCTGGGCTGACGTGGTGGCCCCACCCCCTTCGGCCTTGCTCCCCGGCGAAGCTTGAAAAGGCATCTTGACCAGCAGCTTCCCAGGACTTTTCTCCAGGACCCTTTTCACCTGCACACCCTCTGATGCTGCTGCCTTGGGTCTCGCAGTGCCGCTCCCTTTGGGGCGTCCCCGACCTCTGCCAGTTCCTGGAGCTTTGGGAGATTTGGGCTTCTTAGGTGGTTTCTGCTCTCGCCGGGAGGGGCTCCCTCTCCCAGTTACCGTGAAGTCAAAATCATTAGGGTCCAGGGAGGTGTCGCCTACCTTTTCGAAGTACGCAATCAACTCCACTTTAGAGCGAAAGGCTTTTCCCTGGGGACTGTGGGAACAAATGGAGAGACACAAAGAATGATTAGAAGCTTCCACAGGAATGTCAGATATGGGGCAGAGCAGAATGTGGTGAACTCTCCGACAGGATGCTCTGCAGCTACGACCTGCCTGATGGTGCTATTGAGCGAGAGGCCAGTCACATTAGAGGAGAGCCAAACGGGCTAAAACAGAGGGGCGCGGCCACAGTCAGGTCACGCTGGGTGGTGGTGGGCCCCTTTAGGGCGTGCTCCAATGACAGAACAGCTCAGTGCTGGCTGCTCTCTGGCTCTTGCCTGGATGCCCCTGACGATCCGTCTGCCACCAAGGCCCCTCCTCTGGCCGCCCCCCAAAGGGGCCAGGCCTAGGGACCCTCTTGAGCCACCAGGCTGGGGCCCACCCTGTTGGCTGGTGCCTGGGTCCAGTCAGTAAGTAGAGCACTCCTCTGTCTGAACCTGGACATGCTGCTTAGCCTCTCTGGGATCAGTTTCCTCATCTGTCAATAGGATAACGCTTTGCTCACCCTTCTCAGAGTTGTTGGAATCAAACGAGGTTGTCTGCAAATGTCCTTCAAAGTCTGTTAACCTTTTCTGGATCGTCTAAGGGCCAGAACTGAAATGCACTACTCATTCAGTCTTCCTCTGAAGCTCTGGCTTGGAAGTTACTCTGTTTCAATAGAAAATGCCCAACGACCAGCCCGAAGCTGGACAAATGCACAAAGGACAGCTGGAAAGGCACATGGTGCTCACTTGTGTCTCTCCCCGGAAGCCCTGTCAGAGAGCTCACCTTTCCCAACGTGATCCAGAGTGGACCGAGCCCCGTCAACTCCAACCCTCGCTGTGGCCCTGGGCAGGCCCTACTGCTATGCCATCTTCAGACAAGACCCAAGGGCTGGTGGGGTAAAGTCACGCCCTGCTACCCTGTGCATGTCTCACTCAGGGCAGTGATCTCTGCACACGGTCATTCCAAACCTACCTGGTTGGGCCCGCAAGTGGTGTTCATTAGGGAAGTCCCCCCTCCCCGGACCCAAGATAGGGTGATGCACACACATTTTCCTGATCGACAAGCAATGAAGAGCTGCCGCTCTTAAGGGATCCCCATTAGTTTCTTAGCACCTGCCCCCCGCCTCCTGCCTACCCAGCCTTCCCTGCTCTGCAAACGACACGAGTTGCCCTTACTTACTTGATCAAATACACATCATACTTCCCAGCGGAGCGGCCAGATTTCCTTTGCTTCAGCTTTCGGGTCCAGCCTTCAGGCAGAGTGGGATCGTCATACATGGGTCCCCGGTCACGAATGATGGAGCGCCGCTGTTTAGGGGAGGCAGAAGCTTCCGGGACGGCTGGGGCTGTGCCTGACCCTTCTGAGGTCTCCGCTTTGCCTGCCTCTGCTGGTTCAGCAGAGTGGTGGGCGGGTGGCTGCAGGGGCTCATGCTTGCCCTCTTTGTCTTCTTTCTTATCCTTCTTCACCTTTTTGAACTTCAGAGGTTTGTCCTTGAGGCCCTGGAGATCCTGGTCTTCTGACTTTTCTTCCCTGAAGTGTTAAATAAGTATGTAAGCATCACAGGGAACACAACAGCAGTCTGTAGAAAACGTCAGCATCGGCAGGCCTGGAGCACACCGGTGCGGGTGGGGCTCTGAGAGACAGGGCCGCTCCCCGCCAGCCGAAGCTCATCGGATCTTGACGCCTTTTCCCTTCAGGAGGTCTTTGGGGGCTTTGGGCTTTGCCCCCTGCTGTGACCACTGTGAGGCCTTCTGCCCCACGCCCACCCCTAGCATGCAGGACAGTAAACAGCTTGTACAGGTGGCATTCTTCTGGATAGAAACACCATGTGGCTTCTTAGTACACTGTCTTGGAAGAGGCCACTTTACAAGCCGTGCCCAGGGGCCTCTGGGCTTGCTGGCTAACAAGAGGCCCTTGGCTGCTGGAGAGGGAGCTGCCCACCCAAAGCGTGGGCAGGGCTACTCTTCATGAAGGCCTGGCTTGGGTGTTACTATGGCCTCTGTATTTTAGATTTTCTCCCATGCGTGCTTGACCAAAAGCAATTGTGGGGCACAGGACGACTCGCTGATGGTGACACAGCCTAGCGCTACCCCCCGGGGAGGTGGCACACAGCACAGTGCTGTGGTAAGAACACGCAGGTTTGGAGCCAGCCAAGCTGAGCTCAAACCCTGACTTGGCAATTTCTAAACATGGACCTGAGCAAGTGACCTCAACATCCCATACCTCAGTTTCCTCATCTCAACAATAGGTACCAACACCCCAGAGGCACTATATAAAGACTGGCCAACTCGGGCAATCGCAAACGGTTGACATTCCCTTATAACACAGGACCGCCTCAACCAACGACCACCCAACGACCACCGGAATGGAGGGGCAAAGACCAAGGCACAGAGGAGCACCCTCCCCGCTCCTCCTCAACTGGCAGAGCTCCTTCCCCATACTTTGGCTCCACCTGGCAGGGTCCCTTCCTTGTGCGTGTCAGAAATGATCACCACGAGGCCCTGGGCCCTGGAATCAGAGCCTGGCCACGATGTTCTCAGGCAGGGCTTAGAGGGCTGGAACATGACCCAGGGCCGGGGAGGCTTGGGAGGAATTGTGGGCTCGGGATCGGCTGTCTGCTGGTCTCTCAGCAATTCATTCTAGAAAAGAATCAGACTATTCCTGTCCTCAGTAGCTTAGCCCTAGAGTTGTCCGGTCCCATATGGCTTGTGTCAGCACTGGTCACTGCCTCACGGCCGGTCTGCCCCAAGCAACTTCCCCCTTGTTCACACAGGGGAGACTCCAATGAAGGCACTGTGGTGTGCAATGCAAACCTGATTCAAATGATGTGGGTAAGTTGCCAAAGGCACGTTAGTATCAGGACTTGGCACCATTAGGACATGCCTTTTTTGAACAGCTCAAGTCAGGGGTAGGGAGACAGGCTCACCCCTGAGATTCTCCCCATCCTGGGTCCTCCTCTAGCAGTTCAGGGCTCTGAGCCTGGCTCTCACGGTCACCCTGATTCAGTCCAAGGCCCGTAGGAGACTTTTTCTTGCTGAAAAGTGAGGGTCCCTAGCCTGTTACAGCACAGAGCTTAGTTTTCCATTTTCACAGTCTTAGCTTCCCAGCAGGAAATGAAGAAGGATCCTGGGAAGCTGGGCGTGGCCTGCAGCCCACCATCACATAGGGGAGAAAGGGAGCTTGTCAGCATCAGAGTGGTGGATGGACTGGAACAGTCACTTTCACACAGTCTACAGGGGCGCTGCTGAAGGCCAGGGCTGCTCCCTGGAAGCTGGACAGTCCTGGAGTCAGAGAACAACACTGCACCCGTGGGAAAGGTCTGGCTTCTTCAGAATGCTCACTTATATTCCCCAAATAGTTTAACCACTGTAAGGTCACGTACAAACCACATGTCCCAGGAACTCCTCTTAGATACTATCAAGGGTGTCGATGCCATCAATGGCAATCCCTTCTAGAACTCTATCCTCAAGAGACACTCCCAGAAATGCAAAACACAATAGGTGTAGGAGGTTATTTGTAACGGCATTATTTTTCGTGGCCCGATACTGCAGACAACTCAAGACAGCTGCCAGCAAGGATGTGAGGAATGGGCAACACCATGGCCACAGCGTGGAGAGCCATGCAGCTGGAGAGGGTGGAGCCCCTGCAGATCGCCTACAGATCGATGGATCATAGGCCGCCTTTCGCCTGTCACGTGATCAACGAGGTAAGAAGCGCTTCCTAGTCCTGGGTGGGTGCAAATGAGGGAAGGTACAGGCACAAGGTAAGACGTCTTGGAATCACGTACGAGCTTACATCATAACCAAAATGAAAATGAAAATAAGCGGTGACAAAACCATACTATATTGAATACAAACACAAACAAATGAACTGTGTATCAAACTGACAACATACCGCAGAGAAAAGATTTATTTCAAATATCTCTGACCACAGTGCTCTGCACATCCTTGGTGGGATATATCTAAGATCGAGTATGACACGTCAGGGGCAGGGAATGCACCCTGTGTCCATGGAGGGAACCAGGCCAGCCCCTGGGAGAAGTGGGTGGTTGTGGTTCTGAGGTGGCCTGTGGGGGTGGAAAGGCAGGGGAGTGCTTAGAAGGAGAAAAGGAAAGTCAAAGGACACAGGGGCTGGCTGCAAGGGCTCCTTGCACTAGATGACACTGTGGCAAGGGGAGTATCCAAAAGAACACACTGACTGGAACACAATGAGGGACAAAAGAGAGAAAAGCCTACAGGAGGCAAGGGGGCAAGCCATATGGCTATGTGCCAGAAGGTTCTGGGCAGCAGAGAGTCCTCAAGAGAGATGTGGAGGGCTTTGTCAGGTTGCTACTGGGGCGCCTTGGGTGGGGGGTGGGACGAGGGCTCTTATCTTCAAAGGATCACTCTACTTTTCGATCAGAGCAGACTGTGGGGAGGCCAGAGAGGAAAGCAGGGAAGACCCGTGAGAAGCCTGTCTTTTTAAATGTTTATTTATTTTTGAGAGACAAAGCACGAGCAGGGGAGGGGCAGAGAGAGGGAGACGCAGAATCCGAAGCACATTCTAGGCTCTGAGCTGTCAGCAGAGCCCGACATGGCGCTTGAACCCATGAACTACGTGATCATGACCTGAGCCGAAGTTGGCTGCTCAACCAACTGAACCCCCCAGGCGCCCTGAGAAGCCTGCTCTTGCAGTGGTCTCCTTGTGGCCCAGGGTGCAGACAGCGGAGGGTCTGGGATGTGATGAGGGGTGGAACGACAGAGCTGATAGGCAGGCTGGTGTGGGTGAGGGGAGGGGATGAACTGAGGATCATGGCCAATGCCTAGGAGGATGGTGGTGCCACTGACTGAGGACAGGGAATCCTGGGCCAGGAACAGGGGCTGGTTATAGCCACCTTGACAGAGGTTCAAGGAGAGGAGAACGTAGCTCTTTGATACTAGTCACAGAGGGGAGACCAAGCTGTGCCCAGACTCTGACTCGGGCCCAAGTGAACTGTTTGGGTTTTTTAAAAAAGCTTTTTATTGTGATAAAACAGTTATAACATAAAATTTACCTTTAAACCCTATCTAAGTGCATAATAAACAAACTTTTTTTTTTTTAAGTAGGTTTCACGCCCAGCGTGGACCCCAATGCAGGGCTTGAACTCATGACCCTGAGATCAAGACCTGAGTCGAGATCAAGAGTTGGACGCTTAACTGACTGAGCCACCGAGGTGCCCCATAAACGAACTTTTAATAGCACCAAAGCTGAGGAATAAAAGGGCCTTTAACTCTGTGATATTTTGGTTCTTTTATTTTTAAAAAATGTTTATTTTTGAGAGAATGAGCGAGAGAGCGAGTGTGTGTGCGCCTGCAAGCAGGGGAGGGGCAGAGAGTGAGGGAGACACAGGATCTGAAGCAGGATCCGTGCTGGCAGCAGAGAACCTGAAGCAGGGCTCGAACTCACAAACCGTGAGATCATGACCTGAGCCGAACTCGGACACTTAATCGAATAAGCCACCCAGGTGTCCATATTTTAGTCCTTTTAAGTTAAAATTCTGTGAAGCAGCTATGACAATATGGTGATTTTCAATTCTGTGCACTGAGGTGCACACAGGTGTTGGCTACTTTATTTTGACTGCTACTTCTCTACAAAAACAAATGATAAAAGCCCACAAAGAAGCCTGGAGGCCATTCCACTGGGCGTGGACTGGAGGTAAAAATGCAAAACAGGTAATCCACCTGCTCAGTCCTAGGGTGCCCCAACTCCCTAAGGCCTCCCCACCAGGGGTTTATGGAGTTTGCTGAAACACATACTTTTTCAGACACCAAACGGCCCTCTTTATCATCCCTTGAATCAGACCACTTATATATGCATGCACACACACAATCTTGAGATGAGAACGGAGCGAGCACCTAGTTCCCAAGTTCATATATTCTGGAGTTGAGAGTACCCTCAGAAAAGCCACCCACCCAACTCTTCAGGGTTACAGATGCAAAGGAAGTCCAACCACACAAGACAACTCATCTGAGGTCACAGTTGAGTTGATGTGTGTTCATCAACCACCCTTGCCTTGAGCCGGACTCTGCCAGGGGGTGGGACGTCAGAGGAGAATTAACATCATTCTTTGGTCTTCAAGAGCCCTGTTTAGTCAGGGGGACAACGAAGTAACAAAAAAACAGTGGCAGCCTTCCCGGCTCCAGGCACAGGGGAAGCCCAGAGATGTGGATTCCCCGGAGGAGGAAGGCCTGAGCTGGGTTTCGGGGCTGATGGAGCTCCACCAGCTGGCAAGAAGGGCTCAGGACAGGCCAGCGATATCGACAGCCCCATCTCTAGGAGGAAGAGCGACTAACGACGCCTATCCTGTGTAAGCAATGTCTCTGGACTGGCCCCTTTCTCATCTTCTTCTGGGTTAAGATGGCACTTCTGAGAAGCCGTCCCTACTCCTGCCCCACCCCCCAATCCCAAGAGCAAGAACGCCCTACGCACCCCAGTGTACTTGGAATACACCACTATGTAGGTCAATGCCCCCTAGACAGCGTGTGCCTTAACCGTCATCTCTCCACTCGATGCACAGGGCCAGGCACAGGAGTGCCAAGTGGCCACCACAACCCAGACGCTGTACTACCTATGCTTCTTTTGATGGCTGTATCCCTTTGACTAACAGCTTTGACGAGCACGGGCTAGCTTAACAACCAAGCAGGCACGCTCTGAGTAAGCGAATAAATGATGAGTTTGGGTGCTACTGTAGCCTGCTGAGTGCTGGCGGGTTGGAGCTGGCAGGGGACGAGGCTGGGGCAGTCACAGTGAGGGCCTGGGAGCACAGGCAGTGACAGTCTATGGTGATGGGGAGGGTGGGGTCACGGGGGCAGCAGTATGGAGGATGGCTACACTGGGAGGATGGGCTCTAGGCTTCCAAGGAACAGCATCAGGTCTGTAGATGCTCCTCCTGTGCAAACTACGTAAAATGCTAGACCGAACGTCTTCTAGAAGACACTGGAGAAGACACTTTAAAAAGTTTTACCTGCACTTGCAAGCTGGTGAAAAAGCAAGGAATATACAGTTTAAAGAGTAAGGGAAGGAAGGTAGGGGATCCTGTTGTACGGAGAAATCTGGCAGGCGCCCCCCTTAACAGGTGATCAAACTGAGCACCACTGGCCATGGCAGAAGTGCCATGCAGGAGGACCATCAACACTGTCCCATCCTGCAAGAAGAGGTAACTAAGGTCATAAGGAAACAACTGGAAGAGTCCAAAGAGAGGGGGCATTCCACCCAACTGTGGAACTGGACCCTTCAAAACCGTCTGCGGCCTGGAAGAAAAAGTTCGGGAGCAGCTCCCAATTAAAGAGGACAGACAGCACGAGGCAACAAGCGATCCGGTACCGGCCCCTGGTTCGAAGGCACTAAATGGGTAGTAATGGGGCATGTGGGGAACATGAAGATGGTCCCATGTTAGCACGGCGCCAAACTCCTGAGGGTCAAAGTGCACCGGATGCTCTTAGGAGTGTGATGCAGCGGCCGTGACTCAGGGAAACGCATAGTACTGACATGGCAGCACGGCTGAAAAGGGGTGTGCGGAAGACATCCGTGTCACCGAAGCTGTGCTGGTTGACAGCAATATTCTGAAGCAGTTTCGGGCAAGCTTTCTAACAATGAAAGGGAACACCTTCACATTACACGAATACATTAAGAGGGACAGCTGGAATCCCTGTGGAAGTACCTTTGTTTAGTGGCTCAAAGGCCCACGATGTTTTCCACAGTGTTATGCTCTATATGGTGAAGCTGTGAGCGTGAATGAAGGGAAGGTGTCAAGATATTTTCCGGTGTTTTTAAAAAAAATCCTTGCTGAAGGCAGCCCTGCCTAGGACCCTACTTTAAATGTCAAAAGAACTGTGCGGTAGAATCTGTGTCTCATGTGCAAAGCAGCACAAATCTGGGGGCCACGGCAAAAAGGGTCGGCTGACGGCAATGCTGGGCGCAAATGCCAGCAGGGACCTCAGTGTGCCCTGGTGTTCTGTGTTTCAATGAAAATTTTAGCCAGAATCATCTCTGGTGTCGTTAGCAAGCCCTGGTTACCAAATCACATAGGTTCGGCGTGGTGTACCCCACGCATTTTTCCCCATAACAACTCTTTTTATTGTGTCATTTGTAGAACACGAGATTTTTTTTTTCCAGAAATGCACATATCACATTGGAACAGAAAGGCCTTCACTAACCTTAAGTATCTACGAAGCATGAAAAGCTCTTGAGTAATAAAACATTATCTAGTAATTGTGCTGCTAGAACGCAAACATTAGATCCAATCTTTTCTTTGATCTGGTGAAAGAAAATCAGAGTTGCAGGAATCTTGTTTTCGAGCCAAATCACTGTATCCCAAGGGGTTTGATGGTGAGCACTGCCTGTACTTTGATAACGGAAGGAACCTACAGTAACCCTGCGGAAGACCGCTCTGGGAAGCTGCACCCGGCACTCGTTTGGCCCCAGGCTCCTGTACATTACAGGGGTGCAGGCAACCAACGGTTGGCAGGTGCGGCTGGCCCAACAACTGAGACTGAGGAAGGACTACTCAGTCCCCAAGGCTTTCGGATTACAAAAGAAAAGGCTACAAAGCCAGGTGAAAGCAGCGGCTGAAAGGTGCTTTTCACCTGAATTGGCATCCAGCTCCCTCCAAAGTGAGCTCCAGGGAACCTTCCAGAGGCACAGCAATATCCCGGTCCAATCTCAGTCATGTTCGCATGGGGCCAATGTCAGGATATAGCATTTCTCAGCACGTTTCATTTCTAGTCACCCATTCCCCTGAGTTGCAGAAGGAGCCCAAGTATCACAGTGGGGCCGCGACCCATGAGGGCAAGGTGGTGGCTACTTCCTCAGGCGAAAGGCCAGGCAGCAGAGGAGACAGAAACGGCCTTCTGGCAGGGGCTGCTTCCACCCTGCAGCGTCATTCACTCGGTGCTTCCAATCCTTCCTACCCTCGGTCTGAGCCGCAGAATCTCAGAATCGAGGCGGCTTCTCTGCATGAATCAATAAAGGCAGCAGCACTCTGAGATGCCAGCTTCAGCCCCTTTAGAGATCTGAGAGAAATCAAACTGGCACTGGAAGAGAGTCTCAGTGGTGTCTGGGGAGCAAAAGAGCAAATGGGGTTCCGCTCAAAGGCTATAGCTGTAGAACCTGAAGTTCAGTGGCTCTGAATTCAGTGTATTTTTTTAATACCCCAGTTTTCAGAAGATGCAAGAGAAACCGCCTATGTTTTCAAAAACTAAATAAAATACAGCTCTTGACAGTCAAAGGGAGAATCTTCCCCAAGTGATGGCCCCTGGTGCCACACACTAGCTCTCCTCTTCACAGCACGAGGCCGTCACACGTGGGCAAAGACAAGCAGGGCCCCACCAACACTGCTGCTGTGGAGAACAGGCAGGCGGCAGCTCCTGAAAAGGTCCAACATGGAGTTCCCACATGACCCAGCAAGTCCGCTCTAGGTGTAGACCCAAGAGAACTGAAAACAGAGACCCGAAGAGATATTTATACACCTGTATTCACAGCAGCATGATTCACAGCAGCCAAAAGGTAGAAGCAACGCCTGTGTCTGCTGACGGACGAGTGGACCAGCAAAATGTGGTCTATCCATACACTGGAATGTTGTTCAGCCTTAAAAAAGAAGGACATTCTGACCCAGGCTACAACATGGATGAACCTTGGGGACCCTGTGCTGAGTGAAATAAGCCAGCCACGAAAAGACAAATACTATACGATTCCATGCATAGGAAATGTTTAGAACAGGCAAATCCACAGAGACAGAAAGTAGATTAGTCATTACCAGGGGCTGGGAGTAGTGGGTAACAGGGAGGGACTTCTCGAGTACAGAGTTCTTTAGGGGTGATAAAAATGTTCTGGGACCAGGCAGAAGTGATGGTCGCACAACACCGTGAACATACTAAATGCCACTGAACTGTACACGTTAAAGGGTAAATTTCACGGTATGTGAATTAGATCCCGATTTTTGTAACATCCCGCTAAAATGACAGCTGACTTTGTCTATTGCCCTAAATCATAAAGGTAGGTTTTATGATGCCCCAGCAGGACTCAGAGCCCGCATCTGTCTCCAAGCAACCCTGGCTGGCTGGCCGCAGGAGCCCAGGCAAGTGGCCGTGCTGTCTGAGGAAAAGAGGCCAGCGTGGAACCAAGGGTGATACATGCCAGTAGACTGGACCAAGCTGACCTGAATGCCATCTCTGAAGCCCAGGACATGGTAACCATGACAGCTGGAAAGAATTTAGTTCAAGAAGCTTAATGACATAAAAAGAAAAAAAAGTTTAATGACTAGGCATTTAGCCGAGTTGAAGGTTGTTGGCTAAATATTGAGGGCGTTTGATCCATCTTTTTTTTTTTTTTTTTTACTGTGGTAAAACACACATAAAATTTACCATTAGCGGCACTTAGTACATTCACAGCGTTGTGCAACCATCACCACTATCTAGTTCCGGAACATCTCATCACCCCTCGGGGAAACCCCACACCCATTAAGCAGTCATTCCCCCAGGCCCCCTTACTTCCGGCACTCGGCAACTACTAATTTTTCTGTCTCTATGGATTTTACCTGTTCTGGACATTTCATATACATGGAATTATACGGTATATGGCCTTTCATGACTGCCTCCTTCCACTCAGCATGTTTTCTAGGTTCATTCACGCTGTAGTGTGTATCAGAACTTAATCCCCTTTTACGGCCAACGCTCCATTGTATGAGAACACCACACTTTTTTATCCCGTACGTCTGCTGATGAACACCCAGGTTGTTTCCCCCTTTTAGATGCTATCACATCTGTGTACGAGTTTCTGCATGGGTATGTGTTTTCAATTCTCTCGGGTCTGTACCTAGAGTGGAAATACTGGGTCCTATGCGAATTCTATGTTTAACCTTCTGAGGAACTGCCGGGCTGCTGTCCACAGGGTTTCCTTTGGAGTTGATGAAAATGGTCTGGAACTAGACAGAAGTAACGGAGGGCAGCAGAAACCGCTTCCACTCTGGAATGCTTAGCGGGTAGGGGCAAGCTTTAAACAGAAGTGATCACAGCGAGGCCGCTGGGAGTGGCACGAAGCAACGTTTCATCTCACCGACTCACTCATTCAGTAGCTGACATCCTTCAAGCACCTTCGAGGTACGGCAGATAAGCTGTGCCAGGGCCGGGGGCGCTACAGCAAAGAGACAAGCTTTCTACCGGCACCCGCTTCTCTTTCTGCTGGTGCTGACCATCTTCTAAAGCAGACAGTACTGAAATCGGCAGTTGTGAGGAGTGTTGTGAAAGGGGAGACCCCAGAAGGGAGGGGAAGAACTCCAGAATATGGATGAAATGGCAACACTGTGACCCGAGGATGTGAGGCTGCTGGCGGCAGGGGGGAGGGTCCAAGATGGTAGAGCTGGTGAGGTTGTGGGTCATGACGGCAACCCAAGCAGGGTGGCTTCACCCGCAGCTGTCTCCATGAAGGCAACTGTGCGGGGAGCTGGCCAGAGGAGAGGAGAATGGGAGGAAACCAAGAACCCAATCCTCATTCCTGATGTTTCTGCTATTTCGTCTCTTCCTCTGGAAAGCCCATGTTGTTTGACCTTGCTCTCCATTCTCTACCTTCCACAGCCAGCAATTTCTCTTCCATCACGTTCCCCAGGGTGCTCGTGGTGATCCTCTGCGCGAGTGCCCGGACCCTGGGCCTCCAGTGTCCTCATGACAAATATCCAGTCTTTTAAAAAACATTTTTTTTTTTACCATTTATTTATTTTTGAGAGAGAGATTGACAGAGCAGGAGCAGGGGAGGGGCAGAGAGAGAGAGAGGGAGACACAGAATCCCAAGCGGGCTCCAGGCTCCGAGCCGTCAGCACAGAGCGACGCGGGGCTCGAACCCACGAACCGCGAGATCAGGACCTGAGCTGAAGTCCGACGCTCAACCGCCTGAGCCATGCAGGCGCCCCGACAAATATCCAGTCTTCAACATCCCAGCAGCCAGTTTCCACGTGCACTCACATATTTGCCTTTTTGGTCCCCGGCAGTACATTCCCACAGCTACCTCTTCCCCCACTTTTCTGTTGGTGCTGTTTTCTTCTTACCTTTGTATACTTTAAGTTTTACAGACTTTTATCAGAACGTTGGCTGCTTTTGTTGAAGAACAGAATATCTGCCAAAATAAATTTTCAGCAGAAGCAATATGTGTTTGGGGGAAAAAAGGGGCAGAAAGGAGATCTCCAGTAACGGATGAGAGAACTCTGCAGAAGAGCCAGCTCACTTTGTTTTCCTTACTGTGCCTCCCCCTGTAGTGTAGGTCACCTCCTATCTGCACGCCCGACAAGCTTCTTTTTCCCAGTGATGACGTCTGAGCCCACTGAAACGGCCAACAAAATACAAAAAAGAAGGGAAATCTCTATCGGTGCTGGCAAATAAGGGTGCCAGCGACGGCTGAGGTACTCCGAGAGACTGCTGTAGATACGGCGCCATCGGGCTCCATGTGAGTCCCGTACTGGTCGCACTGCTCTACCCTGCTCAGATATGGGAGTGCAGGAGGGACCCGTCAGCGAGGTCTGCACACAGGACTCCCCAACAGCCCTAGGAAATCTTCAAGGTCACAACAACAGGACCTCGGAGCCAGGCTGGCCTGAGGGCAGTTTGCTGGTGGCAAATGGAAGGGCCTGAAATACCACTAGTGCCCTCCACGGAAAGGCCAGTTAATAGGCTGGGGGGTTTCCCCGGGGAACTGCTGAGAAGGGGGAGAGCAGAGAAGGGCTGCAGTGCCCCAGGGAGCCCGCACTGCTGGAACACCCAGAAAGAGACACACAGGTACGGATGGAGGTTCCACCTGTCCCAGCAACCTCCCCAGCAGCAGCCTGGGCCCCCGCCCTACACCGACCCTGGCTTTGGATGACAGGGGTTCAAAGTCATGGGGAAGCAGTGGGCAAGCAGCAGGGACTAAAACCTCCACCCTATAGATAACTCTGGGGACTGGCTAAAAAAGTAACACACCTGGTGACAAGAAAAAATTCACATTCAGTCACTTCCCTGTGTCTAAACACTAACCAGGGAGAAAATACAACAGGAAGATTGAATACCGTTCTTGCAGCCCAGAGCCCACTGGAACTCCCTTCTCGGAGCTGGCATTTACCTGGAATGAGCACGTGTGAACAGCCAGAGCAAGTATGGGGGACAGGGCTGTGACTTGCTTCCTATGACCACTTCCACTTCCACTGCATCACATACCACACAACAGGATCAATTCCACATGGGTTAGAGAATTAGCTTCAAATGGCTGGTTACAACCTCCCACGGACTTGCTCCCTCCCAATCTCTAATAAAACCTAGAAACAAACAAAGGTGGGAAGACGTGTGAGGGGAAGACTCTGTCAAACAAAGGAAAGGGACATAAAACCTGCTCAGCAGCCTACTGGAGTTCCTGCCCTGCCCCCAGAAGCCATGCTGGGGAGCCAAAAATACCCAGAGACCTTAGCCAATAAGCTGGAGAGAAGCAACTGGGTGGAAGTCTGTCACTTTTCCTTTTAGACCCAGGGACTACAGAACCTCCTGCTGGGAGGTACCCAGCAAAGTGGGTGGGTGGGGGCTCGACTGCTCTGGAGTAGAACACAGACCCAGGGAACTGCCCAGAGCCTGGGGTTACCCTTCGTGCATCCCTACAGGAACGGTATAGATGTCCCTCAAGCAGTTGGAATGAACCTTGGTATAAGACATTTTTAAAAAATTTATCCATTTTGAGAAACAGAGACAGAGAGTGCACCTGCACGGGCGAGGTGGGGGGAAAGGGGGCAGAGAGAGGCAGAGAGAAAATCCCAAGCAGGTTCCACACTGTCAGCACAGAGCCCAACACAGGGCTCAATCTCACAACTGTGAGATCATGACTTGAGCTGAAACTAAGAGTTGTACGCTTAATTGACTGAGCCACCCAGGTGCCCTGCTATAAGACATTTAACACAATTCTTAGGAAAGAGAGAAGAATCCAGAATACTGCTAACGACAGCTCTCCCAGTGTGCAACTTCTTGCTGACCACACAATATTGGGCCCATGAGAGCCCAGAAGAGAAAGCGGTGAGAAAGGATGCCAAGAGACCAGAAAGAAAAAGCCAGGAACTCCCCCACTGTACCAAAGCAAACAGAATATCTGGAAACAGCATGGTAACTCTGCAAACATATTATGGCCAAAAGAAGGGGGAAAAAAAGGAATAGGGAGGGAGATGGCTCAGGAAAGGCCAAGTCTCCCACCAAGAAGAGAACACACTGCAAGGAAGAGAAGGAAATTCCTCACAACTTTGTAAGAACATGTTCTCAATAAGAAGGCAAAGATGAGATGATAAAACACAGTAAGATGAAAGGGACAAATTCGCAACCTAGACAAACTTCAGACTAAAACACACCATTTCAGAGCTAATAAATACATTCACAAACAGCCAGAAACAGAACATATATAGCTGAAAATCAAATCAGCCAAACAGTGAATACAGATGGAAAAAACAAGAGCTAAAGCAATTACAGCAAAGCTAACAGCATTGGAAGAGAGACAAAGACAATCCAACATAAGGATAATTTGTGTCCCTATAGTAGGGAACCCAAAAAATGGAACAGAAGAAGCTACCAAAAATGTAAGAGAACAGACCTGAAACAAAGATGAGCTACATTTGCATCTTGAAAGAACACAATGTGTTCCCAGGAAAATGTGATAAGGAACACTTCAGTGAGACACACTCTGCTCAACCTCCTCAACTTCAAGGATAAAAGAAAGAATGCTTAGCCCAAATGTCCATCTATGGGTGAATGGATAAAGAAGATGTGGTATATATATACAATGGAGTATTACTTGGCCATCAAAAAGAATGAAATCTTGCTTTGCTATTCGCAACTACATGGATGGAACTGGAGGGTATTACGCTAAGTGAAATGAGACAGTCGGAGAAAGACAAATATCATATGACTTCACTCACAGGAGGACTTTAAGGTACAAAACAGATGAACATAAAGGAAGGGAAGCAAAAATAATATAAAAGCAGGGAGGGGGACAAAACATAAGAGACTCTTAAATATGGAGAATAAACAGAGGGTTGCCTGAGGGGCTGTGGGGGGGGTGGGCTAAATGGGTAAGGGGCATTAAGGAATCTACTCCTGAAATCATTGTTGCACTCTATGCTAACTAACTTACATGTAAATTTAAAAAACAAATCAAATAAACATTAAAAAAGAAACAAAGAAAGAAAGAATGTTTCTGGCATCCTGAGGGAAAAAGAAAAAGCAAACGACTTCCAAGGGGCAGACATCAGCAGACCAGGAGCTCTAACCATCTATATGGTCCCAAGGCAGCTCAGTGCAGTGGTGGGAGCACAGGCTTGGGGCCAGCCTGCAATGAGCTCAAATCCTAGCACGGTCATCTGTGCTGTGTCCATGCGTGTGCAACACACACCGAGCAGAGGTCAGAGGTGAGGTCAGGGAGATGGGCAGGGGCCTGATCCCTGGGGGAGGCCTCTCTGAGAGGAGTCTGAACCCAGACCTGAAGGAAGTGAGGGATGAGGGAGTGGGTCATATAAAGTGGGGCCCAGATATAAGGAGCAGAAAGAGCCAAGGCCCCGACCTAGGAACAATCTGGCATGTTCTAGGAAAAGCAAGAGCAGTGGGCAGGAGCCAAGTGAACAAGGAGGAGAAAATGAACTAAAAATGAGGCAGGCTGGCCCATGTAATTTGTAGGGCCTAGTGCAAAATGGAAACTCAGGACCTCTTGTTCAAAAATGGACAAGGGGGCGCCTGGGTGGCTCACTCAGTTGAGTGTCCGACTTTGGCTCAGCTCATGATCTCGCTGTCCGTGAGTTCGAGACCAGTGTTGGGCCCTGTGCTGACAGCTCGGAGCCTGGAGCCTGCTTTGGATTCTGGGTCTCCCTCTCCCTCAGCCCCTCCCCTGTTCAAACTTTCTCTCTCTTAAAAATAAACAAACGTTAAAAAAAAATAAAAAATGGAGAATTTTGAGATGGCTACAGTAAGACATTAAACCAAGCCCGGTTAGGGGCACCTGGGTGGCTCAGTCGGCTGAACGTCTGAGTTCGGCTCAGGTCATGATCTCACAGTTAGTGGGTTTGAGCTCCACGTCGGGCTCTGTGCTGACAGCTCGGGGCCTGGAGCCTGCTTCGGATTCTGTGTCTCCCTGTCCTGCTCATGCTCTGTCTCTCAAAAATAAATAAACGTTATTTTTTTTTTTAATAAATAAAATATATAAATAAACCAAGCCTGATTCTTCTAGGCCCCAGACATTATAGAGGCTACATGCCCAGGAAGCTGGCTTTGCTTCCAGGCAATGGATCCTGGATTTCATTCTGAGAGATAAGAGGCCCCCAGAGGAGTGACATGACCAAATAAAGTTTTAAAAAATCATTCTAACGATGTGGAAGATAGAGAGTGTTAAGAGGGGTGAAGGGACAGTGAGACACAAGATGTTGCATGGTGAGCTCACAGTTGGGGTAGTAAATGTTTACGAGGGATGGACATCTGTGAAAAAAGGGGGCAGGAAGTGGACCTGGGAAGAGGAAGAAGCTGAAGTGTACCACAGGCCCAACAAAGTGCCTGAGCACCTTGGATAGAGATGGCGGGGTGGGACGTCGTAACCCCACCTCAGTCACCTCAGTGCTGCCCTGAAAGCGGCGACATGACCTCGGCAAGGAGGATTCTGCAGCTGGAGCCCAGCAGAGCCCAAAGGAGTTGGAGGCCGCCTGCGGACCACACTCCCTGCAGTGACCTCTGCTCTGCAAAGGGGCCAATGCAGGGTGTAGGCACTGGCAGTAGAGGGCGTGTGTGCGCTGGGGGCAGGGGGAGCACAGATCAAGGGTTCTGACCTCCAAATCTGATGTTTTCAACACTGAGGCATTTCACCTTCTAAAGATCTAAAGGGCAGCTGGACATGTGAGTTCGCAGTTTGCAGGAGAGGTCTGGGCTAGAGACAAATATCTGGGGGTGCTCAACACAGAGGTCTGAAGAGGCAGGTTGGGGCACCTTGGACGCCAAATGTGGACAACCCTCTCCCCACTATCTGTAGTTGTGATGGGAAGGAGTCAGCAAAGGAAGTAGAGGAAGAGAACCAAGGCAGAGGAAGCACGGTTAGGTGTATCTGCCCAGATTATTGGTGGCAAGAGACAGAGACCAACTCTGGCTGACTCATGCAGACAAGGACTTGATCAATAGGCTACTGGAAGATAGAAGGTGGTGACATTTCCATGACAAGAATGTACTTAATACCACAGAACTGTACGCTTAAAGATGATTCAAATGGTAAGTTTTGTTATGTGTATTTTACCACAATAACAAAAATTAAAGAGAAAAGGCTCCCTGGTGGCCAGACTATCCTTAGAAGGCTGGAGGCAGAGGTTTGAGTCTAGCTGGCCAGGAACAACATTCCAAATCTCACTGCTGTCAGGCAGGTGCAGGGCAGCTAGCGCTGCCTCTGCCACCCTGCAGGGGGCAGCGCTGACCACCGGCACCACGGCCAACGCGTGGCCCAGGAACTTGTCCTTTCTGCAGCCCAGACGCTGAGCAAAGGCTCCTCTCCTGGCCCTGATCCCCACTGAGGACGGGTCTGACCAGCATACGGGGCACACACCCATACGCTTGTGCATAGCTCAGGCCATTCTCTCTGTAAAGAACCAGACAGTAAATACTTTCTGTTTCGCAGACCACATGATCTCTGTCACAAACATTCAACTTGCCTGGTATACTGGGAGAGCAGCTACAGACAATGCATAAAGGAAGTGTGGGGCTGGGATGCAATAAAACTTTATTTATAAAACCAGGCAGTGGGCCAGATTTGACCTTGGGATATAG
The DNA here is from genome assembly GCF_027475565.1 of Acinonyx jubatus. Classification (NCBI taxonomy): domain Eukaryota; kingdom Metazoa; phylum Chordata; class Mammalia; order Carnivora; family Felidae; genus Acinonyx; species Acinonyx jubatus. The sequence continues at coordinate 123,111,409 of NC_069389.1, forward strand.
TCTGCCGACTGCTGCCCTGGCTGAAAGGGAAACTAAAAAGGAAAGCATCTGGCATTTTAGTGACTACAGTCAGGTCATCTGGCCTCCCATCAAATTCATAAGGTGGAGGGAGAGTTCCCCCAAACAAAGAAGGGGGCTCAGATGTGAAATGAGGTATCTAAAAAATAAAACTAAGCCAGTGATGCTGCACCAGTAAGGGTGGGGTCTCCAAAGAGACACACAAGGAAGGAAGGGTTTCCAAGAGGGAACAACCACGTCAAGAGGAAGACTCGCCACTGGCCGTGGCAACATGGCCTCCCACAGGGGGGACATCCACGGGGGGCTAACAAGACTGCTCCTTGGACTGTGGGGGAAGGAAAACTTCCACGGACTGGGCTGAGCAGAGTGGCAAGTGAGGAGGGGGAAGGCGAGGAGTCAAGTCTTGAAGAGCTTGGCCAAAGGGCTAACAGAAAACTGCGTGGGAGCTGAGGAGGGAGTGCACAGTGAAGATGGGAGATTCTACAACATGTTTGTATGGCGATGGGCATGAGTCACGAGAGAGAAAACTGACAGGGTCCCGGGGAGAGTGGAATCGGTGAGCTAGGAGCACAGGAAGTCTGTGTCACCAGCGGAGCTATTAGAGCTCTGTGGGTAGAGCAGTTTCCAGTGATGACAAAGTCCAGGCTGTGATGATGGCAGTGGGTGGCAAAAGTCACTGCAACAGAGGAGGTTAAGGGCCATCTTATATGCACACTTAAGTCACCTCTGGAATGGAAAGGACTGGGACACAGGAACAAAGACTGTGGGCCTGGCACCAAATCCTCGGCAGAGGGGGACTGTCTGGGGCAGCAAACAAGCCTGCGACAGGGAGTGTGTGAGCTTGCAAAGCGGAGTGGCATGAGTGTCACAGCGTGCTTTTTATGAGCATGGGTCCTGAATACAGAGGACACAGCTTCTCCTTCTCCCTGGGGTCTATGGGCTGTGTTGACCCATGCGACCCCAACGTGCAGTCAACAGTCTGTTCTCTCTGCATGAGGTACTGGCAGGGAGCCAGGACTGCAAGAGAAGGATGTAACCCAAATAAGGCCTGGGGGCTTAGTAAGGGCTCTCTTCAGGAAGAGACACCTGAACTGAGTCTTCAAGAGTAAGTGGGCGGGGCGCCTGGGTGGCTCAGTGGGTCGAGCGTCAGACTCTTGATTTTGGCTCACAGTCCGTGAGATCGAGCCCGCGCCGGGCTCTGTGCTGACAGTGTGGTGCCTGCTTGGGATTCTCCCTCTGCCCCTCCCCTGCTCTCTGTCTCAAAATAAATAAATAAGCTTTAAAAAATAAGCAAGAAGGGTAAATGTGGCAAGGGAACCATGGACATAGCCAGGAGTATGAGGGCAGGCAGCTGAGGGGTACATGTATGAGAAAAAGAACAGCAACAGAAGAGGACAGAAAGAGGCAGGGGTCGTGTCAGGGGCCCCACTGCCATTTGAAGACAGTGGTGCTGTTCTTGGGTTTAAAGCAGGGGAGTGAGAGCTGACTCTGGGGACGTCGTGGAGGAGAGTTGGCAAGTTACTGCAGGAGTCCTGGGAGACGAGGGCTTACACCAGGTTGGTGAAGGACGGGATGTAGAAGACAGAGGTGGCAGAAATAAAGGAACGGGCAAGGGTGGGCTGGCTCCCCGGATGTGGACAGCAAAGGGTGGGGTCGGGTCCCAGTTTGCATGCCTGCTGCTGCTATCAACTGTGACAGAGACCAGAGGACATGGGGTTTGGCTGTCTGGTCTTCAGATCTATCCACTTTACTTTGGGGGAGGTGGTAGGGCAGGCAGTGGGTTGAGGAGAAAAGGAGGGAGAACAAAGGGCGAAAAAACTTCAAATGCCTTGGGTAAAATCTGACTAATGTGCACATAACCCCACGTGCCTTTTCTCACATGAAGCAAAACAAGTTTTATTTCCTTCCAACTTCTTTTTAAGTGCCCTCTGTCGCCACCTAATGGGATGTCAGCTGAAACCCAGAGACTTACCTGTGGACTGCCCGGTGGGCAGTGGGAAGCTCCTGAAGCGGGGCCGGGGAAGGGGCAACATTTGGGTGGAAAAGGGCCTGCCCAGCTAACTTGACATGTGTGACACCATCTCTAGGGGCCATGGGACCCCCGACTAGAAGATCAGAGCTTCCTGGAGCTCACAGAGCTACTCACTCATTAGAAATACCTTGTTCAACCTATGATCGTTTTCCAGACATGCTCTGACCTTGATTTCTCTGCGCTCCCAGGACCAACTGTCAAATTGAAGTGTACTGAGGAAACCACTGTGTTGTCATCCATGAAACTCTTACTTGGTGGACAAAAATTCTGGGGTACTTGAGTTTAGCTGAGCTCAGTTTTGGGTTCTAGTGTTTCATGTGCCACCTTTAGGTTTAGGTTTATAAATCTGGGAATGCAAAAACCAAACTCCTAGCGAAAAGTCTTAGCTCTGGGGACAAAATAAGGAGCTACAGCCCTCGCTGCGTATTCATATGGTAGAAGGGCAGGAGTGAGCTATTAATTCCATCATGGGGCCCAGCCCTCACGTCCTCTTCTAACCCTAATTATCCCCTAAAAGCCCCCCCCCCCGCCCCCATCTTCAAATACTATCACATTAGGAGTTAGGGAGGGAACATATAAATCCTAGGGGGAGGGGACAAACACTTTAGTCCATAACAATGGAGATATTTTCTATTGTTAAATGGAAAATGAAAAGACAGTGTATGGCACTATGTACACTGTGTGACACCAATTAAAACTCAATCTGAGAGATGTTAGTACAACAATGCGAATGTATTTAATGCCACTGAATTGTACGCTTAAAAATGATTAAGATAGGGGGAGCCTGGGTGGCTCAGTCGGTTGAGCTGACTTCAGCTCAGGTCACGATCTCGCGGTTTTGTAAGTTCGAGCCTAACATTGGGTTTACTGCTGTCAGCCTGTCAGTGCAGAGCCCGCTTCGGGTCCTCTCTCCCCCTCTCTCTGCCCCCCACCCCCACTTGCGCTCTCCTCCAAATAAATTAATATTTTAAAAAAATGGTTAAGATAGTAAAGATTATATGTATCTTACCACAATAAAAAAAAAAAAAAGCCTCAGTCCAAGAGAAGGCAAGAAAGAAAAAAATAACAGAAAATGAGGAAAAATCGGAATGTACAAAATGGCATAAACAAAACTACATTACTAATTAAATAGATGTTAACTAATGAAACAGATTTTATAAAAATCCAGCTATCTGCCATCTTTCAAGAGCTATATCTGGGGCACCTGGGTAGCTCAGTCGGTTGGGTGTCCGACTTCGGCTCAGGTCATGATCTCACGGCTCATGAGTTCGAGCCCCACACTGGGCTCTGTGCTGACAGCTCGGAGCCTGGAGCCTGCTTTGGAGTCTGTGTCTCCCTCTCTCCCTGCTCCTCCCCTGCTCACACTCTGTCTCTCTCTCAAAAGTAAATAAAGATTAAAAAAAATTTTTTTTTAAAGTGCTACATCTAACCCACAAAGACACAGAAGTGAAGAAAATGAAAAGTGGTAGTGCTGACGGAAAACACAGGTGATGCTGTGCTACTACCACCAGATGAAGTCACATTCAAGCCAGAAGCACTCTTAATTATAAAGACAGTCACTTGATAATGTCAAAGGGTTCAATTCACCCAGAAGACAGAACCATTTCCCTCGAAATAAATAATAGAGCCCAAATCAACAAAGCTTATGAAAACACTGATGTGTCTGCCAGCACAGAAGACTGAGACACGTCCCCCAGCGGTGGGCAAATCAAGCAGACAAAATGACAGTAAGAAGAGAGGATACTTTCATAACCCAGTGAACGAGACTGGGGAGGTGAGCTCACAGGGGCCCCCGCACTCCCACCTGAGAGCCCGACATTCTGCTCAGGCAGCCACGTACTTGTCAGCAAACTGCAAGGGCAGATACCACAGACAACGTTCTCAGACCACGGTGCAGTTTAGCTAGAAACTTGGATTTTTACAACGGCAACTAGAAAACAATCCATAAAACCACATGCTTGGAAATGAAAAAAAGAAAAAACCCCACATTTCTAAATAGTTTTTCCGGGGGCACCTGGGTGGCTCAGTTACTTAGGCGTCCAACTCTTGATTTCAGCTCAGGTCATGATCTCACAGGTTCATGAGACCGAGCTGCTGCATCTGGCTCTGCGCTGACAGTATGGAAACTGCTTGGGATTCTCTGTCCCTTCCTCTCTCTGCCCCTCCCCTGCTTGTGTGTGCTCGCTCGCTCTCTCAAATAAATGCACGTTAAAAATTTTTTTTATTTAAAAATTTTAACGTCTGTTTATTTTTGAGAGAGGCAGGGAGAGTGCGTGCGCACACGAGCAGGGGACGGACAGAGAGGGAGATACAGAATCCGAAGCAGGCTCCAGGCTCCGAGATGTCAGCACAGAGCCTGACGTGGGGCTTGAACTCACTGACTGCAAGATCATGACCAGAGCCGAAGCGACTGAGCCACCCAGGCACCCCTAAAATTTTTTAAAAATAATTTGGGGGAGTCAAATAAAGGATCATAAAGGGAATTAAAAAACCCTTTCAGCTGACTTTAAGTGATGATAGTACACATCAAAACTTGATGCATACATGTGAAATAGTCTGCAGGTCAGCTTTAAGTGTTTATATTTACAAAGAAGGAAATCAATGGGTGAAGTCTATAATTTGAGAAGCAAGAAAAAGAAAACCAGAGAATGTCCTCCAAGAAGGTAGAAGATATACAGAGATAAAAGCAGAACATAATGAACTGTAGACACACACAGCAATACAGGACAAAAATGCCCCAAGTTTGCTCTTTGAAAAAGTAATAAAACCAACAAAATTCCACAAGACAAGGAAAACAGGAGGAACAAGTAAACAATACTAGAACAAAAAAGGGGACATAAATACAGATGCTACAGAAGTTTATAAAAGTTAGGCACAACTTCATGCTAGTAAACTTAGCATGTCCAGAAAAAATGGACAAAAATATACCTTAGCCACACTGACCCAAGCAGGTGAAGGAAAATAAAATTAGGTTTCAAATTGTGTGTACGTGCACAGAACACCTCACAGGAACTCTATCAGATCCTGGAAGTGGCTGTTCCCTGCAGAGGGGCCAGGGTGGCAGCAGGAACACTCACAGACCAAGGGTCACCCTAGAGTGTGCAGTTTGTGAGTTATGAACAATGTGAATAGGTCACCCACTCAACAGTGGATCCAAACACGCCTGTAGACAAGGAAAGGCCTTGCCTGGCTGGGTGTGCAGGCTGATGGGGAGTGAGCTGTGTGGCAGGAGCAAACCCCCAGTATTAGCTGGCACTAGGTGTTCTCGCTCCTTCTCACCTTTACAAATTTGGTAGGTAAAAATGGCATCTTTGTTTTCACTTGTGTCTCTGATTATCATTGAGGTAGAATTCTTTTGCTATCTTCACTGGACAGCTGTACTTCTTTTTTTAAGTTTATTTATTTTGAGAGAGACAGAGAGCATGAGAGAGAGAGGGAGAGAGAGAGAGGTCCCAAGCAGGCTCCGCACTGTCAGTGCAAAGCCCGACGCGTGGCTCGAACCCACGACCTGTGAGATCACGACCTGAGCTGAAATCAGGACTCAAGACACTTAGCCCACTGAGCCACCCAGAAGCCCCCTGTGCCTCTTCTTTTATAAATTTCCTGTTCACACTCTTTGTTTGTTAGCAGTTGACTAGTTGTAAGTTTGCAGTAAGAGCTGTTGCATTCAAGTCTAGACTGGAAAGGAAATTTAAAATTCTCCCCAAGTGCACTCACAACAAGCAACTGTGGAATAGCCCAAGATCATTGTTCCCAGTGTCCAGCTGGAAGCGTTAAGCCTAGAATGATTCACTGGATGGTGGTGATCTGCAACTGAACTATTCCAACACTTCAGACTCACCCAAATCCCATAAAATTGCACCCAAACATACAGGCATGCGTGCATTCATTCACCAAATAGCCTCTGTTTGTCAAGCACTGTGCTCTGAAGGAGGCCAGGGTCATTCAAAGCGGGCACCAGTGGTGCTTCCTATCCTTCCTCACCTGCTTTCCAGAAGGGCCCTCTGACCTGCTGTCAGTACTCTTAAGTTACTAGGCCATTACCCAGACAATATATAGTCAACCAAACAGCTCAGACCAGGACGGTTTCCCCAATACTTTCACAATCATCACTTGACCATCTCACTGAATGCTCGGCAACACAGCAAAGCAATGTTGTCAAGGGCAACACAGGCTCAAGGAGGGAGAAGTGACCGGACAGGTAGTAGGTGAGAGCTGGGATTTAATCCTAAGGTGACATGGCTCAAGAACCTATGCTTGTCTACTATACTTAAGATAAAATTGTGAAAGTAGCAAGTTTTTACCTTCCCTAGACCCCGTGTATTACATCAAGGTCCTGTGCTGCAAGCAACAGAAACTAACGCTAGTTAACTTCAATCACAAAGGAATTCTTCGGCAGATCTGGAAATGTAGAAAAGACTAGAGAACCAAGCCCAGAAAAGCAACTGCTCAACTGAAAACACAGCCACAGTTATACCACCGGGGTCGTCCGGGTGGACACCCAACCCTGGGCACCACCACCATCATCATCACCTCGTCACTGGATCAGCCCCTACTGCTGGCTTCCTGATACATGTGCCACCACCATGACTTCTCTCTCACTGTCCCTCAAGAGTTGAGGTGCCTGAGGACAGTATGGGTTTGGCCAAGCCTACATCTCACGACCATCCCCTAGCTTCCAGGGAGCAAGGAGAGGGAACATTCGTCCCCTGTAGCAGGCGCTGCCAGCCACCCGTCCACACCCAAGTTCGCCGTCAGCCATCCTCACAGGACCCTGTGCTCAGAAAAGACATTTTCCAGCTTCCCAGCAGAGCTGGGATGACACACTGGCCCACGAGACAGTGGCAGAGTGCACTGCCTGTCCTATTCTTCATGCCTGCTCTTGCCCCGTGAACTGCGGGCAGAGCACACCTCCCTGCACTTGCTCACAGGTCTGGCTTCCACTGATGAGCCTGAGGAGGAAGAGACTTTAGATGGCTTCTGTGTCCCTCCTCGATCCTTTTGGGGATGACGTCTGCTTAAGAAGAGACTGTCCCCGGCAGTTGTTTCTCCCTCCCGGGTCCTGGAACGACAGGCCCGGGAATGGATCTGAACCCTAGCTGGCAGCTGACCTGGGCCCGTGAGTGAGAAAGAAACGACTGCTGTTCTAGGCACCGCCTGTCCCTCAGTGCAAAATGAGAGATGTGGAGCTAGAGACGGAAGTTACTGAGCGGGCCCGGAGGGTGAGCCAGCAGCCGCTCTTCCGCCCTTCCTCTATGCCTCTTCCTTCCCGCCTGGAGAGGGGGGCGCAACGGCTAGAACCGCAGCTGCCCCGCTGTGAGCACGGGCAGCCCTGAGGACAGAAGTCACCTGGTTAGGGCGATGGAGGAAAGAGACTGAGGGATCCCAGATACTTATGGAGCCACTGCAGGGGCCCTGGGCAACCTGCCTCCAGACTGCAGGGCATAGGAGAGAAGATAATCCCTTTCTTGAGTAGAAGCTAAGGTCTACTTCTACCCAAGATCCACAAAATGGGGAATTTAACAACAAAAAAGGTATCAAGGTGCTTACAAACAAACAAAACCCACGACAACATGTTCAAAATAAGCTATATGTGAGGTTTACTCATTACATGGCTTTTTCACTGAAGTTAACACAATCACTATTAATTCAAGCTACTGAAAACTGACAAATTCTGAGATTCTTCCTATTTCTGTTGGCTAAAAATGCAGCCTTTGATTTGTTTATAAGTGAATTCGAGGGACAAAAACAAACCCAGATAATTCAGAATGTACCGAGGACCACACATGTCTTCTATGCGATAAGCTCTCAACATTATTTATTCAAAAAAACCTGCTTCATTGCAAAAAATGTAAAAAACCTAAAAGTAAAACAGTTAATGACAAAACACACTACCACCTACAACACCAGATTCCTTTCCTTGCCTTCACAGTAATGGGTGTCAGAACCTGCCCAGAAGGGAAAGAAAAACATTGTTCAAATTGCCGAGACTCCGAAAGTTCAATTAGCCAGATCATTCTGCTCTCCCAAACTGTAGCCACTGAGCAGGAAAAGGAGCAACCCAAGCCTGCTGAGGGAGCCTGGACATCAGATCCAGGTAGCAGGCACACACACACACGTGCCTGGAGGCCGCGTGGTGAGCCGGAAACTCTGCCCCTTACCACTCCTGGGAAACTCCAAGTGACCCCGCCAGCTACTCATGCCAGGCACTGTACTACACAGGGGAGGGTCCCGAGGGGTCCCATGGGGTCTCTGCTCCGGAAGCTCATAAGGGAAAGGCCACTAGGGAAAGAGCAATGTGCCAGAAAACCACTGTCCCTTTTAGCTATATGGGCTGCACCGGATGTCTGTAGGGGTCACTAAGGGCCCAAGGAGGGGAGCGGTCAGGCTCCTGAGGCCTGGGAGCTGGGGTGGGGGGTGTCAGCCTCTTCTCAGGAATCAGTTCCTGAGTTCCGTCTGGTCAGGCAGAAAACCATAAAGGCCATTCTCATGGGTACTTTAAGCAGCACATCTGTTGGGAAAACACAAATGTTGTTACACAAATACGAAGCCACGGGTTGCAAAGATACCTGACAGCCTTTAAAGTTCATTTCTCCTGTTTTGCAAAGCTGCATTGGAAAACCATGCTATTAAATTATACACTCCTCGAAGATGTATGTTTAAAAAGTGGGGGAACTGTGTGGGTGTTTTGTAGACTTTTCATCAATTTGTTCCATGTTTTCAGATAACTGCAAACCCCCCAAAAGTAACTCAAACTAATCACTCCACATATCTGCCCTTTATGTGTACCTTCTGACTCCAGACTGCAGGTTTGATTAACCCATAAACAAAATCGTTCCTCTTGGCCACAGAGAAGCTAATGAGTCAACAGTAGAGCAGTCTGCATTCTATTCTGTCCCTCTCAGCAGAAGACAAAATCTTAGGGCAAGGTGCCACTACAGAATTCATCCATTCATCCACCCATGCGAGAAGTATGCACGATTCTAGGCACTGGAGATACAGCAATGAAAGAGGTAAAAAAAAAAATTCCTGCCCTCCTGGGGCTTAGATGCTAGTGCAAGAGACAGACAGAGACAGAACACAAATAAAACCAACGGGTAAAAGAGCATACAGAAGATGGTGACAAGCGCTAGGCTAGGCAGGGAAAACTGGTGGGGTAGAGGCAGGCTTCAACTTTCAGGGAGGGCCACGCTGGGAAGGCGACGCTTGAGCAGACTTGAAGGAGACCATAAAGGGACCCATGTGATACCTGGGGGAAGAATGTCCCCAAGACAGGGAAGGGCAGAGGTATAACCCGAGGGTCCAGGCAGGGAGGTTAGGGAGGCCGCAGTGGATGACTGACAGGAGAGGTGATCATACTATAAGAACTTTGGCTCTAATTCTGAGTGAGAGGGGAGCCCAGGGCAGGGTACTGAACAGGAGAGGGTCACACTCTGGCCTGCATGTTGCAGGACTGAACAGAGATGCAGGTGGCAAGCAGGAAGGCTGGGAGCCTGGACCAGGATGGGACTGGCAAAGATGGGGAGAACTCGTCAGGGAGAACGAACAGGGCCTGTGGACGAAGAGGACCTAATGTGAAAGCACTGTGGGTAACTAGCACCAGGTTTCTGGCCTAAGGAACAAGAAGATGGGAGTTGCTGTATATTGGGAAGGGAAAGAGAACGCATCCGTGGGGGGGGGCGGTGGGGGGGCGGGTGTTGAAGCCCAGGCTTGAACAGGGACAGCCAAAGAAACCTGTTAGAAGACGAACAGATATTAAGGTGGCACTGGGAGCATGGGTTTGGAGCTCAGGGGACCTGGTCAGCTTGGAGATATAAATTTGGTAGCCAGAAGTTTGCAAATGGATAGAGAACCCCAAGGGTGGACAGGATCAGCTCAGGAGTGAAGGTAGAGAAGTATGAGCCTGAGGCCCTCCAGTATCACGTGGGGTGCAGGGAAGAGCCAGCACATACTCACCAAGGACCTCTTGAGGACTACTAATGAACACAGTGGACAATCTTGCCCTGCGGAGTTCTGCCCCAGCAGGGATGACAGACAAATACGGTCGGTCACCTATTCTGTTAGAAAGGGACCAAAGCTGTGGTTTGGGAAAAAACCAGGGTGGTCAGAGTAGGCCCCACTGGGAAGACACACATTGGTGCAAAGCGTCAAGGGAGGGAAGGGACCGAGTCATGTGGATAACTGGGCATCAGGAAAGAGAAGTAATAACTGGCTCCTGGATTTAACAACACAAAGGCCATCATTCGTGTCAGGAAAGGGCCGACTAGAGAGAGCTCAAGAGAGTATGTAGAGAGAAAAAGTGGAGTCCCGCTGGTAAAAAAGAAGCAAACCTGGAAGGATGGTGGGGTCAAGGGCCACTTTGGTTCAAGTTAGAGAGGTAGCAGTAAGCTTCAAGGGGGCTGGGAAGGATGCAGCATCGGGGAAAGAATCTCTGGCACAGGAGAGGGCGGCAGAGATGGCCCGGAGCAGGAGCAAGGGCCCAGGAGAGGAGGGCATGGGGTGGGGGTAGGTGCTGGCGAGGAGCCTCAGGGCCTGCTGATGTTCTCTCTGGATCGCTTCCCTGCTCTCCAGGAACTAGGAAATGAGGTATCAGCTTCGAGATGGTGAGACAGCTGATGAGGGTGGGTGGGAGAGGCAGGGAGAGAGACTGGGATCTGCGGTATGCTGGCCGGAGAAGGCAGGGGGCTCTATTCAGCTGCATGGCAGAACAGGTGTGGGGCAAGCGATGACTACATTTCACCAGGGTTCACGCTTCGACGACAGACTATGACAAAGCATGAAAGTGGTGAGCCTGTGGAGGTGGTGTGCCAGAGAATTAAGACAACTGCCCATGCCGTTCACACTGGGAAGGAGAGGAGTGAGGATTCGAGGGAAGCCTGGGCCAGAGAGCAGATGGAGCCTTCACTGGTGTCTGAGTGCCTGCAAAGACAAAAGCTTATGGGAGCTGGGTACAGAGGCAGTCGGCTGGACACATAGAAGGAGCTCTGTTTTTGCAGATGATGGAAATGATTAGGGCTACATTTTTTGGCACCAGTGGCTACTGGAAAAGCTGTGTGACTTTGAGAAAGAAGAAAAAGGTGTGGCTATCCTTCAGAGCACATGCATCTTTAAAAGGTCATATAGGGGTGCCTAGGTTAAGCGTCAGACTCTTGATTTCGGCTCAGCTCATGATCTCACGGTTTGAGATTGAGCCCCATGTCACCATGGAGCCCGCTTGGGATTCTCTCTTTCCCTCTCTCTCTACCCCTTCTCCGTGCACACACACAGTCTTTCTCTCTTCCTCTCTCTCAAAAGAAACTTAAAAAAAAAAAAAAGTCATTTTGAAGAGCACAATTGTAAGCACTTCCACTTTTTTTTTTTTTTAAAAAGGAGGCGTTACGCCCACCGTGGGGCTTAAACTCATGACCCTGAGATCAAGAGTCACATGCTCTACCAACTGAGCCAGCCAGGCGTCCCAGCACTTTCATTTTTCTTTAATTTTTTAATGTGTATTTATTTTTGAGAGAGAGAGAGAGAGGGAGGGAGGGAGGGAGGGAGGGAGGGAGGGAGGGAGGGGGGGAGGATGAGCAGGGGAGGGGCAGAGAGAGAGGGAGACACAGAATCCAAAGCAGGCTCCAGGCTCTGAGCTGTCAGCACAGAGCCCGATGTGGGGCTCGAACTCACAAACTGTGAAATCATGACCTGAGCCAAAGTCAGATACTTAACCGAATGAGCCACCCAGGTGCTCCAGCACTTTCATTTTTTAATATTCCATCTCCATGTCTGGTCATAGCACAGGGTACAGGAGTATGAGAACAGACTTAAAGGGACCCTTGATTTTAACTACACAAACTTTCCAGTGAACAACAAGGTTGTCCTGTTATAGCTCCCCAAAACTGTGGCAGCCAGTCAGTCAGGAGTTACATGGGTGCTGTGTGAAGACTACTCAGGACGAGATAAACATCTCATTAAGTCTACCACGAACTCTGTTAGCCAAAATACTGTGGGTCATGCTACACAAAATAGAACTGAATGGCCACTGTCCTTCTGCTTAGGGCCTGGATTCCACTGGAAAACAACTGTTCTGTGGGAACTCCTGGCCTTCCCTGGGCCCTTCTGCCCTTGTGGTGGACAGGCCTCTATAGTGGGTTCAATGGTGGCCACAAAAAGGTCCGTACACATCTTAACCCCTAGGCCTTGTGAACATGACCTTATCTGGGAAAAGAGTCTTTGCAGACATGGTTAAGTGAAAGGTCTTCAGATGAGTTCCTCCCAGATTACGGTGAGAAGCCAAGTGCAGACAGAAGCACCATTGCAGTAACGTGACCACAAGCCAAGGAAAGTCTAGGACTGCCAGGCAGTTGCCAGCCACTGGAAGAGGCAGGAAGGATTCTTCACTAGAGCCCCGGGAAGGAGTGAGGCCTTGCAACACCTGGATTTTGGACCTCTGGCCTCCAGCACTGTGTGAGCTCTAGTCTAGTGAGTCTCACTGGACTCCTGAGCCTTAACCAAGGATCCATGTTCTACTCTCCCCACTCTTACCAAAGAGTAAGTTCCCACCCAAAGCCCACCCTCCAATGGCCACTCTCCGTGCAAGGACTCTGCTCTTCCAGGGCTCTGTCTCCTCCTCTTCATGCAAACAAGCTCTCATAGCCATCCACCTGAAAAAGACCTTCTGCAACCCCATCACCCTCAACCCCACTCCCATTTCTATGGTCCTCATCATAGCCCAACTTCTCAAGAAGAGTTGTCTATATTGGGGCGCCTGGGTGGCTCAGTCGGTTGAGCGTCTGACTTTAGCTCAGGTCACGATCTCACGGTCTGTGAGTTCAAGCCCCACATCGGGCTCTGTGCTGACAGCTCAGAGCCTGGAGCCTGCTTCGGATTCTGTGTCTCCCTCTCTCTGCCCCTCCCCTGCTCATGCTCTGTCTCTCTCTGTCTCAAAAATAAATAAAAATATTAAAAAAAAAAAAGAAGAGTTGTCTATACCTGCTCTCTACTGCCTCACCTCCCACTCACTCCAACCTGGCTTCTGTCTCCATCGCCTCTGATGAAGTTCACCATATTACAGCTAGGTCCCTGCTTAAAATCCTTCGCTCCTAGAGAATAAGCAACTATATACATGCACTTGTTACCTAGCCCTTCAAACCTTGAAGAAACAAAGTATAGATGTATGAAGAGAAAGACACCTCCAACAGAGATGACAACAGGAGGGGACTTATGAACAGATATGGTTCACAAATTTCTAAATGCTGGAAGTAGGAGGAATGTATTGACTAATGGAACAGAACAGAATGTACTACAAAGAATATGGGAGCCCAGGTGCCAGTCAGAAGCCCAAAGAGGCTCTCAGAGCAGAGGAGACCAGGGACAAGCAGCCCCTCAAACTCTCATACATATGAACCACTTAGGGGGCTTGTTGAGCATCAGACTGTGATCCAGAAGGTTAGGGCAGGGAACTTCCAGAAAGCTCCCAGTGAGGCTAATGATACTGGGGCCTGTCAGTGGAGCACACTTTGAGTGGCAAGGTGCCCCTTTCTCCCGTGGGCAAGAAACCAAGGGTCTTTTCTAAATCTGTGGCTTGAACCTTCCCTTCCTCCCGGCAAGGCTCCCAGTATGGCAGGCAGCAGCCCAGGTGAAGCCCGCCTCTATCTGGCCTCTCAGAGTCCATGGCATGAGGGTGACCCCTATCTGCTTACCCTGCAAAGCCAACTGCTGGTTAACCTGCCCTACCTGCCCTCCATAGAACCCTACTCCAAATCCTCTTTGGGGGAGAGACCGCACAGGAAGTGGAGGACTCCACCAGAGCAGAGGCAGGGTGCCAGCTACCCAGGCCTCTCGTCCCCAACCTGAATGGCTTTCCAGGGCCAGAGGAAGAGATCCAGCAACATGGAAGAGAGACCAATTCTGTCCCTAGAGGAAATATAATATTCTGGGAGAAATTCTAGAAGACAACGTAGCCCTAAAACCAGAGCAGAAGTGTCCACAAACAACAAAGAAACAGACAATAAAAGAGTTCAGAGATTAAAAACGGATTAGCTACAAATACAAAACAACAGGGTGGCATTGTTTACAATAGGAAAAGGCTCAAAAGGCTCCAAATGTCCATCCACAGGGAGCTGCTCGACTAAAGCATAGTTTATCTATACAACAGAGTCCATGCAGCAGGGACATAAGAATGAGGAAGGGAAAACACCACACTGCCATAAAAAAGGAGGGAATTTACACTGATACGGACTGATCTCCAGGACAGACCAAATGAAAACAAACTGAAAACAAAATGTGAAACAGTATATCCATCGTGCTAACTTTCTGTGTAAGAAAGAAGAAGAAATAAGAATACATGTCTATAGCTTATCTTTGTAAAAGGAAACATTAGTAGGATGAGCAAAGAACTAATAAAATGATCACCTAGGGGCGCCTGGGTGGATCAGTTGGTTAAGCATCCTGGCTTTGGCTCAGGTCATGATCTCATGGTTCTCGGGTTTGAGCCCTGCGTCGGGCTCTGTGCTGACAGCTCAAAGCCTGAAAGCTGGCTTTAGATTGTGTGTGTGTGTGTGTGTGTGTGTGTGTGTGTGTGTGTGTGTGTCAAAAATAAATAAACATTAAAAAAATTTTTAATTAAAAGGGGATCAAGGGAATAAAATGGAAATATGACTTATAAGTGTATATTTCTTACATAGGCGGGGCTTTAAAAAAATTAGTCTATTATACTAGATTCAACAGACATCAACTTGCATTTTAATGTTGTTTACATGTATATAAAATGTGTGCATATAAACCCTTAACGTAAAGAATCACTATTACAATCGTTAACTTTTTGTTATTCTACAATCATAACTAAACAAGGTTCATTCAGTAAAGTAGCAATCCCCATAATAAATTAGACTTGACTTCTGAACCATTAAATACTTGACATATTCAAAAAACAGAGAAAAGCGCAACCAACACTGAAAACAAATAAACCTAGCTGTATATCAAATAACATAACCACACAGAAAAGAACTATTCCAAGTGACTTTTCCCTAACATATTATAAAGAAAATATTCAAACATACAGAAAAATTGAACAAACTGCACAAAGAATACCCACATACTCATCACCTCGATTCTGCTGCTGTTGACATCAGCCACTTATCCATCAATCCATCTTATTTTTGATGCATTTCAAAGTTCTCACACTAGTACACCCAAACACTTTAGCATGTGTATCATTAACTAGAGTTGAAAACTTATTTTCATTTTTTTAGTAAAACTTACATCCAGTAAAGTGACAAAATCATTTAATGAGTTCTGTCAAGTACATCCATCTGTAGAAGCCAAATCTCTATTAAGATAGAAAACATCACTATGGCCACAGAAAGTTCCCTGGCCCCACTTCTCATTCAGTCATACTCAATATCCCCTTCAACATTTGGTATTGTCAATTTTCAATTTTGGCTATTCTGGGGGTGTGTAGGGGTGTTTCATTGTGGTTTTAATTTGCATTTCTCCGATGGGTACTGTTAAGCACTTTCTCATGGTCATCATTCAGATGCCTTCCTTTGCGAGGTATCTATTTAAAATCTTGCCTCTTTTTATTATTTAACTGTAGTTTACATATTCTAGATAGAAGTCCTTTGTCAAATATATGACTCTCTATTTTCTCTATGACTTGTCTCAACTATTTTCTCAGTGATCTGTCTTTTCATTTTCTTAATGGTATCCTCTAAAGAACAAAAGTTTTAAATTTTAATGTTAAAGTTTCCTAGTACCTAAGAATGTGACCTTATTTGGAAATAGGGTCCTTGCAGATGCAATCACTTAAGACGAGGTCGTCCTGGAATAGGGTGGACCCCTAATCCACTATAACTGGTGTCCTTATTAGAAGACAGCTATGCAAAGACACATATTATGAGGAAAACACCATGTGATGAGAAAGACAGACACTGCAGTTATCCAGCTGCAAGTCAAGGAACATCCAAGATTGCCAGCAAACCACCAGAAGCTAGGAAGAGGCAAGGAAAGATTTCTCTACAGGTTTCAGAGGGAGCATGGCTCTGCTGACACCTTGGGTTGTAAGACACCCAGTTTGTGGTATTTTGTTACAGCAGTTCCGGGAAACTAATATGGATAGGGTCAAGGTTCATTTTTGTCTGGTATAAATGTCATTTGCTATCATCCAGAACCATCTGGTGAAAAGGCTTTCCTTTCTCCCATTGAACTGCTCTGGTGCCTCTGTTAAAATGAAATAATCATAGAACTTTGGTCAAGTCTGGGCTTTCTATTCTATTCCACTGAACTACATGTTTATCCTATGCAAGTACCAAGCAGTCTTGATTACTGTAGGTTTATAGTAAGTCAAAATCAGGTACTGTAAATGTTCCAATTTTGTTCTTTTTCAAGATTGCTCTGAAAATTCTAGGTACTTTGCATTTCCATATACATTTTAGAATTGACTTGTCAATTTCTACAAAAAAAAAGCTTTTAGTTATGATCAGAATTATATTTTTTAAACCTTTAACGTTTTTATTTATTTTTGAGAAACAGAAAGAGACCAAGCACGAGTGGGGGAGGGGCAGAGAGAGGGCGACACGGAATCTGAAGCAGGCTCCAGGCTCTGAGCTGTCAGCACAGAGCCTGACACAGGGCTCGATACCATGAACCGTGTGATCATGATCTGAGCCGAAGTCGACGCTTAACTGACTATGCCACCCAGGCGCTCCGACTGGAATTATGTTTAATCTACAGATCAATATGGGGGAACTAACACTGCAAAGATCGATCAGTCTTTCAATCTGTGAACACAGTATATCTTTCTATTTATTTAGGCCATTAATTTCTTTCAGCAAGTTTTTCAGTTTCAGAGTATAGACCATGTACATTTTTCATTAAATTATTCTTAGAGGTACTGCATTATAAAATTCACTTTCTAATTAATTTTTGTATAATTGACCTTGTGTCCTGAGACCTTGTTGAATTCACTTTTTAATTTTAGTAAAGGTGTTTCTTTCTTTCTTTTATAGACTCAAATTTTCTACATTACCTCCAAAAAAGAAAGTTTTATTTCCTGTTAACATTCATGCTTTTTATCTTTTTCTTGCCTTATTATACTGGCCTAAACCTCTAGTACGATATTGAACATAAGTATTAAGGATGGATATCTTTGCCTTTTTCCTGATTTTAGGGGTAACATGTTCAATATTTTACCACTAAATAGTTTATCTGTAGCTTTCATAAATGCATTGTATCAAATGAGGAAGTTCCCTTCTAATCTGGTGAGTTTCTACTATGAATGGGCACTGAATTTTGTCAATGTTTTTTCTATGTTTACTGAGATAACCATATTTTTCTCCTTTATTCTCTTTTTCAGAAAGTTTTTATTTAAGTAATCTCTATACCCAACACTAGGCTTGAACTCACAATCCTAAGATCAAGAGTCACATGCTTTTCAGACTGAGTCAGCCACGCATCCCTCTCCTTTTTTCTCTTAATATGGTGAATTATAGACTGGTTTTGAATGTTAAATCATATTTGTGTTCCTGGGATAAACCTCACCTGGTTGTGACACATTATCTTTTTATATACTGATGGATGTGATTTGCTAATATTTTATTAAGATTTTTACATTATGTTCATGACGGATATTGGTCTGAACTTTCTTGTCATGTAATGTCTTCATAAGATTTGGTATCCGGGTTATGCTGGAGTGTTTCTTCTTCCTCCTCTCTCTTCTAAAAGCTAATGTTTATGTTAAGATTGGTGCTATTTCTTAAATGTTTGATAAAATTGACCAGTGAAACCAAACCATCTAGGCCTAGAATATTCTTTTTGGGAAAATGTTTTAATAATGAATTAAATTTTTTTTTTGTTTTTTTAAGTAGGCTCCACGCCCAATGTAGGGCTTGAACTCACGACCCCAAGATCAAGAGTCACATGCTCTACTGACTGAGCCAGCCAGGTGCCCTGATAATGAATTAAATATTTTCACTAGATGAAGGACTACTAAATACTTTCTATTTCATATTATGTCAGTTTTGATATGTCCTGTTTTTCAAGGAATTTATCCATTTCATCCAATTTGCCAACTTTAGTTGTTTATAACATTCCCTTATAATCCTTTTAATGTCTGAAAAGGCTTCAGTAATATCCCTTTTCTGCCTGATGTAGGTAACTTACATACTTCTCTTTTTTTCTTGATTAGTCTGGCCAGCAGATTATCTGTTGATATATCCAAAGAACCAACTTTTGGCTTTGTTAATTACCTCTAATTTGGCTGTTCATACCTCATATAAATTTCCCTCTAAGTACTCCTTTAGCTGAATCCTATAAATCTTAACATGTTTTATTTTCATTATAATTTGTTACTGCTTGAAACTTTTCCTAATTTTTCTTTTGACTTCTATTTCTATTCAGAAATGTATTAATTTTTAAATAGCAGGGGTTTTTCTTCTAGATCTTATTGTTATGATATTTTAATCCTGTTCTGATCAAAGAACATAATCTATGTTTCAAACTTCTGAAATGTCTTGAGACTTGTTTATGGTCCAGTAAATGTTACACTGTTGAACTATATTATGTACTTTTGAAAAGACTGTGTGTTCTGCAGTTGTTGAGTGTGTTATTCTATAAATATCAATTAGGTCAATGTGGCTGGTAATGTTCAGATCTGTATCCTAATTCTTTTGTCTAGTTCTAACAATTATTGAAAGAAGAGTATTAAAATTGCCAAGTATGATTATGAAATTTGTCTTTTTCTCTTTAATTTTGCCAATTTTTCTTCATGTATTTTGCAGTTTTATAATTAGGCACATACACATTCATGACTGTTAATGTATTCCTGATGAGCCGACCCTTTGCTCATTATGAAGTGTGTGTCTCTTTATCTCCGGTAATATCCTTTGTTTTAAAGTCTCTTTTTTTGATATTAGTATTGCTACTCCAGTTTTCCTACGCTTACTGTTTGTTTGCACGGTATACCTTTTTCCATCCTTTTATTTTAATCTAGTTGTGTCTAGCATTAAAACTGCTTCTCTTACAGGGACGCCTGGGTGACTCAGTTAAGTGTTCAACTCTTAATTTTGGCTCAGGGCATGATCTCATGGTTCATGGGATCAAGCCCCTCATTGGGCTCTGTGCTGACAGCTCAGAGACTGCTTAGAATATTCATTCTCTTTCTCTCTCCCCCCCTCCCATGTGCATGTGCACACACACTCTCTCTCAAAATAAATAAATAAACTTTAAAAAACTGCTTATCTTATAGACAACAAAAGTTGGCCCTTGCTTTTTAATCCAGCCTACAGTTTCTGCCATTTAACTAAAATGTCTAATCCACTTTTCATTTAATGTAATTATTGATATGAGTGGATTTAGGATTACTGATTTGTCCTTTCATTACAAGTATATTTTCTTTTACATTCTTGAGCACAGTTTACAACAGTTGCTTTAAGATCCTTCTCTGCTAGGGGTACCTGGGCGGGGGGTGCTCAGTTGGTTAAGCATCCAATTCTTGGTTTTGGCTCAGATCTTGATCTCAAGGGTCGTTGAGATAGAGCCTTGCATCAGGCTCTGCACTGACAATGAGGAGCCTGCTTGGGATTCTCTCTCTCCCTCTCTCTCTGTCCTTCCCCACATCGCATGCACTCACTCTCTCTCTCAAAAATAAATAAAATAAAATCCTGTTAATTCCAACATTTGGGTCATCTTGGGGTAGGTTGCCATTGATTGCCTTTTTTTTTTTTAACTTTTTTAACGTTTATTTATTATTGAGAGACAGAGCATGAGCATGGGAAGGGCAGAGACAGGGGAGACACAGAATCTGAAGCAGGCTCCAGGCTCTGAGCTGTCAGCACAGAGCCAGACGCAGGGCTCGAACTTGCAAACCACGAGATCATGACCTGAACTGAAGTCGACGTTGAACCGACTGAGCCACCCAGGTGCCCCTGATTGCCTCTCTCTTGAACAGGGGTGGGCAAACTATGACCTGCAGGCCCAATATGACTCACTGCCTATCTTTGGAAATACAATTTTATTGGAATGTAGTCAGGCCGATTCATTTATATACTGTCTATGGCTGCTTTCACACTACAACAGCAGAATTGTGTAGCTGTAACAGAGACTATATGACTGGCAAAGACTAAAATAGTTACTATGTACAGAAAATAATTTGCTTACCCCTGCTCCTGAGTAAGGGTCACATTTTCCTATTTTTTCAAACGTCTAGACATTGTGAATGATACACTGTCAGACTTTGGATTCGGCTATACTGCAATAAAGACACGGATTTAACAGGAAGTCAACTCAGTAGAATTCAAACTCCAAACTGTGTTCCCTATGGTGGGCAGCATCTGAAATCTCTGTTCATTTCTTTTGCCTTCGCTGGAATTTAGCAGAGTTATATGGAGAATGTGGGCCCCCTGCCTGTGGCTATCTGCTTTCCGGGATTTCTGCTCTTGGTTTTCAGCTGCTGTGGTTGCTGTGAACTCTCTGTCCTGTGATTCTTCAGCCCTTGAGACTGCAGGTTAGTAGTAATATTGGTATTATAGTTTTGTAACTACTTTATATATTACTAGATAAAGCAAATAAGTAGGCTAATTAGGAGTCAACGTTTTCAGTTGATATATAAGGATAAAAGTTAAAGACAAACCCTCAAATGTTAAATTTCCACCAAAGACATCATTATGTATTCATGAAGTCTAAAAATTATCTTTTCAGCGTTTTTAGCTTTGTCCATTGAGAGAACCTAGAGAGAATGTCACCCCAGTAAGAATGAGCACATCTAGCACCCAAAGCTTGGCTCCTAAATACCATTTTCCACTAAAAGGAATCAGAGCTCTTGGAACCAGTTCTGG
Source organism: Acinonyx jubatus (assembly GCF_027475565.1). NCBI lineage: Eukaryota > Metazoa > Chordata > Mammalia > Carnivora > Felidae > Acinonyx > Acinonyx jubatus. The sequence goes on from NC_069389.1 coordinate 123,132,268, forward strand.
GTCAGGAAAAGCACACATGGAATGTCTTGTGCCAGAAAGCAAAGAATCACTCAAAGACTAATTAATGAGAGTATGCCAAGAGGACACAGGTGCCAGCATGAAGGGACTCCCACTGATCAAATTAGGAATAATTTTATTAAAAAGATAGTGACTGTAGCTGAATTGCAAAACATTCAACAAATAAAAATCCATGAGTTCATATTGACATAAAAGAGAAGAGAAAACACAACAGCAAAGGGTTTGCCACCACCTGGAGGTGACTATTACACCAACTCCTTGCTCTGGAATCTAGTAATTAATTTAGTAATTAAAGGCAAAGATTTAGCGCTTATACTATCTTTTTAGGAGGAAATATAGTTCCTCCTTACTTGGTAAGGGAAAGTTCTTTACAGAAGAATGCCAATACTACATGTAGAAGAGAGGACAGAACTAGAAAATCCATCATTTTGTAACTGCCAATGAAGTAATCGATTGAAGCAAGGATCATCGATGAATGCTAAATCATTAGGTGAACTGCTGGGCAACAGGATCTTTGTATGGTGCCAAAGCATACCACATATTACTTATCAATTACAGCAGGAAAACTGTACATCTGCAATGGAGAGATCTGGTAGTCATCCACTTCTTCAACCAAGTGGTAAAACACAGCATCAGGAGCCACAAGAGAACTAACCAGAACGTGCCTCCTGATTTGATACTAATACAAAATACTCTTGCCCAAAATGTTTGCCTAAGTAAGCCCTAAAATCTAACCTCTCATTTACAATTAATATAAAAGATAAACAGGGAAAGAGACACATCTAGAATGTGGGTCTTCTGTAAAGCAAGTGGGCTAGTTGCTTCATAAAGCCAATGTCACAGGTGGACTGGAGGTGGGGAGGCTGTTCTTGTCAAAAGAGAAAAAGGAAACATACTCAAATATAACGAATAAATCTTAATTGCTCTCTAGCTCCCCTCTTCCCAAACAGCTGTAAGAGACATTTGGGAGAAATCAGAATTTAGAATGGCTGTCTGATGATAACATTAGAGAACTGTTAATGTTTTTAGGTATGCTCAGGGCATTGTGTTGTATTGGAAAATATCCTTAATTTTAGGAGATGTATGCTGAAGTACTTAGGGAGGAAATGTCATGATGTCTGCGAATTCCTTTCATATGGTCAGCATAAAGATATAACAATGCACATTTTTTTAAGTTTATTTATTATGAGAGCACACCTACACGCGAGCAGGCGAAGGGCAGAGAGAGGGGGAGAAAATCCCAAGCAGGCTCCGCACTGCCAGAGCAGAGCCCAACACAGGGCTCGATTCCATGAACCGTGAGATCATGACCTGAGCTGAAATCAATGAGCTGAAATCAAGAGTCAGACACTTACCCAACTGAGCCACCCAGGTGCCCCTAAAAATGCACACATCTAAACAGACCAAGCAAATATGTCAAAATGTTAACAATTGTTGAATCTAGGCAGTAGGCACACAGGCTTCACAGTAAGTAGAAAAAAAGATTTGGCTGAAATAAAGAATTTAACAGAAGGGATGGAAATAGAGTCTAGGAGACATTCCAAAATTTAGAGTGAAAGAAAACAAAAGGAAAATATGAGAGAAGATTGAGACAGAGGACCAATATAAGAAGTCCAAAATTAAGCTAAGAGGAATCTCCATAAAAAAGAGAAAATGGAAAAATGAAACATTTTTTAGAAAAGAGTTGACAATAGACAAAAGTATTCTGACTGAATGACCCCAGCACAATGAATGAAAAAGACACAACTCCAGACACATTCTCATGAAATTCCAAGACACTAAAGAAAAAGAAAAAAAATCCTAAAAATTTTCCAGGGAAGAAAAGAAAAGAAAGACACCTACAAAAGAACCCCAATCAGACTGACATCAGATGTTTCTTCCATCGGTGACTTTGAATGCTAGAAGACAATGGAAGCAATGCCTTCAAAATTAGGAGGGAAAATGATTTTCAACTTGAAATTCTATGCTCAGTCAATTGACTAGAAGAGCAGAAGAAGGACATTTCAGACATGCAGTGACTCGGAAGACATGTCTGTTACAATGCTTTTGGCTGCAAGTAACAGAAAAGCCAACTCAAACTGGCTTACACAGTAAGAAAATGTATTCTCTCCTACAACTGGAAGCCCAGAGCGGGGGCAGGCCCCAGGCTCCTCCTGTCCATCTGCCCCCAGATCCTTGGTGAGGAAGTGCTGTCCTCAGGCTTGACACCTCAGTCTGAGGTTACACCAAAGCCGCCAACAGCATCTTCCTTATTTATACCCAGTGAGGGTCGGTTTACCCTGAACATGCCATCAAAGCCCTTCCCTTCATTCTGAGTGGACTGAGAACATAGGTCTAACCTGGATCAGTAACAGTTGCCAAGGGGCACGTAGGTGGCCCACTTGGTTGAGTGTCCGATTCTTGGTTTTGGCTTGAGTCATGATTCTAGGGATCGTGGGATCGAGCCCTGCATTGGGCCCTGTGCTGGGCTCCGTGCTGAGCACGGGGCCTGCTTGATTCTCTCTCTCTCCCTCCCTCCTTCCACCCCTCTCCCCGGCTCACACTCTCTCTCTAAAAAAATTAAAACACAGTATCAGTTGCCAAGGGAATGCAATGTGTGGAATGTCTTAAGGATCCCTGCTGGTGGCGGCAGCAAGGTAGAAAGGTAGATGACACCAGGGCCCTGTTAGGAACGGGGAAAGAGGGAATGGATGTGGTGAGGAACAACCGTGTCCATTACAGTTTACTACCCACACACCCTATCCCAGTATCCAGGAAATGAGGAATAAACCATGTAAAAGACATGGCTTCTGAGAAACAGTGGCTCCAACCCAAGATCTCAGCGAAGGGAAGACCCAGGTGGCAGCTGTGTACCACCTCAGAGAGCAAGTACTCATCCAGATTGCAGGAGGGGGACAGAGAGCTCTGTCCCCCTCTGGGAGGGGGGCAGGAGAGAGGACGATGCAGAACTACAGGAAAGAAACAGCACGGCTGGAAAGATTTTACAAAACCAGGAAATACTATTAAGGAAGAGCAAATGGCCATCAGAAACAGTGGGGAAAACAAAGATCTGTACAAGAAAGCCAAGGTCCAAACATGAAGCACGTTAAATTCTGGCAAAGATTGTAAGCAGGTGATGGGAGTGTAAGAAAGGAGAATCCATTTTACCTTGCTTGGTCATTCTCCTTTGAGTGGTCTAGCGACTGTGACTCCAGACCTATAAAGAAGGGAATGTAATCCTAGCACTTGTGACTTGGCCTCAGGGTAACAATATTTATGTACGTGTAACGGTGTCAAGGATGTTGACAGGTGTTCATTCAACTTTAGAATTAACCTACGACCACGTGGATGTAGTTGGAGGGCAGAGCACAAATGTTAGTAATTGTAAGAATGAATATGATCAAGTATAGCTTTTATTTTTTATTTTATTTTTTAAAATATTTTATTTTTACATAATCTCTACACCAATATGGGGCTCAAACTCACAACCCCGAGATTGAGAGTTGCATGCTCCACCGACTGAGCCAGCCAGGTGCCCAGGTCAAGTATAGCTTTTAGGTCAAGGTGGGAGGAAGAGCAGGGTCGCTAGTATCCTCATCTTAACAGAGGGGAAGTGCCACACGGCCGCAAGCTGACAGAAGAGGAAGCACCGTCCGGAGTCAGAGAGAAAATGTGAGTGTGAGTCTCAACATGGGAGGTGATGGAAGCTAAGCCATCCTCTTCCATTTCAGGGAGTTAATTCTGCAAAGTTGGTAAACCAAGAGAGATGGATAAGCAGATGATTTAATTTTGAAGGTAACCATTAAAGAAACTGAAAGTAGAAACAGTTAAAAGCTGTCCTATCTGGGTTGTGGAACAGGAAGGGGAAGGGGTAGGCTGTTGTTTTCACCATAACCTCTTTTGAGGAGTTATATTGAGTGGCCATAGTATTTTGATAAAAACTCAAACGCCAAACAACCTAACCCTCCAGTAGTTTTCTATTGCTCTGAGATTAACATAAAAAATCCTCTACCTAGCCTGTCAACCTCTCTCTGCCTGCATCACCGCCACCTGCCCCGCCCCAACTCTGCTCCAGCCACACAGGGCTTTGTAAGTGCCTTAGAGGGCTAAGCTCCTGCCAGGCTCGCGGCCTTCACACATGCCCTTTCCAGTTGGGAAAGCCCTCCCCCACTCTGTGTCCTGCCCACTTCTGTTCACCCCTCAAGTCTTGGCTTCAGCACTGCCTCCTTAGCACTGGTTTCCTTATCCCTCCCAAGGCTTCACTGTTCCCCCATTACTCATGAGCATGGTGAGTAACCACCCCTCCCCCCGCCACCGCCACTTGGCCTTCAGAGCACTTAACCTGCTGTAATTACATAATTACTTGTGAATTATTTAAGTCTGTTTCTCTTGCCAAACTTAAGTTCCACGAGGAAAGGTACCAAGCAGTCTCCACCTGCCTACTACAGTGCCTGAGGTACTGGAGACACCTAACTCCGTCGTGGCATGAATGGCTGGGGGACAGCCTGATGAACTGCAGATCCTTCGGCATGGAGCAGCAAGGAATTCAGTATTTAAACTGAACTGTATCAGCCAGATGAAAAAGTTACTAAATATGGAACAGTCCTGTCACTCAGAATTGAGTGTCAGTATAACAAATAGTCCTATGAAATGTGTGGTGTTTCATGAGTGTCAGTGAGGAAGCTGTTCAATGTCACCCAAGGTCCCGCTGCATCCATTGAGAGGTGACCTGGGGCTTGGACTGAGGCCTTAGCATTAGAGGTGGTGAGACACGGCTGGCTGTGAGGTCCATTTTGAACACGGATCCCCACATGAGTCGCTGGTAAGGGAAAGAACAGAAGGCAAAGGACAACTCTTGGAATTCTGCATTGGTAACTGGATGGATACTGATGCTATTTACTGGGATAGAAAAGACAGGAGGAGGGGCGCCTGAGTGGCTCCGTGGGTTAAGTGTCCGACTTCGGGTCAGGTCATGATCTCATGGTCCATGGGTTTGAGCCCCAAGTTGGGCTCCATGCTGACAGCTCAGAGCCTGGATCCTGCTCCGGATTCTGGGTCTCCCTCTCTCTCTCTGCCCCTCCTCTGCTCATGCTCTGTCTCTCTCTCTCAAAAATAAACATTAAAAAAAATTAGAAAAGACAGGAGAAAAAGCAGATTTGAGGGGAGAAAAAAAAGCAAGGGAACTGTTTGGGACTTGTTAAGTTTGAAATGTCTATGAGGAACTCAAGTGGAAATACTGAAGAGGCCATCCAATGTGGGGTTCAAGAGGGAGGCTAGATATGCAGGCACAGAGTGGAATCACCAGCACACAGCTGAACCCAGCAAAGCAATGGAAACACATAAACAATGGATATGCCCCAAATTAAATCGAGGCATAGTCATCAATGAAATGTCATGTGATCATCAAAAATGACGGCGTGAAGACATTACCCAGATGTTATCTGTAGATGCCAGATTTATGGGCAATTCTTTCTTTTCTAAAAAAAATTTCCATTGAACAGATATTATTTTTATAGTTAGTAAATACAATCACATTATTTTCATCTTAGAGAAAGGTGGTGTTATCAATCTACTTTTACTGACACAGACAGATATCTACAACCCATCACTAAGGAAAAAAAGCAAGTTACAACAGTACATTTATAATATCATCCCATTTATTTAAAACAGTATGTACGTATGCACAGGGTGCATAAGGAAGACTCTAGAAGAATTTTAATTTTTAATGGTTATTTTTGAGGGAGAGACCGAGTGCAAGTGGGGGAGGGGCAGAGAGAGAGAGGGAGACACAGAGTCCGAAGCAGGCCCCAGGCTCTGAGCTATCAGCACAGAGCCTGATGTGGGGCTTGAACTCACAAACCGTGAGATCGTGACCTGAGTGCCGAAGTCAGACGCTTAACCGACTGAGCCATGCAGGGGCTCCAAGAAAAATGTTTAAAATGCCAACAGCAAAGGTAACTTTAAGACTATTATTTATCAAGAAATTTATGTGGTATTAAGCATTCTTAAACAGTTTTAGTTGCATTACACTTTGCACGGATTTTGCAAAAACACTAAATGGGTTCATAAAAATATTTGACAGAATAGTTTGAAGTAAGCTTTAAATGCCATTTTGTCTCCCTTTCTGGCACTTGTACTCTAGGGCTTTCTTTACTCTTTTCCCCACATACGACTACTCAAGGGCTGGCAGTTCCGATGTCTGCAGTCGCACGGCGTAACATACACACTGGGTGTTCTTAACCTTCTTCTGCCGCGGGCCCTTCTGGCTCTCCACAACCCTTCTCAGAAGAATGTTTTGAAATGCATAAAATTAAATACACAGAAAGTGATGAATTATGCACATCGAGATGGTGCTGGAGTATTATGTGCTTCTTTGGGAAACCATTAAACACCTAGGTCTAATAACTACCCTAAGTTTGAAGTATGATAAGGACAAATGATGTTTCCAAAATATCTGTAACTGTAATGTGGTAAGAAAGCATCTTTCATCTCTACTGGTGACAAAGTCACAGGTACTCCTAACACTACCATGGTCTGTGGCCTACATTTGTCATTGAAGGAAAACTGAATTTTCAGTGAGAGGTTAGTGAAAATCAAGATGAAGTATTTTTCCCATCCAAGGTTACGGAACCCGTGGATTTTCAACCATGAGTCAGAACTGTTGGTCTAAGAACATACAGACCAAACAGTAACGGCAGTTTTCTCCACGTGGTGGAATTTCCACAGTCATTTCCATATGTGTTTTCCACAATGATAAAATTACTTGTGGAATTAAAAAATAAAGAGCTTAATAAATACTACATTTTTGTCTTAAACAACTTAGAAGAATGGCTAAGCAATTTTAGACAGCTGCATACAAGCTATATTAACATTTTTTATAGGGTGACCACTTAAAGACTTTTCAACTTTCCCTAACTCCTTAAGTATTACGACGACTTTAATCATTCCTATGTTCTTACGAGCCTAGAAAAAAAAAATCACTAGAATTATTTATTCTGGAGTTAAGTGGAACAAAAAGACAAACTGTCACAACTGCAGACGTTTGTGTTTTTTTGCCAAGTGCAATTCCAAAAACAGCTGAAAATATTAGAGCAAATTAGCACTAATATGGACCGATACCTTCTGCTGTTTACAAAAACACAAAAACCAGAAACACACAAATTTATACTTTAAAACTGTATTATTGAATATGTATAGACAAAATTAAAATATAACTTATCAAAGTACTATCAAAACTTGAGTACCACTAGAGGCCCCAAAGAAATCAAAATACTTTAATATTTTCAAGAAGAATCCACATGTAGAGGTCAGCTCATGCTTTAAAGTGCTCATGTCTGTGTTTTAGCAGCAGTGTGGAATGCTGCAAAGATGGGAACAAAGGGAAACGTGCGTATCTCAGAAGCCTGCTTTGCTTTCTTTCAAATCTAAAAATAAAACCTTCGGACTGCCCTATTAATAAATCTAGAAAATGGATGCCTTTTTTTGTGTGGAAAGCCTTCACAAACAAAGAAATAAAAATATCTTCTTGGTTAATAGGACCAAAGGATGTAAACATAAACCAGATGTCAATCCCCGTTTCTCTAAATTCCATTCTCCCTCTGGGCTCTGGTGGGGCTTCTGTTGTAAAGATGTTTCTACAGCACAAGGAGACATGTTGAATGAAGGTCTGTACAGAGCAACACGGACCAAACTCAAAAGCCAAGTACCGAGTGAAAAGAGCGAGTTGCAGAATGTTACATCCAGTAGGACACCCTCCCGCAAGCCTGTAAAAACAGTTTTGAACGTTATACATTCTCACGTGTAACGCAGCATAAAGCCTGCATGGAGAGCATCCCCATCACCTGCGGAGGACAGGCCACCTCAGGGAGGCAGGGCAAGCAAGTGCAACCGTGCCCGGGACTTCACGGGAGCCGTCACATGGAGCTCCATAAAGGAGGCTGATGTGAACAGGGCAAACTGCTAACGTTTCTGAGGTCCAAGTGGAAAGCACCGGAGTAGCTAACGCTTGAGCAGAGTGCAGAGGCTGGGGAGGAAGAGGGCCAGGAGGACGGCAGGAAGGCAAGACCTCAAAGACGGGAGGGTCAGGATGGCCTAAGGGAGGGCCAAGGAGTAGCCACACAGAGAAGAGGTAAAGAGGGCTCTGATCCAACCTCCTGAGCCCAGGCTTGTGGGAATCGCAGCAGTGCCATCCGTGATGGCTCATCAGGGTGGACCTGGCCCTTGACAAGACAGAGTGAGCTTGATTATGCACTGCTTTCTTCACCATGAAAGTCTTGGTAAAAAATAATAATAATAAATAAAAATCAGAAGAACTAAGCAGTGAGTTTGGCACCACAGTGGACGGTCATGCCACACAAGCTCCCGCCCTCCTCTCGGCATGGAGTATCACAGAAGGAAGTGTGCTGGAGAATGGGAAGCCCTCTCCTCATGGGTCTCCTGGGGCAGAAGTGGAGGGAAGGAAGGTTCCATAAAGAGACCTGGAGGGAGGGCCCCGGGGCCCTGATGGGTGGGTGGGAAGCCAGTTCAGGGCAGATGGCCTCCAGAGCCATGGGGATGGCAAGGGGACAAGATGGATGGCCAGAGCTCCTTACACTGCCTTCTGGGGCGTGGGAACATCTCAGAATGGGGTGTGACTTAGAAGGAAAGCAGAGCCTGCTTAGCACAGCTGGTGTGGTGTGTCTGATTTCCTACCAGCACACTCTGCAAACTGCTCCTAGCCCTTAGGCCTGGCTTGCTGCACCTGTCTCATCTCCATCCTCCAAACTCCTCAGGCCCAGCCCAACAGTTCTCTCTTGTCTGAGCCTCTGTGCATGCTGGTCTCTCCCCCACTCCTATGTTCCACCTTCTCCTGGACTAGCTAATGTTGCCTTATGGTTCAGGTCGTGGAGGTCACTTTTCAAAGAAGTCTCCTCCCCAATCTCACTTTCAAGTCTAGGTGGGACCTCTCTAACGTTGATGTGTTCCCTCAGTGGTCAGTACTCCTCCATCGTAGCATTTGGCCCCTTGTAAATAACGTCTGTTTGCCGATCTGTATCTTCTTTTAGATCAGAAGATCACTGAGGATAGTGGAAGTCTGTACCGTCTAGTACAGTAAATGACAGAATAGACACTCAATTGGTATAGGGTAAATTAATGAAGTATTGTTCTATAAAGTATCAAAGAGAATGACGCAACAGCATTCTGGTCCTGAATACTTCCAGTATATTCCTTATGCATATTACAATACAAATGAGACAGAAGGTCCAGCAGCTTCAGGAGACCCTGTAACTCTGAGTCCCAAGGAGCCACTGCAACTTAGTAGCAAAATAAAAATGCTCCATTTTCTTCAATATTCACAAACGAGAACTGGCTGAAGTTCCCCTTGTCAAGTAAAGGGTCCTGCCTCACAGGCTCTGCTCACATGAGGTCACATCTGATGAAATGGAAGCTTCCAAAGTTTTGCTTTCTAGTGCTAACTGCTAAAAATTATTTCTTCCTAGCCTAATTAACAGCTCTCTACTCTCTACATATAGCACTGCAGACATAAATTCGTGTGCTCATCTCCTCATATGTAGTCTTTTCTTTAAAACTATGCAATTAAAAGGTCACCCTTGACTTGGCAATATCTCTCCAAGTTTAAAATGCACATACCCCTTGACCAAGCAAGCCCCATCTCTAGGAATTTCTTCTATACTAGTAAAGCAACCCTTAAAAAGAATGATACAGCTCTATAGAAACTGATACCAATCTCCAAGATACATTCACTAAAAAGAGCAAATTCTGGAAATGTGCATGGCATTTCACTGTTTGTGTAAACACACACACACACACACACACACCCTTGTTTGTGTGCATATGCCCACAAAATATATAAACACGATTATAAAATATAATATAATATGAGGTACCTAGAATAATCAATTTCATAGTAACAAAAAGGAGAAGGGTAGCTGCCAGGGGCTGGGGAAGGGGGAATAGGGAATTACAGTTTAATGGAGATGGTTTTGGTTTTGCAAGATGAAAAGGATCCTGGAGATGCATAATGGGGATGGCTGCACAAGAACGTACTCCGTGTCACAGAAGTGTCCACTTAAAAATGGCTAAAATGGTAAATCTCGTTATGTATATTTTACCACAATTTAAAAACTGCACACACACACAGATACATACATGCATACACACAGAGATTAACAAAAAAACAACTGGTAACAATGGCTGCCTCCAGGGAGAGAAATGGATATCTGGGGACAGGGTGGCAAGGAGCTCTTTAACCATATAACCTTTTTTTTTTTTTTTTAATTTTTTTTTCAACATTTATTTATTTTTGGGACAGAGAGAGACAGAGCATGAACGGGGGAGGGGCAGAGAGAGAGGGAGACACAGAATCGGAAACAGGCTCCAGGCTCTGAGCCATCAGCCCAGAGCCCAACGCGGGGCTCGAACTCACGGACCGCGAGATCATGACCTGGCTGAAGTCGGACGCTTAACCGACTGCGCCACCCAGGCGCCCCACCATATAACCTTTTATACAACCTTTCTCATTCTGTATCATATACTTATTTTTAAAATTCATGAAAAAAGCAGCCTCATACAAGAAGCTTTTTCCTTAATCATAAGTTGTTCATATCCTTTCTCTAAGTAAAAAAATACTTCTCATTCCAAACCAGGATTCCACTTCAGTTTTAAGGTTATTTATTAGATTTAAATGATGCAAGCTGCAAAAAATTACACTTTTTCCCCTAAGAATATATTCACCAAAAGCCTGACTTTATTTTTATCAGCTATTACAGAAATGCTTCAAAATCATAGAAGAAAATTACCATTTTTATCAGTACACAACTTTTATTCCATCACAACCGAGATAGCCGAATATAGAACTGTTTCAACAGCAAAAAGCCCTCATAATTCAAGACAAAAATCAGCCCGCAATTACATGAGACAGAAAACAAACTATGCTTATGTTTCAGTCTACCCTAAGCTCTAACTTCTGTGTCAGAATTTTAAACACACACACATGCACACACCCTCTGGATTCCTCCTCGTTGATCCAAAACCTACTTTGTGAAGATCCACTATTTTCTTGAGTCTTCTGGAATGAGCGCTGCGGCCGCAGCCACTGGCACTGCAGCCTCTAGAGCCCTGCCCCAAGTCAAGGAGAAGGCAGCACTTGCAGGGCCCAACGCTGCCCCTGCCTGGAATATTTGTTGGGTGAATGAATAAATGATTATCTGCTGACAGGCTTGCCATCAAGTCTCACAAAGAAAAACTTCGGAAAGAGAAAAGTAAGAGATGTTTGTTTACTTGAAGTCGACATATGATAAAGGTGAAGACCAGATGACTGACTGAATCCCCACGCGGCTATGACACGACTGGCTAAGTGGGCTCTCGATCCCATCCTTACACGATGCTCAATACAAAACCAGGCATTTTTATAACCATATGAAAAACAAAGGACAACTTACCTAGAAGATTCTTTTGTATATATCAATACATCACGTTTTTTTAGGAAGAAAAAATATATAGACGAATATTCACACGTTCTTTAAGTGGGAAAGGATGTTCTAAGTACAAAATCAAAAGAAGAAATCATAACAGAAATTGGATACGGCAACATGACAAGCAGAGAATCAAAAGATATATGACAAAGTAGGAAAACATCTGCACGACGACAAAGAATATCCTTAATACAAGTTCTTACAAATCAACGTAAAAAGAAACATCCTGATGGAAGAATAAACGCAGAACATGAATAGGCAATTCACAAAGACCAAATACAAATGGCTGATGATTACTGAGGTTCAGCCTCAGTAATAACCCAAGGAGCACAAATTTAAAAGATGGGCATCCAATTCAGGGAGGGTATAGGAAGCGGTACTTTCTCAGACTGTCATGAGAACTGAGACAGCCATTTTGGAAGGCAATGTGGTGGCACCCATCAGCAATTCCAAGCCTAGGTAGCCGTTCTTCAAAAAGAGTGGCACACAAGGAAGTTCAATCCTGTAGTATGTTTAATAGCAAACCAGTGGGAAAACCAACAGGAGGACAATGCAGGACAGTAAGTCAGCACCAGATCACACTGCTACTTAACAGAAGTGAGGCAGAAAGAAACGTATCACATGGATTTGGATAGATGCGGAATATGTATGATATTATCCTCATTTTGTTAAAAACACAAAGAGTGCATATTTGTAGAGCCTGAGAAGACTCAGAAGGATCTACATTCATAGTGGTTACTCTGGGTAATGAGCACGGAGACTAACAGGGAGCTTTCATCTTTTTACACGGTAGGCTTTAAAATGGTTTGTTTTCCATAAAAGCATGCATTATTTTTATAATTTTTTAAAAAAGGAAAAGAAGGAAAATAACAAGATATCAAACACTTATCTACTAAACACAGGTTCTATCCTTGGAGAATTCCTTTCCAAGTTTCTTGCAGCTTAAGTGGCTGTGTCTTTCCCACTCATAAGTACTAAGAGATATTTTTTACATTTCTTAGAAGGAACTAGATAGAGTGACCACTGCCTGTTTTATAAAATCCATTCATAATCTGAGAAAAAGACTATTAAAAACATAAGCCATCCCCCAGGCCTAATATCTACCAGAAGAAACCCATTCACTGCCCATATGACATTTAGTCCACGCAATTTCTGAGACAATGCACAAAGCGCCAGCCACACAACTCCCACCAGCATAAATACGTGGTTCACAAAGAACGTCCTGTCAGCAGGGCCCAGAGTACACCCCGCAGCAATCAAGGAGAAATGACAATCTGAGTCACAGGATCAGAAGTGGAACCAAATTTGGGACTTGCAGGCAGTGCCAGGCTCTTCACTCCTTCACACCTTCTATTCTCCTCCACCCAAATCCCAGCCCTTTACATAGTCCCCAAACAGGCTATGTCACGGATGTCCATAAAGCTTTAGACTGAGGCGTCCGAAACTACCAGAGAAACACAACAAAGTGCTACTGGGGGGGGGTCTCAGCTGGAATCATAATGGCAGCATATGTGTAAACTCACATTTTTTCTTAAGGAAAAGAACGGAAAAAATCAATTAGTATGTTCTGCCTTACCACATGGAATGTTTGAAATCCAGGTGTCAAAACATCAAACGGGGAGTGACCACTGATTTTAAAAAAGCTGGAGATATTGAGCCTGACAGTTGAGAAATTAAGGAACCACTAATTTTTACAAAATTAAAGTCCACACGATGGTACCAAAGTAGCCCAAAGTGTGGTTGAGAGCACCTGAGTGTCAGACCTTGTCTGGCTTAGATCCTCAGCTTTTCAAAAGACATTCATTCTGCTCTAGAGTCTCAAGAGCCAGACCCGTGTCTGGGTGCTCTCTTCAGTTCCCGTGCACACCTTATTAGCCATGGGCTCTGCTGCTCTGGGGCAGCTTTCAGGAGGCCGTCCTTCTAGGGGACCACTCATCAGTCCCCATAACTGAACATGTTTTCCCACTGAGCACTAACACTGACCAGGAAGTCATTTACCCAAGACCAAAGCACACAAAGCACCACGCTGAAGACTGCTAGGTGACAGCAGCAGTGGCAGGTGAAGAGCTCAGTCAAAGGGCTCTCAGCTCAGCTGACCTGCTTCAAGGTGAACTGAAGTTGCAGATCACCAGTTCCGGCTCTAATCTGACGCCCGCCCCCAGATCACGCTGTGGCTACCAAGTAACCCTACCCAAACTGACCTTTCAGGGCTCAGGGAAGTGACTTTTTTTTATTATATGGCACAGTTTGGCACAGTTATATCTTTAGTCTTTGGGGTACTTTTATACTGTCCAAGAGTAGTATATCTTGTTTTTTTTTTTTCCTTTTTTTTTTTTTAAAAACAGATGGCCAAACCAGGACATATACTAAAAAAAAAAAAAGGAAGGTTACTTACCTGAGCCCTAACATTCCAGCTACCATGGAATCCTGTTGGAGCTGGTCTACAGAAGCAAGATGTATTCTGGGGAGTCACATGTCACATCAAAGCAGGAACTGGTGAGTCTGTATTTTTATGGAGCCTAAAACAAAGAAAATCGTAAGTTGAAAGCCCCCATTGTGCTGCACGACCTTTTTCCCAGGGCTATTTGGGACATTCTGAAGATAAACATATAGACAAAGTACTATACTATTTCCCAGCTTACCTACTAGAAACAAAGGATAAACCGACTACTAGAACATAACACACATTACTAAAATAAAGATTCGTGTGTGTTAAAATCAACACTATCACAAGCCTTGTCACCTCTGAGGGACATTTCGACACTTTTATACAGCAGACCGTTAGTGGTGATCCCCGGTAAGTATTTCTTGCGCTATGTCATGCAGAAATACTCAGGGAGAGAACACATGTTCAACAGAACATGCAACATCAAAATGTCATCCCAAAAAGAACATGCAAAATCCAGAGACAAAGTGTCCCCCCCCTTTTTTTTTCAAGCAGCTGAATTTGAAATACGCTGCTGTAACATCGCTTAAAGGAGCTTTAACCCTGAGAAAGAGAGAGAGAGAGAGAGAGAGAGAGAGAGAGAGAGAGAGAAAGCAGCACCAACAGAAACCAAGCGCCCTGGGAGATCCAAAGCCCTCCTCCAAAATACGCACGTGTGCTTCAGAGCGATCACTGTTAAGCCTCTCAGATCAGTAAATCGTGATGTTCAACAAACTAAGTTATTAATTTGATAGTTTCTGTTTTGCTTTTGAACATGTTCAAAAGACTTTTGTCGTTACATTTTTTTCATCAATATAACCATCATTTCCTTGTTAAAACCTAAACCGCCCCACATTAGCTAATCTCTGGTACCCTTACTGGCCCAAGAGCGGCACTTTTATCTTTAGACTAAAAAAGCCTAGAGCATATGACTTCGAGACTATTCACACAAGCAATTACTCATGTAATTAAACTCAGAGGAAGGGCAACACCAACTAAGTCTTTACCACTGGTCTATAACTACCAGGATACCACCTAGAATTATCTGTTGAGGTGCAGTGAGGCCTTACAATTCCCTTAGATAGTCAAGTCATAGAATGCTTTGAAATCCAGAAGTCAAGGTAACAGTACTACTCAGCTATATCATAAAAATCAAACTGGTACCCTGGCTGGGAGGCCCTGGCAAAGCCACAACTTCTCACAGCCACAATCTGTTTTTTACTTGTAAACTGAGGGAGCTGGACTAAGGTGCCTTCCAGCTCTGAAATTTTTAAGATCTTTGATTAACTCACGATTTCATGGAAAAAAAGAGCCAGCAAATGAAAGCAGGTAGACAAACACCCAATAAAGCAGTAATTTGTAGGTCTACATATATGGTGCCCCCAGCTCCTAGGCAAGGAAGACAAGTGAACCCTTCCTAAGGCTCGCTCCTGAGAGTTCAGACATCTGGAGTAACTGCAAAATAGCCACGGTGAGGACACCTTCATATGCCAGCAGACCCAACATAAGTGTGCCTTGAAGAAATTATAAAGGCCAAGGCTTTATTCATGAGAATAACCACCCCTCTTTTGCTATGGGAGTGGGGATACCCTGCCTGCTGCCAAATTCCCATTCAGTTCCCCCGAACACCATTACCTACCATCAAACATGGTAGAGCCAAGTACTTAGTAACGGCATGCGAATCAAGATTTCAAAAGGAAAAAGGTCCTTGCAAGAGAAAGGCAGAAGAGAACAGATAAAGGCATAAGAGCGTAACTTTTGTGTAAGTGAGCCCAAGGAAGAAGACATCTGTCCTGCTGGAAACAAGGTAAAGGCACAGTGGTGACAACGGCAATTTGACTGGAGAAGGCTGGTATAGAAAAATTGAGGACAAGGTCCTTCTGTTGGAACAGCAATAATGCTCTACGGAAGAAAACAGGTTGTGTCTGCACGCACGTCACCAAAGCAGAGGGTGGTGAAAACAAGCAGGTGTCCTGCTGTGCTCCCTGGAACTCACCACCAGTCTAGGACTGTGTTTCCCCCACCCGTCCAATCCCGTGCACTTAAAACACTACAGACACTACAGTTGATCCCTGAATAACTCAGGTTTGAACTATGCGGGTCCACTTATATGCAGATATTTTTTTCAGTACAGTCCTGTAAATGTATTCTCTCCTCCCCATGATTTTCTTAACGTCTTCTTTACTATCTATATCGTAAGAATACAGCATATAACACACATAACATACAAAATACGTTAATCAACTGTTTATGTTAATGGTGAGACTTCCGGTCAACAATAGGCTATTAGTAGTTAAATTTGGGGGGAGTCAAAAGTTATACGTGGATTGTCACCTGCATTGGGGGTGCGGGTCAGGGCCCCTAATCCCTGCATCATTCAAAAGTCAACTGTAGTTACTACAAACGTGAAACATTTTCTGTGATTCTCTCCTGGTGACCACCACAGAGGTAGGTAGT
Organism: Acinonyx jubatus; assembly: GCF_027475565.1. NCBI lineage: Eukaryota > Metazoa > Chordata > Mammalia > Carnivora > Felidae > Acinonyx > Acinonyx jubatus. Next base: position 123,148,621 of record NC_069389.1, read on the forward strand.
CTCATCGATAACTCAAGCAGCCTAGGACACACTGCTCCTAACCAATTAAAAGATGTCCACTGATATTTGCCTTTTGAAAAGATTACAGGTTCCAGGACACACATTTATCATGCAAATAGTCCCAGGCAGATACATTAGCGGTGGAAACAGGACTGGAGTAAGGAACTAACAATTTTACCTCTGCTCTTTTCATTCTATGTCCACATGGGAGAAGCAGTATTCCAGTGGGGGTGACATCATATTGGACTTATCTAGCCAAACTCCACAGGGTGCCTCCCCACCATCTAGATTTGGCTACATAGAAACAGAGCAAAGAAGAAACAATGACTCTAACTGGAGACTGCATATAGAATGCAAAATTGTATTCTAACCCTCCCAATAGGGAAACAGCACAAAAGGGGGAGTAAGGTTTGAGCACATCATGCTCTATCAGGTGAAATAAAGACTTGCTACTCTAGGTTTCAAGCATCCCAGGCACATTTGTAACAACAAGAAATAGGACAGTGTGATAGGCCCCTAATAGCAAAAAAGCCATAGAGTCAAGCTGTCGGAATACAGAGTTCAGATGCCACCAGGCACTTTTCGAAGAGACTATATTCTGGAAGCAGCCTGTGCTGTTTAGAAGGCTGGGGGTATGACGGACAGCTAACTGGAGGGGCACCCGAGGAGGCAAGCGCATTGCCAATGATGCAAAACAAAGCAGAGTCCTCATCCTGTCACATCAGTGGCTCAGATGCACAAACCTTGGAATCTTTGTGTGTCTGTGGATAGGAATGTCCCTCAGTGTTCGGCCATGAAGCTGACATGCCACAAATCGGTGTCTGTGGCAACTTATTTAACTGACAGTACTCTACTAGATTGGCTGTGCCCCTTACGGTTCTTCTGTGTCCGGGTAAGAAAATAAAAGTGTTTCCTAGGCTTCTTGACTGGAGTTTGAAATAGAAGTTCTAAAAAAAACCCATAAATAAGCCTATTCCCTAAATCCTTGGTGGAAATTCCTAAAAGACCTAAAAAAAAAAACCCAGACACCGTTTTTGTTTTCATAAGGATCCAGCATATTTCAAAATACCCAAGAGGTCAGCTTAATCTTGTTAACTGAAATCGCTGAGATCCAAATGAAAATTCTGGCCACGAACCCCAAATTTCTCCGCAAGTAATAACTGCCTGTTAACAACAGTCAATTTTACTACCATGGCACCAATAAGCTTCATTCTTCTAGTATAACAAAACACCTGAAACTTGTGAGAGTCTTCCAAAGTCTAAGCCACTCGGCATCACGCACTGCTAGATTTGCTTCCACCATCACCAACCACCCCCCTGAATTCGAGCCTACCATCTCACAATTTGGGGTACTGATCCCACACAACAGAGACACAATGTGTGAATGGCTCTGCAGAGTCCATTCCTGTTCCTGGAAAAAGAACCAAAAGCACACATCTGCCTGACCATGAGTCAGGAATATCACTTTTGTGGTGGAGCCCATTTCTGCTGTGACCAATCCACAACGAACACACTCACGACACAGGCGACCACCACAGAGGTAGGTATTCCAGAGCAAGCTTTCCCAGGCTCGGGTCCACTTAGCAAGGTCATCAACGGTCTTCTCGGTGAAAGCAATTTTTTTTAGACTCTTTACGATGACATTAAGTCTTAAGGGCAAAACCCACAGAAACAATGCCACACCACGTAAAAGTCACCTGAGTTTCAGTCTGGGTGATTCAGTTATAACCAAACTAAAAAGGAAATAAACTTTCAGGGGCAAATGACAGGAACCACAGCGATGCGATGAACTTGCCCCCATCGTAATGATGATCTTGAGCAGGGCGCGCTCCAGGACCATAGGAGCCGGTTACATACTATGTCCCACTCCACTTATGTAACTGGAAGATCTCCGGCGAAGGGGGGCGGGGAGGATGGGAGGGCGCTCATATTCTGAGGCCACGGAACCCCCCAAAGACCCTGGGGGCGCACTCCCACCGAAGAGCCTCTGGTGCTCCCTGACACGCAGTCCCCTACCTACGGCTCCTGATGGGAACTATAACCGCCTCTTTATGATGAGTTGTGGGACCAGGAACACAATGTCTAGTCCCTTTGGTGGGTGGACAATAATTCCCACCTACTTGCTCCTGCTAGAAAGAAAAGGAGATGGTGGACCGACTCGCTCGCAGTGGGGGCAGAAAGTCATGGAATGGGCGAGAAGGAGGGGGAGGCAAAGCCTGGAGATGGGGGTGAGAGCGCAGGAGCCCTTGTGGCGCACTCTCCCGACGGGAGGCGGACTGCGCACGCGCGCCGGTGGGGGGGCCGAGTAACGGCAGAGGGGGCGCGCGAGGGAGGGAGAGGGGAGAGCGCGATCCAGGGAGAGGCTGGGGCGGCGGGCGCGCGACGACGCCGCGGGCCCGAAGCCCCGAGAAGGGCACGACGCGCGCGCAGCCCCGACAGGCAAAACCCCGGCGACAGGGGCGCCCGCGGGCCCGGGGGCCGGGATGCGCGCCGGAGGCGGGAGGGAGGGGGGCGCCAGGCGAAGGCTGCCCTGGGAGACCGCGCCGAGGACGGTCACCGCGAGTGCGGGTGACGGGCCGAGGGGGGAGCCGTCACCGGTGGCGGCGGGAGGGGGAGGGTAGAGAGGAGGGACGCCATCCGCCAGCCGTGTCGCCCGACCCCGCGGGCCCCTCCCGCGCCACGTCCCGCCCCTACCCTCCGCCCCCCGGCAAGGGTCCCCGCCCGCGGCCACGGCGGTCCCACTCACAGTCTCTCCTCCTCGCCTCCTCCTCCTCCTCCGCTCGGCGCGGCAGCGGCGGCGGCGGCCATTTTCCGGACGGCTTTTACCACAGCCCTCTCTCTGAGAGGAGGGAGCGCGCGCGCCGCCGACGCCGGGACCCCGCACGGCCGACGTCGCGCCCCGCCCTCCCGGCCGGCCTGCGCGCTGCTGCACCTGCGCGTCCGCGCCCCGCCCCCGGCGCCGCCGCGAGCCCGCCCGCCATTGGGTGCGGCGGCCAGGGTGGGGCGGGGCCTCGGCGACGACGCTACCAATTGGCTGGGGTTTGTGTCCATTCCGGCCAGGGAAAAGGGGGTGGAAACCGTGTCAAGCTCCCGATTGGTTGCCATCGACCGTCATTTGGGGAAAAGAGGCGGCTTTGGCGCGGAGGGGCAGGTTTAGTGGGAGGAATTTGAATATTAAGGATTAATAGGCCCTTGCGGATGCTGGGGCAAGTAAAGGCCTAGGCTTCGCACGTCTTTTTGTGTGGCCCTTCCGGGCCGTTGACCCTCTGTACACAACCGCACAAACTGCACTGCCATAAGAGTTTCACCGCACCCGCATTTTCTCAATATCGTCACCTTCAGTAGAAGCAGCAAAGTTGCCTGCCCTGGAGCCTGACGTTGTTCCAGACGAGGGACCTTCGAGGGACCTTCATTTCAGGGGCCTACCCATTGCATTCTTTCATCTGAGCCTGCCTCTCATAGGATCAAGGAATAAATAACAAATCACAGCCCTGGCCTTCCTGAAACTCTGGTCGGAGAAGACGGTGCATGCCAGGACTGCACCGAGACCTGTCATTTTATCAGATGGTTTGCTGGAGGTGTGGCGAAGGGGCATTGGGAGCACAAAGGAAGCAGCACTTAGCTCTGCCAGGAGGGGAGAGGGAAGACTTCCTAGAGGAGCTGATTTGGGAGCTAAGATCCAGCAATTCTGTGTCAGAAAAAATATTTAAGAGTATGAGAAAAGTTTTATCTAATGGGGTGTTCAGGACAGGACTATTTCTCAAGGCAACCTTACTCAGATTCCAGCCACCATCCAATCCATCCAATGCTCCTTGTACTAGTTCTGTGCTTAACAAGGAATCTTCTAGTTCTGCTTCTTCCCCCCCCCCCCACTTCATTTATTAAATACCTGCTATATGCCAGGTTCTGGACTCACGGTACTGAACAAGACTGTAAACTAACATTCTTGTGGCAAAGATTTATACTAAACATATAATACAATAAATAAGTATATAATATAATGTTACATAATGATAAGGGCTTTGAGACAGATAAAACAAGGGTGAAGGAGGAGCTATCTAGATATCTGTAGGCTTTTGCCCTCATTTTATTCCCCCATATGGATATCTGAGGAGAGATATCCATTTGGCAAGTTGAAAGGCCCTGCGGAGATACTATGCCTGGAATATTGGGGAGAAAGCTTATGTGGCTAGAGAATGGTAGGGTGCACAGTTGGAGAGGCAGCTAGAGCCACCTTGGGAACTGGGATCTTCTGAGATGAGAAGCCTCGGGAGGATTTTGAAGTGAGAGTTAACATCATCAGATCTATGTTGTACGTGTGGTGTGGAGAACTTCCATGGAGGGACAAAACTAGGAGGAAAAGCCCAGTCAGGATGCCCTGACAACAGTCTAGGACAGGTGATCATGGCAGTAACTAGGGTGGTGGCAGGGGAGGTTCTGCAAAGTTGTGAGAGTCGAGCTATATTTTTAAAATTGGGCAGAAAAGATTGGATGTGGAGTATAGAGAAAGAGAGGAAACAGGGATGATTCCTGAATTTTTCACTGAGCAACTGAATGAACTGGTGCCTTTCACTATGATGGGAAAAACTGGGAAAAACACATTTTTGGAGGTATAGACCAAGAGTCCTGTTTTGGCCATGTTAAGCTTGGAGCGCCCATTAGATGTGCAAGGGGAGATGTTGAGTAGGTGTTTGGGTTAATAACTCAACAAGTTCAGCATCCAACTCAAGAAGCTATCAAAGAAACAGCAGAGTAAACCTGGAGAAAATAGAAGGAAGAAAAATAAGGATGAGTAGAAATCGATGAAACAGAAAGAAATGATAGGATTGAGAACACCAGAAGCTGATTCTTTGAAAAGCTGGGGGAAAGAGCCAACCCTTTAACAGTCTAGCTATAAAGAGAGAAAAGTCAAATTATATTAGAAATGAAAAAGAGACGTAACCGCAAATACAACAGCTTATACAACAGATAATAGATAAAACATACATTTTTAAAAGGATATTATGAACAACTGTATGTCGGAAAATTGGAAAGCATAAACAAAATGAATAAATTCCTGGAAAAGCACAGATTACCAAAACTGACTCTAGAAACATAACACCTGGATAGACCCTCTATAACCACAAAGAAATTGACTATATACCATATTGTAAAAATCTACCCCCTGCCAAAAAAAAAAAAAAAGAAAAACAATGAGCTCAGAGAGCTTTACAGATGAATTCTACCAAATTGTTAATGAATGGGTAATTCCAACCATACACTGAGGAAAAAACCTCGAAACTTATTTTATGAGACTAATATAACTACTATAATGAGCCAATGAAAGTGTGCCACAGGATGTGTAAGTACATGTAAAAATTCTAGCCAAATAAACAGAATCCAGTGGAATATAATGATATAACCAAGTTGAGATTTATCCTAAGAATGCAAGGATGGTTTAAAATTAGAAAATCAACCTTAAGAGATTTAAGGGGAACAAATTATATGATTATTTCAATAGATACAGGAAAAGTGTTTAATACAAGTGTAAAATACAGCGACTACTTACGAGAAAAACAACAACAACCTAGACAGCTCTGAATAGAAGGCAGCTTCCTCAATCTGATCAAAGGTATCTATTAAAAAACTTAGCGTAAACATATTTAATGGTGTGAAGTGGGAAAAAAGCAAGAAATGGAACAGGAGCTATGGTGCAACATCATTCATGTAAAATAAAACACATGTATCCTCCTCTGATTCTCTTTTAAACCCCATCCTTTGTGTTTCACTGTGAGGAGAAAGAGCCATTAGACCTCGTAGAGAAAGACCTCAGCAAGTAATGAAAATCTGGAAAATGTGGGGTGCCCAGGGGGCTCAGTTGGTTAAGTATCCGACTCTTGATTTTGGCTCATGTCATGATCTCAAGGTTCGTGAGGTCGAGCTCCACATCAGGCTCTGCTCTGACAGTGCGGAGCCTGCTTGGAATTCTCTCTCTCTCCCTCTCTCCCCCCCGCCCCCGACTCATGCTCTCTCTCTCTCTCTCTCTCTCACTCACTCAAAACAAATATTTTTGAAAAAGCTGGAAAATGTAATTAAAGATTCAACTCACTCTGGCTACAAAAATTATAAAACAGCTGGGAATGAACTTAAGAAATGCCAAAAACCTATATTTAAAAGCTATAACACTTTACCGAAAAACATAAAAGAAGACCTGAAAAAAAAAAAAAAAAAGGAAGAAAGAAACTATCATACTCCTAGAAGGAGGTCGACATAATAAAGATATCAATTTTGTTGAACCATTCATTTATGCATTTTTATTTGGTGATGTTTATAACAGCACCCTAAACCTAATTTGAGAGACACTGGATGTCATTAGTTTATTATAAAAGAGAGCCATGAAAATTATCTACCTGATGAAAGTTTTCACAAATTCACTGGAATGGGCAGCTTCACTTGATGCCATTTTGATAATTACGTATTTCAGTCTCCATTCTTGCCAAGACTGTCTCCATCTCTAAATAAGAACCACTTGGGTGCCTTCACATTCTGGGAGAACTTGATCTCCAACTTTCATACCAACCGCTTGAATCTCTCCACCCTTTCCTTCAGAGCCCTAGCCAATGACCGTTGCTTGCAAGACTTTTCCTTGAGATTTTTCTGGAAGCACAATGCCTCCTTTAGTTATAGTTTTGGCTGCACTCCTTTCAACCAAAAGCCGGTCAAAGAGGGGAAGAAACTCTCTAAACGCCTGTCCTGCTTTGACTCTGGCCGCCACAGCGCAAACTCTGCTTTGGAGCTGCCGCCGCCAGAAGGTGTCAATTCTTCAGGAATTAATCTGGAAATTTTTTTCCCAAGTCAAAATCGAGGAGTTTTTGTGGACTGGAGCAAGTTCACTCAAGATTGGGAAGAGTAAGTGTACAAGACTAGAAGTCAAAACATTTTTGAAAGAGAAAACCAATGAAGAGGGTCTTGCTAAATACCTTAGTTTCAATAAATGAGGCTTAAATAATCCAAATGCACTTTTACCATTGAAAAGTAGAAAAATATACTAGAGTTTTCAGTATACACTTGTGGGGGGGGGCGCGCCTGGGTGGCTCAGTTGGCTACACGCCTGACTCCTGATTTCGGCTCAGGTCGCAATCTCACAGTTTGTGGGTTCCAGCCCTGCGTCGGGCTCTGCGCTGGCAACACGGAGCCTGCTTGGGATTCTCTCCCCCTCTCTCTCTGCCCCTCCCCATCTCTCACGTGTGTGTGTGTGTGTGTGTGTGTGTGTGTGCGCTTGCGTGCACTCTCTCTCTCTCTCTCTCTCTCTCTCAAAATAAACAAACTTAAAAAAAAATATTCACTGGTAGAATTAAAAATGTGTCATTTAAAACATTGGGTTATACTATTTTTTAAATGGGTCCCCTCAAAATTCAGACTGTACAAGATAAAAACCAGGAAAACACAGTATGAATAGCAGTTGACAAAAAAACAACAACCAGAAGGATTTTATCGATAAAACAGACAGAGCACCAACTTCTACTCAATCTGTCTAAAAATCCCTTGAACTGATAAGATTGTATATATTTTTTAAAAAGCAAATGCAAAATGACACTGGAAAATAAGAAGGGTAAAAACAGACGGTCCAGAGTCTTAGAGCTAGCATCTCAGATGATACCACAAAAAATTGAAAACATAAATTTGTTTCAAGTACTATGGGACATTTCCCAAAGTTACTTATGAATTAGACTCCTCAAACCAAAAGTCTCAGTCAATTCCAAACTGTAGAAAGCGTGCAGTCCAGTCTCTGGCAACAATAGAATAAAATGAAAACTTAGAAACAAAAGAGTGGGCAAAAGTAAAACAAAACAAAACGAAATGAAAACCACTCTCTGCTTGGAAGTGTTAAGACAGACTTCAAAATAGCTCTCTGGTTAAAGGGGAAACAGCACCAAAATGATAAGCTCTTCAGAAACGACCAACTGTGACAGTTCCACGTATTAAAACCTAAGCTGTGTGGCCAAAATGGTCATCTAGAAGAAGTTAATAACCTTAACTACCTGTACTAGAAAACAGGAAAATAGGCCAGAAATGAATAGACTTTGATACATCATGGTCACTCTCGTGCGTGCCCACACGCAGAGTTTTTCCTTCTTGACCCAAAGAAACTCGCTATAAGAACAGTATTGAGGAACAGAAAGAAATAAACCCATCAAAGTGAAGAGAGTGTGGCGAAGACGGGAGGTTCTCCACAATGGGCAGATTTCAAGTTTTTTGGAAAGCAGGTAGGAATTAGTTGAAAGAATTAGGCGGGAAAAAATCGAGCCTAGCATATGTGATAAGGGAGCTACAGAAGACGTGGGAGCGAGTTCGCCCGATGTAAGACCAGAGAGTAGGCTCTGAATCGGCAGGCCTGTGGTACAAGGGCAAAATCAAAATCAATGGGACCGGAGAGTGGGAACGTCCCCTCCTCCTCTCTACCGGATAGCCGGGCTGACAGCTGGCGGAGGCCCGCAGGAAAAATACCCGACAGTTCTCTAAAGAGTTTGAACGAAATGTCTGTAGAGAGCCAGGGCTGCCAGCATGGATGTTGGCAACTCCTGGGCAATTTTCTCCTCATTCTAGCATTTGCAGAATGCGAACACGCTTCTTTGGCTCCCCGTCCTACACAGAAGAGTCGTAGCAGGAAAAACACACCTATTTGCCCTAAAGCAGATTAAATCCAAAATAGCTACCCAGCCCTTTTTTATTAAATTTAAATCAACCATGAAGGATCATCAGAAATTTTAAGGTCTTCAACATTAAAAATAACCAAGTATAAGGGCACCTGGGTGGCCCAGTCGGCTGAGCATCCAACTTCAGCTCAGGTCGTGATCTCGCAGTTTGTGAGTTCGAGGCCCACGTCGGGGACTGTCAGTGTGGAGCCCACTTCGGAATCTCTGCTCCTCCCCTGTGCGCACTCTCTCTCTTTTCAAAAATAAATAAAATTATTTCTTTTTAAATCAAGTATAATCTGTAGGGAAAAATGAGCTCAGAGGAACCCCAGAAAATGCAGGGAACATATGGAAAAATTTAATTAGCATATTCAGAGAACTGAAAGAAACTATTGTATCCACAAAACAAGAATAGAATAGTATGTGAAAGGAGCAGAAAACAAGGGGCGCCTGGATAGCTCAGTCGGTGAAGCGTCCGACTTTGGCTCAGGTCATGATCTCACAGTTCATGGGTTTGAGCCCCACGCCGGGCTCTGTGTTGACAGCTCAGAGTCCGGAGCCTGCTTCGGGTTCTACGTCTCCCTTTCTCTCTGCCCCACCCCCGCTTGCACTCTGCCTCTCTTTGTCTCTCAAAAATGAATAAACGTTAAAAAAAATTTTTTTAAAGGAGTGGAGAACAAGAAAGAATTATTGGAAATTAAATGTGATTATTGAAGTTCAAGTTTCAGTAGAAATATCAAAAGGCAAAACTGAAGAAATCTCCCAGGAAATAGAACAAAACAACACAGATGAAAAAAATATGAGAGGAAATATAAGGACTTCAAAGAATGATCTAGGAAGTCCAGCAGGCAACTAACAAGAGTTCTTGTAAGATAAAACTGAGAAAAAAAGAACAGGAATCAGAATAAGTCACATCAGACTTCATTACCACACTGGATGATAAAAGACAATAGGGCAACAAGTTTTAAAAAAATAATAGGTAATAGGGTGATGCTTTCAAAATTCCAAGAGAAAATGATTTTCAATTTAGAATTCCAGCCAAAATATCCATCAAGTGTGACAATGGAATTAAACTATTTTTAGATATGGAAGGGCTAAGAAAACTCACCTCCCAAATATACTTTCTTAGGAATCTACTTGAGGATGTTCTCCAGCAACACAAGGGTGGAAGCCAAGAAAAAGGAAAATGTGGGATCCACAAAACAGTGGATCTAATCCAGGACCACAGTGATAGGAAATACTGGAGATGCCAACTGGGCAGAAGGCCTGATTGGCAATCAGCGTGGATTGGACTAGGAGAATGGCAGGCCCTGGGAGAGAGGACTCCAAGAATTGAAAAAAGAAAGAGCGTGTGTATGTGAACTCAATGTATTAGCTGTTGCGATTGGGAGTTGGAAGAAAATTGAATGGGACGATGGTAATTAGTACGAGAAAATAAGGAAAAACAACTAGAAACAGCCCTAGAAACAGGATAAAAAAAGAACTTATGAGGAATTTACAATCAAAATAGGAAAGAAAGCAAAACATATCATAAGTTTACCAACCGATGGTGCATAAGAAGAGACAAATAACTCGATGCTGAAACAAGTCTTTCCTGATGGCCCAGGGCTCACCAAATTTGACTTATACAAGGGAAATGGAATCCTAGCATGTCTCTTCTTCAGCTGGCATCAAAATATATTTCTGGGAATGCCAACTGCTGCAGCCACTCTGGAAAACAGTATGGAGGTTCCTCAAAAAATTAAAAATAGAACTACCCTATGACCCAGTAATGGCACTAGGCATTTATCCACGGGATATGGGTGTGCTGTTTCGAAGGGACACTGGCACCCCCACGGTTATGCAGCACTATCAGCAATAGCCAAAGTATGGAAAGAGCCCAAATGTCCCTCGATGGATGGATGGAGAAAGAAGATGTGGTCTATACAGACAATGGAGTACGACTCGGCCATCAAAAAGAATGAAATCTTGCCATTTGCAACTACGTGGATGGAACTGGAGGCTATTATGCTAAGTGAAATTAGTCAGAGAAAGACAAGTATCATATGACTTCACTCATAGGAGGACATTAAGAGACAAAACAGATGAACATGAGGGAAGGGAAACAAAAATCATATAAAAACAGGGAGGGGGACAACACAGAAGAGACTCACAAATATGGAGAACAAACTGAGGGTTACTGGAGGGGGTGTGGGAGGGGGGATGGGCTGAATGGGGAAGGGGCACTAAGGAACCTACTCCTGAAATCATTGTTGCACTAGATGCTAACTAATTGGGATGTACATTTTAAAAAATAAAAAATTAAATTAAAAATATATATTTACATAAACATCATAACGTATATTTGTGTCTTTGGTTTTCACCTGGTAGAGTCAGCCTATGCACAAAACGCAGAACGACAGGCTTGTGTGGCAGGATGGGACACGGCCCCCTTCTCCTTATGTGTAGCGTGAAGGGTTGACTCAGCAGGCCCGTGTGCTCCTGAGAGAGGCCTTGGGGAACCCCTGCCGCATCAGATTTGATAGTCATACTGCTCTCTTTAGTTGTTTGTAAGTATAATAATACACTCGAACCTCCTGTGCTGTTAACTTTCAATAGAAATGTATCTTTGACCACTCGACAGCAGCTTCGCTTTACCTTTGCGCTGTCGGAGCTAACATTTACGTGTCATCCCGATACAGGTGAAAAGATAATCTCCGAGAAGTAAGAGAGTGGAGGGAAGGGGATCAGAAACATTGGGCTCTGAAGGGGTCCGAGAAGTGATGCCCATTGTTTCCCCGAGTGTCATGGAACGTGACGATACGATTCTAGGTCTCATTGGAGTAACTCTGCAAGATGGGCCACGGAAACGGTGACTCAACGCGTTGATGAGACAGCACAGCTCTGCTACTGAAAGAGGCAAGTGATCAGTGGGACTGAGAGCTGCCCCGAAGAGACCCAGACACCCTCGGGACAGATGCCCCTTTCCCCCTGTTTGTAGAGCCCTGCTTAGATTCTGGCTTCCGCTCTTGTGTGCCTCAGGAAGAAACCCTGCTGTGGGAAACTGTGGGGGCCACTAAGCTGGGTCCGGCCCGTGGTAAGTTCCGGCAAGTCCTCTGGGGCCTTCTGGGAAGCCACAGCCCCTCTCTCCTCCTGGGCTGGGTTGGGTCCGGAGGTGACTTCTGAAGCAGTGGCGATAGCTCACTGAGGCATCAGGGATGTCTTTAGGAGAACGTTCTCTGTGGTTAAGGGTTCCCCTGTGGTTAAAGGTTTTGTTGCCTACATCACAAGTTGTTTGTGACCCTGGGGGGCTTATGGCCCTTCTGTGAGGTCTTGGAGGGATTAGAGACTTCCTTGGTATCTGTTATTTCCCAGTTTGGGCTTTCAATTTCGTTTTCTTTTTTTTTTATTTAAAAAATGTTAATATTTATTCATTTTTGAGAGAGAGAGAGAGAGAGAGAGACAGACAAACAGCACGAGTGGGGGAGGGCAGAGAGAGAGGGAGACACAGAATCCGAAGCAGGCTCCGGGCTCCAGGCTCAGAGCTATCAGCACAGAGCCTGACGTGGGGCCCAAACTCTCGAACCCTTGAGATCATGACCTGAGCCGAAATCCAGAGGAGGAGGCTTAACCGACTGAGCCACCCAGGCTCCCCTAATTTTGTTTTCTTTTGTATTTTTTTTTTTACCCCTTATGTAGGTTGGCTACTGTTTTATCTTTTTGTCTTGTTTTTGGGTTCTCAAAGAACCAGTTTTGAGATTATCAGTTCTCTGGTTTCTCTGTGTACCAGCTCAGTACTTTCTGTTCTCATCATTCCTGTTTTCTAGGCATTTGGCAAGTTTTCTTTGACTTTTTTTAATGAAAGATTTTTTTTTAAGGGAGTTAAAAAAATTTTTTTAATGTTTATTCATTCTTTGAGAGACATAGAGAAAGCGTGGGTGGGGGAGGGGCACAGAATCGGAAGCAAGTTCCAGGTTCTGAGCTGTCAGCACAGAGCCCAACGCGGGGCTCAAACCCATGAACCATGAGATCATGACCTAGGCCGAAGTCAGACGCTCAACTGAGCCACTCAGGCGCCCCTTAAAGGGAGCTTTAAATTCTAAGGGTAGGCTTCTGTTTTGTTTTCCATTTTAGTTGCTAACATTGTATTCCAACAATGTGTTCATATTCTTTTCTGTTTTTTGAAATTTCTTCAGGACCCTTTCTGGCTTAGTATGCGGTCAGTGGTTCGTCTCTTCCTTCCCTCTGCCAAGATGCCCAGCATGGGCTTTTCCTTATTGTGGTCTCAAACTGGCTATTTTAGGCATTAAGGTCCTCCCAGGAAAACAGAAACCACTTCAAGTGAGGGCATTGAATGCCAGGAAAGGGTCACCTAGGACTACTGGGAGGTTAATGTGCAGGCAGCTTAGAGATCCACCTGGATAGGAGATCACTGCCATTCCTAGGGCGGAATCAAGGAGGGCTCCTGGTGAGAGCTGCAGCTGCCGCCCCTGAGACAAAGAGGAAGAGAGTCCCCTTCCTCCTCCTCTCTAGTCTTGCTCATGCCTTCCATGATCAATCCCTGCCAGAAACTGGCTAAGCCCCAAGCCTGGGAAGGGCCGGCAGCAAGGCCTCTCCCCACAGGGTGAGGGAGAGGTGAGCAGCAGATCTCAGGACAAACAGGCCCATGGGTGAACTTTAAAAGCCTAGGAAGTGGGGGCGCCTGGGTGGCTCAGCCCGTTAGGCGTCCAACTCTTGGTTTCAGCTCAGGTCACGATCTCATGGCTCATGGGTTCGAGCCCCACATCGGACTTACACTGACAGCATGGAGCCTGCTTGGGATTCTGTCTCCCTCTCTCTCCACCCCCGCACACACACGCTTTCTCTCTCTCTCTCTCTCTCTCTCTCAATAAATAAATAAATGAAAGTCTAGGAAGTAAGTACACTCTTCCCTCCTCCTTCTCTGCCTGCTTCTCTGGCGAACTTTGTGTTTACGGTATTGCTTTCAGATCTTCTCGTGCTTTTATTTATGCCTTTAAATAATGCAGTCAAACCTTTACTACGCGACTGATCAACATTGAACGATATCCACTGACAAGGGCAACTTTTGTCGAGAGCTCAGGGCATCGGGGAATCTTTCTCCCACCTCTCCTCCCTCCATGCTTGCTTCCGTTCTCTGACTTCTCATTTCTGTACCCTCGTGGCTCTGTGTCTCGCGGTTCTCGGTCTTCACGGACAAATGTCCCGGCTCATTTGAACAGCCCGTGCACTGGCTGAACTCCTCAGAGACCGGTCTGCTCTCAGCTGCCGCTTTTTGAATCAATGGAAACAGCAATATTAGCATCTGACAGAGGGGAATTCAGAGAATATTCAGTGGCACCCACACAGTCTCCGTGTATGTCAATAAAGGGAGCACGTTGCCATCAAGAAGCCACTGTAACGAATGCTTACGGACAGAGCAGGATTTCACTGAAGCAGAACTTGCACAATTTGCTGGAAGTCCCTAAAGAAATGGGCGGAAGTAGGACAGTCCTATTCTTGGGGCAAAACAAAGAGAAGGACACAAGTTAGCATTTTGTATTCTTTTACGGGATGACGAGTCAGGTTGTCAGGAGGCAGACGACAGGAGTGAGGGGACGGTTTAGGCCAGAGACTTTACCGGGGCTTCCGCGAGGACGGCAAGGCGGGACAGGCCTAAGAGTCTAGAATTGACTGATTTGAATAGTCTCAGTAGGCCCTGGGCTATGGGGGGTGTCTCTAGTTGCCCGACACCCGACCCTGGGATGATTAAGGCAGAGGAACAGAGCCTGCTGTGCTGTAGGGGCCAGCTAGAGGCTGACCTGACCCGGATCGGCTAGTTTGCATACCACAGACACGCTCCTGGCTTGAGCCGAAGAATTGGCCGGCCATGGGAAGGGCAGTGTCTCCCCGGCCAGAAAGGGGTTTTTTTGTCTGTCCATTTTTGGATGTCAAAACATCATAATACACAGAAAATTTAAAAATCTTTCCAATAGAGCTGGCTAACACTATACATTTTTTTTAACGTTTATTTACTATTGAGAGACACAGACTGTGGGCAGCGGAGGGGGCGGAGAGAGGGGGAGACACAGAATCCGAAGCAGGCTCCAGGCCCTGAGCTTTCAGCACAGAGCTCAACGTGGGCTCGGACTCACAAACTGCAAGATCATGACCTGAGCCGAAGTCGGTCGCCTAATCAACGGGGCCACCCAGGCGCCCCTACTGGCTAACACTATAATCTGTGACACTAGTTGTCTACGTAGCAAACTATGCGTCCCGCGTAAAATAGCGGCAGTGCTGGCCTGCACTATGCCTTGGCTCTCCTTCCCTTCCAGGCACCTATTTCCCCCCAGTGTTATAGAGTCTGGATGCGTGTTAGCTTTCGTCCCCTGCACCGAAAAGTGAACGCCATGAGGACAGGGCTGTGCCTTGTCCTCTGCTCTCTCCGGGGCCAGAAAAGTGCCTGGCCCACAGTCAGCGCTCAAATGTCAGGTGCCCTAACAGATACATTCCCCAAACACACTTGTGTCCCTAATGCCTTTGTTGTCAGTGTCAAGAAGGAACTAGTAGCTTCATCAGACTTCTTCACTCCGCTAGCTCGGGTCTAGAAGGATGCACGGAGGGAGTGTTGCAAGTCTGGACAGGGTGACAGGGAAGGCTCACTTGGTAGAAAGGCACGAGAAGGTTGATGAATATAAAAGCTGAGTGATAACTAAGGAGAGGGCAACCGCATCATTGGAGAGAAGCCGGACAGAGTTTCTGGGCTGGGGTCTGGCCTCACCCTCCCTGGGAGTTCTTTTCCGGGGAAGCCAGTGGGCAAGGTCATGAGTGACCATTGGGAAACAGGGCTCCCCAGATGGGCATCCGGCAGGGCTGGGATGAGGATTAAGGACCGCATATGTCTGTCTTTTTTGTGACACTTTTCCGATCTAGACTGGCCGCCCCGGACCTGGAACCTGTATTCTGCCTTTAGATATCAGTGATAATTTGGCTACTTTATAGAAGTCCCGGCTGGTAGTGATTTTCCTCCGGCATCTAGAAGGATGCACCTGTTTTCACCCACGTGCTGGGCATTCTGTGGGCCTTCAGTTCTGACAGAGTGGCTACAAGCTCAGTCCCACCCCAGTTCCCTGGAGAAGACAAGGCTTACGCCGCACCTGGAGGCCCGGATCAGGGTGCGGAGGAGGGGTCTCCACTCTGAGCACCCAGGCTGGAGACATTCACAGGGTCTCCCTGTTCCAGGTAGAATTTCAGCACCCTCAGCAGGTGCAACAGGGCGGACATCCTTCAGAGGGATGAACGAGAAGGAAATCGCGCTATACCCATGCGGGGGAATGCTACTCAACGACGTCAAAGTAATCATGCTAGCGAAAAGAAGCCAGACACAACAAGGGTCTACACTGCACAATTCCATTTATTATAAAACCCTAGAAAAGGCAAAGGAACACGTAGTGACAGAAAGCAGATCGGTGTTGCACGGGGATTGGGCTAAGGGGAGTGGTGAGAGGGGGGATTCACAGACCAGACGGGCACGAAGAAGCTTTCGGGGGGTTCTGGCTATGCTCATCATCCCGATTGTGGTGGTTTTACACGAGTAAACAAGTGTCAAAATGTGCCAAATTGTATACTTTAGACAACACCCTTTGATGTATGTAAGTTCCATCCGAATAAAGCTGTTTGAAATACAGTGCATCAAATATACTGCACGGTTGAAAGGACAATCCTGAGGTACACAGCCGTGTCGCCACCTCGAAGCTGAATAAATCAACACCGCCAGGTGCCCGTCCACAGCTACCGGCTGTCACTCCAGCCTGCGCTGTTGTGATAGTCACTGCCTCGTATACATTAGTTCGTGTCTCTCTCCTTTCACTAACCTTTATGTTTATGTTATTAAATATAGCCACAGTTAATGGATTTTCATTCCTGTATGATATCCCTAATTTTTTTACGTTTATTTATTTTCAACAGACAGAGCGGGAGTGGGGCAGGGGCGGGGGGCGGGACACAGAATCCGGAGCAGGCTCCAGGCTCCGAGCTGTCAGCACAGAGCCCGACGCGGGGCTCACAAACCGTGAGACCATGACCTGAGCCAAGTTGGACGCTTAACCGACTAAGCCACCCGGGCGCCCCCTTTTAAAAAAAATTTTTTAATGTTTGTTTATTTTCGAAAGGGAGAGAGAGACAGAGTGCAAGCAGGGGAGTAAACTTTAGAATCAGCTTGTTGTATTATGATTTTGATAGATATCGCATCAAATGTGTAATAAATCCACTTGGAGAAAATTGACACCTTTAAAGTATTGACGCTTCCAGTCTGGCCATGTATGTGTCTCATTTACTTAGGTCTTCTTCCTTAACGTCCCTCATTAAAGTTTTATAACTTCTTCCACAAAGGGTTTGCAAGTCTTTTATAAATGTATTCCTAAGTGTTTTTTTTAAGTAGCCTTCGTGCCTAGCGCAGAGTCCCAATGCAGGGCTTGAACTCACAACCCTGGGATTGTGACCTGAGCTGAGATCAAGAGTCGGATGCTCAACTGACTGAGCCACCCGGGCGCCCCTATCTTGTGTTTTTTTTAATGCTATTGCAGGAGCGCCTGGGAGGCTCAGTCGGTTGAGCACCCGACTTCAGCTCAGGTCACGATCTCGTGGTTTGTGAGTTGAAGCCCCACATCAGGCCGTCTGCCGTCAGCACGGAGCCCACTTCGGATCCTCTGTCTCCCTCTCTTTCTGCCCTTCCCCCGTTCATTCTCTCTCTCTCCACATTGAAAAAATATATAATGCTATTGCAAATGGTGTATTATTTTTTCAAATTTCATTTTTGAACTCTTCGCTCCCAATAGAAATATAAATAATTTTTATATATGGATTTTACATCCAGCAACCTTGTTACACACTCCTCGTAAGTATAATAATTTATCTCTAGATTCTTTGGTGTATCGTAATACACATCAAATCACCGGTGAATAATGACAGCCTTCCCTCGCCTTTAGCTTTTACTTATTTTTCTTGTCCTGACTGGAACGGACATTACAATGTCAACAAAAGTGGCGACGGTAACAAGCAGCCTTTTCTTACTTCTGATCTCCAGGCAAAGCTTTCATTTTCTACCACTATTTTTATAGGGCTTTTGCGAAGGAAGCTCATTTTAATTCCCAGTTTCCTGAGTTTTCTTTTTAATGAATAGTAGACATGTTATCAAATGCTTTTTTTTTTTGCACCTAATGTGATGACCATGTAATTTTTCTGCCTTAACCTATTAATGTGGTTGATTACAATAAATTATTCTCTCTTTTTAAGAGGGATTCTTTTTTATTTTTTAATTTTTTTTTTTTTACTTTTGAGAGAGAGAGAGAGAGAGAGAGAGAGAGAGAGAGAGAGGTGGGGAGGAGCAGAGGGAGAGAGAGACTCTCAAGCAGGTTCTATGCTCAGTGAGGAGCCCGGCTCAGGGCTTGATCTCATGAGCCAGTATTATGACCCGAACTGAAATCAAGAGTCAGATACTCAACTGCCTGAGCCACCCAGGTGCCCCAATAAATTATATTCTCTTGTTAAACCAACTTTGCACTCCACAGATAAATGCAACCTGGTCACCACGTGTTATCATCTTTAGATGTTGCTAATATTTTGCTTGGATTTTTTGCATCTGTGCTCACGAGTGAGCTCGGCCAATAATTTTCTTTCTTGTAATGTCTTTGACACATTTTGGAGTCAGAGTTATGTTTGCCTTCTAACAAAATTGTATTCTTTTTTGTTATTTTCTGAGAGAATGTGTATAAAACTAGAACTGTTTGTTCTTCAATATTTGACAGATCTTGCTGACAAGGTCATCTGGGCCTGGAGTTTGCTATAGGGGGGATATTTACTGGTAAAAATAATTTTATGATTATATGACTACATAGGGTTTCTGCCTTTTCTTTGTGTGTGTCCACATTAAGTTTTATTTTAAAAAAGCAACTGTACATTTTAACATTTAAAACTGAGCATTATCTTTCCTTTTCAGTGAAACAAAAAAAAATTTTTTAAATAAACAGGAACAGGGGCGCCTAGGTGGCTCAGTCAGTTAAGCATCCGACTCCTGATTTCCGATCAGGTCATGATCTCACAGTTTCTGAGTTCGAAATCCGAGTCGGGCTCTGTTCTGACAGTGCAGAGCGTGCTTGGGATTCTCTGTCCCCCCCCTCTCTGCCTCTCCCCGTGCGCTCCCTCTGTCTACTCCAAAATCAATAAACATAAATAAATAAATAAATAAAAGTGTCATCTTCAACTGCAAGGATATCTGTTAAACATCACAATTAAACATGCCAGAGGAGAAGCCATGTTGTCAAAGTGCCCACTTAACCCACCCAAATATCTCAAACCCACCCTTTGTGGACCTTCTAAAACCCTATTCTCTAAGGGTTTTCTTCTTTTTTTTTTTTTTTAAAGAGACAACAGACAGATACATGTTGGTAAATGCTAACTGTCCATATTCTCCCAGAGACACAATGTCATCTCTGAGCACAATATACAGAGAAAGGAGGGGACAGCTAGGATTATACATACTACTGCACAGGGGCCTCGCAGCCTCCCATTTCCGGCAGAGCTAGGGGACCAGAAGGGTTTTCTTTTCACCCACAGAGCAAGCACAGTGTGTTGATTCCATACACTTTGCGTTGAGACAGGGAGGGGTTAAAAATAAATTTGGAACAGAAAAGCAGGGAGATTCTTTTCCCACGCTGTTCTGCTCCGGGTATTTCCCCCCAAAATAATTTGAGAACCGTGGTACAAAGGGAGAGAAAAGAGACTTCAAAAATCAGCGTAAGAGGAGGGAAAAAGAAAAGACAGCAGCTTGCCCCCCCGGGACTGGAGAACAGTACAAAAGGTCTTTTCTCCCTGTCACGGTCATCTTCCACTCCTTTCTCTCCTTCATCATCTGTATCGGGAACCAAGTAGCGCTGTCAACGCATTTGGCCAAATAGCATCTTTGATGGCCTCTCGTAACTCATCTGCCCTCTGGTCCCTCACACGGTCTCTCCCCGCTGGCTCTACTCTGCGTTTGACTCGAACGTTTCATCAGATTTCCACTTGATTTTCGTGGACTTGGAAGATGGGTCACCACTCTCCTTCAGATGGAATTCTTTGGCGAGAACTTTATTTTAGAAATAAGGGTTTTCAGCAAAATAGAAATCTATTCTGTCGCCTGACTTAACATCTTCAAATTCTGTCCCCTCAACTCTTGTCAAATAACACAGTGCCCTTCATCCTCCTCCCCAAGAAGCACACACTTGTGGATGGCTGATGAACGTCGTCACCCCCAAACTTGGGATCCGGGCAATCAATTCTGACCGCTTCTGAAAACGTGGTTGGCGGCGTTTGTTACACTTCGATTCTACTTCCAAAACGGGCTCCCTGGTTTCTTCATTAAGTCTGTCTCTTTCATTTTGTACCTCATCAATATGTTCAACTGCTTCTTGTTCCCTTTCTCCCTTCGGCACGTGCTGACAGGTGGATGTCTCCTCCAGCTTGGGGGCGGGAGGTAGTCTTTATTTCTTTCTTCCAGGCGGCGGGAGCGACGACTGGCATTTGGGGGCCATGCTGCGAGGACAGTCCACGAAACAGGCACAGACACACATGTGGAAGGAGCTCTGAATACTCTCTGTCTTTTCTTCAGTCAATACTGGTCATTGTTTTTTTTCTTGGAATTTGTTCATTTCAACAGCGTTTTCAAATGTTATTATGATCCTGAAGCTTCCACCTCCGCCAGGCAGATCTGCTTTGCCCCCTGCTCTACCGATCATGTCACCATTCTTTTGACAACAGTCCAGATTGGTGTCTGAAGTGGGAACGACACGAAGACCCCAAGTGCAGTGGGTAAATTTTATTTAAACTTAAGAAAAAAATGGAATGTCTCCCAACCTAAGCAGGACTTTTTCATGAGAAATAAACTGGACTTTCTTCCACTGTATTTCTTTCTGTCTTTTTTTTTGGGGGGGGGGTGCTTTCCTTTCCTTTTTTTTTTCTTTTTTTTTTTTTTTTTTTTGTTTCAGAGAGAAAGAGAGCAGGAGGGGGCAGAGAGAGAGAGAGAGACAATCCCACTGAGCGTGGAGCCTATCTTTGGGGCCTGTTTTTGGACTCAATCCCACAACCCTAAGATCATGCCCTTGGGAAAGTAACATGCTTTACACCTATGTAAGAAGTTTGTCGACACGTGCCTCTTCCGCTGCAGCCTGTCCCTGAGAGCTGCACCTTAAGGCAGCCTTCTCTAGCCGGCTGCCTCACTGCCCTTTGCTTATACGTCTTTTGTTATTGATGGAATTTGAGGTGGGGTTCACGAGCAAATGGCTAAGAGAGAATTCTTGAAGACACTTGTTGCAAAAAAAAAAAAAAAAGGTGATTTTATTAAAGCACCAGGGACAGGACCCGTGGGCAGAAAGAGCTGCATTGGGCTTGTAAGGAGTGACCGATGATATACTTTTAGGTTGGGGGGGGAGGGTAGCGATAAAGTTGGTTTCCATGGAATTTCCGGATGCTGTAGGCAGGGTCTCACAGGACCCTGAAGATTTAGCTATTGTCAGGATAAGGTTGCTTTTAGTTTTTGAGGAAGTGTAACCATTAAGGCAGCTATAAACGTCTAGTGGAGTGTTACACACCGCAGGTTTCTGACGTCTATCAACGGGCTGCGGGCTGTAAGGGAATTTGATTTAAACTACATCTTTCTTGCCTTGGTTTCCCTCATCACATATCATATCTCTGGCTGAGACCGTCACTTTCACAGTTTAGAGGTTTCCCCCACTGTCACTCACCTCACGATAGCTGCCATCGAAGGGGAGCCCTGGCCCTTGCGAAGTCCTGGGGGTTAGGGTCCTCGAGTCTCCAGCCCTCCTTCCGGGAGGGTGGCTACTGACTGGGGAGTTGAATGTTGCTCGCAGTGACTGAGCAGGCTTTTGGGTTCTTGTCTGTCAAAGTCTGGTGGCTACCTGACGTTTCCGGTCTCCTGGTCCGTCCTTGTTAGTTTCTCTGGTGTTTCATGCAGAGACAGTGAGAGTGCTGTTTCTGTGAATTGTGACCGTGTCCCAGGATGCAAAACTGACCGGACCACTTTAGCGGGTCCGTCTCCCAGTTTAGAAATCACAAGCATGGGTGAGGTGTCCTTCTCCCAGATTGAAGTGACACGCCAGAGTCTTTGTGCCCCTGCGCTGATGCTTTGTGCCCAGGGCCAGCCCCAGCCTGGTGGCCCTCCCTGTGACCTCGTGGGGGGGGGGGGTCTGTTTACACTTAACCTCCAGCTCTAGCTGCAGAACTGGTTCTGCCTGTTTCCTGTGGTCTCTGCCTGCCAGGAGCTGTGCTCCCTGGAGTCCAGGGGACTGGGGCGCGCTGTGCGTCTGTGTCTTTTAAGGAAAGGTACATGCAAGTAGCTGTAGAAATGGGACAGGTTCGCAGGAGAGGTGCCTGCATGCGAATGGGCTCCTGGAGGAGTGTGCTTCCTGGCGGAGTCCAGGGCACCTGTGACATCTGGAGCATGGCTGTTGCGGCTCTGAGTCTTATACTGGGAGGGAAGCAGTGAGCTCCAGCCAGCTCATGAGCCCACTCTCTACCCAAGCTCCCCGAGGCTGGTTCTGTTTCTCTTTATTTCTCCCCCTCAGAAGAACCGGAGGAATTTCAGGAAAATACACATGTAGGCTAAGGCGGGATGGCAGGGGAAGCTGTGGATGCCAGTCTGATGTGGAACCTTCGCACCGATTCCTAGCCTGCCCACAGTGCGCTCCGACCAAGTACCAACTTCCCGTGGAGCCCCACGAAGTGTCAGTCTGCACCCAGGAGTTAGCGAGCTTATCACGGAGATGCTGAAACTTGGTACCCAACGAAGATCCCCGATTCGGGCACGGTCGCCATGGTGGGGGCGGGGTGGGGGGCACCTCTATCCTCCGCAGGAGGCCGCCTGGACAGTCTCCAGATTCTTCAGCTGGGTGAAGGCGGGGCATTTTGTCTGTATGCGTATCGGTGGGAGGAGTTTCCCTAAAAGGTACGTTTGCCCACATCCGGAGGAAACGAACAAATGTAAGCCCACACCTCCGACGCTGTGAAAGTGCTGGCTCCTTAAGGTTAGGAAACAAGAAGCCACAGGCTGGGTTTGAGCCCAGGCAGGTTTCCTGAGCAAAACTCTCATTGCCAGTCCCCTGACAGCTCGGAGGGCTGTCCCCGGGATCAGGGAGCAGACACTAGAGGCCCAGCCTACCATCACACCCTGGTCAGGGCTCGAAGGCCTCCTCAAGGAGCCTGACTTCTCTTTGACCTCGAGGGGACGGGGCCACAGGTTGAGGGTGGGTTGTTAGGGTGGTCACGTGAGGCTGCAACGGTCACGGTCACGAGGATGGTCCTGCAGTGGAAGCAGCAGGGATGGCGCTCCCCTGACAGTGACCCAGCAGCCACGAGGAGGGAGATGGGCCATTTCAGCCCACACCCCAGGCCACAGCCCAAGGGCTGGTGCCAGAGCAGGGAGCGATTTGTTGTGATTTCTTTTCTCTTGCCAAATAAACAGACGTTTCTGAAACTAACTTTGTATTCTTTTTCCTTTGTTTTAAGTTTGTTTACTTATTTTGAGAGAAAGAGAGAGAGGCAGAGAGAGAGGGGGAGGGAGAGAATCCCAAGCAGGCTCCACACTGTCAGCACGGACCCCAGCATGGGGCTTGATCTCGAGAACGGTGAGATGGTGACCTGAGCCGAAATCAAGAGTTGGATGCTTAACCAACTGAGCCACGCAGGTGCCCCCTGTGTTCTTTTTCTTAAAGAAGGACCCCAATTGTGTGAACATCAGTCCCCGTGCAATGCGGATCTATCCTCTGGTATGCCTTTTCAGATATTTAAATAAATAAAAGATACTGATCCTACAGGGGGGAAAAATCACATTGATGAAATTTGAAGTGGGGTTCATGAGCAAACGGCTAAGAAAGGATTCTTGAGACATCGGTGGTACACGAGGTGGTTTTATTACAGCACGGGGACAGGACCCACGGGCAGAAGAGCTGCGCTGGGAGTGTGAGGAGAGACTGATGATATACTCTTAAGTTTGTGGAGGGAGGGGAGGGATAGATAACGTGAGTCTCCAAGGAATTTCTGGATGCTGAAAGCAGGGACTCTCAGGACCCTGAAGATTTAGCTAGTGTCAAGATAAGGTTGCTTTTAGTTTTTAAGGGAGTGTAAACGTTAGGGCATTAAGGCAGCCATAAATATCTAGGGGAGTGTTACTCACTACAGATGTCTGACATCTACCAATGGGCTGCACGCTGTAGGGGAATTTAATTTAAACTACATCTTTCTTACCTTTGTTTCCCTCGTTAATATCATGGTTTTTTCTATGCACAAAGGCAATCTCCAAGTGCTCAAAAGGGTAAAGAGAAAAATTGATCAATAAAATCATTGAATTTTTGGTTACTGTACTCTAATAAGTGAGGATAAAATATGTATGTATAACCATATAAACCAACCAAGCTATTAGTAAAAGCCCGAAACAGTAGTCTTGTTTCCACAATACACTGCTTTTCTCTCTCTCAAAAAGGTTTTGAGTAAGAGAAAATGAGAAGTGGGTTTGTTGTGTGTGTGTTTTAATTGCCATGATATCCTGGTTGCTAAGTTAGAGGATAAGGGACGAGGAAACACACACCGCTATCAGGCCAAACATCAACAGTTGCGAAGAAGCTTCGGGAACCTCTCCTGTATTAAACACTCTTACTGATATTTCAGGGGCTTTAACAACGTAAGAGACAAATGGGGAAGTGGCCTCCAGCCTGACAGGAAAGGGAGGGCAGAGAGGTTCACCCCGCCTCACGTGCCTCCATGGGGCCAATGGAGGGGGGCTGCAGGCCCTACCGGTCATGGGATTCTCTGGCCATTCGAGCTGGGGACTGGGTGGCCTTGGGGGGCACAGGCCCTGGTCATTGTATCCATCTCCACATGATGCAACCCCTCATTACTTGTGATTCAAAGTTTCGGACCCTACTTCTGAAGCTGTGGCTTTTGTTCTACTCCACTTGGTAAAATAAAGCCAAGAAAACAATCCAAGCTTCCCGAGTTCCTTCAATATTTCTTTGCAAGGTAAACCCCTGAATAAATTGTTTTATTAATGTTAATTTGAAAGATAGTTATGTCTCCTCCCAAATTTTATTACAGTATAAAATATCATGCAGGGGTGCCTGGGTGGCTCCGTCGGTTAAGCATCCAAATTCAGCCCAGGTCATGATCTCGCAGCGGTCCGTGAGTTTGAGCCCCGCATCGGGCTCTGTGCAGACAGCGCAGAGCCAGCCTCGGATCCTCTGTCTCTCTGTCTCTCTCTCTCTCTCTCTCTCTCTGCCCTCCCCTGCTCACTCTCTCTATCTCAAAAATAAGTAAACATTAAAAACCATATGCAAATGCTACATTTGGGGTTTTGTCAGATTTGAGATGCATTTACTATTAATTTCTTACAAGAAGATTTATTAAATGGAACTTCCTAAACTTGTCGTACTTATCCTATAGATCAGATATGTTATCATTTCTTACACTAAATATCTATGGTTATGTAAATGTGTACACATGAGTTGAATGAAATTGAGTTAAAATAATTAATGTCTTCATTTGAAAAATTGATCCTTTTAAATGTCTAACAATAGCAGTAATTATTTAGTTGTCCAAAGTTACTCCACTTTGTAAACTGGGTTATTTTTTATTCATCAAGTGTGATTATATTGTTCTTCAATGTCAATCTACTATAATTTCTTAATCCATTGACTTTGTGACCTTGGGTGAACAATAAATTGAGGTGGTTAGTACATAATCTCTACCTGGGCAATTTCCAAAGGAATTAAAATTCATACAGACAGAAAATGGAGAACTTTTCACTTACACATTGTTGTCTGCGTATAAACACATTTGCCCCACATACGGCTCAAACTCAGAAAATCACCATAGTATAAACATTGCTTTGTGTTACACCCAGTTGTTTTAAATATATTTTAAAAACCTAAAGACTTAGGGGCGCCTGGGTGGCTCAGTCGGCTCAGGTCATGATCCCACGGTTTGTGAGTTCAAGCCCTGCATCGGGCTCTGTGCTGACAGCTCGGAGCCGGGAGCCTGCTTCGGATTCCGTGTTTCCCTCTCTCTCTGCCCCTCCCCTGCTCATGCTCTGTCTCTCTCTGTCTCTCTCAAAAATAAACAAACATTAAAAATTAAACAAAAAAAACCCCTAAAGACTTAAAGTTTTAGATAATATCACCATCTGAACATCTTTACCGTGACTGGACATGAGTGTTCATTTGTATAATACGTATACAGGTGTATGAAGTCAATAAATGTGTTTTTCTTTTCTTTTTTTTTTTATTTTGAGAAAGAGATTGAGAGAGAGCAGGGGACGGGCAGCGAGGGGGAGAGAGAGAATCCCGAGCAGGCTCTGTAGGGTCAGCAGGAGCCCGACACAGGACTCGATCTCGAGAACCGTGAGATCGTGACCTGAGCAGAAACCCAGAGTCAGATGCTTCACCGACTGAGCCCCCCAGGCGCCCCAAGTCAATAGATGTTTTACAAGCTTACGTACAGTAGAGTAGAGAGGCCTGGGTCCTGAAGTAATCGCTAGCCTAGTAGGAACTCACAGCCCAAAACTCTGTCAAGGGAGGTGTGTGTCCTTCACAACGGAGGCCAGTTATAAGAAAACAAGCAAACCAAGCGGCCAAGACTCTTTCTTAGAGGAGGAGCTAAAATTCCAACTGGTTATCATGTTTCTTCCTCCTGTGGGTTGTTATCAAATGTTGTGACTCTGGTTACACTGGCAAGGCCGTGGGCGTTTCTGGTTCCAGGGCACCTGTGCTCTTACCAAGCAACTGCCCAGACTCCTCTGACAACTCTCTTTGATGCTGCCTTTCTCCGAGATGAGTCCTCACATTAATAACGTCCACGAGAGTGTTCTCCACGCCACTGCCCTCGCTAGAAGGCTGCTCCGCGGCGCCAAGGTCTGCTCCTTTGGCTGGCCCGGGTGACCCATTGTACGCTGCATGCGGATAAAGGGGGGCCGTTGGGAATAATGAGACAGGATCACGATGCGCCACAGTTATTGAAAGCAGAGGGATGATCAAAGCTCCCCTGTGCATTTATTAAGACGTCATTAATTTAAATACGTTTTGGCCAAGAGGAATAAAGTGCTGACACACTGTAGGCGAATCTCAAAAATAGTAGGCACCTCACAAGAGGTCAAAAGGCAGAAACAGTGGAAAAGCGAGTCAACAGGTGAACAGACACACAGAATGCGGTCTGTCCGGGCGACAGCGGCGACTCGGCCGGAACGAGGAATGCGGTTCTGACCCCTGCCACAACAGGACCTGCCACAACAGGACCTGGAGGGCGGGGTGGAGTGAGAGCAGCCGGACACAGAAGCCCGCATGGTGCATGATTTCACGGACGGGAAATGTCCAGAACGGGCAAATCCACGGAGGCCGAACGCCAACGGGTAGGTGCCAGCAGCTGGGGAGGTAGGGGAAGAGGGACTGGGGAGTGACTGCTCATGGGTCCAGGGTTTCTGTTTGGGATGATGAAAAGGTTCTGGAATTAGTGGTGATAGTTGTACCACACTGTGAATGTGCTGAATGCCACTGAACTGTACATCTTAAGATGGTGACTTTCATGTCATATGAATTTCTCTTCAAGAAGAAAACACTCAAACTGTGTTTCGGCCATTGCAAAAGTTCTCAGGGTGAATGTTCAAATGCTCGTGTTTTTACGAAAGAGCGAATACAAGTTCTCTTGGCACGATGGCTTTTATACCTTCTGAAAGATCATATTCCAACGTTTAAAATCCCCTTGTTTATTAATAGCTTCAGTGACACACAGAATGGACAGACTGTCGGGCTCGAGGTGGTTGCAAACAAGCGGCCAGCAGGACGGGGTTGTGGCGCGCAGCCTGGCTTGTCCAGTGGTGACGACGCGGTCACCAACACTTGGGAAGGGCGGTGCCGCTGTCACGGACCCACAGGCGCCCGCACCAGAGACCTCAGCGCCAACTGTTCAACAGCTTCTTCTGGTCCCTTGGCTTTCCTCTCGGGTGTGGGGATGCCAGTGCACTTCTCGCAGGACAGGTGGACACTTTCCGAAGATGGCTGCCTCGGTCGCTCCCGTTCTGCACGTTGTACTTGACCCCTCCCCCTCCCGACTAGAGGTGGGGTCTATTTCCCCTTCTCTTGGCCAGGGCCGGCCGGTGACTTGGGTTGACTATAGCAGAATGTGGCAGAAGATGGCACTGGGCGACTTCCGGGCCTAAGCCAGAAGAGGCTTTGCGGTCTATTTGCCCTCTCGGAACCCAGCACTACCGTGGCAGGAAGTTTGGGCCGTCGTGCTCGAGAGGCCGCGAGGACAGAGGCCCTGGAGGACGAGCCGCCTCGCAAAGGAGGATAATACAGCCCAGCTAACAGCCAGCACCGACTGCCAGACGTGAGACGGAGCCTCCTCGGCAGTGCTCCCGGCTGGACGAAGTCACACGAGGGACCCCAACCGACACCATGTGGCGCGAAGGACCACCCCCCAGAGCCCAGTCAACACACAAACTCACGACACATGACAAATCATTGCTGTTTTAGGCCACTAAGTTTTAGCGTGGCTTGTCAGCAGAGACACTTGAGATCCAGACGGAATCGCAGAATATACGTGAAGTCCTGACAACAGCCCCAGAGTTCTCGAACAACACACCTGAAAAGCTTGTAAAGGACTGAAGCCCAGAACGCCTAGGACCAAGTCCACACCAAAGACTCCTGGCCCACGACCGGGGGAGTCGGGCAGAATTACAGAGGCCTTTCGGGGATCAAGTGAAACCGTTCCTACAATATTTTTGGCATTGTCCTTGGTGCCTAGTTTACCTCTAGTTTACCAGGTGACGCCGGTGCAGACTAGTCCGGGCGGCCCACGGATAGCGGGATCACATCACATTCCCTGGCTGCCACCACGGGAAGGAGAAATACTACAATGCAGAAAACGGATACGAAAACCTGAAGACAATGAGAACGGATGGAGGTTCAGACATTTGTGTCTTCGGGTTTTCTTATCCGTTTTCTGCATTGTAGTACTTCTCAAGACAACGAGTACGCCCATGTTTTGAGAGAGAGATTTGTGCTGAGAGCAGTCACCTTGACTTCTAGTCATTCAAATGTGTCTTAGCATTCTGACCCTGCACCGCCAAAATTCATGTCCTTCTCACATGCAAAATATATTCATTCCGTCCCAACAGCCCCAAAGGTCTTCCAGCACTGACCCAAAGTCCAAGCGCAAAGTCTCATCTATATATTCTAAAAATCAGAAATGAGTAAGACTCAAGGTCTGATTCACGCCGAGGCAGATTCCTCTCCAGCTGTGAATGTTTTTTAATGTTTTATTTACATATTTTGAGAGACAGACAGAGGAGAGGGAGAAAGAGAATCCCGAGCAGACTCCGCGCCGTCAGCACAGAGCCCGACGTGGGGCTCAATCCCATGAACCGTGAGATCACGACCTGAACTGAAATCAAGAGTCAGATGCTCAATCGGCTGAGCCACCCAGGCGCCCCCAGCTGTGAGCCTTTAGAGCGAACAAGTTCAGGGCTTCCAAATTGCGCTGGGAGGATGGGCAGAGGGTAATCACCCCCATTCTAAAGAGGTGCAATTGGAAAGAAAGGGCTGAAAGGTCCCAGGCAAGTACATAGCTCACCAGGCCCACTGGGGTGGAGGTCCTGCCTTCCAGACACCATGGGCATCCTTGTCCCCACAGCTCTGCTGGGCACAGCCCCCACGGCAGCTCTCACACACTGGGGTCGCATGCCCGGAGCCTCTCTATCAGTGTGGGTCCCTGAGCTACAGGTGGCCCCAACCCCACGGTTCTTGCTGGCCCTCACCCTGGCCACGGCCCTCTGCCGGGGTCACATGCCTGCATCTCCAGGGGGCTCCATCCTTGGAAACCCAGGTGGAGGGAGCCCTGCCCCGCCACAGCTCTGCCGGGCAGTAGTCAGTCCTCGTGCTTTGGGCAGCCCCGTCTCTGGGGCCTCGGGAGGCCCCGTCCCCACAGCTTTGGGCGGGCGCACCGGCCCGATGAAACCCAGGCAGTGGCCCCCCTTTGACGCCGAGGCGGCAGCATTGACAATCTCTGAAGCGATTTTGGGGTCCTTCCTTTGCCTTGAAGAAGAGCTCTCTGGACCTGTCCCCAGCCTTCCTGCCTGCCTGCCTGGCTCCTTCCCCTTCGGTGCAAAGTGGCAGTGTGCCCGCTGGGGTGGCCGATGAGGTCCAGGGTTTCACACCCACACTAGACGCCTTCCCAAAGGCTCACCTGGCCACGCCCGTAGCATTCTCTTCCAAATGTGCTCTCTCATATTTTGTGACGCGGCTAGGTTGCAGATTTTCCAAATGTTTAAGTTCTGCTTCTCTTTGGACTAACCGTTTCATCTTGAAGTCATTCCTTCTCGAAGTTTACCACAAGCATTCAAGAGAAGGCAAGCTTCATCCCTTTGCTGAGATATTTCCTCAGCCAAGTACCCAATCCTGTCACTTGCCAACTCTGCCTTCCACACAACGTTACGATGCGAGCGCGGTTCCGCCATGCTCTTGGCCGTTTTGCAAGGGCGGCCTTTCCTGCCATGTCCAAAGATATGTCCTCTTGTCCCTCATTTCTACCAACATTCTTCTCATGACCCTTAGGTAGCGTCTGAGAAGATGAGGACTTTTTTCCAGCTCTCCTCTTTAATGTCTGGGACCTCATCAGAATCGTCTTCGAAGGTCCCTTCATGGCAACACAGGCTTTCTCTAGCATATGCCTCCGAGCTCCAGCTTCTCCCCATGACCCGGTTCCAAAGCTGCTTCCACACATTTAGGGATCCGTTACAGCAGCGCCCCGATATTTGGTACCAACTTACCGTCTTAGCCTATTTGGGCTGCTATAACAAATACCACCTATTGGTTTGGCTTATAAACAACAGAAAGTAGTTTCTCCCGGTGCTAGAAGCTGGAAGGCAGAGATGGGAGGGCCAGCACCGTTGCGTGACAGCTCTCTTCCGGGTGGCAGACTTCTCACTGTGTCCTGCCGTGGGAGAAGGGGAAGGGGTCTTTCTCGGGGCTCTTCGATAAGGGCGTAATCTCACTCAGCCGGGCTCCCCTCTCATGATGCAATCACTTCTCAAAGGCCTCACGTCCTGAGACCAGCACACCGACCATTATGATTTCAACATAAGAGTTGCGGGGCGGTGGGGGGCGAACACAAACATTCAGGTCATCGCAAATTGTGAGACATTTGTAAGTAACCTCAGGTGTGTGTGTGGGGGGGGGGCGGTGGTTGTAGCAAGTCAGAGGAGAACTTGACCCTAAGCGCTGTAGCCCGGGCAGCATGCTGGGCCTTTCCCCACGGGCTGCTGGGCTTATGAGCAAAGTGGTTATTTGCATCAGCCAATCGGTCACCCCTCTTGCCTTGTAGACTATAAGCGATCACCACCTTACCAGAAATGTCACTTGTAAAGGTAAAGCTTAAGTAATCAGATCAAGACACCCCCCCCCCCACCTTACAGAACAAGGTGCGGAGGGCCCGCCCGGAAAATGGCCTGGGGCCTCCCCTACAGACATAGAGGGTCACAGCACAAGAGGGCGTATGTCACACCAGCAGAGAAGAGGGGGCCCTGCAGTGAGACCCAATGGGGTCAAGCTTTCTGTCCTTGGCTCCCTGACTCAAAGCCAGTAAGAACATTTCTAGAACAATGGAAACAAAGCGTATCTCTTGTTGCACTGTGTAAAAAAGGGAGGACAGATAAAGAACACAGGCAGTAAGAGATAAAGGGAATATACACAATAAAAACAAAGGACCCTGAGCTACTGTTAAAATGGGTTCACCCTGGGCTTTTGTTTGCGATATCTTCCCCAACGGTGGCGGACAGTTAAAGGGAACCATATCAGACGGGCACATCTTGTTGATAATTTTAATTGCAAGTATATTGTGTAAGCTTTTGTCCGATTCCCACTGTCGGTGGAAACGAAAATAAAAAACCAATTAACCGGACCACAACTTGAATGAACGATCTTAATACAAAAGAAGACAATAAAGACAACGGGAATGTACCAACGCCACTGAATTGCACACCTAGAAATGGTTACGGCGGTAAATGTTCTGCGTACTTTACCGCAATGTAAAAGTCGATTGAAAAAAAAGATCAGAGATTTCTGGGTTCAGGCAGGACTCGGAAGGCAGCAGAAAACCCGGACCCCCTGCCCCCCCCCACTTCTAAAAGCACAAAAACACAAGGGGCTCGAGTGACACTGCTCCCGAGCCCCCCCTCCCCCCCAGCAATGCCCGTGTTTCTTGAGACCAGGAAGCAAGCAGAGGGATCCGCAGCACCAGAAGCCGCTACGGCGGGCGAGGCCAGGCAGCGGGGCGGCACGAAGGGCCCCGGCGGTCCCCAGGGCGCAGCGAGCAGGACGCGCCCCGCGGCCGGGCCCGAGCCCGCAGGCTGACAGCGGTGGACGCACGCCGGGGAGCGGCGAGGCGGGCGGCGCGGGGGGGAGGGAAGACGGCGGAGGCGGCCCCGGGCGGGCGGCACGGCGACGCCGGGAGAGGGCGCCCGAGAGCCGTAGCGCGGCCCCGCGGCGAGCCCTCCCCGTCCGCCAGGCCCCCGCCGGGGAGCCCGCAGGGAAACCCGAGCCTTTCCGACGCGGACAGCGAAACGCCTTGCGCGCGGGTACGGAGTCGGGGCCTCGCACGGAAATTCCCGTCGCAGATTCCTTCTGACGCTCGACCTGTCGCCAGGCTGGCCAGGGGGACCGTCCTCCAGCCGGCCCCCGTGTGCTTTTGCCGGTCCCCGCAGTTTCCGGCGCAGAGGACATGCTGCAGGCTCACCTTGTCCTTCTTTGGACCGCGGTACAGGGAAAGACAGATGCGGTGCGTGATCTACACTCGCGTATTTAAAACCACAAGCTCAGGGGGCGCCTGGGGAGCTCAGTCGGTTAACCCTCCGACTTCGGCTCAGGTCATGATCTCACGGGTTCGTGAGTTCGAGCCCGCATCGGGCACTGTCCCCCCTCTGTCTGCACCTCACCCGCTTGCACTCTCCCTGAAAAATAAAATAAGCATTAAAAATAAAAATAAAAAACGAGCTCGGATCGAATTTGCCACTTAACACGCACTAGCCCGTGGCTCTCCTTTCTCTTACCCTGAAGATCAGGATTTAGAAAGCGAACTTCTAATTTTCTGTGTCCTCGGATATAAAGAAGCCAGCTGGCGCGAGACGATACTGTTAGGGAAAGAGAAGCCTGCTGTGGGGACAGGGGTGCAGCCCCGGGAGCGGGGCCTTCCCCCTTGTGCGCACCATGTCACCCAGCATGCGGGACACTACAGGCTTCACCGACCAGGTACAGCCAGAGGCTGGCTGGACAGACCCAGGTAGTGAAGAAGTGACGGGCCCTGGCCCAGCCCAGCTTCAAGCTCAAAGCCAAATGTGCACGCAGTTGGCCTGTTTGGCCTGGTCACAAGAGGAACACCAATATTTGCAAAGTAGCAGTGCCACTCTTTTTTTTTTTAATGTTTATTTATTTTTGAGAGCAGGGAGGAAAGGGGCAGAGAGAGAGAAGGAGACACAGAATCCGAAGCAGGCTCCAGGCTCTGGGCCGTCAGCACGCGGCCCTACGCAGGGCTCAAACTCATGACCTGAGTCAAAGTCTGCACTCAACCAACTGAGCCCCCCAGGTGCCCCACAGTGCGGCTCTCATAGACCCTCACCCTGTTAGAGCCCTCGGTGTCAACTGTGTAATGACTTCTTGTGTTCCTCCGGATTGCTCTTACACGTGCACGTGATGGAGCATTTCTCCCTTGATGTGACACACGGTTTCCAGAGATGACTTTTACCATTTTTCTTGTGCCACGCAGACACGTACAGTCACCATTGGCCGGGCCGTACTTAAAGTAATGGAGAATATATATTTTCTAATTTTAATTGTACTAAAATACTCATCACACAAACCTTACCATTTTAATCATTTCCTAGCGTCCGGGTCAGTAGTGTTCAATTTTGTGCAGCCAAGCTCGAGAACGTTTTCACTGTGCACAACTGAAACCCTGTACCCATTGAACACTAACTGCGTTCCCTTCTACTTTCGGTCTCGATGACTTTGACTACTCTGAGGACCTTATATAAGTGGAATCGTATAGTATTTGTCCTGTTGTGATTGGCTTTGTAGACTATATCTTCTTGAAGGCCCTCTATACCCAAACAAGAAATAGTTTTAAACTGCAGCAGAAATTATGAAGTTTAAGGCGTGGCTCTGAACTGGATTGTAACTATGGACCAGATTAGAAATAAAACACTTTTGCTTCAAGTAAAAACAAGAAAAATCGATTGAAAAATACAAGGAAACAATGGAGCGTCTGGGTGGCTCCGTCAATGAAGCATCCGACTCTTGACTTCGGCTCAGGTCATGATGTCACAGTCGTGGGATCGAGCCCTGCATCTAGCTCTGCACTGACAGCCCAGACCCTGCTCCTTCTCTCTCTGCCCCTCCCCTTCTTTCTTGCACACGCTCTCTCTCTTACAATAAATACGTAAACTTAAAAAATGCAAGTAAAAAGAAACGAAGAAGAAGAAAAAGCAACAGAAACCCAATAGGTTTTTCTGGAGTAAAACTTCATATCATAAATGAACAAAACTCGTGTTTCTCCTCAGTGGTGATCATATGGCTACCACAGCAAGCAGAATTCGGGGGTGGGGGTATGGCGAATTTTAATCCATTCAAATTTCGGATATTCGCACCAAAACTGTCCAGCTCTGACTTATTGATTCTGCTTGTTTGTGTGGCTACAAAGACCTCTGGGGATGAGCAGCGAAGGTCTGAGGATTATTGGGGAAGACGGTGCAGATGAGCCTTGAAAATCGGTGAGGCTGTTTGCGTCTGCAACAGGAGAGACGTTCCTTGTGGGCAGGTTTGTGATTCGGGCTTCGATGTCTTAGATACAGAACCCTTCACATCTTCTACTTCTTGAGCCCGTTTTAAGCTGTTTTTCTAGAAGTTGGCCCTTTTCATCCAAAGTTTCACACTGATTGGGATAAGTTGTTCAGCATATTCTGTTTGAATAATGTCTATGGGTCTAGGTGATGCCCCCCCCCTTTTTTGAGAGAGAGAGAGAGAGCGAGCGCAATCGGGGGAGAAGCAGAGAGAGAAGGGAGAGAGAGAATCCCAAGCAGGCTCTGCACTGTCAGCACGGAGCCTGACGTGGGGCTCAAACTCATGAACCATGAGATGATGCCCCGAGCCAAAATCAAGAGACAGACGTTTGACTGCCTGAGCCCCCCCAGCGCCCGGGTGATGGCCCCTTTTGTTCCTCATATTGGCCGTTCATGCCTGCAATCCTGATGCTCATGGCCTCCCTCCTCCAGGCAACCCCCCACCGCCCGTGGCCCCGACTTCTCCGCCGAGGACGACTCTATTGTCTAGTTGCTCAGGCCCCAAACTTTGGACTTGGCCTTGACTCCTCCCTTTCTCCAACTGCTGCCACCTGTGCCACCAGGAGATTCTGTCTTCTCTGCCTGCAAACTCTATCCAGAGTCGGACATTCCTCACCACCCTGCTGGCCTGTCCCTGGTGAGCCATCACCATCTCTCACCTGGACCACCAAAGTGCTTCTCACCCGATCTCCCTGCTTCGGCCTGGGCCCCACCCGTCTCGAAGCAGCAGCCAAGTCACGCCGGGTCACCTTTCCCTCAAAATCATGCAATGCTCCCCATTTCGTTTACAGTGAAAGCTAACACACGCCCTGGCCCCCATCCCCTCTCTGACGTTTCTTCTTCCTAGTCTCCACTCCCTGATGCTGCTCCTGCCACCCTGGTCTCCTTGGTGTTCCCCTGAGCATGCCAGGCATGCCCCCGCCCCCAGGGCCTTTGCACTTACTTCCTGGTTCTCTCCTGGGATGCCTTCCTCAGATCTCTACATGGCTCCTTCCCTCCCTCCTTTGAGTCCTGGCTCACATAGGCCTTTCTCAGAGAGGCCCACCTGATGCCCTATTAAAATGGCCACCCGTTCCCTTCCGCTCTTGGCATGTCTGTATCCTGTTTTCCTTTCCCTGTTCTCCAACCTACTCATCACAGCTTATGCATTATGGCTGGCGTCCATGTTCCCCGCCCCCACTGGACAGGCAGCTGCAAAGGGCAGGGGTCTCCCGACTGGTCTGCGCACTGGGGCACCGAACAGCGCCGGCCTCAACAGGTGCTTGGCGAGTAGCTGTGGAATGAATCGTGGACTGAGTTTTCTGTACCACATACTGTGCTAGAGCTTTTCAAAAGGATGACGTCCTTTAAGCCTCACAGGAAGTGAATGTCATCCCCATGGCCCTGATGAGGACACGTGCTCTGGAGACACTGACTGACTTGCTCAAGGTCATAGGGGGCAGGCGTGGCAGCGCTCCAGGAGGCCCGCAGCAGATGGGGCGAGATTACGGGACTGAGTGGAGGAGCATGGGGATCAGACCGAGAGGGGGACACGGGCGGTATGGGGAGTCGGTCGGCTGGAGGGGGGAGAAAATCTGATCGCTGTCAGGTTCCGAGGCGAGCGGTTCAGGAAGTCAAGCGACCGTCTCAGGAATGGGGAAACAGCCCAGCCCCTGCCTTTGGCCTTTATACACATGGTGCATGTTTAGGGGTCTCTGACGAAGCGTGTCAACATCTTCAAAAGCCGAAGGCAGGGATGTGCCTTGAAAACACCATGCCAAGTGAGATAAGCTAGACACAAAAGGGCAGGTACCTGATGATTCCACCCCAGTGAGGTGCGCGAACTAGGCAAACTGACAGATGCGGAACACAGGATGGCGGGTGCTGGAGGAGCGACGTCTGATGGGGACGGGGCTGCGTTTCCGGGGGTGGACGGTGGGGACGTGGGTGTGCCGTACACTTAAAAACGGTTCGGATGGTGACTTGGATGTTCTGTTTTATCGCACGCACACACAAAAGCCCAAGACAACGGCCGAGTGGTTGCTCGCTCTGTCCCTTTGGCAGCCTGTGGCTGCTAATGACAAAGCCACTGGCCCGCCGGCCAGAGCCAGAAGCCGCATCAAGGTGACAGCCGGCTCCCGGGGCTCCTAATCGGCACCCCCACGAGGCATCACTTCAGAGTAGTCGGATTAGCGACGGGGCCAACACCTCCTCCTCCGGCCTGGCCAGGCGGCCCCAGCTGGCAGCGAGGGCGCCGTAAGTGGGGCAGGGTGGAGGCTG
This sequence comes from Acinonyx jubatus, assembly GCF_027475565.1. Taxonomy (NCBI): domain Eukaryota; kingdom Metazoa; phylum Chordata; class Mammalia; order Carnivora; family Felidae; genus Acinonyx; species Acinonyx jubatus. The sequence goes on from NC_069389.1 coordinate 123,185,458, forward strand.
CAGCGAGGCGGCATGCCCGGCCTGGCCAAACGGTCCCATTTTCTGGAAGCACGTTAGTCCAGTGGGCGCTGGGGCGGGGGGGGGCAATGAACTGAAAGCCCACAGTGGTCAAGGTCCCCACCCACCCACTTCTGCTGCTTTTCACACCCATTTTCGCCCAAGCCCTCCCTCTCCAGGGCCCCTCCCCTTTCATCCACCCTGTGCCAGAGCGTGGGACCCAGACTGGGCCTCGGGTGGCACACGTGGGCGCCCAGGTGCCGGGTGACTTTCCAGGGCAGTAATCTGCTTTAGGCTAAAATGAGACTTGATCTTCTGTTAGCCCTAATCATCAATTAGCATCCCACTCTGCAGAGACCGCGACGGACTCATGGCCATCTCCCCCTTCTCTTCCCTCTGTCCCCTCCCCTCTCCTTCCCCGGCGTCTTGGGGCAGACCCAGGACTGAGCTCAGTCATGAGTGTGATGCTAGACAAGAGGGCTGAGCAAGCAGTGAGCTGGAGGTTCCCCCACATGACCTGCTCCGCCTCTGCCAGACCCCCACCGAGGTGGCACTTCGCCTCCCAAACAACGTGGTAGCCTCGGAGGTCCATGACAGCCCTTTAGAAAGAAGGTGCGCCTGGCCTGAGAGGGCAGGGCTGCCCCATCCGAGGCCACCCTGCCGGTCCCCGACGATGCTGGGAAGAGGCGATCCTGTGTCCAGTGCTCCAAAGGGGCCAGGTCGGGCGGGTGACCTCACAGGAGGCCCGCTTTTAGTTCTGACAATCCTGGAGGCTCTGATTCTTTGACCCTTGTGGGGACAGACAGGTAAAGCTCCCTGGGACCCAGGAGGAGGGAAAAGTATAAACTTGGAAGTCACAAAAACTTGGGGCTGGGTTCTAGAGATCCGACCTTGTTGCATCAAGCTACGTTGTGAGGTCCACGCGTCACGGGACCACTTGAACATGCAACATTCATGTTACGAGCCCCTGCTTTCCATTCTTTTGCGTGTGCGCCCAGCGACAGGACTGCTGGACCACGTGGCAATGCCTCATTGCATTTTTTTTGAGGGATTGCCAGACTGTTTTCCACAGCGGCTACACCATTACAGTCTACTTTTGGAATCTTTTCATCACCCCCAAAAGAACCCGTTCCCACAAGCAGTCACTCCCCACTGCCCCCGGCCACTGGCATCCACCCGTCGCGTTCGGCCTCCGCGGATTTGCCCGTTCTGGACATTTCCCGTCCGTGAAATCACGCACCATGCAGGCTTCTGTGTCCGGCTGCTCTCACTCCACCCCGCCCTCCAGGTCCTGTTGTGGCAGGGGTCAGAACCGCATTCCTCGTTCCGGCCAAGTAGCCGCCGTCGCCCGGACAGACCGCATTCTGTGTGTCCGTTCACCTGTTGACACCCCTTTCGACTGTTTCTACCTGTTCACCTGTTGGGATTAGTGTTGCTGTGAGTGGTCCTGGACAGGTTTTTGTGTGGGCATGTGGCTTCAATTCTCTTGAGTAGACACCTAGGGGTGTAAATACTGGGTGCACTTTCTCCTGCCCTTGGACAACGAGCCCAGCTTTCCAGGCCACCAGGGGGCCCTGGCAAGACGGCGGTCAGGACCCGTTCCTTCGATTCCACACAGAGCCCCTGGCCTGGCACCTGGCGCGTGGCAGGCCCGGACCGGCGCCGGGAGCCATTCCCACTGTGGGTGGCCGCACGGGACAGCACAGACGTCCAGCCATGTTACCGGGAGCCTCCGCCTGGGGTGCTGACGAGTCACGGCCCCAAGAGCAGGGGAGTGAGGTCGCACGCCCGTGGCTTGGCTTTACTGAGCTTCAGGCCGGCCCCAAGGAGGTGATGAAGACAGCTGACCTTCGGGAGAGAGGAGCTGGCAGGACCCAGGAGAGAGGGTGTGCCCCCCTGCGGAGGGGGGCGGGGGTGGGGCTGCAGAATTAGGCGATCCGCCTGCAGTCGGAACGCTGCCAAGTCCGGGCCGCAGCCAGATTGTAGTGGGCCAAGAGGGACAGAGGAGGCAGCCCGTCTGGAACACTCGGTTGAGAGGCTTGCTTTTGAAGGCGAGCCTACAGGGAGGTGTCGTCAGGAGCAGTCCAGGGAAGGGTCATGGACTCAGGGACAAGGAGACCCGAGCTGGTGGAACCTGAGTGCCTGTGGGCACCTTCAGGTGCTGCGGGAAGGCCACCGTGAGGGCCTGGACGAGCTCCCCGGTGACCGCAGGGGCCGTGGGCTCCTGGGAAGCAAAAGGGAGCAGGGGAGCCCCACCCCAGGCCTGTCTTTCCCTTCCTGGGGGAGGGCCCCCCGCCAGCACCACTTGCGACCATGCGGGCCCACCAAGATGGCCCGACCCTCGAGGAGGCTGCGTTTCGGGCCGCGACAAAGTCTCCCGGCCCCCCGCGCCCCCCCCCCCCCCCCCCCGGGGCTCTGAGGAGAACCACGCGGCAAGGGCGGGTCTGGGCCTCGGGCTGCTTCCCTAACCCACACGTCAATGTGGAAAGGCCGACACTAGGGCCCAGCTGGCCTAAGCGCGAGCACCGCACAGTAGGGAGGAAAGTGCACGTAAACACCAGCGAGGGCCCACGGCAGCTCCTGCAGCTGCTTTAGCAGGCAGGGGACTCCGAGTGGGTTCCCAGAAAAGCCTCTGAGCCGCCCTCGCAGGCTCACCTTAGGAGCCAGGAGGCAGGGGGTGGGGGAGGGGGAGGTCTAAGTCCCGGGCCCAATTAAGAGATCAGGTGGGGAAGGGTTTGGGAGCTTCTAAGGTGAGGAAGCCCCGGCTGATCCCGCGGGCTGCTATAAAGCGCCGTGACCCCCCAAGCAGCGACAGGGCTGGCAGGCACTGGGGACAGGGCTTTCTGGAGCCATGACCCAGCGGTGGGGCCCCCAGAGGCTTGCAGGTGGGCAGCCGCAAGCCGGCTTGGAGGACAGCACCCGGGCGAGCATCTTCACCTACACCAACAGCAACGCCACCAGAGGTGAGCAAGCGGGCGCCGTGGAGGCTGGACAGCCCTCCAGGGACACCAGGCCCGAGTGGCCACGCAGAGGGCTGCTGGCCACCCACCCGCCAGGAAAGCTCTCTTCCACACACGTCAGCAGCGGCCGAGGTGGTCCTTCTCCCTTCGCCTTCATGATGCCATGAAATTGGGGGGGGGGGGGCGGTCCTTTCTGAACACAAAAGGACACCGTAATATGCAACTTGCCTTTCCAAACCACACAGGCTTCCCAGACCTTTTGCGAACCACTGTCCCGGGAATGCTCATTGACTCTTTCCTTGCGGTCCCGTGCTGCTAGTAAGCACCCGTTACGTTCAGTTCTGGCATGTCTCTCTGGCCGCACTGCCCTGGCTTCCTGGGGAAGAAGCCGGCTCGGACTCAGTTTTGCATCTCCCGAAGCCAAAAGGAGGCAAACATGAGGTGGCCCGGAGGAGGGTAGGTGCCTTCTCCAACCTCAGGGTCGGAAGAGATGGGAGTGGCCGTCCTGTCCAACTCTGCCCCTGGGGCCTGCAGACTTCGGCTGCACGTTCTTGGGGAGGGGACTCGCTTGGCTCCCAGGGCAGCCTTTCCACTGTAAGGTGTCCCAGGAGAAAGGGCTCGGGCCCAACAGACACCTGAAACGTCCGCGGAGGCGGCCCGAGTTATGCCCTGGAAGTGCGCCAGTCCGAACGCTTTGCGTGCAAGCCTTGCAAAGAACTGAACCCCTGCCCCTGGACCCCCTTCCCCAGTCCCTCCTCCAAACCAAAGACCACCCCATCTGTTCCTTCAAGGACGTCTCAGGTGCCATGGTTTCCAGAAGCCACGCCAACTCCCTGACAGCCAGGGTTCCCAGGCCAAACTAATTGAGAACCCTCAAGTTTGCCCTGACCTGATCATTCTGTCAAAATGTCCTTGGTGGCGACACAACAGGGCCCTCCCTGGAGGCCCCTGGGCCTTCACTGATGCCTGAGATTCCTTTTTGTACATTTTCCCCCGCAAAATTCAAGTATCTAGCAAAGTGGACCCACCCTTGCTGATTCCTGGAAGCAGATCTAAGACATGACATCATTCCGTCTGTAAATCTTCAGTATGCACCTGTAAGAGGAAAGGACTCTAAAACATAAACACAATGCCACTGTCACACCTATAAGGTAACATTGCCTTGATATTATTGAATCTCTTAACCAGTGTTGAACAAAAGGTCGTACTTTTTTTTTTTTTTACCTTGCTTGAATCAGGGCTCCAATAAGGTCCACACGTTCAGATCGATCATTATCTCTTTTTGTCCTCTTTGAAGTCAGGGGCTCCCTCTCTACCTCCTTGTAATTTATTTGTTCAAGGGAATGGGTCGTCTGTCCCCGGACCCCTCCACTTTGGACTTGCTGATGGTCTCCCGTGTGTGGCTTCCCATACCCCTTCCCATCTTGTTCATCATTATGTGTCTGTAAATTGGTAGTTGATCTGAAGATCTGCTTGGAGGCCAGTTGGATCTGTTTTGTGTTTGGTTGGATCTCCTCACCATCAGGAGGGTGCCCCTTTTTCTGGGGTGTTGGCAGCTGCTGAACTCGATGCTTGGACCTACGAAACTGCTGGGGGTTGCAAAATGGTGACATTCTGACTTCCTTACCCTGTCTTCATCTATTAGCTGGAGTCCTTGGATAGACTGAAACATTCCCTCTTCTACTCCTTTCTCTCACACTAAGAATCCTGTTCTCAAGGGCCTTGGGTAGAAGAATTAGAATATGATTCAATTACTCATTTGCTTTTTATCACACACACTCACAATGGTCTCAGAGTAATGACACCGACACCGCCATCAACAACATGCGTACCCAAAACTCAACATTTGGACAGGTCTTTTCGTCCTTAGGGTCTATGCCACCAGGTTCGAATAGTCAAACTAGTGCCCTTCCAAGTCGTTTAGAACAGTCCCTCTCTGTGTGATTATGCCTCTGAGTGGATATGCATTTAGGTTCATTTGTTTTATTTTTGATTTTCAGGGATTGCTTTTTAAATTTTAATGTTGTTTTAAAATCGTGTAATAAAATATTCACAAGGTTCTGAATTAAAATCTAGAGAAGAAGGTATATTCACAGAAATCTTGCTTCCTCGCCTGCCCCCACACCCAATTCACTCCCTCCATGAATTTCTTCAGAACACCATCCCCCCGGGAGTTGACAGTGATACCCTTGTGGTGCCCACTTCTTTATGAAGTTGGTCCTGGAGAGTTCAGAAGAGAGGGGCAGGCTGGGACACGGGCTCTGCTTGCACTGCTAGAGGACCCTCCCCCATGACCTCTTGTCCCTGCCCTGTCCAATTTGGACTCGGCGGACTGTCCGGGAAGGATGTTCTGGCTGCTTCGTTTTGAAATTGTTCAAAAGCTGGAGCGTTCCGTATACCTCCCAGTCCCAGCTGCTGTTCTCGGACTAACCCGCTGTAGTTTCTGGGCAAGACCCGTTGGCAATTCGGGGTCCTCTGTTCTCCCGTCTATCAGCAGCCCCGTGGTTTCCCTCTGCTTCCTTCTGTACAGAAACTGATAGCACGCGGGCCTTCGGTAGTCAGAGGTCTGTCCCCAGGGGGCCTGTGCCACCTAGCATGGCTGTGGGCATTGCTGATGGGTTTCCAGGAGCTCCCCGTGAAAGCAATGAACAAAGCTCACGCACAGGGTGCTGGAACATCACGGGTGCTGTGGGGTCTGGTTGTGCTGGGGGCGATTGGCATCTACCCCAGCCCTCCTAGCCAGGGGACCCAAGAAAGCCCTACTCTTCTAAAAGTAGTTCGAGCTGGGCTTTTGTGGCACACAACTGAAGTGTCCTGGTAAATGTGGGGACTCTGCGTGGATGCTTTCCTGGGCGCCATAAGGCTTTGGTACATGGTGGCAGGCACTGGCGTATCATCCCTTTAAGTATTTTGCCAAAAATGATGGTGGTAAAAAAGGTCCTTCAGCACGACAGGTGTAGAGCCGCTGCGTTGTAATAAAGGGGAGTTACCCTTCCTTTTCGTTGCGTGTGTGTTTCGTAGGGCGGCTGTAACAGCACCACACGCTGAGTGGCTCACACAAGAGAAACTCCTTGGCTCACGAGGAGTCTGAGGTCCGGGCGTGGGCCGGGTTGGCTCCTTCTGGTGACTCCGAGGGAGAGTCCACTCCGGGCCTCTCCTCCGGTTTCTGGCTCTTCCCGGCCATCTGCGGCGCTGCTCGGCCTGTGGAAGCATCGCCCGGATCTCGGCCTTGATCTTCACGTGACCTTCTCCCCGTATGCATGTCTCTGTGTCCAAACTACCCCTTTTCGTGGGGACCCAGTCCTACAGGATTGGGGCCCGCGCTAATGACCGCACGGTAACTTGATCATCTCTGTGCAGACCCCGTCTCCAAATAAGGTCCCCTCCACAGGTCCTGGGGGTTACGACCCCGACATGTCGTTCTCATGGGGGGACACAACTCAACCCAGAACTCATTCATTCATCCATTCTCTGAGCACTGACTGTGCATTGAACCTGCCACATGGGATACGACGAGACGTGCACGTGGGTGGCTCCAGTACAGTGTAGGATGTCACACAGGTACACTGAGGTGGCGGTCCCAAGGGGCTGAGTTGACACTCGGCTTAGGAATCCGGAAAGGCTTCCGGGAAGCAAGGCCATCCGAGCTGGGCTTTACGGTATGGGAGAGAAGAGGACCGCAGTGCAGGGGAGAATGTGAGCAAAGGTCCCATGACAGAGAGGCATGGAGCAGTCACGGGAAGCAGCGCGGCGGGTGCAGGGGTTTGAGGGAGCAGAGGCCTGCCCGCGGCACCCCAGAGGGCCGGCCCGCATACGGGGGTGGCAAAACGGATGGGGGGTGATACCCGGCATAGCTGGTGAGGAGTTTGGCTTTGTTAAGTTCAAGGATGCCTGTCTGGCGGTCCGCGGCCTCTGGCGTGAGACACGGATGCCTCACAACATCCGTGAGGTTCCAGCACTCCGTGCCATCACGACAACACGGAAGGTTGTTCGCAGGCGGGCCAAGCTAGAGGGAAAGAGCTAGTTGCAAAGGCAAGGGTAGCGGGCAGGAGGGCGGGAGGGTTGACGCAACGCTCTGACGAGGAAGGGAGGGTGGGGCGGGCACAGCTGTGCAGTTGGGTAACGCCGATGCCCAGCTCCTCTCCCCGCGCTGTACCTCCTGCCTTCTAGGCCCCTTTGAAGGTCCCAATTACCACATCGCGCCGCGATGGGTGTACCACGTCACCAGCGCCTGGATGATCTTCGTGGTCATTGCGTCCGTCTTCACTAATGGGCTTGTGCTGGCAGCCACCATGAAGTTCAAGAAGCTGCGCCACCCTCTGAACTGGATCCTGGTGAATTTGGCAGTGGCTGACCTGGCGGAGACCATCATCGCCAGCACCATCAGCGTCGTGAACCAGATCTACGGCTACTTTGTGCTGGGCCACCCCATGTGTGTCCTGGAAGGCTACACTGTCTCCTTGTGTGGTAAGCTAGCCAGGGCCCCGGGCTCCGGGAAGACCCAGCCTGCTGTGTGTAAAGGAAACATTCACACGGCACCCCCCGGGTGTGCCCACGGTGTGCATTTGAAGGGAGACAGTCCTGTAGGGGAACCCGGGCCGGGGTCATCGTGGGGGGGGGGGGTTGCAGACCGACAAGTGGACATCCAGAGTGCCTCCCCTGAGACAGGCCGGTCTAGGGCCACGCAGCTGGCATAGGAGGAGATGGACAATCCCAGAACAATGTGGGAAGGAGGGCTCCAGGTCACCCCAAACAGAAGTTCCACTCAAACTGGGGATGTGTGTTCTTTCAGCTCACCTGTGTCGGCTTTTCCCAGAGAAAGCAGCGCTTCCCGTTAGAGCTTTTGAGATCCTGAAACTAGATCTCAGATCCCGGTCCCCATCACTCACATCTCTGTGGGCCTGGGCCCTGCTCAGGTCAACCTTGGCAGAGAAGAACCCATGTGGGGGGCACCAGGAGCATACGATCCCTTCCCCGAGGCACTCCCGAGTCCCGGAAAGAGGGGTCCCTATCCCAGATAGCGAGCACGGGGCACCATCCGCCCCCTCAGAGGACCGTGTGCAGGAGGAGACGAGGGAGCACCCGGACGTTGAGTCAGCAAGATGAGAAGGGAGCTGGGCCGAGGTGGCCAAGGAGAGCAGGGTGCAGGCGGCAGCTGGGTGGGCAGAGGACAGGTGAGCATTGGCCGGTGGCCGAGCAGACTATGAGGCCGGGCACACGCAGGAGCGCGGACTTGATTCTGGGAGGCAGAGACTGGCGGGAGAGACCCGGGAAGAGGCTGAGTGAGAGAGCAAAGGCCGTGCCTGCAGGAGCACGAGGGAGCTACCCCTCCCGCAGGGCCGAGGGCTCGAGGCTGGCCTACCTCCGGGCCCCCAGCCGTTACACCACTGCTCTTCCATTTTAAGTTTCCCAGGACCACGGGGTCTCCAATCCTGGGTCCTGAGCACCCACATCTAACTCGGGTTCATCCAACTGCCACCTAAATTGGTCTCCAATTCAGATTCTGAGAGGTGGACATGAAGAGGAGGAAAAAAAAAAAAAGACGCTAGGACAGCCAGGGCCTGGGGAAGGCAGGGGGACCCTGGCTGCAGGTTTGAATTGCTACTGCGCATCAGTGAAATGGGGGCAGGACACGGGGGCAAGACTGAAATGAGCAGATCGGCCCCTCATATCCCTGTGAGGTAGGTGCCAACACGAGGCCCACACACTGTACAGGGCAGGATGCTGCCCCCCCCCATATCTAATTGCCCCTCATTTTACAGATGATAGCCCAGCGCTCTCCCAAAGGTATAGAACAGCAGTGACCAGGGAAAGCCTGCGGACCCCTCCTCAGAAGAATGTTTGCCAACGTGCACAATAAGATCCATAGAACTACAAAGGAGTCCTGTGATACTGAAATATAATGATCAAAGTATTAAATATTAATGAGTGACATAGTCCTTCACTAAAATTATGAGTAAATGCATTTTTTAGAAGTATTGATGACACCATTCTTTATTAAAGTATCAAATAACCGGATCTGGCCCGACAGCCACTGAAATTTCAAAGTGGTAATGAATATGGTGATATAGGGAAGTGTCTGCTGCCTCTGTAAAGTGACCAAGTCGCAGGCACTGCTAATGCTGCCATGCTCATAATGGAAGGCGATGACTAGGGTCCATTAGAGTTTTTAGTGGAAAAAAGCTATCCTTTCTCCCGCCCCAGTTAATGGAGCCCTAAACTCTGCCCACAGACCTCCAGTGTCTAAGCAGGGCATGGAGACATGATCTCCACCTGCCGGGGGGAGGGCAGCGGTGGGAAATCTGGAAGCCTAGGTGAACGTGCATATGGGCTGAAGGGCCACAGGTCACCGGACACGTCCCGTTTCCTTGCCCTTGGCTGGGACCACAGCACCTCAGTGTGGTCACGTGGGTGCATGCATGGCCTTCGGGAGTTGCGTCTGCATCCGAAGAAAGGCTGGTGGCCAACTAGGAGGAAGATAGGAATCGGGGTGCTAGAGGCCCAAGAGGAAAGAATGGGGAAAGAGGGTGTCAGACAAATTGACCAAGAGGCCCACTGCCCCCTGGAGCTGAACACACTTTTTGGAGAATTAGGTTTTTCACATGGGTGGGGAGGATGTCTCTTGATCCTAAAAGCTGTCGGCTGGTATGGGTGGAAGAAGAGATGTTGGAGGCTCAAATCCCTCATCTGTCTACTCTCCCCTGCAGGGATCACAGGTCTCTGGTCCCTGGCCATCATTTCCTGGGAGAGGTGGCTGGTAGTCTGCAAGCCCTTTGGCAATGTAAGATTTGATGCCAAGCTAGCCATCGCGGGCATTGCCTTCTCCTGGATCTGGGCCGCTGTGTGGACAGCCCCGCCCATCTTTGGCTGGAGCAGGTAAGGAGGCCAGTATGTCAGGCATGCAGCTCATTTAGGACAGACGGTGAAGGACAGCAGGGAGGGTCAGGTGCATGACTCCATTTGTAACCGTGGGGTCAGTCGCTTCCTGTTTCTGGGCCTCCACGGCCCCATGACTAAAGTGAGGATGGACCCGATGTCCCTGTGACCCCCTTTGAGGGCGCGGTGCCTATGAACATATAAATCTGCCTGGCTGCGACATGGAAATAGGTCCTGTGATCTCTGAGCCTCTGGAAAGGTCTGTTTCTGCCAAACATGAACGGCTCATGGGTGCACACAGAGAAAGGCAACAAGCTCAAGCCACAGGAGCAGCTATAAGTGAAAGCAGGGCCGTCTCACCCACTCTGCCCTAGGCCTACATCTCTCACATTCTCAGGGGCCTCCCTTTCAGAGGCTTCTTGGGTTGTAGGTACACCTGGGCCCATAGGTCATTTGTGTCTTGGCCAGGCTGCTTCTTTGCGGGCTCAGATGCTATGTGTATTTTACCACAATAAAAACACAAGGGGCTATAAGACCAGTGAAAACGTTCTGAAACTAGACAGAGGTGGTGGTTGCACAATACTGTGAAGGTGCTAACTGTCAGATTGAATGGCTCGCTTCAAAAATGGTTGGTGAGGGGCACCTGGGTGGCTCTGTCAGTTAAGTGATCTCGGCTCAGGTCATGATCTCACGGTTCATGAGATTGAGCCCCACGTCGGGCTCCATGCTGATAGTGCAGAGCCTACTTGGGATTCTCTCTCTCCCTCTCTCTCTGCCCCTGCCCTGCTCATGAACACACACACAATCTCTCTCTGTCTCTCCAATAATAATTAAATAAACTTCAAAAAAAAAAGGTGAATTCATGCAATGTAAATTTCACCTTAATTAAAACAAGCCACCAATCGTCCTCCCCAAGTCAGTGGCATGCCTGGACTGGGGGGCCCCAGGGTGCCCTGCCTGCATCAGGACAGGCTGCCAGCCCTTTTCTCCAGGTACTGGCCCCACGGCCTGAAGACATCGTGCGGGCCCGATGTGTTCAGTGGCAGCTCGTACCCTGGCGTGCAGTCCTACATGATCGTCCTCATGATCACGTGCTGCATCATCCCCCTCAGCGTCATCGTGCTCTGCTACCTCCAAGTGTGGCTGGCCATCCGAGCGGTGAGCCCCCGAACTCTCCTGGCTCTACCCCCTGCCGATAGGATCGTGGGAGCCAAGGACACTTAGGCTGGGACAGAGAATCTCTCTCCTGCCCTCAAAGCAGGCCTGAATCCTTCAATTCCTTTGGGGCTGCGCCTGCAATCCTGGCTCCCTTGTCCTTGTCCCTACACGATGCGAAGGACCGTGCATGAAGCAACTTCATGCTCCCAATAAGGGAGCAGAGCCGCATTTCTTCCGTGACCCGGGACAGTCCTCCCCTGGGTAGAAAGCCTGACTTTCCCGGGGAGTGGAGAGCAGCCAGCCAGATCCGCAAGTGAACCCTGCAGATCAAAAGGTGCTTTTGAAAAGCTGCCACCAGAGTGACCTTGTCCCCTTCATGGGGCTGTGGGGCAGGCCAAGGAGTGGCTTCACGTGTGCCATGTGCCACCCAGACCCGCTCTCCACTGTCCTCACTGGGAAGTTGACCCCGTCCCCGGCCACCCCTACCCCCTTACGTAGGCAGCCTGAGTGAAGGCCACAGGCTCCCTGCCTTCAGCCTGCAGTGTGCCCCCACCCTGCTTCCTCCCCCAACCCCGCCTGCGGTCAGGGATCAGAAGCAACCTCGCCGGCTCCCACAGGTGTCCAACCATGGCTTGGGCCTTGTTAGCTCGGGGCTGTGTCCCTGCCCACAGCAGACAGTGTCCAGCCTCTGTGTCTTCCCCCGATCGGCCCCTCAGAGTCAAGCATGGGGGGGCGGGCAGGAAACACGCTGACAAGGGACCAGGTGAGGCTAAGATGGCCTCCTTAGCTCCTTCCCAAACTCCTAATGGAAGCCAGGCTAAGCCAAGAGCTTGGAAGGCCCTTCAAGGCCATCTTCGCCAGGGCAGACTCTGTGTTACCTCAGAGCCTACACAAGCTCCATCAAGGCCGGCCCAGTCCAGTCTGAGCCAGCTGGCCGCTGGCCGCTGACCAGCCCGAGGTGGGCCCATCTCCTCGTCTCCATGACTCCACGTCCCCCGGCTGCCTGTCTCTCGCCGCCACCCTGACTCACGGCCCAGGCAACGGCAACATGGAGCCCCCTGGATACAGAGCCCCGAAGGACTCTCCCACGCACCGTCCCCAGGCACGAATCTCTGTCTCCCCCAGGTGGCAAAGCAGCAAAAAGAATCCGAGTCCACTCAGAAGGCGGAGAAGGAGGTGACTCGCATGGTGATGGTCATGATCTTCGCCTACTGCGTCTGCTGGGGGCCCTACACTTTCTTTGCGTGCTTCGCCGCTGCCCACCCTGGCTACGCCTTCCACCCTCTGGTGGCCGCCCTGCCGGCCTACTTTGCCAAAAGTGCCACTATCTACAACCCCATCATCTATGTCTTTATGAACCGGCAGGTAAGTCACACCGTTGGCAGAGCAAACTAGGAATTTACCCCCGGAGAGCCCAGCGATGGCTCCCACCTGGAATCATGTCGAGGGGGTGCCCGTTAATGACCTCCAGGACAACGACCAGAGAAGGCTCAGCACATGACCTAGCCCCAGCCAGCCCTCCCCGTGGATCGTGTCGGAGTCTTGGCCCGGCACAGCGCAGTCGCGTATGTTGCCGCTCTCCCGTTCTGTCGGCCTCAGGGTTGTCCTGCCGCTCACACCCGAAGGAGCGCCCGAACGTGTCTGCGTTGACCCTGGCTGTGTCCTTCCCACTTTGATAGGCACAACTGTCCTCTCAGTCTTCATCTTTCCGTTTTTAAACCCTAACCCCAACAAGGACGCAGAGAGGCCCTTCTCGGCTGCACCCGCATGCGGCTTTTGTGACTTTGTGGGTTAGTTCGAGGGGGCCCGCTGTGGTCCCGCCCGAAGTCTCACCAGACGGTAGCCGTCATGGGCCAGTATACTCAGCCTCAGCAGCAAATTGCCCGTGACTCCTAGATCCCCTGGGAGGTTACAGGTGACCGCTGAGGCTTACCATCTTCCAAGAACAATTTGGCTTCCTCTTCCTTGAATCCATCAAATCTACTTCACCGAGATGCAATGTGTGACTTGATGGTGACCAGAAAGGTCCAGGGGCCCTCGCAGGGGCCTGGCATCGTGCCAGACCCAGTCCCCATTCCTTCCAACTAGCTCTTCTGTCCCTTCCCCCCCGCCCCCCGCCCCATGTCACAGTTGCTCCGAGGCCCCGCTCAGTCTGGCCTGGCCCTTGGCTCCCTGCAGAGTTCATTAAGCACGCACTCTTTCTGTAATGTTCAGGCATTAAGTAGGACACAGTTGATCCCCCGGGACTCCACTGTTGGCAACTCAATACCTAGAGTGTCTTTGTATCCCTGACTCCTGTTTCCTGGTTCATGTGGGTCTCTTTTTAGGTCTGGCTTTTGCTTGTGGAACCCTAGGCTCTCTTGCCTTGTACTTGTACTTGTTTACTTGAGTCTCCATTCTCCCCTCCCCAAACTGGCCCTCCTAGACAAGATGTCTGCACTTCTGGACATCTCCAGGCTTTTGAAGTTTGCTTTCACCCTCTCCACATTGTTATCCCTTCCTGTTGTGTCCTGAGACAATTATCTGTAATGGAGCTCACGAGGGCAGAGAACGTTGCTCTTTTTGTCCACTGCCGATCGCCCTGAGACAGTCTGGCGCACGGTGGACACTCAGTAGGTAGATGTCAAATGAATTCCTCAGCTAAGTCAATTCTCCCGTTCAGTTCACTTCTTGTGTTACTGATTTCTGTAATTATGTGTTTTATTTGTGAGGGTTTTGATGTTGGAGGGAGCTGGAGGTGGTCAAGAATAGGCCTAGAACATACAGGAGATGCCCCTCATCTGCAGTCTCAAGGCATTGGGGTTATCCCAGTGATGATATGGGTATAACTTGAGAAATGAATACGTTACAAATCTCTTTATAGGGGAAATGCACTGGGGCCCTCTTGGTGACAGAAGATTCTCTTGGCTGTAGACATGAAGTAGTAGCTAGACTGTGGTCTTGTTAGACCACTAGTTAGTGCCTGTGTGGCCTCAGAATCGACGGGATAGAAACAAGATGACAATCACATCCCTTTTCACTAAAATGCCTCTGAGTCTCTTCCCAGACATTCTGGAAATGGGTCGCCCTATGCATGGGCCCCTTAGCTGGCGTCCTCTTTGGTCACTGTATAAGTTTCCTGGGGCTGCCATAACAAAGTACCACAAACTGGGGCGGGGGGGGGGGCTTAAAACAACAGAGATGTATTCTCTCCCGGTTCTGGAGGCCAGAAGTCCGGGGTCAAGGCGTGGGCAGTTGTTTCCTTCTGAGGGCTCTGAGGGCGAATCCGTTCCCGCCCGTCTCCTAGCCTCCAGTGGTGGCCAGCGGTCCTTGGTGTCCCTTGGCTCCTAGACAAGTCACCCCGATCTCTGCCTTTACCTCCACGTGACCTTCTCTGAGTCTGTGTCCAAATTCCCTTCTCATAATGACACCAGTGGTTGGATTAGGGCCCACTCCACTCTAGCATGACTTCATGGCAATGTATATCTTCATCACATCTGCAAGGACTCTATTTCCAAATAAGGTCACATTCACAGGCTCTAGGGGTTAGTCCTTGAACGTAGCTTTGGAGAGGGGGGCGTGGTGTTACAACTTGACACACAATAGTCACCATCAGAGTCTAAATTTGATGGCTCAGATGAGCAAGCAGTCAGGAGCAGACCATCCCCATGTGCGAGTAATAACCTCAGGCCTGCTCCAGTCTCTGCACGGGACTCTGAATGGTAGCGGAGAAGGTGCTCAGTCATCAAGGTGCCCCCTAATGAATAGCCTCCTCAGAATTCCCCAAGAGCAACCTTTAGCACGGTACGCGGGCCCTTTCCGCTCTGCTGAGTAGCGCTTTCTGCCCCGCCAGTTTCGAAACTGCATCATGCAGCTTTTCGGGAAGAAGGTTGACGACGGCTCTGAACTCTCCAGCGCCTCCAGAACGGAGGCCTCATCTGTGTCTTCGGTGTCACCTGCATGAGTCCCTCCTGGCCGTGACAACAAAAAGGTCTGCTTCCTACCGGAAAACGTAAACCCTGTCCCACACACCGGCACTTTGGCCACCCCCCCCCCACCCCGCTTTGCCCCTTCTCCTCCATCCCTGGGAAATAAAAGTAGTTTCTCTTTGCCAAAAACAACAAAGTTGCAGAGGCTCCCGCTGCCGTCTGGGGACACCTGAGCCTCTGAGGGTTCGGTCGCGGGGTCACAAGAGGGCATGAGGGGGATAGAGACAAGAGCAGCACCGTGCTTCAGGGGCTTTAATATTTCCCAAGCCTTGTGTCTGCAGACGGTATGGGAGGATCACGAAACGGAAACGCGAGGCGGGCTGGTGGCGATGGAGCCGGAAAGGGAGGTGAGGGTGGCTGTCTAGGGAGGGCTGGCTGGACGCCCTCAATGCCCGGAGGGCGGCCTGAGGTAGCCCAGGCCCTCTAAGGCCCACCTGCTAGAGGCTCGGGCTCCTCGGAACGCCGCCTCCATCTGGAGGGGACCCAGGCCCGCCGGTCTGTGGCAGACACGGCGCGCCGCTTCTGCCAGGCCAGGGCCCCAAGCCCGATCAGCACGAGGGCGGCGCAGGTGTGCGGGCCGGAGCTCAGCGGCGGTGGGGGGGCAGGTGCACACGGTACAGATGAAGGCCGGGAGGACGGTGGCCAGTGCGAGCGCCGTCCCGGGAGGGTGTGTGCGTGCCCGGTGACAGCGAAGGGCCCAGCTGACTCGGCCACGCTCTGTCATCCAGTGTGGCCTGGGACCGAGAACCCGGCGGTGTGAGAGCTGGCCAAGGACGGGAGTGGGGTCTGGGAGCACGGAAGAGAGTGGGCCCGACCATCACAGGTGAGGGAAAGCCCTCCCCCGTGCTTGCTAACCCAGGGTCAGAAGCAGGGGCGCCCAGAGAGAGCTCCCTGCACCAGCAGAAGGCGCCCCCCTCCGCCGAGGCGCCCCCGCGGGCGAAAGCTGCGGGGCCCCGGTTCCCACATGAGCCGGCTCGGGGCAGGGGCGGGGGTGCAGCAGGGACACGGACACTAGATGTTTCCAGCTCTGTGGCAGATGGGTGAATTGCAACTGAGCCATCAGCGGGGGGCTGCCTGAGGACCGGCCCCTTGCCTCAGATCGCAGGCCATCCGGGCGGCTCTGCTCATCGTTTGCCTCTCTCATCCCTGTTCTTCTCACGGGCCCTTTCTTTAAAAGCTCCCCCGCGAGTTGCTCACCCATATTTCCTTGGCTCCCTCGTAGGACAGATAGGCCATTTTCTCTTCAGCGCGGGCCAGATTCTGTTCGATGTGGCAAATGTCATCCGGGTACCCCTGGACGTGCTCATTCACCTGTTCTTCCACCGACGCTTGTCTTGGGAGCAAAAGACAAGGGGACTACTCCCTGAGCACTCTGCCCAGGGGTTGTGCTGGCAAGGAGCAGTCCCACGTCAAGACTAGACTTGGGTTCGGATCCCACCTTCCTCCTCTCTCCTCCCCCAGGTCTGCCTCAGAACACCAGAAACGCACACCAGTCACACACACGCTGCTATTCATACACTTTTCATGTACAGATCCTGTTTCACAACAGCTTCACAAAACTAGCCACAGACTAAAAGTTGTAGAAAGGAAAATCTAAGTTATTCATGCCTGCTATTAAAACCCATATAAATTCCCAGCATCGGTGTTTGGCAAGCAGTAATCATTCCATAAAAGCCTGTAGAGACAGAAACAGATGAGTGGCTCCTGGCAGCTGAGGGTGGGGAGAGAATGGGGAGTGACTGCCAATGGGATGGGGTTTCTTTTTGGAGTGATGACAACGTTCCGGAATGAGACAGCGGTGACAGTTGCGCAAGTCTGTGAATACACTGAAAACCACTGATCGTAAATGGGTGAATTTTATGGGGATGTGAATTAGATCTCAATAGAGCTGTTATTAAAACAAAAACAAAAAATTGAATTGTGGCAGTGGTCGTACACCTTAGTAAATCTACGAACGGTCATTGAAACGTATAGTCATGATGGTGCATTTTATGGCACGTAACTTCCATCTCAGTAGACCTCTTAAAAAACACAAACAAAACATCACTAACCAGTTGTTTATGGCTATGTGTGGAAGTTGTAAAAGTATAAAAATACATATGAAAAAGATAAGGGCCCAGTGAGGATAGCGAGACGGGTGGAAGGGGAGGGGTTGGGAAGGGATAAGGTGAGAGCTTCAAGTGAACCTTCTAAAGTTTTCTTTCTTGGGGTGCCTGGGTGGCTCAGTCGGTTAGGCGTCCAACTTCAGCTCAGGTCATGATCTCGTGGTTTATGGGTTTGAGCCCCGTGTCAGGTTCTGCGCTGACAGCTCGGAGCCTGGAGCCTGCTTCCGATTCTGGGTCTCCCTCTCTCTCTGCCCCTCCCCTGCTCGCACTCTGTCTCTCTATCTCTCTCTCAAAAATAAGCATTAAAGTTTTACTTCTTAACAAAATAACATTTGAGGCAAATTTGGTAAATGTTAATTAAGATTTGAGAAAGCTGAGGGTGGGTATACAGTGTTGACCATGTTATCCTCTACATTTTCCCTGGGTTTGGAATACTCCATAATTTAAAGAAACTTTGAGGCTCTTCATTTGGGCACCAGGAAAGATGGCCCAGAGGACAGAGGCCATGTGGCTTTTAGCACCGTCACTTGGGGACAAGCCACGGAACGCTTGTCCTGTGAGTCGGGGATGGTGATGCTGGAGAAGCAGAAAGGTACTGGAGACACAGGATTGCTGGGGCCTGCTACCCTGTGGAAAACAGGGCAACGGAGGATGCGGCCGATCAGTTCACATGGCTCTGGCATGCACAAGAGCCTAAGCAATGGTGCTGTCGCGCAGACAGGGAATATGAGGCGAGGGGGTCGGTTTGGTCTCGCTTCAAGGACTTGACTGACACCCCCATGGAGATGTCCCCCAGGCATTGGCTGAAAGCCAATTCATCAAGAGCTGGTCCATAATAGCATTTCAAGGAACATTCCCTTGATCTCTGCCCTGCTCCCTGTAGAGAAGAGAGCAGACTGACAATGCCCACAGAGAGGGGGAGGCAGTAGAGTGTCCACTCGAAAGGACATTTCCCATGACTGTCTTTCTATTTACATGAAGGATTCAGACACAAGAATGTTCAAAATATTAACTATGTTCAAGTATATATTAATGAACATATATATATATATATATATATATATATATATATATATATATTTGTTTATTTTTGAGGTAGAGAGAGACAGAGCATGAGCGGGGGAGGAACAGAGAGAGAGGGAGACACAGAATCCGAAGCAGGCTCCAGGCTCCGAGCAGTTAGCACAGAGCCCGATGTGGGGCTCGAACTCAACAAACCATGAGATCATGACCTGAGCCGAAGTCAGACGCTTAACTGAGCCACCCAGGCGCCCCTCATGAATATACTCTTCATAGATAATGAAGTCAAGGAATAGATCTGCCATTAATATATTTATAAGAATTTACAAACATATTCTTAAATGAATTCTTGAATAGAGTATTCAAGAAGAAAATATTAATTCACAAGGATATTCTAGTAGTCTCCCCTTGTCTCTGGCTCCCAGGCTCTTTGCCCTCTGGCAACAGCATCCTGGCTACGACAGAGCTGACTCCCTTCCCTGTTCCTCCCTTAGTCAAGGATCCTCTCCGCCCCACTCCTACAGTTGCAGAGGCAAATGAACCACCCTATTTTTTTTTATCTCAACTTCTATTTAAATTCTAGTTAGTTGACATGTGTGGTAAAATTAGTTTCGGGTGTAGAATTTAGTGATTCATCACTTACATATAACACCCAGTGCTCATCACAAGTGCCCTCCTTAATCTCCATCACTCATCTAGCCCACCCCCACCTCTCTCCATCAACCCTCAGTTTGTTCTCTGTATTTAAGGGTCTCCTATGGTTTGTTTCCTCTCTCTTCCCCCGCCCTTCCCTTATGTTCAACTGTTTTATTTCTTAAATTCTACATATGAATGAAATCATATGGTATTTGTTTTTCTATGACTTATTTTGCTTAGCATAATACTCTATAGCTCCATCCATGGCACTGCAAATGACAAGATTTCATTCTTTTTTATGGCTGAGTAATATTCCATTACATATATATATGTATATACATGTATGTGTGTATAGACCACATCTTCTTTATCCATCCATCAGTTGATGGACATTTGGGCTCTTTCCATACTTTGGCTATTGTTGATAGCACTGCTACAAACATTGGGGTGCACATGCTCCTCTGAATCGGTATTTTTGTGTCCTTTGTGTAAATGCCTAATAGTGCAATTGCTGGGTCGTAGAGTAGTTCTATTTTTAACTTTCTGAGGAACCTCCATACTGTTTCCCAGAGTGACTGCACCAGTTTGCGTTCCCACCAACAGTGCACGAGGGTTCCCTTTTCTCCACATCTTCACCAATATCTGTTGTTTCCCGAGTTGTTAATTTTAGCCATCCTGACAGGTGTGAGGTGGTATCTTATCATGGTTTTTTTTAATTAATTTATTTTGAAAGAGAGACAGAGACAGAGAATGAGAATGAGTGGGGACAGAGGATCCGAAGCAGGCTCCACACTGACAGCAGAGAGCCCAATGTGGGGCTCAAACTCACAAACAGGAAGATCGTGACTTGACCAAAGCCAGATGCTTAGCCGGCTGAGCCACCCAGGCACCCCTCATCATGGTTTTGATTTGTATTTCCCTGATGATGAGTGATGTTGAGCATCTCTTCATGTGTCTGTTAGCCATCCAGATGTCTTCTTCGCAAAAATGTCTGTTCATGTCTTCTGCCCATTTCTTAACTGGATTATTTATTTGGGGGATGTTGAGTTTTAGAAGTTCTTTATAGATTTTAGATAATAACCCTTTATCAGATATGTCATTTGCAGTATCTTCTCCCATTCTGTTGGTTGTCTTAGTTTTGTTGATCGTTTCCTTCATTGTGCAGAAGCTTTTTATCTTGATGAGGTCCCAATAGTTCATTTTTGCTTTTCTTTCTCTTGCCTCCAGAGATGTGTCTAGTAAGAAGTTGCTACAGCTGAGGTCAAAGAGGTTGCTGCCTGTGTTCTCCTGTAGGATTTTGATGGTTTCCTGTCACACATTTAGGTCTTTCATCCATTTTGAATTTATTTTTGTGTGTGGTGTAAGAAAGTGGTCCACTCTCATTCTTCTGCATGTTGCTCTCCAGTTTTCCCAAGACTATTTGTTGAAGAGACTGTCCTTTTTCCATTGGATATTCTTTCCTGCTTTGTCAAAGATTAGTTGACCATATAGTTGTGGGTCCATTTCTGGGGTTTCTATTCTATTCCACTGATCTATGTGTCTGTTTCTGTGCCAACACCATACTGCCTTGGTGATTACAGCTTTGTAATACATCTTGAAGTCCAGGATTGTGATGCCTCCAGCTTTGGTTTTCTTTTTCAGGATTGCTTTGGCTATTCAGAGTCTTTTCTGGTTCCGTACAAGTTTCAGGATTGTTTGTTCTAGCTCTGTGCAAAATGCTGGTGGTATTTTGATAGGGATTGCATCAAACGTGTACATTGCTTTGGGTAGTATGGACATTTTAACAATATTTGTTCTTCTAATCCATGAGCCAGGACTGTTTGTCCATTTCATTATGTGCTCTGCACTTTGTTTCATAAGTGTTCTGTAGTTTTGGAATACAGATCTTTCACCCCTTTGGGGAGGTTTATTCCCAGGAATCCTATGGGATTTGGTGCAATTGTAAATGGGATCAGTTCTTGGATTTCCTTTTCTGCTGCTTCATTATTGGTGTATAAAAATGCATCTGGTTTCTGTACATTGATTTTTATGTTAACTTGTGTATTAGTTCCAGTAATTTTTTGGTGGAGTCTTTCGGGTTTCCTACATAGAGTATCATGTCATCTGCAAATAGTGAAAGTTTGCTCCTTTGCCAATCTGGATGACTTTGATTTCTTTTTGTTGTCTGATTGCTGAGGCTAGGACTTCCAGTACTATGTTAAATATCAGGGGTGAGAGTGGATATCCCTGTCGTGTTCCTGAACGTAGAGGAAAAGCTCTCAGGTTTTCCTCATTGAGGTTGATATTAGCTGTGGGTCTTTCATATATAGCCTTTATGATGTTGAGGTGTGTTCCCTCTAGCCTTACTTTGTTGAGGGTTTTTATCAAGAATTAATGCTGTATTTTGTCAAATGCTTTCTCTGCATCTGTAGAGAGGATCGTAGGATTCTTATCCTTTATTAACATGGTGCATCACATTGATTGATTTGCAAATATTGAACACTCCTGCAGCCCAGGAATAAATCCCACTTGATTGCGGTGAATAATTATTTTAATGTACGGTTGGATTTGATTTGCTAGTATCTTGTTGAGAATTTTTTCATCTGTGTCCATGAGGGATATTGGCCTATAATTCTCCTTTTTAGTGGGGTCTTTGTGTGGATTTTGAATCAAGGTAATGCTGGCCTTGTAGAAGAAGTTTGCACGTTTTCCTTCCATTTCTGTTTTTTGGAACAGTTTGAGACGAATAGGTATTAACTCTTCTTTAAATGCCTGGGGGGGGCACCTGGGTGACTTAGTTGGTTAAGCATCTGACTCCTGGTTTCGGCTCTTGGTTTCAGCTCAGGTCATGATCTCACAGTTCATTGAGTTCGAGCCCTGCATCAGGCTCTGTGCTGATGGCTCAGAGGCTGGAGCCTACTTCAGATTCTGTGTCTCCCTCTCTCTCTGCCCCTCTCCTGCTCATGCTCTGTCTGTCTGTCTCTCTCAAAAATCAATAAACGTTAAAAAAAATTTTAATAAAAAATAAATAAATGTCTGGTAGAATTCCCCCGAGAAGGCTTCTGGCCCTGGACTTTTGTTGGGAGATTTTTTGATTACTGATTCAATTTCTTTGCTGGTTATGGGTCTGTTCAAATTTTCTATTTCTTCCTGTTTCAGTTTGGTAGTTTGTATATTTCTAGGAACTTATCAATTTCTTTCAGATTGTCCAGTTTGTTGGCATATAATTTTTCATAATATTGTCTTATAATTGTCTGTATTTCTGTGGTGTTGGCTGTGATCTCTCCTCTTTCATTCATGAATTTATTTGGGTACTTTCTCTTTTCTCTTTGAAAAGTCTGGCTAGGTGTTTTTCAATGTTATTAATTCTTTCAAAGAACCAGCTCTTAGTTTCATTGATCTGATCTACTGTTGTTTGTTTGTATATTGCTTATCTCTCCTTTCATCTTTATCACGTCCCTTCTTCTGCTGGCTTTAAGCTTTATTTGCTATTCCTTTTCTAGCTCCTTTAAGTGTAAGGTTAGTTTGTGTATTTGAGACTTTTCTTGCTTCTTGAGATAGGCCGGTATTGCTATATACTTCTCTCTCTTATGACCACCTTTGCTGTATCCCAAAGGGTTTGGACTGTCGTGTTTTCATTTTCATTTGCTTACCTGTATTTTTTTTTTTTTACATCTCCTTGAATTTTCTGGTTAACCCACTCATTCCTTAGTATGTTCTTTAACCTCCATGTGTTTGCGGTCTGTCCAAATTTTTTTCTTGTGGTTGACTTCAAGTTTCATAGCATGTGGTCTGCAAATATGCATGGTATCTTGATCTTTTTGTACTCTTGATCTTGATCTTTTTGTACTCATTGAGGGCTGATTTGTGCCCCAGTATGTGATCTATTCTGGAGAATGTTCCATGTGCACTCGAGAAGAATGTATATTCTGCTGCTTTAGGATGAAATGTTCTGAATATCATCCAATTAAGTCCACTGGGTCCAGTGTGTCTTTCAAAGCCATTGTTTCTTTGTTGATTTTCTGCTTAGATGATCTGTCCATTATTGTAAGTGGGGTGTTAAAGTCCCCTAGTATTCTTGTATTATTATCAATGAGTTTCTTTATGTTTGTTATTAATTGATTTATATATTTGGGTGTTTCAAGTTGGGGGCATAAATATTTACAGTTGTTAGATCTTCTTGGATAGCCCCCTTAATTATGATATAGTGCCCTTCTTCATCTCTCGTTACAGTCTTCAGTTTAAAAAATCTATTGTCTGGGGGCACCTGGGTGGCTCAGTTGGTTGAGTGACCGACTTCGGCTCAGGTCATGATCTCACAGTCTGTGAGTTCGAGCCCTGCGTCGGGCTCTGTGCTGACAGCTCAGAGCCTGGAGCCTGGTTTAGATTCTGTGTCTCCCTCTCTCTGCCCCTCCCCTGCTCATGCTCTGTCTCTCTCTCTCTCTCTCTCTCTCTCTCAAAGAATAAATAAACATTAAAAAATTAAAATCTATTTGTCTGATATAAGTATGGCTACCCCGGCTTTCTTTTGACGTCCATTAGCATGATAGATGGTTCTCAATCCCCTCACTTTAAATCTAGAGGTGTTTTTAGGTCTAAAATGAGTCTCTTGTAAGCAGCATACAGATGGGTCTTTTTTTTTTTTTTAATCCATTCTAATACCCCATATCTTTTGATTGGAGCATTTAGTCCAGCAAATGGACCACTCTAGAAAATGCTCTTACAAAGACAACATGACGACCAGCCAACCAAAATGCCCCCCAAATCTTCCAAAGCTGTGAAGGCCACCCTTTGTAATACAAATTGTCCTAAACATTATTGTTGTTGAAGAAAAGTATATCCTTTTTTTAAGTTTATTTTATTTTGAGAGAGAGAGAGAAAGTGTGCACAGGGGAGGGGCAGACATAGAGGAAGAGAGAGAATCCCAAGCAGGCTCCACACCCAGTGCAGGGCCTGACAGGCGCTTGATCTCATGACAGTGAGATCATGACCTGAGCCGAAATCAAGAATCGGACACTTAAGCGACTGAGCCACCCAGGTGCCCTGAAGATGAGTTTATTCTTGATCATACCTGAGCGCTGGCTTTTGGCAAACTGAGCTAGAAACTAGTGGCCTGCAACTTGAAGAAGTCTGAGATGAAGAAACAAATGTAGGAGGGATCGAGCCCTGCAGGTAGGGTGGGCTAATGCAGCAGGGACCGAGTAGGTCCTCCTGAGCAAATGCGCAACCACATGCGTCCTTATAGGAGGGAAGCAGAGAGAGCTTTTACACACAGAGAAGAGGGCCATATGAAAACAGAGCAGAGAGAGATGTGAAGATACTGGCCTTGAAGGTTGGAGTGATGTGGCCACAAGCTAAGGTCCCGGCAGCCACCAGAAGCTGACGTACAAGAATGTCCATAGCAGCTTTATTCATAACAGCCCCAACCAGCAGCAGGCGAACGGGTAAACTAACTGTGGTGCATCCATACAGTAGAATACTGCTGAGCAAGAAACAGTGATCTATTCCTATGCACAGCTTGGATGAATCTTGGATGAATCTCAGAATATTACACTGGGTGAAAGAAGACAGACATAAAGGACTATATACCGTATGATTCCATTTACATGAAGTATCCAGAAGAGACAAATGCAGAGGGACAGAAAACACACTGGTGGTTACCAGGGGTTGGGGTTAGGGGAATGGGGAGTGGTGGGGTGTTCCTCTGGAGTGATGAAAATGTTCTGGAACCAAATATAGGTGGTGGTTGCACAACACTGCGAATGTACTAAATGCCACTGGATTGCACATTTTAAGATGGATAATTTTGTTTTGTGAATTTCATCTCAATTCAAAAATAGAAAAGGGGCACCTGGGTGGCTCGGTCAATGAGCATCTGACGTCAGCTCAGGTGATGATCTTGCGGTTCGTGAGTTCAAGCCCCACATCAGGCTCGCTGCTGTCAGCACAGAGCCCACTTTGACTCTTCTGTCCCCCCAGCTTCTGTGCCTCTCCTCCACTTGCACTCTCTCTCAAAAATAAATAAAACATTTTAAAAGTGGTGAAGGAAGGAAGGAAGGAAGGAAGGAAGGAAGGCAGGCCTCATGAAAGGAAACATTTACCTGTGAGAAGTGTCACAGGACTTTTCGGTTTGAAATCTCAGTTTGTGACACACCAGAGGAGACGTGACAATCACAGGGGCTTGGGTGGTGACCGTACAGGTATGAACACCAGGTAACACTTTACTGACTTCAACACATATGTCATGTCTACATCTAGCTTACATAAAGGTTTTTTAAAAGATTGAAAGGAGACATAGGTTTTAAAAAATTCAATGAATTCCTGTGTCCCCTTCACCCTAGATTAGGAAGCCACGTGGCCAGGACATGTTGACATGCTCTCAGGCTTGTGCCTCTCTGAGACTCCATTTCCCCATCTGTAAAGTGGGTCGCTGAACACCACAGGTGACAATGCTATTTGCTCCCTGCTGTCACTGTTATTATATAAAGTCATCTCCCGCCCATTCTCCATCTCTCCTGGCAAATCGGAGTCCTACAGACCTGCTTTGTTGCTTCTAATGTATATTTATCAAGATAGGCTAACTGCCATGGCCAACAAGTGGAAAATCTCGGTGGCTGAACACAACAAAAGCTTACAGCACACTCCTATCACAGTCCAACGGTGGTGGGGGTGGTTGTTTCAGAAGTGCAAGCATATAGAATTCACAGGGAACCCAAGGGAGGGAGGTCACCCTGCTCCCCCGCGCTGCGGGCACATCCTGATTTGCTAAGGGGTTAAGAGCTTATGGGAGCACAACAGTCCTGTTGGCCTGGCGGTATGGAAACTTATGGGGATATGTGTCACTGCCTCTGGGCTCTAGTCTCGCTGTATATAAATCCAATCTTGGAAATGGTATTTTGACAAAGGGGTTGCCATTAAAAGTCCCAAGAGTTGGGTTCGGTTGCCCCGTCCTCCAAACATCACACCCAAAAGAAACCCATAATTCTGATCGGCGCTCTTATTTGACACTGTGCTGCCCTGCAGTAGTTTTGAGGCGTCCCCCACAGACTGTCAAGCAGTGTAAATGCAGGTAACGCTTCCCTGTGAAAGCAGAAGAGGACTGATCCCCAAGTGCCTCTTTCCCCACAGACACACAGGTGCTAAGAAGGGATGGCAGAGTTCTCACTTTACTGGGAATCTTGGGTCATCCATGTAATACCTCCCTCTCTGGCCAGGCTTTGGAAGAATTAGAGCTAATGCAAAAACCAGATGCAACAGACTGCGGGGACCAGGGGAGAGAGTGTGGCACCCCTGAGGGCCACTAGGACCCTAAGAAAGGTCCAAATAGGAACGGTGCGGGTCCTCAAGAGACTGTGTTTGCCTTTCCCCCCTTATTTGTGAGCCCTGGTCTCACCTTAGATGAAAATAAGTTCGACCCGCCACACAGCGGGGAGAAAGCATTCCCCAGAAGGCAATCATTTTCAGAAGAAATAGCCCCAGCTCAGCCATGAGCACAGGTGAAGGGATCGTGGCAGGTAGGGCATCCTGTTTCACACATTATGCTCACAGATGGGGATGTGCAGGACCCCTCCCTGACCCATGACAGGCGCCCGCTGGGCTCACCGCCACCCCAAGTGTCTCCCACCACCACAGGCAGAGCCTACGGCTTCTGGGGTCAGCTGGCGAGACCCTGAGCTGGAGCCCCGTTTTGCCAGGAGAGGGCCCCGGCGGGTGCACAACAGCAGGCAGGGGATGAGCCCTCTCCACCACGGGGTCCAGGGGCCCAAGAAACACTGACCAGCTCCTTTCCCCCTCCCCCTCCCCCTCCCCGCGACCCTCCAAACCCATGTCCTTGCTCGCCTCCACTCTCCCGGCGACAGCCCTGGAGGCTGTGGGGGAGGGCCCAACCCCACAGCCCAGGCTGCAGCGGAGGGGCCACCTCACCTGCATTTCTGTTCCTGGAGGGACGCCAGCGACACCTGCAGGCCCATCAGACGGCTCTCCTTTAGGCTCAGATAGGACACCTGGAGGCTGAGGTGCAGCTCCCTGACTTCTCTTAGGTCCTCCTTCATCTGTCGCAACAGCAGGTTTCGCTGCTGGGCCACACGCTTTGTCCCCCAGGACTTCCCCGGCCACAAAGCTGGGAAGTGGCTCGCCAGGGGCAAGTGTCTGACGATATCAGACAAGTCAGTGGACAGGCAGTCTTCCCCACCTGGCCTGGGAGACTCTGAAGACGGGGCCTTCTCCCTGGGCCGCCTGCAGTGGCGCGGGCTGCTTTCGGCCTTGGGCGCTAAGCCCTGGGGCCTCCAGCCCCCCTCCAGCCCCTGCAGCTGCCAGTGGCAACGGCAGAGCCTTCGCTCGATCTGGGCAATGGTGGCAGAGGCGCACTGGTTCACCTTCTCGAAGTCCTGCCAGATGTGGGGGGCGTGGTGCCGGTCGGCTTTGGACACCAGCTTGAGGTAGCCCACGGTGTTCTCCTCCCGACTGGCCTTCTCCAGTCTCCGCTGCTCTGAGAGGTAAAGGACACGGTGCTTGACACTATCCTGTAAGTTCCGGGCCAGCTCCCCATCTGACAGACTGGAATGGCCCCTGGGGGGGTACCGTCCTCGCTGGATGAAAGGGACCCGCACGAGGAAACGTCGGAGAGAATGGCCGCACTTGGGCTCTTGGTATATTCTGCCTGCGTCGGAAACAAGGAATGGTTAACAGGTACTTCTGTGAGCTGCAAACGGTACAAGTGGACCTACCGTCGTCTCACTCTGTAATAATACTCAGCTGCAGGCACAGGTACTTACATATGCAACACTTGTGCACTCAAGACGGGCCCAACACAGACTGGAGAGGTCAAGTTCAACTTCCGGGCCCCTCTCCCTTTCTTTTCAGCACCCAGTTGTTGTTTTTTTTAAAGTCCTCTCTACACCAAATATGGGGCTTAAACTCAACTCTGAGATCAAGAGTCGCACACTCCTCTGACTGAGCACCTGACTTTTTGCTGTATGAATGGACCTCGCTAGAACCCTCAGGTGGCTAGAATCCCCCCCTCCACACCTGTCCTGTCTGTTCTTGGACTTCTTCTCTCCCCACAAATACCAACTGTATTGGTATAGATCTCATCTTATAAAGTACGTAATGAGCTCATTCCCATCAACCCATATGTTTTATTATATTGCTACCGCCAGCAGATCGAAGAGGGAGGCAAGGAGATCTGCATCCCGATGAGTTCATTCCTTCATTCGATCATTCATTCAACACACACTTCCTGAGCACCTACCATGTGGTACAGAAGCCAGACACATTCCTTGCTCATAGAGAGCTGACAGTCAGGGGTGAAAAAAACTACTGTAATGCAAATGAATGCACCTCTCATGTGGGCAAGTTAATAAACCACTCAGAGAGTCAGTTTTCTCATCTTTCAAACAAAGATGGCCATAGCAGCATAGCTGGGAGACAGTGGACCAGGGCAGAGTGCATGGTGATGAGCTAGGAGAGGCAGGTGAGGTCACGACAGGTGGAGGGGTGCCTGGGTGGCTCAGTCAGCGGAGGGTGTGACTTTTGATCTCGGGGTTATGCCTTTGAGCCCCACGTTGGGCATAGAGATTACTTCAAAATCAAATCTTGGGGCACCTGGGTGGCTCAGTTGGGTAAGCGTCCAACTTTGGCTCAGGTCATGATCTCACTTGTGAGTTTGAGCCCTGCATTGGGCTCTCTGCTGTCATCGTGGAGCACATTTCAGATCCTCTGTCCCCGTGTCTCTCTGCCCCTCCCCCACTCATGCTCTTTCTCCCTTTCTCTGAAAAATAAATATTTTTTTTAATTTAGGGGCAGCTTGGTGGCTCAGTTGGTTGAGCATCTGACTCTGGCTCAGGTCATGATCTCGCAGTTTGTGAGTTCAAGCCCCGCACTTGGCTCTGTCCTGCTATCGCAGAGCCCAGAGCCTGCTTCAGCTTCTGTGTCTTCCCCTCTCTGTGCACCTTCCCCGCTTGCACTGTCTCTCTCTCTCTCTCTCTGTCTCTCAAAATTAAATAAACATTATGGGGCACTTGGGTGGCTCAGCTGGTTAAGTGGCCAACTTTGGCTCAGGTCATGATCTCGTGGTCCGTGAGTTCGAGCCCCGCGTCAGGCTCTGTGCCGACGGCTCAGAGCCTGGAGCCTGTTTCAAATTCTGTGTCTCCCTCTCTCTGACCCTCCCCCGTTCATGCTCTGTCTCTCTCTGTCTCAAAAATAAATAAACGTTAAAAAAATTTTTTTAAAAATTAAATAAACATTAAAATTTTTTTAATTTAAAAAAAATTGTATAAAAAATACAATTTAACTTTAAAAAAACTCTTACAAAAGAACAGGTAAAGCCTCTGTTCTGTTTATACTTTTTAAAAAGCTTTTTTAAATGTTTATTTATTTTTGAGAGAGAGAGTGAGTGGGGGAGGGAGCAGAGAGAGAGGGAGACAGAGGATCTGAAGCGGGCTCCTCGGTGAAAGTAGAGCCACAGGACAGAAACTGGTACGGGCGCTTTGGAAAAGCAGTGCTAAACTGTAAAGCTGAAGACATGTATATCAAATGGCCCAGCAATTGCATTCACTGGTATGGCCTTGGGAAACAGGTACACGAATGTTCCCAATAGCCAACTGCTAGAAATAACCCTCTGCCCATCGGCTGTAAAATGTGTAAGCGAACTGCAAAATATTCAACAACATACTACTATACAGCAATGAAAGTGAACTACAGCCTTGAAAATATGAATGAACGGGGGCGCTGGGTAGCTCAGTTGGTTAAGCGGCCGACTTCGGCTCAGCTCGTGGTCTCGCAGTCTGTGAGTTCAAGCCCCGCCTTGGGCTCTGTGCTGGCAGCTCAGAGCCTGGAGCCTGCTTCCGATTCTGTGTCTCCCTCTCTCTCTGCCCCTCCCCTGCTTGCTCTCTGCCTGTCTCTCTCTCTCTCTCTCAAAAAATAATAAACATTAAAAAAATTAAAAAAAAAGAAAATATGAATGAACAAGCATAATGTTGAACAAAAGAAGCTAAACACGGAAAAATCCATACTATATGTGGTTTCGGCATATAAAGTTGAAAAGCAAGCAAAACAAAATGATGCTGTTTAGGGACAACAGACAATAAAGCTATAAAGAAAAGCATGGGCATTGGTAGCCTAAGTGTCAGGATAGTGGCTCCCACTAAAGTGGGAGCAGGGGGTCGTGATTGGGAGAGACAGGTGGAGGCCAAGGTGCTTAACCTGAGTAGTAGTTACACGTCAGTTCACATCATCATTATTTCCCGAAATGTCTGTTGATGTTTCCTGTGCCTTTACATACATCTGCCAAATTTCACATTTGTAAAAGTTTTTAAATGTTCAAGAGATGGATATAGTAGCAAGTTAGAAATAGCTAGAGGGAGAATTAGTAAAGAAAGCATCCAGAATGCAACACAGAGGCACAAAGAAACAGAAAATTAAAAAAAAAAAACTAGTGAAAGACAGAAGACGTGGAAAATAGATGCGAAAGTCTAATAGAATGAGGGAATGGCGAGATTTTAAGAGAGAGTCACAAACAACTTTCCAGAACTGATAAAAGACAACACAAATTCAAGAAGCCCAATAAATCCCAAACAGGAAAAGAGAAACAGAACCACATCTAGACACAAGATTTTAAAAGTAACCAGATTTATGGGGCACCTGGGTGGCTCAATCACTTTCTTGATTTCGGCTCAGGTCATGATCTCACAGTTTCGTGAGTCTGAGCCCTGAATTGAGCTCTGCACCCTGAGAGTGCAGAGCCTGCTTGGAATTCTCTGTCCCTCTCTCTCTCTGCCCCTTCCCTGCTCATGCCTTGTCTCTCTGTCTCTGTCTCTGTCTCTCTCTCTCTCTCTCTCTCAAGAAAAGGCCAGATTTAAAAAGCTAATTACCTTTAAAACCATGACCTTTAGACTGAAAGCTGAGTTTTCAATGGCATTAATAAAATTCAGAAGAGTTGAGTGATATCTTCAATATGCTGAGAGAATAACTGTCAGAGAGAAAAAAAAATAGGTCATGTTCAAATAATTGGAAGTCAGAACGTTTTCAGATTTTTCAGCAAAGCACTGGGAACAATGAAGTAATGCCTCCAAACTGGGGGGAGGGATGATTTTCCAACCTAGCATTCTGTACCCAAACTGTCTATTGTGAGATTAGGCTAAAGATATGAAAGAACCGAAATAGTTCACCCTGTCTGCATTCATTCTCTGGAAGCTACTAGAGAAGGAGTATCACCAAAACCAGAGGGGAACCTAAGAAAGAGGTTGAGATGGGATCGATGAGACCAGTCAAGAGGAAGCAGAGGGTATCTCCAGCATGACGGAAGGGGAGCCCAGGCTAGTGGCTGGAGGGGCAAGTCAAAAGGCTTCAGGAGAGAACACTGCAAGGGAGTGAAATGCACGTTCTGCTGGACATCTGTAACCAGCTGGAAAGGAGATGGAGACAGCTGGGGAGAGTGCGGGCCTATGGAAAGTAGTAGAGAACAAGAAACATGGGAGCGGGGTGGGGTGGGGGCAGACAAGGGTTAACTCTAAGGTCAACGAAACATTGGGAGAGAAAAGTCATCAGAGTGATGACTCAGTTATAACTAGTGTTCCATGGACTTGATAATGCAAACACCAAGATATGACCTAACCCTAATCATTGTATACTGTACTGGAAGGGTTTGGTGTGTGTGTGTGGGGGGGGGGTGTATGACAAAGAGCTACGTTATCATCTTCTATAGTGAAAAAAAACAATCAATAATTGTTCAAATATAAAAATAAAAATAGCACTATAAACAATTTATTTAGGGAATTGGAGCTAAATACCAAAAGAAACAGCTGAAAGAGTTGAAAGCGGTTGATTCTAGGAGGTGGACGATTACGTGGGTGGAAACGATTACAGTTTTTGCAATAAACCTTGTAGAACCATTTAACTCTTTGAAGCAAGAGTTGGCCCAACAATGGCTTGGTTTTATACAGGTGTCAGCTAAGAATGGTTTATTAAATTTTGAAACGGATGAAAAAATCAGAAGAGTATTTTGTGACGCGTGAAAAGTATGTAAGATTCAAATTTCAGTCCGTAAACACAGTGATTGGCACATGGCCACACTTGTTCATTTAGGTGTTGTCTGTGGCTGTATGTGTGCCACAAAAATGGCCTAAATGGCTTCAACAGAGACCACGTGACCTCAAATATTTACTATCTGGCCCTTTACAGGAGAAGTTTGCTGACCCCTGCTTTCAACTATGTTCAGATAAACCATTGAATGAATAAAAGAACAAAATAATTGTTTATTTAAAAACAAAGTGGGGGGTGCCCGGTTTGCTCAGTCAGTAGAGCATGCGACTCTTGATCTCTGGGTTATAAATTGGAGCTCCACGTTGTGAGTAGAGATTGCTTAAAAATAAAAGCTTTAGGGATGGCTGAGGGGCTCAGTCAGTTAAGTGTCCGACTTCAGCTCAAGTCATGATTTCATGGTTTGTGAGTTCAGGCCCCACATCGGGCCCTCTGCTCTCGGCACAAAGCCTGCTTCGAATCCTCTGTCCCCCTTCTTCTCTGCCCCTCCCCCGCTCACACTCTCATGCTCTGTCTCAAAAATAAACATTTATAATAATAAAATCTTAAAAAAACATAAAATCTTTAAAAATTAAAAAGGAAGTAGGAAATAGGGTGAATGGACAGTTGTTAATGACTGGTTCTATTGTGGAATTTTATAGATAACATAAAAAACTCAAAATTGAAAAAAAAATTAAAGGTAACCATTAGAAAAAAAGAGTCACGTACATAAGATCCAAATAACCGAGGGGAGAAAAACCATGGAACTCTTAATCCAAAAAAAGGAAGGAGAGGAGGAACAAAGAGAAACGAGATACTAGGGTACACAGAAGCTATAAAATAGGATGCCGATGCGACGTGATTATCAAAAAGCATACGCTATGTTCTTGAACAGAAGACTCAACGCTACAAATATGTCAGCCCTCTACACATAAACTTATCAATTCAATGAAATCCCAATTAAAAACCCAATGGAATTGTCTTAGGAATCTTACATTAGCTACTTCTAAAACTTACTTGGAAGAGAAAATGCAAAACAGCGGCAAAGAAGAAAGAATTTTTAGACAGAGAGAGAGAGACGGTACAAGCGCAAGTAGGGAAGAGGGGCGGAGGGAGAGGGAGAGAGAATCCCAAGCAGGGTCCACGAAGAGTGTGGAGCCTGATGAGGAACTTGATCCCACGAGTTCACAGCCCAAGCCAAAATCAAGAGTCAGATGTTCAACTGACTGAGCCACCCAGGCGACCCTAGCAGAGCAATTTTTTAAAAAGAATAATAAATATAGTCTTGGGACCATTGGCTATTTGAAAAAATGAAATCACAGTGTTATCTTACATCATATACATCATATAAAGTTGAGACAAGGTACAGAATTGAACCTAAAAATGAAATAATAGGGGACTCCTGGGTGCCTCAGTCGGGGGTAAGCGTCCGACTTCAGCTCAGGTCATGAGTTCATGGTTCTTGGGTTTGAGCCCCACTTCAGGCTCTGTGCTGACAGCTCGGAGCCTGGAGCCTGCTTGGGATTCTGTGTCTCCTTCTCTCGGCCCCTCTCCCCCTTTTGCGTGTGCGCGCTCTCTCTCTCTCTCTCTCTCTCTCTCTCAAAAATAAATTAAACTTTAAAAGAACGAAAAAACAAAAGTGTTAGAAGGACATAATAGCAAGTGTTTTTACAATCTTTGTGTGAAGAGAACCTTTCTAAACAAGAGTCAACCCAAAATTCCACAGAGAAAAAGATTTATATATTTTACCACAGAAAAAAAATTCAAACCTTCTCATGGAAAAAAAAAAGCATGAAGTTAAAAAGAAGCAACATGGGGGGGTGGGCTAAATGGGTGATAGGCATTAAGCAGGGCACTTGGGTCGAGCACTGGGTGTTATATATAAGTGAATAAATAAATTAAAAATACAAAATAAAGAAGAGAAAAGCAAAAAAAAAAAAAAGCAACATTTAGGTTTGGGCTCAAACACTTAAAACCAAAGTATCTCTTAATATTTTCAAAAAGCAACAGGTTGAGAAAAAATATTTCCAGTCTCCCTGACAGAGAACAGTCTGGTCAACACAATATGCAGAGAATTCCTACAAAGTAGGAAACTAAAACAAACAATCCACTATAAAAACAGTAAAGGATAGTAGGCAATTCAGAAAGGACAAACTACGAGTGGCAACAAACGTCCAAAAAACTGTGCAACTACAAGGATATCAGGCAAATGTAAATCAAAGCACTGACTGTTGAATACGATTTTCTCATCCATGAGAATGGCACACACTAAAAAGACTGAACATTCAGTGTCGATAAGGAGGTGGCAAAAAGAACACTCACATACTCCGCGGGTAGGAATACACGTAGGTTTTTCTTGAGCAAATAAAATTTTCAACGCAGATCCCCTTCACCCAAGCAAGAACATGGGAGCGTAGCCGCCGCGTTAACGGACACTCGGGGCCTCTCGGGAGCTGGGCCCTTTTGAACCAAGATGCTCCGCGTCGGTTGAACTTAGGGCATAGAGTTGTGGGGAAGCCACGGTGGGCCTTGGAAGATCATCGCAAAGTCAAAGCCAACAGCTGAGACTACGCTGCGACCTGAAGGAGGTGGGAAGCTCCCAGAAGTCAAGCTCCCTGGGGAAAGCTGCACGCTAGCATTGGGCTAAGGCCATCCCAACCCTCAATAGTCACAAGGGGCTTGTGGCCTGCCGCCGTGCACAGGGTTCCAGAAAGAAAGAGGTCACCGCAAAGACAAGTCATGCTCATCTGCTAAGAAGCCCACCTGGGCTACCTTGGGGGTGGGGGGAAGGGACCAACAGAGGGTAAAATTCCAGCGTGGCTTTTTTGTTTAAATATTGTGATCAATTGCATGAAACATAAGCTTCACCATCGTAACTCTTTAAAGTGTGTGAAGAAGTCC
This sequence comes from Acinonyx jubatus, assembly GCF_027475565.1. Lineage (NCBI taxonomy): Eukaryota > Metazoa > Chordata > Mammalia > Carnivora > Felidae > Acinonyx > Acinonyx jubatus. Next base: position 123,220,075 of record NC_069389.1, read on the forward strand.
CGTTTACATTCACCAGGTGGTGAAAAGACAACAACATCTAGTTCCAGAGCCTTTTTATCACCCCCACAGTAGCCCCTGGACCCCCGGCAGAGGCAGGCCTCTTTGAATTGATAGCACAAAGGGATATGTAAAGAAATTAAGTTATTTCGATTAATGTCCGCACACACGCAAAGAAGAGTTCAAAATCCATTGAGCTGAGGGAGCAGCGCGCGAGGGGGACTGACGCGCGGAAGGGCCGGAGCGCGGAGAGACTGGCGCGCGGCGCAAATTGGCGGGCGGAGGGGCCTGCGCTCGAGGGCAGTGGGCGCGCTGAGAGGAGACTCGCGGAGGGAGCAGTGCGCGAGGAGGTTTGGCGCTCGGAGGGGGGCGGAGCTCGGAGGGAGCGACGTGCGGGGGCAATCGGCACGAGGAGGGGCGGCGCGTGAGGGCAATCGGCACGAGGAGGGGCGGTGCGCGGAGGGAATCCGCACGAGGAGGGGCGGCGCGTGAGGGCAATCGGCACGAGGAGGGGCGGTGCGCGGAGGGAATCGGCACGAGGAGGGGCGGTGCGTGAGGGCAATCGGCACGAGGAGGGGCGGGGCGCGAAGGGAATCGGCACGAGGAGGGGCGGGGCGCGGAGGGAATCGGCACGAGGAGGGGCGGGGCGCGAAGGGAATCGGCACGAGGAGGGGCGGGGCGCGGAGGGAATCGGCACGAGGAGGGGCGGGGCGCGGAGGGAATCGGCACGAGGAGGGGCGGGGCGCGGAGGGAATCGCCACGAGGAGGGGCGGCGCGCGGAGGAAATCGCCACGAGGAGGGGCGGCGCGCGGCGGCAGCGGAGTGCGGAGGGTATCAGCACGAGGCGGGGGCGGAGCTTGGAGAGAGCGGCGCGCGGCGCAAATTGGCGGGCGGAAGGGCCCGCGCTCGAGGGCAGTTGACGCGCTCGGAGGCGACGCGCGGAGGGAGCAGTGCGCGAGGCGAATTGGCGCTCGAGAGGGGGGCGGAGCTCAGAGGGGGCGACGTGCGGGGGCAATTGGCACGAGGAAGGGCGGCGCACGGAAGGAATCGGCACGAGGAGGGGCGGGGCGCGGAGGGAGCGGAGTGCGGTGGCTATCAGCACGAGGCGGGGGCGGAGCTCGGAGAGAGCGGCGCGCGGCGCAAATTGGCGGGCGGAGGGACCCGCGCTCGAGGGCAGTTAGCGGGCGAGGGGGCGGTGCGCGGAGGGAGCAGTGCGCGAGGCGACTTGGCACGAGGAGAGGGCGGTGCTCGGAGGGGGCGGTGCGCGAGGGCAATTGGCGCGAGGAGGGGCGGTGCGCGGAGGGAGCAGTGCGCGAGGCGAATTGGCGTGAGGAGGGGGCGGAGCTCGGAGGGAGCGACGTGTGGAGGCAATCGGCACGAGGAGGGGCGGTGCGCGGAGGGAGCGGAGTGAGCAAGGACTCAGCACGAGGAGGGGGCGGAGCTTAGAGAGAGCCGCACGGCGCCGACTCATACGCTCCGCGGACGCGCTTCGCGGCATTCGGTCCTCAGACGCTGAAGAGTTCGCAGCTATGGCAGACCCTGCGGTGAGCACTGTGACGGCCGAGGAGGAGACCAAGCCTGACTGGAAGACCCTGCAGATCTTGCGAGACATGGCTAGTCGCCTGCGCATCCATTCTATCAGGGCTACCTGCGCGTCGAGCTCCGGGTAAGGTTCCCCCGTCAGAGGCATCGTGGCGGCCGGCGCGTGAGGTGTAAGGAGTAGTTGGGAGGTGGGCGGGCAGGCGGGCTGGGTCGTAGAGGCCCCGTTTGGGGCCGCGGGGGGAGCATGGACGGGCTCGCGTGGCCGGCGGGTCTGCGCTGGGGGGGGGAGGGGGGGAAGGGAGCGGCTCCCGTGGTCTCTCCCGTTGAGTAGCAGGCAGCCCGGAATCTTTCGGGCCCGGCGGGGAGGCGTTCTGTGGACGGCCTCGGGCCCGAGTGGGAAGGGGGCGTGCGGCCGTGGCGTTGTGTGTGGGCAGCTGCCCTCGACGCTGGCGTCCCGGACTGGAAAGCGAGCCGCGGAGAAGGCGGCTTTCCGATCCCCTGGCGTGTGCCAGGACGCTCGGGTTCGTGCGGTCGCGGTGTGGTAGCTTTTCCGTGAGGCGCGCGGGCGGCGGGACGGTTCGCGTTCCCTGGGGGCCGTGCTCGTGCTTGAAATTCACCAGTGAGGCCGTCGGGGCCCTGTTTTCCTGTGCAGAGAGGTTTTTGACTCCTGGGTCAGGCTTATTAGTCACGGGTGTATTTCAAATCTCTACTTGGTCCTTAGGGTTCTTGAATTTTCTGCTAGAAGTTTCTCGGCTGGTAGCCGATTTGTACAGTTCTTCGTAGTATCGTCTCTTCCCTTTTACGTCTGTGTGGTTGGTAGTACTGTTTTTGCCTTCATTTTAGAAATGAAACTGGTGTTTTCGAATCAGTAAATTTTAAAGTTAAAATGTCTTCGTTTTAATTTTGGTCATGTTCTTAAACAACTAGCTTTTGTTTTCATTGATCTGTTCTACCGGCTTTCTTGGTCTCCATTTCTGTTCTAATTTTTTATTTTTGCTCTAATCTTTATTACTCTTGTAGACTTGGGTTTAATTTTGCTAGTTCTTATGTTGTAAAGTAAGGGCTTTGATTTTTTGATCTTTAGGTCTTAATGAAAGCATTCATAGTTGTAAATTTTTTAGTATGGCTTTTGTGTCCCATGAAGTTTGGTGTGCTGTTTTCATATTCCAGGTATTTTTTTAAGTAAAAAAAAATGGGGGGGGGGAAGCTCCCCGGCGGGCGGGCCGCTCGTGGGGGGGGGGGAGGGGCGGGCGGGACGCACGCAGGCCCGAGGAGGGGGAGGAGAGAGGGAGAGCGTGCATCTTAAGCAGGCTCCATGCTTAGTGTAGAGCCAGGCTCAGCCAGATCTCAGGACTTTAAGATCCTGACCTGATCACGGAAATCAAGAGTTGGGCTCTTAACGCACTGCGCCACGCATGCGCCCCTCCAAGTATTTTTCTAATTTCTCGTCTTTTGACATATTGGCTGGTTAAGAGTGTGGTATTTAATTTCCACAAATGTGTGGGTTTTCCAGTTTTCCTTCTGTTAGTAATTTCTAACTTGAATAGTGGTGAAATAAAATACATTCCATGATCATCCCTTTTTTCACATCAAATAATCTTTTCAGGGGCGCCTGGGTGGCTCAGTCAGTTGGGCGTCCGACTTCGGCTCAGGTCATGATCTCACGGTCCGTGAGTTCGAGCCCCGTGTCGGGCTCTGTGCTGACCCCTCAGAGCCTGGAGCCTGCCTTCGGATTCTGTGTCTCCCTCTCCCTCTGCCCCTCCCCCGCTCATGCTGTGTCTCCCTCTCTCTCTGACCCTCCCTCATTCATGCTCTGTCTCTATCTCGAAAATAAACATTAAAAAAAAATTTTAGATAATCTTTTCAATACTGAACTATGGTGTTAAGATTTCATAGATGAGTTTAAGAACTGCGTATTTTGGGTTTTTTTTTTTTACTTTCATTTTGCTTCATTCACCTACAGAACTAATAATGGTTTGCATTTCTTCAAGGTATCTGGCAATTTTTCTTCAATTTTTTTTATATATGAAATTTATTGTCAAATTGGTTTCCATACAACACCCAGTGCTCATCCCAAAAGGTGCCCTCCTCAATACCCATCACCCACCCTCTCCTCCCTCCCACCCCCCACCAACCCTCAGTTTGTTCTCAGTTTTTAAGAGTCTCATGCTTTGGCTCTCTCCCACTCTAACCTCTTTTTTTTTTTTCCTTCCCCTCCCCCATGGGTTCCTGTTAAGTTTCTCAGGATCCACATAAGAGTGAAACCATATGGAATCTGTCTTTCTCTGTATGGCTTATTTCACTTAGCATCACACTCTCCAGTTCCATCCACGTTGCTACAAAGGGCCATATTTCATTCTTTCTCATTGCCACGTAGTACTCCATTGTGTATATAAACCACAATTTCTTTATCCATTCATCAGTTGATGGACATTTAGGTTCTTTCCACAATTTGGCTATTGTTGAGAGTGCTGCTATCAACATTGGGGTACAAGTGCCCCTATGCATCAGTACTCCTGTATACCTTGGATAAATTCCTCGCAGTGCTATTGCTGGGTCATAGGGTAGGTCTATTTTTAACTTTTTGAGAAAATTCCACACTGTTTTCCGAGTGGCTACACCAATTTGCATTCCGACCAACAGTGCAAGAGGGTTCCCGTTTCTCCACATCCTCTCGAGCATCTATAGTCTCCTGATTTGTTCATTTTGGCCACTCTGACTGGCGTGAGGTGATACCTGAGTGTGGTTTTGATTTGTATTTCCCTGGTAAGGAGCGACGTTGAGCATCTTTTCATGTGCCTGTTGGCCATCCGGATGTCGTCTTTAGAGAAGTGTCTATTCATGTTTTCTGCCCATTTCTTCACTGGGTTATTTGCTTTTCGGGTGTGGAGTTTGGTGAGCTCTTTATAGATTTTGGATACTAGCCCTTTGTCTGATATGTCATTTGCAAATATCTTTTCCCATTCCATTGGTTGCCTTTTAGTTTCGTTGGTTGTTTCCTTTGCTGTGCAGAAGCTTTTTATCTTCATAAGGTCCCAGTAATTCATTTTTGCTTTTAATTCCCTTGCCTTAGGGGATGTGTCGAGTAAGATTGCTACGGCTGAGGTCAGAGAGGTCTTTTCCTGATTTCTTCTCTAGGGTTTTGATGGTTTCCTGTCTCACATTCAGTCAGGTCCTTCATCCATTTTGAGTTTATTTTTGTGAATGGTGTGAGAAAGTGGTCTAGTTTCAACCTTCTGCATGTTGCTGTCCAGTTCTCCCAGCACCATTTGTTGAAGAGACTGTCTTTTTTCCATTGGATGTTCTTTCCTGCTTTGTCAAAGATGAGTTGGTCATACATTTGTGGGTCTAGTTCTGGGGTTTCTATTCTATTCCATTGGTCTATGTGTCTGTTTTTGTGCCAATACCATGCTGTCTTGATGATGACAGCTTTGTAGTAGAGGCTAAAGTCTGGGATTGTGATGCCTCCTGCTTTGGTCGTCTTCTTCAAAATTACTTTGGCTATTCGGGGCCTTTTGTGGTTCCATATGAATTTTAGAATTGCTTGTTCTAGTTTCGAGAAGAATGCTGGTGTAATTTTGATCAGGATTGCATTGAATGTGTAGATAGCTTTGGGTAGTATTGACATTTTGACAATATTTATTCTTCCAATCCATGAGCAGGGAATGTCTTTCCATTTCTTTTAATCTTCTTCAATTACCTTCATAAGCTTTCTATAGTTTTCAGCATACAGATCCTTTACATCTTTGGTTAGATTTATTCCTAGTTATTTTATGCTTCTTGGTGCAATTGTGAATGGGATCAGTTTCTTTGTCTTTCTGTTGCTTCATTGTTAGTGTATAAGAATGCAACTGATTTCTGTACATTGATTTTGTATCCTGCAACTTTGCTGAATTCATGTATCAGTTGTAGCAGACTTTTGGTGGAGTCTATCGGATTTTCCATGTATAATATGTCATCTGCAAAAAGCAAAAGCTTGACTTCATCATTGCCAATTTTGATGCCTTTGATTTCCTTTTGTTGTCTGATTGCTGATGCTAGAACTTCCAACACTATGTTAAACAACAGCGGTGAGAGTGGGCATCCCTGTCGTGTTCCTGATCTCAGGGAAAAAGCTCTCAGTTTTTCCCCGTTGAGGATGATGTTAGCTGTGGGCTTTTCATAAATGGCTTTTATGATCTTTAAGTATGTTCCTTCTATCCCGACTTTCTCAAGGGTTTTTATTAAGAAAGGTGCTGGATTTTGTCAAAGGCCTTTTCTGCATCGATTGACAGGATCATATGGTTCTTCTCTTTTTTTTTTGTTAATGTGATGTATCACGTTGATTGATTTGCGAATGTTGAACCAGCCCTGCATCCCAGGAATGAATCCCACTTGATCATGGTGAACAATTCTTTTTATATGCCGTTGAATTCGATTTGCTAGTATCTTATTGAGAATTTTTGCAGCCATATTCATCAGGGATATTGGCCTGTAGTTCTCTTTTTTTTTTTTTTTTTTTTACTGGGTCTCTGTCTGGTTTAGGAATCAAAGTAATACTGGCTTCATAGAATGAGTCTGGAAGTTTTCCTTCCCTTTATATTTCTTGGAATAGCTTGAGAAGGATAGGTGTTATCTCTGCTTTAAACGTCTGGTAGAACTCCCCTGGGAAGCCATCTGGTCCTGGACTCTTATTTGTTGGGAGATTTTTGATAACCGATTCAATTTCTTCGCTAGTTATGGGTCTGTTCAAGCTTTCTATTTCCTCCTGATTGAGTTTTGGAAGAGTGTGGGTGTTCAGGAATTTGTCCATTTCTTCCAGGTTGTCCAATTTGTTGGCATATAATTTTTCATAGTATTCCCTGATAATTGTTTGTATCTCTGAGGGATTGGTTGTAATAATTCCATTTTCATTCATGATTTTATCTATTTGGGTCCTCTCCCTTTTCTTTTTGAGAAGCCTGGCTAGAGGTTTGTCAATTTGGTTTATTTTTTCAAAAAACCAACTCTTGGTTTCATTGATCTGCTCTACAGTTTTTTTTAGATTCTATATTGTTTATTTCTGCTCTGATCTTTATTATTTCTCTTCTTCTGCTGGGTTTAGGCTGCCTTTGCTGTTCTGCTTCTATTTCCTTTAGGTGTGCTGTTACATTTTGTATTTGGGATTTTTCTTGTTTCTTGAGAGAGGCCTGGATTGCAATGTATTTTCCTCTCAGGACTGCCTTCGCTACATCCCAAAGCGTTTGGATTGTTGTATTTTCGTTTGTTTCCATATATTTTTTAATTTCTTCTCTAATTGCCTGGTTGACCCACTCATTCTTCAGTAGGGTGTTCTTTAACCTCCATGCTTTTGGAGGTTTTCCAGACTTTTTTCTGTGGTTGATTTCAAGCTTCGTAGCATTGTGGTCTGAAAGTATGCATGGTATAATTTCAATTCTTGTAAACTTATGAAGGGCTGTTTTGTGACCCAGTATATGATCTATCTTGGAGAATGTTCCATGTGCACTCGAGAAGAAAGTATATTCTGTTGCTTTGGGATGCAGAGTTCTAAATATATCTGTCAAGTCCATCTGATCCAATGTCTCATTCAGGGCCCTTGTTTCTTTATTGACCGTGTGTCTAGATGATCTATCCATTTCTTTAAGTGGGGTGTTAAAGTCCCCTGCAATTACCACATTCTTATCAATAAGGTTGCTTATGTTTATGAGTAATTGTTTTATATATTTGGGGGCTCCGGTATTCGGCGCATAGGCATTTATAATTGTTAGCTCTTCCTGATGGATAGACCCTGTAACTATTATATAATGTCCTTCTTCATCTCTTGTTACAGCCTTTAATTTAAAGTCTAGTTTGTCTGATATAAGTATGGCTACTCCAGCTTTCTTTTATTTCCGGTAGCATGATAAATAGTTCTCCATCCCCTCACTCTCAATCTGAAGGTGTCCTCAGGTCTAAAATGAGTCTCTTGTAGACAGCAAATAGATGGGTCTTGTTTTTTTATCCATTCTGATACCCTATGTCTTTTGGTTGGCGCATTTAATCCATTTACATTCAGTGTTATTATAGAAAGATACGGGTTTAGAGTCATTGTGATGTCTGTATGTTTTATGCTTGTAGTGATGTCTCTGGTACTTTGTCTCACAGGGTCCCCCTTAGGATATCTTGTAGGGCTGGTTTAGTGGTGACAAATTCCTTCAGTTTTTGTTTGTTTGGGAAGACCTTTATCTCCTATTCTAAATGACAGACTTGCTGGATAAAGGATTCTCGGCTGCATATTTTTTCTGTCTAGCACACTGAAATTCTCGTGCCAATTCTTTCTGGCCTGCCAAGTTTCAAAAGAGAGATCAGTCACGAGTCTTATAGGTCTCCCTTTATATGTGAGGGCACGTTTACCCCTTGCTGCTTTCAGAATTTTCTCTTTATCCTTGTATTTTGCCAGTTTCACTATGATATGTCGTGCAGAAGATCGATTCAAGTTACGTCTGAAGTGAGTTCTCTGTGCCTCTTGGATTTCAATGCCTTTTTCCTTCCCCAGTTCAGGGAAGTTCTCAGCTATTATTTCTTCAAGTACCCCTTCAGCACCTTTCCCTCTCTCTTCCTCCTCTGGGATACCAATTATGCGTATATTATTTCTTTTTAGTGTATCACTTAGTTCTCTAATTTTCCCCTCATACTCCTGGATTTTTTTCTCTTTTTCTCAGCTTCCTCATTTTCCATAACTTTATCTTCTAGTTCACCTATTCTCTCCTCTGCCTCTTCAATCCGAGCCGTGGATGTTTCCATTTTATTTTGCATTTCGTTTAAAGCGTTTTTCAGCTCCTCGTGACTGCTCCTTAGTCCCTTGATCTCTGTAGCAAGAGATTCTCTGCTGTCCTCTATACTGTTTTCAAGCCCAGCGATTAATTTTATGACTATTATTCTAAATTCACTTTCTGTTATATTATTTAAATCCTTTTTGATCAGCTCATTAGCTGTTGTTATTTCCTGGAGATTCTTCTGAGGGGAATTCTTCCGCTTGGTCATTTTGGATAGTCCCTGGCGTGGTGAGGACCTGCAGGGCACTTCCCCTGTGCTGTGGTGTATAACTGGAGTTGGTGGGCGGGGCTGCAGTCAGACCTGATGTCTGCCCCCAGCCCACCGCTGGGGCCACAGTCAGACTGGTGTGTGCCTTCTCTTCCCCTCTCCTAGGGGCGGGATTCACCGTGGGGTGGCGTGGCCCGTCTGGGCTACTTGCACACTGCCAGGCTTGTGGTGCTGGGGATCTGGCGTATTAGCTGGGGTGGGTAGGCAGGGTGCCCGGGGGCAGGAGGGGCAGGCTTAGCTCGCTTCTCCTTCGGTGATCCACTTCAGGAGGGGCCCTGTGGCAGCGGGAGGGAGTCAGATCCGCTGCCGGAGGTTTGGCTCCGCAGAAGCGCAGAGTTGGGTGTTTGCTCGAGCGAGCAAGTTCCCTGGCAGGAACTGGTTCTCTTTGGGATTTTGGCTGGGGGATGGGCGGGGGAGATGGCGCTGGCGAGCGCCTTTGTCACCCACCAAACTGAGCTCTGTCGTCTGGGGGCTCAGCAGCCCTCCCTCCCTTTGTCCTCCAGCCTTCCCGCTTTCCGAGCAGAGCTGTTCACTTATGACCTCCCAGATGCTAAGTCGCGCTTGCTGTCGGAACACACTCCGTCAGGCCCCTCCGCTTTTGCAAGCCCGACTCGGGGGCTCTGCTTGGCCAGCGAGCCGCCCCTCCGCCCCGGCTCCCTCCCGCCAGTCCGTGGAGCGAGCACCGCCTCGCCGCCCTTCCTACCCTCTTCCGTGGGCCTCTCGTCTGCGCTTGGCTCCGGGGACTCCATTCTGCTAATCCTCTGGCGGTTTTCTGGGTTATTTAGGCAGGTGTAGGTGGAATCTAAGTGATCAGCAGGACGCGCGGTGAGCCCAGCGTCCTCCTACGCCGCCATCTTCCCTCCTATCTCGTAAATTTTTTAATATGTAACAATTTTAAAATTCCTGTCCTGCACTTATGGAATACTTGTGAGGCAAGGGGTTTAAGTCTCTGCTTTGTAATTGTGAAGTTTGAAAGAAGACATGATTAATACATGTGAGCTGGGCCTAAAATCTTTTCTGAAAGTTGAGGCAGGAGTTCTAGAGAGTTGGTTTTGTTCCCCTGTCCTGTCTCCTCTTCCCTTCTGGGTTAATGGACTGGCTGGACTCCCAGGCCAGCTGCTCTCTAAGAACAGCAGTTACTTTGGATTTCAGTAAGGACCTCCAGTTACTCCACCGTGAGAAACTTGGGTCTCACCGTTCACTTCCTAAAAGAAAATCATTTTAGGTAGTATGTGATCTTCGCAGTGTTTTTTTTTTTTTTAATTTCCAGTTTTGAGATAATTGACAGCTAGTTTTCTGTAAGTTTAAGGTATACAGCATGGTGATTTATGTATATTATGAAAGGATTACCATGATAAGTTTAGTTAACATCTATGATATATACATGGAAATTTTTTTTCATTGTGATGACAACTGTTAGGGTATACTCTCTCAAATATACTATATAGCAGTGTTCGCTGTGGTCATTATGCTGTACCTTACATCTCTGGTAGTTATCTCATGATTGGACACTTGTACCTTTTGACCACCTTCATCTAATTCCTCCCTCCCCCATCCCCTGCCTCTGGTAGCCATAAATCTGATTATCTCTTTTCCTAGGAGTTTGGAGGTGTTTTTGTTTTTAGATTACACATGTGAGTGAGGTTAGCCGGTATTTCTTTCTCTGTTGACTTGTTTCATTTAGGATAATGCCCTCAAAGTCTGTCCATTTTGTCACAAATGGCAAATAGCCATTTGATATACATATCACATCTTTGTTAATGGACATTTGGGTTGTTCCTATGTCTTGGCTGTTGTAAATAATGCTATGGACAGATGGATGCAGATTTTTTTGACATAGTGTTTTCACTTCATTTAGATATATTCCCAGAAGTAGAATTGCTGGATCATATGGTAGTTTAATTTTTAATTTTTTGAGGATTCTCCATACTGTAAATTAGTTGCACTAATTTACAATCCCACCAACAGTGCACATGAGGATTCCCTTTTGCCCACACCTTGGCCAGCATTGGTTACCTCTTGGCTTTTTGATAGCCATTCTAACAGGTGTGAGGTGATACCTCCTTGTCGTTTTAATTTGCTTTTCTCTGATGATTAGTGATTTTGGGCATCATTTCACATGCCTGTTGGTCATGCATATATTTGTGTGTGGGGGGGTGTTCAGGTTCTTCGCCTATATTTTTACCTAAAATTTTTTAGGTTATTGGGTTGTATGAGTTTTTCTATGTTTTGGATATTAATCCCTCATCAGCTAACATGATTGGCAATATTTTTTCCTGTTCTGTAGGTTGTTTCACCTTGTTGGTGGTTCCTTTGCTGTACAGAAGCTTTTTAGTTTGATGTAGTCGCCCTTGTTTATCTTTTATTGCTTTGGCTTTAGCTGTTCTATCTAAAAAACAAGGATACATGTCGAGGTTTCTTCCTATGTTTTTTTCTAGGAGTCTTAATGGCTTCTGGTCTTACATTTAAGTCTTAATTTTATTTTAATTTCTGTGAGTGAACACTAGCATTATAGTTTCATTTTTTCACATGTGATATCCAATTCCCAGCGCCATTTATTGAAGACTGTTCTTTCTGCATTGAATATTCTTGGCTTTCTCGTCAAATTCTAGTTTCTCATACATGCGTGGGTTAATTTGTGCTTCATGGTGTTTTTGATCAATGATCTCAAAGATAAATTCAAATAAGTAAAAGACTACTCAGTTGCTAATAGTCACCAGATGAACTTGCCCCAAGTATACAGGTACTCCATTGATAGAGGGGGAGCTGGTCTTGAAAACCTTGCTCTCCACAGGGAGAGAGGTTATGAAGTTACTGGGCCTTATAGCATCCTTAAAAGCCATGAACTTGGGAGGCAGTGGCCCTGCATCCCTTTTCCTTGGCTGGATTCTTCCATGCCTGGGAGAAAGGACTGCTGCTTCTAGTCTGAGAAGCCTGTGTAATAAAAGGCCTCCTTGTGCACCGGGTCCCTGGTGAATCACCTGTGAGAAATGACCTGTACCATGTCTGTCTTTAAGCCATCCCACGTCCTCCAGTAGTGCTGCTGAGGTCATGGCCGTGCTGTTCTTTCACATCATGAGGTATAAACAGGAGGACCCGGAGAACCCAGATAATGACCGTTTCATCCTCTCCAAGGTAAGTCCCACAGGAGCCCGGAGCCTGCCCAGTTGCTTCTTAAAAGTCATTTTCAAAGCCACCACGTGGCAACAAGACCGGAAATGGGCTCTGTTTATTTTTTTGGTTCTTCTTTGTCTGCCTAATGTCTTGAGAGTCTTCAGTCTGCTGTGACAAAATAACTACAGACTGGGTAGCTTATAAAGCATAAAAGCTTATTTCTAGTAGTTTTGGAAATGGAAGTCCAAGATCAAGGCACCAGCATGGTCACTGCTGGTGGGGGGGTCCTCTTCCTGGTTGCAGATTTTTCATTGTACTCTCACATAGAAGGGGAAGTAGTCTTCTTAGGCCTGTTTTACAAGGGCACTAATCCCATTTGTGAGGGTTCTGCCCTTGCAACCTTATCACCACCCAAAGACCCCCCCCCCCAACCTCCTGATACCACTTTCGGCCTTAGATTTTCAACATCAGCGTTTTGAGAGGCACAAATATTGAGACGATAGCACCTCGTAAAGATTTAAGAGATGTTCTAGCAAGGATTGCAGTAGTGGAAAGGATGCTTGTGGCAACTGGCCACCCTTCCTTTCCTTTGTTGGTGCTCTGCCTTACGCCACCTAGCACTAAAGGCCCCCCCCCCTCCGGTCCCCAGCAGGGTCATGCTCCCATCTTCTGCCACCTGGGTAGAGGTGGGCAACATTAGTGGATCTATGTTGAGCTCAAGGAAAATTGAGTTGAATTTGGAGGGATATTCCACCCGACAGTTACCTTTATTTTCTATTTCTCAGTAAATTTGACCTGACACAATGGGAGGATTTTCTCGTTACACTAGGTGTAGCACCAGGTATCTCATGACATTGAGGGGCAGGAAAGGGGAGTAATATTAAAAGCAGGGTTGATCTAAAAGAACATTCAGTTCTTTTGATGTCTGAAAGTTTGTGGTGTTCTGAGAGAAACATTTAAAACTCAGCCAGCGTGTACAAATAGAAACCTCAGATCTGGGTAGTGGGTGTTAGTTTAGAGAATAAAGTCAGAGTATGGGCATGGCTGAAGTACCTGGGGTCATATTTATGACCCATGTCTTGGTGTCTGAAATGTAATTTCAAATGAGGTTTGGCGAAAGATAAAATTTCTGAGCATGTAGTGTAGAAAAAGCAAGATGAAGCAAAAGTGGTCCCTTAGCAACAAACCTAGGTGAAGGGTACATGGGATTTCGTTGTACTATCCTTACAAGTTTTCTATAAGCTTGACTTTTGCAATAAAAAATGGGGGCGCCTGGGTGGCTCAGTGGGTTGAGCATCCGACTTTGGCTCAGGTCATGATCTCACGGTCTGTGGGCTCTGTGCTGGCAGCTCAGAGCCTGGAGCCTGCTTCAGATTCTGTGTCTCTCTCTTTCTCTGCCCCTCCCCTCTCATGCTCCGTCTCTGTCAAAAATATTTTTTAAAATTTTAAGTAATAAATGCAGATGTACAAACAGCATGCGTACACAGATCTTTGGTTTAAAACCTGTAAGATGGGGTGCCTGGGTGGCTCAGTCAGTTCAGAATTTGACTCTTGATTTCGGCTCAGGTCATGATCTCAAGGTTAGCGAGTTCAAGCCCCACATCTGAACTCTCTGCCCCTCCCCTGTGTGTGTGCTTACTCTTTCAAAACTTAAAAAAAAAAAACTGTAAGATGGCTGGATTGTCCTGTAACTGTTGCTGTCTTAGTGGGATAAAGAGGCTTTCTGGCATGCGGTAGCAAGTTGGGCACTGTTCAGCTGCCAGAATTTATGGATTCATCAGATTTAAGAAGCAGGTGAGTTTGGAAGGAAAGCGAAAACACCTAGGAGTGTAGTTCGTCTTGGCATTGGCTGAGAATGGAATAAATGGACTTGCTATGGCAGAGGAGCCACAGTCTTCACGATTGGTACTCCTGGGATGTGAATGTCCGGCACCAATAACTGCATCAGGAGGCTCACTGTTAAGACCTGGCAGTATCGGTATTGCTGATTATGAGGTACTGTGAAGGCTTCTGGGGAGGTTTTTGTGATCCCTGTACATCCACTTCTATCTCGCCGCAAGGCCTTGTTTTTTATCAGCTGTTTCTCCAACCAAGCAGGCCAGAGAAGTAACCAAAAGTTCTTTTTGTAAACTGGTTCTTCAAGCGTATTTTGTGCCAGAACAAAGGTAAGAAGTGCCACCTGAAAGAGCAGTGTTTTCCGAGTGTGCATAGATCGCACCTCGTATGCATTCTATTCTAGCTCTTGCTCCTCCCCCCAGTTGTGAGTGTATCCCCCCTTGCCACAGTGTAAGGGTTCTTGGGGAAGGTAAGGGAACCCATGTGGGGTGCCTCCATCATGCTGAGCGTTGTGCTGGGGCTTGCCAATCTTCTCAATCCTACAGTCTCCTGCTGGCTGAGGGGGACTCTTTAGCAGAACTAGAGACATCAGGAGAGACTTCAGCAGGATGGTTCTGCAGGGCTAGGAGTACAAAACGGAGTCTCTGGGGGCACAAAAGTGTGAAGAAAGCTAAGGACAGTTAAGAGCCCTGGACGGAGCATGATGAGAGAAGGATCAGAGACTAACAAGTACCGTTGGCCCATCCTTGGTACAAAATACCTCATTCTTTGCTTGAATGGAGGGGACATTTGAGTGGAGGAGGAGTTAGACAGGAAACCTGGGTAACCAGCATGTTGGATGGGCTTGAGCATCCCGGATCCAAGGGAAGTGAGGGTGGGAGGGTTTACCAGTTTAAACAGATAGTCCAGGAAAGCCTCGAAGCTGACATTTGAGCAGAGACTTGGGGGTGGGGGGCGTAGTGAGAGGGAACTGTGTGCCTGTTTAGACTCCTGCACTTGGGGGATAGGGAGCTGTGAGTGCTAAGGCCCTGAGGCAGGTGTATGCCCAGGGCATTCAAGGGATGCAAGAAAGCCAGGGCATCCAAAGCGATGGCAGGAGAGAGTAGGACATTATGGGGGCTGGAGGGTGGTGTAAGAACTTGGACGCTACTTGGCACGAAATAGACCTTGGACAGCTCTCTGCAGGGTGAGGAGTGGACCTAGGTTTTGACAGCCTCCCCCTGGTGGCTGTGTTGAGAATAGGTATGGGGGGAAGTAAGGAGGTTACTGCAGTGAGAATTGAGATGTTTGTGGCCAGTTTAAGATGGTGGCAGGGGAAGCAGTGAATAAGTTCAGTGTGTCTTCGGAAGCTTGGGATCTTTGACACTGCCTTGTGGCACTGAGAGGGCATTATCTTTATGGATAGTAATAGCCTGTGCATAGACACAGGAGGAGGGGAGAGGAAGCAGGGGTGTAAAATGATTCATCTCTGGAATGAGCACTTACAGATGACCGCTTCTGAAATCTCATTTGACCTGAGTTTTACAAACCAGGGAAATTGTAATCTTCAATTGGGGGGGGCGCAGGGCACAAGTGAACGAGGGGCAGAGAATCCCATGCAGGGTCCACACTGTCAGCACAGAGCCTGAAGTAGGGCTTGAGCTCACCTGATGCAGAACTTGAACTCCTGAACCATGAGATCATGACCTGAACTAAACTCGGATGCTTAACCTACTCAGCCACCCAGGAGCCTCCATTTTCTTAAAATGTTTATTTTTGAAGGGGAGAGAGTGCAAGTGGGGGAGGGGCAGAGAAAGAATCCCAAGCAGACTCCACAAACTGTCAGCACAGAGCCCACCTCGGGGCTCAGTCTCACCATGAGATCGTGACCCAAACGAAGATCAAGAGAGACACTTAACCAACTGAGCCATCCAGGCACTCCGGTGTTTCAGAACCCGCATTCTCCAAAGAGATTGAACATCTGGTTTGTGCAGGACTACACGAAAGGCTTTGTGAAAATGGCAAGGCTCATGCTTACATTTTCTGCTTTGCTCTTAGGCTCTGTTTAGGCTGCTGTGTGAAGAAATTTCCCTTCTCTATAATTCCACAGGTCCAGCTGACCTTGGATTACCTATGGCTCCCCCTGTGTTTGTGATGTTGAGACTTGGGGTGCTATGTGGATGTGGTAAAGAGAAATCCACCCCAAAGGGTGGGAGGGGCCGTGCCAGAGAGCAGCCTGTGCTCCATGCTGGAAGTTGGACTGATAACTTGTGTCCTGCAGGTATGTCTAAGTTCATTTGGTCCCTTCTCTTACAGAGGCTGTCATTTGTTGATGTGGCAACCGGATGGCTTGGGCAAGGACTGGGGGCTGCTTGTGGGATGGCATATACTGGCAAGTACTTTGACAAAGCCAGGTAAGGCTCTTATCCACTGTTTACCTGTCCCCACCACACCCCTCAGGCACTTTGGCTTTACTTATGGTTTACTAGTTTGGGAAGACCGTGATTGTTTAGAAAGGTCAGGTTCCCAAGTGTCCTAGCAGTAGAGAAATTGTGTTTCTGTAAACTGTTCTGGCTTCTCTGGTTGGATTCTAAGTGCTGCCTGTAGCGTATAGACTGGTTTATTTCTGTTGCTCTCTAAGAGTGACATGTTTGTGTTTTCCATTTCTCCTGAGCCTCATTATAGAGCTAGTAGCTGGTGCATTTGCGACTCGTTGGGCCCCATTGTATGTTAATAATGAAAGAGTTCCTTTTTTAGAGTGGTTCCACTAGTGTCTTTCCTACAGGGGTGTATGCCCAACTGCCGCTGATGTGTGAGCAAGATGGGGGTGGTGCTGGGGGTCCCCAGGGTTGGCTGTGTTGGTGTGCATGTTCTCCCGAGATGCACCGGATGTGCCTGAGTCCAGATCCAGTCACATCTTGGTTCCAGCCCAGGTGGCCCCTTTGGAGGCACTTGGTTGTGCTTCCTCCACTGCTCAGGCAGCTACCCTCTTCCATCTCCCAGGAGTCTGTTAACGTTTTCATCTCATTATTGCCTGTATTAGTTCGTATCCTGTAATCAATTTTTAAACTTTTTTTTTAATGTTTATTCAGAGACCAAGTGTGAGCGGGGGAGGGGCAGAAAGAGAAGGAGGCACAGAATCTGAAACAGGCTCCAGACTCTGAGCTGCCAGCACAGAGCCCAATGCAGGCTTGAACCCGTGAACCATGAGATCATGACCTTAGCTAAAGTCAGCCGCTTAACTGACTGAGCCACCCAGGCACCCCATTAATCATTTTTTTAAAAACTTTGCAGCGTTTTGGTGGGGTCTAGGTTGTGTCTTATCGGTCTTAACGTTTTTGTGTTTTTATTGTGGAGAAGTTCACAGTTTACAACAGAACGTATGTTCCTGAGGGACAGTGTTTTGTTGTGATTGTTGTAAATAAATTTGTTACATTAGAAATAGTGGTTGTGCTTAAAACGGAGCTTACCGAGAAACTGTATATATGAATGTTGTTTGGGTGTTTAAGGAGCTACTTTCTCCACATCCCCTGTTGTTTGTGGGTCCCAGAGACATGGCAAAAGAATGCTAGAATAAGAAAACTAGCCCAAAAATCCATCTTGTGAGGCCCAAGTTTTTTAAAGCTGTGTTTCCTTAGCTCGTAGAGTTTGGACAGAACTGAAAAGAAAGTTTTAGGAACGTAATGATGTGTGAAGCAACTATTTCATTCTATTCCTTTGTTTTTCTCCATGAAATACATTTGCTTGAGTGCTCCAGAAGAGCCCTAAGCAGGGTCTTAACCTTTCTTGGCTTGCCCTAGCTACCGGGTGTTCTGCCTCTTGGGAGATGGTGAGTCCTCAGAAGGCTCCGTCTGGGAAGCGTTGGCTTTTGCTTCCCACTACAATCTGGATAACCTTGTGGCCATCTTTGACGTGAACCGCCTGGGCCACAGTGGTGCCTTGCCCATTGAGCACTGCGTGGATGTCTATCAGAAGCGCTGCGAAGCCTTTGGGTAACTGTGTCTTGTTTTATGTCACCCTTTTGCCCCATTCCCCCTTCACCTTGTAACCTAGCCTCCTCCTGGGTTGACAGGTGGAATACTTACGTGGTGGACGGACGTGATGTGGAGGTACTGTGCCAGGTGTTCTTGCAGGCAAGTCAAGTAAAGAACAAGCCCACTGCTGTAGTTGCCAAAACCTTCAAGGGCCGGGGCACTCCAAGTAAGCAAATGTTTCTTTTCTGCTCAGGGTTATTGAAAACCTCTGTCTGCACAGCAGTGTGGCAGGAGGAGACTCAGTCTGGCCAGGCAGACATCTGGCTTAGTGCTCAGTGATCCCACCTGTAATGTGCTGGAGGCCCTTGCTCTCCTTGGTCCTTACACATAGTGGGTCTGGTTAGGGTTGGAGGGGAAACCCAGACCCCCAGCAAGTGAGCAGCGATTTTTCCGTGTGCAGGAGGGAGTAGCTAGGAGGATAGTCCATCAGAGGACTGGCAGAGAGCGATTTGCATAGAAGTGCAGAGTGAGAGAGAATGCTATTATATGCGTGAACAGATATGCAAATAAGGGCATGTACACTTGCCTGTGCCCACACTCTCTGGGAGGACACCTACAGACCTGGTAATAGTGGCACTCCTGGAAAAGGTACCTGTGGAACTGAGGGTCAGGGAAGGAAGACGGGGTTTTGAAAGTAGTCTGGCAGATTTCAAAGCTGTACCTGAAGTCATTCAAGTATAAATAGTTGCAGAGGGTGTGATTCCTGCTTTGTTTTAATATCTGTGCTTTAGAATAAAACTGTTTCATGACTCTTCCTTAAAATACAGTCTTACTGTGGTGTCCCCAGTTCAGTAAATGACCACTTGACCAGTTTGCTCCTGGGAGAATTCTGGGTATTATCCTTGCCCTCGCCTCTCCCTTATGTGCCCCCTACATGCAAACACAGTCTGTCATCGATTTGGATTGATTCGGGTTGATCTCAGATCTGCTTCTTGCTCTCCGTTTCCCATGCTCAGATCCAAGTCATCTCTCCCTAATTATAGTCTCCCCAAGCCAGTCTCCACACGGCTGCCATGGTGGTCTTTGTACATTTAAGAGCTCATCAGTCACCTCCCCACTCCAAATTCCTCTGTGGTTTCCTATCTTGATTCTGACAAAACTCAAACTTTATATGCACAGGATCCTCCATGGTCCACCCTGCCTGTCTCTCCAGCTTCCTATCTCACACTCCCCCCTCCATTCACCAGTATATGGGCCAGTGCCTCCCCCCAAGAGCCTCTGGGCCTTTTCAGGCTGTCCTCTGGGGCTGCAGTACCAACTCGGGCTCCCTGTGCCAGGTTTTTATTCTTGTGAGTCCTCAGCTAATATCTTTTCCATAAGGATGTCTTTGAGATGATCTAACAGACGCTCCATTATGTACTTCTGGAACAAATGTCTTTTATTTGGTTGCAGATATTGAAGATGCAGAAAATTGGCATGGAAAGCCAGTGCCAAAAGAGCGAGCTGATGCGATTATCAAACTAATTGAGAGCCAGATACAGACCAACGAGAATCTTGACCCAAAACCCCCTATTGAAGACTCACCTCAAATCAACATCCTAGATATAGAAATGATTTCTCTACCTGCTTACACAGTTGATGAGAAGGTAGGCAAACTGTTCTCTGCTTTTTTTTTTTTTTTTAAATACCCAGGACTCTTCATTTACTCTGATCTCCATGGATGAACCAGTTATTAGATTGCATGACATTTAACTAAAGGTTATATGCAATAAAAATAGGTTTATCTTCTCTTTTACTATTTCTGATTTTTATTTCAAACTTCAGTCTGAATATTCTTACTAGTCAATTGATACTTCTAAGCGTCTAGTGCTGTGTAGCTTTTGCTTGCAAAATTGTGGTGTGGCAGTCTACTCTGTGTGAAACTGCTACAATTCTGTGTCTACTCTAAGGGTCGGGGCCTGGCTGACCAAGGTTTCGAACTTACCCCTGGATTACAGAAAGAAGTAGGTCAATTCATCAAAGACCAATTCTTCAAAAAGGAAACAAATTAGGTATGAAACCCTGCCATAATAGCAGACCCCAAATAGGCAGAGTCTTCAGGACCAAAGAAAAACAAGGTGATGAACCCAGAAGGAAAGAATTTTTTAGCCTTCATTTATTTATTTCGAGATCTTTAGAGTGTTGCTTATGTTTTCTTAGCCTGGTAATATGGGTTAAAGTGAATTGATTACACCAGAAATTAGGGGGGGGAGAAAACAGAAGAAAGGTGTTAATCAGGAAAATGCACATACTAATGAACGGTATTTTGGCACCACTTTAACTGTTCATACTCTTAGAACTAATAGTACAACTCCTAGGAATTTATCCGGCAGAACTATCTATGCAAGTGTGCAGTTATGTCTAGAAGAATGAATGTTGGGGCACCTGGGTGGCTCAGTTGGTTGAGCATCTGACTCTTGATTTCAACTCAGGTCATGATCCCAGGTCACAGGGTCAAGCCCCACATCAGGCTCAGTGCTGAAAGTAGAGCCTGCTTGGAATTCTCTCTCCTTCTGCCTGTCTCCCCCCACCTTAAAATAGGTAGTAAACTGATTTCAGCATTGAATGCTTATGGAATTGGAAAAACCCAACAAGAGGCTAAGCGTTCACCCCAATTACTAAATTTTTCAAGTTGTAAAGCAGCATAAAATCGTTTTTGTGTAGAAAACCTTAAAAGGTGGGGGGCATCATATATTATTAGAAACCATTGGAAAGTGCATTTGGAGAAATGACACCAAATTGAAGGTGGAAGGTGGGATTTTGAGAACTTTTTTTTTCTTAGTTTATTTTTTGAGAGCGAGCAGAGGAGGGGCAGAGAGAGCAAGAATCCCAAGCAGGGCACGAAACTGAAATTATGACCTGAGCCAAAATCAAGAGTCCCAACGCTTAACTGAGCCAGCCAGGTGCCCTTGAACTTCCTTTTTTTTTTTTTTTTTTTTTTTTTTAAAGAGGTTATGTTTTTTATGAACAGGAAAAAATTAAGTCCGGTTCATAAAAAATGAATGAGTTTAAAAACCAAGTCAGGGGCACCTGGCTGGCTCAGTCAGAAGAGCATTAGCTCTTGATCCTCAGGGTCCTAATAAGTTCAAGCCCCACAGTGGGTATAGAGATGACTTAAAAATAAATGGACTTTAAAAAATGGTGTGCCTGGGTGGCCCTGTCAGTTAAGCATCTGACTCTTGGTTTTGGCTCAGGTAATGATCTCCTAGGTTTGTGGGTTCAAGCCCCGTGTTGAGCTCCACACTGACCTTGCGGAGCCTGCTTGGGATTCTTTGTCTCCCTCTCTCTCTGCCCCTCTCCCACTTGTGCTGTCTCTCTCAGAATAAATATCAAAACTTTAAACCAAGAAACAGGACTGCTAAGACACTTCTATTAGATTCTTGATCTAGAGGTCTTAAACCTAGAGCCCTCTTCATACTTCGCAGTGAAGTATCTCATTAATCTGCCAGAGTGTCAGCCCCACTCTGGAAGTGTTAGCCAATGAGGTTAAATAACAGTAAAAGACTCCCTCCTGACTAGGAGGAAGGCAAGCCTCTCATCATTTGTAGGTGATAAAGTTGTATGTCTGGAAAACCCAAGAGAATCAGCTGGAAACCGTTATAAATAAGAGTCCAGGAAAAGAGCTTGTATCAAAACTAATATATGGGGGTGCCTGGGTGGCTCAGTTGGTGAAGTGTCCGACTTCAGCTCAGGTCATGATCTCGCTGTCCGTGAGTTTGAGCCCTGCGTCAGGCTGTCTGCTGTCACTGCACAGCCTGCTTCGGATCCTCTGTCCCCCCTCTCTCTGCCCCTCCTTGTGCATGTGCTCTCTCAAAAATACTCAAAAAAAAAAAAAAAGATTAACTCCTTTTTTATATTAACAAAACAGATGATTTTTGTAATGGCAAGAAAAACTAAAAAACTTAAATATATAGGAGCTATATTAAGATACTTTTAGGGGCACCTGGGTGCCTCAGTTGGTTAAGTCTCTGACTTCATCTCAGGTCATGATCTCGTTTACGGGTTTGAGCCCCATGTTGGGCTCTGTGCTGACAGCTCAGAGCCTGGAGCCCGCTTCAGATTCTGGGTCTCCCTCTCTCTCTGCCCCTCCCTCCTCACACTCCTTCAAAAATAAACATCAAAAAAAATTTTTTTTTTAAAGGTACTTTTAAAACTGTAGCCCCAAAAGAAACCCACATGCTTTATATATATGAGATGCTCAACAAATATCTGTACATAGACCATTCCTGAAAAGATGCTATACAGACTCGTCCTTTCTGTCTGCCTCTGGGCAAGGGACTGGGTGGATGGTGGACAGGTGAGCAGGGAGAGGATGGCCTCTTCACCCGAGGCTTTCATAACTTGAATTTTGTACTACCTACATGAATTGTTTATTTTTAAAGATATGTGTTTAGAGAAATGAACACAGACATGAAGAGACCAACCTTTTTCTTTAATGACTTTACTGAGATATGACTATATATAATCCATCCATTTGAAGTACAATTCAGTGGTTTAAAGCATATTAACAGAATCGTCCAGTTATCACCACACTGTCTTACGGCATTTCCATCACCCTCAAAAAAAAAAAAAAAAAAAAAACCATGCCCATTAGCAGTCACCCTCCATTTCCCCCAGCCCCTAGTAACCACTTGTCTACTTTCTGTGAAATTGCCTATTCCGGACATTTCATATTAAATAGTCACGTGTGAACCTTTTGTCTGGCTTCTTAGCATGATGTTTTTGAGGTCCATCCCTGTTGTGGCAGTACAGTATTCCATTTTATGAATATACTATACATTTTGTTTATGCATTCAATCCTTGATGGACATTTAGGTTTTTTCTACTTTTATGGCTGTTGTAACTGCTGCTTTGAACATTTGTGTGCAAGGTTTTGTTGAGATCTAGTTTCCTCTTGGGTATATACCTAGGAATAGAACTGCTGGGTCACGTGATAATTCTGCTTGACATTTTGAGAAAATGCCAAGCCTTAATTTCTAGTAGAAAAACTCAATCTTGTGAAAATGTCAATTATCCCCTGAATCCATAAACTCAGTTCAATCTCAATATCCTAATGGAATTTCTTGTTGGTATCATGATTCTAAAGTTCTATGTTTTAAGGGGTGCCTGGGTGGCTCAGTTGGTTTAAGCATCCAACTTTTGATTTTGGCTCGAATCATGATCTCACAGTTTGTGGGGTCCGGCTCCGCACTGACGGCAAGGAGCCTGCTCGATGGGATTCTCTTGCTCCCTCTCTCTGCCCCTCCCCCACTTGTGTTTTCTCCCCCCTCCCAAAATAAACTTTAAAAAAAGTTCTCCATTTTAATTTTTGCACTGTGCATTATCAGTTTTATAGTTACAAAGTCACAGGCGTTTGCATTTTGGGAAATTTAAGTATTTTGATAAACTTCTGTGAGGGGTGCCTGGGTGGCTCAGTTGGGTAAGCATCCAGCTGTTTCAGCTCTGGTCATAATCTCACAGTTCATGAGTTCGAGTCCACAGCAGGGCCTGTGCTGACAGTGCGGAGCCTGCTTGGGATTCTCTTGTCTCCCTTTCTCTCTGCCTCTCTCTCAAAAATAAACATTTAAAAAATTTTGTCTTGGTAAACTATATGAATGGGGGCAGAAGAATAAGTTTTTTTGAGAATTGCTACCCAGTGAACCAAGGATGGGCTTAAGATTGGCTAGCCATCCATTTTTGTGACACAAAAGGAAATTATTGATGAATTACAAATTTGCTTTCTTCGTTAAGACAAAAGACCATTTGTAATCCACAAAATTTCACCTTCTAAATCTGCTCTAGAAAACTCTACCATTTGATTTTTCCAGGTAGCTACTCGGAAAGCATGTGGTTTGGCGCTGGCTAAACTGGGCCACGCAAACGATAGAGTCATTGTGCTGGATGGTGACACCAAGAACTCCACCTTCGCAGACATATTCAAGAAGGAGCACCCTGAGCGCTTCATTGAATGTTTTATTGCTGAGCAAAACATGGTGCGTGTGCTATGGGTGTTCCTCCTGGGTCTTCTCATTGACAGTGGCCTGCTGGACACAGGAGGGCAGCCCCGAATTACAGTTTTTCTTTCCATTTATAAAAGCAAAGGTGCTGGAGGAGAAAATGGCTCTGAGGAAGCAAGTCGAGAGTAGCTAGGCAGTTTGTGGGGTAGCTTCCAGGACTGCTAGGATTCATTTGGAACAAGTAGTATTTATCAATTTTTTTTGATTGCCAGGTTTTAAAAATAAGTTTTTCTGTAGAATCCAAATTTCTGGATTCTCTTAAAGAGTAGGAAGATCTGTCAGCACCAAGACGGCATTACCTCCTGCCACCAGTTGGCTGGAACTAAGCAGGGGCCCCCTTTAGATGGTTGTCCACAGCCAACTGGCCCATGTCCCTGCCTCTGGCCACCCTGCACTTTGATTTATGGTGCTTCTCTGGGCCTGTTAGTATTAGAATTTAAGCTACCCTGTTAGGTAAAGTAGATCGTTAACATCTGTAAGCATAAATACGTTTTTCTCTAGGTCTCGTTAAGTTATTTCCATTTTGAATGGAAAAAATACAATCCATCATTCTCCAAATTGAGTCTCTTATCAGAAAGCTTGCTCCCCATCTCCTTGATTCCTTTAGTTAACAGCCTTCAGCATATACTCTGTACTGATGGGTTCCCACAGTGGGAAGAAAATTAGTAAAACTGCAGCTAATAAGTAGTATCTAATGCCATGTCGAACCTGGTGGCTATGGTAGGAATGTAACCGGGGCCAATCAGGGATGGTCTGTCAGTTGATGTGACATTTAAGCTGAGATTTAAGTGATGAGTCGTGCACAGATCTGGAAGACAGCATTAACAGCAGAGGGGACAGCTATCTCTGCAGCAGGCCAACATTTGAACCATCTAGGGAGAAAAAGTGGCAGCATGGTGAGTACAGGAGGAAATTGGCAAGGTCACCAGGGGCCAGATCATATGGTGCTTTTACTGGCCACTTTCAGTATCTTGGGTTCTTTTGCAGTTTACTGGGAAACCACATGATATGTTTTACAAGGCCCTGCAATGTGAAGAATAGCTTGCTGGGGGGCGGGGTGACAAGATGGGGACTTGGGCCAGGTTGGAAGTAAGTGGACTCATCTGGAATCTCTTTGGGAAGGAGAGCTAACAGGATGCCATAAGGGTGGGTGTCAGGGCAACAACCAAGGCTGGCACTCGGGTGTAGGCCAGAGTGCCTGGGTAGAGAGAGGTGTCACTTCCCAAGATGGACACGACTGGGGGAGAAATGGATTTGAGGGCATGGGAGCTCTGTTTGGGCCCTGGGGGGTCAGAGTACTGGTTGGTAAGGGGTCAGGTAGTTTGGAGGATACGTCAGTTGTCTTCAAGTGTATTCTATTGCCCTAACTTTTTTTTATACATGAAAGCCTTTTTATTGATAACCTGGAAGAGGCTGGGCAGAGAGTAGGAAGTGGGAAAGTGAGGATGGTATGAGAAGTTTTTTGTGAGGGAGAGCCCAGGTGAAGGGTGGTATCTGGAGGGGGAGGATGAGGTGGAGGTGGAGAGGTAGAGATAGAAGATACGAGCATATATTCGAGTGGTGAGAGAGTAACACGAGAAAGGGGCTGGATCCATGAGGGGAGGGGATAACTGCACTGCTGGAGATGCCCTTGAGGACTCAGGAGAAGGGTGAGATTCAGCATGGCAGGTGGGCCAGTGGACCGTAGGTAGGTGCAGGTACCCTGTCTCCTAGCCAGCAGGTGGGTGGTTGGGGGCCGATGGGAGAGCCTCTGTTGTTCTCTTCTCATTTCCCAGGAGATGCAAAGTGAGGGTACCATGTGAGGGAATAGGGAGAAGGGTGCAGAAGGGGACCTGCCAGGACTGTGGGGAGGGAGGCTTTGAATGTCCCGAGCTTTCCTGTCTTCTCTTCCCTATCTTCCTGACTTGAAGGAGCCAAGTCAGTGCCCCAATTCCTGTTATTTTCTGGAAGTTTGGGGGACATCAGGGGTTTGCCAGATTTCGGGTTTGCCCAGCTATGTGCCTGGGGAAGGATGAGGTGGTGGGGGGAATGTGGAGTAGAGATTATCCTGGGACACACTGTGCACTGGGGAAGGGGAAAGGAGGGGCAGGGTTCAAGCATTTGTTTTCCCTTTCACTATTGTGGTTTTGTTTTCCCAAGGCTTCCACATTTTAATTTTTCTTAAATAGGCCAACTATTCTAAGGGTGTCTAATTCACCTTTTTATTGCAGGTGAGCGTGGCACTGGGATGTGCCACCCGTGGTCGGACTGTTGCTTTTGTCAGCACCTTCGCTGCCTTTTTGACCCGAGCATTTGATCAAATCCGGATGGGAGCCGTTTCTCAAACCAACATCAACCTTGTTGGGTCCCACTGTGGAATATCTGTTGGTATGAGTTCTCAGTACCAGCATGTTTTGTTTTGCTTTTAGAATTTAAGGGTTTTTTTATGCTTATTTTTGAGGGGGGGGGCAGCAGAGAGAGGGAGGCACAGAATCCAAAGCAGGCTCCAGGGATCTGGAAGGTCAGTTAGGATCCTAACCCACAGTGATGTCTCGTGGGAGACATGTAGCAGTTAATTATGGCATTATATTGGCCCAAGAATTGGACAGTTTTGTAGGGCTCAGCTACAAGTGTGGGCCCTCCCCCCATGGAAATAAGCTTTTGTTTATCCAGCAGAGAGCAGGTTCCCAGTTGGCCCTTGATCATGCATTTTTGGGCTGTGGCTTTGCTTTCTCAGGTGAAGATGGCGCCTCCCAGATGGCCCTGGAGGATCTGGCCATGTTCCGAGCTGTTCCCAACTGCACTATTTTCTATCCAAGTGATGCCATCTCAACAGAACATGCTGTTTTCCTGGCAGCCAATAGCACGGTATTTTTTTTATTATTATTTTTGAGAGTGTGAATGGGGGAGGGGCGGGGAGGCACAGAATTTGAAGCAGGCTCCAGGCTCCAAGCTGTCAGCAGAGAGTCCCAACAAGGGGCTCGAACCCACAAACTGTGAGATCATGACCTGAGCCGAAGTCAGACATTTTGACTGAGCCACCCAGGTGCCGCACTAAGGTATTTTTTTTTTTTTTTTAAGGGGACACTGTTTAAGACGAGATGTTTCTGGGATCCGCTGCTAGTTTGATACCGATGATTGGGTTTTTCCCATTATTTTCTCAGTGTAAAGATCATATTTGTTATAGAAAATTTGGCTGTACGATTCCTTTAAGAGACAGAACAGTTACCCCAAAAAAGTGATTGAGCATGTAGAACATAAACATGATCACATTGTAAAAGACAGTACAAAAGGACACGGAACAGCTGACGGCCCATATGGGGCAGGGCTCAACACGGCGAGGAGAGTGCTCTGGGCACTCCAAGGAAAAGGGGGGCTGTCAGCAATGTCCTGGGAATGGGCTCCAGGAGGGATCAGTGATGCTGGCCTTAGACACATCCCATGCTGTCACCACCTCGTGACATCCAGGAAGCTGGAGAGTGACCAGTGGGTGGCCAGTGTCTCCACTGTAGACAGACCTCAGCGTCCCCAGCCCAGGTCCGCCCTCCAAAACCTCTTAGAAGGGCAGGAGTATGAATTGTGCCCCACTTGCCCTTTCGCAAGTCTCCCACAAGGGCTGTAGATGGACTCAACCTAATTCCTGTCTAGAACCCAGTTTCAGGGCAGGCTAGAGGACAGTCTGAACCTTTTCAGCTGCTCCACCTAATGGTCAACAGACTCCCCTCACCACCAGCCCTGTGCCCACCCATGGCCCTGCATAGGCAGCCCTGGGCATGGTTGGGATAGAACCAGTGTTCCTAAACTAATAGTTTATAATGTATAGTTTTTTAAAGAATGAAATGTTACGAACTATTATGGCAAAAATTAGTTGTTTAATGTCGTGTTCTGGGCTTTTTATTAAACATGAGTCCGTGCTGTGGCCTGCATTTGTGTTCTGCAGAGAAAGAACAAGTCCATGGGTATGTGAGAAAGCTTTCCTATATCACTGAATGTGATAGCATAGAAGGCTTGTCACTGAGGGCATCTGCCAGGGTCCTATGTAGGTTTTTGCCTGGCTTGGTGTAGTGATCTGATCAGGTGCCACCTGACGTGTTTGCTAGTAGCTGTATAGATGTTTATCCTCTGCTCCAAAATGTGTGCTTTGTTTTTAGTGAAGAGAATTGTTTAGCTGTCTTCCCCCCCTCCCTTTTAAAACAAGTTTATTAGTTGGAAATTTAGTTTTGTTTTGTTTTTTTTTTAACTGTAGCTCTGGTTTTAATTTACGCCCTAGGGGATATGCTATATTCGGACCAGCCGACCAGAAACTGCAGTTATTTACACCCAACAAGAAAGCTTTGAGATCGGACGGGCCAAGGTAAGATCTTAAGTCCTGTAGTGCCTTCTAGTATCATTTCATGTGGAGAGATGTGGTCTAAAGCTAGCACTAGGTATCCCTACAGTCAAGGCTTGATCCTTTCTTTGCTCTAGTTTAAAAAAAGTTCCGTTGTGACCTTTACCTCCTTTTCCTCAGGAAGGAGCATTCTACCAGTATCAGCCTAAGCAAACTTTTTCCCTTTCCAAATGGAGTCTCTTCTTTGTTGAACTCTTAAAGTGGTAACAACTTAAAGGTCCTTGAGTTGTTGGGGTGTAAATTACCACAGCCTGGAGCTAAATGAAATAGTACAACCGATTTCAAATGAATAGTGAATCTGTCAGGTTTTGGTTTTGCAGATCCAAGCCAGGAATAAAAGGGAACATGAATGTCTTGCCACTGGTCGTTGTGTGGCACTGAAGTTGGTGGGATGTGGCCTTGCCCATGGGCCTGATAAAGGCTAGCATCACTGGGCACTTGCTATCTTCTGTGTTCTCGCAAAAGCCCTAGAAGCACAGATTGGTAGCAGCCCTGTGTTGTAGGTGAGGGGCTTACTACGGGTTCACAGCAGCAAGACCAGGATTCAGACCAAGACATTGACCTGGTCTCTGTTGGGGCCCATGTATGTGCAAAGAACAGAACCAACAGCGTCTGGGGAGAAAATAAGTGACTCTGCTCTGCTACCTGGAGAGCAGAGCTCGCAGATGTTCTGACACATTTCCTTCCTGCCTTTCTTACGGTGTATATGTATGCTTTATGTAGTTGAGATCATATTGTGGAAGAAAGTTTGTATGTTTTAAGCTTTTTTGGAATGTCATTCATACTTAAATGTGTGAAAGAGCACTAGCCAGTGTTAAAGGAACAACAGGTGACATCTGACTTGATTGCTAAGAACTAAGCTGCTGGAGAATTCATAGTTTGTAGTGCTCAGAAGGACTGTGTCTGAGTACTGAATGGCTTTAGTGCTGCAAAAAAGCGGGCATAACCAAATGTTCGTGACCTGCTGCTGGGTAGCTTGCCAGCACTGAATGAGAAAGCCGCAGTATTCATCTTCAGTGTTAACCACAGGTTCTGTTGTTCCCCTTACTCTCCCGCGGAAACTCAAGGCTGAATGTCCCTGAGGGTGGAGGTGGGGGTCTCGGTGAGTGACCTGTAATTTGGCAGAGCTTTCTCATAGCTTGTCTTCTTTTTCCCCTAATATTTGCCCTGTCCTGACACAATGAAGTACATTTCCTGATGGTAAAGGATGTGAGTTAAAATGCGTGTGATAATGTGCGTGGCATGGATAATTCAAGGGCTAGGTTTTGCAAAGGGGGTGTGCGTTATGTATTTATATGGACGTATATGAAAAAGTTAGGATATTCTCAAAGAATGGGGTGGCTTAGAAGCCCTGAATGTTTGTACTGTCAGCAGTGCTTAAGCTGCAAGGAAACCTATA
The DNA here is from genome assembly GCF_027475565.1 of Acinonyx jubatus. Classification (NCBI taxonomy): domain Eukaryota; kingdom Metazoa; phylum Chordata; class Mammalia; order Carnivora; family Felidae; genus Acinonyx; species Acinonyx jubatus. The sequence continues at coordinate 123,249,382 of NC_069389.1, forward strand.
CAAAAGGATGAAGTGCAGAATAGTTCCAGATGCCTTTGGTTGAGTGACTTTGGAGGAAATAGAAGTCTATGGAAAAAAAGGCCAGGCCCCTGTCCTTGCTTACAGAATAGCTAGTGGGTGAGCATGTAGGCTTTGATGTCAGATGGGCTTGGCTGTTTGCCTCAGCCCTATCCTGAGCAAGTTCCTCCCACTCTGAGGTTTGCTTTCTCCAGCCACAGAATGAGCCCTCTAATGCATGGGCTTTATAGGGCACTTGGACATGCAAGGTGCTTTGCACAGAACATGTCGCAAATGCCCCCAAATTATCCCCATTGACGTGTTCATCGTCAGAGTCCAGTCTGTGTGCACGCCCCAACGAGATGTTGCGGGTGGTCCAGAAATAGTGCTGTTACAGACCCTCTGTGAGTGTGAGTCTGTGGTCTGCAGCATGTGTCCCATACAACTTGTTTTTGGCCCTCTGCCTTTCAGATCCGATTTGAAGTCCACCTTCTTTGCTAAAGGGGCATTTTGTTATTCTATAAGAACTTAGTGATTTGGCACCGTGTATATCATGAAGCATGATAGGTGAATTTGTAAAGTGAATATGAAGTAGGATTTATCAAAAAGAGTGTCATTTGTCAGTGTGTTGATGCAGCTTTTTTTTATAGTGAATTATTAAGCAGTAAAATTGGTAGGGTCAGGGAAGAGCAATGTAGCAGAGTGTTATCTTTGAGATGTGCTCCGTGCATAGTAACCACGGCTTTTTTGTTCAATGGGCATAATACCAGGTCCTCCGCCACAGTGTCAATGACAAAGTCACGGTTATTGGAGCTGGAGTTACACTGCATGAAGCCTTAGCAGCTGCCGAAGATCTTTCCAAGCAAGGTCAGTTGGTGGTTGGTGAACATTGAAGTTTAAGCTGGGCAGAGGTAGGACTTGGGCTGCTTCATGTGCCCCAGTTGGTCTTTTTATTGTAAGTCAATTTCACACATAAACCTGGCTATTGCGGTTTTCCAGATATTTCCATCCGTGTCATTGACCTGTTTACCATTAAACCGCTGGATACTGTCACCATCATGTCCAGTGCAAAAGCCACAGGTGGCCGTATTATCACAGTGGAGGATCACTACTCAGAAGGTATGTGCAAGCCTTTGAGGGTCATGTTGAAAGTCTGCTTTGGTTAGAAGTGTTCTTGTTTACCATGATGGGAAGCGTGACCTGCTTCAGGGTGTCAGCCAGCCAGCCACTCATACAACAGTCTTTATTACTGCTCTTTGCAAGTATATCATCTTACAGGTCTCTTGCCCACCTACACCAGCTCCTCGCGGAGGGCAGGGGGGGCATGCCCATACTCATTTGTGTGGCCCCGGCACAGTGCCTGGTCCCCAGGTGGCTTAGTGGCAACACAAAGGAGTGTCTGTAACTCTCTTGCTGGCAGGAAGGGATCATAATGAAAAGCTTCACAGTTGCTCTTGAGTTTTGAATGATTAATAATTTGTTCCCCTCTCAAAATGGGAAATAGTGGCTTGCAAGCAGAGAACATGGCAACTTGCAAAAAAAAAAAAATGTGCATGGCAGGGAGAGGGAGGGAACTGGGAATGTCAGGTGGGGCACATGAGGGAGTGGAGAGTTGCATGTGTTCCTGTATCAGGGGCCCCAAGAGCACCCACCCCACCCCCCCCACCCCCCGCATGATCACTGAGCACTTAATGGCTTTAGTGATCCTCTGGAAGCACTCTGTGCTCTCACAGCTGAGGTTATTACGAGGAGAGAACACACACCAGGACCCGCAAGGACAGAAGACACAGGTCAGGGTGAAGGACCCCACGTCTTGGGTTCCCTTCCTCCCTTCCATGGGGGGACCACTGAGTGCTCTCCCTTCTCCAGCAGTGACAGATGCGTCCCTGGAGACCAGCGAACCCACTCAAGACTCCGCAGCATGGGTCTTATTGGGCACTGGCCACATGGGCCCCCTCTGCCAGGCACACAGCAAAGCAGGTGTTCCTGGGTACTCACACCAGCCCATTGCCCAGGTGTCACCTGAGGACCAGCCTTGCAAGCAGCCTTGTGCTGGTCATTCTTTTCTGTATGGTTTATTCGTTGGCATAATCGTTTTGGGTTTCCTGACAGCTTTAAGTATCTCAGCTTGCAGACCCCCGCATCTATGGAGCCCCAATTGAGCTCCTGTTATAGTGGGGCTGGGAGGAATTTGGAGACCCACAGTTTCGAATGAGACTTCTTTTGGCTAGCCAGAGGGTGGCTGTTGACGTGAATCAATGGCTGCTGAAGAATATTTTTCCCTAGGAGCCAGCAGATTCAAAGGCTTCTATACCTTGAGGCTTTAAGGCTGACCAGCTGCTTCCAGAACAGAGCCTCATGTCTCTTGTTTCCCCAGGTGGCATCGGGGAGGCCGTCGCTGCAGCTGTCTCTATGGAGCCTGACATCTTGGTCCATCAGCTGGCAGTGGCAGGAATCCCTCGGAGTGGGAAGCCCAGTGAGCTGCTAGATATGTTTGGAATCAGTGCGAAACACATCATAGTGGCTGTGAAATGTATGTTGATGAACTAAAATAGCTGTTAACTTCCGACATACTACCGTTTAAATCTATACTGTTGTGCTTTGTTTTTAAAAGCAAAGCAAGTTAACTATCTTAGGCTATAACTACATATGCAAGTGTAACACTGATCTTTTAGTCATTATATAGTGTGTTATAAGGTTAAAAATAACAGAGGAGCTGACAAAACCACCACCTAATATGAAGTTTTCTGAGAGGACAACATGTAACTGAATTGGGCATCAGCTAGTGTAAATTTCCCAAATGTGTGTAGAGTGAAGAAAGGCAGATTGAACCGTGCACTGCAGTCCCTCAGGCTTGGGACACTGTAGCACCCTGCCACACCCCGCTGTCCGAGTTCGAGAGTTTGTGCGCTGCCATCCTACCTGCAGCTTCCCGGGTCCAGTGTGACTGTAGTTGCCCTGCAGTGTCCTCCCGGTGCTTCATTTCATCTCCCCTCCATGGCCCGACGCAGAGGCCGCAGAGCAGCGGCAAAATCTCTTAGGATGTCCTGTGCTGCTTGCAGAGGGGACCCAACTAGTTCTAGTCCCCACACTGCACTCCCTAGTGAGGTCTCAGAAATGTCTCATTTGTCCAGTGCCCAGACCAAATCTGATAGCTCAATTGCATTCCTCTACTAATACTTGTTACTGTTAATACTAGTTACTGTTAATAAAGCATTTTAAAAAGCAGCTGCTTGATCCCATTTGTGCGATTCGGTTTCTGTTTGCTAGAAACTCCTTCCTTAATTAGAATTTTATCTCAACCAGGGGAGCGAGCCACGCTCTCCCACAACAGAAACCTCGGAAAGGAGGGTATGGAAAGGGTACTGGACGGGAGGTGTGCTGCTCGAGGATGGTGTAGGGCCGGAGCGGACTCGTTACTTCAGCTGTGAGCACAGGACTCATGTGGCTGGTACGCAGGAAGAAAACAGCCAGGGAACTTAGAGGTCAGTCCAAACTTGAAAACTAAAATTGACTGGAAGTGTCTGATACGGTTCTAATCTTCATTGCCCTCATGAAGTGCTCGTCAGGGGGTCTCTGTTCTAGAATGTATGGTAGAGAGCCCAAAGAACTGGCCTGGCACTTGGAGTCCCGCTTCTGCTCCTGCCCTTTTAAATCACTGTGAACTGGTTTCCTGGTCTGTACCATTCGCATGGCCGTTGCTGTACTTGTTTCCGAAGATTTCAAAAACCTGTATTTTTCTATAAAACAGTTGACAGTGGATACAAGATACAAAAATATATAAACACACACAAATACTAAAAATGTCACTGGATCTTTGGTAAAACACAAGGGTCACTGTAGAAAGTTTAGAAAAGCAGAGGAAATTCTGACCTCTCACGCTCCATATGATTCACCCTTTTAAACTGCACAATTCAGTGGGTTTTCATATACTCACCGAGTTTTGCGACTGTCACCCTGGTCAGGTTTAGGACCTCTGCATCACTCCAAAGAATCCCTGAACCCCTTAGCAGTCATTCCATTCCCCTTCTAGCGCCTGGCGGTCACCCCTGTATTTTTGGTTTCTGCGCATTTGCCTCTTCTGGAAACTTCCTAGGACTGCGGTCATACAGCATGCGGCCTTCTGAGGTCTGGCTTCTTTGTTTAGTGTAACGCATTTGGGGTTCGCCTACATCATAGCGTGTGCTGAGACTCCATTCCTTTTTGTGACCACATCATCCGTCCCATGTGTAGACCACATTTTATCGGTTTATCAGTTGATGGACATGTGGGTTGCTTCTGCTGACATACGTTTACAGACCTTCCCATTCAGGTTTGTGGATGTGTATTTTCACTTCTCTTGGGCGTATATAAACGTGGGAGTGGAGTTGTAGGGCCCTGTGACGTCCGTTCACTCATGTGCGTGTGTGAAAACGGTTTGTGTGGAGTGAAAGAGTCCGTGACCTCTGGAGCCCCACATTCTTGAGGAAATCCGTCGTGAATACAGCCGGGATGTGTGGCCACACGGGGGCACCACACCTGCTTGCATCCATCAGATGAGATCCACATCAAAAGTAGAGTAACAAGGGTGATGCACGACTCAAGGACCATTCCAGAAGCCTGCAGACCCCCACAGGTGCTAGGCAAACGCGGTAGGACTGATTTGGTAATGGGCCCAGAGGAGCCACGAACTCGCGGAGAAGGGAATGGCCTTGTGGCCAGCTGTGCGCAGCTAGGCCTCCTGACTACAAAGTATGGCCAAGGTTATGGGGGGGAGCACATTGTCAAATGGTGTAGTTGGTGAAAGACGGCTGGGTGTTGTGGGGCGAGGGGGGATGAACCTTTTTGTGTTGATGACGATGATAGTATCTATGTCATAGGGCGAGGCCAGGATTTTAGAGGTGCCATCGAAATGTCCCAATGGAGGGCCTCCCTGCCTTCCTGGCACGTTTCTACTCCTCAGTCCCTTCTGGGCCTCACTGGCGTGGTCCCGGGCTCCGCATCGAATAGGCCCCGCCTTTCCCCTCCCTGGCCAGCCCTCTCCTCCTCTGCTTCCCTGGCTGCTCGCACCCACCTCCAAACCGCCTGTGCGGTACAGGGACTCCCTCTACCCACCTTTGACACCGCCTCGCTCCCGCCACGCCCGCCCGGCAGGCCGGCCCTATGCCCCCGACCCGCTCTGGACACCGCCGACCCAATCCCTGGCGGCAGCAGAGCCACGTTATTGGGTTTTTTCCCGTCGCTCATTGGGCTCCAGCCAATCAGCGTCGTCTGCGCCAGGCCGGCAACGCCCCGAGCGGCGGGCGTCAGCGGGGGCCAGGCTGGAAACCGCACGCTGACAGGGGTGGGCAACTGCTCTGGTACCCTGGGCTCAGTCGGAAATGGAACGCTGCTCTTAAGTGCGGCCTGACCAGCAGGAGACAGGGGAATGCCTAGAGAGAAGGGGACACTGGGGGGGGGGGGGGGGACGGCCCCGCAGGAGCAGGGATGGGAAGGTTGAAGGTTGAGATGGCTGGAGGTGCAGGTAGGGTGGGGGCAGAGGTGTGCGGCACAGGCCCTCCTGCGCTACCAAAGCGTAAGGAAAATGGAAACAGCGTGCCTTGTCACACTCACACCTCTGAAGCAAGCGGGTCTGGGAGAGGAGTTCTCTGCCCAGAGCAACCCACCCACAGCCATGGCAGTCCAGCTGTGGCCTTGCTTCCCCCGGAGCATAAGACAGGTTACTTCCATCTCCTTCCTGCGCTACCATGCCAGTCGTGATTGGGAGCAGAAAAGCAGCGGCCTGGAACTTTGGAATCCTAAAATGATGCCAAATCATTCCCTATTGGGGAGGGCGACAAACAGCAGAGTCACAGAACGATCAAAATAGGAAGCCCAGAGCCCACAAGGGGAACTGCAGGCAGACAGGAACTCTGCCCTCCCCCTCAGTGTATGCCTGTCCTCCCACAGCCTGCTGGGGCTCAGAGGGGCTGATGGCATCCCGACTCTCAGCTTCGACTGAGGCCGAGCAGACGTCCCAGTTCCAGGTTTCCGGGCCACACTCCTCCAACCACGGCCATACCTTTCACACGAGAAACACAGAGAGGCTGGGAATTCAGTGGACTTTGGGATTCTGTAACCCGCACCGATAAACTTGTGTTTAATCTTCACCACGAGGAACCCTTGCAGGTACGGAAGGAAGGGAATTTTTAGGGCTGTCGGGGGGAGTTCTGTGCGTGTCGTGCTGTGACTGGAGCTGAGAGGTAAGGAACTAAAGTTGCCATTGTTTTCTCTGCGCGCTCCGGGATCACCACACCACAATCTTCAGAGCCGTCCTTACCGCCGTGACAGTACAGCAGCCACGCCGGCTCCTCAGGGCTTCCCGCAGGTGGCCCTTCATCCCGGTTCACTGCGGGTGACAGCCTGATGAAGGAAGAGGTCCCCGCAGACCGCGGGTGCTACGTACGCGCCCAGTTCCCATTGGCAGGGAGCCCGAGCCCTGCCCTGGGGCCCAAGGGCGCGACCACACCCATCCCCACATCCCCACTTGGCGGGCCCCTCTTCTGAGACCACTCCCAGGTCCGACTCTGTAGCAGTCGGGCAGGAGAAGGAGACGAGAAATAGACACGGTTTCTCAGCAGACGAAATCGAATACGAGCATTTGGTGGCTCAGGGCCCGGAGGGCTGAAGAAACAGATCGTGTGGCAGAAAGCTGCCGTCCCTAAGGCGAGGGGAAGCGGGAAGAGGTCGGGCTGAGCAGACACCTAGACGCCAGGATGAGGGGCCTGGAAGAGGCAGAGCCTGGATCTCTGAGGAGGGGCTGCCACAATTTCTCAGGGAAGGCGGAAGCAACCTTATCCACCACGAGGGGATATGGGGCAGGAGATGATTTCTGAGGACCATCTTCCAGGTCAGTAATTCTTTCTTCGGTGGCATCTGTTTGTGGTTTCATCCGTCTGTTGACGGATTTTATTCCAAAGGCTATGTTTTGTTACTCCTACGCTTTTTCATGTCTATTATAGAGAGACCGAGAAAGAGCGCGAGCAGGGGAGGGGCAGAGAGAGAGGGAGACACAGAATCTATGCTCCAGGCTCTGAGCCATCAGCACAAAGCCCGACGTGGGGCTCGAACTCACGAACCGAGAGATCATGACCTGAGCCAAAGTCAGACACTTAACAGACTTAGCCACCCAGGCGCCCGACTTCGACGGTTCTTTTTCAAAAATGACTGGGTGCTTTTTTTTTTCTTTTAAGGAACCTCTGTGTGCCCAACGCGGGGCTGGAACTCGCAACCCCGAGACACAGAGTTGCGTGCTCTAGTGAGTGAGCCGCCCAGGTGCCCCGTGCCTGGGCTTTTAAAATTATTCTTATCTGTTTGATTCCCTCTTCTGTGTTTTTATTTTGTTGTGTCTCACAGGCCATTGAAGACTTGGGGAGGTGGAGTAGCTTTCTATCACAATAACGCAAACAACGCGTAGATATCCACGAGCGCCGCTCTCTGATCTCCTGAGAAATCAAAGGTAATGCCAGTCTGGGTTTTGAAGTCCCTCCCCCCCCCCCCGCCCCACCCCAGTTAAGCACAAGAGGGGAAGGCGGCTCTCTTTCTCACCCTGCCCCCTTTGCTGTGTGCTGGCCCGAGGAGGCTTCCGTGGGGGATGGCCACCTGGGCTCACCTCTCAAGCCTCCAGGACATGCTGAGTGTGCCACACGTTCCCCGGGGACCTCCAAGTGAGGGAGCGAGCCGCGCCGTAGAGCACAGCCCCACAGAAGGGGATCTGGCTTGAGCCCGACGTCCTTGATCCACACCCCGCCTGGGCCACTTGCCAGCTAGTGGTGCGGAAGAAGCCATGAATGGGGATCACGCCTCGAACAGGCTGCTAGGGCTGCGGGATGGCACAGCCGTGAATGGGGATCACGCCCGAGGCACACCGCAAGCTCGCAATGCCATGACCGCAAACGATGTCCTCTGGCCTCTGAGAGTTGCACCCTGGGAAGGTCCACAGGGCCAGTCCTGTCTTCGACAGGCCTGCCGATTCTCCACCAAGGTGGGCCGTGTCTTCAAGTCGAGGTTGCTGACGCGTGTCCCGCTGGGCCTCTGGGGGTCCTGGGCCGGAAGCCTGGGGTGAGCTACCCTTCCAGGGAGGGTGGATGTGCTCGGCCGGCCCGGAGCCCAGCAGTACCACGACGATGCAGGGGGAGCAGTTCCCCTCTCAGCCTGCAGCTAGGGGTGGGGGGAAGGCAGCCCCTCCCTGTTCGCGGCTGCTAGGACTGGAGTCAGGGGGGCGTTCGTCCCCGCTCCCTCAGACCCACTTCTCCTTATAGCACCATCCTGCCTTTGTCCCGCGGGGGGTCACCCTTCACCAACACGGGTTTTAGGTGGGGTCTCGGTTCTGCCCTCTGACCTTCTGAAAGCCATTTGCTCCTGGCACCTGGGAACCCCACCCCGGGAGCTCCTCCCCACCCCGGGAGCTCCTCCCCACGGCCCTAGCGCATCCCTGCTCACCCACCCCTGACTTTGCATTTGCTCTGCGTCCTCTTCCCCGGGATTTCTCTTGCTTACCCGCGCGCCACCTATGCGTGTTTCTCATTCCGTATTCGCTGGTCTTTCTCCCAAACTGGACTGGCATCCCTGGAGGGCAGGGGCTGGCTGTCAGAGTGGCACCGCCCCCAGCCCCCAGCCTAGGCAGCCCCGCATCATGTGACCGGCGCCCAGGGCCACAGCCATTGGCCCAGCGGGTCAACCTACCAGCCCGGGTCACCGAGGACTTGGCAACAGGCTCATCAATGCCACCCCGAGTCTCCTTACTGTCATCACACGTGGGAGGAGGCCTTCGTGCCCACTATACGCAACCCAGAAGTCGCCAATTGACAGTTTAATACCCTTGGTGGTATAAAAATGTGTAACTTTGGGGCGCCTGGCTGGCTCAGTCTGTAGAGCATGTGACTCCTGACCTCAGGGTTTGAAGTTGGAGCCCCAAGGGGGGGTGTGTAGAGATGACTTAAAAACAAAAACTTTAGGGGCGCCTGGGTGGCTCATTCGGGTAAGCCTCCGACTTGGGTTCAGGTCATGATCTCACGGTTTGTGAGTTCTAGCCCCACATGGGGCTCTGTGCTGTCAGCATAGAGTCTGGTTTGGATCCTCTTGACTCCCTCTCTCTGCCCCTCCCCCACTCGCGTTCTCCCTCTCTCTCAAAAATAAACAAACATGGAAAATGATTAAAAATTGGGGTGCCTGGGTGGCTCGGTCGGTGAAGCGACCGACTTCGGCTCAGGTCACCATCTCACTCACGATTCGTGGGTTCGACCCGTGTGGGGCTCTGGGCTGACAGCTCCGAGCGTGGAGCCTGCTTCAGATTGTGTGTCTCCCTCTCTCTCTCTGCCCCTCCCCTGCTTGTTCTCTGTCTCTGTCTCTCAGAAATAAATCGCGTTAAAATTTTTCAAGGAAAATAAGTAATTAAAAATAAAAGTAAAATAAAAACTTAAAAAAAAAAATGTATACCTTCTTGACTGCCCAAACCGGCAAGCCTTGTCCTTGAAGACAAAAGACATACTGGGGGCAAAATATTTGCAACATAGGTAACAAAGAACTAACAGCCCTAGTGTACCACCAGTGGGGTCTTTCGGTCGGGAAGGCCATCTCTTAGTATCTATTGACATTTCAAACGCCCATAGGTTTTGGCCTGTCAATTTCGCTTTAGAGGTAATTATCCTAGAGGGAGGCCGACACACGTTCACAGTTGGTACTTGCGGTGCTAATGCCAATGGCAGAGAGAAGAGGAAAGGTAAACGTACCATCCAGTTGGGGATTCATTATGTAAATTATAGTACCTGCATATAGTACATACATACAGTACATGCATCAGATACCACGCAGCCAGAAGAGAAATGAGCTAGACATTTGTTTAGTGACATGGAAGGTTTTCAAAGACCTATTGCTAAGTAAGTAAGTAAGAGAAAATCACAATTAAATATATAGGATGTATGCTTTTTATTTTTATTCATTTTTGTTTTTCCCTGCCCGCCCCCCACCCCCGCCCCAGGGTATATGCTTTGTAAAACTCTGTAAATGACTATGTTGGTGATTGCATTAGAAGACTATATGTAGAAGAGAGAGACAAAATTGTTAACAATCTTGCTTAATATAATGTTGCTTTGTAAAAATGTTCGATGATGCGCTCTAAAACTGTGCAGGGTGCTGATGGAAAATGATAACAGCCAGGGTGGACCGCAAGTGGGCAGTTTCTCCCTTTAGGAGAACTAAACATCCAGGGGCGCCTGGCTGGCTCGGTGGGAAGAGCGTGCAACCCTTGATCCTGGGGTGGTGGGTTGGAGCCCCACGTTCGGTATAGAGATTACTTAAATAAATACCCTAAAATTAAATGAAATATTTAAAGCTAAACATCCATGTCCATAGGACCCAGCAATTGCACTCTTGGGCATTTAGGCCAAAGAAACAGAAGCTTAGGATCACGCGAAAACACGTACGTGAATGTCCATAGCGGGGGTATCTGCAGCAGCCTAGGACTGGGGACGAGCAGCGTGTCCTTCAGCGGGTGAATGTTTGAAGCAACCGGTCGACCCACACCAAGGACCGTAGCTAGCAATACGAAGGAAGAACTGACTATGGATACACGCAACCATCTGGATGGATCTCAAGGGCATGATGAGAGTGAAGGGAAAAAAGCCCACCCGGAGTCACTGAGACCTACTGCATACCGCATCATGGTTCCATTTACCGAAGTGCTCAAATGACCAACTTGTACACGAGCGAGCACACAACACTGGTGGTCGCGGGGTGGGAGGGAGCAGAGGGGAGGAGGCTGTGGTTACGAAAGGTTAACAGGAGGGGTCCTTGGGAGGGAACCAACTGGACGCGGATGCCCGTGGGAGTCGCCTGAATCTACACGCGTGGCAAAAGTGCAGAGCTACGCGCGGCCGCACACGCGGGTGCGGCACACACGGAGCAGCTCTCGGACGGCAGCAATGCCAAAGCCGGGTGTGCGATTGCACTAGATGTGCACCCTGCCGGTCCCAGGGAACTGCGGGAGGCGCCCCGGCGCTTCTCCGGAACTCCCCGTGAGGTCCGTCACTTCAAGATCCAAGTTCCAGCCAAAAGCACACAAGCAGGGCTTGGCGTGGACGGACACGACGACTTGCGCGACTCTGCACGCAGACGTCCCGCTCGTCCCGGCGGGACGTCTAGGCGTCGCGCGGCCCACCGGGCCCGACCGCTAGAAAGGAGCGCGCGGGAGCCGAGCCCAGAGGGGCGCGCAGGCGACCGGCTTGTTTTGATTGGGCAGGGGACACGTCCGTCAGGCCGCGGGGCCGGGGCTTCCGCGGGCGGCCTGGGAGCGGCCCCGTCCTGAGCCGAGCTGGGGCATTGGCGGAGCTAGCCGGAAGGGGTGGGCAGGAAGGCGGTGCCCCGCGACCTGTGGGGCGGGGCTTCCTGTGGCGCGCTGAGGGACAGGAGGAGACCGGTGCCGGGGCGGTGAGGGTGGGCGCGGCGTGCCCGGACGACGCCCCGGCCTTCTGGACACCGCCCTCCATCCCTGAGCTCCGCCCTCCGTCCCTGGGCTCCGCCCCCCGCCTCTCCGGGTCCTGGCCCCTGCCAGAGTCTCCGTTCCCCGAGGCCTGGGGACCTGTGCGTTCCGCCGGGGCGAGGCCGACCTGACGGTGTCTGGCCCTCTAGACGGCCAGGGCCAGTGTATCGGGGCCCCCGGGGGCCTAGTGAGGGGAGAAGGGGGCGGCGGCCCCACCGGGATGACCAAGGGCATAGTCACCGCGTCTGCAGCCCCTCCCCGCCCTGGCCTCGGAGAGCGGCCTTGCTGTGCGGTCCGGGGCGCATCCAGCCTCCCGGGGACCGGATCGCGGCACCCCCGCCCCCCTCCCCCCCCCTCCCACCCCTTCCTTGCCCGGCGCGCTGTGTGTTCCAGCGACCCTGAGTGCGTCTGGGACAGTTCTCTGTAAAGCATGGATCCCACCTCCACACACACACAGGCCTAGTACCCGGTACCCGGGAAAAGGTGGGCAGAGCTGGTGCCCGTACCCGCGAGTGTGGTGTTGGCCAGGGGAGCTCTCCAGGCTCCTGCAGGTGAGGACGGCAGGAAGGTAACACAGTCTTTCCCACGCCACTTGACAGGTGTGGTCCCCCTGGGAGAGAGTCCTGCCCGAGTCACCCTGTTCTCCAGGACCAGCTGTGGTTGTCCCTGCCTGTCACCTGGGGAGGTCACAAGCAAGGGCGGCCCCGCAGAGGCAGAGAAAGCTCGTGGCTTCTCTACAAGTGGGTGCCATCAGGAACCATCCGTCCCCGTGGTTCTCAGGCTGGACGGCCGCGTGGGAACACCTGGAGGGCTTGTTCAACCTCGCGACGCCGGACTCCACCCCGGAGTCTCTGATCTTGCAGATCTGCGGTGGGGCCTGAGAACTTGTGACTCTAACAAGCTCCGGGCTGACTGACGCTGCTGCCACCACCACGGGTCTGGGACCCCCTCTGTGAGGAGCACTGCTGCGGAGACCTGAGACTCACTCCTAGGTGTGTGCGTGCCCCGTGCCCTCCCTACCTGGGCATGGCCCCTTGGCCGGGTCCCCACGGGCCTGGGAAACGCCAGGAGGCTGCTAGCCCTCGAGGATTCGGGGACTTCCCCGTCGAGGGGCAGTCAGCGTTTCCTGCCCCGGTTTGTCTGGAGGGCACCGTCCACAGCCCGGGCGGGGAGAAGGTGTCTGTCGGGTTTGTACAGGCGCCCGGCAAGTCCCAGACCGGAGCGGATAGGTCCGGACACGTAGGAGAGAGAGGGGCGGAGATCAGAGTGGGGCCCGGCAGTGGGGATGCAAAGAAGCCTTGGATGAGGCAGAGGACAGAGCCGCACCCTGAGCTCGGGGCCGGGGGAGGACCCTGGGCCCTGAGACCGAGAATGTGGATTTGGGGGGAGCGTGCAGACGGGAAAGGGGGTCGTCTGCCCGGGACCGGCCCTGCCAGTCGTCTGGTCCGTGGGTGCCGTCGGCCCTCTAGCTGCTGGGAAGCCACTGCCTTTCTCCAGCAACATGGCCTCCCAGGTCCCCGGCGGTGCCGCCCGGAGCTGCTCGGCACCCGGCGCCACGACCGCCACCCACCCACTAGGGCCGGTCTCTTTGCTGGTCGCTGTTTGTTTGACTCCGCGGTGGCTTGTCCCCGGCTGGTGGGGGCAATGCAGTGCCCGGCACCGGCCGCCATTTGTCTCCAGAATGAGCAGCTCTGCAAGGCGGCGCACGAGCGTGTTCTGGCCGTGGGGTCAAAGGGTGTAGCCTCTGCCTTTCCTTCTCCCTGCTCGCGCCCCCTGCCTCTAGCTACCGGGTCTTGGCGCTTTTCCTGCTGGACCGCTTCAAGCTCTCTCTATAGGGTAATGCTACGAGGCCTGAGTCACGTCTTGCTAATCTTTCCCCGAGCTGCGCTGTCACTTGTCTCTTGACTGTGGTTTTGGGTTTGTTCAGGCCAGGCAGACGCGTTTAGTTTCTGTGTCATCGGGCTTTCCAGGCTCTTCCTAATGGCTTCCGGGGTTTCTCGTGGGTTCCTTTGCTCCAGACTTACTCAGAGAGGCTTTCTCCACGTAAATACCTGAGTGGCTCTGCGACGTGGCACACGAGCGTGTTGTGGCCGTGGGATCAAACGGACTAGCCTCTGCCCCTCGTCCTCCCTGCCCCCCCCCCCCGCCCCCAGCTACCGGGTCGTGGCGCTTCCATGTATTCCTCACCCATTGCTGCACACCGAGTTACCCCGACGTACCCCTGCCACCACTAATCCCTGTGATCTGACCTCCACACTGTCTGAGGACAGGCTCCTAGAGGGCTCGGTTGGGGGGCTCTGGCTCAAGGTGGCTCACAGGCCACAGTCCAGGCATCAGCTAGGGCCCAAGCCACCCGGTCTGCCTGTCGGGCGGGCCCTGCGTCCAAGCTGGCTCCCGTGGCTGTGGCGGGGCCTCAGTGCCTCCCCCGTGGGGCCCCTCCATAGGGCAGCACAGGGCAGGGCTTCCCAGAGCCAGCGATGTGACAGACGGGAGACAGAAAGAGACAGAGAGCGAGGGGGCAGAGGGGGAGAGAGAGAGAAGAGAGGGGCCCCGAGATTGAAGCCTCAGCCGTTTTACAACTTCATGTCTATGTTCCTGTTCCCTCCCCTCTGCTGTGTCCTTCTAGGTCACACGGGTCCACCTGGAGCAGTGCTGGAGGGGACGACACAGGAGGAGCGTCCTGGCTCCTGAACCTGGGTGCGGGCGTCCTGGTCTCACAGGGCCCCTCAGGAACACGTCCTTTGTCTAAAGGGGGGGGGGGGTGGCACGTTCCGGCCCGCGGACCAAGGCAGGCAGGGCCCGCATTTGTATGGGCAGAGGGTGGCTCTTCGTCTTTAAAGGCTTGCAGACAAAACGCACAAAGAGCCAGAGACAGGAAGAAGAATATGGGACCGGGTTCCCGGGCGGCCCACGCAGCCCAAGAGGGGCGCTTTCTGCCCTTTGCGGGGCAGCGTGCAGCCCTGGCAGCCGTCCCGACACAGGGGCGGGCAGCTGTCTGTCATCACGGCAGCCGGTCAGCACCGTTGCCAGCGTGCTGAGTCCTGCCCAGGCCTGAGAGCAGGAGGCTCTGGACCGCCGGTGCTCCCGCCCGGGCGCCTCAGTCCTGCCCCCGCGTCCTCTCCTTCCCCGGGGCCGGGGGCAGCTGCCCCGTGAGGCAGGCAGGGGTGACCTCTCTCCGCACACAGGCGTGCCCCCCCTTCTGCCCCCTGCCCTCCGCCGGGCGGCTGGCAAGCGGGTGAGGGCAGGGAGTGGAGAGGAGTGGGCCCCTCCTCAGTGATGGTTCGGGTAGCCGGGTGGCCCCGTGCTGGACTCTGGTGGCCCAGGTGGTGGCAGGCACCGGCTTGCGGTGGGGGAGGGGCGGGGTGCAGCTGTCAATTCAGGAAGGAGCTCCCACTGTGGCCACAGGAGGCCAGCAGCATCTGGTTTCCCTGGGGAAGTGCCCACCCGGTCCTTCCTGGCTGGGCCTCAGAGATGAGTTCGCTCTGACACGCTCTGACATGCTCCCGAGCTCTGGGTGTCACGCCGGTTCTGTGGGCCGGACCTTTCCCGTTGGCCGTTGCTGCCGCGCAGGGCCAGGGCCCGGGGTGCAGCTCCTGGCACCGTGGGCGGGCGGCCGCCGTGTGCTTTTTGAACCCGAGGACAGAGGGTCTCGGGGCAGCCAGGCCGTGTCCCGGGAGCAGCAGCAGAGACCAGGGCGTTGCTTGCTG
The DNA here is from genome assembly GCF_027475565.1 of Acinonyx jubatus. Lineage (NCBI taxonomy): Eukaryota > Metazoa > Chordata > Mammalia > Carnivora > Felidae > Acinonyx > Acinonyx jubatus. The sequence goes on from NC_069389.1 coordinate 123,264,583, forward strand.
GGCCTGACCTCGGGGACCGTGGTCGTGGCTCCTGGGGACATCCCCCGGCCAGCGTGTCGGGTGGCTTGGTCCTGAAGACGCCCCCCGGAGACCCACAGGCCCAGTGTGGCCCCACACGCCGGGGCCATCTGGCCGGCGTCGTCGCCAGCCCCCTGGCGTGTGTCTGAGCTGAACGGCTTTCCCGTCCCTCGGCCCCAGCAGGAGGAACAGCAAGGAGGGCCCGGCTTCTCCCGGCGGCCTTCCCTCGGAGGCCTCCTGCCCCTGGTGGCGGGCGGCGGCGGCGGGCGGGCGGGCGGGCGGGCGGGCGGGGAGGGGCGCGGAATCTTCCCTTTCCCTCACGGGGCCGCGCAGGCGCTCCCCCTGGTGGCCGGCCCTGTGGGTGGGCGCAGCCCCCCCCCCCCCCCCCCCCCCCCCCCCCCCCCGGCAGCCAGATCCTGCGCCCGCTCACCTGCCCACCCACCTTCGGTGCCCATCCCTGCACCTCACCGTCTCTGCCCGAGGACGTCTGTGCCCGGCCGGTCCTCAGCAGGTGTGCCGGCTCAAGGGCAACCCCCCACCCCACGCGTGGCTCAGTGGTTTGCTCAGCCCCGCCCCCGCCGCCGCCAGTGGCCTGGCTGGGCTCCTGGAGGCCCGGCCGGTGGGGAGCCCGTGGGGAGCCCGTGGGGAGCGCTAGAGGCGGCGGAAGCCAGCCCCACCTCTGAGCCGCACAGCACAGCGGCCCCAGCTGGGGACCGCCCTCCCCTGGACGCACCTGCCCCGGAGGAGGAGACCCCACCCTCTGGGGGACCCGTCTGCACTTGCCATGGGCCCACTCCCCCACACCCACCGCAGCGGGAGCGGGAGGAGACCGTCCAGAGCTGCAGAGCACTGAGCGCACGGGAGGTGCCTGTGGCGGGCACCTGTCGCTCTGCTCTGCTCTGCGTGCTCGCTGGCCCTGTCTTAGCGGCCACCCCATCCTCTTTCCCTTGGTTCCGCCGGGGTTCCGTGGTCGGGGCTGCCCTGGAGCACCTTGGCCCTATGCCCTGGAGCGGGGTGTGGCCACCCGCGCTGGGGTGGGCCCACAGAATCCTAAGGGGCCCCGGACTAAGAGGTGCTGGGACTCCCTCGCTGGCTCCCGTGAGCGGCAGCCCCACCCACCCTGAGGGGCCGGGTGCCCCCCTTTCCTCACCCCAGTCCCCTTCCAGCCTCTTTTGGGGGGATGGGGGGCGGCGGGCGATGGGGCAGAAGGGCGACAGGCAGGGCCAGGTGCAGAGGTGTGGCTGGGGCCGGCTGGAGGCTGGCTGTGGGGTGGGGCTGGTCAGCTTCCCCCTGCCCTGCGCTGCCTGGACTCAGAGCGGACGGGACCCCAAGGATGGGGGGCGGGGGGCGTGCTGCTCCCCACTGGGGTGGCCAGCGGTCCCGTCCCTACACTTCGAAGATGAGATGGGGCCAGCCTGCGGTCGCCGTGTGGCGGGGACCGCTCCTCTGCTCCTGGCGCCCCGCCTGGCAGGCAAGGCCTGGGCGCTGGTGCGGGTGCGGCGGGGCTGGGCCACCATCCCCGCTGGCTCCGGGCAGGTGACCAGGCCTCCACACCCTGTGTGTGAGCCCGGTGGCGGGCCCGGGCCTTGCCCCTCCCTGTCTCCTCCTAGCACCTGGCGGCCGGGGTGTCCTGCCGGGACTCTGCCAGTGCACCGGGTCCCAGCCCGCTTGCCGCTCGTAGGACAGAGTCCCGGTGCCATGCGCCCGTCCTACCCCAGAGCCCTCTGCAGGGATGGAGCCCCAGTCCTGCTCCCTTCTGCCCCCTGCCTGGGCAGGGCCGGGTCTGTCCTGTAGCCTCCGTGCGCAGAGCCTTCCCCCCCGGGGCTTGTTCCCCACCCCCAGGCTGGCATCTTTCGCCCTTGCTTCCCTGCGTCTGTCACAGCTGCCTGGACAGGATGTGGCATCCAGGGAGGGACAGGGGCTCCTCCTCAGCTCAGCCCAGCTCTGGAGCTGTCCTGTGGGGACCCTGGCCAGCATGCCCCGCAGAAGTGGTGGGGCCTGACTTTATTCACCTGCGTGCGGCCTGCCTTGAGAGGGCGGTGTCGCCCGGGACTGGCCACCGGGCGCCTAGGGTGGCAGGGCCGCCGCCAGTTTCCAGAACAGTGAGGAGGTAGTGCGACTTTTCTGCAGTTCAGGGAGTGTCTGTTCTCACTCTATTTTGCCGATCGTGTCTGCCGCTGCACTGCTGGCCACATCCTGGTTCTCTCCTCCCTTCCTGGCTGCAGTTCTTTTTTCATCAGACAGTATCAGAACTGTGCCCTCTGCTCTGGGCTTCTGCTGTTCCCGGACATGCTTCCAGATAGAGCATGGCCAGCGAGCCTGGAGCGGCCAGTAATGGGAGGCCTGCAAGGTGAGGCTTGGCTGGGTTTAGAACCCTTCCCTGCATGTGAGGGACAAGGCTGACTTCAGAGGGAGGGGGGGTGGCTATGAGTGGCACGTCGGTGACCGTGTTTTGTAGGTGGCGGCAAAACAAGGACTTGAAGCGAGGCACCCGTTCTTTTTTTTTTAAGAGCGGGAGACTGTGGTGTGGGACGTGGCGAGCCATGGCAGGGTGGCAGTGCAGGAGTTAAGCGAGGGGCTCCGAGCTCCCCGCGAGACCGCCTGGGGCAGGGAACCGGCACACTGCAGCCAGTCTGCCTCTCCTTGATCGGGGCCGCCTGTCCACCGAGTGGCCTCGAGATCCCTTGGGACAGAGGTCCTCATGACCAGTCCCTCATCCAGGGGGATGGTGACACAAGAAGCCTGGGAGATGGCCAGGGAATGCTGTGATTTCAAGGCCTGTTTATCTGGTCCCGACATCCAGTACTTTGCCTCCTGTAGTCTGGTCATGGCCTGGCTTTCCCTTAGGACAGTCTCTGTTCCTGGTGCGGCCCCGGGGAAAGTACACCAGCATCATATCCCTTTCTGGGGGTGGGACACGTCTCTCACCTGACCTTGGTCTGAACCCAGGGAGGCAGAGAAGACTTGCCAGTGGGCCTCTTACAGTTGGGAGCGGGGCACGGGTCTGGGAAAGCGGGAGCCCCTCGGTGCTAGGCCTGGAGCTCTAGCAACTTGTGGGCCCGTGCCCACACTTCAATCATCCTGTAGGAACCCTTGCAAGAAAGCCAGCACCAGCCTCAGGAGAATGGAAGCAGAACTTTATTCTTCTTGGCTAGGGAAGAGAACTAGCGGGTGGTCGTGCATAGTACCCCCCCACCCCTCCCAGAACCAAAGAAGACAGGCGGAGCCACCAAAGGGCTACCTCTGCTCGCCTCTCTCCTTTGCCCATGTGGAGGCAGGTGAGTGCAACGCAGGGCTGGGGTGGCTGCAGTGATGGGGCGGCCAGGGCCGGCCGGGGCTCCGGGGCCAAGGAGACCGGGGGGCTGCTCAGGTTGGGGGGATGGGCGTGGGAGCACTTCTCATCCTGGGAGCTGCCAGCTGGCACAGGCACAGAGCTCAGGGTACCAGGACACGGTAGGGGCTGCCTGGGATGTGCTCGTCACCCCACTTGACCACCAGCGTGTACTCTCCCTTGTCCTTGAGCAGGTAAGAGACGCTGTAGAGCCGGCTGCCCACATGCTTCACCAGGATTTCCTCGCACGGTGTCCGGGGGCCATGCACCCCTACCAGCAGCATGTTGTTGCCTGGTAGAGAAGGGGCCTCAGTTCCAGACCCCAAGTCTCTCCCTCCTACTGAGAATCCCCCGAGCCCTCTTTCTGTCTTGGTATCCTGCCCCCACCACCCTGTTGTGTTCAGGGGTGACGGCCCTTCCTAAAGAGCTGCCAGCACAGGAGACCCAGATCCTCCCCAGGCAGCTTCCCGAAGGGTAGAAATGATGGCGGGGAGGCGCAGATGGGAAGTGGCTTCAGAAGTGACAACCACGCCCTGGGGGCGCCTGATGGCTCGGTGGGTGAGGCGGCCCACTTCGGCTCAGGTCATGATCTCGCGGTTTGTGGGTTCGAGCCCTGCGTCGGGCTCTGTGCCGACAGCTCGGAGCCTGGAGCCTGCTTCGCATTCTGTGTCTCCCTCCCTCTCTGCCCCTCCCCAACTCATGCTCTGTCTCTGTCTCTCAAAAATACATGTTAAAAAAAAAACACCAAAAACAAAAAAAGAAGTGACAACCATGCCCTTGAAGGCACTCCCACCCCATCCACCCCCTTTTTCCCACGTTCCCAGGCACTGGTCATCCCATCTCATCTCTGGCCTCGTCTTTCTGGAGGGCACAGGTGATGGGCGGGGCCGGGGCACCCACCTGCTTTGCTACAGTCCACCGTGAAGCTGCTCTTTTGGCCCGCGTATGCCTTGCTCAGCCCCAGGCCCTTGGCCAGCACCTTGCTGGCGTCAGTGGAACCTGCGCCTGGGGCCCCGTGCTGGGGGGCACTGGCAGTCTTCGTCAGGGAGTCCACGAACACTGACGATGTCTCATGGAGGCTGTGGTTGCTGACAAGACGGGGACCTGCGGGGCGGTGGGGGGGGGGTTGCTAAGAGGTAGCCAGAGTGCCAGGCGTTGCGTTGGGCACTGGCAGTCTGCTGCCAGGCTTACCTGTGACTTTGGCCTTGAAGGGGCTGCCCCCGATGTGGTAGGGGCCACCGTACTTGATGGAGATGAGGTAGCTGCCAGGTGCCATGGGGGTGTAAGTGACCCGGTAGCCCTCAGGGCACTCTTGGCAGTCCATCTTCACCTTGGAGGGCCCATCAATGGTTACGGACAGGGCGCCGGCTCCCGCGTTGCTCGTGTTCACGATGAACTCAGCTGGGCTCCCTGGGGTTGGCGGGGGGCGGTGAGGAAGAGCTGGCCCGGCCTGCTTCCCCATCCCCCCACTCCTAGCCCCCCAGCCCCCCAGCGTAGCTTCATCACCTCTACACCTCCTCTTGTCACTGACAGCTTGGAGGAGGGGGCCTAGCATCGGTGTCCACACAGCGGAAACCGCATCCACTGACCTACCTGTGACACCACCTTCCAGGCCGGCTCCGTAGGCGGACACCAGGCCCGGGTCCCCTCCGTGCCCAGGCTCCCCAACTCGGATCTTGAAGGGGCTTCCAGGAATGTGGGTGCCGTTGAACTTGACGTCAATCAGGTAGACACCGTTCTCCCGTGGGATAAAGCGCACGGCATACTTATCTGAGGGACAGAAGGGCATGCTGAGGGCCTGACATCCCTCCCCGAAAACCGAGCAGGTGGCATCTGTGAAGAGGTTCCCTCGCCCACCAGTCCAGGAGGTCCACGTGGCCCACTCCGCTGCTTCTGGGGACCACACCGGGCACCCACACCCCATGGCACAGGCCTCCCCAAACCGGAGGACTGAAGCGGTAAACGCCCAAGCAGCCTGCTGTCGGTGCTCACTTGGACGGAAATCTACAGGCAAAGCACTTGCCTCTCTGCCTCCGGAAAAAGGTTACCACAGATGCCAGCCCCTGCCTGTTACCAGGGGCACGGAGGTCATGGGGCTGTGCAGGGGCACGACTAGCTGTGGGACTGGCGACATTGGCTGCCTCGGGCCTGTCTGCAGGTGCCAGCCCCGTGGCTAGACTTCGGGTCTCTCCCTCAGGAGACCGCATCATATTGCCTGCAGAAGGCGTTCTCCTTCCTAGAAGCTGTGGCTTCCAAGCAGACCCGCCGCCCCCCCCCAGGGCTGGGGTCGTGAGCAGGGGAGGGGCTGCCCGGCTGGGAGAGCCCCAGCGCTTGGGCCCTGCTTGCAGAATCTGTACCTTCCTTCTGTACTCTCAGTCTGCTTCCAGCCAGCTGGGCAGGCCCGCTGCTCCCAGCAGGGCCAGGGAAGATGGGTGGGTGGCCCGGGCAGGGACAGGGCCTCACCTTGGTCGATCTCTGTGACATAGCACTCCTCCAGGGCTCCCGAGGGGCTGTGCACCTTAGCATCGATCGCCCCCTTGGCCCCGTTCAGGCTGACTGCAAAAGAGGCTGGCTGGTTGACCTTTAGCCCTGACTCCTGGAAGCATAGCAGACGTGGTTAGACAGGGTGGCTGGGGTGCAGGAGAGCAGGGTCCCAGCGGCGGGAGGCCCACGGGGGTTACACTTACCCATCTGGCGTCCGATTTGGTTTAAAGAGGGAGAGCCACTGATTCTTGAGGGGCAGTAAGCTACAGGCACACGCCCCCACCCCCAGACCCACACTCTGCAGTCACACAGCCAGGTGGCAGGAATGGAGGGTAGCCCTGCCCTGTGGGCAGCACTGGGCCCTGGCAGGCTGTCCCTCTTTAAACCTCAGCCCTGGTGCTCAACGGGCACAGGCTTCTGTTCAAAGCCTTTAGACCTGAGACACGAGAAAAACTCCACACAGTGGGCAGGGGTGTTTCCTGCCGACCCCAAGCGTGGGCTGCGCCCGGCCAGAGCAGAGGCCCGGCGCCCTGAGCTGGGCTGGGCGGGTCACTTGACACGGGGCCAAGTCCTGCTCTGTGCGACGGCTCTGGTCTGGCCGGGCCCAGGAGCCCCAGGCAGGCGGTTTCTCTCGGTGCCTCACCTGAAGACTAGAAACAGTAAGGCGGCGGGCATCGCCAGACGGAGAAGCCACAGGTACTACGAAGGGGCTGTCAGGGATGTGCTCCTCGTTGAACTTGACTGAGACCTCGTAGTCACCTGGGCAGGAAGAGAGCACAGAGGGCGTGCTGGGAGGCCCCCACTTGCCACAAACAGCCTGGGTGGTCCTGGGACCTCAGAAGGGAGGGCGGGAGCCAGGTGGAGCCGTCCGCTCAGACCCAGACCGACACCCACACCCCGATGCCACCTCCCGTGGCCCTGGGCACGCCCTCAGCACCTGGCTCCTGGACCACATAGGCCACGCCGCAGGAGCCGTCCTTGCGGTCCTCGAAGGAGATCTCGGCCTTGCTGGGGCCCTCGACAGCAATGGCCAGGCCCCCGGCGCCAGCTTCCCTGGTCCAGATGCTAAATTCGGCTGTAGAAAGAGCAGTGTGTCCTCACGGAGGGCTGCTATCCTGGCCTCAGTCCCCTCCGAGCATGGCTGACGTGCTGCTAGCTACTTCCTCAACCCCACCCCCCGCCCCAGCCCATAAGAGCAAAAGCCTGGCAGGAAGCAGGCATACCTGGCACTCCGGCTTCAGCCCTCTCCAGGCCAGGGCCTCCAGCACGGACCTTGTGTGCTCCCCCTTCCCCCAGGGGCCCCACGGTGAACTGGAAGGGGCTCCCGGGCACGTGCTGGCCCTTGTACTTGACGCTAACTGTGTGCATGCCCATCTCGGCAGGTACAAAGCGGATGCAATAGGTGTGGTTCTCCCCTTCCACGATCTCAGCCTCATGGCTCTTGCCTGATGGGCTGGTCACCTGGGCTGTCATGTCCTGGATGCTAATTTCTGCAGGTGGGGGACAACGTGGTGAGCAAGAATCCCGGGCCCCACCCCTCTGCTCGGGGCCCCGTGGGGCTGGTACCCAGGACTCCCCAAGGCCCCCTCCCTGGCTCCCTAGGGCTCCTACCAGGGATCTTCAGGCTGAGGTCGCAGTGACTGCCGACATTGGCCACCGAGGGGGCCCGTCGCCGGCGTGTGATGCTCTCTTTCACCCGGCCCTCTCCTGTTACCTTCACAGAGAAGGGGCTGCCTGCAGGAAGAGAGCACGGCCCGTGCACCACGCAGGTTACGTTTCTGCCTGCAGGCTGTGGTGCGTGGCAGGGAGGGTGGCCCCGTCACGGGGGCAACGTGTGCATGCCCCACTCACCAGGCACGTGCTGGTCAGCGAACTTGATGTTGATGATGTAGTTTCCGGGCTCTGTGGGGCAGTAGGTGACCCTGCACGTGCCATCCTCCAGGTCCTCTGTGTTGATGTCCACCTTGCTGGGGCCCTCGATGGACAGGCTAAGTCCGCCGTAGCCTGGGAAGCGACAGCCCTGAGCCAGGGGGCCGAGCATGGGGGTCCCCCCCCAGCTGGTAGGTGGCCACCACCTACCTGCATCACGGGTGTCGATGATAAACTCTGCAGGCTCAAAGGTGTGGCCCTCGTGGAGGCCCTGGCCTGAGACCCGCACACGGCTGGCATCCCCGATCTCCGACTGGCTGATCACCACTGGGATGGGGCTGCTTGCCACGTGCTGGCCATTCTTCTTCACGTGCACCAGGTGCTCCCCCGTCTCCTTGGGCACGAATGAGATCCCTGGGCACAGGGCAGGGCCGTCAGCCAGGGGAAGGCGGGCCCGCCCCTCGCGGCGCCCCCCTTCCCAGGAGGCCCTGCCCCTCCACCTCTTACCCACGTGGCCATTGCGCAGTCGCTTCAGGAGACAGGGCTCCTCCCGGCCCGAGGGTGGCACTACCGTGGCTGTCAGCAGGCTGAGGTCCGTCTCGGAGATATTGATGGGGATGTCGGCGGCGGAGCCCACCTTCAGGTGGGACATGCGCATCGAGTCGTCGCCTGCCAGGGGACAGTCGCTGCATGTCCAGGTGCGGTGGGGAGAGGGTGCCCGCCCCGCCGTTCGCCTGCTTTTGTCACTGCTCCCAGTGCCACATACCCGTGACCCTGGCGGTGAAGGGGCTGCCCGGGATGTGCTGCTCGTTGTACTTGACCAGGATGCTGTAGTCCCCGGGCAGCACGGGAAGGTAGGAGACGCTGCACGTGCCGTCCTGGTTGTCGGTGCAGCTGATCTCTGCTTTGGATGGGCCCTCAATGGCCAGGGACAGGCCCCCTACGGAGAGTCGTGGGTGAGGATGGGAACCACGCCGGGGCCCCCGCACTGGTGGCACAGAGCCCCGACAGGCAGAGGCTGGGGTGGCAGGTGCGGAGCCCCACTTAGGGAGCGTCTCCGCTGGATGACGGCGTCCCACGGCACAACGTGAGGCTAAGATCGGAGCGGCTCACCCTCTCCCGCATCCTTGGTGTTAACGGTGAAGACCGCGGGCTTGTTCACCACTCCGTGGCTGAGGCCAGGCCCATAGGCGGTGACATGGCCGCAGTTGACATAGTCCACGTAGAACTGCAGGGGGCTTCCTGAGGCAGGAAAAGGGGCCAGGTGGAATGGGGCTCTGTGCCACCTCCCCAGGCTCCTCCCAGGGCGCTGGCAGTACAGCGTGGGGGCGCACCTGGGATGTGCATGTTATCGTAGCGGATGTCCATCTCGTGCAGGCCTGCTTCGCTGGGTGCATAGCGCACGGTCACAGTGCCGTCCTTGTTGTCAGTGATGGCTGGCTGCGCCACCTTGCCCGAAGGCATCCGCACCTCCCCTGCAGGGCAACGGGGCCAGGGTCAGGGCAGCCACTGGCAAACCCAAGCCTCTGTGGCTCCCGAGCCCCTTCCTGCTCCCACTCACCAGTGATCTCGCCTTTCTTGATGGTGAAGGGGATGACGAGGTCGAAGGGCCTCAGGCTGGTCACATCCAGCCCATTGACACCCATTAAGGGTCTCTCTGGGGCCTATAGTGGAGACAGAGGGCCCAAGTGAGGTGCTGTAGGATGGGTGGGCGTATGAGGAAGTCCCAAGGGAAGCATCTGGAGGTCCCTCCTCACACGTGGCAGGAGGGGGCCTCATGGGATACCCAGCTGGCCAGCCCCACATGTCCCCTAGGGCCGGGAGAGCCAGAATGAGGCACGCGAGGTCATACCCAGGTCTGCTGGCCACCCTGGGGATAGGTGTACGGTGGGGCCAGCTGCTGAGGCCGAAGTGGGGGCTGTGCTGTGGGCTGGTCCCCAGCTAGAGCCTGCAGAGCATCACAGAAGAGTTGGTGAGTCTACTGTCGTAGAGATGGCCCAGGGGGAGGGACAGGCCAGGCTCCCTCCGCCCAGACCCCTCAGCCCCGGCCCCTCCTGACCGTCACTTGGAAAGGGCTGTTGGGCACGTGCTCGCCACCAAAGCGCACGCAGATGACATATTTGCCCGGCTGGGGGGCCGTGTAGAAGATGTCAAAGGTGCCGTCCTCATTCTCTACCACGTCCACATCTACCTCCGAGCCGTCGGGCGTGCACACAGTACAGGTCACCTTGCCTTTGCCTGCTGCCTTGGTGTCGACGGTGATCACCGTCTCCTCCCCAATCTGGATGGTGGGGCCAATGCCAGCACCTGGTGGGGCGGGGTGGGTCCCCAGAGGGGGGCCGGCGCGTGAGCTTGGCACCTGAGCTGCTCCCGTCTGCCTGCCACCCGCCCAGGCCTCTCATTGCCACCACCAAGCGCAGCCAGGCCTCCCGCCCCCACCCCCCAAGCTGGGGCAGTGAGTGGTTTCTCAGAAGGCAGGAAAGGTTCCCCTGAGCCGCCTCAAGCCCGGGGACCCTGTCTTGGGGATAGCTCCACGTGGGAAAGGACTGACAGGTGGCGCACAGGTGTCTCGGAGGAAGGAAGGGCCTAGAGGCCCAGGAGGCCACCGCCATCGTCAGGGCACAAGCATTTGCTGCCACCTTCCCGGCCAACTGGGCCTCAGCCGGTGCAGTGGACCGACACCAGTGCCCTGGCCGGGCCCACGGCCGCCTTTGTCCCTGCAGCCCGGCCCTGGATCCCAGCGCTGTGTGCAGATGCGGTGAGGCAGGGTCCTGCTGCAGCGTGGGGGCGTGTGAGTCTCGCCTCCCGCCCCCCATGCCTGAAGGTGAAACCGGGCTTTCCTGACGACTGAGAACACTCGCTCGACCAGAGGCTCGTGGTGAGGGGTGGCCAGTGCGGCCCGGCACAGGCAGGGAACCGGGAGCGAGGAAGCAGGGAGCAGCAGGGTTGGCCCCCAAGCGGCACAGCACAGCAGGCAGTGGCGGCATCCGGGGGGGGGGGGTGGCAAGGAAGGGGGGGGAGAGGCACAGCACAGCAGGCAGCGGTGACAGGGGTGGGGGGGACGGGAGGCCCAAGCCGCAGCCACCGCCACTACGTTGCAAGGGCAGAGCAGCTGAGCAGCCTCTAGGGCCCCAGAGTGCCCGAGGAGAGGGGAGGGGCAGTGACGTTATGATCTGGGCTCAGCCGTGAAGGCCTGGCGGGGGGCTGTGGGCTGTGAGGGCCGGCGGTGAGTGTGCTTCCTGCAGCCCGGCCCCTGCGGGGAAGCAGCCGGGAGCACTGGACCCACTCGAGGGCTAAGCTGAAGGGGTCCCCCTGGCCGGCCTGCCACTGAGCTTCCCTGCTAGGTGAGGGCCCCCGCCGGGCCGAGCTCCCTGCTGGCCTTGCACGGCTCTCTCAGGCTGTAGACCTGGCCGCCTGCTGCCCACCCTGCCCTGGGAGGCCTCACCTCACGCCCACACCCGCTCTCCGCAGCTCGTCATCTGGACCCGCCATCTAGCTAGCGGCTTCAGCCCCGACCCCACAGGTCCCCCCAGTTCCCCACCTTCCCCGCTCAGCGCCTAGCCCATCCACAGGTCTTGGCTGCCCCATCCTCCAACTGCACTTGCCACGTTCGCTCCCCACTTAAGCCGCATCGCCACCAACCTGGCCCAGGCCGCCACTCTGACCAATCCAGAAGTGACTCTGGCTCCCCTACTGGGCTCTCTGCCTCCACTCTGCATACAGTGGCCAGATAAACTGAAACCACTCCCTTAGCCAAGTCTTGGCCCTGTCCCTATCCCCAAGGCCCTGTTCCCCGGCCCTAAGCATACATGCCTGTCACCTCAGATCCTAGAACTGTTCTGCCTACCAAGCCACCGAGCCCTTGCCCCAAGACCCTAGCCACCCTCTGAATCTTGTCCTGGCTACCTCACCCAAGCTCCAGGCCAGGAGCGTCTGGAGGCTTCCACGTAACTGGCACCTCTCACTGGAGTCCCTGGTGTCCCTGGCTGGCGCTAGAGCTCCCCTCCCATGCCCAAGCAGGAGAATCTCTACGCCTGGTTGGGCAGTATCTGAATAACGTCACTGCTGGGTAGGGGGCAAGGGGAAGGAAGGAGGTGGGGAGGGCGGGCAGGCCACCGAGTGCACTTTGGGGCTCTGAGGCTGGGCTGGGCCCAGCCATGCTGCCCGCCCAAGCAGTCGACGCTGGTGCTATTGCACTACCAGCCCATCCCACCCACTCATGCAGCCTGGACCTCCCCCGGCCTGGGACACGAGGCCCCCAGGAGAGGGGGATGCGGGGTCTGTGGATCCGGCCAGGGCCGGGGACTCCCACCGGTAAGGGCAGACCCCTTGTCCCCTTAGCCCACGCAGGAGCCCTTGACACGGAAGGAAGAAGTGAGAAGGAAGGGCCTGCTGCCCGCCCCCAGGGCTTCCCCAGGGTGCCGTGATCCCCAGACCCCGGAGCCCCCAGTGGGGTGCCTCTCAGGATGCACCTCACCCCCAAGCTCTCAGCTGCAACCCGACATCTCAGATGGGGAAACGGAGGCCCAGAGAGAGGGAGGGCCGGAGCGCTCGTGCTCTGTCTGGAGGCCCCCCTGGACACTAACCCTCCAGCTCCCCCTCTGTCCCTGCCGAGAGCTGCAGCTGGACCCCGCCCTGGGAGTCAGCACGGAAGAGGAAGGAAGCTGCCCTCTGGGCAGGAGGGGCATCGGGGCCCCCGGCAAGCAGCTTACCTAGCCCGTGACCTCCGATTGACACTGAGGTGAGAGGGCAGAGAGCAAGGAGAAAGGTCAGGTGAGTCACTCAGGGGGGCGGCCCCCACTCCCACACGCCGCCCCAAGCAGCGAGCCCTTGCACACAGGCACACCCAAGCCCCGTGCCGAGCGTCGCGGCCGCCGGCAGGCTGGCTCACCTGTGACTGTGCACTTGCTGGCATCTCCGGTGGGCACGGCCCGGACGCGATACGGGGAGAAGGGGATCTCGTCACCACCGTACTTGATGAGGATGGTGTAGCGGCCGGTCACATCCGGCACATAGGCCACGGTGTACGTGCCGTCCTGGTTGTCTTGGATGTGCGTCTTCTTGGGCTTGCCCTCGGGGTCCTGTGCCGCAGAGCACAGGGGAGGTGGTTGGCCCGAGCCCAGCCAGGCCCAGGATTACCTCGGACCCTCTCAAAGGAGCAGGCATCAAGCCCCGCCGCTGCAGGGACAGCCTCCGAGTCACTCGACCGCCACGGCCCAAAACGACTGCCCGCACCCGGCACCGCGGCACTGCCCTTTACTTTGGTGTAGCCAAGGTACGCGAGGGATGTCCCAAACGCCCAGCGCGCCCCCAGGTGACGACGCGTACGGCAGGGAGCTCGGTGCCCGTCCTGCTTTATCCCCGTGACCACCTCTTGGCTCCCATCCCCCGCCCCAGGGCCTGCCCTGGCACTAGGAACAGCTCCCCGAGAGCTCTCAGGGTCCTGTTCTGACCCCTGACCCACGAGAAGGTCACAGGTGTGCAAGCCCAGGCACTAAGGGCTTCGGTCACGTGCTCGAAGTCAGCAGTGAGCAAGCGTGTGCCCGGGAAGCCCGTGCCTGCCACCGCCATCCTAGAGGCAGGGGGCCTGGCCTGGCTGGCACAGCTCCAGGGGAGACCATAGACCCAGACCGGTCCATCTACCCTAGTCTCCTGCCCTACACTGCACAGCTCTCTGGCCTCAGCCCCCTCCTCCCTGGCCGCCTCTGTGCCTGGAGCTGTAATCCAGCAGGGCCACACAGCATCCCAGGTGGCCAGCTCACCGTGATCTGGACAGCCAGCAGGCCCTCTCCTGCATCCTTTGCATCGATGGTGAACTCCACAGGGAGGCTGGCGGGCACGCCAGTCGTATTGAGCCCGGGGCCGCTGGCCTTCACCTTGCTGGCATCGTGTGTTGGCAGCACCTTGACCTTGAAGGGGCTGTCGGGCCAGGGTGTCGTGAATGGTCAGAAAGGCTCTTGGTGCTCAGCCCAGGCACCTTCCCCCAGGCAGCAGGCCCTGCTTCCTACCTGCGGGGTACCTCCTCCTCCCCGTACATCACGGAGATGCTGTAGGGCCCCTCCCGGCTGGGCACATAGTTTACAGTCTGGGTGCCGTCTGCATTGTCCACGACGTCCACAGGCTCCACCAGGCCTGTTTCCAGGCCCAGAAAGAGACTCAGCCCGTCTCCTGGGTCCCCAGCCCTACCACACCGGAGCAGCCGGGCTTGGCAGTGCACCCAGCCCCCACCCCGGGCCTAGGCCGTGCTTTGCCCTCACCTGCCCATCCCTGGGGATGGCCCTGAGCCCCCCAAGACGCCAGACACTGATCTGCGTGCCATCTTGGGCCCTTGCTTGCCCTCCCTGCTGCCACATCTGCTCGGTGGCCAAGTCCTGTCTGTCAGACCTCCTTCTGGTCCTCTGCCCCCGGGGCACTGGCTTCACTGTCACGTGAGACTCCTCCGTGAACTACTCGCATACTGACTTCTCTGCACTGGGCCTCTGGTCTCCCTCCCCACTCGCCCCCAGGCATAAGAACACTCACCTTTGGGCCCCTGCACTTTGACCTGCAGTGGGGCCACGCCGGCCTTGCTCGTGTCTACCTGGAAGGACTGAGGGAGGTTGGCGCGGACCATGCCAGGGCTCAGGCCAGGCCCAGAGCACTTGACCTTGGATGCGTCCGTCACGTCATGCACAGGGACCTTGAAGGGACTGCCTGGGGAGTGAGGAAGGAGGACAGCTGTGTGAGAGAGTCGAGGGCCAGCGGGCAGTCCCAGCACAGCCCTAGCGAACTTGCGTGCTTACCTGGTACTTGGTGGCCACCATAGGTGACGTTAAGGCTGTAGGTGCCAGCCTCATAGGGGATGTATTCGACCGAACAGCTGCCATCCTTGTTGTCCATGCAGGACATCTTGGCCTCAGAGGGTCCCTCTACGGCCAGGCCCAGGCCACCAGTGCCGGCTCCCCTGGTGCAAACAGACAGCCCGTTACGTCCTGGGGTCCCGGGGCCCCTCACAGCCCCAGCCCTCCCGGGCGCTTGCTCACCTAGTCTCCACAGTGAACTTGTTGGGTTTGTTGGTTGTGCCGCTTTGGATACCTGGCCCATGGACACGCACCCGGGAAGGGTCACAGCCCTCGGTCACAGGCACCTGGAAGGGGCTGCTTGGCACAGGGCTGCCGTCATAGGTCACGTCCACAGAATGGAGTCCTGGAGGAGGGCAGGCTGGGTCAGGAGGAGCCCAGGCCACCGGATCTCTGAGCCACCGTCCCCTGGGAGCCCCGGCGCGTACCCTCCTCATAAGGTGTGTACTCCACTTTGTACGTGCCGTCACCACAGTCCTGCACGTACGTCTCGGTCAGGTTGCCTGAGGGGTTGGCCACACGGGCCTTGACGTGCGGCCCTCCGGTCTGCGTCAGAGCGCGGGCATCCACGCTGAACTCGGTGGTAGCCTCTCGGAAGACACCTGCAGGGGCAGGCATGGGGAGGAAGCGTGGGGCTCCAGGGACCCTGGGGGCACCGGCCTCCCCCCGCCCCCATGATCCTCAGTGGGGCCTCACCTTGGCCCTCGATCCCAGGCCCATAGCACTGGATGCCTGAAGTGTCCACCGCGGGCTCTACCTGTAGCTTGCTGGGGAAGTTGGGCACGGGCTGGCCACCATACTTGATAGTGACGGTGTAGGCCCCGGGGCAAAGCGGGATGTAGGTGATGGTGTGGGTACCGTCGCCGTGGTCCTGGATGTGCACCTCGGCGGGCAGCCCTGCCTCAGAGCGGATTTCGATGGTCAGCTCTGCGCTGCCCGCGCTCGAGCAGTCCACGTGGAACTGGCCCGCCTCACCGGCGGTGGCCCGCTCCAACCCGGGGCCTGAGCATTTGACTTTGGACGCGTCGAAGCAGGGGACCACGTGAGCCTTGAAGGGGGAGCCAGGGATGTGGGTGTCAGCAAAAAGGATGTTGATGTTGTAGTCCCCGGGTTCGGTGGGCACATAGGACACGGAGCATGTGCCGTCCCCGTTGTCCAGGCACTCGAGCTGGGCCTCGCAGGGGCCCTCCACCGTCAGGCCCAGGCCACCCATGCCAGCACCCTTGGTGTCGATAGTGAAGCGGGCGGGGGAGCCTGCGCTGCCCCCCTGCAGGCCCGGCCCAAACGCCTTCACCTGAGGGAAGAGGGGCACGTCAGGAGCCGAACCCATACCACTTCCCTGGCCTTTGACCCGAGACCCCCAGCCTGACCTTACATCTACTTTCGTTCGTTCTGGCTACCCTCCCCCACCAGCTAGGGGCACCAGCAGGCTTAGGCAGGGCCACTGGTCCTAAGGACAAAACTGGGGAAGGGGGAGGGTGAGCCTGGAGGAGAGGGGGTGGGCTCCCAAACCCCAATTACCTTGCTAGGCTTGGTGGGGGGCAGGGCCTCCAGAGGAAAGGGGCTGCCGGGCACAGGCACACCGTCATAAGTCACCTCGACCTCATAGGGCCCCTCCTCTCGGGGCACAAAGCGCACCACACTGTTGTCAGCCCCTAGGCCTGGCTCCACCTTGCAGGGCACTACGGTGCCCGAGGGGCCTGTGATCTTGGATGCCACTTTGCCTTGGCCACCAGCGCCCTTCGATTTGACTGTGAATTCCTGATCTTTGCCAACGTCCACCTCTGTTGAGATGACCAAAGGAGGGAGAGAACTGTGGCATCCAGCCCACGTGCCCCTGGGCACCCTGACTGATTGTGACAGAGCCCCAACTACTTACTCTCTCCCAGGCCAGACACCTTGATCTTGCTGAGGTCTAGGCTTGGAGACACTCCCACCGAGAAGGGGCTCTTGGGGATGGGATCCCCTCCGTAAGTGACATTGATGCCGACTGGACCCTGGAAACAGTGCAGAGAGGCAGGGTAAGGAGTGAGGACCTTGGTCACCCCGGCCCGTGCCTTCCCCACTTGGGCATGGAGGGAGCCTGAGGGAAACGCTGGCTTCGCTCCCCCACCCCCAGCCTTCCACGCTGGCTCTCTCCCGGGTAGGAATCAAGAGTGTGTAGGAAGCGCTCGGGAGCAGCCCAGCTAGCCCACTGACGAGGAGGCCCACGGGCTCGGTGTGGGTAGTTGAGGAACGCGGCTGTTGGGAAGTGAAGGCAGCTACCTGCTGCACGGGAGTGTACTTGACCGTGTAGGTGTTGTCATGGTGGTCGATGATGTCCACATCACGCGCCGCATCCCCCTTGGCCAGTCCTGAGAACTGGACGTCCAGCTTGCCTTTGCCAGCAGCTTTGGCATTGACCGTGAAGTGGGTGGGTTTGCCAAGCTCAACACCTGAGGAAACATGGCAGCCATGTAGGGGCCCCTTGCCCCAAGCCTCCCTGTGGGCCCCCGACTTCCCCACGGGGTGCTGCTCATTCTCACCAGTGCGACTGAGGCCAGGGCCCTCAGCCTTCACCTTGCTGGCATCGTGGGAGGGCTCCACCTTGACCCGGATGGGGCTGGTGGGTGTGGCCTGCAGGGGGTGGGAGGAGACAGGCTCAGAGGAGAGCAGCACCCCAACACTCAGCAAGCAGTGTTAGGGGCTGGCAGGAGCAGCACCCACCTGGTCGGCAAAGAGGACCATAATGGTATAGCTACCGGCCCCGCGGGGTGTATACTTCACCGTGAAGGTGTCATTGTCATTACGGATGATGTCGAAGTCAATGTCGGCCTCAGTGGGGCCCACCACGCCAGGAGCACACTTGATGCCGATGCTGACATCACCTGTGGTGGTGGTGGGTGCAGAGGCTGGGATCGCGTAGGGACACCTCACCCCCGAGCCCACCCGCTTGGGGCAGGGCCTTACCCTGGCCGGCCTCTGTGCAATCCACAGTGAAGTACGTTGGCTCATGAGCCTTGAGCCCGGTCTTGGCTACTCCGGGGCCATACACCTTGACCTTGTTTGGGTGGCTACCAGCTCCCACGTTCACCTGCAAGGCACAGGGGCAAGTGCAATGGCATGACCGGCCTGGGGGAGAGGCTTTTTCACTCACTGCTGACAAGCACACGAAATGTGAGCACGAAGTGACTATCTGGTGCCGCGATGCCACCTTTAGGTGTCCGTGTATCAGGAGGAAGGAGACGACTCGTCCCCATGAACACTCGTCCTCGAATGTTCACGGTGGCACTATTCGCAACAGCCAAAAGGCACAGAACCCCCAAATGTCCATCAACAAAGAGATAGGTAACGTGTGGTCTGTCCACACACTGGCATGTTATTCAGCCCTAAAAGGGCGGCAGGTGCTGATTCACGCGAGGATGTGGGTGAACCGTAACAAGAGCATGATGCTGAGTGAAAGCGGCGAGGAACACGAGGCCCCATACCGGATGGTGCATCTACAGCAAACGTCTAGGACGGGCAAACCCACACAGCCAGGAAGATCGGTGGTTGTTTAGGGCTGGGGGAGGGGGAGTTGGAGGGTAGAGGGGTTTCTTCTGGGGATGATGAAGATGCGCCCCGCTTTGATTGTAACCGCAGCTGCCTAACTCTGGAGGTACTCAAAACCACCGAGCTGCACACTTGAGACGGGGGAACTGCGTGGCTGTCATCTGACACAGGTGGAGGACAGAAGGGAAGCAGGTGCCCCGGGGAGACGGGCTGCAGGCCCACTGGAGGCCCCGGGAAGGCCGGCTCACCCGGAAGGGGCTGTTGGGGACGTTCACGCCTCCCCAGGACACCACGGCCGTGTGCTTCACAGGCTTCCTGGGCACGTAGGAGCAGCTGTAAGTGCCGTTGCCGTTGTCCTTGACTGACGCCTCCACGGGGCATCCCTCATTGTCCTGGAAAGCGGGCAGGGACAAGCAGCCTGCCGATCAGCCCGGGCACCTGGCCACCCCACCCCACCCCACCCCCACCACGGGTGGGCACCCCACCTGGACTTGGATCCGGAGAGGGGCCTTCCCGCCATGCTTGGCATCCACCGTGAACTCGGCCGGCTTATTGACGGCCACACCCGTCTTCTCCAACCCAGGCCCGCGTGCCTTCACCTGATGAGAGGCCACCCAGGTCTCAGGCCACCAAGGACCCAGAGTAGCAGGAACACACCCCTGGGGATACCAGCCCAGCCACACCTCCCAAGGCCCCAAGCAGAGGCAGAAGGGGGCCGAGACCCAGGCCAGCAGTGCGTGCCCCTCACCCTATCTGGGTGGAAGTCCTGGGGCGCCTCACGGATGTCGGCCATGAAGGGGCTGAGGCGGATGTCCTCACTGTTGCACAGCACGTGCACTGCATACTCGCCAGCCTCCTGGGGCCAGTAGCGCACATCACAGGAGCCGTCGCCCTTGTCGTCACATTCAATCTTGGCCTGCGATGGGCCCTCCACCGAGAAGCCTGAGGACAGCCGCCGGTCCCATCAGCACCCTGGAACCCGGTCGGGTGGCCTCACCGCCCTCCGCCCCGAGGTGTCCACGTCACAGCCTCCAACCTACCCAAGGTGCCGACGTCGTCCCCGATGGCCTCCACCACAAAGTCTGCTGACTTGCCGACAACACCCCCTTCCAGCCCAGGGCCCCAGGCCCGCACCTTCTGATTGCCACACTCCGTGCCCACCTTCACCTCGAAGGGACTGTGAAAAGAGAGCCACGCAGGGCAGCGCTGAGGGCCCAGCAGGGAGAAAAGCGCGCTGCCTGGGCTCTGAGGGCTCTGCCCGGGGCCTCACCTGCGCCCAATGTTCTGGCCGCCCCACGTGATGGTGACAGTGTAGGTGCCGGGGACCATGGGGTAATACTCGAAGCCATAAACGCCGTCCCCCAGGTCCTTCTGCTTCACACGCTCCTCACCCTCTGCCCAAGACAAGGGAGGGCCTCAGGCCTGGCCAGCAGCAGCCCCGGGGTCTGCTGCTGCCCATCCCAGCCGTGGCCCAACTTACTGGGACCCTTCACGGTGACCTTCAGCTCCCCACTGCCCGCGCCCTTCGTGTACACCTTGAAGTCCGCAGTCTCTTTCACCCGCACACCCTTGGGCTGCAGGCCCCGGCCGACGGCGCGGCAGGCACCCGGGTTACAGGCTGTGGGTACAGGGCCGGCTAAGCCACTGGGAGCGGGCTGTGGGCGACCCCGCCCCCCACCCCCCGCCCAGGGCTGGGGGTCCCTCAGAACTTGGTCCCACGGGATGGCGAGGGACATGCAAGAAAGAACTGCAAGGGACCGTGACCCCAGGACCTGCAGGCCAGGCCTCCTCCCAGCTCCTCAACACCCGCCCCCCACCCAGCCCACCCCCTCCCAGAGGAAGACAGATCCAAGTACCGTTGACCCTGTGGGCAGAGCAGAGAGCAGCAGGTTTCTAAACAGCTGGAGCGAGCTCTTCTGAAGGTGAAAGCGTGGAGAGAGAGCCGGAGAAGGAGGAGGAAGGGCCCCAGTAGGGGATGACAGAGAGCCCAGACAGTGGAAGCATAGAGACCCAGGGGGCCAGGGCCGGGGCCGCACGGAGACTCGCCCTAGCTACCCCCTCCTGAGGAAGGCCCAGTCTACAGCGCCCCGCTCAGGGGGCGGCTGGGACCGGCCTACCTTGGCCAACAGTGACAGTGTAGGGGCTGCGAGGGATCGGCACGCCGGCAAAAGTGACGTGCACCGTGTGGACGCCCTCCATGGTGGGCTGGTAGCTGCAGCGGTATGTGCTGTCGCCCCGGGCCTCCAGCTGGGGCTCCACGGCGCCCTTCTGTCCCGTGGGGTCCTGGATCACAACGTCCACCTCACCCGTGCCAGCTCCTGCCACGAGGCACCGGCTCAGGCCCGGGCTGTTCCGGGACCCCGGCAGCTCCCACCTCAGACCTGCCAGCCTGAGCAAAACCCCCTCACCTGCCGTGAAGATCTCAAAGTAGGTGGTCTTGTTGGCAATGTTGCCACTGGGCTCCAGGCCGGGGCCCTGGGCAGTCACTTTGCTGGCATCACCCTGGGACTTGTCCACATACACCTCGAAGGGACTCTTGGCGATATGCTGGCCGGCAAAGAGCACGGTGACCTGTCCCCAGGAGGGGCAGACCGTGAGGGGCGAGCTCTGGGCCTGCCGGCCACCGCCTCCACCCCCCCACCTCCCCTGGGGCTGAGGGCTCACCTTATGAGTCCCGGTCACCTCAGGGACATACCAGACAGAGAAGGTACGGTTCTTGTCATTATTGGCTGTCACCTTTGCCTGTAGCGGGAAGGAGCGTGTGAGCCGTGCTCGGAACGGGGGCACCGCCGAGCCCACTGCGGTCCGCCGGGACCCCTACCTCCTCCTGGTGGCCGGCCGGGTCCTCCACATACACCAGCACCTCTCCCTGGCCGGCGCTTCTGGTCTCCACCGTGAATTCTGCCCGCTTCTTCACCATGTTGCCCGTGGGCTCGATGCCTGCCAGGCAGGGTCAGGGAGCCGGGAGCCGGCCGTCAGGGCCGCCACCTCACCCCTGCATCCCTCCCCTGCCGTTCGCCCCTCTCCCCGTCAGGCGGGCTCCGAACTGGGTGAATCGATTCCATGTGAATCCTGGCCCAGCACACAGCCTGCCCTCGTGCCCCCGCTGCATTCTTGCTGTGGGCCGGGCCCGGGTCTGTTTCCTAGTACCCTCACTCGGTCGGCCTGGGCCCTAGTTCCCGTGTTTCGCCCTGGCTGGTTTATCTCTGTTTACAGGAGAACGGCTGGGTCCTCCCTCCTGAACATGCTCCACCTTGCGCTGGTGACTCGCAGGCTTCTAGCCAAGTGGCCAGTCCTGAGCAGCCCTGGCCCACTTCTTGGATTCTGAGGGGGCGCTTGAGAACCTAGCCGCCACGTAAGCAAAGAGTTCCCAAGACCTCCAGGTCCCACGGGAACGAGGTAAGCACTCAGAGCATCCCTGCACCCCCCCCCTCACCTGGCCCGTAGGCGCGGGCTTTCTTTGGGTTTAGTTTGGGCCGCAGCGGAGCCCCTGGCTTCAGCTTGGCCTTGGGGAACTGGGACAGGTAGGTCATGACGGAGTGCTCGTCTACATTGGGATCCACGATCTCCTCGGGCGTGATCACCTAGCACAGACGAAAGACAGAAACCACGTGACCTCCAAGCCTCAGGCTCCCGGGACACGACACAGCTGGGCTGCCCGCTGGGAACGGGACCGCACCCCCTGGACGGCCTGCACGCGGCCGGGCGGGGGCGTACCTGAGGAATGCCCAGCCAGTCATCGGCCTGCTGCATGGCCTCCCTCGCGTTGTTCACGGGCTTGCTGGCGTCCCAGGAGTCCCAGTCAGGACACAGGCCTGCGG
Source organism: Acinonyx jubatus (assembly GCF_027475565.1). Taxonomy (NCBI): domain Eukaryota; kingdom Metazoa; phylum Chordata; class Mammalia; order Carnivora; family Felidae; genus Acinonyx; species Acinonyx jubatus. The sequence goes on from NC_069389.1 coordinate 123,286,476, forward strand.
CACAAGGAAGGCTGGGAGGAGAGGGGAGGGACCCGCGGGCCCCCCGACGAGAGCGCTGCCCGTCACCTCAGCCCCCTGCCCCGCACCCCCTCGCCCCTCACCTGGGGCACAGCTGTCGACGAGGGCGCCCAGGGCCCTGCCGCTCTGCCAGTCCCGGCTAAAGTTGGTGATGGGCAGCTGCGGCAGCTTGTTCTGAATCCAGCCCAGAAGCCGCTGCTTGGGGGTCTGCTTCTTGGCTTCCTCGTCCTCCTCCTCATCCCACATGGGCATAGAGATGGAGTAGTGCAGGATCAGGGTCCAGATGAGGCCTAAGATCAGCTTCAGGTTCCCATCCACGATGGCCTTGCTGTCTGTGAGGAAATCGAGTGGCCGCACTGAGCGCGTAGGCGGCCAAGCTCGAGTGCCCCCGGGCACGCGCACGCAGGGCACCGGGCGCTCACAGGTGGCGCGGGGGGAGCAGGGGGACGGGAGAGCCCTCCTGAGGGCATGGGGTGTGGGTCGTGCCCTCTGCCCAGGGTCCCTGTGCGGGGTGAAGGAGACGAGAGAGACCTCTGGGGACGGACGGGGTGACACCCGCTGACACGTGGTGCCGATACAGTGCAATGAAGCGTGTTGCTGGGGGCCCAGAGGCAGCCCCGACAATGGACCCAGTCTGCAGACAGGGCCCGGGGTGGGGTGGGGGTGGCGGCTCTGGAAGAGCCCTTCTCCTGAAGGTGCTTTGCAGCTGCCTGCCTCCAGGGTCCCCAAGGAATCGGGCAGGGGGAGCAGCCTGGCCCCGGCGGGCCTAGATGCGAGAGAGCCCCTGAGCTGACCCTGGCACTGGCTGTGGACTGGGGCTGCGGCTGAGGAAGAGGAAAGCTGGCCGGCGGGACAGTTGAGAAAGAAAACCATTGCCTCAGGATGACTGGGTGGGCCGAGGGCCACGCAGGACAGGGGAAGTGGAGGCGTTGGGCAAGGACCCTTTGTGTGGAGGATGTGAGCCCTACCCCCACTTCCTCAGTGCCTCCCACCCCCCCACAGACCCAAACTGGGAGCAGGCCCGGGGTGGGGAGTGCGGAGGACACAAGAGCCAGTGCTTGGGTTGCGTGGCCCTGACTCACTGAGACCCAGCAGCTGGCCTGCCACCCAGGGTGATGGCCAGGACACATGCCAGGGAGCCCCTTCGCCCAGTCCGAGAAGGGCAGAGCTAGCCAGCCTGGGTGGGGCAGCCAGGGCCCCGCTTGGGAGCGTGGGTGGGGTCCCTGACTCCTGCTGCCTCAGCAGAGCTCGCCGGCGGCCGCCTGCCCTCTTCACCACCTAACGGGGCCCTGGGCCTCAGGGGGGTGGCTGCCAAACTCACCACAGGGGAAGCGGTTAGGGCGGGCACCCGGCACCCTGTCACCCCAGCAACCCCTCCAGGCTCTGGGCCCCACCCAAGGCACTTCTGGGTCTCAGCTTCCTCAGGGGTGGGGCCCTGGAAAGGGGAGGGCTCCGGGAGCCACCGGAGTCCTGCACCCCCATCAAAATCAGGAGAAAATACTTGTGTGATGAGTCAACTGGAGGGTGGGAAGAAGGAGATGGACGCCACCAAAAGGGCCATCAGTGGCAGGCAGCCTCGAGGACCGGCCAACCCACTCAGCGAAGCAGCCTCTCTGCTCCCAGACTGAGGCGTCCTAGTTCTGCACCCCTGTCTTGTTCTGTGCCCAGACAGCAAGGGGACGTGGTGGAGGAGGGGCTTTGGGGCTGCGGGTGAATGGAAGGTTCAGAGAAGACCAAAGGCACAGGCCTAGCCAGGGCTTCCCAGCAAGCCCCCACCTCAAGTCCTGCTGTGACTTAGGAGAGGACACATCAGGCCAAGCTCATCAGCCTCAGTCGTTGGGCTGGGCCCTCCCCTCAATCATCAGTAGGAGGCTGGCCTAAGCCCTCCTCCATCCCCCTCACAAAAGAGGGAGGGAAGAACCAGGGCCCGGGGTTGGGAGACAGCCCGATTGGATGGCCCCGCCCCATCCCACCCCCTTTCCCCAGCCCTGGGGCTAGCCTGCCCCCTCCCTCCCCTAATCACTGCTGCTTTCCAACATTTTTTTGCCTTATATGGCAAAGCTCTGGGAACTAGGCCTGCTCCAGCCAGCTCACAAGAGGAGGAGAAGAAGGGAGGAGGGAGGAGGAGACCCCCCCCAGACAGCTGGGGTGTGGCCTGCCTCCCCACATCCGGTTGCCCCCCCACCCAAGGCTCAGAGATGACTCAGCTTGGCTAGACTGAGGCTGGGACTGAGGGGTGGGCCTCATCCCCGACTGGCATTCCAAAGAAAGAGGTGGGGACCTGGAGACCTGCCCTCGGAGTGGCTGGGGGCATCTGAGTCTCCGTCACTCAGACTGAGGCTCAGCAAGGACCGTGCCGTAGGGACGACTAGAAGAACTGTAAAGAAAAGAAAGCTTTCCTTCTCTCTCGGCAACACGCTGCCCCCCCAGTGACCCACCAGTTCCGGTGCCTGTCTCTGAGCAGCCCCCATCTTGAAAAGAACCTGGGATGCCACAGTAGGTCCGGTCAATGCCAGCCTCACCAGCCTCACCCGTCCAGTGACACGGACACTAGGTTGGCGGTGAGCCCAGTGCACGCTGGAGTACCTCCCAGCCAACTCCTGCATTCTAGATGCAGAAAAGCAAGTCCTACATGGAAGCAAGAGTTTGGCCCAAGCTCAACGGTAACTTGGAGTTGAAGTAGACTACAAACCAGCTCCCTTCGCCAGCCGACTCATCTCACGTGCCCTTTGGCTAGCTATCATCCTCTGTGGCCCCGAGTTCCCCGAGGGGAGATCTAAACTGGGGGTTGGAACCATCTCCAATAGAAGGACCCATCTCCCAAGGCCAAAAGGAGCCAAGAGCCCTAGACAATGGGACCCACGAGCTCCAAGACCCTGTTTAGGAACTACAGGAGCGCGGGAGGCCAGAGGGCCCTTCCCAAACTGCGGAAGGGGAGGTGGTGGAGAGCCTGAGACTCCCCCTCCTCAGGGATGGGGCACTGGGCGCAGGGCCAGAGCCTGGCCAGTGCCCGCCTTCCGCAGGCCCTCTCCCACCGCGGGCTCGGTGGCGGGGGCGCGGCCTGCGGAGGATGTGAGCTCAGCCTGGGCGCGGGCCAGCCGGGGTGCGGCGGGCGGGGGCGCGTAGCGGTCTGCATGCCTGGCCGGCCTGCCAGCGCGCCTTTGTTCTCGAGGCCTGCGCGCTGGAGCCCGGCGGCCGGGGGGCAGCGCCGCGGCTTGGCGGGGGTGGCTGAGAGGGGTTGGCCTGGGAGAGAGGGGAGGACGCGTGGAGCCCCCGCCCTCGACCTCCCGGTGCCACAGGGGCGACCCGCGCCCTCACCGATGGACACGAGCTTGATGCTCTCGCGGTCCAGGAACTCGAGCGCCACCGACACGTTCTCCAGCTGCATCTGGCGGAAGGTGGGCCTCTGGTTGTGCTTGCGGTGCATCTTCTTCTGGCTGAGCACCTCCAGCAGTGCGATGAGCCGCAGCCCATCGCTCAGGTCCGTCTGCAGGTTGGCGATGCGCTTGCTCACGCACTTGAGGTGCTCGTTGCACCAGCGCGTGAACGTGTTCTGCTGGATCTTCTTCCACGGCGCGTCCTCCGCCAGGTCCTTCTCGGTGGCTGGCATCTCGGCGTCCCGCGTGTCGGTACCGCCGCCCGGAGCCGCGCCTGCCGCGCTCTGGCCCGCCCGGGAGTGGGAGCTACTCATTTTGAGGCGCGAGGAGCCGAGGGGCGGTGCTGCAGCCTAGGCGAGGGGACGGCCCTTTAATTAAAGTCGCAGGCACCTCGGAACACGCAGGGCGAGGCGGACAGCGGAGATTGTGCTGCGGAGAGAGCGAGCCCTTTAAATGCGGGAGGGGGGCGGGTTCCCTAGGGGAGGAGCCACAACGGGGCGGGGCCCCGGGGTGGGGCTTCGGGCCGCACCCTCCCCGCCCCGCCCGTCGGAATGCCCCCTTCAGCCCCCCAGTCCCGTCAGTTCGGACCCGACACCGAGGCTCCGGGGAGGGTCTTTGGGTCCCGAAGGGGGCAAGGACGCGCCCTCGCCTCATGGCCTCGCACCAGCGCTGCAGGAAACGCTGCAGCAAGGAACGAGTGAACAGCGTCTGGCGCCGTACCACTTGGCCGCCAGCGGGCACGCCATACAAGGGACTTTCTTTCCCCAAGTCCCCTGCGGGGGGGTGGCGGTGGGTGTTGGGTGAGGTGAGGTGGGGTGGCTCCTTCTCCCCGAGTCACCTGGACTCTGTGCCGTCCCCGCAGCCCCCGCAGCCCCCCGGCCCCCTCCCTACTCGGGACTCCCGCGCCTGGGGTTCCCCGACCGCCCCTGCAGCAGCGGGACGGGACCCGATCCTAAGAGCGAGCCCTTGGAGACCGCGGGTCCCAGGCCCGGCGCTGCTGCCAGAGCTTCACGCCCGTGCCCCCACGCCAGGGAAGCGGCCGCGCCACAACGCCTGTGCCAGGCCCACCTTCCCGCTCTACGCGGTCCTGGCCCGCGCACCTGCGCCCGCCGTCCCGCCGGTCCCCACCGCCTCCCTCCCTCCCCACTCCACTTGGGAGGAAATGGGGCACTGGGCCAGGAGGCCGCCAGCACTCCAGGAGCAAGCAGCCTTGCAAGGGACTGGGCGTGCCAATGGGCACTGGCAGAGGGCCGAATGAGGCGCGCAGACGGCGAGTGTACGCCTGACCCACCATGCCATCCACCTGGGGCGCTGGGGGTTTGCTCTCCTCTTGCAATGCCTGCCCCCCCCCCCCCGCCCCGGTAGTCCCAGGAGGCAGCCTGGTGGGGGGGGGGGGGTCGGGGCGCCTTCCAGACCCAGAGGGCCTGCTCACGAGTTCCAATAAGGGTTGGCAGGCTCTGAGTACTTGGGTCTGGGTGGGCCTCGGCCCCGTTGCAGCACAGGGGCGGGGGGGGGGGAGGGGGGTGGCAAAGACAGGGATCCAGGGTCCTGATGTGGGCGAAGCATGGAGGGCTGCAAGGGCAATGGGAAGCTATTCAGTCAAGATCAATTTTCTGGTCGATCGGTCTGGAGACAGTGGGAAGGCTGCCGTGGGGAGACAGAGACCACCAAAGGAACAGAGGCAAGAGGTCTTCTGGGGACCCTCGCTGCCACCCTCTTCAGTCTAGAGAAGCCAGCCTACCAGGACTCCTCCCAGGCCTGTGCGCCTCCCCTCTGCAACCTGTTCCCTTCCTTATGTCTTCTCTCAAGAAAGCCATGCCTCTTCCTCCTGCGTGCTTGTGAGACTGAACTGCACACTAGCAGGGTTTAAGTTACCTCCTAAAGACCAGTGCAGGAGGAGGCCCCGGGTCAGCCAGCAGGTCGTGCCCAAATATGGTTGACTGAAGTAGCCCCGGGAGTCTGTGTTACCCGCGGTGGGGCTGCAGTCCCAGGCAGCATGTCCCCCGCCCTCTGGCACGCTCGCTGTGGGGCTGCCTGTCACCCTATTGCGCTCCTCCCTCTCCCGACCACTTTCAAACACGCTTGCACAAAACTCCACGAAATGGTGTCTGGGACCTGGGCTGGGAGTGGCAGTGACAGCTGTAAAGAGGGAACCCATATGGACCCCTCCCTACCAGGTCCCGTCAGGACGATGTGAGATGTGACCTGGTCTGTCCCCATGCCCCACTGGAAAAGCAAGTTCCCAACGACAGAATGACGGGAAATCACTGGATTTTCTCTCCACTAAGTGCCATCCCACTGGGTCATCTGTGTTCATTCTGTAATCTTCAGAGACCAGGCAAACTAAGTCAGCACAACTGAGCGGTAGTCAGCCCCAGCAGAAAGGGGAACAGAAGCTGGGTATCCAGGCTTCCAGCCCTAAGCTTTCCCGGTTTGGGGGAGACCAGGGAGGTGGGTGTAGAGGGTTCTTGTCCTCAGGAAACACAGTATCGCCACCAGATGGCGCCCCGTCTCCAAGCCCCCAGATCGGGCAGCCCTCGGAAGCCAAAATCCAGCTCTTTCATATTTTCCCTTATTTGGAGTAGATTCTTGGACGTTAGACACACCCCGCCCCCACCCCACCCCCGGCCCTCAGACCCCAGGCCAGGCCCTCCCACATGGGCGCTTCAGCTGGGGCGGAAAGCTGCAGGGTGGCCCGGTGAGAAGAGACCTGGGCTGGAAAGGCAAGTCCAGGTGCCGCAGGTGTGGACACTCACTTCCTGAGCTCCCACCTTGACCGCTGGCCTGGAGCACGTGCAGGTGGACCTGCCAGGGGACTTCACCTACTTTTCCTGGACCCAGCTGACACAGGAATCTGGGGATGCTGCTGCTCACATCCTGACTGGCGCTGAACATCCAGCTCAGAGCCAACCTGGGATAGGGCCCAGCCGGGGAATCCGGCCCGTAGGAGGAGCCCCTGCCGCCTGTGCCTGGCCACACCCCTGCCCCAGCCCCCACGGAGCGTAGCTGCCCCGGAACCAGCTCCCCCGTGCCCGAGGCAGCTGGTGCCCTGAGGACTGGTGCCAGCGACGACCCCACTATTACCCTCCCCGGGGGTCATACTGGCTGCGAAGCGTCCTTCTAGGTGACCACTCCGTCTCAGCCCATACAATCTCCTGCTCTCGGGAGCCCTTCTTTCCCAGCAATGCAGTGGTTAGCTCATGGGCACCCGCTTAGCCCGTGTCCAGCCAAACACTCAGACACCATCTCTCTGAGGGACCTCTATGGCCCAGGGCGCCCACACTCCTGGGCACCAGCACGCATTCTCGGGTAAACTAGGGAGGGCAGCTCCTGGACACCGCATTCCCAGGTTCACTCCCAGCTGCGCCTGGCTCCGGCGCGATGCGCGCCGGCGCCCGCGTTCTCGGCGCCTCTCCGCTCTCCTTCGCCACCCCCGTTCCCGGTCCGCGAGCTGCGCGGTGACCGTCTCGCGCGGAGGCCTCACCTGCTGTCGCCGCGGGCGGCCCGCGACGGCGGGAGTGGCGCCGGGGTCGCCTTCGCGCCCGCGCCAGGAGCCTCGGGGTTCCGCCGGCGTCCGCTGCGCGCCGCGCGCCTCCACGCGAATGGGCCGCCGCTGCCCGCCTTCTTGTTGGCCGCACCCCCGCCCCGCGCCCGCCCCGCGCCCGCCCCGCGCCCGGCCCGGCGAGAAAGCCTTAATTGGTAAAATCGCCCAGGAGCCGGGGGGCGGGGGCGCGCCGCGAGCTCGAGCGCCGGGGCCGCCTGGCGACTCCGCCACCCCCCCACCCCCGATGAGCTCACCGCCCGGCGAGGTCCGCCTGGGGGTGGGGGTGCCTGCCTCAAGATCCCGCGGGGTCTACGGGGCCCACATCTCAGCTCAGCGGGAAAGGCCCCTCCCTCCAGGGAGCCGCCCACAGTCACGGCCCCCTGCATTTGCCCCAAGCCTGGGCTGGCCGGGCAAGTTGGATTCTGCCCCCTAGGGTGGGGGTGGGGGGGGCGGACAACAGTCCGCTGCAGGTGTTCGCTGAGCTCCGACCACCGGCAAGGCCACAGTGGGTCAGAGCCCCAAGCCCCGTGCCGAGCGAGCATCCCGCTGCCACCGATTTGGCCCCTGCTGGGTGCCAGGCCTGGCCTGGGAGCCAGCGGCAGAAAGACACCGATTCTCAGGAGCACCATGAGGTGCGGTCCCGAAGTCTGCGAGCGCCCAGGGCGGTGCAGCCGAAGAGCCAAGTATCGGGGCTCCTGTTCCTCTTCTACATGCCTACAGCCTGGCAGCTTCAGATTCGGCTCAAATGTCATTTCCTTGGGGAAGGCCACATAAAGCAGTGTCGTTTTAACATTTTGCCCACAAAGCCCAATAAGAACTACATTTTACATCCTGAGCCAGTATTATGTGCTTGCCCGTGCACACGCACACAGATTGACCCAAGTAACTGAAAGAAACATTTCACAAAATGAGACTTCTCCTTACTACCTGCAAAGCACTCTGATATTTTTTTATTCTATGCTACCTCATTAAAAGAAAAAGAGAGGGGCGCCTGGGTGGCTCAGTCGGTTAGGCATCTGGCTCTTGATTTTGACTCAGTTCATGACCTCACTGTTCATGAGTTCGAGCCCCACATTGGGCTCTGTGCTGACAGCGTGGAGCCTGCTTGGGACACTCTCTCTCTCTCTCTCTCTCTCTCTCTCTCTCTCTCTCTCCCTCTCCCTCTCCCCCTCCCTCTCAAAATAAATAAATAAGTAAACATTTAAAAAGAGAGAAAAAGAAAAGAAGAAAAGGAGGGATGGGGAAAGAAGTAGGTCATACCCGCTAAATGAATTTGGCCGTCCATCTGCAGTTTAACGCTAACAGCAAGGCGCTGATCGTCCTCCTGGCCTCCCTGCATTCATTGCTGCCTTTGCTGGCTCCACTGGCAATGACCTTCCACCCTGACCCAGAGTGGGATCTCCCAGCAGTGCCAGGGTCTCCTGCTGCTCCCTCTCGTGGGAACCACCCCCCCACACACACACACACACTGCTGGGGAGACCAGTGGATTTTTGTCACTTGATAGATGAGCGTGGATGGCCACCATGAATTCAGGCCTGTGAGGTGGCTGTGCCGGCGCTTATGGACAAGACTGTCCTTCAGGGATGGAAACAGACATTGCAATGGTGGAGCTCACCACGGAGGCTACGGCCACGTGGCCGGATCTTGGGACCCCCACCTCCATTTGAATCCTCTTTTTGCACTACTGCCTCCCTCCTCCTCCGTACATGACCCAGACAGGCTGGGGGGAAGCGAACGTTTGTACGGCGCCCGCTGTTCTCTGACAAAGGTTTGATATTGGTTGTGACGATCTTCCGGGTACTTATTTTCACAGTAGTCCTGCCCTTACGACTTTTGTTCCTATCTGAGCAATGTTTCAAAGTATTTGAATACCACTAGGTAAATCCAAAGTATCCTTAACATCCTTGAAAAGTTAAGTTTTATATCAAACTAAAGTATCAAGAAGATTCTGATCTTAAAACGTTAAAGAGCTCAGTCAACAATCGTCTGGCTGAAGTTCCAGAGAAATTCCTCCTCTTCTTTACCTCTGCACACCCTTCCCAGAAAGACTCTGCTGGAGGCCCAAGATTTCCCCCAACAGCCCCTGTGATGACTCAGAACCCCCAGACCGTCCAGGTCACTGTCCTGAGAACTAAATACTAGCCGTGGGGACGTCCATGTTGGAATTGCTGCACTGGCGATCCCTGCGCATAGTCGTTTCCCTGTCTAGGCCTCCAATTCCTCCTCTGTGTGATGGGGGTGGTGCAGAGGGCCTCTCAGCTCCAATGGTCAAGGGCTTTCCTGGTTTCTGGTGTCTAGAAGAGACCTGCACAGCAGTGGGGCTGGATTGGGGCTACAGGTGCCCGCGGGGTGGGCGCAGGGGACCGTCACGGTTCAGCCTCCTGGTGCCATCCGTGGCGGGACCCCATAGCAGGGCAATGGGTGGGACATAAAAGGCAGAGTGCCGAGGCAGGTGCCGGGGGAAGGGGTGTTCCTTGGGGAGAAGGCAAACCTAGAATTCCTTGACCTCATAAGGAAACAGCTCAGATCCCTACGGGGAGGGGTGGCGTGGAGGAGGACCGGGCCTCTGGGACAGGGGCCAGCACTGCAGAAGAAGGCTTGGAGAGGTGCTCGGGAATCAGATCTTGCCAAAACTCACAATTCCATGAGGCAGCCTCTGAGCGCCCCGAGCCCGAATGCCATGTGTTTCCCTGCTCTGAAAGATGAACAGCAAGCCCCCGCCCTGCCCCGGCTGTCCCCTTGCTGCTGCCATGCATTTGTCTCGGCAGCCACACACCTCCGCCTCCGATTTTGAGAGACAGAGCAGGCTTTGCGTATACTCTAAAACCCAGCCAGCTGCAACTCTTCTGGGGGTCTTTGCATGTGCTCACATCAGGACCACATCTCCTCACCACTCCGTGTGTGGCTACCTCTTCTCCACCCCATGACTCACAGAGAACCAGTCTGTGACCCTCACCAGCTGGACCTAGCAGCCTGGGTTTGACCAGAGCCCTCCCCTCGTCTCCTGGTCACCAGCTGTCATCTGACATCAGACACAATACCTCCTCTCCCTATGCTCCCAGCTCTGGCCCTACCCAGGGAGGAGTACATCAGTTGGACCGACACTCCATGAGCTGGCTTCATTCACGATATGATTGTTATAATCACACCTTTGCAATCTCCCCAGGGACAGCTCTTTATTGACCAAGGCCCCCACTATTTCCTAATAGCAGTCCACGCTCTTCCACAGGCCTTGAAGCCCTCCATGGTTCGCCCACATCAGGACCCCGGATCCCTGTCTTTGCACCTGCCCCTGTGCTGCAACGGGGCCGAGGCCCACCCAGACCCAAGTACTCAGAGCCTGCCAACCCTTATTGGAACTCGTGAGCAGGCCCTCTGGGTCTGGAAGGCGCCCCGACCCCCCCCCCCCACCAGGCTGCCTCCTGAGGCTACCGGGGCGGGGGGGGGGGGGGGCAGGCATTGCAAGAGGAGAGCAAACCCCCAGCGCCCCAGGTGGATGGCATGGTGGGTCAGGCGTACACTCGCCGTCTGCGCGCCTCATTTGGCCCTCTGCCAGTGCCCATTGGCACGCCCAGTCCCTTGCAAGGCTGCTTGCTCCTGGAGTGCTGGCGGCCTCCTGGCCCAGTGCCCCATTTCCTCCCGAGTGGAGTGGGGAGGGAGGGAGGCGGTGGGGACCGGCGGGACGGCGGGCGCAGGTGCGCGGGCCAGGACCGCGTAGAGCGGGAAGGCGGGCCTGGCACAGGCGTTGTGGCGCGGCCGCTTCCCTGGCGTGGGGGCACGGGCGTGAAGCTCTGGCAGCAGCGCCGGGCCTGGGACCCGCGGTCTCCAAGGGCTCGCTCTTAGGATCGGGTCCCGTTCCGCTGCTGCAGGGGCGGTCGGGGAACCCCAGGCGCGGGAGTCCCGAGTAGGGAGGGGGCCGGGGGGCTGCGGGGGCTGCGGGGACGGGACGGAGTCCACGTGACTCGGGGAGCGCGAGCCACGCCCAGCGCCTCGGTCCCGCGCGGCTTTCCTGTCCTGGCCGGTTTCTACCGGTTCGATTTGCGTAGGCACCCCCCCTACCTCCTCCCTTCTGGCCGTGACACACCAGCCGGTGACGCCTCGGCCGCAGACCCCGCCCCGCTCCCACGTCCCGACGAGCCCACGCTCTTTCCTCTCGCGCGCAGGCCCAGCTCCCCTCTCGAGTCCCTCCCGAACGCGCCAGCAGGCGGTGTCTCTAGAGTCGCTGGCCCCGCCCCCTTCCCGGGGCGCGCGGCCCCGCCCGTTCCCGCGGCCGGTCGGGCGTGCGCGGTCCGGGCTTCCGCGCACGCCCCGCCCCCTTCTGCCTCTAGCCTATCCTGCCCGTTTGTGACGTCAGGGCTCGTCAGGCCCGCCCCGCCTGCTCCCACGGCCCGACCGATCCGCACCGGCTGCTGCTCGCGGCCCGGCCCCGCCCCGCACAGCGCGCGCCGCCCGCAGAGCCCGCGGCCGTGACGCGGGCGTGACGCGGGCGTGACGCGAGTGCCGCCGCTCCCGAGGCCCTCGCGCTGTCCCCGCCGCGCTCCGAGGCAGCCGTAGCTCGGCCCGCGTCGCCAGGCCCCGGGCCGCCCCCGGGTCCCTGCCGCCCGCCGCCCGCCATGGACGACTACGCGGTCCTGTCGGACGCTGAGCTGGCCGCCGTGCTGCGCCAGTACAACATCCCGCACGGGCCTGTCGTGGGTACGCGGCGGCGAGCGGGCCCCCTCCCCGCGCCGCCCCCGGGCTCCCGGCCCGCGCCCCTGACCGCTCCGCGTCCCGTGTCTGGCCAGGTTCCACCCGCAAGCTCTACGAAAAGAAAATCTTCGAGTACGAGACCCAGAGGCGGAGGCTCTCGCCCCCGAACTCGTCCGCGTCGTCTTTCTCCTATCGGTTCTCGGGTGAGGCCCCCGCCCCAGAGCCCCACCTGGCCTCCCGTGGGGACGGGGCTTGGGCGCCACGGAGGCCGGGGTCGGGAGGGTGCAGCAGGGGCGCCGGCCGGGAGGGAGGGGCACGGGGGAAAGGAGGGGGGCCTCGGGGGCAAATGGTCCCGGCCCCCCCCCCATTCAGACTTAGACTCGGCATCAGTGGACTCGGATATGTACGATCTGCCGAAGAAAGAGGACGCCTTACTCTACCAGAGCAAGGGTAAGGCCGGGATGGGCCGGGCACCCAGCCACCTTTATGGCACTCCCTCAGGGACCCTGGTGTCGGGGGGGGGGGGGGGGGGGAACCTGGGATCTCGACTCCCATCACCCTCGGCAGCCCTAGAGGGGCGAAACAGTGCCACAGGCTGGCAAATGGGATTCAGATTAGGTCCACTGGGCCGAGGTGGGGCACTGCTCTCCCCTCTGCTACCCTGTCCCCCACCCCTTCCCAAGGCTACGGTGATGACTACTATGAGGAGAGCTACTTGAGCACCAGGACTTATGGGGAGCCCGAGCCTGTGGGCGCCTCGAAGGGGTTCCGCCAGCCCCCAAGTTCACTCTCAGACACAGACACCTTTCACCACCAGGTGAGCTGGCCGTTGAGCACTTGGGTGCTACCTGAGGGGGTCGTAGCTGCCTTCGGATAAAACGGGGGGGCTGCTGGGACAAATGGTGGCCCCCCGTGCCTCCAGAGAGGTGTGGTCAGCAGACACCTTCCTGGTCAGGACCGTTCTTTGGGGGCTGTCAGAACTGTTAAGAATAGAGCACTTGTGGGGCACCTGGGCGGCTCAGTCAGTTAAGCGTCTGACTTCGGCTCAGGTCACGATGTCATGGTTTGTAGGTTTGAGCCTCCTGGTCAGGCTCTCTGCTGACAGCTCGGAGCCCGGAGGCCGCTTGGGATTCTGTATCTCCCTCTCTCTCTGCCCCTCCCCATCTCACGCTCTGTCTCTGTCTCCTTCAAAAATAAATAAACATTAGGGGCACCTGGGTGGCTCAGTCCGTTTAGCGCCCACAACTTCGGCTCAGGTCATGATCTCGCAGTTCGTGAATTTGAGCCCCGCGTCGGGCTCTGTGCTGACAGCGTGGAGCCTGGAGCCTGCTTCGGATTCTGTGTCTCCCTCTCTCTCTGCCCCTCCCCCTTTCGCGCGCGCGCTCTCTCTCTCTCTCTCTCAAAAATAAATAAACGTTAGAAAAAAAATTTAATACAAAAATGAATACACGTTAAAAGAAAAAGACTAGAGCACTTGGGACCGGCCTTCCACCCTGATCTGGGATCTAGCTTTGAGCTCTTTCTCGGAACTTCGGGGCAGAAAGTAAGGTGCAGGCAGCCAGGACAGGCGAGGAGCAAGCAACAAAGCCCTACAGACCCTACAGACACAGGGCTCGGACCTCAGGAGGGTCCCGGGAGGGGCAGGGTCTGGGCCTTTAAGCATTGGTCAGAATAGGCCGGTTGGGAGAGTTTGGACTGAGGGAGAGGACAGGCCACGCCGACCTGCCTGCTGGTCTCCTTTCCTGACTCTCACCTACAGGTGCGTGAGGACAGTCTTTTCTCTTCTGAAGAGGAGAGCAAGGATAGGTGAGTAGGAGGGAGGACCAGGCACTGGGTGTGATTCCAGGCCCTGGCGCCCCCCCCCCCCCCCCCCCCCGCCGCCCGGCTCACCTGCTCCCCTCTCTGCCTCAGGGAGCGCCCCGTGTATGGCCGGGACGGTGCCTACCAGAGCGTCGCGCACTACCGCCCTGTGTCCAGCGTGTCCAGAAGCTCCCTGGGCCTATCCTATTATCCCACCTCCTCCTCCGTCTCCCCCATGTCCTCCTCTCCATCTTCCCCCACTTCGTGGCTCACTCGTCGAGCTATCCGGCCGGAAAAGCAGGCCCCTGGGGCCGGTCTGGGCCAGGACCGCCAGGTCCCCCTTTGGGGCCAGCTGCTCCTGTTCCTGGTCTTTGCCGCCTTCCTGCTCTTTGTTTACTACTCCTTGCAGGCTGAGGACGGCAATCCCTTCTGGACGGAGCCCTGAGGCTCTGGCTTCGTGGCCGCCTGTTCTCAGAAGTCCTGGCTGACTGCCTTAGTAGTGTTTGCTAGGGGAGGGGGTGGGGGCTTTTCTGTGTGTTCTGGCTTGGGAGCGCCGGGCCTGGCCCCGGGCACCACCGGGCCTGGCCCCGGGCACCGCTCGCTCCCCTCGTTCTGCGGGGTAGGTGGCAGGCCCAGGCCCTCCGTGGCACGGTGGGCTTGGGCAGGCCTTCCTCTGGAGCCTTCTGGATCCTTCCTGCTTGCCTCTGACCCTTAGGGCCCAGGAGGGCAAGACTCTTCTCCCGGAGAGGAGAACATGGTTGTTGTCGTTGCATGCCTCCTGTCCGTTGTCACCTCGTTGGGGGGGTCAGCCAAAAGACACCCCGACTTTGTTTTCGTGGACACGCAATAAAAAGACCATTTATTTTTAACGTGTGGGCTCCTTCTGCTGGGTATGGGTCGGGCTCCCCTGGCTGGGGGCCTCCGGGGTCGACATCTGGCTTTGTTGCTTCTCCCCTTTTGCTTTGGGGTTGGGGTAGGGATCGCATGCTACCCGTAGGCGTGTTTGCGCTTTACTTATAGGGTCCCTGACTCCTTACCCAAAGCTGCTGTAACTACTTAGGACAGTAACTGCCACCACGGGGCACGGAGAGCGCATTTGGGAATGCAGGCGAGGGCACGGGCACAACGCTACTTACAGAGGCTTTAACCTCGGAGAGCTGACAACGGGCCTCAGTGTCCAAGGGCAGGGACGTGGGCAGGAAAGGAGACATGTTTGTTTGCTGGGGTTTCTCCTGGAAAGCTGCTTGCTTAGTGGCATGCGAGCTCACAGTACTCAAATGCCTCATCGCCTCTGGGTCTAATCCAACCCCTTACCTGGCTATATTGTTGCCTATCTCCAGGTTTTCTGCCGGGCTGGGGGGTGTTTCATAATCTTCAAAGTTGACATGTATATATATATATATATATATATATATATATATATATATATTTTAAAGATTTCGTACACCCAATGTGGGGCTCGAACTTACAACCCCGAGATCGAGTCACATGCTCTACTGACTGAGCCAGCCAGGTGCCCCAAAGTTTACATGTATTTTTAATTTTATTTATTGACTTAATTTTAAGAGAGAGAGAGCACAAGCCGGGGAGCGGCAGGCGGTGGGGAGGGAGAGAGAATGTTAAGCAGGCTCCATGCTCAGCATGGAGACCGAATCAGGGCTCAATCCCACGACTGTGGGATCATGACCTGAGCCGAAATCAGGAATCGGACGTTCAACTGACTGAGCCACCCAGGTGCCTTTACATGTAGTTTTTAAAGCAAGTGCTAAGGAGCCGGAGGGCAGCAGACTGCGTGAGGCCCTGCATCCTGGTTCTGCATGCCGGCTGAGAGGAAGGCGCAAGGGGTGGGGGTGGGGGGTGGTCCGGGCAAGCACTCCAAGCGCTCAGGTGGCAAGCAGAGTCCCTGGCACGGGTCCCTGACGGGTGGGGCCCTGGCATCAGTGCCTCACCTCTGACCAGCTCCTTGCTTGGGCAGTAGGACTCGGCCAGGCCTACCTCCCTGGGCACAGCACCCGCGGGCCCCTATTTATGGTACACGATGAACTTGGGTCAGGGCTGGAACTGGGACCCCCCCCTACCCCGTGCTCCTGATCATTTCTTTTTCCTGCATGCTAGTGTTTCTCCCACGTGTGTGTGTGTGTGTGTGTGTGTGTGTGTGTGTTTTCTTAAAGTAACACGTGCATTTAGAATTTAGGGAACAAAATGAAAGAAATAAATGGCTTCTCATTTTCTCACCA
The DNA here is from genome assembly GCF_027475565.1 of Acinonyx jubatus. Classification (NCBI taxonomy): domain Eukaryota; kingdom Metazoa; phylum Chordata; class Mammalia; order Carnivora; family Felidae; genus Acinonyx; species Acinonyx jubatus. Next base: position 123,302,142 of record NC_069389.1, read on the forward strand.
CCCCCACAGCTCAGCCTCCCTTGTTTGCTCCAAGCCACTCCCACCCCGGCCCACCCCCACCCCTGCTCCCCACCCCTCCCCCCCAGGGCCCAGCCACTTTCGGGGAGGACTCCCCAGGCTCCCTGCCTCTGCCCCTTACCGTCCACCTAGACCCGGCTGCTCTGGGGTGGGTGGTGGGCACGGACACGAGACGGTGCCTCCTTCCTGATGACGAAGGGGCCTGATGATCAGATCAGTGAGCCCATGTCAGGTCGCCAGTGCACCAAGACCCCAGAGGGGCACAGTGATGCAACTCGTCTCACCCACTGATCCCCAGTCAGGTGTGTTGAGAGGAGGGACTGACCCTGCCTGGGAGAGCAGCTACCCCACGGGCACTTGGCACCCAGGCAGAGACGCAAGTGAAGCCTAGCGGACCCAACATAGGGCCTGGGGGAGTGGCGAGCTTGACGTGGTGACACTCTGGAGTGGCTGGGGCAGAGTGAAGGCACAGCGGGAGGCGAAGGGGAGCTGAGCTTGAGACATCCCAAGGAAAGGACAGAGACGGGGCATGGCTTCTGGACGTGATGGCCCTCTATAGGCCTCTATCTGGTGCGGGAAAGGGGGCGACAAGGTGTGCTTGGCAACCACTGTGGTTTCTTGGATGCGAGAAGAGAGGAGAGGGAGGAAACGGTCCTACCCATGTGACGCAGTCTCCCCCTTTCCATTCATTTCTTCCCCGAGGTGACCTGCATTCACCCCCCTGTGGCCAGGTGGAGGATTGCTGAGGACTCTCACAGTCCCTAGAGAGCTCCCCCTTTGAGCCTCCTGCCCTAGGGCTCAGAGACACCCCTGTCACATGCAGTCTCGATAGCTTGGGAGCATACTGGGCCTTCCCCAGGACTCCACTTCAAGCCTGGCCCCCTGCCCCAGGGCTCTGTGGGTCCCCGTGGACTCCCACACCTTTCCCAGTGCCCTGAAGGTTCCGGGCCTCCACGTGCTATTGTGCCCCATCCCTAGCAGGCACCCGAGTGCTCTCTACTGCTCTGGGGGCCCTGATCCTAAGGCTGTTGATGGCTCCGTGGGGACCTGCTGGAGCACTGAGCTTCAAAGTCTCTACTTAGTGCTCTCTAGGACTCTGGGACTACCTCTGGGAAAGCTCCCACGGGCCCCCGTCCTGAAGTTACCTAGGGCAGCTGGGGTTCCAGGATTCCAACTCCCAACAGCTCAGGTCATCCTCCTTCCCCCTCCAAGGGCTTGCGAGGTGGCCAGGGGCACGGTAGGGGGACAGTAGCTGCCCTCGGTCCAGGGCACAGCGGCTGTGCTGGTACAGGGATGTCAGCCCCGCTGGAAAGGAGAGGCCCCGGCAGGCAGGGGCTGCCAGACTGGGCACAGCAGCATCCCAGGACAGGGACAGAGAGGAGGGCCCTACAAACGTGGTCTGCAAGGAGGGCCCATGAATGTCCAGGGGAAGAGGAGGACCGCACTGGAACAACATAGGACTGGGCCTGCCTTGACACGCCCACTGGACAGAGGCCAGCAGCTACGGCTAGAGAGGGCAGTGGCCAGGCTACTTGGTCCCAGTGCCTCCACGAGCATATACTACCCCAGGCCTTAAGACCCTAACAGATGGGAAAGTCGCACTACCTCCTCACTGTTCTGGAAACTGGCGGCGGCCCTGCCACCCTAGGCGCCCGGTGGCCAGTCCCGGGCGACACCGCCCTCTCAAGGCAGGCCGCACGCAGGTGAATAAAGTCAGGCCCCACCACTTCTGCGGGGCATGCTGGCCAGGGTCCCCACAGGACAGCTCCAGAGCTGGGCTGAGCTGAGGAGGAGCCCCTGTCCCTCCCTGGATGCCACATCCTGTCCAGGCAGCTGTGACAGACGCAGGGAAGCAAGGGCGAAAGATGCCAGCCTGGGGGTGGGGAACAAGCCCCGGGGGGGAAGGCTCTGCGCACGGAGGCTACAGGACAGACCCGGCCCTGCCCAGGCAGGGGGCAGAAGGGAGCAGGACTGGGGCTCCATCCCTGCAGAGGGCTCTGGGGTAGGACGGGCGCATGGCACCGGGACTCTGTCCTACGAGCGGCAAGCGGGCTGGGACCCGGTGCACTGGCAGAGTCCCGGCAGGACACCCCGGCCGCCAGGTGCTAGGAGGAGACAGGGAGGGGCAAGGCCCGGGCCCGCCACCGGGCTCACACACAGGGTGTGGAGGCCTGGTCACCTGCCCGGAGCCAGCGGGGATGGTGGCCCAGCCCCGCCGCACCCGCACCAGCGCCCAGGCCTTGCCTGCCAGGCGGGGCGCCAGGAGCAGAGGAGCGGTCCCCGCCACACGGCGACCGCAGGCTGGCCCCATCTCATCTTCGAAGTGTAGGGACGGGACCGCTGGCCACCCCAGTGGGGAGCAGCACGCCCCCCGCCCCCCATCCTTGGGGTCCCGTCCGCTCTGAGTCCAGGCAGCGCAGGGCAGGGGGAAGCTGACCAGCCCCACCCCACAGCCAGCCTCCAGCCGGCCCCAGCCACACCTCTGCACCTGGCCCTGCCTGTCGCCCTTCTGCCCCATCGCCCGCCGCCCCCCATCCCCCCAAAAGAGGCTGGAAGGGGACTGGGGTGAGGAAAGGGGGGCACCCGGCCCCTCAGGGTGGGTGGGGCTGCCGCTCACGGGAGCCAGCGAGGGAGTCCCAGCACCTCTTAGTCCGGGGCCCCTTAGGATTCTGTGGGCCCACCCCAGCGCGGGTGGCCACACCCCGCTCCAGGGCATAGGGCCAAGGTGCTCCAGGGCAGCCCCGACCACGGAACCCCGGCGGAACCAAGGGAAAGAGGATGGGGTGGCCGCTAAGACAGGGCCAGCGAGCACGCAGAGCAGAGCAGAGCGACAGGTGCCCGCCACAGGCACCTCCCGTGCGCTCAGTGCTCTGCAGCTCTGGACGGTCTCCTCCCGCTCCCGCTGCGGTGGGTGTGGGGGAGTGGGCCCATGGCAAGTGCAGACGGGTCCCCCAGAGGGTGGGGTCTCCTCCTCCGGGGCAGGTGCGTCCAGGGGAGGGCGGTCCCCAGCTGGGGCCGCTGTGCTGTGCGGCTCAGAGGTGGGGCTGGCTTCCGCCGCCTCTAGCGCTCCCCACGGGCTCCCCACGGGCTCCCCACCGGCCGGGCCTCCAGGAGCCCAGCCAGGCCACTGGCGGCGGCGGGGGCGGGGCTGAGCAAACCACTGAGCCACGCGTGGGGTGGGGGGTTGCCCTTGAGCCGGCACACCTGCTGAGGACCGGCCGGGCACAGACGTCCTCGGGCAGAGACGGTGAGGTGCAGGGATGGGCACCGAAGGTGGGTGGGCAGGTGAGCGGGCGCAGGATCTGGCTGCCGGGGGGGGGGGGGGGGGGGGGGGGGGGGGGGGGGCTGCGCCCACCCACAGGGCCGGCCACCAGGGGGAGCGCCTGCGCGGCCCTGTGAGGGAAAGGGAAGATTCCGCGCCCCTCCCCGCCCGCCCACCCCCGCCCGCCCGCCGCCGCCGCCCGCCACCAGGGGCAGGAGGCCTCCGAGGGAAGGCCGCCGGGAGAAGCCGGGCCCTCCTTGCTGTTCCTCCTGCTGGGGCCGAGGGACGGGAAAGCCGTTCAGCTCAGACACACGCCAGGGGGCTGGCGACGACGCCGGCCAGATGGCCCCGGCGTGTGGGGCCACACTGGGCCTGTGGGTCTCCGGGGGGCGTCTTCAGGACCAAGCCACCCGACACGCTGGCCGGGGGATGTCCCCAGGAGCCACGACCACGGTCCCCGAGGTCAGGCCCAGCAAGCAACGCCCTGGTCTCTGCTGCTGCTCCCGGGACACGGCCTGGCTGCCCCGAGACCCTCTGTCCTCGGGTTCAAAAAGCACACGGCGGCCGCCCCGCCCACGGTGCCAGGAGCTGCACCCCGGGCCCTGGCCCTGCGCGGCAGCAACGGCCAACGGGAAAGGTCCGGCCCACAGAACCGGCGTGACACACAGAGCTCGGGAGCATGTCAGAGCGTGTCAGAGCGAACTCATCTCTGAGGCCCAGCCAGGAAGGACCGGGTGGGCACTTCCCCAGGGAAACCAGATGCTGCTGGCCTCCTGTGGCCACAGTGGGAGCTCCTTCCTGAATTGACAGCTGCACCCCGCCCCTCCCCCACCGCAAGCCGGTGCCTGCCACCACCTGGGCCACCAGAGTCCAGCACGGGGCCACCCGGCTACCCGAACCATCACTGAGGAGGGGCCCACTCCTCTCCACTCCCTGCCCTCACCCGCTTGCCAGCCGCCCGGCGGAGGGCAGGGGGCAGAAGGGGGGGCACGCCTGTGTGCGGAGAGAGGTCACCCCTGCCTGCCTCACGGGGCAGCTGCCCCCGGCCCCGGGGAAGGAGAGGACGCGGGGGCAGGACTGAGGCGCCCGGGCGGGAGCACCGGCGGTCCGGAGCCTCCTGCTCTCAGGCCTGGGCAGGACTCAGCACGCTGGCAACGGTGCTGACCGGCTGCCGTGACGACAGACAGCTGCCCGCCCCTGTGTCGGGACGGCCGCCAGGGCTGCACGCTGCCCCGCAAAGGGCAGAAAGCGCCCCTCTTGGGCTGCGTGGGCCGCCCGGGAACCCGGTCCCATATTCTTCTTCCTGTCTCTGGCTCTTTGTGCGTTTTGTCTGCAAGCCTTTAAAGACGAAGAGCCACCCTCTGCCCATACAAATGCGGGCCCTGCCTGCCTTGGTCCGCGGGCCGGAACGTGCCACCCCCCCCCCCCCTTTAGACAAAGGACGTGTTCCTGAGGGGCCCTGTGAGACCAGGACGCCCGCACCCAGGTTCAGGAGCCAGGACGCTCCTCCTGTGTCGTCCCCTCCAGCACTGCTCCAGGTGGACCCGTGTGACCTAGAAGGACACAGCAGAGGGGAGGGAACAGGAACATAGACATGAAGTTGTAAAACGGCTGAGGCTTCAATCTCGGGGCCCCTCTCTTCTCTCTCTCTCCCCCTCTGCCCCCTCGCTCTCTGTCTCTTTCTGTCTCCCGTCTGTCACATCGCTGGCTCTGGGAAGCCCTGCCCTGTGCTGCCCTATGGAGGGGCCCCACGGGGGAGGCACTGAGGCCCCGCCACAGCCACGGGAGCCAGCTTGGACGCAGGGCCCGCCCGACAGGCAGACCGGGTGGCTTGGGCCCTAGCTGATGCCTGGACTGTGGCCTGTGAGCCACCTTGAGCCAGAGCCCCCCAACCGAGCCCTCTAGGAGCCTGTCCTCAGACAGTGTGGAGGTCAGATCACAGGGATTAGTGGTGGCAGGGGTACGTCGGGGTAACTCGGTGTGCAGCAATGGGTGAGGAATACATGGAAGCGCCACGACCCGGTAGCTGGGGGCGGGGGGGGGGGGGCAGGGAGGACGAGGGGCAGAGGCTAGTCCGTTTGATCCCACGGCCACAACACGCTCGTGTGCCACGTCGCAGAGCCACTCAGGTATTTACGTGGAGAAAGCCTCTCTGAGTAAGTCTGGAGCAAAGGAACCCACGAGAAACCCCGGAAGCCATTAGGAAGAGCCTGGAAAGCCCGATGACACAGAAACTAAACGCGTCTGCCTGGCCTGAACAAACCCAAAACCACAGTCAAGAGACAAGTGACAGCGCAGCTCGGGGAAAGATTAGCAAGACGTGACTCAGGCCTCGTAGCATTACCCTATAGAGAGAGCTTGAAGCGGTCCAGCAGGAAAAGCGCCAAGACCCGGTAGCTAGAGGCAGGGGGCGCGAGCAGGGAGAAGGAAAGGCAGAGGCTACACCCTTTGACCCCACGGCCAGAACACGCTCGTGCGCCGCCTTGCAGAGCTGCTCATTCTGGAGACAAATGGCGGCCGGTGCCGGGCACTGCATTGCCCCCACCAGCCGGGGACAAGCCACCGCGGAGTCAAACAAACAGCGACCAGCAAAGAGACCGGCCCTAGTGGGTGGGTGGCGGTCGTGGCGCCGGGTGCCGAGCAGCTCCGGGCGGCACCGCCGGGGACCTGGGAGGCCATGTTGCTGGAGAAAGGCAGTGGCTTCCCAGCAGCTAGAGGGCCGACGGCACCCACGGACCAGACGACTGGCAGGGCCGGTCCCGGGCAGACAACCCCCTTTCCCGTCTGCACGCTCCCCCCAAATCCACATTCTCGGTCTCAGGGCCCAGGGTCCTCCCCCGGCCCCGAGCTCAGGGTGCGGCTCTGTCCTCTGCCTCATCCAAGGCTTCTTTGCATCCCCACTGCCGGGCCCCACTCTGATCTCCGCCCCTCTCTCTCCTACGTGTCCGGACCTATCCGCTCCGGTCTGGGACTTGCCGGGCGCCTGTACAAACCCGACAGACACCTTCTCCCCGCCCGGGCTGTGGACGGTGCCCTCCAGACAAACCGGGGCAGGAAACGCTGACTGCCCCTCGACGGGGAAGTCCCCGAATCCTCGAGGGCTAGCAGCCTCCTGGCGTTTCCCAGGCCCGTGGGGACCCGGCCAAGGGGCCATGCCCAGGTAGGGAGGGCACGGGGCACGCACACACCTAGGAGTGAGTCTCAGGTCTCCGCAGCAGTGCTCCTCACAGAGGGGGTCCCAGACCCGTGGTGGTGGCAGCAGCGTCAGTCAGCCCGGAGCTTGTTAGAGTCACAAGTTCTCAGGCCCCACCGCAGATCTGCAAGATCAGAGACTCCGGGGTGGAGTCCGGCGTCGCGAGGTTGAACAAGCCCTCCAGGTGTTCCCACGCGGCCGTCCAGCCTGAGAACCACGGGGACGGATGGTTCCTGATGGCACCCACTTGTAGAGAAGCCACGAGCTTTCTCTGCCTCTGCGGGGCCGCCCTTGCTTGTGACCTCCCCAGGTGACAGGCAGGGACAACCACAGCTGGTCCTGGAGAACAGGGTGACTCGGGCAGGACTCTCTCCCAGGGGGACCACACCTGTCAAGTGGCGTGGGAAAGACTGTGTTACCTTCCTGCCGTCCTCACCTGCAGGAGCCTGGAGAGCTCCCCTGGCCAACACCACACTCGCGGGTACGGGCACCAGCTCTGCCCACCTTTTCCCGGGTACCGGGTACTAGGCCTGTGTGTGTGTGGAGGTGGGATCCATGCTTTACAGAGAACTGTCCCAGACGCACTCAGGGTCGCTGGAACACACAGCGCGCCGGGCAAGGAAGGGGTGGGAGGGGGGGGGAGGGGGGCGGGGGTGCCGCGATCCGGTCCCCGGGAGGCTGGATGCGCCCCGGACCGCACAGCAAGGCCGCTCTCCGAGGCCAGGGCGGGGAGGGGCTGCAGACGCGGTGACTATGCCCTTGGTCATCCCGGTGGGGCCGCCGCCCCCTTCTCCCCTCACTAGGCCCCCGGGGGCCCCGATACACTGGCCCTGGCCGTCTAGAGGGCCAGACACCGTCAGGTCGGCCTCGCCCCGGCGGAACGCACAGGTCCCCAGGCCTCGGGGAACGGAGACTCTGGCAGGGGCCAGGACCCGGAGAGGCGGGGGGCGGAGCCCAGGGACGGAGGGCGGAGCTCAGGGATGGAGGGCGGTGTCCAGAAGGCCGGGGCGTCGTCCGGGCACGCCGCGCCCACCCTCACCGCCCCGGCACCGGTCTCCTCCTGTCCCTCAGCGCGCCACAGGAAGCCCCGCCCCACAGGTCGCGGGGCACCGCCTTCCTGCCCACCCCTTCCGGCTAGCTCCGCCAATGCCCCAGCTCGGCTCAGGACGGGGCCGCTCCCAGGCCGCCCGCGGAAGCCCCGGCCCCGCGGCCTGACGGACGTGTCCCCTGCCCAATCAAAACAAGCCGGTCGCCTGCGCGCCCCTCTGGGCTCGGCTCCCGCGCGCTCCTTTCTAGCGGTCGGGCCCGGTGGGCCGCGCGACGCCTAGACGTCCCGCCGGGACGAGCGGGACGTCTGCGTGCAGAGTCGCGCAAGTCGTCGTGTCCGTCCACGCCAAGCCCTGCTTGTGTGCTTTTGGCTGGAACTTGGATCTTGAAGTGACGGACCTCACGGGGAGTTCCGGAGAAGCGCCGGGGCGCCTCCCGCAGTTCCCTGGGACCGGCAGGGTGCACATCTAGTGCAATCGCACACCCGGCTTTGGCATTGCTGCCGTCCGAGAGCTGCTCCGTGTGTGCCGCACCCGCGTGTGCGGCCGCGCGTAGCTCTGCACTTTTGCCACGCGTGTAGATTCAGGCGACTCCCACGGGCATCCGCGTCCAGTTGGTTCCCTCCCAAGGACCCCTCCTGTTAACCTTTCGTAACCACAGCCTCCTCCCCTCTGCTCCCTCCCACCCCGCGACCACCAGTGTTGTGTGCTCGCTCGTGTACAAGTTGGTCATTTGAGCACTTCGGTAAATGGAACCATGATGCGGTATGCAGTAGGTCTCAGTGACTCCGGGTGGGCTTTTTTCCCTTCACTCTCATCATGCCCTTGAGATCCATCCAGATGGTTGCGTGTATCCATAGTCAGTTCTTCCTTCGTATTGCTAGCTACGGTCCTTGGTGTGGGTCGACCGGTTGCTTCAAACATTCACCCGCTGAAGGACACGCTGCTCGTCCCCAGTCCTAGGCTGCTGCAGATACCCCCGCTATGGACATTCACGTACGTGTTTTCGCGTGATCCTAAGCTTCTGTTTCTTTGGCCTAAATGCCCAAGAGTGCAATTGCTGGGTCCTATGGACATGGATGTTTAGCTTTAAATATTTCATTTAATTTTAGGGTATTTATTTAAGTAATCTCTATACCGAACGTGGGGCTCCAACCCACCACCCCAGGATCAAGGGTTGCACGCTCTTCCCACCGAGCCAGCCAGGCGCCCCTGGATGTTTAGTTCTCCTAAAGGGAGAAACTGCCCACTTGCGGTCCACCCTGGCTGTTATCATTTTCCATCAGCACCCTGCACAGTTTTAGAGCGCATCATCGAACATTTTTACAAAGCAACATTATATTAAGCAAGATTGTTAACAATTTTGTCTCTCTCTTCTACATATAGTCTTCTAATGCAATCACCAACATAGTCATTTACAGAGTTTTACAAAGCATATACCCTGGGGCGGGGGTGGGGGGCGGGCAGGGAAAAACAAAAATGAATAAAAATAAAAAGCATACATCCTATATATTTAATTGTGATTTTCTCTTACTTACTTACTTAGCAATAGGTCTTTGAAAACCTTCCATGTCACTAAACAAATGTCTAGCTCATTTCTCTTCTGGCTGCGTGGTATCTGATGCATGTACTGTATGTATGTACTATATGCAGGTACTATAATTTACATAATGAATCCCCAACTGGATGGTACGTTTACCTTTCCTCTTCTCTCTGCCATTGGCATTAGCACCGCAAGTACCAACTGTGAACGTGTGTCGGCCTCCCTCTAGGATAATTACCTCTAAAGCAAAATTGACAGGCCAAAACCTATGGGCGTTTGAAATGTCAATAGATACTAAGAGATGGCCTTCCCGACCGAAAGACCCCACTGGTGGTACACTAGGGCTGTTAGTTCTTTGTTACCTATGTTGCAAATATTTTGCCCCCAGTATGTCTTTTGTCTTCAAGGACAAGGCTTGCCGGTTTGGGCAGTCAAGAAGGTATACATTTTTTTTTTTAAGTTTTTATTTTACTTTTATTTTTAATTACTTATTTTCCTTGAAAAATTTTAACGCGATTTATTTCTGAGAGACAGAGACAGAGAACAAGCAGGGGAGGGGCAGAGAGAGAGAGGGAGACACACAATCTGAAGCAGGCTCCACGCTCGGAGCTGTCAGCCCAGAGCCCCACACGGGTCGAACCCACGAATCGTGAGTGAGATGGTGACCTGAGCCGAAGTCGGTCGCTTCACCGACCGAGCCACCCAGGCACCCCAATTTTTAATCATTTTCCATGTTTGTTTATTTTTGAGAGAGAGGGAGAACGCGAGTGGGGGAGGGGCAGAGAGAGGGAGTCAAGAGGATCCAAACCAGACTCTATGCTGACAGCACAGAGCCCCATGTGGGGCTAGAACTCACAAACCGTGAGATCATGACCTGAACCCAAGTCGGAGGCTTACCCGAATGAGCCACCCAGGCGCCCCTAAAGTTTTTGTTTTTAAGTCATCTCTACACACCCCCCCTTGGGGCTCCAACTTCAAACCCTGAGGTCAGGAGTCACATGCTCTACAGACTGAGCCAGCCAGGCGCCCCAAAGTTACACATTTTTATACCACCAAGGGTATTAAACTGTCAATTGGCGACTTCTGGGTTGCGTATAGTGGGCACGAAGGCCTCCTCCCACGTGTGATGACAGTAAGGAGACTCGGGGTGGCATTGATGAGCCTGTTGCCAAGTCCTCGGTGACCCGGGCTGGTAGGTTGACCCGCTGGGCCAATGGCTGTGGCCCTGGGCGCCGGTCACATGATGCGGGGCTGCCTAGGCTGGGGGCTGGGGGCGGTGCCACTCTGACAGCCAGCCCCTGCCCTCCAGGGATGCCAGTCCAGTTTGGGAGAAAGACCAGCGAATACGGAATGAGAAACACGCATAGGTGGCGCGCGGGTAAGCAAGAGAAATCCCGGGGAAGAGGACGCAGAGCAAATGCAAAGTCAGGGGTGGGTGAGCAGGGATGCGCTAGGGCCGTGGGGAGGAGCTCCCGGGGTGGGGAGGAGCTCCCGGGGTGGGGTTCCCAGGTGCCAGGAGCAAATGGCTTTCAGAAGGTCAGAGGGCAGAACCGAGACCCCACCTAAAACCCGTGTTGGTGAAGGGTGACCCCCCGCGGGACAAAGGCAGGATGGTGCTATAAGGAGAAGTGGGTCTGAGGGAGCGGGGACGAACGCCCCCCTGACTCCAGTCCTAGCAGCCGCGAACAGGGAGGGGCTGCCTTCCCCCCACCCCTAGCTGCAGGCTGAGAGGGGAACTGCTCCCCCTGCATCGTCGTGGTACTGCTGGGCTCCGGGCCGGCCGAGCACATCCACCCTCCCTGGAAGGGTAGCTCACCCCAGGCTTCCGGCCCAGGACCCCCAGAGGCCCAGCGGGACACGCGTCAGCAACCTCGACTTGAAGACACGGCCCACCTTGGTGGAGAATCGGCAGGCCTGTCGAAGACAGGACTGGCCCTGTGGACCTTCCCAGGGTGCAACTCTCAGAGGCCAGAGGACATCGTTTGCGGTCATGGCATTGCGAGCTTGCGGTGTGCCTCGGGCGTGATCCCCATTCACGGCTGTGCCATCCCGCAGCCCTAGCAGCCTGTTCGAGGCGTGATCCCCATTCATGGCTTCTTCCGCACCACTAGCTGGCAAGTGGCCCAGGCGGGGTGTGGATCAAGGACGTCGGGCTCAAGCCAGATCCCCTTCTGTGGGGCTGTGCTCTACGGCGCGGCTCGCTCCCTCACTTGGAGGTCCCCGGGGAACGTGTGGCACACTCAGCATGTCCTGGAGGCTTGAGAGGTGAGCCCAGGTGGCCATCCCCCACGGAAGCCTCCTCGGGCCAGCACACAGCAAAGGGGGCAGGGTGAGAAAGAGAGCCGCCTTCCCCTCTTGTGCTTAACTGGGGTGGGGCGGGGGGGGGGGGGGGAGGGACTTCAAAACCCAGACTGGCATTACCTTTGATTTCTCAGGAGATCAGAGAGCGGCGCTCGTGGATATCTACGCGTTGTTTGCGTTATTGTGATAGAAAGCTACTCCACCTCCCCAAGTCTTCAATGGCCTGTGAGACACAACAAAATAAAAACACAGAAGAGGGAATCAAACAGATAAGAATAATTTTAAAAGCCCAGGCACGGGGCACCTGGGCGGCTCACTCACTAGAGCACGCAACTCTGTGTCTCGGGGTTGCGAGTTCCAGCCCCGCGTTGGGCACACAGAGGTTCCTTAAAAGAAAAAAAAAAGCACCCAGTCATTTTTGAAAAAGAACCGTCGAAGTCGGGCGCCTGGGTGGCTAAGTCTGTTAAGTGTCTGACTTTGGCTCAGGTCATGATCTCTCGGTTCGTGAGTTCGAGCCCCACGTCGGGCTTTGTGCTGATGGCTCAGAGCCTGGAGCATAGATTCTGTGTCTCCCTCTCTCTCTGCCCCTCCCCTGCTCGCGCTCTTTCTCGGTCTCTCTATAATAGACATGAAAAAGCGTAGGAGTAACAAAACATAGCCTTTGGAATAAAATCCGTCAACAGACGGATGAAACCACAAACAGATGCCACCGAAGAAAGAATTACTGACCTGGAAGATGGTCCTCAGAAATCATCTCCTGCCCCATATCCCCTCGTGGTGGATAAGGTTGCTTCCGCCTTCCCTGAGAAATTGTGGCAGCCCCTCCTCAGAGATCCAGGCTCTGCCTCTTCCAGGCCCCTCATCCTGGCGTCTAGGTGTCTGCTCAGCCCGACCTCTTCCCGCTTCCCCTCACCTTAGGGACGGCAGCTTTCTGCCACACGATCTGTTTCTTCAGCCCTCCGGGCCCTGAGCCACCAAATGCTCGTATTCGATTTCGTCTGCTGAGAAACCGTGTCTATTTCTCGTCTCCTTCTCCTGCCCGACTGCTACAGAGTCGGACCTGGGAGTGGTCTCAGAAGAGGGGCCCGCCAAGTGGGGATGTGGGGATGGGTGTGGTCGCGCCCTTGGGCCCCAGGGCAGGGCTCGGGCTCCCTGCCAATGGGAACTGGGCGCGTACGTAGCACCCGCGGTCTGCGGGGACCTCTTCCTTCATCAGGCTGTCACCCGCAGTGAACCGGGATGAAGGGCCACCTGCGGGAAGCCCTGAGGAGCCGGCGTGGCTGCTGTACTGTCACGGCGGTAAGGACGGCTCTGAAGATTGTGGTGTGGTGATCCCGGAGCGCGCAGAGAAAACAATGGCAACTTTAGTTCCTTACCTCTCAGCTCCAGTCACAGCACGACACGCACAGAACTCCCCCCGACAGCCCTAAAAATTCCCTTCCTTCCGTACCTGCAAGGGTTCCTCGTGGTGAAGATTAAACACAAGTTTATCGGTGCGGGTTACAGAATCCCAAAGTCCACTGAATTCCCAGCCTCTCTGTGTTTCTCGTGTGAAAGGTATGGCCGTGGTTGGAGGAGTGTGGCCCGGAAACCTGGAACTGGGACGTCTGCTCGGCCTCAGTCGAAGCTGAGAGTCGGGATGCCATCAGCCCCTCTGAGCACCCCCATAGTGGTTCAAGTAGCTGCCCCGTGTCTAAGGGACTGGTGTCCCATCGCTAGAGGAATGTGTCATTATCCCGTGTGGGCTTGGTCCCTTGTAATGCAATTCATATTGTCCTTGAGATCCTGTGCAACATCCCGCTTGCCATTCAGCCCATACGTAGGGTGCAGTCACAGTATGCCCCACGGCTAAGTCTGAACCATGAGGAAATAGCTCACGTGTCAATAAAAGTTCTCAGATGTAACTGGTATCTAACAGATTAATCCTATTTGAACATTTGTGGGAATGGATTCTCAGGCTACCAGGCTAAGGAGGTGAGCTAAGGCACTCACTGGGGTAGATTCACTGATAGGGATGTACTTACTAAATGTTACTGAAGCAATGTGGAGCACTTGTAGCTGGTAAGAAATACAGGCCCGTGCTTGTTTGGTTGACTGAACTTGGACTCACTGGTGGCCTGTAGTTGATCGGTTTCAATGCCAGGACTCTCTTGGCATGAGGTGGAGAAGGGAATCTAAAGTGTTACGAGAAAAAGAGAAAAAAACCCCAAGTGTTAGAGAGAGAACAACTTGGGAAGTGTTAGAGAAGATCACGTTGGATCTGAACACTCCACACCCTATGTTCCACAGGATGGTCCAGAAGCAGCTCCTTTCAGTGAAGCTTTGAGAGAACCATTAGAGTAGGAACAGTTGCATCTTAGAAAAGCTCTGGAAAGATCACCATGGGGGCCCCTGGCTGGCTCAGTTGATAAAGAATGCAACTGTTGACCTCTGGGTAGTTAGTTTACCACATTGGGTGTGGAGCCTCGTTAAAAAAAAAAAAAAAGATCAGGTGCCTGGATAGCCCAGTGGGTTAAGTATCCGACACTTGATTTTGGCTTAGGTCAGGATCTTCAAGGTTCGTACATTCGAGCCCTGCATTGGGTTCCGTGTTGACAGTGCAGAGCCTGCTTGAGATTCTCTCTTTCTCTGTCTGGCCCTCCCCTGTGTTCTCTCTTAAAAATAAACATTTTTTAGAAAAGAAAGAAGAAAATGAATGAAATAAAACAGGCCAAGTGCTACAGCATGTTTGATATATAGAACTCTAAATGCTCCAAGTATGGGAGCCAAAAATCTGGCTTGAGCTGCTCCAGTGGAGTCACAGACTCTCACCCAGTTTCGAGACCCAGAGTCCCTTCATGGACCGGGAGGTGGGTCCCCTGAGACACACACTGCACCATTGCTCCGGTGGAAACCACAAAGGGATCTGCAGGCCTGTACTCAAGTGACAGGTTGTCCCGGAGAACAGGTGTGCTTGAGCAAGCAGGCCTCCCTCCTTGGCAGGCCACACCTATCAAGTGACATGGGAAAGGCTTTGTTACCTTTCTCCTGTCCCCACCTCTAGAAGTGTGGACAGTTCTGGGATTTACTGAGATCGCTGGTAACTCAAGCACTAACTCTGCCCACCTCTCTTGGATCCTATTCTTGTTGTGGGGTTGGGGGGCTTATTGTGAACCATCTCAGGGGCACACTTTCGATGTGCTGGAACACAGTGGGCAGGGAAAGGAGTGTGTTGAGGAGGCGTGGAGGTGTGCCACAATCTGGGCCCTGGGAGGACGGAAGCGTCCAGAACTGCACCGCATGGCTGCCCTCAAAGGCTAGGAGTGGGGCACAGCCGGAGAAGGAATGACAGTGCTCCTTTGCCACCCTTGGTGCGGTTGTCGCCTCTGTCTCCAAGTCACCCTGGGGAGCATAACGTCTCTTTTCTCTGCCTGGTCAGGGTGGGCCCAAAGGTGTACACGGGGTCTGCCATGCCCTGGATCATGAGGGAGGCTTCTCCTTGCCCTTTCTCCAGCGAGAGGGCGCAGCTCTGCCAGTTGTCTTCGACGAACCGGGAAACTGTGCATGGCTTACAGCAAAGGCAGCTCCGGAATCTTCGGTTAATGCGGAGGGCGGGGTGGTGGTGCGGGGGCGGGGCGAGCCTGCCGCTCCGCCGACAAAGGGACGTGGACCTAGGCTCCAGCACAGCATGTGCCATGGGGTCCTGGAGCTCAGAGGGAGGCTCGGGCCGGGGGCGTATCCCAGCCCCGTGACCCCCGGGAACACGCAAGCAGCCACAGTAAGCCACACTCAGAGGTACTTTCCTTCTTTCAACCCCAGGAGTATATGGCGTTCATAGTTACGGCAAAGCCTCGGGGAAGAGTTCTACACCCAAGATGGCCGGCCGGAAACAGGCTTCTCGCGCCGATGTGGCGAGGCCAGATTGGCTAGCTGGCCGCCCGCATTTGAACGCTCAGCTGTGTCCCGGTTCAGCTCTGGAGCGGAGGCCCGCCCGCACGCAGGCGCACAAAACTGCTGCATCTATGTTCCGGAAGTGTGACAGAGCGTCCACCCTCTCTGGCCAGGACTCTATGGTTCCTATGCGCGAAGATCGGCCGCCTATATAAGGCATGCGCAGGCGTGGGAGCGCCTCTTTTCCTTCGGCGTGGTGAGTAGTCGTGGTTCTGGAGTTGTGCGTTGTCCTTGCTGGTTCTCTGTCCCGGTTTGAGGCCTGTCCGCGTCTTCTGTTCCGACTTTGTCTGTTTCGTTGCAGCCACTGAAGATCTTGGTGTCGCCATGGGCCGCCGCCCCGCCCGGTGGTGAGTGCCAAATCCGTATAATTTCGCTGATGTGAAAAATGGAGGGAGAACTGTATTTCAACGCTAAAATTAACCGTGGGGTGGGGCCTCCGGGGCACCTTTTCTATATTGCGAACGGACTCCACGTTTTTACTGATATTCCGGGTCGCTTGGGGACTTCGTTTACACTGTCTGTTTCTTTTAAAGTTCAGGCCTTTCTTAAGCATTTCTTCTGTTTTGTTGGGGTGCCAGATTTACCTTGGCCTGCATGTGTTCCACCACTTACAGGCTGAAATCGACGGCCGCCTTACATCTAGTCTCCGTCCTGGAAATTAGCCACCTTTTCAGACTCGATACCCTCTCAGGGCCTTTGTGTGCCATCCCCATCTTATTTCCGGGCGACATGCCCGTTCGGCCTCGGTCGCCAAGGGCCGCCCTGACCAGAGGGCTCAGCCACCTCGTGTGCCCTGCAGGGGGCGTCAGAATCTTTTCACATGTGGTTTCCAAGGCGGATTTATTGCCACGTGCCCAAAAATCAGTGGCATGAATTATGTTACTAATTAGCAAGAAATTTGCAGTGCCTTAGAGATGTTTCTCTTATTTAACTGGAGAAGTGCCTTTCCACCTGTTGACCTTATAGGAAGCATGGAACCATAATAATACGGGGTTGAGGGAGATTTTTTGCTTCTATGTTTTCTGTATGAGTGTTCTCTAATTTTTGGTCACTTTGTTTTGACCGTGTTTTGCTTAGAGCCAAATTCCAGGAGTGGAGACAGCTAGAGATTGAGATGTTGCCCCCGGTCCCCATTCCCTGCCCTCCTTTGGTCTTAATTTAAGGGAGTTCTCAAAGTGCTTATTGGGTTCACTTGTGAACTATAAACTTATTTCTCCCCTCCCCACAGTTACCGGTATTGTAAGAACAAGCCGTATCCAAAGTCTCGTTTCTGCAGAGGTGTCCCTGGTAAGTAGTGGGAGAGTTCCCAAACTGGTTTGGCTGCACTGACTCAGTTGCCTCCGGTGCCCCTCCCCCACATACTTATCTCCATATTTTTCAGATGCCAAGATCCGAATTTTTGACCTGGGGCGTAAGAAGGCAAAAGTGGATGAGTTCCCACTGTGTGGCCACATGGTGTCAGATGAATACGAGCAGCTCTCCTCTGAAGGTGAGGCTGGATTCCTTGTTAATCCCATCCTTTCTAACTGCTCCCCTCCCCCACCAGACCCAGAACAAACTGCACCAGATTCACCATTTAATCAAGAGTATCTGATGGCGAGCCTTTTTATGAAGTTCACCCAGTCGATACAGATGTACACTGAGGGCCAGGGACGGTTACCGTAAGTGGCTCTGTCCTATCTTGTCTCACTGCTGCCTCCCACCTGCCCCCAACCTAGCCCTGGAGGCTGCCCGAATTTGTGCCAACAAGTACATGGTGAAAAGCTGTGGCAAAGATGGTTTTCACATCCGGGTGCGGCTCCACCCTTTCCATGTCATCCGTATCAACAAGATGTTGTCCTGTGCTGGAGCTGACAGGTGAGCTGGGTCCTGGGTGTCTGTCTTTTGAGGGGTTTTCCCATAACTTGAGGCTTTTGTTTGCCTTGTTTTTTCCATCAGAACAAAGAGATGGTCTCTCGTACGGGATTCCCCCATAGTAAAGCCAAGTTAAAGGTTCCCAAAACAAAAGGTATCACGACTAAGTCTTAGCCTCTGGGTGACAGGTGGAGGGAGGGGAGGTGCTTCTGAGGGAGAGGCTTTAATCCTGATGATACCCATCTGCCAGCAAGCAGGTAGCTGAAGCAGCCACCAGTTGGAAGGCTTTCAGCTGAGCCCAATGACACCTTGTAGGGGCTGCCTAGTCTTTTCCAGTTTTCCATTTTCTGCAGCCAATTAAGCCGACTGTGCTCTTTCCCCATGGGGCCCAGTGTGCAATGGCTGCGAACAGCAGCCTCCTTGGTAGTGTATGCAGCCTGTTGGTTGTACGGGTTGCCCTAAGGGACCTTGGAGACAGTTTTGTTCCAGTGGACATTGAGGGTTGGCCTCATGCTTTCTCCAATTTAGGCTCCAGACAGGTATGCGGGGTGCCTTTGGAAAGCCCCAGGGCACAGTGGCCAGGGTCCACATTGGCCAAGTCATCATGTCCATCCGTACCAAGTTGCAGAACAAGGAGCATGTGATTGAGGCCCTACGTAGGGCCAAGTTCAAGTTCCCTGGCCGCCAGAAGGTAAGTTGTGCCGAAACCTTGGTCCTGCTTTACTTGCCCTGGTCAGTGTCCAGGTTTCCTAATTCCGTTATTTTCATCTTATCACAGATCCACATTTCCAAGAAGTGGGGCTTTACTAAGTTTAACGCGGACGAATTTGAAGACATGGTGGCTGAAAAGCGGCTCATCCCAGATGGCTGTGGGGTCAAATACATCCCTAATCGTGGCCCCTTGGACAAATGGCGGGCTCTGCACTCATGAGAACCTCAGCACTGCCCTTCCCCATTCATGCCCACCAATAAATCCTGCTTCCTGTCTATTTGTCTTTGCATCTGGATTCAATGGTGGTGGGCTGGGAGGGGGACTCTAGAGTCACTACCTTGTCTTTTCAGAAGAAGGTTGACAAGCTGGCCAAGGCCAGCAAGGAGACAAACCTAGCGACATGGCCTGGGACCAGCATCCTCTCAATTGTCCGGTTGGGACTTTGACTTAGACCTGCCTAGATCAGAAGCTATCAATTCAGGTTTTCCCTGCCAAGTTCATGCTGTGATTAGTCCAGTATAGTCCAGTGGATGCTGCCTTACTAAAGTGCCCTGCCCAGTGATGAAATAGGGCTGGTGGCCTAAGGTTGACCTCTGGCTGCTTGTGGAATCTTTCCCCACAGGTCCCAGACCAGCAACATCACTGGAAACAGAAGTGAATCAGACCAGGCATGGTTCCAGCCATGTTTTAACCAGCACTCGAGGAGACCCGGTCCTCCAGTTAGCCCTTGAATAGTTTTCCTGTGTTGGGAGTTGTCCAGCTTTGACCCACACCATCCACCGCTCCTGTGGCCTCATTTCTGGGTCCCTCCTCACCACCCTGGCCAGTGTCCCCTGACCTCGAGCTCCCCCAGATGAAACAGCCCAAAGGCTTGGCAGTGAGAGACAGTGGCAAGTATGCAGCTCCCCTGGCCTGGAGCTCCTGGTGTGCTGGCCAGCACTTCTGAGGGCCAGGATTACAAGAGCAGGAACAGGCCTGGGGAGTTCTTAGCAGGCTGGATGGCCTGGGGCTGTGCATGCATGAGGGGATCTGGTTCCAGAGCTGTGCACGGTGGCCCCAGAGCTGCTGTGTACTGCTTCCTGGAGCTGGACTGTGCTGCACTTAATCCTTGTGGCTCCTGAGAGTCCTTTTGTAATCATTACGTCCAGTCATTTATGAAGTTTAACATTTATTTTTGGGACAGAGAGAGACAGCATGAACAGGGGAGGGTCAGAGAGAGAGGGAGACACAGAATCAGAAACAGGCTCCAGGCTCTGAGCCATCAGCCCAGAGCCTGACGCGGGGCTCGAACTCACGGACCGCGAGATCGTGACCTGGCTGAAGTCGGACGCTTAACCGACTGCGCCATCCAGGCGCCCCGCCATTTATGAAGTTTAAAATGACCTTTATTTTTGACCTTGAGGTGGTTCTAAACCATAAACATTTGTGCTTAAGTGGCTCTGATGTCTTGCTAATGGGCTTTACTGAGCACTGCTCTCTGGAAAAGAGCTGGAGAAGGAAGGGTTCTGTGATACCAACACCCCGAATAGGATCATTGTTGACATTTTGCTATGTATCCTATCATGTATCCCCTTTGGCTGCGCAACCATGTAGCCACACAGTTGCTACCACAGTTGCATGGTAAATGCTACATATAGATATTTTCTGTAAGCCTGAGCCCTGCCAGCCACTGGACTGACCCTGCGTGGGGCAAGGCTGGGCTGCAAGAAGGTTGCAAATATGGGCTCCCGCAGCAGGCACAGCAAGCACGGGGGCTGTTTGAAACATTTTCTGTTCTCTAGTTACTATGTGTATGTGTAAACTGCTTCTCAATCCTTGTATTTGCTGTAGTCCCAATACTGATGTAGATGAATCCTGTGTGCAATGGAAATGGCCCTTTGACGTATTCGCTACACATACACGATATCCCTACAATTCAGCTTTTTGTTCTCAATGTGTAAGTTCCCTTTTTGTCATAGAATAAAATCTTTGGGTCTGTTGTGATTCCCTTTTCTGAGACCAGTTTAGCCAGAATCACCAGAGCCCTCTCTCCTCCTCCCCCTGCCCCGGAGCCTGCTCTATCCCCACGCCTGACAGTAGCTGGGGACACAGTGGCATGGGTCTAGCCTCAGGGCCCCTCCCTGCCTTCCTCTTCTACATTCTAATGCCAGCCAGGAGCCCGATCAAAGAACGCAAGCCAAACCTAAGAAGAGACAGATGGAGGAGAGCCACAGTCCAGTGGGGCAGAGCTCTAGTCAGATGGAGGAGGGCTGCAGATGACGCCCTCAGGAGTCTCTGGACCCCAAAGCCGTCCGAGAGCAGATGGCAGAGACCAGGATTTGAGTCCTGAAGGCAGCACCGTCCTCACGTCTGTAGGCAGCAGGCCCAGTTAGGGAAGCAGCAGCAGCAGCAGCAACAGAGCGGCGGCCAGGCCGAGAGGCTGGACCCTGCGTGCCGCCCGGCTCAGCTCCACTTCCACAGGGTAGTGGTCGCTGACGTTGAGGGCCTGGGGGGGCGGGCAGCGAGACAGAGCGTCAGTGCCAGGGCTGAGGCGCTTCCCTGGGAAGCCGTTCACGTCTCCCCCTTTACCTCCTCCTCGGTGAGTCCGAAGCTCCCGGGGAAGTCAAAGGCGGCAGCGGAGCGCAGCAGGCTCTGGCAGCGCTCGCCGTGCAGCACGATGCGGTCATACGCGCAGTGGGTGCTGGCGCGCACCGTGGTGTCCTCCTCGTCAGGGATCACCCAATGGAAGCCTTCCTGAGTCCGCAGCACCAGCTCACCTATGCGCTTTTTGGTCAGCGAGGTGCAGTCAGCGTTGAAGTCCCCAAGCAAGATCATGTCCTGGAGAGGGGGTGGCGGTCAGGCCGGGCCACCCAGGCATCATGTCCCCGGCCCTCCCGCGCAAGCTGGCCCCGCCCTACCTTGCTCTGCCAGTGCTTGGAGACGTCCAGAAACACATCGTACAGGGCGTTCAGCTCTTTCTCCACGGCCTTCGGACTGGTGTGCAGTGGGACCAGCACCAGGCTGGGGAGGACTGCAAGACCCCGGGGACGGAGCACTCACATCCTCTCCTGGCCACTGCCCACCCCACCTCTTCTCAGTAACCGAGCACTTAGTAGAGCCAGCCAGGTCCTCCTTCCAGCTCCCAAATAGCAGGGTCACCCCTCTCCCCTTCCTACCCTTGCTGGGGAAGGTGAACCGGGCCACAAAGGGCTCCCGGGCGAAGAGATCATCCTCGTCATTGTACACGTAGGAATCCAGGACCTGTGTCTTGTGTGACCTGGGGGAGCAAGGGATGGGAAGCAGTGGCCTCACATCATGGATTCTGGTTTGCAAGTGGCCACAACCTTCCTCGCCTTTTTCCTAGAACCTGTTTTTTATTGAGCTAGAATTCACATACCTGGAAGTTACCTGTTTAAAACGCACAATTCAGTGGTGTTTAGTACATTCACAGGTTGTGCAACCATCACCACAATCAATTTTAGAAACTTTTTATGGCCCCAAAGAGAAACCTTGCACCCGTGGCAGCCGCTCCCCAGTCCCCTCCTCCTCAGCCCCCCCAGGCAGCCACTGATCTACTGTCTCTGTACACGGATACTGCCTTTCATTTAGCTAGTGCGCAGCCGATGGACACTTGCACTGTCATTTTTACTTTGGGGCCGTTACGAGTGTTCCCATGTGGCTGTGTTTCTGTCCCCCCTCCGCCATTACTTTGAAGTGAATTCTACACATCGTATGATTTCATCTATACAAATAGGCCTCCTGACCTGACCCCTCCCCTTGCCCTCTCCATCCTGACCCTAGAGGGCTCTGCCACCGCCAGGCTGTCGTAAGGACCTTGGGCTGTCTCCAGAAACCGGGCCTGTCCAAGGCCCACAGGGAGCCCCTGTCGTTGGGTCTCTTCCCAGAAGTGTCAGCCAATTCCCAAAAAGGACGCCAGCCTTGCCCTGAACCGCATTCCCAGGTTCACTCCCAGCTGCACCCGCCTCGGGCGGTGCGTGCTGGCGCCCGAGTTCCTGGCGCCTCTCGGCCCTGCGGAGGGCCCCGCCTTTGTGCATGGAGAAGGCAGGCCTCTTGCTGTAGGGACATATGGGCACCAGAGCTGAGTAGGGCAGAGGAGAGTAAGATCCCCAGATACAATCAGTGAGGAGAAAAAGTGCAATGAGAAGGTGAGGGCCACCCCTGGGGGGGAGCACCAGTTGCCCCGGCTGCCCTCCGCGCTTACCGGTAGACGTACACGTACTTCTCCATGTACGTGCTGCGCCCCAGCGAGGGGCTGCTCAGCAAGGTGTAGGACCCGGACTCATCAAATCTGCTGCGATAGGGAAAGCCAGGCTCAGGGACCCTGCGGCTCTGGTCGGGGCGGGTCAGACCCACAGAGCCCTCCTCACCGATTGAGTTCTCGAAGTAGGAGGGACATAGCACTGCCAGAAGAGTCCACTACTTCCTGAAGCACCATGATATCACAGCGAACCAGGATCTGCAGGACACCAGGAGGGCCAGCCCCACTCAGTGCCAGCGACCCCAAGGGGAAGGTGTGGTCCCTGGGGAACTGGCACTTTTGTGGCCAAGGGTGCTGTGGCTCTCTGGCTGAAGCCCACAGAGAGCACTGAGACCAGAGAGGACCTGGGAGAACACCGAGTGCCACCCCATCCACACCGCACCCATATCACAGAAGAGGAGACTGAGGCCGATGACAGGGAAGGAGCGTGCTCCACATCTCCAGACCCATGTCTCTCGTTGTCCCCTCTTCTCTCGGGAATGCCCCTGGTCCGGCAGGGCGGGGGCTTCGGGCTGTGGGCACAGCTTTCCTTCAGGGATGAACGTACCCGGACCAACGTGTCCATCACATGTTCCCTGGCCGCCTTCGCGAGCGTCAGCCGCTGGGCATTGAAGGCACAGATGCGAAAGGCCTCGACCCCACCAGGCAGGAGAAGCAGGAGCACCGCCGGGTAATGCATGGCTGGGCGTGCGACGCCGGGGCCCTCGAGGGAGCCCAGGCTGTCCCAGGGTGCACTCCCAGCTAGGCTCGCTTCTGCTTCTGGAAGGACATGGCAGTGGGGGACAGAGGAAGTGACGCTCGTCCTGCTGCCCAGCACCAGCCTCCCGAAGCTGCCAGCATTGCAAATCTCCCGCCTTTCTCCCTGCGGACGCTTTCCAACATTGGCACATATGGCTTGACTTTCACGCCTAGTGAGGAGCCCAAGGAGGGGCTTGAACTCGCGACCCTAACGTCAAGACTTGGGCTCAGATCAAGAGTTTGATCCTGCTTTCAATCCTTTCGCATATATATCCAGAAATGGAACTGCTGGATCATACAGTAATGCTAGGTTTAGTTTTTTTGAGGAGCTGCTATACTATTGTCCATAGTAGCTAAACCCTTTTTTTGCATTCCCACCGGCAGTACACAAGAGTTCAACCTCACAGTGAACTCCAGCTTTTCACCATCATTAGCAGTGAGAGGATCTCCTTCACACAGATCTCTTTCCACTTGTGACATGATATCAGCAGAATTGCTGGGTTCAAGGGCGTGTACATTTAAAATAATCTCAGCTATGCCAAATCACTCACTGCAGTGTGTGATGGGGCCCCTTTCCCACACCCCCGCCACACTGGATACCCCTTCTTGTTCATCCTGCCAGCTGAAAGGCCCCTCTTTGGCAGCGTCTCTTGGTTAATCTTTGTTTCAGATGCACCCAAACTTTGTCCTGTCACTTGGGCTCAGCCCCTTGCTCTGCTCCTGCTCCCTGTGACATTCTCAGTAAGCAACATTAAGTCCCTCTACTTCTGTCTGCCTCCTTCTCTCTGTCACCTTTGTAACTAAACTCAAGGGGTTCGCCACTTGGGGTGCGCCGAATGGAACACAACCTAAGGAAGTGTCGAAAGCAAAGAACTGTTTGCTTCTTGTTACAAGTAAGGTGACAGGGAGATAGCTCCGAAAGCACTGTCTCCCCGTGGGGTTAATTCAGGAAGCTTTTATCCAGTGTATTACGGGGTGGGGGCAGGGAGCTGGCAGAGGGACTTTTGGTTCAATTGTGCGTGCCTAGCATGTCAACATGCTACTGCACACATCTGTTGGAAAAATGGTGGAAAACTCTGCCTATGGAAGATTTTATATTATACAACTATAAATTTTATATTATAAAACTAATTTTTTTAATGTTTGTTTATTTTTGAGAGAGACAGAGCATGAGTGGGGGAGGGGCAGAGAGAGGAGACACAGAATCTGAAGCAGGCTCCAGGCTCCGCGCTGTCTGCACACAGATGTGGGGCTCGAACTCACGAATGGTGAGATCATGACCTGGCCGAAGTCAGACACCCAACTGACTGCGCCACCCAGGCACCCTTAAAATAAATTATTATAATGAACTAAAGGTAGTTATTTTAGGACAACTTGGGGGGGGTGCTTCTGTGGTCAGCTCCGATCCAGCCCCAAGTGGCTCACGTGAGGAGCTTCGAGGCGAGACACAACCAGCAAGGGGCTATGGGGCGAAACACCTAGCTAGCTGGGTGTCTCCTTGGCTGGAACTGTTGGTTCTGGAAAACAAACCATATTCCTTCTCTGCTTTTGTCCCTTCCCCTCCTCCCTTCTGCTCATAACTTTCTGCCCTCTTATTTGAGTAACTTCCCACTGCATCCTAGCTAAGGCTTTGTCACCTTCCCCCTCGGGCTCACTTTCTGCCTCAACCAAGGCTCTGCCTGTCTGTCTTTCTCCCTGTCTCTTCTCTGTTCTCCCCTCTTTGTCATGCAGTCTCTGTGCATCTCCTTCATATTTCTGGCTGGGCTGAATGCCTGTCTCTCCCTGGCCACCTGCTCTGTCACTCATGCTGGTGGTTGGGGGGGGAGAGAGGGGCTGCCCTGGTTACTATTCTGGGATGTATGTGGACATTTGAGCAGCCCTGGGTGGTTTAGGGAAGGCCTGGAGGCTCTGGGGTCAAGGGTCCCCACAAGGGCCGAAGGCAAGAAGAACCGGAGAGTGACTGTTCCTGGACTCGGCCCAAAGCCCAACCCAGGCTCCCAGCACCAAGCCTTGGCCACAGCCCTGGGGTACCCTTCCCCTCTCACCCCCTCCCCAGTCTGGGGGCAACTTCCTCCCTCCCTCTGCTTAGAGGGCGCCCATACCTATTCAGACCAGCTCAGGTCCACGCGTGCCTTGGCTGTAAGCAGACCAGCAGATCACCACACCCTCAGGGAATCGCAGCAGCTCTCTGGGCAGGAACCCGAGGGGAGAAAGGAGAAAAGAGGAAGAGGCGGCCTTCCCGACCCACCCGTCCGTCCGGGTCAGGCCGTCGCCCCACCCTTCCTGGAGCTTGGGCTCTTCCCCGGGCTGGGCCGGCCCCCCGACCCCGCCTTCCCTGACCCGCCTGGAAGCAGGCGCTGGCAGAGGCCCGGAGCTGTGGGCGGATGACAGACCTGTGAGTCACAGAGGGTGATGGAGCCTCAGCATTCCCATAATGAGTGGTTTCCTGTGCCAAGGCCGCGCGGCGAGGAGGAGCTGCTTGGACAATGCAAACCCGGAGCTGTGCTCTCCCGGGCCCAGCGCTCAGCCCCTGACATGGGCTGCCTCCAGGCATCCTCTGGCAGGGAACAAGCGAGAGCTGGAGCTCGTGCCCAACGTAGCCTGGGCACCAGAGTACAAGAGCTTTCTCTCCACGTCCTCAGGCTGGTTGTCAGGGTGGGTGCACACTCCTAAGTGCTCTGGAGACCCCAAGTGAGCGACAGTCAGCGTGGGAACTGGGCACCACTGCAGTCAAGGCTGGACTGAGGAACTGTCCCAAGAGAAGGGGAGAAGAAAGCTGGCAGCTCGGTGTCCCGTGTGGTCCTGCACTGTCGCTGTTGGGACGACCACAGGACTCATTGGAGTCTGCGGCCTGGCGGCGGGTCCTCACCGATGATTGCAGTGTGGTCCCGTTGTTGGCCGGACCCATGTGCATGAGCACATTAGGATTGCAGTGGTGATGAGAACACTAGAAACACTGTTTTATTCATTAATCAACTTAGTTTTTAAAGTTTATTTATTTTGAGAGAGAGAGAGAGAGAGAGAGTCCGAGAGCGCTTGTGAGTGGAGGAGGGGCAGAGAGAGAGGGAGAGAATCCCAAGCAGGCTCCTCGCTGTGAGATCATGACTTGAGCTGATACCAAGAGTCCCACGCTTAAACAATTGAGCCACACAGGCTCCCCAGAAGCATTTTTAAAAATCAATAAAACTGTGCTTCAAAATGTAAAAAACACGGGTGTCTGGTTGACTCACAAGTGCACCATGTGACTCTTGATCTCAGGGTGGTGAGTTCAAGCCTCATGGTGGGTGTAGAACATACTTAAATTAAAAAGGGGCGACTGGGTGGTTCAGTTGGTTAAGCATCCGACATTGGCTCAGGTCATGATCTCACAGTTTGCGAATTCAAGCCCCTCACTGGGCTCTGTGCTGACAGCTCAGAGTCTGGAGCCTGCTTTGGACTCTGTGTGTCCCTCTCTTTCTCTGCCCCTGTCCCGCTTGCACTCTGTCTCTCGCTGTCTCTCAAAAGTAAATTAACATTAAAAAAAAAAAAAGGAATAGGAACACCTGGGTGGCTCAGTTGGTTAAGCATGCAACTTTGGCTCAGGTCATGATCTCACCGCTGGTGAGTTCGAGCCCCACGTCAGGCTCTGTGCTGACAGCTCAGAGCCTGGAGCCTACTTCCGATTCTGGGTCTCCCTCTCTCTCTTCCCCTCCCCTGCACGTGCTCTCTCTCTTTCTCTCAAAAATAAATAAACGTTAAAAATTTTTTAAAAAAGGAATAAAAACAAAATAAAAAGACTGTTTAACAGATATAAGGCTTTCTTCCAGGGTGATAAACATGTTTTGTAACTAGTTAGAGATAGTGGTTGACGGCACTGGGAATGTACTGACATAAAATACTATATTACATATATTATGCAGACTATTTCTTTTATTATATGCCATATGTTGCTGCATATACATTACATATTACATCTACACATATGGTACAAATCTGTACTATTTTAATCCTTTAAAATTATATAATGTAACATCTATAACATCGTATATATGTTGTATATATAAAATACGGTGTATAGCAGAAATCGGTATCAAAATACCACAAAACGGCGAATTCCGTTATATAAATTTTGCCTCCATAAAAATAAAGGGGAAAAAAGCGAAAGTAAGGTCCCCGCCAGCTCCGACCTTTAGCGGTGTCGGCTAATTGTGCTGCGTAGCCCAAATTGCCTCTCGGACCTTTCTGTGCCCGAATTAAGGGGACAAAAAGGAAGCGCGCACTCCAGCGGCCGGGACTCCACCTCGCGCTGGAGCGGGGCGGGGCGACGCAGCCCGCGGGCCCGCCCACGCTGCCGTCAAGCGGCCTGAGAGCGTTTTGCGACAGGCAGCCGGGAGCCGGGCCCCGTCGCTGGCTCGCTTTCCGGCCGGGGCGCGGGGCGCCTGGGTGCCGCCGCCGGCCCCTCTCGCTTCTCCCTGGGCCCCCTGGCTCCTGACCCCGGTGGCGGCTGGTCTGTGGCGAGAGGTCGGGCCGGGCCGGCTCTGGCCTGACCTGCGAGGTGACCTTGGTCGAGTCCCCGGTCGCGCGGAGCCGCGGCGCCCGTGTGTGGCGCGGGCCTGTCAGGGACCCAGTTCCCCCGCGGCTGAGGACACAGATCTAGAGCGCCCCCCGCCCCAGGCTGCCCCGTGGCAGGGGAAGCGCCAGGCCGCCTGGGGCGGAGCGGGGGAGCTCGGTCTGGGTGGGGGAGATGCCCCTACGTGTGAAATGGCCGTTCCCCGCGGTGCCGCCGTTCACCTGGACCCTGGCCAGCAGCGTCGTCATGGGCCTGGTGGGCACCTACAGCTGCTTCTGGACCAGTGAGTGGGCCTGAAGCCGAGGCAGGGTCGGCCACGGCTGTCCACGCCCAGCCAGAGTTGGGGTTCGGGGTTGTGGGTGCGGGCCGGGGCTAGTTTGGCTGGGGGGAGCCCTGGGCCCCAGGGACAGCGAGGCCAAGACCCCTCCCCACAGTCCGTCTCTCCCCCCAGAGTACATGAACCACCTCACCGTCCACAACAAGGAGGTGCTGTACGAGCTCATCGAGAACCGAGGCCCAGCCACGCCCCTCATCACTGTTTCCAATCACCAGTCCTGCATGGATGACCCTCATCTCTGGGGTACCTGGCACCAGTGTTCTGGGCACAGGGAAGCATGGAGAGACCCCGGGAGGGCGCCAAACAAAAGCAGAACAAACTCCCTTCTCACAGGGCTCTGTACATAGCTCTGGCGCTCCTGTTTCTGGGGTGTCCTGCCCCAGGAGTCAAAATACGATTTGTGGCCCGGTCGGTATCCTCTTGGAACATGATTTGGAGATGGCCTCAGAAATTTGGAGGGAATGAGCAAGTGGGGGAGTGACTGCAGGGCAAGATGTGACGGCCTCTTTAGTTTGATGCATCAGGCCCGTGGAACCCTCTATCCTCTGTAAACCATTGAAGGTCCCACAGAGTAGTGGAACACATCTGAGAACCATAGGGTGTCCTGGCAAGGAGAGTCTAGGCTACAGGCTGGGAGACCTGCGTCCTGGTTCCAGGTTTGTTCCAGGCTGAGTTTGTACCTTTCAACTCCCCTCATTTGGGAGCCCACTTCGCCACCTAGAAGTTCCTGCTCTGCTGACTTCATAGTATCCAGTAACCCAAATGGCTGGCTCAGGGGGTGCCTAGGACCTGTACGGATGACTGCAGGTCAGACTGTCACGGGAAGTCAGTTGGTCAAATTGCAGCCTTTCCGAGCTCACCCTGGCCATCAGGCAGAGAAGGGTCTGTACGTTGCCACAGGCAGATCCCTGGAGGCCAACAAGGAGGCTTTAGAGCCATTCAGTAACATGCACTCGGGTGGTGGCGCTAACAGTGGGGGGACAAGTGTACAAGAATACACAGTGTCAAAATATGTCAGTGTGGTAGGCAGGCCAGATGTGACTGTTAAGATATGGGTTGGGGTGGGAGAGAAGAACGAGTCAGGGACAACCTGAGGGTCCAGCCCAAGGGTCTGTAACATGGCACTTTGGGCACAAATGGTAGAGCTGCTGCCCTTGTTCCTCATTTCCTGAAACTGGGAGCGAACAAGATGCTCCCTGCGGACAAGGCAGGTTGGGTCATGAAGCCTTTCCTTCTCTAGGGATCCTGAAACTCCGCCACATCTGGAACCTGAAGTTGATGCGTTGGTGAGGAGGAATGGGCCCCTCGCAGTGGGCCTGGCAGGCCTCACCCGTCTCTGCCCAGATTTGCCCTCCTCCTGCTCTGCCCAGGAGGCGGCGTCCAGCAGTACAGGCAGGGCACGGGGTGGGGTTCCACAGGCCCTCCTGTGCCGCGTTTCCACATCGCCACTGATGTCAGGCGCCATGCTGGGGGGACGGCAGGGCATCAGGGTGCAGGAGCCAGGGATGACTGCGTCTGTCCCTTCTTCAGGACCCCCGCGGCTGCAGACATCTGCTTCACCAGAGAACTACACTCCCGCTTCTTCAGCTTGGGCAAGTGTGTGCCTGTGTGCCGAGGTGAGCTGAGCCTCCAAGGAGGGGTCCGTGGGCGAGTAGATGCAGGGAGGCACTTCTGGGGCCTTTTTGGGCTTTATTTGCAACGGGGACTGTGGCTAGTGCTTCTGGCTTAGCAGCACTGGGCGTGGAGGGACCCAGCTAGGACACACAGCCTGGGAACAAAGGGAGCCAGGAGCCGCTGCTCCACTGGTGTGAGTCCCAGTTGTATTGCGTGGCTGCCGCAGACGTGGCAGTGGCTGCCGGAGGAGCAATGGCTTCTTGGGGAGCACTCGTGCCCTGGGACTGCCTGAGGGTTGTGTGAAGCCGGGGCTCTGGCATTAGAAGTCACGAGGCATTGGCCACAGCCTCTTCCCTCAAGGGTGTTGCTAAGAGACCCGCTGATGGCACCGCAGCGTCATCGGTCTGTGATGGGCACTGCGGGCTTTGGGGTAACAACCAGGCTTGCGAGGTGAGGGTGTGACAGATGTGAAGGTTCCAGAACAATCATGTTAAGAATGTTGGACTCTGTTCTGTCATCTGGGTAGTGATGTGCTTCCAAATCTGTTCTTCCCAGAGAGCACCCTGGCTTCAGCATGGCTGGTGGCTGCGAGCAGAGCCCAGTAGAGGCAGGGAGCTGGATGAGGGGCTATCGCAGTGATCCTGGTGGCATAGCATGGTAGCGGCCCTCTGGGGGCCACTACAGACAGCTGGACAAGGGCAGCACTCTGGACGCAAAGTTGACGGGACTTGTTGATAGATTGGCTATGGTGGAGGGGGGAGGAGGAGACAGCCCACAGGTGACTCTTGGTGATATCTGACACTGAGCCACTGGGAGGAGGGGATGAAGGGAATGCAGTGTGGGGGTTGGGAGGGGAGGGGAGTTCCGCTGTGCATGTGTTTCATGTGAGGAGGCCGTCCCCCGAGGAGGGGAGCAGTCCCGGAGGCAGTAGGATGTGCGGTTCTGGAGCGCAGAAGAGCACTTGAGAAGATGTCGGGGACCCAATTGGTGACAAAGTGGCAAAAGTAGAGGAGAGATGGCAGAGAGGGAGAACAGACAGAGAGCAGGGGCCCGGATGGCACCTCAGAGCACAGAAGGAGAGACAAGCCACCAAGGCAGCAAAGTGTCCTGTTTCTGGTCAAAGTGAAATGCGGTCAAATGCAGTGAAGTTACCTCAGTCAAGGGCTTTTAATGCACACTCCTCCAGGCCCTGAGATCTACTCTAGGCACACAGCTGCCTTGAGCGCTTGCTCTTGCTGCTGCCTTTGGAGGCGACTTCGTTTCTCTAAAACACAAGCGGAAGCTACAGTGTTGTGGCTAGTGACCATGGTCTTGTTTACCACACCCCGCTCTCGGACATGGGGACTCTGCTCGGATACTCCCGTCCCTGAGCCTCAGGTCCTCTCTTCTGCAAGCTCGCCCAGACGTCTTCCGTGTGCACGTTTCTGACATGTTTTACTTATTTATTTGTTATTTTTAATGTTTGTTTGAGAGAGAGAGCACGCACAAGCTGGGGAGGGGCAGAGAGAGGGGGGCAGAGGATCTGAAGTGGGCTTTGTGCTGTCAGCGCAGAGCCCAACCCAGTTCTCACAAGCCGTGACACCGTGACCCGAGCCGAAGTCGGACGCTTAAGCGACAGCCACCCAGGCGCCCCCATTTGCTATTTTTAAAGTTTATCCTTTTTTGAGGAATCTCTATACCCAACATGGGGCTTGAACTCATGACGCCAAGATCAAGAGTCACATGCTCTTCTGACTGAGCTGGTCAGGCCCCCTCCATGTCCAATTCTTGTCTTGTTCTTCTTTTGGTCTGCATCCAAGTGTTCTTGCACTATTAAAAACCGAAAAGAAAATCTTAGTGCTAAGCACTTTGAGTGAGAGAAGGTGGGCAGGGACAGGTTATTTATTAAACGTATTCGATGTGCAGCCAAGAGCTCACGTGGTAAAGCAAAGGAAGTATCTGGCATGCTTGGCTTTTGTATTCTAGAACATTCCATCCTCCCAGCGTAGGCCTTATGATATGACATGAAGTATGGAAGTGGTGTTGTACAAGCTTTTCTTTTTTCTTTTTTCACTGAACTATAGTTGACACGTGTTACATTAGTTTCACGTGTACAACACAGTGATTGGAACTCTGTACATTATGCTGTACTCACAAGTGTGAGTTTTGTGACCGTACAACACTCACAACACCATTGACTATATTGCCTATGCTGTGCCTTCCATCTACATGACTTCTATTCATCACATAGCTGGGAGGCTGTATGTCCCACTCTCCTTCATCGATTTTGCCCATCCCTCCACCCCTGCCCCTCTGGCAACCTCAATTTGTTCTCTGTATTTATGGGTCTGTTTCTGCTTTTTCTTTGTTTATCCATTTGTTTTGATTTTGATATTCCACACAAGTGAAATCATATGGTACTTATTTTTTTCTGATTTCACTTAGCATGATACCCTTTATGTCTATCCGTGTTGTTGCAGATGGCAAGATCTCATTCTTTTTTTATGGCTGAGTAATTTTCCACTGAGTGTATATGTCTCTGTGTGTGTGTGTGTGTCTGTGTGTGTCTGTGTGTGCCTGTGTCTGTCTACGTATACGCCACATCTTTATTCATTCATCTGTCGATAGACACAAGGATTGTTTCCCTATCTTGCCTATTGTAAAGCTGCAATGAGCAGGGGTGCATATATTTTCAAATTAGTGTTTTTGTTTTCTTTGGCTAATAGGAGTGGAATTACTGGATCATATGCTATTTTTATTGTTAATGTTTTTTGAGAGAGAGAGAGAGAAAGCTAGTGAGAAGGGGGGGCAGTGAGAGGGACAGAGAGAGAGAGAGAGAGGGAGGGAGGGAGGGAGGGAGGGAGGGAGAGAGAGAGAAAGAATCCCAAGCAGGCTCTTCACTGTAGTACAGAGTCCAACATATGGCTCAAACTCAAGAACCATGAGATCACTACCTGAACCAAAATCAAGAGTCAAATGCTTAACAGACTGAGCCACCCTGGTGCCCCTATTTTTATTTTTAATTTTTTGAGGAAGCTCCATACTGTTTTCCACAGCGGCTGTACCAATTTACATTCCCGCCAACAGTGCATGAGGGTTCCTTTTTCTCCACGTCCTTGCCAACACTTGTTATTTCTTGTCTTTTTGATACAAGCCATTCTGACAGCTGTGAGGTGATCTCTCATCGTGGTTTTGAGTTGTAATTCCCTGATGGTGAGTCATGTTGAACATCTTTCCACGGGTCTGTTGGCCATCTGGATGTCATCTTCAGAGAAATGTCTAGCTTTGTAAATTGGATTATTTGATTTTTTTGGTGTTGTGTAGGTTCTTTACACAGTTTGGATGTTTGGATATTAACCCGTTATTGGAAATATCATTTGCAAATGTCTTCTCCCATTCAGTAGGTTGCCTTTTCGTTTCGTTGATGGTTTCCTTTGCTGTGCTGTACAAAAGCCTTTTATTTTGACGTAGTTGCAAGAGTTATTTTTGCTTTTATTTCCCTTCTCTGAGGAGATATATCTAGAAAAAGGTCACTAAGGCCAGTGACAAAGAGATTACTGCCTATGTTTTCTTCTAGGAGTTTTATAGTTTCAGGTCTCACATTCAGGTCTTTAGTCCATTTTGAGTTTATTTTTGTGTATAGTGATAGAAAGTGCTCCCGTTTCATTCTTTTGCATGTAGCTGTCCAGTTTTCCCAGCACTATTTGTTGAAGAGATTGTCTTTTCCCCATTGTGTATTCTTGCCTCCTTTGTTGTAGATTAACTGATCACATAAGCATGGATTTATTTCTGGGCTCTCCGATCTGTTCTATTGATCTGTATGTGTTTTTGTGCCATACTGCTCTGATTACTACAGGTTTGCAGTATCTCTTGAAATCTGGGATTGTGCTGCTTCAAGATAGTTTTGGCTATTTGGTGTCTTTTGTGGTTTCATACAAATTTGAGGATTATTTGTTCTAGTTTTGTGAAAAATGCTGTTGGTATTTTGATATAGATTGCATTGAATCTGTAGACTAGGGTC
Source organism: Acinonyx jubatus (assembly GCF_027475565.1). NCBI lineage: Eukaryota > Metazoa > Chordata > Mammalia > Carnivora > Felidae > Acinonyx > Acinonyx jubatus. Next base: position 123,335,497 of record NC_069389.1, read on the forward strand.
ATATAGATGTTGGAACAATATTAATTCCTTCAATCCATGAGCATGGAATATCTTCCAATTTGTGTCGTCATCAATTTCTTTCATCAGTGTTTTGTAGTTTTCAGAGTACAAGTCTTTCACCTCAGTGGTTAAGTGTATTCCTAGGTATTTTGTTCTTTTTGGTAGAACTGTAAATAGAATTGTTGTCTTAATTTCTCTCTCTGCTAGTTTGTTATTAGTGTATAGAAATGCAATGGATTCTATGTGTTAATTTTGTATCCTGCAGCTTTACTGAGTTCCGTTTATTAGTTCTAACAGTTTTTGGTGGAGTCTTTAGAGTTTTCTACATGTAGTATCATGTCATCTGCAAATAGAGACAACTTAATTTCTTCCTTACCAACGTGGATGCTTCTTATTTCTTTTTCTTGTCTGATTTTTGTGGCTAGGACTCCCACTACTATGTTGAATAAAAGTGGTGAGAGTGACATTGTTGTCTTGATCCTGGCCTTCAGAGAAAAGGTCTCAGTTTTTCCCCATGGAGGACGATGTTTGCTGGGGGATTTTCATATAGAAGGCCTTTATTATGTTGAAGTATGTTCCCTCTGAACCGACTCTCTTGAGGTTTTTATCATGAACAGATGTTGCATTTTGTCAAATGCTTTTTCTGCATCTATTGAGATGATCATGGGGTTCTTATCCTTCATCTTGTTAATGTGGTGTATTACATTGATTGATTTGCACATATTTGAACCATCTTCGCATCCCTGGAATAAATACCACTCGATTGTGGTGAATGATCCTTTGAATGTGTTGTTGAATTTTGGTTTCCTGATATTTTGTTGAGGATTTTTGCATTTACCATCATCAGGGATATCGGCCTATAGTTTTCTCTTTTTTTTGTAATGTCTTTGTCTGGTTTGGGTATCAGGGTCATGCTGGCCTTGTAGAATGTATTTGGAAGCGTTTCTTCCTCTTATATTTTTTGGAATTGTTTGAGAAGAATAGGTATCAGCTCTTCTTTAAACGTTTGACAGAATTCACCTGTGAATCCATCTGGTCTTGGACTTTCGTTTGTTGGGAGTTTTTGGATTATAGATTCAAATAATCAGTCACTAGTAGTCGGCCTGTTCAGCTTTTCTATTTGTTCCTGATTCTGTTTTGAAAGACTGTGTGTCTAGGCATGTACCCATTTCTTCTAGGTTGTCCAATTTGTTGGCATATAATTTTTCATAGTAGTCTCTTATAATCCTTTGTTAAATATATTTTAAAAATTTTTTTAATTTATTTATTTTGACAGAGAGAGAGGGAGGGCACACTAGCAGGGGAGGGGCAGAGAGAAAGAGAGATAGAGCATCTGAAGCAGGCTCCACACCAGCAGCATGGAGCTTGATGTGAGGCTCGATCCCACAACCCTGGGACCACGACCTGAGCTGAAATCAGCAATTGGATGCTTAACTGACTGAGCCACTCAGGCGCCCTTCTTAGAATCCTTTGTGTATCTGTGGTATCAGTTGTTATTTCTCGTCTTTCATTTCTGATTTTATTTATTTGGGTCCTCTCTGTCTTTTTTTTTTTTAATGTTTATTTATTTTGAGAGAGAGAGAGACAAAGCGGGAACAGGAGAGGGGCAGAGAGAGAGGGAGACACAGAATCCGAAGCAGGCTCCAGGCTCCGAGCTGTCAGCACAGAGTACAACACAGGGCTTGAACCCATGAACCATGAGATCATGACCTGAGCCGAAGTCGGATACCCAACTGACCGAGCCACCCAGGCGCCCCGCCACTCTGGTCTTTATTATTTTCTTCTAACTTTGGGCTTTGTTTTTCTTCTTCTAGTTCTTTTAGGTATAAAATTAGAGTGTTTATTTGAGATTTTTCATGTTTCTTCAGATAGGCCTGTATCACTATACATTTCCTTCTTAGAACTGCTTTTGCTGTGTCTCAAAGATTTGGGAGCATTGTAGTTTAGTATGAATTTTTATTTCCAGCTGGGTGCAGTTGCACCAGCGGCTCAGAAGGAGATGACACCTCTGAAGCCCACCCCCTACCAGTTAATGCTACCCGAAGTAGGGGAACCAGTGCTCTCACAATGTCCTGAGAAGCTGTGGTGGGTGATTGCTCCTCAACTCCAGCCCGTGAAGAAGCTGACAGGCCAGGTCCCAATTGGGTTGGGTTGAGACCCCTGGATGCCTCACTAGCACCTTCTAAAGACTCGGCTTTGCAGAGAACAGGTTAAAAGTCCATTTCTTGGTGAACTGGCCTGACATAGTCCCAATGTGTGTCTCCTCCTCTATATGATATGGCTTTCCCTACTCGATAAGTCTGTCTGTCACTGTCCACGATATGGACAAGATCGAGGAGATTCTTAGTACGTGTGGTGACAGTGGTCTCTGAGGGACTCCCAGTTGAAAGCCAGTATATAGCATTAGGTATGTGTGTCTGTGTTGCTGCAAATGCCAGGCCACCTGGGTCTAGTGTCATGGTCCCCAGGTGTCTCCAAGGTGAGTGTTATTAGCCTTAGGGCAGCCCCATTCCCCTTCTCTCAGCCTAGCCAGTCTGAGTTTTTCCCAACCCTCAGTGACACTGTGTTCCATCGAATGTTCTCCCTTTTCCAAGAGATCTCGATAACTGAGAGACTAGTTTCAGAGGGAGCAAAGCCCTGTGAGGAGTGAAGGGGTCAGCAGAAGAGAGGGATGGCGGTGGCCGAGGGCTCAGGCAGGGCAGGGAGGCCCAGGAGGGATGGCTGTGGGCACAAGCCTAGCCAAGACCCCAGGAAAGGGTTGCTGTCCAGGATCCTGGGCCCAAGCGAGGCTGGAGATCGTGAGTAGACTTGGTTTGCTCGAGCGGTGCCCTCTGGGCCGGGGGCAGCACATGGGAGGCTCGCCACAAGGCTGGTGCGTCCCAAGGAGAAAGCAGGCTGCAGGAGCTGGAGAGGGAGGGAGGGCAAGGAGAATGCTGAGCAGATCCAGGAGCCCACAAGGACGCATTCTGTGGGTGTCTGTGGTGCAGTGCCCGAGGCTGTGGCGGGGCCAACAGGTAGAAGGTGGGGTGCAGACTGGTGAGGGAATCGCCGGTTAAGAATGTCAGTTGGAGACTGAGACAACAATGCTGCCTTGCACATGACAGGTAGTTTAGAGAATATTCTGAACAAAGGATGTCGAGGGCACAGCGCAACCGGGGCTGAGTCTTCAGAGAGTTCTCGGAGGATGTCCACGTGGATGGTGTGGTGGAGGATGAGGAAGTCCTTGAGCTGCTGCTTCGTTCCCAGGGGAAGGAGGGAGCCCCGAGAGAACGGGGACTGATGGCGCATGCCTTCTCTTGGCAGGAGACGGTGTCTACCAGAAGGGAATGGACTTCATTTTGGAGAAGCTCAACCATGGGGACTGGGTGCACATCTTCCCGGAAGGTCAGTACAGTTGGCGGGGTTGCACACCGCGCCAGCTGCCAAGCCTCATCTCTGTCCTCTCTCTCCACAGGGAAAGTGAACATGAGCTCTGAGTTCCTACGCTTTAAGTGGGGTAGGCACTGCTGGCCTCGTGTGGCTGGGTCGGACGGTGGCAGATGGGGCAGATGGGTGTGTTGGTTGTAGTGGGAAGGGGGCAGGTGCTGAGACGAGGGCTCGACTGGCAGAGGAGCTGGACCAGGGGAGTTGGTTTTAACCGGAAGACGGCAGGGGTGGCCTGGCTGTAGGCTGGCGCTGAAGCTGTGCTCTTGCTGATGTTCCCGCCTCTCCCCGCGGCAGGAATCGGACGTCTGATTGCCGAGTGTCATCTCAACCCTGTCATCCTGCCACTGTGGCATGTCGGTGAGCACCTGTCTTGGGCCAAGGCTGTGGCCTGGGTGTGGGGGCGGGAGAGGAGGGGCTTCCCTAGGTCTTGGGGGTTTCCCCTGGCTGGCAGGGAGAGGACCTCTGGGGTAGGGGGCCGGGGCTCCATCTGTTCCCAGGTCACCGTGCTCCACCCCATGCCCACTTCCTGGCCTCTGTCCACTGTGCTGCAGGAATGAATGATGTCCTTCCTAACAGCCCGCCCTACTTCCCCCGCTTTGGACAGGTGTGTAGGGGCTGTTGACCTTCGTGTGTCTGTCTGTCTACTGTGTGCGTCATGTCTCCCACTCAGCACTGCTGAGGCCAGATTCAGGAGCTGAGCTTGAAGCTGCAGCAGGGGGACCGAGTGGAACAGAGAGAGAGGGACTTCCTGGCACCAAGGCCAGTAGAAGGAGAGCAAAAGAAATCAGGGTGGGTGGAGGCGGCGAGCCCTGGGGTTTGGATAAGACAGGACATTCAGAGCATGGACCGCAGGATTTGAAAGGCACTGAGCCTGGCCACTTTGTCTTAAAGAGGGAGAGTGGCCATGAGGGAGCATGCAGCAAGTTAGGGGAAGGACTTGGCTCCTCGCTATCTGGGGTGGTTGGGCCATGGCTGTGGGCACTCTCCCTGTTTCTGTCACCCACTGGTGGCTGGTCTCCCTGCAGAAAATCACCGTGCTGATCGGGAAGCCCTTCAGCGCCATGCCTGTACTTGAACGGCTCCGGGCAGAGAACAAGTCGGCCGTGAGTTGTCTCTCTGCCCTGCACCCCCCCCCCCCACTGCCCTTTGCCACCCGGCAGCTGTCTTAGCCTCTCCCGGCACCCTCAGCCTCCCAGGGCTCCTGGGCAGAGCTCCCTGAGGGCCGCAGGCCAGCCTGAGTCCTTCCCCTCAGGTGGAGATGCGCAAAGCTCTGACGGACTTCATCCAGGAAGAATTCCAGCGCCTGAAGGTCCAGGCGGAGCAGCTGCACGGCCACCTGCAGCCCGGGAGATAGACGGTGCCCTCACTTCCTCCTGCAAGGGGGCGGCTGGCCCCCAGGCCCGGGACAGAGGCAGCTCCCACCCAGGCCCTGGCCACCAGCCGCCGGCCGCCAGCGCTGTCTCCAGGCTCTTGCCCTGCACAGAGCTGAACTGGGGGACGGACTGATGTTTTGAGCAGATATGTTCTTTTAGACAGATTTGTGCACAACCCCAAACAGGGATCATGTCCCAGCTGGTGAGCATTCCCTCTGCTCTGAGCTGCTTCGGTTGAAGGAAGGGTTTCAGCTACTCCTCCCACTTGGCCACGAGAGGAGGAAAAAATTTCGGCAGGGACCTCCTTCCTCTCCCAGGGCTGGCGTCAGGACGGAGGGTACTTGAAGGGGGGCAGGTGGCCAGGCCAGAGGTCCGCACAGGACTTCATGAGGCCCTTGGCTTGGCATCCACCCGATAGGCCCGATCCAGGAGCTGCCTCAGCACGTCCTCAGGGACGGCCGTCGGCCACCTCTTCCTTCCGCCCACACTTCCCACAGGCGTGGGGTCCTCAGGCAGGGCCCAGCTCCGCGCCGCGAGCAGAAGGGCAGCCTTTTGCTGGAAGTGAAATCCAGCTGGATGGAGCCTGCGGCAAGGGCCCACAACCCAACCACTCACCCGTGTGCCGGGGCCCAGCAACTGCTCTGTCTTTTCCACCTCCCTGGCATCACCAGAGACCCCTGGGGCCTGGGTTTTCATGTTTTGTAGCCAATAAAGCATCTGTGTCGTGTTTTACCTCTGGCCTCGTCATAAGGGTGGGGATGGGGGGAGGTGACCTGCTGGAAGGCTGGACCCTTAGAGCAACCAGGGCCCTTGAGCAGATGGGCGTCAAGCTCTCAGTGTGCACCACTCACGTAAAACTTCAGTCGTTACCTGTAATCCGCATAACAACCTTGCAAAAGTAGGGATTAATTTCATTTTGCAAAGGAGGCAGAGCGAAGCTAATGGACTTGCTTCCAAAGCTGAATCGAGTAAGGTAAGAAGCAGCAGATAGCAATAGAATCCTCCCCAGGCTTGTTTCCAGGCGGGAGGAGGTCTCCAAAGGGCCCAGCAAGCCTCCACGAGCCACAAGTGCTTTGAGGGGAGGTGGGAAGCGGGACACCTTGATGGAGCCGGAGACCCTTGAAAGGAGCAAAGACGGGTGGAGGCACTCTCTGTACAAGCAAAAGCAAATCCTCTGCAGGAAAGTGAGCTCGGTTTAGGTCTCCAGTTCATCCACAAGTTAAACTCAACCCAGAAGACTTCACAAAGATCAGCAAACATAGAGGGAAATGAAGCATTGTACTTATGTCAGCAGGAACAAGAACAGGTTGAAACCTGTGGGAACTTCTGAAATTGACAGGGTCAAACAGAATATGCAAAATAATAGAAATGTGGAAGAAAAAAAAGGTAGAACCTGATCAGGATGGCAATTGTGTGTGAATCTACTTATTTCAAAGTAAGAGGTTTGGGGGCACCAGGGTGGCTCAGTCGGTTAAGTGTCTCTTAATTTCAGTTCAGATCATGGTCTCCCTGTTTGTGGGATTGAGCCCTGCATCTGGCTCTGCACTGACAGCGCAGAGCCTGCTTGGGGTTCTCTCTCTGCCCTGCCCCCGCTTGCATGCACTCTCTCAAAATAAATAATTTTTCAATGTTTATTCTTTGAGAGAGGGGGAGAGAGAGAGCACGAGCAACGCAGGGACAGAGAGGGAGACACAGAATCTGAAGCAGGCTCCAGGCTCTGACCGGTCAGCACAGAGCCCGGCGTGGGGTTCAAACTCAGGAACTGTGAAATCATGACCTGAGCTGAAGTCGGACGCTTAACTAACTGAGCTGCCCAGGCACCCCAAAATAAACATTTTTTTTAAAAAAGGAGTGCCAAAGGTTTTTTTTTTTTTATTTCTTTTAACGTTTATTTATCATTGAGAGACAGAGCATGAGCATGAGCATGGGAGGGACAGAGAGGGGAAGACATAGAATCCGAAGCAGGCTCCAGGCTCCCAGCCGATCAGCAAAGAGCCTGATGCGGGGCTCGAACTCGCAAACCTTGAGATCATGAAGTTGCCCCAGGCGCCCCAAAGGTTTTTTTAAAGTAACCAGAAAGGAAAAAAATCACTTGCGGGGAGGGACACATACTGTTGGCTAATTTCCATTTGCAGGTCCAAATGTAATACCACTTTTTCATATATGTCCATTTGAACAAACAACTACAGATATTTACCATATAGATGTTTCTGCAATTAGGTTTTTTCATACAAATTATTTTTCAGAGTAGTTTTAGGTTCACGGCAAAATTTGGCAGGGTGCCTGGGCGGCTCAGGTCATGATCTCATGGTTCGTGGGTTCGAGCCCCACATCGGGCTCTGTGCCGAACTCTTACTTGGAGCCTGGAGCCTGCTTCAGATTCTGTGTCTTCTCCTCTGTCTTCCCCTCCCCTGTTGCAATCTGTCTCACTCTGTCTCTCAAAAATAAATGTAAAAAAAAATTTTTTTTTAATTTGGCTTGTCCTGTGATTGTGAAATCTACAAATACCATTCACCGTATTAACCAAATAAAGGAAAAAAACCCATGTGGTTATTTCAATAGATACAGAAAGAGTACTTGATAGAGTATTCATAGTTTAAAAAAATTTTAGCAAACTATAAATAGGAGGGAACTTTCCTTTTTTTTTTAAGTTTACTTTTGAGAGAGCTTGTGTGTGCACAAGCAAGTGGGGAAGGGGCAGAGACAGAATCCCAAGCAGGCTCTGCACTGTGAGCTCAGAACCCGATGTGGGGCTCAAACCCACAAACCATGAAATCATGACCTGAGCCAAAATCAAGAGTCAGATGCTTAACCGACTGAGCCACCCGGGCACCCCTTACCACAATTTTAAAACTCAAAATTTTAAATGTATATTTATTTATTTTGAGAGAAGAGAGAAAGGGAGAGAGGGAGGCACAGAAAGAGAGAGAGAGGAAGAGAGAGAATCCCAAGCAGGCTCCGCCACAGCAGTGCAGAGCCCGATGTGGGGCTCAAACCCACCAACCGCGAGATCATGACCTGAGCCGAAATTAAGAGTCGGACGCTTAACTGACTGAGCCACCCAGGCGCCCCTAAATAATCAAGATTTTAGAAATAATCTGATCAATATAACAAGTTGATTCTAAAGTTTATATGCAATCACAATGGCCCGAGAAGAGCCTCTTGAAAGAGAAGAATGAGCAGGTGTCAGAGCTTAGTATGAAGCTATGGTGCTTGAGACACTGTGGTGTTGGATAGACAGATGGACCACTGGCATGGCATGGAGAGCCCCGAAGCTGATCCACAGCCGCATAGACGCTTCTTATCCCCCAAAAGCACTCTTTCAAGACACTGGGTAAAAGGATGTTTGTCTCAATAAACAGTACTGGGACAACTGGACATCTTTATGGAAAAAAAGAAAGTTGACCCCTACCTTCACACTATCCATAAAAGTGTGAAAAATAAGACAACTTCTAGAAGGGAATGTAGGAGAATATTTCCATAATCTTGGAGGCAGGGAAAGGTTTCTTAAACAGGAAATTAAAAACATTAATCATAAAGGAAAAAATGGTAAATTTGACTTTTGAAAATTAAGAAGTTTGGTTCATCAGAAAACATCATTAGGAGAGTGAAAAGGGGTGGGAGGTACCTGGCTGGCTCAGTTGGTGGACCACCTGACTCTTGATTTCAGGGTCGTGGGTTTGAGCCCCACATTGGGCCTGGGGCCTACTTAAAAAAAAATTTTTTTTTTAAAAAGAGAGTGAAAAGGGAAGCGATTTGTAACACACATAAGCAACACAGGGCCCTGTGCAGAATATGTAAAGAGCTCATAAATCCCCATAAATCAACAAGAAAAAGATCAACAATGCAACAGAAACATGGGAAGATGGACAGAACAGGCATTTCACAGGAGAGGAAACACAACGGGCAGGGCTGAAAATATATATACTACGTGAGTTTCCTGTAGCCACAGTAACAAGTACCACAAGCTGAGGGGGCTTAAAACAACACAGATGTATTCTCTCCTGGTTCTGGAGGCCAGAAGTCCGGGGTCAAGGCGTGGGCAGGGTTGTTTCCTTCTGAGGGCTCTGAGGGCAAATCCGTTCCCACCCGCCTCCTAGCCTCCGGTGGTGGCCAGCGGTCCTTGGTGTCCCTTGGCTCCTAGAAAAGTCACCCCGATCTCTGCCTTCACCTCCATGTGACCTTCTCTGAGTCTGTGCGCCCCTTTTTCTCTTCTTAAAAAGGCCCCAGCCATTGGCTTAGGGCTTGCTCTAACTCATCCAGCATGACCTCATCTTAAGTAATTACATTTATAAAGACCCTATTTCCAGATAAGGTCCCATTCTGACGTTCGAGGTGGGCGTGAATTTTGAGGGATGTTATTCAACCCGGTACATATACTGTATGACCTGGCCATTCTCCACCTAGGTGTGTGCCCACCGGAATGCACATGCATGTGCACCACAAGACATATACATAACTGCAGGCAGCACCGTTAGCCATACTAACCAGGGTAGGAAACCACTCAGATGTCCGTCCCCAGGGGAAGGCCTCAATCACTGGCAGAATATTTATCCAGGGGAATGCCACGCAGCAGTACTGCTATCATGCAATGATTCGCATTAACCTCCCATTCTTGAGCAATCATGATGCAAAATATAATACTGAATAATTTCACTTACATGAAGTCCCCAAATAGACAAAACAAAGCCATCGTATTTAGAAATGCATGCTTAACTGGTGCCATGGTCTGAGTGTTTGTGTCATCCTACACCAAGTTCATACGTTGAAACCTAGTGTCCTAATGGTATTAAGAGGCAGGGCGCGAGGAGGTGCTTAGGTCTTTAGGGTGGAACCCTCACGATTGGGATTAGTGCCCCCCGAGGGGCCCCAGAGAGCTCCCTGGCCCTTTCCACCAGGTGAGGATACAATCAAGGCCCGCAACCTGGAAGAGGGCCCTCGCCCCACCCTGCTGGAACCCCGATCTCGGACTCCTGGCCTCCAGAGCTGTGAGCTATAAATCTCTGCTGTTTACAAGCCGCCGGTCTGTGGTATTTTATCATAACAGCTGGAACAGGTTAATGCAATTAGTAAAATGATCAGGACCAAAGTGATGACCACAAAAGTCAGGTCCGGGCTCACTTCGGTGGAAATGAGATGGAGGTGATTAGAGAGGAGTGCAGGCATTAGACACATGGGCACATATATATGTGGTCAACCTACTAAGAAAAAGCAGAGAACGGCAAATACCAAATTCAGGCTAGCAAGGACTTCTGTGGGGCGGCAGGAAAATGGGATGTGGGGGACCCAGATTCCTGCCAAGGAGTTGGCAGTGGCCTGTGAAGTCTGGGGCAGGGTTTATGAGGATTCCTTTTATTGTATGCTTCATATACAGGTAACATATAACAGGTGACACATATACATGTAACACATATGTAACCTGTGTAGCATATAGATATTACTCATGTCTTGCTTCATGTCCAATATTCTATTAAACAACTTAAGAAGGGGCGCCTGGGTGGCCCAGTCACTTAAGCTTGATTTCAGCTCAGGTCATGATCTCACAGCTCAGGAGTTCGAGCCCCGCATTGGGCTCTGTGCTGACAGCACGGAGCCTGCTTGGGAGTTTCTGTCTCCCTCTACCTCTGCCCCTTTCCTGCTCATGCTCTCCCCCTCTTCTCTCTATCAAACTAAATAAATAAACATTTAAAAAAATAAAACAATTTAAGAAGACATAGGGATGATGAGGGCCCAGAAGGGTTCTAATGAATTATTGAAGTTAAAAAAATTTTTTTTTAATTTTTTTAACATTTATTTACTTTTGAGAGAGAGAGAGAGAGAGAGAGAGAGAGAGAGAGAGAGAGAATATGAGCAGGGGAAGGGCAGAGAGACGGAGACACAGAATCCGAAGCAGGCTCCAGGCTCCAAGCTGTCAGCACAGAGCCCGACGCAGGGCTCGAACTCACGAACCGCGAGATCCTGACCTGAGCCGAAGTTGGACGCCTAACGACTGAACCACCCAGGCGCCCCGAATTATTGAAGTTTTTACCGTAAAGGTGGAGGAAGCCCATAGAGAGAAGATGCTCATTGGTGCTGTCAACATTTAGTGTGAGTGACTCAGCTTAGATGTCACCTCCTGGTCAGAGCAGCCTCAAGCAGGTGCCCCTCTCTGTGCCTCCCTCCCAGCCTCATCCCTCCCCATTTTGAACATCCATCAGCCTGTGTCATGTCCTGCTGTCCTGCATCTTCTCTAGACCAGACTGGATTGGGAACTTGGGGGAGGGGGGGTGGGGTCCAAATCTGACTCAGTGCCTGGCCCATAGCAAGTGCTTTAGGAAGCCTCGAGGGTCACCACTCCAAGGACCCCTGACAACTCAGAGGAATAAAAGCAGCCACAAGCAACCTTCCCCCCTAAGGATGAAAGCATTTCAGCAAGAGACTGCTGGCTGGCAACGTCGCATTTGCAAGAAAGTCATTGCCTTCAAAATTTATTTAAACAGTTCTTTTTGTATTCTTCAGTTTGCTCACGGCCAGTGGTTCCTCTTATCACTCTGTGTCACCATTCTCCTGGTCCCCAAGGCATCCATCCCTTTCCCTTGATACCTTCTGCTCCTGTGGCACCATTCTAGAACTTTCCTCCCAAAATATGGCCCTTGCTGGGTCTGTCCTGAGCCTGGAGGACTTCACCACACTGCGATGCCATTTAGGGACCTCGACCTCGTTTCTTTCACCACTGGGTGCCAGCCCAGGCAGGCTCTCCAGGACTTCCGTGAGTGACCAAACGAGGGAATGCAGCTGAGTCCCAGGGTCGTGCTGTGTGCTGGTCCCTCGTCTCCCTGGCTGCCCCAGCTCTGGCTCTGGCTCCAACTTCTCAGTTCCAATGCTCCCAGGACCCCTGCCCCCATGCTGGCATCATGACACCTGGTCAAAACATCAGTCCTGGACCAACGCTGAGGCAGCAGCCTCTGGTCTGTCTAGCCTTCTCTCTCTGCCCCTCCATTACTCTTGCCAAGCTCCCATCCTCTCCGTCCCAGAGACGTGACAGCCTCCTCTTGGTCTCTGCTAGTGCTCTCATCCCCTCTAGTCTGCTCTGCTTACCACAGCCAGATCAGCCGCTTAACAAAAAATCAGATGGGGGCGCTGGGTGGCTCAGTCGGTTGAGGGTCCGACTTTGGCTCAGGTCATGATCTCATGGTTTGTGAGTTCGAGCCCCGCGTTGGGCTCTGTGCTGACAGCTCAGAGCCTGGAGCCTGCTTCGGATTCTGTGCCTCCGCCTCTCTGTGCTCCTCCCCCACTCAAGCTCTCTCTCAAAAATAAATAAACCTTAAAAAAATTAAAATCAAATCATGGCACTGGGGCTTCTGGGGATAAAGTAAAGCTCCAGTGCAAACGTCTCCCCTCAGCTGGCCTGAACATGGCCACTTGGGGGTCCCACAACACCCCAAATTTAACTGTCCCTGGTTGACTCCGTCTCTCAGTCCTCAACTGAGAGACCCAAGAGTCACCTTCGGACACCGTCTTCCTCAACCATGTCCTATCAAGTCCACCTCCTCTCTCTAGGCTCAACTGCCACTGTCCTAGTCGGAGCCACGCTCGTGACAACCACGACTACAATCTCTTAAGCAGTTTTTCTGACAAGCAGTTTCTCTGACAAGCTCAGTGAGCTGGCCTGGGTGTTTGAAGGGCAGCGGTGTCTGGACATAGTGTCTCGCTGTCCAATCATGAGCGGCTGGCTTATTGCAACCACAAATGGTGCCTCAGCAGACCTTTTTGCATGTGCGTCTCCCGGCTCAGGTGAGTATTTCTGTTGAATGGACCCGTATGAGGAAAATTGCTTGGTTGAGGGTCATATACATTTTTCAGCTTGTTAGATGCTGCCAAATTATCCACCAAATTGGTTCTACCAACTGACACTCTTACCACTGTGTAGGTGAGACTCTATCTCCTAACATCCTTGCTGACAATAGGCATTATCAAACTTTCTTCTCAATTTTTGTTATGAAAAATGTCACACATATCGTGTATTAGTTTCCTAGGGCTGCCGTAACAGATCACCATAAATTGGCAGATTTAAGACGACAGAAACTTCTCTCCCAAGCCTGGAGGTTCCAAGTCCAAAATCAAGGTACAGGCAGGTCCATGCTCCCTCTGAAAGCCCTAGGGAGGAAACCTTCCTGCCTTTTCCAGCTTGTGGCCAGTCCAGGGGTTCCTTGGCTTACGGCCGTAACACTCTAATCTGTCTCCATTGTCATGCGGCCTTCTTCCCTGTGTGTCTGTCTCTGTGTCCAAATTTTCCTCTTCTTATAAAGATACCAGTCATTGGATTTAGAGCCCACATGAATCCACCATGACCTTATCTTGATCACATTTGCAAAGATCCTATTTCCAAATAAGGTCACGTTACAAGTTCATCGGATGAACATAAATTTCAAGGGGTCACCATTACATCCAGTACATACAGCAAGGTCAAAAAAAGCTTACAATGCACACCTGTAGATCCACCCCTAGGTTGTGCCATTAACGTTTTACAACTGTTGGCTTTATCACAAACCTATCTCTGTAGCCACACTTCCCTCCATTTTATTTTTGGTGCATTTCAAACTAAGTTGCAGCCATCAGTTCATTTCCTCCTAAATAAATCGGTGTACATATCCCTAACGGGACTTCACTGATTACAGCTACCAGGTTTTTTTGTCCGCTTGTTTCTAATAGTCACCAGTCTGAGAAACCGAACATGGCACAGAAAAAGATAAAAGTCTTCCAATTCGTTTTAGGCGGTGTCTCCCATCTTCTGACTCTAGCTGTCACTCTGTCTCTTTCCTCTCTTTAAAGGAAACTTCGAGAAAAGACAACTTAACGACCGTGTCTCCTTCCTCCCATTGACATCGCTCTTGCCAAAGTTTCCAGTTGTTGCTAAGTCCAAGAAACAGTTTTCTATCCTCATCTTACCTGCTTCCTGGCAGCAGTTAACTCTGACATTGTTCAGCTTGGTATCCTTGAAACCACGCTTCTCCCTGGGTTTTCCCCTCCTCCTGGATACTCCTCCGATCTCTTCTGGACCCCCCTACTCCCTGCCCATTTTAAGTGCTGGGGTTCCTCTGCACGTTATCCGGGGCCCTCTTCTCTCCTCATCTGTTTCAAGCAGAATCCATCTGCAGGAAAAGAAAGCACTCTTGCAATTTTAAGCGGAAGGAATATTAAAACCGAGAGGCGCGAAGCCCTGCGTGTGAAGACCTACCAAGTGGAGCCGTCCCAGCCCCGCCCTAACTCGCGATGGGAACCAAGAGCCGGCCGAGCTAGGCCCTGCCTCCTTTCCCACTTGGAGCGTGCGCACCCGGAGACACGCCCAGCCAATCAGTGAACAGGAGTGGCCGTGAGTGGCATGATCTTTGTCCAATCGTCCGTGGTCCTGGGGAGCGGGCCTACTCGCGAGCCAATGGCGGCGGGGGGCGGAGCTCGGGGGGGGGCGACGGTCACCTGATCTGCAGCGGCGGCGGCGGCCGAGGCAGCGGAGGCCGAGGCTGTGATGGCGGCGACCGCAGCGGCTCGGCTTCAGGCGGGGACGCGGCAGGCCCCAGCGCTCTGGCAGATGCGGTGGCTACTGCTGGTGCTGGTGGCGGTGGCGGAGGCGGAGCAGCAGGTGCCGCTGGTGCTGTGGTCGAGTGACCGGTGAGCGTGGCGGGCCGGGCCGGCGCAGGCTGTGCTGCGCGCCGCGGCGGCTGAGGTGCCCTCGCCCGGCTCCGGGGCTGTCCTCACGAGCGGTGGCCGAGTGGGGCAGAGGGGGACTGTCCAGCCAGATCAGAGCTCGGGGCCCCACGCATCAAGATGGGAGCCCGTGAGCTTCAGATCCTAAGTCATGCGCCCCCCCCCCCCCCCCTTGACAGCACCTCTTCTGTCCCCTGCCAGGGACTTGTGGGGTCCTGCGGCCAACACCCACGAGGGCCACATCACCAGCGACATGCAGCTCTCCACCTACTTAGACCCCGCCCTGGAGCTGGGCCCCCGGAATGTGCTGCTGTTCCTCCAGGACAAGGTGCGCCCGCCCCACCTCTCTCTCCCTCAGTTGTCAGGAAGAAGTCAGGCCCTCCCCCCCCGCCCCCACACCTAGGCCCATTCCCCAAGGGAGGCTTCAGTGACCTTGTGCCAACTGTAGGGACGTGGGACTCCTCTCTTGGGAAGAAGGCCTGCAGGAGAAGGTTCAGTGGGAAGGACGGGGGCCCTGAAATGGCACTGCCTCGATTGGGTGAAGCAGGGGGTCAGAGGCAGATGTCTTCTGAGTACCAAGTACTTACCTGAGCTACTCTGTGCGGTGGGGATTATTGACCCTGTTTACAGATGACAAGACTTCTGTCCAAGGATGGCAATGGCAAATGACACAGCTGATGGGTGACAGAGTTGTGATCCTAACTTTAATGATCATAATTGAGATGATCGAAAATGATCACTTATTGACTGCTTCGTAGGCACTGTGCTAAGCTGATGTCATTTTCTTGGTTTTGCTGCCAGGGAAACTGAGGTTGGTAGAGGTGTGACAATTGGCTGGTGGTCCGTAGTTTATGCGCACCACAGTTGGTTCCTGTCTGCCAGAGGACCCCCCCCCCACGGCTTGTGCTCTAGCACACAGTTTTCCCTCCCATGCAGGTTTCTCTGCCTCCAAAGCAGGCAGATGGACCATAAGAAGATTCTAGGGCAGTGGAGACTTGGTATTTGGGAGGTTACCAAGCCTCTGCTTATTCCATCGTTGGTGGCGGCCTGTGTGGCTCATTCCCCTTGTGGTCTCCCCCTGTTGCCCTGTGGGAAGACAGCGGTGGCCATGCTGGCCCGTAGTCCTGTCAGGAGGTGGTAAATAATGTAGTTAGACTGCAACTCAGTTCTAGTTCTACTACTTGCCAGACTCTGGACGTGCGAGAGAATCAGAGAATGCCCGTTTCCTTATCTGTAAAATGAAGACACCACCTCTGTCAGAGGGCTGTGAGGAGCAACTCTTATAATCTATGTAAAACAGCTCCCTGCGGTCCCCTTATGGCATTCACACGTTCATTCATTTGCCAAACGTGGACTGCCTAGTATGTACCAGGTATCAAGTGTTGGGGACAGAGCAGTGAGCAGAATAACCCAAGCCTCTACCTGGCAGAAGCTGACGTTCTTGTGAGGGCAACAGGTAAATGCTGAATTGGTGTATGATATAATGTCAGTGCTGTAGTTTTCAGAGAAGGAAGCAGGCCAAGGGGAAAAATGACTGGTGATGCTGTTTAAGGGTGATCAGGCAAGGGCTCCCTGACAATATCCAAGCAGATACCTAAATGGAGGGAGGGACAGAGCCATGTGGGTATGGGTGGGAGGGCTTCCTGGCAGGGGGAACAACAGGTGCAAAGGCCCTGGGCCAGGAGTGCTCTCCGTGAGCCCAGAAAGAGCTGGTGTGGCTCAAGTGGAGTGTCATGAGGGAGAGAAGGGGGTAGGACATGGTCAGCCAGGTAGCCAGGACATGAGGGGGAAAGGCTTGCTGTAGTTCTAACGGTGGCGGGAAGCTTTGGGGCAATTTGGGGGCCATTTTGAGCGAAGACTATCGGGAGGACACAGTGGTGGTTACTGGGCTTTCAGAATGAGAGCCCAGGTGGCCAAACAGGGTCAGGATCCCAGCCCAGAAGAGAGAGGAGGCTGGGCAAGTGTGTGTACTAAACAGAACGAGCTTAGAGAAACTGATTAAGATCACCTCTGGGCCTAACTGGGAAAAGCCAGAGGAAGCCGGGAGTTGGGGTGGAGGGGCAGGAGTTGAAGGACATCTGTAGGCTGGAGAGGAATAGGGAGGGGTCAGGGTTACTGTGTCCGGAGAGCTTAGAAGACTCAGAAGACTTCGGTCTTCTTAAGCGCATTCCATCGTCTTCACCTCTCTCCTCCCACCAAAACGAGGCAGGGAAGGAGGTCCTTGCTCTTGTCTGAGAAGGGTCCCGTCCAGACCGGACATAGGTGGCGTTATAGCCGTTGCGACTGAATGCAGCGTCTCGTTTTCTCTGACTTCTGCCCCGGGGATGGGGGGGCGCTGCAGTAAATGCTCCTCGCTGCCCCCTACCCCTCTCCCAGCTTCCCCATTCCGTACCCAGTTCCTCATCCGAAGGTAGGTGGCTGACTCTTAATCCTGAGGTTACCACAAGTCAGCTGCCCACAGATTTCCTCCCAACCCCGTGACCACCACCCATGTTTTCTCACCCTGCCAGGAGGGTGCCAAACGAAAAAAAGAGAACCTTCCTTTCCCCCACTCCCTATCCCCAAGCATGCCTTTGTTCAGTCTTTTGACCAGACCATAGCTGGCTGTAAATGAGATTTGGCTGGCCCCACAAATGCACGCGGAAGCTGTGTGCCCCTTCCCTGGCCCCACCTTCGGAGGCATCCTCTCTGCTTCTCTCCTAGCTGAGCATTGAGGACTTCACAGCATATGGTGGCGTGTTTGGAAACAAGCAGGATAGCGCCTTTTCGAACCTGGAGGTAAGCGTCCCCTCCCAGCCAGGGGCCACGGGGGCTGTCCAGCACTCTCCCCCACAGCACAGGAAAAACCGTCCCCTTAGGAACCAGACATGTAAGCTTGGGGGTAGAAAAGCCTGAGGTGTCGGGGGCCGGGAATGTGGGGTGTTTTCTTTCTGACCTCAGATAAGATGCCGGTGTGGGTGTGCCTTGCTAAAGAGGGCTGCCGTGGAGATTTGGGGGCTGGCACGGGCCCACTGGTCCCTTGCTGACTTGTCCTTTTGCCTCCCCCCGGCCCCCAGAATGCCCTGGATCTGGCTCCTTCCTCTCTCGTGCTTCCTGCCGTCGATTGGTATGCGGTCAGCACTCTGACCACTTACCTGCAGGAGAAGCTTGGGGCCAGCCCCCTGCACGTGGACTTGGCCACCCTGCGGGAGCTGAGACTCAATGCCAGCCTCCCAGCCTTGCTGCTCATCCGCCTACCGTACACAGCCAGGTGTGTCCTAGCCCTGGGGCCCAGAGAGCAGCGAAGCTCTTGGCCGTGGTAGCACAACTTGGCCAAAACATCAGTCCTCCTGTTCAGTACCTTGAAGCCCTATCAGAAGGTGCCTCGTATGTCCAGAAGAGGCGGGAAGGGCCTCTGGTCGGTTGTGACTCAGGAGTTAGTGCCCGCCCCTGAGTGAGGCCCTCTAGAGACGAGGCAGATCTGGGCCCTGCTGGTGGCAGCTCGCTCCCTTGGCCAGGACACGTTCACGGAGCAGCCGGCGGGGCCTCGCCCGGGTCTGTGAAGCTGGAGGAGAGGGGCAAGGGCAGGGGCACGCAGTGAGCAAAGGTGCGGGGGGAGGAGTGACCATGGCTTCCAGAGCCCCCAGCTGGAGTGTGCGGGGTGAATGGGACTAGTAGGGGAGGATGGTGGCATGGGGTGGAGGACACGCTGGCGGAGTAGGGGGCAGGTGTCCCCAGGCAGTGGGGAGCTGTTGGCATTGCAGGGGCTCAAACGCTCTGCTTCTCTTCCACAGCTCAGGTCTGATGGCGCCGAGGGAAGTCCTCACGGGCAATGGTGAGTGGGCTCAGGGAGGGCATGCGTTTGCCAGCCTCATTCAGCCCGTGGCTGCAGAGAGCTGGCTCCAAGTTCCCCAGGCCCTCTTCATTCCCAGGGTGCCCCCCCCCGACTTCTCAGAATGATTGGCGGCTGAGCAGAGAAATGCGGCCCCCAGGCCTCACCCCTCTTCAGCCAGCTCGAGGTGTTGGGACATCTAGGGGCCTTCCGTGTGGGGGGGCCCGTGGAGTCCGTCTCCACTCCAGAAGCGTGAATCCTAGAGTTTTGGGTTTAACAGACCGGAAGTGTTTCAAAAAACAGTTCTGAGGACTTCCCTTTTGCTATGAAGGATGATCGTTCCCCCCAAAAGGTCATTGAAAATGTCTAAGTGAACCTGGAGTTTTCTATATCTCTGTCTTTTCTTATTTATTTATCTATCTATTTATTTATTATTTTAATGTTTATTTAGTCTTGAGAGACAGAGCGTGGGCAGGGGAGGGCAGAGAGAGAGACACACACACAGAATCCGAAGCAGGCTCCAGGCTCTGAGCTGTCAGCACAAAGCCCGATGTGGGGCTCGAATTCACAGACCACGAGATCATGACCTGAGCCGAAGTCGGACACTTAACCGCCTGAGCCACCCAGGCGCCCCTTTTCTCATTTAATTTAGTTAGGGCTTGGCATTAGCCAACTGCTGAGGCCGTAGGTGTCCCCAGGGGAGGCTGGGGATGCGTGGGATAAGAAGCAGCTGCTCTTAGGGACCCGTGAGGGACCCTGAAAACGTGAGTGAAGGGTGATAGGAGCCAGCTCTGTGAGGATCTCGGTGTCCCACCACACAGGGTGTGTCAGTTGCCAGAGGTGGGAGGCTTCACAGTGCAGACATCTGGTGGTCCCCACCCCAACACGGTAATCCCACTGGATGTCGTCAAGAGAGGCTGCTCACATGGCACATGGAAGGGCACAGCCCCGTCTCCATTGTCTTCTGCTGCGGGACTGGCAGCCGGCTTCTGGCAGGTGTTGGGCGTTCCCGTAAGTAGCTATCTGCGACCTGGTTCTCTGCTCTCCCCCTCGCTCCTCAGATGAGGTCATCGGGCAGGTGCTGAGCACACTCAAATCCGAAGACGTCCCATACACCGCGGCCCTCACGGCGGTCCGCCCTTCCCGGGTACGTAGTGTGTGCTTCTGCAGGGGCCCTGGAAGCCGGGGGCAGAGGCAAGTGCTGAGTGGGCCTAGGTGTGTGGCTCCGAGGGGAATGCCCTGGGGGGGCCGGTTTCTTCCCTGGGCCTATGTGGGGGGACAGGGATGAACCAGAAAGTGACGCTTTCTCTTTCCAGGCTGCAGCCTTCCATCTGGCCCAGTGGGCCTCACAGGCTGGCATATTTGGACAGTATGTCCAAGTGTTCCTAATCTGGAGGGACTAGGAAGATCACAGGGGCTTAGGGGTCCGCCCGGGAAGAGCTTCCTGGAGGAAGGGCCTCCGAGTATGACCAGTGCAACTGCAGATACTAGAGAGGGTGCCCAGCGGGGACAATGAGGAAGGCCACTTGATTCTGGGCCATGCTCTCAGCTCCACTGAGACAAGGCTTGTGGGTTGTTTGTACAGGTGGCCCGTGATGTAGCCATGGTGACTGGGGGGCTAGGTCGCCAGCTGCTGCAAAAACAGACAGTGTCAGCTGTGGTCCATCCCCCTGTGAGTTACAATGACACTGCCCCCCGGATCCTGTTCTGGGCCCAAAACTTCTCGGTGGCATACGGGAACCACTGGGAGGACCTGACCTCCCTCACCTTTGGGGTCCAGGATCTTAACCTCACTGGCTCCTTCTGGAATGACTCTGTTGCCAGGTAAGGGCAGAGTTCCTGTCACTGCAGGTGGGTGCATGTGTATGTTGGGGGGGAGGTTCCCTGTGGGAAGCAGGTGAGATTGTGGGGTGGGGCAGGTGGAGGGCTCTTGGAGTGGGGCTTGCTCAGAGTTTTGCCTCTCCATGCCTTCTAGTCCTTGCCCAGAACCTTGGTTGTTAACACTTCCCAATCACCAGGGAACCTGACACTTCGCCACACCCCCTTCGCCTTAAACAGCCTCAAGGTGACTGCCCGAGGGTGTATACCAGGCCTGAGTTAGTTCTAGGGCTTCTGTACCCTCGCTGCATGGCTGGAGAGACCACCTTTATCCCCAAAGCCCAATCCGGGCATCTCAGCAACCCCGAGGGAACCTGAAAGGAGGGGCAGTAGGCTCAGGGAAACCAGAGGAAGGTGCTTTTAGCTGGAGGTGGGGGACCTGGGTGCTGGTTTCTGACCTAGATGTGATAGGGCCTTAGTTTCCCCATTTGTCAGGTTGGGACACTGCCTCTTCAGGTGCTGTGAGTACCCGGGGCAGCATAGGTAGAGTGGACTTGAGGAACTTGCTCTACTGCTAGATGTTAAAGGCCCCCCAGAGCCTGACAACTCCCCTCTTACTCTGGCCCCGCAGGCTTTCGCTGACCTACGAACAACTCTTTGGTACCACCGTGACGTTCAGGTGAGTCCGAGGGGCAGTTGACGTGTGGGCAGGCTGGCGTGGCTCCGGCCTTCCCGGCTGCCTGACGAATCCCCGGACGGCCTCTCCCTCAGGTTCATTCTGGCCAACCGCTTCTACCCAGTGTCTGCCCGCCACTGGTTTACCATGGAGCGCCTTGAAATCCACAGCAACGGCTCTGTCACCTACTTCAATGCCTCCCAGGTCACAGGGCCTAGCATCTACTCCTTTCATTGCGAGTACGTCAGCTGTCTGGGCAAGAACGGCGACCTCCTCGTGCCCCGCGTGCGGCCCTCTCTCTGGCAGATGACCCTTCAGCACTTCCAGGTAGGGAGCGCGGGGCCCGGGCTGTGGGGAGCAGCGTACCTGGGGGAGGCGGGTGGGCAGCGGAGGCCTGATGGCTCCCGGCATCTCTGGGCCTGGGCTTGGCCGCGTAGTTGAGGGTCCTGTGCCCACAGTGCTGCCATTCTGTGGGATCTGGACTCACCCACTAACTTGGGACCCCCGGTCCTCACGTGGGGCCACATGGGCCTTTCTGTCCCCTCCCAGATCCAAGCCTTCAACGTGACAGGCGAGCAGTTCTCCTACGCCAGTGACTGCGCCGGCTTCTTCTCCCCAGGCATCTGGATGGGGCTGCTCACTTCCCTGTTCATGCTGTTCATCTTTACCTATGGCTTACACATGATCCTCAGCCTCAAGACCATGGACCGCTTTGACGACCACAAGGGCCCCGCCATCTCTTTGACCCAGATTGTGTGACCCCATGCCCGTGGGGGGTTGCAGGCACGATGGTGTCCAGGTTGTTGCTTTCCCACCTCGAGGCACGCTGGACCGAAGGGCTTCCCCTCTTCCTACCATAGCATGAACCCCCCAGTTCCCCTCGGCCTGTCTTGTTACCCGTTCAACACGCTGAGGGGCTCTCCATCCTCCATCTACCAGCAAGGTGTACATAGTTCTTCGTAGATAGGAGACAGATCTCCCAGGTCCAGTCATTGTAGGGGGAGAGGACATGAGTTCTGGGACCCCCTCTTCCCCCTTATTTATTCTCATCTCTCCACCTTCACCCTTTGCTGTTTATAGTGCTTTTGTGTATCAAATGCTCCCTCCCCAGACTTTACGGGGCTCCCTGCAGCAGCTAGAAGCTGAAGGTTCCCTGAGTTTGGGGCGGTGTGGAAGTACTATTTAATTGTCCTGCTTGGCTGGTGTCATTGTCTTTTGGTGATGTTGTGCTAATAATAAGCAGTACACTGGGGTTTATTTCTGTGGCCTGAGAAGGAAGAGACCTCCACAGCAGCTGGGTTGGGTGTAATCATTGGTTTTCTGGCATGTACCCGCCAGGAGTGCCTGGCAGGAGCCTGGGGTTCTGGGTGGTTTCCTTCCTAATAAAATAAAGACAGGTTGCCATGCTTAGGCCTCTTCTCACTCATTTCTGCACCGGGCACGAGGGGATGCGCTTGGCTGAGGGCTGCAGGAGGAGGCGCCCGGATGTAGCTGTAACGGAGTCAGGCCAAAGGGAAGGCCGGAGGGTCTTCAGCAAGCCCTTAACCGGCGAGGGTACGGAGGGGCTGAGGCTCGCGGGCGGGGAGGGCGGGGCGGTCCGTGCCTGTGGGGGCGGGGAGGGGGGGGGAGAGACCGTCGTGACAATAGCTGCCTTCGCGTTCCGAGGGGGCCGCCCCCGGCTGCCGCAGCGGCGCGCGCCCGCCGCACCCAGCCTCCTGGGGGGC
This sequence comes from Acinonyx jubatus, assembly GCF_027475565.1. NCBI lineage: Eukaryota > Metazoa > Chordata > Mammalia > Carnivora > Felidae > Acinonyx > Acinonyx jubatus. The sequence continues at coordinate 123,358,009 of NC_069389.1, forward strand.
GGGGCGGGCGGCCGGGTCGCGCGCGGCTCCCGCGCACGAATCCCTCGCGGGCCGCAGCACCGGCCGCCGGCCGCCCCGCCCGCCCCGCCCCTCTCCTGTCCCCTCAGGGCTCTCGGCGAGCGACGCCGCCCGCGGAACCGCGCTCGTGCTGCCTCCCGGACCCCGGCCGCCCTCCTGGGAGGCGAGCCAGGGAGGCGGTGGCCCCAGCTGGCGCGGCGGGACGCGGGGAGGGGCTGGGACTCTTTGACGCGGCGGAGGGGTCAAGCGGCGTCGACTGCCGCCATCTTTGGTCCAGTGCGGCGGCGGTGGCGGCGGCGGCGGCGGCGGTGGTGGCGGCGAGGACTGTGCTGAAGGAGGAGGAGGAGCGACGGGCGCTGGCAGCGAGGCCTGACCATGGACGAGGAATACGACGTGATCGTGCTGGGGACCGGCCTCACCGTAAGTGCGGTCTCAGGCGCCCGGGGTCCCGTATCGTCTCGTCCTTCCTGCGGCGCTGCCGCCCCCGACCGCAGACCCCATCTTCCCGTCATTGCCGTCCGAGGCGCTCGGGTCCCCAAAAAGACCGCCCCGTGCCCACCCCACCACCGTCCGCGACATCGTCTTTCTCCACCCCCGTCGTCCGGTCTGCAAGAAGCGGCCCTCTACCTAGCCGCCCCCTCGACTCCCCGGGCTCGACCTCCGATCCCCCCCTTCCTCTGTATCCAGGCCTCCTGGGCCAGAAGATGCACCCCCCCACTCGGCCGGAGTCCCCCCTCCCCGACGTGCCCCCGACCCCGCCCACCAGGCCCCCAGCCATCATCCGCACCCTTCGCCCACACAGCATCCCTCCCACATCTTGTGCTAATTCTGGTGCGGGTGAAGTACAAGGTTCCTGGGTAAGGGGGCCTCACCGGGGCGGGCCCTCATCCTGCGTTCCTGGCTTCTCAATGCGGCCCGGGGCCCAGGGAATGTTCCAGAAGGAACAGCATTGGGGCCAGGGAGCACATTCCCGCTACCCTACCACGGTTTCCCATGGAGATTCCAGGCTGAGGAGTATTTGCAGCCTTTGTCCTTGGCCTGGTGACAGAAACGAGTGAGGGTGTTTATCTTCCCTCTTCCCCCAGACCCTGTTGGACTGCTCCCCTGGAGAGGCTCCTCTTTCTCAGTCAGGGTGTAGAAGCCCCTCCTGTGGCTGGGCACACACACACAGGGTCAGCCGCTCCTGTCCTTTGAGGAAAGAGCAGCCCAGGGTGGGGCCTGAGATTGCAGGCCGGTGTCGAGCCTCTCTTCACTTCCCTTTCTGGTGCCCTTCGTTGTTCAGCTGGATCTCCTCTGAGGCTCATTGTGGGCTTTCTGCCTTTTAGCGTGGTTCTACATAGGTAGATGGCTTTCTTGTCATGGCCAAGACCATCCCTGTGTCTGCTGGGCACTCTTTCTCTGGACACCATCCTTATTTCTTTTTCCTTGTTCAACTCTGCTCAGCAAAGTTGTAAAAGGGACTGTGGTCAGATGAAGCTGTCACCCCGGCTTTTAGGGGAGCCAGCCAGCCAGGGGTGGAAGGAGCTTCCGCTGGAGCAGGGTCTCTGTAGGTTTGCTCTCCCGTCAGGTTTAGGGTGGGGAACAAATCAGGGCGGCTGTTGGGAATGTGGGCAGAGGGAAATGCGGCAAGTGTTGCCCCCTTCTCCAGGAATGTATCCTGTCCGGCATCATGTCCGTGAACGGGAAGAAAGTGCTGCACATGGACAGGAACCCCTACTATGGGGGAGAGAGCTCCTCCATCACGCCCCTGGAGGAGGTGAGGCTCCTGGGCCCAGGCCCATCCCCCGTTGCCCTTTCACAGAAGCTGCCTGAGCAGCTCCATAGATTCTCTGGGAAAGGGGGGCAGGGGCCAGACGGGGTGGTCCTTGAGGCGCCTCTCTTTCTCCTGTTTGCAGCTGTATAAGCGTTTTCAGTTGCTGGAGGGGCCCCCTGAGGCCATGGGCAGGGGCCGAGACTGGAACGTCGACCTGATCCCCAAATTCCTCATGGCCAATGGTGAGAGAGATGAAAAGAGGTGTCGTGGGAGGTGATGAGGACGGCTGAAGAGGGGCAGGCTCCGGAGGAGGGGTGGCCATACCAGCTAGGGAGCTTCGGGAGGGGGGAAGCTGTGCCAATGTTGTTTCTTCCCCACCGCCCCACAGGGCAGCTGGTAAAGATGCTGCTGTATACAGAGGTGACGCGCTACCTGGACTTCAAGGTGGTGGAAGGCAGCTTTGTCTACAAGGGGGGAAAGATCTATAAAGTGCCATCCACTGAGACCGAAGCCTTGGCTTCCAGTGAGTACAGGTTCCCTGGGCCAGAGAATTATGGCGAGGGGCAGAGCAGGGCGCCCAAGGTCACATTCCCCACGCACTGCCAGAAGCCCCTTGGTCTGGCCGCCTTCACCTGCCCTGAGCCTCACAGTGGAGGCCAGGAGGGAAGTCCACACGCAGAACGGATGTGTGGATGGTTGCTCCTTCTGGAAAGACTTCAGCCTCTTGACCGGGGCTCCACTTGTCCCGTGAAACATCCCCAAGTGTTGGAGCTGGGAGGATCTGCAGAGTCTGTCCAGCCCAATCCCCTCTTTGTACAGATGGGGAAACTGAGACCAAGAAGGGCAAAGGGGCTCATGTGAGCTTACACGGTGGTCGTCAGCAAAGCTTGGCTGCGAGCTAGGGCACCTGCTTTCTTAGCCCGCCTGCTGGGAAGGAGGGCTTCACGTTCTGTGGGGTACAGGCTTCTCGCATCTGCCTCCACAGATCTGATGGGCATGTTTGAGAAACGGCGTTTCCGCAAATTCCTGGTGTTTGTAGCAAACTTTGATGAGAACGACCCCAAGACCTTCGAGGGTGTCGACCCCCAGAGCACCAGCATGCGCGACGTCTACCGGAAGTTTGACCTGGGCCAGGACGTCATCGACTTCACTGGCCATGCCCTGGCGCTCTACCGCACTGATGAGTGAGAGGAAGCTGGCGTGGCAGACCCCCTCGTCTGGCTGCACCCTGCCCTCCCCACTCCTGCACGCTGCTCCCTCCATCCGCCCTGCACGTTTCTCGTAGTCAGCCACACGTTCACCCGTCAGCTTTTTTGTTCTTTTTGCGCATTTATTTGACCCGGAGCCTTCCCCAGGCCATAGACGGTGGTGGGGAGGCTGGCCTGGTGCTTGGGTGGGGGTGAGCTGGGGTGCTGCTGTTGGAGCTTCTTCTCTTGACCCCATCCTCCCAGTTACCTGGACCAGCCTTGTCTCGAGACCATCAACCGCATCAAGTTGTACAGTGAGTCTCTGGCTCGGTACGGAAAGAGTCCTTATTTATATCCGCTCTACGGCCTCGGTGAGCTGCCCCAGGGCTTTGCAAGGTGAGGTGGCTTTTTTCTGTTGGCAGTACTAAGTAGGACCAAGAACGGAAATGGCCTTGAGGATTTTTGTGGCATTCGTGCCTTCCCATCGTGGTCTAGTGTGCTTTGTACTGCACGTGCTCGGGTGCTGGGGCGGGGGGCGGTGTGCCACAGCAGGGCGTGGAGGTACAGGGTTGAAGGACCAGGGCTTCACCAACAGGGCCTGCCTGGCTCCCAGCCACGTTCAGGCGGCACCACGGCTGGGCCTGGGGCCTTGGAACCTCAAGTCGGAGGGCTTCCCCAGAGCCCTTTATTCTGCTCCCCAGACCATTCCCTTGAGGAGCCATGCCCTTAGGCTTCTCTCACGGTAGCCCTTTGCAGAGTGGTTTGGGTGGAAACCGGAGAGGAAGGAGTACTCTGAATTCAGTCCTGAGTCTGTGGCAGTGACAGAGGTGGGAAGAACCACCAGGTCTACTGAGCTCTGCCTGCCTAGGGCAGCCTTCTTTGTACCCCAGGACTGGTTTGGAGGCGGGGAGTGGACAGCACAGGGGCACCAGTCCCTGTTTTCTCCTGGGAAGGAGACTCCCACCATCATTCTCCCCACCACAGGTTGAGTGCCATCTATGGGGGGACATATATGCTGAACAAACCCGTGGATGACATCATCATGGAGAATGGCAAGGTGGTGGGTGTGAAGTCTGAGGGAGAGGTAAGCCTTCTCTGTGGTGCAAGGATGGCGGTCTGGGTGGGGCTTGGCCTTCTCCTTAGAGGCTCTCTCCCCGGTGACTCGGCCTCTGCTGGGTCTCTCCGTGGGTCCCCTTGGGCTGCGGACCAGGGCTCCGGAAGGAGTCCACATAGCCACTTCTGTTGGTGAGAGGTAGCTCTCAGACCCGCTTGCCGTGTCAGGGGTCCAGGGAGTGTTCCCCATCACAGGGTCTGGGTAAAAGGTGTTTCCCAGCGCTGCATTCGGGGGCCCACCTCCCCGAGGTACAAGATGAAGCTGTACCGCTCAGAGGAGCACAGTGCCAGCCCTCGCTGTGGACTCAACCCCACGACCACCTAGGGGAGTGTTTGGATAGGCCTTCCGGTGTTTTCACAGGTGGCCCGCTGCAAGCAGCTGATCTGTGACCCCAGCTACATTCCAGACCGGGTGCGGAAAGCCGGCCAGGTTATCCGTATCATCTGTATCCTTAGCCACCCCATCAAGAACACCAATGATGCCAACTCCTGCCAAATCATCATCCCCCAGAACCAAGTTAACAGGAAGTCAGGTAGACTAAGCCCCACGTGACTTCCTCTAGTGTGTTCTCTTTGGGGTGGCTCTGTCTCTCCCCGTAATTCTTGGAGCTCTCTGCCTGATCCCTCCATGGAAGGATGGGGACCCGCATAGCAGGCCCTGTGACTTGGGGCCCTAGGGATTGGGTGGCTTGGGCTGTGCTCTGTGAGGGTGGCAGTCTGGATGCTGCCTGCTGTGCCGGACTGGGGAGGAGTGGGCAGGCAGGCCCGAATCGAGCCCAGCTTCCAGAGGCCCTCTGTGCCCGTGTTAACGGAGCCCCTTCTTGCGGGCAGACATCTACGTGTGCATGATCTCCTACGCACACAACGTGGCCGCGCAGGGCAAGTACATCGCCATTGCCAGCACCACGGTGGAGACTGCAGAGCCGGAAAAGGAGGTTGAGCCTGCCCTGGAGCTGCTGGAGCCCATTGACCAGAAGTGAGGGGCTGGGGGGCTGGGGCCGAGGCTGGGCGGGGGGGAAGGAAGGGAGCCGAGGAGCTGGGGGGGGGGGTGCAGAGGCCACGGGGAGTAAGGCGTGTCGCGAGGTCTCCTCCCTCCCCTCTGTGTACCCCTCAGGTTTGTGGCCATCAGTGACTTATATGAGCCCATTGACGATGGTTCCGAGAGCCAGGTAAGCAGGCTGTCTTGGCCCCAGCTCCTAGCTGCCTACCCAGGGCCCCTGCCCAGCTCACCCTGGCTCTGGGTGTTTTCAGGTGTTCTGTTCCTGTTCCTATGATGCCACTACACACTTCGAGACAACCTGCAATGACATCAAAGACATCTACAAGCGCATGGCAGGCTCCGCTTTTGACTTTGAGAACATGAAGCGCAAACAGAATGACGTTTTTGGAGAAGCTGACCAGTGATTGATGCCCCTCCCCCACAGCCTAGCCCTTGGTGCCCTCTCCCCTGACCTGAGTCGGTTTTCCTCCAGGGCTGGGGAGATGGGCGTGGCTGGGCACCCCTGTTTCCAGCATTCTCTGCTTCCCCCACCACATTCTACATTCCTGTCACCCACCTCATTGATTCACTGACCAAATCCTTAACCTTAGTGATGGTTTGGGAGACGGGGGGTTGGATAGCATCCTCTTTCTTGGCCCTTCCTTATTCTGGGAAAAGAGGGTTCTTTACCTTGTGTGTGTCTCTTCCCCCTCCACTCCTAATTCTTCTGCTCTGTTTGGGAAGAACGTGGAGGAAAAGCTGACTTCTGTCCCCACTGCTCTTACCCCTACTTGTAGTGGCCTTTGGAGATGCCCCCTGCCTCCCCCCACCAGCTCTCTTGCGTGTTGGAGAGAAGGGGCCCTCCCAGCACAAAGTTGCATTCCGCCCCCCGCCCGCCCCGCCCTCGTTAATTTATTCTAATTTATTAACTTCGGCCCCCCTGATTTGGGAAGGGAGCAGAGTGCCTCTGCCCGCAGCCTTCTGGTGTGGCCTGGGAGGGGGGGAGGGCTTGCGTGCAGCCCGGTTGGAGGTTGATCTTGCTATTTTTGTTGCTAGTTTTGTGTTTGTGTTCTCTGGCATTTGCCGAGAGAGAAAAGAAATGTCAGCAAAGCAGAAGGAGGTGGGAAAATGGATCCAAACCCCAGTGCGCCCTGCCCCAGCCCACAACCTTTCCCTTAGTGGTGGGAAACCCTTATCCTGCAAAGTGAATGTGTCCCCTTCCCCGACCTCTAGTGTATTTCACAGAAAACCTCTCAATAAAACTGTGTTGAAACCCGAACCCAGGTCTTTCGCTTTATTTCCAAAAAACGGGTGCTGCTGGGGCCTCTGCTCCTGGGGCTGTTTCGTTGTAGCAGTTTAGACTCTGGCTTAGTTTTGCTCCGGATGGGAGTGAAAGGGGACTTTCTTCATCAGGGAATTAGCTGCTAAACCAAAAGGGCCCGTCCGGAGGAAATTGGTCACACAGGCTTACCCAAGGCCACCCAGCGAATTGGTGCTGGCACCAGGACTGCAGTCCCTTAGGGTCAGTGTTGGGGGAGGGGGGAGGAGAGGGAGAAAGGAGTCCGGCATGGGGTGGGGGGTGGAAGTAGAGGAAGTGGAGAGGGCAGGGTCCCTGTCTCCAGGTCAAGGAGGAGGACACCCAGGCCCAGCTTCATGGCCTGGGTTAAAACAGGAGACTGGGGCCCAGTCTTGGGTGGGGGTGGGGGGTCAAAATCGAAGCTGTGGGAACCGGGATGGCCTCAGGGAGGCAGCAAGGGCGCGGGGCAGCGGTGTGGGTCTGGCCTTGGGCTGGCCTCAGCATTAAGGAAGAGGAGGGTCTCGGGGCCCAGGCTTGAGGTCAGCTGGCTGAAGCAAGACGGGGGACCCAGCCTCGAGCCAGGGGGTAACGTCATCAAAGGGATGACGGGGAATCTAGGAAGCGAGCGACTGGGGTCCAGCCTCCGGAGGCCGGCGGGAAGGGGCGGGGCGGCCGGCGGGGCGGGGCGGGGCGGGGCGACTGCGCGTCCCCTGGTGCCTGACGTCACCGCGCGGGCGTCAGCTGACTGCACGGCCGCCGCCGTCCCTGCAGCCTCTGAGACTCCAGCAGGCCGCTGTCGCCGCCGCCGCCGCCGCCGCCGCCGCCGCCGCCGCCATGGCTCAGTACAAGGGCGCCGCGAGCGAGGCGGGCCGCGCCATGCACCTGATGAAGAAGCGGGAGAAGCAGCGCGAGCAGATGGAGCAGATGAAGCAACGGATTGCCGAGGTGCGGGCCCGGCCGGGGCCTCTTGGAGCACGCGCGCTGCCCGCCGCCCCGGCCCTCTGGGGCCCCGCGAGACCCTGGGCGGCGGATGCAGAGCGCAGTCGGCGAGCCGGGGCCGGCCCCTTGCTCCCGCACCTCCAGCAAAATGTAGAAACGATCTGGCGACAGTCTGCTCATCTGTAAAATGGGCCCAGGAGGCGGAGACGAGCTGGCTTGTGACAAGCTCCCAACAGGAGGGAGCCGTAGTCGTGGCTCCGTTGGTGGCATTAGGGCTCCCCTCGCGTACACAGAGCGTTCTCGCCCTGGCCCCTCGGCCCTGAGAACGAGGCCTCTGCCCTGATCCCATGGATGCCAGGGAAGTCAGGCCCGACAGGCCGTGGCGCATCCACAGGCCACTGAGGCTCATTCCAGAGCCCTTTGCACCGTGACAGAGGCAGAGTCCAGCGTCCGGGGTGCTAGCGGTTCACTAAGGGCTTTAATGAGTGGTCGGTGGCGGCGGGCTGGCAGGAAAAAGGATTCCTCTGCTTGGGCCTTTTGGGGAGACTCGTCTGCAGAGCGGGGACCCGGGGTGAGAGGGGAGAGCAGGCTACGTTGGGTACTGTGGATGCCAGGCCCAGGGAGACAGCTGTGCGCCGGGGCCTGGCGTGGCCTCGCTTCACGCTGGTGCCCAAGCCCTGCGGTCTTGGTGCGGGCTCTTCAGTCCGTGGAGTTGCATTTCTCTGCTGGCCACCTGCGTTGGAGGCCACCAGCCAGAGAACGACCTGTGTGGTACCGGGTGGGGTGGGGCTGGCCTGGAGCGAGGTCTCATGGGAAGCTGTTGGCAACATCTAGAGCCCCTTGGCCACTCTTCACTCTCTCCTGTCACCTCTCGGCTTGGGTCTCCAGACCTTCAGCTTAAAGGCTGGGTATGAAAAACACCCAAGGCAGGTAGGGCCGGTGACCCCAGGGCCACTGAGGGAACTCTGGTCCCCAGCAGGAGACATGGAGGGGCCAGATCAGCACACAGGTCGCAGGGAGCCACTTCATTTGGCTCCCTCAGCACTGGAAGGGCCCTTCATAGCCCTGTGGAACCTCCCATTGATCGAGGAAAGGGGACATGTCTTTCCCAGGGTCACATTATCGTGAGCCCAGCAGCAGATCTGGGGTTAGAGCCCAGCTCCCCGCTTTCCCGGTGGGGTGGTGGGGGGCCCTCACTGCTGTCCTCCCTCTGCCACAGGAGAACATAATGAAATCTAACATCGACAAGAAGTTCTCTGCGCACTACGACGCCGTGGAGGCGGAGCTCAAGTCCAGCACCGTCGGTGAGCGAAGCGCACACCACCCCCCCCACCCCCTCGGATCCAGAGCCCTGCTGCTTCCCCGCGCTGGGCCACCCACCCTTATCCTCGCCTCTCCTCACCTCGTAGGTCTCGTGACCCTGAATGACATGAAGGCCAAGCAAGAGGCGCTGGTGAAGGAGAGGGAGAAGCAGCTGGCCAAGAAAGAGCAGTCGAAGGAGCTGCAATTGTGGGTCCTGACATCTCAGCCGGCAGCCCCCCCTCCCCGCCCCGGCCCCAACATATAGCTAGTGCTTGGGGGTGGGCCGGGTGCTTCCTGCCCCGTGAGAGTGGGCCTGCCTGTCTGCAGGCAGCCCTGGGCTAGGGAAGGGGCCTCAGGGTGGGGATGTCGCGCATGGTGTGCTGTGCCTTGGTAGGAAGCTGGAGAAGCTACGAGAGAAGGAGCGCAAGAAGGAGGCCAAGCGGAAGATCTCCAGCCTGTCCTTCACTCTGGAGGAAGAGGAGGAGGCAGGTGACGAGGATGAGGAGGTGGCTGTGTATGAGGAGGAGCTGGAGAGGGAAGGTAAGGCCGGCTCTGGGAAGCCAGGCCATAGCAGAAGAAGCATATCCGTTACCCCGTCTCGACGGCCTGCTCCGTCGTGGTCCTGAACCTCACACATCGGGTGGGAGAGAGAGCGGCCGTGGGGCTTGCCTCCAGGGGCAGAGTGAATCAGGGCCTGGCGTGTGGCCGCTAGGCAGGGCTGTGGGCTCTTTGGTGCAAGACGCCGATGCTTGATCAGGAAGTCTTCAGAAGCTGCCCTTCGTAAGTGCCCATGAAGGATGGACCGAGGAGGGGAGAGGATGGCCTTGGGGCAGCCCAGCAGAACCTTCTGCGACGATGGAGACGTTCGGCTCTGTGCTGCTAGCTGGCCACTGAGCACGTGGCTTGTGTAACTGACGCCGAGTGTCCGTTGTTTGATTCATTTCAGTGTAAATTGATACAGCCACAGACATTCAGGATCTCAGTAGAGGTCTCAGCCGAGGGACCAGGGGGTGGCAGGGACAACTCGGGAAGGCTGGGGAGCAAGGATGAAACCAGCATGGGGGGCCCGTGTGCCACGTACCTGTTCTGAGCCAGCGCCGAGGCAGACAGATAGAGGCAGGGCGCCTTTCCTCTCCTTGGAGTCACATGGGTGAGCGCACGCCCTCTGAAGGGCCCGGGTCCAGCCCAGGGCGGGGAGAGCGTCTCACGGTGGGAACAGGTGAGCCGGGCCTTTAGAGCGAGGGGACTTCCACGAGCAACCAGAGGTGAGGCGTGGAGGGATGTATTGCGTCCAGAATGAATGTGGCCGGCAGCAGAGCCAGCGGGAACGGACACAGTTGAGGACGTGGCAGGGCTTCCCGGCGGGAGGGATCTGAGGCGGGGGATGGTACCTCACGGCGTTGCCGCGGCCCCGTATGGTGGCTTCAAGAGGACCGGCTGACGCGGTAAGGAGAGAGAGCCCGAGCCTCCTGGGTTTCCCTGTGTTCACGAGCCGCAGTCAAACATGCTGAAGAGAAACCAGTGAAGATAACTGCAGTCCCGTTTAGTAATTTTGTTTGTTTATTTATTTATTTTGAGAGACAGAGGTAGAGAGCAGGGGAGGGGCGGAGAGGTCGGGGGAGAGAGAGAATCCCAAGCAGACTCCGCGCCGCCAGCACGGAGCCTGACACGGGGCTTGAACCCACGAACCGTGAGATCATGACCTGAGCCAAAGTCAAGTGCCGGATACTCAACCAACTGAGCCCCCTGGGCGCCCCAGTGCTGTTTCGTAATATAAGTGTTGAGTAGCATTCGATACTGTGCATCTTCGCGGCAGGGAGCACTGTGGTGGACGGCGCGGATCTGGGGGGAGGCTGTGAAGCTCAGTGTGTGTCACTGGGGCTTTGTGAGCACTTCCTTCCCCACAGTGGTTTTGTTTGGGGGGCCCGGCGATGAGGCACTGGCATGGGATTCTTCTCTGGGTGATGCTGACGTGCAGCCGGGCTCCGGAACCGTGCTCCTAGGAGCCTGTAAGACCCTTTCAGGGGGTCTGCGAGGTCAAAAACACTTCCATAAGTGCGGCAAAGCCTGCTCGGCCTTTTTCATCCTCCTTCTCTCTTGAGCATGTGGTGTGGAGCTTTGCAGAGGCCACGTGACATGTGATGATGTCATCACTCCAACAGCTAACAGAACGTGGGCTCTCCCACTTCCGGGTCTTCACTGTTTCTCAGGCTTAATTTCAAATTCGGTGACTACCCAGAGCTACAGCCCCCAGAGGCGAGAGCTCTCCGGGGTCCTCGGTAACTTATAAGGAAGAGGGTTCGGGGTGCTGACACCAGCAAGTTGTAGTTCCTTCGTGTCTGAATTAGGGAAACTGAGTCCCAGAGTCCAAGATGTTGACGAGCCTGGCCTGAGCCCTAGCGGGGCTTCTCCTTCCCTCTTCCCCTCCGGCCCCAGTGTTAGTCGTCGTGGGACTTTGGGCTTCAGTGTCCTTATCTGGGAACAAGGAGTGCCACACCCCTTTGGGGCTGTCGTGAGGGTTAGGTGATACATCAGGTGTGGGCCCATGATGAGCACGGCTCCCGGTGCGGAGCGGGTCCTCCGCAAGCATCCACCCTTCTGAGGATGCCCCGTCCCTCCGTACAGAGGGTCCTTTGCTCCCTCACACACCAGCACCGATGCCTGAGGTCCCCTGAGGCGCCTGAGGTCGCAGCTGATGGGATGTGAACACAGTCCCCGAACTCCTGTCCAGCTGCTGGCAGTGGAGAGCGAGGCGAAGCCCTCTTGGCAAAGGTGCTTTTTGGGTCTCCATAGTGCTGTGGACAAGACAGTGCCGGCCACTGTGACTGGGAACCCACGGTGGTGCCACGGCGCTCCGGGGAGCCTCCAAGGAGGTGGTGTGTGAGCTGAGGCTGCAGAGACAGAGGGCCAGGGTGCCCTGGCAGTGGGGCCCGTCATGCAGCCGACTGCCCTGTTTCCTTTTGCTCCAGAGATCACTGCAAAGAAGAGGAAATTGGGGAAGAACCCAGATGTGGACACGAGCTTCCTGCCCGACCGAGACCGTGAGGTAAGAGTGGCCTGCTCCCTGGCTCGGGCAGGGGCTTTTTCTCAGGGAGTGGGGTCCTGCTCGCCCCCCGAACAGCCCTGGGCCCCCCTCCTTCATCCCCCTCCTCTCCCAGGAAGAGGAGAACCGGCTCCGGGAAGAGCTGCGGCAGGAGTGGGAGGCCAAGCAGGAGAAAATCAAGAGTGAGTGCCTGCCGCGTGGGGTGCTGGGGGTGGGCTGCCTCTCCTGCCGACAGTTGTCGGGGCAGAGGCCTCAGGTCCCAGGAACTTGCAGGGGGCAGGGACGTCTGCGTCTGGAGGCCAAAAGGCAATTCTGCTTTGTAGGTGAGGAGATCGAAATCACCTTCAGTTACTGGGATGGCTCCGGGCACCGGCGGACGGTCAAGGTGGGTGGTGGGGAGCACGCACAGCCCCCTCCCTGGGCCCCCCCAGGGCCCAGCCTCCCTCGGGTTCAGTGGGAAGGAGCTTTCAGTCCTGACTTCAGAATTTCACAGGCCCTTTCCTGTAGGAGGACCCCGGGGAGCCTGGAGGGGCAGGGAAAAGGGCCTGTCCCTCGTGGGGGGTAGCCTGGGGCTCCTAGGTCCCCAGCAGGGACCTCTGGGCCACTGCCTTCTTAAGAGCTCTTCTCCAGGCTTCTGTCTTGTGTTACCAACCCCTTGCTCTTGTGGATGCTCGTTCCCGGGCCGCTCCTCCAGATGAAAAAGGGCAACACGATGCAGCAATTCCTGCAGAAGGCCCTTGAAATCCTGCGCAAAGACTTCAGCGAGCTCAGGTGCGCGTGAGCTCAGGAGCACGCACAGCACGTGTGTATGCTTGCGCTTCTGGAGCGCAGGGTCCCAGGTGCCGGAGCCCCAAAGTCTGGCTGCTGCTCCTTGGGTGGGAAGGTGGCATGCTGGGCACTGTGTTCCTGAGCCAGAGGGTCAGGTTTCTTTTCCGTTCGCGTCACCGGGGACAGCTTAGGTGGGGGTTTCTGTTTTGGTTCTTTAGCGCCGAGGCGTAGGGTGGTGGGTGCCCATCCTGGGCCCGCCAGACCTTGCAGCCTGCCACGAAGCATTCTGGGTTGCCACCGGGACCACTGCCTCCCAGCTCCGGTGCCGGGGTTTCCTTGGGTGGCTGCTCCCGGGCGCCCACAGCCTGTGCCTTTCTCCCTCAGGTCAGCGGGGGTGGAGCAGCTCATGTACATCAAGGAGGACCTGATCATCCCCCACGTGAGGCCCTTCTCTTCCCTGCAGCTGGGGGCGGGGCGGCCGGGCGGGGCCGTGGACTGTGGGGTGCCTCGGGGCTTCTCGAGAGGGCACCTTGCTCCAGCCTGGCCCTCTCGCTCGGGCCGGCGGGTGGGCTGGGGGGGGGGGGGTGACTCGTCAACCACGGCTCTCTCGCCTTCACAGCACCACAGCTTCTATGACTTCATTGTCACCAAGGCCCGAGGGAAGAGTGGTAAGTGTGCCCGGCCCGGCCCCCTGCCTTTGAGTTCTCTCCTGTGTGGCAGGGTGGCAGCGTGACCCTGACCTTGGGATGGCTGCTGCTTCCCTGCAGGGCCGCTCTTTAATTTTGACGTTCACGATGACGTGCGGCTGCTCAGTGACGCGACCGTGGAGAAGGATGAGGTGTGGAGGGGGAGGAAGAGCGGAGGGACGGGGTGCCCGCCCTCCCCCCCAGTAGCCTTGAACGGCCCTTCTCCCCGCCTCAGTCACACGCGGGCAAGGTGGTGCTGCGGAGCTGGTACGAAAAGAACAAGCACATCTTCCCTGCCAGCCGCTGGGAGCCCTACGACCCCGAGAAAAAGTGGGACAAGTACACGGTGAGCGGCACCGGGCCGGGAAGGCTGGGCAGGGGTCGGGCTGTGCGGGCCATTAGAGGATGGAAGGCCAAGGCCTTCCGGCCCCTGCTCCGCTCCACCTCCCTCTTCTGTGCTCTTGTCCTCACACCAGATCCGGTGAATGTCGCCGCGCCTCCGACCCCCTCTGCCCCCTTCCCGGGGCCTCCGGACTCCGGGCGCTGCCCCCTGACGTGAAGGGCCGGCTGGCCCCTGCCCCTGCCGTCGTCATTTACTGCCTTTTTCTTTTACAGTAAATAAACACGTGTCCGAGTCGGAACACCTCCGTTGTGTTTTGTTTTAAACATTTTCTGAAGGAAAATTCACCATTTTGACCATGTGAAGGTGTCCAATTCAGGGGTATTTAGTCCATTCACAGTGTTGGGCAACAATCACCTCTGCCTACTTCCAGAATATTTCTGTCATCCCTCGAGGAGACCCCGTGCCCATGCACAGTCCCTCCCCCAGTCCCTGGTACCCCCTTGTCTACTTTCTGTCCACATGGGTTTCCCTCTTCTGGAAGTTTCACATAAGTGGAATCATACAGTATTTCTGGCCTTTGTGTCTGGTGAGAAAGTGTGTATCTGGTGCGGGTGGGGGTGGGAAGGTGGAAGACGAATGTGAGTCTGTGGGGGGAGAAGGCGGCATCTGCAACCCACTGGGGCCTGGGCGGACCCAGCTGTCCTTGCGGCCAACCCGCACTCCCCAGGGCACCTACATGGCATTGTGGTTCCTTATTGTGGGTGGGAGGGGTGTCCCCCCCAGGCGCGTGGGCCCCTCTGTGCCTCGTAGCTCCCCGTTCCACAGGGGACGTGACCGGCCTGTGGCTCCCAGCGCCCTCCGTCCCTACCAGGGCTCTGCAGACACGCCTTGGCCCCCTGGTGCCGCTCCCTTCCCGGCATCTCTTCCCGTCCTCACGTGGGAAGGCGGCCGTGGGTGCTGTTACACGCGGGCTCAGCCAGCCCTGCTCGCACCGCCATCATGGTCCCAAGGGGACAAACCTGGTTTGGGGGTGGGTGCCCCTATTCCCCCCCCCCACCTTGGCAGCCAGATCCCCCAGTTCCCCTTGGGTAAGCTGAGGCAGGCGGTCCCATTCCGGGAGGCTGAGGAAGGCAATCTGACCAGTCCCGGCTTCCATTCTTCCCCTTGCCTGAGGCAGAGCAGAGGGAACGGGGCGGCCCCGGGGCTGGTAGAGGGCATCCAGGCTCTGGGTCTGGCCCCGCCTCCTTGGCAGATGCACAGATCCGACCGTGGGGGGACTTCCCGGGGTACAGAGGCTCCTGTGCCCTCCTCCCACGGGCTGGGCCCCGAGTCCTGTTCGGATGCACCATGGGAGGGGGGGTCCTGGAGCAGAGCCATCTGGGGTCATTTGCAGGAGGGAGGAAGGCAGCCTGGGCCAGAGTACCTCGGGGCACAGCAGGGAGTGGGTGGCCAAGCCTGACCCTAGGTCCTGGACGTGGGGGACAAGTGTGAGAACGTCAATGGGGCCTTTTGTTTGGCACTGGGAACCCTGGACAGGGGATTGTCCGGCCTCTGCACCAAATCCTTCGTGCTGTCTCTGAAAAGGAAAGGGAGCCCCTGTTAGCCAGCTTACCCAATGGAAATGGTTTCCAAGGGAACCGCCTTCAGGGGGCCCATAGCTTCTGGAAAATAAACTCCTTGGGCCCAATCTTGGGTCCTGGCAGGAAAGGACCTGGAGGTTGGGTGGGGGTGGGTCAGGGAGGGAGTCTTTTGGGGGTCAGGATTGACAGGCCAGTGGGACTGTAAGGGAAGGAGACCCACTTCCCCATAACCAATGAAGGGACAGAAAAGGCTATGCCATAGTTGGGGGTGGGGTCTCAGGGAGGAGCCCCTTGTCCTAAGTAAGGGCGTCACTCAGATGCTCTTCCTGGCTGCTGGCACTGGGCATCTGGCCTCACGCTTGGCTGGCACAGGCCAGAGTTCCTGTGAGGAGGGGGACTGCACGGCCTTCCTCTTGGGACCTTGGACCCACAGGAATGTGGAGCTCAGAGAGGGTGGGCGGCTGCAGGGAGAAGTAGGTAAGCTGTCTGGACAGGTGTGAGACTCTGGAACTAGTGACATCACCAAGGTCAGTGAGTGGTCCCCGATGTTTCTGGGGACCAGCCTGTGCCAGGGGTGGGCTGGGTCCTGAGGACACAAGTGAGAGAGGCTTCATTCCTGATGTGTTTGGTGGGGGGTAGGGTGGGAGGCTGAGTGTGCACGTGTGTGAACGTAAACAACAAACAGGGAAACAAAAAGTGAACTTTCTGAGGTCAGGACATTGAAGCTGGCAAGAGGGACAAGAGGTCAGCCGTCTCAAAGTGGAGGAGGGAGTGTCGCAGGCAGAGGGGAGAGCAAGTGTGAAGACACTGGCAGGCAGGCTGGAGGTGAGCAGGGCTGGGATGGAGGGAAGGACGGACGGGAAGGAGAGGGAGGGGAGAGACAGGTCAGAAGCCTAGGGTCCGGGAGATGAGCCGGAGGGGTGGATGCTGATCCTTTCTCGTTTACCTTGAACAGTTCTGCAAAGCCCAGGTTTTCACCCAGTTCACACATCAGCAAGAAAGGGGGGACGCGGGGATGCCCCGCCTCCTGCCCGGCCCTCCCTTCCCACTCCTCAATGCCCCCAACACAGAAGCTCTTGCTTTTGCCACTTACCAATACGTCTGAGTGTCCTGTGTCTCTCTCCGCGTCTGTACACTCAGAGCCTCCTCATGCTTCTGTTTTAAAGGAGCATAATTGATTTTACCGACGTTGGCAAATCCCCCTCCCTAAGGCCTGGCCCATTTTGCAACCCCACCAGCGGGTGAGAGTGTCCTGGCGCCCCCGAGCCTTGCCCACAGGGGACGGTCCATCACTCCTCGCCAGGGGACAGACGCAACCCGAGACGGAGTGTGTGTTCTCGCAGTGGGGGCTTTTTAATTTTTAAAAAGTCTTTTCAACCGAAGGGCACCTGGGTGGCTCAGTCATTAAGCTTCTGACTTCGGCTCAGGTCATGATCACGGCTCGTGAGTTCAAGTCCCACATCGTGTGACCTGGAACCCCGCTTCGGGTGAGCCCCGCTTCTCCCTCTCTGTCTCTTTCTCTCTCTCTCAGCCCCTCGCTCACTTGCACCCTCTCTCAAAAAAATTCTTTTCAACTGAGGAAAAATTCACATAACAATAACCATTAACCATTTAAAAATGTAGGTTTCAAAGTGGCATTTACTTTGTTCACAATATTGTGCAACTGTGACCTCTGCCTGGTCCCAAAACATTTCCATCACCTCAAAAGGAGACCCTGTGCCCATTAAATAGTCTCTCCTCACCCCCTTCCCCCAGCTCCTGACAACCACTAACCTTCTCTGTTTGTATGGATTTGCGTCTTCTGGAAATTTCACATAAACAGAATCATACAATTAAAGATCTATGAACATGGAAAGACACTTCATCTTCATGGATTGGAAGGCTCAATACCGTCAGGGTGTCTCTATTAGGTTTCCATCGCTGTGTAACAAATTAAGCAAAACTCAGTGGCTTAAAACAACACCCAGTCGTTACCTGACCGTTTCTGTAGGTCAGAAGTCCAGGCATGACATAAGCGGGGCCTCTACTCAGGGCCTCACGAGGTCGCCCTGAAGGTTGGCTGGGCTGCATTCTCACTGGAGGCTTGGGGTCCTCTCCCAAACTCATATTGTTCTTGGTAGGGGTCAGTTCCCTGTGACTCCAGGACTAGGTCCCTGTTCTCTCATTGGCTGTGGGCCAGAGAATGCTCTCAGCTCCCAGAAGCCACCTGAGATTCACTGCTACCCTGGAGCCCTCCATAGCCATGTTCATGCTTGGAATCTCTCTCTTCAGAAAAGGCCCCTTTGTGGTTAAGGCCTCACCTAATTAGGTCTGGCCCACCCAGATACGCTCCTTTTTGATGAACTCAAAGTCAACTGGTTAGTAACCTGACCATAGGAGTGATGTCCCATCATGTGTGAAGGGTCTGCTCTGCCTCAAGGGGAGGGGATCATACAGGCTTATATGCTAGGAGGCAGAAATCTTGGGGCCATCTTAGAATTTTGCCCCATGATGACAACTTTCCCCAAAGTGATCCATGAATTCAATGCAATCCCTACCCCAAACCCCAGCATGCTTTTTTTGTAGAAATTGACAACCTCATCCTCAAAGTATATAGACATGGGAAGGACCCAGAATATCCAAAAAAC
Source organism: Acinonyx jubatus (assembly GCF_027475565.1). Lineage (NCBI taxonomy): Eukaryota > Metazoa > Chordata > Mammalia > Carnivora > Felidae > Acinonyx > Acinonyx jubatus. The sequence goes on from NC_069389.1 coordinate 123,375,644, forward strand.
AATTCTGATTTCAAAACTTACTATGAAGCCACACTAATCAAGGCATGTCATATAAGTACAAGGATAGGTGTGCAGGTGGATGGCACAGCATCAGGAGTCCAGAAATAAATCCTTACATTTACGGTTAGGAAATGATGCTGGGAGGGCGCCTGGGTGGCTCAGACGGTTAAGCATCTGACTTCGGCTCAGGTCATGATCTCGCGGTTCGTGAGTTAGAGCCCCATGTCGGACTCTGTGCTGTCCTTGCAGAGCCTGCTTCAGATCCTCTGGCCCCCTCTCTCTCTCTGCCCCTCCCCCAGTTGTTCTCTCTCTCTCAAAAATAAACATTTAAAAAGAAAGGAAGGAAGGATGGATGGGTGCTGGAGCAGTCAGATATCTGTATGGAAAAAGTGAATTTTAACCCTGATGTCATGGGTTGAATTGTGTCCCCTAGAAAGAAATGTTGCACTACTCCCCCAGGAGCTTGGAATGTGACCTGATTTGGAGACGGGGTTTTTATAGATGTAATTAAGTTAAGATGGGCTTGTATTGGAGAATGGGCCCCAATCTAATATGACTGGCATCCTAAGAAGAGAGGAGTCGGACACACACATGCAGGGAGCAGGTCATGTGACAACAGAGACTGCAGTGATGTGTCTACTGTCCAAGGAAGGCCACGCACTGCCAGCAACACCAGAGGCTGGAAGAGGCAAGGACGGAGCCTCCCCCTAGAACCTTCGGAGGGAGCTCGGCCCTGCTTTCCCTCCTCTGGCCTCCAGAGCTGTGGGAGGATAAACATCTCTTGTTTTAAACCCCTCAGTATGTGGTTCTTTCTTTCGGCAGCCCCAGGACACTCACCTTGTTTGACCATATGGAGAAATGAACTAGACACGGATTATAGGCCGAAAAGTAAGAGCCCAGACTGAGAAAAACATCTAAGTAAAACACGGAGAAAATCTTTGTGACCTTGGGCAGGACACAGAAGACATTAATAATAAAAGGAAAAATGAATAAATTGGACTTCGGGGTGCCTGGATGGCTCAGTCGGTTAAGCGTCCGACTTCGGCTCAGGTCATGATCTCACGGTCTGTGAGTTTGAGCCCCGCGTCGGGCTCTGTCCTGACAGCTTGGAGCCTGGAGCCTGCTTCGGATTCTGTGTCTCCCTCTCTCTCTCTGTCCCTCCCTTGCTTGCACTCTGTCTCTGTCTCTGCCTCTCTCTCAACAATAAACAAACATTTAAAAATTTTTAAAAAATAAGTTAGACTTCATAAAAATGCAAACTTTTTTTTTTAAAGTTTACTTACTTATTCTGAGAGAGAAACACAGAGAGACAGAGGGAGGCAGAGAGCGTGAGCAGGAAAGGGGCAGAGAGACAGGGAGACACAGAATCCGAAGCAGGCTCCAGGCTCCAAGCTGTCAGGACAGAGCCCGACGCGGGGCTCGAACCCACAGACCGTGAGGTCATGACCTGAGCCGAAGTCAGACGCTTAACTGACTGAGCCATCCAGGCGCCCCAAAGCTCATTTTAAAGGGAAGACAGAAAACAAAGGCAATTAATGAAACTGGTTACCTAAAGGAGGAGGGACAGAACCAGGTGGTAGTGGTTCAGGAGGGGATGACATTGCCCTGGGTGTATCTTCTGTGTAATTTTGACTTCTGGACACATGTTGCTGCTTTATATACCTAAAGACTAAAAACAACAGAATGGGGGGAAAGCTAAAATTGAACACAAACAGAAATTATCCCAAGAGTATTTTGAATGAATAGCATAACCATATTAAAGGGATACGTGAAAAAGACTATCCAAGCAATCTTTTTTTTAACGTTTATTTATTTTTGAGACAGAGAGAGATAGAGCATGAATGGGGAAGGGGCAAAGAGAGAGGGAGACACAGAACCGGAAGCAGGCTCCAGGCTCTGAGCCATCAGCCCAGAGCCCGACGCGGGGCTCGAACTCACGGACCGCGAGATCGTGACCTGAGCTGAAGTCGGATGCTTAACCGACTAAGCCACCCAGGCGCCCCATCAAGCAATCTTTTAAAAAAAAAAAAATTTTTTTTAACATTTATTTATTTTTGAGACAGAGAGAGAGCATGAACAGGGGAGGGTCAGAGAAAGAGGGAGACACAGAATCCGAAACAGGCTCCAGGCTCTGAGCTGTCAGCACAGAGCCTGACGCAGGGCTCGAACCCACAGACTGTGAGATCATGACCTGAGCCGAAGTCGGACGCTTAACCGACTGAGCCACCCAGGCGCCCCCAAGCAATCTTTAAATATAGCATTCTTACTTTACACCCTCAGTGTTGACGGAAGACACAAACAACAAAATCCTGCAAATAAATCCCAAACCCCACTCAGTAGGTTTGTCTGTCCTGGGGCTATGGGTGCTGCCTATTACAGGAGGATCACGCAAACGAGTCAACATATTGACGATGTTGGGAGCTAGGTCTCTGTCTCCCACTACTGGAGAAGGGAGACATAAATATGGATTGGGGAAAGGCTAAGAGCTTTTATTGTGGAATTGGAAGGGAAGGTATCAGTAGTGTGTCCTCCGGATTTGTATATATAAATCTGTCTGTCTATCTATCTCTCCGTCTATCTATCTATGTATCCATCTATCGGGGCAGATATCCTAGCTCTGCCCACTGACAGTGCCTAAGAGCACGATACCCCAGTAGCAATGAGCACAGCTCAGCCCCATTTCTTGGTTTCTAAATATTATTCTCCTTGGAAGAATGGCTGATTCCAGGGTTGGGGTGAGCAAAAGTACAAGAAGCATGTGGAAATTCTTGTGCCAAAAGTAATAAAGGACCTAAAGAATTATGGGGCGGGACGCCTGGGTGGCTCAGTCAGTTAAGCGTCTGATTTCAGCTCAGATCATGATCTCACTGCTCTTGGGTTCGGGCCTCACGTTGGGCTCTGCGCTGACAGCTCAGAGCCTGGAGCCTGCTTCGGATTCTGTGTCTCCCTCTCTCTCTGCCCCTCCCCCGCTCATGCTCTGTCTCTCTCTCTCTCTCAAAAATAAACATTAAAAAAATTTTTTAACAATGATGGGGACATGTCAGAAGGGCAGAGTCGTCAGCTTGAAGGGGCCAAATCTGACACAATTTGAACATCAACATGAATAATGAACAATAACGGGTTATAGTCCACTGAATAAAATGACGGTCCACAAGCCCATATTGATGATGAATACACAGATAAACAGAGGAGCTCTTCCTGATGGCAGAAGGCCATCGAATAAATGTAGGAGGGGTCACGGAGGAAGAAAACCCCTCTCGCGGCTGTCAGAATAATCAGTGATGCAGGCAAGGATTATCAATGATTGGGTGACGTTTTGATGAGGAACGGAATATTTACCTAGTTTTAAAGTATCTTCCTACAAAGTACTTTTTTGTTAAGTACACTCTACACCCAACATGGGGCACAAACGCAGAACCCCAAGACCAAGAGTCACACGCTCCACTGACTTAGCCAGCGAGGGGCTCAGCTACAAACTAGTTTTTTTTTTTTTAATCTTTATTTATTGCTGAGAGAGAGAAAGCAGGGGAGCAACAGAGAGAGAAGGAGACACAGGATCCAAAGCCGGCTCCAGGCTCCAAGCTGTCAGCACAGAGCCCGACGCGGGGCTCGAACTCACAAGGTGCTCACAGTGAACGTCACAGGGAGGGGACAAGGCAAAGACACACAGAGAGACGGCCTAGCCTCACAGGGAGAGAGCGTGGGTGTCTTCCCAACACGACACAGCCTGGATCTCACCATGAGAAAACATCAGACAAACCCAAACTGAAGGACATTCTACCAAATACCTGGCCTGCATTCCTCAAAAGTGTCCATGTCATGAAACGCCAAGGCAAGCACAGGAATGTTCCAAATGAAAGGGGACTGGAGAGAAGTGACAACCAAATGCAATGTGCAGTCCTAGGCTGGACCCTGCATCAGAAAAAACAACGTGAACATTTCTGATGTTGACATGTTGTACTGTGGTTATGTAAGTCACTAAAATAATTCTATCGTAACTATACTGTGGTTATGGAGTGCAGGCTGAAACATTTAGCAAGGGGCAAGGGGCAAGGTGTATGCACATGACATTGAATAGTTCAGAAAAATATCAATTTTTTACATAAAATAAATGTTTTATACTATATATATATATATACATACATATATATATACATATACACGTGCATACATCAGAGAGAGGTGGGGGTGACGGAGAGGGTGAGTGAGAAAGCAAATGGGGCAAAACATGAACTATGGGTGAGTCTGGGTTAAGGGCACATGAGGGCTCTCTGTGCTGTTCTTACAATTTTTCTGTAAGTCCAAAACAATTGCAAATTATAAAATTAGAAGGAAATCAACCACTTCTAGCCAACATTTGACAGGAAGGTTTAGCCATGGCAATTAGGCAACAAAATAAAATAAAAGACATCCAGGTTAGAAGGGAAGAAGTCAAACTACATTTTCAGATGATGTAATCTTGTATATGCAAAAGCCTAAGAGATCCCCTAAAAACATATTAGAGGTAATAAACGAGGTCAGCAAGGTTTCAGGACAAAAGGTCATTACGAAAACCAACTGTATTTCTATATACCCTAGCAATAAACAATCCAAACTGAAACTAAGAAAAGAATTCCATTTACAAATAGGATCAGAAAAAATAAAACACTTAGGAATAAATTTAACAAAAGAAGTACAAGGCTTGTACACTGAAAGCTACAAAATATCATCAAAAGATATTAAAAAGGACCTAAATAAACAGAAAAACATCTGTTCAGCCAGAGTTCTCCAGAGAAACATAACAGGACACACACACAGAGGATTTATTTTGAGGAATTAGCTCATGCAATTGTGGGGGCTGGCAATTTGGCAGGCTGGAGACTCAGGCAGGATTTCAATCTTGAGGCAGAATTTCTACTTCTCCAGGAAACCTTAATTTTTGCTTTTAAGGCTTTCAATTGAGTGGACCAGACCCACACAAATCATGGAGGGCCATCTGTACTTAAGGTTGACTAATTGTAGACATCGACCATATATACAAAATACCTCCACAGCAACACCTAGATGAGTGTTTGATTAAATAACTGGGGACCATAGCCTAGCCAACTGAAATTAATAAACATATAATTGATCAACATCCCATGTTCATGGATGGAAAGACTTAATCTTATTAAGATGGCAACACCCCCTAAATTTACCGACAGAGTCAATTTCATCTCTATCGAACTCCCATTGGCTTTTTTTTTTTTTTTTTTGCAGAAACTGACAAGCTTACCCTAAAATCATAAGTAAATGCAAGGGACATTGAGTATCAGGCAAAACACTCTTGGAAAAGAACAAATTCAGAGGACTCACAATTCCCAGTTTCAAAACTTACTACAAAACTACAGTGATCAACACTGTGATATTGGTATAAAGATAGACATATAGATCAATGGAATAGAAATGAAAGAGTCCAGGAATAAACCCATATATCTATTGTCAACTGATTTTTGATGAGGGTGCCAAGACCATTCAATGGGGGAAAGAACAGCCTCTTCAACAAATGAATAGCAGTCACATGGAAGAAAATGAAATTGGACCACAACCTCACATTACATACAAAAACTAACCCCAAAATGGATCAGAGACCTAAACTTAAGAGCAAAAACTATAAAACTCTTAGAACAAAGCATAGGGGTAAATTTTTGTGACCTTGGATTAAGGAATAGTTCCTTAGATAGAACAACAAAAGACAAGCAGCAAAGGAAGGATAAATTAGTTGTCATCAAAATCTAAAACTTTTGTGCATCTGAGGACTCTATCAAGAAAGTGAAAAGAGAAACCACAGAATGAAAGAAAATATTTGCAAATCATATATAAGGGATTAATATCCAGAATATATAAAGAACTCCTACAACTTGACAACAACAAAGCAAAAACTCAATTAAAAATGGGCAGAGCTTAGGGGCGCCTGGGTGGCTCAGTCGGTTGAGGGTCCGACTTTGGCTCAGGTCATGGTCTCATGGCCTGTGAGTTCGAGCCCCACATCAGGCTCTGTGCAGACAGCTCAGAGCCCAGCCTGCTTTAGATTCTGTGTCCCTCTCTTGCTCTGCTCCTCTCCTGCTCACGTTCTGTCTCTGTCTCTCTCTCAAGAATAAACAAAACATTTAAAAAATGGGCAGAACTTGAATAGATGTTTCAGATTGCTTTGTATATCACAGAAGACATGCAAATGGCCAAGGAACTCATGAAAAGATGCTCAACATCATTCGTCATCAGGGAAATGCAAATCAAAACAAGATACCATTTCACACCCACTGGGATGGCTAGAAACAAACAATCAGATAATAAGGGTTTATCAGAATGTGGAGAAATTGGAACCCTCATACACTGCTAATGGGAATGTAAAATGGTGCAGCTAATTTGGAAAGCTCTTTGGCCATTTTTCTCAAAATGTTAAAAATAGTTATCATGTGACCCAGAAATCCCACTCCTAGGTGGAGGGGAAAGGAAAATGTGTTCATGCAAAAAACTTGTACACGAATGTTCTTAACAGCATTATTCACAACAGCCAAAAGATAGAAAAAGCCCAGATGCTCAATTGATGAATGGAGAAATGTGATATATCCATGTAATGGAATATTGTTTAGCCCTAAAAGGAGACGAAGTCCTGATCCATGCTACAACATGGATGAACCTTGAAAACATTACGGTAAAGTGAAAGAACCCAGACCTGAAAGACGCATGCATATTGTATGAGTCCGTTCATATGAAATGTCCGGAACAGGCAAATCCATAGTCAGAAAGTAGATCAGTGGTTGCCCGCTGGAGAAGGGGGGGGGGACTATTTATGAGTATGGGGGTTTCCTTTGGGGGTGATGAAATGTCCTAGAATTTGACGGGGTGGTTGCACAAGTTTGTGAATATACTACAACTCACCGAGTGTTACACCTTAAATGGGTGATTTACGTGATAGGCGCATTCTATCTTAATAAAGCTGTTTACAAAGAAAAGGAAAAAGAAAGCAAGGGAATTAAACCTCCGGATTCCGGGCCGCGGTGGCGGTGGCGGGCTGGGTAAGGGGCCAGGTGTAGATGGCTGACAGCCTCCCGTCCTCGTGCTGGGCACTTGCACGGTATTAGCTGCGGGCCCTCCGGGTTATGGATCCTGAGGGGGGAGGGTGTCCCGAGCAAGGACCGCGCGGACGTCGGCTGGTGCGCGCCTGGCAGGTCGACACACGGCCGCCGGCTCACCGGCAGCAGGTGGCCAGGGGCGCGCCTCGGAGCGCCTGGGCGGGGCGGGGTCTGTGCGCGCCGGCGCAGCGGCGCGCCGGGCCCGAGGGGGTGTGGCGCGGGCGCGCGCCGGTCCCAGGGTTGCCCCAGGCGGCGGGCGGGGAGTAGAGGGAGAGGCACGCGCCGCGGACGCGGCCATTGTGCGAGGGGGGGTCAGCTAGCTGGGCGGACACCCAGGCGGTTCCTGGGGTCCCCGGCTGCGCGCTGGGCTCCCCCGGCCCCGGGGTAGGAGCGGCCCTCGCCCGCGCGCCCGGCCGCCCGGCCCTCCCTGGGCGCCCCTGCCCGGCGCGGTGGTACGGTCCGGGTTTAAAAGGCCCCGGCGGCCGCGGGCCTGCCCAGTGTGTGGGCGGCGGCGGGGGCGCGCGCGGGGCGCGGCGGCGGGGACGCGCGAGTGGGGCCGGTGTGGGGCTCGGGGGCGCGTCCACGTGGCTGGCAGGCGGCCACCCGGAGCCAGCGGCAGCGGAGGGACCGGTAGGTAGGTGGCCTCCATACCCTGCCGCCCATGAGGGGACGGACTGCTCGGTGGCCCGGGATTCGGGCAGCTCGGAGGTTGGGTTCGGCCTCGAGGGGGTCGGGCCCTACCTCTGCTCTTGCATCTTGGACGCCGGCCTGAGTGGTCCTTCGTGCCCAGCGCCTGCAAAGACGGCCAGCCTGAGCCCAGCTCCCCTGCCCTATGTGGACCCTTTGTGACTGAGGAGCGGCCCGTCCAAGGATTGCTGGGGCGCCTGCATCCACCGGGGTCCTCGTGGGTCCGTTGAGGAGTGCCCCCGATGGGGGCTGGGCGAGCCAGGCCAGCAGCACGGTGGGGGGCATCGGGGAGTGGGACCCTGGAGCCGTATCTCTGTGTAGGGCTGTCTCTCTCCTCGGGCAGACAGCTGGGTGTGCCTGTGATGCCCGAGGCTCCCACTTACAGGTGGAGGTTGGGGTGGGGGCTTGGGTGGCACATCCTGCCTCTCCAGGTCTCCCTCCTGACCTCTCCCCTGCCCCCATCTCCATTCCTAGGCCTGTATTCCTGCCGGTTGTGGAGGAGGTGAGGGTGGGATATGGCACCCCCATCTCTTCCGCCTCCCTTTCTTCTCTGGCTGTTGCATTGGGGTCCAGGATGCAGACCTGACAAAAGAGCCCCAGAAAGATGATCAGTCTGAGCTGAAACTCTTCAGTTTCAAGAAGGGCCTGTTCCTTGTTCTATCAAATGCATTTTTTCTTTTCTATCTCCTATGCATTCTTAGTTTGGTCCCCTGTACCCCCGCCCCCCGAGCTGGGTACCTTGTGTCTCCCTTGGGGCTTGGGCACAGAGAGGGTAGCTCTGAGCCCTGCTCCACTGGGTGCCATGACACTGCTCTGCTGTCTTTGCTGCCTAGAGCTGGCCAGAAAGCTGGGTGTGGCCTGGGGGTGAAGACCTGGCCAAGCTGGGCATTTGGCCCCCACCCCATCTCCCCAGGGCCTCGCTGGATTTAGGGACATTGCTTCCTTTCCATAGGGCTCCTTGCACCCCCCCCCCCCCCGACACCTCCTGTTCCCCAGCTAACCTCTGGATTTGGAGGGAGAGCTGCACAGGGCCCCCTGGGCCATCTGTCTGGCTGTGCCTGAGCACAGCCTGACTTATGTCTGTCTTGGCGCGTGGCTGTGGGGGCAGGCACAACTCGGCTTTGTGTTGCGGTGGGTAGGCCAGACAGCAGGCTCCTGGACAGCCAGCTTGGGGAGGCCCTTGGGGCGAGGAGGCAGCTGGGGCCAGGACTCCGGGTGTGATGGCACCGGGTTCAGTCTCAGATCTGGATGCCTCAGACCTCTGACCTGGGTCTCCTGGTGGCACTGCCACTCTGGAGTGGTGTTCCCCCCCCCGCCCCACACACACACACTTAGGATTGTTCACTCTCCGCCTTTCCCCTTCCCCCAACTTGGGCGTGGGGCGTCTCTGTGACCTGGGACTTCCCTGTAGTGGCTCTTGCGTGTGGCTGGCCACCCTAAGCTCCAGGATCTGGTGTTTGGGGTCTCATTCTGGGAGGGCCTCCCACCCTTCCTTTTTCAGCATCTGGCTCTGCTGCCCCCTTGGGTGTGGCCCGGTTGTGGGGAGGCCTCCTGGCTCCTTTCCAGCGGAGGTGGGGGGTGGGGGATGATTGATGGCCCTCAAGCCTGCCTGTGCTCGCTGCTCACTCATGCGCCCTGGTGGAGGCCCTCCTTGTCTCCCAGCCACGGGCACCATCTGGGACTCTGTGGTCCGCTAGTGGAGGAGTGGCCTCCACCCTCTGTGGCATGGTGCTCGGTCCGCTGGAGGCCCTAGGCCAGTGGGGCAGAAGGAAGGCAGGCAGCTTGGGCCTGGGCCTCTGATTTGCGCTTGCTTCTTCTCCCCAGGCCTGTCCTCGGGCGCAGCTGCTGGCCATGCCTGCTGTCTGCCTCCTCTTGCTGGTCCTCCTTGCCATGGGGGGGGCCCTGGGCAGCAGCAGGCCCTTCCCTGCCTTCTCGGTGACAGACACGACGCTCACACACCTGGCTGTGCACCGGGTGACCGGGGAGGTGTTCGTGGGTGCGGTGAACCGCGTCTTCAAGCTGGCCCCCAATCTGACTGAGCTGCGGGTGCACGTCACAGGGCCTGTTGAGGACAATGCTCGCTGCTACCCACCTCCCAGCATGCGAGTGTGTGCCCACCGCCTAGCACCTGTCGACAACGTGAACAAGCTGCTGCTCATAGACTATGCGGCCCGCCGCCTGGTGGCCTGCGGCAGCATCTGGCAAGGCATCTGCCAGTTCTTGCGCCTGGACGACCTCTTCAAGCTGGGTGAGCCGCACCACCGCAAGGAGCACTACCTGTCGGGAGCCCAGGAGCCTGACTCCATGGCCGGCGTCATTGTGGAGCAGGCTCGGGGGCCCAGCAAGCTGTTCGTGGGCACGGCCGTGGATGGCAAGTCTGAGTACTTCCCCACCCTCAGCTCGCGCAAGCTCATCAGCGACGAGGACGGGGCCGACATGTTCAGTCTGGTGGGTGAGCCCGTTCACCTTGTCAGACGGGCTGCTGGGCCCTCCTCCCCTGCTGCCTCTTCTTACCCCTCTCATCTCCTTCCTTCCTGCACCCTGTCCTGGCTCTGCCAGGAAGAGCCCTGATCCAGGAGGAGGCCAGCCGCTGAGGCCGGGCCAGGGCCCAGGAGGGTGCTGCTCAGCCCACCCTCGGCGGCCTTTCTGAGCTGCGCTCCTATGACTCTGCAGGCAGAGTGAGATCATGAGGGAGGCCCCAGGGGCGACCGTGTCCTGGGAGCAGGGCCCGGAGTGGGGTTGTGGGGGCCGAGAGGCCAGGGTCTGGGAGGTTGGCAAAGGACACGGGCCTCGTCCCATGCTCTCTCCTGAACCCCTGCCACAGGTGTACCAGGACGAATTCGTCTCGTCGCAGATCAAGATCCCCTCAGACACGCTGTCCCTGTACCCCGCCTTTGACATCTACTACATCTACGGCTTTGTGAGCGCCTCCTTCGTGTACTTCCTGACGCTGCAGCTGGACACCCAGCAGACACTGCTCGACACGGCGGGCGAGAAATTCTTCACGTCCAAGATCGTGCGCATGTGCGCTGGGGACTCGGAGTTCTACTCGTACGTGGAGTTCCCCATCGGCTGCTCCTGGCGAGGCGTGGAGTACCGCCTGGTGCAGAGCGCCCACCTGGCCAAGCCCGGCCTGCTGCTGGCCCAGGCCCTGGGCGTGCCGCCCGACGAGGACGTCCTCTTCACGGTCTTCTCTCAGGGCCAGAAGAACCGGGCCAGCCCGCCGCGGCAGACCGTCCTCTGCCTCTTCACCCTCAGCAACATCAACGCCCACATCCGGCGCCGCATCCAGTCCTGCTACCGGGGGGAGGGCACGCTGGCCCTGCCCTGGCTGCTGAACAAGGAGCTGCCCTGCATCAACACTGTGAGCTTGTGCCCGCGCCGCAGGGCCCCGGCCTCAGTGCCCGCACCCTACCCTGGAACGCCGTGTCTTCCTGTCAGGGATTCCCACCCTCGTTGCCCCCGCCCTCTGCGGCTCCCCTTTCTTTCCCGGCCGCCTTCTCACTGTTGACGGGTGCTCTCTGTTCACGAGCTGCCGGCTTCCGGGTGCTCCGCGCTCCTGCTCCTGGGCGGCCCTGTGCCGTCCCGCAGGCCTCGGAGGTGTGTGGTGTGTCCGGGGGCCACCCGCTGCCTCAGCCTCACCCCCCCCCCCCCGCTCCTCCTCCTCCTCCTCCTGAGCCGCTGGCTTCCTGTGGGGTCCTAGGGCAAGCTGCTGGTCTTGGCTGGTGGGGGGAGCCGGTTCCAGATCCAGCTCCCGTCCGGAATATGGGGTCTCTGCCCTCTGTCCAGCTGGCGCCCCGAAGCTCGGATTCTCACCGCACCCATCCTGTTTCACCAGCCCATGCAGATAAACGGAAACTTCTGCGGGCTGGTGTTGAACCAGCCACTGGGTGGCCTACACGTGATCGAGGGGCTGCCCCTGCTGGCTGACAGCAGCGATGGTATGGCCAGCGTGGCCGCCTACACCTACCGCCGGCACTCTGTGGTCTTCATTGGCACTCGTACCGGCAGTCTGAAGAAGGTAGGGTGAGGGCCGGGGGAGGGGGCACTTCCCAGGCTGGGCCCCAGGAACCTGGCCACACTCCACAGGCGGCTCCTCGGCCACCCGCCCTCTCCAACACCAGTGCCCACTGTGGCCTCAGTTGCTGGCTTCCCGTGACACGGACCAGACCGGTCTCGAGGCCTCTCTGCTGGGAGTGCAGGGGCCCTGGCTGAGCCATCATGCTGGGTCTTCAGTTGAACGAAGGAGGAAAAATGTGAATGTAACCCCTTTTGCCCTCTTGTCCCCTCATGGGCACCAGGGCTGCTTCTGTTCCTAGATGGGGTAGCATGAAAGGGGGAGACGCACTCCGGGAGCCCCAGTGTGCTCGCTCCGAAGGGACAGTGGTCAGGAGAGCCGCCACGAGCTCGTCCGGCTCACCCGGCAAATACGGAGTTGTCCCCAGGAGTTCTGGGGTTGGCTGGGGAGGGTTTGTGAAGGGAGCCAGTGACTTCTGGGGGGCTGGTCTGCTGCCCCTCCTGGGCCCTTGTTTGCATCTCTAACCACTTCATGGAGGCATCGCCCGCAAAGCATACACTTCTCCCACTTAAAGCATACAGTCCGTGGTTTTAGTAAGTTTGCACAGGGTGTAACTGTCAGCATGAGCTCATTCCGGGATGGTGTCTGTCATCCCCCAGAAAGCTCTTCCCCTGCCTATGGCCATCTCGGGAGTGGGCAGGTTGAGAGCTGAGCCGCACCAGGCCCTGGCTTCAGCTTGGCCACGACCTGGAAAGTCCGTGGCTTGACAAGTGGATGTTCTGGGTGTGTGTGGCACCCTGTGGCATCAGGCCAGCGTGTCTCGTGGCCCAGGTCCGGGTTGACGGCTCCCAGTATGCCCACCTGTACGAGACAGTGCCCGTGGTGGATGGCAGCCCCATCCTTCGAGACCTGCTCTTCAGCCCCGACCACCGGCACATCTACCTCCTGAGTGAGAAGCAGGTAGGCCCGTGGCAGGCGGCAGCGGGTGGCGGGGTGGGGGCAGGGCGGGTACTGACGCTGCCGTCCCCAGGTGAGCCAGCTCCCGGTGGAGACGTGCGAGCAGTACATGAGCTGCGCGGCCTGCCTCGGCTCGGGGGACCCGCACTGCGGTTGGTGTGTGTTGCAGCACAGGTGAGGGCCACAGGGCCGGGCGGGGAGGAAGGGTCTGCAGGGGTCCTGCTCCTGGGAGGAGCCGGCGATGCCCGCTGATTGGGGTGGGCAGAGCGTGCCCTTGCCCACGTACCCATTTCTCCCAGTCGTACCCTTGTGGCCTCTGCCTCCGTCCCCTCCTACTTCATCCAGCTAATGAGCGGAGCCCCCATCCCGAGTGACAGCCCTTAGGGCCCAGGGGACGAGGCCAAAGCATGCTGTTGCCTGGCACTGTGGGCTGGGCTGGCCGTCTCCTCTTCCCTGCGGACATATGTGTACCCTCCCACCGCCCGGCCAGGGCCCTCGGGACAGCTGTATAACAGGTTCTGGCCTAACCCCACGCAGATGCTGCCGTGAAGGAGCCTGTCCGGGTGCTTCCGCCCCCCATGGCTTTGCCGAGGAGCTGAGCAAGTGTGTCCAGGTGCGGGTCCGGCCCAACAATGTTTCAGTGACGTCACCCGGGGTGCAGGTAAGTGCTGTGATGGGTGGGGGTGCGTGGGCCCGCGTGTGTGTGTGTCGGTGGGGGTTGGGGGGGGACGCCTCTCGCTCTGACTCCTCCGCCTTCCCCAGCTGACCGTGGCCGTGCGCAACGTGCCAGACCTCAGCGTTGGCGTGAGCTGTACCTTTGAGGAGGTGGCGGAGAGTGAGGCCGTCCTGCTGCCCTCCGGGGAGCTGCAGTGCCCATCGCCCTCCCTCCGGGAGCTGCGGGCTCTCACCAGGGGGCACGGTCAGTAGGCTGGGGCTTTCCGGGATGGGGACGCTCTGCGTCCCGGGCCTGCTCACGGCCACCCCTGGGCTCGCCACAGGGGCCACGCACACTGTGCGGCTGCAGCTGCTGTCCAAGGAGACTGGCGTGAAGTTCGCCGGGGTCGACTTCGTCTTCTACAACTGCAGCGTACTCCGGTCGTGAGTACTGGCATCTCTGACCTCTGTCCCCACACCCCTCCGTCCCCTGCTGTGTTGTGTGGGCCTCAGGTGGGCCCCGGCGCCTCCTCCCTGGGGCTTCCCGTGTGCCCCGTGGGCGAGTGGTGAGAGCGTGGCCTGGTCTTCTGCGTTATTCGCGAAGCCTCTCCCTGCAGGTGCATGTCCTGCGTCGGCAGCCCGTACCCCTGCCACTGGTGTAAGTACCGCCACGTGTGCACCAGCCACCCCCAAGAGTGCTCCTTCCAGGAGGGCAGGGTCCACAGCCCTGAGGTGAGGCGGGTGCCGTGCGCGAGGGGGCTGGGCTCCATGTGGGCTGGCCTCTGGCTTTTCTGCCTTTGTTCTCATTGCTTTCCCGGAGCCTCTTCAGTTCGGGGCCAGCCCAGCTGGGCCCAGGTGGCAGCGGTGGGTGTGTGGCTGACGGGCGGTCTCCCCGCAGGGTTGCCCTGAGATCCTGCCCGGCGGGGACCTCTTGATCCCAGTCGGCGTCATGCAGCCCCTTACCCTGCGGGCCAAGAACCTGCCGCAGCCGCAGTCGGGCCAGAAGAACTACGAGTGTGTGGTCCGGGTGCAGGGGCGGCAGCAACGGGTGCCGGCCGTGCGCTTCAATAGCAGCAGCGTGCAGTGCCAGAACGCGTCGGTGAGGCCCCCTCCCGCGGGGCGTGCTGGTCGTGCAGGTCTGCGCCCGGCTCGCTGCTCAGAGAGCCCGATGTGCCTCTGGCGGGGGACCTTCTGAGCACCTCTGCTCTGGGGTGACGCGGGTCCCTCTCTCCCAGTACTCCTACGAAGGCGACGAGTACGGTGACACCGAGCTGGACTTCTCCGTGGTCTGGGATGGCGATTTCGCCATCGACAAGCCTGCCACCTTCCGAGGTGCGAGGCAGCATGGGGCTGTAGGGCCTGGGGCACGGTGGGCACGAACTGGGGCCAGGTGCGGCAGGGGGACCCCGCATCGGGGTCCTCGGTGCCCCCGGCGCCCCGCGGCCGCCCCCAGCGGTGCCCTCTGCCCGCAGCTCTCCTGTACAAGTGCTGGGCACGGCGGCCCAGCTGCGGCCTCTGCCTCAAGGCTGACCCTCGCTTCAACTGCGGCTGGTGCGTCTCGGAGCACAGGTGCCAGCTGCGGGCCCACTGCCCGGCCCCCAAGACCAACTGGATGCACCCGAGCCAGAAGGGCGCCCGCTGCAGCCACCCTCGCATTGCCCAGGTCAGCCTCCCCGGTCTCCTTCTGTCTGCCAGGCACCCACGAGTCTGGGCTCACCCTCGCCTATCGTCCTGCTCTGCAGATCCACCCGCTCATGGGGCCCAAGGAGGGAGGCACTCGGGTCACCATCGTGGGTGAGAACCTGGGCCTCAGCTACCGGGACGTGGGCCTGCGGGTTGCAGGTGTGCGCTGCAACCCTATCCCCTCCGAGTACGTCAGCGCCGAGAGGTGAGTGCGGCCGTGTGGGCGCCCGAGCCCTGGGCTGTCTGCCCCCAGCCCTGACCTTCTCTCACCCATAGGATCGTGTGTGAGATGGGGGAGTCGCTGGTGCCCAGCCCACCGCCGGGGCCCGCGGAGCTCTGTGTGGGCGACTGTTCTGCTGACTTCCGCACACAGTCCGAACAGCTCTACAGTTTTGTGGTGTGTGGGCTGCCCGTCCTTCCCCCTCCCCTCCCTTCTGAGACCCCTCCCCCCCACCCGCACCGGGCCACCTCCTCCCTCTCCTCAGGGCCGCTTCTCCCACAGACACCAGCGTTTGACCGCGTAAGTCCCGGTCGGGGCCCGGCTTCCGGGGGCACACGGCTCACCATCTCCGGGAGCTCTCTGGATGCCGGCAGCAGGGTCACAGTGACTGTGAGAGATGGCGAGTGCCAGTTCGTGAGGTGGGCGGGGCCCCATCAGCTCTGGCCTGGGCACTGGGTAGGGGGCCACAAGGGCAGGGTGAGTCATGGCCCCGGGCTACCTGCTCTCAGTGCCCCACTTACCAACAGGAGAGATGCCGAGACAATCGTGTGTATCTCGCCCGTGTCCACCCTGGGCCCCAGCCAGGCCCCCATCACCCTGGCCATCGACCGTGCCAACATTTCTAGTCCCGGCGTCTTCTACACCTACACCCAGGACCCTACGGTCACTCGCCTTGAGCCCACCTGGAGCATCATCAAGTAAGACCTGAGGAGGAGTGTGGGTTGGGGACTGTGTCCCTGAGCTCCTGTCCCGGGGCCTCGCTTGGTGACTGGGGCCCAGGGCATCAAGTTACGCGTCCTCCAAGCCTCAGCCCTCATTGGCAGAGGGGGGCAGGGTCCTCCCAACAACATGGCACCTGGCATTCACCCAGTGACCTGGGGTGGGGGAGGCCCCGGGCTCCATGGCAGGTGTGATAACTCTCTGGAGGCCAGGCTGGGAGCAGTGGCGGAGGGAGCCTGAGGCCCCTCCCCCGCTGCCCCCAGTGGAAGCACTGCCATCACTGTGAGTGGGACCCACCTACTGACCGTCCAGGAGCCCCGGGTCCGGGCCAAGTACCGAGGCATCGAGACCACCAACGTGAGTGCCAGCAGTCCTCGCCCTGCCCCTAACCCTGCCACCTGTGGCTTCATGTGCCGGGCTGCCCTCCCTTGTCCCCGCAGACATGCCAGGTGATCAACGATACCGCCATGCTGTGTAAGGCCCCCGGCATCTTCCTGGGACGGCCCCAGCCACAGGTCCAGGGTGAACACCCTGATGAGTTTGGCTTCCTGCTGGATCATGTGCAGACGGCCCGCTCCCTCAACCGGTCCTCCTTCACCTACTACCCTGATCCCAGCTTCGAGCCACTGGGGCCCTCCGGTGTCCTGGATGTCAAGCCTGGCTCCCACGTAGTGTTGAAGGTGCAAGTGGGGCACAGTGGACCAGGAGAGGCCGGGAGGTGGGGAGCCCTGGCTGACCGCACCCTCCACCCACAGGGCAAGAATCTGATCCCCGCAGCAGCTGGCAGCTCCCGCCTCAACTACACGGTGCTGATCGGGGGCCAGCCATGTGCGCTCACTGTCTCCGACACACAGCTCCTGTGCGACTCACCTAGCCAGACGGGCCGGCAGCCTGTCATGGTGCGTGGGAGGTGGGGGAGGCCACTGGGTGGGTGTGGGGGTCAGCTCACAGTGGGGTTGTCCCTGCAGGTACTGGTAGGTGGCCTGGAGTTCTGGCTGGGTACCCTGCACATCACGGCCGAGCGGGCGCTGACTCTGCCGGCCATGGTGGGCCTGGCGGTGGGCGGCGGGCTCTTGCTGCTGGCCATCACCGCTGTGCTGGTCGCCTATAAGCGCAAGACTCAGGATGCAGACCGCACGCTTAAGCGGCTTCAGCTACAGATGGACAACTTGGAGTCCCGCGTGGCTCTGGAATGCAAGGAAGGTGCCTGGGACAGTGGTGTGGTGCAGGGCGGGTGGGCTGGGAGCCTCTCCCCTCCCGCTGCGCTCATTCTTCCTCCCCGCCCTCCCCAGCCTTTGCTGAGCTGCAGACGGATATCAATGAGCTGACCAACCACATGGACGGGGTGCAGATCCCTTTCCTGGACTACCGGACCTATGCCGTTCGCGTGCTCTTCCCGGGCATTGAGGCCCATCCGGTGCTCAAGGAGCTGGATGTGAGTCCCCAGCTCGCCTGCCCGGCCCTCATCCCCTGCCACGCCTCCCCCACTCTCTGAGACGCCCTGTCCCTCCCAGACTCCCCCCAACGTCGAGAAGGCCCTGCGCCTATTTGGACAGCTGCTGCACAGCCGCGCCTTCGTGCTCACCTTCATCCACACGCTGGAGGCCCAGAGCAGCTTTTCCATGCGCGACCGTGGTACCGTGGCCTCGCTCACCATGGTGGTCCTGCACAGCCGCCTCGATTACGCCACGGGGCTGCTCAAGCAGCTGCTGGCGGACCTCATAGAGAAGAACCTGGAGAGCAAGAACCACCCCAAGCTGCTGCTGCGCAGGTAGGTGCTGCAGGGCCCCGGCCCCGCCTCCTGCCGGCCCCACTCCCACCAGGCCCGCTCCTGCCTGGGGAGCAAGGTGGGTGGGCCCCCTCTCCAGTCTGGCCCAGCGCCCCTTTTGCCCTAGGACCGAGTCGGTGGCTGAGAAGATGCTTACCAACTGGTTCACATTCCTGCTGCACAAGTTTCTGAAGGTGTGCTGGGCGGGTGGGCGGGTGGGCGGGGCGACCCGGGGAAGCGGCTGGCGGGCGGGCGGGCAGCGTACGTATGCCTGCCCCTGGCTGCAGGAGTGTGCCGGGGAGCCGCTGTTTCTGCTCTACTGCGCCATCAAGCAGCAGATGGAGAAGGGCCCCATCGATGCCATCACGGGCGAGGCCCGCTACTCCCTGAGCGAAGACAAGCTCATCCGGCAGCAGATCGACTACAAGACGCTGGTGGGTTGGTGGTCGGGTGGGCAGGGCCTCAGGCATGACGGCACACCTCGTCCCGGGTCCAGCCTGTGGTTCCCCTCACCCGCAGACCCTGCACTGTGTGTTCCCGGAGAGCGAGGGCAGCACTCAGGTCCCAGTGAAGGTTCTCAACTGCGACAGCGTCACCCAAGCCAAAGATAAGCTGCTGGACGCTGTGTACAAGGGCGTCCCATACTCACAGCGCCCCAAAGCCGAAGACATGGACCTAGGTGACCTTGCCCCTTCCTCCCGGCCCCCACCCTGTGGCCACATCACATTGACTGCCATTCCCGCTCCCTGCTTGGGCTCTGTCCGCTGAGGGACGTGGGCCCCGGGGCCCAGGGTACTCTGGGCAGGACCTCAAGGGCTGTCTGTGGCCTACAGAATGGCGCCAGGGCCGTATGGCCCGAATCATTCTCCAGGATGAAGACGTCACCACGAAGATTGAGTGTGACTGGAAGAGGGTCAACTCATTGGCCCACTATCAGGTGAGGGGCTGGGAGCCACCTGGGGGCCATGGCCCTGCACGGAGGACACAGTCCCTCCTTGGGGAGCCTCGGGTACCTCCGACACGCACACCACAGGGTCCGGGTGGGTGGTGGCTCAGGCCCGTTGGCTCCCCAGCCTCCTGTGCTGCCCTCCTCTGTCTCTGTGGTTTCCAGGTGACAGATGGCTCCTTGGTGGCACTGGTGCCCAAACAAGTGTGTGCCTATAACATGGCCAGCTCCTTTACCTTCACCCGCTCGCTCAGCCGCTACGGTAGGTGCCTCCAGAGTGATGGCCTTGATTGGCCTTGTGCCCTCTGAGGCTGTGTCAGCCATCCTGGGGAGCCCCCTCTCTGAGTGGCCACCATGCTTCTGGTGGTTGCCCTGGGCCTTGCCCTTGGGAGATGTCCACTTTCATAGAGCCTGGAGGTGGGGTGGGCCGGTAAGAGTAGGCAGCCCCCTTAGCCTGCTGGGCTCCTGGAACAGAGGTGGGCAAGAGCCGTGGCGATGACTGGCATGGCCCCACTGGCCTAAAGGGCATGCCTGTCCCCTGCCCCAGAGAGCTTGCTGCGCACAGCCAGCAGCCCCGACAGCCTCCGTTCTCGGGCACCCATGATCACGCCTGACCAGGAGACTGGCACCAAGCTGTGGCACCTGGTGAAGAACCACGACCATGCTGACCACCGCGAGGGGGACCGCGGCAGCAAGATGGTCTCAGAGATCTACCTGACTCGACTCCTGGCCACCAAGGTGTGGGCCTGCCCTGAGCCACCCTGGCCTCAGCCCAGACATCTTCTAGCCCAGCCTTGGCCCTGCGGTTGGTCCGGCCTGCCCTGGGGGTAGGCCGCAGGGTTCTTCAAATCTGGTGCGCCTTTCTCAAGGCCTGAGGCTGGGGTGGGGCCCGTCTGGGGCACTGTCCCTGCAGGGAAGCTCCTTGCCCCTCTGTCCCCCTGTTCTGCTGTGGGGCCATCCCAACCTGACCTGTGCTCTTGCTGACCCCTGCAGGGCACGCTGCAGAAGTTTGTGGATGACCTCTTCGAGACCGTGTTCAGCACGGCTCACCGAGGTTCAGCCCTGCCCCTGGCCATCAAGTACATGTTCGACTTCCTGGATGAGCAGGCCGACCGGCGCCAGATCAGCGACCCTGACGTGCGCCACACCTGGAAGAGCAACTGGTACCGCCTTGTGTTGGGCCACTGCTGGCCCCCCTGGGGATGGGCGGACAGAGGAAGGGAGGACACCTGT
The DNA here is from genome assembly GCF_027475565.1 of Acinonyx jubatus. Taxonomy (NCBI): domain Eukaryota; kingdom Metazoa; phylum Chordata; class Mammalia; order Carnivora; family Felidae; genus Acinonyx; species Acinonyx jubatus. The sequence continues at coordinate 123,395,624 of NC_069389.1, forward strand.
GGCTGTGCCGGCACTCAGAGACCAGGGGGGTGGGTGACTGACGGGGGCTGGAGTGGCCATCCAGGCAGGAGAGGGCCTGCATCAGTCGCCCCTCAAGCACAGAAGGGGAGTTCAGTTGATTCCGGATACGGGCCCCGCTGGGCCATGTGGGAGGCCGGGAGTGGGGCCGGCACAGAGCAGAGGTGCTGACGGCCAGGCCCATGTGGTGGCCGTGGTGCGGGGTGAGATGCAGCGAGGACGGAAGGCTGTTTGCTCTCATTTCTAACTGCTTGAAGTCTGGCAGAAACTTAAAAGAAAAGGCCGCTAACATATGTCACACTTGCTGCTTGTGGGCAAGATGTGCACAGGCCAGGCAGGAAGCGTAGAAGGGAGCATTGATGGGATGGGCTTCAGGTGCCTGTCCCTCTCTGTCCAGCCTGCCCCTGCGCTTCTGGGTAAACGTGATCAAGAACCCCCAGTTTGTGTTCGACATCCACAAGAACAGCATCACGGACGCCTGCCTGTCAGTGGTGGCCCAGACTTTCATGGACTCCTGCTCCACGTCTGAACATCGCCTGGGCAAGGACTCGCCGTCCAACAAGCTGCTCTACGCCAAGGACATCCCCAACTACAAGAGCTGGGTGGAGAGGTGGGCTGGGAGGGGAAGCAAGGCCTGGCAGCCCCGTGCCGGGTCAGCTTGGGGAAAAAGTCCCCAGAGACCGGCCTGACTGCCAGGGCAGGGGCTTTGGTGGCACCTGCCTTTGTGACCTACTCAGGGTCCCAACAGGTACTACCGGGACATTGCAAAGATGGCATCCATCAGTGACCAGGACATGGACGCCTACCTGGTGGAGCAGTCCCGTCTGCATGCCAGTGACTTCAACATCTTAAGCGCGCTCAGTGAACTCTATTTCTATGTCACCAAGTACCGCCAGGAGGTGCGTGCCAGTCTCGCGGGCCCCCAGTTGTTAGGCCCTGATGGTGCGGTCAGTGGCAAACATGGGGGGCCCTGTGAGGGTGAAGGGCACTAGAGGGTGGTGGAGGGGACAGAGGGGGCATGGACCCCATCTCTTAGATCGCTCGCAGCGCCTCCCCTATTCAGCCCCCAGGCTAGCACAGGTGATGCTTTCCAGAGATGCTGGGATTTGAGGGGGCTAGGAGAGAAGCCACTGGCCAGAGAACGAAATTCTGCTCGGGCAAAAGTAAAGGTCCAGGGAAGGGGTGGGCTGAGGGGCTAGGGTGGGGCCAGAAGGTAGGCAGGGCCAGCACCTTATCCAGCCCATGGGATTGGTGACCCCACACTTCAGTAGACAGGGAACATAGAGGTGTGGATCTGAGATCGTATTATTGCTGGAAGTAAGAACCCGTCAGCCAGGACATGGCCCAGAAAGCTCTGAGCCTGGATGAGCTCACCAAGGGCAGCCGAGAGCCAGTGTAGGGGTACAAGTGGCCCACGCACTGAGTCCTGGGGTCCTGGGACACTCAGAGGTGGCAGAGAAGACAGGGAGCCAGCAGCAGAGACTGAGGAGTGGAGGGAGGGACCCTAAGACTGCAGGGTGGCCTCCTGGAACAGGACACACACACACACACACACACCTGGGGCAGGAAGGGGGTGGTCAGGAGGGAGAAGAGTATGATTGGCTTCCTGGGGTGCTACTGATGGTCAAGGGCAATGAAGCCCTAGAAGGTTGCCGCATTTGGCAAGGAGATCCTGGATACCAGCAAAGACAGGGTTGGATGCGGGTCAGGAGGGGACGGGGAAGTTGGGTGCGGGTTGGGATGGGGGTCAAGAGGGGACAAGGAAGTCAGGTGCAGGATGGGGGTGGGTGTCAGGAGAAGACGGGGAGACCAGGAGGGGATGGGGAGATTGGGTGTGGGGTGGGGGTCACGAGGGGTGGGGAGGTTGGGTGGGGGTGGGGGTCAGGAGGGGAAGTGAAGATTGGGTGCAGATTCCGGGTCAGGAGGGGACGGGGAGATGAGGTGTGGGGTTGGGGTTCAGGAGGGGATGGGGAGATGGTGTGCAGGGTGGGGGTCAGGAGGGGAAGTGAAGATTGGGTGCAGATTCCAGGTCAGTAGGGGACGGGGAGATCAGGTGCGGGGTTGAGGTTCAGGAGGGGATGGGGAGATGGGGTGTGGGCCAGGAAGGGACGGGGTGTTTGGGGACAGCGGGTCCAGCCCACTCCCGGGAAGGGCCGCACTGTGGCCGCCGAGCAGAGAAGGTGGTGGCTTCGGGGTGGCCAAGTCGCAGCGTGTGCAGAGGTGGGGGGCTGCAGCCCTTCCCACGTGCCGGGGACCCGCAGAGAGCGGGGTGCGTGGACGCAGGAGGGACAAAAGAGCTCAGGCAGGGGAGGACGGCTTGGCAAGGGAGGGAGCGGCCCCTCCTCGCCAGCCTGGCTCCGGGGGGACCCTCCTCCCCCAGGTCCTCACCGCTCTGGACCGAGACGCCTCCTGTCGGAAGCATAAGTTGCGGCAAAAACTGGAACAGATCATCAGCCTCGTGTCCGGCAACAGCTAAGGGTGGCGGAACCGGCGAGGAGGGGGCGTCCCAGGCCTGAGGTGACCTCGGGGCCGAGCCCTGGATCGGGTGGCACGGGGGCGGGGATGGGGTGGTCACCGGTCTCTCGTGCCCTGCGCACACCCCGGCCCCCTTCATTAGTGCCTTTCTTTGGGCCCTGCGTGGGGGCGGTGGTGACAGGACCAAGGGTCCTGACCCCGGCAGCAGCAATATCCCCGCCGTCCTACCCTCGTGCCCCTGGGTCGTGCCAGCCCCTGCCCCCTCTTCCTGTTTATACCCCCAACCACCTATTTATTTAATTTATCTGCACCTCACCGTGTCCGTCTGTCACCACGTGCCCCTTCTCTGGGATGTGGACAACCTCACGCCCCTTCCGTCCTTGGGTCGTCCTGGCTCGCTGGTGGCACGGTCAGCCTCGGCCTCACCTCTGGCACCTGCCCCTGGCCGTGGCCGGCCCCGCCGGGTCCGAGCAGGGGCCCCCGACACCAGCAGCACTTGACGGCGAGGAGGGGGGCGCCCAGGGTGAGGCGGCGAAGCCATGCCCAGACTGTGGCTGCGCCCAGGGGTCTCCCCGCGGCTGGGTCCCGGCATCCCCTGCGGACTTCTCGGGGGTCGGACCGTACCTTTCTCGGGCGCCCTGTCCCCAGCACCTGGGGAGCTATGAGCAGGTTCGTGCCAGGGCCCCACGTGGGCCTGGGGGCTCTGGAAGTCTCCCTCTCCAGGCCCGAGCGCCCAGCTTCCTCGGCGTGGTGCCCGCTCAGCCCGGACCCGTCACCCCCGCTGCCCTGTCCTGCGCCCGGACCCGTCACCCCCGCTGCCCTGTCCTGCGCCCGGCCCGAGGGGCCGAGGCGGCAGTGCCTTACCCCTCTGTTCCGTCTTCCCCCTCCGAGGAATCTGGCCCCGGCGCGTGGTCCCGGAAACCCAGCTGTCCCCTCTGTTTTGGCATGAGCTTCTTTGTCGTCGTTCCTGGAACCTTGTTTCTGAATTAAACGTCGGGAAAACGGTGGCAGTGTGTGGCAGGTGGCTGGTCGGCGAGCAGGGAAGCAGGTGGGGAGGCTGTTGGACTCTGGAGGAGCTGGGCTCCCTTTATGGGAGGAAGGGTGACCCGTTGCAGGGGTCCCGCGCATCTGAGGAGGTCCAGGGCCACGTCCGATCCGTGCCAGCAAACCCCGGTGGCTCTCCCGTCAAGATCCAGTCGGAACCCGTTCCCTTCTCCCCACCTCCACTGGCCGCAGCCTGGGGGTCTCTCGCCTGCGTGCCAGTCTCCCCACTTCTGTCCTGCCTGCCTTCGTCCCCTTCCCAGCGCAGCAGGCACTGCGACTGTGGTGGTGGTTCCAAAACTATGCATTTGCCCAAACTCCTAGGCCTGTACACTCACAAAGGGGAAGGCTGAGAGAATGGAACTTAGCCCTCACTTCAAACACAAACAAGTAAACAAAAAGGCGAGGTAAACAGTCAAGAGAAAGCTGCTTGATCCAGGATAAGGATTGAAGCCCAGACCAAGGGAGGTGCCGGGCTGACAGCTGTGCAGGCACGTGGCCCAGAGGAAGCAGGCAGGGAGAGAGAGCGGAGGCCGAGGAAGATGGTTTTAAAAAATTACCATTGTGAGATTACAGAAAGGCAATGAAAGACTGAAGGCAATTTAAAAAAATGTTTTAATGTTTATTTTTGAGGGAGAGAGAGAGCACAGGTGCAAGGGGGGAGGGGCAGAGAGAGAGGGAGACACAGAATCCGAAGCGGGCTCCAGGCTCTGAGCTGTCAGCACAAGGCCCGACCCGGGTCTTTAGCCATGAGATCATGACCTGAGTCAAAGACGCTTAACTGACTGAGACACTCAGGTGCCCCTAAACAAGGCAATTTTTAATCTAGGAGGTAAAGAAAGCCCAAGTGAATGGTTCCCCAAGAACCATTTTGGGAGAACGAAGAGGCTAGCAGAATGGAGAGTGGTATAAAACAGCCAGATCCTCAACCATCAAGAAGAAAGGTCTTCAAAATTATTTTTCCAAAGGAAGGAAGAGAAAGAGACCCTTGCTGTAGCCACTACAGCTGCTGTCTGCTGTCAGGTGAGAGTGTCGTCATCACAACCACCACCACTGTCCCCATGACGGCGTGTCTTCCCTGCAGCATGCACCAGCTCGCCCCACGTCCAGCAGTCATAGACTCTTCGTGCGTGTGTAGTAGCAGGGACCGATTTACACTGCCACTTACTTGAAAGAGCCCCCCAAACCAGACAGAATAGATGAGACCCAAGCTGTAAGGAAACCAGGTATCAGGCGATGAACGGCGATCTCTGGGAGATGAGAAGTCAGAGATCGGCCTTGCAATTGTCCCGGCTGACCGCATTGGGAGTTTCGTGCTGAGGCCCACCGGAACTGGTGGGGTAGAGGGCCCCAAGGAGTGGCGGGGGGGGGGGGGAGCGTGTGCGAGGACCCTGTGGGAGGGAGCAGCGCACAGCTGATCAGCGCAAGCGCGCGGGGAGACCATTGGAGGCCCGCTGAGGACCATCTGACAGAACGAAAGTAACTTTGTTGGGCACTCAAGCGGGACAACAACCAACAGCTGTCCCCACCGGCTAGGAGGGCAAACCTCACAACTGGGGAAGTGTGGGAGTGGAAAATGACACCTGCCCCGAGCTGTTCTGGTCCCATAGGGCGAGTCTTTGAAGACTCAAGAGGGTCCAACTGTTCCAGGTAAGTAACGCATCGCGGAACAAAGCTCACAAATATTTCTAGGAATAGAAAGACCTCCAGCACCCAAGGAGAATCATGTCCGGCATCCAGTCTACAGTTAACGGGCACGCAGAGAAGCGGGGAAACCCAACCCACACAAATTCTCTGCTATAAGGTACCCAGGTCAGAAAGGAGGAAATAGAACTGGCTTTATCCTGAGAAAACAATCGCCTATGGAGAAAATCCCGTGGCGTCTGTCCACCAAAGAGCTGCCAGAATTGCTGGGTTTGACAAGTCTGCAGGAGACCTCGTGTGTCACGGGGAGTACACTCCTTCCACCAAAAGGCTGACAGTTGTCCAGCACTTTTCCTCACTGAGCTAAGGCCAGTCAGCCTCGACGCTCCGATTCTAGTGTTTCTGGGTTGTTTGCTCTTCTCGTGCAAACTAATTTTTACATTATTTTTTAAGGATTTTTTTAAATGTTTTTTTTTTTTTTATTTTGAAAGAAAGATTGTGAGTGGGGAAGGAGCAGAGAGAGGGAGACATGGGGCTCGATCTTGATCTCACAAACCGTGAGGTCATGACCTGAGCCCAAATCGAGTTGGACGCTTAACTGACTAAGCCACCCAGGTGCCCCAAATTGTTATTTTTAAATGTTTATTTTCTTGAGAGAGCGTGAGTGTGCACATGAACAGGAGCGGGCAGAGAGAGAATCCCAAGCAGGCTCCCCCACTGTCATCTCACAAACTGAGATCAGGACCTGAGCCGAAATCAAGAGTAGGAGGGTCAACCAAGTGAGCCAGAGGCACCCCCAAATGAATTTTGTTTTCAAATTTTGCCAGAGCCAGCAGTGACAAGGTGTAGCAAAACCAGCATTCTGGCAGAGTGGTAGGTACGTTTTCTGGAGACTAATTTTGCAGTCTTGACAGAGCTTTAAAAGATATACTAAATATTTACCCACTAATTGTACCTCTTTTAACCTAGTGGAAGGAAGCAATCATTCGTGCAAGGTCATATGCAAGAGTTCCACTGAGTCATTACCTAAAATAGGGCAAAAAGGTGAAAGCAATTGAAACGTTCAGTAGTTACATTAGAATATTATAATGCATCTTTTCTTTTTATAAAAAAACAAGTTTATTAATTTTTGAGAGACAGAAACTGAGCAGGGGAGGGGCAGAGGAAAGAGGGAGACATAGAATCCAAAGCAGGCTCCAGACCCTCAGCTGTCAGTACAGAGCCTGACACGGGGCTGGAACTCACCAACTCCGAGATCATGACCTGAGCCAAAGTCAGACGCTCAACCGACTGAGCCTGCCAGGTGCCCTTAATGCATCTTTCCTGCACTCATTCAATATTTTTGAAGAGTTTGGATAAAAAGTTCACATTAGATGAAAGCCATCAGGAGTAATGCGAAACGTGCAAACGATGGGCATATTCCCACATGTCGAGAGTCCTTGATACCGAAGGACAGGACGCACGTGGGTTCTGCCAGTTCCCAAACTGCCTTCTACCACCTTCTGAGACTTGCACGTCGACATCCCAGGAGCCGCCCCGCCCCCCACCTGAGGACAAAGGGAAGACTATCCGGGGGTGCCGCAACTGAGAAGGAACAGGGAATAGCAAAGCTCAGTTTTATTTTCTGCAGTAGCAAACATTTAAATGGCAAACAAAACAAGGGGACCATGAGTGCCCAAGGGCTCGGGCCCTCATTGCCCTCAGGAGACCAGGCAGGCCCCCAACCTCAGGTGGCAGCTAGTGCAGGCATCACTGCCCTAGGAAGGACGGACCGCCCAGACGGGGGACACGAGGCTAGACCTTAGCCCCCTTTCGCCAGCGCAGGCTTAGCGGGAAACAGGGGGCCCGAAGCGCTGCATGGTCCGAATCACCAGGGAAAGCTGGTCAAGAAAGTTGATGATGGAAATTCGGAGGAGGCGAGAGTTTTCAGCTCTCCAGCGGCTAAGAGAGAGAAGAGAATCAAGTTGGAGGTGGTGGCTCCTCCCCTTCCTCGCTCCGCCCCCCCCCAGTACCCATCCCTCGCACCCTTCTCCCCCCAGGAGCACCCCCCTCCGCGGGTGCAGGTGTTAGAGTCTGCGGGGCCCCTCCCCGCACCTAGTGCTCACGGCTCCAGCAGAGCATCCCCCCCATGGAGACGACCCGCCACCTGCAGCCACCCCGACCCCGGCCCTTCCAGAACTTACATGGCCAGGACGCTGTCAGTTACGGTGAGCTGCTTCTCCACGATGCCTCCGTGCGGTTCGCGATCTGGGGCCAAGGACGCACAGGCGATCTCCGCCTCCAAGTGGGACGGGAAAGGCACGCCGAGGGCGCTGGGTGCAGATTCGGTTAAGGTACCACCCCTACTCACTTAGGGCCTGAGCCCCCTTCTCAGGCCATCCTGACGAGGCCACCCACTCCCGGCCCTAATCGCTCGCGGCCACCCCGTTCCCTGGCCCAGGTCCTCCCACCGCCCCCAGGAACCCGTTTCCCCCCTGCTCTCCTTCCTTCCTCCTCCCCCACCTCTCTCCAGCCACCCCGGGACCACCCTGCTTTCAGATCTTTGCCCCACGCCCCGCAGGTTACCGCGGCTCCTCTCCCTTTCCGCCCCCTGCCCATGCCCCGCTGTCCCCTCGGCTAGGATACAATATGTGTATTCGGGTTTCCGGACTTCCGGTCGTGGAGAGGGCATCTCCGCCTGGCCCCGGGGCGTGCTGTGGTCGCGGGACACGCGGAGCTGCGCCGGCGACCGCGGCCTCCGTGCCTGCGCTGCAAAGGCCGCCACAGCCGCCCTGGCCCTGGCCCTCCAGGCTGTTGTCGGCGCCGCCCGCCGGGCCGCCTGCGTCTGCGTCTGCCGCCTGCATGGTCGCCGCGCTCCGCCCCAGACCCCGCCCTTCGAGCACAAGCCCGGCCGCTCGCCCAGTCGACTGGCGGCTGAGGCGCTGCAGCTCCTTCCCGAAGCTCCGCCCCGCGCGCCGACCCCGCCCTCCCCGCGCACGCGCAAACGGGCCGTCGGGAGGCTGCCGGGCGCGTGGCCGGTTCCCGCCAAAGCGATGCTGTCCCAGGCTCTCTCGGACCCTGGCTGCGGAAGCCCCGCCTATCACAGCTCGACGCCACCCCCAGGCGCCTGCGCCAACGGGCTCCTAGGGTTCCTAGTGAGGCCGCCAGGCCTGCGGCCGGTGCCCGCCCAGCCGGCCTTTCCGCCCTTGGGCCCTGGGAGACCCCCTGGCTTACCTAGACTATGAGCGCTTCCTCATAAAGCCCACGCAAGTCACCCGGCCTCCCGGGAGCGCCGAGGCCAACATTTCCCCACCCCCACCTCCCGGCCATTCCCTTGGGCGCCTGACTGGTTCCCGCCCAGCCAGCTCTGCCAGGAGCCCCTAGAGAATATCCCCCCCCCCCAACCCTTGTCCTCCTAGCCAACGAGGGCTCCCTCCTAAGGCTCCGCCCCCAAGCGTCCAAAGCAACCGGGCTCCCAGGAGCGCCTGCGCAAACGGACCCCCTGTGCTCCTCCTGGGCCCGGGACTGCTTCCCGCGCGCCTTGCCCCACAGCCGGCTCCGCTCCCGCGTCCCCTGCCCTGCAGCCAGCTCAGCCCTGGGCTCCCGGAGACCCCGCCGTTGGCAGCCTAGCCAGCAGCTGCTCCCTCACCAATAGTCGCCACGTGCTGTGACGTGTGACCCCACTGCACCCACGCAAACCAGTCCTACCTCAGCTCCACCCCCTCCCCACATCCCTAGCCCCTCCCCAGACCTCGTGGGAGGCCGCCAGACACCACGGCCTGTTGTCCAGAGGGCCCTGTCTCTTCCTTGGCCTCAGTGTCCCCAGCACGTGGGGCTCCACGACCTCGCAGCGGTTCGTGGAGGGAGATGGGCCACAGCCCAGACGGACACGGCCCCGCACCCCGTCCCCCTCCCCGGTACAGGTGGACACACCAAAGCGGCCTTTGGAGGGGGCGACTGAGCACAGGTGCGGATCAGATCGGCCGTCTGGGAAGGTCACGAAGGGGCTCCCGTCGGGGGGGGGGGCAAGCCTGCCAGTAGGAGGCAAGGAGGGAAGGGATGGCGACTGGAGCTAAAGTAGTTAGTGGCCACGGAGAACAGGGATGCGGTCGCATAGGAAACACCACAGTGCAAAAGGGAAATCACTAAAATCCCAACTTAGGAAGCTACTGTCTATGTGCACGGAAATCCTGCAACGGTAGCCTGAAGTGTAAACACCTCGTATCTCTGTGTGGTGGGATTGAGGGTGGTCCCCACTTCTTTTTTGTGTATTTCTCCCCCAAAAGGTTCACAGTGACTTTACGTGACCTTTAGTGTTTTTAATTTTTTAATTTATTTTGTAAGTGATCTCTGTGCCCCACATGAAGCTCGAACTCACGACCCCCCTCCCACACACACCCAAGCCAAAAGGCGCATGCTCTACCCAACGAACCAGGCAGCCAGACACCCCTACGATCAAAAAGAGTTAAAAAAAATTTTTTTTAACATTTATTTATTTTTGAGAGACAGAGACAGAGCATGAGTGGGGGAGGCGCAGAGAGAGAGAGGGAGACCCAGAATCCATAGCAGGCTCCAGGCTCCGAGCTGTCAGCACAGACCCCGACGCAGGGCTCAAACTCATGACCCACAAGATCATGACCTGAGCTGATGTCAGATGGTTAACCAACTGAGCCACCCAGGCTCCTGTCTTAATTTTTAATATAAATCACATAACATCACTTACCTATTTAAAATTCTAAAATGATCTCCCATTGCCCTTGGAATCATATCCAAACTCCTTGATGTAGTTGATAAAACTGTGTCACCTGGCTTCCCGCTCATCCATCGTGTACCGTCACCTGTCTGCTGCCTCATTCTCTGCAGCCTGGGGGGCCCTTTGCTCCTGACCAAGGGTGGCCTGCCCTACCACTTTGAATTTATTCTTCTATTTGGAAGACTCCACAAACTTTCCCATAGCTGGCTCCTCCTTGTCTTCAAGATCTTGGCTCCAGTGTCACCTTTGAAAGGCCTGCTGGGTCACCAGTCTAACATCCTACCCCCAGGCACGATTCATCACATTTGCCCATTTAAGTCTGCTGCATAGAATTTTTCATAATCTGAAATGATAATCTGGTTTTGTTTTCTTCTATATCAGTCATATATCATCTCTGGTACCTTTTTGTTGTTCAGTGCAGTTTCTTCAGTAGGTGGTTTGTTGCTTGTTGAATGAGAGTATTAAGTACAAGAGTCATGGCTGTGTGGACCCTGCAATCTCTCATATAGGCAGTTACTACACAGATATGTAACAGTGAATGCACAAAGTGACTCCTTGTAACATAAGTGGTCATAGGAAACTATGGGGCACAAGGTACGAGTCCATCAGCAGGAAGCTAGTGAAATCAACTATGGTGCATTCATACAATCACCCCAGACAGCAGTTAAAAAAAAAAAAAGAATCCATAATGAAAAATGAAATGATTTCCGGGATATATTGTGTAAAAAAAAAAAAAAAAAAAACAAGAATGCAAAGGACACACACTCTCTCTCTGTCTCTGTCTCTGTGTCTCTCACAGACACACATGTTTATTAGAAAAAAAAACAGGAAGGAGAAACCTGAAACTAATGAAAATAGTCCCCTGTAGGGGTCAAAATGGGCATGGGATTTCTTGGATTGTACCATTTTGTACAGTTTTGACTTTGAACCACATAAATAGCTCACATGTTCGAAAGTACATTTGAAAGAGCTAAAAACAACCGAAATGCAAAAGTTGAATACAAACAAAAACAAATGAAAACAAACACATGAGCCTAACTACACATCCAAATGATAATAAAACCACCCAGAGAAAATTCAGGTGATTTTAAGTCCACTTTCTGCTTGTATATCCCTTCAGGGCATTATATTCTAAGGACACAAGAATTGACCTTACTCTTAGTATTTTTGCCGTCAGCAATGGTAGTCATGAGGTTGCAGTGAGGCCATTTGGGGTGTCCTTTAAGGTAGACTGCCCAGTGCAGCAAATGAGTAAATATATCGCTGTTGTCAGTAACCAGAATTCTCTCTGTGGCATGACGAACGGTGAGAAAGGACTGTGATGCTGGATTGCAGTATGAGCTTAAACATACATATTTCCTTGTTTTGTCCGGTGAAAGGGTTTAGAAGCGATGACCCTCCGGTAGCAATGAACACACCCTACACCCAAGCCTTGCTTTCTCCATGTCATTCTCCACTAAAAGGAACCAGAGCTTCCTGGAGTGATGGGTGATTCCAGAGCTGGGGCAGGAAAAAAATACATGATGAGCCTGGAGCGCTTCGTAGTGCCAAAAAGTAAGGAAGTGCTTGAAATACAAAGGGAGGAGGCATGTCAGAGGGACACAGGGGCCCACCAGGAAGAACCACGGCTAGAACAGTTTGATCATTCAAAAGGATATTAGACTTTTGGGTGAGGAGTATGACTGGGAAGGCGGCGCCAGGGAAGGTGCTGGAGTGTTGGCAGTGTTCTGTGGTTTGATCCAGAGGGGATGGATACACGGGTGTTATTTACTTTAAAAATCCATTGAGCAGTACACTGATGAGTAATGCACGTGACCGCATGCACGCTATAGCCCAATGAAAGTTACCCCCCAAAACATAACTTTTGGATTCTAAGTTGTTGGATAAAAAAGCCCAATGTGTCCACCACGGTAATCAAGAAAAGAGAGCCGGAGAAAGAAAAGCTCTTTCATGAGAAATGCTGCTAACTAATCACCGTAGAACGCGAGCCCTGGCAAACCACAAGTTTGAAGCCGTCGGTACAATTCGTTCAGGCAAGGGTCGGCATCGTGTGGTAAAACCGTTAGAGATTGCTGGGGAACAACACAGGCACATGGGCCCAAGGTGTTTATTACCGCAGACTCCTGGTGCTTTAGGACAGGGAAACGCACCTTTGTGAGGGAGAGGTGTGGCGGCTACAACCTTGACCATGTGACCAGAATGAGCCTCCCCGGTGACGGTGACGGCGCAGCCCCACCCGGGACTCCTGAAGCTGCTGGGGGAGGGGAAGGGCAGAGCAACTGGTCATAGCAGTTGAGCTGAATCTAACGCGGAGGGAATCAGGCAAATCCAGACTCTGGGACATTCTACAAGACAACTGCCCTGGGCTCTTCCAAAACTATTATTGCTTGATTGCCTACAGAGAACGGAGAGTTTTGAGAGGCGAAGGCGGCCTCCTGCGTCCTGTTAAAAGTCTGCCTGAGTGCTGTCGGCATCGACTGAGGCAGGCTGTGGCCTGCAGCATCCTCCCAGCCCTGCAGCACCCGCCCCCTCCCGTCTTCCCTCCCTTGCCTGCCCATCACCGCCCACTTCTGCAGACAAGCTTCCAGAATGCGGGATCCCCTGTCACTGGCACCACCCTCTCTCCTCGCCAGCCTGCAGCTAGCTGCTTCTTGCTTCCCAACATCACCAGCGACCATCTTGTTACTAATGCCTCTTGGCAGTATTGGACAACCCCTCCTCCTTTCTGGAATGGTATGGTTGGCCCGTCATCCTGAGCTTTCCCTGTGGCTCAGTGTCAGGATGTTCCTTGGCCTTTTCTGCATCTCCTGTTGGTGGAATGCTTCGAGGCCCAGCCCTCTCTCCTCTTTGCTGGCTACACTCTCTGGGAAGCCCCCTCATCTGTCCTCAGAGACTCTAGGACATCCTGTCCACACCTAACGCCTGAACGTCACTATAGGAGGCCGCACAGGGCTTGGGGTCCCAGTCAGCTCTTCCATCAGGCTCCCACCATGCATCCTGAACACCTCGTTCCTGCCTCCGTGTCCATCCTGATCTCCCGGCTGAGTTCCCAACCCCCGTGTCCAACTATCCACTCGCCCGCTCCTAATCACCAGAGGGTTCTTGTGGCTCCTGAGCCAGGAGGCGCTGGCACAAGGGACTCAGCGACCATCTCTAGGGTCTGGCTGAAACGCGCATCTGTGTTGCACCCCTGCAGTGGGCAGTTGCTGCCCCAGGCTGCCATCCAGCCCTGGCTTTGGTTGAGAATCCCCCGCTCCCTCCCACAGCTCATGGGTACCCAGGGGGCTGCCCTCCCACCACCCACCCCACCCCCGGCCAAAATCATCAGAACGGGACGTGCTTCTGACCAATGAAAGATAGCATTTATTGGCTGGGGGCGTCAGAGAAGGAAGCTACACCGCAGGCCGAGGCGGTGCTCCCGGCTGGGTGCGAACTAGAGATTTGGCAGAAACCGCAGGCCGCCATCTTCAGATCCTGAGGCAGCAGCCTGGGGTGGAGAGCCAGAGGGGAGGCGGGAAGACACTAGGCGTTTGGTGAAATTGTTCATCTGCTGCCAATATCCCGGGGACTTCTCAGTTCTGTAAACTGTTTCCTTTATCATTTAGACCAATTTCTTTCATGGTTAAACCAATCGTTGGAAACCGAAAGCAGCCTGGCTAATATTGTTCCTTTCGGATACAAGTCAGTTTCACATTCACCTTTAATGGGATTCAAAATTTCAACAAACGTTTCCTGACTGAAAATAAGACGGGAGCATTGGTAAGTCACACGAGCTGCTATACTCCCAGCTCTCAGGCAGAGCCAGGGACTTGACTGCTCTTCAAAGCCTGGGGACCCAGCATTCACCCCATGAGGACCAGGCAGGAGAGTGGCTTCCTTCTAGCCTCGACCGACCTAGGTGTCCTCCTCCAAGGAGCTGGTGACTAGATGACCTCTAGTGCCCGCACATCAGGCAAGGTGGGAGGCTCGGTGCCACCAGCCCACGCTTCTGCCCCCTTCCCAGCGCCCTGAGGTTTCCCTTCAGGCAGTGAGGGGTGTGCAAAGTGAAAGCCCCTGTACGTGCGGCAGGGGAAGGGGTCCACTTCCACACCGTGGGTGAGTGCAGGGTGTGGGGGCCTGTCCAAGGCTGAGTGACCTCGAGTCAGTCACCTGTCATCCCTAAGAGGTGAGAAATGCCCATGTCCAGGCGGAGACAAGCAGAGGGAGTAGCGAAGGGCTGTGACGCAAAGGGCCGGGCCGTCGCATTTCTGGGCCACGCTTGGCCGTTGCTCCGTTTGGGGCCTGCTTACAGAGCGTGGGGTGGACGGAGTGGTGCAGGCCCCTCACCCCAGGACTGGGTAAGAATGAAGGAAATGGAGGTTTCGAGAGTGGCCCTCACTGGGCAGAGTTAACACCTAGGGACCCACGTGGCACAGGGACTCGTCTGAGGTCATACCACACAGGTCCGTGACTCCCCAGCCCGCTTTTCCTTGTCGAGCGCCCACTGGCTGTGGCAGCGGAAGGGCAGCCCGGGGCTGGCTGTCACTTGACCTCCTGCCAATGCCGCACCTGTCAGAGGTCAGGTGACAGGATTGGGCAGCAGGTGCCAGCAGCTTCACTTCTCAGGCCTCGAGAGGAGTCGCTAGAGGATTTGTTCTCAGCGGGCTAAACAAGATTTGCCAAAGGCCGTCCGTCGGAACCCTTCCGAACGGTCCCTGTTTTTCCTGGGCACTCGGAGGCATTTTTAGAATCCGGCTGGACTCAGATGCTGGCTCCCTCACTTCACTGCTGGGAGCCTCGTTGTCTTACCTTTTGTGTGAGGCGTGGGAGCAAACCCAGGCAAGAGCCAGGCGTGGACACCCAGGTACTGCCAGGTATTACTATTATTATGAGCCAGATTGCGACGGGAGAACACGTTTAATGCTACATGCAGCTTGTAGCCTGGCTGGGCTCCTCCCCGCACTGGGAATCTTATTTGGAGAACCCCTTCTCCATGGTTTCAGTTACTTCGGGGTGCAGAAAGCGGCTAGCCAAGCGTTCGATGTCATCCAGCGTCAGGCGGTTCAGGGACCTCTCGTAATCCTGAGGAGAGAAGGCCAGGAGGATTCGGGGGTGCCAATGGGCGGGGGGGTACACTAAGACAGAGTCAGGGGACGGGAGCAGCCGGGCCGGGAGCGGATGTCCTGGGCTACCGTTCTCACCCTCTGTAGTTGATCCAGGACTCTGCTGGCATCTGCCGCGCTGAAGTGGCGGGCCAAGACTTTGGAGATCAGCTGCCAGGCCGGCGGGGGTGGCGGCGGGGCCTCGGCCAGTCTCCGGGCAGCGCTTTCTTCCAGTAACACCTTCTCCAGAGGTTTGACCACTAGGTTGAGCTTGGAATTGGGCCCAACGCTGTAATCGGAGAGTCTTTTCCCATCTGCCAAAGAGAGATTGATGGAATCGTTACGCGCAGCGCAGCTCTGCGGCATCTGTCTGAGGAGGGTTCAGTCACCTCCCCGAAGGTAGAGTGGCCAGCACTCCAGCCATCATACTGCTCCTCGGGCTCGGCCTAGGCACCCCGTCCCCTGAATTCCTGCGGGGCTCCCTGGGCGTCTCCTCTTGCCGGGTACCTGCCAGGGCCTTGCCCTTGAACAGCAGCCGCTGCTGGCGCACCGGGACGTTCAGCTTCTCGGAGACCAGATGTTTCAGCGTGGACACCGGCTCGTCCTCCGACACCTGGCCGGGCCGAGGGCAGGAGGCAGGAGTTGAGGCCGCGGCCCCCGCAGACGGCGGCTCTCCCGGCCGCCCCCTCCCCCCCCCCGACCCCCAGCCCGTCCCCGCCCTCGGCCCGACCCCGCGCCCAGGGGGTGGTGAGTGCCCGAGCCGGCAGGCCGGCGGGGGCCCGCGACGCTACCTGCAGGCTGCACTCACGGCCCTGGAGCGCTTTCACCGTCAGCTGCATGGCGGCCGCGGCGGCGTCCACTGCGGCCGGCGCGCGCCCCACCGCCCCCCGCTGCGCGCCGCCGCCCCGGGCGCGCGCCGGAACCGCCCGCCGCTGCCGGAAGCAGCGCGAGGGGCGCGCCCCGGCCCCGCCCCCCGCCCCGCCCCGCCCCGCGCGCCGGGGCCCGGCCCCCGCCCCCGGCGCCGGAGGAGTCACCTTGGCGTCCGGCCTGGCGAACGCCCGGGCCGACGGATTCGCCTGCCACGGGAGGGAGGAGGAGCGAGTGGGGCCGGATCGGCTTCGTCGGGGAGCTGGGGTTTGGGAGGGGGGGGGGCCCGGCCCGCCCCCGGCCGACTGACGGGCGAGTCGGCGCGAACCCCGACTCTCCCTCTCGGGAGTCCACGTAGTGGCCCGGCCCTGCCAAGCTTGCCCCACTGCTCGCGGGGCCTTCTGCCTCCTCTTTTCTAGTCTGGCCGCAGAAAACTGAGCTTGGGAGCTGGCTGCGGAGCCCGGCCTCTGCCCTCATTCTCCCACGCTCCTTCTAGAACGGCAGGGCCCACCTCTCCCAGAGAGGGGATGCGTGGGGAGGGAGAGTTGAGACAGAAAGTCTGTGCACGGGCCACCACTGCCACCCACGCCAGTCCTCCACCCTGGCCCACATCTACCCAGCCGCACCGTTCCTACCCCACTCCCCAGGCCCCAAAGGTCAAAGACTGGGAGGCACCCGAGCTTGCTTCTCTCTTTTATTGAAATATATTTTCTGAGCAGTGCCCACCTACCTAACTCAGCGTGGCCTCTTTGGCACTGAAAGCTGGAGAATAAAAAACCGGTAAAAAAAATAAGCCTGGATTGTTTTCTGAGTGCATAGTGCATGAGAGCCAAAGGCCTTTGGTACAGGAGAGCTGTGGGGGCGGTGGCTGGAGGCCGCAGGCGACGCGTGGTGGAAGCTGGACCCAGGGGCCTCAGGGGACTGGGCACAGGCTGCTATAGATGAGGTGGCCAACAACCAAGGCCAGCATCTCCGAGGTGCCGCTCAGCGCTACAATGAAGGGGGCCTGGGAGGCGTAGTCGGCTTGAAGGCGACGGAGGGACAGCTGCAGCATGGCCAAGGCCAGCAGGCTGTTCTGGACCCCTACCTCAATGCTGACCGTCCGCCGCTGTGCCGCCGGCAGCTTCAGGCACGTGGCCAGGCAGTAGCCCACCAGGAGGCCGACCAGGGGCACCGTGAGGCCCACCAGCACGATAGGGAGCCTGACACCCACCAGGATGAAGACCCCCATGCGGTAGGCCAGGAAGAGGCCACCCAGGAGCAGCACGAAGCTGAAAGGCTTGATGACGTGCAGCAGCAGCTGGGAGAACTTGGGGAGCTTGGACCTGATCACCACGCCGGCTGCTATGGGGATGGCGATGAACAGCAGGGTCCCCAGGATCTTGGAGATGGGCACATGGAGCGTTTCATGGATGCTGAGCAGGCGGCTGTAGACGGCGGAGGACAACGGCAGGAAACCGGTGGCAGCCACCGTTGAGATGAACGTCATGGAGATGGCCAGGGTGACGTCCCCTCCGAGGAGGAGGCTGAAGAGGTAGCTCCCCCCGCCGCCGGGTGACGAGCAGGTGATGATGAGGCCTAGAGCCAGGGCCTTGGGCAGCACGAAGACCTTGGCCATCAGGAAAGCATAGAAGGGCATGACCAAAAACTGGCCCAGGAGGCCCAGCAGCATGGGCTGGGGGCTCTGCAGGAGCCCTTTCAGAACCTCGAGTTCCACTTTGCACCCAAATGAACACTTGTTGACAAAGATCAGAGGCAGGAGCAAGTAGAGGATCGGGTTCTCTGAGAAGTGGACCAGGTCAGCGCCGAGGGTGCCGGGAGCATCTTCGGCAGGTGAGACCTTGATGCAGAAATCTCTCCGTTCCTCAATTAGCATGGGCGGGGCCTCATGGGGGTCCAGGAGCTGAATGAGGAGCGGGGCTAGCCCAGGCAGGCCCGAGTGGATGCTCACCACGAAGCCGCCCCCACGGCCCCAGGTGATGGCACTCACATTCTTGATGGTCAGCACCTCCGTGTCGAGGGAGGTGACCCTCAGCATGGGGCCAGGCCCTGTCCTGTTGCCCTGGCCTGGGTACTGGCTCGAGATCACAATGATGCCCTCGCTCTCCTCTGGGAACTCAAACTCCATCACAGAGCCGTCCCCAATGCTCAAGTATCGGCCCCCTGTCAGGGGCACCCTGTGGCCCAGAGCTGTGCTGAGGTTGGCACTGGCTGTTCCCCTGGCCCCCAAAGGCAGGCTGGCCAGAAGCAAGGAAGCCCTGAGCATGCCTAGGGGGCCTCGGCAACCGCCACCCCCTCCCAGGCGAGGCCACCACTGGGAGCTGCTTCTGCCCCTCCTGAACACCATGGCTCTTCGCTGAGGACAGTGTGGCCAGGCCCTCTGTGGCTTAGGAGAACAGCCCCGCTGGTGCCGTTGGGCCGTCCGGAGAAGGGTCCATGGGCCGGGCCTGGCCCTGTGCTGTGCTCCTTGATGGCAGAGCTCTTCCTGAGGACAGACGGGACACAGAAAGGTGGCTGGTCAGGGTGACCAGCTGTGAGGCCGGGAGCGAGGGGATCGGTGAGCCCGCCTGCTGGGACACGCAGCAGAGCCCCTAGACCCAAACCCTGGGACAAGAAGGCAATGGCTAGTGTCGACCCTTAAGTGCCATTTGCCTGTCCCCTCCTCCAGCGTACCTGCACCGAGTTTCCCATCCCTCGCCCACAGGGGCCACCTACACATAGGAGTTCCTGTTCAGCCTGCTGATCTCCCTGGGCTTTTCCAGCACAGTGAACATGCAGAAATGTCCTGATACCAAGGGACTTGGGAGAGCCACCCCGCAGTCCCATCACCACTAGCCTGTTCCCCGCGGGCTTTGAGCTATAGGGGGGCCATAGCTATACCACAACCAGCATGAAATCTCTGAAAGGCTGCGTGGGGATGCCAAGGAGACAAGTCTGGTGAGAGCAAAGGGTGTCTGACTGTCACCTGCCAGGCAGAAAGCAGCTGGCAAAGGGGCGTGTGCGGTGGGGCCTTGGGGGCTGATGTCTACCATGGATGTGGAGTTATGAATGGTGCTGCAGTGGCTACCTGGCCTACCCTACGTGCGGATGGTGGTGAGATGGGGGGCAGGTCCTCTCTCTCCAGGGAGCCTGCTGGAAGGGGAAGCAGGAGGGGGTCAAATAGGACCACGTGCTTGCTAGGTGCTTTTCTTCCTCCTGTCAGAGCTCCAACTCATCTGTCCCCAGAATCTGAGCTGCTAGAAGCAATGTGTCACATCTGAGAGGCTCTGCTCAGGGTCCAGAGCCCAGAACTTCCAGTGGGACCTAGTGTTTCCAGTGGGGGAAGGTGCCTCAGGATGGAAAGAGGTTTGCTTGCTTCCTCTTCTCAATTTGGGCTGTCACCAGCCTGTAGTCACATCACCTGCTGGAACTGGGGCACCCAGGATGGGGCCACAGTGGTTTATCATCACTACTGTCGTTTTCCTCTCGGTGCCTGATTGCAGTGTCCCAGTCCTGGAAGAGGCTCTGGCCTCTCGACATCCTATCAGTCTTTGGCCCTGTCCCCCGTCATCTGAGCCTGGGGAGCAGGGGAAGTAGGGTGAATGGGCAGGTTAAGCAAAAACTCATCCCTGGAGAGGTCCCCTCTTACCCGCTGCATGCCATGGCCTCTGCTGCTTTGGAGTTTGGGGGTCACTTACCCTGGAGGCCTTGGTCCAGCTTTGCATCCCACCGCTGAAGAGGGAGGCAGGAAAACCAGAGGGAGTATGAGAAGCAAAGTGGAGGGGAGTCACAGGGAAAAGATGACAGCACCCAGGACTGAAGCCACCGGGGTGGTGTGATGGTTCCTCCCTCCAGGAGGGAGGAGGCTAAGGGCCATCCACCCTGTCCTTCCAGTACTGCTGGCGGCTTTGAGTCACTGCAAGAGAGGTCTGGCCCAGATCCCACACCATTTCTGCTTGAGGGGCTGGAAGACTTTGAGCAGATGCACCCCAAGGCAGGGGAGGGAACCCTGGGCCGGCCGCTTTTTCCACACAGGCCGTGAGTTCGGTGTTTGGGCAGTTGGCATTGCCGACCCGGGGCTCCTCCCTACCTGGGACTCCGGAAGTTGCCGGGTTGGGCACAGAGCTCGAGCGCGAACCGAGGAGGGAGGAGCGCGCCGCCGCCGGGCTCTCGCTGTCGTCCTGCAGTCGGCAGGCGGGTGACCCGTCCGGGCGGTCCCGGGATCGCGCTACGGGCCCTCACGCAACTCCCAGGCCCTGCGGCCGCGCCCGTCGGGCCCGGCCGCCCGAGCGGGCGAGCACGGACCCGGGCCGGGGCCAGAGGCTGCGTTCCGCCCTCCCTTTCCGGCCCAGAGCGCTCACCCGCCGCCGCGGCCCGGGAGTTTGGCGCCGGCGCCAGCGCCTGCCGGCCCGGCGGACGCCTGCGAGCTGGGCCCGCCGGGGCCCTGCCCCGCCCCACCCCACCCCGCCCCACCCCGCCCCACCCCGCCCCACCCCGCCCCACCCCGCCCCACCCCGCCCACAGGGGCCCCGGCCCCGCCCCGCCGAGGCCCCGCCCCTCCCTGCAGCGGCCGGCTCACCTCTAGCGACCGGGGCCGGTTCCGACCGGATGTGACGTATCCGGGAGCGACGAGTCGGCGCGGGCTCGAGGCCCCGGATGCCTTCCGGGTCGTGGTTGGTCCACGCCGTGGGGCTGAGTCTTCTGCGCTTGTTGCCGGGACGACCCGCTCCGGGTTAGGGGCCCTGGTCGGGCCCAAACGCTCTGCGACCCCTGGGGGCAGTGGGACACGGGCTTAGCAGGGCCGGATCGCCAGCGGGCCGCCGGTGGTGGCGGGAGCCCAGGGTCAGGCGCCGCCTATTCCCACCTTTCTTCGTTCGGCCGTGGACCCAGTGTCTAGTTCCACACTGTGGGACATCAGGGGGCTTGTCCGCTTTTCAAAACTTTTTTGGCGCCAGCAGCAGGGTCTGAAGGCTTCACGGACAAGGAATAGACAATCAGATGGCATAAGTTGGGCAAAATGGGGAGACAATAAGCAAGTGCTGAGTCTAAGGAAACTTGCATGTTCCGAAAGGCTGCTGGAAGAACTTGTCACGGCTGTGATGGAAGCTGGTGGCCCCCAGAGTTACAGGTACTTGCCCATGGCAGGTGCACAAGACACATCGTTGAGAACGTAACCAAAACGAAACGGCATTTGTATTTTAATTTTTATTTATTTTTAACGTTTATTTATTTTTGAGACAGAGAGAGACAGAGCATGAACGAGGGAGGGTCAGACAGAGGGAGACACAGAATCCGAAACAGGCTCCAGGCTCTGAGCTGTCAGCACAGAGCCCGACGCGGGGCTCGAACTCACGGACCGCGAGATCATGATCTGAGCCGAAGTCGGACGCTTAACCGACTGAGCCACCCAGGCGCCTCTGTATTTTAATTTTTCAAGTACAGAATAACTTTAATAAAAATCTGTTAATTTAAAAAGTAAAAATATATTAAGTTTAAACTTACTTAAATACATTTTACTTTAAAATTTGTATTTGTGTGTGTTTTATAAATTTCAGATTGGTACGTGTGTACGATATGTAAACAGTTAAACACATGGTTGGGGTGTATGCTTAAGATGGTTTGATTTATGTCAGTGATCAGAAACATTCAGAGGCCCTAGCTCTAAGCTGTTGTTTAGCCTCAGAGGACCAGTAAGGCATAAGCCGTGTGTGTGTGTGTACTTTGTCTAAGAACATCTCCGTACTGTCCCTCTCAAATGAGGTTGAGGGAGTCCTGATGGAAGCAGGGTGCAGTTTGCAAAAGGGCAGTGGGGGTGGGGCCGTCGGGGACTGGGTATTACTGGCCATAGGGAGAGGAGGAATGGGTCAGCCAGAAAGGCAGGGGAAGGAAAACCTAAAAGACTTGTCCCCCCTGGAGGAAACCTATGTTTTAATCATTCAACTAAATGGGAATTGGGGCCAGGGGTCAAGGGGAACAAATGTAGTCAGAAGGCTGCTCCCCGTTATTGTCAGTTGCTTCAGCACTCCCTGAAAAGCCAGAGTGGGCTGGTGGGGGGGTCTGGCATGAGGGAACTTGGCGGCCTCTACAGGAAAAAGGGACGGCTAAATTAAAGGCAAGAGAATGTCATCTAGACTGAGAGAACATACAGAGCAAACGACAGTGACAGCAGTTCGGATGGGAGACCTGCCACTGTACTATGTTATAGAGTCACAATGGTGGCCCTAAGAGGTGTGCTTACTCCTACTTTCCTCCTCTCCAGGCAGGTTTGTCCGGGGACACTGTGATAAGTATGCGTGGAAGACGTGTTCTGTACAAGTATGGCATGCACTTGCTATTTACAGCGAAGTGTAGCGACAGCGGTCATTTTTGTCTACCCAGCATCAGCACCTCAATCCCTCCTCCACATTTGGTACACAAGGTTTGCATGAGAATCACCCCATGTGCTAATGACATTACTGGGGCTAGAATTACTGTGGGCGTTGGGGTCTGATGTGGGAACACTAGTCCCCTCTTTTGTCATTGCTTATTTTTGCTAATGTCCGTTTGACTCGGGATTCTGGCTTTTAAAACAAAGGGTGACCTAACTCTGGTAGGTGGGAGTGGGATTTCGGGGCAGCGGCACCACCCCGGTGGAGGAGGGCTGAAGGATATAGAAAGGTTTACCTCTACTTTGGAAAGTTGGGCAGGCTCTACCTCACACCGCCATTGGCTTCGTAGCCTGTGTTGGACCAAGTGGGGGATAAAGCTGGGCTTAGTGCTTCTGTCTCTGTGACTGTGGAGACTCCTAGTGAAGACACAGCCCCCACCCCCGCCCCGAGGAGTTAGGGGCCATCGCTGGGGCTCGGTCCTGTGTCCCCAGAATGTAACACAGTCCAGGGCAGGGCCTTGGTGAATGTTTGGGGAAGGTCAGGCAATCACAGCGGTGGTTTGAGAGGCCTCCCAGGCTTGCAGTGTGGACCTTCAGTGACATTCAGTTTCATTCGGGGCAAGCTACCAACCTTGAGGAGCCCCACTTACCTGGCTTCCAACCTCCTGGGCTCAGCGGGGACTTTTAGCTCTTCTGTGAATGGGGAGAATGACAGTCCTTTCTTGCTAGGGTTGGCATGAGGCCCACGCAGGTAGTAGGTGTATAATGGGAATGCCAATGGGGGAACTAAGGCGATATGGGCTGTGGGGGTGCAGGTGAAACACTGGGGCAACCCCACAGGTACGTCGGACCTCATTATAGTGTCTTCTCTCCCTTGGGGGACATTTGAAACGGTCTATAATAAAAGATTTAAAAGTGGATCCACGTATGATACCACAGTGGTAGACACACATCATTACACATTTGTCAAACGCACAGACTGTTCAAAACCAACAAGGAACCCTAACGTCAACTCTGGGGTTCAGGTGATGAGGTGTCAGTGTAGGTTGGGGACCTACCTGCGCGAACTCTCTGCACTTTCTGCTCATCTTTGCTGTGCATCTCTAACTGCTCTAAAAAAGCACTTGGCTCGGGGTCAGGCTGGCTGTTGACTTCTCTGATCACCATCTCCTGGGCAAGCGCCCGGGCTCTTGTTGTCGCCACCTCCCTGATCTTTGAGACAGCCTCTCCTCTTCTGCCTGCTCCATAAATACTTCCCTTTCTTGACACTTTGTTCACACTCTGGTAGCACTGGCCTGTTAGATAGAAGGTGGAGGCCCGGGAAGCCTGTTTCCAGAGTAGGACTCATTAAGTCCATCGCCACTGCTACGGCCCCCTCGAGGCTGCCCGGCTGGCGCTTGGATTCCCCAAACTGAGGAAGTTCCAAGTGCCTTTCCCCCTTTCCCTGACCACTTCTTTGCCCACGGGATGTAGCATTCCAGGAAAACTCCTTAGAGTTTCTTGTTGGTTTTCACTTAACGAAGGGAAATAGAACTGTAATCCTCAAGAAATGCCAAATAGGTCACATGACTTGGGCTTCAAAGCCTTGATCTCAAAGGCATCCAAAGCCAAGGGCTGCAGGTAGACACCCTAGCTCTTGAGGGAGCCTGAGGGGAGTGGGGAGGCACCTGGGCTGATTTTAATCCCCATCCCTGTCTCTACCCGCCTTTGAGATGTTGGAGGGAGTTGGTGGGTTTCCTGCTCCCCCAGAGGGTAGAGCCCTCTCTCCTGGGCAAGGGTACAGGAATGCCAGCTGGGGAGCTGCTCTGCTTTCTGCCTGTGTCACATCTCAGCCACCGCAGAGACTGTCAGCGGCAGGAACCCTGGAGACAAAGTGTGTCTGCTAAGGCTGTGGGAGCAGGTTGGCTAAGCCTCAGGGATGTGTCCCTCCCCGCAAGGACAACGCTGCCCGACTCCCCACTTAATGCACTTTATTCCACTGGGGCCACTAATTTATTGAGAGGTCATCTGGAAGGTGGGCCCCCGACAAAGCATGGGAGCCGCCATCTGCTGCGACAGGGCCGGTGATCAGGCGACTTTGGTGCCCCGGCTGGCTCGGCTCCGACGAGGCCCCTTCCCGAAGAGCGCGACGCAGGAGGCAGCCGGGTGTGGCTCATCTGAAGGAATCACCCTGGAAACAGGATCAGCCCCAAGAGCATCGAGCGGCTCTGGGATGGAGAGGTTCTGGAAGATGCCCCGACCCACTGTGGAGCTGCTACCAGACTTGGCGCAGCAAGGGGCGAGCACCCGGGGCCCTTGTGACCACGGGTGCTTGGGAATCAGGCGGGGCTGACCCGGGGAAGCAGCTTTACAAAGAGACCCCCACCACCGGTCACACCTGGTCCCGTCACCGCTTCGGAGCCCCGAGGTGTTGGGGCAAGACAGCACTCCCGGCTGGGCGTGGGGTCAGGCCTCAGCCTCACGCCGGCGCCGCCACCGCCTTCTCCTGGCCAGGCACACGCAGCCCCACTCAGCCCGGTCCCTGTGCTCGGCCGGCTAGCTAGCCGTCGTCCTCCTGGGGATGCAGCCTTCCATCTCCAGGGCCTCGGGCCAGCCTTCGTACTTATTGGTGTGCTTACTGTTCTTCACGTGCTGTGGGGTTTGGGGAGCAGGGGGTCAAGGCCTCAGCCCTAAGGCACAAGGGACAGACAGGGCTTGCAGTCCCCGTGTGCTGCTGTCAACCGACTGTGCACTCTCGGGGCACAACCCCCTCTGTCCCAATACACCTCGATTTTCTCATCTACCGAATGGGTGGAGTAGAAGAAGCCAGCTTCTCTGCACGTACGTGTGCGTGGCACACGTGAATATTCCCGCTCTCACCTGGCCCACAGGGGCTGCTGGAAATTTCAGGAAGAAAAAGGCCAGAGGGAGCATTTGTGCTCAGAGTGCTGAATTGCTCTTTTGAGGCACCCAGAGCCTTCCAGAAAGCACTGGAGCAGCCTATTTGCCTTGTCCTGCTGTGGGGGACAGGGCGGGGAGCCCCGTGGTTTCACCAAAGAGGAGGATGGCACCTGAGGCCTCCCAGCCCTGCACGTGGGGCTTGACATGTGTGGGTCTGGGGGGTCAGTCAGAGGACAGCAGGGGCTGGGGGGAGAAAGCCAGTGCAGTGTGAATCGGGGATCGGGGTTGCAGAAGCACGGGACAGGACTGAGCATCTTGAAGATGTTTGCGAGAAAGGTCTCTTAGTTGTGAGCCTTGCCATTACGAAAGCTTTGCATTTAAGGACCCTGTAGGGTGAAATCCATACAGGACAGGGAAGGTCAACGTTATACTGCCCCTCCCTGTGCACCCGGTGAGGGGTCTGGGGTACCTTGGCTAGGGGTGCTGGGGCAGAATCCAGGGAAGCCTGCGGGGTGAACAGAAGGGGCAGGCACACTATTCTGCGGTGCGAGGCTCTCCACCCGTACCTGCTCAAAGGGGCTCTTGTTCTGCACGCCCTTGGCCCCCACAAACACCCAGCTGTCCCGGAAGGCCAGGTCCTTCACATTCTTGCTGCCCAGATCACTGAAAAGCTTCCTGGTCTCCTCGTTCATCCTGCCGCACAGAAGGAAGACATATAAGCAGTCGCTGTGGAAGGGCGAGGCTGAGGCCGGCCTCGGCAATCACTTACTTGGTGGCTGGGTCGTCGTACGATGCCACAAACACCAGGGTACCTTCATGCAGTGGCCGAATAAACTTCAGCAGATCGTTGACATCTGGGGTGTCAGGTCACATGAAACACAAAGCATCGGGCACCACTGAGTAACCCTCCCTCACCAACCCTTGGTCTCCAAACAAGGAAACTAAAGCAGGGATCAGGCCAGGGACACACCCACCAAGGTCCCCAAGTGAAAGGGACAAACTGGTACAAGAAGCCAGGGCCATGCCCATGACCGTACACCTGTTCCTCTCCCTGCCCTTTCCAAACCCAAGGAAGCGCTCAAGAAGCCACGGCGAATAGACAGAGAACGGTGCTTCAGGGGAGAGACGCCCAGTCATTCTGCTGCACGACGAGCAGGAGGCCATGACCGCCACTCACCTCCTGCCCACATGTCAAAGGCCCGGGCTTCGATGAGCTCACCGCTGACCCCTGGGTTGACAGGGAGGGAAGAGTCCTGCTGGGCGAGCCACCAGGGCAAGGCCACCATACCATCCCGGCCACCCTAGATCGGGCTAAGGACACGGCAGCGGCCACTAGGCGCAGCCCTTCTGGAAGCTTTGCAAACATCCTGCCCATTCATGCCCACCATGCCCCTTGTTCAGAAAGGTGCGGCCCATCCAGGGGCTCCCTAGGAAGCACCCTCCAACTTCCTGGAAACTTCTGGTTCTTTACTGCTTTTGTTTATTGGGTCACTTCTTCTGTGGAAACTTCAGTGTGCACGGACCCTCTTCCGGGCCTCTCTGTGGATTTCCAGAAGTGGGGCAGAGGGAGGAGAGGGCCAAGGCGAACACCCAGATGCCTCCTCATGGGGAGGGTGTGGGGAAGGAGGGTGGCACATCATGGCATGGATCTGCTTCTCTGGTCTGAACTCTGACCCCACATCACAGGGACTCACCGTTCACCAGGGCGATGTTCAGTCCACGGCCCACGTTGTCCTTGACACTGCTCATGAGCCTGGCGGGGGGAGGAGGGGAGCAGAGTCCTCAAATGTCCCTCACAGATCTAGCTTTCAGGCTCCCACCCCCCTCACCGCAAGGAGCTCACATCTTATCTTCGAGGCAGATCTTTGGTCCGATGACATTGGCGGCCCCGCTGACCATGCGGAAGGCCAGGTGCTCCTCGGGACATGGCTGGGGCAGGCCGCATTTGTACTTCCTGGCTCGTGGCTCTGGGCAGGTACAGCAGGGGTGACCCACGGGCCTGGCCCTGGGGTCACCTGAGATCTGGGAGGGGGAGGTCAGGACCAGCCCACAGGTAGGAATGAGTGGCCACAGAGCAGGGGACCAATGGGGTGGGGGGGGGACATGGCTTAGGCCAAGGCCAGGGACACTTCCACGGACACTCTGCATCCTGCTGGCGCCGGCCTCAGCGCAAGGTGACAGGGACCTCGGGGAGGCTTTTCTGCCACTGGTGGGAGAAAAGAGATTGGAGGGCTGGCCTTCGCTTGGCCCCGCCATGGAGAGAGCACAGGTGGGGAAGGAAGGGGCAGCTGGGAGGGCGACTGCAGGAAAGTGGTGACAAAAAAAAAGAGCGCCTGAACCCCACGGCAGAGGTGGGAGGACGGGAGGAGGGCGGCTGGCCTCTGTTACAGGTTCAACTGTGCCCCGCAAATGACACGTTCAAGTCCTACCTCCCAGCACCTTCGAATACCAGCCGATTTGAAAATAGGCTCATTGAAGATGTAATTTGTTAAAATGAGGTCATCCTGGAGTAGGGTGGCCCTAAATTCAATGACAAGTGTCCTTTTAAGGGACAGACAAGACAGAGACGGAAAAGGAGGCCCTGTGCAGACGGAGGCAGAGCCCGGAGGGACGTGCCCACAGCTCAAGGTGCACTTGCGGCCCCCACAGGCTGGAAGAGGCAGGAGGGAGCCTCCCCTGGAGCCTGCAGACTTCAGCCTTCCGGCTTCCTGAACTGGGGGAGAAGCCGCGTCTGAGAAGAAACATCTCAGTGTACGTGGTGCGTGCTCCTTTGTTACAGCCAGGAAACATCTGACAGCAGGAGGTGGGCGCTGCTCCAACAAGTCCCCCAAAAGGTGGAAAGGGCTTTGGAACGGGGCAATGAAGGGAGGCTGTAGAATTTTGGGGTGCAGCCAGAAAAGGCCTCGATTGCCTTATGGGACTGTTGGTAGAAATATGGATGGAAGAGGGCAGAGCTGGTTTGAGAGCGGGGAGAACACATACATCATCATGACCACGTTGTCGTCGGCAACATGAAGGTTAAAGGCGCTCCTGTGGGGCACCCGGGTGGCTCAATCAGTGAAGTGTCTGAGTTTGGCTCAGGTCATGATCTCACGGCTCGTGAGTTCGAGCGCCACCGTGTTAAGCTCTGTGCTGACAGCTCAGAGCCTGGAGCCTGCTTTGTTTTCTGCGTCTCCCTCTCTCTCTGCTCCTCCCCCACTGGCGCTCTGTGCATCTCCCTGTGTGTGTCTCTATCTCCCCCTCAAAAAGAAACATTAACAAAAATTAAAAAGGCGCTTCTGGTGAGGTCTCCGATGGCAACCGGGAACATGGTATTGGATCCTGGAGGTAAGGTTCATAAAGTGGCAAAGAACTCATAAACACTGAACTGGGATACTTAGTTGAGGAGGTTTCCAAACACAGTATTGAGGGCTCGGCCTGGTTTCTCCTTGGTGCTCACAGCAAAACGTGCGAGAGCAGGCTCTGTGCTTGGATGAGCATTTACTACGGAGCCAGAGGGTGCGACTTGTGGACCCGTGCAAGCATGTCAGTAGAAGCCAGGAACAGAAACGGCCTTATCCACGAGAGAACTGGAGGGCCCTCTCATCTCCTCACTTAGAGTCTCGTAAATCGCACAAGAGACCAACAATGTTTTTTGAGAATTTTATACCAGCAGAAAGAGTGCTCTTCTGGGCTGAAAGGGACAGAAAAGGGGCAGAAGGAAGAAGCATGGCTCTGAGGGCAGAGCAGTGGCTACCGAGGCCAGAGATGGGCCAGGCCCAGAGGGTAGGACCGCACCCTCCACTCCAGAGGGTGCCCCTCACCCCCGTTCAGTTACATCCAGAGCACAGAGCATTGGGCCCTAGAAGATTCTTCTCAGGCCTTGAATCCTAATGGCATTTGCCCTACTGGGACTGGTGACTGGTTTATTCCTTCCAGTTCCTCCCTCTTGCAGTGGGGACATCTATCCTATGCTTGTCTTACCAGTAACTGGATTTCTAGGTTCACAGCATGCAAGCAGCTCCAGTGGGCTGCGATGGCCAGTTTGGGGACGGATGAAGGGAGAACAGAGAGCCTGCAGGCCTTAAGGCAGGTAGCAGTATCAGAGAAGCAGTATGAGGGCTGGGCACAGGAAAGGAGCAGGGAGGTGACGGGAGGCTCACCTGCAGTTGCTGAGTTCTCTGGGCCTGTGGATACAGAGAGTTGTTGGTGTCAGGGTGGAGGCCTCCAGGGCCCTGTAGCAGAGCTTCCTGGCCTGACACCGTGAAGTCAAGGTGGAGGATTGATCAGGCTCAGGGGCCAGGGGCTAAGCCAGATTCAAGCCCCCTGCTCCGGGAAGAAAGTAAATTGCAATTGTAAATGGTACTTGGGTGAATCGTCACCAATGACAAGGCGTAGAGTCCTGTCACCATCTCAGAGCCCAGCATATAGCCTGCAGGGAGCAGCCAGGGTGTCGTCCCCAGTGTTCAGCGGAAGCCTCCCTGCCCCTCTCTCAGACACTAGTGACTCCAACTGGGCACAGAATTCTAAATACATGGATTGGAGTTCCCAAATGAAACAACTGGGTGGTAGAGGGAAGAATGTGTTGGATGTCAGGAGGCCGACTGAGGTTAGCTAGAGGTGGCCCACCAGGGAGACAGAAAACCCAGGCCACACCCACCTCACCCAGAGCGAGGGTGGCCACCCTGGCGACCTCCACAGACAATCAAGAGTCCCACACTCACTGGAGAAGAGTTGCTGGATACGAGGAAAGCCACTGCCAGGCCCACCTAGGAGAATGCTGACCACGATCCAGGTGAGGCCCACGGTGACAATCAGGGCCACAATGCGGAGGGGGCCTGGAGGCAGGACAGACACAGGAAGGCCACCTCAGTTGCCAGTGAGCTCCCGAATGACCCTAGGGCCTCTCAGGACTGGATTTCCATGCCCCCTTGGGAAGAAGAAGGTGGGGACCTGTTGCCAGCCGGCAGGCCTGGGACAGGAACTTGAGATCGTGGCAGGTAGATGGAGGAAACAGAGCCCCAGGCTGGGAGCTGGGTTCTCTGTGGAGCCCTGTAACTTCTGGCCTCTGAGGTTACCAGTGTATTCCTGTGCCATCCATCGTGTCCTGTTTCTCCTGTTATGATGGAGGAGGGGGTCCCTACTCAATTTGAAGACCTGTTCCTTCACCTGCCGGGAGCTGGACCCTGAGGTCTCCTACTTGCGCAGATTTCTTGTCATAGTCCCCATTCGCTCTATCTTGTTCTTTCTCCTGTACCTTCAACATCTCCCGTTGTAAGAAGTCACCGAAGCGAAGGGGCTCCTTCAGAATCACAGCCCCATCCTGTGATTCTCTCTCCCCTCCCTTCATCTTCCCCTCCCTTCATCTTCCCAGTTAGCATGGCCTCTCTCTCCCCTCCCTTCATCTTCCCAGTTAGCATGTCCAAAGGCATCTGCACTGCCTCTTTCTGCATGTCACCTTACACTGTGTCCCCACCTACTCCAGCCTGGCCTTGTCTACATCACCCCATCAAGGCAGCTTGTTGTCAAGGCCACCTATGACCTTCGTGGTGTTAGCTCCCTGAGTCGCTTGTGGGTCCCCATGCTGGAAATACTTGTCCACTGGCTTCTCAGACAGCACATTCTAACCCCATCTGGACGCTCGTCAGCCTCGTTGCTCAAATGATCTTCATCTATTTTCCACTGAAAAGCTCCATGTGCCCCTGTTTCCCTACATACAGTCTACTCTCCTATACGTGCCCTCATCAAATCCCGGCCCTGAATTAACCGCCTCCTTTCTTGCTGCAGCCCTGACTGATCTTGAGGCCGTAACTTCCCATCCAGTCCGTCACCGGCCAGTTGTCACGAGGATAGATTTACAACGCTGCAACCCTAGGAGGTCTGAAGTGGCAATTCTTGAGTTCCTCTGAAACCACGCCTCCCCGGTAGCACACCCCGCCCCCTCGAGCTAGCCGCCATGCTCCGCGAAGCCTCTCGCACAACTCATTTTCTCAGACAGCGGCCACAGCGGCCGGTTATCCGAGTTGGGACAAATCGACTATCTTAATCCTCCTTTCACAGTTCTTGAAGTTCTGGGAGGTGAAAGGATTTGCTCAAGGTCATAGAATGACACTTTGTGCAGGGTTCTCCGTTTCCAAAACCACACTCAGTGGTCCATCAGGGCACCTCCAGACACCGATCTCTGGACACCTGGGTCGCCAGGGCGATCCCCTTTCCAACTCCTTTGCAATCACTCTGGACGCCACCCACCTGCCAACCTCATGTCCACTTCTCCCGCGGGGTTGGGGTCGTCGGCAGGTGCAGTGTTTGGGGACCCTGCACTCTGGGGGCAACAAAACACAAGCGTGAGCCTGTGCTTGGTCCTCGCTGCTGGGTGGACGCGACCGGTGCACCGGCTTGTTCGTCCAACCACCTGGCCAGGCTCCTCGGGCACGCGCAGAAAGGCCCTGTCGGGACAAGAAGGTCCTCAGGAACCCGTCGGCTCACGGCCGTGCCCACGGGAGCCCCTGGAGCCGGGAAGTAAAGCTGGTTCGCCCGGACGGAGGCCTCCTCCCATGGGAGGCCCCGTGCTCAGGTCGCCCTTCCCAGGCTGGGGACGGACGACGCCGGTTAGCTGGTGGAGACTTGCCTGGCCGGTGGGGCGATGCAAGCTGGGTTGTGGGCAGCCTTGTCAGGCCGGTCGCCCGGCTCCGCTCGCGAGGGGAGACGGAGATGCGCAGCTCGGTCCGACAGGCCCGGCAATGGCGGCCCGGGGGCGGGGCCACAGCCCGCCGGTACCGCCCCCGCCGCGGGGCTGGCAGAGGAGAGGAGGCGGTGGAGTCCCCGCCCCCGGGCTCAACGCATCCCCGCCCACAGGCCCGCCTCCACCACCCGCTCTGGCCGCCGGGTGGGAGGGGCCCGCACCGGCCCGGCCTCTGAAGGCGCTCCGGCGGGGTCCCCAGGCCTCCAAATGGGAGGAGCCGTGTGGTCGCGCTCCTGATCCACGCGTGCTTCGCGGTACAAACCTGCCCCCAGACTCCTCTAAGGCGGTACGAGCCGGCCTTCCTAGGCTTCGAGGGCTGGGGTTGCACTCCTGCCCTGCAGTCGGATTTCTGAAGCCTCGAATGAAGCGGATGTATCTAGGGTCTTAATTAGAAATTCTTTCAAAATTGGTATGTGTCTCTTTTAGAAACCAGGAGGTATAGAACAGTCCACCGGGGAAAATACCGGAACGTGACGAGCCAGAGGCCACCAAGCTCAGCCTTGCGATGCCTTTCCTCACAGTCGGTTTTCTAGATGGAAGCACGTTCACGTGGTCTCTCACCTCGCTCTGATACTGGAAAACTCGGGTCTGCTCCCCTCAGCGCCTTCAGGAAGGCGTCTTTGCCACCGCCCAGTGCACCCCAATCACCTCCTGCACCGGGAGAGCTGGACCCGCTGTCAGGGGGACCCATCTTTCTTTCTGGACAGCACACCGGGGTGGCATGAGAGTGCGGTGGGGGGGGGGGCACCTGTGCCCCCTGACCCAATGACCCCACGACAAAGCCTTCATGAGGAAAGAATCCAAAATACAGATAAAGCCTGTAGAGCTAGGCAGTGACAGCTCTGGTTACAACCCAGTACCGTCTACACTGGTGTACGCAACACACAAGATCAAAGTAATCGGTTTTAGGCCCTGGCTGCTGCAGGCACGGGTTTGGTTTTTTTTTTTTTTTTTCCTCACGGAGTTTGGTATCAGACATAATGCTGACCATCTGTCAAACACCAGTGCTCTCCTCAGTGCTCTTTCCTGCAATGCTTGTAGCCGTGGTGCCCAGGACGGAGCTCCTGGGCTGCCAGCCAGACGAGGGGC
Source organism: Acinonyx jubatus (assembly GCF_027475565.1). Classification (NCBI taxonomy): domain Eukaryota; kingdom Metazoa; phylum Chordata; class Mammalia; order Carnivora; family Felidae; genus Acinonyx; species Acinonyx jubatus. Next base: position 123,428,518 of record NC_069389.1, read on the forward strand.
ATCTGCCAGACTGGTAGTTCAGAGAGGACACTGTTTACATCTTGCTCAGAGCACGCATTTTGGAACGCTTGCTTTAATGAGTCCCCCTGAGGGTCCTGAGGCACACCCACCATCCCCACGGGCACCACATAAGTCATGGGCCAGAAGCCTGGCATTCAGTTTCAGGTCTTCGGGGCCTTGTGGGACAGCCTTGCACAACTCCCTTGTTTTCTTGGGGACTGTTTTTCAATCCGGACATACGGAGGATTAGGCCCTCATGTTGCCGCCCCAGCACAGGCAGCCAGCGTGAAGGAGCAGAAAATGACTCCGGTGGGCCCTCTTACCTGTGCCCCAGCATAGTTCCCACAGCTGAGGCACCAGTTGACTGTTGTTCCTTGGATCCCCTTGCCTCTGCCTCAGCGTAGGCAATCTGGAGTGGACGTGCCGGCTGATATCCTCAACTGATCTCTCCTCTGCTTCTTGCAGCGTAGAAACTGGCCACGGAGCTGTCAGTCAACGGTCCGCCTCCCAACCTGCGGGTTTCTACCCCACAGTAGACCCCCCTCACCCGGGCCTTGTGGCCTCTAGATTGGGCAACCGGATCTCAGGTGGCAGTCGAATGCCCTCACCTCTGCCACAGTGCGGGACTCCAGAGCTGAAGGGACAATTGGCTTCCCGCCACCCAGTCCTTCAGACCTCTGTGTTTAATAACCCACAGCTAAAGTGACACTTGAATGACCTCAACGGTCCCTCATTCTCCTTTCCAGCACAGGATACAGACATGGGCTTTCGTTCGAATGCTGTTGTCACCTGGGGCCACAGCACTGAGGAGGCACTGGCGTGCCTTCCGGCGGGGTTCACGTCCCTGCCTATGTAGCTCTCATTTCGGACGTGCTACTTGTGGATCGTGTTGGGTTCTCACGTTCTGCCTCAGGGTAGGGACCCAGACCTGAGGTAACCGCTCAGTGCCCACACCTGCCCCTCACCCGAGCATAGGCACGAAGAGCTGAAAGGGGGCTCTCCACACCTGACCTCCAAGCCTTGCCCTAGAGTACGATCAACTTAAATGGTAGTTGAATGTTGGAACTCGGACCCAGGACTTAGGGCCCCAGAGCTCAGGACTGTTGGTCGGCCTCACACAGGTGCTCCCATCCTGTCCCAGTGTAGACATTCAGCGCCAGTTGAAAGCACTTATACCCCAGCACCAATGTTGCTACCCAGAGTGAAAGTGACAGCTTAATGTCCTTACCCGGGATCTCATGCCTCATCCCCACTGCAGGCTCCTAGGGCTGAGAGGACAGTCGACTGTCCTCATCAGGGCCCTCACCGCTTTGTTCCACAGAGGCACCCAGAGGTCAGGTGACAGTTGAATGTCACCAGCAGGGCCCTTATGTCTGCCCCAGTGTAGCACCTACATCTGAAATGTCAGCTGACTGTCGTCACCTGGGCCCATGTGCCTGTCGCAGGAGAGACACTCAGAACACGATGAGATTGGGATGCCCCAACACTCCTCCCTCTGTGCTCACACATGGTCATCATGTGCTGTTGGCCCTGGAGCTGTGTCCCTCTTCTACTTTGGCCTCCTGCTGCTGCCCCTGTGTGGATCCCCCCAGGAGCACCCTCCCTGGTCATGCCATGCCAGCACGGTCCCCAGGGGACCTGGGGACCCAGGAGGACTGTCGACAGAATCCAGCTCTGCTGGGTTCCTCAGTCTATGAATGCCTGTGTGGCACTGCGAAGGACTCTGAACTTGAAGATCCCTGAGGGGTCAGGAAGGACTCCCGCACCCTCAGTTACTTGACTCCTCCCCATCACCAAGGGCTTGAAATTATCCTCATATCCGTATTTTGAGGATTTGAGGTTTGCAGGATGGGCCAGGGCAGCAGCAGCAGACTTAGATGGCTCTTCCCCTGGAGTAGGCAGGGCAGCACCCCCTGGGGGGAAGCAGGGGGAAGGCATGGCCGTATCTTCAGGGAGGGACCCATTCTGCCCCATTCCGGGCCACCATCCCGGGGCCCGGCCCTCTCCTGTCATTTCAGCTCATCCTCCCATCACTGTGGCTGCACCACAGCCAAGGACAAAGACTCTCTGTAGCCACGTGGGAGCCAAAGTGTTCCAGGAGAGCCTGTGAGTTCCCAGGCTGGCCCCCACTGACTCCTGGGGAAGCCTTTGCCACTGCCCCCTCTCCAGGAGGCCACAGGCACTAGAAATAAGGGTGAACGCCACTGCCCTCTGGCTGAAGCCTGGCCTACAATCCTGTCCACATGGAGTCTTCAGCTTCTCTGCATGGACCTGGGGCAGGAGAGGTTTTGAGGTCCAGTTCCCACCCAGCTGGCACTCAAGGCTCTGTGATCTGTATCCTATCCCTATTCCAGTGAGCTCGGTGACCTCCCCCCTTCCTTAATCGGAGGTGTGTCACTTTCCCTGGCTTCAGGAGGGGGTGGGAGGGTGGAGATGGCACCCTAGGGTGCAGGTCATGTGTCCAGGGGTGACCTACTACCCTAGCATATGTGGGGGGAACAGATCAGCCCACCATTGGAGTTTCTTCATCTCTGTACTGCTGTTGCAGAGTCGTGGGTGGGAGCCTTGGTTTATCCCCCCGCAGTCAGCAATCTGCCTGCCACACTGCACTCCATTGGCCTCTCCCTACCCAGGCTCCCAGCTACTACCATCCCAGCTCCGGGCGAGGGGGCTATGCAGGAGCTAAGGCTGGCTGCTTCTCCTCGGTGGCAGGCAGGAATGGGCCTAGACGGTTGGAGCGAAAACCTCTGGGCAACTGATTGCCTCCTAAGTGGGGCACGGGTTAAGCTGGAGGGAGGGGTCACAGCTGAATGCCCTCAACAGCCTGAGGGCCTTCTCCCTCCCGGAACAGGGAGCAGGCCAGCCGCAAGGCCCCGGGGTACGTGTTCACCTCCCTGGGAGTGGAACCTTCCTCCCCTGGTGTCTTTCTGGGCCCCTTGTTCCCGCCGCAAAATGTACCAGCACCTGATCGTGGTGTCCTTCTGTTTCTGGTTGGTTGCATCTAGTGGAACCCAGGCCACGAGTGCAGGGACTGCAGTGTCGCTTCCTGCCGTGTCCCTGTGGCTCAGCCGAGCGGAGCTGGGGGAGGTGGCAGAAAAGACTGGGGGCTGCTGCCTTTGTTGGGAGTGTACTGGGATGAACAGCGGTCCCCCTGATCTGTGTCCACCTGGATCCTTGGCACATGGCCTTGTTTGGAAACAGAGCGCTTACAGAGATAACCAAGGGAAGCCAGGCTGACGCCGTGCTGGAGCCGAGCGCACCCTGAATGCATGCAACAAGACTGGTGTCCTCAGGAGGGAAAGCAGGAGCCGTACATGCACAGACACCAGGCGGCGTGTGGAGACACAGACAGACACAGGGGTAATGTGTGTACAAGCCACGGAAGGCCAAGGATGTTGGCGACCACCTGCACGCGGAAGAGGCAAGGTCGTCCCCTAGAGTCTTCGGAGGGAGTGCAGCCCTGCCAACACGTGGGTTTCAGACTTCTGGCGTCAGGACTGTGACAGGATAAAAGTCTATTGTCTTATGCTCCCCCCACCCCATCGGGCGTGGTGCCTTGTTATAGGCGCCCTCCCCCAGCACCCCCTCTGCCTCTCGTGCCCAGATCCCGCTCGCCAGCATGCACCGGCGGCGTGTGTACACGGCCCCCAGCCGCTCTGCTAAGCGAGCCGGCCGGGGCGGGGACGTCGTCAGGGCGGATGCCCACGTGGGCAGCGAGTGCATGGAAGCGTTCGGTGCAGAGTGAAGAGCACAGACGGGACAGGGGGCTCAGGAGACAGCTGGGACGCAGGGCTTGGCCACAGCTACACCCGGGGTCAGGGCTGACAGCCTAGGTCCCGAGCCCACAGTGCGGAGGGAAGTGGGTGACAAAAACGGGGCGGCCCCGGGCCCTCCACCAAATGGGCCAGCATTAGGCGCAGGTGGCCTCCTCCATGGTTGCGAGTGGCAGGAAGGAAACAACCAGGGAGCATACGGGTCTGTCTGTGGATTTAATGGCAGGGGGCTGAGACGGTGAGTGCCCCTTGCTGTTTCTGCTTTTCCAGTGGCGAGGGGGCCCCCCGTAGGTGCGTGGGCCGTGGAGTGCGGAGTTGGAGGGGCAGGGGGAGCCAGTGGGGCAGAGGTACATTCAGGGGGCCCATGACACAGGGGACGGCGGGGCGGCACGGAGGTCCCTCCCAGCAGGTGACCAGGAATGTCAAGCGGCACGGAGACCGAGACTGGTGAGAAAGCGCTCGCCCCCCGCCCTGCCCCTGTTCTGAGGAGCTCGCTCAGAGCCAGCGGAGTGTGGAGTGGCCTGCCCACCGCCCCTCCCTGCCATCCCTCCCTCCTGTCCTGGTAGGAGCAGCCCCAGACCGGCAGAGAAGCCACACCACTTCCTCCTGTTGGGGCTCACTCCCGCAGACAGAGGTGGCTCAGGAAAGGCTGGTGGCAGCTAGGGATGGTCATGGCGCGAGTCTTGAGTGCGTGGTGCTTGCGGAATGTAGCTAGGCCCAGGGTGGCAGGCGGCACAGAGCGGGCAGGGTGGCCAGGGGCCAGGAATGTGAGACTTATGGTCCTGAAGCCCTCCCGACGTGGGCTCGGGGTGGCGGGTGAGCGGGTGGAACAGGACAGACAGGGCCACGGTGGGTGGGGCAGGGACCTGGGGCTCAGAGCTTGTGGGGGTTCACCCACTTGTAGGTGCCCTCGTACTGGAAGCCCACTCTCTTCATCAGCTCGTCTGCCTCCGCGGGGCCTCGGCTGAGAGAGCGACAGGCAGAGCGGAGATGTGAGGGAGCCCTTGGCCCCCGTGTCCCTTGCCCCCAGCCCATCCTCCCCCCTCCATGTCCCAGCGCCTCACCTGCCATAAACATAGGGGATGGGCTGGGGCTTTTCGCGCTCGATCTCGTGCAGCAGCGGCGTGAAGATCCGCCAGGCCTCCCGGAGCTCGTCACTGAGGGGACATAGGGTGGCTCTGGCGTCATTCCCGGGGTAGTGGGGGAGCGGGTTGCCCTGTGGGCCCTGGGGCCGCCCCTCACCTGCGCACGAAGTGCATCTGGTTCCCACAGAAGACGTCCAGGATAAGGCGCTCATAGGCGTCGGGGAGCTTCACGTTCTACAGGGAGGGGGTCGTACTCAGGCCGCCCATGCACGCGCACCCCCCCGGCCGCCCCCCGCTGCCCCCCGCCCCAGGGCGCGTGGCTACCTTGTATCTGTTGCCGTAGGTCAGGTCCAGCTCGGACTCCTCAGGGTTGAAGAACATGCCAGGCTTCTTGGTCATCATCTTGGTGTACACGGCCTCGTTGGGCTGCACGCGGATCACGAGCTCGTTGCGCTTGCACTGCTGCTGGAAGATGTCTCCGGACACGTCGCGGAACTGCAGACGCACCTCGGCCTTGCGCTCGTTCAAGGCTTTGCCGCAGCGCAGGACGAAGGGCACCCCTGGTTGGGGCGGAGCTGACTTCAGGTCCCGCTGCCCCAGCGGCCCAGGCTGAGCGCGCGTGAGGGGGCGAGAGAGGGGGTGAGGCGGGGGCTGTGTGAACGAGCGTGACATGGGGGTGAAGGCGAGTGCGCACGTGTGCGGCAAGGCGGCCTCTCCCGCCCAGCGCCCCTCGGGCCCGGCGCTCCACGTGTATTGGCTGCCGCGCCCAAGCGGGTCACACCCCGGGAACGAGGGCTCCCTGGGTAGACGCTGGCCCGCCCGCCAGGCCCGGAGATGCCACTTACCTTCCCACCTCTCGTTCTCCACGTAGAGGACAACGGCCGCAAAGGTGGCAGTAATGGAGCCGCGGGGCACCGTGGGGTCATCCAGGTACCCTTTGGTGGCCTCGCCCTCTCCGCTGGGGTTGCCCACGTACTGGCCCAGGACCACGTTCTCTGACTGCACCTCGGAGATGCACTTTAACACCTTGACCTGGAAGAGAGCCGGGGCAGGGGTGGGTGGGGAGCTCCTTGGGTACCGGGGTGGAGCAGCCACGCAGGGGACAGATGGCAGCGGCCTGAGGCGGCCGTGTGACTGTGGGTGGGCTTCCCGCAGGGCTGCCTGGTCTGTGCGGACAGGGGCTGGTGCCCGGCCAGCTGCACACACCCTGCCGAGGGGCGTGGCCGTGGCCTCCCACCCAAGGCCTCTCTGGGGCCACCTGGACCCGCTCTCCTCTTTTCTGAGGGAGAGGCTAAGTGCCGAACTGCCCACAGGTCCTATCGGTCCTGGGACGTGACATCCTGGGCTTCTTGCTCTTGGGCCGGCAGCAGGGACCAGGAGGGTGCGCCTGCACCCACCTTCTCGTCGCGGACATCGTCCGAGTCAGTGGAGGCGGGCTTCTCCATGGCCACTAGACACAGCATCTGCAGGAGGTGGTTCTGCATCACATCCCTGCAGAGGGAAGAGTGCGCGCAACGCACGTCAGGGGCTTCCAGGCTGGGAGGAAGGGGGGAGGCGTGGGCTCACCCCAGCCCCTCCCCGTCGGCCACGCCCAGGCACATGGCACCTCAGACATGGCTTGCTACCAACAAGCTATGACATTTGCTCCGAGCTCATGGCTACCCCTGGACGTCACCTCAAGTCAAGGAAAGAAACAGTGAACCATCACTTCACGGTCACCACTGACCACTCACACACCCACCCACGAATGTGAACCTGGAGGGGGGAGGAGAAGCCCCCAGGACAGGGAGGGTGACAGGCTCTCACCGGATGATCCCAAATTCATCGAAGTAGCCTCCACGGCCCTCGGTGCCAAAGGGCTCCTTGAAAGTGAGGATGACACAGGCGATGTTGTCCCGGTTCCAGATGGGACCAAAGATCCTGTTGGCGAATCTGCAGGAGGCACACGGTGGAGGGTGGCACCGCATCGCCAGGGCAACATCAGGCTGGAACCGCCCCGCCGCTCCCTATGCCTGGCCCCGCCCCGGCCGCCCCCCCTCCCCCCTCCCCCGCCTCCCCAGCTGCATGGCTTCTGCTCAGCCCTGGCCGGACCTCAGCACCATCAGGTTCTGCACCATCTCCTTGCCCAGGTAGTGGTCGATGCGGTAGATCTGGTCCTCACGGAATAAGGACGAGATGTGGTTGGATAGCCGGTCAGAGCTCTGTAGGTCCCTCCCGAAGGGCTTCTCCACAATGACACGGTTCCAGCCTCTGTGGGAACCCAGAGCCACATCACCCCATACCCGTCCTGGGGGAGCGGGGGCCAGAACCCTGTCACCCCCCAGGGTCCCTTCCTCAAGGAGAGGCAGAACCTTCCCTCCCCTGTGCATTCTCAGATGACCAGTGAAGCTCTGCTAGGCAAGGCCTCCTGCCCCACCTTGGCACACAGCCCCCAGACCCAAGGACAGCCGTCGTCTGCGGCCCTCAATGCCACACTCAAAATTTCCTCGGAAGCCTTCCGGCCCGACCCGCTGCTGACTAGCAAGAATGCTCCGTCCAGCGGATCCCACTCCCCTCCAGCCCCACACTGGATCTTCAGGAGTGGCCTGGGAGCTAGTTGGGGGATGGGGTGGGGAGCGGATGTCAGGGTCAGGGGCACAGCCGTCTCCATGGATTTTAAAATGAATAAAGGTCCCTTTCTTTGCTATTTCCCACGGACAGTTAACATGGCATTTTGCATTCAAAACCAAGGCAAAGTGAAACAGACGACTGGCTTTGGGAAGGACGCACTGCCAGGACTGGTGTTCTGTAGGAAGCAACATGCTTGTGGAGCTATGCTGCCACCTTGTGGCCACGAAGGTGACCGTAGAAAGCACTAAAAAAACCGAGAGAACAAGGAACCAGCAGCAGGAATTTTGTGGAGCAACACTGCCACCTTGTGGTCCTGGCAGGCATAGCTGCCAAGGAAACTTGGATTTCTAGCAAGACGGACCACGAGGGGCACGAGGATCTCCAGGGTAAACAAGTGGGGTAGCATTTTCAGTAAATGCTATTACAAAGCACCCGTATTTATACCCTTTTGCCTTCTGGGGGGAACTAATTCACGCGCAGAACAAACAAGGGTCACCACCTTTTTCCGACTCCGGAGACTAGTTTGGCCCAGGGGCTCTGGACAACCGCCAGGGCAGGCCAGACCAGCACAGGGCACACCTGGCAGGCAGGGAGGGCAAAAGACAAGCCTTACGTCTGGCTCATGCAGGTCTCATGGATGTGCTTGGTGACCGCCTCATAGACCGTGGGCGGCAAGGCCAGGTAAAAGAGGCGGTTGGTCTGCGGCCCCTGGTGAAGGCCATTCACGTGGCTGTTGAGGCGCCTGTAGGACGCCACGTCGTCGTACTGGCCAGCCACATATGAGTTGCGGGCGAAGAACTCCTCCAGCTTGGCCTTCTCCTCCGGTGTGGCCTGAGAAAGATGGAGCCAGGGACGATGACCCTCGCCAGCCCTCCCTCTGTCCTCCCACGGCCGGGGCGGGCTCCCTCAGCGGTCAGTCATCCTAGCTCCACGCTGGGTACACCCCCATCCTGTCAGCTTTGCATGCCCACGGGGGGAGGCTGAGGCAGCATGAACACTGCAAGATTTGGGGCCCAGCGGTCACCCCTGGGGGCCTTGTGCCCTAAGCCACAAGTTAGAGTCCAGGAAACTGTGACCTGGGAGAAACACACCGGAGAGAGATCTCTCTCCCAAGTCACCACACCAAACTGCGGTGTGCTGGGAAAGGCAGATCTGTAAGATTTCTGCGGTGAAGAGACTTTCTCGGCTCCTGGCCCCGGGGGGAAAGGGGGCGCAGCAGGGGGCACCTGGTATATCTGGGTCAGAGGGGGACTGGGAGATGGGGCTCTCGGGCCGGCAGGGTTTTGTGCACCAGTGTGCCAGGGCAGTGTGCGTGCCCGGGGGGAGGCAAGGATGACAACTGCGAGGGCATGAGCGCCTCCAAGCCATCTTCCTAACAAGGCCTTGGCCTTGGCCACGGCAGGGGACAAAGGGTCCTGTCCCAGAGAGCAGGAGTACGTGGAAGAAAGGGCATCCTGTGATGGGATGGGAAGGGGGCATGTCCCTCACGGAGACCCCAGATGCCACTCACTTTGAAGAAGGGCTCGCTCTGCTTGCGGATGTCGGCCACTGTGAGACGGGAGCGGGCGTAGCCCACGATGAAGGTGTCTTCGGGCAGAAGACCATCGCGGAACAGCCACCTGAGGGCACAGCACGGCTGTGGCCAGGGCAGGGAGGGTCGGGAGGGCCGGGGGCAGTGGGACGGTACGGGACATGCTTACCAGACGGTGGGGTAGATCTTCTTCTTGGCCAGGTCGCCCTGCGGCAGAGGGAACAGGCACGGTTAGGAGAAGCTGGGGGCAGTGCCTAGACGGTCTCGCCTTGGAGACCGGGGCACTCACCCAGGGTCACCGCTCAGCTACACGTATACCTGTCTCGCCCCTGTAAGTAGCGAGAGGAGCTGGAAGTAGAGCCTGCGCTAGCCCTTTACCCTGCCCCTGGGCCGACAGCACCCCTGTATCCCAGTAGCCACCCTGCCCTGGGGCGAATGGACCTCATCCCAGGAGGAGCGTCCACCGACCTGCTTGCCCTGTGACCACACAAACCATGGTCTCCAGTCTCAGGTGCAAGTGCAGTAAAACCCAGGCCAAAGAGCCCACTTCCGGGGTGCCTGGGAGGCTCAGCCGGCTGAGTGTCCAACTCTTGATTTCGGCTCAGGTCGTGATCTCACGGTCTTGTGATCGAGCCCTGTGTCAAGCTCCATGCTGGGCGTGCTGCCTGCTTTTTTTTTTTTTTTTAAATTTTTTAATGTTTATTTATTTTTGACAGAAACAGAGAGGTAGAATATGAGCAGGGGAGGGGCAGAGAGAGAGGGAGACACAGAATGGGAAGCAGGCTCCAGGCTCCGAGCTGTCAGCACAGAGCCTGACGCGGGGCTCGAACTCACAGACTGCGAGATCATGACCTGAGCTGAAGTCGGATGCTCAACTGACTGAGCCACCCAGGCACCCAGCCTGCTTAAGATTCTCTTTCTCCCCCTCTGCCCCTCCCTTGCTCACTCACGTGTGCACGCCTGTTCTCTCTAAAACGAAAATAAAAAAAGTTTCAGAAAGCCCATTTTTTTTAAAGTTTATTTATTTATTTTGAGAGACAGAGAAAGCACGAGTTGAGGAGGAATAGAGAGAAGGAGAGAATCCCAAGCAGGCTCCGCACAGTCAGCATGGAGCCTGACGCGGGGCTCGATCCTACCAACCATGGAGATCATGACCTGAGCTGAAGTCAGACACTCAAAAGACTGAGCCCCTCGGGCACCCTTCAAATAGCCCACTTCTAAACAGCCCACAGGCTAAATGAGGAAACCTGAAAACTCTAGAACCCAACGGCAACAGAAGTAGCATATATGAAAACCTAGGAGGCATGGCCTGAAATGCTGACATTAGCTTGGGACTAAAGAGCTAAGTGCCAGACTTAAGAAATCAGACAAAAGACAGTAGAACTTTTATTTTATTTTTAAATATTTGTTTATTTTTGAGACAGAGTGTGAATGGGGGAGGGGTACAGAGAGATGGGGACAGAGGGTCGGAAGTGGGCTCTGGACTGACAGCAGCAAACCCAATGTGGGGCTCAAACTCACGAACCGTGAGATCATGACCTGAGCTGAAAGTCGGATGCTCAACCAACTGAGCCACCTGTGCGGCCCGAGAGGATTTTAAAGCCAAACAAATTACAGGGCAGAAAACAATGAAAACTAAAAATTCATAAAATGGAAAACAAACTGAAAAAATATATCAACAGAGCCAAAGTTGGTTTTTAAAAAGACTAATGAAGACAGACAACCCTCTGGCGAGACTGTTTTTCTAAAACGCACCAAGAATTAGGAGTGCAACAGGACAAAAGCACAGTCAGGAAAACACAAAAGGGCATTTTATGAACAACCTCACGCCATGTCTGACAACTTTGACGAAATGGACAAATTTCTAGAAAAATCCAATCCATCCAAATGGACAGGGACCCGAGTGGGTGATGGTCACACAGGAAATCGGATCGCGGCCACAAACCTTTCGGCCCCGACAGTACCAAACCCTGACCCGTGCACTAGGGCGCTTCACCAGGGGGCCCTACCGAAACGCCGGCAAGAGGGAAGCCCGTCCGGAGGCAAGCTCTGCCTACGACCCAGAATATATAACTTACTCCTATGGGAAAATAAGAAACCAACGCAATTAGAGATCGACCGGATACTTGGCCAGGAAGAGAAACGAATGGCTAACAGACACGTGAGCAAGTGTGCGAGGTCATCACGGGGCAGAAAAACGTGCGTTAAACCACCAGATGCTGCTTCACGTCTGTTGGAAAGGCTGCAATCCGAACGACCGGCAGCGCCGAGCGCCGGAGAGGAGGCGGCGCAAACTGTACGTGGACGTTCACGGCAGCCTTAACTCGTGGTGGCCCCGCGCTCGGGACAACCCAGATGCTCAGTCAACATTTAGATTTCGTCTAAGAAACAAACCCTGAAAACCGAACCGAACCAAACCAAACCTCAATGCAACAGTCGAGCAGAGGCTGGGGAATGGGCGAAACAAGGGCAGAAAGTCACAGGAGCCGGCCAACGGACAGCGGCCATTTGCTGCGTCATTCTGTCCACTTTGTGGATGTGTGAGATTTTCCAAAACGAAAGGGTGTTGAACACAAGGCAGCTTCGAGCCACAGCGTGGCGCATCCCAGATATTCAAGAGGAACCCCCCCACCCCAGAAAGAATCACCGAGTTCCTTCTCTCCCCGCTCCAACAAGGTTGAATTTTGTAAGCTAACAAAGGAATTCTCTGCTCCAGGTGGAAGAGGAAGGGGCAAGAACGGTCATGGGCTCCGGAAGAACAGAGAAGCAGAGAGCCCTTTCATCTGTGTGCCCTACAATTAGAGCGTGGGATGGGCCCCGGGTGGGAACCCGCGCTCCGCCAAGCATTGCCAATCATCGGGGAGAGAGGAAGCCAGGCTGGGGTGTACTGGACTTGCCGCAGGCCGAGAAACTAACTCCAGGGACGAGGACCTAAATATTCAATGTGAAATTACCTTTTAGAGGCAATGTAACTACTGGATAAACTCATTTCTATGAACAGCTGCAAAATGGAAGCCACGTGACCAGAACCAAAGCAATTCTGGCCTGGTTAAATGCTCCCCCCTGCAAGAGACAAGCAGTTAGGAAGGCACCCAGCGGGCTCCTGGGTGGGAGATCCCGACTCCGGGTGGGGGCGGGTGCAGGCTCGAGGGTGGCTTGTTTGCTCCAGTTTCCTCCTGTTCTTTGCTCCTCGGGTGACCTGATGTCCCCACGCAGGCAAGTTTCTGTCATCTCCCTGTGTCATTTCCAGGCTCCAATGGGACCCCAAACTCCCAAAGTCAGTGGTTCCCAAACCAGGGTTCCCTGTGTTGGTGCCCGTGCCCACATCTCCTGTTCACAATCGATCCCCCAAGGAATCTGGTGTGGGTCCCTGTTGTAACTGCCACCTTCAGATGGCTTCTGTCGCTGGTCTTTCAAGGTCCCACTCCAACCCCCAGCCTGGGAAGTAAGCTCCCTGTCCACCTCCCTCAGTGCCCAGCAGCCCTCGTTACGGCACTCCTCCCAGTGACCCATCAGTGGGGCTGGGGGGAGACACTGCTCAGGTCACTTCAGCCCTGCGTGCTCCAGAGAGGACCGGTTTGCTGGGGACCAGCCCGCGGGAGAAACAATCAGAACCACGGCCTGCAAACACCTCCCGACCTTCCTTGTGGCAGGTGATGTTTGCTGACGATCAAATTCCAGTAGGCTGACAGGAATCGGGACAGGTTGCGGGCAATGGATTGGTGGCAGGGGACTAGCCTCCTGTCTGCTGAGTCACGATGCCCAACACCCTAAGCTGTTTGTTCTTGCTGCTCCCCTTGGGATTAACCAGCAACGGAACCTGCTTGCCTTGTTCAGCTCAGTCCCTGTGACCAGAGGCCTGCTGGGCTCCACGTCAACCACGGGAGAGGTGAGGTGGGACCCAGGACAGTGGTAGGGGGTCCTGGCGGCTGCTCCAGGGAAGTGGCCCGCCCTCCCCCCCAGCCTAGACCAGCCTCCTTTGCAAGAAGGAACGTGGGAAGGCATCGACCAAATCAAAGCACGCCGTGAGCCGGGAGGGAGGGGGGGTGGGGGGGGATGGAGCGCAGGGACTCCAGGTGAAATGCGGTTGGAAGTCTCATCTCTCCCAACCCGCTCATTTTGCCTGAGAACCACAGCGGGGAAAGAGCTGCCCCGACACCTGTGGTGACCTAGCAGGAGAAGCGGCCCTCGTTAAGATCTCCAGGTACCAACGTCTGTCCCCGCTGGAGTGCAGTGGGGGCCACCACCTGCGTGTTGCCCCCTAGGCTTGACCTCAGCTTCTAGCGTTATAAACCCGGGCCACTGCCGACATCTCTGCATGAGGATTTTACGGCGGAGGGTACAGCAGAGAGCTTCACAGGCTGGCTGCCAGCTGGAGGCCTGGCAGGGGTGGGCCACCCAGGTCCCCCGAGGGTCACCTGGGTCAAGGATCTGCCTGGACTCCTGGGGTGGAGGCTGGGCCCTGGCTGGGGCCCAGTTGGCTCCTGACAGCCGGGGAGAACCTGGGGGCTGCCGAGGTAGGCTCAGCTGCAAAACCAACAAAAGGGCCTCCCTCTTACACCCTGGGGCTCGTGAATCATCAGGCCTCTGGGGAAGTGCCAAGGTCATCATGACACAGCAAGAATCTTATCGACCCAAGGGGGAAAGGCAGCCCAGAAATGCCCCCAAAGGAGAGAGGCGCTAGTGCTTCCAGGTCATACGGGCATGAGGCTCTAACACCCATCAAGTCCATGGCCCTTGCGGTCCAGGTGGGGAGATTTGAGGTCCAGAGAGGCGAGGGGCTCGCCGAGAACCCTGCAGCGAGCCAGTTCTGCCCAGGCACACTCCCTGTCCTATTCTCTCTCCCGCTCCTCCATTCCTTTCTCCATCCTCTATGGGGGAGAGTCCGCTGGCCTATCCGCGGGTCTTATCAGCTGGGAGAGGAGGTGACCTGCCAGGCCCAAGGTTCCCCTCCGACACTGGTCTGTAAAGAGAAACTTGTTTCTTTCATTCCCGACGGGTACAGTAAGTACCTCCACTCCTTCCCCGGCTGGGCGCAGGAGTCCTGAGCAAGGGGGTGACGGCCACACTAGAGGAACAGAGAGCAGCTCAAAGCCTATTGGGTAGCTCCATAAGCCAGCATCAGGACGCTCCCAGCAAGGAAGCTAGGCGTGAGAGCGAGGGGTGGGTAAACAGGGGAGGAAGGAGGAAGGGGCAGAGGGTGGCCTTGTGGGCCCAGCCTTCCCTGGGGCATCTGCTGGCCACTGGCGGCTCTGCACCTGCTCCTCTCTTTGCACGCGTGCTCCCCAACCCTGGCTCTGCAAACCTCACTCGGAAGGCCCTCCTCATGGGAACTGTGTGCCGGAGGTGGCTGGGGACACAAGGGCCTGTTTCCTTTTTCTGTCACGTGCGCCACTACGAGTTCTTATTCGGCTACCAACTCTCCTTGGGTCCCTTCGGCCCAGCACACAGATCACACAAAGAAGGCAGAGCCCGTGTTCACTACACCGCAGAGAAGCCACTGACTACGATTTAATGGATGAACGAGCAGGGAACCTGCTGGTTCCCAGAATCAGGCTGTGGCACAGTGCGTCTCCAGTGCCGCTCTATCTCCTACAAGGGGGGGGGCAGGCATCAGACAGCGGGAGCTGTTCTAGATGCTGCTTGCCCACGGGACGCCCACCGCCTGGCCCCAGCCCCCTTGAGCAGGAGGACGGGCGAAACAACTCAGGACAAGGGGTCCTCCCCCACCCCACCCTGCTGTAGTGGCACTTCCCATTTCTGCTCTGGAAGCCTCTGGATGTTGCTCTCAGGGCAGAGGAGAGCAAAGGGGAACCCTATCAATTGCAAAAAAAGTTGCTCAACCGCAAGCTGGCCATAGGCGAAGGCAGTGAGCAATCAGGGAATTAGCTCAGCTCCAAGTCTCTTGACATCTGTTTCAAAAGGCCTCATTTGCTATGTGGAAACACTGAGGTTCAGAGAGGAAAGACACTTGCCAGTCACACAGTAAGCTTGGATGCTCTCAATAAAGCATCTAAGAGTTGAGGGCCTGGAGTTCTAAGCCATTTATTGTGGCCTGGGGTCTGCTGGTGGAGCGCCCTATGACAGGCTGCTATATGGATGGGGGAAGGAAGAGGAACGATCCTGAGTAGCTTTCTGCTCCAACTTGTTTCTTGAACGAACAGCCTAATGGTCAGAGTCCTAGGTGGGAAGGTCTGTGGCCAATACAGGTATGGCTCCTCGAAGCAGAACATGCTCCCTCGAAGGAGGGCCAGGGTAGAGACCAAGGCTGCTCCCCGCTGCCCCATGTCCCCGGGTTCCCCCTACTCTTGGGGTTATGGACTCAGAGGACAGTGCTTGGGGTGGCCTGCCCTCCCCCCACCTTCTGACAGAGTGCTCCCCCCAGCAGCACTGTGTCCTGCCCTCCCTTTCTGAGTTCTGATCAGAATCACAAAAGCTGGCAAGGAGAGGCTCTGCATATGATACATGAACAAAGAACCAAGTTCTCTTCCAGAGCTAAGGGGACCTTGACATGGAAGGCACAGAGAGACCACGTGTACCCTGTCAAGAGTCAGCTACTTTGTTAGAATTCCCGCTTGAGATTGTACAAGTTACTGGCAGAAATTGTCACGGGATGGTTAGCAGGTTGTCGGGTCTTGCCCAGGAGGAAAGTGAAGAGAGATCACTTTTACTTGGAGATGAAACCCTGGCAGCTCACCTTGCCACCCGGCAGATCTGGTTTCCACAGGGCACACCAGCGGGATGCTTTAGTCTGGGGGGTCACGGCTCCACTAGGCACCCCCAACCCCCTCCTGTCTCCACCCTCCATCATGTCCAGTTCATGTGCTATACCTCTGACTTTGACCTTCTGGGCCAAAATGGCAGTTCCACAGCTGATACAATGGGCTGGGGTGGGACAGGTCATAGCTCCTCAGCAGGCCGTGGAAGTTTGGGTAATGACATGGTATTCAAAGGAAGGTCGAGTGTTTCCCCCTCCGGGGAAACTTGTGGTAGAGAGGGACAAGGTGGAGCTCGGGCCTCAGATCCTGCCTTTGGGACTAACTGTGTGACATTTGTCAAGTCACAGAGAGGTTGGAAAAGGATCCAAAGTGAACAGCCTCCCCTGTCGGCAGCTCGGTTTTCCCCGTGAAGGAAGAAGTCCGACCAGACAGTCTCTAAGGACCCCCCGCTCCAGGACATGGGTCTATAGTCAATGGCTGCACATGGATTTCATGACCACCTGGCAGTGCACTTATACTGGGTGGTACTGGGAAGATAGTGGCATACGGGCAGGAGCAAGAGGGAGGGCCTAGTGGAGCGGAGCCCCTGGGGCCCCACGACAATGAGTTGGGAAAGCCCAGGGACCCAGCAGGAAGGGACCTGAGGCAATGTCACACTCGAAGCCTGTTTAAGATGTGGGGCCCGCGGGGAGACTCACCGATGCACCCATGATGATGAAGATATGTGTGTCAGATCGATGGAAGGCATTGCCCTGGTACAGCTCTTCCCGCAGGATCCCGCACACCTGGGTCCGGCTCAGGGCCACCTGCTCTGCCATGATGCTCTCTGGTTAAGGAAAGGCTCGTTGACAAGGCACAGAACAGAAGAGCATTGAGAAGTTTGGTCCGCTTCTGGAGGGGTCCTTTGGGATCTCACCCAGCGATGCCTGATTATTGAAACCACTCACTGAATGGCTGGGGAACAGGACGGCTGGGGGGTTAGAAACTGCAGGCTCTGGGCTCCCCCCATACTATCCCGGCAACTTTTTCTCATGGCATACTCTACAAAATATACATACTTTACCACACTCAAAGCACTGGTGGATGCCAGCAAGAGCCTCAATTCTGCGAGACTATGGAAAACTGCTGGAGCGCTACGTAGCCTGCCTAGGACCAATTCACCCCAGACTCCAGCGGAAACTCCACAATGAGCGGGAGCATGTTAGACCACGCAGACGACGGTGCAGTTCCAGCGCTCCTCCGGCCAAGCTGGGAGACGCCGGCAAGTCGCCGCCCCTCTCAGGGTCTCTATCTCCTCAGGGGTTCAACGGAGAGATGCAGGGGACACTGGGACCAATTAAACCCTCTCCATTCGGCCCCGCTCCCAAGCATGGCAAATCAAAGGGCCGCGCGGCACAGCATGCTCCTCCGCTGGCGCGGCGCCTGGCCCCTACGTTACCTGCGTCTCACAGCCGACGAACGCCGCGCTCCTAGCCCCTGAATCCCAGGCCGTTTCCGGGGGCTGTGCCCCGCCGGCTCATTTAACCAGCGGGGGCGGGCGCCTAATCTGAGCTGACCGGCCTCAGGCGACGCGCGTGGGCGGGGCCTCAGCGTGCCCCTCCCCCACATGGGCGGGGCGGAAATCGGGCGCGGGGAGGTGCGCGCGCATCCCACGCTGGGGGCCCCCGCCCCCGCTAAGCTCCCACCCTTGGCCCGCCCCGCCCCTTGGGCACCTGCTCGCGCCTCCCGGCCGTGTGGCGCCTTCTGTCCCTGCCGCCGCTGCGCCGCGTCCTCGTTGCCTCGCGGGTCCGCGCGCAGCTCTGCGCTGTCCGCCCGCGTACCCATCGCTAGCTCGGCCCGGTCCTACAATCCAGCTTTTTCGCCCGTCCCGGGCGGCCCTGCACCCTCGCGGAGGGGTCTACTTCCGCCGGCAGTGTGACCACACCTCCTTGACCCTGTTCCAGGGCGGGGCCTTCTGCAGCCAGGAGGCTCCCTATTAGCTCCTCCCCTGGCGGGGGCGGGGCGGCCCACCGCCTGGAGGCTGGAGACCCCTGCCCGAGAGACGAGGGTGAGAGTGGGTCGCGATGCTCCGAAAAGCACCAGGTGCTGCATATCACTGGGAGCGTCCTGTGGGCCGGCGAAGGCTGACGGGCTCGGGTTCCCCTCGGGAGCAGCCTCTGCCACATCTCTGCCGGCTCCTGGGTGGGGGCGGGGCTTGCGTGTTTTACTTCCGGATCTCACAGCTACGACACCGGAAGCCGGAAGTGTGAATTTCGGCAGCGGGAGAAGGAAAAGGTGACCGCAGAACCCGGACTTTCTCGGAGCGCCGGGGCCCGAGGAGTGCTCGCGGCTCGCTGTTCCTGCGCTTCTCACGTCGGACCGTCTCTGCTGACAGGTGTGGTCGTCTTCTCGAAGACAGGGTACTTTCGGTGGGCGTTCCGCTGTCTCCAAGACTCCCCCGGACATCCAGGCTTCCCCTTCCTTTTGGGCCTGGCCCATTTCTGCTGCCTGCTTGTAGCGCACCGGCCGCGGCCGGCAGATGCAGGGGCCGGGTTACCTTGCTGGCGAGCGGGACTGTTTCCGTCCTCCGCCACCGCTGCGGAGTCTGACCACACCCCTGCTTTGTGGATGACTCTTCTAGTTCCGAGACATTTTCTGTTCATTAAACTTGACTGCATTGGAGGTTAAGTCCTTTAAAAAGGCTTCAAATATAGTTTGGCAGCTACGTGTCTTCATGTGCCTCGCTTTGCAAAACGATTAATGTCTACCCGACCTCAAACCGTTTCTGTGACTTGGGGATGGATGAGCCATCCTGGCGTGTTCAAGGAATGGCAAGGAGGCCACTGTAGCTGGAGTAGAGTGTGTGAGGGGAGAATACTTGGAGAAGAAGCAATGAGGGACCAGACAGTTGAGGGCTTTGCAGGCCGTTTTAGGGACCTTGGCTTTTACACGGAGGGCAATGAGGAACTGGTAGGGAACAGAGTAGAGGAGGGACGTGATCAGAATTACCTGTTAGGCCAGTCTGCCCCTGTGGGGAGAACAAATTATAGGAGACAAGAGGTAGGAGCAGGGTGACCTTTTAGGAGGTTATCGCAGTAATCCAGATGAGAGATGGTGGTGCTTTGAACATTTTATTATGAAAAAGTCCAAAGATGTACAAAAGTAGAAAGAATAGAATAGTAAACCCCATGTACTCATCTCCCAGCTTTGACAGTTGTCAACTCATGGCTACTTTTGTTTAAAAATTGTTTTTACATTTATTTATTTTTGAGAGACAGAGACAGGGCACAAGTGGGGGAGGGGCAGAGAGAGAATGAGACACAGAATCCGAAGCAGACTCCAGGCTCTGAGCTGTCAGCACAGAGCCCGACGCGGGGCTCGAACTCACAAACCACGAGATCATGACCTGAGCTGAAGTTGGATGCTCATCGGACTGAGCCACCCAGGCGCCCCAGGGCTACTTTTGTTTAATTTATGCTTCTAACACGCATCTCTTGTTATTATTATTTTCAATAGTGGGTTTGGGACATAATTCTCATACCACCCAATTCACCCATTTAAAGTGTACAGCTCCCTGGTTTGTAGTATATCCAGAGTTGTGCAACCATCACCACTATCTCATTCCAGAATATTTTCATGACTCCAAAAAAACCCTGCACCTCGTAAGCATCACCACTATCTCATTCCGGAACATTTTCATGACTCCAAAAAAACCCCGCACCTCGTTAGCTATCACCTTCATTACCCCCTATCTCTCAGTTTTTAAGCATCCACCAATCATTCTGTCTCTATGGGTTTGCGTGTTCTGGACATTTCCCATAAATGTAATCACACAATATGTTGTCTCTTGTGAGTTGCTTCTTTTAGTGTTATGCATGTAAGACTGGTCCATTTTTTGGCATGAGAATGTGCTGGACTTTTACTCATCAGTTGATGGACTTTTGGGTCATTTTCACTCTTTGGCCATTGTGAGTAATGCTGCTGTGAGCATTTGCGTGTGTGCATGTGTTTTTGTTTCTGCCGGGGAGATAGGTACCTAGTAGCAAATTCCAGACGCTGTATAATTTCACTTCTAAGTATTTCAGTATGCATCTCTAAGAAAGGATTAAAAAAACATGAACCAAATAGCACCATGACACCTAAAATAGTATTAATTGCTCACTGTCATCAAATAGATTCTGGGATACGTTTTGACAGGGTTTCCTGATGCGTTGGACGTGAGCCGAGAGACACAGGAGTCCAGAGGGACTCCAAGGTTTCTGTGCTGGTAGCTGGAGGACGGATTTGCCATCCGCCGACAATAAGGAGGGCTGTGGGGCGGGGACTGGCTTTTGGGGGCCGTCAGGAGTGCAATTTTAAGGTTAGTTTTGAGAACACTACTAGATATCCAAGTGGAGATGCTGGGTTTGGGCATCGTCAGCAAGAGGATGGGGGTTAAAACTGAGAGGCTGAATGAACTCTGTATTGGGGTGACCGATGTTAGAGAAGAGACCCCGGAACAGAGCTCTGGGGCACCACAACATGATAGGGTGGCTTGGTGAGGAGGATCCAGTGAAAGAGCCTGAGCAGGAGCAGCCAGTGAGGTAGGAGAACCAGGAGAGTGCGCTTTTCTGGAAGCTGAGGGAAGGACTGGTGGCTCATCACATCCTGTGGATGGATGGTTCAGTGGGGCGTTCAGGGGAGCATTATCAGCGTAATAGTTTATTCAGCGTTAAAGCCGTCCTCTCTGAGTGCAGGCCTGCTCCTGGAAGCTTGTGTTGGGATTGGCTTCCTCCTCCAGGTAGTCAGTCTTCTTGGGTGGACTTTATAAGGGCTCCAGGCTGGTGCTGCCCCACATTGCCGACTAGTCCACGGGGGAGTGCGCGCAGCTCAGCCTGCTCTCTTAGGCTGCGAGTCCAGCTCCCACTTTCAGAGCCCTCAGTGCGCAGCAGACACTGGATGTCCCATTCTAGCCCTCAGCTCCAGGGAACACTCATGTGGTTCTGAGCAGTGTCCTTGAAGCTCCCCTTACTCGGCAGATTAATTTCCTAGAGCTGCTGTGAGAGATGACCACAAGCCGAGTGGCTAAGGTAACACGTTTATCCTCTCCCAGCTCTGGAGGCCAGAACTCTGGAATTAAGGAGTCTGCAGGACCACGCTCCCCCCGCAGGCTCTAGGGGACGACCCGTCTTGCCTCTTCCAGGCATTCCTTGGCTCTTGGCCACATAACTCTCTGCCTTTGTTGTGACGTTGTCTTCTCTGTGTCTGTGTCTCTCCTTTTCTGTCTCTTATAAGGAGATTTGTCATTGGACTTAAGGCCACTCTAATCCAGGATGATCTCATCTCAAGATCCTTCACTTACTTACACCTGCAAAAAGCCCCTTTTCCAAATAAGGTCAGAACATGGACATATCTTGCTGGGGGCCATCATTCAACCCACTACACTAGGTAAGGGGCCAAAACCCTTCACTCCTGCTCGGAGGTGTATGTAGCAGGTAGGATTCACAGCACACTGATACCTCCCTACAAAAATAATTCTCTCCCTAATTTCCACTCTCTGGGGAATTTTTTTTTAAGTTTATTTATTTTGAGAGAGAGAGAGAACGTGCGTGCGCAGGAGGGGGCAGAGAGAGAGAGGGGGAGAGACTCCTAGGCAGGCTCCATGCTGTAAACATGGAGCCTGACACGAGGCTCAAACTATTGAACCTCGAGATCATGACCCGAGGTGAAATCAAGAGTCTGACGCTCAACTGAGCCACCCAGGCACCCCTAAATTCTTAATTTCAGTTTACAGCCTGGAGATAGGTGCCAGACAGAGTTTATAACAAGTGCTGAGCCATACATAGCCTTTCTAATCCCACATATGGGCCTGCACCTCCCTTTGGAACGAAAGTATATCCCCCGTTTAGACTGAAAAGCCCATTTTAGCATCCTATTACACTTGACACAGTGCCTGGCATTCTGCTTAAAGTGTGGCCTTGGAACTCCTGCACAGACTGCACTCCCTGTCCTTCAAGGTAAGAGAATTCGGCGAGGGTCTCATGTGACACCTCTGCTGCCTTGCTCTTCCAGACCCTGACTTGTTGGATGAGCAGGCCCCCCTGGAAGAGTCAGCTGTGTGAGATGGTGCAGCCCAGCGGCGGCCCGGCAGGGGACCAGGACGTGCTGGGTGAAGAGTCTTCTCTGGGGAAGCCAGCTATGCCCCACCTACCTTCTGAGCAGGGCACTCCTGAGACCTTCCAACGCTGTGTGGAGGAGAATCAAGAGCTCCGAGGTGAGGAAGATAGCAGGTGTGCAGAGTAAAACGTCAGAGGTCCCAGCCCTGTTGGTGGGGGAGGCTTACTCCCCTCACTGGTGCCTCTGCTTTTACTGGGTCTGGGGTGGGAATACACCTGAGAGCCAGCTAGTGATTCAAACTCAGCCACCCTCCCTTTTTGTTTGAGGAGGGAATTCCCTGGAAATGGACTCTGAGGTATAGATTAATGTGCAGGAGGTTTATTTAGAGTGCGCCTACACAGGACCACTCTTGGGGAAGGGAAGGGAAGAAGCAGGGGTGGGCACGGGG
The DNA here is from genome assembly GCF_027475565.1 of Acinonyx jubatus. Taxonomy (NCBI): domain Eukaryota; kingdom Metazoa; phylum Chordata; class Mammalia; order Carnivora; family Felidae; genus Acinonyx; species Acinonyx jubatus. The sequence continues at coordinate 123,450,759 of NC_069389.1, forward strand.
AGAAGCTGGACAGCAGTGCAGGCCGACCCTACCGGGAGCTCTGGAACCGGAGCCACCGTTCTGAGTTGCCCCATTTGGGCCAACGGGGCCAGACTTTTCTGCCTCCTCCTGATCCATCATGAAGCACTGGCTATCCTGGGAGTAGCCGGGAGGCTCCCAGGAAGGGGGCGTGGCCTGTTCCGGGAAGGGCCTGCAGGCAGCTTTGGGAGGGGGCGCAGCCTGCCTTGGGAAGGGCCTGAGGGCTGCTTTGGGAAGGGGGCGTGGCCTGCCCTGGGAAGGGCCTGCGGGCTGCTTTGGGAAAGGGGATTTCTGGTTCAGCTTGTCGGGGCGTGACCACAGGCCCGGTGGTGGCTCCTGGAACCTGGAACCAGTTCCTGTCTGTCTTCGTCACCGCCCCCACCCGCTCATCTGCTCATCTGCCGCGTCCTCACTGGTATTGTGCGGCAGCTTCTCCAGGTCCCAGGGGCCTGCACCTTGCCTCTCAGGCAGGGTGGCCGCCCTTGGGAAGGGGCACATTGCTGCCTGGCGTGTGACAGTACCCTACCCCTGCTCCCTGCCTTGTAATCACGCTTAGCCATCTAGGGGCTGTCCTGGTCACTGCATAGTATCGAGCAGCATCCCTAGCATCTACCCCTAGATGCCAATAGCACTCCTCCAGTTATCACAACAAACAGTGTCCTTAATGTTGTCAAATGCCTTGCTATGTTGGGGTCACATAGAGCTGGTGGCCAGGTTGGGGGCAGGGAGACAGCTCACCTTCCACAGCTACATGTGTGGCCTCTGCTGGTCCCCAGCAGGGTGCTCTGGCAAGATGAACTTGGGGTGACAGTTTGTCAGGCTGGGTGTAGAGAGATTATGGCACCACCAGCTCCCCACCCAGGGAGCTCAGGCTGTAGTAGCAGGTAGAGACCTTGAAGCTGCATGGATTGCTTCTGTGCATCTGACCCACGGTTGTTCAGTGTGTTGGCTCCACACAGCATCGGCTCTGCACATTCCTGTTAAATGGGTGCTCTGTGTCAGGTCCTGGGTCAAACCGCCAGGGCCCTGAAGGTGTCTGCTCCCCAACAATGCCCATGATTGTGTCTAAGGAGGAGGGGGCAGGGAGAGGACACAGACTTCTCTTGGAATGTGTATGTGTGTGGGGGAAAATGTCATGGAGGAAATTGCATTAAGCTAGTGTAGGAGTGCATTTATGTGACATGTGCAAGAGGGGTGAATCCAGAGAGAGGAACAGATAAGTGGATGCCAGAGGCTAGGGGCCAGGGGAAGTGACTGCCAGTGGGTATGGGCTTTTTGGGGGTGGTGGTGGAAATGTTCTAGAGGTAGCTAGAGGTGATGGGTGCATAGGTTTGTGAATACGTGAAAGCCACTCAATTACTGTATACTTTAAAATAGTTAAAATGATTAATTTGATGTTACGTGAGTTTTACCTCAGTAGAAAAAGAAGTCGCATATGAGTTGAGCCTTAGGTGGGGAACCGAGCAGGATTACAACAGGTGGAGTCGGGCGAGTGAAGCTGGAAGCCCTGCAGGGGAGAAGTCACATGGGGACGGGAGAGTGCAGAAGGTGACTCTGGAGCCGGGCTCCAAAGCCACTGTAGTTTGAGTGAAAGAATGTTCCGTCAGGTCAAGGGTTTTGACCAGAGGGTGACGTGAAGCTATTGCCTGTTCCTATCTTATATGGTTCTGTAGTTGCTAGAACCTTCACGTGTCACTGATCGGTTTTGTCAACGCTCGATGGTCCTCTGCTGCCTGGGGTGTCCTTGGGTGTGTGGCTCTCCTTTCCTCAGCCTCTGCTGACTGTCTGGCCTTTGCACACGCTCATCCTTTGGCCTGGTGAGAGGGGTACTGGCTGTCTCCTGTGTGTTTATTGTGCCCTGGGCACTTTGCTTTTTCATTTAACCCTCCGCGTCCTATGAGGTGGGTGCGATTATCCCCGTTGAACAGGCACACGAGGACGGTAAAGCTCAGGGAGGCCACCTGCAAACCTGGCGCTCCCAGGCCGCAGCCAGTGATGGCACAGGGAGTTTCCCCTGGTGGCCTTCCCGGAGTCTGCAGGCAGGGTAGGATTTCCCTCGACCGAAGACAGTGACTGAGCGCCCCAGGGCAGGCAGGCGTGCCTCTGACCCGGCCACAGTACAGATGGCCAGAATGAATTCGAGTCACTTACAAAGAGAGTGCCATTTGGCACACACTTTTGAGTGAAGCTGATGTGTTTGGAGAAATTTAGGTGCTGGACGTCGGCGTAATTGATGCTGAAAGTGTTACGTAAAATAAAAGGAACCATCTCAAAGCCATGTCTGTGTAAGAGGCCGCATGTGGGGAGGGTGCCGTGATGGGCCCAGGTAGGGGCTGGTGGGGCGCCCACCGGGTCTCACCTCTCTGCTCTCTCCTCTGCCGCCAGATGCCATCCGGCAGAGCAACCAGATGCTTCGGGAGCGCTGTGAGGAGCTGCAGCGTTTCCAAGGCAGCCAGAGGAAGGAGAAGGAGTTCCTCATGCAGAAATTCCAGGAAGCCAGGAAACTGGTGGAGAGACTGAGCCTGGAGAAGCTCGACCTGAGGAGACAGAGGGAGCAGGCCCTGCAGGAGGTGGAACATCTGAAGAGATGCCAAAAGGTAGTCAGAGGGGCAGGGTGGGTCCTTCCCCGGAGCCGGCCGGCCGCGGCTGCCGGCCACCTGTGACACCAGCCGCCTGCATTCTGCAAACCGCAGGGACGCCAGCATTCCCAGAGGGCAGCTGGGGTCACGGGTCCCCGAGAGCACCCTCGGGCTCGGTGCTGCACTAGGAGGGCCACGGAACTCAGCAGAGCCGTCCTACTCGTGGTTACGGCCGTTATAATGGCTGCTTACAGTGAGAGGATACAGGGGGGAGTCAGCAAGGACCAAAGGGGCGTAGGGCGGGGTCCGGGACAGACCGGGGGCGGGCTTCCGGGTCCCTAGCCAGGGGGGTCGTGGGGCAGTGCGGTCCGACCCGCGGTGACGCGTGACGACGCGCGTAGGATGCCGCCACCGGGGAAGCTTCCCTGAGCGCCGGCGTCCGGGGACTTCAGTGGGGGTCGGTCCTGTGGGCCCGGGGCTCCCGCGTGGCTGACCTCAGATTCTCAGTCTCTGCCCCGCAGACGTGAAGCCGGGGCCCCACCAGGAATCACGCTGTCGGCGCAGATGGCCTGGCAGGGCCCTCAGGGAAGTGTGCCGGGTTCCTGGAGCCGCCATAACAAAGGGCCACAGACTGGGTGGCTCTAAGAAACAAATGTACTGCCTCCCGGTCCTGGAGGCCAGAAGTGCAAGAGCAAGGTCTGGGCGGGACGGGTGCCTCCCGGAGGCCGCGAGGGGGAACCTGGGCCAGGCTGCTTTCCCCACCTTGGCTTATGGCTGTGATGGTTGGCCTCCCGTGGCCTGTGGACGCAGCGCTCCACCTCTGTCTCCGTGGTCACCTCGCCTTCTCCCCATGTCCGTGTGTCTCTCCTCCCCCTCTTATGAAGACACCAGGGTCAGAGAGAAATACAGCTGGACGGTAATTGCAGCGGTGAGAACGGGTTTTATTTGGTAATTACTGACAGCAGGGGATGAGCTGAGCTCCACTGTGATTTGCAGAGGTGACTGTTGACATAAAGAGTGATGGGGATGGAGGGGCAGTGATCCGGGGCTCAAGTGAAAACTCACAAAGGGGCCATCGGTGTAGATACATGAGGCTAGCTGGCAGTTACGGAAGTTAGCATTCTGTCCCGCACAGAGCCTGGGAATGGTTTTCAAGCCCTTGAGAAAGTGTCCCGGGTTGTGGGAGGTGTGCAGATGTTCCAAAGGGACAGAGGAAGGCTTCACATTAGGGAGGCCTCTTAGTAAATGCTCTAAGTGAGCGGAGGTGGGGGCCTAGGTCTGGTGATGGCTAGAACAGGCAATTTTGGCAGCGCTGAGCTTTCCTAGATCGGCTCTGAGTGCAGGGCTTCGGATGGAGTCAAAGTCATTTTGTGCTGACATCTTTTGTAGTTCTCAACAGTCATCGGGTCTCCCTCCCCCACCTCCTCCAGTACGGCTTCATCTTAACTTGATTGCATCTGTGAATCAGGTCCCATTCATAGGTTCTGCGGGTTAGGATGTGGACCTATCTTTTGGGGGCTGCCATTCAGCCCATTACAGCCTCGGACAGATGGACTCACTGCTCTTTACTAAGTGCCTTCAGGGCCTCTGTCCGTGCAGCCCTGGGAGCCCCCACCGGCCGGCCCCGGCTCCCGTGACAGGGTGCTGGTTTCCCGGCAGGGGCCAGGACCCCTGCGGTAGCCCTGTTTCTCCGCTGACAAGCCTGTCAGCTCTGAAAAGCATTTTCTCTCCCAGTTGAAAATTCAGGTCGCCCCTGACTGAGCAGCCTCACCCAAGGTGGGCATCTCAGAGAAGCTCTTGTCCATTGAGCAGAGCAAAAACCTGGGCACAGCCCGAGTGCCCGTCACTGGAGAAGCCAGTAGAACAATACGTTGGCATTTTTTAACGGTTTTGCTGAGATAAAATTCACACGCCATACCCTTTTGAAGTATAGAATCCAGTGATATTTTGGGCGTATTTGTAGACTTGTAGAACCATTGCCACTAGTTCCAAAACATTTTCCTCCTCCCCAGCCTCGCGCTCCCCTCCAGAAGAAACCCCACCCCCGTTAGCAGTCACTCCCCACCCTCTCCCCAGCCCCTGGCACTCCCTGGTCTGCTTTCTGTCTGTGGGTGTGCCTGTGCCGGACCTCACATGCCAGTGGGACCATCCAGCATGTGCCCCTCACCTCTGGCTTCCTCCACTCTGCATGGTGTTTTTGAGGCTCATCCACGTTGCAGCGTGAGTGCGTGCGTGCTGTTCCTTTCATGCCGGGTGATATCCTGGCGTACGCAGATACCACAGTTTGTTTTCCCGTTCATCAGTTCACGGACATTTGGCTCATTTCCACTCTTTAGCTGTTGTGAGTAATGCTGCTGTGTGTTTATTTTTTATTTTAAGTTTTATCTCCTTAATCTCTGTATCCAACGTGGGGCTCCAACTCACGACCTCCCACTGAGCCAGTCAGGCGCCCCCGGTAATGCTGCCATGAACATTTGGGGGTGGACATGTGTTTCCGTTATCGGGTACATACCTAGTGGCTCCCCCGTTAGTTTGAAGCAAGTTCTAGACGCTGTGTGCTTTCATCCGTGAATATTTCAGTATGCGTCTGTGAGAGAGGGCTTCGAAAAGACATAACCACAATACCACGGTCCTGCCCGGAACAGTCAACGTTAATCGCTCAGTATCATCAAATAGATCCGGGATATATTTTGACAGGGTTTCCTGATGCGTTGGATGTGAGCCGTGAGACACAGGAGTCCAGGGGACTCCAAGGTTTCTGTGCTGGTAGCTGGAGGATGGATTTGCCATCTGCCGACAATAAGGAGGGCTGTGGGGGGAACTGGTTTTTGGGGGCCATCAGGAGTGCAGATTAAGAGAGGTTCATCTTGAGAACACTACTAGATACCCAAGTGGAGATGCCAATGTGACAGGCCAGGTGGTGTGGGGAATTTGCACTGTTCAATGGGGAGACCTTCACTGAGGTGTCTTCTAGTAAGGACCAGAACACAGTGAGGGGCTGGGCCGCATGGGTATCTGGGGAGAGCATGTTTTGTGGCGGGTGGGGGGGGGGAGCATGTGCAAAGGTCCTGAGGCAGGGGCATGCCTGTCCTTTTCAGGGACCATCCGAGAGGCAAACATGACTGAGGCTGTGTGGAAGTGGCTGAGGAGTGGGTGGGAGAGTCATGGTAGGGGCTGGTTTTGTGGGCTTTGTGGGGCCAATGGAAGGATTTGGGCTTTGACCCGAGTGTGACAGGGACTGTGGGGGCTTCTGTGCTAGTGTGAGACATTATTTGGTTTCATGTAGATTGTAGAGTGTAGGGGGGGACTGTTATGGGTTGAATTGTGTTCCCCCAAAACAAATGTCCACATCCTACACTCTTTACGTCAGAATGCGATATTATTTGAAAATAGGGTCTTTGCAGAAGTAGTAAAGTTAGAGGTGCCTGGGTGGCTCAGGCTGTCAAGTGTCCGACTGATTTCAGCTTAGGTCGTGATCTCACCATTTGTGGGATCGAGCCCCACATCGGGCTCTGTGCTGACAGCAAGGAACCAGCTTGGGAGTCTCTCTTTCCCTCTAACTGCCCCTCCCCTGCTTGCACATACATGTTCTCTCTCTCTCTCAAAATAAATAAATTAAAAAAAAGGGGGGGGCGCCTGGATCGCTCAGTCAGATGAGCATCCAACTTCAGCTCAGGTCATGATCTTGCGGTTCGTGAGTTTGAGCCCCGTGTCGGGCTCTGTGCTGACAGCTCAGAGCCTGGAGCCTGCTTCAGATTCTGTGTCTCTCTCTCTGCCCCTCCCCTGCTCACGCTCTGACTCACTCTGTCTCTCAAAAATAAAAGTTAAAGAGAGTTTTCATAAAAAAGAGAAATAATAGCTAGGATGTGGTCATGCTGGATCAGGATGGGTCTGTCCAAACACACACAGGGAAGATGGCCACGAGATGACAGAAGTAGAGATTGGGGCAAAGCATCTATGGGCCAAGGAGCGCTGGTGGCCTCTGAGGCCAGGACGGAGGCCCGGCGCAGATTTTCCTGCAGAGCCCCCAAAAGGCAGCAACCCTGCCCGCTCCTTGCTCTTGGACTTCTGGACTCCAGAACTGGGAGGCAGTAAATTCCTGCTGTCGTAAGCCCCCTGCTTTGTGATTCTTTAGAGAAGACCCAGGAGACTGACTCCTACAGGTGCGGGAGCGGAGGAGGAGGCCAGGTGGACGCCATCGCAGCCCCTGGCGAGGGCCTTGAGTGGGGTGGGCGCTAGCCGATGGGGTCTGCTGATGGGCACAGATATGGACCCGTGGGGCAGGTGGTTGGACAGCCGGGCCGGGCTCATGGGAGGAGTCTGTCCTGTTAGCCTGCAGGGGGACAGCAGGCCTGCAGACCAGCCCCAGGTATGTATATGCAGAAAGCCGGGGGTTTGGGCCACAGTCCCTGCAGAGAAGGGAAGGAGCATTGGTGTGGTGCCCGCACAGAAGCCCAGGGTGGGGGTACAGAGGACAGGAGTGTTATTCGCTATGCAGGGTTCGGGATGCCCAGGCCAACCCTGGGCTTGAGTGGCTTGAGGTTGCAGGGGACCTGGGGTGGACAGTTGGATGAGGGAGGATGAGCCTCAGGGCATATGAACGGCTCTTGAGTTTTGTCACTGGCCAGGTCTTCTGGAAACACATCAGTCCGTCTCAGCGCTCCTTCTGGCAGCCTCAGCCTGTGGGTGGAGCGTGTATTTTGACGCTGTCTTTAGGTCTCCCCTCCGTTGGCGGCAAGTCTCAGAGGCTGAGAGATTCCCACTCGGCTCCGTCCTCGCAGCCTGTTCGCCAGCCTCATGAAACTCGAGGCAGCTCCATGCTACCGTCCATGGGGATGAGGAGGGGCTTGGGGGTGTGGGGTCCCAGGAGACTTGCCTTGTTGGGGTTGGGAAGCTTCTGGAGGTGAGAGGCCAGATGAGTGGTGGCACTGGGGGCAGGAGAGAAGCCCTTAGGTGATGTCTCAGTGCCTGCAGGCTGCCCTGCGGCTCAGGGGCGCTGGGGGTGGGCAGCTGGCAAGAAAGCATCACTAATGGGAAGTGGCTTTTTTTCACACAGCAGTTGGCTGAGGACAAGGCGTCAGTGAAAGCCCAGGTGACGTCCTTGCTGGGGGAGCTCCAAGAGAGCCAGAGTCGCTTGGAGGCCGCCATCAAAGAGCGACAGGCTTTGGAGGGCAGGTGAGTGGGAAGGGAGAGCCTGCCAGGGGCTGCTGTCGCGGTGCCTGAGAAGAGTGAGGCACCTTTGGGGCCTCTGGGGGGGGGGGGTTCCTCTGGGAGAGAATCGACTGGAAAATGTGGAGTGTGAGCACACAGGGGCTTGGAGAATCTGGAGCCCAGCGGTGCTTTGGGGCTCCCTGACCTTTTGCTGGATCATTTCCTTAGGGAGCATTTTGGGGGGACCCTAGGAGCACACCCGTGATCCACAGTTATCCTCTAGAAGTACTCCGTGCTCTCACAGCTGAGGTTATTACAGGGAGAGGGCACACAGCAGGACCCGTGAGGACAGAAGACACAGGTCGGGGTGAAGGACTCCACGCCTTGGGCTCCCTCCCCGCCTTCCGTGGGGGGCCGGCTGAGTGCTCTCCCTTCTCCAGCAGTGACAGATACATCCCTACCCACTCAAGACTCAGTAGCAGGGGTCTTATTGGACGCTGGTCACCTGGGCCCCCTCTGCCGGGCACACAGCAAACTCCCTGCCCCCTAGCAAAGCAGGTGCTATGAATAAACCAGCCAGTCGTGCGAACAGTCCAGGCGCAGGGACCACCCTTGTCAGTAGGCAAAGTGTCATGTCGTTTCAGGGACCCGCACCAGCCCATTGCCCGGGTGCCACCAGAGGGCTGACTTGGCAAGTGGCTCTGCTAATGTGAGTGGCCTGCCGGTTGCTCTTTTCTGCAGAGGGCTTCCTATAGTGGGGTCATTGGGTCAGGGGGCACAGGTGTCCCCCCCCCCCACCGCACTCTCATGCCACCCAGGTGCTGCCGTCCAGAAAGAAAGATGGGTCCCCCTGACAGCGGGTCCAGCTCTCCCGGTGCAGGAGGTGATTGGGGTGCACTGGGCGGTGGCAAAGACGCCTTCCTGAAGGCGCTGAGGGGAGCAGACCCGAGTTTTCCAGTATCAGAGTGAGGTGAGAGACCACGTGAACGTGCTTCCATCCAGAAAGCCGACCGTGAGTGAGGAAAGGCATCAGAAGGCCGAGCTTGGTGGCCTCTGGCTCGTCATGTTCTGGTATTTTCCCCGGTGGACTCTTCTGTACGTCTAGTTTTCTAAAATCACGTGTATCACCTGTAGGACAATTTGGTGTCCTTTCTGCCTGTCTTTTTCTGTGTACATAAAGGAAACAGCTAGAGACAACTTTGGTCGGTTAACGACCCCGCATGAATGTTTACTTCAGCAATTCTGGGCTGTTGAGCAACGTCCTTTCGTGTCCCTCCTGATGTGGTCTGGCACTCAAATGCTGAGCTGGACAGCGTGGACATGGCCTCGCTCGCACCTAGGGTTTCCCACGTGGCCATTTTAAGAGCTGCAGACTTCATACACTTCTGTGCCCTGGGCAAGACAGATCACAGAGGGCAGTGTGCTCCGTGCATTTGGACAGTGGTAGCAGTGACCGTCCCCGGTGGCCTCTCCCACCCAGAAGGAGCCACTGTCGCCTCCACAGACAGGACCACGTGAGGCCTTGGGCCAGCAGGATGACATGGCTGGAGCCTGGGCCTGCACATCTAGGGCGCAGTGTGGAAATGGGAGACTGGGGGCCGTGGGGTGATGTGGCTGCGAGGACAGGGGCGTGGGGTCCAGGTGAGAAGAGGCAAGCCGGGCAGGGGCGCAGCTCCACTCCAGGTGTGTGCGCCGGGGGCTCCGGCTGAGCCGTTGCGGCGGGTCAGCTGCCTCATCGCTTCTAGAACACTGAGTGGGAGGGAGAGAGCCACTCCCCTAAGCCGGCCCTGTGCGGTTGCCCCGTCTCTGATGACGGTGCTTCCACGCTGACATGGACAGCCTCCCCCTTTTCTCGCCCAGAACCGGTTCTGCATCGATGGGACGTTGTGAGTGCGCCCGCACCCGCGGGCCGCAGGGCTTCTCGGCCCGGCCGGGACCCCGCCGTGACCTCCCCCCCTTCCCCCGTGCCAGGGCCCGGGCTGCCAGTGAGCAGGCCCGGCAGCTGGAGAGCGAGCGGGAGGCCCTGCAGCAGCAGCATAGCGTGCAGGTGGACCAGCTGCGCATGCAGAGCCAGAGCGTGGAGGCCGCGCTGCGCATGGAGCGCCAGGCCGCCTCGGAGGAGAAGTGAGTGGCGCCCCACCCCCTGGACCGACAGGGGCCGGAGGGCCGTCAGCGGCTCTCTCCCCGGCGAGGAGCCCTTCGAGGGCCCGTCCCCTAGCACCGTCACACCCAGCCGGCCCACCCTCGGTCCCACGACGTCTGCTCCGCGGCCCACGTGCACACGGCGCCATTTGGCCCACGTGTCGGCAGCATCGGGCCCGGGACCCCGGGAGGCTTTCTTGGCGTGCCTCTGAGTCTCCTTGCACCCAGGCCAGTCCTCCCGCCTTTCTGTGTTTTTTGGGACGCTGACTCTTTCGAAGAGCACAGGCGGTTCCACAGTGTTGCAGACGTTCCTTCTCTTATTTTTAAAAATGTTAGCTTTAAGAAAAAAGGATGCTGAGCATTTAGTGAAGCCTGCCTCAGAGCTGACGGCCTTCCAGGCCCGGAGGCACCCTGGCCACCCCCTTTCTGGTGTGTGGACGTGACAAGAAGGACGGGGGTGGAGTGGGAGGCACAGAAGCCTGTGGCTGAGCCAGGACGAGGTGTTTCTCTAGCAAAAGCTCCTTTTCCTTAGGCGGAAGCTGGCGCAGCTACAGGTGGCCTATCACCAGCTCTTCCAGGAGTACGACAGCCACATCAAGAGCAGCGTGGTGAGCAGCGAGCGGAACCGAGTGAGTATGGGGGGACACGTCCCTGGGACTGTCTAGGACTCCGCCTTGCTTCCTCTCCCTGTGGCCTAGACTTGGAGCCCAGTTCCCCAAATTTAGGGACGTTGGAACTCAAGGCCCTATCTGAAGAGTTGACAGAATTGGCTTTCAGGAGGGATACCAGACTTGTCCTAGAGCTTTGTCAAGCTCGCGGTGTGACAGCCCAGGGCAGGACGTGGGGAGACGGCGATCTGTGTGCCGTGCTGTTTGCTGCCTATGGGTGACTGGGCTGGGCCTCTGGATGCTCTCTCTGTGGGCTGGGAACTTGCCTGTCTCCATGGCCAGTCGTTCCTGCCAGCCATCACCAGCTCGGCTCCTGGCTCAGATTTCTGAGAGCCAAGGTAAGCCCTGGGAATGTTTCCATCCCCCTGTTGAAGGTGGCTGGGAGCCCTCTTCTGGTTTGTTCTCATCAGATCTGTACTGGGCGCGGTTTCTAGCGAGCACATTTTGCGAAGGATGTTGTCAGATGTGAACGTACGCAGGGGAGACTTATAAGGGTCAAGCCTGAAACCGACCCTGTGAAGAACGGTTGGTTACAAAGCTGTGGCCCCTTGGTCTCCAGAAGGAAGGCTTCATGGTGTGTGTGGCTGTCCGCGTGTACGTACATGTGTGTGTTTGTAACGTGTGTGTGTGCGTGCGGGGGCGGGGGGCCTCTGTGAGGGACCAGCAGACCTTCGACCAGGGGGTGGACGGACTGATGGCTCTCAGCTTAGTGGTGGCATGTCGTGGAGCGTTCGTGCAGGAGACCCGCTCGGTGTGGAGGGGATGGCCTCAGGAGGGGGTCTGGCGGTGCCCCTTGAAGGGTTGGAGGAGGGCTGTGCAATTGGGGATTCTGGGAAAGGCACGTCGCACCGGCTGACCTCACAGTTCCCCCTCCAGCCTCTTGCCTTTCCTGGGCCCTGCATGCACCGACATCTTGTGGTTGGCATCACTCTGGCGCTGGCCGGCCTCGGTCTCTCGTTCCTCGTGATTCTTGTTACCTGGAGCGGCTGCCGGCCCCTGCCCTGGGCCAGCTCGGGCTCCGGCAGCCCCCCCCTTGCCCATTTCTAGGGACTGCAGCTGGAGGACCTGAAGCAGCAGCTGCAACAGGCCGAGGAGGCCCTGGTGGCCAAGCAGGAAGTGATTGACAAGCTGAAGGAAGAGGCCGAGCAGCACAAGATAGTGATGGAGACTGTTCCGGTGCTAAAAGCCCAGGTGAGCGCGCTCCTCTGTGGCCTGCTGGCTCCGGGACCTCGTGTCCTTTTGCTGTGGCTTCTTGGAAGCCCTTCGTGCCCCTCGTGCCTTTCCTCGACCTGTCGGTGCACGTGCGGGTGACTTTCCCTTGTGCTGTGGGCTGTGGGAGGGCAGGAGCCAGCTCTGCCTGGTCCCCCAGCACGGAGTGTCCGGTGAATGGCCGACGGATGGCAGGCGTGCCCCTCTCTTGGCTTTGCCAGGCGGACATCTACAAGGCCGACTTCCAGGCCGAGAGGCAGGCCCGGGAGAAGCTGGCCGAGAAGAAGGAGATTCTGCAGGAGCAGCTGGCCCAGCTGCAGCGGGACTACAGCCGCCTGAAGGCCAGCTGCCAGGAGTCTGCCAGGTGGGCCCCCCCCCCCCGCCCCAGGACTGGGACCCGGTGCCCTTCTCTTGCAGTGAGTGGTGAGGCAGGGCTCGTGGCTTGTCGGCCCCTCGCCTTCCGTCCGTCCCCTCTTCCCGCCCCCTCCTCCTGCCCCACCCTCCCTTCAGCCTCCTACGTAGGCCCTGGAGCTTTACTTGCCCTCGTTGATCTGGCCGTTTTTCTTTTCAAAGGATTGAAGATATGAGGAAGCGGCACGTGGAGGCCTCCCAGGCCCCCGTAGCCCCTGCCCCAGGTGAGTGAGCCGCTGGAGGGTGGGTGGAGAGGGAGGGTGCCAGCAAAAGCCCCTTACCGCCTCCCCGGACTTACTCTGTGGAGCGCACTGCCCCCTGGGGGGGCCTAATGGGGAGGGGCTGGTGGTGGTGACTCCAGGAGCCACACCCAACAGTTCTGACAGGCCTCCGTACTTTCTGCGGCTTCTCCTCTTTCTCCAGCTCACCCCTCCTTCCACCTGGCCCTGCCCAACCAGAGGAGAAGCCCCCCCGAGGAGCCGCCTGACTTCTGTTGCCCCAAGTGCCAGTATCAGGCTCCCGATATGGACACCCTGCAGATACATGTCATGGAGTGCATCGAGTAGGGCCGCCTGCTGACGAGTAGCACGGGGCCGCACGGTGCGTGCTGTCCTGCGCGCCCGGTCCTCGGTTACGGGCTGGCTGACACGGAGCGGGCCGCCTCTTTGAGCACCAAGGGCTAGCTCGAGGACCTCACGCTTCAGCTCCCCCATCTGCTGGCTTGCCTCAGTTAGGGTACCTGCGACCCCAGTTGGGCCCGATGCTCTGCTGTTTTTGTTTGTTCTGTCTGCTTGAACTGCCTGCCTCTAGGGGCTCTGTCTTTTTCCACCTCCTCTGGGGAAGTTGAGAATCAAGGCCAGGGCTCTCAGAGAGAACTTCTTAAGCCGAGATGGGCAGAAGCCCTTCCCCGTGCCTGCCCCCCCCCAAGCTCCAGCACACCGTGGCGCCAGCGCTCTCGCGGGCTGTGTGCCATTCCGTTTGGAGGCTGCACCATGCGTGATCCAAGCAGTCTGCTGCTGACAAACATTTGGGTTGTGGCCGCTCTTTTATTGTCACCGAGAATGCTACAGCAAACAGCCATGTGTATCAGTTACGCGTATTTCTGGGGCAGATTGTTAGAGGCAGTGGCATTGAGCACGTGCACACGGGGTGGGTGGTGTCAGGGTGCTGCCCCCACTTCCTCGTAGCCTTGCCCATCTGTCAGGCGTGGGGTTGTCTGTTAAGGGTGGGTTTGAGCATCTTTGTGGAGCTTGAAGGATCCTCTCCAGGTCTTCTGGTGGTAATGGCTCGTTTGTACTTTTTGCCCACTCTTCTACCGGTCATAAGCGGGATCAGCTCTCGAGTGTGGTGGACATTGCGATGATCCTCTCCTACCCTGACTTTGTACCAGCGTGCCGTGGGTCTGAACTTTGTTATCTTTCATACTCACATCTCTCCACCTGTCCTGCACCGCTTTGGGTTTGCCGTTGTGAGCAGCTCCCAGTCTGACGGGGAGCCGCTTCCCACGTGTACACTTTTCCTTTCCCTTTCCTTGCACTGCAGCGTGCTCTTGCCCTCCCTGGGCGCGTCGCTGCCCTGTGTGAGCAGTGGTGCTTGTGAAGGGAGGCCACTAGGCAGTGATTGGCAGATCGTGAACGCTGGAGCACTCCTTATCGTTGCTTTGTAAGATGCTGGATGTTTCCTTGGATGTCAAAGCCACGGGCGTTAACCCTGCAGTTGTCGGGAAAGAATGTTGGAAGTGGAGGGAGAATGTCCTACGCTCCCCGGGCCCTCCTCTGTTCTCCCCTGGCTGGGAGCGGGCTGTTGCTGAAGACAAGCCTGGCCCAGGGCTTGGGTGGCGCTTGCGGGAGCAGGGGTGCCTTTTCCATTGCCCGAAGCCCAAGTGTCTAATTGCACGTGATTATACTTTGGGAAAATGTTAAAGGCCCGGACAGGCCCCCCCCCCCCCCAACTCTCACCTGCTGCATTCAGTCCTGATCCTGCGATTTTTCTGTAAGAGCGCTTTTGGTTTGCGGGGGTGGGTATTAAATTCCCGTGGCCCCTGTGACAAGAGACCAATGTGGTGGCTTAAAACAATAGGAATTCATTCTTTTGTGGTTGTGGAAGTCAGAAGTCTGAAATCTGGGTGACAGTGACAGCAGGGGTGGGAAAATCAATTTCAGGCCTATCTCCCAGCTTCTGGTGCTTGCCTCTGTGGTTACATGGCCTCTTCTTTTTTCTGACCGTGTCATCTTTTATGTCTCTTACAAGGACACCCATCACTGGACGTAGGGCCCACCTACATCATATCCACGATGAGCTCACTTCGAGGTCGTTATCTTCATTACATCCACAGAGACTCTTTTTTCCAGATAAGGTCGTAATCACAAATTCTGGGGATTAGGACATGCATCCATCTTTTGGGCCACCATTGAGCCCAGCACAGGGCTGTCTTCTACAGCGCACAGACTAGGACAAATGGAGTTGAAGCCAGATGTCTTCAGCGCTGGTGGCTCCGTTGGGGGGGCTCCGTTCCCCGGGATGATGGTGGCTGCAGAGGCACGTGACTGGTTGGGTGTGGGGCAGGTCCTTGCAGGTGGGAATGTCGCTCTTTACGACATCGTGTGTCCAGCTGGACACTGCGCCAGGGCCGGCAGACACAGGCGGGGAGAGGAGGGGGAGGCTGCGGGACAGAGCCGAGGGAGCGGCCCGCGCCCTGGGCCCCAGCTACCATTTGGGTAGGGACGGGCTTCCTGCTTTGTCGGGGTAGCGAACACAGGCATGGGGAGCCCCTCTGTGACCGGCCCTGTCTTCTGAAAGGGAGTTGAGAGGAAGAGGATGAGACCCGGCAGTAGTGAGAGGCAGATGTTCGCATCCCGGGACCTTGCCTCGGGTTCTGGCAGCGTCACCCGCATGGCCATGCGCCCGTATGGCCACTGTACGTTAGACCCCAAGGATTGAAAGCACACCATTCACTCAGGAGTGAGGGGCTTCTGCTTTCTTCTCTGGCTTTCCTGAGATTGGGCTTCTGGAATAAGTGGTTAGATCCCTCCTGTGAGGGAAGCGGCCTGTCTACCTAATTACCGTGCCCCTTGACCCTCACAACCCTGGGTTCGGGAGACAAAGACCGAGCTAGAAGCGCATCCCGCCGAAACCCGTGTCCTTCCTTGTTGCTCACACTTGACTGTGTGGCTACGTGCTGGTCAGTGCTGAAGAGACATCCAGGTGACCAATAAAATGAGCACAGTAACAAAGCGTTTCTCCTTCACTAGTAACTAAAACACACAGTCAAACTCGACAAAAAGTGATGTCAAACTGGCAACACATGAAGACCTTGGGTGTCCTGCGGGCAAAGTGCACGGCCGGCCCCCTGCTGGGGCCTGGTTTGGCAGGCTGGAACCAGCACTTAGGAAGCAGCCTCAGCCTGCGCCACCGGAAGCGGAAGCGACAGCCAGGTGCACACAGCGACTCTGGCATCGCAGGGGCGCTCGCCGTGCCATCCTTTGTAGCTGTGCTTGGGGACTGTGTTGTGAACATCTGGCCACGTGGAACACTCTGTAGCACGTTGATGTGAAAAAGCCAGTAGACGAGATTCTGTACAGAGTGTGACCCCAATAAAAAAGTAACCGCAGCTGGTGCACACCCGGCTACCGTTTGGATGGGTGTGGGTGGTAGGATGACCGGTAATGAAGTTTCTCTTTTTAAAAAAAAATTTTTTTTAACGTTTGTTTGTTTTTGACAGAGAGAGAGAAAGAGAGAGAGAGAGAGCGAGCATGAGTGGGGGAGGGGCAGAGAGAGAGGGAGACACAGAACGGGAAGCAGGCTCCAGGCTCCGAGCTGTCAGCACAGAGCCCGATGTGGGGCTCGAACTCCCCGGGAGATCATGACCTGAGCCAAAGTCGGACGCTCAACCGACTGAGCCGCCCAGGCGCCCCTGAAGTTTTCCTTTTGTATTTAATGTGTCTTCTGAATGCCTATACTTTGCACGTAGTGAGTTGATACACAGAAAATGTATGTTACTGCAAAGTCCGCCTGGTATTAGCACTGAGGTTTTGTCTGTGCTAGTGGCTGAGAAAAGGGCACACTCACGTGACTGCCAATGAATTGTCTAAGTGACTGATTTGATGCTCCTGGGGTGTATCTGCTGGGGCTGCCGGGACAAGGCACGGCAGGCTGGGCAGCCCCGACAACAGAAACGTATTTTCTCCCGGCTCTGGAAGCCAGAAGCCCAAGATCCACGTGTTGGGAGGCTCAGTCCCTCCTGGGGGCTGTGAGGGAAGGACTGGTTCGAGGCCCGTCTCCTTGGCATGGTCTCCCCACGTGCGTGTCTGTGCGTGTCCGTCTCCAAACATCCCCTTTTCATAAGGACACGGTCCTCTTGGGTTGGGGCCTGCCCTCGTGACTTCCTGATAACTGTCCCGGCTGTAAAGACCACGTCTCCGAGTAAGGTCACATTCTGAGGTCCTAGGGGTTAGGATTGCCACATTTCTTCTTGTGGCGGGAGGACACATTTTAGCCCCTAACTCACGGGTAGCCCAGCCCCGTTTCACAGCAGGAGAGCATGCGGCCCGGCCTGCAGCAGGAGCAGGAAGCCTTCCATTGACAGCTGACCATTGATACTGCACGAAGGTGACCGGGCTGAGCTGGCTTCCTTGGCTGAGGACTAGGCCCCGCGGCAGGATACTAGTAATCCAAATGGAGCTGATGGGTTTTCCCACGTTCTCCGCTGAGCCTCGGAGAGCAGCGGAGGAGGGGACGGTGTGCTAGAGGAGGCCGCCCTGGGCCCGGCGGCTGTGTGATGGTGGGTCCATGACTTCACCTTTCCGAGCCCCAGTCTCCACATCCATAACATGAGAACCTCAAAGCTTTGCCTTCCATTAGAGTAGCCGCTGAGAGCTGGCTGTAGTTTGCCTCCTTTGCCACAACAATGGATGGAGAAGAGAAGGAGGAAATCCCATAGGACCACAAGAGCTTCTCAGCATGGCCGTGTGGCCGCCTCATGGTTTCTCTGCATTCCCCAATATTCCTTTCTCTCCTCCTCTTCTGAAGCCACTGTTAGTTTGTTCCACAAGGTATATCACCCGAGGATATATTTTCCTGTAGTAGGCTAATTATTCTTTGATGTAACAGCTGAATAGAAAGTAGCTGAGCATTATGATTTTTTTTTAAGTTACTTTGCATCTCTGGGGCTCTTGTTTATTTTTTTTTAATGTTTTATTTATTTTTGAGAGAGAGACAGAGACAGAGTACGAGCAGGGGAGGGGCAGAGAGGGAGGGAGGCAGAATCCACGAACCAGGCTCCGGGCTCTGTGCTGACAGCTCAGATGTGGGGCTTGAACCCGTGAACCAGGAGATCATGACCTGAAGTCGGACACTTAACCGAGTGAGCCTCTCAGGCACCCCTGGAGCTCTGTCTTTTAAGTACTTTAGGTAGTAAATATTATATTTACTAAATAGACATCATCAGGGTTCCACTCCCTTTCTTTTCTTTTTTTTTTCCCCCCTTTTCCTCTTTCTTTCATTTATTGGAAGTTCTTATGGAGGAAGAAAACAAATTGCCCTACGGTTTTCCTCACTAGTAATCAGCCTTCGGTATCAAAGCAAGTAAATCCAAATAGCTCTAAGTGCAGTGGACTGAGATCAGAATCCACGATGAATTTAAGTGAAGGTTGTTCAAAGTGCTCCTTTAAAACTAATTCTTGGGGCTCCCAGGTGGTTAGTCAGTTAAGTGTCTGACTCTTGACCTTGGCTCAGGTCATGATCTCAGGGTTTGTGTGTTCAAGCCCCTCAGGCTCTGCACTGATGGCATGGAACTTGCTTGGGATTCGGTCTCGCCTCTCTGCCCCTCACCTGCTTCTGTTCTCTCTCTTTTTCTCTCAAAATAAATAAATAAATTTACACCCTAATTCTTGGGGCACCTGGCTGGCTCAGCTGGTAGAGCACGTGACTCTTAATCTTGGGAGTGGTAGGTTTGAGCCCCACATTGGGTGTAGAGATTACTTAACAATAAACTCTTTTTTTTTTAAACTATTTTTTTTTTAACGTTTATTTATTTTTGAGACCGAGAGAGACAGAGCATGAACGGGGGAGGGTCAGAGAGAGGGAGACACAGAATCTGAAACAGGCTCCAGGCTCTGAGCTGTCAGCACAGAGCCCGACGCGGGGCTCGAACTCACGGACCGCAAGATCATGACCTGAGCCGAAGTCGGCCGCTTAACTGACTGAGCCACCCAGGCGCCCCAACAATAAACTCTTATTAAAAACCCTAATTCTTTTGTATCTATTATGGTGCCATTTAGGAATGATGTTTCCATTGATGTGGGAAGCAAAGACAGAAGGAATTGGCAGATAAAATTAAATTTCCTTATAACCTGCAGCCCATTGGCAAATACTTGAGGCAGGCAAAGTAAACCTTTCCTTCAGAACTCCCTACTGTCTTTTTTTAAAATACGAAATGTATTCTCAGGTTGGTTTCTATACAATACCCGTTGCTCATCCCAACAGGTGCTCTCCTCAATACCCATCACCCACCCTCACCTCCCCCCCACCCCCCATCAACCCTCAGTTTATTCTCGGTTTTTAAGAATCTCTTATGGTTTGCCTCCTTCCCTCTCTAACTTTTTTTTTCCTTCCCCTCCCCCATGGTCTTCTGTTAACTTTCTCAGGATGCACATAAGAGTGAAAACATTGGTATTTGTCTTTCTCTGTATGACTTATTTCACTTAGCATCACACTCTCCAGTTCCATCCAAGTTGCTACAAATGGCCATATTTCATTCTTTCTCATTGCCAAGTAGTATTCCATTGTGTATATAAACCACAACTTCTTTATCCATTCGTCAGTTGATGGACATTTAGGCTCTTTCCATAATTTGGCTATTGTTGAGAGTGCTGCTATGCATCAGTATTCCTGTACCCCTTGGGTACATTCCTAGCAGTGCTATTGCTGGGTCATAGGGTAGATCTATTTTTAATTTTCTGAGGAACCTCCGCACTGTTTTCCAGAGTGGCTGCACCAGTTTGCATTCCCACCAACAGTGCAAGAGGGTTCCCATTTCTCCACATCCTCGCCAGCATCTATAGTCTCCTGATTTGTTCATTTTAGCCACTCTGACCAGCGTGAGGTGGTATCTCAGTGTGGTTTTGATTTGTATTACCCTGGTGAGGGGCGACGTTGAGCATCTTTTCATGTGCCTGTTGGCCATCTGGATGTCTTCTTTAGAGAAGTGTCTATTCATGTCTTCTGCCCATTTCTTCACTGGATTATTTGTTTTTCGGGTGTGGAGTTTGGTGAGTTCTTTATAGATTTTGGATACTAGCCCTTTGCCAGATATGTCATTTGCAACTACTGTCTTAATGGTAATGCTTTGCTGGAGGGAAAATCAACCTAGTTTGACAATAGCTAGGCCTCTGGTATCCTTCTTTAGCATGTGAAAATCTCTTGGGAAACTTTCTCTTGACTTTACCTCCTCTGACTCCCAAAGATATAATCAGTCTCTCCCCAGGGTCCCAGGGCAGCTCTTCCTGCCCATGGCTCCTGTCCCCATATTTTAATAAAATCACCATTTTTGCATCAAAGATGTCTCAAGAATTCTTTCTTGGCCATTGGTCCTGAACCTCACGAACCCCAGCCATCACCCCAAACCTCATCATCCATGATCTAGGTTTTTCTTTTTTTTTGAGAGATAGGGAGAGAAAGCAAGCAAGGCAGGAGCAGAGAGAGAGAGAGAGAGAGAGAGAGAGAGAGAGAGAATCCCAAGCAGGTTTCCACGATGCCAGAGCAAAGCCTGATGTGGGGCCCGAACTCACGAACCACGAGATCATGGCCTAGGCCGAAATCAAGAGTCAGATGCTTAACCAATTGAGCCACCCAGGTGCCCCTCCATGATCTATGTTGATTGAAAGATCAATTTTTACCAGTGACTTTACATTTTACAGCAGTAAATTTTTACTTGTGGGTTTAAAGATTCAACTAGGGGCCCCTGGGTGGCTCAGTCAATTAAGTGTCTGATTTGGGCTCAGGGTATGGTCTAAAGATTCATGAGTTGAAGCCCTGCATCAGGCTTGCTGCTGTCAGTGCAGAGCCTGCTTCAGACCCTCTGTCTCCCTCTCTCTGCCCTTTCCCCGTGCTCGCTCTCTCTCTCTCTCTCTCTCTCTCTCTCTCTCTCTCAAAAATAATCATTTTTAAAAGATTCAGTCAACAAATGTATATTTAGCAAGGCACTATAGGGGACATGAAAACTATGACAGTCTGTGCTTCTGGATGACCAACGCTGTTTATTTATTTTTATTTTTGACGAATTTTTCTTAATGTTTATTTTTGAGAGAGAGAGAGCGAGAGAGCAAGAGAGCACACAAGTGAAGGAGGGGCAGAGAGAGAGAGAGGGAGACACAGAATCCAAAGCAGGCTCCAGGCTCTGAGCTGTCAGCACACAGCCCGATGTGGGGCTCAATCTCACAAACCGTGAGATCATGACCTGAGCCAAAGTTGGATGCTTAACCGACTGAGCCACCCAGGTGCCCCCCAGCTACTGTTTAAAATTTAATTGGATGGGGCTCCTGGGTGGCTCAGTCAGTTAAGTGTCTAACTTGATTTTGGCTCAGGTCATGATCTCATGGTTCGTGGGATCGAGCCCCACATCGGGGTCTGTGCTGACAGCAATGGAATCTGCTTGGGATTATGTCTCTTTGCCCCTCCCCTGCTCGTGCTCATCCCCCTCAGAATAAGTAAATAAACATTAAAAATTGCCTTTAAACAAAATAAAATTTAATTGGAGTATATATAAAAGAGAAAATGAAAAGCTAGGAAAATACTTGAAATCTTATCAAAGTGTTCCCTCCTAAGCTCCAATGTTCCTTTTTCAGCAAAAGAAATATCATAGGAGAATATCAATGCCTAGACCAGGAGTTAGGGGAGTCTGGGATTTTTTTCTGAAATTGAGTGAAGTGTATTCTTAGATGACTGCGAATTTCCAAGACTCTTGAAACATCTTTGCATCTCTTTCCAATTTGCTGTTACTTCACCTGAAATCCAATTGGAAGGCTTACACTTCAGCTTTATCCCATTACTTGTTCTAGTCAAATAGTTCATGGTGACTTAATTTGAGACATGGTCCCTAGGACATTGGGACCCAATGATGGGAGATGGAAGTCCACATGCTGCTCTGTCCCAAAGGAGATGGCCTTCATTCTGGACTGCGTGGAGCCACCTGAGTGGGATGCAGATATTGGAGAATTGAGAAGACATCACTGCAGACACAAGCCCTGTTACACTTGATAAAGAAAGGCCATGAATGAGGTGCCGGGCTGGCTCAGTCAGAAGTGCACGTGACTCTCGTTCTCAGAGTTATGAGTTCAAGCCCCACGTTGGGTAAACTTCAGAGAAATTAAAAAATAATAAACAAGAAAAGCTGAGAACATTTATTATTGCTCCCCCCCGAATGCAAATCATTTATGACTGATATCTTGATCTCTATCTCAAGCCTTTTCTGTCCTTTGAGAATATGTATTTAAAAATTTTTTTTTAATTTTAATTTTTTTAATGTTTATTTTTGACAGAGAGAGAGAGAGAGAGAGAGAGAGAGAGAGAGAGAGAGAGAGAGAGAATGAGTGGGGGAGGGGCAGAGAGAGAGGGAGACACAGAATTCGAAGCAGGCTCCAGTCTCTGAGCTGTCAGCACAGAGCCCAACGTGGGGCTCGAACTCACGGACCGCGAGATCATGACCTGAGCTGAAGTCGGATGCTTAACCGACTGAGCCACCCAGGTGCCCCAAGAATATGTATTTTTTTAAAAAACTTTTTAACAAAGTTTATTTATCCATTTTGAGAGAGAGAGAAAGAGAGAGAATCCCAAGCAGGCTTTGTACTGTCAGCACAGAGCCCAACGTGGGGCTTCAACTCACAAGCCATGAGACCATGACCTGAACTGAAACCAAGAGTCAGACACTCAGCCGACTGAGCCACCCAGGTGCCCCTTGAGAGTATGTATTTTTATTTATATCTGGGGTGGTATTAAATTGTCATCATTAAAATATGTCTATTGGTAAAAAAAAAAAAAAATTAAAAAAAAAGGGGGCCCCTGGGTGGCTCAGTCGGTTGGTTGTCTGACTTCAGCTCAGGTCATGATCTCACTGCTTGTGAGTTTGAGCCCCGCATCAGACTCTGCT
Organism: Acinonyx jubatus; assembly: GCF_027475565.1. Taxonomy (NCBI): domain Eukaryota; kingdom Metazoa; phylum Chordata; class Mammalia; order Carnivora; family Felidae; genus Acinonyx; species Acinonyx jubatus. Next base: position 123,473,081 of record NC_069389.1, read on the forward strand.
GACAGCTAAGAGCCTGGAGCCTACTTCAGATTCTGTGTCTCCCTCTCTCTCTGCCCTTCTCTCACTCACGCTCTGTCTCTTTCTCTCAAAAATAAACGGTAAATTTTTTTTAAAAGTATGTTTATTGGTAAGATATGAACAATGTGATTATTAATAAAGTTAGCTTGAATTCCCCCATTAAAAAGGATCCTAAGAGAATACTATGAATAATTAATTATATGCCAGCAAATTAGGTAACTTAGATGAAATAGACAAATTCCTAGAAACACAAACTACCAAAACTGATTCAAGAAGAAATAGAAATTTTCAAAACATTAGAAAAACGGAGGGGGGGCGGGCGCCTGGGTGGCTCAGTCAGTTGAGTGTCCGACTTCGGCTCAGGTCATGATCTTGTAGTTTGTGAGTTCGAGCCCTGCATCGGGCTCTGTGCTGACAGCTCGGAGCCTGGAGCCTGGAGCCTGGAGCCTGCTTCAGATTCTATGTCTCACTCTCTCTCTGCCCCTCCCCCAGTCGTGCTCTGTCCCTCTCTCAGAAATAAACATTAAAAAAAATTAAAAAAAAGAAATAGAAAATTTCAACAGGCCTATCATGTGTAAAGAGACTGAATCATTGCTGTGATCTGAATGTGTTCCCCCTAAATTCATATGTTGACATCCTAACCCCCAAAGGATGGTATTAGGAGATAGGGCATTTGGGAGATGACTGAGATGGGACCCATCTTTATAAAAGAGGCCCCAGAGGACTTGCTTGCCCCTTCCACCATGTAAGGACATCACAAGAAGTCTGCAGCCAGTAAGAGAGCTCTCACCTGACCATGCTGGCACTGTGATCTCAGATTTCTAGCCTCCAGAACAAATGAGAAACAAATTTCTGTTGTTAATCAGCCACCCATCCATGCATTTTGTTAAAGCTACCCAAATGGACCAAGGAAATCAGTAATCAAAAACCTCCTGGGGTGCCTGGGTGGCTCAGTCTGTTAAGCTTCTTGGTTTTGGCTCAGGTCATGATCTTGTGGTTTGTGAGATTGAGCCCCGAGTCGGGTTCCATGCTGGCAGTGGAGCCTGCTTGGGACTCTATCTCTCTCCCTCTCTCTCTCTCCCCCTCCTCCACTCACTCTCTTCCATGTGTGTGCACTCTCTTTCTCAAAATAAACTTAAGAAAAAAAAAACTCCTAAAAGAAAAGTCCTGGACCAGATAGCTTCATTTAAAGAATTAGCACCAATCCTTCTTAAACTCATTAAAATAATGAAGAGGAGGAAATACTTCCCAATCCATTGTGTGGGGCCTTCCCTTCCCTTCATTCCACGAGCATTACCTTGATACCAGAGCAAGACAAAGATATAAGAAAACTAGACCACTACCCCTTATGAATATGGGTCCAAAAATCCTTCACAGAGAAAGCATTTGACAAAATCCAACACCCCTTCATGATAGAATGCTTAGAAAGCTGGGAATGGAAGGGAACTTTCTCAACATGATCAAGGGCATTCATGAAAAACCCATGACTAACATAATATTCAATGACTTTCTCCCTAGATCAAGAATAAGATAAAGATGTCCACTTTTACCACTTCTTTTCTTTTTAAAGTTTGTTTATTTTGAGAGAGAGAGAGAGAGAGCATGGGACAGAGAGAGAGGGAGAGAGAGAGACACCCCTGAGCAGGCTCTGCACCATCAGCACAGAGCCTGACATGGGGCTCGAACTCATGAATTGTGAGATCATGAGCTGAGTTAAAATCAAGAGTTGGACGTGTTATTAACCGACTGAGCCACCCAGGTGCCCCTTACCACTTCTTTTTGGCATTGTACTGAAAGTTCTAGCCACAGCAATGAGACAAGAAAAAGAAATAAAAGACATCCAATTAAAACCATAAAATACCTAGGAATATATCTAACCAAAGAGGTGAAAAATCTATATGCTGAAAACTATAGAAAGCTTATGAAAGAAATTGAAGAAGACACAAAGAAATGTAAAAAGATTCCATGCTCCTGTATAGGAAGAACAAATATTGTTAAAATGTCGATACTACCCAAAGCAATCTACATACTCAATGCAATCCCTATCAAAATAACACCAGCGTTCTTTACAGAGCTAGAACAAATAATCCTAAAATTTGTATGGAACCAGAAAAGACCCTGAATAGCCAAAGCAATCTTGAAAAAGAAAGCCAAAGCAATCTTGAAAAAGAAAACCAAAGCAGGAGGCATCACAATCCCAGACTTCAAGCTATACTACAAAACTGTAATCATCAAGACAGTATGGTACTGGCACAAGAACAGACACTCAGATCAATGGAACAGAATAGAGAACCCAGAAACGGACCCACAATTATATGGCCAACTAATCTTTGACAAAGCAGGAAGAATATCCAATGGAATAAAGACAGTCTCTTGAGCAAGTGGTGCTGGGAAAATTGGGCAGCAACATGCAGAAGAATGAACCTGGACCACTTTCATACACCATACACAAAAATAAACTCAAAATGGATGAAAGACCTCAATGTAAGACAGGAAGCCATCAAAATCCTCGAGCAGAAAGCAGGCAAAAACCTCTTTGATCTTGGCTGCAGCACGTCTTACTCAACGTCTTACTCACGTGTTGATCTTACTCAACACGTCTCCGGAGGCAAGGGAAACAAAAGCAAAAATGAACTACTGGGACCTCATTAAAATAAAAAGCTTTTGCACAGTGAAGGAAACAATCAGAAAAACTAAAAGGCAACCTATGGAATGGGAGAAGATATTTGCAAACGACATATCAGGTAAAGGGTTAGTATCCAAAATCTATAAAGAACTTCTCAAACTCAACACCCAAAAACCAAATAATCCAGTGAAGAAATGGGCAAAAGACATGAATAGACACTTCTCCAAAGAAGACATCCAGATGGCCAACCAACACATGAAAAAATGCTCAACATCACTCATCATCAGGGAGATACACATCAAAACCACCAGGAGATACCACCTGACACCTGTCAGAATGGCTAACATTATCAACTCAGGCAACAACAGATGTTGGCGAGGATGCGGAGAAAGAGGATCTCTTTTGCATTGCTGGTGGGAATGCAAGCTGGTGCAGCCACTCTGGAAAACAGTATGGAGGTTCCTCAAAAAACTAAAAATAGAACTACCCTACGACCCAGCAATGGCACTACTAAGCATTTATCCAAGGGATACAGGTGTGCTGTTTTGAGGGGACACAGGCACCCCCATGTTTATAGCAGCACTATCGACAATAGCCAAAGTATGGAAAGAGCCCAAATGTCCATCAACGGATGAATGGATAAAGAAGAAGTGGTATATATATACAATGGAGTGTTACTCGGCAATCAAAAAGAATGAAATCTTGCCATTTGCAACTATGTGAATGGAACTGGAGGGTATTGTGCTAAGTGAAATTAGTCAGTCAGAGAAAGACAAAAATCATATGACTTCACTCATATGAGGACTTTAAGAGTCAAAACAGATGAACATAAGGGAAGGGAAACAAAAATAAAATAAAAACAGGGAGGGGGACAACACAGAAGAGACATAAATATGGAGAACAAACTGGGGGTTACTGGAGGGGTTGTGGGAGGGGGAATGGGCTAAATGGGTAAGGGGCACTAAGGAATCTACTCCTGAAATCATTGTTGCACTATATGCTAGTTAATTTGGATGTAAACTTAAAAAACAAAAAATAAAACAAGTTAATAATAAAAAAAGACGATCCAATTAGGCAGCAAAAAGAATTAAAAGACATCTATATTGGACAGAAAGAGGTGAAGCTATCTCTATTTGCAGATGACGTAATGTTATATGTAGAAATTTCTTACAATTTTTTAATGTTTATTCATTTTTTGAGAGACAGAGACAGAGCGTGAGTGGGGGAGGGGCAGAGAGAGAGGGAGACACAGAATCTGATGCAGGCTCCAGGCTCTGAACTGAGAGCACAGAGCCCAACATGGGGCTCGAACTCATGGACCATGAGATCTTGACTGAGCTGAAGCCGGTTACTTAACTGATTGAGCCACCCAGGCACCCCATATATAGAAATTTCTAAGGAATCCACAAGAAAACCGTTAAAGGTAACAAATGAATTCAGCACAGTTGCAGATATAAGATCAACATGCAAAAATTAGTTGTGTTTTTATACACAAGCAGTGAACAATTTGAAACAAAATTAAGGAAACAATTCTATTTAAAATAGCACCAAATAGGGTCATCTGGGTGGCTCAGTCAGTTGAGCATCTGACTTCGGCTCAGGTCATGATCTCATGGTTCATGAGTTCAAGCCCCGAGTTGGGCTCTGCACTGACGGCACGGAGCCTGGAGCCTACTTCAGATTCTGCGTCTCCCTCTCTCTCTGCCTCTCTCCTGCTCGCACTCTCTCTCTTCAAAAAAATATTTTAAAACATTTAAAATAGCACCAAATAGAGCAAAGTACTTAGGGATAAATTTATCCAAGGAGTACAAACTTGTGTGCCGAAAACAACAAAACATTGCTGAAAGAAATTAAAGGCGATGTAATTAAATAATTAAATAGCATCTTTGTTTATAATAGCCAAGGACTGGAAACTACCCAAGTGCCCATCAACAGTAGAATGGATAAATTGGAGTAGTATCAACCCCTGCCATAATGTGATCGATAGCTCACAAGACATTTAATCATATAAAATGTGAAATTTTGTCGTTGTGGGATTAATGAAATGAATGAGGCAAGCCTATTAGACCATCCAAATCTGTCCTGACCCTGGCTGGAGTTTGGTGCCATCCACTGGCAGGTGTTGCCCTGGCATAAGCATTGATGAAGATTCTGGGTCCAAGGGCTGGGACTTCCAGGAGAGAGACAGTAGCTATAGGAATCTCCCACTTAGTTGGGCCTTGTTTTATCTACTTGGTCTGGGGATATTGGGTTGGGAGAATACTGGGGAGACCCTCCCTCCATCTTGCTTCCTGAGACAAAGCTATGTGTTTCTTTCCTTCTTGGCTTTACCCTCCCTTCCATGACCTCCTGGTGAAAGTAAAAACTTTAGACTGCATCTGTTTGAGAACGGGGGCTGGGCAGAGGAGGGGAGGCAATGTCTGATATTCAGCTATTCCAGGTCTAATTGTGTTATCAGGTTGTGTTATCTGTTTATATTCTTGTGCTATCATTTATCGGAGTATTATATAGCAGTGAAAATAATGAACTAGAGATATACACACCGGCTTGGTTGAATCTTTCTTAAGCCTTTAAAATTTTTTTAGAAGTTTATTTATTTATTTTGAGAAAGAGAGAGGCAGAGAGAGAAGGAGAGAGGATCACAGGCCCGTTCAAGTGTTGGATGCTCAAACTACTGAACCACCCAGGCACCCCTCTTAAGCCTTTTATTGTGAAATATAACACACATATAGCCAAGGACACACAATATAAATGTACAGTTTAATACATTACTATAACATTAGTGCAACCATTGCTCAAGGCAAGATATAAAACACTACCATAACTCCAGAAAGCCCTGTACCTTTTCCAAATCATGACTCTACTTCCTTCCTAGAGGTAACCACCACCCTGTGTTTTATGTTACTGTTCTTTTTTCTTTTCTTTATAGCTTTGCTACTGTTTTAGTTATCTATTGCTGTGTAATAATTCTTCATTGTTGTCTTTTTCACTTATAGAGGTATGACTTACATATAAAAAGCTGTACATATTTAATGTATACAACTCGATGAGTTTGGGGATAAGTATACATTCATGAAACATCACTGCAATCTACGCCATAAAGTTTCCTCCTGCCATTATTGTTATTATTATTGTTATTATTATTAGTGTTTGTGTTGAGAACACTTAGCATAAGATCTACCCTCTGAACAAATTTTAAGTATATAATACATTGTTGTTAACTATAGGTACTATGCTGTATAGATCTCTAGAATTTATGTTATAAATTTATTTTGTAACTAAAACTTTGTATCCTTTAACCATCTTTTCCCCATTTCCCCCTTCCACCAGGCCTTGGCAACCACCATTCCATTTTATGCTTTTATGAGTTTGACTAGTTTAGATAAACATATGAAATCATACAGTATTAGTCTTTCTGTATTGTGGCTTATTTCATTCCCTTAGCATAATGTCCCACAGGCCCACCCATGTTGTTGCACGTGGCAGGATTTCCATCTTTTTTAGGCTGAATAATATCCCTTCGTATGTATATGCCATATTTTCTTTATCCATTCATCTGTTGATGGACATTTAGGTTATTTCTGTATCTTGGCTATTGCGAATAATGCTGCTGCAGTGAACAGGGGAGTGCAGATATCTCTTTGGGATCCTGATTTCAATTCCTTTGGATAAATAACCAGAAGTGAGATTCATAGATCACATTGTAGTGCTAGTTTTAATTTTTTGAGGAACCTCATACTTTTCCCTGTATTGGCTGCATCAATTTACATTCTCACCAAATAATAACCATCCTAACAGGTGTGAGGTGATATCTAATTATGATTTTTATTTGCATTTCCCTGATGGTTAGTGATGTTGAGCACCTTTTCACGTACCTATTGGCCGTATGTATGTCTTCTTTGGAGAAATGTCTATTCAGGTCCTTTGCCAATTTTAACGTTGGTTTATTTATTTGTTAGTTACTGACTTGTAAGAGTTCCTTACATATTTTGGATATTAGCCCTTTATCAGATATATGGTTTGCAATCATTTTCTACCATTCTGTAGGTTGCCTTTTCATTTTAGTGATTGTTTCCTTTGCTATGCAGAAGTGCTTTAGTTTGATGTAGTCCCACTTGTCTATTTCTGCTTTTGTTGCCTGTGCTTTTAGTGTCGTATTAAAAAAATTGTTTCCAAGATCAATGTCAAGGAACATTGCCCCTATGTTTCCTTCTCAGAGTTTTATGATTTCAGGTCTTATGATTAAGCCTTTAATCCATTTTGAGTTGATTTTTGTGTATGGTGTAAGATAAGGGTCCAATTCATTCTTGTGATTGTAGATCTCCAGTTCCCAACATCATTTAGTGAAGAGACCATTCTTTCTCTGTTGTATATTCTTGGTACCCTTGTCAAAGATCAATTGACCATATATGTGTGAATTTATTTCTGGACTCTATTCTGTTCCATTGGTCTATATGTTTATTTTTATGTCGGAACTACATACTATTTTCATTGTTATAGCTTTGTAATATAATTTGAAATCAGGAAGTATGATGCCTCCAGTTTTGTTCTTCTTGCTCCAGATTGCTTTGTCTATTTGGGGTCTTTTTTGGTTTCATATGAATTTTAAGAGTGTTTTTTCTTTTAAAAAGTGTTTTTTCTTTTTCTAAAAATTACTTTTTTAATGTTTATTTTTATTTTTGAGAAAGAGAGAGTGAAAGCAGGGGAGGGATGGAGAGAGAGGGAGACACAGAATCCAAAGCAGGCTCCAGGCTCTGAGCTGTCAGCACAGAACCCGATGCAGGGCTTGAACTCACAGACCGTTAGATCATGACCCGAGCCTAAGTTGGACACCCAACTGACTGAGTCACCCAGGCTCCCCTAAGAGTGTTTTTTCTAATTATGTGAAAAAATGCCATTGGAATTTTGATAGTGATTGCTTTAAATCTGTACATTGCTTTGGGTGGTATGCACATTTTAACAATATTAACTCTTCTAATCCATGAACATGGGTTATCTTTCCATTTATTTGTGTTGTCTTCAACTTCTTTCATTAATGTTCTATAGTTTTCACTGTACATCTTTCACCTCCTTTATTAAATTCAATCCTAAGTATTTTGTTGTTTTGATGTGATTGTAAGTGGGGATTATTTATTTAATTTCTTTTTTGGATGGTGTATTGTTAGTGTGTAGAAATGCAACAAATTTTTTAGTGTTGATTTTGTATCTTGCAGTATTACTGAATTCATTTATTAGTTCTAACAGTTTTTTGGGGGAGTCTTTAGGGGATAATTTTACTGCTTCCTTTATGATTTGGATGCCTTTTGTTTCTTTTTCTTGCCTAATTGCTCTGGACTTTCAGTATTATGTTGAAAGAAATGGTAAGAGTGGGCATCTTCGTCTTGTTGTTGTTTGTTTCTGATCTTAGAGAAAAGCTTTCAACCTTTCACCATTAAGCATGATACTAGCTGTGGGCTTGTCATAGATCACCTTTATTATGTTGAGGTACATTCCTTCTACACATATTTTATTGAGATTTTTTTTATCATGAAAGGATGTTGAATTTTGTCAAATGATTTTTATGCATCTATTGAGATTATCATATGATTTTAATCTTTCATTCTGTGGGTATGGTGTATCACACTGATTGATTTGCAGATGTTGAACTATCCTTGCATCCCAGGGATAAATCCCACTTGATCATGGTGAATGATCCATTTAATGTGCTGTTGAATTTAGTTTGTTAGCATTTTGTTGAGGATTTTTGCATCTATGTTCATTACAGATATTGGCCTGTAATTTTCTTTCTTTTTTTTTTTTTTATAGTGTTCTTACCTGGCTTTGGTATCAGGAAAATGCTGACATCCTAAAACATTGTTCCTTCCTATTAAATTTTTGGAAGAGTTTAAGTAGGATTGACGTTAATTCTTCTTTAAGTGTTTGGTAAATTCACTAGTGGAACTATCTGGTTCAGGGCTTTTCTGTGTTGGGAGGTTTTTGATTACAGATTTAATCTCTTTACTTATTGATCTGTTCAGACTTTCTATTTCTTCCTGATTCAGTCTTGGTAGGTTGTGCATGTTTAGGAATTTGTCCCTTTGTTCTAGGTTATCCAATTTGTTGGTATATAATTGTTTATAGTGGTCTCTTAATGATCCTTTGTATTTCTGTAATATCAGTTATAATGTCCCCTCTTTCATTTCTGATTTTGAGTCTTCTTTTTTTTCTGAGTCTTAGCTAAATGTTTGTCAATTTTGTTTATCTCTTCAAAAAACAGCTCTTAGTTTTGTTGATCTTTTCTGTAGTTTTTCTAGTCTTTATTTTATTTATTTCTTCTTTTTAAATATATATTTTGAAGTTTATTTATTTTGAGAGAGAGAGGGAGAGAGAGAGCACAGGGAAGGGGAAGAAATAAATGGAGGGAGAGAGAATTCCAAGCAGGCTCTGTGCCTCCAGCACAGAGCCCAATACATGGCTCGAACTCCCAAACCATGAGATCATGACCTGAGCCGAGAGTAAGAGTCGAATGGTTAACTGACTGAACCACCCAGGTGCCCCATATTTATTTCTGTTCTAATCTTTTAAAAAAATTTTTTTTATGTTTATTTATTTTTGAGAGAGAGGGAGAGACAGAGCATGAGCAGGGGAGGGGCAGAGAGAGAGGGAGACACAGAATCCAAAACAGGCTCCAGGCTCTGAGCTGTCAACACAGAGCCCAACATGGGGCTTGAACTCACAAACTGAGAGATCATGACCTGAGCTGAAGTCGGACGCTCAGCCGACTGAGCCACCCAGGCACCGCTGTTCTAATCTTTATTATTTCCTTCCTTCTACTAACTTTAGACTTATTTTTATAATTCCTAGAGATACAGAGTTAGGTTGTTTATTTGTGATCTTTTTTCTTAACGTAGGTGTTTATTGCTAAAAGCTTCCTTCTTACAACTGCTTTTGTTGCATATAATAAGTTTTTTAATACTATTTCCAGTTTTGTTTATCTCAAGATATTTTTAAAGAATATTTTATTTTTAGGGGTGCCTGGGTGGCTCAGCTGGTTGAGCATCCAACTCTCGATTTTGGCTCAGGTCATGATCTCACAGTTTGTGAGTTCGAGCCCTGCATCAGGCTCTGCACTGAGCGTGGTGCCTGCTTGAGATTCTCCTCCTGACTCTGCCCCTTTCCACCTTTCATGTGCGCTCTCTCTCTAAAAAAAAAAAATATTTTAAAGTAATCTCTACACCCAACATGGGGCTTGAACTTACAACCCCAAGATCAAATGACATGCTCCACTGACTGAGCCAGCCACACGCTCCTCAAGATATTTTTTGATTTATTCTTTGACCCATTGGTTGTTCAGGAGTGTGTTGCTTAATTTCCAATTATCTTCCTGTTATTGATTTCTAGTTTCATACCACCGTGGTTGGAAAAGATACTTGATATAGTTTCAATCTTCTTAAATTTGTTAAGATTTGTTTTGTATCCAACATATGCTCTATCCTGGAGAATGTTCCATGTGTGCTTGAGAAGAATGTGTGTTTTGCTGCTGTTGGGTAAAATGTTCTGTATATGTCTGTTAGGTCCATTTTGTCTAAAGTAAAATTCAAGTCCAATGTTTCCTTACTGATTTTTTATGTCTAGATAATTATCCATTGTTTAAAGGGGAGCCTCTAAACCCCTTTTTGTATTATAATTTCCTTTGTTCTTCATTTCTTTATATGGTTTTGAGTTATTTCCTTTTAGCCTAAAAGTTTTCCATTAGTATTTCTTGTATTTCAGGTCCACTAGGAACACATTCTCTCACTCTTTATCTGAGATTGTTTTTATTTTTTTTCTAACTTGAAAATAAATACACTCACAATCCATAGAGTTACATTCCCTTTACCACCCCCACAACCTTGGGAGTGCCCAAGGAACTCAATGAGTCTTCAATGTCACAATGTAGGGGCGCCTTGGTGGCTTAGTTGGTTAAGCATCCGATTCTTGGTTTCAGCTCAGGTGGTGATCTCATGGTTTGTGGGTTTGAGCCCTGCATTGGGCTCCACACTGGTGATTCTGGGCCTCCTTGGGATTCTCTCTCCTTCTCTCTCTGTCCTTCCCCTACTCGTGCTTATTGCACCCACACGACTCCTGAAACAGAATGCTATGGGCACCAGTGACAGTCACAGCAAAGTTTATTGCAACTAGAGGCAAGGTTGACCGATTGGGACCGACACTCTTGATCAGAGCGCGGCCTCGAACAGCCGGGGTACAGAGTTTTTATAGCTGACCACATCGTCTTATCATCACCTGGGAACAGAACAAAGAAATAGTTCCCAGATGGGGGTGGAAACAGTTCTGCCGTTAAGCCACAACCAGTTGACCTCCTTGACCCTGCCTCTGGTGCCACTTTGTCCTTGAACTTTTGTTCCCTTGATTGATGAAGCCTCATTTAAAACAAGGCTGTTATCTCAGCCTACAGTGTCAAAACAAAGCTGTTATTTCTCAGGGCTACAGGTTAGCCCTACACTACAATTTAACCCTTACAGTGCTCTCTCTCTCCCTCAAAGTAAGTAAATAAACTAAAAAATAAAATAAAATAAAATGTCACAGTGAGGAAGTATCTGCAATGTGAACACAATATATTGTAAAAAGAAAGAAATTCTTTGGTCAAAGTGTCCTCCAGATCTCTGTGTGGTCTTGCTTATTTTTCTGGAACATTCTTTTTCATTATTCTTACTCTAGCCCTAAAGTTCTTTAAAATACACCCATGTTTGAAGAAACTAAGAGGTAAATACGCGCAAGAATGTCTTTATTTTAATTTTATTTTCTGTGGGAAATAAGCTTAGGAATTCCCTGACCTTGCACCGATGGGTTAACAAGGTGTAAAGAAATAGAAAGCCACAGGATGAAAGCATCAAAAATGAGGTGAACAAGATTAGGTATTCAGGGCGGAAACGCCCCCCAATTTAGTATAATAGCAGAAAGCTGCTTGCACAGGAAGGAAGGACGACAATAGGTAAACAGGTAAACAGGGCTATAGACCACAGCTGGCAAGGTTGCCCAGAGTGGAGCTAATTAGCAAAAGAAAAGTGCCTTGTTGGCCCTGAGGTAGCATGCTCTGTCTTGTGCCCTAAGCTAGCTAAGATAAACAGAAATGGAGCCTCGTGCCTGCCGTAAACAGCAATTTTCCTGGCACCAGGACTTTGTTTTGTATTGACCCAAACCCCTAACACCGCATATCTTTGAAACCCCCCTTTTCCTTCATGTCTATGAGTTAATTAATGTACACGGTTTCATTGTCTCTCTGTGCACTCCCATCACGCTTGTAAGCCTTCTGATCTTAATAAAAACAGAGCAAGGACCCTTACTCAGGGATCTCGTCCTCTCCCAGACATTAGCCTCTCTCGCATTTTAATCCTGCGTCTGCTCTCTTGCTGGACCAGAGAGAACTTTAGACCCAGAGTCGACGACAATTTTCAAGTCTAGTTTTCCTGGAAATGGCATTACTGGTTGACAGTTTTTTTTTCTCTCAACGCTTTGACAATGTCATCTATTGCATTCTGGCTTTCCATCGAGTTTGCTGAGGTGTCAGCCATTAAGTGAATTGTTGTTCCCTTGTACACGATGGGTTGTTTTTCTGCTTTTAAGATTTTTTTGTCTATGGCTTTCAGCAGTTTGACCATGGTGTGTCGCGGTATGGATCCCTTTCTGTTTGTCATATTTGTAGGCTGTTGAACTTCTTGGTTCTGTAGATTAATGTTTTTAATCAAATGGGAGATTTCAGTCATTATTTTTTCAGTTTTTATTTTCTTCCCCTTTCTTTAACTCCTTTCTTTCTGGGAGTCTCATACACTTAAGCTGTTACACTTGATGGCATCCACCATCAAGTGTATATGCAGCTATGTTAATTTTTATTCAGTTTATTTTTCTTTCTATTATTTGGATTATGGTACTTTCAGTTGGTTTATCTTTGAGTTTGCTGATTCTTTCCTGTTTCATCTCATATTTGCTGTTGAGCCGATGTAGTGAAGTTTTCATGTCAGTTCTTACATTTTTGAAGTCTAGAATTCCCATTTGGTTATTTTATATGGGTTCTACTTCTCCATTGAGATTCTGTATTTGAAGAATTGTCATATTTTTGTTTAATTACTTGAACAGTTTTCTATAATTCTTTGAACATATTCATAATAGGTGCTTTGAAGCTTTTGACTACTAATTTGAATATCTAGACCCTCTCAAAATCAGATTCTCTTGGCTGCTTTCACTAATAAGTATGGGTCAAACTTTCCATTTTCTTTGTGTCAAGTTGTCAAGTGGTTCCTAAGCAGCAGCACTGTGGCTGCTAGGTTTTGGCTTGCCAAATTTTCATAGATTCAGCTGGTAAGGAAACAATGAGCCCAAATGGATTCAGATAGTTTATAACTTACACAGCCAACAAAAGCAAGATCAGCATAGTGTCAGATCATGTCTCTGGTCTCACAGGATGACACCAAACCAGAAGAACCATATGACAGGTGACACAGGCAGAACACTCTGCCATTGAAGATTCATCTCTAAAATTGCAGCCAAGCATGTTTATAGACTTGTATAGAATTGTGAGGCTGTAACCTGAGGGGAAAAAGGTGGAAAGTTCTGTGCTCAACTGCAACTGGGGAAATAGATGAAAAATGGCTTTCTTGAAGTATCCCACAAGCTACAGATGAGAAAATGCCACACAGCAGCTCCATACTAGGATTTCCCCCCCCCCCCCCCTTGCTCTAGGAGAATCACAGGGTGTTCTACCAAGACCCAGGTCAGACTGTAGTCAATTCTTGCCTATGTGGAGATGTGCATGATCATCAGGGTGCACCACAGAATTGCTGTTCCCTTATACTTTGCATGTTTGTGTTTGTTGCTTTTGTTGAAAAATGGATATTTTAGATAATGTGCAACTTTTTGGCTTCTGAGCTTTTCTGTTTGTTTTGTTTTGCTCTGTTTTAGTAACTTTTGTGGACCTAAACTGTGGAATTTGTCACTCCCACAATCAGTCTGTCTCATGGAGTACAGCTGCTGTTTTCTCTCTTCAGATTAAAAAAAAATTCTTCTTTTTTCATTTTAGAGAGAGAGAGCATAAGTGGGGGAGAGGGGGCAGAGAGAGAGAGAGAGAGAGAGAGAGAGAGAGAGAGAATCTTAGGCAGGCTCCACGCCAAGTGGAGCAGTCTAGCCCAATGCAGGGCTAGATCCCACATCCCAGGACCCTGGGAGCATGACCTGAGCCAAAATCAACAGTTGGATGCTCAACTGACTGAGCCACCAAGGCGCCCCTCTTATTTTAATTTTTTAACCTGGCTTCCTAGCGTCTGGATAGCTTAGTGGTAAGCCAATGATTTTGGCAGAGATCGTGTGGAAACTTCTTGAGCCCAAAACACTTTCACCATTTGCAGATTGATCTGTATGTGGATTGGGAGTGTGGTGTCTAAATGCGGTGTCTCTCCGGTTGGATGGGAGCCCCAAATGTGGGGCCACCATCGGGTGGAAGCCAGTGGTGTGGATGGTGAAAAGAATTCACCTGAGGCAGAACATAGGAGAGAGGAGTTATTGAATACACTGCAAGGGAGCAGCGGGCAGGACAGCAGAGAGGCTGTCTGCAACCAAGCAGTGGGTGGGGGTTGTTTTTAAAGGGGGAAGGTGAGGAGGTATGGTGATGTATGCAATTTTCCCTTTTTGGTAAATGTGCCTGGCTGTAAGTAACCATTGGTTAGTTAGGGACTATGGATACATCTTGAGGTGGGTCGCCCAATGGGCCTGTCTGTATTCAGCCAGGGGGTCAGAGTGGGCCCTTTCTACATTCTACTACTCAAGCCTGTTTGCCTAAAAGCGGCCTCTACAGGGAGTACATTCCCTTAGCTTTCACTTTCTGCTTGTCTCTCTTGGGTCTCCCCTGCTCATGCATGTAATTCCCTAGTCAGCTAGGGATGAGTGGAAATTGTTTTGCCCTTTTATGACTCTGTTAAATTTCTGGATGGCTCACTGCTCATCTTAACTATGATCACAACGTTATTCAAACTGGGTTTTCCCATTTGTTCCTTATCAAATTCTCCACTTTCAAAAGACAACAAAACCTTGACTTTTGCTCCCTTTCCCAAATTAAGATCCCCTCCTGTGACAGTACAGTTACCTAATTAAAAGGATGGGAGATTGAGAGTGGCGCTGGGCAAAAAAGCTACAGAATCCAGGTGCTCTTCACTGAAGTTGGAACAGTTTGTTGCTTACCTTTCATTACTTTCCAGAGCCCTGCAATGTTTGTTTTTGATAATGTTATCTAGTTTTGTACTTGATTTTTTGTGTATAGGATTTGTTAACCTCTTCACTCTATCATACTGAGAATTCTGCATATATCACCTTTATTTTTGAAGGATATTTTCATGGATATATAGAATTCTAGGTTGGAAATGATTTTCTTTCAGCACTTTGTATGATTTTCTTGTTTTCTGGGTTCCACAGTTTCTATGGAGAATTCAGCCGTCCATTTTAGTGTTGTTTCTTTCCCTTCCTTTTTTCCTCTGGCTGCTATTAAGATTTTCTCTTTGTCTTTGTATTTTAGCAGTATTACTACGATGTGCCTAGATATCATGTTCTTTGTATTTATCTTGCTTGACCTTTACTGACCTTTCTTGAATGTATGGCTTGATGTCTTTCATTAATTTGAAAAATCTGAATTCTAATATCGACTCTGCTCCATTATCTTTTTCTTCTGTTGAGACCCCATTTACATGTATGTTAGGTCTCTTATCCATGTCCTACATGCATTTTACACTGTTCAGTTTTTCCAAAATCTATTCTTTGTGTCTCAGTTTAGATATTTTCTTTTGGCCAGACATTCATTGACTTCTTAATTTCAAATATGGGAGTTTTCAGTTTTAGGATGTCCATTTAATTTTTTTATAGTTCCAACTCTCTATGAAAATCTCCATCATCTCTCTTTTTCTGAACATATTAGTGATACTTATTTTAAAGTCATTTTCTCTGCTCATTCTAATACCTGGGTTACCCCTCAGTCTGCTTCTCTTGGCTATCTGTTTTTTCTCTTGGTTATCTGTTTTTTTCTCTCGGCTATCTGGTCATATGGTCTTGTCAATTCTCATGCCTAGTGATTTGAACTCAGTCCCAAAGATCATGTATAAAAATACTGTAGGTATTCTAGATGAGCTTATCTTCCACCAGAGAAGGTTAAGCATTTTCTCTGCTAGGTAGATAGAATTTGGGGGCTTATCACCATACTCTGTCTAATCAAGGACTGGTTTATGTTGATGCCAGGTTGCAGTCTACTCCTGGTTCACTAGGGCTTTCGATTGGCAGTCTTGGTGGGTCTAGTGGGTGCGGGTCTTTGTCTACACAGCGCTGGCAAGACTGCAGAAACTTCTACTCTGCTATTTTTAAAAATTATAGTCAAATACACATAACACAAAATTCACCATTTTAGCCATTTTACAGTATACAATTCAGTGGCATTTAGTACATTCATAATGTTGTGCAACAGTTACCACTCTCTAGTTCCAGAATTTCTTCATCACTTTATTTTTTATTTATTTTTTTTAACGTTTATTTATTTTTGAGACAGAGCATGAACAGGGGAGGGGCAGAGAGAGAGGAAGACACAGAATCTGAAACAGGCTCCAGGCTCCGAGTTGTCAGCACAGAGCCCAACGCGGGGCTTGAACCCACGGACCGCAAGATCATGACCTGAGCCGAAGTCGGACGCCCAACCGACCGAGCCACCCAGGCGCCCCTTCTTCATCACTTTAAATGGAAACCCCATAGGCGCCTGGGTGGCTCAGTGGGTTGGGCGTCCAACTTCGGCTCAGGTCATGATCTCACAGTTTGTGGGTTCGAGCCCCGTGTCGGGCTCTGTGCTGACACCTCGGAGCCTGGATCCTGCTTTGGATTCTGTGTTTCCTTCTCTCTCTGCCACTCCCCCGCTTGTGCTCTGTCTCTCTCTGTCTCTCAGAAATAAATAAAGGTAAAAAAAATTTTAAATGGAAACCCCATATCCACTAAGCAGTTATTTTCCATTCCCCCTTATCCCAAGCCCTTAGGAACCACTAATCTGCTTTCCATCTCTATGGATTTACCTGTTCTGGATATTTCACATAAGTGGAATCATATAATATGTGGCCTTTTGTGTCTGGTGTCTTTTACTTACCATAATGTTTTCAAAATCCATATATATTGTAGCATGTATCAGTACTTTATTCTTTTTTTTTATGGCTGAAGAACACTCCATTGTATGCATACATTACATTTTACTTAACTGGTTATTCATCAGTTATTGACATTTGAGGTATTTTTACCTTTTGGCTATTGCACATCATGCTGCTATGAATATTCTTGTACATGTTTTCATTTGAACCCCTGTTTTCAGTTATTTTGGGTATATACCTAGGAGTGGGATTTTTGGGTCATATGGGAATTCTGTGTTCAACTTATTGAGAAACTGCCAAAGTGTCTTCCAGCCATAGTGGCTGCACCATTTTATATTCCCACCAGCAATGTGTGAGGGTTCCAGTTGATCCTCATCCTAGCTAATGCTTGTTATTATCTTTAAAAAAATATTTATTTTTTAAGTAAATTCTACTCTTGGGGTGCCTGGGTGGCTCAGTCAGTTAAGGGTCTGACTTTGGCTCAGGTCATGATCTCATGGCTCATGGGTTCAAGCCCCACGTTGGGCTCTGTGCTGACAGCTCAGAGCCTGGAGCCTGCTTTGGATTCTGTGTCTCCTTCTTTGTCTGCCCCTCCCCCACTCACACTCTGTCTCTGAAAAATGAATAGACCTTGAAAATTTTTAAGTAAACTCTACTCGCAATGTGGGGCTTGAACTCAGAACCTCAAGATCAAGAGCTGCATGCTCCACTGACTGAGTGAGCCAGGCACCCCTGTTATTGTCTTTTTAAATATAGCCATCTTAGTGGGTATGAAGTGACATCTGATTCTGGTTTTGATTTACATTTCTCGGATGGCTAGTTATTTTGAGCATCTTTTCATGTGCTTTTTGGACATTTGTAGATCTTCTTTGGAGAAGTGTCCATTCAGACCTTTCCTCCATTTAAAATTAGGTCATTTAGGGGCACCTGGCTGGCTTAGTCAGTGGAGCATGCAACCCTTGATTTCAGGGTTGTGAGTTCAAGCCTCATGTTGGGTGTAGATTACTTAAAAATAAAATCTTAAAAAAATAAAATTATGTCATTCTCTTTTCTCTTTTTATTTTTAAAAAGTTTTAAAAAATTTATTTAAATAATCTCTACACGCCATGTGGAACTTAAACTTATGACCCGAGATCAAGAGTCACATGCTCTTCCAAATGAGCCAGCCAAGCACCCCTCTGTTTAAATATTCAGTTGTAATAGCTCTTTATATATTTTGGGTAGTAGAGCCCTATTAGACATATGATTTGCAAAATGATCCACCACTCTGTAGGTTGTATTTTCATTTTCTTGGTGATGTCCCTTAAAGCGCAAAAAAATTAATTTTAATGATATCCAGTTCATCTATTTTTCTTTTTTTTTTGCTTGTAGTTTTGTTGTCATATCTAAGAAACCATCATCTAATCCAAGATCATGGTTTTACACATTTGTTTTCTTCTAAGACTCTTCTAGTTTTACCTCTTAAATTTAGGTCCATGATCAATTAGGATTTAATTTTTGAGTATGGTGTGAGGTAGGGGTTCACATTCATTCTTTTGTATGTGGATATTCACTTATCCCAGCACTATTTGTTGAAAAGACAGTTCTTTCCTCATTGAATTGTCTTGGCATCTTTGTTGAAAATAAATTGACCATAAATGTGAGGGTTTATTTCTAGATTATCAATTCTATTCCAGTTGGTATTTATGCCAGTTTTTGTTGTTTTAAGTCACTAAGTTTGTTGTGCTTTGTAATGGCAGCCTTAACAAACTAATATATCCCCCAAGTCTCCAATTTTGTCACTTTAATTCCACTTGACCACTTAAAGTTCTGCTGATTTCTCTATCCCCCCTCCCTTTCCAGCATCAACCCTCAGCCTCTATCTGCACTGAGATCTGAAATTATTCCCAGGAAAAAAGTAGTTGCAGATGGTCAGTGTAAATTTATCACTTCCTTCAGGGTTTTCACTTTTGTTTGTTGTGTTTCAGGGTCTCTCCTTTAGCAGGTCTTTGTTTTACAAACACAGTGAGACTACAGAAAATTCCTACCACTGCTCAGCTTAGGTCTATAGCCTCTGGCCCTGTGCCGCTTCAGAACTATGCACATGTCTTCAGGGAGAGCAACTGTTGGTTTGAGGACCCAAAAGTCTCTAATTTTGTCACTATAGACCCATACAACTGTTAAAAGTTCTGCTGGTTTTTTTTTTTTCTGAACCTTAGCAGTAGCTTTCTGTATGGGTTAAGTTCAGATTCGCAGCAGCTATCCTTCAACTAGAGCCAGCATATTCCTCTAAGCAAAGAGCAGCTGCAGTACCTCAGCTCACGTCTAAAAGTTTCTCACTGTCGGGGCGCCTGGGTGGCTTAGTTGGTTGAGCCTCTGACTTCAGCTTAGGTCATGATCTCACAGTTTGTGGGTTTGAGCCCCATGTTGGGCTCTGTGGGGACAGCTCAGAGCCTGGAGCCTGCTTTGGATTCTGTGTCTCCCTCTCCCTCTGCCCCTTGCCCACTCACATTCTTTCTCTGTCTCTCTGTCTCTCAAAAATAAACATTAAATTAAAAAAAATAAAAATGAAAGTTTCTCCCCATCTTATTCTGCTCATGTGGCTATAACAAAAATACCACAGACTGGGTGGCTTGTAATCAACAGACATTTATTTCTCACAGTTCTGGAGGCTGGAAGTCCAAGATCAGAGTGATGGCAGATTCAGTGTTTGGTGAGTGCCCACTTTCTGGTTCATAGATCACCATTTTCTCATTGTGTCATCACATGGCAGCAGGGGCAAGGGTGCTCTTTGGGGTCCCTTTCATAAGGGCACTTAATCCCATTTATGAGGGCTCCACCCTCATAGATATTCACACCATAACATTCCACCCTGACATATCAAAATTCATGTCCTTTTTGCATGCAAAATGCATTCATGCTATTGCACTAGCCTCAAAAGTCTTAAGCAGTTACAGCATGAACTCTAAAGTCTAAGGCTAAGTCTCATATAGGTATCATCTAAATCTGATGTGGGTAACACTCAAGATATGATTCATCTTGAGGCAAATTCCTCTCCACCTGTGAACCTGTGAAGCCATACATATTGTGTGTTTTCAAAATATAATGCTGGGATAGGCATAGGATACACATTCTCATTCCAAATGGAAGAAATAAGAAAGGAAAAGTGACAGGTCCTGAGTAAGTCTGAAACCTAATAGTGCAAGTTCCAGTAAACCCTAAAGCTCAAGAATAATCTTTGAAAGAATGACATCTTGCCACTTGCAACAACGTGGATGGAACTGGAGGGTATTATGCTAAATGAAATAAGTCAGGCAAAGTAAGACAAATATCATATGTTTTCACTCATATGTGGAATTTGAGAAACTTAACAGAAGACTATGGGGGAAGGGAAGGGGAATAGTTTCAAACAGAGAGGGAGGCAAATCATAAGAGACTCTTTTTAAAATTTTTTTTTATTTTTTAAAATTTACATCCAAATTAATTAGCATATAGTGCAACAATGATTTCAGGAGTAGATTCCTTAGTGCCCCTTACCCATTTAGCCCATCCCCCCTCCCACAACCCCTCCAGTAACCCTCAGTTTGTTCTCCATGTTTATGTCTCTTCTGTGTTGTCCCCCTCCCTTTTTTATTTTATTTTTGTTTCCCTTCCCTTATATTCATCTGTTTTGTCTCTTAAAGTCCTCATATGAGTGAAGTCATATGATTTTTGTCTTTCTCTGACTGACTAATTTCACTTAGCATAATACTCTCCAGTTCCATCCTCATAGTTGCAAATGGCAAGATTTCATTCTTTTTGATGGCTGAGTAATACTCCATTGTATATCTATACCACATCTTCTTTATCCATTCATCCATTGATGGACATTTGGGCTCAATCCATACTTTGGGTATTGTTGATAGTGCTGCCATAAACATGGGGGTGCCTGTGTCCCTTTGAAACAGCACACCTGTATCCCGTAGATAAATGCTTAGTAGTGCCATTGCTGATAGTTTTATTTTTAGTTTTTTGAGGAACCTCCATACTGTTTTCCAGAGTGGCTGCACCAGCTTGCATTCCCACCAACAATGCAAAAGAGATCCTCTTTCTCCGCATCCTTGCCAACATCTGTTGTTGCCTGAGTTGATAATGTTAGCCATTCTGACAGGTGTCGGGTGGTATCTCATTGTGGTTTTGATTTGTATTTCCTTGATGATGAGTGGTGTTGAGCATTTTTTCATGTGTTGGCTGGCCATCTGGATGTCTTCTTTGGAGAAGTGTCTATTCATGTCTTTTGCCCATTTCTTCACTGGATTATTTGTTTTTTGGGTGTTGAGTTTGAGAAGTTCTTTATAGATTTTGGATACTAACCCTTTACCTGATATGTCATTTGCAAATATCTTCTCCCATTCCATAGGTTGCCTTTTAGTTTTTCTGATTGTTTCCTTCACTGTGCAGAAGCTTTTTATTTTGATGAGGTCCCAGTAGTTCATTTTTGCTTTTGTTTCCCTTGCCTCCAGAGACGTGTTGAGTAAGACGTGCTGCAGCCAAGATCAAAGAGGTTTTTGCCTGCTTTCTGCTTGAGGATTTTGATGGCTTCCTGTCTTACATTGAGGTCTTTCATCCATTTTGAGTTTATTTTTGTGTATGGTGTATGAAAGTGGTCCAGGCTCATTCTTCTGCATGTTGCTGCCCAGTTTTCCCAGCACCACTTGCTGAAGAGACTCTTTATTCCATTGATATTCTTCCTGCTTTGTCAAAGATCATTTGGCCATACATTTGTGGGTCCATTTCTGGGTTCTCTACATAAGAGACTCTTAAATGCAGAGAACAAAGTGAAGGTTGATGGAAGGAGTTGTTGGGGGGAGGGGAAAATGGGTGGTGGGCATTGAAGAGGGCACTTGCTGGTATGAGTACTGGGTGTTGTATGTAAGTGATGAATCATGGGAATCTACTCCTGAAGCCCAGAGCACATTGTATACACTGTATGTTAGCTAACTTGACAATAAATTATATTAAAAAAAGAATAATCTTCTTTGGCTTGTTGCTCTGTCTTCCAGGCCCACTTGGTGGCAATGTCACCACAAGGCTTGGTGGGATGGTGCTGCAGCTTCTCTCTGCTGGGGCCCTGAAGCTCTCCTGGGCTGGGGTTGTATGCCTGAGGCTGTGCTGGGTAACCTTGTCTTTTAAAACCTAGGTGCAGGCAGACATGCCCCTCCCACCCAATCCCCCATGCACTCTGGGCTTGTGATGGGAGTGTCAGCCCTGATGATTTCTGAATCACCTTTGAGGCCATTATTCCATTGTCTTGAAGAATGGTGCCTGGCTTCTGTTAAGATAGCTAACCTATACTAACCTCCCCATCAAATGGTCCCTTAGCCACATTCTTAGTGTTGTCATTTTTGTAATATGGATAGGCTGAAGATTTTCCAAATCTTTAAGTTATGTTTCCTTTTTGCTGAACAATTCTGTCTTTAAATACTTCTATCTTCTCAAATTTTACTATAAGCAATCAGGAGGGGCCAAGCTGCACCTTCAACACTTTGCTTAGAAATTTCTTCAGCTAAGTATCCAATTTCACTGTTTATAAATTCTGTCTTCCACAAAACACTAGGACAAAAACACAGTTCAGCCAAGTTCTCTGCCACTTTATCACAAGGATAGCCTTTCCTCCAGTGTCCAATAACTTGTTCCTTCTTTCTGAGACCACATCAGAATGACCTTCATTACCATATTCTACCAATATCCTCTTCATGAGGAGTTAGATCTTCTACAAGAAGATTGTGGCTTTCTTTCCAGGTCTCTGTTCTTTCTGAGCTCTTACCAGAATTGTCCTTAATGGTGTGTTAATAATGGCAATAAAGGCTTCTCCTAGTATGCACTTCAAAGCTCTTCCAGCCTCTACCCATTACCCAGTTTGAAAGCTGCTTCAATATTTTGAGATATTTGTTACAGCAGCACTTCCAGTACTACATTTTGTCTTAGACCATTCAGGCTGCTATAACAAAATGCCACAGTCTAGGACATTTATAATAACAGACACTTATTTCTTATAGTTCTGAAGGCTGGAAATCCAAGATCAAGATGCTGGTAGATTTGGTATCTGGTGAGAGCCTGCTTCTGGGTTCACAGAGGGCTATCTTCTTGCTGTATCCTTACATAGCAGAAGGGGTGAGGGAGCTCTGTAGGGTCTCTTTTATAAGGGCAGTATTCCCATTCATGAGAGTTCCACCCTTATGACTTGGTGACCTCCCAAAGGCCTCACCTCCAAATATCATCACACTGGGAATTAGGTTTCAACATATGAAATCTGTGGGGACACAAATATTCAGTATATAGTACTCCCTTCTCTGAAATTTTAGCTCCTTCAATCCTTATTGCTTCGTAGTTCCATACCTTTAAAACTATGATTTTATAATTTATCATCTTTTCTAATTATTCTTAGCGAGAGTGTTGTTTTGATTATCTTATCTCTATAATAACCTACCAGAAATTATTCTGGCTTAAAACAATAATCATTGTATTATATTTTATAATATTTTGGGACAGAAATTTGGGCAGGTCTCACGTGATCAATTCTGTTCTTTGTGATATAAACACTGGTAAGTTGGTGATACTCAGCTGGTGGCTGGTCTTGTCTAGAAGATCTAAGATGGCTTTACTCTAACGGTGATCATTGTCACCTACCTATCCCCCCCAAATCTAATCCGTTTACCAGCTCTGTCTCACTTACATTCAAAGTATTTCTTGAATTCATCAACTTTTCCCCTTTTCCACTGCTGAAATACTAGTTCAAGCCATCATCATCTCTCTCCTGAAAGCTATTGACACTAAAGTTACTGGTTTCTGAATTCACCACAGTCCCCCTCAAATACAGTTTCCAGATTGATCTTGAAACATAAATTAGATAATTTTACTGCCTTTCTTGATGCCTTCCTATGCCTTCCATTGCACTTGAAGCTAAAATCCATATTCATTACTGTGGCCCACCTCTTTCTCATCTAGGAACTGTTCTCTCACTGAGCTCCAGCTATCCTGATTATTCATGCATTTATTCCACAAATATTAACCGAATGTCCACTATTGCTAGGCACTAGGCCTGCAGTGGTGAACAATCCAGGCAGAAATTTCCACCTCATGGAGCTTACAGTCCTGCAAAAGCAGCAGACAATACATACGGTGAATAAATAGTATGTTAGATGGCAATGATTACTAAGGGAAAAGGAGCATGGAAGAGAGACAGGAGATAGGGGTGGGGGTTCATTTTAGTGACAGTAGCCAGGAACATCCTTGTTGAGGAGTAGACACTTGAGCAAAGACTTGAAAGAAGTGAAGGAGCAAACCTCATGGAAATGTGGGTAAGATAATATGAACAGACCTATAATAAGAGATTGAACCAATAATAAAAAAAATACCCATCAAATAAAAATACGTGACCAGGTAGCCTCACTGGAGAATTCTACCAAACACTTAAAGAATAATGAACATTGATCCTCCTCAAACTCAAAAAACAGAAGAGGAGGGAACGGCTCTTAACTCATTCTATGAGGCTGACATTACCCTGATACCAAAGCTAAGTAGAGACACCACGAAACAAACAAACAAACAAACAAACAAACAAACAAACTACAAGTCAATATCCCTTATGAATACAGATGCAAAAACCCTCAGCACAATACTAGCAAACTGAATCCAGCAACATATTAAAAGAATTACACAGACAGAATCACCAAGTAAGATTTGTTCTAGGAATGCAAGGGTGGTTCCATATGTGAAATCTACCAGGGAATCAATAAAACAAAGGGGAAAAAATCCCAATCATCTTAATTGGCGTAGACAAAGTTTTTGACAAAATCTAACAACGTTTCATAATGAAGACATTTACAAAAAAAAAAAAAAAAAAACCCTAAGAATATAAGGGAACTTCCAAGACATGATAAAGGGGATTTATGAAAAACCCACAGCTAACATCATACTCAGTGGTGAAAGACTGAAAGCTTTTACTCTAAGATCAGGTACAAGAAAGGATGCCGACTTTCAACAGTGATTTTCAATGTTGTACTACAAGTTCCATCCAGAGCAGTCAGGCAAGAAAAAGAGGTAAAAGGCATCAAAAAAGTAAAACTATCTCTATTTGCAGAGGGCCCGATCTTATATATAGAAAGCCTCAAGGAATCCACAAAAAACTGCTAGAGCTAATAAATGAATTATGGAAAGTTTCAGGTTACAAGACCAACACGCAGAGATCAGTTGTTTTTCGGTACACCAGCAATGAACAATCTGAAGATGAAAAGAGGAAAATAATTCCCCCGACAATAGTATCAAAAGGGATAAAATACTTAGAAATAAATTTAACCAAGGAAGGGTAAGTGAGGATCATACGTGAAAACTATAAAACATTGCTGAAAGAAATTAAAGAAGACCTAAATAAATGAAAGACATCCCATTTAGGTTGTTGATTCATTTTGAGTCAATTTTTGCATATGGTGTCTGGCAGGGGTCCAACTTCATTCTTTTACATGTGGATACCCAGTTGTCCCAGCACCACTTGTTGAAGAGACTACTCTTTCCCCACTGAATGGTCTTGGCAGATGGCAGTACTACCCAAAGTGATCTAAAGATGCAAGGCAGTACCTATAAAAATTGCAACGGCTTGCTTTCTTTCTTTCTCAGAAAGAGAAATGTCGATCTTTGCATTCACGTGGAATTGCAAAGGGACATGATGAATCAAAACAATTTTGAAAAAAAGGAATAAGATGGGAGGACACACCCTTGCTGATTCCAAAACTTATTACAAAGCAACGGCAATCAAAGCAGTGTGGTATTGGCATATGGGGACACATATAGACCAAAGGAATAAAACTGAGAGTCCACATGGTGCCGGGAGGAGCATCAGAAGCTTCATCTATATGCTTGCACCTCCTACTCCAAACGCTCTGCTAAGGGCAAGACATGGCAGAGGCAGACACAGCTCATTTCCCCCTAAATAGAAAACCACCTAAGGATCTAAATTCATCCGGGAGCCCTTTGTCCATTTCCTTATTTTGTTCTGAGCATCGCATTCTACTCAAGGGGAATATCCCGCCCTTTCCACGGGAGATGCCACAAAGAAACGGGGAGAAATGAGTAGATGATAAGGTTGTTCAGATGGAGAAAAATACAGAATGGATATTCTGGGGTATGTGGCTAACAGAGACCTGAGGTAAGAAAATAAAATGGGGCTGTAAAGGCTGAAAAAGTGAGAAAAAGAGGAACAGAAAGAAGACGAAGATGATAAAGGAAATGACAAGGAGTCAAGGATGGCAATAATGGTTATTCTGTTGAAAAGGTTGGTTTTAATAGCGATTTTTTTGTCTCTAAGGCAGTTAACCCCCCATTACCAATCTCATAACTTTTAAAGTGAAAAAAAAAAGGAAATTCAAGACACCAGAGGATTTGCTTTTAATGTTTATGCTCTTCTTGTATACGCAACACCCTACTCTATGTGCCTTGACATAGTCTCGTCCTTTTGTGGCATTTTAAGCAGTTACTAAGCTTGCCTGGCACAGTGTGTGGAGGGGGGGGGTAGGGGGTGACACTGACTGGCCTGGAAAGGTACAGGAGGTTCTTGTTGGTCTTGGGATGGCAGGAGCTCTGGTTCAGGTGCATTTGATGTAGGCTCAATAAAGTAAACATTGTTCTGTTACAATCCTACAATTGACATTCATGAATTTTTTTTCTGTAAATATTCTTTTTCTTTTTTTAAGTCTTATTTATTTTGAGAGAGAGAGAGAGAGAGAGAAAGAGCGAGAGAGCGAGTGAGCAGAGGAGAGGCAGAGAGAGGGAGAGAGAATCCTAAGCAGGCTCTGTACTGTCAGCGCAGAGCCCAACTCAGGGCTCGATCTCACGAACCGTGAGATCACGACCTGAGCCGGAACCAAGTCAGACGCTTAACTCATCGAACCACCCAGGTTCCCCTGTCATATTCTTTTCAAAGGGGAGTGTGGTGCAGGTATGGGCATATTGAGACACAACAATGGGCTTGAGAGAAAGTCTAGAAAATGTCTCCAACGCATATGGGCAATAATTACATAGTGAAGTTGATGTTGAAGATCAGTAGGGAAAGGATGACTTGTTTAACGACGAAGGTGAATAACTGATTGTCAGAAAGCCGTTGTACCACCCCCACAACCCTCCCAGCTGGCCGCCATTGTACCTCAGCCCTGTCCCTTCCAGGGGTTGTGTTTCAGACCTGGAAGCATTTGATGGAGGATTGATAGCAAGGCAGGCCGGGGAAGAGGTATATGAATGGACTTCCAAGAATGGGTCCACATCGTGAGGAAACATTCATTCCTTGTGCATGTTCACCAAGGTGTACCCAGTACAGAGGGGGCTTTTGGTAATCAGGTAGATAAGACGACCCCTTCTGTGCATGGCAGTCAGCTTCTTTCCCCAGGGACCCCGGTTCTCTTTTTTAACACTTATTTATTTTTGAGAGACAGTGTGCGAGCGGGAGAGGGTCAGAAAGAGGGAGACAGAGGATCTGAAGCCAACTCCATGCAGTGAGCACAGAGCCCGACGTGCAGCTTGGACCCACGAGCCGCACTGTGAGATCATGACCCGAGCTGAAATCAAGAGATGGCCGCTTAACCGACTGAGCCAACCGGGCACTCCCTCCCCCCGTTGCCCCGATTCCGACTCAGTGGGCTCATGATAAAAGGAGCCATGGGGACAGAAATGGCCGTTATTCACGGGCTGAACAACATGGCCTTCACCTCGGCAAGACTGATCTGGGTATTATTACTGCTCCATGCCCCATCTACCAAAAACAGAGGCCCATATATGGTGTCATTCTTGAGAGAGATCACCCAGGCGATCTGCTGAAATGTTGACTACATCGGACCCCCTCCCTCATGCAGGGGGCAACAAGTTTTCCTTCCTGGAATAGTCTGTCTACATATGTACCTGCCCTCCCTGCTGACATGGTTTTGCCGGTAATGCTGTCCCTGGACATACCAAAGTCTCATTCACCGTCACAGTCTCCACAAAAAGGCTGCACTAAACTGACTTTGCAGCATTTCCCTGGCCATTTGGGGCTCCTTGTGCTCTTGCACCAACAAGCCAGAGGGGTTATTGCATTGGCTGGGGAGAGGTATCCTGGTGATCCAGAGGAGAGAGAGCCGCTGCCCTACATTGGGGTTGGGGAGAAGTGTGCCGGAGACCCACAGAATTTGGGGGGCGGGGGCATCTCCTGGTACCGCTACGTGGGAAGGTAAAGTTCAGCGGAAGATGGCAGTGAGTCCTTATGGCCCAGCAAGGGCTCAGCCCGCTTGGGAAAGAAGGCTTGGGTCACCCCATCCTCATGAGCTGGGATGTTGGCCGAGGGCAAAGGGAACGGGGAGGGAAAGGACAGCAGATAAAAGAAACAAAAAGTGCCAATGCGAGCCTCACGTCTAATGTAGAAGTGAGGACTGTAACCCTTAGGCCTGTTTGATTTCTTTGTCACTTTGCCCATCTTTTCATTTGGATCAGCTAATTTCCTCCTTGCCCCATGTTCCCTCTACTATTTTATTCCAGCTAAATTGGTGGAGGTGAACTTAATAATTTAGCCCACGGATTACAGGCTATCCACACGATTTTACGGATGGAGTAAAGATGCAATTAGCACCATCCAGAGATGGACAGGCTTTGAGTCTCTGCAGCCGTGGAGAGCGAGCATGCGCTCACGTTTTGAAGGACAGTGGCAACACGGCAGGAGGAGACCGTGGCTGCTATCATGCTTGCGGGAAAACTGACATACCGGGTTGATGTATACAAAGCACTTGAGAGAGAGCCTGGAACACAGGAAGCGTGAGCTACTGTGACGTCTTACGAGACGAGTGTTTTTGGTGCCAAGTAGCCATGGGGAAGATCTGTGCTGGATTCTGCAGCTTGACTCCACGTCCTCTATTCCAACCTTCCTCTAGTGAGCCACCTTTCCCTGCACGAGTGTTCTTACAGGTGTCTCTGTACCCTGATAGAAGAGAAACTGGGGCAGGGATGCCCGACACAGGCAAGGGGCAGCTGGCTGCCACCTGGGCGTGTCCCCTCAGGACTGAAGTCGGCTGCGCAGGAGTTTGGAGTTTTCCCACCACCTGCCTCGGGTGGGGGTCCGGGGCCCCTCCCACAGGCACTGACCACACCCCACACTCTGTCCTAGGGAAACGGGGCAGGGGCTAGGGACAGACCTCTCTCTCCTCCCCCTGCCATGACCTCGGGACCTGGAGGCTCAGCGTTCCTTCCATCCACCCCCCTGTGGGCCGGCCCAGAGACTTCTGGCCCAGAGACTCCTAGCGTGATGCTACATCCTAGTAGTGGGTGGGAGAAGGGGCACTTGGGAGGAAACGCCTTGATCCGGTGGGTGAGAGGGAGGGAGGGAGGGAGGGAAGGAGGGAGTCGTGCAGGGAAGAGGGGGTGCAGGGGACCGACCTCAGCCACGGTCCCCTTGGCCCTGAGGAGGCAGCCCAGGAGGTGGAGGGGCACACACAGCATGGAGGAGAGCGCGAAGCCCCAGCCCATGACCTCGCCCCACCACGGGTACACGTAGGTGTTGTTGTAGACGAGCGGCTTGTAGTACACCACGTTGAAGATAAAGATGCCCTGCGGGTGAGAACCCCCCGCCACGCGCTCAGCCAGCGGCGGGCCCTCGGCACCCCTCCCCCGGCTCGGGCCTCCCCCGGCCCTTACCATGCAGACCAGCGGGGTGAAGAAGGACCAGCACCATTTCATCCAGGGGCAGGGGCGGTACCCGATCATGCAGGCGACGTTGTCCATGAAGCGGTCGGCTCCTGGGGCGAGCGAGGCGGGAGGGCTGGAGCCCGACACCCCACCACCCCTGCTCCGGCCCGCACCCCCAGCTCGCCCCGGGGCCCGGACCTACCGTACACCCAGGCGACCACCACGCACTCCCAGAAGGCCTGCCACAGCAGGGTCGTGCCGCTGGCCGAGTAGTAGTCAAACAGCTGGAAGACGTACATCCCGCCCTGGGGACGGAGCCGGGTCAGGGAAGGTGGCAGGCAGCGGGAGGCCTGGGGCGGCCCCCACCCCGCCCCCACTCACATCAGTCACCATGGAGAGGTCGATGACAAAGCAGAGGGCGCAGCAGAGGGCCACGGAGATCTCCCTTTGGAAACGGAAGTAGTAGGAGGCCGGGAGGAGGTCGAGCAGGCCGGTGATGAAGCCTTCCACACCTACAAACCGTGGCCGGGCACTCAGGCCACGCCCCTGCGGCCACCTGCCAGCCGTCCCCCCTGGCCCCGGGGCCTCCCCCACCCTCCCGGCACCCTCCGTCCTGTCCCCCCCCCCGCTCCGCCCCCCCCCCCCCCCCCCCGCAAACCTGGCTGTCCAGGCCGAGCAGCACCAGCATGAAGAAAAACACGGCAGCCCAGAGGGGGGCCACAGGCATCAGCGTGACGGCCCGGGGGTAGGCGATGAAGGCCAGGCCGGGCCCTGAAGGGGGAAGCGGCAGGGTCTTGACACCTGTGTCTCGCGCCCGTGTTCCGTTCCGTCCGGCCTCGTCACTGCACGCCGCCCTCCCCTTCTCCCCTTCCCTGAGCTGCCAAACTGAGGCATGGCATGATGCCGGGGCGTGCGGTGGCTGGGGGCCTTTCCCCTCCCCTTGAGTCAAGGTGTTGCGGGGGGGGGGGGGGGGCGGGGCTGAGCCCGCGAGAGCGGGGTGTCTGGCTTAGGCCCCAGGTCTTGCCGGCCGGCTGCCCTTGTGGTCACCGGTCACCGTTCACCCCGGAAAGCCCCTCCTCTCCCTCTGCAACACTCGGCCGAATGTGAGGGGCTCAGCCCAGGGCCCCGGGGAGGGATGCACGGACGGAAGGACCAGATCTCGAGGCCCCCCCGTGGCCCGGCCCGCGAGGCTCCGGCTCGGGGCCGACGGGAACAGCTGTGCCTCGCAGCTGCTCGGCAGGCCTCCCTCGGCCCCGAGTGACGGGACAAGCAAAGTGAATCTGTCTCTCGTTTCCCAGAACGTCTGTGTGCACGTGTGTTCGCGGATGGGGTCTGTTAGGACGGAAGGCCGGGCGGAGGGGTCGGGGTCCTCACCTGATTCCGCCACCTTGGAGATGTGCACGCCCTGCTCTGTGGCCATGAAGCC
Source organism: Acinonyx jubatus (assembly GCF_027475565.1). NCBI lineage: Eukaryota > Metazoa > Chordata > Mammalia > Carnivora > Felidae > Acinonyx > Acinonyx jubatus. The sequence goes on from NC_069389.1 coordinate 123,503,943, forward strand.
CAGGATGGAGAAGACCACGAAGCCAGCGAAAATGCTGGTCCCGCTGTTGATGAGGGCCAGGATGATGGCGTCCCTGGGGGCAGAGGGGCCGCGGGGACTGGTCAGGCCACCTGCTGCCCGCGGACGCGCGTCGGGGGCGGGGGGCGGCCTGCGGCACCTACTTGTAGCAGTTGTTGTTGAAGCGGTTGTAGCTGCCCAGCGCCGTGAGGGCGCCCAGGCCGATGGCGTAAGAAAAGAAAATCTGGGTCCCGGCATCTATCCACACCTGGAGATAGACCAGGGCGGGGAGGAGGTGAAGGGCCCTGCCGGCCTGGCCCGCCCCTTGTCCCGTCCAGCCCACCACCCCCTCACCTGAGGGGACCCCAGCTTCGACCAGTCAGGCTTGAGATAGTAGATGATGCCGTCCAGGGCGCCGGGCAGCAGCACTCCCCGCACCAACAGCACGACGAGGACCACGCAGGGGAAGGTAGCCGTAAAGTACACGATCTGGGGCGGGGGGGGGGGGAGGGGACGGGGGGGACCTGCTCAGAAGGGGCCCTGCGGCCCTGCCTCCCCACTTAGGGGCTCCAAGCCTCAGCAGGGGGGCAGGCGGACCACACTCCCCCCACTGTGGTACGGTCCGCTCCGAGGTCAAGCGGGAGGCCAGCCTGCAGCACCCCCTTCTACTCCTCAGAGCCTGGGCTCCTCCCGAAGGAAGCGGGGTGCTCAGCTGGCCATCGGCCGTCCCCGCAAGGACAGGTCAGCTGTAGAGAGGGAGGGCGGAGGCAGGACCTTCCCCGGGTGGGGAGCAGGACATCGGCCTGGAGGCAGGTCCCATGCCTCCTGTGGTTCTCTGCACAGAGGCAGGGTCCTGGGCAGGACGGGAGTGGACTGGGCCGGCCGGAGACAGAGGCGACAGCGAGGTGACCGCGAAGACCTCTGCCTCCGTCCCACCCTCAGCAGAGCAGGACAGGTAGGCAAGGGAGGGCCACGGGCCGGGTCCCCCCAGGCTGGCCGCAAAGCAGAGAGTGAGGAAGTAGTGAGTGAGGAAGAGAGGGAAACTGGGGCGGGGTTGCCCGACACAGGCAAGTTCAGCTGGCGGTCGCCTGGGCCTGTCCCCTCAGGACGGGAGGCGGCTGGGCTGGAGTTTGGAGGTTGCGGAGGACTACCCGGGCACGCGTGGGAAATCCACCGGGCTGGGTTCAAGGACCTGCCCCCGCCTCAGGCCCTGGCCCGGTCACCTCGCGTGGCGGGGTGCCCCGGCCCCCCCCCCCCCCCCCCCCGGCGGAGACACCCCTTCTCCCCACCGGCCATGCTGCCCCCACCCCTGCCATCATCACCCACCCCGACCCGCCCGCCTCCAGCTGTACCTTTCCTGTTGACTTGACCCCCTTGCAGACACAGAAGTAGGCCAGCACCCAGCAGGCCGGCAGACACAGGGTCACCTCCCAGTTGAGGGCCCCTGGCACGTCCAGCCCCCCACCCCCGAGAGCCGCAAGACTTTGTTCCTGGGGGAGGGACAGCCCGTCAGGGCTGCCGCAGCAGAGGGCAAAGCGACCGGGGAGCTGTCGCCGGGGCGGTGCTCCCCCGTGCCGCTGCCCTCGGGTCCAGCTGGGCCCCCCTGGGCCCCCGGGCCCCCGGCCCAAGCCCGCAGCCATTGCGGTGTGGGAGGCGGGAGTCCGGCAGCCCGTGAGCCCCCGGCCGGAGGCCGGTCGCGCCCTCGGCGGTGTACCCTCCCCCAGGCTGGCAGGCACTGGGGGACTGACGGCGCCCGGGACCGAGAAATGGTGAGGGAGCCAGGCCCGTCCCTTCCAGCTCCCCTAGGGGCCGCGCCGGGCGTGCTCCCTGAGGACAGGCAGGGCCTGGGAGTGGCCCCTGCTCGGCATCCCGCGTCGGCCCCCCCCACCCCCCGCCCCCGGGGACGGGTCCCGGCACACGCAGACCCGAGCCGTACGGGGAGCCCACGGACAGGGACAGGCACGGTGCTGCCCAGAAGCGCCTGAGCGCGGCCCACGCCTCGATGCCCGGGACCCGGGCGGGCGGCGGTCAGCCGGCTGCTCGCACGTGCGCCCGGCTGGCGCCTGCGCATACACACGCTTGGGGGGAGGGGCGGGCCGGGCCGGAAACAGTCACGTGCCAGTGGCCTACAGGAGGGGATTCTGGGCATTAGCCTCGGGCCGGTTTGTGCACGTGCGCGGGGAGCGCAGGTGACGTCACCCGCTTCCCGAGGGAGCCTCGTTAGTTCGTTCGTTCGTTCGTTCGTTCCCTCGGCGGTTCAGCTGAAGTCCAGGCCGGGGAACCATGGAGGCCACAGATGGAGGCGCAGGCGGTGGGGCCGGCGGTCCCGAGGGTCAGCGTGGCCCGGGAGACCCCGGTGTCCCAGATGGCCCCGGAGGCCACGAGGGCCCCGGCGGCGGCGGAGGTGGTGAGGGAGAGGAGTGTGCCGCGGCCGGTGCGGCCCCGCGGGTCGCGCAGGCGCCATGTGCTCCCGTCCCGGGCGCAGCTGCCGTGCCAGGGCTTGGCAGACACCCTTTGCCGGGACCCGGTGGGCACGGCGGGCCCACAGCCGGAGGGCCGGGGAGCCAGCCGCTGCAGTTGTATCCTCTTGGCCGAGTGGCGGGTGGCCGGGGCGATGGGCCCAGAGGAGGCGACGGGGCGGGGAGCGGAGGGGAGGGGGTTCAGCCTGGGGGTCCAGGGCAAGGAGGGGAGGGGGGGACCGGGGCACCAGAGGGACCGGCCCGGGGGGCGGATGGGCCAGGGGTGGCCGGGAGGGGTGGCGGGGAGAGGCGGCCTGATGGACCAGGAAGGAGGGGAGCGGACCTGAGAGGATGGAGAGGGGGGAGAGTGGCCGTGGGGAAAGCAGGCCTCGGAGTGGTCAGGACGCCTGAGGCAGCGACGCGATCGGTTTTCGATGATGCCTTAACCGAATGGCTACCAGCTACGTCACCATGCCTTTCCCGTCACCCACGGAGGCACAGGTGGCCCACCAGTGTCTGGCGACACAGGGCCAGCCCCAGGTCGGGGCAGTTCGGAAGGAGTTCACGGTATTCGGCAACGTCCTAATTATGTTAGTTCCAAACGGGTCCCTCGTGGGGGGTGGTGTCAGGTCGCTAGGGCCTATCTCCTGAGGGCCGTTCTAATAGTGAATTGGAGACACCAAAGGTTAGGTCCAAAGAGGTAGGTGTGGCACCCTGAGCCTGCGGCCACCTGAGGTGGGGGGCAGAGAGATAGGGGCAAGAGTGATGACATTTCATTTGGATTTTCTTTTTCCCTCACTTTTAGCCAACTGACTGCCGAAGACCCTGGCCAACTCCAGGTTTCCATCGCCTCCTGTCTTGACCAGCTTTCCCTGTTGGTTTGGACCATGCAGCGCTTCCTGCCCCCGTTTTTCAGATTGCCGGAGCCAGGCAAAAGGGGCTAATTGTAACCTAGCGTCCCTTCCTTCCCTAGGGCGTCCATTCCGATGCTGGTTGCCGCTTTATTACGGGGGTCTAATTGTTTGTATTGGACTTTGGGCCTTGTTTTTCCCTATTGCTGGAGGAGGGGCGTTCTTACAGCAGAAAATAAAACTATTTTTCCGCATCTGAGTGTATTTTCAGCTACTGTGTCAGAGCAAGGGGAGAGGGCAGAGAGAGAGAGAGAGAGAGAGAGAGAACCCAAGCAGTTCCTGCGCTGTGAGTGCAGAGCCCGACGCAGTGCTTGAACCCACCAACCGTGAGATCATGACCTGAGCCGAAACCGACTCAGGTGCTTAACTGACTGAGCCACCCAGGCGGCCCTCGTTGATTAATTTTTCAATTGGAATAGTCATATTTTACTTATTGATTGGTGAATGCTCTTTATATACAAGAGATACCAAATCTTGGCCAAAGTAATTGAAAATACTTTCCTTCCTCATTGCTTCACTGAATTCTTGTTTATAGTTCTTTTCCGTACTGGAGGGTTTTTAACTTTTTCTTGTATTTAAATATGAAGTTTATTGTCAAATTGGTTTCCATACAACACCCAGGGCTCATCCCGACAGGGGCCCTCCTCAATACCCATCACCCACCCTCCCCCCCATCAACCCTCAGTTTGTTCTCAGTTTTTAAGAATCTCTTATGTTTTGGCTCCCTCCCTCTCTAACCTCTTTTTTTTTTTAATGTATGCAAGTGGTACATTTTTGTCATTATGATTTTTGTAGTTTATGTCCAAGGGAAAGCCATCCCCACTGTAAAATTATAAAATTTGTCCCTCATGCCATCTTCTAGTACTTTGAGATGTTAACACACAAGGAATTTATTGTGGTGTGAAAGATGACATTGGTCTAATTTTGTCCCCTTCCCCCCAAGGTTCCTCAGGTGTCTCAATGTCATTTATTGACTAATCCATATGTCTCCGCTGAATTGAAATGTCGTCTTCACCAGGGTCTAAACCTGCATCTTCATTTCTTCTTGCACATTTGTTTCTCCAGCAAATTTGGGCTAGGTGATCTGGGATGGCCTCTCTGAGGAAACGGCCTGAAGGATACAGTAGAGAAAGTTGGGATTGGTGTGGGAGAAGGGACAGACAGAGACAGAGGAAGACAGACAGACCGGCCGACAGAGAGATTTGATTGGCTCAGCTTGGATTGCCCTTCGAAGGGCGCAGGGAGAAACATGAGGACAAGAACGAGATGAGAGAGAGAGAGAGGTTAGGGCATCAGTGGATTAGAGGACTGTTGCACTGGGGATACTGGAGCATTTGGGGTTTTCTTCTTTCGTTAAGAAAAACCTATTATAAATAATACTACTATGAATATTTTGTTTAAAAAGATTGTACAGGGGCACCTGGGTGGCTCAGTTGGTGAAGCGTCTGACTCTTGATTTTGGCTCAGGTCATGATCTCACAGTTCTTGGCATCGAGCCCTGCATAGGGCCCTGTGCTGAGCATGGAGCCATCTTGAGATTCTCTCTCTCTCTCTCTCTCTCTCTCTCTCTTTCTTTCTGCTTCCCCAACCCCCGCTCACGTGCATGTGTGCGCGCTCTCTCAAAAGAAATAAAAGAAATTGAAATATATTTCTAGATATGTTTAAATACACACAACCCTAGTTTCAGTGGTGATGGAGTTTTCAGGTTATTGAGTTCACGATCTTGTAGGAACTGTACATTCCCCCATGACCTACTGATCCAGGTTTCTGTAATTACGGCATATTACCTGGTTAGCGGCTGAGGGAGCATTATTCTACTATGTAGGAGAGCGAAGGATATGGGGAGAAAGGCCCAGATGGGTGGCTGCAAAGTTGATGTCCAAAGTCGAGCACAAGTCCCATGTCCTCATGGGAGGGTAAGGTTTCTCAGCCAGGACACAAGCAGTGTTCTAAGGGACCAAGCCAGAGCTGTGCCTGGAGAAAGAGATGTAAAATGAAGAGCCAGAAGCCAGAGTCAAACCCAACTTGAAAGAGTACGTAAAGAGCAATGGTGAAATTATTTGGGTTACTCGAGTCAGAAGAAAAAGAAAGCCGGTCTTGACCTTATTCTTAAGTCAAACAGTAAACAAAGCAGGATGCAAAATCCAGAAGCAAACAGCCACAACCACAAATAAACCAACACCAGTGTCTAATTACACAAAGGTGTTAAGCTCTGTTAGGGAAGAAAACATCATAAACAAAATGGAAAGACAAGTTAGGAAGACATTAGTAACCCAAAGGGCAAACTAAAGTGAGTATCTTCAAAACACAAGTGACCCTTAGCAAATAAATCCATAAAAGACACAAACAGCCCAGTAGAAGATTGTACAAATGACAGGACCATGGGATTCCTGGAATAAGGATTATAAACAGCCAATTTGGTACAGGGTATTGTTTACCAGTGGGAGCGTCTACATAGCGTGAATGGAAGCTTGCACTCTTGGATCCCCCACGGAACGTTTCCATGAGGACCTGCGCTCAAATAAGGACAGCCAGAAGGAAAGTAACAAGCACAAAGCAGTTTATTAAGGACAGTGCACTCTCCAGGTGGCAGAGCGGACAGGCCCAGAGGTGTCTGGGGTTTGGGGTGTCTTTTCTCTGTATGTTTGCATAGGTTCCGGATGGGTCACACCTAGGGGGGTCTCCCACTGAGGGTGCTTCCCATCATGTGAGCAACTCCTCCTACCGGTTGGGAGGGGGAGTTTTTCTGTCCCCGCCCACAAGGTTCTGGCCAGAAGAGTCCATGGCCATCTTCCCTTGGGCGGGGAGAGTTGAAAACAAAACGATGTAAATCTATTATAATGAAGCTGTAGGTTACCCTGAGGCCAAGGTTGAAGAGGAGAGCCCCTGTTCTGCACCTGTGGCCCTTGGTCTGTCAACCTGGGGGTGTTGGAAGCCATAGGACCAGGATGTTAACAGCCACAAAGTCAGGACATTGTGCCCTCAGGCTTCTAACGTGTCGCCTATTTAACACCGCCTTTGCCTCTGGCTCATGTCTAACCAACTGCCTACTTGATCGGTATGATCCTATGTATGCAAACAAGCAAAAGAAAAACCGTTATAAATGCAGATGAATGTATCCTAGGAAAAAGTCTGGGAGGACACACGTAAAACTGGTCATAATGGCTACCGCAGACACTGAGTTTATGGGAAATTTTTACTCTCTAACAACACACCTTTGTGTAAGGCATGAATGATTTTATAATACGCATACATTATAGTGGAAAAAAATTTAAATATCTAAGCGTTCGGAGCTGTAAGTGCACTATGATTCCAGTTTTGCTTTGCTACTTTAAATGTGTATGCACGTACATTTGGTTTTTTAAAAATTTTTTTAAGTATATTCATTTTGTTTGAAAGACAGAGACAGAGAGACAGAGCACAGCAGGGGTGGGGCGGAGAGAGAGGGGGACACAGAATCCAAAGCAAGGCTCCAGGCTCTGAGCGGTCAGCACCAGAGCCCGACGCGGGACCCGAACTCACGAACCGCAAGATCAGGACCTGAGCCGAAGTCGGACGCTCAACCGGCCGAGCCACCCAGGCGCCCGTGCACATACATTTGTAGTGCAAGAAGAAACCTGAAATAAACCATCAAAATGTTTACAGTGAGGTTCTCTCGCGGTGGTGAGGTTATAGAGGGCATTTTTTTCTTTTTTGGTCACTTTGTAAGTTTCTGTAACTGCACAACCTATGCAATGACCATGTTTTACTTCCATAAATAGAAAGCAGTGTTTTAGAATAAGGGGGGGAGGGGGAAGAGCAACAGAAATATTTGATCGTTGCTGAAAATGGGGGGAAACCTGGCACCCAAAATAGGATTCACCAAATGGATCACGTGCATGAAATTTCAAACTCCTGTGTGATTGGATTCACCCCCAAAGCACTGGCACGTGCCAGCCCCACCCTGGAGAAGATCTTCATGAGCTTACACACATGGGGGGAAATGCCTGGTGGGATGGTAGGCCGAAGGCCTTCCAGTGCCACCTTCATTCCAATCTCCGTGTTGGAGAGGTCAGCAAAGGGTACCTCCCGTGTCACCAGTTCCCACAGAAGCACTGCAAAACTCCCCGTGTCTGCTCAGCGTCTGTTTGTATCTTCAGGCTTCTTCTGCAGAGCTTCAGGGGCCACCCAGGCAGGTGCATACCTGCGCCCAGGGCATTGGAAGGAGAACCTGACGTCGGCCGTGCTGGTTCGGGCAGTCATGTCCTCATCAATCATTACACTACGGCTGCTGAGTGCGTGTCGTGGGATGAGGGGCTCTAGAGTGTGTACGAGGGCCATGCCCCTTGCCATGTCCAATGCAAACGTCACAGCCTGGCTCTGGTCCACAGCAAAATTGGTGCCTTCGTGTAATACATTGTACAGGGAGGGATCCATATGGCATCCAGTGTGCGACGAGGGTGGGGTGTGGAGCAGGTGGAGACTGACAGGCACCTAGCACTGGGAGCACATTCGGATGTGAGGAACTCCTGAGCCGGGGACACTCCTCGTTGATTTGATGTGACCAGTGCCTAGGAGGCACTTTCTTTCCCGAGGGCCTTGAACAAAGCCCTCTTCACCTCCTTGTTTCGCATGCTGTAGATGACGGGGTTGAGCATGGGGGTGAGGACCACGTACAGCACAGGGAGCACCCGGTCCCGCAAGCCAGAGCACGCAGAGCTGGGGAGGATGTAGCAGAGGACTGGAGCGATGTAGAAAATGCAGACCACGGTGGTGTGAGCACCACAGGTGGAAAAGGCTTTTCTTCGGCCCTCAGCGGAGTGAATCCTGAGAATCGCAGCCACAACACGTACACAGGAGATCGCAACCGGGGCACGGGGTGCAAGAGCCACCACGAAACTGAAGACGAACAGGGCAAGTTCGCTGGCCCACGTGCTTGAGCAAGAGAGTCTGGTCAGTGGAGGGAGGCCACAGGAGAAGTGGGTGATGAGGCGAGGCCCGCAGAACCTCAGTGGAGCTGCAAAGACGGTGTGGGCGAACGCATCGGCCAAGGCAAGCAGGCGGGAGGTAGAAGCCATTCCTGCCCGGGTCCGTCCGACGGCCCATGAGGACTAGGTGGTGCGGTGGCCGGCCGATGGCTGCATAGCGGTCACAGGCCATGGCTGTGAGCAGGAAGCACTCCCAGGGAGCCAGGAAGTGGAGAAAGAAGATCTGGGGAAGACAAGCACGATAGGGCACGGTCCGCACTGCTGCCAGCAGGTGTTCCAGCACCTGAGGCCCCGTGCTGGAGATATAGGCAGTGTCCAGCAGTGAGAGGTTGACTAAGAAGTCGTGCATGGGAGCGTGGAGTCGGGAGTCCATCACAGTAAGGCTGGCAATTCCCAGCCACGCTGTGGACCAGCAGAAAGATCACAAAGAGCAAGGGCCTCAACTCCTCTGCGTCGGCCAGCCCTTCCAGAAGGAACAGCGACACTCGGGTCTCATTCCTCAGCTGCCCGGAACCATGAGCAGAAACCTGCACCTGTAGAGTCCAACTCAGAGTCAGATGAGGATCCAAGTGTGGAGTTCCAATTTGCACAAGGCAGCAGGGGTGAGGGAAGGTCCAGAGACAACAACAACAACAAGAAAAAGAGACAGGTTTCAAGCTTAAGAAAATAAGACTCAGAATTGGGGGAGTGAGGCTAGGTTCAGGAGGCCAGCGGTAAGGTAGAGGCCAGTAGAATGGAATCGGTAACCCCACACCAAGACAAGGTGCACAGACCTTGAAGCCACGGTGCATGCACCTCCTGTAAGGATATCAAAGTCAGTCCCTCAGAAGCTTCTACCTGAATAAGGACCCTAGACCTCGTAATTACCTGCAGTGGTCCCCTTATTTCACCCTCACCAACCCAGCAGAGCCCCAACTCAGGAGCAGTGATAGGACACTAGTCAGGTCCCTCCTCCTCCCGCTCTGAACCTTTCAGTGCCTCCCATCTCATTCAGCATCAAAGCCAAAGTCCCCCCGGCGACCTACCAGGCCCTCTGTGATACGCTCTCCCTCCTCTCCTCTCCTCTCCTCTCCTCTCCTCTCCTCTCCTCTCCTCTCTGACCATCGGGCAAGAAGTCTGTCAGCTCCGTGCCCCATATCACATCTTCAGACTGGCCCACAGCAGCAAACGCCCTTGCCTATTCCCTGCCTCGGTGGAAGAGAGCCCTGCCCTCCTATCCAAGGCTAGCTTGTCCGATTTCCCCAGCTGCTCTCTTCATTGTGCCAGCCCTGCTCGGCAACCCTTTTACATGGGAATGTGCTAAATGCCACTCGACTGTTCACTCTCAGATGGCTTATTTTATGTTATCTCGATTTTACCTCCATGAAAAAAGGAAGCAAAATAAAGACTTTTTCAGACATATAAAAGCTGAGATTAACTCGTTGTCAGCGGAAAACCTGCACTACAACAAATGTTAAAGGCTGTTCTCCACAAGCAAGGATGATAGCACGTGGGAACTTGGACCTACATGAAGTAATGAAGAGGGTTCCAGAATTGGAAAGTATGTGGGTAAATGTAAACATTTTTTCTCCCTTCAAAATGTCTCTCAATCGTCGCAAACCATCTAAAGCAAAAATATTGACAACACGGCGTGGGGTGTGTAACTGCTATAGAAATAAAAGGTATGACAACAATAGCACAAAGGACACCAGTGGGTGGTTGGAAGGGTACTGCTGTAATGTTCTTACGTTACGTGCGAAGTGATTTGAAATTACTTGAAGGTGGTCTATAATGAGGTAAAACACATATTAGGATCCCTAGAACCCTAGGTTTAATATGTACACTTCTCTGGCGGAGATAAAGTGAATTTCTAGAAATTACTCAATCTGAAAGGAGTCGCGAAAAGACAGAGAGGGGAACACAGAACACATGGGGCAAACAGAAAATAAATAGCAGGATGGTAGATTGAAACTCAACGATACCCCTCGTTACATTTATTCTAAATGGTCTAAATGTGGCAACTAAAACACGGAGATTGCCAGACTGGATAAAAAGGCAAAGCAAAACTATATGCTACGCATAAGAAATGCGCTCTGTGAAGACACAGATACGGTAAAAGTAAAAAGATGGGCAGAGATACACCATGCAAGTCTTCTAATAAGAAAGTTTGAGTAGCTATATTAAGAGCAGGCAGAACAGACTTCAGGACAAGGAATACGATGGGGTGGAGGACGTTTGCTAACGATAGAGGGGTCACTTTGTGAAGAAGACATAAAATCAAAACCTAAATACATAGTAGGAAAGAAATAATGAAGCTAAGAGGAGATATGAATAAAACGTTAAATGGACAAACAATAGAGGAAAATCCATGAAGCGGAAAGCCTTTTTTCCCTTTCTTTCTTTTCTGTTTTAATGTTTATTTTTGACACAGAGAGAGACAGGGCGCGAGTGGGGGAGGAGCAAAGAGAGAGGGGGGACACAGAATCCGCAACAGGCTCCAGGCTCCAGGCTCTGAGCCGGCAGCACAGAGTCCGATGCGGGGCTCGAACCGACGGACGGACCGTGAGATCATGACCTGAGCCGAAGTCAGACCCTTAACCGACTGAGCCACTCAGGCGCCCTCTCCCCCACTTTTTAAAGGTTTTATTCATTTTTGAGAGAGTGCATGTGGGGGAGGGGCAGGGAGAGGGGGACAGAGGATCTGAAGTGAACTGCGCTGACAGCAGCGAGCCCCATGTGGGGCCTGAACTCACCAACTGCCAGATCGTGACCTGAGCCAAAGTCGGACGCTCAACCGACTGAGCCACCCAGGTGCCCCTGAAAGCTTCTTTAAAAAAACAAAACAAAACAAAACAAAAAACATACCAGGGGCGCCTGGGTGGCTCAGTCGGTTGAGCGGCCGACTTCGGCTCAGGTCATGATCTCGCGGTCCGTGAGTTCGAGCCCCGCGTCGGGCTCTGTGCTGACAGCTCAGAGCCTGGAGCCTGTTTCAGATTCTGTGTCTCCCTCTCTCTGACCCTCCCCCGTTCATTCATGCTCTGTCTCTCTCTGTCTCAAAAATAGACACACGTTAAAAAAAAGTTTTTCTAAAAATACCAATAAAGCTGATTTTGAAAAATAAAGTGTAACCAGGGAATGTTAGGAACAATATTTGTGGGTAAGTTTCCCAATTTAGATGAAATGGACAAATTCCTTGAATGACACAAATTACCAAAACTGACTCAAGAAGAAATAGAAGACCCGAATAGCCCTACATCTATGAAAGCAATGGAGCCGAAAACTCCAGGCCCCCGTGGCTTTACTAGTGGCTACCACCAAATACTTAAAGGAGAACTATCACCAATCCTACACAAATGCTTTCAGGAAGCAAAGGAGGAGAAACATTTCCCAAATCATCTTATGAGGCCAGCATTACACAACCCCAAAACCAGATGAAGACATGGCAAGAAAAGAAAACCACAGAGCAATATCCTTCAGGAAGTCACACACACAAAAGAACTTGATTCGATATTAGCAAATTCAACCCAGCAACATACAAAGAGGATGATACCATCATGGCCAAGTGGGGTTTATCCCAAGAATTGGTTTTCATTAAAAACAAAAAAGTCAATCAGTGTCATCTGTCATATTAAGAAAATAAAGGAGAAAAAACATGTGATCATTTCAACAGACACAGAAAAAAAGCATCAGACAATATCCAACAACCACTCATGACAAAAACTCTCGGAAAACTAGGACTAGAGGGAAACGTTCTTAATCTGATAAAGGGAACCTACCAAAATCCTACAGCTAACATGATACTTAATGGTGAAAGATAGAATCACCGCCCCCGCTCCCTCGCCCGCAAAGTTTGAGAAACAAGGTATGGATGTTCACCACTTCCATTCAACACTGTCCTGGAAATCCTAGGCAGTGCACTAGGCAAGAAAGAGGAATAAAAGTAGTGACACAGATTGCAAAAAAAGAAACGGGATTATCTTTATTCAGAGATGACATGCTTGTTTACATAGAAACCCCTAAGTGATGTACAAAAAAAAAAGAAGAGTGACATTTAAAAAAATCACTACCATTTATAATAGCATCCCCAAACATGAAGTATTTGGGGACACATGTTATAACATATGTGCAAAACCTTTACGGTGAACACTAAAAACTATTGATAAGTGAAAGAAAGCTTACAAAAATGGAGAAACGCATCCTATGTGTGGAGCAGAAGATCCTGTATTCTTTTTTCTTTTAGCATTTATTTATTTATTTTGGAAGAGACAGAGAGAGCATGAGCAGGGGAGGGGCAGAGAGAGAGAGAGGGAGCGAGAGAGGGAGGGAGGGAGAGGGAGAGAGAGAGAGAGAGAGAGAGAGAGAGAGAGAGAGAATATCCCAAGCAGGCTCGGAGCTGTCAGTGCACACCCCGACTCTGGGCCCGGTCTCACAAACCGTGAGATCATGACCTGAGCCGAAATCAAGAGTCAGACGCTTAATCGACTGAGCCACCCAGGTGCCCCAAGGCCCTGTATTCTTAAGATGTACACTCCCACCACACCATTCTAGAAATTCATTGCAAACCCAGTAAAAATCGTGATAACGCAGAAATGGACAAACTGATTCCAAAGTGTATATCCAAATGCAAAGAACCTGGAATAGGCAGCTCCAACTTGCAAAAGAGGAATAAAGTCGGAAGACATAAGGATGACTAAAAGAGGATACAGACAGAATGGAAAGTTCACATGTCACTGGTGGGACTGTAAATTGGTATGATCACATCGGAAAACACTGCTTCCGTTCCTTATACAGTCACACTTACGCTTACCATGTGACCCAGAAATCCCACTTCTGCTATTTACACAAGGGAATTAAAAATATATGTGTGTGCAAAGACTTGTACGTGAATCTTCGTATCAACTTGATTAACAATAACCGCAGTTTGGAAACAAGCCAAACGTCCAATAGCAGGTGAGTGGTTAAGCCTAAGTTACGGTACATCCACGCAATGGAATACCGGTCAGCAACAAAGAAGGATGGACATACTGTGTGATTCCTGGAAATTCCAGAAAAGGCAAAATCTAAGCTGAATTTGCTATGTGGGGGCAGACTGTAGAGGAAGACATTGTCTGCACGGAGGCACAAGGGCGACTGTGAGAGCGATGGGAATGTTCTGTATCTCGGCTTTGGCTGTGGACACCTTTGTCGTAACTCATGAAACCGTACGCTTAAATGTGTGCAACTTCCCATACGTGCATTTTGCCTCAAATAAGCTGAGCAAAAACAAAAAAAGAGAAGGGACAAACAAAAACTGAATAGCAAAATGGCAGACTTAAATCCGACCATATCGGTAATCGTATTAAACGTGAATTTGCCAAACAGTCCAATTTAAAAGCAGACATCGTTAGAAGGGTGCTTTTTTTAAGTGACCAAACTACACGCTGTCTACGTGAGCCACATGCAAGATACAAAGACACCCATAGGTTAGAAGTAAGAGGATGGAAAAGGACTTACGAATAAATAGTGAGCAAAGAAGCCTGATGTGGTTATATCGATATTAGAGAAATCAGACTTCGAGGAAAACTGTGTTACCAAAGATGAAGGGATGCGTTTCATACTAGTAACAGCAGCAATGAATCCATCTGGAAGAGAAAATGATCATAAGTATGTCTGTGCCTAATGACACACCTTCAAAATACACGGGGCGCCTGGGTGACTCAGTCGGTAAGCGTCTGACTTCGGCTCAGGTCATGTTGTCACCGTTGGTGGGTTCCAGCCCAGCGTCGGGCTCTCTGCCCGTCGGCACCGAGCCTGCTTTGGATCCTCTGTCCCCCTCTGTCTCTGCCCCTCCCCCGCTGGCTCTCTCTCTCTCCCCCTCTCTCAAAATAAATAAACTTAACACACACGCGCGCACACACGCACGCACACACCCACGCGTGCGCACGATGCAAGAATTTTTGAGATTAATAGGTGAAAGGGACAAGTCCAAAATCACGGTTGGAGATTTTAACATCCTCTCTCAGCAAGCGAGAGAGAGAGAGACAACACACTCTGTTAAAAGAAATAGAGCAGGGACTGGCAAACTACCGCCTCCTGGCCAAATCCAGCCCGGGGCCGCTTTTATGTGAAAAGTTTGTTGTCCCCCGACATAGAACATACGATCAGTGGTATCACCTACCTTGACCGATGTCTTTAGAACACTAAACAGGAGATCTGAATTTCACATGTGTGTCCACTACACATTCTTTTCAAGTACAAGTATGTTCGCCAAGATAAAGCATTTTCTGAGCCACGGACCAATTCTCAACACATTTCAACGTCAAGGATTGAAATTTAACCCGGTTCGTCTCTGACCAGCCTTGCCTTGTTCTTGATTCTAGAGGGAAAGCTTTCAACCTCTCACTGTTGCGTATGATGTCAGCTGTGGGTTTGGTCGTATGTGGGCTTTGTGGTATTGAGCTATACAACTTCTCTGCCCCCATTCGTGGAGGGTTTTTATCATGGAAATGTTCTATTTTGTCAAACGCGTTTTCTGCACCTAGGGAGATGATCATATGGTTTTTATCTTTCATTCTAACGATGCGGTGCTTCGTTTATAGACGTGCACGTGTTGAAAGATCCTTGTTTTCCGGCTGCAGGTTCCTCCTGCCCGTGCCTGGAGATGAGAGCTGCCTGCCCCGTAGACCGTGACAAAGAACAGGGCAGACAGAGACAGTCCGAGGCTCAGGCTGAGGCGCTCTTTGGTGACACTGCTCGTTGAAATGCTTCCACCAGCCACAGGCCGCTCTAGACACTGGCCACCTTCTTGCTGTGACACCTGCCTCCAGGACAAGGCAGCTGTGCCTTTACTTTCCTCACTTGTCCTGAGGACCTATTTGGAGACGCTCAGGTACAGATTCGTAACTACAGAGTCACGGTGTTCTCCGCAGCTCAGTCTCTCTCTGCTGACAGTGCTAATTCTCCCTCAGGCAAGGCTCTGTTCCTCCTCTCTCCGTTTTAGAGACTCACCTCGTGCACCGGGGCGTCGCCCATTCCCCTCCTCAGCCACTCGGGTGCCTTGTACGTGGCCCCACTGTTGTGCTAAATAAGAGAGTCTTGGAGGGGAAGGCAAAGGGTAATGTACTTCATGTCCCCTCCCCACCTCAGGGAGACCTCTTGCCCTTTTTGTTTTCCTCAAGGACCCTTGTCAGGACTTCGGGGAAGCAAGCAGCAGCGTAATAAACTGGAAAAACACTTTGGGGAAGGATGATACAAGTGAGAGCCAACCACAAGGAGCTCTGAGAATTGTGGGTTCGGAACCTCAGGGAATGAGGCCTCTGATGACACGGGAGTACAGAATGGGCAGTGGGGCCGACCTAGCCAGCTGTCCCAGCGCTCTTCTCCACAGATCTGAATCAAGGCCGAGAAGCCACAAAGTCCTACTCTGCAGGTATTATACATGACTATGTACATGCTAGTATAAAACTAAAACAAAAATTCTAACATGTTGACAGTAGTTAATGTCCTCAATAACAGGACATATTTTTTTTCTCCCATCGCCTAACTTGTCTTCTTCAATTGCCTTCTAGTAATTGAGTATCTGAATGTCAGAATCTCTCCCCCTACCTGAGAACAAAGGCGAGAATAGGAGAAGGCGTAGATGCTAAAAATAAACCCAGACATAGAATAGTAGCAGTTACCATTTGATCACCAAAAAAAAAAAAAAAAAAAAAAAAAAAAATGTGGATCTGAAGCACCCAAGGGCCAGTATAGGCAAAAGATGCGGCCTCAGTAACAAAACGGCAGCTGCTGCAGGAATCACTGTCATATGGGGGGACACAGAGTTGGGTCCAGCCACCTTTTCACTGCTGCGGCTTTGTGAAAAAGGGGGGCATGATGATCTGCATG
Source organism: Acinonyx jubatus (assembly GCF_027475565.1). Lineage (NCBI taxonomy): Eukaryota > Metazoa > Chordata > Mammalia > Carnivora > Felidae > Acinonyx > Acinonyx jubatus. The sequence continues at coordinate 123,520,122 of NC_069389.1, forward strand.
GTCCGTATCACTAGGGAAAGCTGGCCAAGACAGGAGGTGATGGACATGTGGAGCTGGCCAGGGTCATCGGCAGTCAAGCGGCTACAAGGTAGGAAACAATAAGTCAAGTTAGAGGGCCGGTGGGGCACATTCCCCGCTCCGCCCCTTCACACAGCAACGATCCCAGAGCACCACACTCCTTCCTTCGACTCACTCCTTTCCTGTTTCCCTTGTCTCCATTACAGCTCCTCCGGAATTGACCTTGTCCCTGGTCGCCTGCCACCACCCTCTCCCTGGACCGTTCTAGAACTAACACAGTCAGGATGCTGCCGTTCACATGGAGCTCCTCCCGAACTGGCTCCTGGAGCTCCTCGTTTGGAGTCAGGAACCTGTGGGCAATCTCCGCATCCATGGCCGAGGGGAAAGGTATAGTGAGGGTGCTGGTGGAGACTGGGTTAAGGCACCATCCACAGTACTAATTTTGCCTGTGCCTCAGGCCTCCTCTTCAGTGAGGCCTGCCTTCCCCACCCCAGGCTGACCCTCAGGCTGTCCACAACCTCCCACCCTATACAGCCAGGCCACCCCGGATAGCATTGTCCCTACCGCTTCAGTCCCATCAGGCGGTCCACCCCACTCCCCATCCTCTGTCAGCACGGGCCAAACCCTAGCCAATACCCTCCAGGTGCCCGGAGCTCCCTCCTGCTCCCCTTTCAACTCCACTTCCCCAAGTCTCCCCCCACACCCCACCCCGCCGTGCGCCAAACCACCTCCAGCCCATCCCCCTGCCGTCCAGCCCGCTGGGACTCCTTGAATAGGATACAACTGAAGCAGTCGGTTACCAGGACCTCTAGCGCCAGGTGCGGCATCTCCACCAGGACCTGGTGTGTAGGGTGCCCGCTCCATTTGGAGAGCGCCACCAGAGGCGGCACCTACCTCTCCCACAATGCTGGTTCTTTCCGGATCGCTCAGGCCTCCGGGGTTGCTGGGATGGCCAGGGTCACAGGCACCACCCGAACCACCAGGGACTCTGGGGCCGCTGACACCGCGAGGTCCACCTGGCACACACTGGCCACCACCTGCTGCGCCCACCACCACGCCCACGGCACCCGTGCCTTCGTCTGCTGCCCTCACGGGGCCTCCACCAGCCACCTGAGACCCAACTTTGAATCCTCCCACCCTCTCAAGGCATCACTGAAGGACAAAGCGCTCTCTCACAATGCTTCACCCCTTTACTCCACAATGCAATTCCGCATGCCCAGAGCAACTGTCCACACGGACCGCTGGTAATGCCTCCTGACCTGTGATTGGTTCCCACCAAGCAGTCCCTTCTGTAGCCAATCAGTTCTCACCTATGAAGCTCCACCCCTTAGAGTGCCACGACACCCTAGGGCGTCTGCCCAAATGGGCACCCGCGTGGATGCGTCTGCCTGAACCAGCCGTGCCACGAGCCTTCGACGGCCCGCCAGCTGCGATATCCAGGAAGCCTCTGCCTGACACTACTCCCCACACGGTGGTGCGGCTCATGGTCCCCACTGTCCATGCCCAAACAGACTGCCATGGCCCAACTCCTAAAGCCTCTGAGCACGTGACTGAGCTGCGGAGAACGCCGTGACTCTGTAGTTACGAATCTGTACCTGAGCGTCTCTAAATAGGTCCTCAGGACAAGTGAGGAAAGTAAAGGCACAGCTGCCTTGTCCTGGAGGCAGGTGTCACAGCAAGAAGGTGGCCAGTGTCTAGAGCGGCCTGTGGCTAGTGGAAGCATTTCAACGAGCAGTGTCACCAAAGAGCGCCTCAGCCTGAGCCTCGGACTGTCTCTGTCTGCCCTGTTCTTTGTCACGGTCTACGGGGCAGGCAGCTCTCATCTCCAGGCACGGGCAGGAGGAACCTGCAGCCGGAAAACAAGGATCTTTCAACACGTGCACGTCTATAAACCCCGCCCTCGGCCGCCTCTCCAGCAGCTGCTGCCTCTCCAGCGGCTGCTCCCTCACCAATCGTCGCCAGCCTGGGGGGACCCGGCCCGTGGTGACGTGTGACCCCACTGCACCCACGCAAACCAGTCCTACCTCAGCTCCACCCCCTCCCCACACCCCTAGCCCCTCCCCAGACCTCGTGGGAGGCCGCCAGACACCACGGCCTGTTGTCCAGAGGGCCCTGCCTCTTCCTTGGGCTCAGTGTCCCCAGCACGTGGGGCTCCACGACCTCGCAGCGGTTCGTGGAGGGAGATGGGCCACAGCCCAGACGGACACGGCCCCGCACCCCGTCCCCTTCCCCGGTACAGGTGGACACACCAAAGCGGCCTTTGGAGGGGGCGACTGAGCACAGGTGCGGATCAGATCGGCCGTCTGGGAAGGTCACGAAGGGGCTCCCGTCGGGGGGGCAAGCCTGCCAGTAGGAGGCAAGGAGGGAAGGGATGGCGACTGGAGCTAAAGTAGTTAGTGGCCACGGAGAACAGGGATGCGGTCGCATAGGAAACACCACAGTGCAAAAGGGAAATCACTAAAATCCCAACTTAGGAAGCTACTGTCTATGTGCACGGAAATCCTGCAACGGTAGCCTGAAGTGTAAACACCTCGTATCTCTGTGTGGTGGGATTGAGGGTGGTCCCCACTTCTTTTTTGTGTATTTCTCCCCCAAAAGGTTCACAGTGACTTTACGTGACCTTTAGTGTTTTCAATTCTTTGACATCCTTGTGTGCGTGATCTCTACGCCCCACGTGGTGCCGGCACTCACGACCCAGTGAGTGCTTCCACAAGTCAGGCTTGAGAGAGCAGATGATGCCATCCAGGGCGCCGGGCAGCAGCACTCCCCGCACCAACAGCACGACGAGGACCACGCAGGAGAAGGTAGCCGTGAAGTACACGATCTGGGGCAGGGGGAGGGGGGACGGGGGGCACCTGCTCAGAAGGGGCCCTGCGGCGCCGCCTCCCCACTAGGGGCCCCCAGCCTCAGCAGGGGGGCAGGCGGGCCACACTCCCCCCACTGTGGTACGGTCCGCTCCGAGGTCAAGCGGGAGGCCAGCCTGCAGCACCCCCTTCTACTCCTCAGAGCCTGGGCTCCTCCCGAAGGAAGCGGGGTGCTCAGCTGGCCATCGGCCGTCCCCGCAAGGACAGGTCAGCTGTAGAGAGGGAGGGCGGAGGCAGGACCTTCCCCGGGTGGGGAGCAGGACATCGGCCTGGAGGCAGGTCCCATGCCTCCTGTGGTTCTCTGCACAGAGGCAGGGTCCTGGGCAGGACGGGAGTGGACTGGGCCGGCCGGAGACAGAGGCGACAGCGAGGTGACCGCGAAGACCTCTGCCTCCGTCCCACCCTCAGCAGAGCAGGACAGGTAGGCAAGGGAGGGCCACGGGCCGGGTCCCCCCAGGCTGGCCGCAAAGCAGAGAGTGAGGAAGTAGTGAGTGAGGAAGAGAGGGAAACTGGGGCGGGGTTGCCCGACACAGGCAAGTTCAGCTGGCGGTCGCCTGGGCCTGTCCCCTCAGGACGGGAGGCGGCTGGGCTGGAGTTTGGAGGTTGCGGAGGACTACCCGGGCACGCGTGGGAAATCCACCGGGCTGGGTTCAAGGACCTGCCCCCGCCTCAGGCCCTGGCCCGGTCACCTCACGTGGCGGGGTGCCCCGGCCCCCCCCCCCCCCGGCAGAGACACCCCTTCTCCCCACCGGCCATGCTGCCCCCACCCCTGCCATCATCACCCACCCCGACCCGCCCGCCTCCAGCTGTACCTTTCCTGTTGACTTGACCCCCTTGCAGACACAGAAGTAGGCCAGCACCCAGCAGGCCGGCAGACACAGGGTCACCTCCCAGTTGAGGGCCCCTGGCACGTCCAGCCCCCCACCCCCGAGAGCCGCAAGACTTTGTTCCTGGGGGAGGGACAGCCCGTCAGGGCTGCCGCAGCGAGGGCAAAGCGACCGGGGAGCTGTCGCCGGGGCGGTGCTCCCCCGTGCCGCTGCCCTCGGGTCCAGCTGGGCCCCCCTGGGCCCCCGGGCCCCCGGCCCAAGCCCGCAGCCATTGCGGTGTGGGAGGCGGGAGCCCGGGAGCCCGGGAGCCCCCGGCCGGAGGCCGGTCGCGCCCTCGGCGGTGTACCCTCCCCCAGGCTGGCAGGCACTGGGGGACTGACGGCGCCCGGGACCGAGAAATGGTGAGGGAGCCAGGCCCGTCCCTTCCAGCTCCCCTAGGGGCCGCGCCAGGCATGCTCCCTGAGGACAGTCAGGGCCTGGGAGTGGCCCCTGCTCGGCATCCCGCGTCGGGCCCCCCCCCCCCCCCCGCCCCCGGGGACGGGTCCCGGCACACGCAGACCCGAGCCGTACGGGGAGCCCACGGACAGGGACAGGCACGGTGCTGCCCAGAAGCGCCTGAGCGCGGCCCACGCCTCGATGCCCGGGACCCGGGCGGGCGGCGGTCAGCCGGCTGCTCGCACGTGCGCCCGGCTGGCGCCTGCGCAGACACACGCTTGGGGGGAGGGGCGGGCTGGGCCGGAAACAGTCACGTGCCAGTGGCCTCACCAGAATGCTCTCGGGGACGAAGGAGCCCGACAGTGACGTCACGCGTCGAGGGGCGCAGCTTCCGGAACCAGCCTCCATCTCCTCGGGGTCAGCGTCGACCGGATCCAGGCTCTGGGCCAACACAGCGAGGCCGGCTCGGTGGGAACCAGCTCCGCGGGGTCTGTCTGCGCAGGCGCCCTGGCCATCCCCGACAGCCTTGCGCGCCGAGGGGCCGGGCTTCGCGAGGCCTGCCAGGGGTCTCAGCGGTCCGCCGACAGTGGGCGCAGCGTAGCGGTGGGCTCTGAGGAGGCCGGTGCGGCGGCCATGAGGGCCCCGGACGACGAAGTGGCCTCTCCGGCCCCGGACGACGGCGCGGAGGAAGTGGCGGTCACGCAGGCCCCTGACGATGACGGCGCGGACGGCGCCGAGGGTGGCGCGGGGGACGCGGGGGCAGGCCCACAGGCCTCCGACGGAGGCACGGACGGCCACGACCCCCAGCTTAGCCCCCGAGGTCCCGGTCGCCAGGGCAACTGCAGCCGCCACGATGGCGAGGGTGGCCCTGGCAGCAAGGGAGCAGTGGTCGAGGGGGCCTGCGCCCCTCCCCTGGCCGAACGGGCCCCGAGGGCCCTGGCCCCCGGTGGAGACGCAGGGGGCGTCTCCTCAGGACTGCTGGAGTTGTATCCTTTCCGTGGAGCCTGTCTGGGCAGGGGCCGTGGCGGGGTGGCTGGGGAGCAGGGCGGCAGCCCGGGGACGGGACGGACGGGGGCGGGGGTGGGCAGCCTGGCGGGACAGGGACGGCCGGTGCCCGCGGGCCCCCAGGGTGGGGGAAGCGGCTCAGGGTGGGCAGAGGTGGCGGGAGGGAGCGCGAGTGTCCCGGGGGTAGAAGGGGGCCTCTGAGTGGTCAGGAGGCTTCAGGCCATGGGAACTCCAGGAGCCCGTTGTGCCTTAACCGGGTGCCTCCCAGCAGGCTCACTGTGTCTTTCCGGTCGCCCCTGGAGGCAGAGATGGCCCGCAGGGCCCTGACTACACACGTCCAACGCCACCGAGGGTTGGCTCAGAAGGAGCTTTGCGTGAGGGGCAGCGCCCTGGCCGTGTGAGTCCTCCAGCAAGAGTACGCGCGGGACGGGTGGGCGGTGGCGGCGGGTGCCGTGGTCGCATCTCTGCCTTCCAGTGCCGTCGTGGAGGCCCCGACGCACGCGTTAGGTGGAAGGCGGGGGGGGGGGGGTTGTGTGGGGGAAGGGGCTGGTGCCCTGCACCTCCACAGCAGGTCTCCCCTTTAACCGGATTTCCCTCTTCCCTCACTTCTAGGAGATGGACTACTGAAGACCCCATCTGCTTCCGAGTTTCCGTCAACTCCTTCCTGGACCGGCTTCCCCTGGTGATACGAAACATTCGCGCTTTGGGGTCCCGGCCTCCGCGACGCCTAGGCCCGGGAAAGGGGGCCGAGGCCTAACCTGGTAGCCCTCACTGGGCAAGGCACGGGGCGTTGACACTTGGCGTCCTGGCCACTTTATTATCGGGGGTCTAACGTTCTGCAGGTCCGGGCCTCGGTGGCTCTTGGCCCACTTCAGTTCCTTCCCTGCGCCCGGAGGGACGGGCGCTTACGTGTTTGTTACTGCACAACATGAAACTGAGCTACTCTTTTGTGTCCGAGTTTCTTCTCAGTTCCTGCGCCTCCACGTTTTCTTACCTTTGTTCTGGTGGTGGAAGGGAGGTTCTGGGAATCGTAGTCCAGCAGCCCAAGCTTATCGAAGACGACTCAGGGAGAGGAAAATCAGGTCCTATATTCAGCGGTAAATACTGCTGACGTTTTGGAATACGTTCCTAGTTGTATTTACCCGTTAAACGGATAACAACGTATAATGTATGCATTCTCCAGTTTAGCGTTAACTTTTCTCGGGATCCTTTTTGTTTTGTTTTGTTTTTGTTTTTCCCCGTTGAACGTACTAGCTTTCCCACTCCTTAAAAACTCTTCAAAAACTGTTATCCACGAGACAGACAAATGTATTATTACATAATGTTGGGCAGTCGGGTCGTGTGAGTCAATGGGATTCTTGAACAGAAGTCTTTGCGCGAACAGTTACTTCCTTCAGATCGTTTCCAAGAGGTAGAATTCCCGCGTTCTATAGCTTCTCGGCACACAAGTGCTCTCCAGAAAAGGCGCCCCGCCGCCAGAAGTCTGGTCTCCCCGCATCACCAACCAGTAGGGTGGCTTCCTGCCGAAGTAGAAGACTCCTTTTGTACCAGGGAAATAAGCACGGAAACACTAGAATAGGAATTTTGGGGCTTACTGGCCTTGTTTCCGATGAGCAAGGGAGTGGTGCCACAAGTGGCTACGGGTTTGGGGGCGGGGTGGGGGGTGGTTAGCTCCCTCTGAGTAGCTTGTGTCTTGGAACCTCGCTAAACAGGAGTGCTAGCCTCACGAGGGTTCCCTCGGAGTTTCTACATGCATGGTCATGATCTCTGTAAGCAAACACGGTTTTGGTTCCTTCGTTTCCGGCCTTGCCGGGGCTACGGGGGCGGGGGGAGGGAACAGGCTGACACTGGACAGATGGGAAGCAAGAGCAGGAAGGCACATGGCAGAGAACCAAATCCTGGATCCAGCCATGCCTGAAGACAGAACTACCCGCCCCCCGCCCCCGCCACGATCGTTCAGTTACACACATCCAGAAACTCTCCCTTTGGTTAAACCAACATGAATCCTTTTTTTCTTCTTTCTTTCTTTCTTTCTTTCTTTCTTTCTTTCTTTCTTTTTCTTTCTTTCTTCTTTCTCTTTTGTTTGAATGCTTTTATTTAGTGTTTGAGAGCAAGACAGAGACAGCGTGAGCGGGGAAGGGGCAGAGAGACAGAGAGGGAGACACAGAATCTGAGGCAGACTGCAGGCTCTGAGCTGTCGGCACAGAGCTCGACGCAGGGCTCAAACCCACCAACTGTGAGATCGTGACCTGAGCCGAAGTCAGACCCTCAACCGACTGCGCCACCCAGGCAGCCCCGTCGTGAATACTTTTTATTGCTTTTCTTTTTGTCTTTCTTCACTTGCAATAGAAAAGTCTTGTCCTTCATTGACTTGAGGAACCGTAGGTTTTCTTGTCACTTCACCTGAGAACGTGGCTCTCCCTTCTTTTAACAGAGAAACTGGGCTCTTTAAGTTTACAAAGGCATTGGCTCCTAGCTGGTAGGCCTTCAAGCCGTATGGTGGTAGAGTCTTCTGTGGGTAAGAGTCCAGAGAGGGAGGGGAGGGACTGCAAGGGGCAGCTGGAGGAAAGGGACAAAGAGAAGGGGCACTGGGACCCACCCTTTCCGGATAGGGCTCCCAAGACTGGCCCGGAATTGTGGGGCCAGATCGTCAAGAGACCGGAACTTAGTGTGAGCCTCCCTCCCTCTCCCAGCAAAGCCCAGAGTTAGGCCACCGCCCTGGCCCCACAGACGGACTGCTGAAGGTGCCGGGTGGCCTTAACACGTCAGTCAGGTCACAAAACAAGTCGATTCCAACGCGTCCCCGGGCTCCCCTCCCAGAGACGAGCCAGAGCCCTGCCCCGCGGCCCGCCGCGTCAGATGTGATCCGGCCCGCATCTTCCACGGCCTCCTTCCCTCCCCTCTCCACCTTGCTCACTCGGATCCAGCCACACTGGCCTCCTCCCTTCTCTGAAACACACCAGGCCCAGGCCTGCCTCAGGACCCTTGCACTGCCTCTTCCCTGCCTGGACCTCTCGTCCCCCGGGGTTCCATCTGGCCCACTCAAATAGCATTCCTGGCCGCTCTCCTTAAGGTTGCGTCCCACGCTCTCCCCACCTGCATTACTTTCACAGGTGTCGGGGGGTAAGAGGCAGGTGGGCCCGTCAGCATGGAGGTGCACCTGCGGCAGTAAAGCGTCGTGGGACACGAAGGAGCTTGGGTGCTGTCGATGACCCTAGGGAGTCTTGCACGGAGCGGGACGGGATGCAGCTTACGTCTTATCAGGTTCCCAGTGCCTGCTGCGCTGGGAAGGGGACGAGGGCAGGCAGGACAGAAGTGGGGAGACTGGCACGCAGGCGAGAGACCCCCAGGCTGCGGCCAGTGGAGGTGGGGAGAAGGGAACGGGTTCCGACTGGATCTTGACGGGAGAGCCACCGGGGTTTGCTGGCACGGATCGGACGTGGCCCTGGACCTCCTCAGATGCGCGGGACCCCTGCAACGGGTCACCCTTCCTCCCATAAAGGGAGCCCAGCTCCTCCAGAGTCCAACAGCCTCCCCACCTGCTTCCCTGCTCGCCGACCAGCCACCTGCCACACACTGCCACCGTTTTCCCGACGTTTAATTCAGAAACAAGGTTCCAGGAACGACGACAAAGAAGCTCATGCCAAAACAGAGGGGACAGCTGGGTTTCCGGGACCACGCGCCGGGGCCAGATTCCTCGGAGGGGGAAGACGGAACAGAGGGGTAAGGCACTGCCGCCTCGGCCCCTCGGGCCGGGCGCAGGACAGGGCAGCGGGGACGGTCCGGGCAGGCGGCACGGGGTGACGGGTCCGGGCTGAGCGGGCACCACGCCGAGGAAGCTGGGCGCTCGGGCCTGGAGAGGGAGACTTCCAGAGCCCCCAGGCCCACGTGGGGCCCTGGCACGAACCCGCTCATAGCTCCCCAGGTGCTGGGGACAGGGCGCCCGAGAAAGGTACGGTCCGACCCCCGAGAAGTCCGCAGGGGATGCCGGGACCCAGCCGCGGGGAGACCCCTGGGCGCAGCCACAGTCTGGGCATGGCTTCGCCGCCTCACCCTAGGCGCCCCCCTCCTCGCCGTCAAGTGCTGCTGGTGTCGGGGGCCCCTGCTCGGACCCGGCGGGGCCGGCCACGGCCAGGGGCAGGTGCCAGAGGCGAGGCCGAGGCTGACCGTGCCACCAGGGAGCCAGGACGACCCAAGGACGGAAGGGGCGTGAGGTTGTCCACATCCCAGAGAAGGGGCACGTGGTGACAGACGGACACGGTGAGGTGCAGATAAATTAAATAAATAGGTGGTTGGGGGTATAAACAGGAAGAGGGGGCAGGGGCTGGCACGACCCGGGGGCACGAGGGTAGGACGGCGGGGATATTGCTGCTGCCGGGGTCAGGACCCTTGGTCCTGTCACCACCGCCCCCACGCAGGGCCCAAAGAAAGGCACTAATGAAGGGGGCCCGGGTGTGCGCAGGGCACGAGAGACCGGTGACCACCCCATCCCCGCCCCCGTGCCACCCGATCCAGGGCTCGGCCCCGAGGTCACCTCAGGCCTGGGACGCCCCCTCCTCGCCGGTTCCGCCACCCTTAGCTGTTGCCGGACACGAGGCTGATGGTCTGTTCCAGGTTTTGCCCCAGCTTAGGCTTCCGACAGGAGGCGTCTCGGTCCAGAGCGGTGAGGACCTGGGGGAGGAGGGCCCCCCCGGAGCCGGGCTGGCGAGGAGGGGCCGCTCCCTCCCTTGCCAAGCCGTCCTCCCCTGCCTGAGCTCTTTTGTCCCTCCTGCGTCCACGCACCCCGCTCTCTGCGGGTCCCCGGCACGTGGGAAGGGCTGCAGCCCCCCACCTCTGCACACGCTGCGACTTGGCCACCCCGAAGCCACCGCCTTCTGTGCTCGGCGGCCACAGTGCGGCCCTTCCCGGGATTGGTTTGGACCCGCTGTCCCCAAACGCCCCGTCCCCTCCTGGCCCACACCCCATCTCCCCATCCCCTCCTGACCCCCAAACCCGCACCCAATTCCCCATCCTCTCCTGATCCGGAATCTGGACCCAACCTCCAGGTCCCCCCCTGACCCCACCCCACACCCAATGTCGCCATCCCCTCCGGATCCCCATCTGCACCCCGCACCCGATCACCTTGTCCCATCCTGACCCCCACCCGACACCCGAAATTTCCCGGCCCCTCCTGACCCCACCCTGCACCCAACATCCACGTCCCCTGCTGACCCCCACCCGGCACCCCAAATCCCCATCCACTCCCGATCCGGAATCTGCACCCAACCTCCAGATCCCACCTGACCCCCACCCTGCACCCAATCTCGCCATCCCCTCCTGACTCCCACTGACACCCCGCACCCGATCACCTGGTCCCTTCCTTACCCCCACCCGACACCCGAATTTCCCGGTCCGTCCTGACCCCACCCCGCACCCAAGCCCCATCCCCTCCTGAACCCCAGCCCCCCACCTGATCTCCCCATCTGCTACTGACCTGGAATCTGCACCCAACCTCTGCGTCCCCTCCCGACCCCCACTCTTGCCAAGCCCCGGATCACTTCGTTCTCTCCTGTCCCCCACCGCCACCCTGCACCTGATTTCCCCGTCCCCTCCTGACTCTTACCCTGAACCCGATCTCCCTCTCACCCCCTGCCCCCCCCAGCCACACCCCACCTCCCCATCCAATCCTGATCCCCACCCCTACCTGGCACCCGATCTCCATGACTCCTCCTCACACCCACCCCTCCACCCACCTTGCTGGACACTCGTGACTCCCACTGCACACCTGATATTCCTGTGTCCTCCTGACCCCCACCTACCCCACATCCAACCTCCGCCATCCTCTTGACCCCCACTGCCCACTCAACCCCACGCCCCACAATGGCCCCCACCCAACACCCAAATCCCCATCACTCCCGATCGAATCTGCACCCAACCTCCAGTTCCCAGACCTGACCCCCACTCTGCACCACCTCGCGTCCCCTCACTGACCCTCATCATAACCCGACCTCCTGTCGCGTCCTTGACCCCTACTCACATCCCTGACCTCCTCATCCAACTCCTGACCCCGAACCCTACCGAGCACCCGATCTCCCTGACTCCTCCTGACCCCACCCCCCACCCAACTTCCTGGTCCCCTCCGACTGCCACCCGCACCTGACATTCCTGTGTCCTCCTGCACACTCACCCATCCACCGCACCTGAGTTCCTTAATCCCCTCCAGACCTCCAGGGCTGCACCACTTGCAAATCTTCCCGTCTCCTCCTGACCCCACCCTGCAACCCCGTACCCCATTACCCCTCATCGCCCTCCTGACTCACTCGCACCTGGTCATCCCCCGTCCCCTCGGAACCACACCTCACATCCCATCTCCCTGTCCCCTCCCAACTCCCACCCTGCACCTGACTTCCTCGACCCCTCCTGACCCTCACCCCACACCCGACCCTGTCTTTGCAGGTCTCCAGGATCTCGCTGTCAAACACAGTGAGCATTCTAGGGCCTCATCGCCCTTGACCATCAGCAGCACCCCGGGGAGAGGATCACTCTCTCTTCTCTCCTGACCACCTCCTTCCTGCCCCCAGTGTGTGTGTGTGTGTGTGTGGGTGGGTGGGTGGGTGTGGGTGTGGGTGTGGGTGTGTGCGGGTGTGTGTGTGGGTGGGTGGGTAGGTGTGTGTGCGGGCGCGCACGTCTGACTCTGTTCCAGGAGGCCACCTGCAGTCTTAGGGTCCCTCCCTCCCCTCACCACAGTCTTGCCGCCGGCTCCTCTCTGCTCTACCCCTCGGAGTTGTCCAGGGATCCCAGGGCTCGGTGCGTGGGCCATTGTCCCCCTATACCGGCTATCGGGCTGCCCGTGGCGAGCTCGTGCAGGCTCGGGGCTTACTGGGCCGTGTCCTGGGTCCCAGATTGTATCTTGTCATCGCAGACATTGCCCACACTGCAGACTCCTGTATCCAGCTGCCAACAGTTGGACATCTCTATTCCATTTGAGTAAGATAACTCAATTTAAACACGCAAAAAAAATGAGGTCCGCTCTTGACACACTCATTGTTATGTTTAACCATAACAATAATAGTACTGAGTGAAATAGCCTAAGAGAAAGCTCAGAAACCTGTATAAGAAGACTTAAATATGCATTGGTCCACTGTTGTTAATAAATACTTGTTTTTTTTTAACTTGTTTAGAATATCAAAGTTTTGTTATAATTGGAAAATACCTTTCCTTGCCATTTCTTCATTTTATCTTTGCTCCTGGTCTTTCGGTATAGAGTGGCTTAAAATTTTTTTGTTTATGTCGATCCAATGCTTCAGTATAATTTGCAGGTTTGATTTCCTATGGAAAGGCCCTCCTCAGTATAAAATTACAATAAAAATATTCACTGAGAACTCTTCTAGACTTTAAAACTTTAACATCCTGGGAGTAATTTTTTCGTGTTGAAGTAAGAACATTGGTATGTAAGTTTGTTTTCTTTTTCCAAAAAGTTTTAGTCAGGTGTCCCAAACCCACTTAGCGAATAATCTGTATTTCTCCCTTGAGGTGAAATGCTGAAATCTTCAGCAAATTCTAAACCCCCCTTCAGTTTAATCTTGCACTTTTGTTGTTCCAGCTAATTTAGGTTGGGTGGTACAGGATGGCCTGTCTAGGGCAATGATCTGAAGGACATGGTCTGGAACATTGGGAGTGAAGGGAGGAAAGAGAGAGGAGGGGAGAGGAAAAGGAGGAGGAGGGGGAGGGGGAGAGTGAAGTAGAAGCGATGGAGGGTGGAAGCAGGAGGTAAAAATGGACAGAGAGACATAAGAGAAACTCTGCCAGCAGAGGAAATTGGTTTTTCTGGAATGCCAGGAGCAAGGCTCACAGAAAGTGTCAGTCAGCCGGGGTGGACATTTCAGAGGGATTTTTTTTATGGTTTCCAAGTCTCCCAACAATGTCAGATATCCTTGCGACAACTGCGAGGAAGCCACTCTTTGGTGCTCTTGCATTAAGGACAGAGACGCGGGGAGGTTGGAGACCCAGCTACCATTGCAATGGCAATTGAACAACAACTCTCAGGACCTTTTCTGAGGTGGGTTTCCTTAGACGTCTCCACAACTTTGGATCTGCTGCGCTAAGGGGACCCACACCAGCAAGGTCAGAGAGCGGCCGAGGTTCCTTCTGGGTCTGGACGCAATCATGTCAGATTGGAGTAGTGGTTCCAAGCTCTGGGTTACCCGAGACCATCAGACGTGACCGTGTACCACGTGGTCACCTTTAAAAATGGTTTCCCGGCAGCGTGTACCCAAACTCTACCTAGAGTTTGCCTTCGGAGAACACGTGGTCCAGCTTGCGCACTGGTGACAGTTGGGTTCTCTGCTTCCCTGTCCTGCGATGTGAATGGGAGTCTGTTGGCCTCCCCCAGCTTCACCCAATAAAGTCATTTCGGATCACCAAATCACCCCGCATTTCCTGAGTCTGTTGCTGGAAACCCACTGACGTCCATTCTGTATGAGCTGGAGTACTTTGGTTCTAAGAGACAACACAGCTCTAAGTGGGAAGGGAAGTGCTCATTGGTGAGATGCCCACGTATACACAGAGGGTCCTGCTGGAGTGTGCAGCACACCACTGATCAGCACAAGCGTGTGAGCAAACCATGTGAAGCCAGAGAAAGAACCATCTCAAAGGAGGAAAGGCAATTGTGCCGACCCCTCAAGCAGGACAGAGACTGGTGGCTATCCCCACTGGCAGGGAGGACAGACCTCGTAATTCTGGAGGCCTTGGGCAGGGCACTCAGAAGGGTCTTGCCTCAGTAGTGTAGCGGGAAAAACGAATCTTCCACTGAGCTGTTCTGGTCCCACGCAGCAAATCTTCAAAGCCAAGACTCAAAAGGATCAATCTTTTCCCACTCACTTAACAGCATCCCTGAGCAAAGCTCATGACTATGTTTAGGAATACAAAGACATCCAAGGACACCTGGGTGGCTCAGTTGGTTGAGCGTCTGACTCTCGATTTTGGCTCAGGTCATGGCTCCAGGGTCGTGGGTTCGAGCCCGGAGTCGGGTTCTGTGCTGAGCGTGGAGCCTGCTCAAGATTCTCTCTCTCACCCTCTGCCCCTCTCCCACGCTCTCTCTGTCTCCAAAATAAAAAGAAAATTCTAACCTTTAAAACAGGAATACAGGGGCGCCTGGGTGGTGCAGTCGGTTAAGCGTCCGACGTCAGCCAGGTCACGATCTTGCGGTCCGTGAGTTCGAGCCCCGCGTCGGGCTCTGGGCTGATGGCTCAGAGCCTGGAGCCTGTTTCCGATTCTGTGTCTCCCTCTCTCTTTGCCCCTCACCCGTTCATGCTCTGTCTCTCTCTTTCCCGAAAATAAATAAACGTTGAAAAATAAATAAATAAATAAATAAATAAAAAATAAAACAGGAATACAAAGACATCCAGAACCCAAGGAAAAATCACACTGTCTGGCATCCAGCCCAACATTACCAGGCATGCAGAGAAGCAGGAGGATCCAACCCGTGATGAGAAGAGAAATCAGGCAATAACAGGCATCCAGATTGGCAAGAAAGAAGAAAAACCGCCCTCATTCTCAGACATGATTACGTATATAGAAAATCTAGTGGCATCTACAAAAGAGCTGTCAGACTAATCAGGGACCTTAGCAAATTTTCAGGATTCAGCATATTTTAGAGAGAGCTGCTTTAAGAACATGTACACATTAAAAATAAGAGGCTTAGGGGCACCTGGCTGGCTCAGTCCATAGAACATGTGACTTTTGATCTCGGGGTCATGAGTTAGAGCCCCACATTGGCCATAGAGCTTATTAAAAAAGAATAAAGTAAAAGGCTTCATTCTCCCTGTTGAAAATATGGGAAGAGATGGTCACGTCCCCTTCCTTGAAGCATTTACTTTACACGACTTGTAAGTTCTTTCTTTGTTTCTTTGAAAATAGGTAGTATTTTTAAAGGGTAGAGGCGCCTGGGTGGCTCAGTCCTTGAGTATCCGACTTGAGCTCAGGTCATGATCTCATGGCTCATGACTTTGAGCCCTGCATCGGGCTCTGTGCTGTCAGCACAAAGCACGCTTCAGATCCTCTGTCTCCCTTTCTCTCTGCCCCTCCCCCACTCCTTCTCTGAATGAATGAATAAATAAATAAATAAATAAATAAATAAATAAATTTAAGGAAAAAAAGGCTAAAAGAGCCCCTTGCCATCTTTATAACCCAGGAATGTGTTCTTCAAGGACCTGGGAAACATCTCTTTGGAATGTAAACATCAAGCAAGATTGTGTCCCGATCTTCAGTTTCTGTGGGAGGGTAGAAGCCTAACTTCGGTAGGCACCTTGCTCCAAGTTGCAAAACTAGCTCCTGTCATAAAGATATGAAAAAGCTTATTTTTTCCTTGGATAAAGCCGATTAATTGTATTAGTCTGCTCAAGCTGCTATAGCAAAGTACCTCACACTGGGTGGCTTACACAGCAGAAATTTATTTTCTCACAGTTCTGGATGCTAGAAGTCCATGATCAAGGTGCCAGCAAATTCAGCTTCTGGTGAGAATTTGCTTCCTTGCTTGTAGAGGTCCACCTTCTCCTCTGTCCTCACATGGCCTCTCCTCAGTGCAGGTGAGGAGAGAGCGGGGGAGTAGGGGCGGGGAGGGAGGGAGAGGAAGAGGGGGGTGCTCTCTGGTGTTTCTCTTATAAGGACACCACTCTTATTGGACCAGAGCCCCATTCTTATGACCTCATTTAAACTTACTTCCTCAAAGGTCCCATCTCCGAATACAGCCACACTGGGGTTTAGAGCTTCAGCATATTAATGTGGGGGAGGGAACACAAACGCACCGTCTGAAACAGCCACGACCTAATACACACGGCCACCCCAGTTCCCAGGGAAATTCAGGATGGACTATGTGCGGGGCCTGGTGGCGTCACATCCTCTTACTTGAGGTCTACTTATGGTGGATGTTGAGAACACGTGATGAGCTCTACCCGCTTACCTATACAAAAGGGTGAAAGCTCCCTGTCTTTGGAATCTCTTAGCAGATTGCCTGTGATGCGCATCACATTCTGGTGCAATGCCTACTCAGTGAGAAAACTGTTTTGCTTCCACAATTGTGGAGACTTTTTCTGGGTTGGCAGATGATTTGGCTCTATTTTTTTTCTCAGCTAGGAAAAATGCCTGAGAAGAGCCCTCTTCATAGTCAAGGGAAGAGGGCAGGGGGAAGAGGGAAACAGGTACCCCCATTGTGCCCTCCATTTCAAAGAGGGCCAAATGAAGATTTCAAGGTACAAAAGGACCTGGGAGCATAGAGAAGCCACTGCAAAGCCAGGATTGGGATTCTTATCAACCTTATGTTCTCCTCAATTCTTTCTAATTTTTTTTTAAATGTTTGTTTATTTTTGAGAGAGAGAGACAGAGAGACAGAGCGTGAGCAGGGGAGGGGCAGAGAGGCAGAGGGAGACATAGAATCTGAAGCAGGCTCCAGCCTCTGAGCTGTCAGCACAGAGCCCGACAAGGCGCTGGAACTCACTAACTGTGAGATCGTGACCTGAGCCAAAGTCAGCCGCTTAACAGACTGAGTCACCCAGGCGCCCCATGTTCTCCTCAATTCTTACCTACTTTGCCTGCATTTGCCCATTTCTGCATTTTTCATTAGTCACATGGATGTTCCCTGGAGCCGTAAGAAGGAAAAACACTCTCCCAGTCTCCTGGTGGCTCCACTCAACCGTGCTGAGGTTGGAGGGATAATGTGGCTAAGACAGTAGGTGCTTGAATCAAACAGACCCGGCCTCTGTCAGCCTCCATTCTTCACCTAGAACCGGTGTAGAGACGACAGTACCCAGCTCACCAGGCTGTCCTGAGAATTACACATGACGATGTGGGTCGGGAGCATAGCATAGCGCCTGCACACAGAAGATTTTGATTTCATTCTATTTTCCCAGGGTGGTCACCACAATCACAGCAGGCACTAGTGGCAGAATTCTGGCTATCAGAGTGGTTCGCCTAATTGGCAAGTGAGGAATTTCCACCTCAGTGTTGGAGCACGTGGAAGCGTCATGAAGAGTGAAAGCTACGCTCTCTCAAGTTATGTCAAATGGCGTGACTATCCCCTGCCTGCTGTGGCCCACATCGACAACGTCCGCCAGCCAGAAGGCCTTGAAAGAGAAGAGGCCTTCCTGCAGCATCCTCTCCACTGATGAAAAAGCTGAATCGTGCCACATTCAGTTCAACGAGAGCTCGGCTGAAACGAACAGGAGCACAAACAAGCAGAAGATGATTGTAGGCACCACCATGTTCTCCATCAGCCACTGCTCTCGTTCTGATCTGGGAGAAGCACTGCGTGTACGGCCCCATCCCGCAGCCTCTGAAGAGGAGTGGGTGGCCAAGCAGACCGAGAGGATGCTCGACTTGGAAGGCCAGCCCAATCCAGGGCTTCTCAGTCAAGCGGGACTACGACAAAAACGAGTGGAAGAAACAGTAGCCCGCCACCCGGCCATCTGAGCCTCGCCTTGTCCTGCAACCTCCACGCAGCTCGGTGTACTTGCTGGGAACTGTTGTGTCGCAGCACCGATGCTAACAGGTGAGCAGTTTACGTGACAAAAAATATTTCCCCCAAACTATGCTACACTGCCTCTCTCCCTGCCTCACTCACCCCGACCGACCAATTGTCCCAGCACTTGTCTTCTCTGATTTGAAACAAGGCCAGGAAAGCACAACGTTCTTATTCTAGTGTTTCTAAGTTCTTTGCTCATGCAAATTGAGTTTTTACTTATTTATTTATTTATTTATTTAGGTTTTTTTAATATATGAAATTTATTGTCAAATCGGTTTCCATACAACACCCAGTGCTCATCCCAAAAGGTGCCCTCCTCAATACCCATCACCCACCCTCCCCTCCCTCCCACCCCCCATCAACCCTCAGTTTGTTCTCAGTTTTTAAGAGTCTCTTATGCTTTGGCTCTCTCCCACTCTAACCTCTTTTTTTTTTTTTTCCTTCCCCTCCCCCATGGGTTTCTGTTAAGTTTCTCAGGATCCACCTAAGAGTGAAACCATATGGTATCTGTCTTCCTCTGTATGGCTTATTTCACTTAGCATCACACTCTCCAGTTCCATCCACGTTGCTACAAAGGGCCATATTTCATTCTTTCTCATTGCCACGTAGTACTCCATTGTGTATACAAACCACAATTTCTTTATCCATTCATCAGTTGATGGACATCTAGGCTCTTTCCATAATTTGGCTATCGTTGAGAGTGCTGCCATAAACATTGGGGTACAAGGGCCCCTATGCATCAGTATTCCCCTATCCCTTGGGTAAATTCTTAGCAGTGCTACTGCTGGGTCATAGGGTAGGTCTATTTTTAATTTTCTGAGGAACCTCCACACTGTTTTCCAGAGTGGCTGCACCCAAACTGAGTTTCTTCTTGTGGCAGAAAACAGATCCAGCCACGACAGGGATGCGGGGAAACCACCATTCTGCTGGTGCCAGAATTCTGGCACATTTTCTGGAGAGCCACTCTGTATGCCAGATCTGCCTCTTGGAATCCATCTTAAGAAAACAGCCATTCACGCAGAGACTTATACACAAGAATCCCACCGAAACATTATGTGTAATAGGAAAAAAGTTACGAAGAACTGAAGTGCTGAACAAATGCATCATAATACATCTTGTACGTATCCATGCAATAAGATATCTTTGAAGAAGTTTTAGACAGAGGGTAAGCCCAAAAATGTTTCAGGAATTAAAAACTGATGCTAAACTTGAAAAAGCTTACTCCTTGCTATGATTGTTATACATTTAACGTATTCCTACAACCCTAAAGCTACGAGAGTATTCTGAAATCCTGACAGTAGTCAATGTTGAATGACAGGACCCAAGCAATCTTAATTTCCTTTCATTTCGTCAATTGTATTCGATCGCCTTGTACTAGAGTACTAGAACCAGAACCTCCCCTCCAACCTGAGGACACATGGAAGAAAATCTGGGTGCTGAAAAGAAACTCAGATACGGAACATTAACTCAGTTTTATTATCTGTATTCTTTAAGCAGCAACCAAAACAAGTGGGCACAGAGCACCCAAGGGCCAGTACAGGCAAATAACCAAGCCCCAGAAATAAAGTGGCAACTACTGCAAAGGTCATGCCCCTGGGGAAGGGCACATGGCCTTCCACTGGATACTGTCATGGACTCAGCCCCCTTTTCCAGGCCGAGGCCTAGAAAAAATCGCGGGCACCAAGTGCTGCATGGTCTGCACCACCATGAAAAGCTGGTTGAGCAAGGAGGCGGTGGAAATCTGCAGGAGGACAGGGTCTTCAGCAGTTAGTCGGCTAAAAGTAAGGGGAAAAGGAAATCACTTTAGATTTGAGAACTCCTGGTCCTCCTCACTCCAATCTCCCCCCTCAAGGTTACTCCTCCGTGTCTCCCTTAGAGCAACCCCTGAGGCTGCCACAGACCCGGGGCCCCATGTGCCTCCTTAGACCAAGCCCTTGGTGTCTGCACATCTCCAACCGAAGTGTCCGTCGGGCAGAGGTTACCTCAGCTCCCCACTGCCTCCCGCCAGCCCCTTCTAGAACTTACATAAACAAGTCACTGCCAATCACTGTGAGCTCCGTGTGAACCGCTTCGTGGTAGCATTCGGCACTCGAGGTCAGGTACTGGTAGGTCAGCTCCGCATCCACGTAACACAGGAAAGGCACCGTGAGGGCACTGGTGGACATTCGGTTAAGGCATATCTGGGTGGACCTCATGGAGGAGGCTTCCTTGCCCATCGGAGGCCCGCCTTCCCCCAGACCGCCCTTAGGGCCACCCAAGACCACCTCGGCCGCCCCTTCAGGAAACGTGCATCACGGCACCCCCAGCTGCTTCCTCCAGCCTCCCTCGGCCCCACCCCACCCCCCACTTCCCTTCTGTGCCCCCGCAAGTCCCCGAAACCTCTCCCGCCCATCCACCAGGGCCCCCACCTGCCTCCCCTCCCGGCCATTCCCCACTGCCCCCCGACCTCGGGAGCTCCTTGGAAAGGATACAATTCCAACACTTGCTTTTCTGAGGCTTCCCCGGAGGCCGAGGCTGAGGCCGAAGCCTCTCCCCCCTGCCTTGGGGCGGGCGATGCCCCCTCGACCTGGGGAGCTTCCCCAGCCACGGTGCCCGACGTCGCGGTGCCGTCCCGGCCTCCGGGATTTCCGGGGCCACTGGACGAGCCACCACTACCCGTCGCACCACCGGCGCCGTCGTCCAGGATCTGCGCGCCGTCCGCGCCGTCCGCACCGTCGCCCGGGGCCCGCATGGCCCCCACACCCGCCCGCTCAGAGGCCGCCGCCAAACCGCGCGCCCCGCCGACCGCTGAGGCGCTGGGCCTGCTTCACGAAGCTCCGCCCCTCCGTGCGCAAGGCTGCTGGGGATGCCCAGGGCGCCTCTGCAGACAGACCTCTGGTGAGGTTTCTGGCATGTGATTGGTTCCCGCCAAGCTGGCCCGGCTGCCCACAGGCCGCCAGGGAGACCCCGTCGGCAGCGCTGGAGAGCCAGGGCTCCCTGACGAAGCCCCGCCCCTAGTACGTGACGCAACTCAGTCTCCCTCGCGCGCCTGTGCAAACAGGCCCCTCCTATTCTGGACGGAGGGTTAGAGTAGGAGCGTGGGGTTGGCGGAAGGTGGAGTGACGCCAGACAAAGGGGGGACAGAAAAAGGGGCAAATGTGGCGCGGGTAATGCGGTCAAGACGTGGCTGCCTTAGCTTTGTGGGGACGCTGGCCACCATGGTTAGGACTTGGAGAAGTGTGCACTGAGGGAAAGAATCTGCCGGTATCCCTGTGGTCCCTCGGTGCGTCTCAATTGCCCCATCGATACATGGCGGGTGGAGGGTGGCAAGCTGAGGGAAGTTGGATCGTTTTACAAAGTGTCTGCCAATCTCAAACTTTCCCGTTTCTAAGAATAACGGCATTCCTCGCTTGCAAGAGCTATTGATACGTTCTGGATAGAAGTCCCTTATCAAACATATGATTTTAAAATACAGTCGCCCATTTTATGGGTTGTCTTCTCACTTTCTTGATTGGTACTGTTTGCAGAACAAAACTTTTAAATTTTGACATAGTCGGTTATCGATGGTTTCTTTGTCACTTACGTTTTTGGCCCCCATTCTATAGAGAGAAAGGCAGATACTCTGTGCAATACACAGTCTCACTGGGCAGTCACCTGTGTCAAAGAGTGGTGACTATGTGCATGCTGAGGTCACGCTCCTAAAAGCGGCTCATTCACTGGGTTCGATGGCTAATTCTATGTATCAGCTTGCCTGGGCATAGGGTACCCTGACAGAACGTTATTTCCGGGTGTGTCTGCAAGGGTACTTCCGGATGGGATGAGCGTTTGAATCTGTGGACTCAGTAAAGTAGACCCCCAATGTTGAGCAGGCATCGTCCAATCCATTGAGAGCCTGAATGAAACAAAAAGTGGGGGAATGAAGGAGGAATTTGGTCTCTCCCCCAGGCCTTTCCTCTGCCTCACTGTTGAGCTGTGACATCACATCTCACCTTGTCCTGCCCCCTGGGACTGGCATTTACACTGCTACCAGCTCCCTTGGTTCTCAGACCTTCAGACTCAGGCTGAATTACACCATCAGCTTTGCCGGGTCTCCCGCTCAGCTTGCAGGCAGCAGGTCATGGGACCACTCAGCTTCCATTCTCATCTATCCTATCTACCTATCTATCTATCTATCATCTATCTATCATCTAATCTGAATGAATGAATTATCTGTTGGTTTGGCTTCTCTGGAAAACCCTGACTAATACAGATTTGGTACCAGGAGTGGTTCTAGAGGAACAGAATTTTAAGGATGGGTTCTCGGAATTGGTTCTGAGGTTTCTGGAATTGGCTCCAATCTGATTAGATTTAAAGATGCTCATGACTGTTTCTGGTAGCAAAGAGAACACTGGTAGCCTGTGACATAAGCTGATAGAGATATGCAAAATATATGCACTGGCTACTCCTAATCAACTACTTATAAGAAACAAGGAGCTGGGTGACTTTTCTATGATACTTTTGAACCTCTTTGGAAAACTAACAAATATAATGACATTGGTTGGTAGCTCCTAATGTGGTTTGGGAACGTGGTTAAATGGAAGGATGAGCTCAGAGATTTGAATTCCCAGCTCAAACACCACATCACCGGCCTAGGGGCTTCTATGTGTGCCCTTTAAGAAATCCTAACGTTCTTTAGCCACAGAGCCAAAACTGCTGAAAATTCAAATGCAGAACCTAAGTGCAACTAACTGAACTATAATGCAAGTTGAACTCCCAGGCTTGAAGTGTGCCCGCTGTGAAACTGAGGCCACTGATTGGGAAACAATGGGATCCTCTAAGTTGAGACGGAGACTACATGTGGGAAGACACTGCTGAGGCTGGGGGCATTGAGCCCCTAAATTCTTTTTTTAAAATGTTTATTTCGGGGCGCCTGGGTGGCGCAGTCGGTTAAGCGTCCGACTTCAGCCAGGTCACGATCTCGCGGTCCGTGAGTTCGAGCCCCGCGTCAGGCTCTGGGCTGATGGCTCAGAGCCTGGAGCCTGTTTCCGATTCTGTGTCTCCCTCTCTCTCTGCCCCTCCCCCGTTCATGCTCTGTCTCTCTCTGTCCCAAAAATAAAATAAACGTTGAAAAAAATAAAAAATAAATAAAATGTTTATTTATTTATTTATTTTGGGGAGAGAATGACAGAGTGTGAGCGGGGGAGGGGCAGAGAGAGAGGGAGACAGAATCCGAAGCAGGCTCCAGGCCCTGAGCTGTCAGCACGGAGCCTGATGAGGGGCTCAAACCCACGGACTGCGAGATCATGACCTGAGCCGAAGTCGTACGCTTAACCAACTGAGCCACCCAGGTGCCCCATTGAGCCCCTAAATTCTGATGAGTCTTCTTTACCAGTGGAAATGGCCTCCCCAGCCCCAGAAGAAGTGGCCTATTTACCCCCAGTGGCAGCAGCCTCCTAGCTCACAGTGGTATGGGCCTCTCCACCCGCCTCTGAGGGGATTAACCACACATTGCCCAAGGAAACCATAATGGCCTCCCCGAGGCAGTTGCCATGCAAGATAATGCTGATTCTCTTCAGGACCTACCCCCACCACCCCTTTTTGCTTCTAGACCTATAAGTAGACTCAAGTCCCAGCAGGCCCCTACAGGCAAGTTACAAAGTGTGACACATGAGGAGGTATGTTCCACTCCAAAAGAATGACTTGACTTTTCTAATTTATACAGACAGAAATCTGGGGAGCATGTGTGGGAATAGATACTGAGGGTGTGGGACAATGGTGGAAGGGACATAAAATTGGATTGGGCCAAATTTATTGACGTGGGCTCACTAAGCAGACATCCTTCATTTAATATTGCATCTCCAGGAATTAGAAAGGTCTCTAAAGGTTTGTTTGTTTGGCTGCAACATGGACCTTAAGGCGGCTCACCATGAACAGATTAGAAATGCTGGACCTACCACGTTTTAGTATAGAGGAAGGGATCAAAAGGCTCAGGTGGGTTGAAATGTTAGAGTGGATTTGCTCACTCCCCCTGGTAGGGTCTTTCCCCAATACTGTGAGGAGGACTACGGGGCACCTGGTTGGCTCAATTGGTGAAGTGCCCGACTTCACTCAGGTCAAGATCTCACAGTTTGTGAGTTTGAGTCCCGGGTCGGGCTCTGTGCTGACAGCTCGGAGCCTGGAGCCTGCTTCGGATTCTGTGTCTCACTCTCTTTCTCTGCCTCTCACCCGCTCACACTCTGTTTCTCTCTCTCAAAAATAAATAAACATTAAAAAAAGTTTAAAAAAAATACTGTAAAGACTGCATTTGTGAAGGGTGCATTAGCATCCTTGCAGAGCTCCTTGATTGCTCTCCTCTGTTGGTCAGACCTCATAGAGGGAGCTGCAGTCACTGAATTGGGAAACCCAAATGCAGTGGGAGTAATCAGGCCCCTCTGTGGCAGGGATCAATGGGTGACACTTAATCACCAAAGGCAGGGGGTGACTACATTTTCTCTAATGGATGGCAGATGCAAACCAGCAATCAGAATAGCCCGACTCCTGCAGACCCTAGCGTAAGGGCTAATTGAGCATGATGTGACTAGAAGTGGAATAGGAAGCCTACTAAATTAATCTGTATAAGGAAAAACATCTAGGTCAAGTGAACACCAGTCTAGCCTGAATCATTAAAAGCAGAAAGTCATGGCCCCTCACTTAATTTCTATACTTGAACCAGTTTACAGACCCGGAACTGCTTGAAAGAAGGGGAGGCCAGTTTCCCTTGAGGAGGGTCCCTGGCACCCTGCTGAAAATTTATAACTCCTAGTCTTTTTTTCTCCCAGCCTTCCCCAAAGGACCTATGGCCTTTTACTAAGGTAAGAGTACATTGAGAAGTAGTTAATCTTTTCAGGGACTACTGGACACTGGCTCTGAACTGATGCTAATTCCAGGAGACCCAAAACATCACTCTGGCCGATCGGTCAGAGTAGGAGGTGATGGAGGTCAGGTGATCCACGGAGTTTTAACTTAGGTATGATTCACAGTGGGCCCAGTGGGCTCTGAAGCCCATCCTGCGGTTATGTCCCCAGTTCCAGAATGCATAATTGAAATCGACATTCTTTGCCACTACACATGGCTCCTGTGACCTTGGGATGAGGGTCAAGTCGAAGCCACTAAAACTGCTTCTACCTAGGAGAATAGTAAACTGAAAGCAATACCACATTCATGGAGGGATTGCAGAATTTAGTGCTACCATCAAGGACTTGAAAGATGCGGGGGTGGTGATTCCCACCACATCCCCATTCAACTTTCCTATCTGGCCTGTGCAGAAGACAGGTGAATCTTAGAGAATGACAGTATGTTATCGTAAACTCAACCAGGTGGTGACTTCAACTCCAGCTGCTGTACCAGATGTGGTTTCATTGCTTGAGCAAATAAGTTATTGCATCTGGCCCCTCTTTTAAAAAAAATTTTTTTATGTTAATTTATTTTTGAGAGACAGAGAGAGAGACAGAGAGAGAGAGCACGAGCAGGGGAGGGGCAGAGAGAGAGGGAGACACATAATCCGAAGCAGTCATCTGGCCCCTCTCATACCAGAAAAAGAGCCACAACACCTGCTGGGCCTCTTTGGATTTTGGAGGCAACGTAGTCACCATTGGGTATATTACTCCGACGACTCATTTACTGAGTGACCTGAAAAGCTGCTAGTTTTGAGGGCGGCCCAGAACAAAAGAAGGCTCTGCAACCAGCCCAGGTGGCTGTGCAATCTACTCTGCCACGTGATCCAGCTGATCTGATGGTGCTTGAGGTATCGGTGGCAGCTGAGGATGCCGTTTGGAGCCCTTGGCAGGTACCTCTAGGTGAATCACAGCACAGACCTTTAGGATTTTGGAGCAAGGCCGTGCACCATCTGTTTTCCTTTGGAGAAACAGCTCTTGGCCTGCTACTGGGCCTTAGTAGAGACTGAACACCTGACAACAGGCCACCAAGTTACCGTGCAATTAGAGCTGCCCATCATAAGTTGGCTGTTATCTGGTCCGCCAAGCCATAAAATTGGGCATGGACACCATCAAATGGAAATGGTGTACATGTAACCAGGCTTGAGCAGGTCCTGAAGGCATGAGGAAGTAAAAACATGGCCCAGGGGCACCTGGCTGGCTGAGTCGGAAGAGCATGTGCCTCTTGATCTCAGGGTCGTGAGATTGAGCCTTACACTGGGTGTAGAGATTACTTAAATAAAATAAATAAATAAACTTAAATTTTTTTTAAAAAAGTGAAAACGTGGCCCAAATGCCCACAGTCTCCACACCTGCTACATGATTTTCTCCGTCCCAGCCTGCACCTATGACCTCATGAGGAGCTCCCTATGATCAGTGGACAGAGGAAGAGAAGACTTGCGCCTGGTTTACAGGTGGTTCTGCATGACCCACAGGTGGACAGGTGTGGCACAACAGCTCCAGTCTAGGACACCCTCTGGGACAGTGGTGAAGGGGAACCCTCCCAATAGGCAGAGATCCCGGCAGTATACCTGGTTGTTCACTGTTCTTGGAAGGAGAAACAGCCAGACATTCAATTATATACCAGCCAGTGGGCCCTGGCCAATGGTTTGGCTGAATGGTGAGGGATTTGGAAGGAGCATCATTGAAGAGCTGGTGACAAAGAAGCTTGGGGAAAAGACATTTCTCAATGGGCAAAAAGCACGAAGGCATCTTTGTCCCATGTAAATGCTCACAAAAGAGCGACTTTAGCAGATAATTTTTATAATCAAACAGATAGGGTGACCCATCCTATGGATTCCAGTCAGCCTCTTTCCCGAGCCAGTCTTGTGTTTGCACAATGGCCTCATGAACAAAGTGGCCATGGTAGCAGGGATGGAGGTGATGCATGGACTCAGCGACAGGGACTTCAACTCACCGGGCTGCCCTGGCTGTAGCCACTGAGTGTCCAATCTGCCAGCAACAGAGACCGACACTGAATCCTTGAAATGGCACCGATATTCAGAGTAATCAACCAGCTCCTGGTGGCATGTTGATGACATTGGACCCCTTCCATTGTGGAGAGGGCTGTATTTTGTCCTTACTGGAATACAATTTACTCAAGATATGGGTTTGCCTTCCCTGCACACAATGTTTCTGTCAAAACCACCATCTGTGGACTTGCAGAGTGACTTATCCACCCTCATGGCATTCCACACAACGTTGCTTCTGATAAAGGAACTCACTTCACAGCAAAAGAAGTGAGTCAAAGAAGAAGAAGAAGGAGGAGGAGGAGGAGGAGGAGGAGGAGGACAAGGAGGAGGAGGAGGAGGGGGTGGAGGAGGAGGTGGAGGAGGAGGAGGAGGTGGAGGAGGAGGAGGTGGAGGAGGAGGAGGAGGTGGAGGAGGAGGAGGAGGTGGAGGAGGAGGAGGAAGAGGAGGAGGTGGAGGAGGAGGAGGAGGAGGAGGTAGAGGAGGAGGAAGAGGTAGAGGAGGAGGAGGAGGTGGAGGAGGAGGAGGAGGAGGAGGAGGAGGAGGAGGAGGAGAAGTGTGTCGATGGGCCCATGCCCATAGAATTCACTGGTCTTACCATGTTCCCTACCCTCCTGAAGCAACTGGCTTGATAGAAGAGTGGAATGGCCTTTGGAAGACTCAGTTACAGTGCTAGCTAGGTGGCAATACCTTGCAGGGCTAGAGCAAACTTTTCCAGAAAGCTGTATATACTCTGAATCAACATCCAGTAAATGGTGCTCTTTCTCCCATAGCCAGGATTCATGGGTCCAGGAATCAAGGGGTGGAAATGGAAGTGGCACCACTCCTTATTACCCCTAGTGATCCACTAGCAATTTTTTTTGGCTTCCTCTTCCCACAACTTTATGCTCTGCTGGCCTAGCAGTCTTAGTTTCAGAGGGAGGGATGCTTCTATCAGGAGACACAATAATGATTCCACTGAACTGAAAGTTAAGACTGTCACTCAGCCACTTTGGGCTCCTCATGCCTGTGAATCAACAGGCAAAGAAGAGGGTTCCTGTCTTGGCTGGGGTGATTGATTCTGACTGCCAGGGGAAATTGGACTGCTACTCCACAAGGAGTGGAGGCAAGGAAGACTGAAGTGCAAGAGATATAAGGGTGTCTCTTGTTATTATAAGTCTCTTAGTATTATGCTCTGTGGTTAAGGTCAATGGAAAACTACAACAACCCAATCCAGGCAGGACTACTAATGGCCAAGAGGCTTAAATGAAGGTTGGAATTACCCCACCAGGTAAAAAACAACTGAGATGGTTGCTAAAGGCAAAGAGAATACAAACTGGGCAGTGAAAGAAGGTAGCAACTATAACCATGCTACCAGTTACAGAAACAAGGACTGTAATCGTCATGAGTATTTCCTCCTTATGAATACCTGTGTGTGTGTTTGTGTGTGTGTGTGTGTGTGTGTGTGTTTCCTTTCCTCTCTTACTCTCTTATCATGTGACATGATATGTATTGATTTTATACCATAGTATTTAAGTTTTGTTACTTTTAAGTTATAGTACTTAAGTTATGGGGTATCAAGGGGACGAGCAAATATCATCACTCAAAGACTTTAACGCCGCTTCTGGGGAAAGGGTAAGCGCATTTTGGCTCTATCCAGGATAGTTATATCATGTTAGTGGGAATTATGACCTTGTTATTGTCTTATTTGAGATTAAGTATGGTTTAAGGATATGTGTATGGGTGTCAAGTTGACACCAACTTGTGATGACCCTTGTGATGTATGATGTGTGACCCACCTTGTGATGGTTAATTTTGTATCACCTTGACTGGCAATGGGGTGCCCAGATTAAATGTTATTTCTGGGCAAATGTTATTTCTGCGGGGGTATTTTCAGATGAGATTAGCATTTGTTTCTCTCTTTTTTTAGTATGTAATTTAATGTCAAGTTAGCTGACATATAAAGGATACAGTGTGCTCTTGGCTTCGGGAGTAGATCCCCATGATTGATCCCTTACATACAACACACCCAGTGCCTCATCCCAACAAGTGCCCTCCTCAATGCCCATCACCCATTTCCACTCCCCCCATCAGCCCTCAGTTTGTTCTCTGTCAGATTAGCATTTGAATCGCTGGACTCCATAAAGTAGATTGTCCTCCCCAGTGTGGGTGGGTCTTTTCCAATCTGTTGAGAGTCTGAATAGAACAAAAGGCAGAAGGAAGAGTAACTTACCTCTTTTTTTCTGTCTCACTAGAGCTGAGACCT
This sequence comes from Acinonyx jubatus, assembly GCF_027475565.1. Taxonomy (NCBI): domain Eukaryota; kingdom Metazoa; phylum Chordata; class Mammalia; order Carnivora; family Felidae; genus Acinonyx; species Acinonyx jubatus. The sequence continues at coordinate 123,548,911 of NC_069389.1, forward strand.
CTCATCACATATTCTCCTGCCCTTAGACCCGGATTTATATCATCAGCTCCCTTGGTTCTCAGGCCTTCAGACTTGAACTGAATCACCCCACTGGCTTTCCTGGGCCTCCAGGATGCAAACAGCAGGTCATAGGACTTCCTCGGCCTCCACAATCATGTGAGACAATTCCTCATACGTTGTTTCTATTTCTCTGGAGAACTCTGATTAATACACTAGGACATTTATAAAATGCTGCTGCTGCTGCTGTCTCTGTGACCAAAAAAGATCCTAATCCTCATTTGTAGGGCACCCCTGTGGCACAGCCAAAGGCTTAATTCAACCATGGCCATGGGAGAGGCCTCTGATGATACTAATCTGAGGCTTCTTGGAAACAGAAACATAAATGTGTGCAGGGTGTAAAGGCCTCCACAAAGTATATTCAGTAACCACATGCACAGACACACACACACACACACACACACACACACGGAAAGTTGCCTGATGGCTGCCACATAGTGAATGGTCTTAAGGCCATTGTTGGCAGAAAGTGGGATGATAATAGGACCTCATACACTTGGAAGGATTTTAGTTAAAACATACAAAAACCAGGTAGTGATGGACAGTTGGGGAGAACAGAAGAAACCACCGAATACGGTGGGCATGGGGAGGGGCTTGGAAGAAACACCTTCTCTCTGCCATGTGATCCACCACAAATGAACCAAGGAAGATGAGGAAGGATGCGAGTTCACTTTGGGAAGGCTCTCTAAGGGGAGTTGAGGTAACTCCTCCTTATTCTAACAAGATAATTTGGACCTCCCTCACATTTTACTCCTCTCTCCCTGTCCCCGGATGTGGTGGGGTCATGCATTGAGATGTCTGAGTCACCCCAGGACTACCGTTGGGTGGGAGGAGTTTCTTGCTGACTAAACAACGCTGAAGAGTATGGCTCTTCATTGTGCTGGGGAGAGTATGGAGCCCTGTTGGTCAAGCCACTGTTGACTTAGACATGGCAGAGGTGAATGGGAAACCACAAGAACGCAGCACAGATTCAGAACCACCAATTATAAGCATTAACCAGTCAACCAGAAGCAAGAGAGAGAGGATGAATCAGAAGAAACCCTGTCAACCCAACACCAAAGACATTGAAGAGGTCAGATCACACAACCCATGATCCTCCTCTGCTTCCTCATCTACCATGCCCCAAGACTCCTACCTGTCCTTGACTGGCAGCAACCCCTCTTCAGCCAATACGCCTTTTATAAATCTACCCTTCCCATGCACACCCCCCATCCACTGCCGTCAAACTAATGTCCTCTCTCGTCCTACCAGTTGAACCAAATCATCAAGAGGGTAAAATTAGCCCTTCAACAGAGTTCAAGAAACACAAAGAAAACAAAAAGGGTGAAAATATTAGTCTGTTGCCACAGGGCACATAACAGGAAGAATGCAAATAAGGTAGCCCAAGAACAAGAGAACCTGGACAACTCTGCCTCTGCAAGTAATGTCCCATGCATAGTAGAGCCCAGAAAGCCACAATTGTTCTCTGCATCCCCAGGGGAAGCTCTGCAAAAACAGCCAACCCATAAAGACTAAACATTACACCAAAAGGTACACCAATGGTGGCAATTAATAAAAGCAACAAATTTTGAAAATGATGTGTGTATGTGTCTTTATGAGTTCTCTGATGGCAGGGAGGTTGGAAGAAAGGGAAAAGGCAGGTTGTAAGGGGATAGGAATGTAAAGTCCAGCGGGACTAGGAGTCAGACTGGCAGGTTGACAGTTACATAGTCACTAGGTACAAAGATTGGGTCATGACTGAGCACTGAAGACAGATTTCCCCCCTTGCTACTTTAACCCACAGGCAAGGGTGAAAAAACCTTGGTGTTCCTGTGTGTGTGTGTGGGGGGGGGAAGGGGTAAGGAGTGGGGCAGGATGGGAAAGGGGGGGTGACATCAGGGTTTAGATTGCCAGAACCCAGATGGGGAAACTCTGTGTTGTTGTTTGTTTGTTGTTTGTTTGTTTTTTGATGTTGGACTACTGACAGTTTTCAAGTCCCACTCCTCCCCCTTCTTCTGCCCCACACCTGGGCAAGCTGATAAGGAATTATGAAACTTAAGCCACGCAAGCCCTAGCCCATGTACAGGAACCATCACCCCAACCCCAGCCCCTAACCACCATAAAATCTCAAGCCGGTCTCCTTTCCTGGCTCTCTCAAGCCAGCCTTGGTCCTGCTGGGGAACCAGCCCATCTCTCCCCAGAAAGCCTCATTATGTGAATAATAAACCATTCCTTCCCTATTGGTGCTCATACAGCAGCATCAGATGCAATGTCCAAACCAAATCTGGGATGTGTGGGGGAATCCATCTTACTTCTGTGGGGCAACTACAACAAACTCACATACTTCCCAGAAGCTTAATTAATGGAATAGATATGGCACTTTACCAAAGATACCATTATTTCAGGAAATAAATATGTCTTCAGTACCTAGTGTGGGTCACATATAGTTGTAGGCCCTGAGCTTATAGTGAAGAATAAGAAGTGAAAAGTTCCTGCCATAGGGAGTTTACATTTTCATGGGTCAGCAGGTGGTTGAAACTGGGGAGAAGGGGGAGTTGCAGGGGGGGGGGACAGCTGCTATAGCTGTGGGCTGTGGAGAAATCTCTGAGGAGTTGACATTTGAGTTGAAACCTGAATAGTGAGATGAAGTGGGTAGTGTGGAGATTTCGAGGAAGAGTATTTTAGGAAGAAGGAACAGTAAGTGGCAATATCATGAGGTAAGAACAGGGCAGTGTGTCGAACAACAAAATGGCCACTGTGACTAGAGCACAGCGAGAGGGGCAGAATGGAGACAAATGACTGAAACTTGAGTGGTCATCAAAGATGAGGTTGCATAGGGTTTTGCTAATAAACGTACACTTTATTATGAAGGAGAAAGTTTAAAATAGAGTTACAAAACAAAAAGGAACATTGGTCTGGATTCCGACCCAGCTCTGAAACTTCCAACCTACCTATTGTCTAAAGAAAGTCACTCAATTTATGTGAGCCTGTGTTTCCACATTTGCGAAAAGCAGATAATTTCACCACAGAACTTTTAGGAGAATTAATTTCATTTCTTTTCTTCTTGTTTTTAATGTCTATTTAGTTTTGAGAGGGAGACAGAGAGAGACAGAGAGAGACAGAGTGCGAGCGGGGAAGGGGTGGAGAGAGAGGGAGACACAGAATCCAAAGCAGGCTCCAGGCTCTGAGCTGTCAGCACAGAGCCCGATGCGGGGCTCGAACTCATGAGTGGTGAGATCATGACCTGAGCCGAAGTCGGATGCTTAACTGACTGAGCCACCCAGGTGGTGCCCCTAGGAGAATTAATTTAGATACAGTGACCGGCATATAGTCAGAAGTCAACAAACGATAGCTATGATGGTTATTAATTACCGAGCTCTGAAAAGCTTTTGCCCTGAACACACTTGGGAATGCCCATAGCCAAATCCCATAGCAAATGCCCATAGCACCCCAAATCCCCATCCACTCCCGATCCGGAATCTGCACCCAACCTCCAGGTCCCACCTGACCCCCACCCTGCACCCAATTTCGCCATCCCCTCCTGACTCCCACTGACACCCCACACCCGTTCACCTGGTCCCCTCCTGACCCCCACCCGACACCCGAATTTCCCGGCCAGTCCTGATCCCACCCCGTACCCAAGCCCCATCCCCTCCTGAACCCCAACCCTACACCGGATCTCCCCATCCCCTACTGACCTGGAATCTGCACCCAACCTCCGCGTCCCCTCCTGACCCGCCCTCCTGCCAAGCACCCTATCACTTCGTTCCCTCTTGTCCCCCACCGCCACCTTGCACCTGACTTCCCCGTCCCTTCCTGACTACTACCCTGACCCCCATCTCCCTCTCACCTCACCTCCCCATCAAATCCTGACCCCCACCCTTACCTGGCACCTGATCTCCACCTGACTCCTCCTCACACCCACCCCTCCACCCACCTTGCTGGACCCTTGTGATTTCACCCCACACCTGATATTCCTGTGTCTTCCTGACCCCCACCCCCACCCCCCAGCCAACCTCCCCGATTCTCCTGACCCCCACTGCCCACTCAAACTCCCTGCCCCACCTGGCCCTCACCCCACACCCAATCTCACCATCCCCGCCTGAACCCCACCACCACCCTGCACCTGATCACCTCGTCCCCTCCTGACCCCCAACCCCATACTGCACCCGATTTCCCCGTCCCCTCCTGACACCCACCCCGCACCAGATCCTTGTCCTCTCTGACCCCCACCTGACAACTGAATTTCCTGGCGCCTCCTGATCCCACCCTGCACCCAGCCTCCCATGCCCTCCTGACCCTCACCTCGTACCCAACCTCCCTGTCCCTTCCTGACCCCCACTCCTCACCTGACCTCCCCGTCCACTCCTGACCCCCATCCCTATCGAGCACCCGACCTCCCTGACTCCTCCTGACCCCCACCCTCAACCCAATTTAAAGAGAGAGATTAAATAATCCAGGATTATGAGGGAAAATTAGAGAACTAAGTGATGCAATCAAATGGAACAATATCTGTATCATGGGAATTCCAGAAGAAGAAGAAGAGAGAGAAAGGGGCTGAAGGTGTACTTGAACAAATCATAGCTGAGAACGTCCCTGATCCGGGGACAGAAACAGGCATTGAATTCCAAGAGGCACAGAGAACTCCCTACAGACATTACTTGAATCGATCTTCTGCATGGCATATCACAGTGAAACTGGTAAAATACAAGGATAAAGAGAGAATTATGAAAGCAGCTAGGGGTAAACGGACCCTAACATACAAAGGTAGACACGTAAGGGTAGTAGAAGACCTAGCTACTGAAACTTGGCAGGCCAGAAAGGAATGGCAAGAAATCTTCAATGTGATGAACAGGAAAAATATGCATCCAAGAATCCTTTATTCAGCAAGCCCGTCATTCAGAATAGAAGGAGAGATAAAGGTTTTTCCAAACAAACAAAAACTGAAGGAATTCATCACTAGTAAACCAGCCCTACAAGAGATCCTAAGGGGGATTCTGTGAGTAAAATGTTACAAGGACCACAAAGTACCAGAGACATCAATACAAGCATGAAACCTACAGATATCACAATGACTCTAAACCCATATCTTTCAATAATAACACTGAATGTAATGTAATGTAATTGGACTAAATCTTCCAATCAAAAGACATAGGGTATCAGAATGGATAAAAAACCAAGACCCACCTATTTTTTGTCTACAAGAGACTCATTTTAGACCTGAGGACACCTTCAGATTGAAAGTGAGGGAATGGAGAACTATTTATCATGCCACTGGAAGTCAAAATAAAGCTGGAGTAGCCATACTTATATCAGACAAACTAGACTTTAAATTAAAGGCTGTAACAAGAGATAAAGAAGGGCGTTATATAATAATTACAGGGTCTATCCATCAGGAAGAGCTAACAATTACAATGTCTATGCACCAAATTCGGTAGCACACAAATATATAAAACAATTAATCACAAACATAAGCAACCTTATTGATAAGAATGTGGTAATTGCAGAGGACTTTCATACTCTACTTACAACAAAGGATAGATCATCTAGACAGAGAATCAGTAAAGAAACAATGGCCCTGAGTGATACATTGGACCAGATGGACTTGACAGTTATATTTAGAACCCTACATCCCAAAGAAGCAGATTATACTTTCTTCTAGAGTGCATATGGAACATTCTCCAAGATAGATCACATACTGGGTCACAAAACGGCCTTCAATAAATACAAAAGAATTGAGATCATACCATGCACACTTTCAGACCACAATGCTATGAAACTTGAAATCAACCACAGGAAAAAGTCTGGAAAGCCTCCAAAAGCATGGAGGTTAAAGAACATCCTGCTAAAGAATGAATGGTACAACCAAGCAATTAGAGAAGAAATTAAAAAATGTAAGGAAACAAGTGAAAATGAAAATACAGCAATCAAAACGCTTTGGGATGCAGCAAAGTCAGTCATGAGAGTAAAATACATTGCAATCCAAGCCTATCTCAAGAAACAAGAAAAATCCCAAATACAAAATCTAACAGCACACCTAACGGAACTAGAGGCAGAACAGCAAAGTCACCCAAAACCCAGCAGAAGAAGTGAAATAGTAAAGATCAGAGCAGAAATAAACAATATATAATAAAAAAAAAACAACCAGTAGAGCATATCAATGAAACCAAGAATTGGTTTTTTGAAAAAATAAACAAAATTGATAAACCTCTAGCCAGGCTTCTCAAAAAGAAAAGAGAGAGAGGACCCAAATAGATAAAATCATGAATGAAAATGGAATTATTACAACCAATCCCTCAGAAATACAAGCAATTATCAGGGAATACTATGAAAAATTATATGCCAACAAACTGGACAACCTGGAAGAAATGGACAAATTCCTAAACTCCCACACACTTCCAAAACTCAAACAGGAAGAAATAGAAAATTTTAACAGACCCATAACCAGTGAAGAAATTGAATCAGTTATCAAAAATCTCCCAACAAATAAGAGTCCAGGACCAGATGGCTTCCCTGGGGAATTCTACCAGACATTTAAAGCAGAGACAATACCTATCCTTCTCAAGTTGTTCCAAAAAATAGAAAGGGAAGGAAAACTTCCAGGCTCGTTCTATGAAGCCAAAATTACTTTGATTCCCAAATCAGACAGAGACCCAGCAAAAAAAGGGAACTAGAGGTCAATATGTCTGATGAATATGGATGCAAAAATTCTCAACAAGATACTAGCAAATTGAATTCAACAGCATATAAAAAGAATTATTCACCATGATCAAGTGGGATTCATTCCGGGGCTGCAGGGCTGGTTCAATATTCACAAATCAATCAATGTGATACATCACATTAATAAAAGAAAAGATAAGAACCATATGATTCTGTCAATCGATGCAGAAAAAGCATTTGAGAAAATACAGCATCCTTTCTTAAGAAAAACCCTTGAGAAAGTCGGTATAGAAGCAACATACTTAAACATCATAAAAGCCATTTATGAAAAGCCCACAGCTAATATCATCCTCAATGGGGAAAACCTGAGAGCTTTCCCCCTGATATCAGGAACACAACAGGGATTTCCACTCTCACCACTGTTGTTTAACATAGTGTTGGAAGTCCTAGCATCAGCAATCAGACAACAAAATGAAATCAAAGGCATCAAAATTGGCAAAGATGAAGTCAAACTTTCACTTTTTGCAGATGACATGATACTCTACATAGAAAACCTGACAGACTCCAGCAACAGTCTGCTAGAATTGATACATGAATTCAGCAAAGTCGCAGGGTACAAAATGAATGTACAGAAATCGGTTGCATTTTTATACACCAATAATGAAGCAACAGAAAGAGAAATAAAGAAACTGATCCCATTCACAATTGCACCAAGAAGCATAAAATACCTAGGAATAAACCTAACCAAAGATGTAAAATACTGTATGCTGAAAACTATAGAAAGCTTATGAAGGAAATGGAAGAAGAAACAAAGAAATGGAAAAACATTCAATGCTCATGATTGAAAGAATAAATATTGTTAAAATGTCAACACTACCCAAAGAAATCTACATATTCAATGCAATCCCAATCAAAATTGCACCAGCATTCTTCTCGAAGCTAGAAGAAGCAATGCTAAAATTTGCCTGGAATCACAAAAGACCCCGAATAGCCAAAGTAATCTTGAAGGAGAAGACCAAAGTGGGAGGCATCACAATCCCAGACTTTAGTCTCTACTACAAAGCTGTAATCATCAAGACAGTATGGTATTGGCACGAAAACAGACACATAGACCAATGGAATGGAATAGAGACCCCAGAATTGGACCCACAAACGTATGGCCAACTAACCTTTGACAAAGCAGGAAAGAGTATCCAATGGAAAAAAGACAGTCTCTTGAACAAATGGTGCTGGGAAGAACTGGACAGCAACATGCAGGGGTGGGGGGTGGTTAGCTCCCTCTGAATAGCTTGTGTCTTGGAACCTCGCTAAACAGGAGTGCTAGCCTCACGAGGGTTCCCTCGGAGTTTCTACATGCATGGTCATGATCTCTGTAAGCAAACACGGTTTTGGTTCCTTCCTTTCCGGCCTTTCCGGGGCTACGGGGGTGGGGGGAGGGAACAGGCTGACACTGGACAGATGGGAAGCAAGAGCAGGAAGGCACATGGCAGAGAACCAAATCCTGGATCCAGCCATGCCTGAAGACAGAACTACCCGCCCCCCGCCCCCGCCACGATCGTTCAGTTACACACATCCAGAAACTCTCCCTTTGGTTAAACCAACATGAATCCTTTTTTTCTTCTTTCTTTCTTTCTTTCTTTCTTTCTTTCTTTCTTTCTTTCTTTCTTTCTTTTGAATGCTTTTATTTATTTTTGAGAGTAAGACAGAGACAGCGTGAGCGGGGAAGGGGCAGAGAGACAGAGAGGGAGACACAGAATCTGAGGCAGACTGCAGGCTCTGAGCTGTCAGCACAGAACTCGACGCAGGGCTCAAACCCACGAACTGTGAGATCGTGACCTGAGCTGAAGTCAGACCCTCAACCCACTGAGCCACCCAGGCGCCCCCGACGTGAATACTTTTTATTGCTGGAAGCTGAGGTCAAAGAGATTTTTTTTCCTGCTTTATCCTCTACAGTTTTAATGGTTTCCTGTCTCACATTCAGGTCCTTTATCCATTTTGAGTTTATTTTTGTGTATGGTGTAAGAAAGTGGTCTAGTTTCATTCTTTTTTCCAAGTAGCCCATGAAACACAGTTCCAGCTGGGGCATAAAACCTCAGGTGTATAGGCACATAAACCATTTTCATCACACATGTATTTGTCATTGAGTTGGTATTCCCATTCCTAATCTAAGCTTCCTCATAGTATCTCAAGAGTCCTTTAGCCCTGTATGACAAGTGCCTCCTTTTTCATATGACAGATGCCTCTGGGCCAATACCTATAACCACACATATGTCAAACAGCATTGACATTGGTTGTTTTGGGTTAGTAATTTGTGTCCAGCTGACCAAGGCTCCCCACTCTTGGTAGGATTGGACTTCTAACCAATCTTCACTGGGGGAGTATTGTGGGTCAAAGCAAGTGTATTGACTCTCCCTTTGGCAGATAGAATAGGTAGTCTTGTTGTATGTGCAGGGCCCGAGGATCTTTCCCTGGCATGAGAAGTGGGTATGGTATAGTAAGGTCCACGTGACTCCCTGGCCTGACTTGGTTACGTGAATATATGGGTCACATGATGAGGATCTAGGTCTACAGAACGGGTCCAGATTAGAAGCAACCAATACCAACAAAGCATCCTATCCACAAAGGGAAGGTGAGTGCTAAAAGAGACCTCTCACTACACTCTCAGCTGGCCAGGGCGGCCTCAGTCAATCCTATGGTGAAGAGTAGAGCAAGAATCACAATGACAACGAGACACAAGGGGTGACACTACATCACAATAAGGAAACAGATATAAAAAAATAAGGCCAGTCTTTTGTTTCACCGAACCGTCGACTCTTCAAGCTTCTGCCTTGCATAGATTAGTCAGCTTCCAGAGTGACTAAAGCAGGGTTCAGTCCCCTGGAGCCTCTGGAGTTGCAGATTGCTTCTTCCATATGGTCAGGTTGCATGGCATTGATGGATTGGGAATGCACTCCCAGTTTCGAGATGCCGGCTTCACTCTGCTGTGGTGAATCCAGGGACACACTTCGGCAACCTTTACTGTAGTAGGGGTGAACAAAGTGACAGTGAACGGTCCCTTCCAGATGGGTTCTACGGGTTGGACATTCAACTCCTTCACCCATACAGCATCTCCTGGTTTAAAGGAGTGAGCGTCTGTGGTCAGACTCACGGGTAATCGCTCCCTAACCCAGTGGTGTAAGGTGGTTAGGGTAAAGCCAAGGGCTCGCATTTGTTGCCTTAGGGTTAGATTGCCTTGATAATGGTGGGGAGGGCACCCATAAAGGATTTCATAAGGGGAGAATCCCGTGTGCTGAGTGGGGCTACACCTGATTCTTAACAAGGCAATCGGCAACACCTGGCCCCAGTGTAGGTGGGTTTCCTGACATAGTTTACTTAATTGCAGCTTCAGAGTTCGGTTCATTCTGTTCCACCTTCTTGGAGCTCTGGGGTCGGTAGGCTGTCTGTAACTTCCAGATGATCTTTCACCTATTTGCCACCAGCCGCACCACCTCAGGCATGAATGCCGGCCCATTATCTGATCCCATAGTGATAAGGATCCCAAATCGAGCAATGATTTTTTTTTTAGAAGAAGTTGGGCCCCTTCATGTGCCTTTTCTGTGCAAGTAGGGAAGGCTTCCACCCAGCCTGAGAAAGTGCACACAAAGGCCAACAGATATTTACAGCCTCAGACCCGGGGAAGCTCAGTGAAGTCCACCATATTTTCAAATGGGGCTCCCCCGACACTCTGCACCCCTGGGGTGGCATTGGGTCCCTAATGTGGGTTATTCCAGGCACAAATTTCACATTGCTCGCATACTGCTTGGGCTATCCTGGAGAGCCGAGGGATGTAGAAATGTCAGCTTAATGTAGTCTCGAGAGCTGCCCAGCCAATACAAGTTTCCTGATGGAACTGCTTGACAAAAGCTGGAGCCAGGGCCTCAGGAATTGTTACTCGGCCATCTTCAAATTTGCACCATCTCCCTGGGAGGTAGCTTCCATTTTCAGTCTTAAACCAGCTACGCTCATGTTATGAGTAATTAGGGTCTCATTGTGCCACTGGGTTAGGGAACAGTGTGGCAGCGAAAGCCGCTGATTCCACTGTTCCTTTGGAGGCTGCAAGCTTTGCCTCTTGATCTGCCTTATGGTTTCCCTGTGCAGCCGTGGTGTCTCCCCTTTGATGTCCCCAACAATGCATGACTGCCACTCATTTAGGGGCCCACACAGCGTGTAAGAGTTCAAGGATTTCCTTACCATATTTTATGTCCTTCCCTCCTGAGTTTATTAGACCCTTCTCTTTGTATAAAGCCCCATGTACATGGAGGGTGGTGAAGGCATACTTAGAGTCTGTGTATATATTAACACGTATCCTTGTCGCCAGTGGGAGGGCTCGGGTTAGCGTGATGAGCTCTGCCTTCTGTGCTGAAGTCCCCTTTGGCAGGTGTTTGGGTTCAATGACAGAATTCAGGGTCACCATGAAGTAACCTGCAAGACACTCTCCCTCTTTCACAAAACTGCTACCGTCAGTGAAATACTCAGAGTTGGGGTCCTTGAGTGGCTGGTCCCTTAAGTCTGGTTGGCTAGAGAACACTTCATCCATGACTTCAATGCAGTCATGGTCTGGCTGGCCTGGCCTGACAGGCAGTAAGGTTACAGGTTTTAGGGTCCACACTACTTCTAGGTGAATGCACGGGTTCTCACATGGCATTCCCTGATATCTGACCATATGGGCATTGGTTAGCCAGTATTGTCCCTTGTGCTCCATTAATGTCAATACTTAATGTGGCACTCAGACTGTCAATACTTGTCCCACAGTTAACTCGTCAGCCTCTGACACTAAGAGGACTGTGGCTGCAAGTGCCTGTAGGCAGGGCGGCCAGCCTTGGGCAACAGAGTCAAGCTGCTTGGAGAGATATGCCACTGGGTAATGCCATGAACCCAACATCTGGGTTAGGACTCCCACTGTGATTCCAGTATGTTCATGAATGTACAAGAAGAAGGACCTGGACATGTCTGGGAGCCCCAGACCAGGTGCATTGGCGAGGGCCCATTTGATCTCTTCAAAGGGCCTTTGCTGTACTTGCTCCCATAACAGATGCTCCCACTCTCCCCATTTGTGGCCTCATAAAGGGGTTTTGCCAAGATGGAGAAGTTAGGTATCCAGATTCTACAGAAACTTGAGGCCCTGAGAAAGTCCCAAACCTGACATCAAGTCAATGGGACCCAGGTAGAACAAACGGCCTGTTTTCTCTCCAGGCCAAGTTGGCACTGTCCCTGGAGGAGGTGAAAGCCAAGGTACTTGACTTTCTTTTGACAGATTTGGGCCTTTTTCCTTGAGACCTTATAGCCAGTTTCCCATAGGAGGGTAAGGAGCTGCCGGGTTCCTTCCATGCAGTCCTCCCAAGACCTTCCAGCTGCAGTAAGTCATCTATGTGCTGAAGCAGGACACAGCCATGTTGATCCACTGGGAAGGCTCTTAGTTCTGAGGCTAATGCAGTGCCAAAAATGTTGGGGAGTTTTTGAAACCCTGAGGCAATCTGGTCCAAGTCAACTGGCCTTCATCACCATTTTCAGGATTCTCCCACTGGAAGGCAAAGATTCGTTGACTCTGGGGGCCAGGTGGATGCAGAAGAAAGCATCCTTGAGGTCCGGGCATGGGAAGAAGGTAGCTTCTATGGGGATAAGACCCAAGAGAGGGTATAGGCTCAGGACAACCCAGGTGCAGGGTGACAGCAGCCTGGTTTACTGTGCACAGGTCTTGGACTGGCCAATAGTCATCAGAGCCTGGCTTCTGGACTGGTAGGATAGGCATGTTCCAAGATGACCGATAGGGTAAGAGGATCCCATATTTTAGAAGTCTCTCCAGGTGATTCTGTATCCCCATATTTGCTTTGTGAGGGATGAAATACTGTCTTTGGCAGATGGGATCTGCCCCTGGCTTTTGTTCTACAATTACTGGAAGTATGTTCCAGGCCACTCCTGGTGGGTTGTCCTCAGCCCACACCCCCGGTACTCTGAAGGGCAGCTCAGGTCCCTGTTGTGGCTCCTCCATGATACTGTAGAGGCACCATTATTCTCCCTGGGGAATGATCTTTGCTTTGGGTTTCCGTAGGGTCAGGGCAGCTTGTCTCTGAGAGTTGAAAGTTATCTGGGCCAGCAGCTTTCCTGATGGGTCACAGCCCATTAAAGCCATGGGGCAGTCAGGGAGGTACAGGAATTCATGGATGACTTCATGGCCACCTAAATTGCATCACCAAGGCAGCATGTCCAATTGCCTGTGGCCCCCACAATAGTGGCTTATCTCTGTGAGGGGGGCCCACAGTTCCAGTCACCTCCGAGTGTTCTGTCCCAGTATCTACCATGAAGTCAATGGGTCAGCCTCCCACATTCATTTGGACCACAGGCTCTTGGGGACCTAACAAGGTAGATCCCTGTCTGTCCTAGTCCTCCTCATAGTCCTCCATGGCAGCCAGCCCCACAAAATCGTCTTCAGGGGCCCCATGAGGCCGAGATACTGGTTGGTACTGGCCCTGGACCACATGGCCTCTTTCTTTCTGCTTAGGGCCCTGCTGAGAATTACCCAGCTGCAGGGGACACTCATGTTTCCAGTGGCCCTCCTGACGACAATGAGCACACTAGTTCCATCCTAACTTTGGTCCTAGGTGAGATGATCCTCCCCACTGTTCCCCTTTTTGGCCCCAGCCCCATCCCTGCAGGGCCCATTTCCAGGAGCATTCTGACCACTCCATCAAGGCAGCAGCTAACAAGTCTGCCTTTTTCTGCATCTTCCAACATTCCTCCCTCTGTGCTGCCTGGTCACAGTTGACAAACATCTGAGTTGCTACTTGCAGCAGCTGACTGGAATTTGTGCTGGCGAAACCCTGTAGCTTTTGCAGCTTGTGCCAGATGTCCCCTTGGGCCTGACGTATGAAAGCCGCATTGACCATCGCTGGTTAATGGATGCCTCTGAATCAAAAGGAGTGTAGAGACGAAATGCCTCACATAGTCTCTCATAGAACTGGCTCAGGCCCTCCTTGGGTCCCTGGAACACTTCTGATGTTTTACTCATATCTATGGCCTTTCCCCCTCTTCCTTCATGCCATTTAGAAGAGCTTCTTGATACCACTCAGTCCTTGCAAGTCCCTCATCTACACTTGAGTCATTTGGGTCCCATTTGGGGGTCCTCTTCAGGGAAGTGAGCCCGAGCATAAGCCTGGGTGTCCAGCGTCCCAGCCAGGGCATTCTCCTCTAACTATTTTAGGGATGTTTGGGTAATCTGGCAACGCTCCTCCATTTCAAAGAGGGTCAAGAGGATTTGGCAGCAGTCTCCTTGTAGGTTTATGGGTTTGGATTATGGACCACATTAGCTCAATCATAACCTGGGGCTTCTCCATATAGGAGGGAGTATGGTGCTTCCAATTTAGGAGGTCTGTAGTGGTAAAGGGTTGGTACACAAAAACACACTGGCCTCCTTGGATCTGGCCTTCCTGATCATAATAGATGGGTCCCCTCGTTTCCCTCAGTGGCATCTGTAGGGCTCCCTGGTGTTGCTACAGGGAGGGACTGCCTCTGCTGACTTGACCTTCTAGTCAGTCGCCTTCTGGAAGGGGTGTATGGGGTTAAGACCAGTTGTTGGGTGAGCCAGTCACATCTGGAGAGGCTGGTGGTGCTAGAGGTGGTGAGGCCTTGGAACTAGGGGCAGGCTCCGGTGTGGTTTTAGCAGCCAGGGTGTCTGGAGGCACAGATGGCAGTGAGGGGTACAATGGGGTATATGATAATAAGGTCCCTTCAGACTCTCCTGACAGTATGGGTTGTTTTTTTTTTCTTCAATGTTTGGCCAGCATTTGGAGGAAGCCATGACACAAACCATTATAACTTTACAGTTCTCTTCAATACAGACTTTTAGCCAAGGCGACCGGGATAGGACCAGGTCTTGCCAACAGTCAATGTAAGGAAATTGGTCGGGTGGCCTGGATCTCCTACAACAACCCTGAACACTCATCCAACTAGTTCCTTAACAAGTGATCCCTCAGAGGGCCAGCCCACCCCAAACAATGCCCAATCAATTTCACAGAATGTCTGGAACTTTCTGGGAGTTAATTTCACACCATAATCTCCTGAATATTCCTTTTTGAAATTCCTCAACATACATTCTGGGGAAGTTGGTTTACTTTGCTTCCCACCTATTTCCTCTCCCTAATGGACAACTTTCATGCACATGAGGGGAAAAAAGAGGAAGGAGGAGGACTAGTTTGGAGAGGACACACACTAGCTTTATCCATTTCCAGCCGCTCTTGGGTGATATTTCAGGTGCCCCTCAGCTTTGGCAGGATTAGTATCAAGCCCTGACCCAGATCAGACTCCTGAGGAAGTCTGATGTTGCCCTAAGCTATATGAGGTTGCCACAGAACCTCAGATCAGGACTCAACACTTTATTTGGCCCACTGGTTAGCTATGAACCTTTTTGCTGTCTGTCTCATTCACACACAGTCACACAGTGACTCCAACCTTCTGCTCAGTGCCCAGCGCCTTGGAGTTGCAGTTTCATTCCTTATGGAACTACTTGGGCAACTCTTGGAGGTGATCAAGATCCCCTTCTGCCTCTTAGGGGCAGGTCTACCAAAACAAACCCAGGTTCTTATCAGTCTGATGGGCAGCACTCCATGAACTGGCTCCTGGGCCTCTCCAGGTTCCTTTGTGCATTGGAGGCCCTCTCCCCAGCACACCAGGAGGAGCTAGTCTCATATGGATCAAGTGGTGAGGTTGCCTCTCCCAGTGCCCCAAGGTTCGTACCCCAGTGACAAAGGTGGTGAAGCACCATCTCCACCTCCTAGGGAAGCCCCAACAAAATGTAATGGTGAGTCATACACAGAGAGTCAGGACACTGAAACTTTTCTTTTGGGGAAGCAGCTTTATTTGTACCAGCATGGGCTCAGTGGGCTAAGGCCCAAAAGACTGAGCCCTGAGCACAGCAGGGGGTTGTCTTTTGTACAATTTTTGCTCCTTTGTCTCCCATATGTGGTAACATACTGTCTGAATGGGCAGTCTACGTTACAGTCGTGAGGAATGTCACACAAGCACACATACCAGGTTGCCTTCCCTTGTCTTGAGGTATCTGTATCATTTACCCAAGGAATACAACCTAAGGGTTACCATTATTTGTTTGGCAGAGCTTTCCAAGTAACATACCAAATAAAAAGGCCCAGTTGATCAAAAAGATTTTATTTACAATTTAAATCCTGGGAGGTTTGTTAAAACCTTAGAAAGTTATAAAGCACATACTTAGATAGGATTATAGATCATTACAAATCTTAATTTTTTATTTAACCAAGGTGGCAATAAAAGATTCTAAAAGAAAATATGTGGGGTTATATAGTTGTTAGCAAAACTTAGCTCTTTTAACATTGAGAAGTTTTAGTTTTCTTAAGTAACCAAAGACTCGATAAAGACAAAACATAAAAACCTTGATTTTCTGGGCAGACAAAAGAAAAACAACTTTGTTTATATTTTCTTATCATAAGCAAACTAACAATCTAAGAAAACTTTGTCTTTTAACAGAGAGAAAAGCAGGCTTTTAGTCTTATACCAGTGTACTTTTTTTTCAATATATGAAATTTATTGTCAAATTGGTTTCCATACAACACCCAGTGCTCATCCCAAAAGGTGCCCTCCTCAATACTCATCACCCACCCTCCCCTCCTTCCCACCCCCATAAACCCTCAGTTTGTTCTCAGTTTTTAAGAGTCTCTTATGCTTTGGCTCTCTCTCACTCTAACCTCTTTTTTTTTTTTCCTTCCCCTCCCCCATGGGTTTCTGTTAAGTTTCTCAGGATCCACATAAGAGTGAAACCATATGGTATCTATCTTTCTCTGTATGGCTTATTTCACTTAGCATCACACTCTCCAGTTCCATCCACGTTGCTACAAAGGGCCATATTTCGTTCTTTCTCATTGCCATGTAGTATTCCATTGTGTATATAAACCACAATTTCTTTATCCATTCATCAGTTGATGGACATTTAGGCTCTTTCCATAATTTGGCTATTGTTGAGAGTGCTGCTATAAACATTGGGGTACAAGGGCCCCTATGCATCAGTATTCCCCTATCCCTTGGGTAAATTCCTAGAAGTGCTATTGCTGGGTCATAGGGTAGGTCTATTTTTAATTTTCTGAGTAACCTCCACACTGTTTTCCAGAGTGGCTGCACCAGTTTGCATTCCCACCAACAGTGCAAGAGGGTTCCCGTTTCTCCACATCCTCGCCAGCATCTATAGTCTCCTGATTTGTTCATTTTGGCCACTCTGACTGGCGTGAGGTGATATCTGAGTGTGGTTTTGATTTGTATTTCCCTGATAAGGAGCGACGTTAAGCATCTTTTCATGTGCCTGTTGGCCATCCGGATGTCTTCTTTAGAGAAGTGTCTATTCATGTTTTCTGCCCATTTCTTCACTGGGTTATTTGTTTTTCGGGTGTGGAGTTTGGTGAGCTCTTTATAGATTTTGGATACTAGCCCTTTGTCCGATATGTCATTTGCAAATATCTTTTCCCATTCCGTTGGTTGCCTTTTAGTTTTGTTGGTTGTTTCCTTTGCTGTGCAGAAGCTTTTTATCTTCATAAGGTCCCAGTAGTTCATTTTTGCTTTTAATTCCCTTGCCTTTGGGGATGTGTCGAGTAAGAGATTGCTACGGCTGAGGTCAGAGAGGTCTTTTCCTGCTTTCTCCTCTAGGGTTTTGATGGTTTCCTGTCTCACATTCAGGTCTTTATCCATTTTGAGTTTATTTTTGTGAATGGTGTGAGAAAGTGGTCTAGTTTCAACCTTCTGCATGTTGCTGTCCAGTTCTCCCAGCACCATTTGTTAAAGAGACTGTCTTTTTTCCATTGGATGTTCTTTCCTGCTTTGTCAAAGATTAGTTGGCCATACGTTTGTGGGTCTAGTTCTGGGGTTTCTATTCTATTCCACTGGTCTATGTGTCTGTTTTTGTGCCAATACCATGCTGTCTTGATGATGACGGCTTTGTAGTAGAGGCTAAAGTCTGGGATTGTGATGCCTCCTGCTTTGGTCTTCTTCTTCAAAATTACTTTGGCTACTCGGGGCCTTTTGTGGTCCCATATGAATTTTAGAATTGCTTGTTCTAGTTTCGAGAAGAATGCTGGTGCAATTTTGATCAGGATTGCATTGAATGTGTAGATAGCTTTGGGTAGTATTGACATTTTGACAATATTTATTCTTCCAATCCATGAGCAGGGAATGTCTTTCCATTTCTTTATATCTTCTTCAATTACCTTCATAAGCTTTCTATAGTTTTCAGCATACAGATCTTTTACGTCTTTGGTTAGATTTATTCCTAGGTATTTTATGCTTCTTGGTGCAATTGTGAATGGGATCAGTTTCTTTATTTGTCTTTCTGTTGTTTCATTATTAGTGTATAAGAATGCAACTGATTTCTGTACATTGATTTTGTATCCTGCAACTTTGCTGAATTCATGTATCAGTTCTAGCAGACTTTTGGTGGAGTCTATCGGATTTTCCATGTATAATATCATGTCATCTGCAAAAAGCGAAAGCTTGGCTTCATCTTTGCCAATTTTGATGCCTTTGATTCCCTTTTGTTGTCTGATTTCTGATGCTAGAACTTCCAACACTATGTTAAACAACAGCGGTGAGAGTGGGCATCCCTGTCGTGTTCCTGATCTCAGGGAAAAAGCTCTCAGTTTTTCCCCATTGAGGATGATGTTAGCTGCGGGCTTTTCATAAATGGCTTTTATGATGTTTAAGTATGTTCCTTCTATCCCGACTTTCTCAAGGGTTTTTATTAAGAAAGGGTGCTGGATTTTGTCAAAGGCCTTTTCTGCATCGATTGACAGGATCATATGGTTCTTATCTTTTCTTTTATTAATGTGATGTATCACGTTGATTGATTTGGGAATGTTGAACCAGCCCTGCATCCCAGGAATGAATCCCACATGGTCATGGTGAATAATTCTTTTTATATGCTGTTGAATTCGATTTGCTAGTATCTTATTGAGAATTTTTGCATCCATATTCATCAGGGATATTGGCCTGTAGTTCTCTTTTTTTACTGGGTCTCTGTCTGGTTTAGGAATCAAAGTAATACTGGCTTCATAGAATGAGTCTGGAAGTTTTCCTTCCCTTTCTATTTCTTGGAATAGCTTGAGAAGGATAGGTGTTATCTCTGCTTTAAACGTCTGGTAGAACTCCCCTGGGAAGCCATCTGGTCCTGGACTCTTATTTGTTGGGAGATTTTTGATAACCGATTCAATTTCTTCGCTAGTTATGGGTCTGTTCAAGCTTTCTATTTCCTCCTGACTGAGTTTTGGAAGAGTGTGGGTGTTTAGGAATTTGTCCATTTCTTCCAGGTTGTCCGATTTATTGGCATATAATTTTTCATAGTATTCCCTGATAATTGTTTGTATCTCTGAGGGATTGGTTGTAATAATTCCATTTTCATTCATGATTTTATCTATTTGGGTCATCTCCCTTTTCTTTTTGAGAAGCCTGGCTAGAGGTTTGTCAATTTTGTTTATTTTTTCAAAAAACCATCTCTTGGTTTCGTTGATCTGCTCTACAGTTTTTTTAGATTCTATATTGTTTATTTCTGCTCTGATCTTTATTATTTCTCTTCTTCTGCTGGGTTTAGGCTGCCTTTGCTGTTCTTCTTCTATTTCCTTTAGGTGTGCTGTTACATTTTGTATTTGGGATTTTTCTTGTTTCTTGAGAGAGGCCTGGATTGCAATGTATTTTCCTCTCAGGACTGCCTTCGCTACATCCCAAAGCGTTTGGATTGTTGTATTTTCATTTTCGTTTGTTTCCATATATTTTTTAATTTCTTCTCTAATTGCCTGGTTGACCCACTCATTCTTCAGTAGGGTGTTCTTTAACCTCCATGCTTTTGGAGGTTTTCCAGACTTTTTCCTGTGGTTGATTTCAAGCTTCATAGCATTGTGGTCTGAAAGTATGCATGGTATAATTTCAATTCTTGTATACTTATGAAGGGCTGTTTTGTGACCCAGTATATGATCTATCTTGGAGAATGTTCCATGTGCACTCGAGAAGAAAGTATATTCTGTTGCTTTGGGATGCAGAGTTCTAAATATATCTGTCAAGTCCACCTGATCCAATGTGTCATTCAGGGCCCTTGTTTCTTTATTGACCGTGTGTCTAGATGATCTATCCATTTCTGTAAGTGGAGTGTTAAAGTCCCCTGCAATTACCACATTCTTATCAATAAGGTTGCTTATGTTTATGAGTAACTGTTTTATATATTTGGGGGCTCCGGTATTTGGCACATAGACATTTATAATTGTTAGCTCTTCCTGATGGATAGACCCTGTAATTATTATATAATGCAATGTAATCTCTTGTTACAGCCTTTAATTTAAAGTCTAGTTTGTCTGATATAAGTATGGCTACTCCAGCTCTCTTTTGACTTCCAGTAGCGTGATAAATAGTTCTCCATCCCCTCACTTTCAATCTGAAGGTGTCCTCAGGTCTAAAATGAGTCTCTTGTGGACAGCAAATAGATGGGTCTTGTTTTTTTATCCATTCTAATACCCTATGTCTTTTGGTTGGCGCATTTAATCCATTTACATTCAGTGTTATTATAGAAAGATACGGGTTTAGAGTCATTGTGATGTCTGTATGTTTTATGCTTGTAGCGATGTCTCTGGTACTTTGTCTCACAGGATCCCCCTTAGGATCTCTTTTAAGGCTGGTTTAGTGGTGACAAATTCCTTCAGTTTTTGTTTATTTGGGAAGACCTTTATCTCTCCTTCTATTCTAAATGACAGACTTGCTGGATAAAGGATTCTCGGCTGCATATTTTTTCTGTTCAGCACATTGTAGATCTCGTGCCAATCCTTTCTGGCCCTCTTCTGTGGGCCTCTCATCTGCGCTTGGCTCTGGAGACTCCGTTCTGCTAGTTTTCTGGTGGTTTTCTGGGTTAGTTAGGCAGGTGTAGGTGGAATCTAAGTGATCAGCAGGACGCGCGGTTAGCCCAGCGTCCTCCTACGCCGCCATCTTCCCTTGGAGGCCACCAGTGTACTTTTAAAATCCATTCACTTCAACCTAGTTTTGACCACATATAAAGTTCCTTCCCAAAGATTTCCCTTTACAAACCTTCTACAACTTTTTTGCGTTCAGATTTTGACCTAAGTCATTTTTCTCCAAACAACCAGTCTTTTAGGACAAAATTACTTCCTGTTACCTTCAAAAAAATGTATTCCCATTTCTTAGATCTTTCCTACATGTCTCCCACTTTTCTATGTACAGAGTTGCTTTCCTTATTTCCATCAGTCTTAATTATATTTAGCAGAATTTTAACTCTTAGAAACCTTAGTCTCCAGTTTATTAATTGTAAACTGTCTGTTGTATCAGAATTCTTTAGACTTGAAATTTATAAATACATGTTGTATTTTTTTCAAAACATGCCTTTTTATAGTATAATCTTTTAATAAAGCACAAGACATATTTACCAACAAAGCCAAGTATCCTCAGCTGCTCTTCAGTAAGAAGCCAAAAACACAAACCTATGTTCAGTAATCAATGTTTCAGCATTCTTTCCTGTTGGAAAAGGCCTAGATATCCAATGAATTCAATCCAATTTATTATCCAAGCAAAACTTTAAAATTTCAGGTTACCAAAGACTTTGAAAGATATCTTAACAATTACCCATGAAAACTTTGAGACAGACAAAATTAACCATCATCTTAAGTCATCTTTTTGTTGACAAATTGCAAAAGAGATAATAGGAGCTTATTTAAACCTTCAGTAAATCTAGGTAGAAAAAGTTTCATATTTAATGCTGTTAACTCTAAAGACATGTCAATCTTAATTAAACCAACAAACTTAAATTACTTTAAATACCAAATATATTCCACCTGTGTCCACTTAAACATCAAACAATTTGTTCACCATTGTCAATTTTTCCTGGGACATTGGTGGGGAAATCTGAAGTAGGCAGTGTAAGCCCAAGGGGATACTCTTCACTCCTTGACAGCAAGGAGGGGAGGAGCTGATGGTGCCAGAGGCAGGGGAGATGCAGACTGCACCCAAGATGGTGCAGAAATAGGATGATGAGGAGAGGAAAGCAGAAGAGGTATGATACAGCCAGGAAGGTTGGAAGTGGATAAAAGTCCAGAGGACAGAAAAAGAGGTCTCCCAGTCCTAAAGCCTGTCAGCTCAGACAGATGAGCAGATGTAGATTTTTTCTTCCACCAACAAGTAGAAATGGGCATTCCGGGTTGGGCCAGAGAAGACAGGGAACTTCCCTGAAACAAAAGGAGTTTTGGCAGCTGCTTGGGAATGTTCCTTAACGTCTCCATCCAGAGGTAGACTAACCAGAGATAATTGGCTCCAATTATCATAGTTATTAATCCAGGAAATGAATGAGGGAGAAGCTCCCACATATAGTTAGAGTAAATTGAGTCTATTAGGAAGAAGGAACAGTGAGAGACAGAATCAGAGTCCCCTTCATTAAGGATGGCCTTTGTTTTCTCAAGCAACCTGGGTTTATTCAGAGGAGGCCTGTTTAGACAATCATCCAATATATCAGGAGGGAGTTTATCAGCCTGGCTAGGGGCTAAACACATTCTACAAGAGACCCTTAGTTCCAGATTCTGATTTAGGGCCATGAAAACCTGGACATAGGCTACCTCAGTCCATCTGCCCTGGTTTTTGCAGAAAAGATGTAACCGATTGTATTAAAATTTAATGTTCCATTAATGGGCCATTTTTCCTCATCTCTTAAGGAGTATTGAGGCCAGGCAGTATTACAAAAGAAGATCAGGGGCGCCTGGGTGGCTCAGTCGGTTAAGTGTCTGACTCTTGGTTTTGGCTCAGGTCATAATCTCCCAGTTCCGTGGATTTGAGCCCTATGTCAGGCTCCGTGCTCACAGTGCTAAGCCTGCTTGGGATTCTCTCTCTACTTCTATCTCTGCCCCTCCCCCACTCACACTGTCTCTCTCTAAATAAATAAATAAATAAATAAATATCTTTTTTAAAAGATCAGGTTTTTTTTTTTCTTTCTTAGATCTTACAATCTGAATTGATTCCAGTGGGTTAAAAGTCATCTCAAGGGAGAGTCCTTGGAGACTAAGTAAGATCCCATGTTGCCAGAAAAGTAGAGAAGGTCCATTACCAAAAAAATTCCCTCTGACTCCCAGGTGGCATGCCACTCAGGATATGTCAGAGGTTCCTGGTGTCAACGTGAACAGATGTGTCCCTCAAACAAAAATCAGTATGATCACTGGCCAGCAGCTAAGGGCCCTGGAAAAGGGATGCTAGCATCCCTTCACTTCCAATTGCATCCTAGACTACAAATGGGTGCCTGGCATATGGACCAAAATACCGTGCCTGTGCCATACCTTGAAAGCTGTGCCATAAAAGGCTGTGCTGTAAAAGGACGTGCCTTAGTTTACCTTGTCTTGAAGAGCATGCTGTGAAGGTCATACCTTAGTTTCCCTGAAAACTGTGCCATTTTTAACCCATGGAAAACACTAGAAAAGTTTTATAAGGGGGAATTACCCAATTCTTTATTTTAAGTAGTTAGTAGAGGGCATTGACAGAAAACAGTAAAGATACAAATCCATTATGATCTAAGTGACATTCCTACACATAGAGTCTTTACAGCCAACTTCCCTAGGAAATGGTCTGGGGTTGGGTTTTAATTCGGTTGGGTACTGATTTTGGCCAGCTCCCAGTGGAAGTTTCCCGGCTGGAAGCGGCTAGACCAGAGACGTGGAGGGGATCACATTAGACCAATGAAGGGGAAACCTCACGCAGGAGTCTTAAGATTGGCTGCCATGCTAGTCACTTAGGTGGCTGTTCCGTGCCCAAGACAGACAACTATCTATAAGGACAGGAATAAAGAGAAGGCATCAAGTTTCTGGGTCTTATTACCATTCTGGACAGGGTACTACCTTACAGGCAACAGGCAGGCTTTCTCCTCCCCATAGAGTAGCCCCAGTGGCCAGAGGATTACAGCCTGACCAATCGACGTGAAAGTGTTCCAATAAGACCATACTCCTCAAAAAGCCCCTGAAATGAAAGTAAAGGAAGAAAAGAGAAAGTACTCACCAAGTTTGCACCAAGTCTCAGAGTCCAGATGAAAAGACTCAAAACCCCACGTTGGGCACCATATGATAAAATTTGAAGTGGGGTTCATGAGCAAACAGCTAAGAAAGAATTCTTGAGATGTCGTTTGGTGCAAAAAGGTGATTTTATTAAAGCACAGGGACAGGACCTGTGGGCAGAAAGAGATGTACTGGGGTTGTGAGGAGTGACTGATTATATGTTTTTATGTTAGGGAGGGTAGAGATAATGTTAGTTTTTACGAAATTTCTGGATACTGTAAGCAGGGTCTCACAGGACCCTAAATATTTAGCTATTGTCAAGATAAGGTTGCTTTTAGTTTCTTAAGGGAGTGTAAACATTAGGGCATTAAGGCTGCCATAAACATCTTGGGGACTGCACACGCTGCAGGTGTCTGACATCTATAATGGGCTCCAGGCTGTAAGGGAATTTAAACTACATCTTTCTTGCCTTTGTTTCCCTCATCACATCTGTGTAGGTACAAGTGGAGGATTTAACAAAAATTCTGGTTGGTTTGGTGGTCTGGGCCAGTGGGAGGTCTTGTCAGGGCAGTCTCCATCACCTGAAGGGTGTTTTTGGGTTTCATTTGCCTGAGTTAAGAGGTAAGCCAGAAAGAAGAGCTTAAAGAAAATGTGAGACACAGGTTAGTAAGTACAAGCAGGTGGGCAGTAAAGGTCAGGTCTTGGGGTGTAGCTGATGGCTTATCCTTTTACAAAAACCAGTAATCTCATAAGTAAAATGTTTCTCTAAGTCCTATGAGCCACTCTAGCAAATTAATCAATCCTGAGGAAGGGAACTTGAGAACTTCTGATTTATAGTCATTTGTTCAGAACAGGTAACAATCTGGACCTTTATGACTGGCGTCTAAAGTGCAAGGAGGAAGTCATGGGAACTTGCAATCTGTAGCATACAGGTAAGAACCTGGGCTTGCAACTGTAGTCTAAACTGGGGGTGAGGGGCAGTCTTATAGGACCACACCTTTAACCTGTGAAACCTGATGCTCTCTCTGGTTACATAGTGTCAGGAGTGAATTGAATTGTGGGACACCCAGCTGATTGTCCCAAGAGTTGTTTGTTGGTGATGGTTGGGAAAATCCCTTCACACACACATACATTTGAATTGGTATTAACCTATTTAAGACCACAGAGACAATCTTAATATATTCCAAAAAGTAAAAATTAATTTTATATATTTATTATTTGAGAGAGAGAGAGAGAGAGAGAGAGCACATATGAGTGGAGGACGGGCAGAGAGAGAGGGAGAGAGGGAGAATCCCAAGCAGGCTCCACATGGTCAGTGCACAGAGCCTGACATGGGGCTTGATCTCATGAAGCCATGAAATCATGACCTGAGCCAAAATCAAGAGTCAGACGCTTAACTAACTGAGCCACCCAGGGGCCCCAGTGAAAATTAATTTTAAAAGTAATTTGGGGCGCCTGGGTGGCTCAGTTTGTTGAGTGACCGACTTCGGCTCAGGTCATGATCTTGCAGTTTGTGAGTTTGAGCCCCGCGTGAGGCTCTGTGCTGACAGCTCAGAGCCTGGAGCCTGCTTCTGATTCTGTGTCTCCCTCTCTCTCTCTGCCCCTCCCCCAATCATGCTCTGTCTCTCTCTGTCTCAGAAATAAATAAACATAAATTTTTTTAAAAAAAGTAATAACCACTCTTGTCATCTGGAAAACTTTATATGCTGCCTTAAATAACTCTTGATTCAAAGAATATAGTTAAACTAAAATTGAAGGTTATCTGTAAAATAACAACAAGGGGCACCTGGGTGGCTCAGTTGGTTGAGCGCCTGACTCTTGATTCAGTTCAGGTCATGATCCCAGGGTTGTGGGATTGAGCCCCAAGTCAGATTCTGCAATGAGTGTGGAGCCTACTTAAGATTCTCTCTCTCCCTCTTCCCTTCTCCTCTACTTGCATGTTCTCTCTCTTTCTAGAAATATATATATATATATATATATATATATATATATATATATATATAACGATGGTGAAAGCACTAGGTATTCAAACTCCTGTAAGTAGGGTTTAAGCAGTGCTGAGAGAAAATACTTGTGTTAATAAACATGAAAATAAAGGAATAAAGTATCCAACTCAAAAGGTTAGAAAACAAACCAAAAATAAACCTAGGAAAATCAGGGGGGAAAAAGGAAAAAGTAAAGATAAAAGCAGAAATCAGTTAACTAGAAAATAATAGAATAAGTCCAGGAGTAGGCTATTCAAAAGAATAAAACAGATATGTTAGCTGTCATAATCAATAAAAAGGAGAAGAAATCACAAATACACAAAACAAGAAAAGAAAATGGGTACGGGGCATTTGAGTGGTTCAGTCAGTTAAACATCCAACTCTAGATTTTGGCTTAGGTCATGATCTCACAGTTTGTGGGATCAAGTGCCGTGCTGGGCTCTATGCTGACAGCAGGGAGCCTGCTTGGGATTCTCTCTCTCCCTCTCAAAATAAATAAATAAACTTTTAAAAAAGAAAATGGGTAGATAACCACAGATTGACAGCAAATAATAGGAAATATAAGACAATATTTTTCAACTCTATGCAAATAAATTTAGGGACCTAAAGGAAATATTTCATTCTCTAGGATTATGTGAATAACTAAAACTCACCCTAGATAAGAGAAACTCTATAAAATTTTAAAAGACTATTCCTAGAAAAGAAATAGGAAATGCTGTTCAAAAGTGACCCCCATTGAGCTCAAATAAATTAATTTCTTTTTTAAAATGTTTATTTTTTTTGAGAGAGAGAAGTGGAGCATGAGCAGGGGAGGGGCAGAGAGAGAGAGGAAGAGAGAGAGAATCTCAAGCAGGCTCCACACTCATCACAGAGCCCAATGTGGGGCTCGATCTCACAAACCCTGAGATCATGACCTAAGCCAAAATCAAGAGTTGGATTCTTAAATGACTGAGCCACCCAGGCACCCCAAATAAATTAATTTATTTTTTGTTAAGTTTATTTATTTATTTTGAGATAGAGAGAGAACAAGTGGGAGAGGGGCAGAGAGAGAGAGAATCCCAAGCAGGCTCTGCACTGGCAGCATGGAGCCTGATGTGGGACTTGAACCCACGAACCACAAGATCACGACCTGAGCTGAAATCAAGAGTTGGATGCTTAACTGACTGAGCCACCCAGGCATCCCTAATAAATTAATTTCTTAAAAAGTTTTTTTTTTTAAATAAAGCAACGTCTAGGGATGCCTAGCTGGCTCAGTCAGTAAAGCATGCAACTCTTGGTCTTTGGGTTGTGAATTTGAACTCCACGTTGGGTGTAAAGATTACTTAAAATCTTAAAAAAGCAACTCTTACAAAAAGCAGCAGATCAACTAAGTTCAGAGGGGAATTCAACCAAACGTTTAAGTTGCAGGTGATTCCTATGCTATGTAAACTATTTCAAGGCATAAAAAAGTAAAATTTTCAGTTTTTCGTTATGAAATATTGATACCAACAAAGCACAAAAAAATATGCAATTGCAGATGAATCTCACTTAGGAAAACCATTAAAAAATACTAAATAAAATATAGCAAAACATAATCTAGTAACTCATTTAAAAATCAAAGCATAACCAAGTAAGATTTATTTTTAGGAATGTAAAGATGGTTCCATATTAGAAAATCTATGAATGTATTTCGCATTTTCATAGACCAACAGTAAAAAATCACATGATCATCCCTAAAGACTTTGAAGAGGCATTTAGTAAAATTTAATATCCATTCTTTTTAATTATTATTGGTTACAGGAGTAGAATTTAGTGATTCATCACTTACATATAACACCCAGTGCTCACTCATCACAAGTGCCCTCCTTAATGCCCATCACTCATTTAGCCCATCACCTCACCCTTCCATTTTTTAAAATATCCATTATTGCTTTTCAAATATCTCTCAATAAAGTCAGATTAGAGGGATACTTCCTTAATATGACATTTCTTTTTTTATATACATAATTTATAATTTATTGTCAAGTTAGCTGACATACAGTGTATACAGTGTGCTCTTGGCTTCAGGAGTAGTTTCCCATGATTCATCACTTACATACAACACCCAGTGCTCATCCCAACAAGTGCCCTTTTCATTGTCCATCACCCAT
The DNA here is from genome assembly GCF_027475565.1 of Acinonyx jubatus. Classification (NCBI taxonomy): domain Eukaryota; kingdom Metazoa; phylum Chordata; class Mammalia; order Carnivora; family Felidae; genus Acinonyx; species Acinonyx jubatus. The sequence continues at coordinate 123,576,787 of NC_069389.1, forward strand.
TTTCCCCGCCCCCAATCCCCCACCCCCGTCAACCCTCAGTTTGTTCTCTATAGTTGTCTCTTATGGTTTGCCTCCCTCTCTGTAACTATTTTTTCTCTTTCCCTTTCCCCAAGGTCTTCTGTTAAGTTTCTCAACTTCCACATATGAGTGAAAACATATGCTATCTGTCTTTCTCTGACTGACTTATTTCACTTAGGATAATACCCTTCAGTTCCATCCACGTTGTTGCAAATGGCAAGATTTCTTTGTTTTTCATTGCCAAGTAGAATTCAATTGAGTGTGTGTGTGTGTGATTATATATATATATATATATATATATATATACCACATCTTCTTTATCCATTCACCAGTTGATGGACATTTGTGCTCTTTCCATACTTTTGTCATTGTTGATAACACTGCTATAAACATTGGGGTACATGTACCCCTATGAATCAGCACTCCTCTCAACATCACTCATTGTCAGGGAAATACAAACCAAAACCACATTGAGATATCACCTCACACTGGTCACACCCATACCGGTCAGAGTGGCTAAAATTAACTACTCAGGAAACAACAGATGTTGGCGAGGATATGGAGAAAGGGGAACCCTCTTGCATTGTTGGTGGGAATGCAAACTGTTGCAGCCACTCTGAAAACAGTGTGGATGTTCCTCAAAAAATTAAAAATAGAATTACCCTATGACCCAGCAAGAGCACTACTAGGAATTTATTTATTTATTTTTTAAATTAGGCCTCATGCCCAGTGTGGAGCCCAATGCAGAATTTGAACTCAAGATCCTGAGATCAAGACCTGAGATCAAGAGTAGGACACTTAACCTACTGAGCCACTCAGGTGCTCCAACATGATATTTCTATGTCAACCAAAACTCCAACACCATGTTTAGTGAAAAAAATACTAGAAGTGACCCCATTAAGACATGAAAAACCTAAGATATCCTCTTGCACCACTGTAATTTAACATTGTGAAGATAGACAATAAAATCAGACAAGAAAAAAAAATTAAATGAGAAGGTAAATTTATCATTATTTGAGAATGATACCTGGAAAACATAACAGAATCCAAGTGAAAAACCATTACAAATAAGATCATTTAGTAAGGTGGCCCAGTACACAACTGATATACAAAAACCAGGGGTCTTCATTAACAAAAGCAATAACTAATAAATAAAACACCATTTACAATACCAATAAAAACTGTGAAATACCCAGGAATAAGTTTAACATGAAAATGAGCAAAAGAAAAATTTCAGGAACTTCAGAAAGACAAAAATAAGACTTGAACAAGATAGTTTTGATAATGTATGTTATAGAACCCAACAATGTCCAAAACATTATCATTTCAACATGTAATCAATATAAGAATATTAATGAGATATTTTGCATTTTTTATTCATACTAATGCTTTGAGTTTCATTGTATATTTTACATGACTTACACTTTATATACTCAGGAGCTGCAAGTGGTTTGTAGCTACCATATTGGACAGTGCAGATGAGAGAGTGAGGGGAGAAATAATCATGATCACAAAATGCTGATGGGCAGGTAAATGGGTAGATATCTCTTTTTGTATAACTATATGTAGAGAAATTTGACATGATCTATCAAAATTTACACATATATGTCATTTGCCCCCACATACCACTTCTAGGAATTTATCCCACAGAGTATGTCATGGGACATTCAGTATTTTTAAGTTTCTTTGTTCATTTAGGCTATTGCATGCAGAAAGGTTGTAGATTGTACTTTATTACCCTGCAGTATAAGAATATCCACTTTATCACATTGCTGGTTTTGGTCAATGAAAATGGTAACTTGACTGTTTCAAAATCACATTTCTTTTATTATTAATGAGGCTGATTTTTCCCATATTTTTGTCATTCATTTTGTTTCTTCTGATATGAATTGTCTTTTCATGTTCTCCATTCATTTTATTTTTATGTCTTAATGGATTGTATTTTTTAAATTATTTATATAAGATTTTTAATTAGAAGAATGGCATGTTTTCCAACACCAACAACCAATTCTCTGAGTCTCCAGTCACCAACTGAGCGTCCAACAATTTGACTCAACTCTGACACTAACTACCTTGTTAGCACAGTCACCCACAATTTAAGGTCTAAGTCCCACAAGACTGTCCCCTACTTAAGTGCCATTTGCAAGTCAGTCCCAGCTGACTTCAACCGTCTATAATTCAGAGGTTCCCACAACCCCTTCTTCAGGCTTGATGTTTTCTAGAATGGCTCATAGAACTCAGGAATGCACTTTACTTATGTTTCCTGGTTTATTATAAAGTATATTATAAAGGATACAAATGAAAAGCTAAGTGGAGAGGTACATAGGGCAAAGTCTGGAAGGGTCCCAAGCACAGGAGCTTCTGTCCCATGGATTTTGGGTGCTCCACCCTTCCAGCATGTTGATGTGCTCATCAACCTGGAAGCCCTCTGAACCCATTGTTTAGGGGTTCTTATGGAGGTTTCATCATGTAGGCATGATCAATTAACTCAGTCTCCAGCCTCTCCCATCTCAGGAGGTTAGGGGAGGAGGAAGGGGTGAAAGTTCTAGGTTCCTAATAAAGACTTGGTCTTCTGGTGACCAGCCCCATCCTGAAGCTATGTAGAGGCTCAACAAGAGTCACCATATTAGAACAAAAATGCTTTTATCAACCAGGAAATTCCAAAGGTTTTAGGAGCTCTGTGTCAGGAACTGGGGACAAAGACCAAATAAATGTTTGTGTTTGTCACATAAATGGTGACTATTTTCCTCACTTGATTTGGTTTTCTTGTGGATAAATCTACCCATTATCCTTTGTGATCTCTTCCATTGCTTTTGTGCTCCAGGAGTAGCATGAGAATAGGTGTATATTCACAAGATCTGTATGTTGATTCATCTTCCAATAGCACTCTGTTTAAATTATTTTACCTTTTAACATCCGGCAGAAAAAAAGTCCTTACTGATCACAGTTGTTGTTGTTGTTGTTGTTGTTGTTGTTGTTGTTTTTCTTTTTTTTTCTTTTTTTTTTTGCTCTTCTCTGCCATTTATTCTCCCAATTTAGCAGTAAAAGCCTTTCCTCAAATTAAAAAAAAAAAGATTGTGTTCAGGTTCTAAATGTCTGAAACCTAGAAATTAACCCAAGTATTCCCATCCAAGAAGGTGTTATGTCTTTTCCTTTGACCAGATTCTCTCAAGAGAATCTCTGCAGTCTCCTCATATAGGCTCCTTTCATTTCTTATTAAGACAATATTTTATCCTCGTTGCTATTATGTTTGGGATATTTTTCCAGTGCCACTTTTAAGTAGTTTTTCCTCCCTGGATTGGAAGAGTTTTATTGATTTTTGCATTACTTATTTTGCAATCTGTAAATTTGTTCCTCTTAGTTCTAGTAGTTTTTCAGCTTGATTATCTTGGATTTTCCAGAAAGATACTCCTATTTTCATATGATCATAGTTTTTTCCCCTTCATTTCTAATATTAATACCTAATACATCTGTTTTCTGATTTACTGCTAGACTAGAATTTTGACGAAAATGTTAAATGATAGTCATGGTAGAGGGAATCCCTGTTGTTGCCCTGATCTTAATATGAATAGTGTTTCAACACTACGTACCTAAGTTGGCCATGTTGAGAAATGTGGTGAATCTACTCTTTTCATTTCATCTGGGAATGTTCTCTGTGAGGTCAGCAAGCAAGTCTATGGCTTGGGAAGTGTATTGACATACCGTGATCCATGTAAGAGTTCAAAGGGGTACCCATCTCTTTCTCCACTTGGCTCAGAAACTTTGTGAATGTGTCTTGAAGTCACAACCTGTGCATCTACTGCCATCTCGTGACAAGGGCCTCCAGTTGCAGATTTTGTTCTTGAGAAGTGAAAGGAGCCTCTTTATTTCCATCTAACAAATTATTCCTACACAAGCAGAAGGTGAGAATTCCATTGCTTCTCTGATGACGTCCCTCACCTAGAAAATGTAGATAACAGCATCTCCATCACAAGATTGGTGATTAAGTGAGTAAATATGTGTACTTGCTCAAAACAGTGCCCAGCACAAAACAAGATGCTCCATTGCTTATTATGATTCACGCCACTAACAGGGGATCGTGGTAAAAATTCATGAGGCAGACATAGTTTGAGGAGGAGCCATGAAGGACATATAGAATGAATGGAAAATTAAATCCTCAAACAAACAAGCTGTCCATCTGGGGCCTGACACGAGAGTCATCCAGGGAAGTTTGGTTGAAGGAGTGATTGAATATGATTGCAGCAGAAATTTGGGCAGAGCTGGACATCTGTTAAATCTTATATGGATAGTCCCCTCCTACATCAATAATGAGGCAAGCACAAGATGACATCATCACTCAGGAGCAGGAGATGCTGTCACCAAGGCCAGATCTTTCTCCAGCTGAGGAGGCTCCTTAGGGCCCCTTTCATGTCCTTATTCCTAAGACTATAAATGAAGGGGTTGAGCATGGGAGCCACCACTGCATACAGCACAGTGGCCACTGAATCCTCAGATGTGTAGGAAGAAGAAGGACGCAGATACACCCCAAATAAAGTTCCATAGAACAATGACACCACAACAAGGTGGGAACTACAAGTGGAAAAGGCTTTAAGTTTGCTCTGGGAGGAACCAAGTCTTAGGATGGCTGAGAAAATGTGCATGTAGGAGATAGAAATAAAGAGGAAAGGAGCAACAAAAATAAAGCTCCCCAGGATGTAAACAACCAACTCATTGTCATGGATACTTGAACAAGAAAGCTTTAGCAATGCATAGAGTTCACAGAAAATATGGTGAATTCTGACACTTGCACAAAATGACAGTGTATCCATCAAAAGGGTGTGGATCAAAGGATAGATGTTTGTGATAATCAGAGCCAGAGACAATAATGTGATACAGAATTTGGGGCTCATGGTTATGGTATAGTGAAGAGGGTGGCATATGGCTACAAATCTGTCATATGCCATCACTGCCAAGAGGACATTGTCCAGTTCTAGAAACAAGATTAGAAAATACATCTGAGTAAGGCATCCAGTGTAAGATATGGACTGGCTCAGGGTTTGGATATTGAGCAGCATCTTTGGTATAGTGACAGAGGTGAAGCAGATGTCAACCCAGGACAGGTTGGCTATGAAGAAGTACACGGGGGTGTGGAGATGGGAGGTAGAGCCAATGGCCAGGATGATGAGCAGGTTCCCCACCACAGCAACCAGGTACATGGACAGGAACAGACTGAAGAGGAGGGGCTGATTCTCAGGCACATCTGACAGTCCCAGGAGGAGGAATTCTGAGACAACAGTTCGATTGCTTCCAGCCATGGCTTCTGGTTTCTGTAAATATGCATTGGAAGTACATCTGTCAACATGAGCAGAGGCAATCTGGGAAAACATGCACAGCAACCTTCATCCTTAGCTGAAATAATACTTGGTGACACTTGGGAAGGAAATCCAACCTGGGGTAGTGAGGGCAAGAAAGTGTGTGGCTCCCTGGTCATGAGAGAATGCAGGACAGGTGAGCTAAGGCCTTTCTTGTGACTTAACTCAGTCAGGAGCTCCTCTTCCTTCTCAAGAAGAAAAGAAGGACCAGGCAGAGAAGAAGATGGAACTGAAAGTAAGGCCTGGTTTGGGGAGAGTGGGGAAGCAGCAAAAGCAATTGAGTTGTCACAATGGGTGCATTATTTTATCCATATAGGGGTCAGGGTGATGACCATAAAGCAAAATTCTGTGTGTGCATGTGTGTGCATACTTAGACACAGATGTATATACTTCACAAACATACAGAGACATATATATTCAAATGTATGTATTCATTGAAAAATACATGAAAGCATATTCACCAAAATGCTAATAGTGGTTATCTCTGGCATGTGAGATTTTAACTTAAATCTTTTTTTAATGTTTATTTATTTTTGAGAGAGAGAGAGAGAGACAGAGCACGAGCAGGGGAGGGGCAGAGAGAGAGAGGGAGACACAGAATCCGAATCAGGCTGCAGGCTCTGAGCTGTCAGCACAAAGCCCGATGCGGGGCTCAAACTCACAAACCGTGAGATTGTGACCTGAGTCAAAGTCGGACGCTTAACCGACTGAGACACCCAGGCGCCCCAAATCTTTTTTTTTTTTTGACAATAAACATATATCAACTTGCTAAACTATGTTCCAAGGATGTTAATATTTCTTTCAAAAGGTTTCTGTGATGGACTAAGTTTGAATCATAAGCACAATGGGGCTCAAGACTCATGAAACCTTGTCATACATAGGGCATCTCTAAGAAATTATGTCTTTGTATCTTTGTCTCTCTTTTCAAGTTCATGTTGTGGATTCCACAAAGGCTAAATGCTCATGTGGTTTCATTCCACTAGATAGAAAGATTTACATTAATAAATCTGAAATTCAGGTAAAATGTAAACTTAGTAAAATCTGATCTTAAAATATTGACTCAAAAATAGGCAGATGATGAATAATCAAATATCCATGGAAAAAAATGAAAATTTTTCATGGATATTCACTTAAAAGTAAAATACATGTTTTAATCCATGTGCTTTTAAGAAAAAAATATTTTGGTTCATCAGATTTTCAGCCCACTAATCCCCTCTTCAAATATTAAACGTTTACAGGGGAAAGAATGACATCTTTCTGGTTCACCACTGAATCATCATGGCCTCAAGCCAGCATAACACTGAAATCAAAACCTGGCAACAATAAGCATATGCATAAAAGAATAATGAGGCAAAAATCTCAATACATGCAAATCCAGTCTAGCAAGCAATATATTGGAGGGATAAGGCATCAAATAAGAATATAAAAATGATTGGTATTATGACATCTACTAATGCAAATAATCATATGAATTGATGGTAGGAAAAACTACATTATAAATCTAATCGATGCTAACATGGCACTTGTAAAACTTCACATTATTTCTTGATTTTTACAACCTGTAAGCAGGATTGGAATACAAGCCTGATTCAAAGCACCAGAGTCTCGATGTTCTTTCCTTCAAGCCAACTGCCTCACCCAAAGCTCTCCCTTCAGACCCCAACTTTCACTGGGCCTTCTGCAACTCATAATCTGTAATCAATGTCTTCTCAAAGCATTCCCTCTACCTTCTTCCTTGAAGGAGACTTGGCTCTATACCCTGAGGGCACTACTTTCTTGCAGCCCTCTTCAAGGTAAACTATCTTTTCTTCTCACACCCCATATACCTCAGGGTAAGGAGATAGGGTCAGTGACCTTTCCTCCTCCCAGTGCTACTTTTCAGCCCAGTAGTTCTTCTCCATTAAAAAAAAAAATCCCAAGAGTGACATCAGCAAAAATAACAGAAGTAGGAGCTCCGAGAGCCTGTCCCTCCACAGAAACAGTGGGAAAAAAATAGCAAAAATAGAATCAATGTTGTCAGAACTCACAAAAATAGTCAATTATTTCCAAAAATCAATCACATGTTGAATCAAGAAAAGGGCAACTTAAACACAGTAGAACATTCTGGTGTCTTAACTTTAGCCTTGCCCCCATACCCCTTCCCAGCACTGCAGCATTTTGAAGATGGCAGCCTACATTCCCATTGTAATACTTGGCTCAGAAGGGAGGAGAACAGATTTTGTTCCCAAGGAACTGTGTTTGTCTGTTTGGACCTACCTGGAAATTCCCTGAAGGCCTGACACAAGGCACTGGCCCTCCTTTCACCTAACTCAGAACTCGCTCAGGACAGAAAAGTAGGTAAGAGGGTATTCCTTAAGAACAATGAACAAGTCACTGCCTCCTAGGGCAAAAGATTACAGTTGAGACAAATAATAGACATGCCAAATGTCTTAGAGGAAAAATTGGGGAAATTTACTTTTGGGGAATATTGATTTTGAAAAGCTTCTGTTTATAATGGGAAAATATAGAAAGTCATATGCATGCCCAGGACTGGATGCATGCTCAGAAAAAACCTGATAAGCTTTCACCTCCAACTGATATTTAGGATCAGATAAACACAGGCAATGGAGGCTAAGATATAGTTATAAACAGACTGGCTAAGCTTTGAAAAAGTACACAACATACAGCCAAACTTCGAAGACCAGGAGACTAATTTATTCTTTTTATTTATTTTTTTAAAAACTTGTTTGTCTGTTTGTTTTGGGGGAGAGAGAGTGTGAGCAAGGGAGGGGCAGAGAGAGAGGAAGAAAGAGAATCCCAAGCACATGGAGCCTGGCGTGTGGCTTGATCTCACAAAACATGAGATCATGACCTGAGCCAAAATCAAGATTCAGACTCTTAACCAACTGAACCACCGAGGTGTCCCTCTTTTTATTTATTTCTTTTTCTCCCCTCCAGTTTAAGAAGATCTCTGGAAAACTATTATCTGACCAAAAGCTAAAACAACAGAGACTTCGGAGACCACACATGATAAAACATAGGTTTTGGAAAATAGTTTAGAAGTCACCAAACCAACAAGCAACTACAAACCACAGAAAGCAACAAAAACAAACCCTGAATAGAAGAAGAATAGAAGAAACTCTAATTTCCAGAGTTACCTCATTATAATATTCAACATGTCCAGTTTTCAATGAAAAATTATGAGGCATGCAGAGAAACAAGTAAATATGGCTCATTCACAGGATGAAAAGAAATTAGAAAAACTGTTTATAAAAAGGCACAAACATTGGACTTACTACAAAAAGACTTTAATTTTTTAAATATGTTCAAAAAGCTAAAGGAAGCCATAACAATATATCAACAAATAGAGAATATCAACAAAGTAATAAAAATTATAAAAAGGAGCCAAATAGAAAATGTGGAACTGAAAAGTACAAAAATTGAAAGGAATAATTCTGATAAAGTATCAATAGTATATTTGAGCAGATAGAAAAAAGAATATGTGAACTTGAAGATAGATAGACTGAAATTAGTCTGAGGAACATAAAGAAAAAAATTTTTTTAAATGAACAGAGTCTAAGAGACCTATGGAACATTATCAAGTAGACCAACATATGCATTGTGGGAGTCCCTGAATGAGAAAAGGAGAGAGGAAAAAAGGCCAAAAGGAATATTTAAAGAAATCATGGCTGAAAATTGCCCAAATTTGATGAAAGCATGAATCCATACATTCAAAAAGTACAATGAATTCTAAGTAAGATAAAAACAAGCAGACCCACACCAAGACATACTGTTATCAAATTGCCAAAAGCCAAAGACTAAAAGAGAATCTTGAAAGCAGCAAAAGAACAACTTGTCATTTACAAGTGATCCTCAATAAGACTAACAATTTCTCATCAAAATCCATGGAGACCAGAAGGCACCAGGGTGACATATTTAATGTGATCAAAGGGGGGGAAATGTCAACCAAGAATTCTATATCTAGCAAACTTATCCTTTAAAAATTAAGAAGAAATTAAGACATTCCCTGATAAACTAAATCTGAGAGAATTCATTACTAGTAGATCTATCCTACAAGTAGTGCTAAAGGGAGCATTTCAGGCTGAAAGGAAAGGACACTAGACAGTCACTAGTGTGACTATCACTTCAAGGACACTAACTTGAAGTCATACAAAGAAATAAAGAACATCAGTAGAAATAAATACATAGGTAAATATAAAAGTCAATATTAATGTAATTTTGGGTTTTAACTCCTTTTTTCATATATCATTTTAAATGTACAAAACAATCATTATAAAATAATGTTAATGAGCATACAATATGTAAAGATGTAAATTGTGTCAATAACAACATAAAAGGGGAAATGTGCAGCTGTATAAAAGCAGCCTTTTTGCATACTACTCAAGTAAAGTTGGCATTAATTCAAACTAGATTGTTACAAGTAAAAGATGTTAATTATAATCCCCAGGGTAACCACTAAGAAAATATATAGTGAAAGAAATTATAAGGGAATCAAGATGGTAAATAGAAAATACATATCTAACATAAAAGTAGACAGTAATGGAGGTATTGAGGAACAAAAATGATATAAGACATATGGGGGAAGAAAGCAAAATAGTAAAAGGAAGATCTTATCAGTAACTACTTTAAATGTATGTGGATTACATGGTCCAATTAAAAACAGAGAGTGGAAAAATGGATTTTTAAAACATAACCCAACTATATGCTCTATACAAGATACTTTAGATCAAAAACACAAATAGATTGAAAGTTAAGAAATAAAAAAGATCCCATGCAAATAATAACCTAAAGAGTGCTGGGGTAGCTAATACTAAAATCAGATAAAATATACTTTAGGTCAAAAATATGAGACAAAGAAGAATATCAATGATAAAAGGGTCAACTCATTAAGAAGATATCACTATTGTAAACATATACACAGCTAGCAACAAATCACAAAATATATGAAGCAACACTGACCGAATTGAAAGGAGATATAGCCAGTTCCACAATAATGGCCAGAGACTTCGATACTCTACCTTCAATAATGAAAAGAACAACCAGATAGAAGATCAATAAGGCAACAGAGGATGTGAACAACATATAAAGCAACTATATCTAACATACTTATACAGAATACACCACCCAATGGTAGCAGAATACACATGTTTCTCGAGTGTACATTAAACATTCCCCAGGATAGACCATGTATTAAGCCACAAAATAAATCTCAGTAAAATTTAAAATATTTAAATCATATATACTATAGTCTGCAACTGTAATGGAATGAAACTAGAAATAAATATCAAAAGGAAAACTGGAAAATATGCAAATATGTAGAAATTAAATAATACATTTTTAAACAAACAATCAAAAAAGAAATCACGAGGGAAATTAGAAAATACATAGATATGAATGAAAATGAAAAACAACATACCAAAACTAATGGGATGCAGTGAAAGCAGTGTTCAGAGGGAAATATCTAGTTTTAAACGCCTACCTTAAAAAGATCAGGAATAAGATAAGGATGGTCACTTTTATGAATGCTATTCAACATTGTACTAGAATTCTAGCCAGAGCAATTAAACAAGAAAAAGAAAGAAAAATCACTTAAATTGGAATGTAAGAAGCACAATTATCTCTATTCACAGATGATTGTATCGTACATATAAAATCCTAAAGAACCCATCAAAAAAATCTCCTAGACTTAATCATCAAATTCAGCCAAGTTTCACCATATGAGATCAACACACAAAAATCAGTTGTAATACTCTACACTAGCAATGAACTGTGGGAAATCAAATAGCTATGTCCTGGGTTAGGAGATTATAGGGAATGCATTGAAAAGCAGAAAACTGCTCTCTGGCTTTGCTAAAAACAGCGGCCATGCTTTGCTTAGCTACCTAATGTATATCTAGGGGTTAGGCCCTGCCTATACTAATAAATTCCATAAGCCATGTTATCGCATGGAATATTTTACCCTGTCTTAACTTGTTTTTCTGCACGTTTTCTATATGTTTTTACTGGCATGTAGCCCACCAATGTATTGCTCATTTCTTCCCTAAATGTATGCTCAATAAATATGGGAGCTTGACAGTAGCCACTCGGGGAGACTTCCCTTAGCCTCCCTTTCACCTCTCTTGACTTGCATGGAGTCTTTTTTTCTTTATTTTTTAAATGTTTATTTATTTTTGAGAAAGCAAGGCAGAGAACGAGTAAGGGAGGGGCAGAGAGACAGGGAGATACAGAATCCAAAGCAGGCTCCAGGCTCTGAGCTGTCAGCACAGAGCCTGACACAGGGCTCGAGCCCACAAACCATGAGATCATGACCTGAGCCAAAGTTAGATGCTTAACCAACTGAACCACCCAGGCACCCCTGCATGGAGTTTTGAGTAATCCTTTGAGCCATCCTTGGCTTTGTTTGGACAAAGCTGAAAGCCAAACCCACAATGAACAATGAAATTGAAATTAGGAAAATAATAGCATCTATAACAATAACAAAAAGATGAAAACACTTAGGAATAAATGTAACCAAGGGGATACAAGACTTATACATTGAAAACTATAAAACATTGCTCAAAGAAATTAAAGAAGGTCTAAATAAATGGAAAGACTTACCATGTACATGGATTGGAAGACTTAATATTATCAAGATGGTTATACTCACAAAGTGGTCTACATACTCAATACAGTACTTTTTAAATATTTATTTATTTTGAGAGAGAGAGAGAGAGAGAGAGAGAGAGAGAGAGAGAGAGAATGAGCAGGTGAAGGGCAGAGAGAGAGAGAGAGAGAGAGAGAGAGAGAGGGAGAGAGAGAATCCCAAGCAGGCTCCATGCCTGACACAGGGCAGCACAGAGCCCGACACAGGGCTCAATCTCACAAGCTGCAAGATCATGACCTGACCCAAAATCAAGAGTCTGACACTTGACTGACTGAGCCACCCAGGCGCCCCATCAATGCAGTCCTTATCAAAATCTCAATGGCCTTTTTTGCAGAAATGGAAGAGATAATCCAAAAATTCATAGGGAATTCAAGGGACCCCAAATAACCGAACAATCTCAAAAGAAACAACAATTGTATACTTTATTTTACTAGACACTTATGGTTAAGATTGTAGCAAAGTTTTGGCATTAAATGTAACGCTGCTTCTTGAATAAGTTAAATAGAACATTATTATATGTTCTATTCCCAAGAATAGAATTCCCAAGAATTCCACTCCTAGGCATATACCTAAAAGAATTAACAGGTGTTCAAATAAAAACTTGCACTTAAATGTTCATAGCAGCACTATTCATAATAGCCAAAAGGTGAAAATAACTCACATGTACATCAACTGGTGAATGGATAAACAAAATGTGGTATAGCTGTATAATGGAGTATTAATCAAGCATGTAAATTAATGAATTACTACGTCCTGAAATATGGATGAAAATATTGAAAACATTGTGCGAAGTGAAAGAAGACAGACACAAAAGGCCATATATTATATGATTCCATACATATGGAACATCCAGAAGACACCAATCTAAAGAAACAGAAAGCAGATTGATAGTTGCCAGAAGCATGGGGGAGGGTGAACGCAAAGTGACTGCTTAATGGGTACAAGGTCTCCTTTGGGACTAATGAAAATGTTTGGAACTGCATATAGGCAATGGTTGTACAACATTGTCAATGTACTAAATGCCACTTAATTTTATATTTTATATTTTAAAATGGTTAATTTATGTTATGTGAATTTTACCACAATAAAAAAAAGTCATAGAAAAAATTAAAAAGAATACTTTGCCCTTTGAGGCCCCTGCTGTCCAGCCCTTTTGCCCACTGCTGTCTCTCAAAGGAACCATTCTCTCTCATGCATTTGTGAGGACTTTGCTGCAGGCTCACAGTCCCTTCCACATCTCATTCCTGCCTCATTCTGTCCAAGTGGCAGACCTTTGTTTATTTATTTTTGAGAAAGAGATAGAGCAGGGCGGGGCAGAAGGAGAAGGAGACACAGAATCCAAAGCAGGCTCCAGGCTCCAAGCAGTCAGCACAGAGCCTGACATGGGGCTCGAACCCATGAACTGTGAGATCATGACCTGAGCCAAAGTTGGATGTTTAACCAACTGAGCCACCCAGGCACCCACAAGTGACAGACGCTTGTAATCCATTGACCCCAACCTCCTCTCTGCCATCCTCTCCCTGCACCCTTGGGAAAGGTAACCCAAATGACACCAATCACAGTCTCTCTCTTTCTCTCTCTCTCTCTCTCTCTCTCTCTCTCTCTCTCTCTCTCTCAGAATTTGAAAGTGGAGTAGAGGCACACAGAAATGGAAGTGGTTGGAGCTGAGTCGCTGAGCGCAAATCCTTGGAGACAACCAGTCTGAGTTCCCACCAGTGAGATTCCCCAGAGGTGCTCTGGTTCCCATCCTTCCCAGTATCTCGATATTCAGCTCCTAACTTCAATTCTGTGAGATCCTCCACGTGTTCCCAGCCAGCCTCCTCATTTAGTCAGAGATGCATTTGTCTCTTAGAACCAAAGTACTCCAGCTCATACAGATGAGAACGGTCAGTGGGTTTCAAGCAACAGACTCAGGAAATGCGGGGTGATTTGGGTGATCCGCAATGACTTACTGGGTGAAGCTGGGGGAGGCCAACAGACTCCCATTCACATCGCAGGACAGGGAAGCAGAGAACCCAACTGTCACCAGTGCGCAAGCTGGACCACGTGTTCTCCGAAGGCAAACTCTAGGTAGAGTTTGGGTACACGCTGCCGGGAAACCATTTTTAAAGGTGACCACGTGGTACACGGTCACGTCTGATGGTCTCGGGTAACCCAGAGCCTGGGAACCACTACTCCAATCTTGACATGATTGCGTCCAGACCCAGAAGGAACCTTCCGGCCTCTCTCTGACCTTGCTGGTGGGGTCCCTTAGCGCAGGCAGCCAAAGTGTGGAGACGTCAAGAAAACCCACCTCAGAAAAGGTCCTGAGAGTTGTTGTTACATTGCCATTGCAATGGTAGCTGGGTCTCCAACCTCCCCGCGTCTCTGTCCTTAATGCAAGAGCACCAAAGAGTGGCTTCCTCGCAGTTGTCGCAAGGATATCTCACATTGTTGGGAAGACTTGGAGAACCACAAATCCCTCTGAAATGTCACCCGGCTGACTGACACTTCTGTGAGCTTGCCTCCTGGCATTCCAGAAGAAACCAATTTCCTCTGCTTGGCAGAGTTTCTCTATGTCTCCTCTGTCCTTTTTCCTCTCTTCCTCCCTCCCTTCTCTTCTACTCACTCTCCCCCTCCCCCTCCTCCTCCTTTTCCTCTCCCCTCCTCTCTCTTTCCTCCCTTCACTCCCAATGTTCCAGACCATGTCCTTCAGATCATTGCCCTAGACAGGCCATCCTGTACCACCCAACCTAAATTAGCTGGAACAACAAAAGTGCAAGATTAAACTGAAGGGGGGTTTAGAATTTGCTGAAGATTTCAGCATTTCACCTCAAGGGAGAAATACAGATTATTCGCTAAGTGGTTTGGGACACCTTGACTAAAACTTTTTGGAAAGAAAACAAACTTACATACCAATGTTCTTTCTCACGAAAATTACCTCCCAGGATGTTAAAGTTTTAAAGTACTAGAAGATGTTCTCAGTGAATATTTTTGTAATTTTATACTGAGGAGGGCCTTTCATAGGAAATGCAAACCGCAAATTATACTGAAGCAATGGATCACATAAACAAAAAAATTTTAAGCCACTCTATACCGAAAGACCAGGAGCAAAGATAAAATGAAGAAATGGCAAGGAAAGGTATTTTCCAATTATAACAAAACTTTGATATTCTAAACAAGTTAAAAAAAAACAAGTATTTATTAACAACAGTGGACCAATGCATATTTAAGTCTTCTTTACAGGTTTCTGTAGCTTCTCTTAGGCTATTTCACTCAGTACTATTATTGTTATGGTTAAACATAACAAGAGTGCAAGAGCGGACCTCATTTTTTGCGTGTTAAATTTGAGTTATCTTACTCAAATGTGAATAGAGATGTCCACTTGGCAGCTGGATACAGGAGTCTGCAGTGTGGGCAATGTCTGCGATGAAGATACAAATCTGGGACCCAGGACACGGCCCAGAGAGCCCCGAGCCTGCACGAGCTCGCCACGGGCAGCCGAGAGCCGGTATAGGGGGACAAGTGGCCCACGCACCGAGCCCTGGGATCCTGGGACACTCCGAGGTGGCAGAGCAGAGAGGGAGCCGGCGGCAGAGACTGAGGAGGGGAGGGAGGGACCCTAAGACTGCAGGGTGGCCTCCTGGAACAGGAGTCAGACGTGCGCGCCCGCACACACACCTACCCACCCACCCACACACACACCCGCACACACCCACACCCACACCCACACCCACCCACCCACCCACACACACACACACACACACACTGGGGGCAGGAAGGAGGTGGTCAGGAGGGAAGAGAGAGTGATCCTCTCCCCGGGGTGCTGCTGATGGTCAAGGGCGATGAGGCCCTAGAATGCTCACTGTGTTTGACAGCGAGATCCTGGAGACCTGCAAAGACAGGGTCGGGTGTGGGGTGAGGGTCAGGAGGGGTCGAGGAAGTCAGGTGCAGGGTGGGAGTTGGGAGGGGACAGGGAGATGGGATGTGAGGTGTGGTTCCGGAGGGGACGGGGAGACCAGGTGCGAGGTGGAGTCAGGAGGCGATGAGGAGATGGGGTACGGGGTGCAGGGTGGGGGTCAGGAGGAGACGGGAAGATTTGGCAAGGGGTGCAGGCTGGAGGTCTGGAGGGGATAAGGAACTCAGGTGCGGGGTGGGGGTGTGTGTCAGGAGGACACAGGAATGTCAGGTGCGGGGTGGCAGTCGGGAGGGGACCAGGAAGTTGGGTGGGGGGTGGGGGTCAGGAGGAGTCAGGGAGATCGGGTGCTCGGTAGGGTTCGGGGTCAGGAGTGGATGAGGAGGTCAGGGGAGGAGTAGGGGTCAGGACGGGACAGGGAGGTCGGGTATGGGATGAGGGTCAGGAGGGGACGGGAGGTTGGGTGCAGAGTGGGGGTCAGGTGGGAACTGGAGGTTGGGTGCAGATTCCGGATCGGGAGTGGATGGGGATTTGGGGTGTGGGGTGGGGGCCAGGTGGGGCGTGGAGGTTGAGTGGGCAGTGGGGGTCAAGAGGATGGCGGAGGTTGGATGTGGGGTAGGGTGGGGGTCAGGAGGACACAGGAATATCAGGTGTGCAGTGGGAGTCACGAGTGTCCAGCAAGGTGGGTGGAGGGGTGGGTGTGAGGAGGAGTCATGGAGATCGGGTGCCAGGTAGGGGTGGGGATCAGGATTGGATGGGGAGGTGGGGTGTGGCTGGGGGGGCAGGGGGTGAGAGGGAGATCGGGTTCAGGGTAAGAGTCAGGAGGGGACGGGGAAATCAGGTGCAGGGTGGCGGTGGGGGACAGGAGAGAACGAAGTGATCCGGGGCTTGGCAAGAGTGGGGGTCGGGAGGGGACGCAGAGGTTGGGTGCAGATTCCAGGTCAGTAGCAGATGGGGAGATCAGGTGGGGGGCTGGGGTTCAGGAGGGGATGGGGCTTGGGTGCGGGGTGGGGTCAGGACGGACCGGGAAATTCGGGTGTCGGGTGGGGGTAAGGAAGGGACCAGGTGATCGGGTGCGGGGTGTCAGTGGGAGTCAGGAGGGGATGGCGAGATTGGGTGCAGGGTGGGGGTCAGGTGGGATCTGGAGGTTGGGTGCAGATTCCGGATCGGGAGTGGATGGGGATTTGGGGTGCCGGGTGGGGGTCAGCAGGGGACGTGGATGTTGGGTGCAGGGTGGGGTCAGGAGGGGCCGGGAAATTTCGGGTGTCGGGTGGGGGTCAGGATGGGACAAGGTGATCGGGTGCGGGGTGCAGATGGGGATCCGGAGGGGATGGCGACATTGGGTGTGGGGTGGGGTCAGGGGGGGACCTGGAGGTTGGGTCCAGATTCCGGATCAGGAGAGGATGGGGAATTGGGTGCGGGTTTGGGGGTCAGGAGGGGATGGGGAGATGGGGTGTGGGCCAGGAGGGGACGGGGCGTTTGGGGACAGCGGGTCCAAACCAATCCCGGGAAGGGCCGCACTGTGGCCGCCGAGCACAGAAGGCGGTGGCTTCGGGGTGGCCAAGTCGCAGCGTGTGCAGAGGTGGGGGGCTGCAGCCCTTCCCACGTGCCGGGGACCCGCAGAGAGCGGGGTGCGTGGACGCAGGAGGGACAAAAGAGCTCGGGCAGGGGAGGACGGCTTGGCAAGGGAGGGAGCGGCCCCTCCTCGCCAGCCCGGCTCCGGGGGGGCCCTCCTCCCCCAGGTCCTCACCGCTCTGGACCGAGACGCCTCCTGTCGGAAGCCTAAGCTGGGGCAAAACCTGGAACAGACCATCAGCCTCGTGTCCGGCAACAGCTAAGGGTGGCGGAACCGGCGAGGAGGGGGCGTCCCAGGCCTGAGGTGACCTCGGGGCCGAGGCCTGGATCGGGTGGCACGGGGGCGGGGATGGGGTGGTCACCGGTCTCTCGTGCCCTGCGCACACCCGGGCCCCCTTCATTAGTGCCTTTCTTTGGGCCCTGCGTGGGGGCGGTGGTGACAGGACCAAGGGTCCTGACCCCGGCAGCAGCAATATCCCCGCCGTCCTACCCTCGTGCCCCCGGGTCGTGCCAGCCCCTGCCCCCTCTTCCTGTTTATACCCCCAACCACCTATTTATTTAATTTATCTGCACCTCACCGTGTCCGTCTGTCACCACGTGCCCCTTCTCTGGGATGTGGACAACCTCACGCCCCTTCCGTCCTTGGGTCGTCCTGGCTCGCTGGTGGCACGGTCAGCCTCGGCCTCACCTCTGGCACCTGCCCCTGGCCGTGTCTCCCTCTCTGTCTCTCTGCCCCTTCCCCGCTCACGCTGTCTCTGTCTTGCTCTCAAACACTAAATAAAAGCATTCAAACAAAAGAGAAAGAAGAAAGAAAGAAAGAAAGAAAGAAAGAAAGAAAGAAAGAAAGAAAAAAAGAAAGAAAGAAGAAAAAAAGGATTCATGTTGGTTTAACCAAAGGGAGAGTTTCTGGATGTGTGTAACTGAACGATCGTGGCGGGGGCGGGGGGCGGGTAGTTCTGTCTTCAGGCATGGCTGGATCCAGGATTTGGTTCTCTGCCATGTGCCTTCCTGCTCTTGCTTCCCATCTGTCCAGTGTCAGCCTGTTCCCTCCCCCCGCCCCCGTAGCCCCGGCAAGGCCGGAAACGAAGGAACCAAAACCGTGTTTGCTTACAGAGATCATGACCATGCATGTAGAAACTCCGAGGGAACCCTCGTGAGGCTAGCACTCCTGTTTAGCGAGGTTCCAAGACACAAGCTACTCAGAGGGAGCTAACCACCCCCCACCCCGCCCCCAAACCCGTAGCCACTTGTGGCACCACTCCCTTGCTCATCGGAAACAAGGCCAGTAAGCCCCAAAATTCCTATTCTAGTGTTTCCGTGCTTATTTCCCTGGTACAAAAGGAGTCTTCTACTTCGGCAGGAAGCCACCCTACTGGTTGGTGATGCGGGGAGACCAGACTTCTGGCGGCGGGGCGCCTTTTCTGGAGAGCACTTGTGTGCCGAGAAGCTATAGAACGCGGGAATTCTACCTCTTGGAAACGATCTGAAGGAAGTAACTGTTCGCGCAAAGACTTCTGTTCAAGAATCCCATTGACTCACACGACCCGACTGCCCAACATTATGTAATAATACATTTGTCTGTCTCGTGGATAACAGTTTTTGAAGAGTTTTTAAGGAGTGGGAAAGCTAGTACGTTCAACGGGGAAAAACAAAAACAAAACAAAACAAAAAGGATCCCGAGAAAAGTTAACGCTAAACTGGAGAATGCATACATTATACGTTGTTATCCGTTTAACGGGTAAATACAACTAGGAACGTATTCCAAAACGTCAGCAGTATTTACCGCTGAATATAGGACCTGATTTTCCTCTCCCTGAGTCGTCTTCGATAAGCTTGGGCTGCTGGACTACGATTCCCAGAACCTCCCTTCCACCACCAGAACAAAGGTAAGAAAACGTGGAGGCGCAGGAACTGAGAAGAAACTCGGACACAAAAGAGTAGCTCAGTTTCATGTTGTGCAGTAACAAACACGTAAGCGCCCGTCCCTCCGGGCGCAGGGAAGGAACTGAAGTGGGCCAAGAGCCACCGAGGCCCGGACCTGCAGAACGTTAGACCCCCGATAATAAAGTGGCCAGGACGCCAAGTGTCAACGCCCCGTGCCTTGCCCAGTGAGGGCTACCAGGTTAGGCCTCGGCCCCCTTTCCCGGGCCTAGGCGTCGCGGAGGCCGGGACCCCAAAGCGCGAATGTTTCGTATCACCAGGGGAAGCCGGTCCAGGAAGGAGTTGACGGAAACTCGGAAGCAGATGGGGTCTTCAGTAGTCCATCTCCTAGAAGTGAGGGAAGAGGGAAATCCGGTTAAAGGGGAGACCTGCTGTGGAGGTGCAGGGCACCAGCCCCTTCCCCCACACAACCCCCCCCCCCCCCGCCTTCCACCTAACGCGTGCGTCGGGGCCTCCACGACGGCACTGGAAGGCAGAGATGCGACCACGGCACCCGCCGCCACCGCCCACCCGTCCCGCGCGTACTCTTGCTGGAGGACTCACACGGCCAGGGCGCTGCCCCTCACGCAAAGCTCCTTCTGAGCCAACCCTCGGTGGCGTTGGACGTGTGTAGTCAGGGCCCTGCGGGCCATCTCTGCCTCCAGGGGCGACCGGAAAGACACAGTGAGCCTGCTGGGAGGCACCCGGTTAAGGCACAACGGGCTCCTGGAGTTCCCATGGCCTGAAGCCTCCTGACCACTCAGAGGCCCCCTTCTACCCCCGGGACACTCGCGCTCCCTCCCGCCACCTCTGCCCACCCTGAGCCGCTTCCCCCACCCTGGGGGCCCGCGGGCACCGGCCGTCCCTGTCCCGCCAGGCTGCCCACCCCCGCCCCCGTCCGTCCCGTCCCCGGGCTGCCGCCCTGCTCCCCAGCCACCCCGCCACGGCCCCTGCCCAGACAGGCTCCACGGAAAGGATACAACTCCAGCAGTCCTGAGGAGACGCCCCCTGCGTCTCCACCGGGGGCCAGGGCCCTCGGGGCCCGTTCGGCCAGGGGAGGGGCGCAGGCCCCCTCGACCACTGCTCCCTTGCTGCCAGGGCCACCCTCGCCATCGTGGCGGCTGCAGTTGCCCTGGCGACCGGGACCTCGGGGGCTAAGCTGGGGGTCGTGGCCGTCCGTGCCTCCGTCGGAGGCCTGTGGGCCTGCCCCCGCGTCCCCCGCGCCACCCTCGGCGCCGTCCGCGCCGTCATCGTCAGGGGCCTGCGTGACCGCCACTTCCTCCGCGCCGTCGTCCGGGGCCGGAGAGGCCACTTCGTCGTCCGGGGCCCTCATGGCCGCCGCACCGGCCTCCTCAGAGCCCACCGCTACGCTGCGCCCACTGTCGGCGGACCGCTGAGACCCCTGGCAGGCCTCGCGAAGCCCGGCCCCTCGGCGCGCAAGGCTGTCGGGGATGGCCAGGGCGCCTGCGCAGACAGACCCCGCGGAGCTGGTTCCCACCGAGCCGGCCTCGCTGTGTTGGCCCAGAGCCTGGATCCGGTCGACGCTGACCCCGAGGAGATGGAGGCTGGTTCCGGAAGCTGCGCCCCTCGACGCGTGACGTCACTGTCGGGCTCCTTCGTCCCCGAGAGCATTCTGGTGAGGCCACTGGCACGTGACTGTTTCCGGCCCAGCCCGCCCCTCCCCCCAAGCGTGTGTCTGCGCAGGCGCCAGCCGGGCGCACGTGCGAGCAGCCGGCTGACCGCCGCCCGCCCGGGTCCCGGGCATCGAGGCGTGGGCCGCGCTCAGGCGCTTCTGGGCAGCACCGTGCCTGTCCCTGTCCGTGGGCTCCCCGTACGGCTCGGGTCTGCGTGTGCCGGGACCCGTCCCCGGGGGCGGGGGGGGGGGGGGGCCCGACGCGGGATGCCGAGCAGGGGCCACTCCCAGGCCCTGACTGTCCTCAGGGAGCATGCCTGGCGCGGCCCCTAGGGGAGCTGGAAGGGACGGGCCTGGCTCCCTCACCATTTCTCGGTCCCGGGCGCCGTCAGTCCCCCAGTGCCTGCCAGCCTGGGGGAGGGTACACCGCCGAGGGCGCGACCGGCCTCCGGCCGGGGGCTCCCGGGCTCCCGGGCTCCCGCCTCCCACACCGCAATGGCTGCGGGCTTGGGCCGGGGGCCCGGGGGCCCAGGGGGGCCCAGCTGGACCCGAGGGCAGCGGCACGGGGGAGCACCGCCCCGGCGACAGCTCCCCGGTCGCTTTGCCTCTGCTGCGGCAGCCCTGACGGGCTGTCCCTCCCCCAGGAACAAAGTCTTGCGGCTCTCGGGGGTGGGGGGCTGGACGTGCCAGGGGCCCTCAACTGGGAGGTGACCCTGTGTCTGCCGGCCTGCTGGGTGCTGGCCTACTTCTGTGTCTGCAAGGGGGTCAAGTCAACAGGAAAGGTACAGCTGGAGGCGGGCGGGTCGGGGTGGGTGATGATGGCAGGGGTGGGGGCAGCATGGCCGGTGGGGAGAAGGGGTGTCTCTGCCGGGGGGGGGGGGCCGGGGCACCCCGCCACGTGAGGTGACCGGGCCAGGGCCTGAGGCGGGGGCAGGTCCTTGAACCCAGCCCGGTGGATTTCCCACGCGTGCCCGGGTAGTCCTCTGCAACCTCCAAACTCCAGCCCAGCCGCCTCCCGTCCTGAGGGGACAGGCCCAGGCGACCGCCAGCTGAACTTGCCTGTGTCGGGCAACCCCGCCCCAGTTTCCCTCTCTTCCTCACTCACTACTTCCTCACTCTCTGCTTTGCGGCCAGCCTGGGGGCACCCGGCCCGTGGCCCTCCCTTGCCTACCTGTCCTGCTCTGCTGAGGGTGGGACGGAGGCAGAGGTCTTCGCGGTCACCTCGCTGTCGCCTCTGTCTCCGGCCGGCCCAGTCCACTCCCGTCCTGCCCAGGACCCTGCCTCTGTGCAGAGAACCACAGGAGGCATGGGACCTGCCTCCAGGCCGATGTCCTGCTCCCCACCCGGGGAAGGTCCTGCCTCCGCCCTCCCTCTCTACAGCTGACCTGTCCTTGCGGGGACGGCCGATGGCCAGCTGAGCACCCCGCTTCCTTCGGGAGGAGCCCAGGCTCTGAGGAGTAGAAGGGGGTGCTGCAGGCTGGCCTCCCGCTTGACCTCGGAGCGGACCGTACCACAGTGGGGGGAGTGTGGCCCGCCTGCCCCCCTGCTGAGGCTGGGGGCCCCTAGTGGGGAGGCGGCGCCGCAGGGCCCCTTCTGAGCAGGTGCCCCCCGTCCCCCCTCCCCCTGCCCCAGATCGTGTACTTCACGGCTACCTTCTCCTGCGTGGTCCTCGTCGTGCTGTTGGTGCGGGGAGTGCTGCTGCCCGGCGCCCTGGATGGCATCATCTGCTCTCTCAAGCCTGACTTGTGGAAGCACTCACTGGGTCGTGAGTGCCGGCACCACGTGGGGCGTAGAGATCACGCACACAAGGATGTCAAAGAATTGAAAACACTAAAGGTCACGTAAAGTCACTGTGAACCTTTTGGGGGAGAAATACACAAAAAAGAAGTGGGGACCACCCTCAATCCCACCACACAGAGATACGAGGTGTTTACACTTCAGGCTACCGTTGCAGGATTTCCGTGCACATAGACAGTAGCTTCCTAAGTTGGGATTTTAGTGATTTCCCTTTTGCACTGTGGTGTTTCCTATGCGACCGCATCCCTGTTCTCCGTGGCCACTAACTACTTTAGCTCCAGTCGCCATCCCTTCCCTCCTTGCCTCCTACTGGCAGGCTTGCCCCCCCGACGGGAGCCCCTTCGTGACCTTCCCAGACGGCCGATCTGATCCGCACCTGTGCTCAGTCGCCCCCTCCAAAGGCCGCTTTGGTGTGTCCACCTGTACCGGGGAAGGGGACGGGGTGCGGGGCCGTGTCCGTCTGGGCTGTGGCCCATCTCCCTCCACGAACCGCTGCGAGGTCGTGGAGCCCCACGTGCTGGGGACACTGAGCCCAAGGAAGAGGCAGGGCCCTCTGGACAACAGGCCGTGGTGTCTGGCGGCCTCCCACGAGGTCTGGGGAGGGGCTAGGGGTGTGGGGAGGGGGTGGAGCTGAGGTAGGACTGGTTTGCGTGGGTGCAGCGGGGTCACACGTCACAGCGCGTGGCGACGATTGGTGAGGGAGCAGCTGCTGGAGAGGCGGCCGAGGGCGGGGACTCTGGGAGCCCAGGGCAGAGCTGGCTTCGGGGCAGGGGCGCGGGAAGCAGTCCCGGCCCGGGAGGAACACAGGGGGGTCCGTTTGCTCAGGCGCTCCTGGGAGCCCGGTTGCTTTGGATGCTTGGGGGCGGAGCCTTAGGAGGGAGCCCTCGTTGGCTAGGAGGACAAGGGTTGGGGGGGGGGGATATTCTCTAGGGGCTCCTGGCAGAGCTGGCTGGGCGGGAACCAGTCAGGCGCCCAAGGGAATGGCCGGGAGGTGGGGGTGGGGAAATGTTGGCCTCGGCGCTCCCGGGAGGCCGGGTGACTTGCGTGGGCTTTATGAGGAAGCGCTCATAGTCTAGGTAAGCCAGGGGGTCTCCCAGGGCCCAAGGGCGGAAAGGCCGGCTGGGCGGGCACCGGCCGCAGGCCTGGCGGCCTCACTAGGAACCCTAGGAGCCCGTTGGCGCAGGCGCCTGGGGGTGGCGTCGAGCTGTGATAGGCGGGGCTTCCGCAGCCAGGGCCGAGAGAGCCTGGGACAGCGTCGCTTTGGCGGGAACCGGCCACGCGCCCGGCAGCCTGGCAGCCTCCTGACGGCCCGTTTGCGCGTGCGCGGGGAGGGCGGGGTCGGCGCGCGGGGCGGAGCTTCGGGAAGGAGCCGCAGCGCCTCAGCCGCCAGCCGACTGGGCGAGCGGCCGGACCTGTGTTCAGGGGACTGGACCTGAGGCGGAGCCTGACGACCATGGAGGCGGCAGACGCAGCCGCAGGCGGCGAGGCGGGCGGCGCCGACAACGCCCGGGATGGCCAGGGGGGCCAGGAGGGCCAGGAGGGCCAGGGAGGCGGCCTCGGCCGCCGCGGGCACGGTCATGGCCTCGGAGGCGCGGACGCGGAGGCCGCGGTCGCCGGCGAGGCTCCGCGTGTCCCGCGACCACCTCACGCCCCCGGGCCAGGCGGAGATGCCCTCTCCACGGCCGGAAGGCCGGAAACCCGAGTACACATATTGTATCCTAGCCGAGGGGACAGCGGGCATGGGCAGGGGGCGGAAAGGGAGAGGAGCTGTGGTAACCTGAGGTGCGCGGGGCAAAGATCTGAGAGCAGGGTGATCACGGGGTGGCTGGAGAGAGGTGGGGGAGGAGGAAGGAAGGAGATCAGGGGGGAAACGGGTTCCCGGGGGCGGTGGGCGGACATGGGCCTGGTAACGGGGTGGCCGCGAGCCATTAGGGTCGGGAGTGGGTGGCCTCGTCAGGGTGGCCTGAGAAGGGGGCTCAGGCCCTAAGTGAGTAGTGGTGGTACCTTAACCGAATCTGCACCCAGCGCCCTCGGCGTGCCTTTCCCGTCCCAGTTGGAGGCGGAGATCGCCCGTGCGTCTTTCGCCCCATATCGGGAACCGTATGGATGCCTTGTGGAGCAGCAGCTCACTGTGTTCGGCAGCGTCCTGGCCATGTTAGTTCTGGAAGGGCCGGGGTCGGGGTGGCTGCAGGTGGCGGGTCCAGTCTCCATGGGGGGTGGGGGGGGGGCGCTCTCTGTTGGATCGTCGAGGGCTAGGTGCGGGCCAGGGCCTGCAGGCTCTAACACCTGCACCTGCGGGTAGGGGGTTCGCTCCTGGGGGCGGGGAAGGGTGCAAGGGATGGGTACCTGGGCGGGGAGGGGAGCTGAGCGAGGAAGGGGAGGATCCACCACCTCCAACTTGATTGCCTTTTCTCCTCTCTCAGCCGCTGGAGAGCTGAAAACCCTTTCCTCCTCCGAATTTCCATCATCAACTTTCTTGACCAGCTTTGCGTGGTGATTCGGACCATGCAGCGCTTCCGGTTCCCGGTTCCTGCTAAGCCTGCGCTGGCGAAAGGGGGCTAAGGTCTAGCCTCGTGTCCCCCGTCTGGGCGGTCCGTCCTTCCTAGGGCAGTGATGCCTGCACTAGCTGCCACCTGAGGTTGGGGGCCTGCCTGGTCTTCTGAGGGCAATGAGGGCCCGAGCCCTTGGGCACTCATGGTCCCCTTGTTTTGTTTGCCATTTAAATGTTTGCTACTGCAGAAAATAAAACTGAGCTTTGCTATTCCCTGTTCCTTCTCAGTTGCGGCACCCCCGGATAGTCTTCCCTTTGTCCTCAGGTGGGGGGCGGGGCGGCTCCTGGGATGTCAAGGTGCAAGTCGCGGAAGGTGATAGAAGGCAGTTTGGGAACTGGCAGAACCCACGTGCGTCCTGTCCTTCGGTATCAAGGACTCTCGACATGTGGGAATATGCCCATCGTTTGCACGTTTCGCATTACTCCTGATGGCTTTCATCTAATGTGAACTTTTTATCCAAACTCTTCAAGTATCACAGAAACCTCTTGAAACTCTTGTTGACACCCAGGAAACACCATTTTTCTTTATTTTTAATTTATTTAAAGATTTTAGTTTTAAGTAATCTTACATCCATTGTGGGGCTCGAACTCACACCCTCGAGATCGAGAGTCGCTTACTCCGTTGACTCAGTCTGCCAGGCACCCCCAGGGAACACAGTTTAGAAGACTGATATGATTTTTGTTTAAAAGCATTCGAGTTAAAAATCTCACATCCTAGCGATGACCACAGTTGGTCGATTAGCATCTTGGCGAATATTATTCTAGGCATCTTTCTATGAATACATGCATATGAGTATATATGTCTAAGTTTATGCAAAGACACACACACACACGCAGGTACCCAATTTTACTTTAATGGTCATCACCCTGAACCCTTCCTAGATGAAGCAAAAGCAACTGGGATCTAATGAGTGTCAACTCCCCTGCTCCCGCTGTCTTCCCCCCACCCCTGCCCGTACTTTGAGTTCTGTCTTCTCTGTATGGTTCTTCTTTGCTTCTGGGGAAGCAAGAAGTAAGTTACACAGAGAGCTTCACCAGCCCCAGCAACCCTTGGTGGCTGTACATCCCATGATCTCTTTTGCCCTCACTACCCCACGTTGGAAATCCCTCGAAAAGCACCATACACTTTTATTTCTGCCAATGACGAAGGTTGCATGCTTTCCCAGATTGCCTCTGCTCTAATACTGACAGACGTGTTTCCAACGCATGCTCACAGAAACCAGGAGCCATGGCCAGAGGCAGCCTAAGTGTTGTCTCAGTATTCCTCCTCCTGGGGCTGTCACAGGTACCTGGGCATCAGCCCCTCCTCCTCAGTCTGTTCCTATCCGTGTATCTGGGTGGGGAACCTGCCCGTCAGCGTGGCCACCAGTGATGCCACACCCCGCCACCACACCCACCTCACATTCTTCATAGCCACGCAGCTCCGAATCAACGTCTGCTTCGCCTCTACCGCCGTATCCAGAATGCTGGTCCAAGCGCTGGTCAAAGTCTGTGCATCGGACACACAGCAACCTTAAATTATTTCATGCGTAGAAAACATTACAAATAGGGGCGCCCGGGTGGTTCAGTCGGTTAAGAATCCAATTCTTGATTTCGGCTCAGGTCACGACCTCACGGGGTTGGTGAGTTTGAGCCCCGCTTCGGGCTCTGCGCTGACAATACAGGGCCTGCTTGGGATTCTCTCTCTCCTTCTCTCCCTGCCCCTCCTGCACTCTCGACCTCTCAGAATAAAGAAATAAACTTCAAAGAAGAAAATATTGCAAATCCATGAACCAAGTATTTAACTCAAGAAAGTAGGGAAACCACAGCAGCAACACAGAAACAAAACAAAGAAAGGGGAGAAAACGAATAACAAGAAAGCACTAAGCATTCCAACCCCATTTAGAATAGGTCAATGGAACCAAGATCTGAGTCTTTAAACAGACCAACAGTACAGGTACAGAAAAAAGAAAAGGAAAACCAAATAGACGACATAACAAATGAGAAGAATATGTAACAACAGATTTAAATATATGGAGGAGAATGTTAAAATTCACAAAGATACTCTGTATGGTTTTATGACAGTTACACAATTTAGAGATGCTGGGCAATTTTGTAGAGAAAGAATGAAAAATAATCATGTTAACTCAAGAGGAGATAGAAAACCACACCAATCACTCAGTAAACAAAGAAATAGAATCAAAGATCTGCTTCGCCAGAAGGCAGTCCCGACACAGTCTATCAGGTTAGCATTACCACTGATGTACCGACACCTTGAGCGCAAGTTGGTACACAAGGAGAAAAGTTTTTTCAAGTGATAAGGACACCCATTTTAAAGCAGTCTGGGCAATCTTGTACATACTGCCGAGCACTAGGGGCATTCTGCTAACATCAGGAGTAAGAAAGGGATCCCCGCTACCACAAGTGTCATTTAACAGTTTGACAAAATCCTAGCCAATACCAAAGCAGCAGATAGATGTAGCAAGTATCAGTATCAAAAAGGAAAGGACAGGACAATGAGCACCTGGGTGGCTCAGTCAATAAAGCAACCAAGTCTTTATTTCAGCTCAGGTCATGATCTCATGGTTCATGAGAGCAAGCCCTGCATCCGTCTCTTTGCTGACAGCGCGGAGCCTGCTTGAGATTCTGTCTCTCTGTCCGTCTGTCTCTCTCTCTGCCCCAACCCTGTTCACACTCTCTGTCTCTCTCAAAATGAATAAATACAACCTTAAAAAAACTTTTTTAAGCAACAACCAACTGAGCCAACCAGGCGCCCGAAATTATTTTTGATACAAAAAGAAAATACCTTAGTTTGAGGTAGCAGCATCTAAGGGTTGTTGTTGTTGTTGTTGTTGTTCTCCCTGAGAATGAGGAGCCGGTGGCTCAGTCGGTAAGAGTTCGATTTCGCCTTGGGTCATGATCTCATGGCTTGTGGGTGCGAACCCCACGTCGGGCTCTGTGCTGACAGCTCAGAACCTGGAGCCTGCTTCGGATTCTGTGTCTCCCTCTCTCTCTGCCTCTCTCTTCTCTGCTCGCACTCTGCCTCTCCCTCTTTCTCTCAAAAATAAATAAACATGAATCAAAGATTTAAAAATGATAAAAAAGAATGTTTACTTTAAGGAAGGGTCAAAAAGTATATTATTTGTAACTATGATTGTTTTTTCTAGAAAATTCATAAGAATCAACTGAATATGAAAGCTAAAAGGAATATTCAATAAATTAATCAAAATCAGAAATGGAAAAATCACTAATATACCTCCATTCCAGGAAGAAAAGGTCCAACTGGAAGTGTCAATAGAAAACTATCCCACACTCAACGAGCACAAGAATGTAAAATTGCCTGAGGAAGAAAGGAGAGGAGCCTGTGGAGAAACAAACTGCAGAGCTCTGCTGAGGGACACAAATGAAAACATGGACAAAGGAAGAGATGTAACTTTTTTGGAGGACAAGATTCAGCATTACGAAGAAGTCAATTCTTTTCAAATTAACCTATATATTCAAGGCAATTAGAGACCTAATAAAACATTAAACTTTTTTAACGCTTATTTATCTTTGAGAGAAAGAGAGAGGCAGAGCGTGAGTGTGGCAGGAGCAGAGAGAGAGGGTGACACAGAATCCGAAGCAGGCTCCAGGCTCTGAGCTGTCAGCACAGAGCCTGTCGTGAGGCTTGAACCCATGAACGGTGACATCATGACCTGAGCCGAAACTGGACCCTTGACCGACTGAGCCACCCAGGCGCCCCTAACACATGTTTTAATTGAGGAAAAAAGCTTCTACTGCTCATCTGGAAGAAGACTAAAGTGAGAAGAGCCATGAAATCTGTGAAAATGAACTGTGATCAGTGAGGATTACCCTACCAGTCATTAAAAGTAACATAAGTTAAACAGAGGGGTATTGACAGACGAATCCACATCCAGCTTACAACTCATGAAACACAATAGAAAGTTCACAAACATACCTCATTGTAGGTAAGAACACATCAGCAGACAAGTATTATCTAATAAATGGTACTGAGAAAACTACAGAATTGTTCCAAGAAAAGAGGCAAAAATAATGTCAGCTCTTCACAGCAAAATAATTCTTAGGTGGATAAAAGAGTTAGGTATAAAACATGAAACTATTTTTACTTTTAATGTATTACCTTTTTTGGAGAGAGAGAGAGAGAGTGTGTGTGTGTGGGAGAGAGAGAGAGTGAGCGAGAGAGGGAGAGAGAGAGAGTATGGGTGAGGGGCAGAGGTACAGAGAGAGAGAATCCCAAGCAAGCTCCATGCGCACCGCAGAGCCCACCCAACACGGGGCTCGATCCCATAAGCCGGGGATCGTGACCTGAGCCGAAAGCGAGAGTCAGATGCCCAAGTGACTGAGCCGCCCAGGTGCACCGAAACTATTTTACAAATATTACGCTGATAATATACTCTCAAGATGAAGTGAAACTTCTTAATCAAAAAGGCATTGGAAGAGATCCCAAATGAAAAAGGATAGATGTATCGACATTAGAAAACCAGGACAACCTTTTGGGATGAGCACTGGGTGTTGTATGGGAACCAATTTGACAATAAATTTCATATATTGAAAAAAAAAATAAATGGTTAAGTGGTTAAAAAAAAAAAAGAAAGAAACCCAGGACAGTTGAAGAAAACATCTGCCATCTGTATAACAAAATATCGATATCCCCTTAATGTTTGTAAATGTTTATTTATTTTGAGAGAGAGAGAGAGAGAGACAGAGACAGAAAGAGCGGGGGAAGGGCAGGGACAGAGGGAGAGAGAGAATCCCAAGCAGGCTCCATGCTGTGAGTGTGGAGCCCCAAGCAGGGCTCCATCTCTCGAACTGTGACATCATGACCTGAGCCGACATCAAGAGTCGGACGTTTGACTGACTGAACCGCTCAGGTGCCCCAATATCCCCTTAATTTTTAAAAGCTTCTTGTATAAGTTTTAAACATCCAACCTATGGAAATAGAAAACCATAATGAACCAAGACATGAGAAGACAAGTCACAGAGGGAGAAACACAACGACTAATAAAAATATGAAATAAATCAGTCTCGTTAATCAACACACATGAACTGAGACAAACAACCACTTTCATTGATCAAAACAGCAATGTGATACAGTGAGTCTTCCTATACTGTGGGACGAAATGCAACCGATAAACCTTTCTGCCTGCAACTGCCAAAAACGTGGAGACTTAACAATCCTGGGTGCCCTGCAATAAACTCTCTGGGAGAAATTCCTACGAGTGTACTTTGGGCTCTAATACTATGAGCATTTACATTTTGATAGAGGATGTCGACATCATGTAGGTATACAAATCTGCTTGCCCAGCAGCATTGTACGAGCGCTCGCCCTGCCCCACATCTGCACTGTGCGACGTGGTGGTCATGAACCACCCGTGCTGCTAAGCACACGAACTCTGCTGAGACGTTAAGTGTAAAATGCACACGGAATTCTGAATACAGTATGATTAGAACACACAATAGCTCAATGCTTTGTTACTGACTACATGTTAAAATGATAGTATTTTGGATATGCTTGGGTTAAATAAAACATTTTGAAATTATTTTGTGCCAGCCTTCTTTTCGTCTCCCTTAATAGGTTTCCAAAGTTTTCCTCCGGCACGTTTTCTTAAGTTTATGCCTGAGTATGTCATAGCATTTACTCTTATTGTGAATGATGTTTCGTTGACCCTTACTAGTTATTGCCTTATTTATGAAGGCTCTTGTTTTTGCATATCCATTATATAGGGGGCCACCTTACTGAATTCTCTTATTTCTAATAGTTTCTCAGGTGGATCACCTCGTGTTTTTCAGGTAAGCAGTTACAGCATCTTCAAATGATGAGAAATTTACCTCTGTCTTTTAGACCTTTACACTTACATCTTTTTTACCTGTCTGACGTCACTGTCTACTCACACAATAGTGTAAAATGATAGTGGTGAGAAAGGGTATCTTTGCTTTGAGACAGACTGGAGTGGGGATGCTTCTAGTGTTCTTTTGGATTTTGAGTTGTTGCTAGAGATACGTCATGTAAGGGAACAATTCCCTTCATCTGACTAGACCAAGGTGTTTAATAAAGCAAAAAGAACATTTGATTTTGTTAGACACATCTATACCTGTGGAAAACCGGTGATATGATTTTTCACTTTGGAGCGATTAATATGGTGTACTATTTGCACTGATTTTCTAATAGGGAACCGTCCTTACATTCCTCCAAGAAATCCCCCTTAGTCAAATTTTAATTTCTTTTTATTTTAGTGTAGTTGACATATAACCTCATACTAGTTTCAGACGTACAAATACTAATTCAACGTTTATATACGTTAGGAAGTGATCGCGACGGTAAGTCTAGCTACGACCTGTCACCATACAAAGTTGTTACAATACTATTAACTATATTCCCTAGGCTGCACATTGCGTCCCTGTGTCTTATTTATTTTATAACTGGAAGTTTTGTACCCCTTAATCCCCCTCCCCTACTTTGCCCATGCCCCCCACACCCTCCCTTCTGTCAACCACCAGATTACTCTCTGTATCTAAGAGTCCATTCCTGTTTTGTTTGGTTTGGTTTTTTAGATTCCACATAAAAGTGAAATCATATGGTATTCGTCTTTGTGCGACTTATTTCACTTAGCAGAGTATCCTCTAGATCCATCCATGTTGCCACAAATGCAAACAGAGCTCTTTTTTATCGCTGAGTAATATTTGTGTGTGTGTGTGTGTGTGTGTGTGTGTGTGCGTGCATGCGAGTGTGTGTGCATGTGACAGTATGTGTGTGTGTGCGTGTGTGGCATCTGCTCTGTCACTTCATCTACTGGTGGACACTTAGCTCGTTTCCCTGTCTTGGCTATTATCATAGATAATGCTGCGGTGAGCACAGGGGCACATACAACTTTTTGAATTACTGTTTTCATTTTCTTCAGGCAAATACCCAGAAGTGGAATTGCCTGATTGTAAGCTAGTTCTATTTTTTGTTATTTGAGAGAGAGTGAGAGAGAGACAGAGAGAGCAAGGGGCAGAGGGAGAGAAAGAATCTTCAGCAGGCTCTCCGCACAGTGCAGAGCCCGACCCGGGGCTCCCTCCCACGACCCGTGAGGTCACGACCAGAGCCAAAATCAAGAGTCAGAGGCTTAACTGACTGAGTCACCCAGGAGCCCCAAGGCAGTTCTGTTTTTAATTTCTGGAGGAACCTCCGCACCATTTCCCATCGAAGCTGCACCATTTTGCATTTCCACCTCATATTTTAATTTTAAAATGAGCCACTGCATTCTGTTTGGCATTATTTCATTTACCAGGTGGTTTTTTTCTTTGTTAATTTAACTAATGTGTTCTTAGAGAGGGAGAAAGTGGGAGCAGGGGAAGGGCAGAGAGAGGGAGACAGAGGAATCCCAAACAGGCTCCACACTACCAGCACAGAGCCCGACGTGGGGCTTGAACTCACAAACAACGAGATCAGGACCTGAGCCAAAGTCGAACGCTTAACCGACTGAGCCGCCCTGGTGCCCCTAGCAGATATGTATTCATGTTCCCCGGTAAGAATCATCCATAGTTTCCTATTTGGTACTATCTCTATTGGTATCAATCCTCTATAACCAAAATGTCGAAGTTTTACTTTTTTATGCCTTCGAATACTAGAAATAGCACTGGCATCATCTGCACCTTAAAGGTTTGCTTGCTTTCCCCTCTAATGTCAGTTGACCTAGTGTGTGTGTGTGTTTTTAAGTTTATTTATTTTCATAGAGAGAGCGCAAGCATGAGGGGTGGAGCGGCAGAGAGAGGGAGAGAGGGAATCCCAAGCAGTCTCCGCCTTGTCAGCACGGAACCTGCCATGGGGCTTGAACCCACAAACCATAAGATCATGATCTGAGCCGAAATCAAGAATTGGACACCTAACTGACTGAGTCACCCAGTTGCCCCTTGAATAAGAATTTTAAATAGCTGATTTGGTACATGGTATAATCCTGTTTATGCAAATAAAATATGTAAAAGCAACTTAACATATCCTAAGGAAAAATCTGGAAGAATACACTCACACTGTTCATGGTGGCTAGTGCAGGAACTGAGACCAATAGAAATCCTTGCCTCCTAACTTAGGCGTTTGTGTAAGGGCTGTATGTCTTTTAGAGTAAGCATACGCTATCCTTGTAAGAAAGATGAAAAGTTTAGACAAATCCAAAATTGTAAATACGTTATGATTCCAGTACTGTTTCCCTGCTTTAAATATGCATGTACATACAATTGTCATTTAAGAAGAAACCTGAGGGAAACCATTGAAATGTTCACAGTGGTTCTCTCCGGTGGTGACATTAGGGAGGGTATTTTTTGGTCATTTTCTAACTTTCCGTAATTCTTCGACTTGTCCACTGACCACGTTTTGCTTCCATAGACTCTAAACAAAATCCAAAAAAACCCACAACGTTTTATAACCAAAAATGCAACAAAAATATCCCATCTTTGATGTAATGGGGGAAGAATCTGGCACACAAAACAGGATTCACAAAATGGACCATCTACACTAATTTTCTCAAAGTAAGTGCTACACTCAACATGGGGCTTCAACGCTTGAGATCACGAATCACATGCTGTACTGACTAAGCTAGCCAGGTGCTCTCCCTCACCCTGGTCTACACTAAATTCCAAACTCCTCAGTAAGTGGATTCACCACAAAGCATCAGGCATGTGTCGGCTTCACTGTGAAGGAGTGCAGCTTGCATTTAATTTGACATATCCCAAATCCTCCGCTGTCTGCACCCTGAGCCACGCAGAGACCCACTGCAAGAGGCAGGCTTCTCGGGGTGCCTGGGGGGTTCAGTCAGTTGAGCATCCGACTTCAGCTCAGGTCATGATCACATAGTTCATGCATTTGAGCCCCACGCATGGCTCTGTGCTGACCCCTCCGAACCTAGAGCCTGCTTCGGATTCTGTGTCTCCCTCTCTCTGCCCTTCCTCTGCTCACACTCTGTCTCTGTGTCTGTCTCTGTCTCTCTCTCAAAACTAAAGAAACATTAAAAAGTTTATAATTTTTATTAGCTTATGCATAGAAAAGGACCGTGAGCCTAGCTAAAATGAAGCCATGGGGAGGAAAAGTATTTCCAATCATGATAAAGATTTGATACCCTGAACACTTAAAGGACACTCACCAGTCAGCGTGAAAAGTGTGACTGTCCTGAATAGAAAACAGGCAAGGATACGCACGGACAGTTCTCAGAAGAGATGTCACTGGCCAAATGTCTAATCGCATCACATTCAAAAGGAAACTGGAAGACACCAATATGGTTTTGGTCGCTATGCATTTGGTTTTACGAAGGTGTAAAAGACTGAACATATCCTGTCTGGGGTGGGATGCAGGGAAATGGACACTTTTATCTACAACCGGCGCGAGCTTCTGGGGGTGCACTTTGGCAACATGCACCAAACACTTTAAAGAGGGCTTACCCTCTGACCTGACAAGTCCCCTTCTCAAAATCTATGGAACAGAAGCAAATGTACTGGGATATTCGTTTCAGCACCGCTTACAGGACTGAAAGAGGAGAAACAGCGACAAGGTCTACCCGCATGGATGGGTTGGAGTAGCTGAAGAACACACGTTTCTGGATCGTGGCGCAGCTCCCACTGCCCACACCCTGCCCCCGCGTGTTCGCGTAGAGAAGCTTTACAAGCACAAACAGGTGTTGGGGGGGGGCTACGAGAATAAAGCCCCTCTGAAGAAGGAGAAGAGGCAGCGGGGGCAGCAGTGGAGGCAGAAGGGGCAGCCAAGCGGGCCTGTTCCCTCTGTGGAGGGAGAGGAGGGGGAGATCCCTGGGGGATGAATGTCAGCTGAACCGATGGGACCCTTGAAGCCCGGGGTCTGGCGTGCACTGTACGTCCCCTGTACGACAGACTCAAACAGATACAAGACCTCTAAACTAAGATGACAGGTTTGCCAGGACCAGCCCTACCCCCACCAAATAAAGCTCATAAGGTAAGTCAATTCAAAAACTTGTGGAAACCATGGATTCTAACCCCCAAAATTACATATTATAAGTTACTGTTACACATTTAATATAATTTTTTTCACATTTATTTATTACTGAGAGACAGAGACAGAGCATGAGCATGGGAGGAGCGTAGAGAGGGGGAGACACAGAACCCGAAGCAGGCTCCGGGCTCCCAGTTATCAGCACAGAGCCAGACCGGGGCTTAAACTCACAAACCCTTGAGACCATGACCTGAGCCCATCAGACGCTCAACCGACTAAGCCTGCCAGGAGGCCTTAATGCATCTTTCCTGCACTCGTTCAATGTTTCTGAAGAGCTTGGATAAAAAGTTCACATTAGATGAAAGCCATCAGGAGTAATGCGAAACGTGCAAACGATGGGCATATTCCCACATGTCGAGAGTCCTTGATACCGAAGGACAGGACGCACGTGGGTTCTGCCAGTTCCCAAACTGCCTTCTATCACCTTCCGCGACTTGCACCTTGACATCCCAGGAGCCGCCCCGCCCCCCACCTGAGGACAAAGGGAAGACTATCCGGGGGTGCCGCAACTGAGAAGGAACAGGGAATAGCAAAGCTCAGTTTTATTTTCTGCAGTAGCAAACATTTAAATGGCAAACAAAACAAGGGGACCATGAGTGCCCAAGGGCTCGGGCCCTCATTGCCCTCAGAAGACCAGGCAGGCCCCCAACCTCAGGTGGCAGCTAGTGCAGGCATCACTGCCCTAGGAAGGACGGACCGCCCAGACGGGGGACACGAGGCTAGACCTTAGCCCCCTTTCGCCAGCGCAGGCTTAGCAGGAACCGGGAACCGGAAGCGCTGCATGGTCCGAATCACCACGCAAAGCTGGTCAAGAAAGTTGATGATGGAAATTCGGAGGAGGAAAGGGTTTTCAGCTCTCCAGCGGCTGAGAGAGGAGAAAAGGCAATCAAGTTGGAGGTGGTGGATCCTCCCCTTCCTCGCTCAGCTCCCCTCCCCGCCCAGGTACCCATCCCTTGCACCCTTCCCCGCCCCCAGGAGCGAACCCCCTACCCGCAGGTGCAGGTGTTAGAGCCTGCAGGCCCTGGCCCGCACCTAGCCCTCGACGATCCAACAGAGAGCGCCCCCCCCCCACCCCCCATGGAGACTGGACCCGCCACCTGCAGCCACCCCGACCCCGGCCCTTCCAGAACTAACATGGCCAGGACGCTGCCGAACACAGTGAGCTGCTGCTCCACAAGGCATCCATACGGTTCCCGATATGGGGCGAAAGACGCACGGGCGATCTCCGCCTCCAACTGGGACGGGAAAGGCACGCCGAGGGCGCTGGGTGCAGATTCGGTTAAGGTACCACCACTACTCACTTAGGGCCTGAGCCCCCTTCTCAGGCCACCCTGACGAGGCCACCCACTCCCGACCCTAATGGCTCGCGGCCACCCCGTTACCAGGCCCATGTCCGCCCACCGCCCCCGGGAACCCGTTTCCCCCCTGATCTCCTTCCTTCCTCCTCCCCCACCTCTCTCCAGCCACCCCGTGATCACCCTGCTCTCAGATCTTTGCCCCGCGCACCTCAGGTTACCACAGCTCCTCTCCCTTTCCGCCCCCTGCCCATGCCCGCTGTCCCCTCGGCTAGGATACAATATGTGTACTCGGGTTTCCGGCCTTCCGGCCGTGGAGAGGGCATCTCCGCCTGGCCCGGGGGCGTGAGGTGGTCGCGGGACACGCGGAGCCTCGCCGGCGACCGCGGCCTCCGCGTCCGCGCCTCCGAGGCCATGACCGTGCCCGCGGCGGCCGAGGCCGCCTCCCTGGCCCTCCTGGCCCTCCTGGCCCCCCTGGCCATCCCGGGCGTTGTCGGCGCCGCCCGCCTCGCCGCCTGCGGCTGCGTCTGCCGCCTCCATGGTCGTCAGGCTCCGCCTCAGGTCCAGTCCCCTGAACACAGGTCCGGCCGCTCGCCCAGTCGGCTGGCGGCTGAGGCGCTGCGGCTCCTTCCCGAAGCTCCGCCCCGCGCGCCGACCCCGCCCTCCCCGCGCACGCGCAAACGGGCCGTCAGGAGGCTGCCAGGCTGCCGGGCGCGTGGCCGGTTCCCGCCAAAGCGACGCTGTCCCAGGCTCTCTCGGCCCTGGCTGCGGAAGCCCCGCCTATCACAGCTCGACGCCACCCCCAGGCGCCTGCGCCAACGGGCTCCTAGGGTTCCTAGTGAGGCCGCCAGGCCTGCGGCCGGTGCCCGCCCAGCCGGCCTTTCCGCCCTTGGGCCCTGGGAGACCCCCTGGCTTACCTAGACTATGAGCGCTTCCTCATAAAGCCCACGCAAGTCACCCGGCCTCCCGGGAGCGCCGAGGCCAACATTTCCCCACCCCCACCTCCCGGCCATTCCCTTGGGCGCCTGACTGGTTCCCGCCCAGCCAGCTCTGCCAGGAGCCCCTAGAGAATATCCCCCCCCCCCCAACCCTTGTCCTCCTAGCCAACGAGGGCTCCCTCCTAAGGCTCCGCCCCCAAGCATCCAAAGCAACCGGGCTCCCAGGAGCGCCTGAGCAAACGGACCCCCCTGTGTTCCTCCCGGGCCGGGACTGCTTCCCGCGCCCCTGCCCCGAAGCCAGCTCTGCCCTGGGCTCCCAGAGTCCCCGCCCTCGGCCGCCTCTCCAGCAGCTGCTCCCTCACCAATCGTCGCCACGCGCTGTGACGTGTGACCCCGCTGCACCCACGCAAACCAGTCCTACCTCAGCTCCACCCCCTCCCCACACCCCTAGCCCCTCCCCAGACCTCGTGGGAGGCCGCCAGACACCACGGCCTGTTGTCCAGAGGGCCCTGCCTCTTCCTTGGGCTCAGTGTCCCCAGCACGTGGGGCTCCACGACCTCGCAGCGGTTCGTGGAGGGAGATGGGCCACAGCCCAGACGGACACGGCCCCGCACCCCGTCCCCTTCCCCGGTACAGGTGGACACACCAAAGCGGCCTTTGGAGGGGGCGACTGAGCACAGGTGCGGATCAGATCGGCCGTCTGGGAAGGTCACGAAGGGGCTCCCGTCGGGGGGGCAAGCCTGCCAGTAGGAGGCAAGGAGGGAAGGGATGGCGACTGGAGCTAAAGTAGTTAGTGGCCACGGAGAACAGGGATGCGGTCGCATAGGAAACACCACAGTGCAAAAGGGAAATCACTAAAATCCCAACTTAGGAAGCTACTGTCTATGTGCACGGAAATCCTGCAACGGTAGCCTGAAGTGTAAACACCTCGTATCTCTGTGTGGTGGGATTGAGGGTGGTCCCCACTTCTTTTTTGTGTATTTCTCCCCCAAAAGGTTCACAGTGACTTTACGTGACCTTTAGTGTTTTCAATTCTTTGACATCCTTGTGTGCGTGATCTCTACGCCCCACGTGGTGCCGGCACTCACGACCCAGTGAGTGCTTCCACAAGTCAGGCTTGAGAGAGCAGATGATGCCATCCAGGGCGCCGGGCAGCAGCACTCCCCGCACCAACAGCACGACGAGGACCACGCAGGAGAAGGTAGCCGTGAAGTACACGATCTGGGGCAGGGGGAGGGGGGACGGGGGGCACCTGCTCAGAAGGGGCCCTGCGGCGCCGCCTCCCCACTAGGGGCCCCCAGCCTCAGCAGGGGGGCAGGCGGGCCACACTCCCCCCACTGTGGTACGGTCCGCTCCGAGGTCAAGCGGGAGGCCAGCCTGCAGCACCCCCTTCTACTCCTCAGAGCCTGGGCTCCTCCCGAAGGAAGCGGGGTGCTCAGCTGGCCATCGGCCGTCCCCGCAAGGACAGGTCAGCTGTAGAGAGGGAGGGCGGAGGCAGGACCTTCCCCGGGTGGGGAGCAGGACATCGGCCTGGAGGCAGGTCCCATGCCTCCTGTGGTTCTCTGCACAGAGGCAGGGTCCTGGGCAGGACGGGAGTGGACTGGGCCGGCCGGAGACAGAGGCGACAGCGAGGTGACCGCGAAGACCTCTGCCTCCGTCCCACCCTCAGCAGAGCAGGACAGGTAGGCAAGGGAGGGCCACGGGCCGGGTCCCCCCAGGCTGGCCGCAAAGCAGAGAGTGAGGAAGTAGTGAGTGAGGAAGAGAGGGAAACTGGGGCGGGGTTGCCCGACACAGGCAAGTTCAGCTGGCGGTCGCCTGGGCCTGTCCCCTCAGGACGGGAGGCGGCTGGGCTGGAGTTTGGAGGTTGCAGAGGACTACCCGGGCACGCGTGGGAAATCCACCGGGCTGGGTTCAAGGACCTGCCCCCGCCTCAGGCCCTGGCCCGGTCACCTCACGTGGCGGGGTGCCCCGGCCCCCCCCCCCCCGGCAGAGACACCCCTTCTCCCCACCGGCCATGCTGCCCCCACCCCTGCCATCATCACCCACCCCGACCCGCCCGCCTCCAGCTGTACCTTTCCTGTTGACTTGACCCCCTTGCAGACACAGAAGTAGGCCAGCACCCAGCAGGCCGGCAGACACAGGGTCACCTCCCAGTTGAGGGCCCCTGGCACGTCCAGCCCCCCACCCCCGAGAGCCGCAAGACTTTGTTCCTGGGGGAGGGACAGCCCGTCAGGGCTGCCGCAGGGCAAAGCGACCGGGGAGCTGTCGCCGGGGCGGTGCTCCCCCGTGCCGCTGCCCTCGGGTCCAGCTGGGCCCCCCTGGGCCCCCGGGCCCCCGGCCCAAGCCCGCAGCCATTGCGGTGTGGGAGGCGGGAGCCCGGGAGCCCGGGAGCCCCCGGCCGGAGGCCGGTCGCACCCTCGGCGGTGTACCCTCCCCCAGGCTGGCAGGCACTGGGGGACTGACGGCGCCCGGGACCGAGAAATGGTGAGGGAGCCAGGCCCGTCCCTTCCAGCTCCCCTAGGGGCCGCGCCAGGCATGCTCCCTGAGGACAGTCAGGGCCTGGGAGTGGCCCCTGCTCGGCATCCCGCGTCGGGCCCCCCCCCCCCCCGCCCCCGGGGACGGGTCCCGGCACACGCAGACCCGAGCCGTACGGGGAGCCCACGGACAGGGACAGGCACGGTGCTGCCCAGAAGCGCCTGAGCGCGGCCCACGCCTCGATGCCCGGGACCCGGGCGGGCGGCGGTCAGCCGGCTGCTCGCACGTGCGCCCGGCTGGCGCCTGCGCAGACACACGCTTGGGGGGAGGGGCGGGCTGGGCCGGAAACAGTCACGTGCCAGTGGCCTCACCAGAATGCTCTCGGGGACGAAGGAGCCCGACAGTGACGTCACGCGTCGAGGGGCGCAGCTTCCGGAACCAGCCTCCATCTCCTCGGGGTCAGCGTCGACCGGATCCAGGCTCTGGGCCAACACAGCGAGGCCGGCTCGGTGGGAACCAGCTCCGCGGGGTCTGTCTGCGCAGGCGCCCTGGCCATCCCCGACAGCCTTGCGCGCCGAGGGGCCGGGCTTCGCGAGGCCTGCCAGGGGTCTCAGCGGTCCGCCGACAGTGGGCGCAGCGTAGCGGTGGGCTCTGAGGAGGCCGGTGCGGCGGCCATGAGGGCCCCGGACGACGAAGTGGCCTCTCCGGCCCCGGACGACGGCGCGGAGGAAGTGGCGGTCGCGCAGGCCCCTGACGATGACGGCGCGGACGGCGCCGAGGGTGGCGCGGGGGACGCGGGGGCAGGCCCACAGGCCTCCGACGGAGGCACGGACGGCCACGACCCCCAGCTTAGCCCCCGAGGTCCCGGTCGCCAGGGCAACTGCAGCCGCCACGATGGCGAGGGTGGCCCTGGCAGCAAGGGAGCAGTGGTCGAGGGGGCCTGCGCCCCTCCCCTGGCCGAACGGGCCCCGAGGGCCCTGGCCCCCGGTGGAGACGCAGGGGGCGTCTCCTCAGGACTGCTGGAGTTGTATCCTTTCCGTGGAGCCTGTCTGGGCAGGGGCCGTGGCGGGGTGGCTGGGGAGCAGGGCGGCAGCCCGGGGACGGGACGGACGGGGGCGGGGGTGGGCAGCCTGGCGGGACAGGGACGGCCGGTGCCCGCGGGCCCCCAGGGTGGGGGAAGCGGCTCAGGGTGGGCAGAGGTGGCGGGAGGGAGCGCGAGTGTCCCGGGGGTAGAAGGGGGCCTCTGAGTGGTCAGGAGGCTTCAGGCCATGGGAACTCCAGGAGCCCGTTGTGCCTTAACCGGGTGCCTCCCAGCAGGCTCACTGTGTCTTTCCGGTCGCCCCTGGAGGCAGAGATGGCCCGCAGGGCCCTGACTACACACGTCCAACGCCACCGAGGGTTGGCTCAGAAGGAGCTTTGCGTGAGGGGCAGCGCCCTGGCCGTGTGAGTCCTCCAGCAAGAGTACGCGCGGGACGGGTGGGCGGTGGCGGCGGGTGCCGTGGTCGCATCTCTGCCTTCCAGTGCCGTCGTGGAGGCCCCGACGCACGCGTTAGGTGGAAGGCGGGGGGGGGGGGGTTGTGTGGGGGAAGGGGCTGGTGCCCTGCACCTCCACAGCAGGTCTCCCCTTTAACCGGATTTCCCTCTTCCCTCACTTCTAGGAGATGGACTACTGAAGACCCCATCTGCTTCCGAGTTTCCGTCAACTCCTTCCTGGACCGGCTTCCCCTGGTGATACGAAACATTCGCGCTTTGGGGTCCCGGCCTCCGCGACGCCTAGGCCCGGGAAAGGGGGCCGAGGCCTAACCTGGTAGCCCTCACTGGGCAAGGCACGGGGCGTTGACACTTGGCGTCCTGGCCACTTTATTATCGGGGGTCTAACGTTCTGCAGGTCCGGGCCTCGGTGGCTCTTGGCCCACTTCAGTTCCTTCCCTGCGCCCGGAGGGACGGGCGCTTACGTGTTTGTTACTGCACAACATGAAACTGAGCTACTCTTTTGTGTCCGAGTTTCTTCTCAGTTCCTGCGCCTCCACGTTTTCTTACCTTTGTTCTGGTGGTGGAAGGGAGGTTCTGGGAATCGTAGTCCAGCAGCCCAAGCTTATCGAAGACGACTCAGGGAGAGGAAAATCAGGTCCTATATTCAGCGGTAAATACTGCTGACGTTTTGGAATACGTTCCTAGTTGTATTTACCCGTTAAACGGATAACAACGTATAATGTATGCATTCTCCAGTTTAGCGTTAACTTTTCTCAGGATCCTTTTTGTTTTGTTTTGTTTTTGTTTTTCCCCGTTGAACGTACTAGCTTTCCCACTCCTTAAAAACTCTTCAAAAACTGTTATCCACGAGACAGACAAATGTATTATTACATAATGTTGGGCAGTCGGGTCGTGTGAGTCAATGGGATTCTTGAACAGAAGTCTTTGCGCGAACAGTTACTTCCTTCAGATCGTTTCCAAGAGGTAGAATTCCCGCGTTCTATAGCTTCTCGGCACACAAGTGCTCTCCAGAAAAGGCGCCCCGCCGCCAGAAGTCTGGTCTCCCCGCATCACCAACCAGTAGGGTGGCTTCCTGCCGAAGTAGAAGACTCCTTTTGTACCAGGGAAATAAGCACGGAAACACTAGAATAGGAATTTTGGGGCTTACTGGCCTTGTTTCCGATGAGCAAGGGAGTGGTGCCACAAGTGGCTACGGGTTTGGGGGCGGGGTGGGGGGTGGTTAGCTCCCTCTGAGTAGCTTGTGTCTTGGAACCTCGCTAAACAGGAGTGCTAGCCTCACGAGGGTTCCCTCGGAGTTTCTACATGCATGGTCATGATCTCTGTAAGCAAACACGGTTTTGGTTCCTTCGTTTCCGGCCTTGCCGGGGCTACGGGGGCGGGGGGAGGGAACAGGCTGACACTGGACAGATGGGAAGCAAGAGCAGGAAGGCACATGGCAGAGAACCAAATCCTGGATCCAGCCATGCCTGAAGACAGAACTACCCGCCCCCCGCCCCCGCCACGAT
This sequence comes from Acinonyx jubatus, assembly GCF_027475565.1. Taxonomy (NCBI): domain Eukaryota; kingdom Metazoa; phylum Chordata; class Mammalia; order Carnivora; family Felidae; genus Acinonyx; species Acinonyx jubatus. Next base: position 123,619,871 of record NC_069389.1, read on the forward strand.
CGTTCAGTTACACACATCCAGAAACTCTCCCTTTGGTTAAACCAACATGAATCCTTTTTTTCTTCTTTCTTTCTTTTTTTCTTTCTTTCTTTCTTTCTTTCTTTCTTTCTTTCTTTCTTTCTTTCTTCTTTCTCTTTTGTTTGAATGCTTTTATTTAGTGTTTGAGAGCAAGACAGAGACAGCGTGAGCGGGGAAGGGGCAGAGAGACAGAGAGGGAGACACGGCCAGGGGCAGGTGCCAGAGGTGAGGCCGAGGCTGACCGTGCCACCAGCGAGCCAGGACGACCCAAGGACGGAAGGGGCGTGAGGTTGTCCACATCCCAGAGAAGGGGCACGTGGTGACAGACGGACACGGTGAGGTGCAGATAAATTAAATAAATAGGTGGTTGGGGGTATAAACAGGAAGAGGGGGCAGGGGCTGGCACGACCCGGGGGCACGAGGGTAGGACGGCGGGGATATTGCTGCTGCCGGGGTCAGGACCCTTGGTCCTGTCACCACCGCCCCCACGCAGGGCCCAAAGAAAGGCACTAATGAAGGGGGCCCGGGTGTGCGCAGGGCACGAGAGACCGGTGACCACCCCATCCCCGCCCCCGTGCCACCCGATCCAGGCCTCGGCCCCGAGGTCACCTCAGGCCTGGGACGCCCCCTCCTCGCCGGTTCCGCCACCCTTAGCTGTTGCCGGACACGAGGCTGATGGTCTGTTCCAGGTTTTGCCCCAGCTTAGGCTTCCGACAGGAGGCGTCTCGGTCCAGAGCGGTGAGGACCTGGGGGAGGAGGGCCCCCCCGGAGCCGGGCTGGCGAGGAGGGGCCGCTCCCTCCCTTGCCAAGCCGTCCTCCCCTGCCCGAGCTCTTTTGTCCCTCCTGCGTCCACGCACCCCGCTCTCTGCGGGTCCCCGGCACGTGGGAAGGGCTGCAGCCCCCCACCTCTGCACACGCTGCGACTTGGCCACCCCGAAGCCACCGCCTTCTGTGCTCGGCGGCCACAGTGCGGCCCTTCCCGGGATTGGTTTGGACCCGCTGTCCCCAAACGCCCCGTCCCCTCCTGGCCCACACCCCATCTCCCCATCCCCTCCTGACCCCCAAACCCGCACCCAATTCCCCATCCTCTCCTGATCCGGAATCTGGACCCAACCTCCAGGTCCCCCCCTGACCCCACCCCACACCCAATGTCGCCATCCCCTCCGGATCCCCATCTGCACCCCGCACCCGATCACCTTGTCCCATCCTGACCCCCACCCGACACCCGAAATTTCCCGGCCCCTCCTGACCCCACCCTGCACCCAACATCCACGTCCCCTGCTGACCCCCACCCGGCACCCCAAATCCCCATCCACTCCCGATCCGGAATCTGCACCCAACCTCCAGATCCCACCTGACCCCCACCCTGCACCCAATCTCGCCATCCCCTCCTGACTCCCACTGACACCCCGCACCCGATCACCTGGTCCCTTCCTTACCCCCACCCGACACCCGAATTTCCCGGTCCGTCCTGACCCCACCCCGCACCCAAGCCCCATCCCCTCCTGAACCCCAGCCCCCCACCTGATCTCCCCATCTGCTACTGACCTGGAATCTGCACCCAACCTCTGCGCCCCCTCCCGACCCCCACTCTTGCCAAGCCCCGGATCACTTCGTTCTCTCCTGTCCCCCACCGCCACCCTGCACCTGATTTCCCCGTCCCCTCCTGACTCTTACCCTGAACCCGATCTCCCTCTCACCCCCTGCCCCCCCAGCCACACCCCACCTCCCCATCCAATCCTGATCCCCACCCCTACCTGGCACCCGATCTCCATGACTCCTCCTCACACCCACCCCTCCACCCACCTTGCTGGACACTCGTGACTCCCACTGCACACCTGATATTCCTGTGTCCTCCTGACCCCCACCCTACCCCACATCCAACCTCCGCCATCCTCTTGACCCCCACTGCCCACTCAACCTCCACGCCCCACCTGGCCCCCACCCCACACCCCAAATCCCCATCCACTCCCGATCCGGAATCTGCACCCAACCTCCAGTTCCCACCTGACCCCCACTCTGCACCCAACCTCCCGTCCCCTCCTGACCCTCATCCCATACCCGACCTCCCTGTCCCGTCCTGACCCCTACTCCTCCCCTGACCTCCTCATCCACTCCTGACCCCGAACCCTACCGAGCACCCGATCTCCCTGACTCCTCCTGACCCCCACCCCCCACCCAACTTCCTGGTCCCCTCCCGACTGCCACCCCGCACCTGACATTCCTGTGTCCTCCTGACACACACCCCCACCCCGCACCTGAGTTCCTTATCCCCTCCAGACCTCCAGCCTGCACCCCTTGCCAAATCTTCCCGTCTCCTCCTGACCCCCACCCTGCACCCCGTACCCCATCTCCTCATCGCCTCCTGACTCCACCTCGCACCTGGTCTCCCCGTCCCCTCCGGAACCACACCTCACATCCCATCTCCCTGTCCCCTCCCAACTCCCACCCTGCACCTGACTTCCTCGACCCCTCCTGACCCTCACCCCACACCCGACCCTGTCTTTGCAGGTCTCCAGGATCTCGCTGTCAAACACAGTGAGCATTCTAGGGCCTCATCGCCCTTGACCATCAGCAGCACCCCGGGGAGAGGATCACTCTCTCTTCCCTCCTGACCACCTCCTTCCTGCCCCCAGTGTGTGTGTGTGTGTGTGTGTGTGTGTGTGTGTGGGTGGGTGGGTGTGGGTGTGGGTGTGTGCGGGTGTGTGTGTGGGTGGGTGGGTAGGTGTGTGTGCGGGCGCGCACGTCTGACTCCTGTTCCAGGAGGCCACCCTGCAGTCTTAGGGTCCCTCCCTCCCCTCCTCAGTCTCTGCCGCCGGCTCCCTCTCTGCTCTGCCACCTCGGAGTGTCCCAGGATCCCAGGGCTCGGTGCGTGGGCCACTTGTCCCCCTATACCGGCTCTCGGCTGCCCGTGGCGAGCTCGTGCAGGCTCGGGGCTCTCTGGGCCGTGTCCTGGGTCCCAGATTTGTATCTTCATCGCAGACATTGCCCACACTGCAGACTCCTGTATCCAGCTGCCAAGTGGACACACAAATCTACACACGTGGATCTCCCCACGTGTATTCCACTGTACCTCAGCTCCAAGCCTCCCCCCTCCAAAAAGGTCCGTGAGCTTCTCCAAAGAGTTTCTCATTTTCTGAGGGAGGTCTGGGTGTTTCTGAGAAAGTCTGTGTCTCTGCCTCCTGATCCTCATAACACTTTTCCACCCAGTCTAACCTCGTTTTGGTTTCTTGACCTCATTGTTCAAGTTGCTTAGGTGAAAAACCCAGGAATCCTTCTTGACTCCTCTTCCTCTCCTGGCTCCCATCGAGTCCCTCAGCAGATTGTTTCTATCCAAATTGTTTACAATATGATCACATGTCACCCCTTCTACTGATGCCACCCTGCTCCAAGCGATTAGCTTTTTGTGTCTCTGAGTGTAATGACCTGCCCCCTGCTCCCCCTGATTATCGTCTTATCCCTCTTATATACTCTATTATCAACATCTCTGAGTTAATCTACAGTGATCCTTGCTTTCAAAGTTTAAGTCCGATTGCATGCCTGACCTGCTCAATTCCCTTCACTGGCTCCATTCTCCCCAGGAACATAAACCAAAAGTCTTACCATTGGCCAAAAAGCTTCTTGGCTGTGTCTTCAACATCCCAGGTTTCCTGAATTAGGGCTCTGCTCTCCCTGCCTGAATACTCTCCCACACGCAGCTCACGGCTTAGTCCCTCATCTCCAAGTCTTCTCAAATCTCACATTCTCACCCTACTTACTCATGCAGCTGGCCCCCACCGACCCACACACAAGTAGCTGCTTTCACACTGCACTTTTTCTTTTCCATACCATTCACTACCTTCTAAGATAGACTATAATATACAAGTTTATTGTTATCATTTCCTGTCTCACCTCTCTTGGGTTAGTGGTCTAGCAACTACTGTTACGTAACAACCACATGCAAACTTAGTGACAAACCAACAACAATTTACTTTGCACACACATCTCCTATCTGGGCAGTCACTGGGGGTCAGGCTCATGTGTACCCCGTGGGACAGCGGTGGTGGTTCCTAAATTTAGGGCTACAGCAATCTGCTTCCAGGAGGCCTCAGTCACACACATTCTGAGGGCCAAAGGCCTTGGTTCTTTTCCATGTGGTGTGTCTCCTCACAGCACGATGGCTGGGTTCCAAGGGTGCACGTCCCCAGAGGGCGCCAAGCAGAAGCTCGATCATGTCGTATGGCCCAGCCTCAGACATCATGGCGCCTCCTCTGCTGTGCTGTATTTGCCAAGGTGGTTAGCCATTGCCCACTCCTCCCCAGCTTCTAGGGGTGGGGAGCGTCGACTCCATCTCTTAATGTGGAATGCCTAGGTTCTGGAGGAGCAAGTGGGGTGGGAGGTGTCTCTCCAAGTGTGTGACCACGTTTCAGAATTCATTGTACTCCAACTGGGTTAGCCAAAGCCTGAGACCAGGGTAGCTGGGAAAGTGGCATGGGAAGGAGAAGAATCCAGAGAGGGGGTGATCACAGAGGGGGAAAGTTCTGCCAGATCCCTCTGGGGGAACTCTAGAGTGTAATTTCCACTTAGACTTTGTCCCCACATGAGGTAAGGAGCTGGCAACTTGGAATGCTGTCCTTTGCACGGGGGTGAGCGGGGAGAGTCCGTTCTGAGGTGTGGCCAGCTCTCTGCTCTTGCACGTGAACTGGCCCCAGTAACTGCCTGCAGGGTTTCCTCTGAGATGGGGGCCCGGGTGGCAGCTGTTGGCAGCAAAGTGCATCGTGGCCAGAGAGGGGCACCCCAGAAAGGGAAGGGGTCCTGGAGGATTGAGGCAGGGCACCCACAGAGCCCACCACATCCTGCCAGAACGTGAGCCCCTGAGGGAGAGGGACCTCCGTTTTGCTGCCACGTATCAGAAGCGCCTACAAGAGCACCTGTTCCGGGGCGCCTGGGTGGCTCCGTCGATTGAGCATCCGGCTTCAGCTCAGGTCATGATCTCACAGTGTGTGTGTTCCAGCCCTGCGTCGGGCTCTGTGCTGACGGCTCAGAGCCTGGAGCCTGCTTCAGATTCTGTGTCTCCCTCTCTCTCTGCTCCTCCACCACTCATGCTCTCTCTCCTTTCTTCAAAACTAAATAAAAACATTAAAAAAAATTAAATCTAAGAGCATCTGTTCTGTAGCCCGTGGCCACCACATGTGTTCTGAATTAAATGGAATTTTCAACAGAAAGAAGTATTTCCTTCGCTTGTGTCTTGCCTTGCTTCTGAAGGTCTTCCACACCCAAGATAATAAATGGTTTTCCTGTAGTTGCTTCCAGTATGTTTTACGGTTGTGTTTCTTACATTGACTTTTTAATTCTCTTGGAGTTTCTGTATGCTAACTCTTGGAGTTTCTTCATGCTAACTGGCTTGTTGAGGTATAATTTACATGCCGTAAAAGGTACAGATATTACATTCACAGAGCGGTAAGTTTTTACATTATGTATACATCCATAGAACCACCACCTGAATTAAGATACAGAACATTTCCATCATTCCAGAAAGTTCTCTTCTGCCCCTTTTCAATCAATAATAACCTCCCCAATAGAGGTAGCCACTATTCTGACTTCTATCACCATAGAACAGGAAAATGAATTAAGTCTCAGATTGAAGAACAAAAAATTGAAATAATTTAAGATTTCAAGATAGACGTAAAATAATTAGGTTGTTCTTTTACATGAAGGCAAACAAACTCTCGTTGAAATGAAACTCTTGGGGGATCACCTGGGTGGCTCAGTCGGTTGAGCATTCGACTCTTGGTATCAGCTCAGGTCATGATCTCACGGTTTGTGAGTTCAAGCCCCATGTCAGGCTCTGTGCTGCCAGTGCAGAGCCTGCTTGTGATCCTTTGTCTCCCTCTCAAAAAGAAATAAAACATTAAAAAAAATAAAACCCTTTAAAATAGAGGTTTTGACCATGAAACAAAGACCAAAGCAACAGTGATGGATAGATGTATAATGGATCTGACACAGCAGAGGGAACACCTCAAATCCACTGTTCTGCCTTTCCCATTGAGGTCTGCCTAGAATCGGTTTGTATATGATGGCGAAGTGGGGTCAGGGTTGATTATTGCCCACGTGGGTCTCCATCCAATGACCTGGAACCTTTGATCGGAAAGGCCCTCACGATCCTGAGACTCCGTAGCATCCCTCGGTCATAAGCAAAGTGCCATGTATGTGGTGGGGGAGCCCCGCATCTCAGCTCTGCTCTCTCCCATTGGGCCCCCTGGCCCAGCCTGCACCCAAGCCACACTCCCTCATTGGCAAAAAAAGAAAAGATTATTTTACAAAACAAATGGTATAATCAAAGTAGGAAAATGATAACAACAAATGCAACTGAAGATCAAGAAAGATAAAGGAGGATTCGAAAGCTGGAAACTTGGGGAGGGGTCTGGCACAGGGGCCAGAGCATAAGGAGCCTAGAGTTAAAGCACCCCTTCGGTTTCTCGGCCCCTGCCTCCCAGGTCAGCCCTGTGGGCCACCCGTTCTCTGGGTCAGGGGCTCAGGCTGGAGAGGGTGTTGGGAAGAAGCATTCATGACGTCGGCCTCACACTTCTCAGGGGCAAGGAATTTCATGTGGCTTCTTCTCCCCTCTCTGCCTTTGGCCTGCTTCCCTGCAGCTGAGCCCCCACTGCTCTGGTGGTACCCACCTTACTTCGTGGCTTAAAGATGCCTCAGAGCCAGTGCCCAGGCTGGCGGGGAGCCTCAGCCCTGGGGAAAGAGAGGGTGGGGGTGCAAGAGACCTCTGCTGGGGAGCAGCGTGCTAGGGGCTGTTGCTTTATAAGGTCAATGATGATGGAGATCATGTTATGCGTGTTATCAAGGATGGTCACGGATTTTGCCGCTAATGTTGGAAGCTGGTTTCTGATGAAAAGAGACGTCAAGATGTGCTTTGGCTGAGCAGGAGTTCTCATTACAACCACCTGTGCTCAAGTGTTTGTCACAAAATAACCCAGATGTAGGCGATTCCCTGTGAGCTAGGTCAAGTTTGTTGTAGTTGAAAATGGCAATGGAGGCTATCTTCACATACACAGCTTTCGAAATGTGTTCTGCATTTATATAGGATGTCATCATTTTCAATAAGTAAGAGAGAACTTGAGTGTGGTTCTTCCTTATAAGACTTTTATTAATGCCAGAAATGAAACAGTAAAAAACATAATGAATGTTTTAAGATCAACACGACTGAGGGTACAAGGAAGGTATTGACAGGGATGGAGACGGCCTTGGGAGGAGAAAGCCAGGCCTGAGGGGAGCCTTCTGTCCTGACTCAGATCTAAAGGCCACAGTTCAGCCTGTCCTTGCTCTAGGACATCGGCCTGCACAGGATGACTCTGTGCCTCTGAGGCCAAGCTGTGTCCTGGGCCTTGGGGCTCCTCCCCCACTTCTGCACTGCACAACCCCTGATCTGGAGGAATTTCCTAAAGAAATGAGATGGAAGAAAAACCAGGCAAAAAGGAACTGCAGAAAACAACATGGGCTCAAATGTCCTGCTATCTCCTGGGAAGGTGTGCCCCGCACAGTGGACACACATGCCACGTGTGCTTGACTCGGAATGGTACCTGCAATCATTTCTACTAAAAACAAAACAAAACAAAACAAAACAAAACAATGCTGAAACCTCAGACCCTGGTCAGAATCACAGCCCCATTACACACGGTTTATCCCAGCAGGAGAACAGGGTTTGGCCAGTAGCATTTTCATTCGTGGTGCTTTCTCAGGAGCACGTGTTGCTATCAGCTCAAAATTACCTGTACTTTGTGTCCCCGGGTCATGCGCTTTGGGGCAAGCATCCATTAGCAGACTTATTGAAGCCGGACATAATCACACACATCCTGGAAAGGAGGGTGAGGTTGTCTTTTTTGTTAATGCCTCACTAATGGCTTCCAAACAAGCCACACCAGTCGTGTGTGTTGCTTCCAGTCGTGTGTGCACGACAAGCCACACCAGTCGTGTGTGCAGTCAACACTTCCCTGGAAATACTTTGTAGAAAGAGGTTTTGTGTGTGTGTGGCCAATCGGATGACATTTCACTACGGACATAATTTCCACTGTATCTGTGATCTATTCCAAGTCTGGTGTGGTTCTCGACACTTGTGCATACAATTTTGCTGCACCAGCCTCCTTTGTCGGGATCTAAAGACAGGTGCCCCACACACAAGGAAGTTACCATCTATGAGAACTGGCAGTCCAGCACTCTGGATTCTTGCCTGAGGCTCTGTGACTCTTTGCAAGTCACAGAGGGAAGAAGATGGCTCCTTACAGGCTCTGGCCTGTGTGTTGTGACACGGAGCTGGCCGCAGGGGGTGGGGGTGGGGGGCTCGCATTTCTCCATCTGGGCTCACTGAGGATTCTTATGTCATTGAAAGCATTCCACCATTTCCCCCCACCTTACTCCAGGAAGAAAATGAGGTCACCAGATCCTGTTGCTTTGAACATCAGAATTACTTCTACAGTCTGAAAAGCCCAGACTGGCATTACTTACCTTTGGGGCATTTTGAGCCCTAAAACCCCACAGCAGAGCCTACAACTTCCCTGACCGAGCCTGACTGCCATAGACCGGCCTGCCCCTGAAGCCTTCCTTCTGTGAGACGCAATGCCAGTCAGAATGGCGGACCTGTATCTGCTTCATTCCCGCTTGTTCCCATCTGTCTTCTGGCTACAGGCTCTCGGAAGAATCGGGAAGGGCCATTAAACACAACCCCACGCCCGACTGAGACCTTCACTTGTCCCCCCTGAACCCCAGTGCCCCATAAAGGAGGGAGTGACACGATGTCCCCACTACACAGTGGTGCCCTTTGCTCTCAGGACTTAGCCATCACTAAAGAAGAAGGGAGAAATTCGCCAGGAAATTTGAGAATGGAATTCATTGTTTAAAGTTTTTTCTGTTGCGTTTGTTTGTTTTCTGGTCACAACTATCACTCAAAAGCTGAGGGCTAGCATAGGACAGCCAAAGACAATTTGTGCCTTCCCTGAGGTGGCAAACAATTCTTCTGCCGCCCTCAGCCGGTTTGCGGGAAACACCGTGCAAGGGACCATATGATCCAAGAATGGCTTTCACAGTGACGGTCAGGAGGTATTGCTCAGGGTAACCACTGATTATGTTAGGGCCTCCCATTGGAACACCACACAAAGAAAAGCCAGCTTGGCATGCATACTTGTCAAGTAGGAACGGCACCTGTTCAAAATCCTATGAAAGGGAGGGGGGATGATGACTCATCTCGTGTCTGCACGTGTTTTTCACGTCCCCAAGGTTGGCCAAACTCCTAGATCTCATCAAAATCCTCAGAGGCAGTGGAAGATGATGGAATGGGCCTGTGGGGGACCTTACCCTGGGCCTTGGCTCTGCGAGTGATCTCAGGCACACTGCTCCCTCTTCTGGCTGTCATTTGCTTCCAGGTGGGAGCAACGTTCTCTGCCAAGCCTCGCTTCGGAGGTTTTTGAGAAGGCATGAGACAACGCATGTGAAAACGTGCTGAGAGGCTGGCAGCAATGGAACACCCAGCCGCAGGCAGCTGTTCGGCCATGACACCCTTAGCACCACTAGTGTCCTCTGACACTCTCACCACAGAGCCCAGGACTCACTGGCCCTCTCACTTGACCTGTCTTTCACTAGGGACAGAAATGATTCGTCTGTTGGGGCCTTTGCAGTAAGGAATGCAAACTCTGCCACCACCTCTGGGTTTGATCTCCTCAACCATGTGTGCAGGGCCTGGGACAAGATGGTCTCCAGGAGCCTCTCCGCCAGGATGATTTATGATCCAATGGAAACACAGAAGAAAGGTCGGAATTTGCAAGCATTAGAGTCAAATGATTCTGTTTGGTAGCAATACTGGCTCAAATCTGTACTCCAAATGCTCCATTGGAGAGATTCTTAAAAGCTCTGGGAAAAATATTGTCCCAAGTCTTGCTTTTCTTGTTCCTACCATGCTTGAATGGAGTTTTCTACATGACAGTCCATGGCCGCCTCTTATGGGTATGGAGCCGACTCTGAGCATCTGGGAGGCTCTGGGCTCATGTGGTAGGAGAGGGACATGGCCGAGACAGGTGGGGTGGGGGTGGGGCCAGGAGACCACTTCTTCCTTCTCCCCATTCGGTGTAGATGAATAGATCCTCTCTCCCAAAGGTTCTGGCCGAGTCCGCGGAAGTGACATACTCTCTCTGATTCCTGGCCTGCATGGACCATCACTGCAACCCTGGCAAAAGACGCCCAGAGCAAGCCGCAGGCTTCCTTGCCCCACACATGGCCCAAGCATGTATCTCACGCTTTCGATTGCCTCTCATCCGTCCACTCCTGCTTCGTGCTCTGGAGGGCTTGTGTCTTCTGTTCATCCACTTGGACATAGTCCACTCTTTGCTCTTCTGAAAGGAAGAGTTTCTGAAGGGGAAGAACCAAACAGATTTTTATTACATCAAATTCAAAAAATTCAGGAAAATGCCAGCCCTTTGGTGGTAGATTGCAGGGTTAAATATCAGCTGCTCCTCCCAAGTCATTCCCTGCAGAATCTTTACACTTTGGGTACATGCTCGAATATCGCTCTTTACACTCCCTCCTACTTCACCCCAGCTATCAGACTCGCTTTGACCAGCATCCTACGAGTGGAAGTGATGCGTGCCAATCCCGAAGGGACAAGAGGCAGCCTGTGATTCTGCCAGGAGGCCAGTGAGCATCAGTCAGAGGCTCTTTCTCCCAGCGGGGCCCCGGATGGAAGATGTCCCACGAGCACCAGCAGGAAAGGCCACTAAGACCTGGGGCTTGACTGTCTTGATCGCACGGCCTACCAAAACCGACCAAGGCACCCCCTTCTGACCAGTTTTTCTGGAATAGGAGTTCAGGTTTGGGGAATGAAATTCAAGGTAAAGGAGAAGCAGGAGTTCATTTGGCAAAAGGGAAAGGAAGTCTTCCAAACTTTTTTTCCCTGCACACACACACAAAGTGGAATCACACTGGCTACGCGGTTCGGCAAGTTGCTTGTCTCCTCAAACAACATACGTTGTTAGGCACGGTTTAGATCACGACTGTCCTTTGCTCAAAAATATTTAGCTGTTTAGTACTTCCGATCCCCATTTTACAGACGAGAATACTATCCAGAGGAGTGCAAACTGCCTATGCTGAGGGGCTCCGATTCCAACTGTCAGCTCTTGTCACCCCTCCCCAGAGTCTAACCAAACCGTGCTATTAACTCCCACCCTAAGCAGACCCCTCCTATGCCCACACACATCTGTACATTTAAGACTTTCCAAAGAGAACATGCATGGCTGAATCATCAGAAAAATCTAAACAGAAAAGGAATCCCCTGGGAATCCTCAGACACCAAGTCCTTCCTACCTGCTGTATAGGGGCTGGTGACGCAGAATTGAAGTCCAGCGCTAAATAGTCCAGGCTGAATTTCTTTGTCCAGGTCAGAGCACCACTGCTTAGGGACTTGGCCGTCCTGCGATTCTGGAAAGCAACATCATGGGACTCAGGTTAAGGGTATCCAGCCGGGCTGCCCAAGGAAAGCGGGGCGAGTCCTGTCCCCACTTGAGCACTTGCCATCAGACCACAAGGTGGTCTGAGGACACCTGCATGGAGCCCCCTGCATGTCTGAGTGAGAGCTACCATTTGAAATACAACACGGCCAATTCAGCCTTCACATGAAGCTACACCTTTGCTCACCATGGAGGGGTTGCCCAAAATCTCCCCCAAGAAGAGTCTGTCTTAAGGATCTGACAAGCCTACAATACCTTAGAGACTAAATCCAGAAAAGATCAAGCACACTTATTCAAGTCTAGTAAAGGCATCTCAGATGCATCTGAAGACACTTTATACAGATGCAAACGGTGTGACGTGTGCGACACACACCCATGGACTCCCGGGCATCAGAAGCACCCACTCCCCTTCTCGAACCAACTTCGCTCCCCACGGGCCATCAGGCACGAGACTGAATTTTTACCATCTCTTCCTCTTTAAATATGGTTTCATGAGTGTGTCAGTATCCTTCAATCTCACACTGTACTTTTGCCTGTTTTGAACCTTTGTCAGTAGAAACATATCGCAGGTATGTTTGGTGACTTCAGGGTCTGCTCCAGACTACATACTTCACATCCAGGCATGCTCACCCGCCAGCTTTCCTTCCTTCCTTCTCATTGGATAGATCATTCCATCATTGCATGACTCATTTAACCACCCCGCCTCCAACATACATTGGAGTTGCTTCCAGTTTGGGGGCTCTTACAAGCAATGCTGCCACAAGCACTTGTGTAACTGTGGAAGAGTTTCTAGAATGTGTCCCTGGGAATAGAATTGCTGGCTTGTAGGATGTGGGCATCTTCAACTTCACTACTGCCAAACTATTTTCCAAACAGGCTATTTTGTTATACCAACTCACATACCTACTACTACTCCATCCTGGCCAATACTTGGTAATATCAGAGTCCTTTAAAAAAAAGATTTGATTTCCAAGTAACCTTTACACCCAATGTGGGGCCTGAATTCACATCCCTGAGATCATGAGTTGCATGCCCCTTACCAAGTCAGCCGGGTGCCCCAATATCAGACGTTTTGTATTCCTGACCTGACCTGATCTGGGGAAAATGGTATCTTACCATGGTTTGATTTCCAATGCCCTTGATAATTAATGAATTGGCCACCTTTTCTTTTCTTAAGACTTTGTAAGATTATTTTGAGAGATAGAGAGAGAGATTAAGGGAGAGGCAGAAAGAGAGAGGGAGAGAGAGGATCTCAAGCAGGCTCCATCCAAGCTGTCAGCATGGGGTCCAACACGGGGCTCCAACCCATTAACCGTGAGATCATGACCTGAGCTGAAATCAAGAGTCAGATGCTAAACCGACTGAGCCCTCCAGGTGCCCTGGACACTTTTTCATGTGTTTAAGTGTCATCTATTTTCTTCTCTTCCATGAATTGTCTGTTCAGGTTTGTTTTGGTTTTGCTAATGTTTTCGTTGATGTGCCTGCATTTTTCTAATTTTTCTCAATGCTTCCTCCTAGATCCTGGAGAGTAATCATTTGTAGGTCATGTGCATTACAAATGGCCTATCAGTCTATAGTTGTTCTTTCTTTCTTCTTATGGAATTTTTTTAAGGACGGGTAGTTCCTACTTTTTTTTTTTAACATTTTTTAATTTATTTTTGAGAGACAGAGACAGAGCTCGAGTTGGGGAGGGGCAGAGAGAGGGAGACACAGAATCCAAAGCAGGCTCCAGGCTCCGAGCTGTCAGCACAGAGCCCAACGAGGGGCTCAAACCCTCAGACTGCGAGATCATGACCTGAGCCGAAGTCGGACACTTAACCGACTGAGCCACCCAGGTGCCCCGAGTAGTTTCCACTTTTAATGTAGCACATCACTCTTTTCCCAAGTGGCTTCTTTTGTATTTTAAGGAACCCTTCCCGTGCTGAGGTTACAATGTGTTTCCCCATATTTTCTCCTAGAACTATAAAGTTTTGCCCTTCACACTTAAGAATCCAGCTCGAGGTGATTCTAACATGTGGTGGTGAAACAGGGGTACAACCCACTCCTTTTCTGTAGCTTTTACCCAGTTGGAGAGCTGCCCTTTCTCCCACCACAACTTCTGTTCACAGATCAAGTTCCTGCATGTGAATTGAGGTTGGGTTCTACCAAACACCTGTTCTGCATCTAATGAGTTAATCACAGCAGTTTCTCCTTTCATATGTTAATGTTCCTGATTGACCTAATAGATTCTTTTGATTTACAGTTGTAATAGCTCATCTCTCAGAAAATATTAAGGAAGGCACGTGTGATGAACACTGGGTGGTGTATGGAAGTGTTGAATCCCTATATTGCACACCCAATACTAATAGAACACTCTATGTTAACTGAGTGGAATTAAAATTTAAAACTTTAAAAAAGAAGGCAATAATAGATTTTTAAAAAACATTTCCCCTTCTGGCATAGTTTGCTTCCTCCAATCCATTTTAGTCTCTGGCCTTCATGCTAGAGCCTTCCTGAAATGTCTGATGGAATCACTGACAGTCTGCTCATGTTTAGGAGCGAAAGACCCAGAAGTTGACTGGAAGCTTTAAGTACATGGGTGGTGCTTGTCAACTGGGTTTCACTGCAGTGGGATCCTACTGGATGGTTTTCTTGGCGAACCCCTTATGTCAGGACCTAGGTCTTGCCTCGGGCTGCTCAAACAGCCCAGAGAACTGTCTCCCAATTTCTAGGACTTAACTATGAAGGTCTGGTTGTCAATACTGTGGAACAGAGGGGCTGGGGAACAGGTTTAGGAATGATGGTCATATCCACTATGCATATTTAGCTAATCACCTTGTTTTTAGTACAGTGGTCTTGGTCAAATGCGTCTAATGTCCCCGCAGTGCAGAGAAACCTTGTTTTGCTCTCTCTAGAGACTACACGTCACCCTTCCTATAGAGATGGGAAGTCCTAGTGGTCCACCTCCATGCAGTGAGGGAGGGGCATCTTGAGATTTACCTGCTGCTTAGGTGGACTTTGGACCACTACCCCTTCTTTTCCTTTCCCTTCAGCCTGACTTCCGGAAGTAGGTGCCACGGGCAACTCCTGAACCCTTTGGTATTCTGTGCCTTCCTTCTCCCAAATTAAAAAAAAGAAAAGAAGAAATGTAGTTCCATTTCAAATGTTGGATTCAATCATTTTGACCACGCATCCTGCAAAGAAGGGTATTTCATTTTTCGTAGAATTTGAGGAGTTGTTTCTAAAATTTTCATGGGAATAGAAAGGGCCAAAAATAGCCAAAGAAAACTTGAGGAAGGTAAACAAAGCAGGAGGACTTCTTTTCCTAGATATGGAGACTTATGAAGCTATAGTAACTAGCATAGTGTGGTAATTTCCAAAGATAGACATGTAGACCAACGGAACAGAAGTGAGAGTCCATGAAAAGACCCACACACATATGGATACTTGATCTATGGCAAAGACAGCGCTGCAGAATAGTGGTAAATTATAGTAATTTTAAATATAATGGTGCCAGATCAATTAGAGAAACATACCAGGGGAAAATGAAACTTGACTCCTACCTCAAATCATACACGAAAGTTGATTCCAAGTTCATTGCAGACCGAACTGTGAAAGGTAAAACATATAAACCATCTGGCAAATAACTAAAATTCATCCAAGATTATGTAGGTCATATTAACGGTCCTACAACTATTAAAGAAATTGAAGCCACCCAGATGTTTCACTAATGAATTTATCAAAAAACTTAAAGAATCAATAGCACTAATTCTACACAATCTGTTCCAGAAAACAGCATTACCTTGATAACAAAACAAGACAAAGACACTATGAAAAACCTGCGAATCAATATCTATCATAAACATAGATACAAAATCCTCAACAAAACGTTAGCAAATCAAATCCAGCAACACATAAAAATAATAATACACCATGAGCAAATAGGATTTATTCTGTGAATACAGACTGATTCAATATTCGAAAATAGATCAGTGTAGTCCACAATATTTACAATCTAAAGAAGAAAACTAAATGATCACATCAATGAATGTAGAAAAGCATTTGAGAATATCAGCATCCATTCATGATAAAAAAAAAACAACTCTTAGAAAACTTAGAAAGTAGCTTCCTTAACCTAATAAAGACCATCGATAAAATACCCGCAGCTAAAATCAAACTCAATAGTGAGAGACTGAATGATTTCCTCCTGAAATGGAGACAAGGAGATTCATCTCACCACTCGTATTCCACATTGTACTTGACATCGCAGGCTAGTAATAAAGCAAGTAAAACAATGAAAGAGCCTACAGATTGGAAAGGAAGGAATAAAGCACTGTATTTACAGATGAGATGATCATGTAAACAGAAAGCCCCAGGGAATCCAAAGAAAGTTAAAACCTCCTATTTTTGATAAGTGAATTTAACAGGTCACAGGACACAGGCCAACACATCAAAAACAACATTTGTGTATACCACCAGTGAACAATGGGAAGCTGAAATTACAAAAATGCCATTTGCAATAGCTCCAAGAAGTGAGATACTTAGGTAGAAATCTGGTAAAACATGGTAAGATCTACATGTGAAAATGATAAAGTTTTGAGGAAAGAAAATTTAAAAATCTGAATAAATGGGCAGATATGCCATATTCATGAATTAGAAGACTGAGTATAATATAGGTGTCAATTCTGCTCAAATTTATTCATAGATTTAACACAATTCTAATCAAAATCACATAAGGATATTTTGTTAGGTAAAGAAAAGCTTATTCTAATATTTATATGGAAAGGCAAAGGGAGCAGAATAACACAAAACATTTTAAGGCTTTTTTATTATTTTTTTCTTATTTTGAGAGAGAGAGAGAGAGAGAGAGAGTGTGCACGAGTGCAAGCAGGGGAGAGGGGCAGAGGGAGAGAGAGAGAATATTAAGTAGGCTCCATGCTCAGTGCAGAGCCCACCTCGGGGCTCAATCCCACAATCCTGGGATCAAGACCTGAGCTGAAATCAACAGTCTCACGCTCAACTGACTGAGTCACCCAGGCGCCCCACAAAAAAGACTTTTAAGCAAGAATGAGATTGGAGAAAATATGCTTCCCATTTTAAGAGTTACTGTAAGTCTTCTGTAATCAAGTCTGTGGTATAGACAAAATGATAGGCACGTAAATCAATGGAACAGAATATAAAGACTACAAAAATATGCCTGACCGAAGTTTTAAAAAAGTGCAAAGGCAATTCAATGAAGAAAAGATCATCCTGTCAACAAATGGTAGTGGAACATTTGGATATCCGTATGTAAAAAATCATCGTCAACACCATCTCATACCTCATACCTCAACATGGATCATAGACCATAATATAAAACCTAAAAACATAATGCTTTTAGAAGAAAACGTGAAAATCCTAATTACCTGGTAGGTTAGGCAATTATATTGTTCTTAGACATGATAACAATCCTTGAATGAAAAAAGTCAATAAATTAGGCTTAATCAACAGCCAGTAATGCCTCACACTGACCATAGCAACATTTTTCTAGATATGTCTCCTGAGGCAAGGGAAATAAAAGAAAAAATAAACTATTGGGACTACATCCAAATAAAAAGCTTCTGCACAGCAAAGGAAACAAAACTAAAAGGCAACCTATGGAATAGGAGAAGGTATTTGCAAATGGCATATCCAATAAAGGGTTAGTATCCAAAATATATAAAGAACATATACAACTCAACACCCAAAAAACAAATAACCCAATTTAAAAATGGGCAGAAGACATAACAGACATTTCTCTAAAGAAGACATCCAGATGGCTGACACACAAAAAGATGCTCAACATCACTCATCATCAGGGAAATGCAAATCAAAGCTGCAATGAGATATCACCTCACACCTGTTAGAATGGCTAAAATCAACAACACAAGAAACAACAAGTGTTGGCGAGGATGTGGAGAAAAAGGAACCCTCGTGCACTGTTGGTGGGAATGAAAACCGGTGCAACCTCTCTGGAAAACAGTATGGAGGTTCCCGAAAAAGTGAAAAATAGAACTACCATATGATCCTGTAATTCCACTACTGGGCATTTACCCAAAGAATACAGAAACACTAGTTCAAAAAGATATATGCACTCCTATCTTTATTGCAACATTATTTACAATAGCAAAGATATGGACGCAACCCAAGTGTCCATTGATAGGTGAACGGATAGAGAAAATGTGGTACACACATACAGTGGAATATTACTCAACCATCAAAATGAATGAAATCTTGCCATTTGTAATAACTTGGATGGAGCTAGAGAGTATTATGCTAAGCGAAGTCAGTCAGTCACAAGACAAATAGCATATTATTTCCCTCATATGTGGAATTTAAGAAACATAACAAATGAACAAAGGAAAAAAAGAAAGAGGCAAACCAAGAAACAAACTCCTAACTATAGAGAAGAATCTGATGGGAGGAGGAGCCAAGATGGTGGAACAGCATGGAAGTTTTTTGTGTGTCTCGCGTCCATGAAATACAGCCAGACCAACACTAAACCATCCTGCACACCTAGAAAACTGATATGATTATTAACACAACAATCTGCACAACCTGAACCACAGAATTCAGCAGGTATACGGCACAGAGAGGTGAACTTGGTGGTGGGCAAGGAGGTGCTTTTGCGGGCGGAGAGAGGATGGAGACGGGGGGGGGGGAAGAATACGGGAAAAGCACCCCTCCTCAAAAGCAGCTGGAGAGAAAGTGGAAACTTGGAAATAACTGCAAGGACTAAACTAAAAAGGGAGAAAGGAGAGGGTTTAATTTCCATTAAGACTGCAAACAAGGGGAGCACAAAGGCTGCAACTCCACAGCTCAATACCTGGCGGTGCTCTGGTGGGAAGGGCGCATCCCCAGGAACAGAGTGGGGTCCGGGAGGTCCTCGGGCCACATGGGGAAGAGCAGTTCTGCTGTTGGAAGGACATTTGGTGGAGACTGTTGAAGCCACCTGGTCCCAGCAGACCCCGGAAAACGGCCACATTCGCTGGTGCTGGGGCAAGGTTGTTAAGGGCGAAGCCTGGTGCCAGATGTGTGTTGTGATTTTCCATAATCCCTGAAACGCTGCTGCTACACTATCTCACGAACTTTCTCTGGGGCGGGCTGACACCTGGCCCCAGTCTCAGGGCACTGGCAGCAGCAGGGTCCAGCGGGCGTTCCAGGGTGCAGACGACATTCGGCCACTGCTCATTCGGCAATTGCTCGGTGGGACCCTCTAGCAGAGGGGCCGAACGGGTCAAAGCCGCAGTCCTTTGGAAGTAAGGGGCCGGGGAAAACAGCCCCATCTGAGACAAAACTCGGGAGAGAGGTACTGCCTGGGGCTTGGTCACGGAGAGTGAAAAAGCGGGGAGTGGACGAAAGCTGAAGACAGGACCGGTGCACGATTGCTGATCCGGGAGAACAGAGCTCGGACACTAGAGACCGGGTAGCTGGGTGAAGCCATTTTCACCACTCCCACGCATGCGCTTAAGCACCTACCAGCGCCGCAACACTCCACGCCAGTAGGCTAGCAGCACCATCTAGTGGATAGGGGAGCCATTACACTGAGCCCCACCCAACTGGGCCAACCTGGCTCTTCAAGAACACAAGTCTCACCGCCTACTTAGTTTATGGACTATAAAGTGCTACATAGTCTGACTTCTAGGGCAAAACAAAGTAATTTCAGTCCTATTTCAATCTGTTAGCAGGTCGATCTATTCAGTTTTCTTTCTTCCTTTTTCTTCACTTTTCTTTTTTTTTGAATACAGAAAGAAAAATATTCATTTTTATTTACAATTTTTATTAAAAATATTTTTCTTCATTTTTTACTATATTTTTTACTTATATTTAAATTTTTTCAAATTCTATTTTACTTCCATCATTTTATTTTAGTCTATCTCGGTGTATTCATTTTTTCAAATTTTAAATTTCCTTTTTTCTTTTTTTTTCGTTTCTTTTCTTGAATGCAGAAAGAGAAAAACTTCATTTTTACTTTCAATTTACATTAAAAATATTTTTCTTTATTTTTTTTACTATATTTTTTGCTTTTCTGTAAACTTTTTCAAATTCTATTTTACTTCTATCATTTATTTTAGTCTACTACAGTGTATTCAGTTTTTCAAATTTTCAAACGATTTCCTTTTTTTCTTTTTCATTTCTTTTCTTTTTCTTGAATACAGAAAGAGAAAAAATTCATTTTTACTTTTGATTTTTATTAAAAATATTTTTAATTTTTTTCTACTATATCCTTTACTTTTGTGTAAATTTTTTCAAATTCTATTTTACTCCCATCATCTCATTTTAGTCTACTTCAGTGTATTCATTTTTTCAAATTCTCAAACGATTTCCTTCCCCACCCATTTTTTCTCTAATCTGTCAAACCACTTTCAACCTCCAGACCAAAAGACACCTAGGATCTAGCATCATTTATTCGATTTTTTGTGTGTTTAATTTTTTAATTTTAATATTTTAAAATTTTTTCTACCTCATTAATTCCTTTTCTCCCTTCAAAATGACAAAACGAAGGAATTCACCCCAAAAGAAAGAGCATGAAGAAACGACAGCCAGGGATTTAACCAACACAGATACAAGCAAGATGTCTGAACCAGAATTTAGAATCAGGATGATAAGAATACTAGCTGGAGTCGAAAATAGATTAGAATCCCTTCCTGCAGAGATAAAAGAAGTAAAAAATAGAATGAAATTAAAAATGCTATAACTGAGCTGCAATCATGGATGGATGCAGTGGCGGCAAGGATGCATGAGGCAGAACAGAGAATCAGCGATATAGAAGACAAACTTATAGAGAATAAGGAGGCAGAAAAGAAGAGGGATATTAAATCCAAAGAGCAGGATACAAGAATTAGTGAAATCAGTGACTCATTAAAAAGGAACAACATCAGAATCATAGGGGTCCCAGAAGATGAAGAGAAAGAAATAGGGGTAGAAGGATTATATGAGCAAATCACAGCAGAAAACTTTCCTAACCTGGGGAAAGACACAGACATCAAAATCCAGGAAGCACAGAGGACCCCCATTAGATTTAACAAAAACTGACCATTAACAAGGCATATCATAGTCAAATTCACAAAATTCTCAGGCAAGGAGAGAATCATGAAAGAAGCAAAGGAAAAAAAGTCCCTAACCTACAAGGGAAGACAGATCAGGTTGGCAGCAGCCCTATCCACAGACACTTGGCAGCCAGGAAGGAGTGGCGGGATATAGTCAATGTGCTGAATCAGAAAAATCTGCAGCCAAGAATTCTCTATCCAGCAAGGCTGTCATTCAGAATAGAAGGAGACATAATAAATAAGTTTCCCAAACAAAAATTAAAGGAGTTTGTGACCACTAAACCAGCCCTGCAAGAAATTTTAAGGGGGACTCTCTGAGGGGAAAAAAGATTAAATAAATAAATAAATATACACACACACACACACACACACACACACACACACACACACACACACATACATATATATGTATACATACATATACATATGTATACATATACATATACATATGTATACATATACATATATACATATATATGTATATGTATATACATATAAAACCAAAAGCAACAATGATTAGAAAGGACCAGAGAATACCACCAGAAACTCCAACAATACAAGCATCATAATGGCAATAAATTCATATCTTTCAGTACTCACTCTAAGAGTCAATGGACTCAATTCTCCAATCAAAAGGCATACGGTAACAGAATGGATAAGAAAACAAGATCCATCTATATGCTGTTTACAAGAGACCCATTTTAGACCTAAAGACACTTTCAGATTGAAAGTAAGGGGATAGAGAACCATCTATCATGCTAATGGTCAACAAAAGAAAGCCAGAGTAGCCATACTTATATCAGACAATCTAGACTTTAAAATAAAGACTATTATCAAGAGATGCAGAAGGGCATTATATCTTAATCAAGGGGCCTATAGACCAAGAAGACCTAACAATTGTAAACATTTATGTGCCAAATGTGGGAACACCCAAAAATATAAATCAATTAATCATAAACATAAAGAAACTCATTGATAGTAATACCGTAATAGTAGGAGACTTCAACACCCACTCACAGCAATGGACAGATCATCTAATCAAAAAATCAACAAGGAAACAATGGCTTTGAATGACACACTGGACCAGATGGACTTAACAGATATATTGAGAACACTTCATCCTAAAGCAACAGAATATACATTCTTCTCCAGTGCACGTGAAACGTTCTCCAGAATAGACCATATACTGGGACACAAATCAGCCCTAAGTAAGTACAAAAAGATTGAGATCATATCGTGCATATTTTCAGACCACAACGCTATGAAACTCAAAACCAACCACAAGAAAAAATTTGGAAAGGTAACAAATACTTGGAGACTGAAGAACATCCTACTAAAGAATGAATGGGCTAACCAAGAAGTTAAAGAGGTAATTAAAAAGTATATGGAAGTCAATGAAAATGATAACACCACAACCCAAAACCTCTGGGACACAGCAAAGGCAGTCATAAGAGGGAAGTATACAGCAATCCAGGCCTTCCTAAAGAAGGAAGCAAGGTCTCAGATACACAACCTAACCTTACGCCTTAAGGAGCTGGAAAAAGAACAGCAAATAAAACCCAAAACCAGAAGAAGACAGGAAATAATAAAGATTAGAGCAGAAATTAATGCTATCGAAACCAAAAAAACAGTAGAACAGATCAATGAAACCAGAAGCTGGTTCTTTGAAAGAATTAACAAAATTGATAAACCACTGGCCAGTTTGATCAAGAAGAAAAAGGAAAGGACCAAAATAAATAAAATCAAGAATGAGAGAGATCACAACCAACATAGCAGAAATAAAAACAATAATAAGAGAATATTATGTGCAATTATATGCCAATAAAATGGGCAATCTGGAAGAAATGGACAAATTCCTAGAAACATGTACACTACCAAAACTGAAACAGGAAGAAATAGAAAATTTGAACAGACCCATAACCAGTAAGGAAATCGAATGAGTAATCAACAATGTGCCAAAAACCAAGAGTCCAGGGCCAGATGGCTTTCCAGGGGAATTCTACCAAACATTTAAGGAAGAGTTAATACCACTTCATACCCAGCAGGATGCCCAAAACTGGAAACAAACAAACATGGAAAATAACAAGTACTGGTGAGGACGTAGAGAAATCAGAACCTTTTGCATTGCTGGTGGAAATAACCAATGGTTTGGTTGCTGTGGAAAACAGTTTGGTGGTTCCTCAAAGAGTTAAAGGTAAGTTACCGTAGGATGCAACAATTCCCCCTCTAGGTATATATCCAAAAGAATTGAAAGCAAAGACTCAGATACTTGTACCCTAATGTTCACAGCAGCAGTAATAGCCCAAAGGTAGAAACAACCCAAATGTCCATCAGCAGATGAATGGATAAACACACTGTGGTCTCTCTATAGAATGGAGTATTCGCCCTAAAAAAGGAATGAGGGGCACCTGGGTGGTTCAGTCGGTTAAGTGTCCGACTCTTGATTTCTTGATTTCAACTGAAGTCACAATCTCATGGTTTGTGAGTTCGAGCCCCATGTTGGGCTCTGCGCTGACAGCACAGAGCCTGCTTGGGATTCTCTATCCATCTCTCTCTCTGCCCCTCCTCTGCTTGCTCGTTCTCCCTCAAACTAAATAAACAAACTTAAAACAATTTTTAGGGGTGCCTGGGTGGCTCAGTCGGTTAAGCGCCCGACTTCGGCTCAGGTCATGATCTCACGGTGCGTGGGTTCGAGCCCCACGTCAGGCTCTGTGCTGACAGCTCAGAGCCTGGATCCTGCTTTGAATTCTGTGTCTCCCTCTCTCTTTGCCCTTCCCTACTCATGCTCGGTCTCTGTGTCTCTCAAAAATAAACATTGAAAAAAAATTTTTTTAAACAATTTTTAAAAAAGGAATGAAATTCTGATACATGCTACAATAGGGATGAAACCTGAAGACACAGATAAATGAAAGAAGGCAGACACAAAAGAACAACCATCGTATGATTGCACTTCTATGAGGCACCTAGAAGAGGCAAATCCACAAAGACAGAAAGTAGAACAGAGGTTACCAGGGGCTTTGTAGACAGGGATTAGGGAGTTAATGTTTAATGGGTACAGAGATTCTGTGTGGGATGATGCAGAAGTTCTGGAAACATTGTTTAATGGGTACAGAGATTCTGTTTGGGATGATGAAAAAGTTCTGGAAACAGATAGTGGTGATGGTTGCACAATATTGTGAACATAGCTTAACGCTGCTGAATTCTACATCTAAAAGTGGTTAAAATGGTAAATTTTATGTGAATGTATATTTTAGCATAGTAAAAAAAATCAAAAAACAACATTTGTAAAAGAATTTTTGTGTAGCGTCTGGCTGGCTCAGTGGGTAGAGCATGCAACACTTGATCTTGGGGTCGTGAATTCAAGCCCCATGTTGGGCATGGAGGTTACTTTAAAAAAAAGAATGTTTACAACAATTCTATTCATAAATGTCAAAAACCTTGAAACTATCCAATGTCCTTCAATGGGTAAGTAGATAAAGTGGGGCACATCCATATGCTTGAGTACTACGCAGCAATAAAACTTTCAGAAAGAACTCCTGACACACGTTATGATTTGGGTGAATCTCAAAGACATTATGCTGAGTGAAGGAAACCAGTCTCAAAAGATGGCGTACTATATGATTCAGCTTCTGTGGCATCCTTCGAGAGACAAAACTAGAGTGATGAAGAACACATCAGTCGTTGCCAGAGATTAGGGTTGTGGGAGGGTGTGACTATACAGAGGGAGCATGACAGAGTATCTTGAGGTTGTCCTGTGTCCTGATTGTGGCAGTGGTTACATATATGTTGAATATATATGTTAATATCCATATATATAAAAATTATAGAACATGTGTTAAAATTCATATTTTATGACTTTATATATCACATATATTTGTTATCTATTCATATTTTATTAATTTATATGACATATATTAAAATTCATAAAACTGAACACTGAGAGAAAGTCAATGCCACTGTAAGATAATCTAAAACTAAAAGTCTTATAAGTCCATAATGAAACATTTGATGTGAGATTTAGGAGTCTATAATTCTACTATAAAAAGCCTTACAGGGGGGTCTGGGTGGCTCAATTGGTTAAGCATGCGACTCTTGATCTCAGCTCAGCTCCTGATCTCACGGTTCATGGGTTCAAGCCCCACATTGGCCTCTGCGCTGATGGCGCAGAGCCTGCTTGGGATTCTCTCTCTCCCTTGCTCTCTGCCCCTCCCTTGCTTGTGCTCTCTCTCTCAAAAAAAGAAAAAAAAAGCCTTACAAAACTATTGAAATTAAAGAATTTGAAAAACCTGTAAAAAAGAGATCACCTAAGTTGACATTAGGTTAATTCTTCTAAGTTTTCTATAATTTCACAAACATTTAAAGAGACTAACAAAGGATGCACAATGTTAATAAAACAAACTTTGTATTTCAGCCCCTGATGTAAATTTTTACATTCAGATCAGAACTTGTTCTCAAAGAGGAAAAAATTAACACATACGATTATGTGCAAAATCAAAATCAAACCCTAGGAGTCCTGTAGAACTGTTATGTGGAAGAAGTGAAATAATGCAAATCAAAGTCATCTGAAATTATGGTCTTACCGCAGTTGAAGAAGCACGATGGAATGGAGTGGGAAGGGTCTTAAACATACCGATGTGGTGCCTCCCCACAGCCACCTCCCTCGGCAGCTGTTCTGGGCTCTTCATTACAGTGTCATACTGCCTAGTAATGCCCAGACAGTCACTAAGTAACGATCATAAACTTAGGCAAGCAAGGGTCGTAAATGAAACACTGTTCTTTGTCATAACCTCAAAGATCAGGGATGAACTGGTGTCTGGAATGGCTCTGCGCTTGCTTCTATGAGGTTATAGATTCACTTCCCTTTTCTGTTCTCTGGAGACAGAGCACAGCTGGTCAGTATCCTTTAGAAGAGTGTTTTCTTCTACAAGTTTCCCAAGGGCCATTACTAAGTGTGAAAAACATTGGGAAGACCACAGCAGATTTGTATATGAGTCACTTTCCATCTGCATATGGTTAAGTGAACTTAACAGCACAAGTTTTATCAAATAGAAAGGCAAAATGAAGCATTTAATTACTTCTTCCCTGGAGATTATGGTTCTTAGATTTTTACTTCCTATTAACCTCATGCATAGGAGGGCCGGAACTGTCTTCTCAAAAGTACATATAGTCACGGTGCCCTGAACATTGTTTTTCTAAGATCTCTTTTCACTATTTCACAGGCCTCACGGAGACCCTCTCTGGCTCACGTGCCTCCTAATAGCAGTAACAACAGAGGGCAAGAGGGAGAGATGAGTGAACGAATGAATGAATGAATGAAAGGACAGAGATGGCAGGTCTCTGTCTACTCAGGTCTACACAAAGACCCTATAATCTGAGTCTCCAGAGACTAAGACACATTCACAGTCCAGGACACTGTACTTCCTCCCAACGGGACTCTGATTCATCTTTCAGAAATATTCAGAGGCAATCGGGGCCAGGCCACCAGGGATCTGCTAGAAAGGAATACACAGGTGAGTTTCCACAGCTTAGACTCTGAACATCCAGAGAGGTACAAAGTCATTAGATCAGGGGCGCCTGGGTGGCTCAGTCTGTTGAGTGTCTGACTTCGGCTCAGGTCATGATCTCATGGTTCATGGGTTTGAGCCCCACATCAGGCTCTGTGCTGACAGCTCAGAGCCTGGAGCCTGCTTCAGATTCTGTGTCTCCCTCTCTCTCTGCCCCTCCCTGGCTTGAGCTCTGTCTCTCTCTCAAAAATAAATAAACATTAAAACATTTTTTAACAAAGTCATTGATATCAAATTGGATATCACAGTCTTGCTGACATTTCCATCTTCCCATTACACATGCCCCAACCCTGGATACCCTTGAAGTACCGTGGCCTCGAAATGGTATGAGGAGCTGACTATCGCAGGGAAGAAAACCAGCCCCAACTGATTTGTTGCCAGTAACCTGGGATTACATTCAAGTGATTGGTTTAAGATTGCATGGGGCTTTCTGAAGTACGTGTTTCCTTTATAATGAACTCGTAAGAATACAGATTGGGGTGAAACATATGAAGAGTGTGAAACAGAGGATTACCATGTGGATGTAGCTTTCTTCCTCTTCTCTGGAAACAGAATTGGCAAAAAATCTTGCAGAATTAATACCATTTCTTTCTGGAGAGAGAAATCTGGTTCGATTGCTAAGAACAAAAATATAGACGAGGTCAAAGCAATGTCTTACAGCTGCTCTGAAAGCCAGCCAGGAACTGACGAGGTCCCTGCGGCGTTTGCAGCCCCGCCCCCCTTCCAGATACAATTTCCTTCTGGCCACAGCAGTCCCTGAAGCAGAAGAGACTGCCCAGGTTCTGTCCCATGCTGGGGCAAATGGCTCCCAACTCTCAAGGGGCACAGGTCACGAGCTTTCTAGAAACAGACCAAGGCATCATATCACTTAGGAAAAAAAAAAACAAAAAAACAAAAACACAAACAAAAATAACATGCTCCTTTGTGATTCTCTTGCTTCCCTTCAGAGTAGCCAGCAAAAGTAATGACCTGTGGGCATCCCTCTGATGGAATCAGAACAAGACTGCAAATTAATTTTCACCCTCCTCCCGAGTCAGAAACACAGGCTGTGTCTCTGTGCATCATGACTGGAAAGAGAGCTCACTGCAGAGTTCTGCCTTGCTAAGTGATTGTATCCTGTGGCATTCAGAGTGAACCGGGAACCTCTCGGGCCAGGCTCCAGACTCTGAAAATACAACTTCTAACAGGTGAGATGAGAGAGTGCAGATACATTTTGGGCTTTGTCTGCCAGGTCCATGAACCATCTCTCTCTCTGAGAACTCCCTTCTCCTATTCTGTTCACAAAGTTGGGCTTCTGGAAGCCACATCGGTTCCGCTGGCCCCTCCCCCTGGGCCACAGGTGATTCCACTCAGGCTGGGGCGGTATAATTCCCTCTCCCCGGAAATGTGAGTTGGGGTCGGAAAAGAGCCAGTCTCTGTTGGTACTGGACTCATAGCGTGTAAGTAAGCTCACAAGGCCTGGTACAGCTCTCCTTGGCCATAAGGCACGTGCCACACTGACAAGAGCTCTCCAGAGAGAGACAGAAGAGCAAATGCAGAGAGAGAAGCAAACGCGTGAGGGGGAGAGTTCCCTGGGTTCCCAACAGCTAGTTCCTGACTCCAGCATCCTGGGACATTCAGTTATATTCCTTCCTTTGTGATCTACACAATACTTCTGGCTCATGGTAACAACAAACCCCATCCCCCTTTGACTTAAACTAGACCAGGTGGGCCTCAACTACATTTCATCAAAGATGCATCACAAAAATTGGGAGCGCCTGTGCTGGCTGAGGTCCATTTGAGCAATCAAAGATGTACCAAGGCACAGTGCGGGTCCTGGTTAGAGATGTGTGTTCCCGGATGGTGGACAGGTGGCTCAGGTCCAGCGGGGGTGGCCGTGCTGTGAGAGAAGACACAATATCCAGTATGGTAAGTGCTCAGGAGTGAAAGGATGGAATCTAGAGACTAAAATGAAGACATTCCACTTAGCGCATCAAATCCAGATTTACTAACGAGCAGTACTGACAATGAGGGGGAATTTTGCGGACCTACCCTTCTCCTTCCTCACTGCTCACATTACAGCTAGAGGTAGCAATGGGGCAATACATTTAGTCAGTGTGCATTTGAGACCTCACTGCACATCAGGCATAGTTCTAGGTGTTGGAGGCACAGTGTGAGCAAAGCAGATGAAAGTCTCTGACCTTATGGGATCCAAACATCTACTTTACACTTGGTGTGTCCAAAATGGAAATTTTACCTTTCTTATTACAGGCAGAGATGATCACCCAGGTTCTATCCCCACCTCCCATCCATTGTCTACCTGATAGTCTTTCTACCTAGAACATTCCTCCCCATCTCTCTGCCTGGTTAGTCACCTTCAGATCTCAGGTCAATGTCCCCTGCTTAAAAAGGCCTTCTTTGGCCTCCAGACATCATGGGCATGCATGTATCCCTCTACCATGGCCTTGACCAGGTTGCTTTGTTTCCTCCACTAGACTGCATGGGTGGAAACTGTTTAAGTCCCCTCCGTATCATCAGAACCCAGGACAGCGACTCCTACGCCTCACTTTCCCAGGAGCCTCTGACCTGGGCAAGCTGCTGAGCTGGAAAGGACATATGAGTCACAGTCACATAGTCTCTGGTGTGAAGATCTCTCCTGATGGCCATAACTCCCTGGCATCAGCCTCACCGACCAGCCACCTCCTGGCTTCTCTACCTGCCCTCTCCCCGTTGGGCCCCAGGGTCTATCCCTGCAGCCACACCTGTCAGAGCCTGAAGTCTTGGCCCAGGGGTCCACCTGGACACCCACCCACTGGCTCCCGAGCCCTAAGTCCAGACGACATGTTCATGCCTGATCGCCAGGTCCTATGAGCCATGCTGTCCAATATGGTGGCCACCAGTCACATGTGGCTATTTAAATTTATATTTGTTAATATTAAATAAAATTTAAAATTCAGCATGGGGAATATAGTCAATAAAAATTCAGTTCTTCACTTGCGCTGGTCACTTTTCAAGGGTTCAATAGCTACATTTCTGTCATCATAAAATTTCTGTTGGATAGCATTGCTATAGAAAATTAATTAAACGAAACAACATCTACCTCAGAGTTACAGGTCCTTGTGAAATCATTTCTGAGCAGAATGAAGGATTACTTCCTCTGAACCTCATAAGACAGGATTTGCTCTCCTGTGTGGTACTGACTTCATAATCCTCCTTCTTCCAGCTGCTTTTCACCTGTGCTCCTCCCACCCACTGAGGAACCTGCTTCCTCATCTTCACACCCCCCCCTGCCACCGCCCAGTGAAGGGGTGAGGCTGGAAGGACCAGGCATGGGAGGGGGACTTAATGACCAGGTTGGGGCATGGCTACCTGAAGTGGTAGTATTTCCAAAGAGCAAACAGAGGTGGGAACAGACCAGATTCTGGGAGTTCCTGGGAGTCACCAGACCTACTAGGCAGGTGGCAGTGGGGGAGAATAAAGTAAGCACATTACTTTGACCTGCTTTTCCTTCCCTCTTCTTCTTTTTCCCTCTCTGTCCGTGCTGTTTGCAGCCCAGGGGAGCTGCCTGGGAGTAACACAGAAGCTTCAAGGAGCTCTGTGCCCAGAGGATCCAGACTCCTTGCTCCCGGACACCTCTGTGGATGGGCACACACAGGGTAGTGGGTGATCAGCTGCATACGACCAGGTCTGACATTCACCAATTCGGATGAAAAGTCATTCTTGACTACTTTCCTCAGTCTGGGGTGGCAAAGGCCTTTGTTAGGGAAGCAGACAAAGATGGACCCTCTGGAATGAACTTGGCATTGTAGGCTGCATTTGCAGGGCCACAGTGCCCTAAGTCCCGTGACTCCTTTCCTCAGTCTGGGGCAGCAAGGTCTGCCAGCCCTTCCTGTTCAATCCCAGCCATCGCTCCTCACCCCTACACCTCCCAGGCCTCTGGGACGGCTCCTCCAGTGCCTTCTTCCCAGAGACGGTCAAGAAGGAAACTTCTGCACGTGGCCTCTAGGACCTTTCTCCCCTCCCCTGCACAGCAGGTCCGTTCACGTGGCTTACGTTTCCTCTGAGGCTTGAGATCTCTATTCACTGGGGGAGGCTCCATGTCTGCAGGTAGCTCAGGCAGCGGGCTTGAGATGCTCCCTGGGCTCATGGGGATGTAGTCATCATGGCTGCAGTGGGTTCTAAGAGCAGAGGTGGCCACCTGTGGGCCCATGGGCACGTAGCCATCTTCGGCACTGGCTGAAGCTGTGGGGTACACCGGGGAGAACCCGCATGGCTGCAAGAGAACAGGTGCAGGTCGGGAAGCACGGCCAAGGCCGTGCACAGGGGTTGCAAGTATCCAAGAATAACTTTGAACTTCCTTAAGAAAGTCAGGTAAGCCTCTAACTTGGGCTCTGCCCCTGCTCCTATTGTATGAGGCAGGTGAGGACACTCCTGGATTTGGTGCTAGAAGATAGAGGGTTATGAATTTCCGCAAACACTCTCAGTGTAGTGTGATGCCTTAAGTCCCACACCCCGAGGCAGACAAGTGTCTGAGTATTAGAACTAGAAGGGTCCTTATAGGACACGAAGTGCAATCGTTCTCAGACAAGTTGAAGCCTTAGGGAAGACTGAAAGGGTCCTCAGAGATTCAGTGCTGAGTCTCAAAAGACTTCAAGGGAGCATATATTGGTCAAGCAACTTGTGGTAAAATCGAGGCTTAAAGGAATTCTAGTGCCAAACTTACCAAATTTAAACTAAGCCGCTTGTCTCGGTGTTTTAAGGATTGGCCTTCTACATCAGCTGTAAGAAACAAGCCAGGGTGGTGAGAAATGCAAGGCAGTATCAATTGAAACTAGGGTCCGAGTCCCTGTGCACCTCGGGGCCCTTTGCTCCGCTCCAGAGGGAAGAGGCGTGTGACACGGTTTCTACACGCAAGGCTCACTATTCAGGGTAGTTGGGCCATCAGAACACAGTCCCCAACAGGTGGAAATCAGAGCAGATTTCCAAGTTTCTGTATGATGGCTTCAGTGCTGTCTGTGAATTGGGAACAGATATAGCAGAGAGTTAACAAACGCTTGCCGCATAGACCACATGAATCTTCGGCAAGGACAGATGGTAGACACAGAGCTAGGGGTTTGAAGAGAGAAGGTGTAAAAGATCCCTTGTGATGAGCGGGTGGGTGGGAGGAACGGGTGAGCAAGGGCACCGAGGAGCAGCACCGAGGGCACGCTGGAGACCTGTGATCCCGAACTGGTGACCAGGATTTCCTGTAGTGGTGGTCAGCCACCTGGGTACGGGCTTGGAGAAAGAGGAAAGTTTGGATTAATCCAGGATTAGAAACTTGTCAGATGGACGTGACAGTGTGACATAAAAATTTAGAAGAATTGTCGGATGGAAAGAAGACATGTCCAGAATGCAGGGCAATAAGATAAATGGGCCTCGACTCAAATGAGATATGATTTGGGGAATTAGCAGCTCAGAGATGGCAGTCACATCCAGAAGACTGCATGGGTTTATCTAAGTTGTAAGTGTTGAGAGAAGCTTAATTATAAAACTATAAACAATGCCCAGTATTCAAAGAACAGGAAGATGAGTGACCACAGAGTAATGGGAGAAGTCCAATAAGTGCTCTCAGCCAGTGGGGGCCAGGGAAGTGCTGTCTGTTCCAGAGCATGGAGGCATGAAGTCCGGTTGCCTCAGGAAAATAAACTGAAGAGTCCCCGTCATCTTCAAGTGAAAAATAATTCCCAGCTCAGGAAGGTGGAAGGGAGATTAGTGGAATTAAGGTTATGCATCCTATGCAGATCTTTCTCGACTTCCTTTATTGCTTATGTCCTGATAAAGCCACCCAAAATTGAAAATATCCTAAATCAAAAAGTGTTTACTACACCTAACCTACTGAACATTACCGCTTAGCCTAGCCTGTCTTCGACATGCTCAGAACATGAACAGTCGCCTACAGCTGGGCAAAGTCGGCCAACACAGAAGCCTATTTGCTAATAAAGGGTTGGTTATCCCGTGTAATTTATTGAATACTGTACTGAAAGTGAAAAACTCCACAGCTGTAAGTGTATTGGTTGTTTAGCCTCTTGACTGCTGCTGCCCAGCTGCACAAGAGGATCGTACCACATACCAGCAGCCTGACAAAGATCCAGACTCAAAATTCTAAGTACAGTTTCTACTGAATGCATATTGTTCGCACCATCATAAAGTTGAAAAATCCTGAACTGAACCATCATAAGTCAGGGACCATCTGTATACACATATATGTCTACACACACATACGCGTGCAGACACACACACTTCTTTATATGTTCCTTTTTAACACAAATGGTAGCATATCATACTCTCTGTTCTGCAACTTGTTTTTTTCACTTAATACCTTGGAGATCAGGGCAGAGAAACACTATAAAGAGTTTCTTCATTCTTTTCATCACTGGCATTGTGTTTCATTCTACAGATGGACCATAATTTGAGTATTCCTCTAATATTAGATATCAGTTTTATTTCCAACACTTTATTTATTTTTATTTTTTTTATTTTTTGATTTGTTTAGAGAGACAGAGTGTGTGTGCATGCGCTAGTGAGGGAGAAGGGCAGGGGGAGAGAGAGACAGAATCTTAAGCAGGCTCCACATGCTCAGCGTGGAGCCTGACATGGGGCCCGATCCCACGACCCTGGAATCATGACCTGAGCAAAAATCAAGAGTCTGATGTTCAACCGACTACGCCACCCAGGCACCCCCTAACACTTCGCTTTAAAACAAAGGACAGAAATGGATGACAAAAATAGAAATAGAAATTGCATGCTTGTACTTGGGAAAGAAAGTGAAGGAAAAGATAAAACCAACCTCAGAAATGAAGTCTAAGTTACAAGATTCCCAGGGAAGAAGAGATTCAACTGAAAATTTATTACGTGCCATTAAAGAAATGCCAGAAAACAACTGACAGACTAAAAAGGAAAGAAAGAGAATCACAGAAAAAAATGGCTGAACTAGAAGACAGGCCAAGAAGATGCAGTGTACACATTTATTATTAGATTCCTTGAAGAAGGAAAACAAAACAGTGGTATAGTGCCAAAATTAAAAATTATAATCCAAGAACAAGTCCACAAATACAGTAACACCTGAAGCTACATGCTGAAAGGGCCCGCCAAGTACCTGGTCAATTCTACCCAAAATGGTAAATTCTATTACAACAGCTATATTGATAAAATGACAGAATGAAAACAAATCAAATACCCAGTTCAAACCTGGAAAAAGTACAACAGAGAAAACCAAAAGAATTTACAAAATAGGAATAAAAGCAGAAAATAATAGAGTGCAGAAAGAGAGTAGACAATTTTAAAGAATCAAAATCTTTGGGATGCCTGGCCAGCTTGGTCGGTGGAGTGGTGAATCTTGATCTCAGGGTTGTGAGTTCAACCCCATGCTGGGTGCAGAGAGTACTTAAAATATTTTTTAAAAATTCAAAATCTTTGTTTTCTGGGGAAAAAAGTTACCAAAAGGCAACCGACTAGCCAATGTAATCAATAAAGGAGCAGTGCCTAAATATACAGAATAAGAACTAAAAAGGAGGAAATTATCGTTGAAGCAGAGGAAATTAAAAGAAACACAAGAGACAATTCTGCACCAATTTCTACACATTTTAAAATCTAAATGAACTGGATAATTTCCTAGAAAAATAAAATATACCATAAGTGACCCAAATAGGAATAGAAATATTACACGTATAAATCACCATAGAATAAAAGAGAAAATGACCATGGAGCTACCTCCCAAAAGCACCAGGACTCCATGATTTCCACAGAGAATTTTACCAAACTTTCAAAGACCAACGCTACACAAATTGTTCTGAAGCATACAAAAATAAAAACATATTTCTAATTCTTTTTAGGGGGCAAGTATAACTTTGGTAGCTCGACCTGATAAAGATGAAGCAAATCAGAAAATTACAGGTTAACCTGATAAAGATAAAGCAAATCAGAAAATTACGGGTCAATATCACTTGTGATTATCAATGCAAAAATCCTAAAGTATTAACAATCAGAGGAAGGTAGGACTGTTAAATTGTTTGAGGGAAGAGCTCAGCAAAGCCATTCCCCAAAAAGCAATGATAAAACTGTACAAACTTATTTAAAAAAAAAAACCCACAACAACAACTATTTTGAGACTCTTCAAAGTCATCAAAACCACACAACAACTGGAAAGCACTTATTCAAGAAAAACTCCTGGACATCACATAAGAACAGCGTGAGTCTGTGGCATTTTAGCTTGAGGTGTTCCCAAGCCCCTCACTGGCCCAATCAGCAGGTGTTCTACTAGGGCAGAGCGGGCCATGAAGACCACCGGCTTTGCTGCCAAAGGGGACTAACTTGATTTGGATCGAGCATATAAAAAGCCTGTCCCTCTAGGGCACAGGGATCGCAGTGCCAGGAACGGTAAGCAGCGGACAAAGAAGGAGAGCAGCAGAAATACTGCACGTTGATCTCAGGAACGAGTCCACCAAAGTGCCTCGAAATTCAAGTATGCTAAATACAAACACATCAAGACCAAGACACGTCCCAAACTGCTGAAAATCAAAGGCAAGGGGGACACCTTGAACACAGTGAGAGAAAACCAGCTCTTTATGTACAAGAGAATCACAATGAGATTAACAGCCAACTACTACTCATGGCAAACGGAAGGCCAGAAGGTAGTAGAATTACATATTCAAAATGCTGAAAGAAACAAATCTGTCCAACGAGAATTCTACATGCAGCACAACTGTATTGCAAAAGTGGAGGCAAAATAGAAACATTCCCGGAGAAACAAAGACTCACGGAACAGCCTTACGCAGGCCGAAAGGACGGGACAGCACATGGTAGCACCAACTCTACAAAGAACTAAGGGGTGCGGGTAAAGAGAATCATGTAGGTAAATATAAAAGACGATAGAAGTACAGAATTTTCTCTTTTCTTCTTTTAACTGAGTTAACAGACAGTGGCATGAAACAATAATCATAAAACTTATTTTGGGGCCTATAAAGTAGAAAGATCTAACATACTTGATGATAATAGCCCAGGAGTAGAGAATGGCACTGTACTAGAGTCAGGTAATGACAACAGGTTGGAACTCAAAACCACGGGAAGAAATAAAGAGCACGAGAAACAACAAACACATGAGTTTATATAAGAGATTCTGTAAATGAACTTTTTCTGTGTGTATGGGTACGTGCATATATATATTTTCCCAAACCATCTGAAGGGAAGTTGCGGTAATCAGGAACCTTCACTTCAAAATATTTCAGTGTGTATCTCCTAAGAAAAATAACATTCTTGGGCCGCCTGGGTGGCTCAGTAGGTTTTTGGCTCAGGTCATGATCTCATGGTTTGTGAGATCCAGCTGCGTCGGGCTCTGTGCTGACAGCTCAGAGCCTGGAGCCTGCTTCGGATTCTGTGTCCCCATCTGTCTCTGCCCCTTCCCTGCTTGTGCTCGCTCTCTCTGTGTCTCTCAAAAATAAATAAACATTAATCTTTTGTCTAACCACAGTGCTTCAGCAAATTTGGTATTGATATAATACTATTATGTAATAAAAGCAGGGAACTATCTGATTCTTTTTGACAAAAACGAACCATTCCATTGAATGGATGTAAAATAATTTATTTAACCATGTCTCTGTTAACGGACATTAAGGTTAATTCCAATCTTTCACAAATAATTTTCACTCACCAACCATGCACATATGTCCTTTTTACACGTGTAAGCATTTCTGTAACCAAAACTGCCCTTCACAGGAGGGCACCATCTACCAAAACAACAGATACTATATAGTCCCTATTCAAACACTGCTGCTGTCCCAATACTGTCCTTAAGAGCAACTATTGGCAGGGTGCCTGGGCAGCTCAGTAGGTTAAGCTTTCGACTTCAGCATAGGCCACGATCTCATTGTTTGTGAGTTCGAGCCCCGTGTCAGGCTCTGTGCTGACAACTCAGAGCTTGGAGCCTGCTTTGGATTCTGTGTCCCCCTCTCTCTCTGCCCCTCCCCTGCTCACACTGTCTCTCTCTGTCTCTCAAAAATAAATAAACATTTAAAAAAAGTTTTTTTAAAAAGAGCAACTATTGGCTAAATTCCTAGAAGTGGAATTGCTGGGTCATAAGCTATAGTGTTTGTACTAACGTAAAAAAAAAAAAAAAAAAAAATCACCAAGCTATACTTTTTAATTTTAAAAAAAATTTTAAAGGTTTTATTTTAATCACCCGATGCTTATCACAAGTGCACTCCTTAATCCCCATCACTTATTTCCCCCATCCCCACTCTCCTGTCCTCTGTCACCATCAGTGTGTTCTCTAGAGTTAACAGCCTGTTTCTTGGTATGCCTCTCTCCCTTTTTTCCCCTTTGCTCGTTTTTTTTTTTCTTTCTTAAATTCTACATATGATTTGATCATAGATGAAATTTGTCTTTCTCAGGTATTTGTCTTTCTCAGGTATTTGTCTTTCTCTGACTGACTTATTTTGCTTAGCATAATACTCTGGCTGTATGCACGTCATTGCAAATGGCAAGACTTCATTACTTTTATGGCTGAGTGATATCCAAGATACATTCGTAAGAGGAAAATCAATGGATAGAATAGAGTGTAAGAATGCTACTGTGTCCATCAAAAAATAGATTATATATGCATGTTTTCTTGAATATCCAGAAAATTCTCTGAAAGGATACAGGTGATAGGAAAATAGCAAACAAGACAGCGGCACAAAGGAGATTTTTCATTGCATACCTTTTTTTTGTTTGTTTTGGAGGAGGAGGAGGAGGAAGAATTGGGGGTAGGGTTTGAAACCAGAAACACCCTCAATTAGCTAAGTCACTTGTCAGACCCTATTTCTCCACCCATAAACATTAGAAAAGGAAAGCGAAATATGGAATACTTCATGAATGTGCATATCACCCTTGCACAGGGCTGGGCTGATCTTCTCTACATCATTCCAATTTGAGGGTATGTGCTGCCGAGGTAAGCACTGTCTACCTTCTTATAATAAAGACTGTGAAATACAAATATTCCTTTAGAAATTAAATAAATGAAATTTGAACTCAAAATATGAGTCACACAGCAGGTTAGGCACAATTGAAGAGAGACTTCAAAAAGAAATTCTGAAAGAAATTACTAGAATTCAGTACAAAGAGATGAAAAATATCCAAGAGAACTCAAGAAGCACGCAAGACAGACAGGACATCTAAAATACATACACTTGGGGCCCCAGAAGAAAAACAGGGACAACGGAGAGGCAATGCTTGAAGATACAGTAACTGTAAGTCAATAAGCCACAAAAAGAATGAAAATAATCCCAGAATGAACTTATAAGATGCTAAAAGCAATAATAAACTCGAAAAATATTTAATGTAAGTGAAGCTTTAAGAAAATTACGGTACAAAAAAAAGAAAATTATGGTATAAAAATACTATCAATAATGTTTACCTGATGGGATTTAGAAAATCAAGAGGGAAGTAAAATACATATGGTGTTAGCATTTAAAGTGGGGAGAGGTAATTAGGTCGAAACATTCTAACGTCTTTGCATTACTTTGGGAGAAGCGCACAGATACTGACGAGGTTAAGGAGGTGACATGGAGAAAGGACTCACTGAAAGAACAGGAATGTGCCACACAACTTCCAAAGGAGTAGAGGTTAGACCTGAAGAGATGTAGCAAACCCAACTCAGAAGAAAGCAGGGGATGAGATTACAAATAAGAAATTTTGTACAAACAGGAAAAAACAGAAACCACAAAATAAAACGGTAAAAACAAATCTAATTAGTGTAAATGGGTTAACCTTTCTAGTTAAAAGAGAAAGGCTATCAAAACAGATGAAAAATTTAAAAGAACGATACAGGATGGAGCCCTGCATTGGCTCCATGCTGAGCGTGGAGCCTGCCTGGGATTCTCTCCCTCCCTCTCTCTCTGCCACTCCCTCGCTCGTGCTCTAAAAAAAATAACAATACAAAAAAAGCTACATGCTTTTTATAAGAAACACATCTAGGGACGCCTGGGTGGCTCAGTCACTTAAGCATCTGACTCTTGATTTCGGCTCAGGTCATCTTGTGCGTGTGCTCTCTCTCTCTCTCTCAAATAAATTAAAAACAAAAGAAACACCTCTAAAATTTGGTCATGGAAAATATGAAAACCAAAGAATGAGAAAATGTGTACCGTGCAAATACTGAGCAAAAGAATGCCGATTAATATTTTAGTATTTAGTACTTAATATAGGCATAGCTACATTAATATCACATAAGGCAGACTTTAAGACAAAAACATTACTACAGAGTCATGACAAATTGATAAAAGTTTCAGTTCACTAGAAACAATATACAAATTCTAAGAGATATGTAACTAATAACATAGCTTTAAATTATATACAGAAAACTCTGACAGAATGATAAGGGAGAAAGAGACACTCTTCAGTCATAGGGATAGATTTTAGCATACCTTGCTCGGTACCTGCTACAAGGGAACAGAATCAGTGCCAACAGAGGAGGAATAGATGACATGACCACTAAAGAACTTGACCTAAGCATGTGTCCTTGTCAGGTATATTCAGAACATTCACAGAAATACCTATGTATTGAGCCACAGAAGAAATCTCAAATTCCTAAGGATTGAACTCATGCAAAGTATGTTCTCTAAAATGTAGTAAGCTACAGGGGAGCCTGGGCGGCTCAGTTGGTTGAGGGTCTGACTTCAGCTCAGGTCATGATCTCTCGGTCAGTGAGTTCAAGCCCCACATGGGGCTCTGTGCTGACAGCTAAGAGCCCGGAGCCTGCTTTGGATTCTGTGTCTCCCTCTCTCTGCCCCTCCCCTGCTCATGCTATGTTCTCTTTCTCAAAAACGAATAAATGTTAAAAAAAAATTAAATGTAATCAACTAGAAAAACAACTAGAAAATCCTCAGGTTTGGAAATTAAGAAATGGAGTTGTACATAATGCATAGGGCAAAGAAGAAGCCACAATGAAAACTAGAAAAAATTTTGAACTGAATTAAAATGAAAATATGACCCTCAAAACTTATGGGATGTGGCTAAGACAATGTTTATAGAAACTCTGTAGCCTTAAACACGTATATTTGACAAGAAAGAAAGAAATTCAATGACCCACCAATCCACGAAAGGAACTTAGAAAAATATGCAAATTACCTCCAAGGAAGTACAACAAGGGTCAGGAAACTTTTTCTGGAAAGAGCCAAATAGTATTTTTTTCCCACAACCCCTTAAGAGTTAAAAAAAAAAAAAATTCTTAGTTGGTGGGCTGAAACAAAACAAAACAAAACAAAACAACAACAACAATAACAAAAAACAGGCTGTTGGTCAGATTTGGCCCATAGGCCACAGTTTGGTGGCCCAAGAAGGAAGGAAATAATGAAGATATGAGCAAAAATTAATGCAACAGAAAACAAATATACAACTGGAAAAAAATCAACAAAGCCAAATTCTGTACTCTGGGAAGAAAACAAAGCCAAAACAAAACAGAGGCACCTGGCTGGCTCAGTGAGTGGAGCATGCAACTCTTGATCTTGGGGTTGTGAGTTCAAGCCCCGTGTTGGGTGTAGAGCCTACTTAAAACAAAACAAAATAAGAATAACTAGTATCAGTGATAAACTGCCAGTAAGACTGATTAAGAAATACAGATGAAGGCCCACATTATCGATATCAGGATTGAAAAGAAGCTATTATAATAGATCCTACAGGTAGCAAGAGGCTATTATAATCAATTTTATGATAATAAATCTGAAAAGGTAGGAGAAATAGACTGCTTGAAAAATACATAAAATCTGAAATAGTTTATTAAAGACTAAAGAAGGAAATTGAATCTTTAATTTAAACATCTTTCCACAAAGCAAACCCCATGTCCCAATGGTTTTTCTAGTAAATTCTACTAATCAACTAAGGTAGAATACCAACCATACACAAATTTTTCCAAAGAATAAAAAGGAGGAAAACTTCTTAGTTTGTTCTACGAAGTCTGCATAGCCTTTTTTTTTTAAACCAAATCCTGACACATTTATCACAAAAAAAGAAAATTATAGGACAACCTCCCTCAGATAAAAAAACATGTTCAAAACAAAATATGAGCAAACAAATCTAGTAATTTATTAAAAGGGCACCCTTTATGATGAAGTTGAGTTTATTTCAGAAATGCAGGTGGGGGTCCCTGGGCGGCTCAGTCAGTTGAGCATCCGACTTCAGCTCAGGTCATGATCTCACAGTTTGTGGGTTCGAGCCCCGCATCGGGCTCTGTGCTGACAGCTCAGAGCCTGGAGTCTGCTTCGGATTCTGTGTCTCCCTCTCTCTGCCCCTCCCCGTTCTTACTTTGTCTCACTCTGCCTCTCAAAAATAAATAAATGTAAAAAAAAATTTAATTAAAAAAAAGGAATGCGAAGTAGGTATGGCATTCAAAAATCAACCAATAAGGGGCACCTGGGGGCTCAGTTGGTTAAGTGTCCAACTCTTGGTTTCAGCTCAGGACATGATCTCATGGTTTCTGACTTTGAGCCCTGTGTTGGGCTCTGTGCTGGCAGTGCAGAGCCTGCTTGGGATTCTCTGTCTCCCTCTCTCTCTGCCTCTCCCACACTCTTGCTCTCTCAAAATAAATGAATAAACTTAAAAAAACCAATAAACTTCCTCACATCTTAAGAGAATAAAAGAGAAAAATCGTATGATCATAAAATGTTTCAACAAATTCAATATCCATTTATGATTTACAAAATATAACACTTGGGGTGCCTGGGTGGCTCAGTCGGTTAAGCATTCAACTCTTGGTTTAGGCTCAGGTAATGGTCTCATTGTTCTTGGGTTCAAGCCCTGCATCGGGCTCTGCGCTGACAGAGCACAGCCTGCTTGGGATTCTCTCTCTCCTTCTCTCTCTGCCCCTCCCCAGTTCTTTCTCACACACAAAGTAAATAAACTTTAAAAATAAATAATAAAAAATAACAAAAATAACAAAATAACTTAGCAAAGTAAGGTTATCAGAGAATGTCTTTAAGCTAATGAACGGTATGAATGGTATCTACAGAAATCTGCAAGCCACATTATAAATGTGAAACGCTGGACGCATTTCATCTGAGACCAGGAATAAGACAAGGATCCCTGTTACCGCCCCTCCTATTCAACAATGTCTTGGACTCCCTAGCCGAAGCAGCGACAGAAGAAAAAGTAAATGGAAGATAGGTGTTATGAAAGATGAAATGAAGGAGCACCTGGCTGGCTCAGTCGGTAGAGCGTGTGATGCTTGACCTCGGGGTTGTAAGTTTGAGCCCCACATTGGGTGTACAGATTACTTAAAAATAAAATCTTAAAAAAAAAAGATGAAATGGGGGCGCTGGGGTGGCTCAGCTGCTTAAGTGACTGACTTCAGCTCAGGTCATGTTTAGGAAAGCTAGATAACAGGGGCACCTGGGGGCTCAGTCAGTTAAGGGTCTGACTCTTGATCTCGGCTCAGGTCATGATCTCATGGTTTGAGAGATTGAGCCCCATCAGTGCAGAGCCTGCTTGGGATTCTCTCTCTCTCTCTCTCTCTCTGCCCCTCCCCTGCTTGGGCACACACACCTGCTCTTTGTCTCTCTCTCAAAATAAATAGGTAA
Source organism: Acinonyx jubatus (assembly GCF_027475565.1). NCBI lineage: Eukaryota > Metazoa > Chordata > Mammalia > Carnivora > Felidae > Acinonyx > Acinonyx jubatus. The sequence continues at coordinate 123,661,543 of NC_069389.1, forward strand.
GTATTTTTAAAAAAGAAAAGCTAGGGGCGCCTGGGTGGCTCAGTCAGTTAAGCCTCTGACTCGATTTAGGCTCAGGTCATGATCTCGCAGTTCATGAATTCAAGCTCCACATCAGGTTCCATGCTGACAGTGCAGAGCCTGCTTGGGATTTTGTGTCTCTCTCTCTCTCTCTCTCTCTCTCTCTCTCTCTCTCTAAATAAGAAATACATGGGAACACATTAATAAGAGATACCCAAGGCTTCCCTAAAATGTATCAAATTATAGACAGAAATCAAATAAGACTTATATAAACCTATATAAATAGAAGGATATTTCCTCTTCATGAATTGAAAACCTCAACATTGTATAGGTGCCAAATCTTCACAAACTGGTCTTTAGATACGATGCAGTCCTCCTCAAATCCTCAATATATTTGTGTATGTATGCTTGGAACACGATCAGCTGACTCTAAACTTGGCCTAGAATAGGCATGGCACTCTTTAAGAACAGGTAGGAAGACTTCAATACAGAAATGTCAATAACAAAGGGAGCGTGACACTGGTGCAGACTGGACCACAGGGCCCAATGGGAGAGAAAGCAGAACTGAGATGCAACCCCACCCCCCAACACGCAGCATTTCATTTGTGACAGAGGGGGCACTGGAAAGTGTGGGGAATTCAAGGGCCTTTCCAATCAATGGCACTGGGTCATTGGATAGATATCCACGTGAACAGTAATGAACCTTGCCACACACGACCTTGGATTCCAGGCAGGCCTCAATGGGGAAGGCAGAACAATTGATCTGACGTATTCCCTCTGCTTTATTGGATCCATTTTGTTTCTAACCATCACTGTTGTTTTGGTCTTTATTTCATGGTCAAAACCTCTATATTAATGAGTTTTAGCTTTTTGTTGGCCTTCATGTAAAAAATACAACCTAATGGTTTTATGTGTTGAAATTTTAAATTATATCAATATTTTTGTTCTTCAATGTGAGTTTTTTTAAAGATTTTATTTTTAAGTAATCTCTATACCCAACTTGGGGCTCTAACTCACAACCCCGAGATCAAGAGTCACACGCTCCACTGACTGAACCAGCCAGGCACCCCTTCAATTTGAGACTTTTGATTCATTTTCATATCCTATCATTCTACTGGTCTGGTCACTTCACTTTCCACAATCTGCTTACGTAGTCTTTCAGCTTTCCCTTTCTGCCCACCATTCACACATTAGCTCATTAAGACCCTTTGTGTACCCCGGGGCGCCTGGGTGGCTCAGTCAGTTAAGGGTCTGACTTCGGCTCAGGTCATGGTCTCACGGTTCGTGAGTTCGAGCTCCGCATTGGGCTGTGGGCTGACAACTCAGAGCCTGGAGCCTGCTTTGGATTCTGTGTCTCCCTCTCTCTGCCCTCCCCTGCTCGCACTCTGTCTCTCTCTGTCTCTCAAAAAAATGAATAAACGTTTAAAAAAATGTAAAGAAAGACCCTTTGTGTACTCTGCATGTCCTCATATCGTTGAGGTTGTCCAAAAGGAGTAATATGTAAAGGTCACATCACTAGGGACACTAGGGGAGGTCTTTGCCAGAGTGACTTAGCTCCTCAGTCAGAATGAGAAATTTCTACAATTTTAAATGAGTTTGTATTCCTGAAATTTGCATAATTCCTTTAAGATAGGACCTCATTGGTAGCAGTGTGGGAGTGATTATTTTGATTATATTTGGTTGGGAAAGTGGCGAGAGATGAAGGGGGAGGGGGAAGCAAGGCAACTCCATCAGAATAAACAGCTTTACAGGAAAGGGCAAAAGAGGGCTCCAGGAGGGCATGCCAATAAACCAAGCTGATAGGGCTGCGTCAGCATTACCTTGGTGCTGACAGCTTGGTACACAGCTACGTCACTAGCGTCCGGCCAGTGACACTTGGAAAGAACAGGCCAGGTGGGGGGATGAATGGGGTTGACAGGATTGTGGGAAAGTCAAAGAGCTGGGGTCTACCCTCTCGGTTCTCACTATGCGTGTGAGGGCCAAAGAACGGAATCTGGCTGAATTGAGGCAAAAGATCTCAGCTTCTGTATAGAGTGGGACCCTGAGTGACTCCAAACAAACACCAGGAGCTGCGTCTCAGGCGGGAAGCCCGTCACGTGGACAGGGACATGGCTAACGGACAAGGGCTCCCACTTCCTTCGGCAGCCACCGAGACCGAAGTGTCTGCCGGCGGCCGGGCTTGAAGAAGAACTGCCAGCATTCGGGCTGTGTGCTTCCACCAATGGCCTGGCCCTACTGGCAGGCGGGAGCGGCTTGAGCAACGGACACTTGCAGTGCCCTCGTGTGGACACGAGGAGTAAAAGGAGGCAGGCTTCACTGTGAGTTTAGCATCCAACACTTACCTTTCCAGGTTCTCATGCTATCTAAACCAGAGAGAGAGATTCTTCTCGCTGCCATAGTGCACTCTGGCTTCTTGATGCCGCCATGCCCACTCCACACGACCTGTTCTTCTTGGTGCCGTTCAGAGAGATGGCTTGGCTTAGGGGGGCGGGGCGGTGGCACGTTGGACATAATGTCTGGTTCTTTTACCACACAGGGCAAGGAACCTTGGTTTTTATCTACCTGAACGGTGGGATTTAAGGAAGTTTCCAGCAATGCTGAAGAGAAGTGGTCCTTGGCTGGCCCATTGATATCTCTACTCCATATCAGGGCAGCCTGAGGCTTCGTGGAAGGCACCTTCTGAGATCCATTCCCATGGCGTGAGGGGTGGACCAAGTTACTGGGGAGCGCGGGCTGCAGGCAGTCAACAAAAACGTCATCAAATGAACTCTGTTCCAACGAGCGGTCTGAGTTTGACCAGCTATCACATCTGGTGGGTAGACTGAGGGAAGAAAAGCATATAAATTTGACTGAAATGAAGCAAGTCCCTGGCAGAAATCAGAAAAAGAAAGCCAGGGCGCCTGAGTGGCTCAGTGGGTTGAGCCTCTGACTCTTGATTTCAGCTCAAGTCATGATCTCGCAGGTTGTGGGTTCGAACCCCACGTCGGGCTCTGCGCTGATAGAGCGGAGCCTGGTTGGGATTCTGTCTCTCTCTTTCTCCGCCCCTCCCACTCTTTCTCGCTCTCTCTCTCAAAACAAACAGATAAACTAAAAAAAAAAAAAAAAAAAAAAGCCATCTACCCATAGATAAAACCCACGCTGGCCTCTCTCCCATGCCTCTCTCCCTCTGCAACCCTCACCAGGCCTTGGATGCGGGAAAAAACGGTTTGTTGGTTTTCGCCATCATCTCAGTGTGGGATACGTAGGAAAATGCGAGGTTGGAAACTTTGTGGGAAAGCCACAGTGCTGGAATGCAGGACTCATCCCTCACCGTGGCTCCCGTGTCCCTACACCTTGGCTGCAGCAGGAAGAGGCGAGGGGAGACATGCCCGCTAGAAGGCGCTGCTGTGTCCTGAGCGGTCGGGCACACGGAGACTGTGTGCGTGACAGAGTTCGCCAGAGAAGGCGGTGGACCTTCCACAAACGTGCAGAGACGCGCACACGAGCATACCTGGTGTGACGTGGTCTTCCGGTCTCACAGTCGGACAGAATCAGATAATCAGGAAGGGAGAGAGACTCGGACTCACTCCTGCTTTCCTCAGTGGCACCGGTGTTGGTGCTCAGGTTGTCACTCGGCAAGGAGGAGCTGACGGCGTGGGCCGCGGGCAGGAAGCTGGCAGGGGCTGGCTGCAGGGATGGGGGCATGCGCGAGAAGCTGTCCACAGAATCTGCCGGAGAAATCATTTCCTGGGTTAACGTTTGAGAACGGCTTTAGCACTCACTCACAACTCCTGCGACAGCCAAATAGAAGATGGGAATCACAGCTGGTGTTTGTACTGATGGAGGAGACCATTTCCCCGAGCTATAAACAATGTCTGGGGAAGAAGGCCAATGTTCCAAGAAAGAAGTGTTGAATCAATTAAGAGTAAAAAAAGCCAAGCATTCTTGGCCTAAAAATCTGCGGTAACAGAGTCCACTCACAGCTTCTTTATAGCTCACAGCCGTAGACCTGCGTTACTATTTATGCACTCCACAAATACGTATACGTGCACGTACATTTATGCATAATAAATATGCATGTACTTACATATGCGCACGTGCATATATGTATGTGTGCATATAGATATACATGTCTATGTCCACAGAGAATATCTACTATTGCACCTACTATGTGCCCAGAACTGTTCTAACTCTGCCGAGACAAAAACCCTGCCCTCACTGGAATCTACAGTCCATTAGAGGAGACAGACAAATAAAACATAAATAAATAATACCGTCAACGATGTGTAAGGAAGAGAAAAGAAAGAAATAGAGTGTGATGGCTGGTAAAGCCAGCATTTCTCAAGAAGTGCGACATTCAGAAACTTCCAGTGAAAAGGCTGCTTTTACTTCCCCTTTCAACCAAGTTGGCAGACGTTCTGGATTCCTGAGTCAGAGTGGCCCAGAACTGCCTGAGTTCAAGTCCAGGCTCTACTATCTAGCTGTTGAGACTTTGGTTAAGTTACCTGCTGACTGCAAGTTTCCTTCTTTGCAAAGTGGAGATGCTAATAGTACACATGCCACAAAATCAGTCTGGGGATAAGATGAGTTAATACACAAAAGCATGTAACAGAGTTCCTGGCCAGAGTACTCATGATGTGTTGACTACCTATGGTTGTCGCATGTGGAACCAAACACTTTATGCGAGAAGCCACAAGAAAGCCCTTCGGGCATGGTTCTCAGATGGAGAGGACTCTGCTCTTATGACCTTCTAAAAACTAAGGCGGGGGGCTACAGGGAATGATAAAGGTCATAGGGGGTGGTTTCTGGCTTCCTCCAACTTCATACCAGAACCTTCCATCTTCTGCCCAGTGCCTGACTCGTTCCTGTTCGTCTCTGGATACTAGGACACGTGTTACCTATCTGTTTTCGGGTAACTCCTGGATGAGGAAAGACACGGAAGAGACGTGTAATGTGGCACATGAATACGGATCTGGCTTGGGCTGAAGGTAGGGACGAGGGCGGCGAAGAGTGAGTGGCGAGCCAGGCAGAGTTGGTCAGGGAGGCTCTGCTTGTGTGCTCACTGTTGGATGCCAGCCAGGAAGGATTCGCTGCAGCTTTGCAAGTAAGCTTGCCATCACTTCATTTCCTTTGGTTTGAGTGCTCTCGAGGCT